>NC_090449.1:703671333-706071333 GCF_031143425.1 Pleurodeles waltl | reverse complement strand
TGTGTTGCCCTCTAAGGTTGTTATTGCCCTGGCAGCTTAGGCTTTTGTGTGTGGTTATTTGGTGGGCTAGGTGATTGTCTCAGGTGTGCATGCTTTGGTGATGGGTGTCCATGCAGGGCTGTGAGTGGTGTCCATGCATTGGTGGTGCATGCATGGCTTGGTATAGGGATGGGTGGGCTGTGATGGTGGATTGTGTGTGAGGTGGTGGAGTGATGGGAGTGAGGATAAGGGTGGGGGTATGTGATGGCATGCAGGTAGGGGGGTGAAATTAGCAAAGAGTTGACTTACCAGAGTCCAGTCCTCCTGCTACTCCTGCCAGGCCCTCAGGGTGCAGTATTACCCAGACTTGCTCCTCCCATGTTGTTAGTTGTGGGGGAGGAGGTGGGGTTCCACCACCAGTCCTCTGGACTGCTATCTGGTGTCTTCCTACCACAGAACGCACCTTCCCCCGTAGGTCATTCCACCTCTTCCTGATGTCATCCCTTGTCCTTGGGTGCTGTCCCACATTGTTGACCCTGTCCATGATCCTCCTCCATAGATCCATCTTCCTGGCAATGGATGTCTGATGCACCTGTGATCCAAATAGCTGTAGCTCTATTCAGATGATTTCCTCCACCATGACCCTTAGCTCCTCCTCTGATAATGTGGGGTGTCGTTGTGGTGCCATGGGTGTAGTGTGAGTGGTGTGTGACTGTGTGTGCGGTGATGTGTTGGGGTGTGTGCTGTGAGGTACGTGGATGGTGTATGGGTAATTGTGTTTTGTGGCTCTGGTTCTGTGGGTGCTGTTGGTCTGTCTCTCTCAGTTGGCAATATTTTTGAGTCTTAAGGGGTTTTGGGTAGTGTGGGTGTGTGTTTTAGAGGGGTGTGGGTGTGGTTTGTGTATGTGTGTCATGTGAGTGTAGTTTGAATTGTCCAATGTAGTGTTGTTTTGTTAGGTTGCATGTATTTTGAACGCTGCGGTATGTACTGCCAATGGTTCACCGCAGTTGAATATCCGCCACGGTGATCTGTGGGTCATAATATTGTGGGTGTCGTTCTGTTGGCGTAACGGTGTGGGTTTTGGTACTGCCAGTTCATCACTGACCTTTGGGCTGGCGGACTTGGGTGTGTGTCTGTATAGTGACGGATTGCTATGTGTGTGTCATAATATGGGTAGCGTCAAACCGCGGCGGCGGCGGTATGTTGCCAGCATTCTGCATGGTGGTAAGCAGAACTTACCACCAATGTCAAAATGAGGGCCATAGTGCTAAAATCAAAATGCCCTTTTACCACCAGAGCCTTAGTAATGCTCTGGTGGTGCTATGCACTACGCGATATTCACAAAGTGGCGTTAAGCTACTTTTTGTGGCTTAACACTGCTCTGTAAATATGGCCCCTTCACATGCAGCACTTTGCCTGGAAGGGGCGTGAAATCTGAGTTGCTGTGCCACAACAACACCCATTGCATATTGTTGTTGCCCCAGATTTAAGACTTTTTGTAAAACTGAGGCTGTGACTAAATCCAACACAGCCCCAGGGGTGATGTTGAAATGGTGCAGCAAGGAGAAATGCTTCCTTTCCTCCTCGTGATATTGCTCTTCCTATGTGTGCTGTGTCCTGCATTGCACATAGAAAGTGTAAATGCCCAGAGAAGATTATATTTTCAGCAGGAAGGTGTCCCTTCCTGCCCAAAAACAATCTCCCCAGCAGTGCAGCAATCATTGCTCCATGGCGCAAGGTTGAGTGACTTGACACTCAGCACTGATACAGGGGCCAACATAGGGCTGCACCATATACTCTTAAAAATTATGCATCCAACTGTATAGAAAATGATGAAGTGTGACACTGTTAAATGTGGCGCAATGTTGCACGCCTTCATTTTTTCTGAAACCTGGGCAATAATGGCGCAACACTTCAGATGGGCCTACACCTTCCCCCCTATATGCACCAACCATTTCACAATCATCCCAACAATCGCTTCACTGTTGTCACTGATCCACCTGCCTATATGTAACACTGAGTGGGCAACATGTACTATACTAGTTGCACAGGGTGGCCCAACAAAAACTGTCACACACCTCTATGCACCATTTGGGAATGGACACACAAGTGAACATATACAACATAAGGGGCATGTCTGTGATCATTATTTGTGATGCTGTACAAGAAACTTCCATTTTACCATATAACAAGGTAGCCTCTGTTGTGGGAATGGTTGGTGTTGTGCACAAAGGGACACCTTCATGCCTAACAACAGCCACAAGTGGCATCAATGTCGCACTAGGAATCCAATTTTACAACCTCGTAATGCAACATTAGCATCACACATATTGCTGCCATTGTGGATCCAAGCTGCCCATTCCCCTTGTGCCACATTAACAAAGTCACACAATGCATGCATTGATCTACTTTGTACATCCTTACACCACTATATGCTTGTGACAGATATGCTGTATGCAGGGAAATATCCCTTAGGCAGGGAGGGAAGAACTAATGGGGCTGACAATCAATGAAGGTTGTACTGTGCCATCGAATTACCTCATGTGTGGGGAGGCTTGCCAAAGGCAGATGGCAAAGTGCGCAAGCATTGTAAGCAATGGATCTCCCTGTCCTTTGCTGCACTAGTGCCATCATTCAGGGTGCCAATGCAGTAAAGCACCAAAATAGTGACAACACTTATTAGACTACTGTGGGAATGCCCACCATGGTGAACAGTAATGTAACTGATGTGCTTCCATGGTGTTAGTAGCTGGGTCAAGGGGCCTGGGAAATGGTGGTGTAGGATCAATGCACCAAATACCTTGAATAGTTGCCCTATGTGTGATGCACATAATAAAAAACTACATCCTGTAGAATTACAAACTTGTTACACACCCATTTGTCGCTCCCATATCACCCTGAGTTCTTGGACTACTCTAAACCTAATCCATATGTGCTGACCTTTTTAAAGGCATCAGAAGCTTGGTGAGTCACACGTGTTGTATCGGAAGATCACAAATATACACATGGAATGCCTATTACATGCAGTTTCAGGTGTGAGAGGGGCACATGGAAAATACGCCAGGATAAGGTATGCAAGGTGCTTTGGTACAACACTATGAAGTCTGTGTCTGGATGTACTGGCACATACATACCCATTTATGAAGAAACATGCAGTGCAACAGCTCTGCTTGCTCCGCTGTGCTGTATCAATTCAAATGTCCAGGGATGTTTGCTTGTCACAGGTAGTCAATGCATCTCTCTACTAACCTTGGTAATGCCCAAATATATGAGGTACCTTAAAAACATTGCCACACAATGTGTACCTTTTGTATCTCCTAATGCACACCTGCAGGAAGGAACAAATCCTGCTAAATCTACTAACAGGAATGCTGTCTGCCACTTACAATGTTTGACGATGATTGTAACATACATTGAAAGTAGTCCACAATAGTATTACTACAATGTCTGTTCTCAGTACCACAACTACAATGCCACCCTTGATGTGGTGTCCCAACATGATGAATCCACACATAAACAAGCCGGAAAATGTTTCATGTCCACCTCCCACCACATGTGTGTTCACAGAGTGAGGGATGTTGGTGGGCCTTCAATGTATATCCTTATAGCCACTTAGGCCCAGATTCATGACAAAGTGGTGCAGGGTGCTGCTACACCAAAAGTAGCAATATTGCTCTGCCCCACATTTGCAATGCAGGTATGCACCTTATTTATAGGAATACGGCTCATCACTGTGGTTCCCACTGTGCTGGCGCTGAAGCAAGCTGCATTCACGAATGCAGGCATGCTTGCACCATAGTGCAAGGGTGTCTGCTTTGAGGAGATTGATCATTTATGTGCTGGAAGGGACACCTACCTGCACATGAACAACCATCCATGGCAGAATGCTCTACACATGGAAAGAGTAAACAGCAAGGTGGAATTAAAGCATGCCTTTTCATTTTGCCATGTTAAAGCCAACCCTGGGGTGGCATCAGTAATTGCCGCTGCCACAAATTTAGGATTTCTTGTAAATCAGGGGCAGCATCATAAGTAATGGAGGTTGTGGTGGAACGGCCACTGCAATATCCATTGCATGCCCCTCTAACACAGAAAGCTGCATTGAAGGGGCCCGGTTTTACAAGGAGGCATAATACCACAAAAAGTGACATTATACCTCCTTCTAAAATTGGAGCACTGAAAAGCACCACCGGAGCATTGCTAAAAGTGAAGATCCAGTGGTGATAGGGCCTTGTATATCTGGCCCCCAGAGTCATGCATCCTGCACCACACAACATAAAAATGAACCATCTTGTGTGTATGTGTGCAAACAGGAAGGTCTACCTTCCACTAAAACAACACTCAGTCCAGCAATGCAGCCATCCATGCAGCTATGCAAAAAGGAAACCTGAGATGCACGGATGAGTGTTGCTCTGCAGGAAGGGAGAAAACCATGTTTTGTCACATATACACAATGTGGTTGAATCTCACAATGGGTGGTGCAAGATGCTGGACACATCACTCAAAGTGTCTAGGGGGATGCATCTGGACAGCTCACTTCCTACGGTCACTCCAACAACACACATACAGTGGCAGATGAGTCAGTTAACAACACAAATAACTAAAAACAAATTTGAAGTATATCTGAACATTCTTACTTGTGGAATGAGAACACATCTTGAACAACACCCATGTCTTGAAAAGTTTACACAGTCAAGTCAATGAAAGGGGTACATATATTGCACTCCCTCTAGGAGCCCATTGCAGGCAGCCTAGAAGAAGTGTAGATGGTCCTCAGTCCAAATAAGGACAACTAAGCTGCCATCAGAGGCACCCACTCTCCGCTATGTGAACTCTAGCAGTCCCTGGCCAACAGAGCTTCTGTCATGAGGCAGAGGCTTGACCAATTGCCCCCTCAAAGTGGTAGCAGCATGATAACAGGCTGGGGGGCTATACAACATGCCCTGGAGCCGATACAGTGGGATGTGGCCTCCCTCAGTGAAAACATGGCTGCCTACCACTGTGAAGCAGCAGCGGTGTTGCAGAATCAGCAGTTCCTCCTTGTTGCAGCAATGCCTTTTGTATTTCTACAAATGGCAGCTGCCCGGGTCTGTGATTCTACATCTCTATCCCCTGATATATGTGTTGCCTCCTAAACCTCAACAACAGCATCACCCATGGCACAGGATGCATCACAAAAATCAGAGGATGAAGTTGTGGAAGGAACAACATTCACACATAAAACCACCCATCAGCTCTAGTCTGTGCCACATGAACAGTATCTCTTTAGTTCTGTGCTTAAGATCATGCTAGTGTTTTGGCAGCTGGCAATGTGCCCTCTTCACTCTACCACTGTTCACTTATCTTGTTTGGACTGTCATTGTCTCAATTCCTACCTATTGTCAATTTGGACACCTCCTCAATAATGCACATTTCTTCTACACATGTCTCATGACATGTCACTTACCCTTGGACTCTGAATGAATATTAAATGGTTTGGAATCTCTCCTGGGGTCAGTAAACAGTACATTGTACAGCCTTGGAAACCAAACATTCTCATGTAAATAAATCATCATATTCACATGTATCTTGCTCTTTTTTCAGTGCTCAATCAACTCATATAAATGTATGCATTGTTTGAAGCTATGTCAATGAGAACAGAACCTAATGACATGTGTGGCTTACTGTCAGACACAAAGATACACACTAGGACTTAAACATGATGAAGGTGACCAATAGTATAATGGACTACAACCAACTTTCTGAGCCCTCAAAGCATGCATTGAACAGATATTCATGCAAGTTGACATATGGTATGTATGGTTCAAAAGTCAAATGACTAGAAATTTTCCTGATGATTGTACCAGTACAACAAATATGTGAGGAACACAAGAGGCATATTTAAGACTGTGACGGGCAGCTGTTAGTTGTGACAGTATCCATACCCCAAATAAAGTGGAGTTTAATGTGCTAAACGTTTCAGGAATTATTGTGCAGACCTTAGCGATGACAATTGATGTTGCATTTTTACCTGTTAAAGATTTTGAATCCATATACAATCTGAGTGTCAGGAACTGCACTGAAAACTGTCTTGAGTAGCTGATGTCATACCACAGCCAATCAGACAGCTCCTTGGTCATAGGGGATACACATAGGGCCTCATACGAGTTTGGCAGTCTTATCGGAAGACCGCGTGGTGGCAGTCGCCAAACGGCCACCATATTGACGGTAATCCAACCGCCGTATCAAGAGGCACACTGTGAAAACCACCACAATCCAGCCAAAAATCCATAACCAATAGGACACTGTAGGGCGAGAAATAGGTGGTCCCACCACCAGCTCCACCAGTCTGTCTCAAATCCCACCAGATTATGAGCCACAGATCACCACAGTGGTTTTTCCATGGCAGAAAACCATTGGCAGTGTGAACCTCTGCGGTCAGAAGTCACATCAGTGAGAACACCAGACCAATTGGATAGTTTGAATACCCCACACCTGTCATACATCCACACACCTGACACACCTACTCACTGCACTATATAACATACCCCTACACAACCCCCAATCCTTTGCAACAAAACACCATTCAGATACCCAGAGAGTAGGCAATATTATAGATATAGCACGTTTACACAAAATGGCATCACACTTACCACTCTCACCATATCAGCACAACTAACACAATACACACATCACTAGCACACATAATCCTCAACAATCATCTCACCCCCACACCGCAGCAACCACATCTACCAATTAACCAACACTGCACCCTTAGACTCACAACACCCCCCCACACCATCTACACAACCAGTACCATGTCCCTACAAAACCACCCACGTTTCATTGATGAGTTTAAGGTCATGGTGGATGAAATAATCAGGGTAGAGCCAGAACTGTTTGGTGCTCAGGTCCAACAAACATCAATTTCCAGGAAAATGGAGTTGTGGCAAAGGATAGGCGACAGGGTCAATTTAGCAAGCAGCCATTCACGTACAAGCGAGGAAGAGGTGGAATGACCTAAGGGGAAGGTGTGTTCCCTGGAATTATGCCACCAGATAGCAGTGCAGAAAACTGGCAGTGGGCACCCACCTCCTCCCCCACAGTTCACATCATGGGAGGAGAAGGTCATGGACATAGTGCATCATGATGGCCTGACTGGAATACCTGGGGGACTGGAGTCTGGTAAGTACCCACAACAGTCATGTCACACAATTGTCTTGTCCTGAATGCTTCCTCACCACCCAAATTCTCCCTAATTAGCAAAATGCCCCAGTACACTTCCCACCTCATCACCTAATGCCCCTCTCCTGCATGACACCACCCAACTCATCCCAACTGCCTTCACAGCCCTTCGCAATGGCACGTTAAATACTGGCTAACCATATGCACTAACCCATCATCAAGAAAACCTAAAATGTGCACAACACTTCACATGTAATGCCTGTACAACTAAAGTACTAGCTACACCACATAGATTGTTCAAGTGGGGACCAGTATATGGTAATGATAGTAATGCAATGACACACTCACAACAACAAACAAAGCAAAACACAGCTACAGGTGAGTGTCCATTCCTAACAGCCACAGATCAAATATCCCAAGCCAGAAACAGTGTAGCAGCTACACTGACACCTCACTCATCACCTTAATTTTCATTTGTGTACTTTTATTTTGACTTTTAGTATTATGATATACACATTAAATCACAATTGAACACAGCTACTGCATATATGTCTTTTGTAATACATCAACAATTGCCATTCTTGCCAACTGTGGTCTGGTCATGCTGTCCTGCATTGAACAGCCAGTGTAATGGTCATCAAATGGAGGATCCCTCAACAGGTGACACATGACAACAGAAATGTCACAGGACCGATGTCAGAGAGGTTTAAATTCAGGGCAACACAATAATATAGTTAGTATTCCAATCTGCAGATAAAGCATGGCAGAGTACCATCAGGATGAAAGGCATGGTAGCATACAATGCACATCTACAGGTAATAGATGCCATGCCAATGGTAAACTAGCTACAAAACAGGTGCACCCAGATTGGACCTATATATCACCAGGTCAGGCTCTTCACATACCCATACCATAGCTACATGATCACATATTCCATGGAAGACACAAAGAACTTCACTGATGAACCCAGTACTTTAACCATACACTAACATAGTCCCCATACTTGTAAGATTGTCACTCTCCTTTGTCAGTATACAGTTACCTGCACCTTAGACAGCAATGTCAGAATGCAAACACAGCTGGGTCCCATGGTCATCACAAAGTACCCACCTTATGTGAAGCCAGAGGTCATGATCCAATCATCACACATGGGCCACAAACTTCAACTGACATGTAGCAAACCATTTCACATCCCTGCAACCCTACTGGTAATAGGAAAGGACAAAGCAGTCACAACTCCACTTGTATGAAGAAAGTACTAAAAAGGTACCATTCTCTATAACTATATACATTTTACCTCATTACTGTCAGGTACACCTCTCATGTCTGTCAGTAATTACCATTGTTTACTAACAATGAATACCTCAAGCTTAGGATGCAGAGCCAAACAAGAAATAGCAATTTCAGTGAGTGGAAGGAAAAGAGGATAGGAGAATGCAAGAAACATACCACAGTACTGAGTTGTCCATTACAGAAGTGTATGTTAGGATCAGACGTAACAATAAATGATATAGCAGACCATGTTGTACTGTACACTTTACAATCTATCAGTCTGTATCCACAACTCACACATAGGCATTGGAGCTCATGACACTCCCACTGATGAATCAAGCCAAGAGGTGTAATGGCAGCCATCTACTTGAAGCTGTGCACATTCAACACATCAAAAGGTCTACTTCACATACTTGTATGTCAGTACTGATTGATGAGATCTTCCCTAGAGTCACCTGCTCCGTCTTCCTCTGGCTCTTCATCACTTGCCATATCAGCCTTTCCAGCCACTGGTCCTGCTGCCTCCTCCTCATCTGCAATCAATGGAATCTGACATCTCGGGCTAGATTGTGAAGCATGCAGCAGGCAACGATTATTTGGCATACCTTGTGGGACAAGTAGATGAGGGCTCCTCCAGATCGGTCCCAACACCTGAATCTTGCCTTCAGAAACCCTAATGTTCATTTAATTACATGCCTTGTCTTCTCATGAGCCTCATTGTAATGGAGTTCCCTGGCATGGCTGGGTACCTCACTAGTGTGAACAGCCAAGGATGGTTTGAATAGCCTGAGTCACATGTGAACACAATGGTAAAACAACTCATAAATAGTTCAAGTGACTAGCTATATTGTAATGACAAGAAACGTAACACATGAACACACACTTCAATGCAAAGTTACCAAGCAGTCAGACCCTCTCCGTTTGTAGTTGTGCCATCAGATGTGGGATATTGCTGTTCTGCATGATGTAGGAATCATGCACAGATCCTATAAACTTGGCTGTGACTTGTGAGATGTACTGGTCTGTCAGACACACCACCTCTATGTTGATTGAGTGGTACTTCTACCTGTCCCTATACATCTGTTTATTGCCACTGGGAGGGACCAGGGCTACATGGGTGGCATCAATGGCTCCTACCACATGAGGATGTGTCCCATCTCATTAAAACTTCACATATGCCAAATCTGTTCATTGGAGAAACCTGATGTAGCTGTCACTGTGTTTCAACAATGCACACAGTACATCCTTCAACATCAGACTGAACATGGGCTGAGACATCCCTGCCGTTAAGGTGACAGTATTCTGAAAGGACCCTGTGACCAGGAAGTGCAGCACTGACAAGACTTGAACAATGGGAGGTATGCCATATGGATTGCGAATGACAGGCATCAGATCTGGTTCCACCTAAAGATCCATAATGGTATGACGATTCAGACAATATTTCTGGATTACGGGCCAGATGTATAAAAAAAAATTGCATTCGCAAACGGCAAAATCGGCCGTTTTGCGAGTGCAAAATAGTGGTCTGCAATGCATCAAAGGCATTCGCAGACCACAAAATAGAAATCGCAAAAATTGTGATTTTTTTGCGTTGCGACCTGGATTTTGCAAATCGCAATTTGCGATTCGCAAAATCCAGGTCGTAAGGCAATGCTGCAAAAAATCGCAAATTGCGATTTTTCGCAGAATGGTTTTTTGCACATGCAAAATACCATGGTCTGCAACCAGGTGGTAACCTGGTGCAAAATTTAAAAATGCAGTAAAACTGCATTTTTAAATGTAACATGTAAAACACACATGCCCTTTTGGCATGTGTGTACTTTACATGTTCACAAAAAAAAAAATTGGGGTGCAGGAGAGGGGGCCTTAGGCCCCAAGCACCCTGGCCTTTTGCATTTCCAAAATTGCGATTTCTGGGTCAGAAATCGCAATTTTGGAAATGCAAAAAATTCACAGCTATGGGCCAACAGGCCCATGGCTGCGAATGGGGCCAGTATCGCAATTTGCGATTCAGTAATAGCATTTGCGATTTTTAAGAAATCGCTATTACCGATTCGCAAATGTGATACATGGCCCTTTGCGAGTCGGTAATAGCGATTTCTTAAAAATCGCAATTACCGAATCGCAATGGGCCAGGATCATACATCTGGCCCTACATGCCATTCCTTCATGGATTCCAGGTCTAAGAGTGGACGGTACACTGTTGTTGTCTCACTCTCCTCATGGTAGGATAACTATGTTGAGAGAAGAGAATATACTGTGAGTTATGCAGTATGCACACATCATTAATATATTGTATATTACCTGACACCTAACATCTATAGAGTATGTGTAGCACTTCTGACATATACAGTACAGCCCATAGATATGAACTTAATTCACTCTCATTGCTGCACATTGGCTAACATGTAAATGGGACTGTACATATTAAACTAATGTTATTGTACATGTGTGTAAGACTTAGCTGTCCTGCACTAAACAACTTATGTTTTGGATTCTACTAATAGCTACCCGTTGCCTATGTACCTCAGAATAGCTTTACATAGTTCTCACCATATATACTCCCTCAACACATCATTTTGTTAAATTTGGCACATTATTTTGCACAACCATGATGGCACTATATATGGATGTACAACATTTTGGGGGAGTAAGTGATTGATGCAGATAAGTAGGCACATCCATCAATGACATATTCCCAAAATAGCAGGTGCCTGACCTACTGTAGTGGACAGATGGAAGTGACCTAAGTCCGCCATCAGACGTCGGCTAGCAGAAGTCAGCCATTTTCTGCAGTCTTGTTCACTTGACTCCTGACACTGTTGCCAGCAAGACCTCCATGATGTGAGCTGCTGTGTACTGCCTCTGGGAGTCATCATGCCACATCCTGCAGGTGATAGGGCCCCTGCCTTCACCCTGGAAGAGCTTGAGAGTGTAGTGGAGGAGGCCCTATCCTGTTTAGACAGCTATATGGGGTACCAGAGGACCAGGTGAGTCCAATGCCCTAGCCATGTGTGATATGTGTTGTGTGTGACGCATAGGGCATGTGAACTTGAGAGGTATAGGTGCATGCATATGGCATAATGTGAAGGTGTGGTAGTAGAGAGAATGGGTATGTGTGCCTACTTGCTGTGACTGATGTGTACTGACCACTCATATTGCTATGGTGCATGTGTACCAGACTTTGTCCTTTTGTCTGTGTTATCCATGCAGGTCAACGCCCATCAGAAAAAGAGGATTTGGCATCCCATTGCCAAGCAAGTGCAGATCCTAGGGGTCCACAGCCGGAGGAGCACCCATTGTAGAAAGCGGTGGGAAGATCTGAGACTCTGGGCCTGGAAGACCGCTGAGGCCCA
Organism: Pleurodeles waltl; assembly: GCF_031143425.1. NCBI lineage: Eukaryota > Metazoa > Chordata > Amphibia > Caudata > Salamandridae > Pleurodeles > Pleurodeles waltl. Next base: position 706,059,562 of record NC_090449.1, on the reverse strand, counting down.
GCTGGGGATATCCTCCCAATCCCCCCTGATCCGTCCTAATGACCCACATTTTGGCAGTAGCCTACCCTGAGGTGGATGGACGTTTGATGGCAGCATAGCAGCCACAAGGGGGTAAGTACTGACTGGATCCTTGTACTTGGATCTGGTAGTATAGTGTTTACTGTCACATTTTAGCTGCTGTTACAATGTAGTTGGTGCAATGTGCATGTAGAGTAGTGGGAATACATAATACTCTCATTGCTTGACTAATAGATGGAGATCTTGTATTAGGGTTGGCCACGTGTACGTTTAGATGACCCGTGTCAAGGTATATCTATGACTGTGTGTGGAGATGCACAATTGACAATGCCACATCTGTGACCCCACCCAGCCATATATATGTATGTAAGCTGCTGTATAATCCTACCCATCTAGTATTTCCAGGCCCAGTACAACTGAATATGTTAATATATAGCTCTAAGTTGTTCGACCACTCCCATCTGTGTGGATAACCTGTATTTGCTACTGAGTGTCTGACATATTTGGTACAGGTCCTAGTTACCTGTTGTCCTGGTACGGACATTGGCTCCATGTGAGACTTACATGTCATTCAGTCAACAGATATTGCCAGTAAAGGACTGTACATATGGGTTTGTGGAGGTGTCCTCATTGTCCCTCCATATTCATACTATGGGATATGTGAAGGTTGTAACGGAAGGACATCCAACTACAGCTGTCTGATTGTTTATATTTGGCCTTACCATACATTTCCATGCCATTGAGCTGTAAGTGATTTACTATTATCCCAATGCCCTTGTTTTAAAGGAGGTAAGTAATTAGGTTGTCCTAACCTCTGACAATGTACATTGTCCATGCTATAAGTGTGAAAGGCCTCCCAATACTAGTGCAACATATGGTATTAGATACATACATCATGTCACAATGGTTACTTTGGGGCAGATGTTGTTGAGTGGGACAATCATTGCTACCCTCAGCTGAACTGATGTAGACAGGTTGGACAGGAAATGGATTTGGATCACTTCTTACTTTGAGATGTTATGGTTTGGCTGAACTACTTTTTGTCATACAGGTTTTGTTATTGTGGGATATGTTGTAAGTGCAATGGAAGTTGTGTGGGACCAAGTGTACATCATTTGTACATGGCTTTTAAGTGAGATATGTGTGTTGTCTGGACTTAGGTGCAGTTAATCACATGGTAGGAATGGTGTGAGTGTTTTTGGTTTACTCATGTTGTCATGTCGTGAAACTGTATCTGCATGTCAGGTGGAATGTTATGTGCCCTATTATGATTTAGTTGGCTGGCGTTTGTTTAGGTGTTCTTACACTGCTCTCTGTGATAGTCAGTGGATGTCTCATGTGTGCTATGTAGGCCACTGTAGCTATACATGCATGTATGATGTGATGTGGTGTATCTGTGTATAATGACTGCAGATATTCCTATGGGATTTGGTACATGTAGTGACATGGCTGTTCTACAGACATGGATTCTAAACATCAGATGGCACCTGTATGGGACTGCCACATGTGTCTTCATCAGAGATTGTATCCATTATGGCATATATGTACAGACGGTTCAGCTAGGCATGTGATTGGAATGGCAGGTGCTATGTCGTCTGTGAATAGAGTTGTCTTTATTTGCATGGGACATGACTTATGGACATGGACTGGTCAGGAGCTGAATCAGAACATGCATGATATGGTGTGATCAGTATACTGCATTCTCTAAAGGTGATAAGAGTATGGAGAGTTATGATCAGGATTAGGACGTATTTTCAGCTTTAGCCAGGGCATGATGAGCATGCTTACATAGCTTTACAGGTGATCTGATGGAATTCTCCAGTTGTGCTACCTTGCATGGATTATGAAGTCGTTGAGAGAGATGACATGATGGCATGGATTGAAGTAACATGGTGTGACATGATGTGGGATATGTGGTTTTCTATATGGGATTGCCTAGCCAGGAGATGTATAGCTACAGTGACGGGTGGGCGTCTCCTTCACCACAGGAACCTTTGCCACTTTCAGCCCGCAATGCTATCTAATCTATTAATACACATCTAAAACCCACTACAACCATTTACAATATAAAATAGCGGAAGGGAAGGACCTGGGAGGAAGTGCATATTGTTGTTCACAGCTTTTTCTTACAGTTTGTTAAAAATTTGTAATTTCTAGCATTGTCCTGCTCTAGTATGGCCAGCCTGGCCTCTATCCCAGCCAGGTCCCTCCCATTGTCTGTCTCAAAGTTGGAGACTGTGACAGCTGGTGGTGGTTATTGTTGGGCTGGTGTTGATGTTTGTGCTGTGGACGTGGAGGGGGTGGTTGGGACCAGCTGAGGCACCCCTGACCCTTGCCATTGAGCTAGGTGTTGTTTTGGTGGTTGTGACCTGTTGAGGTGGTACCCAATGTGGGAATGCCAGCCAAGACTCCAATGACTTTTCACTCCAAAATCTCTTGCTCATCTTCCGCTAACCTGCTTGTACTTCCAGAACGTGATGGAAACACTTTGCCCTCTTCTCAAAAGCACTTTTCTGTGCTAGGCTCATTGTGGCAGCTAAGACATGAGGAGAACATGACATCAAAATTGCTTTGGGTAGAGATAGAGCAACCATGCAATGTATATAGCATCATCAGATGACACATGTTGTCCACCAGACATACCACAACAATATCAAGATCCAAATCAAGACTAAACTGCCTACCTGGCATCTGCAGTATCATGTTCATGTTACAGGGATAACGGCTATCTAATATTGCACATTAGGGCCCAGATTTAGGTTGGACTAATACCTCCTTGTGCCACATTAGCCTTATCATTTTTGTGAGACTGTTGTGGTCCAACATGGCCAAAATCCCTGTGCCACAGTCACAAAGTGGCACAATGCATGCATTGCACCACTTTGTCACCCTTTGCGCTACATTATGCCTTGGCCAGACATCATGGATGCATGGTGGGGTTCATCCGGTAGGGGGGCAGGAAAAATGGTGCTGGGGATTCTAAGAGATTCCACAGCATCATTTATTTTTTCTTTTTTTAACACCTGCTCAGAGAACGCATCACAAGGAAGCACACCATTGCTAACAATGGGCCCCCATGGACAGTTCAGGTTTAGTGTCAGTATTTTTTGCACTAAGCCTGAACAGTATATCAATATAGTCTACAAATTTTAGCCTATTGCCCCTACCCTGTGGCATGGTGTGCCGAATGTCTAATGCAGGTCACCCATGGTGGCGGTAGGGGTGGCTAATGGGCACAGGAAAAGTGGCGCTGCACTGGATGCAGTGTCAGTTTTTGTAAATATTAAACTACCTGTGCACATGCCTTTTCACATAACCTAAGTACCAGGTAAACACTCACCATGCACAGCTCATTCATGTGTGATGTGACCGTGCTCACTCACAGTTATCATGATGGGTGGATCATGTAGGTTATTCTGCACACATCTTGTTTGCTACAATCTGTAGACATGCCTCTATCCATCTGGCACGGAGCTGAAATCTCACTGAGTACTCAGCTTTCTGCTGTCCATCACAAAATGGCTCCTTGCACGGCCGCTGCCTCACTTCATTTCAGAGTATCATTTCATTTCAAGTATCTAATTGGAAAGCCCCAAGGAGACCTCAACACATGTACGTAACTTGTACTATGTCCAGAGTAAATTAATGCAACGTGTGGCACAGAGTTCAGCAACATGTGCTGTGACAAATATGTTGACAACAGCCATGCAAATCTAAAAGCCACTGCCTCTGACACAATTCTTGACTGACATCACTGTGTTTGCGGGCATAATTACCTTTTCCTAAGACCCACAATTCCATTAAGTTGGCACCTGTGGATCAATCAACTTATTCCACATCCTCAGTATTACACCAGACATGATGTAGATACCTAGTTTAGATGATGGTATCTTATTTGTCACACGCGTTTTAACATTGCATTGCACACATCATACTCTCTGACACACAACCCTGGATCTACACATGTGACATACAAGGTAACACTTACTGGGTGCATCGGGGTCTTCAAACCGGGAAACCTCTGCAACAGTTTATGGTGGAGGTCCACCTGCAAGGCATGACAGGAACACATAGCTTTGTGATTTGTTGAAGAAAGAAAAGCATGGGCAACTGTTAAATATTCAACTTGTTTAGCTGAGTAAGCTAGTCAACTTAGTGTTAGGAATGAACAAAGGCCAAATTTTACATGTCTGCCAGTAAGACAAAGGGCCAGACTGAAAAGGCGCTAGCGCCACAGGAGCGTCAGTTTCAGTGACGCTCTGGTGGCGCTTTTCACTGTACCATATGTAAAAGCAGATGTAATGTCACTTTTTGTAGCGTAACTCCTTGTAAATTTGGGCCTGTATGATCTTCTGCATCAGAGGGGTGTGCAATGGGTGTTGCAGTGGGCGTCCCATCACAACACCCTTAGCTTTTGATGCTGGCCCAGAGTAATGATATTGTAAATTAATGGCAGCACCAAAAAATGAACACACCCCAGGGGTGGCTTTAGCATGACATAATGATTAGGAATGCCTTTATGCCATCTCTTTTCTTGCTTTTTCGATGTGTGCTCCATTCGGCGACACACACAAAAGAAATAAAATGCCATGGATTATTGTTTATGTGCAGGAAGGCGCCCCTTCCTGCACATTAACAATCTATAATAAATTAGGCTTTGGCACTACTATGTGTGCTGTATTCTGCAGCACACAGAGAAGAGGCAAATCAACATTGTAGATTGTTTATGTGCAGGAAGGTATACCTTCCTGCACATAAACAGTCCCCTCAACTCAGACACACTTGAACTATGGTCCAAGTATCCCTATGTTGGTGCAGACAACTGAATTATGTGCCAGTGCAGGGTCAGGTGCAGGCCTGCACCATTCTCTTGGAAATATGACCAAGCCCTGTGTTTAAAAAACGGTGCAACAGGGAGCTGCTTATATTGGCACAGCACCACGCTGCACCTGTTTCATTCATATGTGGCCCATAGATAGCCCACAGTAACATGTACAGATTTGGCTGGCAGACATATGTACATGTTTTGGATCCATAAGTTTCACATTTTTGGGGGGATAGTATACTGTCGATTGGCAGAAGCTTTGAGTCTTGTCGTTCTATGGGAAAAAGCAGCAACCACTCAGATGCGTAACTGTTTTCAAACCCATAGCAGCACCATATAACTCCATCATGTGTGTGTCATATGTAACATATAGCACACCATGACCAATGTCGGAACACTGATATTGTAAACTATGTCATTATGGTTTCACTTAGCATGTTTAGCACCATGCATGCAGATGCTATACATGCAAAGTGAACATTGGCATTTTTAAGTAAATGGAATAGTCATGTAACCAACCTGCCTTAGGCACAAATACAAGTTGACTCCAACAAATGGCACAGTTTAACCAAGCTGATTTAAAGGCTATTATGTTTGTGTGCCACATATGGCAGGAATACTCCCCTTGCATTTTTCAGGCCTGGCGCTGCCATCATGTGGCACCAGGCTTTCACACTGCCACAATACTTCATTGGCCAAATGTTGACATATGGTTAGACTGTAGTTGCCTCCATTGGCAACAATACCCTCAAAAATGTAGACACAGATGTTGCATTATGAGGCAATCACTCCTTCTTACATTTGTGTTCTTGCCATATCACTCAAGGCACACACCCACACCCTTGAATAACAATACCCCTGTGTCGTGTTTCTCATCACTTAAACATTACTTTGCACATTGACACAGTTGTAAAGACCATGATGTACATGTACTATTGTGTCTTTGAAACATGTACCCTTGCATCATTGCGCATGTGAGTCCAATATTTGGCATTTTATTTTGTATATATGATTCACAAGATACCCAGAGAGAAATGTGCACTTTGTCTGCAACCGGTGCATTGTTGAGCTCTCATAAATGCTTCCATAATAGCTTTCTGTCCTGACCCTTGCCATAACATGCTACAGTCATTCTTATGTCCTACTGTCATGCACATGCTAATTAGGATGTTGCAATGCAAAAGGGGTACTTACCAACAGGTCCGCAAACCTGAATCACCAGGTGATCCAGAAGCTCTCCTTCCTGGGCAATGAGGTCTGCCCATCGGTGTTTGACTTGGAGGTCTCTCCGCTCCACATCAAAAATCCTTTGTAGCTAGTAGAGCACCGTGCCCCACCACAGCTTCCTTGCCTACGCTGGGTAGCTCTGGATGACCCAGCCACCCGTAGCCACCATGTTGTGGAGGTAGTTGCACACCAAACTAATAAACCCTTCCAGTTCATCTTCACTCATTCGTTGGACTCTCCCCTTTCCTGACATTTTGCAGTTTCCTTCCACTGCAAAAAATATTACCCCAAAAATAAGAAGACGCTATACCACCTAACCCCAAATACCCCGACACACTACACTACCCCAATACAAACATCCGACAATACAAATACAATAACAGGACAAAATACTACACAGAAATTACAGATATAACAAATGAGACTAAACACTAACAGAACACAGCACAAAACTCTCAAACACCACCACTCCTCAACAACCATCAGCTCCACACAACCACTCACAACCACAGACTAAAATACTGTAAAATTAAAGTGAAAGTGAATTTACCTTACCATGTGTTCAGAAAGGAAGTCCTATAACATCACTTCCTGGGAGTAGCGTCACCTTTTCTGATATGCATCATTTTTGTTTACGCATGACGGCCATGTATATATTAAGGCTGACAAGGCCTGTCAACTTGCAGCTGATGCAGCACAGGGGCCAGGCATCATTTTTTGACAGTGCACTGCACAATGGTATGTATTAAAATCTTTGATGCATACCGGGCATCCATGGATTTTGGAGAGAAGGCTGAGGCAGCAAGACAGTTCAGACAGGAATGGTGCCAGTCGTCATTTTAGTGATTTGAGATGTATGGAGAAGTAACCGTATGCATCAATATTTTTTTATGCATAATGGCCATGGGTGGATTTTATTGGAAAGCCTGACAGTGCACCCACATTCACTTTCCTTGTTAGTGGGGCTATACATCTATGTAATTTCTATGATATGGCTACATGTGTGTGCATGTGCATTTAATTGTGTACCTGTCTCATAGGAATGCATTACCATATGTTTGTATGTGGGTGTGATGCATGCGAGGACTGATACTGTTTGAAAATGGGCTTGTGTATGAAGACTCTTTGCCACATACCTATGTACTGAGTGTGCATATGTGATGATACTCATGTTGTGGGTCTACCACATTGTCATGTTCAGGCATATGATACCCTTAACAAATCTTTAGCATAGGATCTTGTTGACTATGGCTGGGATAAGATCCTATAAACCATTTCAATGTGAGTGCCTGTATGTGCACACTCTGGTGTGTTGTAAGGAGCAGACATAATGAAGCAAAGCAACACATGTAACGTATGATATCCCATGCAAGCAAAATGTTGGAGATGGTGTGCTGACTGCTGACATGTCCTTGTAGACATATATGTGACATGTTTGTTGTGTGAAAATGTATGTATCATGTCTGAAAAGGGCTGCTTGATACAGTAGTTTGTTTAGGATTTGATACATACCAACCCTCTATTCCAGCTGTCATGTATGTAGCCCATTTTTCCAAAGCTGTGTACTCATATCTGTGTAAAATATGTTTCATAATGGGGGGACATAGGTTCTGGTCATGATAAGTAGTAAGTTATCACATGACACATACACATTTTATCATGTAAATTCTTCTCACTTGTCCATTTGAAATTGACAGCACGAAGCCTGGTCCAGCTAGCTGGGACATGTGTGGAAACATTTAGGTAATATGTGTTAACAACATACATTTTCAATGTTTAATGACTCAAACTTTAATGTTGTTGGCAGATTGGTGCCATTTAATACATTCTGTATGGCAGGGGTAGGGGTGTTGATTGCACCCTAGTCATCAGTGCACCTGTGGCACTGTGAATGGCCACACAGGGCCAATATTTCATGTATCACCACCAGTTGACTGTGGTCACCTCAGCTCAGTTCACTGTGCACAACCAGCATGCCCCTGACTGTGTCAAGGTGGTTATCTGCCATCCTCATGATAGATCATCAGCACTGTAATGCACAGTCACCAGGCAGACATACACCTGCACATTTGTGATCTCCTGGCCCAGTATGTTTTGTTAGCTTTGAGGTTCTTGATGTCAGGCTTGCCCTATCATATACTTGGGACTGGAAGCTTGCTTGTGTAGGACATGTCTCATCAATCCCATTTTTTACATGATTTGGCATAAATAGGTGAGATTATTCCTAGGATGCTTGGTTAGGTCATTGATAGGTCATGGAACTGGGTGTTGTCTGTATACTCAGTGTACAGATACTGTCCTCCCTGGGCTTTCTTTCTTTGTGTACAACAACTATGGGAGCCTGGTGCTGGGTTAATGGGAGTACTCACCCCTTCTGGAACTCCTCATGCATCTGCTTCAGTTGTGAGGGAAGCTTAGTGGCAATCAATTTATAGATTTATTTGTACCCCATTGGGCCTGGATACTTTGTCGAGCTTCACATCCCTGATGGCTCGTACAATTTCCTCCAGAGAAAGTGCATCTTCCAAGGCTTCCCTATCCTCTGTAGAGAGGCTTGGGAAAGGGATGTCACCCAGGAGCTTGCCTGCTTTGCTTTTTGTCACGAAAAACCTTACATAATCTAATTTCCATAGTAGTGGGCAAACGTACTGTCTATGGTTTGTCGACTACTAGCAAGTTCCCCTGACTCCTTCTGGATCCCAGGAACCCATCTATCCGCTGCCTCCTACCTGCCCAGCCAGGCCAATATTTGTCCTGTCTTGTCCCCCATTACATTGACGTGGTGCTGTCTTACCCTATGGTACATATTAGCAGCTTCCTGAGACATGTCCCAGTATTATTATTGCTTTAGGGCTTTGATGTGGGCTCCCTCTGATCACTTCTCATCTGGTAGGGTGGCCTCAAGGGACAAAATCTTCAATTTAGCCCTTTTTAGTTTCTTTCCCTTGTGCCATCATGGTGAGACTCACCTCTTTAACGACGTGAGTGAAAAGCTGTTTCCCTGAAAATAATGGTATTTTGCAGCTAACATCCCTAATTGTTGGCACTTTAAGGTACCAAGGGCTCAATAGGATGCAGCTAGTGTTTGGTCTCTCGACCCTACCATACACCAGCCACAGGTGATGATTGACAGATATACCCCTGGTTAAGTTTCTGGTCTCCCTGACTTTTAATGGCTGGGGATTCAGCATGAGAAAGTGATCAGTTCATGAGAGAGTATCTTTATGGAGTGCTGGGTTAAGAGTACACTATACATCTGCCAGTCCCTGGGCAGTAAAGAAGTCTGCAAATGGTTGTCTAACTGAGTCCAGGGGCATGCCAATGAATGCTATCACACAGCGTTGCTTTACGGCTCCCTCAAATGATCAATTCCCCATCTGGAAGACTGGTTATAAAGTGGTCAGGGCTGCTAGTACTGAATCATGAAGTCATATAGTGATATCTACTGAAAGTATGTTTAAGATGCCCCCACTCCCAAGTCCCAGAGAGCACCTCATAGGGACCCAGCGGATTGGGCTATATTTGCCAAATGACCAAGGGCAGCTTCCCCTCACCAAGATTACTACTCCTCTAGAGTAGGTGGTATGGCCCACATTAGCTGCCTTTTTATTCCCTCCATGGTCAAGGACATGACAAAAATTACCTAGGAGGGGAATCTGTTGTAGGAGAAGAATATCAGGGGAGTCTGCTTTGATGTATTGATCACCACTCCCCGTTTTTCTTTGTCGCCTAGTCCATCGACCTTCCAGGATAGTGTTGAATCAAAATCAGCTCAGTCAGATAGAATCAAATCACCAGCCTGCTCCTTTGCTAAGCAAAAAGTTTAATACGTGAACACCGAGACTGAGCATAAGAGATCAAGCTCAGACAGTCTGAATAAGGAAGTAATACATGATCTTTTATATCATTAAACCACAATCAAATTTGTACATTTCATTGGTTCTTGCCATTGACGTATAACAAATTTTACGTAACTGCTAAAGTTGTTTATCCTTAATCCTTCATAACGCACCATATATGAATAGATAAATCATGGACAGGAACTTGCATAATATGGCCTTTGTGTCTAATATTGCGTAATGCATCCATTAACAGAAATAGGAACAAAAAGTGCACATGATAGTACTTTCTATCAGATAAAATTGCTTCAGCTAGCATGCAATGATATCTCATGATGGCGGTAGAAATACCAAGCCTTGCAACATAATGCATTCTCAGCAGTATCAAAGTATATCAAAACCATAGTCAATGTTATTTGCAGAAGTTGTTCAACAAAACAGGCCTAGTTGTCATTGGGTATCATAAGGCCCATTAGGTCCAAAATGGATCTTGGAAAATGCGATTCCTTATTCAACCCTCTGATACTAAATGACAACCTAAATGTCACGATGAATGGGTGTCATTTCAATAGGGTTATTACCCCTGGCACTATCCTCTCAGTTTCGCAGGTAATGATTCTTGTTTTCCCGGTGGCAGATATTTTTCAGCAGTATTGTCAGAAAGGAAGGACAGACCCTTATTAGCACACACAATGTTATTAATGCTACTAACCCTACCAACAACACTTCTATCGGCTGTGATCGCCACCCACAGAACCATGCAGCAATGTCAGCCAGTATTCTTCCTACATCCGTTAAGTCTGACACTTTCTTTGCCTCTTCCTCTACATTCTTTATTTCTCCCATTGCCTTTCTTATGTTGCCACGGTTGTCTGGCATATATATACACAGCATTCTTGGTAGGTCACATGACATACACCACCATCTTTTGCCAGAATAATGTCTAGCGCAAGGCAGTTTTGCATTACAACAGCTCTCATATCTGTCAGTTCTTTGGTAATATTCCCTAGGGCTGCAGCAGTGGAACTCGCTAAATGTTCCACTAATCCTGCTAATATGTGTATTTGATATTCTGAAAGCACAACCCCTAATGGTGACACCAATTCTCCTTCTACAGCTATAGCCCTATCTATCCAAGATGGAGTTCTTTTTCTGAGCGTCTTCAGTGGGGCTTTCACTATTTGGGATGGATCAGCCACTTGTAGAATGCACAGTAATACAAACGCTAGGTAGCAGCTACCTCGCCACCATGCCGGTAATTTAAAGTAGGCCGATGTTCCACACACAAAGAATATGCCCCGTGGTGCTGAGAGGCCTACTGACAAACCCTTGGGGCCAACTCGTATTCTGTCCAAATTGGAGTATTTGGAGCATACGCTAACCCCCACATTGATGCTAATGTCGTAAGATGAATCTGTGCTTGGACATGTCACTGACGTTAGGGCAATGCATATTTCACTAAACAGATTATTCGCTGGGGCACTGCCAGTGCGGTATCGAATGCACCAAGGTGCCTTTTTCTTTACATGTATCTTAAGAGATGGTATTTTAATCTCTGCAGAATTTTCGCCTTGTACATATCCCTTTTCCCTTTCTTCAATAAATGCGGCCAGAAGTTCCTTTTCTCCTGGTCTATTGCACAGTCTTCCATTTCCCTGTTCTTCTTTTTCACTTTCTCTTGCCTTGTTTCTTTGCTACCTTCCTTCCCTTTTTAATCCTGCTTTTCACTTTCAAATTTGTCTCTTTCTCCAATATATTGCTCAGCATATTGCAAGAAACATATTGGGTATGCGGATAGGTAAGTGCATATATAACAATCTGAGACATTTGTAAGTTCTTTATATGATGTAACCATTTATACAAATGCGTTATCATTGTAAGCTTCTTCTTTGTTGTCCCATTCTGTTTGTCCTCCACTTTCTACCTTTTCCAACAGCCCTGTGTCTTGTTCTTTTGAAATGTTTACCAGCCCCTGTTGACTTTCATCATGTAGTTTTCCTGATCTAGGCAGGGTACATGTATTTCTTTTCCACATATTATCAATAATATTATCACTATCACTATTATTCCTGGAACTGGGGTACATATGGCGTCAAGACCGTAGGCCACTTCTTTTCTTCTTTCTTTCTTCCAGGCATGATGTTGGTCGTCGATGAGCAATGTCAGTCTGTCCTATGAGTCCTGTTCTTGGTCTTTTCTGTTCCCTCTGTGGTACCGCACAGAATAGTGTCAGAGGTTACTAGCAGTTGACACCAATCGAGGTGCTTTATGGATGTATGTAGACAGGACCCGCTTGCACCCTTTTCTCTTCTGAGACATTCAGTTCGAGCAGTCCACTGAAGAATCACCACAGGGCCCCCTTGCACCCCTATCATCTTGTATGGGGTGCAGCATGAGCAGTCCAGTCAGTGTTGTTTTGTGTTGCTGTTTGACCAAAGATTATACCTGTGCGGTGTTGGTGAAACCTTCATGGGTACCGCAGGTGGTTGTTGGCGATCCGTTGGTCCAGCAGCCTTCTTGGTGTGTGAGCTGTGGATCCAGGAAGTCAGCCCCTCACACTTGACTGCTGTGGCTGTTGTTAGGAGGGCTTGGTAGGGTCCCTTCCACCGTGGCTTCAGGCAGTGGCTTCTGGTGTGGGCCTTCACCTACACCCAATTTCCTGGCTGCAGTCTGAGTTCTGGTGGTGTTTCTTCCTCTGGCAGGGTCTGCAGCTCCTGGTGGTGGAGATAACGTAATATTTCTGTTATTTTCCAGCAACATTGTAGTAAGAGATCGTCAGTAACTGCCAGCGGCGCGACTGACATGTGGCCTTGTATATGCATGGGACGCCCATACACTACCTCGTGGGGGCTCAACTTTGTGACCCTGTCAGGTGTGCTTCTCATAGCAAGTAATGCCAGTGGCAAAGCATCAATCCAAGATAGTTCAGTAGCGGCGCATATTTTCCCTATTTTGTTCTTAAGTGCCCCATTTTTTCTCTCAACAGCACCCGCTGCAGGTGAGTGGTATGCGCAATGCAACTTCTGAGTTATTCCTAATCCTTTGCAAAGGCCCTGAATGACATGTAAAATGAATCCTGGTCCATTGTCAGAAATTAAAACAGTTGGCACCCCAAAGCGTGGTATCTTTCAAGAGGCATTTAGCAACTGTCTGTGCATCACAATTCTTTATGGGGTATGCCTCTGCCCACTTGCTGAACATGCAGACTATTACCAGGACATATCTGAATTTGTACGCAGGGGCATTTCAATGAAGTCCATCTGAAGACTTTCAAAGGGTCTGTGTGGAGGTGGGAAATGGCCTGGAGCAGTTGTTGTACCATTTCCAGTGTTGTACTATGCACAGATGGTGAATTTCTTACATAAATGTTCTGCATGTTGTCCAAATTTTGTGTTGAACCAACATTGGGAAAACAGACGTATCATTCCATCCCTCCCCACATGTGAGGGGCCATGGAAAAGACGCACCATGGATGGAAGTAACATGGATTGCAAACATATCTTTCCATTTGGGGCAACCCAAACTCCTTCTTTATCTTCCCTACAACCACCCTTCTGCCATTCTTCCAATTCTGACTCCCCAGCCCTCATCAATGGAACGGGTGTGGCCTGTACAATTTCGTAGTCACACCCACTTAGAGCTATCCTTCGTCCTTGGTTATATCTCGGAACCACGGGTGCCTAAACCACCTGTGTCTCAACAACGAGGTCGGAAAAATGACCTTGTTCTAACCACTAATGCCTTTACCACAAATGTGTTTACAACGATTTTACTGTTGTAAACGCATTCCTGGTAATGGCATTAGCAACCTGCATGCACGACCCAGCATGCTTCCAACCCGGTCCCCCACCCCACCCCTTAAACCTAAACTCCTGCCCCCTTCCCCAAAGCCATAATCCCCCCAGCCCCCACCCCACCCCAAAAACTGAAAACAGCCCCAGTTCCAGCCCAACTTACCTCCTCCTTCACTGCATCCACTCCGACTCCCTTCTTCTGTACCTTAACCACGCACGTACATTGTTCAGACATGCGTGGTTAAGGTACCAAAACCAAGAAGTTGTGGAAAATAAAAGCGTTGTTTCGCTTTCGTTTTTCACAAACTCGTGGTTCTGGACTCGTTCTTCCGGGTGTTTCCCTTTGTGCTTCCTCGTCAACCAACTCATTACCTCTGGAGATGTAATCTTTGGCGGTGGTGTGAGCTGTACATTTCACAATTGCAATCCTTTTGGACAGGAGTAGAGCTTGCAACAATTCAGCAATCAATGATACATGTTGTATGTGTTGGCCAGCCGAGGTGAGGAAACCCCTCATTGCCCACAACTGGCTAAAGTCGTGTGTGACTCCAAAAGCGTATTGGCTGTCTGTATAAATGTTTGCTGACTTTCCTTCTGAAACCTTACATGCTCTTGTGAGTGCAATTAGTTCTGCAGCTTGGGCACTTTTTACTGTGGGTAATCTCTCCCCTTCCTTAATTTTCTGGCTGTTCCCACAGCATATGCGGCCTGTATCATCCCAGTGTGATCCTTGATGCATGACTTATAAACAAACAAATCACCTTCGGCATCTAGGAACAGGGTGTCTCTGAGGTCTGGTCGTACCTCTGTGTGCCTTTTGACCGATATAACGCAGTCGTGGAAGGAAATATCTATGACGGGATTGTCATGATCCTGCTGGGTGGGTGGAAGGCAGGACAAGTTCAATGTGGTGCATCTTTTAATCATTATGGGGGTCATTCCAAGCTTGGTGGGCGGCGGGAGCCGCCCGCCAAGCGGGAACCGCCAGAAGACCGTACCGCGGTCAAAAGTCCGCTGCGGTCATTCTGGGTTTCCCACTGGGCTGGCGGGCGACCGCCAAAAGGCCGCCCGCCAGCCCAGCGGGAAACACCCTTCCACAAGGATGCAGGCTCCGAATGGAGCCCGCGGAGTGGAAGGGGTGCGACGGGTGCAGTAGCACCCGTCGCGAATTTCTGTGTCTGCTAAGCAGACACTGAAATTCTAAGTGGGGCCCTCTTATGGGGGCCCCTGCAGTGCCCATGCCATTGGCATGGGCACTGCAGGGGCCCCCAGGGACCCCACGACACCCCATACCGCCATCCTGTTCCTGGCGGCTGAAACCGCCAGGAACAGGATGGCGGTATGGGGGTCGGAATCCCCATGGCGGCGCTGGAGGATTCCCCTGGGCAGCGGAAAGTTTCCGTTTCTGGCCGCGGCTGTACCGCCGCGGTCAGAATGCCCAAAGGAGCACCGCCAGCCTGTTGGCGGTGCTCCCGCGGACCACGGCCCTTGTGGTTTTTACCGCCAGGGTCAGAATCAGGCCCTATGTGCGGTGCCAGTAGTGTCAGCTCATATCGGGAAAGGCAACTACTTGTTAGGGGTTGAGTCTTGTTTTTTGTCAGTAATGTATCCACTGCGTGAGGGACATGCAGCACTAGTGTATGTGCCAGAACAATGTTCTCCAACTGTTCTACTGCTAGAGCAGCTGCTGCTACTGCCCTCAGACACGGTGGAAGACCTGCAGCTTCTGGATCTAGGGTGGCTGAATAATACGGTAGAAGGTGCTGTGTTTTTTTGCCAGTATTCCAAAGTAGCAGCCTCCTTTCTCATGGCAGAACAGGTGGAAGTCTTTGGTGTAATCTGGTAGACCAAGTGCTGGGGCTGCGCATAGCTCCCGACTTCTGAAAAGCCTGTTCGCAATCCTCGTGCATGGCACTTTATCTAGTACGTCCTTGTGTGTAAGTTTCTGCAGTGGGTGAGCAATCAAGGAGAAATTTGGTATCCCGTGTCTGCAATAGCCAGCTACCCCAAGGAAAGCCCTTACATCCTTCTGTGTTTGTTGCCTAGGGTGTTGGGTTATGGTCGCTATCCTGTCTGGCAGCTATTGCCTTGATCCCTGGGACAACTCGTGTCCCAAGTATGCACCTTGGGTTGACAGAACTGCAATTTCTTTGTGGAGACCTTGTGGCCCTTCCTTGCCAGATGGCATAGTAAGGCTACTGTATCTTGAACACATGTCATTCGTGAAGGTTAGGCTGATAATAAATTGTCAATGTATTGTACTGTGGTAGACCCTCCTGGTAAATGCAGTGATGCCAAGTCTAATCACAGGGCGTTGGAGAATATTGAGGGGCTATCACAGAACCCCCGAGGGAGCCTTTCCCATGTTAGTTGTTTTAATCTGAAACGGAATGCAAAAAGATACTTGGAGTCCCTGTGGAGAGGCACAGAAAAGAAGGCATTACTGAGATCTAAGAAAGTGAAATGAGTGGCTGTGCTTGGAATGTTGGATAGGTTGGTGGCTGGGTTTGGGACCATTGGGAACAATGGTACGACCACTTTATTGAGTTCTCACAGATCCTGAGTAAATCTGTATACCGGGGCCCCATTGGGCCCTGAGGTGTCCTTCTTCACCAGGAGAATCGGAGTGTTGCAGGGACTGTTTTGTATTTCCCACAATATTCCTTTTCTTCAGGAGATCCTCTATTACTGGTGCAATGCCCTCCTCCCCTTCTTTTGATCCTTAAGGTTGACATACTAGCTTTGGACATCCCACTGTATGGTTAATAGACGACAACAGAGGGGATCCAGGCCAAAGCTGGGGGAGTTCAGACTGTGAGAATAAATATCCTGTGTGCCTCAGGTATGTTGTCTGGCCTGAACATCAACTACAACATTTATCCAATAAGCCCACTTCAAACATGAATTTTCTCTCCCTGCTACACCTCTCTGCAGAATCCAAACTGCCCACCTCCTCAACTGTGCATAGCACCTGTTGTCCCAACCAAACATGCTGCTAACTAAGAAGCATCTCTACCGCCCTTCTGGTCTCACCCAGCCCCTTACTGGAATGTCTTTACCCAGTTGGTGTCTCATATCCTCAGTCTCAACATTCCCCCAATCACCAATTTAGGACCATCACATGCTACTCCCAGCCCACCCACCAGATGCTCCAGGTGCATCTCTACTGCCACATTTACCATTGCACAAGCCCCTCTTGTCTCCCCATGGATCTCAAGATCTATTGAGGTGATCAGGACAATGCCCCAGTCTATGAGTAATTTGGTTTGACCCGCACCTCCACTTCAAGTGTTTCACAATTCTCCTATGTCATGCCACCAACCCGGCGCATCTTAGTACAGTTGCAGTGTCTTGACCCTCCTGCCACCTGACATTCGATCCAGCCAAGCACAACCAGCTTCTGGGCTTGACAAAAAGTGAGATTTGCATGCTGCGACTAATCAAAGTTGTGCCATTTAAGTCATTGAATACTTGTGGTCCCATTCCCTCAGAGCTTTCTTCACCTAGTGGAAACTGTGGCGCAGCCTCTGAACCCAAGGACTGAAATTGGAGAAGAAGGTAACCTAAGCGTTACCTATTTGCAATGGAGGGGCACCACAAGATGCCTTGAGAATCACGTCCCCGTATTGACGTTTATGAGTCTTACTATGACGGGGCGAGGGTGTGCTTCAGGTTTTCATGGTGCACATGGGATTTGGTGGGCTTCCTCCATTGAAATTATTTTGGAAAGTCCACTTGTTTGCAGCTGTTTCAAGATGAGATCGTCCACAAACAGGTCATGGCTAGATTCTTGGTATTTAGAGGTGCCACTAGTATCTATATATTATTTCAAAGGACCAGCCCTTTAAGTCTTCCAACTTCTCTCACAACTGTTCTACTGTAGCTTCACATCATTCGTTATACATGGCCACATACTCATATTTGCATTCTACACCCTATGTCCATTAGACCTGGCATCCTTGGTGTAGTCTCCCCTGTCTGTTTTCCCTCTGCATATTATGTTTTGACTATGTGCTTTACTTTGTTTTTACTGATTTTGGTACTCTGGGCATTTTACCACTGCTGACAAGTGCTCCCTGTGTAAATTGTATAGGCAGTTGGCTTATTTGATTTAATAGAAAGTCCCTAGTAAAGGGCACTAGAGGTGCCAGGGCCTCTAAACCGAATGCTACTAGTGGGCCTGCAGCACCGAATGTGCCACCCACATGGGTAGCCCTGTAAATATGGCTCAGACCTGCCACTGCAGTGTCTGTGTGTGCAGTTTTAAACTGCCAATTCGACCTGGCATTGTAGTGTAGCCATTTTTAATGTAGCTTTTTGCGCGTTTGCTTAACGTATTAGGCCTCTGTGCACTTTGCCCTAGATGCATTTTATTTAGCCTCGCACTGTTATTTTACAATAACCAGTTTCACGGTCTTGTTTTATTTCCTTCTATCACACTGTTTAGCTTACTTCAGCACTATGTTCTCAAACAATACATTCTTGCTCGCTCTGTGCATCAGTCAAGGATACAGTCTGGTACATTGCCGATAGACGTGGGAGAAGTTTAGTCTTTATGGTTCGTAGAAAGTACACATCCTTACGTATGGGTGTTTCTTAGAACACCGGTGTGTTAGTTATAAAAACACTTTCTAGTCCTGGTATACGTAAGAGGGAGATTCCGACCAGGAACCCACAACTAGATGCTGACTGCCCTGTTGCAGATGCTGATCCAGATCAGTGGCCTTTGCTCAGGTATGAGGGTTGATGTCCTCCCGGGGGAACCAGAAAAGCAGGCTTAAAGCTTCACATGCTGTGCTGAAAATATAACTTAGAGAGAACATAATTTAGTTACAATATGATAGCCTTATTCTTATGTTTCACTCTCCTCGTTACTATTTCAATCCTACTGTGTTGTATGGTTCTGGTTATTTTGTCTCACGCCTTGTTATCTAAAATGCTGTTGTTTTATTAAACCAATCTTTAAAACTCAAACTGCCTTTGTCATTTATATATGAGACCGCAATTTGTACGAGAGAACTGGTTGTGACCTGAGTGACCACGACTTCCCTGGGAAGCACTAAGATGTCATGCGCTCAGCTGCCCAATTGTCTCTTCCCTTTTGGAGAGATGAGGCACTGCTAGTTAGCCGGAGCATAACCCAGATTTAGGGTGACAAGGGTACTTCACTGTGGGTCAGACTTAGTCCCCCACACTGCGAACGATCATGCCGCCCAAAAATCCAGTAGTCTCATTAGGATAATGAGAGCCTACGCGACATGACGCCGCCTACGTTTGGTCTGGCTCTAATTTTCGGGTCCACCAGTTTATCTCGGTCTCATATAATATAATAATCCCTCAGTTCCTTTAGCTGAGACATCCGTGGCGCTGAGGATTTCCACCCCCGCGGTATAGGTACTCCTATTTACAGCGGATGGTTGTTCAAGCTTGAACCTTAAAAGGAAAGACCCCGTCTTGGTGTGCCTTCTCTGAACTCTTGCTGTTTTTCTAATGGCGAATCCCCAGGTAATACAAATAGCTCTTAATATGAGACAACCGCTCACAGCACATTTGCTAGCAAATGGTCGTACGATCCAGGGTGGTCCAGTTACGTTTGTGGTGGCCGCCCACGCAGCCTATAGAACAGAACTTTTTTACTCTTGGGTCACATTTCCAGCAGTTGATGGAAACACAAATACATTTCACATATATACAGTTGCGAACGCGCCTGGGCAGTACAGGGCGTACGCATACTTAGAGATACCTCTATCTTATCAAGAACATAATAATTGGCTTGATGGCGCCCTACCCCATACAATATTACCAGTAAGGTTAAGTTCACAAAGTAATGATGGTCCTACCTGGCCTTTATTGGCCACATATACACCACATCCTGCGGTTGCAAATATGGTGGTGGCTGAAGTTCGACGTTTGTATACAGACTTAACGGCTACATATAGACGCTTAGTACAATTTGTGATACAGACACTAAATACAAACCCAGCGTGTGCTGCTCCAGCACAACCAAATGCAGTACCACCAGGTATAAACCCGGTGACTGTACACTCTATTATGGGTAAACTCCCAGCAAAACGGGAGGAGACTCCATTTTGGCTGGCATAGAAAATTAATACGCTGGAGGCAGTATTTCGCCATACGGGACCTCAGGGCAAACATCGAATACTAACTAAGTGTTTACCCTTTGGGATGGTTCCCACAGTGGAACATTGTAATACATGGGGCACGGTGTTTGCTATGCTCTATTCAACGGCACACGGTACACCGACATTGGCAAACCTACCAGAAGTGCTGAAACAAATTCAGGATGAATACGGGGCAGCCCCGGCTTTAGATTTGGGAATGCAACTGATGGGCAACTTTGCCAAGGTTTCTTCAATAATCGTAAGCAACCTTAAAGGGGAAGCAGTTGCACTTGCGGTGCGCATGCGTCTTCCTGACGTCACGCAACAAGATCAGGAGCGGGAACAGCCTAAAATATTAGCGGAAACATATTCCAGTATTGGTCGTTATAGCCTAGGGGCTAGATCACAAAAACCTCAATTTCAGGGAAAAATTTGTAAAGAAAATGCTAAACAGCAACCTGAGGGTAATAAGAAGCGCTGGGAGAAAAAACAACAAACACCTAAAAAAGAAAGGGGAGAATCTCCATGTACGGAGACCCCACAGAATAGGTATAATCTCAGAAATAGAGATAATATAAAAACACCTGATAGATAACAATATATTGATACACGCCAATCTCGTTCCTTTCAGGACTCATCGGAAAAGAGAAATGAGAGAGGTGGGCGGTCAGAGTGGAGAACAGAGTACGTGAAATCGAGACAGGAATCACAATGCTCTTCGGAGGTTTCTGTCAAGAAGGAAGAAAAACCGATACAATAAAAACAACAGTTTAAAAAGAAAAAGGTGGCAGCAGTCTCAGTTAGACATGCCACTAAGGAAGAGAGTTCTCTTGAAGAACAAGACATGGGCACTAGCACTGCTAGACAGCGCGGCAGAGGTCACAATAGTTCGCCGGAATCTTCTAGAGCATGTGGAGGTGAAAGCAACTGATGACTTCATACAAGTTGAAACAGCAGATATGCGTGTCTCGGAGTCCGATAGGGTGTATATGGTGACTTTACAATTGGAAGGAGACATTGAGCGCACTATACACGCAATCTTTTGGGATCGTGTAGTTAAGTTATATGACATCTTGCTGGCTGAACAAGATTGGCTGCCTGATTTTGTCCGCACCTTCCCAGTTGGGGAGGAGGTTATTAAACCTTCCTTCTCGCCCCTTGTTCCAGACTCGCAGAGTCCTATTTCATCAAATGGGCTCTAGCACAAGCACCTGCCTTCTATAGAAATCACGTAGGGTGGGACAGGGATTCTCCATATCATGTAATTCCGATTAAAGGTGAACCTCAGCCACAACCGCAGTATCCCATAAAACATAAAGCAAGGGCACCGGTGAGAGAAATACTTACACAATTAGAATACCAGGGAGTAGTTGAACCCTGTGTCTCACCGATGAATAATCTCTTATTCTCTGTAGCTAAACCGGACCATTCATATAGAATAGTCTTAGACTACAGACATTTGAACGGACATACACGTACATATGCTATACAGAATTCACATAGCGCTGCACTGATGAGCAACATAGTGTAGAAAAAATATAAAACGACTTTGGATATCTCAAATGGATTCTTCTGCCAGAATATAGCACCTGAAAGCAGAGATTTAACAAGCTTTAGCGCGCTAGGCTCCCAGTAAAAATTCTGTCGTTTGCCTCAGGGGTATAAGAACAGCCCAGGACTGTTTGCAGATCGTGTGACTGAAATTTTACACGAGTTGGACCCTGACACATTGTCATATGTGGATGATCTATATCTCACGGATGACGAGTTGCTACAACATTTAAGACGGGTAGCCCGCATTGTTGTAGGGTTCGCCGAAGTCGGCTACAAATTTAACTTTAAAAAATCGAAAATTGCCTTTCTCAGCGTCATATTCCTGGGATATGAGCTGTCAAATGAAGGTAAGAGCCTAGCGCCACAATTCTTAGAAAATTGTGCACAGTTGCTACCACCAAATACGATTCAGAAACTCCAATCATTGTTGGGCTTTCTAAATTTTGGCAGAACATACATTCCTGATTATGCTACACGCATAAAACCTTTATATGAATTAATACGTCCTGATTTTTCGAGCAAATTCTGGACAATTGAACATACATATACTCTTCGGGAGTTACAAGCAGATATGCTAGCAGCAAAACATCTACATTCACGGGACAATAAGACGCATTTGGTCATCAGGGTGATAGCTGGGGCCATTGGGTTTACTTATGTCACATTTAATGAAGGTGAAACAGTCCTGATTGGATACAAGTCACACTTGTATTCTGCTGCTGAACAACGATTTGCACCCACTGAGAAAATACTCACTGCTGTACACATGGCTGTTATTAAAGAAAGACCTCTTGCCCAGGGAAAACGCATTATTGTCGTTTCTCCTATTCCAGCCCTCGAGGCTGTTACAAAAGCTAGCATTCCGAACGCAAAAGCACTTCACCCGCGATGGATCCAATGGGCTACTTCTTTAACAGCCACTGATGTAGACTACATTTTTGACCCAAAGTTACAAACTCAGGAATTTCTGCAATATGAAGTTGAATATCCAGTCCCCAATGACACATTGCCTATTGATCAATATCAAGTAGTCATGTACACCGATGGCTCTGCGCAACCGGCGATTGGGACGAAACACCAATATTCAGCTGCATGTGCAGTAGTGAGCAGATATATGGAGGGGGAGAAGTTCTGCCCCCAACATACTTATACACAGACCTTAGGGGATTGTACAGCACAATTTGCTGAGCTAAAAACTCTACTAATGGCACTAGAACATACAGATCCGACGCAGTTCACACTGATTGTTTGTGATTCTTATTATTGCGTCCAGTCTTTTAATGAATATCTACATTACTGGTGCTTGAATGGGTTCAGAGATTCGAAAGGCAACACTATAAAACACGGACTATTGTAGGGGAAAGTAGCAGACTTGAAAGAGACACTACCCAAAGCCCATGTTGTGCATACACTTGGACACCAGTGCGTTGGAATACACGTTGCTGGAAATACTTTGGCAGATGAAGCCGCAAAGTCAACAGTGGCAGTTGCCACTGTAGCTACAGTGACTCGTTCGAGTTCCAAACCAGACACAGAGATTATGGCTGCCATAAAAGCTACGGTTGATGGCACAAGTTATCCTAAAGGATGCTGTCGTTTTATTAAACCAATCTTTAAAACTCAAACTGCCTTTGTCATTTATATATGAGACCGCAATTTGTACGAGAGAACTGGTTGTGACCTGAGTGACCACGACTTCCCTGGGAAGCACTAAGATGTCATGTGCTCAGCTGCCCAATTGTCTCTTCCCTTTTGGAGATATGAGGCACTGCTAGTTAGCCGGAGCATAACCCAGATTTGGGGTGACAAGGGTACTTCACTGTGGGTCAGACTTAGTCCCTCACACTGCGAACGATCATGCCGCCCAAAAATCCAGTAGTCTCATTAGGATAATGAGAGCCTACGCGACATGACGCCGCCTACGTTTGGTCTGGCTCTAATTTTCGGGTCCACCAGTTTATCTCGGTCTCATATAATATAATAATCCCTCAGTTCCTTTAGCTGAGACATCCGTGGCGCTGAGGATTTCCACCACCGCGGTATAGGTACTCCTATTTACAGCGGATGGTTGTTCAAGCTTGAACCTTAAAAGGAAAGACCCCGTCTTGGTGTGCCTTCTCTGAACTCTTGCTGTTTTTCTAATGGCGAATCCCCAGGTAATACAAATAGCTCTTAATATGAGACAACCGCTCACAGCACATTTGCTAGCAAATGGTCGTACGATCCAGGGTGGTCCAGTTACGTTTGTGGTGGCCGCCCACGCAGCCTATAGAACAGAACTTTTTTACTCTTGGGTCACATTTCCAGCAGTTGATGGAAACACAAATACATTTCACATATATACAGTTGCGAACGCGCCTGGGCAGTACAGGGCGTACGCATACTTAGAGATACCTCTATCTTATCAAGAACATAATAATTGGCTTGATGGCGCCCTACCCCATACAATATTACCAGTAAGGTTAAGTTCACAAAGTAATGATGGTCCTACCTGGCCTTTATTGGCCACATATACACCACATCCTGCGGTTGCAAATATGGTGGTGGCTGAAGTTCGACGTTTGTATACAGACTTAACGGCTACATATAGACGCTTAGTACAATTTGTGATACAGACACTAAATACAAACCCAGCGTGTGCTGCTCCAGCACAACCAAATGCAGTACCACCAGGTATAAACCCGGTGACTGTACACTCTATTATGGGTAAAGTCCCAGCAAAACAGGAGGAGACTCCATTTTGGCTGGCATAGAAAATTAATACGCTGGAGGCAGTATTTCGCCATACGGGACCTCAGGGCAAACATCGAATACTAACTAAGTGTTTACCCTTTGGGATGGTTCCCACAGTGGAACATTGTAATACATGGGGCACGGTGTTTGCTATGCTCTATTCGACGGCACACGGTACACCGACATTGGCAAACCTACCAGAAGTGCTGAAACAAATTCAGGATGAATACGGGGCAGCCCCGGCTTTAGATTTGGGAATGCAACTGATGGGCAACTTTGCCAAGGTTTCTTCAATAATCGTAAGCAATCTTAAAGGGGAAGCAGTTGCACTTGCGGTGCGCATGCGTCTTCCTGACGTCACGCAACAAGATCAGGAGCGGGAACAGCCTAAAATATTAGCGGAAACATATTCCAGTATTGGTCGTTATAGCCTAGGGGCTAGATCACAAAAACCTCAATTTCAGGGAAAAATTTGTAAAGAAAATGCTAAACAGCAACCTGAGGGTAATAAGAAGCGCTGGGAGAAAAAACAACAAACACCTAAAAAAGAAAGGGGAGAATCTCCATGTACGGAGACCCCACAGAATAGGTATAATCTCAGAAATAGAGATAATATAAAAACACCTGATAGATAACAATATATTGATACACGCCAATCTCGTTCCTTTCAGGACTCATCGGAAAAGAGAAATGAGAGAGGTGGGCGGTCAGAGTGGAGAACAGAGTACGTGAAATCGAGACAGGAATCACAATGCTCTTCGGAGGTTTCTGTCAAGAAGGAAGAAAAACCGATACAATAAAAACAACAGTTTAAAAAGAAAAAGGTGGCAGCAGTCTCAGTTAGACATGCCACTAAGGAAGAGAGTTCTCTTGAAGAACAAGACATGGGCACTAGCACTGCTAGACAGCGCGGCAGAGGTCACAATAGTTCGCCGGAATCTTCTAGAGCATGTGGAGGTGAAAGCAACTGATGACTTCATACAAGTTGAAACAGCAGATATGCGTGTCTCGGAGTCCGATAGGGTGTATATGGTGACTTTACAATTGGAAGGAGACATTGAGCGCACTATACACGCAATCTTTTGGGATCGTGTAGTTAAGTTATAAGACATCTTGCTGGCTGAACAAGATTGGCTGCCTGATTTTGTCCGCACCTTCCCAGTTGGGGAGGAGGTTATTAAACCTTCCTTCTCGCCCCTTGTTCCAGACTCGCAGAGTCCTATTGCATCAAATGGGCTCTAGCACAAGCACCTGCCTTCTATAGAAATCACGTAGGGTGGGACAGGGATTCTCCATATCATGTAATTCCGATTAAAGGTGAACCTCAGCCACAACCGCAGTATCCCATAAAACATGAAGCAAGGGCACCGGTGAGAGAAATACTTACACAATTAGAATACCAGGGAGTAGTTGAACCCTGTGTCTCACCGATGAATAATCTCTTATTCCCTGTAGCTAAACCGGACCATTCATATAGAATAGTCTTAGACTACAGACATTTGAACGGACATACACGTACATATGCTATACAAAATTCACATAGCGCTGCACTGATGAGCAACATAGTGTAGAAAAAATATAAAATGACTTTGGATATCTCAAATGGATTCTTCTGCCAGAATATAGCACCTGAAAGCAGAGATTTAACAAGCTTTAGCGCGCTAGGCTTCCAGTAAAAATTCTGTCGTTTGCCTCAGGGGTATAAGAACAGCCCAGGACTGTTTGCAGATCGTGTGACTGAAATTTTACACGAGTTGGACCCTGAAACATTGTCATATGTGGATGATCTATATCTCACGGATGACGAGTTGCTACAACATTTAAGACGGGTAGCCCGCATTGTTGTAGGGTTCGCCGAAGTCAGCTACAAATTTAACTTTAAAAAATCGAAAATTGGCTTTCTCAGCGTCATATTCCTGGGATATGAGCTGTCAAATGAAGGTAAGAGCCTAGCGCCACAATTCTTAGAAAATTGTGCACAGTTGCTACCACCAAATACGATTCAGAAACTCCAATCATTGTTGGGCTTTCTAAATTTTGGCAGAACATACATTCCTGATTATGCTACACGCATAAAACCTTTATATGAATTAATACGTCCTGATTTTTCGAGCAAATTCTGGACAATTGAACATACATATACTCTTCGGGAGTTACAAGCAGATATGCTAGCAGCAAAACATCTACATACACGGGACAATAAGACGCATTTGGTCATCAGGGTGATAACTGGGGCCATTGGGTTTACTTATGTCACATTTAATGAAGGTGAGACAGTCCTGATTGGATACAAGTCACACTTGTATTCTGCTGCTGAACAACGATTTGCACCCACTGAGAAAATACTCACTGCTGTACAGAAGGCTGTTATTAAAGAAAGACCTCTTGCCCAGGGAAAACGCATTATTGTCGTTTCTCCTATTCCGGCCCTCGAGGCTGTTACAAAAGCTAGCATTCCGAACGCAAAAGCACTTCACCCGCGATGGATACAATGGGCTACTTCTTTAACAGCCACTGATGTAGACTACATTTTTGACCCAAAGTTACAAACTCAGGAATTTCTGCAATATGAAGTTAAATATCCAGTCCCCAATGACACATTGCCTATTGATCAATATCAAGTAGTCATGTACACCGATGGCTCTGCGCAACCGGCAATTGGGACGAAACACCAATATTCAGCTGCATGTGCAGTAGTGAGCAGATATATGGAGGTGGAGAAGTTCTGCCCCCAACATACTTATACACAGACCTTAGGGGATTGTACAGCACAATTAGCTGAGCTAAAAACTCTACTAATGGCACTAGAACATACAGATCCGACGCAGTTCACACTGATTGTTTGTGATTCTTATTATTGCGTCCAGTCTTTTAATGAATATCTACATTACTGGTGCTTGAATGGGTTCAGAGATTCGAAAGGCAACACCATAAAACACGGACTATTGTAGGGGAAAGTAGCAGACTTGAAAGAGACACTACCCAAAGCCCATGTTGTGCATACACTTGGACACCAGTGCGTTGGAATACACGTTGCTGGAAATACTTTGGCAGATGAAGCCGCAAAGTCAGCAGTGGCAGTTGCCACTGTAGCTACAGTGACTCGTTCGAGTTCCAAACCAGACACAGAGATTATGGCTGCCATAAAAGCTACGGTTGATGGCACGAGTTATCCTAAAGGATGCTGTTGTTTTATTAAACCAATCTTTAAAACTCAAACTGCCTTTGTCATTTATATATGAGACCGCAATTTGTACGAGAGAACTGGTTGTGACCTGAGTGACCACGACTTCCCTGGGAAGCACTAAGATGTCATGCGCTCAGCTGCCCAATTGTCTCTTCCCTTTTGGAGAGATTAGGCACTGCTAGTTAGCCGGACCATAACCCAGATTTGGGGTGACAAGGGTACTTCACTGTGGGTCAGACTTAGTCCCCCACACTGCGAACGATCATGCCGCCCAAAAATCCAGTAGTCTCATTAGGATAATGAGAGCCTATGCGACATGACGCCGCCTACGTTTGGTCTGGCTCTAATTTTCGGGTCCACCAGTTTATCTCGGTCTCATATAATATAATAATCCCTCAGTTCCTTTAGCTGAGACATCCGTGGCGCTGAGGATTTCCACCACCGCGGTATAGGTACTCCTATTTACAGCGGATGGTTGTTCAAGCTTGAACCTTAAAAGGAAAGACCCCGTCTTGGTGTGCCTTCTCTGAACTCTTGCTGTTTTTCTAATGGCGAATCCCCAGGTAATACAAATAGCTCTTAATATGAGACAACCGCTCACAGCACATTTGCTAGCAAATGGTCGTACGATCCAGGGTGGTCCAGTTACGTTTGTGGTGGCCGCCCACGCAGCCTATAGAACAGAACTTTTTTACTCTTGGGTCACATTTCCAGCAGTTGATGGAAACACAAATACATTTCACATATATACAGTTGCGAACGCGCCTGTGCAGTACAGGGCGTACGCATACTTAGAGATACCTCTATCTTATCAAGAACATAATAATTGGCTTGATGGCGCCCTACCCCATACAATATTACCAGTAAGGTTAAGTTCACAAAGTAATGATGGTCCTACCTGGCCTTTATTGGCCACATATACACCACATCCTGCGGTTGCAAATATGGTGGTGGCTGAAGTTCGACGTTTGTATACAGACTTAACGGCTACATATAGACGCTTAGTACAATTTGTGATACAGACACTAAATACAAACCCAGCGTGTGCTGCTCCAGCACAACCAAATGCAGTACCACCAGGTATAAACCCAGTGACTGTACACTCTATTATGGGTAAAGTCCCAGCAAAACGGGAGGAGACTCCATTTTGGCTGGCATAGAAAATTAATACGCTGGAGGCAGTATTTCGCCATACGGGACCTCAGGGCAAACATCGAATACTAACTAAGTGTTTACCCTTTGGGATGGTTCCCACAGTGGAACATTGTAATACATGGGGCACGGTGTTTGCTATGCTCTATTCGACGGCACACGGTACACCGACATTGGCAAACCTACCAGAAGTGCTGAAACAAATTCAGGATGAATACGGGGCAGCCCCGGCTTTAGATTTGGGAATGCAACTGATGGGCAACTTTGCCAAGGTTTCTTCAATAATCGTAAGCAATCTTAAAAGGGAAGCAATTGCACTTGCGGTGCGCATGCGTCTTCCTGACGTCACTCAACAAGATCAGGAGCGGGAACAGCCTAAAATATTAGCGGAAACATATTCCAGTATTGGTCGTTATAACCTAGGGGCTAGATCACAAAAACCTCAATTTCAGGGAAAAATTTGTAAAGAAAATGCTAAACAGCAACCTGAGGGTAATAAGAAGCGCTGGGAGAAAAAACAACAAACACCTAAAAAAGAAAGGGGAGAATCTCCATGTACGGAGACCCCACAGAATAGGTGTAATCTCAGAAATAGAGATAATATAAAAACACCTGATAGATAACAATATATTGATACACGCCAATCTCGTTCCTTTCAGGACTCATCGGAAAAGAGAAATGAGAGAGGTGGGCGGTCAGAGTGGAGAACAGAGTACGTGAAATCGAGACAGGAATCACAATGCTCTTCGGAGGTTTCTGTCAAGAAGGAAGAAAAACCGATACAATAAAAACAACAGTTTAAAAAGAAAAAGGTGGCAGCAGTCTCAGTTAGACATGCCACTAAGGAAGAGAGTTCTCATGAAGAACAAGACATGGGCACTAGCACTGCTTGACAGCACGGCAGAGGTCACAATAGTTCGCCGGAATCTTCTAGAGCATGTGGAGGTGAAAGCAAATGATGACTTCATACAAGTTGAAACAGCAGATATGCGTGTCTCGGAGTCCGATAGGGTATATATGGTGACTTTACAATTGGAAGGAGACATTGAGCGCACTATACACGCAATCTTTTGTGATCGTGTAGTTAAGTTATATGACATCTTGCTGGCTGAACAAGATTGGCTGCCTGATTTTGTCCGCACCTTCCCAGTTGGGGAGGAGGTTATTAAACCTTCCTTCTCGCCCCTTGTTCCAGACTCGCAGAGTCCTATTGCATCAAATGGGCTCTAGCACAAGCACCTGCCTTCTATAGACATCACGTAGGGAGGGACAGGGATTCTCCATATCATGTAATTCCGATTAAAGGTGAACCTCAGCCACAACCGCAGTATCCCATAAAACATGAAGCAAGGGCACTGGTGAGAGAAATACTTACACAATTAGAATACCAGGGAGTAGTTGAACCCTGTGTCTCACCGATGAATAATCTCTTATTCCCTGTAGCTAAACCGGACCATTCATATAGAATAGTCTTAGACTACAGACATTTGAACGGACATACACGTACATATGCTATACAGAATTCACATAGCGCTGCACTGATGAGCAACATAGTGTAGAAAAAATATAAAACGACTTTGGATATCTCAAATGGATTCTTCTGCCAGAATATAGCACCTGAAAGCAGAGATTTAACAAGCTTTAGCGCGCTAGGCTCCCAGTAAAAATTCTGTCGTTTGCCTCAGGGGTATAAGAACAGCCCAGGACTGTTTGCAGATCGTGTGACTGAAATTTTACATGAGTTGGACCCTGAAACATTGTCATATGTGGATGATCTATATCTCACGGATGACGAGTTGCTACAACATTTAAGACGGGTAGCCCGCATTGTTGTAGGGCTCGCCGAAGTCGGCTACAAATTTAACTTTAAAAAATTGAAAATTGCCTTTCTCAGCGTCATATTCCTGGGATATGAGCTGTCAAATGAAGGTAAGAGCCTAGCGCCACAATTCTTAGAAAATTGTGCACAGTTGCTACCACCAAATACGATTCAGAAACTCCAATCATTGTTGGGCTTTCTAAATTTTGGCAGAACATACATTCCTGATTATGCTACACGCATAAAACCTTTACATGAATTAGTACGTCCTGATTTTTCGAGCAAATTCTGGACAATTGAACATACATATACTCTTCGGGAGTTACAAGCAGATATGCTAGCAGCAAAACATCTACATACACGGGACAATAAGACGCATTTGGTCATCAGGGTGATAGCTGGGGCCATTGGGTTTACTTATGTCACATTTAATGAAGGTGAGACAGTCCTGATTGGATACAAGTCACACTTGTATTCTGCTGCTGAACAACGATTTGCACCCACTGAGAAAATACTCACTGCTGTACAGATGGCTGTTATTAAAGAAAGACCTCTTGCCCAGGGAAAACGCATTATTGTCGTTTCTCCTATTCCGGCCCTCGAGGCTGTTACAAAAGCTAGCATTCCGAACGCAAAAGCACTTCACCCGCGATGGATACAATGGGCTACTTCTTTAACAGCCACTGATGTAGACTACATTTTTGACCCAAAGTTACAAACTCAGGAATTTCTGCAATATGAAGTTGAATATCCAGTCCCCAATGACACATTGCCTATTGATCAATATCAAGTAGTCATGTACACCGATGGCTCTGCGCAACCGGCGATTGGGACGAAACACCAATATTCAGCTGCATGTGCAGTAGTGAGCAGATATATGGAGGGGGAGAAGTTCTGCCCCCAACATACTTATACACAGACCTTAGGGGATTGTACAGCACAATTAGCTGAGCTAAAAACTCTACTAATGGCACTAGAACATACAGATCCGACGCAGTTCACACTGATTGTTTGTGATTCTTATTATTGCGTCCAGTCTTTTAATGAATATCTACATTACTGGTGCTTGAATGGGTTCAGAGATTCGAAAGGCAACACCATAAAACACGGACTATTGTAGGGGAAAGTAGCAGACTTGAAAGAGACACTACCCAAAGCCCATGTTGTGCATACACTTGGACACCAGTGCGTTGGAATACACGTTGCTGGAAATACTTTGGCAGATGAAGCCGCAAAGTCAGCAGTGGCAGTTGCCACTGTAGCTACAGTGACTCGTTCGAGTTCCAAACCAGACACAGAGATTATGGCTGCCATAAAAGCTACGGTTGATGGCACGAGTTATCCTAAAGGATGCTGTCGTTTTATTAAACCAATC
This sequence comes from Pleurodeles waltl, assembly GCF_031143425.1. Classification (NCBI taxonomy): domain Eukaryota; kingdom Metazoa; phylum Chordata; class Amphibia; order Caudata; family Salamandridae; genus Pleurodeles; species Pleurodeles waltl. Next base: position 706,027,917 of record NC_090449.1, on the reverse strand, counting down.
TTTAAAACTCAAACTGCCTTTGTCATTTATATATGAGACCGCAATTTGTACGAGAGAACTGGTTGTGACCTGAGTGACCACGACTTCCTTGGGAAGCACTAAGATGTCATGCGCTCAGCTGCCCAATTGTCTCTTCCCTTTTGGAGAGATGAGGCACTGCTAGTTAGCCGGAGCATAACCCAGATTTGGGGTGACAAGGGTACTTCACTGTGGGTCAGACTTAGTCCCCCACACTGCGAACGATCATGCCGCCCAAAAATCCAGTAGTCTCATTAGGATAATGAGAGCCTACGCGACATGACGCCGCCTACGTTTGGTCTGGCTCTAATTTTCGGGTCCACCAGTTTATCTCGGTCTCATATAATATAATAATCCCTCAGTTCCTTTAGCTGAGACATCCGTGGCGCTGAGGATTTCCACCACCGCGATATAGGTACTCCTATTTACAGCGGATGGTTGTTCAAGCTTGAACCTTAAAAGGAAAGACCCCGTCTTGGTGTGCCTTCTCTGAACTCTTGCTGTTTTTCTAATGGCGAATCCCCAGGTAATACAAATAGCTCTTAATATGAGACAACCGATCACAGCACATTTGCTAGCAAATGGTCGTACGATCCAGGGTGGTCCAGTTACGTTTGTGGTGGCCGCCCACGCAGCCTATAGAACAGAACTTTTTTACTCTTGGGTCACATTTCCAGCAGTTGATGGAAACACAAATACATTTCACATATATACAGTTGCGAACGCGCCTGGGCAGTACAGGGCATACGCATACTTAGAGATACCTCTATCTTATCAAGAACATAATAATTGGCTTGATGGCGCCCTACCCCATACAATATTACCAGTAAGGTTAAGTTCACAAAGTAATGATGGTCCTACCTGGCCTTTATTGGCCACATATACACCACATCCTGCGGTTGCAAATATGGTGGTGGCTGAAGTTCGACGTTTGTATACAGACTTAACGGCTACATATAGACGCTTAGTACAATTTGTGATACAGACACTAAATACAAACCCAGCGTGTGCTGCTCCAGCACAACCAAATGCAGTACCACCAGGTATAAACCCGGTGACTGTATACTCTATTATGGGTAAAGTCCCAGCAAAACGGGAGGAGACTCAATTTTGGCTGGCATAGAAAATTAATACGCTGGAGGCAGTATTTCGCCATACGGGACCTCAGGGCAAACATCGAATACTAACTAAGTGTTTACCCTTTGGGATGGTTCCCACAGTGGAACATTGTAATACATGGGGCACGGTGTTTGCTATGCTCTATTCGACGGCACACGGTACACCGACATTGGCAAACCTACCAGAAGTGCTGAAACAAATTCAGGATGAATACGGGGCAGCCCCGGCTTTAGATTTGGGAATGCAACTGATGGGCAACTTTGCCAAGGTTTCTTCAATAATCGTAAGCAATCTTAAAGGGGAAGCAGTTGCACTTGCGGTGCGCATGCGTCTTCCTGACGTCACGCAACAAGATCAGGAGCGGGAACAGCCTAAAATATTAGCGGAAACATATTCCAGTATTGGTCGTTATAGCCTAGGGGCTAGATCACAAAAACCTCAATTTCAGGGAAAAATTTGTAAAGAAAATGCTAAACAGCAACCTGAGGGTAATAAGAAGCGCTGGGAGAAAAAACAACAAACACCTAAAAAAGAAAGGGGAGAATCTCCATGTACGGAGACCCCACAGAATAGGTATAATCTCAGAAATAGAGATAATATAAAAACACCTGATAGATAACAATATATTGATACACGCCAATCTCGTTCCTTTCAGGACTCATCGGAAAAGAGAAATGAGAGAGGTGGGCGGTCAGAGTGGAGAACAGAGTACGTGAAATCGAGACAGGAATCACAATGCTCTTCGGAGGTTTCTGTCAAGAAGGAAGAAAAACCGATACAATAAAAACAACAGTTTAAAAAGAAAAAGGTGGCAGCAGTCTCAGTTAGACATGCCACTAAGGAAGAGAGTTCTCATGAAGAACAAGACATGGGCACTAGCACTGCTTGACAGCGCGGCAGAGGTCACAATAGTTCGCCGGAATCTTCTAGAGCATGTGGAGGTGAAAGCAACTGATGACTTCATACAAGTTGAAACAGCAGATATGCGTGTCTCGGAGTCCGATAGGGTATATATGGTGACTTTACAATTGGAAGGAGACATTGAGCGCACTATACACGCAATCTTTTGGGATCGTGTAGTTAAGTTATATGACATCTTGCTGGCTGAACAAGATTGGCTGCCTGATTTTGTCCGCACCTTCCCAGTTGGGGAGGAGGTTATTAAACCTTCCTTCTCGCCCCTTGTTCCAGACTCGCAGAGTCCTATTGCATCAAATGGGCTCTAGCACAAGCACCTGCCTTCTATAGAAATCACGTAGGGTGGGACAGGGATTCTCCATATCATGTAATTCCGATTAAAGGTGAACCTCAGCCACAACCGCAGTATCCCATAAAACATGAAGCAAGGGCACCGGTGAGAGAAATACTTACACAATTAGAATACCAGGGAGTAGTTGAACCCTGTGTCTCACCGATGAATAATCTCTTATTCCCTGTAGCTAAACCGGACCATTCATATAGAATAGTCTTAGACTACAGACATTTGAACGGACATACACGTACATATGCTATACAGAATTCACATAGCGCTGCACTGATGAGCAACATAGTGTAGAAAAAATATAAAACGACTTTGGATATCTCACATGGATTCTTCTGCCAGAATATAGCACCTGAAAGCAGAGATTTAACAAGCTTTAGCGCGCTAGGCTCCCAGTAAAAAATTCTGTCGTTTGCCTCAGGGGTATAAGAACAGCCCAGGACTGTTTGCAGATCGTGTGACTGAAATTTTACACGAGTTGGACCCTGAAACATTGTCATATGTGGATGATCTATATCTCACGGATGACGAGTTGCTACAACATTTAAGACGGGTAGCCCGCATTGTTGTAGGGCTCGCCGAAGTCGGCTACAAATTTAACTTTAAAAAATCGAAAATTGCCTTTCTCAGCGTCATATTCCTGGGATATGAGCTGTCAAATGAAGGTAAGAGCCTAGCGCCACAATTCTTAGAAAATTGTGCACAGTTGCTACCACCAAATACGATTCAGAAACTCCAATCATTGTTGGGCTTTCTAAATTTTGGCAGAACATACATTCCTGATTATGCTACACGCATAAAACCTTTATATGAATTAATACGTCCTGATTTTTCGAGCAAATTCTGGACAATTGAACATACATATACTCTTCGGGAGTTACAAGCAGATATGCTAGCAGCAAAACATCTACATACACGGGACAATAAGACGCATTTGGTCATCAGGGTGATAGCTGGGGCCATTGGGTTTACTTATGTCACATTTAATGAAGGTGAGACAGTCCTGATTGGATACAAGTCACACTTGTATTCTGCTGCTGAACAACGATTTGCACCCACTGAGAAAATACTCACTGCTGTACAGATGGCTGTTATTAAAGAAAGACCTCTTGCCCAGGGAAAACGCATTATTGTCGTTTCTCCTATTCCGGCCCACGAGGCTGTTACAAAAGCTAGCATTCCGAACACAAAAGCACTTCACCCGCGATGGATACAATGGGCTACTTCTTTAACAGCCACTGATGTAGACTACATTTTTGACCCAAAGTTACAAACTCAGGAATTTCAGCAATATGAAGTTGAATATCCAGTCCCCAATGACACATTGCCTATTGATCAATATCAAGTAGTCATGTACACCGATGGCTCTGCGCAACCGGCGATTGGGACGAAACACCAATATTCAGCTGCATGTGCAGTAGTGAGCAGATATATGGAGGGGGAGAAGTTCTGCCCCCAACATACTTATACACAGACCTTAGGGGATTGTACAGCACAATTAGCTGAGCTAAAAACTCTACTAATGGCACTAGAACATACAGATCCGACGCAGTTCACACTGATTGTTTGTGATTCTTATTATTGCGTCCAGTCTTTTAATGAATATCTACATTACTGGTGCTTGAATGGGTTCAGAGATTCGAAAGGCAACACCATAAAACACGGACTATTGTAGGGGAAAGTAGCAGACTTGAAAGAGACACTACCCAAAGCCCATGTTGTGCATACACTTGGACACCAGTGCGTTGGAATACACGTTGCTGGAAATACTTTGGCAGATGAAGCCGCAAAGTCAGCAGTGGCAGTTGCCACTGTAGCTACAGTGACTCGTTCGAGTTCCAAACCAGACACAGAGATTATGGCTGCCATAAAAGCTACGGTTGATGGCACGAGTTATCCTAAAGGATGCTGTCGTTTTATTAAACCAATCTTTAAAACTCAAACTGCCTTTGTCATTTATATATGAGACCGCAATTTGTACGAGAGAACTGGTTGTGACCTGAGTGACCACGACTTCCCTAGAAGCACTAAGATGTCATGCGCTCAGCTGCCCAATTGTCTCTTCCCTTTTGGAGAGATGAGGCACTGCTAGTTAGCCGGAGCATAACCCAGATTTGGGGTGACAAGGGTACTTCACTGTGGGTCAGACTTAGTCCCCCACACTGCGAACGATCATGCCGCCCAAAAATCCAGTAGTCTCATTAGGATAATGAGACCCTACGCGACATGATGCCGCCTACGTTTGGTCTGGCTCTAATTTTCGGGTCCACCAGTTTATCTCGGTCTCATATAATATAATAATCCCTCAGTTCCTTTAGCTGAGACATCCGTGGCGCTGAGGATTTCCACCACCGCGGTATAGGTACTCCTATTTACAGCGGATAGTTGTTCAAGCTTGAACCTTAAAAGGAAAGACCCCGTCTTGGTGTGCCTTCTCTGAACTCTTGCTGTTTTTCTAATGGCGAATCCCCAGGTAATACAAATAGCTCTTAATATGAGACAACCGCTCACAGCACATTTGCTAGCAAATGGTCGTACGATCCAGGGTGGTCCAGTTACGTTTGTGGTGGCCGCCCACGCAGCCTATAGAACAGAACTTTTTTACTCTTGGGTCACATTTCCAGCAGTTGATGGAAACACAAATACATTTCACATATATACAGTTGCGAACGCGCCTGGGCAGTACAGGGCGTACGCATACTTAGAGATACCTCTATCTTATCAAGAACATAATAATTGGCTTGATGGCGCCCTACCCCATACAATATTACCAGTAAGGTTAAGTTCACAAAGTAATGATGGTCCTACCTGGCCTTTATTGGCCACATATACACCACATCCTGCGGTTGCAAATATGGTGGTGGCTGAAGTTCGATGTTTGTATACAGACTTAACGGCTACATATAGACGCTTAGTACAATTTGTGATACAGACACTAAATACAAACCCAGCGTGTGCTGCTCCAGCACAACCAAATGCAGTACCACCAGGTATAAACCCGGTGACTGTACACTCTATTATGGGTAAAGTCCCAGCAAAACGGGAGGAGACTCCATTTTGGCTGGCATAGAAAATTAATACGCTGGAGGCAGTATTTCGCCATACGGGACCTCAGGGCAAACATCGAATACTAACTAAGTGTTTACCCTTTGGGATGGTTCCCACAGTGGAACATTGTAATACATGGGGCACGGTGTTTGCAATGCTCTATTCGACGGCACACGGTACACCGACATTGGCAAACCTACCAGAAGTGCTGAAACAAATTCAGGATGAATACGGGGCAGCCCCGGCTTTAGATTTGGGAATGCAACTGATGGGCAACTTTGCCAAGGTTTCTTCAATAATCGTAAGCAATCTTAAAGGGGAAGCAGTTGCCCTTGCGGTGCGCATGCGTCTTCCTGACGTCACGCAACAAGATCAGGAGCGGGAACAGCCTAAAATATTAGCGGAAACATATTCCAGTATTGGTCGTTATAGCCTAGGGGCTAGATCACAAAAACCTCAATTTCAGGGAAAAATTTGTAAAGAAAATACTAAACAGCAACCTGAGGGTAATAAGAAGCGCTGGGAGAAAAAACAACAAACACCTAAAAAAGAAAGGGGAGAATCTCCATGTACGGAGACCCCACAGAATAGGTATAATCTCAGAAATAGAGATAATATAAAAACACCTGATAGATAACAATATATTGATACACGCCAATCTCGTTCCTTTCAGGACTCATCGGAAAAGAGAAATGAGAGAGGTGGGCGGTCAGAGTGGAGAACAGAGTACGTGAAATCGAGACAGGAATCACAATGCTCTTCGGAGGTTTCTGTCAAGAAGGAAGAAAAACCGATACAATAAAAACAACAGTTTAAAAAGAAAAAGGTGGCAGCAGTCTCAGTTAGACATGCCACTAAGGAAGAGAGTTCTCTTGAAGAACAAGACATGGGCACTAGCACTGCTAGACAGCGCGGCAGAGGTCACAATAGTTCGCCGGAATCTTCTAGAGCATGTGGAGGTGAAAGCAACTGATAACTTCATACAAGTTGAAACAGCAGATATGCGTGTCTCGGAGTCCGATAGGGTGTATATGGTGACTTTACAATTCGAAGGAGACATTGAGCGCACTATACACGCAATCTTTTGGGATCGTGTAGTTAAGTTATATGACATCTTGCTGGCTGAACAAGATTGGCTGCCTGAATTTGTCCGCACCCTCCCAGTTGGGGAGGAGGTTATTAAACCTTCCTTCTCGCCCCTTGTTCCAGACTCGCAGAGTCCTATTGCATCAAATGGGCTCTAGCACAAGCACCTGCCTTCTATAGAAATCACGTAGGGTGGGACAGGGATTCTCCATATCATGTAATTCCGATTAAAGGTGAACCTCAGCCACAACCGCAGTATCCCATAAAACATGAAGCAAGGGCACCGGTGAGAGAAATACTTACACAATTAGAATACCAGGGAGTAGTTGAACCCTGTGTCTCACCGATGAATAATCTCTTATTCCCTGTAGCTAAACCGGACCATTCATATAGAATAGTCTTAGACTACAGACATTTGAACGGACATACACGTACATATGCTATACAGAATTCACATAGCGCTGCACTGATGAGCAACATAGGCCCTCATTCTGACCTTGGCGGTCGGCGGAGAGGCGGCGGTCGGACCGCGAACAGACCGGCGGTATTAAAAATGGCATTCTGACCCTGGCGGGAACCGCCAACACAGACAGCCAACTTAATACTCCGACCGCCACAGCGGTACAAACAAACAGCGCTGCGGTTCCCGCCAACAGCCCGGCGGCAGACAAAGTACCGCCCACCCTATTACGACCCACCAATCTGCCACCTTTTCCGGGGCGGGAGCACCGCCGATAAGAACACGGCGGAAACAGACTACGAACGGGAAAACGCTCACCTCTACGCACTCCACGCGAGATTCCGGCAGTATGGAGCCAGAGTTACAGGTCATCCCCGCACTCCTATTCCTCCTCATATACCAGGAGCACGCCCGGCGGCGCGGAAGACATCGGTGAGTACTGCACCTACGACACAGGGGAGGGAAAAGATTACCGGCACACACCCACCCACCCACACCCACTACAACACACACATCAATGCATTCCCACAGATCACTGTCACAACCCACAAACCACCCCCCTCCGAAATAATGCAAAGACCAAAAGAAGAGATAATAAACGGCCAGATATATTGAAATATGGACACCAGTAATCCAAATAAATAAATAAACTATGTACAAAATATATACAGCTACTAAATGTAGTCCAACCACTGTCCGTGGATCACAGGGGTCCTGTGCAAAGGGGCAAGGCCCAGTCCCACGACAAGAACTCCACGGAGAGAACACTGCAGGGGCATCAGAAAGAAAATAGGACAGGCACCTCAGGGGGAAGGGAAGGGGGGGCACCTCAGCCACTTGAGTACACGACGCCAGATCCACGAGGGGACTCCATGACCACTGGCCCATCCTGGGGAGTGCAAAGCCACAGTCCATACAGTCCATACAGTGGGTGGCCTGCCCACTGGGCCATCCTGGGGAGAGCAAAGCCACAGTCCATACAGTCCATACAGTGGGTGGCCTGCCCACTGGGCCATCCTGGGGAGAGCAAAGCCACAGTCCATACAGTCCATACAGTGGGTGGCCTGCCCACTGGGCCATCCTGGGGAGAGCAAAGCCACAGTCCATACAGTCCATACAGTGGGTGGCCTGCCCACTGGGCCATCTTGGGGAGAGCAAAGCCACAGTCCATACAGTCCATACAGTGGGTGGCCTGCCCACTGGGCCATCCTGGGGAGAGCAAAGCCACAGTCCATACAGTCCATAACAGACCCCACTGCCACTGGAGGAGGCAAGTTGGCCAGAGGACATCCTGCAGCCCTGCCCGAGATAGATCCTGCCCTGCCACGTCTGCCAAAAGGCCAGCGGTTCTTGCCCTGAAGGGCCCAGTTCAGCGGTTCTTGAGACGGCGGGGCCCAGTTCAGCGGTTCTTGCCCTGAAGGGCCCAGTTCAGCGGTTCTTGAGACGGCGGGGCCCAGTTCAGCGGTTCTTGAGACGGCGGGGCCCAGTTCAGCGCTTCTTGCCTTGAAGGGCCCAGTTCAGCGGTTCTTGAGACGGCGGGGCCCAGTTCAGCGGTTCTTGCCTTGAAGGGCCCAGTTCAGCGGTTCTTGAGACAGCGGGGCCCAGTTCAGCGGTTCTTGAGACGGCGGGGCCCAGTTCAGCGGTTCTGGAGACGGCGGGGCCCAGTTCAGCGGTTCTTGAGACGGCGGGGCCCAGTTCAGCGCTTCTTGCCTTGAAGGGCCCAGTTCAGCGGTTCTTGAGACGGCGGGGCCCAGTTCAGCGGTTCTTGAGACGGCGGGGCCCAGTTCAGCGCTTCTTGCCTTGAAGGGCCCAGTTCAGCGGTTCTTGAGACGGCGGGGCCCAGTTCAGCGGTTCTTGCCTTGAAGGGCCCAGTTCAGCGGTTCTTGAGACGGCGGGGCCCAGTTCAGCGGTTCTTGCCTTGAAGGGCCCAGTTCAGCGGTTCTTGCCTTGAAGGGCCCAGTTCAGCGGTTCTTGAGACGGCGGGGCCCAGTTCAGCGGTTCTTGCCTTGAAGGGCCCAGTTCAGCGGTTCTTGAGACGGCGGGGCCCAGTTCAGCGGTTCTGGAGACGGCGGGGCCCAGTTCAGCGGTTCTTGAGACGGCGGGGCCCAGTTCAGCGCTTCTTGCCTTGAAGGGCCCAGTTCAGCGGTTCTTGAGACGGCGGGGCCCAGTTCAGCGGTTCTTGCCTTGAAGGGCCCAGTTCAGCGGTTCTTGAGACGGCGGGGCCCAGTTCAGCGGTTCTTGAGACGGCGGGGCCCAGTTCAGCGGTTCTGGAGACGGCGGGGCCCAGTTCAGCGGTTCTTGAGACGGCGGGGCCCAGTTCAGCGGTTCTTGAGACGGCGGGGCCCAGTTCAGCGCTTCTTGCCTTGAAGGGCCCAGTTCAGCGGTTCTTGAGACGGCGGGGCCCAGTTCAGCGGTTCTTGCCTTGAAGGGCCCAGTTCAGCGGTTCTTGAGACGGCGGGGCCCAGTTCAGCGGTTCTTGAGACGGCGGGGCCCAGTTCAGCGGTTCTTGCCCTGAAGGGCCCAGTTCAGCGGTTCTTGAGACGGCGGGGCCCAGTTCAGCGGTTCTGGAGACGGCGGGGCCCAGTTCAGCGCTTCTTGCCTTGAAGGGCCCAGTTCAGCGGTTCTTGAGACGGCGGGGCCCAGTTCAGCGGTTCTTGAGACGGCGGGGCCCAGTTCAGCGCTTCTTGCCTTGAAGGGCCCAGTTCAGCGGTTCTTGAGACGGCGGGGCCCAGTTCAGCGGTTCTTGCCTTGAAGGGCCCAGTTCAGCGGTTCTTGAGACGGCGGGGCCCAGTTCAGCGGTTCTTGCCTTGAAGGGCCCAGTTCAGCGGTTCTTGCCTTGAAGGGCCCAGTTCAGCGGTTCTTGAGACGGCGGGGCCCAGTTCAGCGGTTCTTGCCTTGAAGGGCCCAGTTCAGCGGTTCTTGAGACGGCGGGGCCCAGTTCAGCGGTTCTGGAGACGGCGGGGCCCAGTTCAGCGGTTCTTGAGACGGCGGGGCCCAGTTCAGCGGTTCTTGAGACGGCGGACGGTCTATGGCCAACTGCTAATTGCCTGGTGATGCCCTCCTGGGCAGCGGGGATGGTGCTCCTTCACTGCCCACCTGGGCTGTGGGTGGTGGGGCCCTCCTGGCCAGCTGGGCTGGGTCCTCCCTGGGCAGCGGCTATGGGGGTGGTGGGCTCTCCCGGGGCAGCTGTGCCGGTTCCTCCCGGGGCAGCGGCTATGGGGGTTGTGGGCTCCTCCTGGGCAGCAGGCCTGCTGCCTGACCTCTCCAACTTGCTGCCCTTGCCCTCCTTAATCGTCGGCCTGTGGCCCTTGCCTCCCTTTGGAGCTGTGGCTGGTGACTGTCTCTGGGTGGTGTCCGGGGGGGATGTAGAAGGCGGGCTCCTGCGGCGCCCCTTCCGCCTTCTGCTCCTCTTCCCAGGGGGTGGGCTGGCTGTCCCCTTGCTGCTGGGCGAAGATCCAGACATGCGGGCTGGCGGGCTCCAATACCCCTGCACCCTTGTCAAGGGGGCTGCAGGGCTGGTGGTGGCTGAGGTGCTCTTCTTACCCCGACGAGAAGGAGGGGGGGGCTCAGGGTCAGGAAAGAAGTTAGTAGTGGCGAGGAAGAGCTTCTTGGGACAATGGAGAGTGGTAGGTACAGTGGGAATGGGAGTGGAGGGAGAGGATGTGGTTGTAGGTGAGTCACGTTTGCTGTCTTTGGGTGCAGGTGCAGGAGGGATAGGCTGTCGTGAGGTGGATGGCTGTTGGGTGGGTGGGTGGCTGCGTTTGTGTGGTGTGGAAGAGGGGGTGACAGACACAGTGGGAGAGGACACAGGGGACGTGTAAATGGCAGTGGGGGTGGTGACTGCACGTGTGCGGACTGGAGTGGAGGGTGTGCTGGTGATGGAAACACTGGCTGATGGTGAGGTGAATGGAGGTGTGAGTGTAGACGTCACAGGGAGGGAGGAGGGAGACGAGGAGGTGGGGGTCACAGAGGTGGTAGTGACTGTTGGCATGTCTGCATCGGAATGTTGCGTGTGTGAATGTCTGCGTGATCTGTGGTGCTTATGTTTGGATGAGCTTCTCTTGGGTGTTGAGGTGTGTGCAGGCTGGTCTGATGGTGTGGGTGGGACAGGCAGAGGAACAGGAGACTGGGAGGAGGGAGTTAGTAGAGGCAGGCAGGAGACAGGGACAATGGCTGCCGTCAGTGCTGAGGCCAGAGCCTGGAACGATCGCTGATGGGCAGCCTGACCCGAATGAATGCCCTCCAGGTACGCATTGCTGCGATGAACCTCCCTCTCCACCCCGTGGATGGCATTCAAAAGGGTAGTCTGCCCAACAATGAGCGTTCGGAGGAGGTCAATGACCTCCTCACTGAGGGCAGCGGGGGTAACAGGGGCAGGGCCTGAGGTGCCTGGGGCGAAGGAGATGCCCGGCTTCCAGGCAGAGCGGGCATGGGGCGAACGCGGAGGGGCTGCTGGGAGGGCGGAGATGGTGCGCTGGGTGGCGGCTGTACCTGTAATGGCGGGGGGCACGGATGGTGCCACCCCCGCAAGGGAGCCCCCTTCCGAGGACGTGTCCGTGTCGCTGCAGGCTCCAGTCGTCCCCGTCGTGGAGCTCCCCTCGCCCTCCGTCTCACTGGTCCAGTCTGACTCTGTGGCATGGCCCTCCTGGGCCATGTGAGATGCAGCTCCCTCCTGCCCCGATGCCACTTCTCCTCCGCCTGATGATGCTGATGCACACAAGCACAGAAAGACAAACAAAAAGGGGGGGGGAGAGAGAAATAAAGGGATATTGAGTACATGGATCTCCGGTACAGTTAGCGGACATGACAGACACAGATGCCCCCTGCACTAAGTTGCGCACTTGGGGTCCGCTACGCATTCCGTGGAACATGCCCTACACGCCTAGAGTTGTCAACTGCACCCATGGATGACACGGCCCAGGGATGGCTGTACTGACACACTACTGAGGGTGGTGGCTGGGGACACAGGGGCTTACGGGGGTGCCCAGCCTACAGATATCGCCCTGGCCTAGGGGGACCCACAGCCCTCCTCCCCCACCCAGACACCTCCACTGCACGACAACAGAGTAGATGATGCTTGTACTCACCCCCTTGTGTCTGCTGTGCTGCCCTCACGCGCCCATCCAAATCAGGGTAGGCCACCGCCAGGATCCGGAACATCAGGGGGCTCAGTTGACGGCAGGCACCCCGCCTACGTTGGGAGGCCATCCCCAGCAGAGACTCGGCGGTCTTCTTGGTCCCGCGGCGGATGTCCTCCCACCTCTTGCGGCAGTGGGTGCCCCGTCGATGGTGGACCCCCATGCCCCGGACTTCCTTGGCGATGGCACGCCAAATCCCGATCTTCTCATGGGCGCGGACCTATGTGACACGTACAGGGAGGGAGAAATACCACGTTCAAGTTACTCCGCATTTTCCTTTCCAGTGGCCCAATGCCCCCCATCCCCGCCAGGCCCCCCGCCAGGCCCCCCGCCATGCCCAACATGCCCCCCATCCCCGCCAGGCCCCCCGCCAGGCCCCCCGCCATGCCCAACATGCCCCCCGTCCCCGCCAGGCCCCCCGCCATGCCCAACATGCACCCCATCCCCGCCAGGCCCCCCGCCAGCCCCAACATGCACCCCATCCCCGCCAGGCCCCCCGCCAGGCCCCCCGCCATGCCCAACATGCCCCCCATCCCCGCCAGGCCCCCCGCCAGCCCCAACATGCACCCCATCCCCGCCAGGCCCCCCGCCAGGCCCCCCGCCATGCCCAACATGCCCCCCATCCCCGCCAGGCCCCCGCCAGGCCCCCCGCCATGCCCAACATGCCCCCCATCCCCGCCAGGCCCCCCGCCAGGCCCCCCGCCATGCCCAACATGCCCCCCATCCCCGCCAGGCCCCCCGCCAGCCCCAACATGCACCCCATCCCCGCCAGGCCCCCCTCCAGCCCCAACATGCACCCCATCCCCGCCAGGCCCCCCGCCAGGCCCCCCGCCATGCCCAACATGCCCCTCATCCCCGCCAGGCCCCCCGCCAGGCCCCCCGCCATGCCCAACATGCCCCCCATCCCCGCCAGGCCCCCCGCCAGGCCCCCCGCCATGCCCAACATGCCCCCCATCCCCGCCAGGCCCCCCGCCAGCCCCAACATGCACCCCATCCCCGCCAGGCCCCCCGCCAGGCCCCCCGCCATGCCCAACATGCCCCCCATCCCCGCCAGGCCCCCCGCCAGGCCCCCCGCCATGCCCAACATGCCCCCCATCCCCGCCAGGCCCCCCGCCATGCCCAACATGCCCCCCATCCCCGCCAGGCCCCCCGCCAGGCCCCCCGCCATGCCCAACATGCACCCCATCCCCGCCAGGCCCCCCGCCAGGCCCCCCGCCATGCCCAACATGCACCCCATCCCCGCCAGGCCCCCCGCCAGCCCCAACATGCCCCCCATCCCCGCCAGGCCCCCAAGCCAGCCAGTGGCCCCAAATCCAGATAGAATTAAACTCACTTGTTGGTCTGGAGGACCGTAGAGTAGCGCATACTGGGGGAGGACCCCATCCACAAGTTTCTCCAACTCCTCTACAGTGAAGGCAGGGGCCCTTTCCCCAGTCGCAGCAGCCATTGTCCCTTCCAGACCGAGGTCACAGCAACACTTGCAGTATAGGTCCTCTCCTGTGAAAGTTCAAGTCGCAAGTGGATAAGTAGATAGAAAATGGCGGTCACGTCCGCGGCGGTGCGTACCGCGGCGGTGCGTCCCGCCACCGCCGGCGCCCTTCGCCATTGGCTCCTGAAACCCATAGGCTTCAATGTTAACCAATGCGGCTTCGCGCCGCGGTCTTGGCCCGCCGCCCGCCGCGGTGTGCCACGCCAGCGCATTGACCTCACATCCCATTGTCACACTTCACAGGTCAGGCAGCCGCCATTTCCAGGGCCCACATGGCTCAATTTCAACTGCGTCACACAGGCCTAGGCCTTGCATAGCCACTCATACACGCCATTCACTGCATAGAGAATCGTATACTGTGCTAGCTGTGAGTACGTACCTGTGGGTTGCCTGACTGTGTGCTCCATGTTGTCCTTCCTAGGCACCGTCCGCTGGGTTGGGCGAGGAGACGGATGAATCCTCCCGTGTACCGACCGCTGGTGGACCTGTCGACAATGGAAGAACGCCACATTATCCTGACCTACCGTCTTAACCGTGCCACTATCCATGAACTGTGTGCCCGGCTGGAGCCCGACCTGATGTCCCCCATCCGCCAACCCACAGGGATTCCCCCTCTGGTGCAGGTCATGTCAGTACTCCATTTCTTGGCAAGTGGGTCATTTCAGACAACCGTGGGAATTGCTTCTGGGATGTCTCAGCCCATGTTTTCAAAGGTGTTATCCAGAGTGTTGTCTGCCCTGATGAAATCCGTGAGGAACTACATCATTTTCCCTGAGGTGGGCGAACTGGCTACAGTGAAGGGTGATTTCTACGCCCTTGGACATATTCCCAACGTAATTGGTGCCATTGATGGGACCCATGTGGCTTTGGTTCCCCCAAGAGACAGGGAGCAGGTGTACAGGAACAGAAAAAGTTACCATTCAATGAACATCCAGGTGGTGTGTTTGGCTGACCAGTACATCTCGCATGTAAATGCCAAATTCCCAGGGTCAGTGCATGACGCCTACATCCTCAGGAATAGCAGCATCCCTTACGTGATGGAACAGCTAGAGAGACACCGTGTATGGCTATTGGGGGACTCTGGGTACCCCAACCTGTCGTGGCTACTGACCCCAGTAAGGAATCCCCGGACCAGGGCAGAGGAACGGTACAATGAGGCCCATGGGCGTACTAGGAGGGTGATCGAACGCACCTTTGGCCTCCTAAAGGCCAGGTTTCGCTGCCTGCATATGACCGGGGGATCCCTAATGTACTCACCTAAGAAGGTGTGTCACATCATCGTGGCCTGCTGCATGCTTCACAACCTGGCTTTGCGCCGCCAGGTGCCTTTCCTGCAGGAGGATGGTCGAGACGGTGGTGTTGTGGCAGCGGTGGAACCTGAGGAGAGTGACGAGGAGGAAGACGACGGGGCTGAAACAGACAACAGGGACAGAATCATTGAACAGTACTTCCAATAGGACACAGGTAACATTTCAAAGATAATTTAGTAAAAGTTAACTACTCTGCAGCATCTCTGCTGCCTGTCTATTTGCCCCAGTGTATGATGACTGAGTTGTGGCTTTTCCCTCCCTATTTCAGATCTGGGGTCCCCACTACGAGTCCTGTGCTTCGTTTCCCCATGGACTACAGCTTTGTGGCAGCTGTTTGTTGACTTCACCATGTACAAGGACATATTTGCACTGTCATGTCAATTACAATCTATTGAAATCACAGCCAGACTCCTGATATTTTGGTGCAAAATAGGTGTTTATTGAAGTGCTCAAAATGGGATGGGTGGTTTCAAGTGGGTGGGGGCTATGGTGAAGGAATGTCCATGGCAGAGTCCAGAGTAACAGTCACACAGGTGCATTGTCCAGAGGCCTGTGGAGAGATGGAGCATGGGCAGTTCGAGGATGGACAGGGTGACAATGTGGGACAGTGGGATGACATCAGGTGGTATCCATTGCTGGCGGGGGTCTTGACATCCTACTCTGTCTTGCGAGATCTCAGGGCCCTCTTGCGGGGTGGTTCTTCTCCTGCAGGAGGTGGGGGTCTGGTGGGCTGCTGCTGTGCGGGGGCCTCCTGTCCACTAGCGCCGGCGGAGGTGGATGGCTGTTCTTGGTCCCGGCTAGTGGCAGGGGCCCTTGGGTGTTGTTCAGTGTCCGCCCTGCTGTTTACGAGGTCCTGCAGCAGCCCTACCATGGTAACCAGGGTGGTGTTGATGGCTCGGATGTCCTCCCTGTACCCCCGATAGTGTTCCTCCTGCAGCACCTGGATCTCCTGGAACCGGGCCAGTACCGTCGCCATCGTCTCCTGGGAGCGGTTGTATGCTCCCATGATGGTGGTGAGGACCTCGTGGAGAGTGGGTTCCCTGGGCCTCTCCTCCCCCCCCTGTCGCACAGCTGCCCGCCGAGTTGCCCTGTTTCCCTGGGCCTCTGCCCCCTGGCCGGTGTGCCCACTACCACTGCCCCCAGGTCCCTGTTGTTGTTGGGGTGGTGGGTTATCCTGGGTGCCCTGTAGTGGTAGACACACCGCAGATTGATGCGCCCTGGAGACAGAGGCATGGGCCCGCTGGGTGGGAGCTGTGCTGGTGTTCCCAGAGGGGTTAGGGTCTATAGTGGCCTGTGCCTGTGTGAGGGGAACCGACTGTCCAGAGGTCCCCGATGGTCCGGGCTGGTCATCGGTGTCCAGATCGACAGAGCTGCTGTCATCGCTGACGGCCTCTTGGGTGGGGGGTGTGGATAATTCTGGCCCCTCCGCCGCGGTGTGTTGACGGTCGGGTCCTGCAGGGGTATAGAGGTATGGTTATAGTTTCAATGTGTGGCATATGGGTGTATCTGTGGGTTCCCGTGTCCCCAAGTGCTGGCATTCGTGTGTGGGGGCTTTGGTGAGGGTGGCTTGTGGGGGGGATGTGTATATGCATTGGGCATGCTTTGGTGATGGGTGTCCATGCTTAGTGGACGCATGCAGGCCTAGGTTTTGGGATGTGTGGGTTGTGATGGTGAGACATTGGCGGGGAATAGGTGTGCTGGGGGTGGGGGTGAGGATGGTGGTGGGGGTGAGGATGGTGGTGGGGGTGAGGGTGGGGGTGAGGGTGGGGGTGAGGGTGGGGTTCGAGGATGGGGGTGAGGGTTGGGGTCTGATTTGGCATGCAGGTGGGGGGGAAGCAGTATTGAAGCTTCAACTTACCAGTATCCATTCCTCCGCCGACTCCTGCGAGGCCGTCAGGATGCAGGATGTTCAAGACTTCCTCCTCCCATGATGTGAATTGTGGGGGTTGAGGTGGGGGTCCTCCGCCAGTCTTCTGCACGGCGATGTTGTGCCTGGATACCATGGAACGCACCTTCCCCCGTAGGTCGTTCCATCGCTTCCTGATGTCTTCCCGATTTCTGGGGTGCTGTCCCACTGCGTTCACCCTGTCGACAATCCTCTGCCATAGCTCCGTCCTCCGGGCAATGCTGGTGTATTGGACCTGTGTGCCGAACAGCTGGGGCTCTACACGAACGATTTCCTCCACCATAACCCTGAGTTCTTCGTCTGTGAAGCGGGGTTGTCTTTGGGGTGCCATGGGGTGGTGTGTATGATGTGTGGGGTGGAGTATGTGTATTTAAGTGAGTTGAGTGTGGTGGTGTGTGTTGTTTTGTGTGTGGATAGTGTGTGGGTGATGGTGGTGAGTGGCTGTGGCTGTTATGTTTTGGATGCTGGTGTCTCGCTCTTGCCTTCTTTACGATTTTGTAAGCGTAGGGGTTTGTGGGTGATGTGGGTGGGTGTTTTATATTGTATTGTGTGTGTGGGAGTGGTGTGTGTATGTGTATCAGGTGTGTGGGATTCAAATCGTCCAATGTGGGTGAGTTTTGTTCGTTGGTGGGTATTCTGACCGCGCCGGTGTGTCCCGCCAATGGAATACCGCGTTTGAATGACCGCCGCGTGGATTCGTGGGTCGTAATGGCATGGGCGTATTTCTGTTGGCGTGACGGTGGAGGTTTTGTGACCTCCACCTTTCCGCCGACCGCTGGTCTGGCGGTCTGTTGTGGCGGTCGGATTTTCGGAGGTTTGCCTTCTGCGGGTCAGAATGACCGTGGCGGGTTTCCGCGACCGCGGCGGGATTATGGAGGATTTCTGACCGGCGGTAGGCGCCTTTTACCGCCGAGGTCAGAATGACCCCCATAGAGTAGAAAAAATATAAAACGACTTTGGATATCTCAAATGGATTCTTCTGCCAGAATATAGCACCTGAAAGCAGCTATTTAACAAGCTTTAGCGCGCTAGGCTCCCAGTAAAAATTCTGTCGTTTGCCTCAGGGGTATAAGAACAGCCCAGGACTGTTTGCAGATCGTGTGACTGAAATTTTACACGAGTTGGACCCTGAAACATTGTCATATGTGGATGATCTATATCTCACGGATGACGAGTTGCTACAACATTTAAGACGGGTAGCCCGCATTGTTGTAGGGCTCGCCGAAGTCGGCTACAAATTTAACTTAAAAAAATCGAAAATTGCCTTTCTCAGCGTCATATTCCTGGGATATGAGCTGTCAAATGAAGGTAAGAGCCTAGCGCCACAATTCTTAGAAAATTGTGCACAGTTGCTACCACCAAATACGATTCAGAAACTCCAATCATTGTTGGGCTTTCTAAATTTTGGCAGAACATACATTCCTGATTATGCTACACGCATAAAACCTTTATATGAATTAATACGTCCTGATTTTTCGAGCAAATTCTGGACAATTGAACATACATATACTCTTCGGGAGTTACAAGCAGATATGCTAGCAGCAAAACATCTACATACACGGGACAATAAGACGCATTTGGTCATCAGGGTGATAGCTGGGGCCATTGGGTTTACTTATGTCACATTTAATGAAGGTGAGACAGTCCTGATTGGATACAAGTCACACTTGTATTCTGCTGCTGAACAACGATTTGCACCCACTGAGAAAATACTCACTGCTGTACAGATGGCTGTTATTAAAGAAAGACCTCTTGCCCAGGGAAAACGCATTATTGTCGTTTCTCCTATTCCGGCCCTCGAGGCTGTTACAAAAGCTTGCATTCCGAACGCAAAAGCACTTCACCCGCGATGGATACAATGGGCTACTTCTTTAACAGCCACTGATGTAGACTACATTTTTGACCCAAAGTTACAAACTCAGGAATTTCTGCAATATGAAGTTGAATATCCTGTCCCCAATGACACATTGCCTATTGATCAATATCAAGTAGTCATGTACACCGATGGCTCTGCGCAACCGGCGATTGGGACGAAACACCAATATTCAGCTGCATGTGTAGTAGGGAGGAGATATATGGAGGGGGAGAAGTTCTGCCCCCAACATACTTATACACAGACCTTAGGGGATTGTACAGCACAATTAGCTGAGCTAAAAACTCTACTAATGGCACTAGAACATACAGATCCGACGCAGTTCACACTGATTGTTTGTGATTCTTATTATTGCGTCCAGTCTTTTAATGAATATCTACATTACTGGTGCTTGAATGGGTTCAGAGATTCGAAAGGCAACACCATAAAACACGGACTATTGTAGGGGAAAGTAGCAGACTTGAAAGAGACACTACCCAAAGCCCATGTTGTGCATACACTTGGACACCAGTGCGTTGGAATACACGTTGCTGGAAATACTTTGGCAGATGAAGCCGCAAAGTCAGCAGTGGCAGTTGCCACTGTAGCTACAGTGACTCGTTCGAGTTCCAAACCAGACACAGAGATTATGGCTGCCATAAAAGCTACGGTTGATGGCACGAGTTATCCTAAAGGATGCTGTCGTTTTATTAAACCAATCTTTAAAACTCAAACTGCCTTTGTCATTTATATATGAGACCGCAATTTGCACGAGAGAACTGGTTGTGACCTGAGTGACCACGACTTCCCTGGGAAGCACTAAGATGTCATGCGCTCATCTGCCCAATTGTCTCTTCCCTTTTGGAGAGATGAGGCACTGCTAGTTAGCCGGAGCATAACCCAGATTTGGGGTGACAAGGGTACTTCACTGTGGGTCAGACTTAGTCCCCCACACTGCGAACGATCATGCCGCCCAAAAATCCAGTAGTCTCATTAGGATAATGAGAGCCTACGCGACATGACGCCGCCTACGTTTGGTCTGGCTCTAATTTTCGGGTCCACCAGTTTATCTCGGTCTCATATAATATAATAATCCCTCAGTTCCTTTAGCTGAGACATCCGTGGCGCTGAGGATTTCCACCACCGCGGTATAGGTACTCCTATTTACAGCGGATGGTTGTTCAAGCTTGAACCTTAAAAGGAAAGACCCCGTCTTGGTGTGCCTTCTCTGAACTCTTGCTGTTTTTCTAATGGCGAATCCCCAGGTAATACAAATAGCTCTTAATATGAGACAACCGCTCACAGCACATTTGCTAGCAAATGGTCGTACGATCCAGGGTGGTCCAGTTACGTTTGTGGTGGCCGCCCACGCAGCCTATAGAACAGAACTTTTTTACTCTTGGGTCACATTTCCAGCAGTTGATGGAAACACAAATACATTTCACATATATACAGTTGCGAACGCGCCTTGGCAGTACAGGGCGTACGCATACTTAGAGATACCTCTATCTTATCAAGAACATAATAATTGGCTTGATGGCGCCCTACCCCATACAATATTACCAGTAAGGTTAAGTTCACAAAGTAATGATGGTCCTACCTGGCCTTTATTGGCCACATATACACCACATCCTGCGGTTGCAAATATGGTGGTGGCTGAAGTTCGACGTTTGTATACAGACTTAACGGCTACATATAGACGCTTAGTACAATTTGTGATACAGACACTAAATACAAACCCAGCGTGTGCTGCTCCAGCACAACCAAATGCAGTACCACCAGGTATAAACCCGGTGACTGTACACTCTATTATGGGTAAAGTCCCAGCAAAACGGGAGGAGACTCCATTTTGGCTGGCATAGAAAATTAATACGCTGGAGGCAGTATTTCGCCATACGGGACCTCAGGGCAAACATCGAATACTAACTAAGTGTTTACCCTTTGGGATGGTTCCCACAGTGGAACATTGTAATACATGGGGCACGGTGTTTGCTATGCTCTATTCGACGGCACACGGTACACCGACATTGGCAAACCTACCAGAAGTGCTGAAACAAATTCAGGATGAATACGGGGCAGCCCCGGCTTTAGATTTGGGAATGCAACTGATGGGAAACTTTGCCAAGGTTTCTTCAATAATTGTAAGCAATCTTAAAGGGGAAGCAGTTGCACTTGCGGTGCGCATGCGTCTTCCTGACGTCACGCAACAAGATCAGGAGCGGGAACAGCCTAAAATATTAGCGGAAACATATTCCAGTATTGGTCGTTATAGCCTAGGGGCTAGATCACAAAAACCTCAATTTCAGGGAAAAATTTGTAAAGAAAATGCTAAACAGCAACCTGAGGGTAATAAGAAGCGCTGGGAGAAAAAACAACAAACACCTAAAAAAGAAAGGGGAGAATCTCCATGTACGGAGACCCCACAGAATAGGTATAATCTCAGAAATAGAGATAATATAAAAACACCTGATAGATAACAATATATTGATACACGCCAATCTCGTTCCTTTCAGGACTCATCGGAAAAGAGAAATGAGAGAGGTGGGCGGTCAGAGTGGAGAACAGAGTACGTGAAATCGAGACAGGAATCACAATGCTCTTCGGAGGTTTCTGTCAAGAAGGAAGAAAAACCGATACAATAAAAACAACAGTTTAAAAAGAAAAAGGTGGCAGCAGTCTCAGTTAGACATGCCACTAAGGAAGAGAGTTCTCTTGAAGAACAAGACATGGGCACTAGCACTGCTAGACAGCGCGGCAGAGGTCACAATAGTTCGCCGGAATCTTCTAGAGCATGTGGAGGTGAAAGCAACTGATGACTTCATACAAGTTGAAACAGCAGATATGCGTGTCTCGGAGTCCGATAGGGTGTATATGGTGACTTTACAATTGGAAGGAGACATTGAGCGCACTATACACGCAATCTTTTGGGATCGTGTAGTTAAGTTATATGACATCTTGCTGGCTGAACAAGATTGGCTGCCTGATTTTGTCCGCACCTTCCCAGTTGGGGAGGAGGTTATTAAACCTTCCTTCTCGCCCCTTGTTCCAGACTCGCAGAGTCCTATTGCATCAAATGGGCTCTAGCACAAGCACCTGCCTTCTATAGAAATCACGTAGGGTGGGACAGTGATTCTCCATATCATGTAATTCCGATTAAAGGTGAACCTCAGCCACAACCGCAGTATCCCATAAAACATGAAGCAAGGGCACCGGTGAGAGAAATACTTACACAATTAGAATACCAGGGAGTAGTTGAACCCTGTGTCTCACCGATGAATAATCTCTTATTCCCTGTAGCTAAACCGGACCATTCATATAGAATAGTCTTAGACTACAGACATTTTAACGGACATACACGTACATATGCTATACAGAATTCACATAGCGCTGCACTGATGAGCAACATAGTGTAGAAAAAATATTAAACGACTTTGGATATCTCAAATGGATTCTTCTGCCAGAATATAGCACCTGAAAGCAGAGATTTAACAAGCTTTAGCGCGCTAGGCTCCCAGTAAAAATTCTGTTGTTTGCCTCAGGGGTATAAGAACAGCCCAGGACTGTTTGCAGATCGTGTGACTGAAATTTTACACGAGTTGGACCCTGAAACATTGTCATATGTGGATGATCTATATCTCACGGATGACGAGTTGCTACAACATTTAAGACGGGTAGCCCGCATTGTTGTAGGGCTCGCCGAAGTCGGCTACAAATTTAACTTTAAAAAATCGAAAATTGCCTTTCTCAGCGTCATATTCCTGGGATATGAGCTGTCAAATGAAGGTAAGAGCCTAGCGCCACAATTCTTAGAAAATTGTGCACAGTTGCTACCACCAAATACGATTCAGAAACTCCAATCATTGTTGGGCTTTCTAAATTTTGGCAGAACATACATTCCTGATTATGCTACACGCATAAAACCTTTATATGAATTAATACGTCCTGATTTTTCGAGCAAATTCTGGACAATTGAACATACATATACTCTTCGGGAGTTACAAGCAGATATGCTAGCAGCAAAACATCTACATACACGGGACAATAAGACGCATTTGGTCATCAGGGTGATAGCTGGGGCCATTGGGTTTACTTATGTCACATTTAATGAAGGTGAGACAGTCCTGATTGGATACAAGTCACACTTGTATTCTGCTGCTGAACAACGATTTGCACCCACTGAGAAAATACTCACTGCTGTACAGATGGCTGTTATTAAAGAAAGACCTCTTGCCCAGGGAAAACGCATTATTGTTGTTTCTCCTATTCCGGCCCTCGAGGCTGTTACAAAAGCTAGCATTCCGAACGCAAAAGCACTTCACCCGCGATGGATACAATGGGCTACTTCTTTAACAGCCACTGATGTAGACTACATTTTTGACCCAAAGTTACAAACTCAGGAATTTCTGCAATATGAAGTTGAATATCCAGTCCCCAATGACACATTGCCTATTGATCAATATCAAGTAGTCATGTACACCGATGGCTCTGCGCAACCGGCGATTGGGACGAAACACCAATATTCAGCTGCATGTGTAGTAGTGAGCAGATATATGGAGGGGGAGAAGTTCTGCCCCCAACATACTTATACACAGACCTTAGGGGATTGTACAGCACAATTAGCTGAGCTAAAAACTCTACTAATGGCACTAGAACATACAGATCCGACGCAGTTCACACTGATTGTTTGTGATTCTTATTATTGCGTCCAGTCTTTTAATGAATATCTACATTACTGGTGCTTGAATGGGTTCAGAGATTCGAAAGGCAACACCATAAAACACGGACTATTGTAGGGGAAAGTAGCAGACTTGAAAGAGACACTACCCAAAGCCCATGTTGTGCATACACTTGGACACCAGTGCGTTGGAATACACGTTGCTGGAAATACTTTGGCAGATGAAGCCGCAAAGTCAGCAGTGGCAGTTGCCACTGTAGCTACAGTGACTCGTTCGAGTTCCAAACCAGACACAGAGATTATGGCTGCCATAAAAGCTACGGTTGATGGCACGAGTTATCCTAAAGGATGCTGTCGTTTTATTAAACCAATCTTTAAAACTCAAACTGCCTTTGTCATTTATATATGAGACCGCAATTTGTACGAGAGAACTGGTTGTGACCTGAGTGACCACGACTTCCCTGGGAAGCACTAAGATGTCATGCGCTCAGCTGCCCAATTGTCTCTTCCCTTTTGGAGAGATGAGGCACTGCTAGTTAGCCGGAGCATAACCCAGATTTGGGGTGACAAGGGTACTTCACTGTGGGTCAGACTTAGTCCCCCACACTGCGAACGATCATGCCGCCCAAAAATCAAGTAGTCTCATTAGGATAATGAGAGCCTACGCGACATGACGCCGCCTACGTTTGGTCTGGCTCTAATTTTCGGGTCCACCAGTTTATCTCGGTCTCATATAATATAATAATCCCTCAGTTCCTTTAGCTGAGACATCCGTGGCGCTGAGGATTTCCACCACCGCGGTATAGGTACTCCTATTTACAGCAGATGGTTGTTCAAGCTTGAACCTTAAAAGGAAAGACCCCGTCTTGGTGTGCCTTCTCTGAACTCTTGCTGTTTTTCTAATGGCGAATCCCCAGGTAATACAAATAGCTCTTAATATGAGACAACCGCTCACAGCACATTTGCTAGCAAATGGTCGTACGATCCAGGGTGGTCCAGTTACGTTTGTGGTGGCCGCCCACGCAGCCTATAGAACAGAACTTTTTTACTCTTGGGTCACATTTCCAGCAGTTGATGGAAACACAAATACATTTCACATATATACAGTTGCGAACGCGCCTGGGCAGTACAGGGCGTACGCATACTTAGAGATACCTCTATCTTATCAAGAACATAATAATTGGCTTGATGGCGCCCTACCCCATACAATATTACCAGTAAGGTTAAGTTCACAAAGTAATGATGGTCCTACCTGGCCTTTATTGGCCACATATACACCACATCCTGCGGTTGCAAATATGGTGGTGGCTGAAGTTCGACGTTTGTATACAGACTTAACGGCTACATATAGACGCTTAGTACAATTTGTGATACAGACACTAAATACAAACCCAGCGTGTGCTGCTCCAGCACAACCAAATGCAGTACCACCAGGTATAAACCCGGTGACTGTACACTCTATTATGGGTAAATTCCCAGCAAAACGGGAGGAGACTCCATTTTGGCTGGCATAGAAAATTAATACGCTGGAGGCAGTATTTCGCCATACGGGACCTCAGGGCAAACATCGAATACTAACTAAGTGTTTACCCTTTGGGATGGTTCCCACAGTGGAACATTGTAATACATGGGGCACGGTGTTTGCTATGCTCTATTCGACGGCACACGGTACACCGACATTGGCAAACCTACCAGAAGTGCTGAAACAAATTCAGGATGAATACGGGGCAGCCCCGGCTTTAGATTTGGGAATGCAACTGATGGGCAACTTTGCCAAGGTTTCTTCAATAATCGTAAGCAATCTTAAAGGGGAAGCAGTTGCACTTGCGGTGCGCATGCGTCTTCCTGACGTCACGCAACAAGATCAGGAGCGGGAACAGCCTAAAATATTAGCGGAAACATATTCCAGTATTGGTCGTTATAGCCTAGGGGCTAGATCACAAAAACCTCAATTTCAGGGAAAAATTTGTAAAGAAAATGCTAAACAGCAACCTGAGGGTAATAAGAAGCGCTGGGAGAAAAAACAACAAACACCTAAAAAAGAAAGGGGAGAATCTCCATGTACGGAGACCCCACAGAATAGGTATAATCTCAGAAATAGAGATAATATAAAAACACCTGATAGATAACAATATATTGATACACGCCAATCTCGTTCCTTTCAGGACTCATCGGAAAAGAGAAATGAGAGAGGTGGGCGGTCAGAGTGGAGAACAGAGTACGTGAAATCGAGACAGGAATCACAATGCTCTTCGGAGGTTTCTGTCAAGAAGGAAGAAAAACCGATACAATAAAAACAACAGTTTAAAAAGAAAAAGGTGGCAGCAGTCTCAGTTAGACATGCCACTAAGGAAGAGAGTTCTCTTGAAGAACAAGACATGGGCACTAGCACTGCTAGACAGCGCGGCAGAGGTCACAATAGTTCGCCGGAATCTTCTAGAGCATGTGGAGGTGAAAGCAACTGATGACTTCATACAAGTTGAAACAGCAGATATGCGTGTCTTGGAGTCCGATAGGGTGTATATGGTGACTTTACAATTGGAAGGAGACATTGAGCGCACTATACACGCAATCTTTTGGGATCGTGTAGTTAAGTTATATGACATCTTGCTGGCTGAACAAGATTGGCTGCCTGATTTTGTCCGCACCTTCCCAGTTGGGGAGGATGTTATTAAACCTTCCTTCTCGCCCCTTGTTCCAGACTCGCAGAGTCCTATTGCATCAAATGGGCTCTAGCACAAGCACCTGCCTTCTATAGAAATCACGTAGGGTGGGACAGGGATTCTCCATATCATGTAATTCCGATTAAAGGTGAACCTCAGCCACAACCGCAGTATCCCATAAAACATGAAGCAAGGGCACCGGTGAGAGAAATACTTACACAATTAGAATACCAGGGAGTAGTTGAACCCTGTGTCTCACCGATGAATAATCTCTTATTCCCTGTAGCTAAACCGGACCATTCATATAGAATAGTCTTAGACTACAGACATTTGAACGGACATACACGTACATATGCTATACAGAATTCACATAGCGCTGCACTGATGAGCAACATAGTGTAGAAAAAATATAAAATGACTTTGGATATCTCAAATGGATTCTTCTGCCAGAATATAGCACCTGAAAGCAGAGATTTAACAAGCTTTAGTGCGCTAGGCTCCCAGTAAAAATTCTGTCGTTTGCCTCAGGGGTATAAGAACAGCCCAGGACTGTTTGCAGATCGTGTGACTGAAATTTTACACGAGTTGGACCCTGAAACATTGTCATATGTGGATGATCTATATCTCACGGATGACGAGTTGCTACAACATTTAAGACGGGTAGCCCGCATTGTTGTAGGGCTCGCCGAAGTCGGCTACAAATTTAACTTTAAAAAATCGAAAATTGCCTTTCTCAGCGTCATATTCCTGGGATATGAGCTGTCAAATGAAGGTAAGAGCCTAGCGCCACAATTCTTAGAAAATTGTGCACAGTTGCTACCACCAAATACGATTCAGAAACTCCAATCATTGTTGGGCTTTCTAAATTTGGGCAGAACATACATTCCTGATTATGCTACACGCATAAAACCTTTATATGAATTAATACGTCCTGATTTTTCGAGCAAATTCTGGACAATTGAACATACATATACTCTTCGGGAGTTACAAGCAGATATGCTAGCAGCAAAACATCTACATACACGGGACAATAAGACGCATTTGGTCATCAGGGTGATAGCTGGGGCCATTGGGTTTACTTATGTCATATTTAATGAAGGTGAGACAGTCCTGATTGGATACAAGTCACACTTGTATTCTGCTGCTGAACAACGATTTGCACCCACTGAGAAAATACTCACTGCTGTACAGATGGCTGTTATTAAAGAAAGACCTCTTGCCCAGGGAAAACGCATTATTGTCGTTTCTCCTATTCCGGCCCTCGAGGCTGTTACAAAAGCTAGCATTCCGAACGCAAAAGCACTTCACCCGCGATGGATACAATGGGCTACTTCTTTAACAGCCACTGATGTAGACTACATTTTTGACCCAAAGTTACAAACTCAGGAATTTCTGCAATATGAAGTTGAATATCCAGTCCCCAATGACATATTGCCTATTGATCAATATCAAGTAGTCATGTACACCGATGGCTCTGCGCAACCGGCGATTGGGACGAAACACCAATATTCAGCTGCATGTGCAGTAGTGAGCAGATATATGGAGGGGGAGAAGTTCTGCCCCCAACATACTTAAACACAGACCTTAGGGGATTGTACAGCACAATTAGCTGAGCTAAAAACTCTACTAATGGCACTAGAACATACAGATCCGACGCAGTTCACACTGATTGTTTGTGATTCTTATTATTGCGTCCAGTCTTTTAATGAATATCTACATTACTGGTGCTTGAATGGGTTCAGAGATTCGAAAGGCAACACCATAAAACACGGACTATTGTAGGGGAAAGTAGCAGACTTGAAAGAGACACTACCCAAAGCCCATGTTGTGCATACACTTGGACACCAGTGCGTTGGAATACACGTTGCTGGAAATACTTTGGCAGATGAAGCCGCAAAGTCAGCAGTGGCAGTTGCCACTGTAGCTACAGTGACTCATTCGAGTTCCAAACCAGACACAGAGATTATGGCTGCCATAAAAGCTACGGTTGATGGCACGAGTTATCCTAAAGGATTTCCTAATAAATACCAATACTTCATGGGAAGTATGCTGAACGCTGAGGTTAAAATTCCTAGCGTAGGCGTACGCGACATTCCCAATAAAGCTGTAAGACCAAAATTGATTAAAGCAGCGCATGAGGGAGTGGCATCTGCACATGCTGGTGTGGCCGCTACAATTTTGCTATTACAGGCCCGTTACTGGTAGCCTGGTCTCTATAAAGAGACTAAGCAGTATGTCCTTTGTTGTGACATCTGTCAACAAATTAAAGTTTCAACGGCTAAGCGTCCACCGCAGACACCTCTCTTAATATCCAACAGACCATTACAATGTGTGTACTTGGATCATTGTGGTACACTAACACCAGATAGTGCATACAAATATATAATAGTCGCTGTTGATTCTTGCTCCAGATTTGTGTGGGTGTGGCCACAGCGCTCGGCTGACGTTCGGGCTGTTATTAAAGATTTGCGAGTCTTTGTCGGTACATATGTAGTTGCAGCATTCC
This sequence comes from Pleurodeles waltl, assembly GCF_031143425.1. Classification (NCBI taxonomy): domain Eukaryota; kingdom Metazoa; phylum Chordata; class Amphibia; order Caudata; family Salamandridae; genus Pleurodeles; species Pleurodeles waltl. The sequence goes on along the minus strand of NC_090449.1, from coordinate 705,999,386 downwards.
ATTCGGACCAGGGCCCTGCTTTTGCCTCAAGGGCATTCAGGGACACGATGGCCTCGTTGGGGGTCCAACTCCAGTACTCGTCTCCATTTCATCCCGAGGGAAATTCTGTTGTAGAGCGATTGAACCGCGATTTAAAGCAATCCTTAATAGCCAGAGTCTTAGGTACGGGTCGTAGTTGGCAAACCCACCTGTACGGAGTTCAGAGAGCACTAAATAACCTGCATAGAAGGTCCCTGGGGGGGTCGTACTTCATATGAGTGCCTGTTCGGAATACAAATGTTTGTTCCGGATCTTGATGGTCCTGGTGTGGAGGCGGCGGAAACGCCTTTTGACATAAATTATTGTGTCACTGTTTTGCAGGAACTACAACAGTTCCGTGGAGATAACTCTTCTAAAAGTGCCACCTCCACAGGAATTAAGGATGTGCCAGTAACTCTTGTGTGTGAAAAGGTCGCAGTGAAAAAAGAATTTGGCCCTTCTTATCGAGCACCAGTCCCTGTGTTGGGGATCCACGGAACGAGAACTGTTATTTTACCACCGTTGCCAGGTGCCAAAGAAAATCGCTTTGTTTCCATTGACAATGTCAAGTTACAACATGTGGCCGATTCTACACAGCAGACCAAGAGGAACGTCCAGTAGTTCCCGAATCCCTCTCACTACTAGGGAAGAAGTTCCGCTTCAAGCTATCTATACCAACACTGTTGCTTCTCCGAGCTTGAGGAGGGTGGATGATGATCTTGCATTAGTTCCACTGACAACAAATAACTTAGAAACATTTGATCAAGTCACCATGACTACTGACGTGATGGATGGTGCTATCTACAGTGTACCACCGCGAGAAACACCAACTCCTCCATTGAATACGGTGACGCCTTTTGCACGAACTGCCTCTGGTTACTTTGCCAACAACAATGATGGTCTATCGGACTTGTTTGCCTCCTCGACTATTGACCTGTCAGGTCCACGTAAGCTGATGTGTTGGCTTAAAGATACGTATTTTGTTTTTCCATGGAATTATCTGTGGCTCTTATTGACTATGCTAGTATTTTTTCTTTGGATGGGTTTGTGATTACCTTTTTTCTGTTGATACATGGTCATTTTCTTCCTGAGAGATCAGCAGCTGAACAGGTGGAGGAGGTGTTGAAACCACATTTTTCATCACATAGGGTCCGAAGAGACTTGTCCTTTGTGAACATTTCTGCAGTACCAATTCCGGATGGGATTGTGTGGGATAAAGTAATGTTTTATATATACGGTCCCACAGAGATAATTCAAATACTGTATGTCCTAAAGTTATCTATGAATGACATAGTAATACCAGGCATTGTATCTGATGATTGGGATGTGAAGACAGTGGATTCAATGATGACAGAATTGCAATATTATATTGTCTATGAAAATGAAGATGTTTACCAGTTTAAAGACAATTATGGTGACATGTTTTGCTATAATTATTATGGGCACCATTTCATACACAAAGAAAGTAGTCCAAAAACAATGTTTGATTATACGCAATGGGAACATTGCCCAACTCCCCCACAAGGGAGTTCCAAAACGTACTTTGAGAAATGTACGTATTTTTCTGGGCATCATCAAACGAATGCTAAGTCATATTATTTTAGGTTAACTTTGTCTAAAGATAAACGAATGTTGTTGACTAACACGAAATTCATATATTCAGATTCCTTTGTTTCCAGACTGTCAATTGAAGATTATGAATATTGGTAAAAAAATATTGATTTGAAAAGGGTTTGGGGAACAAAACATTGTCAAACAAAGGGTAGAGAAACGTTGTTAAGAGCATGTCTCATTCCCGTGCAAATGATTTTTTTAAATGAAACAGTACAACAGACTAGGTGTTTGGGCTTAGCCACAATCAGAGAATTGAACATGCCTAGCATACCTGTCCCTGCAAAATTTAATACCTGGCAGAAATACGTCAATGCCACTTTTAGTGAACTTGTAGAATGGGTCCAGAATGGTACATTTAACACTTCATTGACACGTCCAGGTGGGTGGTTATTGTGGCCCATAGACATCAACGGGTGTCATCAACGTTTTGTCACCTCCTCGGGGGGTTTCCGGACGAGTAGTTCAGACCCTTGCTATATATCACCAGAACATGCTGAAATAATTACTACATATAGTGTGGGAAAATTGTGCCAACAATGGTTAAAATCATTCTCGCTAGATGCAGTTAAGACACATCTCACTCTCCTGTCTAATAACACTGACTTACAAGATTTTTTGTCAGGCCCGAAGACACCACGTAGGAAGCGTTTCTTGTATGAAGTATACAATGAAATATGGAAACTCTCCCAGCAGGAGGCTGCAGCCCGGTTAAGGCAGATAGATCAGGAAAGTTTGAAAAAGGCATTAGCTGTTGTGGAGAATGGAATTCACACCTTGTCCGACCGAATATATACAATTAACAACATTGTTTCTTCTGCTATAGACATTATACGATCTGACATGTCTTCTTTTTTTTTATCATGGACAGAGTCAGACCAGGTCCATTATGCAGCTAGGTTGGACACTTCAGACATTGAAGGTGGGTCGCGTTCCGTGGCAGCACATCAGTGCCAGGGACATATTTTTTTCCTTTAATTTAACGCGACAACAACAACTAATGGCTAAGAAGGAGGCGACTTATGACATGCTCAACATTGAAAAGATAGAAAGATTGCCTTTTACCGTGGCCAAGATTCCCTCTGCAGAGTGGTTGATACACGGTGTTATTAATTTGCCTATTTCTACGTTACAATTCACTTCTTGTTTAAGACATGTTCCGGTAGGCAGACATGAAAAGTTGGGAGATAGTTACATCCATGAGGTGTGAGAGCTTCCCTTCTTATACAAATGTCTCAATGGTATGAAAGAAGTCTTTCTTAGCGGTAGTGAATGTGAGACTTCGGTCAGCCATTCGATGATTTGTAAGCAGCTGTCCTTGCATGGGCCGCGTAATGCCTCAGTGGCAAACTTGGCTTGCTATCTGAAGGGAGTTCCGGTCCCCTTGATTAAACGAACATTCCAGGTGCTTTCAAACGGCAGCTACGTCCTCCTCAATAGTGAAGACTGTTGTGGCATGCGGGCCGGAATAGTTTATGTTGTTTCGGTCACTAAGGTCGTTACTTGCTGCGGGAGTGTGTTGTTTCCCCCCACTAAAATTAGGGAGGTAGCTGATATTTGGCCTCACATTGCTACTTCCAAGGTGAATTTCGGCAAGTTAAGTAGACTGAAGGCTTTATTGTTTCAGAAGCATATGGCCCTTACACCTGCACGCGAGACCTACGCACTTCAGGTGGCAAGGTCGTCAGCAGAAATACAGTCCCTATTAAATACCAACTTTCCGAGCCACTTTGGTGAACTCTTGGGACGTATATTTAATGTGTCCAGCATGGCTGGATTAGCACATTTTTTCAAAGCTGTTGGTATTGGTTTCGTTCACACCTTCTCTTATATTTGGCTTAATACCTTCGGCTATTCATTCAATTTTTGGAAGCATTTTTGGGGGATTTCCTATAACTTTGGCTTTATTAGCCGGCATTTTGCAGTTGCTGTTCTTTTTCCGCAATGTCTGTCCCACCGCAACAAGGACGAATGTGGGCGCTCCCATCAGCACAGCTGTGTCATGAACGCATGATACAGCACTTTGGAGCAACACTCCTGGAACATTTGGGGTGTGACTGGTCTCTGTCATTCAAACCCATTTTGGATTGTGTGCAGCCCGTGTTTCGGTACCTTTGGTGCTCTTTTGAACATGCACTAGACGTCTGTCTCTCATAGCAGCACCCCCCCAGTGGTTGATGCTGATCTGTTGATGTTCCCGATGAGGGCTCATTACCAGACATGCGCGCTCCTTTTGCTTCGAGATGCTGATTACGAGATACCGTTCCTGGAGGAAGTTGATGTTAACTCATTTACAGGCTCTGCACAGGATGCCGCCTTGGTTGACGCTGGGGCTTTGGAACACACCTGCTCCCTAATAGTCTTTGGCGTGGATCTTCCGGTTTTGTCATCTGCCGAAGTGGAGAATCTCCTGCTTTCCATGACCACTGTTGAAATTGAATTTGTTGTAATTTGACATTGTCATATGAATTCGGCATTTTGCCGCATACACATTTTTTAAATTGAGGATTGATATACTTTGGTGTCCTCTTAACTTGTTGAAATTTGGTAGGGGTTTAATCATCTTTTAGCTTAGGGCATTTTTAGCTTCGGCTTAAACCACTTTCTACCGACAAGGGGAGGGTGCAGTGTAGCCATTTTTAATGTAGCTTTCTGTGCGTTTGCTTAACGTATTAGGCCACAGTGCACTTTGCCCTAGATGCATCTTATTTATCCTCGCACTGTTATTTTACAATAACCAGTTTCACGGTCTTGTTTTATTTCCTTCTATCACACTGTTTAGCTTACTTCAGCACTGTGTTCTCAAACAATACATTCTTGCTCGCTCTGTGCTTCAGTCAAGGATATAGTCTGGTACATTGCCGATAGACATGGGAGAAGTTTAGTCTTTATGGTTCGTAGAAAGTACACATCCTTACGTAGGGACGTTCCTTAGAACACTGGTGTGTTAGTTATAAAAACACTTTCGAGTCCTGGTACACGTAAAAGGGAGTTTCCAACCAGGAACCCACAACTAGATGCTGACTGCCCTGTTGCAGATGCTGATCCAGATCACAGGCCTTTGCTCAGGTATGAGGGTTGATGTCCTCCTGGGGGAACCAGAAAGACAGGCTTAGAGCTTCACATGCTGTGCTCAAATATATCTTAGAGAGAACATAATTTAGTTACAATATGATAGCCTTATTCTTATGTTTCACTCTCCTCGTTACTATTTCAATCCTACTGTGTTGTATGTTTCTGGTTAATGCGGCTTACGCCTTGTTATCTAAAATGCAGTTGTTTTATTAAACCAATCTTTAAAACTTAAACTGCCTTTGTCATTTATATATGAGACCGCACTTTGTACGAGAGAACTGGTTGTGACCTGAGTGACCACGACTTCCCTGAGAAGCACTAAGATGTCATGCGCTCGGCTGCCCAATTGTCTCTTCCCTTTGGGAGAGATGAGGCACTGCTAGTTAGCCAGATCATAAGCCGGATTTGGGGTGACAAGGGTCCTTCACCATCGGTCAGACTTAGTCCCCCACACTGCGAACGATCCTGCCGCCCAAAAATCCTGTAGTCTCATTAGGATAATGAGAGCCTATGCGACAGCATGTGTACCTACTTGCCCAACCCAAACCTTCACTTTTTGTGCATGTAAGGCACCCCTAAGTTAGGACCTAAGACGCCCCATGTGCAGGCTACTGTGTATGTTAAAGGTGGGACATCAACTGATGTGTTCTACATGCCCTGGCAGTAAAATACTGCCAAATTTGTTTTTCACTGTTGCCAGGTCTATCTCTTTCATAGGTTAACATGGGGCTGCCTTTAAATATCTTCTACGTGTAATTTCCCTTTTCATAGCAGATAGAGATGCAGAGTTTGGGGTCCCTGAACTCACAATTTTAAAATGCATCTTTTGGTAAAGTTGGTTTTTAGATTGTCAGTTTGAAAATGCCACTTTTAGAAGGATAGCATGTTCTTGCTTAAACCATTCTTTGACTCTGCCTACTTGTGTATTCCATGTCTGGGTCAGACTGACAGTTGGTTGGGATGTTTTTTAATCTCCACTAGGCAGTGACACAAAGGGAGCTGGGGTGTAGCCTGCATATCCTGATGGGTCATCTGGATTAGAGTGTAGGGAAGAGCTGACACTTACACCTAAATGGGCTGTGCGTGCCCTCACACAATGCAGTCTCCAACCCCCTGGTGTGTGTCTGGGCCCAGGCCTGAGCAAGTCAGGATATTGTGAACAACAGAGACTTTTCCTACTTTAAAGACAGAAAGGGGTATAAGTAGTGGACCCAAAACCCCAGATTTTCAAATTACATCTGGTACCAAGAGGAACCTCTTCCAAGGAGAAGAGCTGTAGAGCTGGAGGAGGAGTATTGCCCATTTGCCTGTGACTGTGCTTTACTGGGCTGGTGTAGGAAGTTGGCTCTGTATGCACTATTTCAAAGTAAGGAATAGTATGCACAGAGTCCAAGGGTTCCCCTTAGAGGTATGATAGTGGCAAAAATAGATAATACTAATGCTCTATTTTGTGGTAGTGTGGTCGAGCAGTAGGCTTATCAAAGGAGTAGTGTTAAGCATTTGTTGTACATACACACAGGCAATAAATGAGCAACACACACTCAGAGACAAATCCAGGCCAATAGGTTTTGTTATAAAAAAATATCTTTTCTTAGTTTATTTTAAGAACCACAGGTTCAAATTCTACATGTAATATCTCATTTGAAAGGTATTGCAGGTAAGTACTTCAGGAACTTTAAATCATTACATTAGCATGTATACTTTTTACATAAAACACAATAAGCTGTTTTAAAAGTGGACACAGTGCAATTTTCACAGTTCCTGGGGGAGGTAAAGTATTGTTAGGTTTCACAGGTAAGTAAGTCACTTACAGGTTTCAGTTTTTGGTCCAAGGTAGCCCACCGTTGGGGGTTCAAAGCAACCCCAAAGATACCACACCAGCAGCTCAGGGCCGGTCAGGTGCAGAGGTCAAAGAGGAGCCCAAAACGCATAGGCTTCAATGGAGAGAAGAGGGTGCCCCGGTTCCGGTCTGCCAGCAGTTAAGTACCCGCGCCTTCGGAGGGCAGACCAGGGGGGTTTTGTAGGGCACCGGGGGGGACACAAGTCAGCACAAAAAGTACACCCTCAGCAGCGCGGGGGCGGCCGGGTGCAGTGTGAAAACAAGCGTCGGGTTCTCTGTAGATTTCAATGAGAGATCAAGGGATCTCTTCAGCGGTGCAGGCAGGCACGGGGGGGGCTCCTCCGGGTAGCCACCACCTGGGCAAGGGAGAGGGCCTCCTGGGGGTCACTCCTGCACAGGAGTTCCGTTCCTTTAGGTGCTGGGGGCTGCGGGTGCAGGGTCTTTTCCAGCCGTCGGGAAATAGAGTTCAGGCAGTCGCGGTCAGGGGGAGCCTCGGGATTCCCTCTGCAGGCGTCGCTGTGGGGGCTCCGGGGGGACAACTTTGGTTACTCACGGTCTCGCCGGAGGGTCCTCCCTGAGGTGTTGATTCTCCACCAGTCGAGTCGGGGTCGCCGGGTGCAGTATTGCAAGTCTCACGCTTCTTGAGGGGAGCTGCAGGGGTCTTTAAATCTGCTCCTTGAAACAAAGTTGCAGTTCTTTTGGAGCAGTGCCGCTGTCCTCTGGAGTTTCTTGTCTTTCTTGAAGCAGGGCAGTCCTCAGAGGATTCAGAGGTCGCTGGTCCCTTGGAAAGCGTCGCTGGAGCAGGGTTCTTTGGAAGGCAGGAGACAGGCCGGTAGGACTGGGGCCAAAGCAGTTGGTGTCTTCTGTTCTTCCTCTGCAGGGGTTTTTCAGCTCGGCAGTCTTCTTCTTCTTGTAGTTTCAGGAATCTAAATTCTTAGGTTCAGGGGAGCCCTTAAATACTAAATTTAAGGGCGTGTTTAGGTCTGGGGGGTTAGTAGCCAATGGCTACTAGCCCTGAGGGTGGGTACACCCTCTTTGTGCCTCCTCCCAAGGGGAGGGGGTCACATCCCTTATCCTATTGGGGAATCCTCCATCTGCAAGATGGAGGATTTCTAAAAGTTAGAGTAACCTCAGCTCAGGACACCTTAGGGGCTGTCCTGAATGGCCAGTGACTCCTCCTTGTTATTCTAATTATTTCCTCCGGCCTTGCCGCCAAAAATGGGGGCCGTGGCCGGAGGGGGCGGGCAACTCCACTAGCTGGAGTGTCCTGCGGTGCTGGAACAAAGGGGTGAGCCTTTGAGGCTCACCGCCAGGTGTTACAGCTCCTGCCTGGGGGAGGTGTTAGCATCTCCACCCAATGCAGGCTTTGTTACTGGCCTCAGAGTGACAAAGGCACTCTCCCCATGGGGCCAGCAACATGTCTCGGTTGTGGCAGGCTGCTGGAACCAGTCAGCCTACACAGATAGTCGGTTAAGGTTTCAGGGGGCACCTCTAAGGTGCCCTCTGGGGTGTATTTCACAATAAAATGTACACTGGCATCGGTGTGCATTTATTGTGCTGAGAAGGTTGATACCAAACTTCCCAGTTTTCAGTGTAGCCATTATGGTGCTGTGGAGTCCGTGTTTGACAGACTCCCAGACCATATACTCTTATGGCTACCCAGCACATACAATGTCTAAGGTTTGGCTTAGACACTGTAGGGGCACAGTACTCATGTACTGGTGCCCTCACCTATGGTATAGTGCACCCTGCCTTAGGGCTGTAAGGCCTACTAGAGGGGTGACTTATCTATACTGCATAGGCAGTGTGAGGTTGGCATGGCACCCTGAGGGGAGTGCCATGTCGACTTAGTCGTTTTGTTCTCACCAGCACACACAAGCTGGCAAGCAGTGTGTCTGTGCTGAGTGAGGGGTCCCCAGGGTGGCATAAGATATGCTGCAGCCCTTAGAGACCTTCCCTGGCATCAGGGCCCTTCGTACCAGGTGTACCAGTTACAAGGGACTTACCTGGATGCCAGGGTGTGCCAATTGTGGAATCAAAAGTACAGGTTAGGGAAAGAACGCTGGGGCCTGGTTAGCAGGCCTCAGCACACTTTCAATTCAAAACATAGCATCAGCAAAGGCAAAAAGTCAGGGGGTAACCATGCCAAGGAGGCATTTCCTTACACAACCCCCCCCAAACGAAAGAGGATGAGACTAACCTTTCCCAAGAGAGTCTTCATTTTGTAAGTCGAAGAACCTGGAAAGGCCATCTGCATTGGCATGGGCAGTCCCAGGTCTGTGTTCCACTATAAAGTCCATTCCCTGTAGGGAGATGGACCACCTCAACAGTTTTGGATTTTCACCTTTCATTTGCATCAGCCATCTGAGAGGTCTGTGGTCAGTCTGAACTAGGAAGTGAGTACCAAAGAGGTATGGTCTCAGCTTCTTCAGGGACCAAACCACAACAAAGGCCTCCCTCTCAATGGCACTCCAACGCTGCTCCCTGGGGAGTAACCTCCTGCTAATGAAAGCAACAGGCTGGTCAAGGCCATCATCATTTGTTTGGGACAAAACTGCCCCTATCCCATGTTCAGAGGCATCTGTCTGCACAATGAACTGCCTGGAGTAATCTGGAGCTTTTAGAACTGGTGCTGTGCACATAGCTTGTTTCAGGGTGTCAAAGGCCTGTTGGCATTCTACAGTCCAGTTTACTTTCTTGGGCATTTTCTTGGAGGTGAGTTCTGTGAGGGCTGTCACAATGGATCCATATCCCTTCACAAACCTCCTATAGTACCCAGTCAAGCCAAGGAATGCCCTGACTTGAGTCTGGGTTTTTGGAGCTGCCCAGTCCAGAATAGTCTGGATCTTAGGCTGGAGTGGCTGAACTTGGCCTCCACCTACAAGGTGTCCCAAGTAAACCACAGTTCCCTGCCCTATCTGGCATTTGGATGCCTTGATAGAGAGGCCTGCAGATTGCAGAGCCTTCAAAACCTTCTTCAGGTGGACCAGGTGATCCTGCCAGTTGGAGCTAAAGACAGCAATATCGTCAAGATAAGCTGCACTGAAGGACTCCAAGCCAGCAAGGACTTGATTCACCAACCTTTGAAAGGTGGCAGGGGCATTCTTTAAACCAAAGGGCATAACAGTGAACTGATAATGCCCATCAGGTGTGGAGAATGCTGTCTTTTCTTTTGCTCCAGGGGCCATTTTGATTTGCCAGTACCCTGCTGTTAAGTCAAAGGTACTTAGGAATTTGGCAGCCCCTAATTTATCAATCAGCTCTAGGAATGGGATGGGCATCTGTCTTGGTGACAGAGTTAAGTCCTCTGTAGTCCACACAAAACCTCATCTCTCTCTTTCCTTCTTTGGTGTGAGGTTTGGGGACTAAGACCACTGGGCTAGCCCAAGGGCTGTCAGAGTACTCAATTACTCCCAATTCCAGCATCTTGTGGACTTCCACCTTGATGCTTTCCTTAACTTGATCAGACTGTGGGAATATTTTGTTTTTGACAGGCATGCTGTCTCCTGTGTCCACATCATGGGTACACAGGTGTGTCTGACCAGGGGTTAGGGAAAAGAGCTCAGCAAACTGTTGCAGGACCTTCCTACAGTCAGCTTGCTGTTGGCCAGAGAGGGTGTCTGAATAGATCACTCCATCTACTGAGCCATCATTAGGGTATGATGACAGAAGATCAGGGAGAGGCTCACTCTCAGCTTCCTGATCCTCATCTGTTGCCATTAACAGATTTACATCAGCCCTGTCATGGAAGGGCTTAAGGCGGTTCACATGGATCACCCTCTTGGGGCTCCTGCTTGTGCCCAGGTCTACCAGGTAGGTGACCTGACTCTTCCTCTCTAGCACTGGGTAAGGGCCACTCCATTTGTCCTGAAGTGCCCTGGGAGCCACAGGCTCCAAAACCCAGACTTTCTGCCCTGGTTGAAATTCAACCAGTGCAGCCTTTTGGTCATACCAACACTTCTGGAGCTGTTGGCTGGCCTCAAGGTTTTTGCTTGCCTTTTCCATGTACTCTGCCATCCTTGAGCGAAGGCCAAGTACATAGTCCACTATGGGGGTTATTCTAACTTTGGAGGAGTGTTAATCCGTCCCAAAAGTGACGGTAAAGTGACGGATATACCACCAGCTGTATTACAAGTTCCATAGGATATAATGGACTCGTAATACGGCTGGTGGTAAATCCGTCACTTTTCCGTCACTTTTGGGACGGATTAACACCTCCTCCAAAGTTTGAATAACCCCCATGTCTTGTTTAGGCTCATGAAGAGGTCTCTCCAAGCCTTCTTTCACAAGAGCTAGTGGTCCCCTTACAGGGTGGCCAAACAGAAGTTCAAAGGGTGAGAACCCTACTCCCTTCTGAGGCACCTCTCTGTAAGCGAAAAGCAGACATGGCAAGAGGACATCCCATCTCCTTTTGAGTTTTTCTGGGAGCCCCATGATCATGCCCTTTAATGTCTTGTTGAATCTCTCAACAAGGCCATTAGTGTGTGGATGATAGGGTGTAGTGAATTTATAAGTCACTCCACACTCATTCCACATGTGTTTTAGGTATGCTGACATGAATTTGGTACCTCTGTCAGACACCACCTCCTTAGGGAAGCCCACTCTGGTAAAGATACCAATGAGGGCCTTGGCTACTGCAGGGGCAGTAGTCGACCTAAGGGGAATAGCTTCAGGATACCTAGTAGCATGATCCACTACTACTAGGATGTACATATTTCCTGAGGCTGTGGGAGGTTCCAGTGGACCCACTATGTCCACACCCACTCTTTCAAAGGGGACCCCCACCACTGGAAGTGGAATGAGGGGGGTCTTTGGATGTCCACCTGTCTTACCACTGGCTTGACAGGTGGGACAGGAGGTGCAAAACTCCTTAACCTTCTGGGACATGTTGGGCCAGTAGAAGTGGTTGACTAACCTCTCCCACGTCTTGGTTTGGCCCAAATGCCCAGCAAGGGGAATGTCATGGGCTAAGGTCAGAATAAACTCTCTGAACCCCTGAGGCACTACCACTCTCCTAGTGGCACCAGGTTTGGGATCTCTTGCCTCAGTGTACAGGAGTCCATCTTCCCAATAGACCCTATGTGTTCCATTTTTCTTGCCTTTGGACTCTTCAGCAGCTTGCTGCCTAAGGCCTTCAAGAGAGGGACAGGTTTCTTGTCCCTTACACAACTCTTCCCTTGAGGGTCCCCCTGGGCCCAAGAGCTCAACCTGATAAGGTTCCAGCTCCATAGGCTCAGTTCCCTCAGAGGGCAGAACTTCTTCCTGAGAAGAGAGGTTCTCTTTTTCTTGTTGTGTTGCAGCTGGTTTCCCAGCTGACTTTCCTTTTCTCTTGGTAGGCTGGGCCTTTCTTCCAGACTCCAGCTCTACTTTTTCACCCTGTGCCTTGCACTGTGCCCTTGTCTTGACACACACCAGTTCAGGGATACCCAGCATGGCTGCATGGGTTTTCAGTTCTACCTCAGCCCATGCTGAGGACTCCAGGTCATTTCCAAGCAAACAGTCTACTGGGATATTTGAGGAGACCACCACCTGTTTCAGGCCATTGACCCCTCCCCACTCTAAAGTTACCATTGCCATGGGATGTACTTTAGTTTGATTGTCAGCATTGGTGACTGGATAAGTTTGTCCAGTCAGGTATTGGCCAGGGGAAACCAGTTTCTCTGTCACCATAGTGACACTGGCACCTGTATCCCTCAGGCCCTCTACACTTGTCCCATTAATTAAGAGCTGCTGCCTGTATTTTTGCATGTTAGGGGGCCAGGCAGCCAGTGTGGCTAAATCCACCCCACCCTCAGAGACTAATGTAGCTTCAGTGTGACACCTGATTTGCTCTGGGCACACTGTTGATCCCACTTGGAGACTGGCCATTCCAGTTTTAGCTGGAGTGGAGTTAGAAGTGGTATCTTTCTTGGGACAGGCCTTGTCTCCAGTTTGGTGTCCAGACTGACTACAGCTACGACACCAGGCCTTTTTGGGATCAAAGTTTTTACCCTTGTACCCAGGATTGTTTTGTGAAGAGGCTCTGGGCCCACCCTCCTGTGCAGGTTTTTGGGGGCCTGTAGAAGACTCTTTACTATTTTTGTTTTTGGCTGTCTCACCACCCTTCCCCTGGGGAGGTTTTGTGACCCCTTTCTTTTGGTCACCCCCTGTGGAAGTTTTGGACACCCTAGTCTTGACCCAATGGTCCGCATTCTTTCCCAATTCTTGGGAAGAAATTGGTCCTAGGTCTACCAGATGCTGATGCAGTTTATCATTGAAACAATTACTTAATAGGTGTTCTTTCACATATAAATTGTACAGCCCATCATAATTACTTACACCACTGCCTTGAATCCAACCATCTAGTGTTTTTACTGAGTAGTCAACAAAGTCAACCCAGGTCTGGCTCGAGGATTTTTGAGCCCCCCTGAATCTAATCCTATACTCCTCAGTGGAGAATCCAAAGCCCTCAATCAGTGTACCCTTCATGAGGTCATAAGATTCTGCATCTTTTCCAGAGAGTGTGAGGAGTCTATCCCTACACTTTCCTGTGAACATTTCCCAAAGGAGAGCACCCCAGTGAGATTTGTTCACTTTTCTGGTTACACAAGCCATCTCAAAAGCTGTGAACCATTTGGTGATGTCATCACCATCTTCATATTTAGTTACAATCCCTTTAGGGATTTTCAACATGTCAGGAGAATCTCTGACCCTATTTATGTTGCTGCCACCATTGATGGGTCCTAGGCCCATCTCTTGTCTTTCCCTTTCTATGGCTAGGATCTGTCTTTCCAAAGCCAATCTTTTGGCCATCCTGGCTAACTGGATGTCCTCTTCACTGGAGTTATCCTCAGTGATTTCAGAGAAGTTGGTCCCTCCTGTGAGGGAGCCATCATCTCTGACTATTATGCTTGGAGTCGGGGCTTGAGAGGCCCTGTCTTCCCTAGATAGGACTGGTAGGGGGGAATCACCCTCCAAGTCACTATCATCATCCTCTGTGTTGCCTTCCTCAGAGGGGTTGGCTCTTTCAAACTCTGCCAAAAGCTCCTGGAGCTGTAGTTTGGAAGGTCTGGGGCCCATTACTATTTTCTTTAGTTTACAGAGTGACCTTAGCACCCTCATCTTAAGATGGAGGTAAGGTGTGGTGTCGAGTTCCACCACATTCATCTCTGCACTAGACATTATGCTTCTAAAAGTTGGAATACTTTTTAAGAATCTAAAACTAGTTCTAGGTTCTAATTCAAACTTTTACCAAACTTTTAAACACTAAAAGAAATGCTAAACAGGGACTAACACAAGGCCCTAGCAGGACTTTTAAGAATTTAGAAAAATTTCAAATTGCAAAAAATCTATTTCTAATGACAATTTTTGGAATTTGTCGTGTGATCAGGTATTGGCTGAGTAGTCCAGCAAATGCAAAGTCTTGTACCCCACCGCTGATCCACCAATGTAGGAAGTTGGCTCTGTATGCACTATTTCAAAGTAAGGAATAGTATGCACAGAGTCCAAGAGTTCCCCTTAGAGGTAAGATAGTGGCAAAAAGAGATAATACTAATGCTCTATTTTGTGGTAGTGTGGTCGAGCAGTAGGCTTATCAAAGGAGTAGTGTTAAGCATTTGTTGTACATACACACAGGCAATAAAGGAGGAACACACACTCAGAGACAAATCCAGGCCAATAGGTTTTGTTATAAAAAAATATCTTTTCTTAGTTTATTTTAAGAACCACAGGTTCAAATTCTACATGTAATATCTCATTTGAAAGGTATTGCAGGTAAGTACTTCAGGAACTTTAACTCATTACATTAGCATGTATACTTTTTACATAAAACACAATAAACTGTTTTAAAAGTGGACACAGTGCAATTTTCACAGTTCCTGGGGGAGGTAAAGTATTGTTAGGTTTCACAGGTAAGTAAGTCACTTACAGGTTTCAGTTTTTGGTCCAAGGTAGCCCACCGTTGGGGGTTCAGAGCAACCCCAAAGTTACCACACCAGCAGCTCAGGGCCGGTCAGGTGCAGAGGTCAAAGAGGAGCCCAAAACGCATAGGCTTCAATGGAGAGAAGGGGGTGCCCCGGTTCCGGTCTGCCAGCAGGTAAGTACCCGCGTCTTCGGAGGGCAGACCAGGGGGTTTTTGTAGGGCACCGGGGGGGACACAAATCAGCACAAAAAGTACACCCTCAGCAGCGCGGGGGCGGCCGGGTGCAGTGTGAAAACAAGCGTCGGGTTCTCTGTAGATTTCAATGAGAGATCAAGGGATCTCTTCAGCGGTGCAGGCAGGCACGGGGGGGGCTCCTCGGGGTAGCCACCACCTGGGCAAGGGAGAGGGCCTCCTGGGGGTCACTCCTGCACAGGAGTTCCGTTCCTTTAGGTGCTGGGGGCTGCGGGTGCAGGGTCTTTTCCAGCCGTCGGGAAATGGAGTTCAGGCAGTCGCGGTCAGGGGGAGCCTCGGGATTCCCTCTGCAGGCGTCGCTGTGGGGGCTCAGGGGTGACAACT
The DNA here is from genome assembly GCF_031143425.1 of Pleurodeles waltl. Classification (NCBI taxonomy): domain Eukaryota; kingdom Metazoa; phylum Chordata; class Amphibia; order Caudata; family Salamandridae; genus Pleurodeles; species Pleurodeles waltl. The sequence goes on along the minus strand of NC_090449.1, from coordinate 705,984,366 downwards.
TTGGTTACTCACAGTCTCGGAGTCGCCGGAGAGTCCTCCCTGAGGGGTTGATTCTCCACCAGTCGAGTCGGGGTCGCCGGGTGCAGTGTTGCAAGTCTCACGCTTCTTGCCGGGAGTTGCAGGGGTCTTTAAATCTGCTCCTTGAAACAAAGTTGCAGTTCTTTTGGAGCAGTGCCGCTGTCCTCGGGAGTTTCTTGTCTTTCTTGAAGCAGGGCAGTCCTCAGAGGATAGGGAGGTCGCTGGTCCCTTGGAAAGCGTCGCTGGAGCAGGGTTCTTTGGAAGGCAGGAGACAGGCCGGTAGGACTGGGGCCAAAGCAGTTGGTGTCTTCTGTTCTTCCTCTGCAGGGGTTTTTCAGCTCAGCAGTCTTCTTCTTCTTGTAGTTTCAGGAATCTAAATTCTTAGGTTCAGGGGAGCCCTTAAATACTAAATTTAAGGGCGTGTTTAGGTCTGGGGGGTTAGTAGCCAATGGCTACTAGCCCTGAGGGTGGGTACACCCTCTTTGTGCCTCCTCCCAAGGGGAGGGGGTCACATCCCTAATCCTATGGGGAATCCTCCATCTGCAAGATGGAGGATTTCTAAAAGTTAGAGTCACCTCAGCTCAGGACACCTTAGGGGCTGTCCTGACTGGCCAGTGACTCCTCCTTGTTATTCTCATTATTTCCTCCGGCCTTGCCGCCAAAAATGGGGGCCGTGGCCGGAGGGGGCGGGCAACTCCACTAGCTGGAGTGTCCTGCGGTGCTGGAACAAAGGGGTGAGCCTTTGAGGCTCACCGCCAGGTGTTACAGCTCCTGCCTGGGGGAGGTGTTAGCATCTCCACCCAGTGCAGGCTTTGTTACTGGCCTCAGAGTGACAAAGGCACTCTCCCCATGGGGCCAGCAACATGTCTCGGTTGTGGCAGGCTGCTGGAACCAGTCAGCCTGCACAGATAGTCGGTTAAGGTTTCAGGGGGCACCTCTAAGGTGCCCTCTGGGGTGTATTTCACAATAAAATGTACACTGGCATCGGTGTGCATTTATTGTGCTGAGAAGGTTGATACCAAACTTCCCAGTTTTCAGTGTAGCCATTATGGTGCTGTGGAGTCCGTGTTTGACAGACTCCCAGACCATATACTCTTATGGCTACCCTGCACTTACAATGTCTAAGGTTTGGCTTAGACACTGTAGGGGCACAGTACTCATGTACTGGTGCCCTCACCTATGGTATAGTGCACCCTGCCTTAGGGCTGTAAGGCCTACTAGAGGGGTGACTTATCTATACTGCATAGGCAGTGTGAGGTTGGCATGGCACCCTGAGGGGAGTGCCATGTCGACTTACTCGTTTTGTTCTCACCAGCACACACAAGCTGGCAAGCAGTGTGTCTGTGCTGAGTGAGGGGTCCCCAGGGTGGCATAAGATATGCTGCAGCCCTTAGAGACATTCCCTGGCATCAGGGCCCTTGGTACCAGGGGTACCAGTTACAAGGGACTTACCTGGATGCCAGGGTGTGCCAATTGTGGAATCAAAAGTACAGGTTAGGGAAAGAACGCTGGGGCCTGGTTAGCAGGCCTCAGCACACTTTCAATTCAAAACATAGCATCAGCAAAGGCAAAAAGTCAGGGGGTAACCATGCCAAGGAGGCATTTCCTTACAGCTGGCATGCAATTGCTGCTTCTGCCTGAAAGAGGACAAACACCGGACTTTGTGGTATATTCCCATTTGTGAAGTGTCTCCAAGGGCTTGGAATGAGCTTGCCTCCTGTTTGGAAGGGCCATCAAAGACTTCCTCTGCCAGCACCTGGACTCTCTGCTGAGACTCCTACCCTGCCAAGTGGTGCCTTATTCAGTTCCAGGGCCCTTGAAAGGTGAAGCTGGTGGAACCAAGGTGGAAATCCATGCACAGGAGCCTTGCAGGGAAATTTTTGATGCATCACCTGCAACGCAGCTGTAAAAATGACACACCACCTGCATCGTGGCTGAAATCAACTCATCACCTGCATCACAGCAGAAGAAACAATGCAACACCCACTTGCAGCTGCTGAAATCAACACAAACCATACGCAGCAAGGATTATCATCCTTGTTTGGCTGGATTTTGCATGTAACTTTGCTGGGTGCCAAAATCAGCGTAAACCTGCCCCGACCTGAGGTGCCTGTCCGGAAATCAACACATTGCTCTCTTGCAAGAGAGAAAATCGCTGCATCACCCACCCGACTGGAAAAGAAACAGAGCCTGGCTTCACTTGCGAGTAAGGAATACATCTCTGACTTTTTTTACACAAACCAGGTACTATGTGTAACAACAACATTTCTATTCTTTTCTATGGTGTAAAATGTTATTGTTTTAAAAATCCATATGTTTACTTGTGTATGTTGGACTTTTGTTATTTTGGTTTTGTTTGATTTAGATAAATATTGGCTATTTTTCTAAACTGGTGTGATGTCAATTTTGTAGTGTTTTCACTGTATTACTGTATGTATTGGTACACATATTTTACACATTGCCTTTGGGATAAGTCTGTCTGCTTGTGCCAAGCTACCAAGGGTGTGAGCAGGGATTGTCTTAGGAGTGTAACTCCCTTGCGATGACTAGAGTGATGGTCCCTGCCTGGACAGAGTGCAAACTGACTGCCAACCAGGGACCTAAGTTCCAAAAAGGTTACATTCTTAATGAGTGTATTTTGGTGCTGTCATTACTTGTGTCAGCTATGAGTAGAGGGTATGACATAATCAACCTTTCTATGCCATTCTTCACACACATACAATTTGTCAAGGGTCTGTGGCATGTTAGTAGATTGCTTGACTTACATGCACATTCCTACGTGATTGGGTGTGACACACCTAGACACTTATGTGTATTGGTCCCTGTATGCCTCTCTCTTGCTAATACATGTGAATGGCACTGAGAAGTATGTTCCCTGTACTCATGTGTGAGATTGTCATTCAGACTTTTCTAGGTTACCTAGCAGACACAAACCTACCATTGTAGGTACTTGCTAGCTTTTTCCCACCTAGCCCATACATATGGACAACAGTCTTCATGTATATTTCCAGGGTTGCTACAGGAATATTTCAAGCCCACACACCTATGTGATATGTGTGTGACAATGTAAAATGCATTAGCTACAGACAATGCTTACATTCCACTAACAACATTAAAATCCGTTTTGTTCCTGACTACGGGGCAGATTAAAGTGAAGTGGCACAGCAACCAGTGCAGGGCCACTTTTCTTTCCCCCGTTAATACCCCTCTACCTCCACCATGTGTGCTCTGTATTTTGAAGACTGCGCACCATGGCACAGTGTAGGGGGCAATAGTGTGAAGGTATTTTAGGCAATTGATTTACTGTTCAGGGTTAGAGCTAACATTTTGGCCCTAACCCTGGACAGTACTTAGGGTCCCATTGGTACCAATGGTGTGCCTCCTTTAGGCTGCTTATCTGAGCAGGTGTTCAAAGAAACAGCAAAATATGGCACCGTTGCTTTTGTTAGATTCCACTGCACCATTTTACCACCCCCCTATCAGCTGTAAACCCCATTGCATACCTATTACATGCATTTTGTGGCACAAGGTGTTACACAATGGCACAATGCATACATTGAGCCACTATGAGTTTCTGCTGCTTAGATACTGACATTGTTGGCCCACATTAGTGTAGGATGTTTGATGCTAATGTTGAACAAGGATGCACTACTCACTCTTAGGTTGTCTACAACTGTAGTTGTGGAGTCATACTCTGTGATGTGGGCAAGTTACAATTGTATGTGATGGTGTAAATGAGTACACCATGAATATTCTGAGTTTGCCTGATTTTGAATTATTCAAATGGTGATTCTTGGAGTACAGTTCTATGTGAAAAAGTTTAACACAATTAGCCACTACAGTAGCAGTGTTTTGTTGTTCCCCCTCCTCCCGTTGTACACAATTGTTGTCATCCTCTTCATTGGGGACATTTACTTGTTCATCCCAGGGGACATGTGTGCATAGACAAATGTTATAATTTTGGAGACAAGGGGTGGTACATAAGACTGTCCTCCTCCTATAAGATGAAGGCACCTGAACCTTTACTTAATGAGGCCAAATGCCTGCTCCACCACATTTCTGGTCCTTATGTGGCCTTCACTGTAGGCCTGCTCTGCATCTGTTGTAGGATTTCCAAAAGTTGTCATGACCCATGGCTGGATGCCGTAACCTTGGTCAGATGCAAAGGGATGTGAGAACATTTGTCAGTCATGCACATTAGTTGCTAGGTGCTGTGGCCCGTGTTTGTTTTGAGTGGAGTGGTGCATCAGACTTACATCTAGTATTGTGTGTGCTTCTGTTTGGATGGATGGTTCCATTGGTCTGTGGTTGTGTACTTTCCTATCATGGGTTGTGCCTTAGGTACATGGTGATTGTGATTGGAATTTTTGACTGACAGTTCACCCATGCCAAATATGTGTGGTGCTCACTATATTTGAGACAGGGGCCCAAATTTACAAGGGCCTAGCCACTCCTTGCACCACATTTGCCTCATTTTTATAGACACTATTGTGGGCCAACTAGGCAAAAAATCACAGCGCCATCTTTACAAAGTGCAACCACCCATGCAGTGCAACACTTAATGACCCTTTGTGACACACTATGCCTGTACAAAGCATCATACTTGCAAGGGGTGTGTTCCCCATTAGGCAATACCAAAAATGGTGCAGAGGAATTTAAGAGGTTCCAATGCACCATTGTTATCTGGTCGTTTTGACGCCTGCATAAAGCAGACATAAGTACAGGGCGCATCATTGCTTTAAATGTTCCCCTATGTACTGTGCAGGATTTGCACCATGCATTTGGCAATAATCCTACAAAGTCCATCTATGGCATCCATCATGTTGTCACTGTTGTACCTACTCTGTGCCATGGTGTGCCATATATTGAAATCGGCACACACATGTTGGGTGGAGGGTGGCACTAAAGTGTGCAAATAAAGGAGCACTGCTTTAGATGCTGCCCAACCTTTCTGACATGTGGCCGTTAGACCTACAGAAGAGTGATGTAGTGGACATGTGTACCTATTTTGTGTGTTGTGTGCCATGTAACAGGTGTAAGTTCCTGTGTGTTGTATGTGAATCCCGTTCCTTTGCCCTTGAAATACCTCCCTTGCACAAAGTTTTGTTGTTGACAATTGCTGGCTGGCATACGTATGTGCATGAGGTTCATATGCCCAATGTGGGACAGTTATATGGGATATATTGTGATGTATGCAAGATTTTTCAGACAGATGTGGGACAGGGCAGGGTATGCTGAGCTTTTTAGCACTGCTCTGCATCAGGAGTGGAGCCCTGCTAAGGTCCATCTATCCTCATTCATATACATTAAAGCCCGCTCCCTGTACATTGTCAGAAGTTAATCTGCTGCAGTCCATTGTTGGTACCTTTGTATCATGGTATGGAGATGTCGGATTTACAGGTATGTTTGTTGGTGTTCTGTGAGGTGTCCCTTCCTGCACATGATCTTTTATTGATTGTGATGTTGTATTTCAATGTGTGCGGCACTATGCACCACAGAAGGGAAAGTTGAACACAATGAGTATATCTATTAGATTTTGCTGATAAGTAGATGGTGATCGGACCACTTGGGTGTGTGAGAGAACAGGGCTGATTGCAGAGGTCCCCTGACTTTTTGGCCCCATTGTCCACTTTTTGCTAGTGTTTTCCTGACTCTGATGGTGCCCTGAGTACTGCTAACCAGCCCCAAGGCCTGTGCTCTGTGTAAAACCAGTATGCAAATTAGGCTAATTATAATTGGCTAAGTCAACATACCTATAAGTCCCTAATATATCGTAGGGCATGTAGGTTTAGGGACCCATGCATAGGTAGTTCCCCCATAGGTGCACTGCTGAGGTTCCCAGTGTCATTTTAAAGGCAGGCCTGCCTTGCTGGCTGCTTTAAATTAAAATTATATGCAAATTCAACTTTGGAATTAAAAGTAGTTCCAAAGTCTTAAACTACCTTATTTTTACATTTAAGTCACCCCTAAGGTGTGCCCTATGTGCCCCTAGGGCTGTGTGCCATGTAATTATAAGCAGGGACCTTATAAAAATAGTTTTATAAGCCCTGGTGAGGTAAAAACAGCCAAATTTGTTTTTCCCCTCATTGTAGTGAATGGCCTTCATAGGCTAGAATGGGTAGACTTTATTTTAATGTTTAAAGTTCCCTTAAGTGACAGATACAAAGAGTTTGGCATCAAATTAATTGTTATAATAAATCCCACAACTTCCAGTTGTTGGATTTAATATAACGTTTTCAGGTAAAGATTTTAAACTTTACCTGAAAAGTTGCCAACTTCAGCTCTGCAGTGTTTTTGCTGCTGTGCTCTGATTGGCCAGCCTCCGGCAGCCTGGCCAGGCTGCCTTGATGAGGTGTGAAGTGGCCTGGCTTCACACAAAGAGATTTGCAAGTAGGAGGAGATCTCCCCTCAGCAGATGGTGAGGCAGGAAGGGGGAGGGCTGCCAAACTGGTCTTCAAAGGCAGGGAAGGACATTTGGAGAAACCCAGCAACACCCCCACATCCTGCAAACCCAGACAATTAGGTGCCCCCTTGATTAGATTAGGAGAGGACAGGAGATGGGTGTGTTTATGATTTGTAGCCACACCAGTGGGTGGGCTCAGCCAGATGTAACCTCCAAAAATCACTTGCAGCCATGATGGATTTTTGACAAATGTTGCCTCCTGGGATTGATTTTTGCCACACTTCCCAGGAAGTGGTCATCACAGGGGCAAGGACCCTGCCCCTGATTGGAGATCCAGGACCCCTCCTGTTTTTCACCCAGGAGCAAGGATAAAACTGGCAGACCTGTACCCACAACTCAGTTCCCTACCAGCTCCATACCAGGAAGAACTACAGAAGAAGAAGGACTGCCCTGCTGGACCCCTGGCCTGCACCTGGACCCTGCACTCTGAAGGACTGCACCAGCTGCACACTTGGGCTTCAGCAGAAGAAGGACTTTGCCTGGCTTCAACTGGTTCATGGAGGGCCCCCTGCACCAACTCCTGGAGAAACCAACTAGCTGACCACTGTCCTGTGGCCATAAGGAGTTTGCACCAGGTGCATTCTGGGAGTTGTAGTCCACGCCCCCAAGGATCATCTCAGAGCTTCTGGAACCTTGGGGTAAGCTGTGGATCCCAAAAGAACCTTAAAGGAACAGCTGGAAGAAGATCCAGAAGTTTGGAGAAGTTTGGCGAACATTTGAAATAAAGCTCCATAGAGGGACCGACCTGCCGCAGCAACTCTAGCCGGCTTGCCTCAACCGGCACCCGGCCTGACTTGCAGGTTCGTCCCCGTGAAGAAAATCTCCAAAAAAGAGACTAAGGGGCATATTTATACTCTGTTTGCGCCGGAATTGCGTCGTTTTTTTTACGCAATTCCGACGCAAAACTAACTCCATATTTATACTTTGGCGTTAGACGCGTCTAGCGCCAAAGTCCATGGAGTTTGCGTCATTTTTTAGCGTGGACACCTACTTTGCGTTAATGAGATGCAAGGTAGGCGTTCCCGTCTAAAAAATTGACTCCGAGGCATGTGCGCCGTATTTACACTCCCGGGCACAATTCACGCCCGGGGGGCGGGTCAAAAAAAATGACGTACGGCTGCTTTTGCGACGTTTTTTAGCGCCTGGACAAGGCAGGCGTTAAGGGACCTGTAGGCTCGGAAGGAGCCCAGAGGTGCCCTCCCATGCCCCCAGGGACACCCCCTGTCACCCTTGCCCACCCCAGGAGGACACCCAAGGCTGGAGGGACCCATCCCAGGGACATTAAGGTAAGTTCCGGTAAGTATTATTATTTTTATTTTTTGTGGCATAGGGGGGCCTGATTTGTGCCCCCCTACATGCCACTATGCCCAATGACCATGCTCAGGGGACAGAAGTCCCCTGGGCATGGCCATTGGGCAAGGGGGCATGACTCCTGTCTTTGCTAAGACAGGAGTCATTTCTATGGGGGTTGGGAGTCGAAAAAAATGGCGCAAATCTGGTTGAGGCGAAAAATTTGCCTCAACCTGACTTGCCCCATTTTTTGACGCCCAAGCTCCATATCCCCCTACGCCGGCGCAGCCTGGTGTACGTCGTTTTTTTCCACGCACACCAGGCAGCGCCGGCGGCTAACGCCGGCTAACGTCATTGATTAAATACGGCGCCGCATGGCGCTTCAGAATGGCGTTAGCCGGCGCTAATTTTTTTGACGCAAAACTGCGTTAGCGCAGTTTTGCGTCAAAAAGTATAAATATGGCCCTAAGTCCGAATGTAGAAAGTTGACCCGGAACCTCCAAGCCAGCGTATCCGAGGAGGGCTCCAAGGACGTTGGATCAAGATCCAGGTTTATCCTGGTCGAAGGATTTTGACCTCGATAAAAATGAATAAGTCCGAAGCTAAAAATCTCCACCGAGGGCTCCCGTGACGCGTATCTGGAGAAGATTTCCAGGAGGTCGGATTGGACTGGCAGGTTCGTCCCGCTGAAGAAAATCTTCAGAAAAGCGACTAAGTGCGAAGGTAAACTTTTGACCGAGGCCTCCCACAGGCTGTAGCCGAGCCGGACTCCATCGCGGTCGGCCTTAAACTTTGACTTTGCCCCGGTCGAGGTGCAACCAGATGACCAGATTGGCGCTTTTTGTTTCTAGGCACTAGAAAACAATAATTCTTTAAAAATTCATATCTCCAGTTCCCCTTATCTGATTTTATTCGTTGTTGTGTCATTTTAAAGATAAAAATATAATCTATTTTTATGAATTCGTTTTGGAATTTTAAACTGTTTCCTGTGTTTTATTTAATTACTGTTTTGTGATATTTGAATGCTTTACGCTTTGTCTCCTAAGTTAAGCCTTGTCGCTCATTGCCAAGCTACCAAGGGTTGAGCTGGGTTTAATTTACTGAGACCTAACTGGACCTAAGTGGAGGTCAGTGGCCTATTGCTAAGTGTAGGTACCTACCTGCCCTTACCAATAACCCATTTTCCAACAGGGTGACAATAGATAACAGTGCTGTCTGAGATTTCTACAACATAGTAAATGTGGGACAGTGATAATATGTGAGTTGTTTGACGTTTGAATGGCCAATGCAATTCACATAACAGAGCAAATCCTTGGTAAGTGTTATGTGTTAAGGATCTGTGTTTTGTTGACATAGTTGTTTGAGTCCAGCTTTTGTATTCATAGAGGATATTGCTCCACCTGTTCGCCCAGTGATGTGGCAGTCAGGTGGTGCCAGAGATTTCTAGATATGGGAGTATGTGAGGGTGATGTGCATTGCATGCGGTGTAGTGTGGCATGTCCATATGTGTTGTGGTCTATACATCTGTATTTCCCTGTCCATGTGTGTTTGGTGTGGTGTTTGTATTGTTTGTACTACAAGTTTGGTGTGTTGTGTGTGTTATGATTTGTATGATACTTTACCTACACATAGGCCATTGCCATATTGTCCATTATGGAACTGTTGGTTTATAGTGGAGTACCTGAAGATGTAAGCATCATGGACTCTTCGTGGATATTTTGCAAGGATGTTTGAGATAATTCTACGGTGGGCCACGATGGCCTGCACATTAATGGAGTGGGAATGTTTGTGGTTCCTTTAGAGGTGTTTGGTTGCTGCAGAAGTGACAGGTTGGACATGGGTGCAGTCAATTGCACCAAGCACATCCGGGAAGCCAGAAATTTGGTGGAAAACCTTGCTTGGTCTCCTTCTGCAGTTCCTGGATGTTGGGGACCAGATGTGGCGGGGTGTGAGTCTGATAATGGCATCTAGGACCTTCATAAGAAAGCTAGAGAGGGATGGTTGGAATGTCCCACACACTTGTGCCGCAGTCATCTGGAACAGTTAAGAGTTTGGCCATGGGTGGAATCGCTGTGTGACAGCACTCCTGCTGTGATGTCTTGCGCAATGTGGAGGAGCAGGAGTACAATGGATTCCTGCCTCAGACAGTAGAGTCTGATGACCTCTTCTTCCCTGAGGGAGAGGAGGTTGCACGCTGGCGAAAGATCCTCTCCTGCGTTCTACCTACATTACCTTTGTGGCTGCTGTGGTGGTGTTTGCAGTTGCTGAACTGGTGCTGGTGGCACTTGGCCTCATTTCTGTCATCTTCTATGGGTGCCGAGCAGTAGGAGTAACAGGTCCATGTTGTCCAGTTGCTTGCCAATGCTCCCTCTGTGTGCTTCCCTTATATATGAGTGTGTGGGCCTCATTTTAGCCCCTGCTTTGACCAGGCATTAACATTTTGATGCTAATCATAGTTAGAGGCAGATTTATGGAAAGTGGCGCTGTACTGAGTGCAGCACCACTTTTCCTGTGCCCCTTAGCACCCTCCCTACCGCCACCATGTGTGTGCTGTATTTAAAATACAGCGCACTGTGGCAATAGCGTCATTTTTTATGATGCTATTGATGTTCTCTGCAGGAGTAGCACCAAAATATTGGTGCTACTCCTGCAGAGTACACAGGGCCCCATTCTAAAGAATGGAAGGCCCCTTTTAATGCCTGTTCTTGAGCAGGCGTTAAAAGTGCTGTAAAAAATGGCATACGGAAATCTCATAGATTTCCTTACATCATTTTTCCAGGTCCCCTAATAGGGGAACGCCCCCGTTGCATACATTATGCCTGGCGCAGGCATATTGTAGCGCAAAGGGTTACAGAGTGGCGCAATGCATGCATTGCCCCATACTGTAATTAAGGCGCAGGGATTTCGGCCTAGTTGGGCCACATTAATGTAAAAAACAATTATGTTAATGTGGCGTAAGGTGGCGCTAGGTTACTGTAAATATGCCCCGTACCGTCATTCTTTTGACCCGGTCCTTTGCGTGCATGATTTTTCCATCAGGTTCTAAATTTGGCGCTAGTGGCCTAGCTCCATTTTTTAGGAAGAAAGTCTTACCTTGCATATCATTGTCATTAAACGGCGAATGGTGATGTGGCGCTCCCAAAAAATGACGCTAAGTAATTTTTGACGCTAGCGTCAAAATATAAATATGCTGTTGAGTTAGCGCTGCTTTTGTGTAAAAAAATGCTGCAATGGCAGCACTAACTTTTCTTAAATCAGGGCCTTCTTGAAGCAAATGTTAGTAAAGGGAAATTCATACATTTTCCCAATAAACTAATGCATTGCATGTGTTGGGGCAAAGGAATTTGTTCTTCAACGGTATGTTTTCAGTGCAAATCCTATGCTAGACTGTGCACTCTCATCTCTGCACTATGGTACACTACATAGAGTGCCAGCTCAGGGGATGGCAGCAGCAGCAAAAACTCTGCACTCTTTTAACCCCTAATGAAATGCAGCACAGCAACATTTAGGGCTAAATTTACAAGAAAGTGACGCATCGATCCAAATGTGCCAATTTTCTTGTGTCTCCCCTGCCCCACCTAACGACATCATGGCTGCGTCGCATTTAAAATACGGCGCACCATGGCGGGCATTTCCACAATAGTTTCATAATTCATGACGCTATTTGTGGTGCTTTGCTAGAATAGCGCCATAGATTATGGTGCTAGTGCAGCAAAGCAGTAGGGAGGCCCATAGGTTACTATGGTCAAATAATTTCAACGCCTGTCCTGAGCAGACATGACAGATAAAATGTTGCAGTGAAATCTTATAGATTTTACTGTGCCATTTTTTGTGGCCTCACTGGATGAGAGCGCGCTCCCCCCCCTTGCTTACATTATGCCTGGCGCAGGCATAATGTGGTGCAAGAGGTTACAAAGTTGTGCAATGCAAGCTTGCACCACAAATGACGCTATTGTGCCGCAAGGGCCCTGTAAATCTGGCTCTGGGTTGCTGTGTTGCAGCATGTGAAATAATAATAAATGGGAGTGGGGAAAATATTTGAATATAATTTTTCACACAGTTACGAAGAATTGTTTATGGATCAGCATAATCACTATCGTCTTATTAATTCATTATAATTGGTAACATGAATGCAGATGCTTCTTCGTTCCTACGTTCAGTGACTTGGAAGTCTCCCTGTCTGTTGATACTTACGTGTCGTTTTTTAAATACACCTGCTCTACGCGAAAAATTGATCGCTTTACATCAATTTAAAACTAGGGGGAGAATATATTCTGCAATCTCTTATTCTATAGCGCCATCTAGCGATGTCACCTATAATCCAATTGCATTTAAATGAAATTGGATTTTGCCTTCTCGCAAGGAGTATTTCAAACTAATTTATTTGTGAAAACTTGTTTCACCTCCCATTTCCTTCTTGTGTATCCGTTAATTTCATGACTGAGATAAAAAGGAAGACAAGCTGAGATGGCTAGTGCCTGTAAGGACATGTCCTCTGAACTCAGATTTCACGTATTAATTACATTTACGTCACTCATTTGGATTAAACACTAAAAAAACACATAGGCCACATGTACATAATGTGGGTTTGCGATTTCCTAATTGTGATTTTTTTTTGTTAATCAGAATTAGGCAATCACAATTCCTAATGTACAAAAATGCACAAGTTGGTAATGTATTTTGCCATCTCCAAAGCCATATTTTAAACTAACATATTTGTGGAATCCTGTTTAATCCCCCCAACTTCTCCCTGTGTAACGGTTAATTTTATGAATGTTTTCTAAACGAACTTAAACTGAGGGGGAGCCAGTGACTGTAAAGACATTTCTTCTGAACTCATATTTCACGTGTTAATTACATTTATGTAACTCATAGGGATTAAGGGCCATATTTATACTTTTTGACGCAAAACTGCGCTAACGCAGTTTCGCGCCAAAAAAATTAGTGCCGGCTAACGCCATTCTGAAGCGCCATGCGGGCGCCGTATTTATTGAATGGCGTTAGCCGGCGTTAGCCGACCGGCGCTGCCTGGTGTGCGTGAAAAAAAACCATGTACACCAGGCAGCGCCGGCGTAGGGAAAAATGGCGTTTGGGCGTCCAAAAATGGGGGAAGTCAGGCTGACGCAAAAAAATCGTCTTAACCCGATTTGTGCCATTTTTTTGGGGCGCCCAGACGCCATTAACATGACTCCTGTCTTAGCAAAGACAGGAGTCATGCCCCCTTGCCCAATGGCCATGCCCAGGGAACTTCTGTCCCCTGGGCATGGTCATTGGGCATAGTGGCATGTAGGGGGGCACAAATCAGGCCCCCCTATGCCAAAAAAAGAATAAAAAAAAATACTTACCACAATTTACCTTTTCTTCCCTGGGATGGGTCCCTCCATCCTTGGGTGTCCTCCTGGGGTGGACAAGGGTGGCAGGGGGTGTCCCTGGGGGCTTGGGAGGGCACCTCTGGGCTCATTCTGAGCCCACAGGTCCCTTAACGCCTGCCCTGACCCAGGCGCTAAAATCCGGCGCAAATGCGGGATTTTTAGTCCCGCCCACTCCCGGGCGTCATTTTTGCCCGGGAGTATAAATACGACGCATATGCATCGCAGTCATTTTTTAAGACGGGAACGCCTACCTTGCATATCATTAACGGAAGGAAGGTGTTCACGCAAAAAATGACGCTAACTCCATGAACTTTGGCGCTAGACACGTCTAACGCCAAAGTATAAATATGGAGTTAGTTTTGCGTCGAATTTGCGTCGAAAAAAACAACGCAAATTCGGCGCAAACGGAGTATAAATATGCCCCTAAATACTCAAAAAGACCATAGGCCATATGTTCAGAATTTAGGGATCGCGATTTCCTAATTGTTATTTTTTGTGATTTGCAATTAGGCAATTACAATTCCTATTGTAGAAAAATGTACTAGTTAGTAATATCTATTCCTAATGTGGTCACAGTAGACCTACCTGATGAATATTAATGGAGTAGGTCGTAATTTGTGACCCATTACAAATTGCGGCCATCACATGGATGATCTCCTAACATGTTTTGCAGACCACCATGACTGTGATTGATTTTTAATAAAACATTTTTTTTCAAATGCAACCCATTTTCCTGAAGAGAAAATGGACTACATTTTAAAAAAAAACTAAATTCAACGTTTAAGTTTATTTTTTCTAAGAGTAGACAGTGGTCCATTTCACCACTGCCTGCTCTTAGAAATGATTTGTTCCAACATTCACAAAGGGGAAGGGAATCCCTTCCTGTTTGCAAATAGTTACCACCACCCTTGAGGTGTGGGTAAAGAAATGGTTATTTTGTAACCATAATTTGGTCACACCAACGAAATTTGTTATTTGGAAGCAACTCCCTAAACACGCCCCTTCCAGATACCAAATTATTTACCCATATTTACAAGGAGCTTGTGCCGTCACTGCATCTTTTTTGTGGCTCATCAAGGGCACATTCAGTGCTCCATATTTACAAAGTGACAGGTTTGACAAAATGCATCACTTTTCTCTCCTGTGAATCTTTTTAAATTTGCGCTACCACCAGCTGTGACAGGATAATCTAATTGTTTTCAAGGTAGGTGTTCCTACTTAAAAACCCACACAGAAATGACTCATCCACATTTACAATATTTTTGGAAGGTGGTACAGCACAAGAAAATGATGACCAGACTTCAAAATATGTCAAAATTCCTGCACATTGCCAACCCAGGAGCAAACATGGTACATTGGCATTTGTACATAAGCAGAACATGCACAAAATATTCCGGCACGCTCAACTATGCCATGGAGCTACTACTACTCTAGCTTAGAGCACCAAGAAAGGGATAGGCACCACCACCATCTACACCATCACCACAGAGGCAGCCCAGGAGAACGGAGAGGATATACCACCAGAGGGCTACCCTCATTGACCTTAGGGAGGAGGAGATCATCACCTACTATAGGCTCATTAGTGCATTTTCCAGGACCCACACTAGATTGCACCATGGCTGTAGACCACATTAAAGAGGTCCAAAAACATCCCTCTGCATTCTAAGCTGATGGCTGTATTACACATGCTGGCATCTGGCTCATCCCAAACAACCACAAACAGAGTGTCAGGAATTTCTCAGCGATCATTTTCTTCCTTACCCCTATCTGTCCTTGATGCCATCATAAGCCTCACACCCCAGTGCCTCATGTTCCCCAACACACACTAGCAACAACTGGAAAACATACAGAGTTTCTATGTCATTGCTGGTTTTCCACGTTTTGAGGGCAATGGACTGCACCCATGTGCAATTGGTGCCTCCTGCAGCTACACCCCACCTGTTTAGAAACCAGAAGCACACATATTCAATGAATATGCAGGCCATAGTGGACCATCTGGGGATGTTCATATATGTGCTGGCAAAGTACCCTGGAGGTGCTCATGATTCATACATCTTCTGACATTCTATCAGCAATGAGTGCTTTCAGAACAGGAGATATGGGAATGACCTACTGGTTGGTAAGTACATTTCAAGCACATTAATCATCTTAGTACAGTAGATCATGTTGCTCAATTTAGACATATTTGGGTTGAATGAATGAGACAGTGCATATGTAGCAGGTGTGGGCTTCATACTTGCAAATAACACATGTACTGACCTGGAAAACCCTTATGACCCTACAGTACAAGAAGCCAGTACTGCTGGGGTGTCCATTTCCATGAGTCTCTGCTTAGACACAGTATTCCAATCATGCATGAGACTATGTAAAGTCACCCTGTTTACCTTAGCATAGCCTCATTCATATGAACAAAGGCAAGGTAGAGCAAAGTGCTGCATTACCTTATTCTGTATCAAGGATGAGTTACATGGGCCTCATGTCCTGTTTATCCATGCAACAACTCATGCATTAGATACATTTCCAGATGTACAAGGACATGGTGATCTGCACAGTATCCCCATGTATACAACATTGTCAGTCATACCAAAAATTGAAGTGCATGGCTGTCAATCAATGTCATTAATCCTCCATTACTATGTGAAACATTACAGAGTCTATCAGAATATAAAGCAGTATGTAATGATTGTGGGCACAGCCAACATAATGAACATTGTCCTACTGGTCTCCTCCTGTCTTTACAGCTGAACAAGGATATGGACTGCAGGCATGGGTCATGATCTCTTATGTACATCCCCAGACAAAGGCACAAAGCAACTTCAACAATGCCCTCAGCAGGACGTGGTCCATTGTTGATAGGACATTTGGGATTCTGAAATCTCATTTCCAGTGCCTCCATTTGTCCAGCAGAAGATGCTATACTCTTCCCTGATGGTCTACAAAATCATCCTGATCTGCTGCTTTCTGCACAACATCTGTGTGTCAACCAGTGAGCCCTGGGATGTTGAAAATGTGGAACAGAAAGGCCCAGATGATAATGAAGAGGAAGAAGAGGCCAACAGCCAAATTTGACCGCAAGTGGTGGGACACGCAGGGGAGAGCAGATTGTAAATAAATTTTTCACAGAAGCCTGAGAAAAATCAAGCCACAAATAAATGTATTGTGGACCTGAGTACAGGTTAATAAACAAATACATATGTGTATCACTTACAATGAGTAAGCTTTCTTCATTGCAAGATACTCTAAAGCACAAAAACTGCATATCGTAAGTGCTAGTCCTTGGCATGCAAAAAAGGAATGTAACAAACAGGGCTGGACTACATCATTAATTAAAAAATAGTCAGTAGTGGCAAATGCAGCTCTATTGGGACTACAGTCCACAAAAATCTCTTGTAATGTGTCAAAGTCAGGACTGTTCTTTATAATGTGTTATGTAGCCTTGCAAATAACATCAGACAACACAGCTCTATCAAACATTGGTGTAAATTTATTCTCCAAATATTATGTGTATGTTGTTCAGCTACCCATTTGTACTGCTACTTTCTTGTGAAAGATAGTACAGCAAACTCATAGTCTGATGGCTGTCAGTTGAGGTACTCAGGGCCATATTTACAAACTCTTGATGCTGAGCCTTCTTGCTATGCTGCCCTGCACCAAATGAAAAGGGCAAGAATGCCTGTCGTTGTCCCTGGTGCTGGCAAAAAATGGGCTGCCATGAACCAGTGCAGGCACTCTTGCACCATGCTGCAAGGGTGCTTGTGTTAGTACCTGTCTACCTGCTCTGCATCAGCACAAGGAGACCCAGAAAATCCTCTATTTCTTCCTGTTCAAAGTGGATTCCTGGCCTCTCCATCCCACAAAACGCAGACCCTCAACTTGCTTAGCTTCACTGCATGGTGTCAATGATTGGCCTGCAAGGGGATCTGTGATAGCCCAGGAAATGGAAGCTTGGTGCGGCATGCACATTGCAGCATGTAGAAGTTCTTGAAATAATGCTCCACGTAGCACTTCACTGTGCAGCCGCCAGGGCAATGCAACTCTGCCTCAGCCACGGCCTTAGTTCAAAGTTAAAAATATATGCATTTTCAGAGTTAATGCAGGATGCACCTCTTGTAAACTGTGTGGTTATTGAATGTCCGACATAGGTATGGGCTTATTTTCTGATGCAGCAGCAGTGCACTGTGCATAGCCATATCTACGAGGCTATGCAAGGGCACTTTGGCCCTGATTTATACTTTTTGGTGCAAAATTGCAGGAACGCAGTTTTGCACCAAAAAGTATTGCACCGGCTTGCACCATTTCTGTGCACCAGCCAGGCACCATATTTATTGGATGGTGCAAGCCGGTGCAAAGGGTGGGCTAGTGCAAAAAAAATGACGTTAGTCGGGTAGGGCTGGCGCTATGGAAGAAGGAGGTTTTCCATCAAAAAATGACGTTAGGCACGTTAGAGTAAAAGAAATGACTCTAACCTGCCTAGAGTCATTTTCTGATGCAAAACCATCCATACCACATGAGTACTGTCTTAGAGAAGACAGGAGTCATGCCCACCACCCCAATGGCCATCACAGGGGGTCAGGGTCCCCTGGGCTTGGCCACTGCACCCAGTTAGATGGAGGGGGGCCCATTTCAGAAATTCGAAATTCAAAAACTGCAATAATTATCTGTACTTACCTAGGATGGGGTCCCCATCCTCCTCAGTCCCTCTGGTGTTGGGGGGTGTGTTTTTGGGGCCTGGGGAGGGCACCTTTGGGCTTATTCCATGGTGTTTCACCATAAAATTAGGACCACAGGTCCCCTAACGCCTGCCCTGACCCTGGCGTTAAAAAATGAGGATAAGCATGCTTTGCACAATTTTTTGACCCCTCCTCTCTCCCGTGCACCATTTTTGCATGGGTGTATAAATATGGCGTCAAGGCCATAGAATCATTTTTTGCACTGGAACGCTTACCTTGCATCTCATTAAGGCAAGGTAGGTTTCCACTTCCAAAAAATGACTTTAACTCCATAAATTTGGCACTAGACGGGTCTAGCACCAAAGTATAAATATGGAGTTAGTATTGCACCTAACTAGAGTAAAAATAAATTATGCTAATTTGGTGCAAACAGAGTATAAATATGCCCCTTTGTGTGACTTTTCATGATGTTATACATATGGTGTAAGGCAACACAGCTAAAGTCACTGTGTTGCATTACACTGCATCAGGGAGGCGTGCTATGAGCTTTGCACTTTCCCACCAACAACCATGTCTACTGATGCATTCCCAGCTTTGCAAGAAACGGTAAACCAGGGAATGTGTCACAATCTTATGCCCACCCAGGTGAGGCATAACAAGTAGAGAAACATGAATCTCTTCTTGTTTCTCCTCTTGCTAGTTGTGCTGCATTCTGGAGCACACATAAAAAGTAGAGTAAGGGCCTCATGTTTGAGGTTTTGGCACAGGGTAGTGACACAAGGATTCTTGCTGCTCTGTCCTGCATCAAAAGAAAAGGGCAGGAATGCCCTGTCTCTTCAAGATACAGCACATTTCTGTCCTTTTCCCCTGTGATGGTGCACAATGGGCTGGCATGTGCCAAAACAGGCACCCTTGCACTATGGTAAAAGGGTATCTGTGTAGCTGCTATGTAGTCCATTCTGCCCCAGTTCAGGGGGAGAGAACTGAAATGCATCATATCCAGTGGATATGGCCCATTTCTGTTTACTTGCTGTGCTATTAAATACAAATGAGGGACAGGGAGATTACTGGTCCAGTGCATGGTCTCCCGAATTTACCTGTTATATAGAAAAGTGCACTGTTCCAAAAGACAAAAAAAACTATTTACTATATAGGAAGATAGTGGCGAAGATATATAATTAATATCAGGAGATCCCTCAAGCACCCAATAGGGTGACAAGTTTCATCATTGGGCTGTCTCCTCGTCAGACCGGTGCTGCAACGTCTGGCGGACCACCCAGAAGTAGGGATGGTACTTAACCGAAGGCCACTCACCAAATGGAGGTCTGGAACGAGAACTGACTGAGAAAGAGAGAAGGATGAGTGAGTGAAGGAGAGTGTAAGCAAAATAAGATTAGCTCTGAGCCTAAAACATCACTTTAATGAGTCAGAAAAAAGGTTCAGGCCAAGATTAAAAATATATAGTAAGTCTTAGTGGGAATAATGTCCCGCTATACTCTATGAAGAAGGAAGGGTAGTATGCCTAATCCTGTCTTATTTATGGTCAACATGTTTCGCGTCTTTTCTTGGTCAATAAATGATCCTGTGACGCTTCGTCAGGACCCAGAAAACTACTTCTCCTATTCAAATTTTTTTTTCTGAAATGCTGGAATGTCACTTACAAATTGAGGACAAAATTTGTCAGAGTCAGTTGGTCAATCAGTCGCCCTGCATAAAAGTGAAAGACAGGTAAAAATTAGTGTCAGCGTGTAAACAGGCATAAAACATGGTGCAATCACAGTGAAACCACCCCCAACGTGCCACATGTAAAAATAAATGAAGGCTTACCATCCCATATTCGAGATTGAGCTTCCTAGGACCGCGCTAGCCTCAACCAAGGAGGTATTACTAGGCACGAAAACAACATAGTGACAAACAACTGCACGTCAATATGTACAAAATGGCAGGTCATAGAGGAAGCGCCTAAAACATAAATTTGAGATAGTCACATAATTCAAGAAATATAATGAATAATGTCTGACAATCAACCTTAACCATTAGGAACTGTATCTTAAAATAAAAAGTCTGATTCCTATGTGAGTATATTCTCAACATAAAATAAAGGTATTAGGGGCCAGATGTAGCAAACCGTTTGCGAGTCGCAAATGGCGAAAATCGCCGTTTGCGAGTCGCAAACGTGGGTTTGCCATGCAGAAATGCATATTGCGAGTCGTTACCGACTCGCAATATGCATTTCCGACTCGCAAATAGGAAGGGGTGTTCCCTTCCTATTTGCGAGTCGCTGTGGGATGCAAAAAGGTCGCAAATGGCATCGCAGTTACCATCCACTTCAAGTGGATGGTAACCCACTCGCAAATTGGAAGGGGTCCCCAAGGGACCCCTTCCAGTTTGTGACTGGACCCAAAAATATTTTTTCAGGGTAGGGAGTGGTCCAAGGGACCACTCCCTGCCCTGAAAAAATACCGAAACTAAAGGTTTCATTTTTTTTTTAAGTGCAGCTCGTTTTCCAGTAAGGAAAACGGGCTACACTTAAAAAAAAAAAAACTGCTTTATTTAAAAGCAGGTCACGAACATGGAGGTCTGCTGACGTCAGCAGGCCCCCATGTTAGCGAGTGCCTATACTCGCAATGGGGCCGCAATTTGCGACCGATCTCATGAATATTGATGAGGTGGGTCATTGTGACCCCATTGCGAGTCGCAGTCGGTGTCTGAGACACCGTACTGCATAGCAAATTGCGACTTGCAATTTGCGAGTCGGATGGACTCGCAAATTGCAAGTCGCAATTTTGCATTTTGCTACATCTGGCCCTAGGTTCCAGGGCAAAACTCAGGACCCTGAATATATAAGAGTATTCACTCGAGAAAAAAGGGAGGATGGCAATGGTAAAATAAAAAGGAAGTAAACCAATAGGCTGCCAAAAGCACGTATATCGCTGGACAGAGGTGGATGCATAGGAAAAAATACTGCCGTATATCTATTAAGATAAAAAAGCGGGGGCGGAAACAAAGCTCCTGCAACCCCGTACTTTTCAAAAACTTACTTATTTTCTCCTAAGTCCAGCGGGAACACCTACCGCGCGGCACGCGCCTGTAGACACTCAGGCTGTGTGTCCACGGGCGGTTTAAATACATTTTTAGAGACGCTTTTACTCGCGTCTTAATCCGAAAGCAACCGGCCGGTTGCTCCGGGTCACAAAAATAAAGAAAGGACCCTACTTCAGGCCCGTCGGCCATCTTTGAATAGATGAACTCGTCCATGTTTGTCTATTCCAAAACACTTCGGCTGGGTCATAAAAATAAAGAAAGGGCTCCGATTCAGGCCCGACGGCCATCTTGGAATTGGTAAACTCGTCCACATATATGTACTAAAATCACTAAATGCCCAGAACCAATTTCTGTCCTTTTCCCCTGTGATGGTGCACAATGGGCTGGCATGTGCCAAAACAGGCACCCTTGCACTATGGTACAAGGGTATCTGTGTAGCTGCTATGCAGTCCATTCTGCCCCAGTGCAGGAGGAGAGAACTGAAATGCATCATATCAAGTGGATACGGCCCATTTCTGTTTACTTTCTGTGCTGCCCGGTGCTACAGTGCTTGTAGATACGCCTGATATTGCTTTACAGGGATGCAATTACTCACACATATGTGCACTCCCACCATGCTACACATTCATATACACCAAGCATGTCCTCTCCAATAATATTGTGCAATACATTGATCTATGTACCTCTTTACATGCATTTCAACACACAATGCTCTGTAAAACACATATCTGTACCAATGTGTAAACAAAAAAAAAAATCACATAATGTGGGGATTTTTGCAGGTAGCAAGTCATGCAGATGTGACGCATCCCAACAGATGCATCTTATTTTCCACATGGTGCCTTGTCAGGCCTTGTGCAAAAATCACACATTGGTTATGTATGCATGTATGCATGAAAAACGGATGCATTAGATGAAAACATGAAGCATCCACCCAGGAAATTAAGCAATGTCTCTGACATGCTGCAAACAAGGAAGTGAGGAATTAATTTCTCTTTGCCTCACAGTCTTTCTGTCTGTGTGCTTGGTTGAGACTGTGTTTTGACTGTGCTTAAGAATGTCTTGGTGTTGTATTGCTAGTGTTGTAGTGTGTTCCCTCACTGTACTGTCACTATAGTTTTATATTTTGTCTTGTAATTGTGTTTTGTGTTGTGTATTGTTGGGTGGCTGTCTTTTGGGGTTTCATTGTACTTAGGGGTAGTTGTGGGTTTGTTAGGGTAATTGGGTAATGTTAGGTTTATTTTCATTTTGGGAAAGGCAATGTCTGGAAAGGGAAGGGCAAGGAGCATGACTGTACAGGAGTTTGAAGGTTTCCTATGGCTTCTGACACTTTATCTTCCAAGCATGATAGCCAGTAGTGGATGGGTGATACACGGCTAACCCACACAGGAGCAGAAGGAGAGGTAGAAGAATGTGCATAGACACATGTCTCACATGTTCAAGATAGAGCTAACGGTCCACCAATGAACACATCTTTGAGCGGATGTGGTGAGTGGTGAGCATGACCTCATGAGCTACATCCCCATACAAGTTGGTGGAGAAGTTGGTAAGTACACATATTTGGTGATTAAGTACTTGTGTTTAATTTCCCTATAAATTAGTTGTGATCATACCTTAAGTGCCCCACTTGTGTATACACAAAAGAGGCATGCCCCCAATAACTATGGGGCACAATTGCCTTTTTCTTGTGCAAGGCAGCACTGCAAAAAATCTTGCTGTGGTGCCCTGTGTCAAAATAAACGTGCAAAGTGGGCGTGGTCAGGACGCGGAGAAAGTGGCCTCCTGAAGTTGATGCTCCATAAGGCAGGCCATGCTGGAGGGTGATAGAGGGAGTGGAGACCCGTTGAGAGGGCTTTCCCGCCCTCAGCACACTCCACAGACCAGATGGGTGAACCGGCACCCCCTCTGGGGTTGGAAGCAGTCCCAGAGCCCCAGCTTGTTTTCGGGCCTGTAGCTCCGCAGTGATCTACCGCCTCAATTTAATAGACAACTGGGTGCTGCTGCACGCATTGTAAGCCTGAGGACCGGCCCTGCATTCGGTCGTCATTAAACTTTGCAGGCCCCCCGGGACACAGTGTCTTCTGATGCCCCCCGCCTCCAATCCCCCCACCTCTTCCTAATTGAGGACTGGCAGACGGCAAGAGGGGAGAGAGCTAGGAGGGAATGTTGATTGGGTCACCAGCCTGAGGCCATTGGATGGCCACATCGGATCACGACGGGCTGACTACTTGAGGTGAGGGGGACACATAGGCAGCACAATCCAGTATTAAGGACGACAACACGTTGACACCCCACTTTTCATTGTAGGCAGATGAGCGCCCAAGAACTATCAGGGAATAGCTCTCCCTGCCTGCACCAGTAGCACCAGTAGCAGCCCATATAGCCCCCTACAGGACGCCAGCTCATCTTAGTGGAAATGAAGCATAAAAGGCCCTTGAGGATGACAGCGAGACAGCTTTCTTGGGGAAAAGTGCCCATCCACCACAACCACACAACATCACATGGCCAGAAGAGTGGACACACCTAGTTAGGGTTATCAGGCATCCTGGGCTGTACCCCCTCTGCAAATTATGCACATTCGGACACTGCGGCGGAGCGCATTCTACAGGAAATTGCAGCAGTGGGCCGGAGTCTGGAAGTCATGGACTCAAAGATCACAGACCACTCCACGGCCTCCACTTGATCCGGTTGGACATTTGGCAGCTTTCATGATAAGGTCATGAACCTCGACCACCAGCTTACAGAAGTTGAAAGCCACCTTGCAGTGCTGCCGGAGCGTGTTCCAGAGTTGCAGTTCCTTCATGCTAAACTTACAGACCTGGCGGACAGGAGCTGAAGGGACAATGTTCGTTTTTTCAGTATTCCCGAACTCAAGGAGGGCACAGATGTAAAACCGTATCTCAAGGATCTTCTGCTAGTCCTGCTGCTTCAGGTAAACATGGCTGCTCCCACACGGTATGGCCCTTCGCAGCCCTCTTTCTCTTCCCAGTTAGTGTTCCTATAACTCTCCTGAGTGTTGTTCCCGGGGGCCCATTCCTTTCTTTAATGGGGACACAGACAGGAGTGTAGTGGGACTGACCAATGCTGAAGCTGACGTTGTTGATGGGTTATTTAATCCACGATGACGCAGTGGGCACGTCTGACAATACTGGTGCTTACAGTCCTCAACAAGGGGAAACGGATGTCAGGAACATCCCTCCATTAAAAATATACCGCTGTCCCCAGATTTATCTCATCGGATGGCCCCATTATTCCATGTTAGGCCAGGTTCAGGGAGCTCCTCGAGGAAGTACTCACCGTCTGCCCTGGCCTCTTTGGCCCCCTATTAAAGATAGGCTGCTCCCACCTTCTTTTTTTTCTTTTTTCTCTTTGTCCTCTGCCGTATCCAGCCCCTTCTCTCCATCATTGTCCCCTATCCCCCACCTTCTTGCGCACTCCTCCCCCTCCCCTCTTGGACTCACCCCAGCTCTGGAGGCCCGCACTGTTCCATTCCATCCTCTCTTCTTCGGCGTCTCCCCCTTTCTCCCCCCAGTCGCAAGCCTGGCTTGTGGATCAGGCAGGTCTTTACCCGCCGTTAGCACTTACATAGTGCAAGGCGCTTACCTCGGTTCTCAAAATATCACAGATCCTCTCCCTTAGATAATAGTTGCATTCCTTCCCTTCTTTTGTGTTCTTCTTCTCTATGCCTCAATCGGCTTTTCTTCCCCCTCGTTACCCTAGTCACCTTTATCCTTCTCATCTCTCTCACGTCCCACCCCTCCTGCCTCTCCCCCTCTCTTTCCGAACTTGATCAGGTCCACTCTCTCCCTTACATCGACCACGAGTTCCCACACACCCCTCCAGCACTCCCCTGTACTTTGACCTCACCACAGCCTCCCTTTAGGTACGCGTCACTACAGGCTGCATCGGCATAGCAAGGGATCACTGTGTACAGTGAAATACCTTGCCTGCCGCTAGCATGGTATCGCCCCTTCCGCTAACATCTCTTTCCATTCATGGTCTCACAAACTTCATCAAGAGAAAGAAAGTTCTAGCATCTCTGTAATCCAAACATGCAGATATTGCCCAATTGCAAGAAACACATCTTTCCCCACTGGAATCAGAGAAACTCCACAGGGACTGGGTGGGTCGAATACTCTATAGCGGCTCAAACCGGGGAACTCAGCACTGGCAGAAAATGCGGAGTGGCAATCCTTCTCCGCTGATCCTTGCAATTTAAGGTACTTCGGGGCATATTTATACTCTGTTTGCGCCGAATGTGCGTCAACATTTTTGATGCACAATCGGCGCAAACCCTGCCCCATATTTATACTTTGACATCCGACCCCGCGGGCGTCAAAATTCCACCATGTGCGTCATTTTTTGGAAGGGGGAACCAGCCTTGGGTTAATTATATGCAAGGTAGGCGTTCCCTTCCAAAAAATGACTTTAAGGCCTGTGCCCCTTATTTATACTCTGATGTCATTTTGACGCACAGGAGGGGGCAGGCCTTAAAAAACACGCACAGCCTGATGGGTGCTGTTTTTTAATGCCTGGGTCAGGGCAGGCGTTAAGGGACCTGTGGGCTCGGAAGGAGCCCAGAGGTGCCCTCCCCTGCCCCCAGGGACACCCCCTGCCACCCTTGCCCACCCCAGGAGGACACCCAAGGATGGAGGGACCCATCCCAGGGAAGGAAAGGTAAGTTCGGGTAAGTATTTTTTTCAGATTTTTTTTTGTGGCATAGGGGGGCCTGATTTGGGCCCACCTACATGCCACTAGGCCCAATGACCATGCCCAGGGGACATAAGTCCCCTGGGCGTGGCCATTGGGCAAGGGGGCATGACTCCTGTCTTTGCTAAGACAGGAGTCATGTGAATGGAGGTTGGGCGTAAAAAAAAATGGCGCAAATCCGGTTTGAGGCCTGAATTTTGCCTCAGACCTGACTTGCCCCATTTTTTGACGCACAACCCCCATTTTCCCATACGCCGGCGCTGCCTGGTGTGAGTCATTTTTTTTACGCACACCAGTCCGCAGCGCCGGCTAACGTAATTCTATAAATAAGGCGCCCGCATGGCGCGTTGGAATTGCGTTAGCCGGCGGTAAAATTTTTGACGCACAACTGCGTTGGAGCAGTTGTGCGTCAAAAAGTATAAATATGGTCCTTAAGACATGGACTGATCTGGATGGCCGATATGTCCAAACCAAACTTAGAATAGGTACCCATCCAATTTGTGTAGGATCCTTATATGATCCTACGGGCAACAAACATCTCTTCTTCCTCTCTCTTAATCGTCTCTTAACAGAGATTGGGGCCTCGCAATATCTCCTGGGCGGTGACTGGAACCTGGCATGCAATGCGGTGCTCAATCATAAGGGCAGGCTGGACATATTAACAATGCAGACAGAGCCCTCTTCAGGGACATACACTCGGACCAGTGTATGGTGGATTATTGGCATCTCTCTCACCCGCATGATCGTGAATACACCTATATCTCACCGGTCCATGATACACAATCTAGACTAGATTACTTCCTTGTCACTCCTAACTTTGTCCCACGGATAAGGAACTCCCAGATCCTAGTGACAGCACTATCTGACCACTCCCCGGTGCTATTGGCACTAGATGTGGGTTTAATTATCCCTGCATACATACAATGGCGTCTAAACACCTTGCGCTATCGTACACCAGAGGGAAAAAATAACTCAGCTCTCATGTTGCTAATCATCTGGCCAACAACAAAGGTTCAGTCCCCTCTCCACAGACCTTATGGGCAGTGGCGAAAGCAATGATAAGGGGACAATTCATGAGAGACGCTGCATTACCAATGCTCAGAGACATTCCTGTCAACGAGCCTTGGATGTCCGAATAGCTTTGTGTACCCGTGAATACGCCTCAACTCCCTCCTCCCCTACCTGCCATAGTCTTGAACAGGCCAAAATGCAATTGAGTGCCCTTTATACCTCCCAGGCAGCATACGCTTTGCAGCGGATGAAAGGGCACTACTATGAACACGGGGAGAAGGAAGGATGATTACTAGCTGCCCAACTTCGTCAACGAGATGCAGCGCTGGCTGCACCAGCTATCCGGGATCTCGATGATACTATCCTTACTCACCCACAGGACATTGCTAATGTGTTTGGTAGATTTTACTAGACCTTATATACTCCTGAAGTGGTAGAGGACCACGAGAAATTATCCGCATTCTTCTCAAGGAACGGATTCCCAGCCTTACAGAGGAAGGCAGGGCACTCATAGAAGAAGATGAAAGTAAACAGGAGATTGAGCAGGCCATAGCTAAACTCCCCTATCATAAGTCCCCAGGCAATGATGGGCTCCCAGCAGAATTCTAAAAATGGATGGGAGCTGAGACGTGGACTACCTGTACGATGCCTATCGCGGCGCGGACTGCGCAGGTTCGCTGAACCCTATTTCCAATAGGGCTTCTATAGCTGCCTTACCAAAACCTGGGAAATTCCCTCTTTTATGTGCCAGCTACCGCCACATCTCCCTTCTAAATGGGGATATAAAGATACTGGTGACCCGCCTCAAGGAAGTGCTGTCGTCCTTTATTCACCATACACATGTGGCGTTTGTGCCCGGCTGCTCCTACAGGAACCATCTCCGCACTCTCGCCATGCTCTATGAACCATTTGTGATTCTTCGGAGGAGTCTCTCGCCCTATCCCTTGATGCCAAAAAGGCATTCAATAGGATAGAATGGTGGTAGGATTTGAAACCCTGAAACGGTTCGGGTTAGGGACTGGATTCACCAACAAAGTCCGCTTGTTATATGACGCACCGACAGCGCATGTAAATTGCGGAGGATTTCTTTCTGATGTTTTCCCAGTTAGGAGTGGAACCCAACAAGGTTGCCCATTGTTCCCATTGCTCTTTCTACTAGCTGTGGAACTATTAGCCAGTCATCTGCAGCTCTAACATCATCTCTGGTGTACCCATCCCTGGTGGTTGCTCCACTATTTACCTATATGCCGATGACATACTGCTAATGCTCACCGACCTCACCCACTCGCTGCTGGCACTTTGGTCGATCCTAGTTGAATCTGAAACAAAATAAACCGGGACAAAAGCAAAGCAATTCCTATGTCTCACATGACAGTCTGCTCGGTAGTACAGGACTTCCCAGTTCAGTGGAAACAGTCCTGTCTTAAGTACCTCAGTATAATCATCAATAAGGGCTTGGAACACATGGCAGACAACCTCGACCCACTACTTACCAACAGAGACTTTAACAAATAGTCCCACTTAGACTTCTCCCTGTGGGGAAGGTTACAGGCAGTTTGCATGGTGATCCTACCACTGTTTCTTTATGCTCATGGAATATTACCCTGACACATTCCTCTGCCTCTACTTCAAGAGGCGGATAGACAAATACGGGCTTTTGTGTGGGGTTCAATGCTCCCCAGGTTATCCAAGGCTACACTCTTAGCGCTCCTTGAATGCGCCTGCCCTCAATAGAACATTATGCTCTAGCGTTACAGCAATCACAGCTTGTCTTCCTGCTCCCAGAAGTCCCCGACCCACCGTTGTGGGTCACACCACAATGTACTATTTCACACTCCCTACCTGGCCTCAATATGCTTTACAGCACGGGTGCTACACGGCCCAGATCCACCAACCCCATGCTCTACGTCATGCTAAACTCCTGGAGGAGAGCACACTTCTTGTTAGGAGTGCATCCACAGATCCATGACCAGGACCCCATCTGGGATAATATGAACTTGCGAATAGGAGGGAAAACGATCAACTGGGGGACTTGGCAGTGCAAAGACCTCTTACATATTAATCAACTTATGGCCAATGGGAATCTGAAAACCGTTTACAATCCTCCTGGAAGAATTTGCAGTACCCTCACATCACGCGTGGTGATCTCTTCAGCTCCAACAGTGTCTCCGCTGCCGCATGGGAGCGTGCCTGTGGGTGCTGCACCGCACTCCACAACTTCACTACCTTGAAACTTGGGGCTCCTTTCGAGGAGTAGTATCGGGCTTACAGAATATGTTAAACCATCATCTATTCTCATTGCCCCTACTAGAAGCGCTCAAAACCAAGTGGCAGGCATATTAACAAGACTATGAGCTAGATGATTGGCATGACATACTAGAGGCAAGAGAGCAAGGCACCCATGAGGCTCGCCTGAGGTTCTGTCTATGCAAAACATTGCATGAATGGTACTGGATTCCCCAGTAAATTAGAGCCACAGGGCTCTTACCCCATGAGCGACTTATCTACAGGCAGAGGTATTCCTCCAGACCTGGTCTCCCTTCTTGAACGCCCAGGACGGCGAGTTGCCCTTGTGACCCTCCGCCTGGGGGTGTGGCCATAACCTCCAACTCAGAAAGCGTTGGTTCCCCCTGCCTCCATCCCTTTCCTCTTACCCTGAAAACACTCCCTATCCTTCCCCCCTCCTGCCTTCACACTGCCTTACACCCGGATCATAACGCTCATTCCCCTACCCTTCCCTTCACTTTCCTCCCTCCCCCACCCCCGTGGTCAGTGCTGGTGTTAATGTTATTTGTGGTGTCCCTCTTATTGTTATGGTTGGTCTTGCTATACCGGTTATCATCAACCTCTTTCACACTCTTATGGATCCATCTTTTGATCTTTCCACCCCTCTCTTTCCTCTCTCTGTCCTTCTTAGCTGTCCCTTTTCTTTTCCCTTCTTCCACTCTTTTCTTCTGTCTTTCTCCGACCCTTTTCTCACATGCTACCTTCTCTCTCTTCCTATCAATGTCTTCACGTCTTTTAGCCTACTCTGTTGCACCTTACCTTTTATTGCTTCTCTCCCGTCCAGTTCCCACACTAACGATGCCCATCTATCCACATTCGCGCCCTCCATTAGGCCCTTCCCACACCGTGCCTCGAGGACTGGAGTCCCATCTTTGACTGGGCCCTAAACCTAACCTTTCCTCAACCTTTTCTGCCATACTACTGCAGGTCTCAATATGTAGATAATGCAGTGGACGTAGTTTTTATGCCACTATATCAATAGGCTCCCTCCTCCCCTAGACTCTTCTTATAATTATCTGTTAGAGATGTGGTTGGGTCTAAAGCACCTACTTTTAGATGGTCCTTGCCATTATACCTGATACCAAGATTGTAACTATAGTATTATTCAGCACTGTATGATATTATTATTGTATGACTATCTGATCTTGGGGATGTTTTTTCCTTAACAAATGCTGTTGGGAATGCATATCTTGGTATAAGGCTATGCAGTGTGTTTCCCTGATTTTTCAATAAAGAATTGCACAACAAACAAAAAAGTTAACAAATGCAGGAAAATTAGATATTTATGGCATTCACTGGGTTATCTGCTTTTGGAAGGCATCTATGACCTACTGCTCATAAATACTGCTTGTCAAATGCTTAGGACAACAGTTTACTAAAAAAAAATGGTACCAGCAACAGAGAAGTGTATGATCGCTTGTATTTTACCAAATGGTACCATGGTTGCCTTTGCACCTACATTAGGTTCTAGGTCCTCCACTGTGAGCGCTTGTGTTCACATGATACTGTCCCAAGTCAAATCTGTTTGCCACTAGAATATGCACCACACTCTTGCAGCGTGGGTGGATTCTTGTGTGGTACATCTTCACAGGCCTCCTTTTCCTTCTGTTACATTTGGCAACTAGTAGTTGTTGCTGCTTCATTCATTTCTGTTCCCTTACATGCACCAGCAATGGGACTATTTATTGCAGGACACAGATGTGTTTTGCAGCTTTTTCCATGATCAAATGGTCTCTGATCAGTGTAAATCACTGGTACTGGGAGAAAGTGCATATCTATTTCTGGTGGCCTGAAGAAATCAAGAAATCTACTACCAGCTTTGAAGATTTGTACAATTTCACACTTAATTTCATTGCTAAGGTCAGTGTAAAACACCTCTTGAAATAGTCAACACATCACCTATGGTGCTTCCACTTCTTCCACTCCGTGTTTCTACCACGTTGTTACCCTATATTTTCACTTCAATTTACATTTTTGCACTTGTGCTACTTCTGTTGAGGTATATGTATATTATGTAAATCTTTAATAAATGCTCTTAATTCTCACTGGAAAAAAAATAATTAAACAAAAGTGCAAGAATGTGCCATATCTATTACATGCAAAGGATTCCTGTCTTTTTCCCCTGTGCTGGTGCAAAATGTGCTAGCATACACAAGCCCAGCAATCCTTGCAGATTTGTGCAGGTGTGCCTCCCTTGTTGATACATTTGTATTTGGACAAGAAGGGACACCTTCCTGTACAAAGACAATCAATGCCTTTTGCAAAGTGTGCATTGTAATGCAGCGTACATATAGCACTGAAAAAAGAAAGAAACATGGTGATGCTCCTCCTCTCTATGCCTCTCCTGGGTAAGCAAACAATGATGAGGCCTTACATGCTACACATTGTTTGTGAATCCAGAAACGGTGTTCAAAAACATTTCTATTGTGTGGGACAGCATTTCCACTGGTATGATGTGATGTAGTTTATAGCTACACAGTGCTATGAACTGCTTTTCCTCACTCCATACCTCTGATTGTATGCCAAGTCATACAGGGTGGCATGGCATTGCCTCATAGTCATGACTGAGATGGCTGAGCCTCTGGAGAACAACTCGTATTGACACTCAGGTTGTTCATGTCTTCTGTAAAGGAGTCCAGATGTATGTTACAGGGGACCCCAATCACACGTAACTGTATCACAATATGCAACAGACTATGGGCCTCACTCCGAGGCCGGCGGGTGGCGGCCGGCGCCCGCCTGGCGGGAACCGCCATATGGCCGCTCCGCGGTCGAAAGACCGCGGAGGCCATTCTGGCTTTCCCGCTGGGCTGGCGGGCGACGCCAGAAGGCCGCCCGCCAGCCCAGCGGGAAACCCCTTCCCACGAGGAAGCCGGCTCCGAATGGAGCCGGCGGAGTGGGAAGGTGCGACGGGTGCAGTTGCACCCATCGCGAATTTCAGTGTCTGCTAAGCAGACACTGAAATTCTTTGTGGGGCCCTCTTACGGGGGCCCCTGCAATGCCCATGCCATTGGCATGGGCACTGCAGGGGCCCCACAACACCCCATACCGCCATCCTGTTCCTGGCGGGCGAACCGCCAGGAACAGGATGGTGGTATGGGGTGTCGGAATCCCCATGGCGGCGCAGCAAGCTGCGCCGCCATGGAGGATTCCTGAGGGCAGCGGAAAACCGGCGGGAGACCGCCGGTTTTCCCTTTCTGACCGCGGCCAAACCTCCGTGGTCAGAATGCCCTTGAGAGCACCGCCAGCCTATTGGCGGTGCTCTCGTGGTCGTTGACCCTGGCGGTCAATGACCGCCAGGGTCAGAATGACCCCCTATATTAGACTCATCTGAAAGTATCTCATACATTTTGGTGTTCTATTTACAAATTATAATTTTTGGGACTACACAGGAGATATATGGAAAATGTCTGGTACTATGCAACAATGACAGATACTGATGTCAGCAAGTTAAGGGAAATGGATGGCCACTATGTAATTTGCATAGCAGAGTAATGGACATGTAAAGACGTGAGAAAGGCACAGTAATTGCATTACCTTGTAGAGTGTTGTATGTGAGTTCTTTAGGTGTCCAGAGCCATGAAATCAGCAACCCCTGGAACAATTTGGATTAGTGAGGCATTTCAACTAGTACCACAAACTGGCCACAAGATGCATGTTGTGGGTCATCTAATGTGTGTCAACTTCAAGCTGCCTTACTAATGTGTGTAATTAAGGCATGTCAACTGTACATTTTGATTCATTACAACATGAAGACTTACATAGCCAATTGCAATTCACATGTAATGTGCTTCACATGCCAACAGTGTATGGGATCGACAATCACAGTGCAATGTTTCATGTTATGTCTTGTAAGTGGAAATGACAGTTGGTGAGATCAAGAGCTTGAAGTCCTGGATATTATCAGTGAGTGTCATCCTGAAAGGTTATTGTGTAGTGCAAGAATTGTGTGTGATGTAGGATGCTGTGTGCAATGACAGGGTCAATGTGCATCCCTAACACATAGAAAACATATGTCATATCAAGGTTATATCAGAAAGACACATTTGATTTGTTGTTTGTGCAGTTGCATCTGACTAACACTGTACTAAATATATTACCAATATCCGATGGACCACATGATAGCTGGGCTGACACAGGAACAATTACCTAAATGCCATAATCAGTGAAAACATGTTGTAGTGGATTCATATGTGAACATGCCTGGGGATGGTAACACTTCCAAATGCATGTCAGGTGCACAATTCAAACCTAGTTGATAACATTGCATTCTTTGTCCAATTTGTTTGGCAAGTCCACACCAGAGGGGATGAACGACACAACAGTAAGGATAGTAATTATATGGGCTATCTTTAGCAGAAGATGGAAAGCCAGGCAGGATTACTTTATGTATAGTAGTAAAAATGCTATTGCTGTGTGGGCCACAGACCTGTCACTAAAAGTAAGGTTCTGGCGGGACAGAGAGACTTGACAATAATCCTCTAAGTGTATAAAACATAGGTGTCACCATTCCACACATGGTAAGGCATTTGTCTGTGCAGACATTGCTCATCTTACTTCAGCTGATGCCAATGGAACTCATGCCAATGCAGGATGCAGAAGGACTAATGATCAGTAGTTATGACGTGTACCATACCAGGCTTACAGCACAGCATTCATACAACACCTATTCAATACTCATGTGGTCATACTTAGATGTACTAGGATGATGCAATTACATTGGACCAACTTTGGTAAGCCTGGCTACTTTGACCTTAGTCAATTTAATGAAGGAAAATATTATGTAGATGTATGCTCACTATCACCTGTGGGTTCATTTGTAGGACTAGGAAAAGCCACATGAGATGTTTGCAACAGAATTTGTTTTAAATGTTGATCAAGCCTGTTCCTAGTGACCCTTGGACTGAGAGTTTTTCATTCTACTTACACAGACAACATGACCCTTGAGCAGAAGAGGCCACATTACATCCATGCGGAAGCTACACCCACATCCAGCTTGTAGCAAAGGCCTACAAGGCAATGGGCAGGTGATATTTAGAGGAGATTGCCTCTGGAAAATGAAGCATGATACCTGAGGCGCCCACTTAAAAAAAAGAAGCCTACACAAGCCAGGGATGACAGTGCAGACCAGGGTGGGTCAGTTAAATCTGTTGCCAGAACCTCCAGAAGCCAACCGACATGACCAGCATTATCACCTTCTCCAGCCGTAAGACAAATGGGATCCTTTGATTCCGAAGGACCTTAAATACAGTGTAGCTGGGATGGAATTTAAAATGGACCTAGTGATACAGCTTTGCAGGAAGTGAAGCAGGCTGCCCAGAAACCTACACCACCACAATGAGACACAGGAACTGTTTTGGCCCTTCCCTTTATGTACAGTTCTTTTTTTGTTGTTAATGTTTAAATAGCTTAGTGTGGGATTAGTTAGTTAGCATAGATGTAGTGTTGGTTTAGTATTTTATAGTTTTTAGGTGGGGTGGGCAAGATTTTAGTGGGTAGGGGTGTTGAGGGATTTTTGCTGGTGGGTTGATTTGTTTTTTATTTGTTTCTAAAATAAAAAAATAAAATAAAAAATCTTTGAAAAACTATATATGTATATGTGTTTAGGCTTTTATGTGAAGGTAGTTTTTGTATAGGCATGTTGTTTCTGTATGTAGAAGTGTATAAAGGTGGGTGGGGGTGTTGATGTTTAACCTGTTGTGATGTATGTTTAGAGTATGCTAAGTTAAGTTAAGGTAGTTTTAGATGTTTTAAGATAAGGAGCTAGTGATACAGTTTTTGCAGGAAGTGAAGCATGCTGCCCAGAAACCTACACCACCACAATGAGACACAGGAACTGTTTTGGCCCTTCCCTTTATGTACAGTTCTTTTTTTGTTGTTAATGTTTAAATAGCTTAGTGTAGGATTAGTTAGTTAGCATAGATGTAGTGTTGGTTTAGTATTTTATAGTTTTTAGGTTGGGTGGGTTAGATTTTAGTGGGTAGGGGTGTTGAGGGATTTTTGGTGGTGGGTTGATTTGTTTTTTTATTTGTTTCTAAAATAAAATAAAAATGAAAAACTATATATATATTTGTTTAGGCTTTTATGTGAAGGTAGTTTTTGTATAGGCGTGGTGTATGTTGTTTCTGTATGTAGAAGTGTATTAAGGTGGGTGGGGGTGTTGATGTTTAACCTGTTGTGATGTATGTTTAGAGTATGCTGAGTTAAATTAAGGTAGTTTTAGATGTTTTAAGATAAGTTAGTGTAGGTCACATTGTGTAGAATAGGTACAGGTTAGTTTCAGTAGGTTAAGCAATTGTAGTTAGTTATTTTTTAAATAGGATCTGTTTAATCTTTGCTTAAAATCTGTTTTCAATCAACATAAAACTCTTGCTCATGTTTTCTGTGTAGGTGTTATTGTATGTGCCAAGGCAATGGTAACTACATGCATTTACACAGTATTGTGGCTTAATTCGCACTTTACATTGATATCATGTTACTTGTTGCACTTCATGCTTCGGACCTTGGGTGACTACATGCTAGTCTACAGACACATATGTTCCACATGGCCAAATTCCCTCAGACGGTGGCGCTGTGCCCATGGGACCATTACAACTGTGTTCCTTTGGTGAGTTTATTTTATTTTTACCTCACACAATATGTCAGGTTCAATTTACGATGTACTCCTACAGACATACAACACACATATTTATTTCTGTTCATTTATTTACATGTGCAACATTGTTCAAATCAATTTTTACAGTTGTTGCAGCAACTACTCCAAACATTTTTTTGCTACGGGATATCCAGACACATTCCATGGATGAACCTCTGCATGTGGCTTGGGGAGTAGAGGAGTGATCCATTGATGAGGAGAATTAACAAATTGCTACTAGGGAAGGAGACATTGAGGGTACACAAATGGGTGAGGTCAGCAAGTGGGACAAATAATTGAGCTAATTACAAGATGCAAAGTTTACTAGCATCGTCATAAGACTGGGCAAAGGTGGAAGTGGCATCTTGGCACAGAAAACTGCTACCAGTCAGTCATTTTTACGTTAGAAATGTATGAAGTAAATCTTCCTCTTCTGATGTGTCTGTTTCTTCATATAATGAGGGTGTTGTAAATGCTGGAGGCAATGGCAAAGGGGACACACACACATCAGGGGCAGAAGATGTGATTTCCCAGTCCACAGCACCAGTGCCTTGAGAATGGCCTGCTGGTTTGCCAACCCAGTCCCATGGTTGCGGTGATAGGCACTGATTGTGGTGATGTATGTGTCCTGATTCCTCTCCATGGACTCCAGGATGTTACATGTAGCTATCTCACTGGGGCCACTCTGGCAGGGCAGTTGTTCATGCCTCTGCCTCATGACACCAGCAATAACAGCCAGGGTCTGTTGGAGTCCACAGAGCGGAGTATAGGTGCCTTGTATAGCAGATGTGGTATCCCTATTTGGACTGAAGCACCTAGGGACTGCCTCTAAGCTGTTTGCCATGGTCTCCACCCCACCCATCACAAATCTAGCATCTCCTGCTCGACTCCTACCACCCACCATTAAAATTCTACTTGGCTGTCTTCAGAGTCAAGGGCTGGGGTTTGTCTGGCAGGTGGTATTTGTTGTGTGCTGGGTGGATCCTCTGGAGACCTCACAACACTGTCAGCCCTTCTCGCAACTGATGATGGTGTGTCAAGGGAGCCCAGGATTTCACAGAGGGTGTCTTGATCAAGTGTGGGCAGGCTGTCATTTTCAGCCAGCTCATCATCTCGGACAGGCAGCTGCTCAGGAGGTATTGCTACATCCTCTGCAATGAAAGAGAGCATTGTTAGAGTGTCCTTTTTGAGATGTTGACATGGCTAAACTGTTTGACAATCTGACTTGGTAATGTTTGACTTTCTAAACAACATTTTTGTCTAGAATGAATGTTACACACAGTCTTGGAGTTCAAGTTGCACTGTATTTGCCTTTCAAATGACAGTATATCTGCATTATCACTACAACCACTGTGTTACCACACTGACTTTTAGGCTAATGTCATATATTGCAACATTGTTGCACATCTATGGGTCTACCATTCCTGGACATAAGTAAAGAAATCTTGTCCATATCTGTCAAGTTGATCGGTTAACAGTTTACTTTGACATTTTGAGCACACTAATGTTCTGATTGCACATATTCTCCAGGGTGGCTGCATTCCCTGTGCCAGGATTCATACCAATGCTCCGGTGCATGTGGTTTGGCTCTGCTCATGATGTCCTTATGATCCAACCATCTGGGTTTCACAGTGTATACTATGAGTCTCTGGCCCTCATTATGACATTGGCAGTGTACTGACCACCACTGTTGAGGTGGCGGTAATACCACCAACAGCCTGGCAGTAATTACCATCGAATTATGACCATGCCGGTGAGACCTCCCATTGACAGCCAATGTACCACACCAACCGCCATGGCGCGGACACCATTGACCACAGCGCTAACCACCTACAGCCAGGCAGAAGTCGAGGTACTGCCCACCATCTTATGACATAGTAAACCGCCAGGATTTCCGGGGTGGTAGCAACACTATCAAAAACCTGGAGGAAACAAATCACAGATAATGAAAGACTCACCATCAGGGACATAGAGGACTCCGCGGCCGCCATGGAACCGGAACTCTAAGTCTTCACGATGCTCTACCGCACCATGGCCGTCCTGGAGCACAACACAACACCATACACACACAGAACCAGCTGCAGAGTAAATCGACTGTAACAGGACCCACGTGCAAATAATGCAAGGACAAAAATCTGAAGTAAGAGCACCGTATATAACTGTCGAGACGGGGACACTCACCTGAAAAGCAGGATATCTGCAGGGGTGATGGTATGCCCCGACCTCCTGGAACACCTCTCGGCACTTCCTGGTGGATACAGAAACCCCAGCAGGTGTCCCAAAAGGAAATGGGGAGTGGAAGAGAAAGAGACAAAACACTGCCACGTCTTGCCGGTCCAGCCAGGCACACAGTATCTTCGGGGGGCAGGTCATTGTTAATAGAGTGATAGCAGAGTTAAGGCACTCAACTTCCTTGAAACTGGATTTCTCTTTGTGATATGGGCACAGGAGCGTCAGAAAAACACCAGATGCTTCAGCACTTTTCTTGGATAATAATAACTGTTGGCACAAATTACTAACACTGCAATACCAAAACCCAAACTGAGTACCATAACAATAAGTACTGGAACATTAGGGCTGGCTTCAAAGAGATTCACTGTTGCACACTACAATTAGAACTGTGGTTGTACTTATCATGCACAAGAAAGACAAACAAGGGCATTAATTATATCAGATATAACTTTCCTGCATGCATAGGGTTAAAACAAAAGGAACAAAAACAATCCAAGAAATGTAAATGTCCACTCTAGGTTTAAACAGTTAGGGTGACACAGTTTGGTTTCACTGTGTGTGTGAAAAACCCTTCAAAAGCAAATGCCTCAAGCCTGAAATACAGTCATGAATGACACAATTTAAATCGAAGAGTTATGCTATTAGAGAAAGAAAAGCCATGTAAATTCTCTTTTAAAATTGCACTGTCACTTTTTGTAGTACTTGAGCTCAAGCAGATTTCCTGAACCACATTTAGGCAAGTAACTACAATAATTATGTAGAATGTTCAGAAATGCATTTGTTTCTTCAAGATAAGCACTCTGCCAAAATACAAGGTCTGAAATACACCAGTTCTTCTAGGAAAGAGTGGCGCTCAAAGAACAAACTCCCTGAAAAATACTAGTCACTTAGCTGCAGTCTTTTCCGGAGTTCTGGAGGAATGCCTGGTGTCAGCTGGTACAGGAACGAAGAAAAGAATTGCCTCAAAAGTCCTGAATACGAGGATGACAGCAGGGGCTGGACAACCAAATCAGATACTGAGATTAGGAAGCAAAACATAGCCAAGCAGGGAGGCATGCTTCACTTTGCAATTTATAGCCAATCAGGAAAGCAGTTGAGTTTCCACATGTGGATGAGTCACCACACCCAATTAGAAGCACATATCTACACCACACCCAATTAGAAGCACATGTATACACCTGCTCACATTAGCAAACAAGCATTGGTAAAACAAGCATTGATAACACCAATTGTGTAACACAGCACATTATGTTTACTTAGAAACATAAAACTTTAACCAAGAACAGAGATATGATTTAACCCTAATCCCTGGGGATGCTGACAGATAACGCAGGAGGTACCTTGGGGATTCCTGACACCAACAGCCACCATAATGAATTATGAAATCAAAATGCAGACATCAATGTACAGATTGGGCCAATTGCCAGTCCAAAGTACCAAAGGGCCACATAGCCACACGGCATAGTCCAAGCCCCAACTTGACTCCTGACATCATCCGGCCTCCACTGTTCAGGGGCATCATGTTGGAAATGGGCAGGGACTGCGGGGGGAAGGGTGCTAGGGGGGCACCTCAGCTAGAGGGGTATCATGCCCACTGGTTTTGGAGGGGGCTCCTTGCCCAATAGTCTCTGGAGGGGAGTTAAAGGCCACAGGCTCTGTAGTGGGTATCATGCTCACTGGTTATGGAGGGGGCTCCTTGCCCAATAGTCTCTGGAGGGGAGTTAAAGGCCACAGTCACTGCAGGGTGGGCTACATGCTGTCCCACTCATGGGCCCCTTAGTGTCAGCAGTAGATTTCTTGGTGGGAGAAGTTGCAAATAGTTTGGCTGATGTGCTGGGCCATTGAGAACCTGCACTTACGAGCAGGATGGGGGTCAGGGGGAGGCAAGAGGTCATTATGAGCAAGGAAAAGCTTCTTAGTGGTGTTGGGGCAGGATGTGGGAGGAGGGATGGGACTGGAGTTAGAGGTAGTGGTTGTAGGGGGTGTACGTTTGCTGGACTTGGGTGCAGGTGCATGGACAGTGTGCATGTATGAGGTGGATGGCTGTTGGGTGTCTGAGTGCAAGTGTTTGAGTTTTTAGGAGTGGGGGCAGACAGAGTGGGAGAGGACAAATAGGACATGTGGGCAGATTTTGTGGAGGTGTCTGCAGGTGAGGTGGGTGTGCTGCATGATGTGGTGATGGTGGTGGTGGCTGTTGATGCAGTGCATGCAGGTGTGAGTGCAGATGTGACTGTGAGGGAGGAGGAGGAGGAGGAGGAGGAGGGGGAGACAGTGGAGTCAGTGGATGTTGTTGTGTGTGCAACTGTCTGTTGTTTGTGTGAGTGCTTGTGGCATGAAGTTTGCTGCCTGTGTTTGTCTGTGGCACTCTTGTGTGATGTTTTGTGTGCATGCTTGTCTGTATGTGTGCATGGGATGGGTTGGGGTTGTGGAGACTGGGACTGGGAAGTGGTAGTTAGAAGGGGGACAGTAGGACCATGCACACTGGCTGCTATCAGAGAAGAGGCCAGAGCCTGAAACAATCTCTGTAGGGCCGCCAAGGCACCGTGAATGCCCTCCAGGTAGACATTGCATTGCTGCATCTGGGATGCTACCCCCTGGATGGCATTCACTATGGTTGACTGCCCTACAGAGATGGATCTCAGGAGGTCAATAGCCTCCTCACTTAGGGCAGCAGTGCTGACTGGGGAATGGCCTGAGGTGCCTGGGGCGAAGGAGATGCACACCCTACTGGGTGAGTGGGCACAGGCAACTCACTGGGGGGCTTCTGGGAGGGCGGTGCTGGTGATGGGTCGGCAGCTGTATCTGCAGATGGGGTGGTTCTAGAGGTGTCCGCCACCACCAGGGAGCTCCAATTGGAGGAGGATTCAGAGTCAGTGTTGTCACCCCCTGTTCCTGCCATGGTGCTCCCCTCGCCCTCTGTCCAACTGTTTCCCTTGGCGTCAGTGGACTCTGCCTCCTGTGTCCCGTGGGCTGCAGCTCCCTCACTCACCGGTGCCCGTGCTCCTCTGCCAGATGATGCTAATGCACATATGGAAAGGATGACTGAAGAAAATAGGGGGGGAGAAAGAAAGGGAGCACTGGGTCAGTTACAGCACCAACACCACAGATATCATCCACATCACCATCACACACAGGGACCAAGATTGAGCAGCATGCATCGCACTGGCATTCCATTGGCTAGGTACCACAGCAGGAAGAGAGCCAACCCCCACCATCTGGACCCCTCCTGGGACATCCTGAGCCCTGACAGACATGGAATGCCACATAGCTAGCTATCCCAATTTTGCTATTCACCCATTTGCCCTGAGCTGGACCATGCAGCAATGTATAAGCTGGCATTAAGGGGCAGCCACTGACTTAAACTCACCACCAGGATCCTATGCCAGGCAACTAAGATGGTTGTGACACACACGGTGCTCATGCCCTTGTGACTGCTGGGATGCCCTCAAGTGCCCATCTAGCTCTGGGTAGGCTACCACCAATATGCAGGGGCTCAGGTTCCAAGGGGCACCCCTCCCTCGTTGGGAGGCCATCCCCAGCTGGGCCTCTGTGGTCTTGCGAGCCCAGAGTCTCCGGTCATCACGTCCTTGTTGATAGCACACCACAATCTCTTCATACAATCCAGCCTGTCACACATGTGGCCCAGAAAAACCATTTCCCCTCATCAGGCACACACATCACCCTGAGCCCTCTATGTACACTACCACTAGCCATAACCCCCACCTAAATTACACACTGCCAGCACACACACACATCTCCATGCAGCCTTGTTACATGCATCATCCCCATGGTGTACTCACCTTTTGGTCTAGAGGCCCATTTAGCTGTTCATACAGGGGTAGTACCCCATCCACCAGGCACTACAACTCATCGGAAGTGAAGGCAGGAGCCCTGTCCCCTGTCACACGGGCCATGGCAGGTCCCAGACACAGGCCACAGCAGCACACGCAGTTGAGGTGTTGTCCTGTGGAAAGTTAGGAATCATGTGAGGTTCTAGTCAGAAAATGGTGGTCACGTCCATGGCTGTGTACACCGTCACCGCTGCCGGTGATCCTCATTGGACACTGTACTCCATAGAGCCCCATTTTAGCCAATGAGGAATATCACAGCAGTGCAAGACCGTCTTCCACCATGACGGCCAACGCCGGCGGAGTTACATCACTTCCACCTGTCCCTGAATACAAGACAGGTGGTTGCCAGTTTATGGTGCTAGTACACAATCTTAAATTGAAAACTGCATCATTGCTGTAAATTGTACAACCATTGCCATTTACATATTCCAGTAACATACATGGTCGATGTACACTGAAGTGGCGGTTCCATCGTTCAGTTTGTTACTCCCTTCTCAATCTTGTGTCCCTTAGGTACCTACCACTGCGGAGGAATAGGAGGAGTAGGCAAGCCCCTGTGTACAGACCACTTGTGGACTTGGCTACATCAGAGGACAGGCACATTATATGAGCCCATAGATTGGACTGGGCCACAATCACAGAGCTGTATGGACAATTGGAGCCTGATCTGATATCAGGTCCTATCAGTGCTCCATTTCCTGGCAGTTGGGTCTTTCCAAGTGACAGTGGGCTTGGCTGCAGGAATGTCACAGCCAATGTTCGCAATAGTGTTGGCAAGGGTTTTGTCTGCATTGCTCAAACACATATGCAGCTACATTGCTTCCCCCAATTGGAAGATTTGGCCACTGCGAAGGCTGGTTTCTATGCAATGGGACATATTCCAAATGTTATTGGGGCCATTGATGGAACACATATATCATTTGTGACCCCCATGCCAATGAACAGTTGTTCAGGAACTGGAAGAGTTTCCACTCACTCAATGTCCAATTGGTGTGTCTGGCTGACCAGTACATCTCCCACGTCACTGCCCTGTGTCGGTGCATGATGCCTTCATCTTGAGGAATAGCAGCATCCCACATGTGAAGGCACAACTACAGAGGCACTGGGTGTGGCTTATAGGTGAGCCTGAGTCCCTTTCCAATGCATGTCAGTGTATGCCTTCAGGAGTCATCCCCCATGCCATTGTGCAAGGCTAATGTTTGTCCCTCACTTCTTGCTGGTGACCCTGGCTACCCATACCTGTCCTGGCTCTTGATCCCAGTAAGGAATCCAAGGACAGGGGATGAGAATCAGTCTAATGAGGCTTATGGGTGAACCAAGAGAATTATTAAAAAGACCTTCGCCTCCTGAAGGCCAGGTTCTGATGCCT
This sequence comes from Pleurodeles waltl, assembly GCF_031143425.1. Lineage (NCBI taxonomy): Eukaryota > Metazoa > Chordata > Amphibia > Caudata > Salamandridae > Pleurodeles > Pleurodeles waltl. Next base: position 705,941,415 of record NC_090449.1, on the reverse strand, counting down.
CCATCTGATAGGTGTATCCCTCTGCTACTCCCCTGAGAAGGTCTGCCAGATAGATGTTGTATGCTGCATGTTGCACAACCTGGCCATCAAATGACACGTGCCCTATCTGCAGGTGTGGCAGCAGTGGACCCTGAGGACAGTGAGGATGAGGAGGAAGAGGATGAGGATGTGGACACCAGGACATCAGTTATAGGGAAGTACTTCCAATGACACACAGGTGAGACAGTAAAACTGACCATTCCTTTGATAAATAATTTTCTTGTGTTGCTTTAAAATAACGGCAGTCACTTCCTTAGCGTCTCAACTGACTGTCACCTATTCCTTCCCATTTTGCAGATGTTGGAGGGGTTACAACTGTGTATTGATGTGATGACTACAAACTGTTACTGGTCATTTTTTGGATGGAATCACAAAGTCCAGGACAATTGCACAGGATGATACAGTTCAAAATATTGCACATTTCTGTTAGATAAAGCACTATTACTCAAGTTGTGCTCAAGGGTGTTTATTGAAGTAAAAATGATGGAGGAATAGTGCAATAGAATGGGGTGATGAATATTGGTCCAATCTGTTAGTAGCACCGGTCCAGTGTCCAAGGGGCCATGGAAATGGGAGCAATGGGGACATTCAGGAGGGTCTCATTTTCTGGTGGTGGTCTTGGTCTTGGCAAGTGTCTCTGGTGTCTGTCTGGGTCACAGGGAACGTTTGTGGGGTGGTTTACCTTCTGCAGGGGGGGGTGCTGGTGGCCTCTGGGTTCTGTGGCAGGGCCTCCTGTCCACTAGCTGCAGCAGATGTGGAGGGCTGTTCAGTTGCCTGGGTAGTGGAAGGGGCTCGCGGTGTGCTGTGTAATCCTTCATGATGTTGGCCATATCACCCAGCACCCCTGCTATGGAGACTACGGTGGTGCTGAGGGCCTGCAATTCTTTCCTGATCTCCTGGTGGTGTTCATGTCTTTCACCTGACCCATCTTGTCCTGGGATTGTTGGTAAGCCCACAGGACATTAGTGAGTGCCTCCTGTACAGTCGGTTCTCTGGGCCTGTCCTCCCCCTAGTGCATATCTGGCCTTCGTGTGTCCCTGGCCCCTGTGTCTGTGTCCCCTGAATGGTGTGTCCACTGCCACTGACACTAGGACCCTGATTGTCTTGCCTATGAGGTGTGGACTGGGGTCCCTGTACAGGTGGACACACTGATGATTGACGTGTCCTGGGGACAGAGGTGTGGGGACGTTGAGTGGCTGCTCTGATGTTGGATACTGATGGGGGAGGCTCTGTGGTAGAGTGGTTGTGGGCTGGGGTATCCGACTGACCACTGATCCCTGATGGACCAGGGAGTTCATCCAGATCCAGAAGTCCAGACTTGATGTCTTCACTGGGGGCATCTTCTGTTGGGGGACTGGGTAGCCGTGGCACCTCCTTTCCGCTAAGATTGGCTGGGGGCACCTGTGGGGATGTAAGAGGTGTATTATGCTACATGTCTGTGACATATTCTGCATCCCTAGCTTCCCCTATATTGTTGCTGTTGCCCTGTCACCTTCGTTTGTGTATTGTGGGGTTGTTAGTTCTCCATGCTGTTAATGTATTGGTGGTGGGGGAGGAATGTGCATACAGTGGGTATCGCATGCAGGGCTTGGCATTCAGGTTAGTTAATTGTGGTGGTGCACTGTGTGGGATGGAGTGGAGTGATGTGTGTCACGGTGAGGGGTGGGGATGGCTTGCAGGTATGGGAGGTGATAGCTAGTAAATATTGACCAGTTCTCTGGCAACTCTAGTGAGTCCCTCAGGATGAAGTATTGCCAAGACCTGATCCGCCCATGCTGTCAGCTGTGGGGGAAGAGGTGGGGCTCCACCACCAGTCCTCTGGATAGCGAGCTGGTGCCTTGCTGCTATGGAAAGTACCTTCCCCCATAGGTCATTCTACCTCTTCCTGATGTCATCCCTTGTTCATGGATGCTGTCCCACGGCATTCACCTGGTCGACAATTCTCCACCGCAGTTCCATCTTCCTCACAATGGATTTTTGCTGTACCTGTGCTCCAACCAGCTGCGGCTCTACCATGACTATTTCCTCCACCATGACCCGCAACTCCTCATCAGTGAAACGGGGGTGCCTTAGTGGGGACATGGGTGTTGTGTGGTGTGCAAAGGGTGTTGAGTAAAGTGGTGGGATGTGGTGTACGTGACGGGTGAATGGGTGTTTGTGGTGTGTGTGTAGTTGTGTCTATGATTTGCGTGGCTATCTCTTGGTTATTTTTCGTGTTAGGAAAGGGTTGTGGGTAATGTGGTTGTGTATTTTTTAGTGCTGTGGGTGGGTGGGTGTGATGCGTATATCAGTGTCAGATGTGTATTTTTAGTATTGGCCAATGTTGTGTTGTTTTGTATTTGGGTACCCATACTGACCGCGCCGGTGTATACCCTCAATGGTTTACCACCGTTGAATGTCCATTGTGGTGATTCATGGGTTATAATGTGGAAGGCGATGTTTTGTTGGCGTAACGGTATGGGTGTTCGTACCGACAGTTTAACACTAAACTTTGGTCTGGCGGGTAAGTGTTTATGGCAGGATTCTGTCAATTTAGTGTGTATGTGCCTTAATATGGTGAACAAATGTTCACCTCTGCGATGATATGTTGGAGACCGTCACCGCAGCGGTAAGAGGTATTTGCTTCTATTGTCATAATGAGGGCCTCTGTCTTTTGTTGATGTTATGAACTGTTGGAATTGTTGCAGTTAACCTGCGCAACCTTACATGCATTAGAATAGTGATAGCCTGTAGAAATGGTTGTGGGCATGTGCATCCCATGCAGTACATATATCTCCTCATTTGTAATACTTGCATACACTTTTGGGGCCATCATTGTGGACAATAGGCACTATGTATAAAATAATAGGCTATGGTGAATGTCATACTAGGGATTTTGGCAGCACTGACAGTCACCCAAGTTGATACTTGGCAGATCTCAGTATCAGGAAAAGGTGTTACATTATTTGACTGAAGTATATTCGCTTGGACATGTACATGCTTCCAACAACTTGTTTTTTTGGGGCAGGGACACTACAACTATCACACAGTGATGTGCCCCAAGTCATTCATTGACTCTCTTGTGCCTACAAAAACCAACAATATCTGTGACCATGTGCAACATACTGACATGTCTGTTTTTGTTATGGACTATAGTCCAAGCTGTACTCCACATTGTAGTAGTGCTAGAAATTGTGACATATATATAACTACACAGATATCAATTACAAGATTTTGTGACCCTGGATTGCCTATAAGTGTAACACTTCTCCAGGTAACCAATAGCAAAGAGTTGTGCCATTGACTATCCTAATTTTAAGTTTTGTTACATGTGTGCTGCATTCGGCCACAAACATTGGAAGTGGACAGAATCTGACATGATTGCATTTATGCAGGAAGGATTTAGGGCCACATGTAGTAAACTCCGAGATTGCGACTCGGAAATTGTGAGTCTGTCCGACTCGCAATATCCGAGTCGCAATCTTGGATGCAGAACGGTGTCTCAGACACCGTCTGCGACTCGCAATGGGGTCGCAAAGACCCACCTCATCAATATTCATGAGGTGGGGTGCATTTTGTGACCCCATAGCGAGTCCCTGCACTCACAGGGATGGTGGCCTGCTGAAGTCAGCAGACCTCCATGTCTGTGACTGGTTTAAATAAAGCAGTTTTTTTTTTCATTTTGCAGCCCGTTTTCCTTAAAGGAAAACGAGTTGCAAAATGAAAAAAATACCGAAACCATTTGGTTTAGTTTTTTCAGAGTAGGCATAGGACCACTGCCTTCTCTTAAAAAATATTTTTGTCGACATTCACAAAGGGGAAGGGGTCCCCTGGGGATCCCTTCCCTTTTGCGAATGAGTTACCACCAGTGTGACACTGGTGGTAACTGCGAGTTGCTTTGCAACTGCATTCGCGGTCACAAAGCAATTCTGAATTGCGATGCGAGTCGCAACTAGGAAGGGAACACCCCTTCCTATTTGCAAGTCGCAATCCCAAAAGACTCGCAGTTTGGGAATGAGCATCGCTTTAGGCTGTTTGCATGGCGCAAACTGCGATTTTCGCAGTTTGCACCATGCAAACGGCTACCTACATCTGGCCCTAATTTCCTTCATATATCAATTCCTAAAATGCAGATACCCTTGATCTATGGTGCTAGGTTGTGGGGATGATAGATTTCTGCATGAAGGGACACCTTCCTGCACAATAACAATGTTGAGAGGCATGTTCTTCTTTCTATGTATGCTGCATAATGCAGCATAATGCAGCACACATGGGAAAATGAAAAACAAGGATAAATAAAAGTAAATCTCATTTGTTGCACCTCCCTTAAACCTCCCCTGGGGACTCTTCAGCTTTTGCCACATTCCCAAGCTTACAAATCCTTATAAATCTGGGAATGCATCAATATCCATGTGTTTTGGGAATACCTATCATAACACCCATGGAATGCTTCTTTGACATAGAATGAACCAATGCGGCAACTTGTGTTGCATTGCCTTAGTCCAATCTGCAAAGCCACTTTAAGCTGCTTTGCATTGCCTAGTAGATATGGGCCTGCAGCCTGTGCTGTTGGCGCATCCAAACAAGAGATGCACCAGCAGTTCTAGCTGCTTGTAAATATGGCCAGAAGTATGGTAGACTTATTTTGTGCATTGGACTACATGTCTCACAATCTACTGGTTAGGATGGACTAGTGCTGTACATTCAAATTGTTATTGGTACATGTGTCGGAGCCTGTTTGAGCTGTGCAACATTTTACTGGGCAGTGTGGTGACCTTACAGTGGCATTTGACAGGACATAATCTAGATTCCAGCCCTATGCTCTGCAGACAGCACAGAGGAGCCTTGGGATATAGCTAGGGGAAGTCATACCTTCCATTTGTTGCACCTATTGCCCCATATTGTTATTTACCCCATCCTGGTGGTAGTTCATTATGAGAAAACTGGGCTATTGCAGAAGCCCCATAACTTGTTGCCCCCATTTTTCACTTTTTGCTGATGTTTTCCTGACTCTGATGGTGCCCATGGGTACTGCTAATCAGTCCGAGGGCCTGTGCTCTGATTAAAATGAGTATGCCAGTTAGGCTAATTATAGTGGCCAGTATCAACCTACCTATAAGCCCATAGTATATGGTGGAGCATTTAGGTTTAGGGACCCCAGCATACGTAGTGCCACCATAGGTGCACTGCTGAGATGCCCACGGTCATTTTAAAGGCAGGCCTGCCTTTATGGTTGCTTTTTAATCTTACATGCAAATTCTACTTTGGAATTCAAAGTACTTCCAAAGTCGTGAACGACCTTACCTTTACAAGTAGGTCACCACTATGGTGTGCCCTAGTTGCCCCCAGGGTTGGGTCCAGTGAAACTATAAGCAGGGGCCTTATAAAATATTTTTTATAAGCCCTGGTGAGGAAAAATAGCCAAATTCATTTCCCCTCATTGAAGTGAATAAACTCCATAGGCAAAAATGGGGGAGACTTTATTTTACTTAATACAGCCTCCAAAGGAGCCAGATATGGCAAATTTGTTCTCAAACTGATTGTTACAATAAAAGCAACAACTTGCCATTGTTGAATTGATTTAATATAACTAGTTCTGGGAAAGAGTTTTAGAACTCTTCATAAACTTTACCAGTTTCAGCTCTGTAGTACCCTTCTCTGATTGGACAGCCTCTGGCAGCCTGCCACGCTACCTTGAGGCATTAAGTGGCCTGTGCTGAACACAAAGGAAGTGCCTGGGGTATGAGATCTGCCTCAGATGATGGTGAAACAGGATGGGGGAGAGAAGCCTAACTGGTCTTCAAAGGAGGGAAGGACATTTGGTGCCACTCAGGACATCCCCCGTTTCCTGCAAGCTCAGTCAACCAGGTGCCCTCTTGATTAGATTAGGAAAGGGCAGGAGAGTGGTGCGATCAGGATTTTTAGCCACACCAGTGGGTGGGCTCAGCTAAACCTAACTTCCAACATTCACCTTTATTTCCCACACAGGGTGATCATCAAATAGGGGAGTGGCCTGGTTGTGATTGGTAAGTTGCACCCACCCCTGCATTTTACCCCAGTAGCACTGCTAAATTTGGCAGAGCTTTAGTCACGCATCAGATCCCTACAAGAAACATCATCAGAAGAGGAAGGACTGCCCTGCTGGACCCCTGACCTGCACCTGGACAATGCACTCTGAAGGACTGCACCAGGTGCGCAATTGGGCTTCACCACTAAAAGGACTTAGCCTGTCTTCAACTGGTTCAAAAAGGGACTCTCTGCTTGCTACTGGTGAAAAATAGCTAACCAGAGACCCTGCATCAAAACCTGAAGAAACTGACCAGATGACCAGTGGCTAGGTGTCATTTTTGGATTTGAAACAAGTGCATTCTGGGAGTTGGAGTCCTAACCCTCAAGGAGCAACTCGGAGCTTCTGGAAACTTGGGGTGAGCTGTGGACTCCTAAAGGCCTTTTAAAGACCTTCTGGAAGAAGATCCAGAAGTTTAGAGAACTTCTGGAAAAAAGATGCATAAAAGGACCAACCCGCTGTGGTGAGTGAAGCCGGCATACATCAACCACGAATCGGCCTGACTTGCAGCTTCATCCTGCTGAAAAGCTCCAGAGCCCCAGACTTCCAGAATTCTCCCAGGGGCTCCTAGAAAGGTGATGCGATGACATTGCATCAAAATTGGCTTGGTGTGGGGGGCGACTCCAGTCCGAAGGAAAAAGCTCCAAAAAAATGACAAATTCTGAACCTAAAATTTTAACTGGGATTTCCCGCGCAGCGTATCCGTGGGCGGCTCCAGGGACTTCGGATCAAGATTCAGCTTTGGCCCAGACGAAAATTTCCCTCCTGAAAAATCTAATTCCGCAGGTAGAATTCTTCACTGTGGTCTCCTGCGGCACGTATGTGATAGGGCTCCAGGGAGGTCGGATCATATTGGTGACTTCGTCCCACTGAAATAAATGAAAAAGACTAATCTGCATCATTTTGTTTACGCAAACGCAGCGCAAACTTACAAAATATTATAAATAAAAAAGTATAAATATGAGTCCGAAGGTAAACTTTTGACTGAGACGTCTTGCTTGCTGTAGCCGAGCAGGACTCCATCGCAGTCGGCCTCAAACTTTGACTTTGCCCCGGTCTAGTGAGACTAGATGACTAGATTGGTGCTTTTATTTTCTATATGAGAGAAAACCATGAATTCTTTAAAAATTAATATCTTTGGTTCCCCTTATCTGATTTTAATTGTTTTGATTTCATTTTAAAGATTTAAAAAAATCTATTTTTATAAATTGGTGTTGGATTTTTATTGTGCCTTGTGTTTTACTTCTTTACTGTTTGCGATTTTTAAATGCCTCCTAAGTTAAGCCTTGACGCTCTTTGCCAAACTACCAAGGGTTGAGCTGGGATTCATTTATTGAAACCTAACTGGACCAAGTGGAGGTTAGTGGCCTATTGCTAAGTGTAGGTACTTACCTGCCCTTACCAATAATCCACTTTCCAACATTCTTCATGTGCTGCACTGTCTTTTCTGGGAACTGCAGCCACCAACTCATCTGGGATGACAGCTGTCACCTGTTCCTCTAAGGCATACAGTTCCTCTTGAGGCACAGGGCTCCCTTCAATGGTCTGCATTACTGCCTTCAAGTTCTGCACCAGTTTCTTCTTTGTCTGGCGCTTATAATCCTGCTATCCCTCCTTGCAGTTGATAACAGTCCTTTTAGCTATCCTACGCTGTTGATCTTCTCCACAATGGCGTGCCAAATGGCCTCGTTCCTCCCTAGTGTCAATTTCAAGGTGACAAACAGCTGGTGTTGGTGTTCTGTCACCTCCATGATCAAGATGTCATTCTCCTCATCACTGAAGTTAGACTTGCTCTTCCTCTTCCCCTGTGAGTCTGTTGGGACATCCTGGCTGGTGCTGGGGTTGTGGTCTCTGCTGCTACTGCCTGCTGCCAGGTCCATTGTTGCTTTCTATGGAGTGTGCCATTTTTTTCATGATGTGTAATTTTTGTACTTTTTTGACACGATCTACTCTCAAAAGTGACGCAGGTTCAATTTGCATCTCTTTACGTGCCACAGGTTAGCCCTGCATCACTTTTGCAGCAGTACTCTTAGATTTTGCTACGACTTCGAGCACGTGGGTGCATAAGTTGTTTTGATGCTAGCAGGATCCTTACGGCATGGTACACCGTATTCTAAATATGATGCATCCATTTCGTAGGATTTTGTCATACCGGGTGCATCATTTCTTGTAAATATAGCCTAAATTTCAATTCAGTAAAATGTTACAGAATTGCAAGTTGTGCTCTATACATACATAAACCATTAAATAATGGGGTTTGATCATAATAAGCCAAAGTAGAGAAGGGATCAATTATCAAAACAACAGCAAAAGAAGACCTCACTGACTACTGATTTACCTATGTAGCACACCACACTACATCAATCCTGTATAGTTCTTGTTTCATTTTATATTATTTCCATATCACTTTGTACATTATCACCTCATATCAAATGTTTATAAGTGAATAAATCACAGACGAAGAAGTAGACCACACTAGTAAATTTACCTAACATTACATACAGGAAAGGGTCTAATCACATCTGTCAGACAATTTTTACAACATACACATGAAAATTTTTTTTTTAAAGCATAACCAAAGGTAAGAGTCCGGTCCCTATTTTGTCCACATAAGCTAACTATTGGCTACTGCTGGAATAGCTTCAAACACGAGAGTTCATCCAATGCTCACAAGGATATTGAGGAATACAGTGTTCTTCGAACTGGCCTCTTCAATTCTAGTTCCACAAGCCATTTCTGTGAGGGGAATCACTTCCTTCTATAACAGATGATCACACACTGGACCATTCAGGTGCTTTCCTCAAATTACATTAGCCACCGCGTTTTGACCTCTTTTAAAACCAGGGCATACATTTTGCACTGAAGGCATCATCAGAGCCACACCAGGGGGCATATTTATACTCTGTCTGCACCGAATGTGCATCAACATTTTGACGCACATTCAGTGCAAACCTTGCCCCATATTTAAACTTTGATGCCCGAGCCCGCGGATGTCAAAATCCCGCTGTGTGCGTAATTTTTTGGATGCAGCAACCCGCCATGCGTTAATCATATGCAAGGTAGGCGTTCCCGTCCCAAAAATGAGTTAAGCGCCTGTACGTCGTATTTATGCTTCCGGGCAAAAATGCCGCACGGCCGGGAGGCGGAGCTGGAAAATGATGCACAGCCCGATTTGCGTAAATAATTAACACCTGGGTCAGGGCAGGCGTTAAAATGGGGCAAACACATCTGTATTTAATCAGAACACACAGAAGCAACACCAGTGCAGCAAAACGGAGACATGGAGGTGCTTCTCATTCAGCATGCACGCAGACGCAGAGCCCAGCAGCAACAACAGCAGCTACCACAACACCAGCATGGATCCCAAAGGCAGCGCAGAAGGTAGGAGAGGATATTCCACACCAGAACAACCCTTCATGGCCTCAGGGAACATGACATCATCCAGAGGCACAGGTTGAACTGTCAGGCCATTCAGCAGCTGCTGCGAAACATAGGGCCACAGTTGGCACCCACCTCTCTGACACCCTGCACCATCCCAACAGAAACCAAGCTGCTAGCTTTACTTCACATGCTGGCAAGTGGCTCTTTTCAAACAACTGGTGCCCTGGTTGCTGGAATATCACAGCCATCATTTTCTGCCTTTTTGCCCAAAGTACTGGATGCCATCATTAGACTCACACCCCGCCACATCCGCTGCCCAAACACACTGCAGAAGCAGCAGGAGACAAAACAGGGGTTTTACCTCATTAGTGGCTTCCCACACGTCCTTGGTGCCATTGACTGCACACATGTACGCCTTGTGCCACCTGCTGCAACTGAAACCTCTACCGCAACAGGAAGCACACACATTCCATCAATGTGCAGGCCATTGTTCATCACCAAGGATTGATCACCAACATCGTGGCAAAATATCCTGGGAGTGTCCATGACTCATTCATCTTCCGTCATAGTACCATCAATCAGCACTTCCAGGATGGATGGTATGGACATAGACTTCTTGTTGGTAAGTACAGAAACCTACTTATATACACACTGCACAGCAACCCTCTAGGACACACAACACATACACCACAACAGCAACATGTCGACAAGAACACAATGAGATTGTGACATCGCTCGCCATGTTTCATAGGTATGCATTGAACCTGTCACACATCTGAAATTAGTGTACAGTCTAATGTTAAGACGTCAATGATCACAACGTTTGGAGTGGTTTGCCTAATTGTCACCTTGCAAAATGTAAGCATCTCACTTATGTTTAAATTAATCCATTGCATAAGTCTAAAGGTATGGGATGTCCAGGGTACATTGATGTGAACGTGTTAACAACACTGTCAAAATTAATCTGTGTATGGAACTATCATCTCACCCCCAGTGAAGACACAGGGACACCTGTATCACAAGTCACAAAGCTAAGGAGTGCACACTGTACTGCAAATCCCAAATCATACTGCTGACAACCGGTCAGCAGCCAAACACTCGTTCAGCCAAGGAAACAACACAATGCAGATGTTACATCCTACAAGCCTAAGAAAGAACACTATAATACAAGAGAGTCACAGATAACACAAGACAACTACTGCCATGCAAGGTGATTTCAATGGGGCAAGCTACATCAACATGATCCCATGAATTTTCTTTTTCAGCTGATCAGGGGTATGGACACCATTTGGCAACCCAAGAACTGCAGCAGAGCGTGCCTACAATGACGAACATAGGAGGACACGCAGCATAGTCGAGAGGACCTTCCGCATCCTCAAGTCGAGATTCAGGTGCCTCAACATCACTGGTGGTGGCCTCCAATATTCCCCTGAAATGGTCTGTAAGATCATTCTAAAATGTGCCATCCTGCACAACATTTGCATAAGAAGAAACATTTCTCTCTTGGAACCAGAGACACACATGCCTGAAGAGGAGGAAGTGGAGGATGGTGGCCTGCAACATGAGGGGGAACAACAAAACATGGCTGCTGGAGTGCGTAGGCGCCAACATATCGTGAACAATTTCTTTTAAAACTAATCACAACCATATTAACTAATGTAAATAAACACCAATAATAATCAACATATCATGGTCTGGCTAATCATTTTTGCTCACCTTTATCTCTAACTATCAGAATAAGAGTATAGCCTCATGGAGCATTGCTGATATACCGATCAGGACACAGAAAATCCCAGAGCAATTTTGATGCGTATCATACAACAGTCACATACACACACACTGTAAATGACATATATCCTGTACATTTCACCTTTGAAGGGCAATAGCAGGGGACCACACCTATTTCACACATGCATGTTGGCAACATGGTTCATCGCAGCATATGGCACACAAGTAAGACACCATCACTCAATAAGGGGAAAACAAGCCTCATACTTGAGGCAGTGGATGTGCTATTGCATTGGTAACAGGAATGTATGACCAGACCTTTGACAGCAGTAAGTCCAGCTGCACCGATCTTTGCAAGGACTATCTGTGACTAGAGTTCCATATAAGCAGAACATAGACAGCACAAGTGCAACGCCTATGACAAGCATTGCGCACATGACATTCCATGTACATGTCAGCCCAATTCCTAACTGCTGACACACCCATGCTCCTGGTCACAACCCACCTGTCTGAAGAGGTCCCTGGAATGATAATATGTGTACCCCGATATTCCCTCCTCTACACACACAAACAAACAATACTAATCCTGTGTGCTAGACCCTTTCCTATGTTGTGCCATTGTCATAGTACATCTGACTGCATGGACGTCAGGTCAATTAATACACTGGCTTGTAGTTTCTAAGCCCTGTTATCACCTGTAGATTGCTTCCCGTGTGTACTGTTGGCCATTTGAATTCAAATCTCACATACAGGACTTGTGAGAAACTGATGCAGCACACACCTGTGATCACCTCCATGCACACCACCCATTTGAACATGCACTGCCCCTGCAGATGCCTGGAACAGCATAGAAGCTTCCATTTTGTCAAATACACCATTATGCATTGCTACTAATTAACCTGTGTAACACAGCCCTTGGGTTTATGTGTCACCTTCCAAAAACACAGGACATACACAGTTTTCCATGTCAACTGTCTTGTCCTTCCTCCGACCAGTCTTAGTCAGACCACTGATTACGTACCTTGTGAAATTGCTGGATCCAGATTGACCCTGCATCCTGTCAGCCTGACTGGTGCCTGTCTGTGCGTTACCCTAAAGGTTCCTTGTGGCTACTTATGTACCACACTTGCGTTAGCAAACCTCTCATTCCTCAGAGGGTATTTTGTCATGTGCTTCATCAATGCATACCCAAATACATTGTATAGCATAATCTGCTTTTTAAATGTACCATATTAGTAAACTTGTCTTTGAATACCAAAATCGTGGCCTATCCCTTGTCTGGGTCTCATGTATGCATGAACGACAAAGTGTGACAGTGTACCAGGGCCGTATGCAGGGATTGGGTATGGTACATCCAGCAGAACCAGCTACCTCTGATGATGTGCATAAAAAGTCCAGACATATTAGGATCCTGACAGTTCACACGCTGAATCACATTGCTCACAACATATTGATGGGCTGTGCATGCTGAATAGCTGCAAGATTAATCAACACAGAGGCTATGATGTTCCCAGATGCAGTGGGAACTTCACAGGCCAACCTGTGTACAAATGTTGTAATGACACCTGCCGGAACAAGACTCCAGAGACATAATCTCACACAGCACACCAAGGTTGCCCTGTTGACAGTCTCATTACACGCCTTCAGTGACAGGGTGGGACTATCCACATGTAGGTTCTCATGTCCTCATCCACTTTACTCACATTGATCTCCGAAGGTTGCTCAGTAGATACAGGAATAGCTGACATTGGCTCATGATGAGACCTGGACGTAACTGTGACAACATACAATATACAGGATAAACATTGTACCACACACATGAACAAGACACCTCTGTGCAATTGATCACTGGAAATATGTGGACACATGCTGCCTCATCTGCTGGTCCACCACTGCCACTGGAGAGTTGTGGCTCAGTCATATGACCACAACTGTGGCGTCATATTACATTTGTGGTTCACCTTTGGCTGTCTGTGCCAATAACATGGTACCCACTTTGTCCATGCCTGTGCCTGACTCACTGTGGGGTCACCAACAAGTGCCTAGGAAGCAGTTACCAAAATTCTAGGACATGGGATGGCGAACTTGTGGACCATTGACATGAACAGGCGTCTGCCATCTATCCGGTGCATGCTTTGTCATTTGTGGTGTCTACGTTACCCAAAATCTTGGAAGTGCACACAACAGATGTTGCTACATTTATGACTAGCACATGTCCTCTCTCATTTCCACAATGACTTGCATCTAAGGTTTGGACAATTTGACTTCACATTCATGCAAGCATATTTGCAATAATGCATCTTGTGATGCACACACATTGTAGCCAATGCACACACATTGAGCCATAGGCATTGAGGTATTGTACTTATGTGTGTCACCTTGCTATCCTCTCCTGACACCAAACATGCCCAAATTGTGCAATACATATATGTAGTCTACACATAAGGCCATCTAGTGCGTCAGCCAAGCGTGAAAATCCTGTTAAGGAAGTAGCAGGTCATGGTCTGCAGCAGTATGATGTCTCACATGTGAACATACACCATCAACACCAAAGTGGGTACAATCAGCCTATCTCAGTTGTGTCACAAATGTAACATTACAGTAAAATGGAAAAAATACCCAAAACCAGTTCATCCCCGGAAATTTTGACACATATGCGTAAAAAATGCCGCACAAGCGTAAAAAAATTACGCTTATGCCTGAAAAACGACGCATAATGCCCTGAAAATTGGATAAGTGTTAAGACTATTTACAACTATATGGATGCGGCCTAATTTTTACTCCTGTGCGTTGAAAAAAATGACACACATACTGTATGCGTGAAAAAATATGACGCATAACAAAAAAAACGGCAGCCTTTTTATGCAGGAAGTGATGTCATAGGATATCCTGTATCCTGGGTGTACTTTCACTTTCAATTTGCAGTCTGTGATTCTTCTAGACTGTATGGCTGTGTTCTGAGTTTTGTCCATTGAATTTGTGCTTTTGTCTCCTGTGTGCTCCATTACTTGTTAGTTTGTGAAATAAATATTGTTGTTGTATACTGTCTGAGTGTGTTTTGTGTACAATTGTCCAGTATTGTATTGTATTTGTTATTTGTGGAAATCTGTTGTGGGTAGTGCTAGTTTGAGGATAGTTGGGCTCCTTTAGTTGTTAAGTTTACTTTTTTGTACTTCTAATTTCCCCCTTTTCTCCTTTGTTCTTCTTTATCCCCTTTTCCCCTTTTCAGTGCTGAGATGTTGGGTAGGCCACGTCTTGGCAGGATGGGTGAGGAAGAGGTTGTGGGGTTTATATGGCTGGTGTGCCATTTCCTCCCACTGATGATCGAGGCAGGGGGCTGGGTGATACAGGGGTATCACACAGAGGCACGACGAATCCGGTGGGGAAAGGTCTTGCATCACTTGCAGCGCGTGTATGGGAGCCAGAGGAATGACCACCAGCTGAAGCACCGCTGGGCTGACCTCATCACCAGGGAGCAAGATCTGCTGGACCACCTGGGAATAGTGATTGGTGGCCCTGTTGGTGAGGACCAATCATGTAAATGTGCACAATTAAAAGCTCTGTAGTGAAATCAGATGATTTGTACAATATCTGCCGGCTAAGTTGCTGACTGTGTGGAATGCTTCAGAAACATACAGGGTCATTGATGGACTATGTGAAGGACCACAATTGCTAGCTTTCAAGAAGCACGTGCTCTGCAAACTTACAGAATACTTTTGCCTAATGTAATTTGGTGCCGCCTTTGTGTCAGACAGAAACACAAATTAGGAGCCAATCATGTCCATATAGGTCACATTTGGCAGTGAAGTATAGATTAAAAAAAATATTGGCAACCTTTGTTGACGCAAGAGCTAGACTGACTTTCTAAACACTACATGATGCAGAAATTGAGTGCTGGCTTCACGTCAATTGATGATAGCAATGTGGCCCAGACATATGTCTCATGTGTGTCTGGTGAGTGTGTAAGGAAAGCGTTTTTGGAAGTTCTATGAATGTTAGGGATTATTGTGGTCCTTCATCATTTTGGATACATGTCAGATCTGGATTTGGAAACATAGGGAAAAGGTGTAAGGTGCCCTCGGCTAACATCTTACACTGGTATTTGGTGTTTGGTGTTCCACCTTTCGTTTCGTGATGGCAGGCCAAAGGTATGCACATGGGTTCATATCTCTATGGTTGGTGCAAATCACTATAGCTGGGCCACCTCAGATGAAGAAAATGTAACAACATGAGGGCTTACAAATGTCCCTGCCCCTCTGTACATTGTACCTATGTGTCATAGATGTGTCATGGCCACATAGGCTGTTTGACTGGTAATGCAGTCCTCAAGTAACCAGGCTTTGGATGTCTCTCTTGGATGCACATGATGAGACAAATTATTATGTCTGCTCACTAATGACGGAGCATGTTTGCCACCACATGATACTTAGGGCCACTGCATGTGTGCAGATATGTGTGTAATTGTCACAGGAGACCCATGCTATGTACATGTTAGCCGTGCTATATCGGATGCAGTATCATCATGCCTGAGTGGCTTTACTTACTTATGTCATCTTACACATAGTTTTTGTGTTTGGAATTGTTGGTCAGTGCACAGATTCTGAGCACATTTCTTCCTTCCATGCCTTCCAGGTGAACCGGCACCCTACACTGTGGGTGAGGTGGCTTCATTTGAGGACCCCGACAACTCCAGTAAGTGTTGATATGTCTGTTATGTGTTGTGTTTGCTGGTGATGTGTGAAGGACTCCTGTGTGTTGAAAACATAGCAAGGTGTGATGCGCTGGCCCATCATTTGTCTTGTTCCACGAGTGGGATTTAATTTTCTAAGCATTTTGGAGTTTGCCAATGCTTATCCTATTGTCTTATCTAGGGATTCTAGGTCATTCCTGTAGGCCCCGCAATGTGAACTGGGGAGAATCATGTGGATAACACTTGTATCAACAAGAGTCACACTGGAACTAAACTCAGATTTAGTCTGCCTGTCAGACCCACATTCTCCCAGAATGGGGCTGCAAAATGCTTACCCACAGACTTCTGCTTCCCTATTCACCAAAGTACTTATGAAACTGTAGGGTGAACTTCCTAGCAGCAATGGCCTAGGCGTGCATGCAAATCATGGCCATGAGTGTTCTTGCATCTCTGTGTTAGTTGTAAGTCATGCCTTACTAGAAGTATATGATGTGGACAAACATCTGCATTTCCAGACATGTGTGGCGCTGGGATTGGTCAAGGGTTTGCTGTCTCCTATTTGTAGATACCTTACCTGTGGTGTGTGTGTAGAGCCAGACACATGTCCAGCTTTCTATAGCTTCCTGGGTGTCCATGTTGTTTGAAATTGTTAGTTGTTTTTCCACCCCCACATCCTCAAACACAGGCATGGGTTTGTGAATAGTGTACCTAAGACTGATGATACAAGTATGTTACACAGACATGTAAATCAGTGAATCTTTGGTCGGAACGTAGTATTCACACTCAGGTATAGCACATGAGTACTATACTAGCAAGTCCATTTACAACTTGCAGATCATGTGGCCCTAGATTTCCATCCTGCACACTGACATTTGTAGCCCTGGCATTGGTGCAGGATGTGCTGCATGATTGTTAGCTGACAACTAACACTGAACTCTGATGCCAAATTAATGCCAGTTGTTACCCATCTTGTAGGGTTTGGATGTGCTATGTGTAATACGACCTTTATAGGCTGGCCTGCCATGTACTTCCTCAGGGACATTCAATGATCTGTATGATGATAGGAGCTGTTACAAGTACAGTAGATGTACTGTCTGATTTACTTCTTGTGCCATTTCACACAATGCTGTTCCTAATGTAATTTTTTGCCTTTGTCTTCGCAGCTGCTTACATGACACCCATCCAGGTCTGTGAGTTCCAGAAGCAGGCAATGTGCTACCAGCATATCCTGCTGGTAGATTCGGGGTTCAGATGGATGGCCCGAAGATACAGGAACGAACGGGCCTCCGGAGCATGGAGGGCTTTCCCACAGGGTGGCCCTACTTTGCCCACCACAGCCACCACCACTACAACCACCACTTCCAACCAGGTGGCACCAACCACAGCTGGGACAGTTGTCCCAACAATGTCTGCAGTAGCTCCAGGGCCTAGCAGTGGAACACCTTCAGGGCAGCCCACAGGCATAGACTATACAAGCCCACACACATCGTCAGCTGGTACCCAGACCGCCCTAGCTGCTGCAGTTGACCCTGCAGATTTTCAGGACATGCAACGCAAAATGGACCGTGTCCTACGGAAAATTAGTCACCTGAGCCGGGATGTTCGCCATATGAACAGGCGTGTGCGGTCCATAAAGCGGACCCTCTGGAGGGCCAACCTCTAGACTTTTTAAATGGACATGATTCCATACCTTGATCCCAAGGGTAGGTCGCTCCCCCTGCCGCTGCAGCTCCTCCAGGTTCCTGAGTTCCTGAGACCCACCCCACAGTAAGTACCCCCCACCTCCCAGCCCCTCGTTCTGCCCCGCGCTACTCACCCTCTCTCCTGCTTCTTTTTCTCTTTCCTTCTTCTCTGTTCTTCCTCATCGATCCTCGTCTGTATTCTTCTTCTGTACTCCTCTTCTCCCCGTCTTCTCTCCTCTTCTCTTCTTCCTCATCTTCTGCTGTGGTATTCTGCACTCTGTTTCTTCGTTTTTTGTATCTCCCTCCGTGTTCTTCTGTGTTCTTCTGTGTTCCTCTGTCTTCTTCTGTCTTCCTCTGTCTTCTTCTGTCTTCCTCTGTGTTTTTCTGTCTTCCTCGGTGTTCTTCTGTCTCTCTCTGTGTTCTTCTGTATTCTTCTCTGTTCTTCTGTCTTCCTCTGTCTTCTTCTGTCTTCCTCTGTGTTCTTCTGTATTCTTCTCTGTTCTTCTGTACTCCTCTCTGTTCTTCTGTGTTCTTCTGTGTTCTTCTGTGTGTCTTCTGCTCTTCCGGTCTTCTGCTCTTCCGGTCTTCAGTCCTTCCGGTCTTCTGCTCTTCTGTTCTTCTTTTCTTCTGTTCTTCTTTTCTTCTTGTCTTCTTGTCTTCTGCCTTCGGCTCTTCTGCCTCCTCCGTCCTCTTCTCCCCGCGCCTGCCCTCCTGCTCCTGCCTCATCCCCCTCCCCCACTCGCATCCCCCCCTCTATCTCCCCTATCTAACCCGTTCACTTTCTACCTCCCTCACTCCTCCTATCTACCTATCTCTCCATCTCTCTATCCCACTATCCAACTCCCTCACTCTCCACCTCCTCCTATCTTCCTATCTCTCTATCTTTTTCCCTATCTATCGATTTCTCTATCTACCTTTTTCTCTCTACCTATTTCTCTATCTCTCCCCCCCTCCCGCCACCCCCTCTATTACCTATCTTCCTATCCCCTCACTCTACCTCTCACCCTCACCCACCTCTACAACCCCCCCTCCCCTATCTTCACAACCCTACACCTATCTTTCTCCCTAATCTCCTAAACCTCCTAACACTCTCCCCCCTCCACCCTTAAACCCCCCTCCCCCAGCTCTTCTCACTCTACCTGTCCCCCCCCCTCCCTCGCGCTTTCCCGCCGCGACCTCCTGCATGCCCCCGCCCCCCAGCTCCCATTCGCCCCAAGCTGACCCCTCCCCCCCCTCCTACCTCATATGGCGGCCGCTGCGCGACAGTGGTAGCGACCCTTGACCCAAGGGTAGGTCGCTCCCCCTGCCGCTGCAGCTCCTCCAGGTTCCTGAGTTCCTGAGACCCACCCCACAGTAAGTACCCCCCACCTCCCAGCCCCTCGTTCTGCCCCACGCTACTCACCCTCTCTCCTGCTCCTGCTTCTTTTCCTCTTTCCTTCTTCTCTGTTCTTCCTCCTCGCTCCTCGTCTGTATTCTTCTTCTGTACTCCTCTTCTCCCCGTCTTCTCTCCTCTTCTCTTCTTCCTCATCTTCTGCTGTGGTATTCTGCACTCTGTTTCTTCGTTTTTTGTATCTCCCTCCGTGTTCTTCTGTGTTCTTCTGTGTTCCTCTGTCTTCTTCTGTCTTCCTCTGTCTTCTTCTGTCTTCCTCTGTGTTTTTCTGTCTTCCTCGGTGTTCTTCTGTCTCCCTCTGTGTTCTTCTGTATTCTTCTCTGTTCTTCTGTCTTCTTCTGTCTTCTTCTGTCTTCCTCTGTGTTCTTCTGTATTCTTCTCTGTTCTTCTGTACTCCTCTCTGTTCTTCTGTGTTCTTCTGTGTGTCTTCTGCTCTTCCGGTCTTCTGCTCTTCCGGTCTTCAGTCCTTCCGGTCTTCTGCTCTTCTGTTCTTCTTTTCTTCTGTTCTTCTTTTCTTCTTGTCTTCTTGTCTTCTGCCTTCGGCTCTCCTGCCTCCTCCGTCCTCTTCTCCCCGCGCCTGCCCTCCTGCTCCTGCCTCATCCCCCTCCCCCACTCGCATCCCCCCCTCTATCTCCCCTATCTAACCCGTTCACTTTCTACCTCCCTCACTCCTCCTATCTACCTATCTCTCCATCTCTCTATCCCACTATCCAACTCCCTCACTCTCCACCTCCTCCTATCTTCCTATCTCTCTATCTTTTTCCCTATCTATCGATTTCTCTATCTACCTTTTCTCTCTACCTATTTCTCTATCTCTCCCCCCTCCCGCCACCCCCTCTATTACCTATCTTCCTATCCCCTCACTCTACCTCTCACCCTCACCCACCTCTACAACCCCCCCTCCCCTATCTTCACAACCCTACACCTATCTTTCTCCCTAATCTCCTAAACCTCCTAACACTCTTCCCCCTCCACCCTTAAACCCCCCTCCCCAGCTCTTCTCACTCTACCTGTCCCCCCCTCCCTCGCGCTTTCCCGCCGCGACCTCCTGCACGCCCCCGCCCCCCAGCTCCCATTCGCCCCCAGCTGACCCCTCCCCCCCCTCCTACCTCATATGGCGGCCGCTGCGCGTCTGCGCGCAGCGGGTGCGCCGCTGGCGCGCCGGAGGTGCGCCAGAGGCAAGCCCGTCTGCGCCCGTCCGTGCCTGGCCCGCGCCCAGCGCCATGACCCCTGGTCCCCAGCGCTCCCAAGCCCCGATGATCCGCTATGACCCCACCACCCTCCATGCCCTCAACCCAGGACGCTCCAACACCTGCTTCCAAGCTCACCCCAAACGCACCCATGGACCCTTCGCCTGCAACTCCTGCAAACGCATCTTCCACCACGCAACAACTACGACCACAAGCCCACGCGCCATCAACCACCTCAAGTGCATCCTAGTCAACGCTCGCTCCGTTCACAAACACGCCGTTGAACTCTGGGACCTCCTAGACTCCACAGCACCGGACGTCGCCTTCATCACGGAGACCTGGATGAACGCCTCCTCTGCTCCAGACATCGCCACCGCCATCCCCGAAGGCTACAAGATCTCCAGGAAAGACCGCACCAACCAAGTAGGAGGAGGTATCGCCATCGTCTTCAAAGACTCCATCAGCGTCACCACCTCCACTGAAGACTCCCCTCTTGCCGCTGAACACCTGCATTTTCAGATTCGCACCGACCCGAGGACCACCCTCAGAGGATCCCTCGTCTACCGTCCTCCCGGACCTCGCACCCCTTTCAGCGACACCATCGCCGACTTCATCTCCCCGCACGCCCTCGCCTCACCGGACTACCTCCTCCAAGGCGACCTCAACTTCCATCTGGAACAAAACAACGACCCCAACACCACCACCCTGCTCGACAACCTCGCCAACCTCGGCCTCAAACAACTGGTGAACACTGCCACCCACATCGCCGGACACACACTCGACCCTATCTTCTCCGCCAGCAAACACGTCTTCTTCAGCCACGCCTCCGCCCTTCATTGGACCGACCACAGCTGCGTCCACTTCACATTCCGACGCGAGACCCGCCACCTCCGCACTCAACCCATCCCTCGCCGACAGTGGAACAAGATCCCTGAAGAGCAACTCTTCGCCGCACTCACCACCAACCAACCCACCCTCACCACCGACCCCAACGTCGCAGCCCTCAACCTCACAAACTGGATCTCCAACTGCGCAGACAACCTTGCTCCCCTCAAACGCTCGCAGCGACAGAACAACACCAAGAAACCCCTCTGGTTCTCTGACACACTCAAAGAATCAAAGAAAACTTGTCGCGCACTTGAGAAAGCCTGGCGCAAGGACCGCACCGCTGACAACATGACCGCCCTCAAGAACGCTACCCGCAAACACCACCACCTGATCCGCACTGCCAAAAGGAATTTTTTCACCGACAGACTGGACAAAAACAGCCACAACAGCAGAGAACTCTTCAGCATCGTCAAGGAGTTCCCCAACCCCAGCGCCAACGCCAACGCCGTCACGCCCTCACAGGATCTATGCGAATCCCTCGCCACTTTCTTCCATCGCAAGATCAGCGACCTCCACGACAGCTTCGGACACCAGACCCAACGTAACACCACCGAACCCACATCCCCGACCATCACCCTCAACAACTGGACCCACATCAGCACGGAAGAAACCAAATCCATCATGAACTCTATCCACTCCGGCGCCCCTTCGGACCCCTGCCCGCACTTCATCTTTAACAAAGCCGACAACATCATCGCCCCGCACCTCCAGACTGTCATCAACTCTTCTTTTTCTTCTGCTACCTTCCCCGAATGCTGGAAACACGCCGAAGTCAATGCCCTACTAAAGAAACCTACGGCTGACCCGAGCGACCTGAAAAACTTCCGCCCCATCTCCCTTCTGCCTTTCCCAGCCAAAGTAATAGAGAAGACCGTCAACAAACAGCTGACCACCTTCCTGGAAGACAAAAACCTGCTCGATCCCTCACAGACCGGATTCCGAACCAACCACAGCACTGAAACCGCCCTCATCTCAGTCACAGACGATATCAGAACCCTGATGGACAACGGTGAAACAGTCGCCCTCATTCTTCTCGACCTCTCGGCTGCCTTTGACACTGTCTGTCACCGCACCCTAATCACCCGCCTTCGCTCCACCGGGATCCAAGACCAGGCCCTGGACTGGATCGCCTCCTTCCTCGTAAACCGCTCCCAAAGAGTCTACCTCCCTCCGTTTCGCTCAGAACCCACTGAGATCATCTGCGGCGTACCTCAAGGCTCATCACTCAGCCCGACACTCTTCAATGTCTACATGAGCCCCCTCGCTAACATCGTACGCGAGCACGACATCATCATCACCTCCTACGCCGACGACACCCAACTTATACTCTCCCTCACCAAGGACCCTGCCAGCGCCAAGACCAACCTACAAGAAGGTATGAAGGACGTCGCAGATTGGATGAGGCTCAGCCGCCTAAAGCTGAACTCTGAAAAAAGTCCTCATCCTCGGCAACACCCCGTCCGCCTGGGACGACTCCTGGTGGCCCACGGCCCTCGGCACCGCACCGACCCCCGCAGACCACGCCCGCAACCTCGGCTTCATCTTGGACCCCCTTCTCACCATGACCAAGCAAGTCAACGCCGTGTCCTCCGCCTGCTTCCTCACCCTCCGCATGCTCCGCAAGATCTTCCGCTGGATCCCCGTTGACACCAGAAAAACCGTGACCCACGCCCTCGTCACGAGCCGCCTGGACTACGGCAACACCCTCTACGCTGGGACCACCGCCAAACTCCAAAATCGCCTGCAACGCATTCAAAACGCCTCAGCCCGCCTCATCCTCGACGTACCCCGCAACAGCCACATCTCCGCACACCTGAGACACCTGCATTGGCTCCCAGTCAGCAAAAGGATCACCTTCCGACTTCTCACCCACGCACACAAAGCCCTCCACGACAAGGGACCGGAATACCTCAACAGACGCCTCAACTTCTACGTCCCCACCCGCCCCCTCCGCTCCTCTGGCCTCGCACTCGCCGCCGTCCCTCGCATCCGACGCTCCACGGCGGGTGGGAGATCTTTCTCCTTCCTGGCGGCCAAGACCTGGAACTCCCTCCCCACCAGCCTCAGGACCACCCAGGACCACTCCGCTTTCCGGAGACTCCTAAAGACCTGGCTGTTCGAGCAGCGATAACCACCCCCTTTGTCCCTAGCGTCTTGAGACCCGCACAGTGCTTCCAGATTTGGTATTGGGGAAACTATTTTAGGTCTAACTGCTGTGTGATATTCAAGGAAACCCTTATAAGGTGAGTGGTCGTAAGCACTATTGTAGTATTGTGTTCATGACTCACAGACATCATTTGTGACACTGTTCAGCATGATTACTTATTTGGATGAAAACTCAGACACCTTCATTCATGCAGTTTTTTGAGTGTTTGCTTAGATTTGTGGGCACTGTTATATGTGTTAGTATTGCATGGTGACAACATTTTGCTGCCACTATTTGATGACTTAGATATCCCTTGAGGAAGCATTATTCTGTCCAACACAGCATGATGGTGTATGTTTTCTCTTTTTATCAGATATTACCCTCAGGAAAGGCAGAGAATGATGCAATCCAGGCCACTGTGCAAAGTTATCTGACTACATAATTTCAGGACAGTTGTATTGACAAACTACGTTATTTGACAGGAGGCACATTTCAGTTACCTACTGCACAATTGATGTGTCACATTACACAGAGACAAAGTGGTTGTGTAAGTGCTATTTATTGAAAAGTGCTGTGGTGGTATATGTACATTGTCCAAGATTGTGAGTCCATTATAGTGAGATCTTCCATTGTGATCCTACACAAGTGCTAAAGGAAAATGCATTTGACATGCTGGAGTGATGTGTCAGACAGTGCAGAGGGACAGGATTTGCCAGTGAGTAAGTGAGAGACAATCACTGGGCAGGATGACAAGATAAACAGTGGTTTGCAGAACAGTCATCGAGTACAGTAGTTGTTAGACTGGCATGTTACAAAGCGCTGGACCTTGGTAATAGTTGGCCATGTGGCAGGGACTAGTGCTTCCGGGTACTTTTCCGTGTGAAGGTGATCTGTTCCATGTCTTCTTCTTCTGATGGGTGTGTTGCCTCCTCTGTTCTTGGTGGTGGTGGTTGTGAAAGGGCAACACACACCTCAGTGTTAGAAGTGGTGGAGTCAGACATCCCGGTCGCTGCTACCTGTGAAGGTCTTAAGGGCAGTACTGCTGCAAGGAGGATCTGGTGATTCTTAAGAATAGCAGCCACATCACGATGGTAGGCAGCCAGGTCGGCCCTGAGGGGGTCATGATTGCATTTGTGCATACAGTGGAAGGTTTGGGGTGCGAGGTGTTGTGGCAACTCCCTTACTGCAGTGGTGAATTCCTTGACAGTTTGTTGTAGTCTTTGCAGGAAGGATGTTAGGGCTTGCATGGCTGCTGCCTAATCTGCAGATGACATCATGCACGAACGCACCCCCTCTAGGCTGGCTGCCATAGTTTGCGTCCCCACACGCACCTCCTTGGCCAGCTCCCGCTGTACTCTGACTACAGTTCTCTCAAAGCTGGGGCCTGTGTCGTCTGAGTCCTCAGCTGTATTGGGGCTGGCAGGTCTTACAGTTGGTGTTGTGGGTGGGTCCTCTGTAATGGCTGCTTGTTCTGAGCTCCTCCTTGTGACTGAAGGTGGGGTCTGGAGGGTTCCAAGGACATATTGGATGGTCTGTTGGCTGATGCTTGTCAGCTCGTCATCCATGTCATCAGGGTATTCCTGGGCAGGCATATCCACAGGAGATCCATCATCCTCTGCAATGAAATAGGGTACAATTAGTGTGTCTGTGTTGTGGCATTGGTGATGTGACATGCCTGCCTTGTGATGAATTCACATTGTGATCATGTTTCCTGTTCATTGCTCCAGTCTTTCAGATGGGCATTCTCCCAGGCCTATGGCCCACCTGCATGTCATATGTATTGTGGTAAGTTATTAGACTTGTCCGCATCATCTCCTCTTGTGTTGTTTTAGGCCAAATAGTGAATTGCCACCTTCTTGTCCTACTCAAGCCTCCGTCTACATCCATTCTCATGGTGAGGCCTTTCACTGGCTGTGGGTGCTGGGGCACTAGCAGCACACTTGACAATCTGGACCTGCCCCAGTCTCTGATCTTTCACATCCACTTACATGTAGTTAACATGTAGCGTATCCTATGCATAGCATTGTTATGGCACGATATGGATGTCAGCATTGGTAATGTGTACATCTGATGTAGGGGAATGTGTGGTACATTGGATTGCCCTAATAGTCGTAGCAGGGTCCTATTTCCTCCTATGACTGTGCAGGTGTATGTCAGTGACCAGTTACATGTGTCCTCCCCTCAATGCTGTTGTCTGAGTAGTATGACATTTGGGATGTTGCATTGTGACCCAGGCACAGGATGGACCCTGGGATATGCAGCATGGGTGTGTCCTTAGTGCTGTATAGCTCCTACTGTTAATGACATTGGCTGATATTTTCGGCAACTAAGGGCATTCACATTTGACAGGACTGGAGTCTTTGTCTTATTTCAGGGGATTGTTGAAGTTGTCATCCTCAACCCACTAATTTAGTGGTGTGTATGATCCATGGGGACGTTACTGCCATTGGTTACTTGACCAGCACACACAGCGGAGGTGGTAGTGGCAACTGTTGTCACTGTTACATTCCAGTTGTCGATATGGCTAGTGGTTGTTAATTGGGCCCTAGTTAATGTAGGGGGTATAGTGGCTGACATGTGACGGGATGTCAGTTTGACGTTGTGCCCTTTCCTCCTGGCGTGGCTTTACCTTTGCTCAATCGTTGGCATGGCAACATTCCCCCATGGGCTGTTGTTGGTGTAGTGTAATGGTGTGCCCTGTTGCAATCTCTCTGTGGGCTTTTAACTACACCCATGTCACGCTCATCAGTTTCATTGGTTCATGGGCTTACCGTTTCAAATTTGCTTATTTTCATTTGTAAGAGGCATACACATGGCATGCATACCTTTTCCGGTATTTAGTCCTCCTCAACAGCACCGGTAAACTACTGAAAACATATGAGGCTCCATGTTTTTCTCATGGCTTCTGGCCTACTTTTTATTTTTATTTCCTACACAGAGTGATCTTGCTGGCCATTAGTTGAGTGCTTTGCATGATATCGAACCTATTACATAGATATTTGCGTAACTGCCACTATGTTTGTCTGCAAGCAAACTTCTGCTTCTTTTGTGTGCTCTGTCACACTCATGGTGTGGCACTTTAAATCAGCTCACTTATGTAAAACTGTATTACTTTTCTTTTTCAGTATATGTGGCAAGAAAAGTCAGGTTAGGACTTGACAACGCTAATAGTTCTAAGTCAAACAAATGCAAGACCCATTGCATTGCAAATGCTTGTTATATATATGTCACACCTAAATTAGGCCCTGCACAACTTAGAGTGCAGGGTACAATGTATTTAACAGGGATGGTATGTACTTTTAAGTATTACATGTCCTGGTTGTGAAAAACTCTCAAAGTAGTATTTCATACCTGCAAGGCCTATCTCTCCAATAGGATAACATCGGGATTACCTTATTCTGTTTTATAAGTGAAATTCACAGTCTGGAAGAGATTAACTTTTCAAGTTTGGTGCCTTTGGAATCACAATTTAAAATCACCAATTGAAGTCAGATCATAACTTGTAATTCTGAAAATACCACTTTTAGAAAGTAGACATTTTCTTACTTTAGCCATTTGGTGACTGCTGTCTGCCTCTGATCACCTGTCTGGGGCGGGTGACAGCTGATTCACCCCTTGATCCAGAGTATCAGGGACAAAAAAGACTTTGAACCACTGTGCTTCAGCATTTGAATGTGAGTCTGCTCTACAATGTGGTGCCACCCTAGTCCTTGACCCTTGGAAGTGAGCCTAAGGTGTTTGCTCCAGCCAATGCATCCTATGTTGAGGGAGCAGAATCAATGCATCACCGCTGTTGCCTGGAACAGTACCAGAGTATCGCTACTCAACTGCCACTGCAACGGTTTTCCCAATCCAAAGTCCTCACAACCAAGGCAGCCTCGACACCAACACAGAAAGTCTGCATTGCAGCCTCTTTGCTCATCGAACGGACGCATCTCCTTGAATGCACAATGCATCCTCTACCCTTGTCTTTATATCACAACTCCCAGTGATTGGATCCTCAGCATTAAAGCAGCAGGAACTTGCACCCAAACTCTGCTGCATGTTGGAACTGGCACATCGCCACTGTGCATGGAGAAAATCAATACATCAACTCTGCTGTGTGTAGAATTTTGATGCATCACTTCTACTGAGTGGTTTAGAATTAATGCAGTGCTCCACAACCAAGATTAAGGTACTTTTGTTCAGCGGTCCTTACTGAGTCCATGTAGCCAGCTGCGCTCCATCAAGGTCAACCTGAACTTTTGGATTTGTCTCAGTCCAGCACGCCCAGATATCTCCTGATTGATGTTTATTGCTTCTAAACATTAGTTTGCAGTTTACTCATTGAAGATTCATAACTCACGTCCTATTTATTGGATTTTTGTTGTTTTGGTCTTATCTTATTTTTTTAAGTCACTCTATTTTTCTAAGCTTATGTGGATTCATTTTGATGCGGTGTTTTCACAATTTTACTGTTTGAAGTGTTCCAAAAATATTTTACACACTCCCTTTAAGTTAAGCCTGAATGCTCTGTGCCAAGCTACCCGAGCGTGAAAAATAGGTTAACTTAGGGTTTGCCTGCCACTTACCTTGACTGGAACTGTGGTTGCTATATGACTGCAACCCAATTTCTAACAGCCCTTTTTATGTATGCATATGTTTATGGTGTGTTATGTGACTGAGTGTTGGTTGTGTCGATTCATGAGCTCATGAAACAGCTATTGCTGCCGGTAGTCAGGCCTAAAAAGCTCCACTAATTCACAGGCATAACATATGGTAAAGAAGGATGAAAGATAATAGCTCCAATGTACAACGGTGAGTAACAATGTAAAACTTAACCATCACAGTTTGAAGACAGTTAACAAGAATTAATATTAATTGGTTTAAGATTCGGGCAATACATTGATCTACAATGGGCTTGGCCTACAAGTAACAAGTCCAGAGATACCGTATGCATAGTTGTGTAAGATAAATAAAACTTCAGGAGCTGAAGGGTGTCATTAGGACATGGATGTTTAGAATGGGACAAAGTAGATTTAATGTTTGAGGGATGTACTAGATAAAATGTATCATTCTTTGTAGAAATGAATAATGATGTCAGGTCCCGAGCTAAATTTGCAATTGACTATCCCAGGGAGGGAGAGGCCAACAGATCTAAAGGGCCAGTAATGCAGACCTGTGAGGATCTGATCCACTAAGTTTACCAACTAATTGACAAAGCATGTAAGAAACACAAGACTAAGACATCTGTTCCCCCAAAGCCTTAAATGAAAAACCACCTCATTTAAGACCAGAAATAAGGTATTTGGATTGAAGGCTCCAAGTATGTGTCCAGAAGAGGAACCTAACTTCTGGATGTCTGCAATTAAGTAATTATTTTTGATTTATAATTGGAAGAGACAGACTTTTGCTGCTAACATAAGTGAAATGTGATCTATAAATTTCACAAATTTCCTTTTTTTGTTTGTTGACCACACTAGTTCTGGATAAGTGCTTGTCTGCAGGTTCTTATATGTATACTGTTGAGGCTATACTGTAAGATTTTTCTGCAAGTCTCTTTTCTAGGTATACATACAGTATCCTTTCTGTAACAACAATGCCTGCAATTTGAAGTGAGCCAAACTCTTTCCAATTTCGATGTTAATTCCTTTGTGGGGAACCGCCAATACTGAAGCACAAGAAATTCAGGGCCTCATTTACATGGCCCTAGCAGCACACTGCAACAATGGAGCATCATTTGTTTTACCACCCAGTGGCGCAGTGTGCCAACCCATATTTACAAGGCCACACAAAGCCATTTTGTGTGGCTTTAAATGTCCTTGTAAATATGGACCCCTTTCACGCATAACACTGGGTGAAAGGGGCGTACCACAGGTGTTACGCGGGGTGTTCCCATGCAACACCCATGGAACTGGTAAGAATCTGACACATTCCCATATGTACAAGTCTCCTCAGGGGTGGCATAAGAATGACACAACTGGAAGAAATATCTTTGTTTCTCCACATTTTTCCTCTTTCTATGTGTGCTGCAGAATGCAGAAAGAGGAAAACACCTCCTGTGATTTCAAGGTGTCCCTTCCTGCACAAAAACAATCATCCCCGCAATGCACGAAGCTAACCAAGATAGGTGGTAGCAAATTTTCCTCTAGATACCACGCCTCATTTTTGAAAATGGGTGCCAAAAACATTATTTTTGTCTTTTTTATATTTATTTCATTTCCATTTATTTCGAAATAGGTTGATGATTTATTTTGTAGGCTGATAGAAATTTTGATCAATAGAACAATGATTTAAAAAAAAAAAAATTCTATTTGTGAAAAATAAAAGCACAGTTCACTTGATTTCACATATGAGTTCACATTATTGAATATTTATTTATATCACTGTGCTTCACATCATTTTATCTCCGATCACATCTCTGGGTTTCAATGTCTGAACTACATTTTTCCCTCTGTGATATATATATATATATATATATATATATATATATATATATATATATATATATATATATATATATGTATATATATATATATATACAAAAAAAATCAAGATTCAAATGCATCACCAAATCAAATGCCACACACTGGGCTTCTCTTTGCCAGAGAATTAGCAAATTTAAAAATGGGATGGTGGGAGAATAAACATGTTTAGGCCCCAGAAAATGATTTATTTGTGGACAAAGTGATAACATGGTGCCATTTCATAGACAATCTCTTCCTAATCTGGGATGGGTTAAAATTGAATTATGAGATCAGCAACACCAGGGTAACCTTTCTTGACAGTGAAATTTACATGCATGAGGGAGTAGTCTAAACAACACTACACAGAAAAATCATGGTAACAAATTCAGGGGCATATTTATATTCTGTTTGCGCTGAATTTGTGTCATATTTTTTAACCTAAATTCAGCACAAACTCATCTCCATATTTATATTTTGACGCGAGACCAGTCTAGCGTCAAAATATAGGAGTTAGCGTCATTTTTTTGGATGCGTGAAAACACCTTGCGTTATTGAGATGCAATGTAGGCCTTCCTGTCCAGAAAGTGACTCGAAGCCACTAGTGCCATATTTAACTCCCCATGCAAAAATGATGCACGGGTGGGAGGTAGACCCAAAAAATTACGTTTACCCGCTTTTCGCATCAAATTTTAATGACTGGGTCTCACCAGGCATTAAAATTAGGCACACACACCACTATACAGGAAAAACTCACAGAAGGAACATTTGCTACCTCCAGGACAACATGGAATTCATACTGCTATAGCAAGGCAACACTGCAGACGTCTGCAATGACAGCTGCTTCCCTGACCTCCAAACCATCAACCCCAAATACCACAGCGCTACCCACAAAGGCAACGCAGGAGGCAGGAGAGGATATTTGGGCAGAGGACAACCCTCGTCGGGCTCAGGGAGAAAGACATCATCAGAACTTACTGTCTCAACTGGCAGTCCATTCTACGCTTGCTGAACCAGATTGTACCAGACATTACAGCAAGGCTGCAAACTCCCTACAACATAGGACTGTTCACAAAACTCCTCACTGTTCTGCACATGCTGGCTTCTGGATCATTTCAGGCAACGGGTGCATTAGTGGCTGGTGTCTCCCAACCAGCAATATCTGTTTACCTGCCTAAGGTAATCACCCACCTCACACCTCTCCACATCTGCTTCCCAAACAACCAGCAACTGCAACAGAAGACTAAGCAAGGACTATGTCTGATTGCTGGGTTTCTGCATGTGCTGGGTGCAAAGGACTGCACTAATGTGCGACTGGTACCACCAGCAGCTACGGAACACCCATACAGGAAACACAAGCACACACATTCGATAAATGTGCAGCTCATTGTGGACCACCACAGGCTCTTCACCAACATCTCAGCCAAGTACCCCTGCAAAGTCCATGATGCTGACATATTCCGGCACCTGCACCATCAACGAGCAGTTCCAGGATGGACATATGGCAAAGGCCTATTTGTCAGTAAGTCAACCAACCAATCAAAACACACACAGCAAACCAACCCTGTAGGACAACAACATATACACCACAACAAAGATGCATGGGCATGGGACCACAGACATACTTGCAACAACACATATGCAACACCCCCCAGTACACCACCATGATTGGACATCACAAGCCCAAACACCCACATGCACCTGACACAGCCACAAACTAACAGCCACACCACGTGAAGGACAGGAAGAGCTATGTTCGTTTTGCATACAGGTCAAGATCACAAACCACTACAAGGGTCCACTGGTTGACTATTATGTATACTTCACACACGTGAGACCAAACCACCAATAGCTCTGCCATGTCAATGGCCTATGGCATGAGCATGTAAAGAAAGTCACACCTAGGCACATCTCTACCTCATTCATTGTGTGCAAGACTCAGGCACAATCCACAAGGCACAAGTTGTGCCAACCACAACTACATCCCATCTACACATGCCTGACATACCTGTAGGCTGCACATACATTTGTCAACTGCATCGTATTGCACACATCAGAAGACTAATGTACCTGCCATTATAGACAATGGGGCAGAGTCATGAGAAATGGTGCCACAACTACTCCAATGACACCTCACATGCCCCACTTAGCGCCCCATAACACCATCATGCCTGTACTGTAGACTAACAATAGTACACCTTAATGCAGATTCACTGTTAAACTGGAGTGTACTTGGATGCCATAGTAGACCCCTGTATGAGTATGGAGGATATGACTGGCAGTACATGCACTGTACCAAGTGACCTTTCAGAAATATAACAGGTCCCCCTCCTAAACTCTGCACTTTGCATGTGCAATAAGTCCGGTTGAAAATCCAATGACTAAGAAGATAGGACATACAAAGGTACCAAATGTGATCATTATGCTAATATATGATACACACCTTTGGACACCTGGACAATCATCATGAGTTTGTTGTCCGGCAGAGGCCGCTTGTTAAACTTCCACCACAGTTAGACTTCCATTGTGGTCTAAACCCTGCTGGCACCAATTAGGAGTTCACTGCTGGACCTATCAGTGGAAACATAATTGTCCATACGCCGGCCCAGCTGGGAAGAGGGCCAAAACATTGCAGCCAGTTTCTAAATGATCCGGCTGCAACGTGGCATTGTGGTGGGTGCAGCAGCACGGGTAGCAGTTATTACTGCATGTAATTTGTGCATTGGAAAGTGCTGCAGGTGTGGCCAGTGCAGGGGCCTCCAGGGGGGACCTGAAACACCCATTCAGCCAGTTGTTGCATGGCGGTGGAACTGGAATGCAAAGGCTGGTGGATTTGGGAGTCCAAATCCAGAGGGCTGTGCTGTTTTTCAGCTCTGCCCTCGCAGATTAAGACCGCTGGGACTGCCAGGCAGCTGGTTGGTGGCAACCTGCCAATGTTAGCGGTCCAAACGTGGTGGGTCCACCACGGTCATAAAGTGGGGGGTCATACTGCCATGACCGGAGCGGTCCAGCTGCCACTGTGAGTCAGGCATACTTGAGAACACCGGATTTGTAATGAGAGCCAAGATGGTTGATACAATCACCATCTGCCACTAAGCCCCAATAAGTGTTGCAATGCATGCATAATGCCACAAGCCTACTTCAACAGAATAGGCTGGTTTCATAGGGCAACTATGCTGGCCACATATCTAACACCATTGTGCTGCAAGGAGGTGGTATGCTCCATCTAATATGAGGACCCTGCTACTAAAATGGGCTACAAAAAACATGTTACATACATGATGAGCACACATATTGGAATCCAGATGGTCACATTCAGGTCCTTGAGCCAGTACCCAAGAATGACTCGCACACCAATACTGTCAAATTGAACCATATTACATGATCTGAAAAATACCCAACACCACAAACACCTCTGAGTCACCACTCAAACTGCAAACAACTACTGCCATGGAATATTCATGGTCCCTCTCAACTCTTCACTAAATTTCTCCCTCTTATCTTTGCAGCTGACCAAGGTTATGGCACACAGTTGTTGGTCATGACTTCATTTGCAAATCCGGATACTAATGAATAGCATGCCTACTATGAAGCACACCGGAAAACACGCAATGTGGCGGAGAAGAGCTTTGGACTTCTCAAATCCCGGTTCAGGTGCCTAGACATGACAGGAGGAAGCCTCTTGTATGCTCCCCCGCTAGTATGCAAGATCATACTGGTATGTGCTATCCTGCACAACATGTGTGTCAGAAACAACATCCCCTGGGATGGACAAGTAGATGTTCTCAATGAGGAGTATGAGGATTATGGGGATGAGGACCTTGAGGGGGACAAACCAAACACAGTGGCAGGAGTCCACAGGAGACAGACAATTGTTGACAACTTTTATACATAGTCAACCAAAAATGTACTCTGTAAATACCTCCAATAAATG
Organism: Pleurodeles waltl; assembly: GCF_031143425.1. Classification (NCBI taxonomy): domain Eukaryota; kingdom Metazoa; phylum Chordata; class Amphibia; order Caudata; family Salamandridae; genus Pleurodeles; species Pleurodeles waltl. Next base: position 705,907,858 of record NC_090449.1, on the reverse strand, counting down.
TTGTTCAACAACATAATTCTTGGTTTACTCATGGTCCACTATAGATACCTTTGTAGTGTGAATATAACCTCAGGGAGTGTGTCAGAAACACAGAAACAACACGCATGGTACACATTGTGATGTAGGGGGTTCTACAGACTCCATCTCACATATCAGTGACGCCCGAATCTCTGGCATTTGACTTTTGAGGGCCAAGATCAATACACCACTACATATATTGTTAGATCATGTGGGCAATGTGCTATTTCATGGGCCATTCACCAACACAACACCATCCCTAACACATAGCATGCAAGGGGGCCACACAAAAGGTAGGGGCTGTCAGGGAATTGAGGTAAAGTAATGTCAGAACTGAACACTGTCACAACACTGTATGAAAGTAGCTTGGCCTGCACCGTACATGTGTGACAAGGGGGAGACATCGTAGGTAACGTTACTTGTTCAGTAATTGCCCATGGTAATTAGTCAATGTTGGAAGCTGAGCCTGCACAATGTGTCCATGGAAATATGCACTGGAACTACAATAGACCACATCCCAGAAACATGGAGGACTGTACATCATGTATGGCACATACACTTTGGCTGTGGAATGGTCAATGGCTTGGCAGTGACATAAAGCAGCTAGGGGTATTGAATCCATATACAAACACATTACAGGTTGTACTGTCTATGATTTTCAATGAGAGAATACATCTACCAAATGATACTCTGACTGGAATGTAGGCAGAGTGTGTGGCACACCCATCTACATAGGATGCACACCTATCACACAAATAGGCTTCATTCACACATGCCCACATGCACACCTATCACACAAATAGGCTTCATTCACACATGCCCACTGCTAATAATGAGAAATACATGTAGACTAATGTATGGGTGTCCATTCTAGGTAGCAACAGCTATGCCATTGTCCACAATGATTGACATGTGTCTGAATGTCTACACAGTATGCCCGTTTAACAACATTACATAGCACATAGCAATACAAACCACTCAGTGTCACTTACATGACAGATCTATTGCATGGGACCAACTTTAACTAAATAGTTCATACATGTAATGGCCTTCTATAACAAAATCACTTGTGGCATGTGTGAACATGTGCAGCATTCTCCTGTACAGTCAGGGACCCATATCACACTGAGTCGGAGTGGACACAGCCACATCGTCAGCATCTGGCAAAGGATGAATATAGCACTAAGGAGATTTTACACCTCAACATCAGTCAGTCATGGTAAGAGTCAGCTAGGTTGTGGCATGTTGGGAGAATTGCATTGCCATGTTCAACAGTGGATGTGGATGGACAGCTCTGAGATACCCAGAAATTTGTCTTGATACAACATGCCATGTCATGTGGAGACTACTCAAGTGCTGTGGTATGTGCAATGTCATGTGTATCTGACACTCATTCTATCTCACTAATATCGCCAATGGGAGATTGACTACTGAGTTCACAATTGTAGGAGAAGGGCATATTTCCACATTACACAAGTCACATGAAGTATTCTGTTCCAATATCACTGGCAATGTTGTTGTAGAAGATGTGTAAAAGGTGCTAGCAAACAAAAGACTGGGAGCAATGGAGGACACAAACATACCTCACCAGTCATGGCAGACAAAAGGGGTAGTGACCAGACAAACGCCGAAACAGACAGTGTAAGACACCAATGTCTACATGTCAAGCTCTAACTGATGCACAGAGAGGGTGGGCACGTTAGTACATGACCCAGACATTCTTGCCACCACCACACCATAGTAAATGCCCTTCGCATGGTACCAGTACAGGAGAGAGTCACATGCAATTCAATCTTAAGCATTTCATTTGTCCAACCTTTACATCACACCAGTCATGCAACCTCTAAGCAGGCTGAACATGGACACAACTTTGGTCTCCTAAACATCCATACATGTCCTACGTGTGTAAACACACAACCTCTTCCCTTAGAGGAGAAGGCTGACATCTCGTACTGCATTGGAATTAATCACAACCAGGTCTGTTCATTCACATTTGAGCATGTCTCCATCTACTAGGGAGTGTGCACAGGCTGGAAATTAGCTATAATAAATGGTAATGATACCAGCTCAATAAACCCACGCACCACTGCTCTGACAACATCAATGCATGATAATGTCAGATGCTTGATGCATGTGCACAGGTGGTAGAGTGAAGTGAACTGCCATCAACTTGCAACTCCACATGCAAACCATGGGTTTGTGTTGCCACACAAACTCACATATTGATGTAGATGGTAGGCCTGCCATCTATGCTACTCTGCAATACTGCAACGCAGTGGTACAACATTGTATGTGACAGTCATGACTGACATGATGTTGACAAATCAGAAAATACATATGGAGGCAGGCACACATATCCCAAAGATCTCTGCACACATGTACCACCATAAGGGGCCAGCCATAGTAATGTGAATGGATTACCTCGCAGCAACACAATGGCATAGGTGCCACATAACCTGTGAGAGCATGAATGTACCCATCAATTGTGTACTGACGTATACTGCATATGTGTCAGTGATGTGACTAAACAGGCAATAGTTAAAAGAACAAATTCTGTTTATGCAGGAAGATGTCAATGTGAGCTTACATATTCCCTTGACACAGCAATGTTGTGACGTATGACACAAACGACACAACATATGTCCATACAGACACATGACTAATAGCATACTTCATCAACACACGTGTCAATGACATCTGCAGCAACTAAGATGCATAGGAAAATACATGGAACATGTGTAACTGTCCTAAAACTTGTTAATTACAAGAAGTAACCAGTGAGTAGACCCACATGCACACTCAACTTGACAGGGGATGTGTTATGGCAATGCAGTCCCAGTCCTCTGCATACATAGAAAAATGGAATGGTTGACACATGCCCTAGCATGTGTATGACACAAGGCCTAAATATAAATATTTTTGTAGGTATGTAGACATGTATTGCCCATAGACTTAACTATGTACACTACCTGCTACTCACTGGTCATACACATATGTGAACACATAGCACAAGTGTGCCAACATACATGTGGACACAGTATAGGACACATGCACATATGCGCACATTATGAGTGAGTGCCTACAGCTGAGTCATGAAAACATGTATTGGTTGCACATACCAATGACAACACAATGACATTCATGCATAGACTTGCACAAGTAGCCAAAAAACATATACCACTTAGTAGAACAGGCCATCTAACATGTGAAGCGCCATATTTACAGTGGTGCAATGTGTGCATTGCGCAAATCTGTAACCCTTTTCACTACATTATGCCTGCACCAGGCATAATGTATGCAAAGGGGGCGTTCCCCCATTAGGGGGTTGGAAAAAAGGAGTAAGGAAATCTATGAGATTTCCTTGCACCATTTTTACAGCACTTTTAATGCCTGCTGAAGAGCAGGCATAATAGGGGGCTTCCTTTCTTCCTGGCTCTACTCCTGCAGTGTACATCAACAGCATCATGAGAAATGATGCTATTACCCCTTACCCTGCGCCATGGTGTACCATATTTTCAATATAGCGCACACATTGTGGCAGTAGCGGGGTGCTAAGGGGTGCAGTGAAAGTGCTGCTGCACTCGATGCAGTGCCACTTTCCATAAATCTGCCCCCAAATGACTCAGGGTGTATTCAAGGGCCACAGTGGAAAATATAACACTACTTCGATATGCGTAAAAAAAATGACGCTAATGCATCAACACCACACAGCAATGTTGTGAAAATGACGCCTGGGTCCTGAGCGGCAATTCAACGTTACCACTGCACCATGAAGAAAAATTTACGCATGACTCTCAGGCGTAAAAAAAAAACATGCATGATGCTAAAAACATAAAGCACACACCCAGGAAGGGATGCACAAGGATATCCTGCCTGCAAGAATGTTACAGTAAGTGTAATTTCACTTTCACTTCACAATCTGTTCCCCTGTGACTGTGTGTGTTTGTGTTTTGGAGATGCTAGTGGCTCTGTGGTGTGTTTGGAGGTCTTGTTGTGTCCCTTGTGCTGTGTACTGTGTTTTTGGTGTATACATTGTCTATTCACTTATTGTATGTATTACTGGTGTACTGTTTTTGTCATTGTATTGTGGGGTGCCTGTCTGGGGTAGTTTAGTTGTTGGGGTAGTTTTGGGGGTTTGGGGTAGGTGTTGGGTTTAAGTTTCCTTTATTATATTTGTTTTGGGTGACGTCCTGTACCCTTTTGTCATGTTTGGAAAGGGTAGGATGGGGAGAATGTCTCCTGATGAACTAGGAAGATTCATCTGGTTGGTGGCCCATTACCTGCCTCTCATGCTCAAACTGGGTGGCCGAGTGTTCCTGGGCTACCCCACCGAGGTAAGGCGGGTGCAGTGGCTCAAGGTCGTGTATCATCTGGTGAGGATATTCAAGACTGGATGTAATGAGCACCAGCTCAAGCTTCAGTAGGCAGATCCGGTGGCAAGGGAGCAGGATCTGCTGGATCATTTGGGAATCGAAATTGGCTGAACTGTTGTCCCCATTGTCATGCAATCAGCTGCATTTAGCATTTGTCTGACAGTTGCAGATAAGTCTGTATGCTGCTTGTAATGGTTGTGAACATGTCGTATGCAACCTGTATGAGGATTATCTGCCCCACTTGAGGCCTACAGATCAAATGTCATACAATTTAGACAATGCAGGACACATGTATGATGAACCCTGCACAACCATCATGAAGCAGCATATGTAATTAACCCTAGCACAACCTTGGCACTGCCATGGCGTCATGTGATTGACAGTAAGGCAGCACTAACCTGCCATTTACCTGTACAAAGTGCCACAATGCATGCATTGCACCACTTATGCAAGGCTTGACATACATCATGGCAGTGTAAGCTATCATGAACGCAAGGGGGCCATTCTGGCACAAAAGGGTCCTCTATATTAGCAAAAAGAAGTCAATGAGACTGCTGCATCCCATTTGTGGCAGATTTCCTAATGTCTGCTCTTTGCTGCTGTTAACCACAAGCTCCCATCATGATCAATCGGCCCCTGGGTGCTTAGCAGGACTCTGGGAAAAAAATAATGATTGTAATCCTGCAAAGTGCCTGAATACTGTCAAACAATTTGGACCCTACTCCCCCTAATTACCACCGTGGTGCCCAGTCTATTTGAGAAGGCACACACATGGTAGTATCAGAAGTGCACTAGGGCCCGTACTTCAACAGGCGTAGCACTAGGTGCTGCGCCACTTCCATATCTATGGCCCCAGGTGTAGTGATGCATACACAATACAACTTTCTAATTATACAGCTAGGAGTGACCTCTGTGCCATTAAAAAAGCATGAAAGGGTGTGTAAAAATAATTTGAGGGGGGGCAAAATCCAGACCTCAGTGTCACAACAGATGTTCCAAAGAATGAATTCCAAATGTGATCTGTAGAATCTCCTGCTGCGTGCATCATTGGTCTTCACATGTAAACATGATGTTGGCCCACATTGCCGCATGCTGTGACTTAATAATGACTACCCACAAACATGGATGTGAGTAAAGGGTGCACTAAGGCCCACATGGACAGTATAGATTAAATATGCTACAATACTGTAGTCCTATTCGCTTCTTGGTGTCATTTTGCAAGACCATGTGAGGGAGCCTGACCATGCTCTTGGTCCAGACTACTGGCAGTTCCATCTGACCTGTGTATTGTGTATCACAGTCAGCCTAATACACTGAACTATGTTGTCCATTTTCATGAACTAGGATTTTCACTAAGCAGTGTTCTACATTCATGTCTTACAGGTGGACCTGCCACTTACACCATCGGAGAGGTGGTGAGATTTGAAGATCCCGATGCATCCAGTAAGTGACATATTGTGGCACCTGTTATCTACCCCAGGGTTTGGTGTCAGTCAGTCAGAAGAGTGGAATGCAATGAGTGATGTAAGTTTCTGGGCCAGTGATAAGAAATCATAGGAGGATGGATGGTGACATCATGGAGCTTGTGTAAGTAGACCACGCACCACCAGGGCCTCTATATTTGAGAGGCTACCAGGACGCTATGCCCTGCACCGTGTATACATGGTGGGCTTATAACACATTTTATGGCTTCAAATCAAATTGTAAATACGGCCCCTTCACATGCAGTACTTTGCGTGGAAAGAGGGTGCAATGGGTGCTGCAATGGCTGTGATATAGCAACACCCATACCAATTAGATGGTGTCCCAGACCTACACATTTCCTTACACTAGAGGCTGTACCAAATCCTGCAACCACACCAAGGTGTGGCATGAGCAGGCCACAAAAGGCTAACATATATGTTGCTGCACCTTCCATACTTTGCTCTTTCAATGGGTGCTGCATTTGGCAGCAGACATCAAAAGTGCAAAGTCCCTTTGTAGATTTTGTCTGTGTAGGAAGGTTTCCCTCCATGCACAATGACTATCTCCCCCTCAATGCAGCCAGCTAAGCACCATGCGGTCATGGTGGCTGGTTTGAGCACTGGAAGCAAGATCATCACTGGCGTAGGTGACAACACAGTGATGTGCCCTCTCCTATTCAATAGGGCTCATCCCTGCGTTGTGAATTTGTTGGAGTGCTGCACTACCAATTGTCTGTCAGCATGGTGCTCCGTCACATTTCCATCATGTATGTTGTGGGGTTGTGCAATGAGATTGGCTTGCATGTAGTTTTTAGGGCAATGTGTGCTGGTATGGAATTGTGTTTAAAAGGATTATTAATGGTTGACCACATATCTATGGATGTCTGCCATCATAGGTCACAGGTCAGCTGTATATGTACATAGCATGCCTGTTGTACATAATCTTGGCACAGCACCATAATCCGCAATGTGTGCCATACATAGCTCACACTTAATGGCAAGATGCCACAGATGTTGGGTTCCAACTTCATTACTCTCTATGGGATTCTGTGGGAGACATACACACACCACAGGTGACACAGTGCCCACCAGAGATGATGAGGTAGTGGTACGGCAAGGAGCCATAGTCTCCTGAACAGCAGTAATCAGTGTATAAAATGTGTGGACAACTCCACTCAAGATGTCTCAGGTCAAAGTCTGTTAATCTCCGAACACCAGATGTCAGCAGTGTAACCAATATGCATCACATCACATCACAGATGCATAGGAAGGCATTGCTGTGTGTGTAGCTGGTGCTGTCAGGATATCTGACATGCATCTGCTGATGATGTGAGACACTCTTGGATACAGTTGCAGCACACAAAGCTGTGACATGATTGCTGTGGCCTTCAGGGCGTCCATACAGCCACCATGTGCGTGCAATTGAACACACGTAGCACTACATGGCACAGGGTAGGGTGATCCAGTGCTGTAACATCTTGACAACAGCGATTGTGCAGGTCATGGTTTGCCCATCCTTTCTCATATCTAGGCAGCATCAATTGTACATGTGGCCACAGCATGGGAAATGCAGCTGGCCACCAGTTTTGTAGGCTCAGGCCAGGTTGTACACCTGGACACATTAATGTAGATGTACTACAACATAGAATATCAGCTTTGTAGTTGGCAGCCCCCCTAACAAGTGGTCCAGTCCTCCACTCCATCATGGGTGCTCAGGCCTTAGGCCATCACCAGGGGGGTGGATCTGATGGATTCCATGCCCAACCCCTTTCAGCTCAGGGACACAGGAAATCCATACTTGTTGAGACAAGTGATGCTCAAAGTGTAGATGAGAGTGATGTTGAGCAGTCCATTGTTAGTTCCCATCAGCTGTGGCCCCTCTTGATTTCCCATGGATTTACGTCATCCCACTGACATGTACAAGATACTAGTGATGTATGGTTGGATATAGAGGCAGATGAGGTGCAATACAATTATTTGAGGCATGTGTGTAGGACTGTATGTGTAATCAGCTGTAGCAATGCAAGTTACAAATCTGTACATGCTCCACCCAATGCTGATACTGATGGTTGCTTGTCCTCATTATACAGCTGCCCATAACCAATTAGGAAAGGTATCAGTTCAACCACAGGACACAACACTACTGCTACATCCTGGAGGTGCACTCAGGCTACCGCTGCATGGTACACCATTTCCATTCCGGGAAAGCATCTGGGGAATGGCATACATTCTCATACGGGGGACCCACTCACCCACCCAAAGCAGAGATTGGAGCAGGAACATCTTCAATGCAGGGGCTCCCAGCTGCACTCACCCCATCCACATCTACAGCATCAGTCACCACCTGCACCAGTTTTGCCACCACCAGCTGCTAGGCCATCACAATTGGAACAGGACCTATGTCGGGACATCATCCTGATACTCCAGCATTTGGATAGATTGAAGGAGACACTGGCAGAGGACCTCAAACTCCCCAAGTACATTAAAAAGAAGGTCAAGAAGTCCTGCACATGAACTCAAACTGTGATGGACCACCTCCCTTTTAAAGTTGTACCATATTTTAGTTTGGGTTTTATGTAGTTAGTGGTAGGTTAGTGTAGTATAAACATTAGCTAGGATAAGTGTAATTGGGGGTGGGTTTCTATTCCTATGTTTTTAGAGTTGGGTTGTTGGGTGTGGGGGTCATGCTGGGGTTTAGATGTTTTATTTGGGAAAAAAATGAAAAATACAAAATTTACTATTAAAAAAATACAAAATATATATATTTATGTCATAGAATTATTTTGTACATGTGTAGTTATACCTCTTGTTTCCTTCTTGTTTCTTAAGGGGGTGGGAGGCCAATGTTTAGAGTGTGGTGTTTTATGTGTAAGTTAAGTTTAGCATAGGTTAGATAGTTGAGCTGTTTGACAAGTATAGTTAATATAGGTTAATTTAGGATAGGGTAGGTTTTAGTTGTTTTTGAGTAGATCCTTTTTATAATAAATATCCTGTTATCATTGCAAACAGTTTGTGTAATTAGTGTGAGTCTCAGGGTATTTGTGACATACTCAGTGAATTGCTTGTAGGTGATGAGACCAGCATACACATTTGTCATGTTAGGAACCTTGTGTCCCCACAGTCCTGCACTTTTGTAATGAGATTCTGTGACCAATGACATGGATTTTCACAATACAATCATTTAACTGAGTCAATGGATCACAATAGATGTAGACATGCTAATTGTGTACAAGGTGTTTATTTACAAGTGAAAGTGTTGTAGTGAGATATTTACAATATCAAGTTCAGTGACCCCATTTGTGAAATCTATACATTTGTAACACAATACAAGCCCAGGGTTGAGAAGCATGTCTTGGGACATGCTTCGGAGTGGTGTTGATAAGTGTGGAGGAATAATAATTGCTAATTGGTAAGTGAGAGACAATGACAGTCCATAGTAGACAGGTCAACAGTGTGTGGGTGAAGAGTGCACATATCCTACTGTGACAACACTGGCATGATCTTTAGCGTAGAACTAAGGAGAAGACTGCCAATGTGGCATAGGCTTGTGCTACTGGGTACTCTTCTGAGTAAAAGTGATCTGCTCCACACCTTCATCCTCCTATGTGTGTGGTGTCTCCTGTGCCATTGGTGGTGGTAGTGTGGTGGTAGTGGGGGCCACACACTTCAGTGGTTGAAGATGTGTAATCCCAATTCCCGGTAGCTGTCATTTGTGGTATAACATATGGCATCACTGCAGCAAGGAGGAAATGCTGATTTTTCAGGATAGCAGCAACATACCAGTGGTAGGCTGCCGTGTCTGCCCTAGGGGAGACCACTTCATGCTGAATGGAGTCCAGCTTGTTATCAATCATGCTGCTGCCAGTTTGGGAGGGCAGTTGTTCTGGCCTCTCCCTCATGGCAGCAGCTATCAGACACTGCTGGACTCCACTCAGTGGGGAGTATGTGCCTCAGATGGAAGCTTTGTGCATTCCCCGGGCACGTGTGTATTCCCTCTAGGCTGTCTGCCATGGTCTCCATCCCCACCCGCACCTGCTTTGCCAGCTCCAGCTGGACTCCTCCTACTGTCCTCTGGAAGTCCTGAGCTGTGTCGGTTCTGCTAGGTTGTAAATTTGGGGTGTTGGGTGGGTCATTTGGGATGGCTACTACATTGGTTGCAACTGGAGGTGTTATCTGGAGGGATACCAGGACATCTTGGAGAGTCTCTTGGCTGATGGTTCTCATCTGGTCATCCAGGTCATCAGAGAGCTCCAGGACAAGCAGATCACCAGGAGTGCCATCATCCTCTGCAATGAGATGGTGCAAATCAATCTTTCTATGTTGTGGCAGTTGACATGTCACATCATTAAATTGCTATTGGAGGCTCAGTGACAATTTACAGCCCAAACGTTGTTCTTGAGTGCAATTTCTCAGCCCTTTGCCCCTCCTGAGTGTCACGTAAATGGAGCTCAGGTGGTGCAATAGGCTGCATCATATTTACAAGGTGTGATGTATTTGCTTTTGATGGCTGCACACCATCTTGTTACTGTGGACACTTCCTATGCATCAATTTGCATGGTAAGGCCTTGAAAGTGCAGTGGTCAAGCCACACCAACACACACTGCAATTTGCCCCTGTCCCAGTTGTATGTGTTTTTCATTCACCAGAGAGACACCTAAACCATGCACCACCCCAGGGATGGCATTATCAAGCTGCTGCATTGTTTACTTTGACTGCTCCTCATGTAGATGTATGTGTATGTGTGCCACATTGCACAGCACCCATGGACCTAGCAGATTGCCCTTTCAGTTTCTGGTTGTGCTGGAAGGTGTTCCTTCCTACACAACTATGATCCCCCCCTCAATGCAGCCATCCTTGCACTATGGTGCAAGAGATGCAGGATTCTGGCACTTCAGCTAATTTGACACTGGTACAGGGGTGGACCCAGGGATGGCCAGTATGGATATCATTTGTTGATGTGAACATAATTTTCTACATGACAGTGCCTGATGCCACAAAAACAATGGACATAGCCGTTTGATTTATTTTGAACTTAGATCAGGGCCTCAAGTTAGTTTGATGGAGATTTTGCAGGTAGTTGTAATGGTGCATACATGGACCCTCATTGTAAGTCTGGCAGTACTATGACCACCAGAATGCCACTGGCAAAATGACCACTGCCAACAGCATGTGTGGAAGTGGCACATGTTGTCCATGGGGAATAGCCCATGGGCCAATGTCCTGGCACTGGCAGGTTGCCCGCAGCTTACAGACTGGCAATGCCACCTGTCTTGTGATACCAGACCAGCATTATGATCAGCGCTACTCTCCAGGTATGTTCCCACTTTTCCGCCAGCCTTTGCATGGCGGTCAAACCCCCATGCAAAGGTTGGTGGTAATGTGTGTGGTGTGCCCCTGCCCAGCCCATGCACCTGACAGGGGCAGTGCAGGGTGCCCCATGCCCAGGCACTTTGCACTTTCCACTGCCTGATTGGCAGTGAATGGAGCATCATGTGATGTCACACCCAATGCACCCCAAGATTAACGCTGGCTCTATTTTGTCCATCAACCATGTAGTGCTAACTGCCCCAGACAGCTGACATGAGGACACAGATTTCCAACCCCAATCCCCGCATGTTACTCATACTGCCAACCCATGGAGGGTACACTGCGCTAGCAGTCTTACCAATGCCAGACTTGCCCACGCACCATGCCCTGCCCCCAAATGTGAAAATGTACACCATGATGTTCACAGACATACACCATATGTTGTGTTTGTGTGATTGTTTCCCTATTCCTGTGTGGCTCACATGGTTGTGTCAAAGTTGTTCTGGGCTCAGCCCGTATGTGTTGTGACCTACAGATTGCAATCTGTAGTGCTTATTTCTGTAGTGTCACAGTTCTGACCAGCGTCAATATGTGTGGCTCCTCACTGCACCAAGTTAGTTACACTGGGTAGTGCCATGTTTCCTGTGATACAGGACCACCCTGTAATTCCCCGAGCAGCTGCACAGATTACTCTTCCCTGCACCCAGACAGGCATCCTTAGTGCATGATGGTGAAGTGGCTGCCTTAAGAGAATGTGTTGTTTATGTGTGGGGTGGTGGTGCTTCCGGCACATGTCTGAGTAATGTTAGCTATGGTGCCATTTTAATGTGTGGTGTAAGATGCAGCACACGTGTTGCGGCAATGAGACAAGACAGTTGTGAAGTGTTTCTGCAAAATACACTACCATGACATAACCCCAGGCATGGTATTGACTGACTTCCTAGTTTATGATGTCTTAGTTGTGTTGGTAGAGTTTGTTTAACTATATGCAATGGATGTTGTGATGACACAACCACAGGCACAGTAATTAGACATGCCTTCCATCCTATGTGCTGCATATGTACATGTTGGTATGTAGCCCTGGGGACTAACATATGTCCAAGTTGTGTATGTGTTGTGGTGCATGGCACAACCAAGACGTGTGTACATATGTTGCTTATGTTTGAATGGTGGAACTTGATTCATGGGCAATTTGTCCCTCTGCACTCCTTTCACATGCTTTGAGTGAGCCCAATGTGCCTCCCCCTTCTTGCATTTGTTGATTTAGCATCTATTTAGCCCATGAAACTTACCCCACTTTTGTGGTGGTTCCTGGTAGTCCGCGCTGTTCTGTCGTGCAATTCCAGTGACCAGTTCCTCTTGGATGACAACTGCATCCATCTGCTCTATCTTATCCGGGTCCTCCTGTGGAGCTGGACTTACACCTTCAGTTTGCAGTGCTGCCTTTCTGTTCCTTGCCATTTTCTCCTTAGTTCTTCAATTACAATCATTGCACTCGGTTACAGTTCTCCTCAACTCAGCCACACTGTTAATTTTGTCTACTCTTTAAGGCCATATTGCCTCTCTCTTGCAAACTGGCAATTTGGAGGTGATGAATAGCTGATGTTGGTGCTCCGTCACCTCTCTCACAAGAATTTCATGCTCCTCCACACTAAACCAACACCTTCTCTTTTTTTTCTCCTTCCCCTGGGACTTCTGTGTGTCCTCCTGGCTGGATCCTGGATGTATGGGGTCATCCTGCGGTTTCTTCTGGCCTGCTGCTTCCATTTTCCCTCTCCATTGCAAACTTTCCTGCATTTGCGTCTAAAGTTGATGCAAATGCGGGTTTAGAATGGTGCATTTCCGTTTGCGACATGTTTACGTGCTGTAAAACAGGTTAGAGTACATTTTGCAGTGTTAAATTCAGTTTGCCTTACGACAGGGCGCAAGGGTTAACTTCAAAATGTTTTACTTTAACCTGTTTTAAGCACCATCCTGCGTCATAGTATAAATATGACGCCCGGGTGGAACTAAAAAATGGAGCAAGCCAGCACTAAACTTTTTGACGTAAAACTGTGTTTGCACAATTTGGCATCAAAAAGTATAAATATGCTCCTCAGTGTTACATGGCAGTAGTTTTCACTAACCCAGTTTAAAATGGACCATCACATATGGGGAATTTCTGTGGATCAAGCTCAATTAGTCTGAATCATAAGAAGTGGAAAAACACAACAAAGAAATCCAGCAACGGTTCAGAGATAGAAGATACCCAATGAAAGTCATTCCAATAGACCTAACAAGTAGAAGAGAGAAAAGCAGAGTTACCCTATTACAGGAATCATTAAACAATTAGTTAATCATTTAGATTCCTCACAAAATACTCACAAAAACGTAATGAAGTCCAGAAAATCATGAAGAAACACTGGGACATTTTAAAATGGGGCCCCACATTAACCACCATAGTAGTGGACTATTGGTGGTGGGCGGGTGATTTGGCAAGGGTTGTGGTGATTTACTTGTCGGTGATTTTGTTCCATTTGACTGTGTAAAGATGTGTAAAGATGAAAAACTTCAGTATGCATCAAAAACCAGAATGGGAGAATGAATTGTTCACAATAAGTCCCAAGTTTGTTAGTGATGCCCTTTTCTATACAAATGTGAGGAAAAGAAAGAGTGGTGATTAAAAATGTGACATTGAGGTAAAAACAGAGAATGAAATCAATAGACTTTTTTGAGGGTTGCATTCGCTGGGGCACATAAAAGAGGAAATACATGGCATCATGTACTGACATTGTGAATTTCACATTCAGTACATTCACTGTCTTGTTTACAAATCTTATGAGAACATTATCACAGATCAGCAACATTGGGGGTTAATAAATTACACAATGTTGTATAGAAAGTAAAAATATGTTTGGCAATAAAAAGTGATGTAGGACACAGGCAGTTTATCCTGTGACCAAAGTCCTTGTGACTGAAATGTGTTGGGCACACCAAAAAGCCCACAACTTTCTTTATTGAACAAAGCAGTAGTAAGAACCACTTGGGAGTGCATCTTTCATTTCTCATCATCTGAATGGAGAGGGGAGTGGAGCAAATAATACGGCACAGCCCTGCTGCGGGTAGACACAGCACAGCACTGGAGATGCCAAGAAGGGCTACTTGGAGGATATATATATATATATATATATATATATATATATATATATATATATGTATTTGGATAGAGTGGTTCTGACTATCTGGTTCGTTCTGATTTTTTGCTTTTTGATCAACTGGTTTTTTAACTTTTACTGTGAGGAGCCTCATAGTTGGGGACTCAGCCACAGTAAACTCATGTTAAAATGTGCTGTGTGTGTTTACCACTGGCGCCTCCTTGCTGAAGAAAGACTGTTGTGGTGCAGCAAGAGTAGGAGGTCCTGAACTGGTCACATGTGATCATGTGTGCACATGTGTGTGCACTCGTGTGAGGGCTGCGCAGGGAGGATTCTTGGCTTGCCCAGCCCAAGAACTGCGCTCGGGTAGCCTGGCACAGAAGGAACTATAGAGAATGGGTGGTGACCTGGAGTTGGCCTCATGAAATGGGTGTACACATGTGAGAGATAGTCAGTGTGCTTACTGTCTTTTCACTGTAGGGACGCTGCATTATATGTCATTATTAGTGTGCTTACTGTCTCTTCACTGTGGGGAACTTCCATTAAATATCAATGGGAAAGGATGGCCTAGGGTGCAACTCAGGTCCCCAAGGGTCTACAGAGTCCAGAGTCACACCAACGTGCATTGTAACCTGTATGAAAATAATAATGCAGTAGGTTACAAAGCCATAGTTGCACAAATTGGACCACCTTTCATGGAACTCCCAGTGAAATCTTGGAAGTCTTGAGCTCCGGAAATTTTCAGCTGGATAAACCTGCAAGTCAGGCCAGGTCACGGTTGAGGTAAGCCGGCTTGACACACCATGACAGGTTGGTCCCTTTATGGAGCTTTTTTCCAAAAGTCCTCCAAACTTCTGGATCTTCTTCCAAAAGTTCTTAGAAGGTCCTTTAGAGGTCCACAACTCACCACAAGGTTCAGGGGCTCTGAGTTGCTCTTTGAGGGTTAGGACTCCAACTCCCATGATGCACCTGGTTCAATTCCAAAAATGACTACTAGCCACTGCTCTGCTGGTTAGTTCCTTCAGGTTTTGATGCAGAGGACTATGCAGAGCTATTTTTCACCTGTGGCAAGCAGGGAGTCCCTTCTTGAACCACTTGAAGACAGGCAAAGTCCTTCTTGTGGTGAAGCCCAAGTGGGCAGCTGGTGCAGTCCTTTAGAGTGCAGTGTCCAGGTGCAGGTCAGTAGTCCAGCAGGGCAGTCCTCCTTCTTCTGATGTTGTTTCTTGTAGGGATATGAGATGTGGGTGCAGCTCTGCCATATGTATCCTTGCTCCTGGGGTGAAAAGCAAGGGGGGTCGACTCTCCAATCACAGGCAAGCCACTATCCCCTCAAATGACCACTTCCTGTGAAGTGTGGGAACAATCAATCCTAGGAAGCAAAATTGATGGTACCCAGGGTACCATCAGAGTCAGGAAAACACCATCAAAAAGTGAAATATGGGGGCAAAAAGTTAGTGGGTCTCTGCAATCAGACCTGTTTTCTCACATGAATTTTTAACGTTTGAATGTGAAAATATTGCTAAAATGTTTTATTCACCAACTGCAACACCTGGTTGCTTGACCGGTATCTAAGAGCAAGTAATGGCTGACACTGATGCAGCACGTGTGTGATACAGAAGCCAGGTTTACTTCATTTGGAAAATTTACTCCTTGGATTGAAAGTCAAAAAAGGCAGCAGGATCTGACTGAAAAGCACTTTACTTTGTTGGATGGCCACTGAACAAGGCATCTGTGAATCCATTGCCTTTTTGGTGGGGAAGTTTTGAGTCGGAGAGATTTGAATTTTGTGTCCAGAGAAGGTCTATCATTAGCAAAATACTTTTTGCACCTTTGACAGTAAAGATTTACATGTCTGCAGAGAACCCATTGTTCTGCCATGGTGACAGAGTAGATAACTCCCTCCCTCTCCCAGAGGGACCACTCACTTTATTTATCAATGACAGCCAAGATGGTGGTCATTTATAATGCTCTTTCAGGAACTTCCAGTTCCTGCCAAAGCATTTCACTGTTTGGTGCAGGGCTGCCTCAACTTGTACGACCTCTCTTTGTACAGGGTAAAAGAGGGGGAGCAGGCCCAGTCTTCACAGCCTTCCTGGTTCCTCAGCTCACAGACAGAAGGCCCTGTCCTCTTCTCTTCTTCTACAGGTCCTGAAAGTGTTCTGAGAACAGTACTTTGGGTGTCCTATTTATGACAGGCACCAGTCCGTGGGTGGGGGAATCTCCTGGTCACTTTCTAATCAATTGGGGAAATGTTCCTAGGGTGACCCTGGAAACATTTGTTGCAGCATTTCCTGTGTACCCTACAGCAAACAATCCCACAGTTCCTCTACTACCTAAAACCAAGATAGCATCTTTCCCTGGACAGATCTCCAGTGGCCATCCTAGGCGTACACTAGGGAAATGAATAAACTCTCTGTGGTCACTCAAAATCAGTTCTGAGACTGTTCTTCTCCCACTGAGATTGGTGCCCTCCTGACTAGAGGTACAAGTCAGAAGGCAGTCCCAGGTGTTAGCTACATATTCCTGTAACAGGGTAGGCCTCTTTAAATGTATTTAAATTCCTGTGCACACTCCAGATGGTTATTCTGCAAGAGGATGTTCCCAGCTTATCAAGGAGTCAATTCAGCTTCTTGGAGACAGTTTCAGCTCATGAAAATGGCCCTCTAGATGCTTTATCAGGAGAAATGTAGCTTTTTAAAAGTGAATTGTCATATTATCTATTACAAATCTGACTTCACAAAAGATCTGGGCATGTAATAAATATTTAATAAATTAGAAACATGAAGTATGTAGCTGTTTCCTAGCTAGAGATAATTATATTACATTTAGTTGTGGATCCCACTGCATTCCTATCCTGCTACTGTGAAAATAACTTGCAGTGTATTTTCACTGTAAGGCCATGTATTACATTAAAAATTCACATGTCCTTCTTGTAAACACCATGTACTCTGCCTTATGGGAATATGGCCTCCATAGATATGGTCTGAAATTTTTAGAAGGAAGCTAGTAGGCTTGTCATAGAAGATATCTTGACAGGTCAAACTTGCAGTGTAAACTTGCACAGCCAGGTTACAGATGGCAGGCCTGCAGTCTTGTTTACCCTGTCATTGTAGTGGATGGCCCAATGGATGCTACAGTATATTGTGACATTTAATTTAGAAGCCCTGAGTTCATTTTTTCTACTATATATTGGAGATATATAGGTAAGTTGAATGTGCCAATCAAGGGTAAATAAATGTCATCATGTTGAAAGGGTATGCAAAGACATTTTACCTCTGGTGAACTGGGGTAAAGTGCATACAGTCCTACAACCAAAATAGGGTTAAGCATAAAGACACAAGAAATCCTGGTGACCCTGCAGTAACAGTACATTTCCAACTATACATATATAATGTAAAGTGCACACATATTCACCACATAAATATATTTATTGTGTCCTTTCAAAGGTAAAAACAGATTGCACAGATACAGGCAAGTGGCTAATCTTCTGTATTGTATAATTTCATGCTTGACTTTCAATGCACCTGGTCTTGAGAATTTAGAGTTCTCTGACTCACCCAAGATGCTCCTGTTGCTGGGGATGGTGTATTGTTTATGTTCTTGTGTTGCTACAGCTGACATGATACGTTGAGTTGTGTTGTTAGTGCTTCCACTAAATTGTCAGGGACTGATGTGCTACTCTTAAAATGTGGCTGATCCTCTGACTGCGATGTGTACTTTAGTGGTGGTCTATTAAAATATTTTCTTAACCTCAGTTTAACTGTTAATTCTGTTGATGTAATAAATTCTTCTGAAATGCTCTCTAGTTCTGACTCTGGTATGTAGTTTTGTGTGTTTTTGTAGGGGTGTCTCTCAACCTTGTAGTAACTCTTGATTCATTTCATCCAACAGACATTTTTTAAATGCTTTTTTTGTCTTATGTTCCTTCATTTGAATTTCTTTGTGAGCTGTCTCATGCTTCTGGAGTGATTAATGATTCAGTTAATTTAAAGTGTCATGAAATGCTCTTTGGGTCATAAATGTTCTTATTTGTTGCTATTGCCATCAAGCTTTAGGTATTTGTGTATGGTCTAACATGAGTGATAATTCCAGGAGTTGGTGAATTTTGCTTGAATTTAACATAGTCACCATGTTACCCACCTCTGTTTGACAATAGCTTGTGGGAGCATAAATGGGATATTGAGCAACTGTTTTTCATGTTGTGTCTTCACAGAGATTTCCTGAACCCTGCAGCTGTAAAAACTCTGGCACTTGTGCTTAGGCCTAAAAGGAGAAAAGTCCATGAACTGTTTATTCATGTTAACTTTCCATTTGTTTCCAATAACTCAAGAATCAGGAAGATAAAATGTAAATAAGAAAGCATGACAAGCAGCATTTTTGTCGAAACCATACCTGTCCTCTTGCTGTGTGAATGTATTCATGCTTTGCCAAGATTCCTGTTAAGTGTTTGTATAAAGCTTAACTTACAAAACACATTGGTGGTCATTCTGACCCTGGCGGTCTTTGACCGCCAGGGCGGAGGACCGCGGGAGCACCGCCGACAGGCCGGCGGTGCTCCAATGGGGATTCCGACCGCGACGGTAAAGCCGCGGTCGGACCGGCACCACTGGCGGGCTCCCGCCAGTGTACCACGGCCCCATTGAATCCTCCGCGGCGGCGCAGCTTGCTGCACCGCCGCGGGGATTCCGACCCCCCCTACCGCCATCCAGATCCCGGCGGTCAGACCGCCGAGATCCAGATGGCGGTAGGGGGGGTCGCGGGGCCCCTGGGGGCCCCTGCAGTGCCCATGCCACTGGCATGGGCATTGCAGGGGCCCCCGTAAGAGGGCCCCTACATGTATTTCACTGTCTGCTGCGCAGACAGTGAAATACGCGACGGGTGCAACTGCACCCGTCGCACAGCTTCCACTCCGCCGGCTCGATTCCGAGCCGGCTTCATCGTGGAAGCCTCTTTCCCGCTGGGCTGGCTGGCGGTCTGAAGGCGACCGCCCGCCAGCCCAGCGGGAAAGTCAGAATTACCGCCGCGGTCTTTCGACCGCGGAACGGTAACCTGACGGCGGGACTTTGGCGGGCGGCCTCCGCCGCCCGCCAAGGTCAGAATGAGGACCATTATGTGCACACAGTCCGACTCACTTATTTCATTATATGTCAATGGAGTTCAACCAGTATGTAGATATTGTGCCAGCTGCCTCTGGTAAAATATACTTGAAAGCTGGCTGCTTCATATCTCTCTAACCTCAAGCTTAAACAGATATACCTCCACAAATGTGTTTCTCATTAACGGACAAGTGCACCTAATTTGTGCATTCACAAATGGGGGGCTCATCTGCAATCCACCAAGTGAATCTAGATGGACCATAAGGAGCCACAGTGAAGGAGCTGGTTTCTAAAACCAACTGACTTTGAAGTATGTTTCCTGTGGTCACAGTCTGAGGGGATCACTAGCACACAGAGACACAAGGTTGACATGTCTGAATTCAAAGAATTCAGGGACCGAAGTGTGACACCTTTTTGAGGTCACAAAAAGCAAAAATAACCATTTGTGACCACAAAATGACCATGAAGAATGTACCATCCCTTTCTTTCAAGTCGGTACACAGTTACCGAATCGCAAAATATGGATTGCGACTCACAATTAGGAAGGGGCGTCCCAAGTGTGTCCCTTCCTAATTGTGAGTCTCAGTGGTATGTATGATTGTTTTGTGACTGTGAATACGGTGACAAAACAATCGCAGTTAACACCAATTTCAAATTGGAGTTAACCCACTTGCAAACGATAAGGGGTCCCCACAGGACACCTTCCCATTTGTGAGTGCATGCAAAAATATTTTTTCAGAGCAGGCAATGGTCCCACGGACCACTGCCTACTCTGAAAAATGAAAAGAAAACTTTTCATTTTTCTTTTTGAAATGCATCCTTACCTCCTAGGCTGCATTTCAAATATAAAAACTGCTTCATTGAAAAGCAGTCACAGATATGGTGTTCTGTTGGCCCCAGCAGGCCACAATCCCTGTTAGTGTGACCATTCCAAAACGGGTCGCAAATTGTGAACTGCCTCATGAGTAATAATGAGGCAGGTCATTTGAGACTCTTTTGGGAATCACAAATAGTGTTGTCCCCACTGTTGTACATTTTATTGGGTGACTAGTAATTTGTGATTCGCAAACGGATTGCAAATTGCAAGTTGCAAAACAAAAGGTTGTACATCAGGCCCCAAGAGACAACACAGTCTTCAAGATCTGGTAAGAAGTACCATAGATGTGTGTAATGATGTGAAATGATATGAGGGACATGTAATGATAAATATGGCAATAGGGATAATACAGTGTATTGTACTTTGTTTTGTGATGTTGTTGCTTTTTCGTGGCTAGTGGTATATTGTGTCAAGGACGATTCACCATTACTGCACTAAAATAATGATTTTATAGAAGGAGTCAAAATGGGCTGCTGTTGCAGGAACTTTTGCACTGTAATTATACATTATATAGATGAGGTAGAGTCATGCCAAACTGAAGGAACTCTGGCATTGGAGATGATGATTAAACAAGTGATGACTGGGATGTTTTTTTAATTTTATGGCATTAATATGCTGAAAAAGGTTTCTCATTATAGTTTCCATTGAATGACACTTTTAATTATGATAAACTGAATTATCTGAGGGAAGGTATGTTTGAGAACAGAAAGAGGAAAGTGAGAGTGTTGTAGTTTGATGTGATGACCAGGTGGGAAAAATATGCCAGGCAAAATATCAAGGAAGTAATGAAGATGGAAAGGGAGAAAGCAAGGGAATATGACAGAAGCAAAAGGGCTGATGAATTTGCTAAAGAGATGAGGAAACATCATATGAAGGAAAGTAAGACATTTGTGGTATATAAACCAGAACAGATAGCCTTGGCTCCTTCCATTATGGAGGACCCTGTTCTTGAACACATTTTTACTAAAAGACTGCACCTGCCACCCTATCAGTTAAGGCAAACATAGGTCATATCAGAAACCTCGGGTTCCTAAATGACGGCATTACAAGAGCAGTGAGACTCACCAGAGGATGACCCTCCTTTTCCTCCCCCCAGCAATTTGCTGCCTATAGGGTGTTCTTCTCCAAGTATTAAATTATTAAGAAGCACCATTACACCAGAAATGTGAGGTCAAATTAAATTATTCATTCAGAACTGCATGGAACATGGCACTAAGCAAAATGGAGATAAGGACTATCATAATTTGAACACCTGTGTAAATGCAGTGAAAAACTCTATGATACAAGAAATGGGGAAGGTTATACACCCCTTATGCATTAGTTGTAATTCAGTAAAAATTATGCCCAATAATTTCACCCATTAAGACAGGGAATCTGAGGCACTTGGCCTGTTGGACTTTAAATGTAATACTTTGCTTTCCCCATATCTTGAATGGATTGACACGTACAAATCCTTGCATGCCTCTATGATGGCCCATATGCATGAAGCACCACGTTTTTATGTCAATACTCCTCCTTATCATGTACATTTCCCCTGGACTAAAACAGAACTCATTAGGCCTGATTCACAAAGGTAAACGTAGACCAAAAGTGTAATCGGCATATTTAAGAGCACCTAGCACCAATGGAGCGTCACTTTTAGTGTTGCTCCAGTGGAACTATGCACTGCACTGTATTTACAAAGTGGCGTTAAGGTGCAGTGCAGTGCACCTTGTAGATACAGCCCCTTCACACGCAGCACTTTGTGTGGAAGGGTCGTGCAATAGGTGTTGCTGTGGTCGTGCCACAGCAACACTCATTGCCTTTTAACACTGTCCAGATATATGAGGTTTTGTAAACCTGAGGCAACGCCAAAATCTAACGCCACCCCAGGGGTGGCGTTAGAGTGGCACAACGGGGAGAAATGCTTTTATTCCTTCTCATGTTTTGCTCTTTCTGTGTGTAGTGCTTCCTGCAGCACACATAGAAAGACCGCCAGGGTTTTTTTGGCGATTGTACCGCCAACAGGCTGGTGGTACAAATCGCCATATTATGACCGCGGCGGTAGCGCAGCGGTCGCACCGCCGGGACAGGCGGTTTCCCACCATCGTTGTCCCGGTGGTTATAATCCGCCAGGGCAGTGCTACTTACAGCGCTGCCCTAGGGATTGTGACTCCCCTTCCCGCCAGCCTGTCCTTGGCGGTAGAGACTGCCATGGAAAGGTTGGTGGGAAGGGGAGTCGTGGGGCCCCTGGGGGCCCCTGCACTGCCCATGCACTTGGAATGGGCAGTGCAGGGGCCCCCAGGCACAGCCCCACCCTGCTTTTCACTGTCTGCTGGGCGTGCCGGGTGCAGCTGCACCCGTCGCACGGCCGCAACTCCGCCGGCTCCATTAGGAGCCGGCTGCAATGTTACTGCCGACATCCCAGCTGGGCTGGCGTGCGGAAACACTGTTTCCGTCCGCCGGCCCAGGGGGAATGTTGTAATGTGGCCGGCGGGTTTGGGGCCACATAGGTGGCTGCTCGGCGGTCCAACCTTAGTGGCCAGCCTCCGCCGCCCGCCAAGGTTGTAATGAGGGCCTAAGTCTCCTTTCCCACTTTAAAGGGAGGTGCCCTAAATAGAAAACCTCATGTTAAATTGCAATTTAGTGGGAGATACCTTGTGGCCATGTGTAGCAAGAACATCTAATACTTCAATGGTGTCAGAAGCACAGTCTGTTTGGCTCATGCTGCCAGTAATGTATTATCTATGTATATGAGAGTGGTGGTTGGTGTTAACTGGAAGGTGTCTATTAGTGCTTTTAGTACTTGTGAATAAATGGAAGAGCTTTCTATGTAGCCTCTGGGGATAAGTGAAAAATAGTAAAATCAAATTTGACTAGGTATTGTGAGTCTTCCTTTAGAGAAATGGAGAAAAAAGTATTTTTCAAATCTATGACAAAAAAGTAACATGCATCAGGAGGAATCTCAGCTAACACAGTGGCATTAGTAGGTACCAGTGGGAAAGGTGGTTCCACTATTTTCTTGATCTCCCGGATGTCAACCACAAACTTCCAGATGTCTCTCTTTTTTAATACGACGAGGATCGGGCTAGTGCATGGGCAACCCTGTATCTCTTATAAGTCTTGCATTAACATTTCTGTTCCCTATTTTCCTTCCTGTGGTATTTTATATTGTGGCACTCATGGGAGATAAATATTTTGTTTCACTGTTATTTGTACAGCTGCTGTTGTCATTTGTCCCACATCATTATTCAAGAAGGACAAAACAATGTTGTCTACTTTATCAAAGAATCATTCAGGTACTGTAGTTTGGGTCGGTCAAAGTAGAAATTAGTGGGAAAAGGAGGGTTTTTGCTAGATTCAGGCATAGGCCATCTGTGGTGCATCTTATTGTTGCGTTTAATTTGTGAAGTAAATCTATGCCCAATAAGTTAAGGGTACATTTTTCTGTCAATATAAAATAATGCTTTTCAGTTATTGGACTAACGCTATATGTCACTGGGTCAGAGATTGGACTGTTCATTGGTTAAATTAGGTAATCCTAGAGATGTATTATATTTTCATGAGAGGGGTGCCTGTGGGCTATTTCTTTAAGAAATGGAGGAATTAGTGGCCCCAGTGTATAGGAGGACTTTTACCTTCTGTCCTTGTACCATCACTTCAACATATGGCCCTCTTGGATCCACTGGAATTGCTCTTTCTCCTGGGTCACCCTATTGGGCAAACTCATAATCAGGAAAAGCAGACAGGTATGATCTCTCTGTCTAAGTAGTTTTGTTGGTGTCCTCCATAAGTGGTGTCATTAGCATAATAATAGGCATAGGTGCTATTAGTGAGCATTTGTTGTTGTGACCCTCTGATATGGAATATCTGTATCTCCAAGGGCATGTCCTTGTGACATGGAGCGTCCTCTGTTAATTTTCTGTAGTAATGGGCATTTCAAGTTCAGCAATTAGGGTCTTTATTACTGTGGCACCCATTTTCTATTTGGGCATTCTGAGGTCTGTGAGTTGGTGCAGAGTATCCTCATGAATGGACCTGCCTCTCTATTGCTGTAGTTGCTGGAGCAAAACATCACTCTTAAACTCATTGTGTTTCTTATCCTTATTCTGTTTTTCCTGTATCTGTCTCTCAGCATAGTTTTGGGCAATGGTCAATACTTCCTTTAGTGGTTTTACTCCCCATGTTGACACAGAGGTATGATGGATAATCTTATACATGGATGATATTTACAAATGAACTGGAGAGGGTTTGTTGGGGCACCTCGTCAGAAACATCCATCCCACTATAGGCAGAAAACACCTTTTGTATTTGGGAGAAGAAAGTTGCCACATTTTTGTCCATTCCTTCTTTACATTTGTCACATTTTGTCCAATCTAGTCTCCTATGAGGCACTAATTCTTGCAATGTAACCATTAATTTGCCTGACAGGGCTGCTATAATATCAGCCACTTGACAATCAGCTTTTGGGGCATCTCTGTAGTATTCATTTTTGTCCACTTGACATCTTCAAAGTTTGCTTCCCTACATTTCTTCCATATATCAGGTGAGAGAATGCAGGAAAATATTTGGTCAATATCTTTTTAGTTTTGTTGTACCATTCATCGGGACTTTCCCTTGTATCCAAATAGTTTTTGGAAAAGGCAATGAGCCTGATTAACAAAGGTAAACTTAGACCAAAGTCTAAGTTTAGACCAAAAGTCTAAGTTTAGACCTAAAGTCTCAATTTACTCATAGTAAAGTTAGAGTTTCGTTCCAACTGTACAATTTTGGTTTAGGTTTAGACCAAAAGTGTAAACTTAGACCAAAAGCCTAACTTTACTCGCAGTAAAGTTAGAGTTTTGGTCTGAGCTTGGACCAAAAGTACAAAGTTGGACCAAAAGTGTAAGTTTACTACGAGTAAAATGAGACTTTTGGTCTAGGTTTACCGCACCAGGGTTGTAATGAGGGCCTTAATCCTCTAAGAGTGAAAGCTATATTGGATATTCAACCTCCTACAACATAACAAAAAGCGTGAGCCTTTCTGGGTATGGCAGGTTATTGCAGACTGTGGATCCCTAACTTTTCTTTTTTCCAAACCCTTGATAAGCCTCACAACTAAACACACCCCACAGCCTTTACCATGGTTGACCAGAATATTTTTCTGCAAATCAAACAGGCACTTTGTGGTACTCCTTCTCTTGGAATGCCCGACCATAAGAAATAATTTCATCTTTTGCACATTAACAAGATGGATGAGCACTTGCTGTGATTATACAACAACAGGGCGACAGGAAAAGCTTCAACATATTTTTTCCCCACCTTAGAGGTGGTTGTTCAAGGCTCACCAGCATACCTGAATGCAACTGCAGCAGCTGTTTCCTAAAACAAGCAGAAATACTGGTTATAGGACACAAAGTACATCCCCATGTTCCTCACTCTGCAGATATATAATTAACAAAAAACACAAACTCAACATTTAACAATTGCCAAACTAACACATTATGAGTTATGTTTGTTCAGTCCTCATGTTACTCTACATCGATATGACAGAGTTAGGCCCTCATTACAATCCTGGCGGTCGATGATAAATGACGGTAATACGGCCAACAGGCTGGCAGTAAAAAAAATGGAATTATGAGCATGGCGGAAACCGCTCACACAGACAGCCACTTTAACACACTGACCGGCACAGTGGTAGCAACAAGCACTGCAGCGGTAATAGCCAACAGCCAGGCAGAAGACAATGTACCGCCCACAGTATTACAACAGACCTATCTGCCACCTTTTCAGGGGTGGTACCAATGACATCAAAAGCATGGCGGAAACAGTACACAGAAGGCAAAGGACTCACCTCTGGAGACTCAAGGAAGAACCACAACCCCATGGAGCCCGAGTTGCACATCTTCTCCATACTTATATACCTCCTTATGCACTACGAACAGAAACTCCGGCAAAGATGACCTTTGTGAGTACTGCCGCCTAGCACATAAAGGAAGGGGGAGGAAAAAGCAAGTGACACACACACTCCTCACCCCCACCCCTACCCCCAACACCATAACATTAAATATACACCCTGTTCCCCTCAGGAATAATGCAAGGACAAAAGGAATTGATTAAAGTGAGTGTAATAAGATAAAATTCTAGACAATTGTGCTTCAAAATCAAAACAGTATATGCATATATACAGATAGACATAGGCCAAGGCCCCACTTGACTCCTGCAACAACACGGAGAGAACACTTCAGGGGCATCAGATCGAAAATACACAGGCACGTCAGGGGGACAGGGAACGGGGGGCACCTCAACTGGAAGATGGTACAACACCACTGGTCCTGGAGGGGGCTACATGCCCTCTGCAATGTCCTGGGAAGTGCAAATCCACAGTCTCTCTAGTGAATGGTTTGCCCACTGCTTGGTCCTGGGGAGTGCAAAGCAACAGTCTCTCTAGTGGGTTGTTTGCCCACTGCTTGGTCCTGGGAAGTGAAAGGCCACAGTCTCTCAAGTAGGTACTTTGCCCACTGCTTGGTCCTGGGGATTACAAAGCCACAGTCTCTCTAGTGGGTGGTTTGCCCCCTGCTTGGTCCTGGGAATTGCAAAGCCACAGTCTCTCTAGTGGATGGCTTCTCCACTGGTGCTGGAGGGGGGATTGTGCCCAGTGTGTTTCATCCTGGCAAGGAGGGGGTGAGTGGATGGCTTCTCCACTGGTTCTGGAGGGGGCCTTGTGCCCAGTGTGCTTCATCCTGGCAAGGAGGGGGTGAGTTGATGGCTTCTCCACTGGTTCTGGAGGGGGCCTTGTGCCCAGTGTGCTTCATCCTGGCAAGGAGGGGGTGAGTAGATGGCTTCTCCACTGGTTCTGGAGGGTGCCTTGTGCCCAGTGTGCTTCATCCCGGCAAGGAGGGGGTGAGTAGATGGCTTCTCCACTGGTTCTGGAGGGGGCCTTGTGCCCTGTGATGCAGCACTTTGGGAGTGCAAGGTTACAGTCTCTCACCTGGGGGTCACACCTACAGGATTTGCAGGGTCCAGGATGCACTACAGCCCATGGAGGCAGGACTAGACACTTCCCGCAGGCTGTGATGGCTGCTCAGTAGTGGCAGTGGTGGTGCTGGTGTCGGGGATGCCAGTGGTGGGGGTAGGTTCTAGGCCTTCCCCTGCAGCCTCGGACAGCTGCCCACTGGGGCTGATGGCAGTGGTGCTGGTGGCGTGCAGGCAGTGGTGGGGGGAGGCTCCACCCCTTCCCCTGTAGCCACAGATGGCTGACCACTGGGGCTGCTGCTGCCGGCAGTGGTGCTGGTGGCGGTGCTGGTGTCGGGGATGCCAGTGGTGGAGGGAGGCTCCAGCCCTTCCCCTACAGTCTTGGACGGCTGCCCACTGGGGCTGCTGCTGCTGGCAGTGGTGCTGGTGGTGGTGCTGGTGGCGGTGCTGGTGTCAGAGATGCCAGTGATGGGGCGAGGCTCCAGCCATTCCCCTGCAGCCTTAGACGGCTGAACCACCATGGTTGGTGGTGGGGGCTCAGAACCAGTCCCAGCACAAGGCCTCCTGTCCTTCCTGCCTGCAGGTGCAGGCCCCATGCCCTTCCCCTTGGCAGTTGGTAGTGCCTCCGTGCCCTTCCCCTTGGCAGCTGGTGGTGCATCCTTGCCCTTCCCCTTGGCAGCTGGTTCAGGCACGCTGTCTGTGCTGATGGCTGGTTTCCTGGAACCTCTCCCACATGCAGTAGCTGCCAACACTACTGTGGCCGTGGACTGGGTGGCTGAGGTGCTCGTCTGGGTTCTGACCTCCCTGCCCAACGTGAAGGACCGGGGTACGGAAAAGGTCAACGGCAGAGAGGAAAAGCTTCTAAGAGACACTGGGGCGGGAAGAGGGTAAAGGTTTGGGAGGGGAGGAAGAGGGAGTGGTTGTTGGAGGTGTCTGTCTTCTGTGTTTGGGTGCAGGTGCATTGGCTGGATGCTGTTGTGAGGTGGATGGTTGTTGGGTGTCTGAGTGCTTGCGTTTGTGTACTTTGGGAGGAGGGAACACAGACACAGTGGGAGAGGACACAGGGGATGTGTGCATGGATGTGGGGGTGGTGACTGCCAGTGAGGGTTGTGTTGTGATAGGCGTGATGGTGATGGTGTAGTGGACGAGGATGTAGTGCATGCAGGTGTGGGTGGAGACACTACTGGGAGGGTGGTGGATGAGGAGGAGGAGGGAGACACAGTGGAGGCAGTGGATGTTGGTATGTCTGCATCTGGATAGTGTTTGTGTGAGTGCCTGAGGGATGATGTGTGGTACTTGTGTGTGCCTGGGCCACTCCTGTGTATTGTCTTGGGTGCATGCTGGTCTGAATGTGTGCCTGGGATAGGTTGGGGTTGAGGGGAATGGGACTGGGAAGAGGAAGTTGGTGGGGGGAGGCTAGACACAGGGACTATGGCTGCCATCAGGAAGGAGGCCAGAGCCTCGATTGATCTCTGTTGGGCCGCCATTCCAGATTGAATCCCCTCCAGGAATGTATTAGTTTGTTGCAAATGGTCTGCCAGTCACTGGATGGCATTCACTATGGTTGACTGCCCTACAGAGATGGATCGCAGGAGGTCAATTGCCTCCTCACTCAGGGCAGCAGGGCTAACTGGGACAGGGCCCGAGGTGCCTGGGGCAAAGGAGATGCCCACCCTCATGGATGAGCGGGCACAGGAAACTCGCTGAGGGGCTGTTGGGGGGGCGGTGCGGGTACGGGGTTGGCGGCTGTAGCTGTAGTTGAGGTGGGCACAGAGGTGTCCGCCACCAGCAGGGAGCTTCCATCGGAAGAGGTATCACTGTCAGAACTGTCCCCTCCTGTCTCCGCTGTGGTGCTCCCCTTGCCCTCTGTCCAACTGGTGCCCTCACTGTCAGTGGATGCGGCATCATGGGCCCTGTGGGATGCAGTTCTCTCCATCGCCGGTGCCTCTGCTCCTCCACCAGATGATGCTAATGCACATAAGGACAGGGTGACAAAACAAAAATGGGGGGGAAGAGATAAAGGATACATTTGGTCAATGGCAGCAACAACACCACCGTTGGCGTACACGACACTCACACACACACACAGGGAACAGCCCTACACACTAGGCAAAGCACTACCAGTCACAATGCTAGTTACCAGCCCATGGACAGGAATACCTAACACCAATAGCAGCATACCTGACACTCACAGACCACTGTCCCGTAGTGGATGCCTACTAGCTTGGTAGGAGATGGTATTCATCAGCCCCTGCCCAACATGGACCTACCCTGCAATGTCTGGCCTGGCCTAGGGGCACCCACCGGCCCACATCCCCCACTTGGAGACCACCCAACCACGTACAAGTAGTATATTAGGGAACTGTACCCACCCCCTTGTGGCTGCTGTGATGCCCTCAAGCGCCCATCCAGCTTCGGATAGGCCACTGCCAGTATGCAGGCCATCAGGGGGGCAGGGTTCTACGGGCACCCCTTTCTCATTGGGAGGCCTTCCCCAGCTGGGCCTCCACCGTCTTCCTTGCCCATCCTCTCAGGTCCTCCCACCGTTTCCGACAGTGGGTGCTCCGCCTGCCGTAGACCCTCAGGGTCCGCACATCCTTGGTGATGGCACGCCATATACCCTTTTTCTGATGGGTGCTGACCTGCAGAAAAAGAAACATAGGAAAAGGTATCAGTCATACCGTCCGTCCTGTTACACTCATTGCCCACCATAGCCCTCACTTCCCCCTACGCACAGACATTGTCCACCATGCATGCAGCACGCTGCCCAGAACCCTTCCACTAACCCCCCCACACGAGGCCCTCACACACAGCACTCCATGCATCCATGCCCCTTGCATCGTGCTCACAGTGTACTCACCTGTTGGTCTGGAGGGACATACAGCAGTCAGTACTGGGGGTAGGACCCCATCCACCAGTCTCTACAACTCCACAGCGGTGAAGGCAGGGACCTTTTCCTCAGTGACTGAATCCATGGTAGGTTCCAGACACAGGTCACAGCAGCACTTGCAGTGTAGGTACTCTCCTGTTGAAGGTCAGATAGCAAGTGAGTGAACAGATAGAAAATGTCGGTCACGTCCACAGCGGTGCGTACCGTCCCCGCTGGCGTACATCACCATTGGCCTCTGCAACCCATAGGGCCCAATGACAACCAATGAGGAGTTGCACGGCGGTACTCGAACATCCTCCTGCAATGGCATATAGCGTCAGTGGCATTACATCATTTACACAAATCCATCCACACAGAACAGGCGGACGCCTTTTCGGGGGGGGGGGCAGGCCATGGCACCTAACTGTGTCCCAGTAAACATAGGCACCATTTGGGCCTATCCAACAACATACTGTTACAGTCTCAACATGCAATACAGTGTAGTTTTTGGAAATGTGGCATACCTACCAGCTGCTCCCCATTTTGCCCCCCAGATTACAACCACTGCGGATGAATAGGAGATGGAGATATTCCCCTGTGTGCAGACCCCTGGTGGACTTGGCAACACTGGAGGACAGGCACATCATCCTCACCTATAGACTGGACGGGGCCACAATCACAGAGCTGTGTGCCCAATTGGAGCATGACCTGATATCTGCTATCAGTCATCTCACTGGGATCCCCCCTCTTGTGCAAGTCCTATCTGTGCTCCATTTCTTGGCAATTGGCTCCTTCCAAGTGACAGTGGGCTTGGCAGCAGGCATGTCTCAGCCAATGTTCTCAATAGTGTTGACCAGAGAGTTGTCTGCCCTGATTAAACACATGCACAGCTACATTGTTTACCCCCAGGTGGAGGATTTGGCCACAGTGAAAGCTGACTTCTATGCAATGGGACACATCCCCAACATTACTGGGGCTATTGATGGTGCACATATTGCATTTGTCCCCCTCCGGAGAAATGAGCAGGTCTTCAGAAATTGAAAGAGCTTTCACTCGATGAATGTGCAGATAGTGTGCTTGGCGGACATGTACATCTCCCATGTCAATGCAAAGTATCCTGGCTCTGAGCATGATGCCTATATCCTGCGGAATAGCAGTATCCAATATGTGATGGCTCAACTTCAGAGGCACCGGGTGTGGCTAATAGGTGAGCCCTGGTTCCCACCCAGTGGATGTTGGTGTATGGGTATGGTGTGGGCCCTAAGGGTTAGTGTGTGGCTAACAGTTGTCCCTTGATATTTGCAGGTGACTCTGGTTACCCCACCCTCTCATGGCCACTGACCCCTGTGATTAATCCCAGGACAGGGGCAGAGAAACATTACAATGAGGCACCTGGGCGAACAAGGAGAATAATAGAGAGGATATTTGGCCTCCTGGAGGCCAGGTTTCATTGCCTCCATCTATCCGGTGGATCCCTGTATTACTCACCCGAGGAGGTGTGCCAGAAAATCGTGGCATGCTGCATGTTGAATAACCTTGCCTTGAGACACGAGGTACCTTTTCTGCAGGAAGATGAGGCTGGAGATGGGCGTCTGGCAGTAGTGGACCCTGTGGACAGTGAAGATGAGGAGGCAGAGGATGAGGACAACAGAACAAGTATTATACGACAGTACTTCCAGTGACACACAGGTAAGACACTGTAACTTCACTTTGCATTGACAGTTTTGTATTTGACATTGTACATGGCAGGCAGATTCTCCCAATTCTATGGCCACTCACTGTACCCTTTGGCATCTCTATTTTAAGATATCTGTGCCCAACTCTGGCACCTGGTGTGTTGACTGCAGCCAACTACAGGTCATTCCTATGTATACATTACTGTACAGTTGTATTGCAGTATTGAAACCTTCTTAAATGAATACATAGTTAAATCATTTGACATACGCCATACTTGTATTTTTTCAAAGGGTTTTTATTTAAGTGCTATTAAGTAGAGGGGTATGTGCAATGCCCTGGAGTGATGGTGGGGGAAAGTCCAGGATAGAGTCCAGTCTATTTGTATCACAGGTGCATTGTTTACGGGGCATAGGAAAGGGAGCAATGGCAGTTCAAGGTAGACAGGGTGACAAAGTGGGACACAAGGGTGACAATCAGGACAGTCTCATTTCCTGGCGGGTGTCTTGGCAATGTTCTCTGGCTTCTGCCTGGATCGCAGGGACCAGTTGCGGGGTGGTTCTCCTTCTGCAGGGGGAGTGGTGCTGGTGGCCTGTTGTTCCTCTGGCGGGGCCTCCTGTCCACTAGCGGCAGTGGAGGTGGAGGGCTGTTCATTGGTGTGCCTACCAGCTTCCCTGTTGTCCTGTGCCTCTGTCCCCTGAACCATGTGCCCACTGCCACTGACCCCCAGGTTCCTGATCATCCTATGTTTGTGAGGTTACCTGGGGTCCCTGCAGTGGTGGACACACTGCTGATTGATGTGTCCTGGGGACAGAGGTAAGGGCCCGCTGGGTGGGTGCTTTGTGGTGTTTCCTGAGGGGGAGGCTCTGTGTTGGTATGGGACTGTGCCTGGGTAACTGACTGTCCGGAGATCCCTGATGGGCCAGGGTGGTCATCCAGATCTAGGCAACCAGAGGTGCTGTCCTCACTGTGGGTCTCTTCTGTGGGGGGACTGGATGTCACTGGCACCTCCTCTCTGGTGATGTCGGGTGACGGACTTGTGGGGATGTAAATGCAGTGTTATTGTTTCTGCATGTGACATCTTGTGCATGGGTGTGTTGCCCTGAATGGTTGTGATTGCCATGTCAGCTTTGCCTTGTGTGAGCAGTGATTTTGTGGGCTAGGTGATGCTCTCTAATGTGTATGATTTAGTTATGGGTATCCATCCAGGGCTGTGAGTGATGTCCATGCATTGGTGGTGCATGCAGGGCTTGGTATTGGGATGGGTGGGGTGTGATGGTGGGGTGTATGTGAGGTGGTAGAGTGATGGGGGTGAGGGTAGGAGTGGGGGTATGTGATGGCATGTAGGTGGGGGGGTGATAATAATAGAGATTTCACTTGCCAGAGTCCAGTCCTCCTGCTACTCCTGTCAGGCCCTCAGGATGCAGCATTGTCCATGTTGATAGTTGTGGGGGAGGAGGTGGAGGTCTACCACCAGACCTCTGTACAGCTATCTGGTGTCTTGCTACCATGGAACGCACTTTCCCCTGCAGGTCGTTCCACCTCTTCCTGATATCATCCCTAGTTCTTGGATGCTGTTCGATGGCGTTTACCCAGACCACGATTCTCCGCCATAGCTCCATCTTCCTAGCAATGGATGTCTGCTGCACCTGTGATGCGAATAGCTGTGGCTCCACCCAGATGATTTCCTCCACCATGACACTTCGCTCCTCCTCTGAGAGCCTGGGGTGTCTTTGTCATGCCATGGGTGTAGTGTGTGGTATGTTTGAAGGTGTGTGGGGTGATATGTTGGGGTATGTGCTGTAAGGTGCGTGGATGGTGTATGGGTGGTGGTGTTCTGTGGCTCTGGTTCTGTGGGTGCTCTTGGTGTGTCTCTCAATTGTCAATTTTTTTGAGTCGTAAAGGGTTGTGGGTAATGTGGGTGTGTGTTTTATAGTGGTGTGGGTGGGTGGGTGTGGTGTGTGTATGTGTGTCAGGTGTGTGTAGTTTGAATTGTCCAATGTAGTGTTGTTTTGTTAGTGTGTGTGTATTTGGAGCACGGAGGAATGTACAGCAAATGGTTTACCATGGTTGAATGTCCGATGTGGTGATTCGTGGGTCATGATGCTGTGGGTTTAGTTCTGTTGCCGTAATGGTGTGGGTTCGGATACCGCCAGTTTACCACTGACCATTGTGCTGGCTGACTTGTGTGTGTGTGTCTCTATAGTGACGGATTGCTATGTGTGGATCATAATATAAGTAGCAGTAAACTGCAGCGGCGGTGGTATGTTGGTGCATTCGGCATGGCAGTAAACAGGACTTACCACCAATGTAATAATGAGGGCCTTAATCTAGCATTCCTTTTGTCCCTTCCTCAGAATGTTACTGACATGCTGCATGATTGTATACAGATCACAGAAGATCAAACCAAATGGAGAATAGATTTACAGGACATACCAATGGAAGAAAGAGACAGTGACTTAAGGGTTGATGGCTATGGCTTCAAGCTCGAGGATGAAAGAGCTACTGCAGCTTATGCTGCTACCACCTTATACAATGTCATTGAAAGTGGTAGACTATTAGAATTATTGTCACAAACAGCAGAATTAATAGCATTGAAAAGAGCCTGGTTGCTGAGCTCAGGATTAACTGTGAATATATATGCTGATAGCCGATATGCGCATAGAGATGCTCATATCTTTGTCAGGCTTTAGACAGAAAGAGGTTTCTTCACATCTCAAGGAATAAAACTACAACATAGTCCACTGATTGCTAAATTGCTAAATGATTTTTAATTCCTCAAAAGAGTAACTATTGTCAAATGTAATGCACAGAAAAAAAGCTTTAGCTGATTAAATTTACAAAGAGACTGCACTAAACGTTATGTTTTCCATCAAATGTTTATTGAAGAGGAAGAATGTTCATAAGACTTTGGTGACAAGTGGAAAGCAGATTTGCAGAGATAGGCAACTGAAGAAGTCTTACAAAAATTGTAACAAAATGGTACTCTGGTAAATGGGCTTTGGAAGGATGAACATGGTTATTAACTCATGCTACCTGACAAACTGTTACATGCTATGACATTGATGATGCATGATCATTTCCATTTGAATGGACATGGCATTGTAAACAACATGAAATTGTTTTGAGAAAACAGTAATGTACAGAAATTTACTGAAAAAATAAATACAAATTGCATAGTATTCACAAAGCAAATGCTGGTAAAGAAATTCCTACCCCTACAGGGCATTTTCCAACTGCTGAGGCACCCTTTGAAGATTTGCAAATGGGCTTTATTGAGCTGCCTTCTATAAATAGGTATCGTATGTACTGGCTGTAGTACATATGTTCAGCAAGTGGATTGAAGGCTACACTACTAAGTGATGTGATTCAATGCTATGACTACAGTTAAGTGCTTTCTGAAATAATTATTTCCATGCTTTGGTTTGCCCTGGTTGATTTCAAATGATAACAGGGTGCACTTTAAGGTAATGGATTTGATCTGCAACACAATGAGAGTACAACCTAGGTTTCTTTGACCTCCTCAGTGAACTGCTCTGCCTCCTGTAGCTCTACCGGCAAGTAGAACCCTCGTTCCTATGAACTCCTGATCTTTGTCAGGAGTTCGAGGCCCTCCTCCTTCACCTGAAGGCTTCTGCCTGAGGCTCATCTCTGGTGTCTAGTGGAAGAGATCTACTCTTGTACTAGGCTGCCCTCTGCCTCTCTTCTCCTTTTTCCTGCTTTGCTCTTTGTGTGCTTTTTCTTCTGTGTCTGTCCCTTTTGTGCTCCTTTTGCCTTTTGCTTCGGTGTTTCACTCTTTCCTTGCTTTTTTCTCCTCTCACTCTGCTCTCTCTCTCTTTCACTCTTGCTCTCCCCTCTCTCCCTCCTCCACCGCTGCTGTCCCTGCAGCCCCCTCTCTTCTCTCTCACACTGCATTCCTGCGGCTGCTGCCCACCCCCTTTTTTCAGGCAATTTTCCGCCCCCACTCCTGCCTCCCGCTTCCCAGATGTCCTCTCCTCCCCCTCCCTACTTAATGGTGGCTGTTGCGCAGTAGGACAAGCAATATCACAGACCTGGTCGGTGAACTGCTCTGCCTCCCATAGCTCCACCGGCAAGTAGAGTGCTTGTTCCTCTGAACTTCTGACGTCTGTCAGGAGTTAGAAGCACTCCTCCACCCGCAGGCCTCTGCCTGTGTCTTATCCATGGTGTTTAGTGGGAGAGCTCTGTTCTTCTACTAGGCTGTCCTCTGCCTCTCTTCTGCTTTTTCTTGCTTTGCTCTTTGTGTGCTGTTCCTTCTGTGTCTGTCCCTTTTGTGCACCTTTTGCCTATCGCTTCTTCATTTACTCTTTCCTTGTTTCTTTTACCTCTCATTCCGCTATCTCTATTTCACTCTCCCCCATCTCTCTCTCTCCCCCGCTGCCCCTGCAGCCCGCCTCCTCCTCTCTCTTGTGCTGCATTCCCTCCGCTGCTGCCCCGTGTCCCCCCCTTTTTCATGACATGTTCCATCCTCGCTCCCACCTCACAGCTGTCCTCTCATCCCTTCACCCTACTTAATGGTGGCCGCTGCGCGGTAGGACAAGCAATATCACTTACCTGGTCCGTGGACTGCTCTGCCTCCCGTAGCTCCACCGGCAAGTAGAGCCTTCTTTCCTCTAAACTCCTGACCTCTGTCAGGAGTTTGAAGCCCTCCTCCACCTGCAGGTTTCTGACTGCGCCTCATCCCTGGTGTCTAGTGGGAGAGCACTGCTCTTCTACTAGGCTGCCCTGTGCCTCTCTTCTCCTTTTTCCTGCTTTGCTCTTTGTGTGTTTTTTCTTCGGTGTCTGTCCCTTTTGTGCTCCTTTTGCCTATCGCTTCTGCGTTTCACTCTTTCCTTGTTTCTTTCTCCTCTCACTGTGCTCTCTCTCTCTCACTCTCGCTCTCACCCTCTCTCTCCCTACCCCACCGCTGCTGACCCTGGGGCCCGCCCCTCTCATCCCTCTCATGCTGCATTCCCGCGGCTGCTGCCCCCGCGGCCTGCCCCCTTTTTTAATGCCGTTTTCCACCCCCGCTCCTGCCTCCCAGCTGTCCCCTCCTCCTCCCTCCCTACTTAATGGCAGCCGCTGTGGTAGGACGAGCAATATCACCGACCAGGTCAGTGAACTGCTCTGCCTCCCATAGATCTACAGGCAAGTAGAGCCCTCGTTCCTCTGAACTCCTGACCAGTGTCAGGAGTTTTAAGCCCTCCTCCACCCGCAGGTTTCTGCCTGCACCTCATCCCTGGTGTCTAGTGGGAGATCTCTGCCTCTTCTACTAGGCTGCCCTCTGTCTCTCTTCTCCTTTTTCCTACTTTGCTCTTTGTGTTCTTTTTCTTCTGTGTCTGTCCCTTTTGTGCTCCTTTTGCCATTCTCTTCGGTGTTTCACTCTTTCCTTGTTTTTTTCTCCTCTCACTCTGCTCTCTCTCTTTTTCACTCTTGCTCTCCCCCTCTCTCCCTCCCCCACCGCTGCTGTCACTGCAGCCCCCTCTCTTCTCTCTCACGCTGCATTCCCGCCGCTGTTGCCCCCACGTCCCGCCCCCTTTTTTCGCACCATTTTCCACCCACTCTCGCCTCCCTGCTGTCCTCTCCCCGCCTCCCTACTTAATGGTGGCTGATGTGCGGTAGGACAAGCAATATCACTGACCTCGTCAGTGAACTGCTCTGTCTCCTGTAGCTCCACCGGCAAGTAGAACCCGTGTTACTTCGAACTCCTGACCTCTGTTAGGAGTTCGAGGCCCTCCTCCACCTGCTGGCTTCTGCCTGCGCCTCAACCCTGGTGTCTAGTGGGAGAGATCTGCCTCTTCTATTAGGCTGCCCTCTGCCTCTCTTCTCCTTTTACCTGCTATGCTCTTTGTGTGTTTTTTTCTGTGTCTGTCCCTTTTGTGCTCCTTTTGCCTTTCGCTTTTGTGTTTCACTCTTTCCTTGTTTCTTTCTCCTCTAACTCTGTTCTCTCTCTCTCTCTCTTGCTCTCCACCTCTCCCTCTCTCTCTCTCGCCGCTGCTGTCCCTAAGGCCCACCCCCTCATCTCTCTCACACTGCATTCCTGCGGCTGCTGCCCCACCTACCCACCCCCTTTTTTCATGCCATTTTCTGCCCCCACTCCTGCCTCCCACTTCCCAGATGTCCTCTCCTACCCCCTCCCTACTTAATGGTGGCTGTTGCGCAGTAGGACAAGCAATATCACTGACCTGGTCGGTGAACTGCTCTGCCTCCCATAGCTCCACCGGCAAGTAGAGTGCTTCTTCCTCTGAACTTCTGATGTCTGTCAGGAGTTAGAAGCACTCCTCCACCCGCAGGCCTCTGCCTGTGTCTTATCCATGGTGTTTAGTGGGAGAGCTCTGTTCTTCTACTAGGCTGTCCTCTGCCTCTCTTCTGCTTTTTTCCTGCTTTGCTCTTTGTGTGCTTTTCCTTCTGTGTCTGCCCCTTTTGTGCTCCTTTTGCCTATCGCTTCTTCATTTACTCTTTCCTTGTTTCTTTCACCTCTCATTCCGCTATCTCTATTTCACTTTCCCCCATCCCTCTCTCTCCCCTGCTGCTGCTGCCCCTGCGGCCCCTCCCTCTCCTCTCTCTTGTGCTGCATTCCCTCCACTGCTGCCCCGCGGCCCCCCCTTTTTCATGACATGTTCTATCCTCGCTCCCACCTCTCAGCTGTCCTATCCTCCCCTCACCCTACTTAATGGTGGATGCTGCGCGGTAGGACAAGCAATATCACTTACCTGGTCAGTGGACTGCTCTGCCTCCCGTAGCTCCACCGGCAAGTAGAACCCTCTTTCCTTTGAACTCCTGACCTCTGTCAGGGGTTTGAAGCCCTCCTCCACCCGCAGGTTTCTGCCTGCGCCTCATCCCTGGTGTCTAGTGGGAGAGCACTGCTCTTCTACTAGGCTGCCCTCTGCCTCTCTTCTCCTTTTTCCTGCTTTGCTCTTTGTGTGCTTTTTCTTCGGTGTCTGTCCCTTTTGTGCTCCTTTTGCCTATCGCTTCTGCGTTTCACTCTTTCCTTGTTTCTTTCTCCTCTCACTTTGCTCTCTCTCTCTCATTCTCGCTCTCACCCTCTCTCTCTACCCCGTCGCTGCTATCCCTGAGGCCTGCCCCTCTCATCTCTCTCATGCTGCATTCCAGCGGCTGCTGCCCCCGCGGCCCGCCCCCTTTTTTAATGCCGTTTTCCGCCCTCGCTCCTGCCTCCCAGCTGTCCTCCCCTCCCTACTTAATGGCAGCCACTGTGGTAGGACGAGCAATATCACTGACCAGGTCAGTGAACTGCTCTGCCCCCATAGATCTACAGGCAAGTAGAGCCCTCGTTCCTCTGAACTCCTGACCACTGTCAGGAGTTTTAAGCCCTCCTCCACCCGCAGGTTTCTGCCTGCACCTCATCCCTGGTGTCTAGTGGGAGATCTCTGCCTCTTCTACTAGGCTGCCCTCTGTCTCTCTTCTTTTTCCTACTTTGCTCTTTGTGATCTTTTTCTTCTGTGTCTGTCCCTTTTGTGCTCCTTTTGCCTTTTGCTTTTGTGTTTCACTATTTCCTTGTTTCTTTCTCCTCTCACTCCGCTCTCTCTCTCTCACTCTTGCTATCCCCCCATCTCTCTGCCCCACCGCTGCTGCCCCTGCGGCCCACCCCCCTCCTCTCTCTCGCGCTGCATTCCTGCCGCAGCTGCCCCACGGCCTGCCCACTTTTTTCATGCCATTTTCTGCCCCTATTCCCAGCTGTCCTCTCCTCCCCCCTCCCTACTTAATGGTGCCCGCTACGAGGCCACTCTGTTCGTGTGCCGATGGCGTGCCAAAGGCAAGCCCATCTTTGCCCCTCCATGCCTGGGCCATGCCCAAAGCCGGAACCCCTTGTTCTCGCTCCCCACACCCTCATGATGCACAACTCCGCTACAATGCCATCACCCTCCACGCGCTCAACGCCAGCCGCTCATCCACTTGCCATCAGGCCACCCTGTAGCTCACCTGCAGACCCTTCTCCTGCCGGAACAGCACCTTCACCAGCCTGCACGCCAGCGACCAACCCGAAAAGGCAGGACGCAACCATCTCAGATTCATCCGGCTCAACACCCGCTCCGTCCACATACATGTCATCGAACTCTGGAACCTACTCAACTCTGCCTCCCCAGACGTCGCTTTCCTGACCGAGACCTGGATGAACCCCTCCTCAGCGTCTGAAATTGCTTAGCCATCCCAGGTGGCTACAAGATCACCACTAGTGACCGCACCAACAGACCAGGAAGAGGAATTGCCATTGTCCACAGAATACCCTCAGAATCACGACCAACACCAAAGACACCTTTAGTACCACTGAACACCTGCACTTCCAGATCCTTACTGATCCAAACACCACCCTCAGAGGGACCCTCATTTACAGACCCTGACAGCAGTTCAGTAACTCCATCTCTGACATCATCAGCATGAACGCCCTCGCATCCACAGACTAAATACTCCTCGGGGACCTGAACTTCCACCTCAAGAATACCAACGACAACAACTCCAGCACCCTGCTTGACAACCTTTGCCTCAAGCAGGTTGTCACAACCACCACCCACTCGATAGGACACACGCTCAACCCCATCTTCTCTACCAGGAAACACGTCTCCTTCAGCCACACCACAGAACTCCACTGGACTGACCGCCGCTGCATCCTCTTCACCTTCGAAAAACCCACAACACACCATCACCGGCAGCGGATTCCCCACCGCAGATGGAACAAGGTCAGTGAAGACCAGCTGATTACCTCCCTTTCCCGGAACCCACCAATCGACACCAGTGACGCAACACAACAGCCCGCAACCTCAGACAATGGATCAACGACTGTGCCAACACTCTTGCCCGATCCAGAAACCTTCAAACAGACGCACCGACAGAAAGGCCTTCTGGTTCACCGCTGACCTCCAATAATCTGAGCAAACATGCCGAAGGCTGGAGAAAAAGTGGTGCCAAGAACAGACACTGGACAACCACACAGCCTTCAAGAATGCCATCTACAGACACCACCAACTCATCCGAACTGCCAAAAGAACCGCCTTCAAAGAACACATCGACAACAAAGCACACAGCTATAAGGAGCTCTTCAACATCGTGAAGGAACTCTCCAACCCCAGATCAAATGCAGAAGACATCCCTCCATCGCAAGACCTCTGCGACTCCCTAGCCACCTTCTTCTACCGCAAGATCGCAGACATCCATGACAGCTTCAATACTCAGACCCCCGTCAACCACTGACACCACAGACTCACCGCCCCCAGCCACACCAACATCCTGCTCTCCTGGACCCATGTTAATGACAACTATACCATCAAAATCCTGAACACCATCTACTCCGGCTCACCATCTGACCCCTGCCCTCACCACATCTTCAACAAAGCGAGTTCTGTCATTGCACGTCAACTCCGGAAGATCGTCAACAGCTTCTTCAAGACCGCCACCTTCCTGGAGAGCTGGAAATTCGTTGAGATCAACGCCCTCCTCATGAAGCCCAAGGCAGACCCAAAAGACCTCAAGAACTTACGGCCAATCTCCCTGCTCCCCTTCCCAGCAAAGGTAATTGAGAAAATTGTCAACAAACAACTGACCTGCTTCCTCGAGGAGAACAACACTCTGAACTCATCCCAATCCAGATACCACAGCAAGCACAGCACTGAAACCGCCCTCGTTGCCGCCACCAACGACGTCAGGACCCTACTTGACAATGGCAAAACCACAGCCCACATCCTCCTGGACCTCTCGCCCGCTTTCAACAATGTCTGCCACCACACCCTACGCACATGCCTCAATGACGCAGGGATCCGTGACAGAGCCTTGGACTGGGTAACCTCCTTCCTCACTGGCAGAACCCAGAGAGACCGCCTCCCTCCATTCCGCTCTGAAGCCACCAAGACCATCTGCGGCGTACCCCAGGGGATGTCCCTCAGCCCGACCCTCTTTAACGTTTACATGGCTCTGCTCGCAAACATCGTCCGATCACACAACCTCAACATTGTCTCATACACCGATGACACTAGGCTAATCCTCTCCCTTATGAAGGACCGCACCACCGACAAAACCAACCTCCACGAAGGAATGACGGCCATCCCCTAATGGATGAAGAACAGCTGCCTGAAACTGAATTCTAATAAAACTGAGGTCTTCATCCTCGCCTCCACCCCCTCCACCTGGGATGACTTCTGGTGGCCTGCCACACTGGGAACTCCACCGACACCCACTGACCACTCACGCAACCTGGTTTCATCCTGGACTCATCGCTATCAATGACCCAGCAAGCCAACGCCGTCTCCTCCTCCTGCTTCAACACCCTCCACGTGCTTCCGAAGATCTACAAATGGATCCCCATCGGAACCAGAAGGACAGTCAACCAAGCCCTCATAAGCATCAGACTGGAGTACAGCAACGCCCTCTATGCAGGAACCACGGGCAAGCTCCAGAAAAGACTGCAATGTATAAAGAATGCCTCCAAATGCCTCATCCTGGGCATCCCTCGCCACAGCCACATCACAGCCCACCTGAGAGACATGCAATGGCTCACCCGTCAGCAAGAGAATCACATTCAAGCTCCTCACCCACGCTCACAAAGCACTGCACAATACCATACCAGAAAACCTCAACAGAGGACTCTCCCCGACTCGACAGCTTCGCTCCGCTGACCTTGCTCTTG
The DNA here is from genome assembly GCF_031143425.1 of Pleurodeles waltl. Classification (NCBI taxonomy): domain Eukaryota; kingdom Metazoa; phylum Chordata; class Amphibia; order Caudata; family Salamandridae; genus Pleurodeles; species Pleurodeles waltl. The sequence continues at coordinate 705,865,481 of NC_090449.1, read as the reverse complement.
CCACCATTCCATGCCTCCACAGAATGACCGCTGGTCGCAGATCGTTCTCCCACCTCGCTGCAAAGACGTGGAACACTCTTCCTATCCACCTGCCACAGACACAGGACTTCCTAACCTTCAGGAGACACCTTAAGACATAGCTGTTTGATCAATAGCAGAACCCCCCTTCTGCCCTCCTCAGCACATTGAGACCCTCACAGGTGAGTAGTGCACTTTACAAATGCTATGATTGATTTATTGATTGATTGTGTATAACACCTTGCAATGGCCAGTGCCATCAAAAGGAGACATAGCACCCTGAATGTCAGGATAACTAAAATATGATCAGAATCCATAATGACTTGGGTGGCTGTCTTACCACTTGCCCTTCTGAGTTTTTAAGCTAGCCTGGAAATGTTAACACATCTCAGGCCACGTGAAATAGTGACCGGACAGCCCCTCACCTGTTGTCGAGTCCCAGAAAAGTGCTAGCAACACAAATACCTGATACAGTGCAGTGTATTGTGTTGATTTGAAGAAATCTGTTTCTGCCAATACTAAACAGGTGAAATACACTTTGCCATTGCCTCTGCAGGGACCTGGACACAATGTTCAACCTAATGAATGAGTGATGGTTAAGAACTTTTGGAGATCAAATTACCTACAACCATGCTGGAAGGACCCCACACAGGTTTTGCTGGCAGTAGAACAGGTGTGAAGTGTCAGGATGTAAGAATTGGATTAATGCTACGCACGTGAAAAGAGCTCCCGTCTCTCAGGCCTTGCCACCTGCTGCAGCACACAGGTTTCCCTCAAAGGCTATACTACCACAGCTGACCAAGCATGGTGGCCCTCAATACACCCTGCGCCCACACCCTGCTGTAAGTGCATCTTCTTGACGCAAACAACGATGAGTTACTATTGAGTTAGTAGCCCCAAAGAACTGGTGACCTCTCATGGCCTACTGATGGTGAAGAATAAAAAACAAAGGGGCCCAACTGCTGAGGAGGAACAATTAGGATAGAATGTAACTATGCTAGCAAAGAAACTGTGCATATCATTTGCCCTATCACCATTACTACCCTAACAGCCATCATCTATTTGTATGATCTATACTTCCTGAAAATATTTGGTTCAAACAACACCATGCCTACTGAAAATCTGCACAACCACCATTTCACTGAGTACCATGAAAACATTGCCATACAAATGATGAATGGCTATCACAAAAAATGCAATGTTTCAGATTGTTGGATTTGTCTAAAACGTCCTTCTGTAGCACAACAAGGGATGCCTTTGTTGCCTTTAAGTTTGTTGCTTAATGAGTCTTGTTGTATTCTATTTAAAGCAATCATCACTTGGTTTACTGGCTTGACTGTAGAGATGAAATAGTGGTATCATTAGCTTGTTCCGTCAGAGATTAAAATCACCCTGCACGGACACTTTCAATAATAGTGTAATGAGTGAAAGATGTAAACAATTCATCCTTGGGAAGAATAGTTCAAACCCCAAAACTTCCACATTATTTCACAATTCCCCTGCTTTATTGGTAACAACAGGACACGGGCAGTTATATATTGCATCAGAGATGGGATGAAGTAACTGCACCCACGTATTCAGTCTGGCCAACGCCTCTTGGCCCTCGATATCAGTAGCAGCAGAGATGGGCATTTATTTAATCCGTGGACAAAAAGCATACCCTTACTGCCCAAAGTTTGTGGAAGTTCTTGTTATTTCGGCCTTGTGCTTCCCCTTGTTAGGCATCATTCTAAGGAACATGTAAGCAAACATCTGCTAAAAAACAATGTAGCTAGAAGGCGAAGGGAAATAAATCAGATGATACCTCTGACCAGGAGTTTTGTGATTTGGCACTATGAATACTGTCTATGCTAGAAGTAGCATGAATTCTAGAACAATAAGGCAATTAGGTCTTTGTTGAAAGCAATAATAAATGAAACAACAGGCGACATAGGTAATATTACAGTAGAAATGGTAGCCATGAGACAGATAACTCTCCAAAATTGCATAGTACTTGATATGCTTCTTGCTGTGAAAAGGGGGGTTTATAGAACGATAGGCCCTCATTTTAACCCCGGCGGTCTTAGACCGCCGGGGCCAGGGTCGGCGGGAGCACCGCCGACAGACCGGCGGTGCCCCGCAGGGCATTCTGACCGCGGCGGTTTGGCCGCGGTCAGAAAGGGTAAACCGGCGGTCTCCCGCCGGTTTACCGCTGCCCTGGGAATCCCCCATGGCGGCGCAGCTTGCTGCACCGCCATGGGGGATTCTGACACCCCCTACCGCCATCCTGTTCCTGGCGGTTCGCCCGCCAGGAACAGGATGGCGGTAGGGGGTGCCGCGGGGCCCCTGGGGGCCCCACAAAGTATTTCAGTGTCTGCCTAGCAGACACTGAAATACGCGACGGGTGCAACTGCACCCGTCGCACCTTCCCACTCCGCCGGCTCAATTCTGAGCCGGCATCTTAGTGGGAAGGTTGATTTGCCCTGGGCTGGCGGGCGGCCTTTTGGCGGCCGCCCGCCAGCCCAGGGCAAATCCCAAAATACCCTCAGCGGTCTTTATTTTGTTAATCACCCCCTTAATGTTGCATGTTTATCCCCAACAATGCCCCAAATGTTTAAATGGCCATAGAGAATTTACATAACATAGGGATACAAGTGCATAATTTTGCTGGACAAACTTGTGGGATAATATTTCTTTCCGACTTGAAGTTTGTGGTTGGACTAAATTAAACATAATAGTTGCTAGATTTATTATAATAATATTTGTTTTTTGTGTGTAAATATGCTTCCTGTTTGCTGTCAGGCATGTACCAAATTGTGCAATCCTCCACCAAGTAATGGTCACATTTCAAACGTCATTATAATGGGAAAAAGAAGTGTCTGCACTAATGCAAATGAATATTGAATATCAAAATTCTAACAACATATTTAACAGTCATTCAAAGGGCAGTTTGTGAAAGCATCAATGTGATATCAAGCAAATGTTCTCCATGTTGTGTCTTCACGGTGATTTCATGAACCATGCTGCTGTACAAACGCCGGGTTTTGCACTTAGGCCAAGAAGGGTGAAAGTCCATGAACTGTTTATTGTTGTTAGCTTCCCCTTTGCTTTTTTTAGAACTGAAGGATCAGTTAGATAAGAGGTCAATATCAGAGGATGACAAACAGCAGATGTCAAAACTGCACATGTCCTCACACCATGAGAATGTATTGATGCTTTGCCAAGATTCCTGTAAAGTGTTTGTACAAAGCTTAACTTACAAAACATATTGGGGGTCATTTTGACCGCGGCGGGCGGCGGGCGCCGCCCGCCTGGAGGGAACCGCCATATGGCCGCTCCGCGGTCGAAAGACCGCGGAGGCCATTCTGGCTTTCCCGCTGGGCTGGCGGGCGACTGCCAGAAGGCCGCCAGCCAGCCCAGCGGGAAACCCCTCCCCACGAGGAAGCCGGCTCCGAATGGAGCCGGCGGAGTGGGCATGTGCGACGGGTGCAGTTTGCACCCGTCGCGTATTTCAGTGTCTGCTAGGCAGACACTGAAATACCCAGTGGGGCCCTCTTACGGGGGCCCCTGCCGTGCCCATGGCATTGGCATGGGCACGGCAGGGGCCCCCAGGGGCCCCGCGGCACCCCCTACCGCCATCCTGTTCCTGGCGGGCGAACCGCCAGGAACAGGATGGCGGTAGGGGGTGTCAGAATCCCCCAAGGGTCTGGGTGGAGGAAGTTGGAGGGGGGAGGCTAGACACAGGGACAATGGCTGCCATCAGTGCTGAGGCCAGAGATTGCAGGGTTCGATGAAGGGCTGCCTGACCAGAATCAATGCCCTCCAGGAATGCATTACCGTGTTGCAACTCCCTTTCTACACCCTGGATGTCATTCACAATTGTAGACTGCCCAACAGTGAGTGACCTGAGCAGGTCAATGGCCTCCTCACTGAGGGCAGCAGGTGTGACAGGGGCAGGCGCTGAGGTGCCTGGGGCGAAGGTGATGCCCACCCTCCTGGGTGAGCGGGCATGGAGCAAAGGCTGAGGGGCTGCTGTGAGGGCGGTGCTAGTAGGGGGGGTGGCGGCTGTACCTGTAGAAGTGGGGGGCACAGATGGGGCAGCCATCCGTGTCGCTGTTTGGTGATCCGGTGACCCACATGAAGCTCCCCTCACCCTCCGTCCCACTGGTGTATTCAGAGTCTGCAGTGTGGCCCTCCATGGCCCTGTGGGATGCAGCTCCCTTGTGCTCCGGTGCCACTGTACCTCCGCCTGATGATGCTGATGCACAAAAGAACAGGGAGAGCACAAAAAGGGGGGGGGGACGACAGAAGAAAGACAGGTTCAGTGCATGGCTTACCGCTACCATTGGCGGACAAGAAGGACACAGCAGCCCTGCACTACGCCGTGCTCTTGGCCTCTACAGATGCAATTCCTGGGATCTGGCCTACATGTCTATGGTGGACATCTGCACACATAGATGACACAGGGGCATTAATACCTGTACTTGGCACTCTACAGAGTTGGGGTGCCACTTGGCCTGCTTTACGGAGGGGCCTAGCCTACGTAACTCGCCCTTGCCTAGGGAAACCCACAGCCCTCCTTCCCCACCCAGACCCCTCCACTGCACGCAAAGTCCACTGAATGATGTTGTACTTACCCCCTTGTGTCTGCTGTGATGCCCTCAAGCGCCCTTCCAACTCAGGGTAGGCCACCGCCAGGATCCGGAACATCAGGGGGGTCATGGTGCGACAGGCACCCCTCCCACGTTGGGAGGCCATCCCCAGCTGAGCCTCCGCCGTCTTCTTGCTCCAGTGGCGAATGTCCTCCCATCTTTTACGGCAGTGGGTGCCCTGTCTGTGGTGGACCCCAGGGTCCGGACGTCCTTGGCGATGGCACGCCAAATGTCCTTCTTCTGGTGGGCGCTGACCTACATGACATGTACAGGGGAAGAAGAGAAGTCATTACCAACTGCACCGTCAATGTGAGTGGCCCCCATCCCTACCCTTGCCATCTGGCACATGCATTCACGGTCCTTCATGGTCGCTGAACTCTGCCCCCTTCCTACTGACATCCAGCCCTCTCCACCCAGCATAGCCCATACAACGTGCTCCCTGTGTACTTACCTGTTGGTCTGGAGGACCGTAGAGTAGCGTGTACTGGGGGAGGACTCCGTCGACTAACTTCTCCAACTCCTGAGCAGTGAAGGCAGGGGCCCTTTCCCCAGATGCAGCAGCCATTGTCTCTTCCAGACCGAGGTCACAGCAGCACTTGCAGTGTAGGTCCTCTCCTGTCGAAGATCAGGTATCGAGTGATTGAACAGATAGAAAATGGCGGTCACGTCCGCGCGGTGCGTATCATCACCGCTGGCGCACTTCATCATTGGCTCCTGGGACCCATAGGGTCCAATGTTAACCAATGCAGCATTGCGCCGCACCGTGACGGTGTACAGCGCCAGCGCAGTTACCTCACATCCTATTGTCCCACTTTAGAGGTCAGGCAGCCGCCATTTCAGGGGCCCACATGGCTTCATTTGCTACTGTGTCACACATACCTAGGCCTACACTCCACACACATACAGGATGAGATTTGTATTTGGTGTCATGTTCTGTGTAGCTGTGGGTACATACCTGGGAATTTGTTGCTCTGTGGTCGCTGTTGTCCTTCTTAGGCACCGTCAGCTGGGACATTTGAGGAGATGGCGGAATCCTCCAGTGTACAGACCGCTGGTGGACCTGTTAACAATGGAGGAGTGACATTTGATCATCACCTACAGGTTTGACCGTGCCACAATGCAGGAACTGTGTACCCAGTTGGAGCCAGACCTGATCTCACCAATCCGCCATCCCACAGGAATACCCCCTGAAGTGCAGGTGCTATCAGTGCTCCATTTCCTTGCAAGTGGATCATTTCAAACAACAGTGGCCATGGCAACAGGGATGTCCCAGCCTATGTTTTCCAACGTGTTGCCCAGAGTGTTGTCTGCCCTGCTGAAACATGTAAGGAGCTACATCGTTTTCCCTCAGGTGGAGGATTTGGCTACTGTTAAAGGTGACTTCTGTGCCCTGGGACATATCCCCAACATCATAGGTGCTATTGATGGGACCCATGTAGCTCTGCCCTCCCCCCCCACAGGAGTGAACAGGTGTACAGGAACCGCAAGAGTTATCATTCCATGAATGTACAGTTGGTGTGTTTGGCAGACCAGTACATCTCCCAGGTAAATGCTATGTTCCCTGGCTCAGTGCATGACGCCTACATCCTGCGGAATAGCAGGATCCCGTATGTGATGGGTCTACTCCAGAGGCACCGTGTGTGGCTATTAGGGGACTCTGGTTTCCCCAACCTGTCCTGGCTATTGACCCCAGTGAGGAATCCCAGGACCAGGGCAGAGGGACGCTACAATGAGGCCCATGGGAGGGCTAGTAGGGTGATCAAACGCACCTTTGGCCTCCTGAAGGCCAGGTTCCGGTGTCTCCATATGACAGGTGGTTCCCTATTCTGCTCACCAAGGAAGGTGTGCCAGATCATCATCGCCTGCTCAATGCTACACAATCTTGCTTTGCAACACCAGGTGCATTTTCTGCAGGAGGATGGTCCAGATGATTGTGTTGTGGCAGCTGTGGAGCCTGTGGAGCCTGTGGACAGTGATGAGGAGGAAGCTGAGGAAGAAGACATAGACAACAGGGAGTCAGTCATACAGCAATATTTCCAGTGACACACAGGTGAGAACAATTTTTTTACTATTACATTCACTTTCACATTTCTACCTCTATCCTGTCTGTCAATTAGTAGCAGTATTTGTTAACTGAGTTGTACATTTCCATTACGGTTTCACAGGTGTGGTTACCAATGTGTGTCATCTGCTTGCATCCTTCATGGACTTGTGATGTGTGACACAGGTATGTTGGCATTACATTAGAAAACGCATTTTGTCACTGTCATTGCTAATACACATTTTCAAAATCACAGACTGACTCCAGATTGTTTTGTGGTTCAAGGGTGTTTATTTAAGTGCTAATTATTGGAGGGGGTGGCAAAATGGTGAGGGGTGATGGTGGAAGAATGTCCATGGCAGAGTCCAGTCTATTAGTCTCACAGGTGCACTGCCCATATGGGCATGGGAAGTGGAGCTGGGGCAGTTCCAATGTGGACAGGGTAACAAAGTGGGACAGTGGGAGGACAATCTGGGTGGTCTCATTTCCTTTGCGTGGGTCTTTCTATGTTGCTCTGTCCTGTTCCTGGATCTCAGGGACCGCTTGCGGGGTGGTTCTCCATCTGCAGGGGGTGGGGTGCTGGTGTGGTGGTCCTGTGGCGGAGCGTCCTGTCCACTAGCGCCGGCGGAGGTGGTGGGCAGTTCATCGTCCAGGCTAGCGTCAGGGGCCCCTTGGAGTGCCACGGTGTCCCTCATAGTCTTTTGATTGTCCTTCAGCACCCCTACGATGTTGCCCAGGGCGGAGCTGATGGTTCTGAGCTCCTCCCTGAACCCCAAATACTGTTCGTCCTGCAGGCGTTGGATCTCCTGAAACTTGGCCAGGACCGTAGCCATTGTCTCCTGGGAGTGGTGGTATGCTCCCATGATGGAGGAGAGGGCCTCGTGGAGGGTGGGTTCCCTTGGCCTGTCAGCCCCCTGTCGCACAGCTGCCCTCCCAGTTCCCCTGTGTTCCTGGGCCTCCGTCCCCTGGACCGTGTGCCAACTACCACTGCCCCCAGGTCTCTGTTGTTGTTGGGGTGGTGGGTTACCCTGGGTTCCCTGTAGTGATGGACACACCGCTGATTGACGTGTCCTGGGGACGGAGGTATGGGCCCGCTGGGTGGGTGCAGTTCTGGTGTTACCAGAGGGCGGAAGGTCAGTGTTGGGCTTTGCCTGTGCAAGGGGAACCGACTGTCCCGAGGCCCACAATGGTCCAGGCTGGTCATCTTGATCCAGTTGGCCAGAGCTGCTGTCGCCACTGTGGGCCTCTTCTGTGGGTGGAGTGGAGATGTCTGGACCCTCCTGTGTGGTGACGTTACGTAGGGGTATAAGAGCATGATTATTGTATGTGTGTGTGTTATATTGTGCAATGGGTGGGTGTGCGTGTACCCCAGTGCAAGCATTCCTGTGTGGGGGCTTGTATGATGATGGTTGGGGGGATGTTATGGGTATGTGCAGTGGGCATGCTTTAGTGCGGTGTGTCCATGCTTAGTTGTGTCATGCAGGGCTTGGTGTTGGGATGTGTGATTTGTGTTATTAGTACATTAGTGAGGGGTTGGAGTGATAGGGGAGGGGGTGAGAGTGGGGGGGTGTGATAGCATGCAGGTAGGGTGGGGGATATGATAGTTAAGATTTGACTTACCAGTGTCCATTCCTCCACCGACTCCTCCGAGGCCCTCTGGATGCATGATGGTCAAGACCTGCTCCTCCCATGTTGTTAGTTGTGGGGGGAAGGGGGTCCGCCGCCAGTCCGCTGAAATGCGATGTTGTGCCTGGAGACCACGGAACGCACCTTCCCCCGTAGGTCGTTCCACCTCTTCCGGATGTCCTCCCGAATTCTTGGATGCTGTCCCACAGCATTGACCCTGTCGACGATTCTCCACCATAGCTCCATCTTCCTGGCTATGGAGGTGTGCTGCACCTGTGCTCCAAATAGCTGTGGCTCTACCCGTAGGATTTCCTCCACCATGACCCTGAGCTCCTCCTCAGAAAAACCAGGGGTGTCTTTGGCGTGACATGGGGTGGTGTAGGTGATGTATGGGGTGGTGTATGTGTTGATGAGTGTGGTGATGTGTGGTGGTGTGGGGTGTTTTGAACGTGGATGTTGTATGGGTGATGGTGTTGTGTGCCTCTGTGTGGTGGGGTTGTCTATTGCTGTAGTGTCTCTCTGGCCTTCGTCTCAAATTTTTGGTCATAGGGGTTTGTGGGTGATGTGGGTGTGTGTTTTATATTGTGTTGGGTGGGTGGGAGTGTTGTTTGTATGTGTATCAGGTGTGTATAATTCTAATTGTCCAATGTGGGGATGTTTTGGAGATGTGTGTGTATTTTGAGCGCGGCGGTGTGTACCGCCAATGGAATACCGCGGTTGAAAGACCGCTGCGTGGATTCATTGGTCGTAATAGCATGGGCGTGTTTCTGTTGGCGTGACGGTGGAGGTTTTGTTTTCGCCAGTTTATCACTGACCTTTGGTGTGGCGGACTTGTGTGGGTGTCTGAATTTCGGCGGATTCCGAGATGTGGGTCATAATAGCTGTGGCAGGATTCCGCAGCCGCGGCGGTGTATTGGCGGTCTTCTGCACGGCGGTAAGCGGCTTTTACCGCCAATGTTGTAATGACCCCCTAGGTCTCTGACTTGTATCACATTTTTAAGCAAAGTCGTAGGACCTAGAGGACTAATCTTTAAATTGTTGTCACTGGACTGTGCTTGATACAAATTATCCATTGAGTTTCTCTTTTTATCTTGAACTCCCCTAGCTATGATGAAATTTGTTGATATTATAACTGTAGGAAAACGGGCTTTTTGCAGGTTCCCACAACTTTTTGTCCCATTTGGACTACTAGCTACTGGTTTTCAACGACTCTGAAAGTGCATTGTAGCCTGCTACCCAGGCCATAATGCCGGTGCTCTCTCCCTAAATATGATTTATGTGAATTGGTATACCCAATCGGCAAGAAGTTTAACCCACTTATAAGCACCTTGTAAATGATACCAGTGGTACCCAGGGCATCAGAGTTAAAGGGGTGACCAGGGCCTGAAGCTATGTTTCTGCCACCCTGAGTGTCCCAAGTACACAAATGACAAAAGGCCTGCCAGTTTAGACAGCAGGACAAAGCACTACTATTAATATATGCTAGAAACCCATAACGTGGGTTTTCCAAGCCCAGGAGGCAGGGTACATTATATTAAAGGTGTGGACATGTAAGTGCAAGCTTATATGTCGCTATAGTGGTGTCTTTCAATTAAGGCCTACAATAAGTGGTCAACATAGGCTGGCACCTGGACATCCTGAGGTCATCAACTCTGTTATGGCCAGCTGAAGTATGTCATGTTTAGTATCAAACATCTTGTCTCACTAAACCTGAGTTTATTCCAAAATCAGATCCATGCACCCTGGTGGCTACCTTAGAGGTTGCCCACCTGCTTGCCCCAGCCTTTCCTGTGCCCTGGCTGGCAGCCTGTATCTGATGCTGCCAAGACAGGAGTCTGACCGCCTGCCAGGAGGTGTGAACACTCCCAGGAATCAGCAATGAAGGCCTGTCTGAGCAGGAGGTATCACCTCCATCCAAGACAGGATGGATTGTGAAGTGGCACATCAAGCAGGTCGGCTTCAAAGATGCCTTTGATAGCAATCAGGCTGACCCCCAAAGGAGGAAAAAGCCATAACCCTGCCCCAGGCACATTTGCACCCAGGTCGGAGGGAAAATTAGGAAGTCTGGAGGCATACACCCCCACAACCCTATGGTGGGCTACGTGGTCTGTACAACCAAGCATGGGTTTTGCCATTTTCAATGGTGATAGAACAGAAGGTTTAAATAGAAACATTGACACACACACATACGGATGTGGTCACCTCAGGGGTGGATTAGCCCCTGGGGCTAGTAGCTCTCGGGAAACTTGCACCCACACCTTTAACACCACTAAATCTATAATTTAATGGGAACCCCTGACAGCAGAACCTCAGATCTGATTTGACTTGCAACCAAGGACAAAGAAGAGACCCGAGTCTGCTATTTTAGGACCTGCACAAACCAAAGGCACAATACAGTGTACCTGTGGCTACCACCCTGGAACTGCACAACTTCGACTTGTCCTGAACCAGAGACTGGTTCCATAGGCAAGAAGAACTTCTCTGAGAACCAAAGGCAATTCCAGAACTTCCATGGATTAGAGGTACTAGTCCCCTACAGCCCGCTGGTAAAGCACGCTCCTGGAATCAAAGAATCACTAGCTACTGGGCTAGCCATGGGATTGCCCAAAAGTGAATGGTCCCGTGCATTGTGGGAAACATAGTCCTGATCACCAGCCAGTTTTCGGTGGATACTGTTTTTTCCTGGAATCTAGAATGTTGAAGTAACCATTAACTGTGTAAGCTGCTGCCAAGGCTTGTTGGTAGCCAGTCCAGCTACACCTCAATGGAAGTCCACATCATCTTCATCTCATCACCTCAGTAACCCATTGTCAAATTTTTTCATCTGTTTCCTCACCATCTAAGTGGTAAAATCAGCACTCCCACGACTCCTGCTTCAGCACCAAACACAACTCTGCAACAGGCCCCTAATAGCTAGGTAAAATGTAACTGACTATTGTGGCTTGGTCCAGGGACCCACATCACCTTAACTACAAGTGGTTTCTACTGGACTCAACCTTCAAGTGACAGATTGTCACTAGCTATTATCTCCATGGATCCTAACATTAAAGTTTGACAGTAAGGAATTGCATTGATTTTTTTTCCTTCTAAAATTCATAACTCCGATTATACTGATCTGATTGTGTTTATTTTGGTGACTGAATTTATATAAAAGCCTTCTCTATTTTTAAAAATTGGTGTTGGATTTCTTTTGTGTTGTGTCTTTTACTTATCATCCATGTTGGCATTCTGAAATGCTTAAGACATGTTCCTCTAGTTAAGCTTGACTGCTCTGTGCCACACTACCAGGACTGAGGAATGTTTGTTGCCATGATTTATTGCATTTTTATACTGTACTCATGAGTCAGAAGCAAGAATGTTGGAATAGTCCTTTGCAGTTGTAGACTCCATGTACACATGAGGCTTGTCTACCTTCATCAGAAGTGTTGTGTTCTTACACAGTTAGAAACAGAATACACTGGTACAGGCAAATGGCTAATCTATTCTTTGTTGTATAATCTGGTGCTTGTACATTTGTTCTCCATAGATGAGGTGTCTGTCTTCTGCCATGCTTTCCTTACATATCCTCATCTAGAAGCCTTTGTTTCTCTCACTTCGTTCCTTATTCTATTCCCACTCAGGATTCGGCATCCAGCACCCAACTGGCATTTCATTGGTCCTAGTGCCTCTCGACATGACATTAGTCTACAAATATGTAGATGTGCTATTATTGTAAACAGTGGGTTTTAATAAATAATTATATTTAGTCTTAAACTAAAACTTTATTCTTTAAAAAAAATTAAATACCAAAACATTTTTAAAAGAAATGTGAAAAACACTTGTATGATTTTTTGTTTGAAAGGGGGCATGGCCAAGGTGGTACCGAGAGCAGCTGCCTTCTAGTTGAGCTCCACTCTGCTCCAGGCCCATTTGTCATCATCCTACACTGTGTTACCCACACCGGTCCCACATCGGTCCCCCTGTGACTGGAAGCCACCTCCTTGGTGCCGCTGACTGTCAGGAGGGATCTGAGGTGTCCCCAGAATTATGCCGTGGAGACTCTGAGCGGCTGAGTCAGGGTGCCTGGTGAAGGTGGGACCTGATTGGTCCCCCCGCGTGGCTTGCACTTGGAAGATTTAGCGCTGGGAGCCCCAGGGATCTGGAGTGCATGGCCCTAATCTACATGCATTGCCGTGATCAGCCATCAGAGTACCTGTGTGGCGGCCCATCTCAGCATCTCCTCGGCTGGGCATGGCGGCACCCGCGACTGAGAGGCTCCCAATGGGGGAGCATAGGTGTGTGGGCCCCTGCCTCCCAGATACAGACTGAGGAGCTCACAGGAGTAAGGCACAAAAGGCCATGGGTGACCTATGCAAATCCCTGCTGGTGGGACCAGGTCCCTTCCCTCCATTTAGCTCATGTGGAGAGGGGGTCAGCTGGGAGCTTCAAGTGGCTTCCACCCCGGGCACTTTGCCAGGGCCAACATTTCCCAAGATTGGAGACATAGCAGACTATTGGGGCTCAGCACAAAGGGCCCAATACTGGGAAATTAAGACTTTTGAGGTTGAGACACATGGGGATGCACATTCTCCTCCCCCCCTAAAACTGCTGTTTCCCAACAGCTGAGGCTAGGACACCATAGATGGATGGGACCACAGCTGCAGGGCCAGTGATCCAAAATGGAGGTGCCTATACCACCAGAGCACAACTCATCTGACTTACACAGGATTGAGTGGTGATGCTCCTAAGCTGCTAATTTGTTAGCTCTCTTCTACATTGTGGACTGCAAGAACTAGACTGTGAGGTGTGTGCAAGTTATGTGCTTCACCTCTGCTCCACACTAGAGGAAACAGGGGACCTGTCCCTATCCTTGTCCTCCCTCGCCTGGGAGCTGAATAAAGTAGCAGTCACTGAGATGCATTTCACCCAGTGGATCTCTGGGGAGAGTGTGAGCTTACTGGTGACAGTCTAGAGCAGACAGCCTGGCTGACTCCCACTGTTTCTATCAATATGAGTGCCACATGCCACGTGCCATGTGCCACGAGGTAATGTCGAGGCTCTGGTGGTTGGGTGGACAGCCCATTCAGGAAACCTGGGTGAGGCAACTAGATCACTGATTTGAGTTCTCAACCTCCTAGCAGATTGATCACCAGCAGTAGTGATTTTGGGGGCATGTTTAAACCAAAAAACACCAAACCTCCACCCACCAGAGGTCCATCATGGATATCCTGACTACCTCCACCCAGTCAGTGGACCCGATTCATCAGTTGGAGACCACTGTTGAAAAACATACTAGAATGTTCGATAAAGTGTTGCAGGCCACTCAAGACCCCAAAGACGCCGTGGAAGCCCAGCTAGGGAGCATTTCGATAGAAACAGGTCTTCTACAGGTGGATCATGCCAAACTTGCAGAGAGGGTGGACGAGACAGAGTCCGGCCTGACATCCATAAGCCTACTTTGATCTCAGTACAAGGCCAACTTAAGCTTCTACTAATACAAGACCTCAAGGCACAAGCGGATGATGCTAAAGTTCGCTCAAGGTGCAACAATGTTTGTTTCTTGGGGTTGCCTGAGAGGGTAGAGGATCCCAACATGGAACTATTTCTTGAGGACTAGCTATCCATGTTCCCAAATTTTTTCATTGGAAAGGACACATCACATTCCTGGTGGACTGCCTGCACCGGGGACTGCACCGCAGCCAGAGATTGCACATCCTGCTTAATTACAGAGACAAAGACTTAGGCCCAGATTTATACTCTGTTTGTGCTTAATTAGCATCATTTGTTTTATGCTAATTCAGAGCAAACTTAACTCCATATTTATATTTTGACACTAGACCGATCTAGCATCAAAATATTGGAGTTAAAGTAATTTTGGGGATTTGTGAACCCACCTTGCATCAATTTGATGCAGGGTGGGCATTCCCACCAAATAAATTACTCTAAGGCCCTAACGTCTTATTTATCCTACAAAAATAGGTGGTGCACAGCACGTGGTAAATAAACAGTCCAATCCTTCAGTAGTAGGGACGAGTCAGATCATCCGTTAGTAAATTTTAATTCCACACTATTGTCGTATTCATGTTGCAGCACATAATGTAAACATAAGACAGCCAACACGTTTCGCCCATCAACAAAAGTGGGCTTCTTCAGGGCAAAAAATAATAATATATATATATATATATATATATATATATAGTAAATGGTGCAAGTATATCGAGATCCACCCCAAGTAACACAATCAATATGCTCGTTGTGGGACGGTCAATAAGTCCCGTAGACGTGTGGACACGAAAAAAGTGTTGAAGTGTAATAATACGGTCCGAGCGACCGTCGCGTCGTGTAACGGTAGCGCCAGTAGGGCCATATTGACTGGGTTACTTGGGGTGGATCTCGATATACTTGCACCATTTACTATATATATATATATTATTTATTTATTTTTGCCCTGAAGAAGCCCACTTTTGTTGATGGGCGAAACACGTTGGCTGTCTTATGTTTGCATTATGTGCTGCAACATGAATATGACAATAGTGTGGAATTAAAAATTACTAACGGATTATCTGACTCGTCCATACTACTGAAGGATTGGACTGTTTATTTACCACTCGCGGTGCACCACCTATTTTTGTTTAATTCCAGGGCTTTGCTTTGCCTATAGGGCCCTCTACGCAGCAGGGGCCTTGGTGTGGTTGCACGCCATTCTTGATATTTGAAATATCTATTCCTTTACTGTACATTGTGATAAACAGGTATTCTTAGGGATAGTGCGTTACCTATGAGCGTGCTGCATGAACGTTCTGAGGGGCATATTTATACTCCGTTTGCGCCGAATTTGAGTCGTTTTTTTTTACGCAAATTCGACGCAAAACGAACTCCATATTTATACTTTGGCGTTAGACGCGTCTAGCGCCAAAGTTCATGGAGTTAGCGTCATTTTTTTGCGTGAACACCTTCCTTGCGTTAATGATATGCAAGGTAGGCGTTCCCGTCTAAAAAAATGACTCCGATGCTATTGCGTCGTATTTATACTCCCGGGCAAAAATGACGCCCGGGAGTGGGCGGGACTAAAACACCCGCATTTGCGCCGGATTTTAGCGCCTGGGTCAGGGCAGGCATTAAGGGACCTGTGGGCTCAGAATGAGCCCAGAGGTGCCCTCCCAAGCCCCCAGGGACACCCCCTGCCACCCTTGCCCACCCCAGGAGGACACCCAAGCATGGAGGGACCCACCCAGGGGAATAAAAGGTAAGTTGTGGTAAGTATTTTTTTTTCATTTTGTTTTGGCATAGGGGGGCCTGATTTGTGCCCCCCTACATGCCACTATGCCCAATGACCATGCCCAGGGGACAGAAGTCCCCTGGGCATGGCCATTGGGCAAGGGGGCATGACTCCTGTCTTTGCTAAGACAGGAGTCATGTTAATGGGGGTTGGGCGCCAAAAAAAAATGGCGCAAATCGGGTTAAGACGTTTTTTTTGCCTCAGCCTGACTTGCCCCATTTTAGGACGCCCAAACGCCATTTATCCCTACGCCGGCGCTGCCTGGTGTGCGTGTTTTTTTTTCACGGACACCAGGCAGCGCCGGTCGGCTAACGCCATTCAATAAATACGGCGCTCGCATGGCGCTTCAGAATGGCGTTAGCCGGCACTAATTTTTTTGGCGCAAAACTGCGTTAGCGCAGTTTTGCGTCAAAAAGTATAAATATGGCCCTGAGTGTCTTATTTATCCTCCTGTGCAAAAATGTGCACAGGAGGGCGGCGGGCCTAAATAATGGTGCTAAGTCTGCTTAGAACCATTATTTAACTCCTGGGTCAGGGCAGGCAGTAGGGGACATGTGGACCCATTTCCATGGTGAAACACTATACAAAGAGCCCAAAGGTGCCCTCCACGAGCCCCAGGAACACCCCCACCCACACCAGAGGGACACCACAGGATGGGGGACCCAATCCCATGTAAGTATGGCTAAGTGGAGGTAAGTATTTTAAAAAAAATATTTAAGTACCATTGGGGGCCCTGAAATGCCCCCCCCCCTACATGGCACTGGGTATAATGACCATGTCCAGGGGGCCCTTGTCCCCTGTGCTGGCCTTTGGGGTGGAGGGCATGACTCCTGTCTTTTATAAGACAGGAGACATGTGGCATGGATGGTTTTGCATCAAGAAATGACGCTAGGTTGGTTAGAGTCTTTTTTTTTTACTCTAACCAGCCTAACGCTATTTTTTGGTGCAAAACCCTTGTCTTCCATACCACCACCTCCACCGGGCTAACGTCATTTTTTTTACTCTAGCCCATCCTTTGCACCGAAATGTGGCTTTCATTTAATATGGTGCTGCGCTGGCATCCTGAAATGGCGCAAACCGGCGCTATACTTTTTGATGGAAAACTGCACAAAGATATTTTTCGTCAAAAATTAAAAATCTGGGCCTTAATCCTTCAACAGTTCTATGAAAAAGGCCCTTGGTCCTACAATGGGAACCCAACCACTGGCCATCCGGATTATTGGGTGGAAGCTTAACGTTGGTGCAATACAGTTGGAGCTGTGAAAATGTGACTGCACAACTTGGACCTTTCCCACACTCTGCTTTTACCTGCAAAAAAACTCATAGTGGTGGACAAAGACACCACTCATTTTCTTACATCTCCCAAGGAAGCATTGACTTGGCTGTGATCCAAGGTCATCCTGGAATGGTCAGAGGTGAAGAAGAGTGGGGACCTACAAGTATGGGCAGATGGGAGGATCAGACGCTGATGCTGCCCATGCAGGTCTCAAGCATTACCTACTAGTGAACAAGCAGCAAAGGAACGTGCACAAGTGGTGGCTGAGGTATCGCTCCAGGGGGCCAATACATTCTGGGTACACACACCTGACTTGGATAAGGAATTGATGCCAGATGCCCAGGGGTTAGTGCCCTCAGATGGGGATTCCACAATTGTCTCACTATGATCCTCTCAAAAAGAACTTCCAGATAAGTGAGACTTTTTATCTTGGAAAGTGAATTGACTGGGGCCCTTGTCGGGTGGTGGGGGTAGCTGGGGCGGGGACACCGTGGGTATCACTGGAGGACAACATTGTCCCTGACTCAGTTTCGGGACTCTTCAATGAGGGCTGTGATGCCTTGAGCTATCTTTGACTTTCTTGTGTCATCTATAAGCCCGAACCAGAAAGACTTCTTTAAGGACTGCTCAGTATATCAGCTACGTTTCAATTATTGACTATTAGATTAGGGATAGTGTGACACAATGCCCATTAGTGTTCTGGCCAAGGGAATGGGTGTTTTGGTTTTGTTTGTTGTTTGGTTTGTAATGGGTACTTGTTTAGGGTGGAGGGAAATGTGGGGTAAGAGATACACATTCTTTAAGGCCACAACATACAATACATTAACATGGAACATCTGGGGGATGACAACCCTGGTATGCGGTCACCTGTTACATGCCTACCTTAGACTGAGTCATAGCCACATGGCCTGCCTCAAGGGACATATATGACCGCCACTGAAGGTGGTTCAACGCTGGAATGAACAGGTCTTTAGTACTGGATGTTTAGCATTTGTGAGGGAGGTTCTCATTTGGATTTCCCCAGGTGGCCCATTTGTTAAGAGTAGAACTGTTGCAGACACAGAGGACTGATTTGTGCTCCTAGAGGCCACACTAGATGGGCGACCCCTAGTGGTTATCTCGCTCTATGCCCCTAATACACTTCAGGAGGATGTTTTATAAACTTTATCCCCCTCACTGCTAGTTAATTCCACATCCCCTTGCATATTGGGAAAGACTTCAGTTGTGTACACTGCACCCCTTAAGACAGATCGATGACCCCACTCCCTATGACTCAGGGTCTAATGCAACAAAGCACTTAATGGAATAGTCGATTGCAACACAACTCTATGACATTTGTCACAAGGGTTATCTTGCTGAAAATGAATACTTCTACTTTGCCTCAAGGGAACCAGGTCCACACCAGACTGGATTACTTGTTTTGTAATTTGGAACTCTGCCTGGGTTCAGAGCTTGGAGTACCTAGGCCGCAAGCTTTCTGGCCACAGCCCCTTCAAAGTGACCTTCAAATGGGGGATCGACAAGGCGCCTATTCAAACTTGGCGCTTGAGGACTGAGGCCCTGCTCAACATGGCATATAGAGACACCATGAGTATGCATTTGGTCATTATTTTGAGGAAAGTGAGGGCACCGTGGGACCTCTGGAAGTGGAGTGGGATGCCATCAAAGTGGTCATCAGGGGACACTGTATTAGGATGACCTGGGTGGAGCGGGATTCCCTCTTCCGCAGTCTGTTATTGCTGGAGGGGTGAATCTGTGCTGCTGAACATGAAGCAGTAATGGTGATTAACGCTAGGACACAGTTATGCGACCTGAGGAATCAACATAGAGAGGCTTTGCATGACTCAAAATATTGACTATACAGTGTCCCTGGCTCATCAGCATGTAGATGGAGATAAACCAGGCGGTATGTTGGCATAGCTGCTGCACTTGGCAGTCCCCAAGACCATTGTAGGAGCAATCTGTACAAAGGCTGGCTCTATCATATCCTCCCATGCTGAGATATGCAAGACCTTTGTGCATTACTACAAATATCTCTATTCCCCCTACCAAGTCCTCTTGATGAACTCATCCAGTGATATATTGCTGATTCCAACATACCCCAACTCAATCCCCTCCAGGCCCAGGAGCTTGAACAACCATTGAAACTTGAGGAAGTGAGAACTAACCTACGGCAGATGAAGGGCAACAAAACTCCAGGCTCTGATAGGCTCCCTGTGGAATATTATCCTGCACTCAGTGTGGCTCTTGCTCCTAAATTGCTTGTAGTTTATCGGGAGGCACACCCGCAGGGCAGACTCCCTCGCTATCTCAGCGAATCTGTAATGGTAGTTTTTCCCAATGCCGGTAGAGACCCTCTCGAGGTGAGCTCCTCTTTCCCTTTATCAATGCTCAACATTGATTATAAAATTCTTAGTAAAGCATTGACTAATCATTTGATCCCATTGCTCCATACCCTGGTTTACCCAGATCAGTTTGTGTTCATCCCACACAGGGCACGGCACACACATCATGGATGTGATCACGGAGTCTAGGGAGCTCCCAGTGGCCATTTCACTGGATTATGAAAAAACATTTAACACCCTTGGGTGGTCATACTTGATGTTAGTCCTGGAGGCTCTGGGAGTGGGCCCGACTTCCTGAAGTGGGTCAGGTTGCAATATGTAGTGCCATGAGCCTGAGTTCAGATGGGATAGCAGATCTCTCAACCATTTGATATTGGTAGGGGCATGCAACAAGTGTGCTCCCTCTCCCTTGTGATTTTTGTACTAGCCATGTAACTGCTGGTGGCCACATTGAGAGTGAAGGGCCCAGACTGGGGTGTGAAGATGGGCCCACAATGGCATAAGGCTTCACTCTACATGAACGGTGTCCTGGTTTACTTCGGCAATCGGGGGGAGAGACCTCCCACCACTGTACCCTCTTCTTGATTGCTTTGGGGACATGACGGGCTTCAGGAAAATTGAGGTAAGTCATGCCTTTTCCCACTTAGACTAAAAGAGTGAATGGAAGTGGCAGAATTGGAGTCAGACCATCTCCTATGGGAGTTGGAGATGTTCCAATACTTAGGAGTGAACATCTATCACACAGATAGGGACCTCCTTGATGATAATCATGGTAGAACATTGGCATCACTGCAACAGTCTGTGGGCTTCTAGACACCTTTGCCTTTATCACTAATGGGTAGGGCCTTAATAGCAAAGCTGTTACAATTACCACACCTACTCTATTTCTTTGTAGCAATACCAATGATCCTGACTATGGCTTTCTTTGGGACACACAAGTGAGTTTCCATTAGTATACTCTAGCATCCAGTCCTGGAGGGTCGCTTGGTGGTACCAGATCTTGAGCCTTATTTTGCGGCCTCACAGTTAGATTAGCTAATGCAGTGGCTGGCAGGTGATGTGGTGGGTGAGAGCCACCTAATCAAACACACACTGGATGGGATGAGTATATTGGACTGGCTCCTGAAACCAGGAGCCCCTGCAAAAGATACCGGCAAGCTGTCTCAAATTGCGAAACAGATTTTTTCAACCATGCCGAGAAGCAACCCCATATGTACCACAACTGTCACTCTGGAGCTTGCCTGCAATGCATGCACTGCTAGAAAAGTATGACTCAGGGCCTGGGCGGGACTCAGAAGTGACCTACATAGGAGACATATACACTGATGAGAGGTTGTACTCCTTTCAGGACCTACTTGACAGCAATGGGCTTGGAGCTGGTCAATTTGCACCCTACATTGCTCTTATTTTGCCAATCAGGGCCACTTGGGGGGAGGATGGAGAGGCCCCAGCCATTCATCACAGATTGTAGTGTATATTGACTCATGGCATGGGCCATAGAGGGAAGACAGTGCTCTATGAGGCCCTACTGACTGCCAGCGGAGACCTTGAGCTCCATGCCAAACCCAGATAGGACGGATGTTTTGGGACAAACCTGATGACTAAACAGTGGGGGATGGCACTTGAGCAGGTGAAGCGAGTATGTTGTAATATTCGCCATAAGATTACCCAGTTCAACTGCCTGCATCACACTTATTTAACACCGCACCATTTTCACAAAATGTTCCTGGGAGTGACCTCAGTGTGTCCTAGGTGTGGACACCATGGCGCCACTTTCCTTCATGTTGTGTGTGATTGTCCCCCACTCATTTAAGCATGGGGACAGGTCATAACCCATATCTCAGACATTGTAGATATCCAGATGTCCCCGAACCCCTACTTTGTCTCTTGGGCATCACAAAGCACACAAAACACACCAAGAATTACTTGAAACTTACAGACTTGTCTGTGGCTTTCATTAAGTGCCTGATCGCTATGTCATGGAGGGCAGTGCAACTGACCTAGATTAATTGTTGGCTACAGATGCTATTCCAATGGATGACCGCCGAAGCGGACGCTATAACACATGACCTGCACATTAGAGGGAGGGGGAGCTGGCGCCATGTGGGACGTGTAGGTGCTCTGGCCGCATGAGAAGGTTGAGGCTATTACCTGAACAAAGGGGTGAGGGATGGACACTGTCTGAGATTATGCAGCTATATTTCAGCCGCAGAGCTGCTTGCCGTGAGAGTCATACATACAACATCCTTTTGTGCCCCTCGCAGCCAGGTAGGTCTGTTGCTTTTGCAGATGCCACAGCAGGCCACACTACAAGAGCTGGCCCTCCAGAGGACTCATATGACTACTTCTGCATCCCCACTTACCTACCCCTCTAACAGAGGTTTCATCTGTGAGGTTTGAGAATTAAGCTGCGGCCCTCAGCTACCAAGGTTATTTGATGGTTTTTGATGGTTTAAAGTTATTTGTGCTAAATGCTGTGCACAATCACAAATATGGCATTCTCTAATGGGTATCCTATTATCAATAGTGTGTCATTAACCCACTTCCTTTACAGTAATAGTTTATCCGTACAAGGGACATTTTTGTATACATTATGGTGGTCATTAGGAGTTCGGCAGTCTCATGACAGCCATGTTGGTCGTGGCGGTCGTACATCCATCAAGCTGTCGGAGAAGACCGACAAATTATGACCATGGTGGTATTTCCAGTGCGGTCCAGCTGCCATGGACAACGTTAGCCACCTTCAGGCCAGAGAAGACCATGTTCCTGCCAGACAGATTACGAGGCTGTACATGGCCAAGGTTTCCGCCATGGTCACATCACCATGAAAACCAACTCTATAAAAGGAGAAACTCACCTTCAGGAACACGCACCCGTCTTCAGCCACCATGAAGCCTCAGCTACACGTCTACTTACTGCATGTGCTCGCCCAACAACTCTGGAACCAGCACCGACGACAACAAAAGCAACGTGAGTATGCACACATACCTATCACTGCTGCACAATGCCAATGTATCAATGAACACACAACATACACATCCTGAATAGGTGATGATGGCAACATACGTACCCTCACACTGACACACACACCCACACACAGCCACATACACACACACATATAAATAGTATACACATTACACCAACACAATCACATACTTCTAAATCACACACCAACCCGCAGATACACAACACCAGCACAGTCAAACACAGCTCACAACACTAACAAATGACACAACTGCACCACAACCGCAACATCTCATAAGCACTGTTACTCATCAACAATACATACCTCCACTTGACAAATCATATATAAAACACTACTTAACAACACCAGAGAAAAAACTCACACAATCACACATACATACAACAAGGCATACATTGTACCCCTCAAACACACATCACAATGGATCTGAGATACCAATCAACACACACACTCACGCACACAGTACAACCATAAAAGGGCACACAACACTCCAAATAACACATGTCAACACAATGACTGCACACAATATCAACATAAATCCATGTCCCAAACTCAAACATGCCCATTACACAATACACCACCATCACTGCGGAACAAATGCAATGCACACACCCACACACGCTGCCCGGATACAACTGGTAGCACAACCACCATACACACAAAACGTACTCACACACAAACTAAAGCAGCCAAGACCAAAACAGCCATAAGGAATGAAAGGCAGGACAACAATGTAACCTTGGAAATAACAACTGGTTAGCCCAGATGTATGAAAATAAATAAATAAATAGATATACAAAACTATGCACAAAATACGAAGGCCATAATCTAGTCCAAACAAATATGTGCATCATGCACATATGGCACTTCCAAGTGCCCCTACGTGACTCCTGACTGCAATATAACCTCCACAGGTACGGGCATCAAGGGGGCAGGCAGGCACCTCAAGGATTGGGTGGGTGGAGGGGGGTTTGGGCTTAGGTTTGGGAGGTGGATCTTTGGGCTTGGGCTTGAGCTTGGGTAGGGGCTTAGGTTGATGCTAAGGGGAGGGATGGAAACACTTGGGAGGGTTCAACATCTTAGTGGGGGAGGGTCATGGCTACCTGCAGGGGGTCCAGGGGAAGACTTAGAGGTGGAAGGGCTGGACTTGGGAAGGGACACAGATCTTTTGAGGTCACATGGGGTGGGAAAGGAGTAGGGAAAAGGGACAACTCTGAGAGGATTATTTTTTTGACACACTGGGACGGTCGTGGCCACAGGGTTTGGGAGTGGAGGGAGAGGGAGTGTCTGTAGGAGGTGTTTTTGTGGATGTCTTGGGTGCATGTGTATGTGGGGTATACTTGTGTGTGCTGGGTGTCTGTTGGGTGGGTGGGTGTGGGTATTAATGTGTCTTGGAAGGAAGGTGTCTGGTTGTGGTGACTTTGGATGTGGTGACTGGGTGAATGTCTATGGGTCTGCTATAGTGGTGACTGTGGGTGGGATAGGAATTGTGTCTGTATCAGTGAATGTTGGTGTGGTATCTGCAAGTGTGTCAGGTGTTGTGTCTGTGAAGGTGGTTGTCCTGGGGAAGTCAGTGAAGATAGTGGGTGTTGTATGTGTGCATGCCACTGGTAGGTCTTGTTCGTGTCCATGGCGGTGGTGAGTCTTGTGGTACCTGTGTTTTTCTGTGGCACCCTTGGACACTGTGGTGGATGAATGCTTGTTTGTCTGTGTGCTTTGGCTGAGACAGGAAAGAGGGGTTTGGGATTGGGAAGAGGAAGGTGGAGGGGGATGGAAGACAAAGAGTGACTGTCAGTGCTGAGGCCAGAGCCTGAAAAGATCTCTGTAGGACAGCCAGTGCACTGTGAGTGCTCTTTAGGAATGCATAGGTCTGCCGGACTTGAGTTGCCAGTCTTTGGATAGCATTTACAATGGTCAACTGAACTACAGAGATCGACCTCAGGGGGTCAATAGCCTCTTCACAGAGGGCAGCAGGGCTGACAGGGGCAAGGGCAAAGGTGCCTGCAATGAAGGAGACGGCCTGGGCAGGCACAGACAATTGGGTGGGGAGATACAAGGAGGGCGTTGGTAGTGAGGGGGGTGGTGGACAAAGATGGTGCTAGGGTGATCCTACAGGGGTCCACCAGGGAGTGTCTACTGGAGGAGGATTCTGAGGATGATGATGTGGATCCTGTCCCTTCTGTGGCACTCCCCTCACCCTCAGGGCTACTGGGTATCTCTCTGTCAGTGATATCAGCACTCTGGGTCCTATGACTAGCAGCATCCCCACTCGTCTGTGTCCTATTTACTTTACCTGCCAATGCTGATGCACACAAATAGAGAGAGAGGGAGGGAGACATGGAGAGGGAGAGAGAGGGTCATCACATTCTTCACTTACACACATTACAACAAGGACAACTGTAGGTATACATCTCCTGGGTAGGCTATCTTATATAGTAACCCACATATCCTATATCATGTCACAACATGTTATTTCTATCCACCCCTTTATGTCATCCCTCTCACCCACATCATAATCCAATTAAGGTAGCACAACTGTTGCATTCCAAAAAATCACCTGAAAAGCTATGTCAGCATGCTCATCATGCCGTGGCTGGAGCTGAAATTCTGCCCTAATCCTGACCATAACTGTCCATACTCTTATTACCTTTAGGAAAAGCAATTGACTGATCACAACATACCATGCATGTTCTTATTCTACACCTGACCAGTCATTGTCCATAAGTAATGTCTCATGGTAGTCAAGGCAACTCTATTCACAGAACAAACAGCACTTGCCATTCAATTCAAATGCCTGACTGAACCCTCTGTACATATATGCCACAATGGATACAATCACTGTTGTAGCCACAACATGAGGCACTCCCACACAGGTGACATCTGATGTGTAGAATGCATGTCTGGAGAACAGCCATGTCACTACATGTACCGAATCCCAGAGGAACATCTACAGACACTAAATACAGATACATCACATCACTTCATAAATGCATGTGGAGCTAGAGTGGCCTGCATAACTCGCATAAAACATCCACTGACAATCACTGAGTGCAGTGTAGGAGCAACTAAACATTAGCCAGCAGCAAAATACATCATAGGGCACCTGGCATTCCACCTGACATGCAGTTACAGTTCCATGACATGATAACATGAGTAAAGCAACATCACTCACACAATTTCTGACATATGATTACATGTACCTAAGTCCAGACAACGCATGTATCCCACTGAAAAGATATGCACACATGCTGTACACATGGACATACACAACTGTCATTGTACTCATAACATATCCCACAACACCACCTGTATTGCAAAAGTAGTACAGCTAAAACATTACATCTTGAAATATAAAGCCAATCAATACTAATTCATGTCCATACTGCCCACATCAGCCAGGCTAAAGGTAGAAATGATTGTCCCACTCTTTTGCATGCCCCCCAAGTAACCATTGAGACATGATGTAGGCAGCTAATAACATATGTTGCACTGTTATTGGTAGAGCATTGGCACATATAGCATAGACATTGCATGATGTCAAAGGGTAGCTATGCCTAGCCACTTACCTCATCCAGAACAAAGCCCTTGGGATAAATGTGATTTGTCCACATGTCAATGGCCTGGAAATGCATGAAACATGAAAAGGGCAAATAGACAAATTCAGACAACCAAAGTAGAATAGCCTTCCATTACACCTTCACATACCCTATAGTATGAAGATTAAAGGACAATTAGAATACATCTACAAACCCATATGTACAGTCCTATACTGGCCATATCTGTGGAGTGATTGAGATGCCTGCCTCACATGGAGTCAATACCTGTACCAGGAAGAAAGTTACATAGTCCCTGTATCAAATATGTCAGGCACCCAGTTGCACGGGTGATTAAGGCAGATGGGAGCGGTCAGACACCTTAGAGCTACTAAATCATATATGCTGATGGATGGACCTGCAAATACTCTATGGGTAGGATAATACATCAGCATACATCCATATAAATGGCTGAGTCAAGTCACACATGTGGCAATGTCATATGAGCATCTCCACATGCAGTCATACATATGTCTTGACAAAGGTGATCTAAACGTACACATAGCAAACCATGATGCCAGATCCACATATTCCCACTAGCCTACATACATGTAGCACCTACTACATTGTCACAGCTGCTATAGTGTGACTGCAAAAACCATACAACTAGAGCCAAGTACAAGGATACAGTCAGTACTTACCCCTTCTGGCTGCTGTACTGCCTTCAAATGTCCATCCACCTCAGGATATGCCACAACCAAAATGCAGGCCACTACGGGGGTCAGGGTCTGACAGGCACCCCTCCTTCTTTGGGAGGGCATTCCCAGCTTAGCTTCAGGGGTCTTCCAGGCCCAGCATCTCAGGTCCTCCCACCACTTTCGACAATGGGTGCTCCGCCAGCTATGGACCCTCAGGGTCTGCACTTGCTTGGTGATGGCACACCAGATCCCCTTCTGATGGGCGTTCGCCTGCATGGAAGACACAGACAAAAGGAGAAAGTCATGCACACATGCACCATACCAAAAGGAATGATCACAACACATTTGTCACTGCAAGTAGGCAAACATACCCGTCTTCTCTGCTCACACGCATTCACATAATGCCATCTGCATACATCTACACCCTCACCAGTTCACATGCCTTAATAAACATCACACACAACACCTATCACACATGGCTTGGGCATTGGATGCACCTGCTCCTCTGGTGCCCCATATAGCTGTACATACAGGGGTGGACCTTCTCCACTAGCTCATCCAGCTCTTCCGGGGTGAAGGCAGGGGCCCTTCCACCTGCAGGACATGGCATGATGGCTCTCAGAGGCAGTACACAGCAGCTCACGTCATGGAGGTCTTGCTGGCAACAGTGTCTGGTGTCAACTGAGCAAAACTGCAGAAAATGGTGGTTACGACCACCACGTACAGGACCGTCACTGCCGGCGGTCATGCCCATTGGCCACAGTCTGCCAGAGGCAGCAGTGTTAACAAATGACAAGTTGTACGGTGGTTGCAACCGCCTACCACCATGATGACTTTTGCTGGCATACTTAGGTCATTTTCAACTGTCTACTACAGTAGGTCAGGCGCCTACCATTTTGGGCTCATGTAATCAATGGATGTGCCTAATTATCTGCATCAGTCACTTACTCTCCCAAATGTCAGAGTCACTGTATGTTGGGCCATCATGGTTGTGCAACATATTGTGACAAACTTTACACAACAACGTGTTGAGGCTCTATATATCTTGAGAACTACATTAAACTACTCTGAGGTACATAGGCCACGGCTAGATGTGGGTTGATTCCAAAACGTGTGATTAGTGCAGGACAGCTAAGTCACCCACACATGTACAGTTACATATGTTTCATCTGTACAATCCAATTTACCTGTTAGCCAATGTGCAGATATGAGGGTGAATTAGGTGCATGACTATGGTCTGTATTTTAAATGTCAGCAGTCCTATGCATCCTCTACAGATCTTATGTCTCAGGTAATATACAATGTGTTGATGATGTGTGCATACTGCATAACTCATTTTACATTCTCTTCTCTCAACATAGTTGTCCTACCATGAGGAGAGTGAGACAACCACCAGTGTACCATCCACTAGTAAACCTGACAACCATAGAGGACAGGCATGTCATCTAGACACATTGTCTAAATCACCATTCCGTCATGGATCTATGTACACAGTTGTAGCCAGATCTTATCCCGCCATTTGCAATCCCTATTGCATACCTCCCATCATTCAAGTATTGTCATGCTACACTTCCTGGCCAGAGGGTCCTTTTAGAATACTGTCGCCTTAAAAGCAGGGATGTCTCAGCCCATGTTCAGTCTGGTGTTAAAGGATGCACTGTGTACATTGTTGAAACACCTGGACAGCTACATCAGGATTCCCCAACAAGTGGATGTGGCCTATGTGCCACATTCCTCATGTGATAGGAGCCATTGATGGTACCTATGTAGCCCTGGCCCCTCCTAGTGCTGATGAACAGGTGTATAGCAACAGGAAAAACTACCACACAATCAACTTACAGGTGATGTGTCTGGCAGACCAGTACATTTCATAAGTCACAGCCACGTTTCCTGGATCAGTGCATGATTCCTACATAATGCGGAACAGCAAAGTCCCACATCTGATGGCACAACTGCAAACAGAGAGGGCCTGGCTGCTTGGTAAGTATGCTTTGTAGTGTGTGTTTTAGTGTTATATCACCGGTCATCACAATATAGCCAGTCACAGAACCTATTTGTGAATTGTTCTACCATTGAGTTCACAGGTGACTCTGGCTATCCATGCCTTCCTTGGCTGTTGACACAGTTGAGGTACCCAGCCATGACAGGGGACCGCTGTTTCAATGAGGCCCACAGGAGTACAAGGCATGTAATCGAGGGAACATTCAGACTCCTTAAGGCAAGAATCAGATGCCTGGACCTATCTAGAGGTGCCTACCTCTACACACCTCACAAGGTATGCCAAATAATAGTTGCCTGCTGCATGCTCCACAATCTAGCCCTGAGACGTCAGGTACCATTGATAGGAGATGAGCGAGAGGTAGCTGGACCAGTGACTGGTAATGCTGATATGGCAAGTGATTTTAGCTATGTTTCCTGCACTCTCCTATCCTCTTTTCCTTCCACTCACTGAACTTGAAATTTCATGCTTGGCTCTGCAACCTATGGCTTGAGGTATTCATTGTCAGTAGCCAATGGTAATAGATGACAGATATGAGAGATGTTAGGCCTACATTACAACATTGGCAGTAAGTACCGCCTACCGCCGTGATGACGGCGGCCAAAAGACCGTCACCGCGGCTAAAGGCATACCCCGAATAATGACCACAGCCGGATTTCTGCCACAAGAAGGGTGGAAATCTGACTGTGGCCATGCTGGCGGATGGGGTTAAGGTGGCGCTGCTACCACCAGCAGCGCCACGCCAGTAGACCGCCGCCAGCAGCATTATGAAAAATAATTTGGCCTGTCAGTGTTCTGCTGGCGGGCACTGCTGGCGGTAGCAGCATGCTGTCCCATCCCCTGCCGGAAGACCCTCTGGATCCTGGTAATTTGCGTTTCAGACAGGCAAGGGAGGACGGGGGTGTTGTGTGTGGGTGTGTGTGCATGAGTGTGTGAGTGTGTGCGTGAATGTGAATGTATGTGTAGTGTTGTTTGCGTGTGTGTATGGATGTGTGAGAATGCGTGTAAGTACGGATATGTAAATGGGTGTCTGCGTGTCTGTGTGAATGTTGTGCGGATGTGTGCATGAATGAATGGATGCATGCGTGTATATATGCGTGTATGCCTGTGTGAGTGAGTGTGAATATGCGTGGTGCATGTTTGCGTGTATGTGTGTTGGGGTTGGGGGAATGGAACGGGGGCATGTGGATGGAGGGAGGTGGGGGCATTGGAGGAGTTGTTGGGAAGGAAGGGGCCTCCGATCAGTGACAGGGAAGGAATTCCCTGTCACTGATAGGGCCTACTGCCATGGTTTTCATGTCATTACGAACGCCATGAAAACCATGGTGGTAGGCAGGGTCAAAATGCCTGAGGCACGACAATGGCAGCCGTTGGGCTGGAGATTCTTATCTCCAGCTGGGTGACTGCTACCTCCATGGCGGTCGGAGTGGTACATTGGTGGGTTGGCTTCAGCCAACCCGCCAATATCATAATGTGGAGGTATGTACTGCCAGGCTGTTGGCGGTACCACCACCACTTTACCACTGACCGCCAGGGTCATAATGACCCTCTTAATGACAGATAGCTGATAAAATGGATATAGTTGTAGTGGGATGGAAACTTGTTTGTACTCCCTTCAAGTGGAATTGTGACTGCTTCATCCTCGCCGATTACCAGTAGGGTTGAGGTGGATGTGAAACGATGTAGTACATGTCAGTTGAAGTCTGTGGCACTTGTTTGAAGAATGGATCATGGCCTCTGGCTACACAGTGGGTGGAGTACTTTGTGATGACCATGGGGCCTAGCTGTGTTTGTATTCAGATATTGCTGACCAAAGTGCAGATAACTGTACAGTGACAAAGGTGAGTATACATTCCTACAGGTATAGGCCCTATGTTTGTACATGGTTAATGTACTGGATCCTCAATTATGTCATATGTGTGTTCCATGGGATATGGGATCATGTAGCAATGGTATGTGTATGTGAAGAGTCTATACCTGGTGATATATAGGTCCAATCTGGGTGCCCCTGCTTTGTAGGTGGTTTACCATGGGCATGACTTCTGTTACCTGTATTTGTGCATTGTGTGCCACCATGCCTTCCATCCTGATAGTACTCTCTGTCATGCTCTATTTGTAGGTTGGAATACTGACTATACTATGGTGTTGGCCTGGATTGCAACCCCTCTGACATTTCTCCTGTGACATTTCTGTTGTTATGTGTCTCATGCTTTAGGAGCCTCCATCTGATGACCATTACACTGGCTGTTCAACTCAGGGGGCATGACCTCACCACAATTGGCGAGCATGGCAATTGTTGATGTATTATTAAAGACAAACATACAGTAGCTATGTTCAATTGTGATTTATTGTGCATATCAAGATAATAAAGGTCAAAATCAAATTGCTTAAATGAAAAATTGTGTGATGAGTTAGGTTATGGTAGATGGGTTCATCAGAGTAGCAGCTACACTAGTTGGTTACACAGGTCCACTGTCCTTGTATCATGGGAAAATGAAGTCAAGTCTCAGAACAGTCTAAAAGGTGTCTTAGTGGCAAACAAGGGTAACATATCAGGAAAGGTTCACTTCATGGCAGTAGGTTTGGTCTTGGCATCTACTCCAGCTGGATGTCTGGCTGGGCATCCACATTTGTGGGGGGGTCCTCAGCTACCGATGGAGGGTGTCCTAGGCATGAGGTTCCCCTGGCAGGGCCTCCATTTCACTAGCTGCCGCAGATGTAGATGGGCAGATGTTTCGTTGCTAGTGGAACGGGCCTGATGGTGTGTTGAGGAACCAATGAGGGTGGTATTGATGTCCCTCAGCACCCCTGCAATGGTAGTCATGGTGACATTATGTACCTACCACTCCTGCATTACTTCCTGGTGGTATTCCCTCTTCTGCCTTTGATTCTCCCCCAACATGGTGATTATTTGGCCCATTCTGTACTGGAAACTTTGATAGGCTTACAGGACTTGGGAGATAGTTTCCTGGTCAGTGGAGTCCCTTTGAGGCCCTATCCTATGGCCCGCAGCACCCCTCCCACTAACCCTACCCCAGCTGCTTGTGACCTGGCATGTTGTGCCCACTCTCATTGGTAGCAGGGCCTTCATTGGCAGGGATGGCAGGGTACGACTCAGGTCCCGGTACTGTTGGGCACACAATAGATTGAACTGGCCTTGGGACACAGGTTGGGGGGAGAATGGTTGCTTGTGATGTGATTGCACCAGCGGTGGGGGGTGTTGATGTGGGCAGGGTGAGGCAGGGAGTCATTGACTGACCAGGTGGCCCAGATGGGTAAGGCTCTTCATCATTGTCCAGACATGCAGGCATGTTGTCCTCACTGGGGCCTTCATACTGAGGGGGACTGGCAGTCTCTGGTATCCTCTATCCTTTGCCACAACTCCATTTTCCTGGCAATCAATGTTTTGTCTGACCTGTGCTCCAAACAGTTGTGGCTCTACCCTGATAATTTCATCCACCATGACCCTCAACTCCTCATCAGTGAAAGGTGGATGGTGGAAAAGGTTGTGTTTGTTGCAAAGCATTTTTGGTTGTGTAGAATTGTGTTATATAGTGTTGTGAGTAGGAATGTCAGGAGTTCATACTATGCAATGTGTTGTGGTGTTCTGCCTGATGTGAGTTTTGACTGCAGTGGTTAGCACAGCCAATGGTTTCCCACGATGGCTGTGGTGATTTGTGGCTCGTAATCTGATGGTTGGAATTGTGTTGGGCTGGTGGTGCTCGTGGTGGGACCACCTCTTTCCCGCCCACCAGTCTCCTGACAGTTTTTGATTCTTGACTGTTATTTTGGCGGTCTTCATAATGTGACTCTTAATACAGTGGTCAGATTAACGTCAACCTGTTGGTCTTTTGGTGGCTGCCACCGCGGCGGTCTTCCAAAAACACTGCCAAAGTCGTAAAGAGGCCTTATGTACAGTTTTTTCATCTCTCTGTCGTACACCCTGGTTCCTTGATGCAATACTAATACATTTGATCCCTGCTCTGAAGGACGCAACATTAACTTGTATGCTTTTACAACTTTACTTATGTTTGTCTTACTCTGAGAAAGTCAAGAAAGGCATATTTAAAAAAATATATATATTTTTAAAAAGTATATTTTACATTTCAAAAGAATAATTTTAAAGAATACAATTATTATGAAAATTCATCTCTTTTATAAAAGGTTAATTAATTTTACAATATAAATTACATTAAAAATTTTTATTTACGTACATAATTAAAAAAATGAGGAAATTCCTACATGTATATTTTTTTCAATTAAATTATCCATGTGAGAAATTGGGTTGTTGGTTGACTGTGGTGTGAGCTCTGGGAAAGAAACAGCCATAGTACCTTGCAGGCTGAACCACAAAGAGTCATTAAAGTAACCTGTTCTTAACCTGGGGTAGCATGGTACAGAAAGGAGCCAGGTTTAACTTGGAGGCAGTGTATAAAGTGTTTATGCAGTGCACTAACAGTAATATAGTGAAAACACGACACATGAAAAATCGTGAACCAATTTCGAAAAATAGAGTCTATTTCAATACATTATTTGACACTAAAATAAAAAAATCCAGTAAGTAGAACTGAATTTATGGATTGTCAAAGTTTTTTCATGAAAACACCACTGAAAGCACAAAGGTGGTCATTCTGACCTCGGCGGTAAAAGGCTCTTACCGCCGGTCAGAAGACCGCCATTCTACCGCCGTGGCCGCGGTACACCGCCACGGTCATTCTGACCAACAACTGCCAAGCCGCCAAAAACCCGACATCCACGAAAGGCAGCCTCATCAGCGGGCACCGATAAACTGGAGATGACCAAACCTCCATCGCCACGCCAACACAAACACCCCCATGCCATTACGACCCACGAATCCACGCGGCGGTCATTCAACCGCGGTATTCCATTGGCGGTACACACCGCCGCGGTCAAAATACACACCCAGCTCCAAAACCCAGCCACATTGGACAATTTGAAATACACACACCTGATACACATACAAACACCACCCCCACACATCCAAGCAACTATAAAACACACACCCACATCACCCACAAACCCCCACTAGTTGGAAATCGGAGAGAAGGCGAGAGAGAGAGAGCGAGCGAGCACAGCAATCAAAAACCCCAACACACACAGGAACCCAACATCATCAACCACACCACATCTACGCACACATCACCACACACCACCACTCACATCACCGCAAACACCACCCCACACCTCATCCACACCACCCCATGGCACCCCAAAGACACCCCAGGTTTTCGGACCAAGAACTCCGGGTCATGGTGGAGGAAATCATAAGGGTAGAGCCCCAGCTCTTCGGCACACAGGTGCAACACACCACAATAGCCAGGAAGGCGGAGCTATGGCAGAGGATTGTCGACAGGGTCAACGCTGTGGGACAGCATCCCAGAAACCGTGAAGACATCAGAAAGCGCTGGAACGACCTACGGGGGAAGGTACGGTCGATGGTCTTCAGACACAACATCGCTGTGAGGAGGACTGGCGGCGGACCACCACCCACCCGTCCCGAATTCACAGCATGGGAGCAAGAGGTCCTTAACATCCTGCATCCTGCGGGTCTCGCTGGAGTAGGCGGAGGAATGGACTCTGGTAAGTCTAGTCTCAACTACTCCCCCCCCAACCACCAGCATGCCAACCCACACCCCCACCCTCACCCCCACCCCCCAGCACACAGCCTCCCTGCCAATGTCTCACCAGCACAACCCGCCCAACCCAAAACCAAACCCTGAATGCCAACACAAACCATGGACACCCATCACCTATGCATGACCACTGCACATACCCATCCCCCCCACAAACCACCCTCACAACTCCTGCCACAAGGGAATGCCAGCACTGGGGGACAAGGGCACCCACAAATCGCACACCATGGAACACACAGAAGCAATAACCATACTCTTTCACCCCTGCAGGGCCCGAACGCCAACACACCGGCCAGGAGGGTCCAGATATGTCCATCCCACCCCCAGAACAGGCCCGCAGTGAGGACAGCAGCTCTGTCGACCTGGAACCTGATGACCAGCCCGGACCATCGGGGACCTCTGGACAGTCGGTTCCCCACACACAGACACAGGCCACAGCAGACCTAACCCCCTCTGGGAATATCAGCACTGCTCCCACCCAGCGGGCCCATGCCTCTGTCTCCAGGACAGGTCAATCAGCGGTGTGTCCGCCACTACAGGGCACCCAGGCTGACCCAACACCCCAACAACAACAGGGACCTGGGGGCAGTGGTAGTGGGCACACCGTCCAGGGGACAGAGTCCCGGAGAAACAGGGCAACTGGGAGGGCTGCAGTGCGACAGGGGGGGGAGGACAGGCCCAGGGAACCGACTCTCCAAGAGGCCCTCACCACCATCATGGGAGCATACCACCGCTCCCAGGAGACGATGGCGACGGTAATGGCCAGGTTCCAGGAGATCCAGGCACAGCAGGAGGAACGGTACATGGGGTACAGAGAGGAGCTCAGGAACATCGTCCAGGCCCTGAACCTAATAGTCACCACATTGCGGGACCATGTGGCACCCCAAAGGGCCCCTGTCACCAGCCCGGACCAGGAACAGCCTACCACCTCCGCCGGCGCTAGTGGACAGGAGGCCCCCACACAACGACGGGCCACCAGAACCCCACCTCCTGCTGAAGATCAACCACCCCGCAAGAGGAGCCTGAGATCACAAAGGAAGGCAGAGTAGGATGCCAAGACCCCCGCCAGCCTAAGATCCCCCCGGATGTCATTCCACTGTCGCACATCGTCACCCTGTCCAACCTTGAACTGCCCCTGCTCCATCCTTCCACAGGCATATGGACAATGCACCTGTGCGACCGAGAACTGGACTCTGCCATGGACATCACTCCACCCCCACCCATCACCGTTTTACTATCATGGACCTATATGTAGCACTTTAAATAAATCACTTATTGCACTTAAAACACTCAGGAGTCTGCTTGTATTCTTAACAAATGTATTACACATAACGGTTCAAAAATGTACAGTTACATTGTGATGACAACATACCAATGTCAATTTGCTTTACTCCATGGCCGAACAAACCAGAAGTCACGCAGTGGGTCATACAGCTCTGAAAAGCCAAGGGAAAGTCACAATTCAGTTGAAAGGAACTGGGGGGAAACACAGAAAGTAGAGATGCAGGAGGCCAGAAGTAAATGTAAAATGCCGTGGGGGATTCTTACCTGGGTGCTACTGAAAATACTGTTGTATGACCGTGTCCCTGTTGTCCGTGTCGTCCCCGTCGTCTTCCTCCTCTTCACTCTCCACAGGCTCCACAGCTGCTACAACACCACCATCTGGACCATCCTCCTGCAGAAAAGGCCCCTGGCATCGCAATGCAAGATTGTGAAGCATACAGCAGGCCACGATGATCTGGCACACCTTCTTGGGTGAGTACATCAGGGATCCCCCTGTCATATGCAGGCACCTAAACCTGGCCTTCAGGAGGCCGAAGGTCCTTTCTATGATCCTCCTAGATCGCCCATGGGCCTCATTGTACCGTTCCTCTGCCCTGGTCCGGGGATTCCTCACTGGGGTCAGTAGCCAAGGCAGGTTGGGGTAACCAGAGTCACCTATTAGCCACACACGGTGTCTCTGTAGCTGTTCCATCACATAGGGGATGCTGCTATTTCGCATAACATACGCGTCATGCACTGACCCAGGGAACATGGCATTTACATGGGAGATGTACTAGTCAGCCAAACAGACCACCTGGACATTCATCGAATGGTAACTTTTCCTGTTTCTGTACACCTGCTCATTGTCTTTTGGGGGTACTAAGGCCACATGGGTCCCATCAATGGCACCAATGATGTTGGGGATATGTCCAAGGGCATAGAAGTCAGCCTTCACAGTGGCCAAATCACCCTCCTCAGGGAAAATAATGTAGCTCCGCATGTATTTCGTCAGGGCAGACAACACTCTGGACAAAATCTTAGAAAACATAGGCTGAGACATCCCTGATGACATGGCCACTGTTGTCTGAAAAGACCCACTTGCCAAAAAATGGAGGACTGACAGAACCTGCACCAGAGGGGGAATTCCTGTGGGTTGGCGGATGGGGGACATCAGTGCTGGCTCCAGCTGGGCACACAGTTCATGTATAGTGGCTCGGTCAAGTCGGTAGTGAAGTATTATATGACGTTCCTCCATTGTCGACAGGTCCACCAGCGGTCGGTACACGGGAGGATTCATCCTTCTCCTCGCAAGTCCCAGCGGACGGTGCCTAGGAAGGACAACATGGAGCACAGAGTCAAGCAACCCACAGGTACGTAACTACAGCTTGCACAGTACACGATTGTCAATGCATTGAATGGCTTGTATGAGTGGCAATGCAAGGCCTAGGCCTGTGTGACGCAGTAGTAATTAAGCCCTGTGGTCCCTTGTAATGGCAGCTGCCTGACCTGAGAAGTGTGACAGTGGGATGAGAGGTCAATGCGCTGGCGTGACACACCGTGGCGGTAGGCGGTCGAAGACCGCGGCGCAAAGCCGCATTGGTTAACATCGAGCCCTATGGGTTTCACGAGCCAATGACTAGCTGCGCCGGCGGTCGCGGAACGCACCGCGGCGGTATGCGCCGCGGCGGCCGTGACCGCCATTTTCTATCTGGTTAATCACTCGAGACCTGATCATCCACAGGAGAGGACCTATACTGCAAGTGCTGCTGTGGCCTCGGTCTGGGAGATACAATGGCTGCTGCGACTGGGGAAAGGGCCCCTGCCTTCACTACAGAAGAGTTGGAGAAACTTGTGGATGGGGTCCTGCCCCAGTATGCGCGACTCTACGGTCCTCCAGACCAACAGGTAAGTACACTGTGTGCACGTTGAATGGGCTATGCCTGGGTTGTGTATGGTGGATGTAAGATGGTGGGGTGGGGGGACAATGACGAATGCAAGGCACGACAGATGAGAGCATGTGCCACATGGCAAGGTTGGGGAGGGGGGACAATCGCATCTATCATGCGGAAAATTGATGATATTTCAATTTCCACCCTGTACATGTCAAATAGGTCAGCGCCCATCAGAAGATCGACATTTGGCGTGCCATCGCCAAGGAAGTGCGGACCCTGGGGGTCCACAACAGACGGGGCACCCACTGCCGCAAGAGGTGGGAGGACATCCGCCGCGGGACCAGGAAGACCGCCGAGTCACTGCTGGGGATGGCCTCCCAACCTAGGAGGGGTGCCAGTCGTACCCTGACCCCCCTGATGTCCCGGATCCTGGCGGTGGCTTACCCCGATTTGAATGGGCACGTGACGACATCACAGCAGACACAAGGGGGTGAGTACCAGCACATTCAGCTATCTTTACGCGTAGTGGAGGTGCCTGGGTGGGGGAGGAGGGCTGTGGGTGACATTAGGCCAGGGCGCTTTCTGTATTGTATTCCTCTCCTTTAGCCATGTCCCTGTGCCCCCGCCCCCCACCTCTGTACGGTGACAGGTACAGCTAGCCATGGTCCTGCATCACCCATGTGCGCGTTTGTTGTCCCTAGACCTGTTGGCCCAGTCACAAGTACTCAGTAGTGTACCCCGATTGCGCGGCTTAGTGCATGAGGCTCCTGTGTCTGTCCTCTCCGCCAACGGTGTTGACAATGCATGTACTCAACCTTTTATTATGTCTCCCCCCACCCTTTTTCTTTATCTTCTTGTGCATGTGTGCTTCAGCATCATCAGGCGGAGGAGACTTGGCACCGGAGCACGAGGGAGCTGCGACTCACAAGGCCCCGGTGGGCCATGGCACAGACACCAAGGCCACCAGTGATACGGAGGGCGAGGGAAGCTTCACAACGGGGAGCCGTGGTGAAACCAGCGACACCGACACGTCCTCGGATGGGAGCTCCCTAGCGGTGGCGGCAACATCCGTCCCCCCCGCCTCTACAGGTACAGCCGCCACCCAGCGCACCAGCTCCGCCCTCCCAGCAGCCCCTCAGCCTACGCTCCGTGCCCGCTCGCCCAAGAAGGCGGGCATCTCCTTCGCCCCAGGCACCTCAGCCCCTGCCCCTGTTACCCCTGCTGCCCTCAGTGAGGAGGTCATTGACCTCCTGAGGACCATCATTGTTGGGCAGACTACCCTTTTGAATGCCATCCAGGGGGTAGAGAGGGAGGTGCATCGTAGCAATGCATACCTGGAGGGCATTCATTCGGGTCAGTCTGCCCATCAACGATCGTTCAATTCTCTGGCCTCAGCACTGACGGCAGCCATTGTCCCTGTTTCCAGCCTCCCTCTTCTAACTGCCTCCAGCCTGTCTCTGTCTCCTGTACTCTCTGCCTATCCCATCCACACCATCAGACCAGCCTGCACACACCTCAACACCCAAGGGCAGCTCATCCAGACATAAGCACCACAGATCACACAAACATTCACCCAAGCAACACCCAGATGCAGACATGCCAACAGCCACTACCACCTCTGTGTCCCCCACCTCCTCGTCTCCCTCCTCCCTCCCTGTGACGTCCACACCTGCATGCACACCACCAACAGCCAGTACACCCATCACCAGCACACCCTCCAGTACAGTCCGCACACGTGCAGTCACCACCCCCACTGCCATTTACACGTCCCCTGTGTCCTCTCCAACTGTGTCTGTCACCCCCTCTTCCAAGACACAAAAACGCAGGCAGCCACCCACCCAACAGCCAACCACCTCACGACAGCCTGCAGCCCATGCACCTTCACCCAAGGACAGCACACCAGACTCTCCTACAACCACCTCCTCTTCCTCCACTCCCATAACCACTGCACCTACCGTTTACCTTGGTCCTAAAAAGTTTTACCTCTCCAATCTTGACCTCTTTCCCTCACCTGACCCACCCCCTCCATCTGCTAAGAATCCCAAGAGCACCTCAGCCACCACCAGCCCGGGTTCACGTGTCAGCGTAGTCCATGGATTTTGGAGTCCCCCCTTTGCCAGCAGTGAGACATCGGTCAGCAGCAAGGGGACAGCCAGCCCCCCCCCTGGAAAGAGGACCCGGAAAGTGATGGGCCGCCGCGGGAGGAGTGCCACGGCTGCCCCCAAGGACCATAGTTCGGACACTTCACCTGCCACAGCATCCAGGAGAGGCAAGGCCCAGAGAGCCACAGCGAAGAAGGGCAAGGGCAGCAGCGCGGAGAAGTCAGGCAGCAGGAGCGCGGACCAGGAGGGCCCCACAAGCCCCATCCTGGGTGTGAGGGAGGACACCCAAGGGCCCAGGACACCGTCACCGAAGGGTCCAGCAACTGCACGGTCGGAGGGCGACTGAGCAGGGAGTCCTGCCCAGGTCTGACTCCCTGGAATTACAGGACAAGCACCGCTGAAGAGGGCCCCGCCGTCCAGAAAGGCACCGCTGAAGAGGGCCCCGCCGTCCAGAAAGGCACCGCTGAAGAGGGCCCCACCGTGCAGAAAGGCACCGCTGAAGAGGGCCCCGCCGTGCAGGAAGGCACCGCTGAAGAGGGCCCCGCCAAGACAGGTCCCGCTCCGCTGGGCCCTTCCTGTCAAGCACCGCTACGCTGGGCCCTTCCTGTCAAGCACCGCTCCGCTGGGCCCCGCCTTCTCAAGCACCACTCCGCTGCGCCCTTCATCTCAAGCACCGCTCCGCTGGGCCCTTCCTGTCAAGCACCGCTCCGCTGGGCCCTGCCGTCTCAAGCACCGCTCCGCTGGGTCCCGCCGTCTCAAGCACCGCTCCGCTGGGCCCTTCCTGTCAAACACTGCTCCGCTGGGCCCTTCCTGTCAAGCACCGCTCCGCTGGGCCCCGCCGTCTCAAGCACCGCTCCGCTGGGCCCTTCCTGTCAAGCATCGCTCCGCTGGGCCCTTCCTGTCAACCACCGCTCCGCTGGGCCCTTCCTGTCAAGCACCGCTCCGCTGGCCCTTCCTGTCAAGCACCGCTCCGCTGGGCCCCGCCGTCTCAAGCACCGCTCCGCTGGGCCCCGCCGTCTCAAGCACCGCTCCTCTGGGCACCGCCGTCTCAAGCACAGCTCCGCTGGGCCCTTCCTGTCAAGCACCGCTCCGCTGGGCCCCGCCGTCTCAAGCACCGCTCCGCTGGGCCCTTCCTGTCAAGCACTGCTCCGCTGGGCCCTTCCTGTCAAGCACCGCTCCGCTGGGCCCTTCCTGTCAAGCACCGCTCCGCTGGGCCCCGCCGTCTCAAGCACCGCTCCGCTGGGCCCTTCCTGTCAAGCACCGCTCCGCTGGGCCCCGCCGTCTCAAGCACCGCTCCGCTGGGCCCCGCCGTCTCAAGCACCGCTCCTCTGGGCCCCGCCGTCTCAAGCACTGCTCCGCTGGGCCCTTCCTGTCAAGCACCGCTCCGCTGGGCCCCGCCGTCTCAAGCACCGCTCCGCTGGGCCCTTCCTGTCAAGCACCGCTACGCTGGGCCCTTCCTGTCAAGCACCGCTCCGCTGGGCCCCGCCTTCTCAAGCACCACTCCGCTGCGCCCTTCATCTCAAGCACCGCTCCGCTGGGCCCTTCCTGTCAAGCACCGCTCCGCTGGGCCCTGCCGTCTCAAGCACCGCTCCGCTGGGTCCCGCCGTCTCAAGCACCGCTCCGCTGGGCCCTTCCTGTCAAACACTGCTCCGCTGGGCCCTTCCTGTCAAGCACCGCTCCGCTGGGCCCCGCCGTCTCAAGCACCGCTCCGCTGGGCCCTTCCTGTCAAGCATCGCTCCGCTGGGCCCTTCCTGTCAACCACCGCTCCGCTGGGCCCTTCCTGTCAAGCACCGCTCCGCTGGGCCCCACCGTCTCAAGCACCGCTCCGCTGGCCCTTCCTGTCAAGCACCGCTCCGCTGGGCCCCGCCGTCTCAAGCACCGCTCCGCTGGGCCCCGCCGTCTCAAGCACCGCTCCTCTGGGCACCGCCGTCTCAAGCACAGCTCCGCTGGGCCCTTCCTGTCAAGCACCGCTCCGCTGGGCCCTTCCTGTCAAGCACCGCTCCGCTGGGCCCCGCAGTCTCAAGCACCGCTCCGCTGGGCCCTTCCTGTCAAGCACTGCTCCGCTGGGCCCTTCCTGTCAAGCACCGCTCCGCTGGGCCCTTCCTGTCAAGCACCGCTCCGCTGGGCCCCGCCGTCTCAAGCACCGCTCCGCTGGGCCCTTCCTGTCAAGCACCGCTCCGCTGGGCCCCGCCGTCTCAAGCACCGCTCCGCTGGGCCCCGCCGTCTCAAGCACTGCTCCTCTGGGCCCCGCCGTCTCAAGCACTGCTCCGCTGGGCCCTTCCTGTCAAGCACCGCTCCGCTGGGCCCCGCCGTCTCAAGCACCGCTCCGCTGGGCCCTTCCTGTCAAGCACCGCTCCGCTGGGCCCTTCCTGTCAAGCACCGCTCCGCTGGGCCCCGCCGTCTCAAGCACCGCTCCGCTGGGCCCTTCCTGTCAAGCACCGCTCCGCTGGGCCCCGCCGTCTCAAGCACCGCTCCGCTGGGCCCTTCCTGTCAAGCACCGCTCCGCTGGGCCCTTCCTGTCAAGCACCGCTCCGCTGGGCCCTTCCTGTCAAGCACCGCTCCGCTGGGCCCCGCCGTCTCAAGCACCTCTGGCCCAATGACTGTGCCAGTTCTGTGTCGTGCTAATGTTCACGGTGCACTCGGGCCACCCTGCCTCCCCCATTGCCTGTGGAGACTGTTATCCACTTGATGGACTGTGACTTTGCACTCCCCAGGATATGACAGTGGGCAAGCCACCCACTGTAGAGACTTGAGAGACTGTGGCTTTGCACTCCCCAGGATATGACAGTGGGCAAGCCACCCACTGTAGAGACTTGAGAGACTGTGGCTTTGCACTCCCCAGGATATGACAGTGGGCAAGCCACCCACTGTAGAGACTTGAGAGACTGTGGCTTTGCACTCCCCAGGATATGACAGTGGGCAAGCCACCCACTGTAGAGACTTGAGAGACTGTGGCTTTGCACTCCCCAGGATTGAACAGTGGGCATGGTGGCCCCTTCTTGGATCTGGCGTCGTGGACTCATGTGGCTGTGGTGCCCCCCCATCCCTTCCCTCTGAGGTGCCTGTAGTTTTGTCATCTGATGCCCCTGCAGTGTTCTCTCCAACGGACTCAGGTCTCCTGTGTGGGCTTTGCCCATGTGTTGATACACTTTGGCCCACGGACATTTGCAATTTCTGTGACTGTGCGGGACTTTCTGCCTCTATTTCTCGGTCACGCAATGTTTACATTTGTAATTTCTTGCTTCATTTTCCTATTTTACCATGTCTTCAATGAACCTATTTTTTACATAAATGTTGTTTCTCACTTTAATCATATCTTTTCGTTATTCCGGGGGGTTTGGGTGGGGTCACTTTGACTTGGTGCTCTGCATTGGTGTGTAGATAGTTGGGGGGTGGGTGTGATGCGTATGTGTGTGCCCGTAACCCTTCCTCCTCCCCCCCTCCCCTGTGTCGTAGGTGCGGTACTCACCGTTGTCGTCTGCTCCGGAGTTCGTACTCGTGGTAGATGAGCAGGTAGACGAGAGCGGGTAGGATGTGTAATTCGGGCTCCATGCTGTCCTGCGTCCTCGTGGAGTGTATAGAGGTGAGCGTTTTCCAGTTCGTAGTCTGTTTCCGCCGTGTTTTTATCGGCGGGGCTCCCGCCCCGGAAAAGGTGGCGGATTGGTGAGTTGTGATAGGGTGGGCGGTACATTGTCTGCCGCCTGCCTGTTGGCGGTGACCGCCGCGCTGTTTGTCTGTCCCGCCGTGGCGGTCGGAGTGTTAAAGTGGCGGGCTCTGTTGGCGGTTCCCGCCAGGGTCAGAATTCCATTTTTTGAACCGCCAGCCTGTTGGCAGGTTGGCTGCCGCTTTATCACCGACCGCCAGGGTCAGAATGACCCCCAAAGTGCCAACTGGGAACATATAGTCGTGCTCGACTGGGTCAAAATCACAAGTTCAGGCTGGATGTAATGGCGTGTAGGGAAGCAGTCACCAGATTATCCCCTCTGACTTTTACCTTCTCATGTCATTGCCAAGAGTCCAATTTGTGGTAAAGGAGGCTGTGAGGAGCAGGAAGAGTGCAGTTGGAGACTGCCAGAATAGAATAAAGAGTATGCCAGGTGTTGCAGATGAGTGTTGCCAGATCTTTATGTTGGTGGCCCTCACAAGTGGTCGATGCTGTAGCACAGAAAGGCAGATGTCGGAGCTTCTCGCTGAATCACACCATGCGCAGCAAGGTCTTGGTGCCAATGGACCCATTCATGGTCAATAAGAGCCCAAAAACTTAAATACAGCTCTCAGAGGCCACATCACGGTCTAGGACATGAGGGGCACAATTTGGGGGGCCAGGCATTCACTCCGGCTGGGCCCACATACTGGTGCAGAATGTTGAGTGCCTGGGGTGCCAGATGAGGAGGCCAGCAGACTAGCCCTTGG
The DNA here is from genome assembly GCF_031143425.1 of Pleurodeles waltl. Taxonomy (NCBI): domain Eukaryota; kingdom Metazoa; phylum Chordata; class Amphibia; order Caudata; family Salamandridae; genus Pleurodeles; species Pleurodeles waltl. The sequence goes on along the minus strand of NC_090449.1, from coordinate 705,821,749 downwards.
AGTCACACTTGTAGCCCTGGGTTCAAAATTAGGTTGAAAGTCTAGTTCTCCTCTATCAGGCAAGAGGACAGCAGAGAAGCAGTTCAGCAAAGTAGCAGTCCAACAGGGCAGTAGTGGAGCAGATCAGCAGTCCTTCTTCCTGACAGAGTCCACAGGTCCAGAAATGTACTGAAGAGTTGGTTTCTGAGGTCCCTTTTTTATACACTGGTTCTATCTGTCTGAAAGGTGGGAGAAGCTTCTAGACAGTGGCTTTGAAGTGTATGGAATTTCTTGATTCCCCTGCCTTAGCTGCAAACTGGCTGCAGTGACAATGTGGAGTTATTAGGTCCATTAAGTGAGGACAGAGCACTTCCTCAGTAGTTGCAAGTGGGGCTGTGCTCAGCTACACCCTCTCATCTTGCCATCAGATGACTCATCCGGGCATACGTAATCCCTCTATTTTTTGGCTGCCTGGGAGGAATTCCCAAAGTCAAATTGTCCGTTGCATCCATCCTTGTGACCCAAGACAGGCTAGAGGCACATAAGGGCCAAGGGCAGGAAAATGCCAACTTTCTTAAAGTGTCATTTTCAAAATGCCAATCAAAACCCGACTTTACCATTAAATAGCGTTTCTCATTACAATCCAATAGACACCAAACATAACATAACTACCTGCTCCCAATTGGAAATTACAGCTTATTAAATGCAAAAATTCATTCACAATATTATCTGATAGGAGGGATAGTCCTCACAGTAGTGAAAAAGAATTTAGTAGTTTTTCACTCCTACGGTATGTAAAACCTAAAAGTACGTACCCAGCCTTCTAATTACACAACACCCTCTATAATAGGATACCTAGGACCAATTTTATGGATGAGTTATATGTACGGGGATTTACAACTTGGCAAGGGTTTTTTATTGTGAAGTCAACATGGCAGTTTAAAACTGCATTCAGCCTGAAGTGACAGGCCTGGGACATGTTGTAAGGTTCTACTTAAGTGGGTGGCCCAATAGGTGCTGTAGGCCCACTGGTAGCATTTAATTTACAGGACCTATATATATGGTCTACCACTCGACAAGAGATTTATAGGTAAATTAAATATACCATTGGGTATAAGCCAATTGGGGAAGTGAGTACAAGCCCTTCAGCACTGGGTGGCAGTGGTAAAATGTACAGCCAAACAAAGAAGAATTCAGCAAAAAGGTTTGAGGGTGACCCTGCACAGAGGGTCAGGTACAACAACCCATATGAAAATGGGCTTCTGCACAGAGGGTCAGGTACAACAACCCATATGGAAATGGGCTTCGGTTGAATTCAGCAGAGGTACATGAAAACTGAGCGAGATTCAGCGGATTTTAATGAGTGGGTCGAACTCGGACATGTTGCACCATTAGTGCTGATCATTAGCGCTGGGAGCTTGTTCTGTGCTGTAAAATCATTGTGAGCTGAACCACAGGGAAAGCCAGAGAGCGCTGCTTCTTTCTGCTGCTCTCAACACAAATGGATGCAACCCACCTCGACCGCCATTGTTGAGAAATCTCACTTATAGGTGTTCTAGTGCCCGAAATTGCCCTAAAGGACACAAATTCTCACTCACACTTGCCAACCTGATGTTGGTGAGCTTATGCAAGAAAAAACCCACATTGCTATTGATGGACTATTGCTGGAAGTCCATGCTCAAAGCAGAGCGTGGAGTGGGCAAAAATCTCTGTATTCTGCCTCCAGAGCAGAATTTTTCACCCACCCCTAATTATAAACAGCATTTAGAATAGAAAGTAATTGTATATTTAATACAATTACTACAGATACCAGGTGTGAACATTAATATATCATGATATGATTTTTTTTGCCACATAGAAAATCTGCCCTTTGCTCCCATTCCTGTTTCAATGTGTACAGTAAACAAAAAAAAAAAAAAAAAAGAAAACATTTCAATCGTAATCAAAATTAACTTTGTGTATATTCATTAATTACATCTATCATTTTTTCTGAATCTGAAGGTTATGAGCTCTGTTAACGTTTGCCTGATTTATGCAGGATTGATTAAATATGTCTAAGTCCTACTTGATGATAGCCTTCATTAGTCACAGAATTTCTAAGCTGTTCTCAAATTTACTCAATCTATCTGCAACAATTGTAGTCAAGTTTGCATCAAATATATATTGACCGTAGTTTGGATCACTGTAAAGTCAATAAGTTTCCAGAAGTGTGCTAAAGTGAGTCTTGCTGCCAGAAACAGTTATGTAAAGAGCTTACCCATATTAGCATGTGATAGGTACTCCAAATCTTCTCAAATGGCAGTGTCAGGGATTCCATTTCTAAATCTAATCCCATTATGACATTTGTTCTAAGATGTTTTTCCAGAACCACTCTGCAATCTCATCCATCCACCACAGGCATCCCATTGTCCCTGTTTCCTCACATACTTTCCAACAGCACCCATCAGAACCAGATATTTCATCCCAGTGTACTGAAGTATGATACAACCTAATAATTATTTCCCCAATATACTCGACATATGTAAACCTTTGCTGCTGGAGTCCATATGTTAATCTAAAAGTCTTCTTCCATTCCTGTGGTGACTATGGGGGTTATTCTAACTTTGGAGGAGTGTTAATCCGTCCCAAAAGTGACGGTAAAGTGACGGATATACCACCAGCCGTATTACAAGTTCCATAGGATATAATGGACTCGTAATACGGCTGGTGGTAAATCCGTCACTTTTCCGTCACTTTTGGGACGGATTAACACCTCCTCCAAAGTTAGAATAACCCCCTATATATGTTGGTGTTCTTGTATAATGCGTATTGCTCATTAGTCTATGAAGCATTTCAGAAAGGATTCAATCACATTCAGATCTCTGGTGGCCTCTTACCTCCTTTCCTTTCTATAGCCATAAGTACTTGGACATGTTTATATGGTTGCTTTGGTGAAGGTGTCATACATGATGCCATTGTTAACGCGTCCGTCTATGTTAATTTATACATATCAGGACTCGTTTTAGGCCAATGAATCTTTGGGCCCAGTGGTGAGACACCGTAGGACGAGATAACTGATCAAAATATCAATCAATAGGTCAATAACATTGTTAACATTTAACACCAAAAAATATCTTACTTTAGGCCTTAATAAACATTTGGCGCAACCATCACCTTTCAGTCATGAATAACCACACCTTAATGAAGTTTTATGAATTTTATTCCCTATTGATTACAATCTAATAGTAAATGCATCAATCTCAAAGCCAAGAAGCATATAAGCACAGTCACAAGATGACAACCATAATAAGCCTTCAATAATGCTAAGATCAGTAGCATAGACAATCAGATGGATATAAGCAAAATCGTAACACATCGAACTTTCTAAAGATACTAGTTCAGCATAGCATTATGTCAGTCACGTCAGTTTGTCAGTCAGAATGAATACCTCATCTAACCTCTAATTAGTATTAGCATGTTGGGCTTCATGCAAAACAATTTTTTAACACCAATTTGGAAAACTTCTAACTAAGGTCTCTAATCAAAAACATACAGCAGTTGGTACCTAGAAAGAAAAGCAAGTAAGTAGATTTCATTAGCAACATTTGTTATTACCCTCCTCAAGATAGATCAGCATACAGGTTCGGTCTTCGTCTTCAGGACATCAGTTAGATCGCCATCAGTCTATCTAAGTTAAAGGCAAGGGACACTCTGCTCATAAGGAGAAAAGTGTAAGGGGCAGTCTATGAGCAAGGATGGTTTTCTCTAAGTCTCAAGTCACCAAATAGAGTGACAGAGTTTCGGGATACAATCGATATCATTCCCTACCTAATGTCGTTTGTCTCCTGTGTCATGGGTTTTTATCCCTTTTTCATGATACATTCCCCCAAATTTCTATTGGTCAGTCACTTCACCCCACCATTGGTAACCTATCAAGTTATACATTAAGTAATGCATTTTGTCATTTCACGATATATTTCTGAATCCTAATTGGTCTTCATAATTGACGTTTTTCGTAGGTGGCATATCTGGGGTTACTTCATCTCCTTGGCACTCGTCAGGTCAAAAGTTCTCTTCTCCTCGCTCCATCGTCCTTGGAAGTGTCCATTAATGTTTCAAAGTATATAGCTGTTATGCTAGAAGCTACTAACATGTGGATGGGAGAATCGGGGATTGTTGCAAACTAGTGTAGACAAGAACAATCGCTGGGTCATGGTCTTTTGCAAGTCAGTACACTGAAGAGACAGAAAAATACGCTTTAATATGAGAGCTACACAGCTTTGCTTGACTCACGCTAACTTAAGATATACGAGTCCTAACTAATGCAGTCTTATGCGTTTTAATGTGCACAGCTTTGGCAATCTATTGATGATTATTTCTTATAGATGACATTAGTTTACACACATGAACATTCTTTATGTTAATGAATATGTTTCAATTAATATTTTATTTAATGCAGCATTGTTAATCATAAGCATTTCACATCTATAATATGTAATATAAAAACTACGCTCTCTCACCATGAAGTAATTGATCAACCTTTTCCATTAGAAAAAAGAGTCTCCACATTGCCTCCCAACGCACCAGCCATTTTGGAAACCCACTATCCTGTTGTCCCAGTGGAAAATCTGGGTTAATCAGTATCAGGAATAAGGGTGATGGGTATGTTGTGATTCCCCCCTCTTCTAATTATTGTATTCCATTGTTGCAGTGTTGTACAACTGGAGTGTAAATGCAAGTTGTCTCTTTGTGCCCTGGGTAGAAACTACAGTAAACACTGTAGAACAGTGATTCCCAACCTGTGGTCTGGGGACACCTGGGGGTCTGTGAAGCCTCGTCAGGGGCTCTGTGACTGCTTAGAAGATGAAATAATGTTAGCAGATTAATAAACAGTACATAAACAAAGTGGCTAAATGTACAACTGAAAATTTTAAAACATACTGTAAATGTCAAGGAATTTGAAATGAGAGGCAAACATTCAAATTAGTATCCTCACATTGATTTGTGGGAGCAGTGCATCAAACAGAATCTACTATGGATGATGGTGGCTTCAATTGAATTTAGAAAAACACCTACTTTACCATTAATAATATTATATTCATTTTTTATTTTAAATTACATAACATGTGTTATCATTTGTGTATGTGTTTGATGGAATGCCTATTTCTGTATTTTTGTGTATAGTTCTATAGTTCAAATCATCAACACTGTTTAGTTTGGGTTCCCTGGCACCCACTAATGGACAAGTGGGGGAGGGCCCAGGATTGCAATAATGATTCAGGTGGGTCCCCATACTCCAGTATAGATAACATGGGAGTCCACAGAAGTCAGAAGGTTAAGAACCACTGGTGTTGAGGGATCTACAAATATAGGGTCATATTTATACTATGCTTGCACCAAATTTGCAGCATTTTTTACACAAATGCGGCACAAACTTAATTTTATATTTTGATGCTAGACCCGTCTAGCATCAAAATATTGGAGATAGCACCATTTTTGGATGCGTGCACCTACCTTGCGTCAATGAGATGCAAGGTAGGCATTCCCATCTAAAAAATGGTGCGGAGCCCATAGCCCCATATTTATCCCTGTGCTAAAAATGACCATGGGTGGGAGGACGGGCTTAATAATTGTGCAAAACTTGCTGTGTACCATTATTTAACGACTGGGTCAGACCAGGCATTAGGGGACCTGTGAACCCATTTCCATGGTGACACACCATGGAATAGGCCCTCAGGTGCCCACCCCTAGTCTCAGGAACAACCATACCCACACCAAAGGGACACCGGAGAATGGGGGACCCCATCCCAGGTAAGTAGGGTAAGTATAGGTAAGTATTTCTTTTTAAAAATCAAGTGCCATTGGGGACCCTGACATGGGCCCCTCTGCCTGGCACTGGGTGCAATGGCCATGCCCAGGGGACCCTGTGCTGGCCATTGGGGTGTTAGGCATGACTCCTGTCCTTTATGAGACAGGGGTCATGTGGTATGGCAGGTGTTGCATCAGGAAATTACGCTAGGCTGCTTAATGGCATTTTTTTGCCTCTAACCAGCCTAGCGTCATTTTTGGAGGCAAAACACCCTTCACCTGTACCGCTACTCCCACCTGGCTAACGTCATTTTCTCTGACCGTATCCCAACCTGACCGAGGGCATGCAGCATTCCATAAATTTGGTGCCTGGCTGGCCCTTTGGAATGACACCAGCCGGCGCTATATTTTTTGCAGCAAAACTGCGTTGCACAGTTTTGCAGCAAAAAGGTAAACATATGGGCCATATTTCTTCCCATTCGTCCAAAGATTCTGACTATAAAGGGTTTTGGGAGCTTTGAGGTCTATTAGGATGCATAATTGTGTTGCTTCAATGTATTGCTTAATATGCGGAAGGCCAGGGCACCACAATAATTGATTTAAGCACCTTTTAAAATATTTGGGGTGTTTTATCACCCCAAATACTCGTAGTAAACCCATCCAGCAAAAGCCAGAAGAATGCTGTCAAATATAGAAGGCATGGGACAAAGGTAATTTTTTTGAAGATATCCTTCTGAATTAAGCTATCGCCAACTAACAACAAAGGTACAAATTCTTTAAAGAGTAATTCGCGTCAGTGGAATAATGGCCTCAAATAATTTTTCAGGAAGTGTAATTTTCTACCTAAGAATTCCAAATAGTTTGATGTCACAGAGAACTCATTAGTGCTATTGCAGTTATGATTTTAGGAGACACAACAAGGTCTGCCAGGCTCTCTCACTTATTATGATAAATTTTGAATCCTGGTACTCTACAGGAAGCTTGTATAACTTGTGCCAAATGTGGGAATGTTCCTATGAAGCGTATTATAATGCAAATTATGACATAAGAGAAGAGTGATTGTTTGTGTATAGCATTCCCCACTGTCACCTCTACTGTTTTGGGATTAGCATATATTTTTTGCCAGGAACAGGGTTTAACCTTTTTTTATTATTCCTGAGGTCACATCTATTGAAAGGGTTCTTCTTATTAATAAAAAATGGATTGATTGGAGTCACAACATTTCTGTGATATATTTCTAAATATCTAGGCACAATTTTGTCTTTTCAAGTTTTTGGCATAAAACGTTCTATTCTACTCTGTCAAATGCCTTATTGGCATTTACCATAAGAAAGATAATTTATTGTGTATTGCTATGCACTCCAGGTTTACTGCAAATCTGACATTATCCTTTGAATTTTGATCTTTTTATCAGTCCTAACTACGCACATATATTTTCAAATCTGGTTGTAATAAGCTTTGCATATATTTTGTCATTAGTATTTAATAAGACAATCACCAAGTATGACTCATATCTTGTTGTATCTTCGCTAGATTATTGAATTATTACAATCTCTGACACCCTCATTTTTGTTCCTTCTAAGGATGCAGAAAGATAATTTAACACTCATAATAGACCTTCACATAAATAATCCATGGATGCTTTAACTACAGTAGCTGTAAAGATTTTTGATGATCAAAGGAAATTCAATTGGGTAACTAGGTTCTATTGCATTTTACTCAATTTATGGAAATCCCATTCCTACTAATTATTCATGTTGTCTGTGCTCCTGCAAAGATCATGCACTATACAATTTACTAAATTCAAAAATATTTTTTCAATATTTTGATTTGTATTTACTTCACTCCCATTCTTTTTAAAGAAAATCTTTATATTGCTCCATGCTTGATGCATTTTTTTTATTTGTGACCTAGCAATCTGTATTGTTCCCTCTTTAAAAATAAAGGTGATTCTTTCATAATATAGAAGTTTCACCCAATAAAATATATTACAATTCTCCCCTTATCTTTTCTTAATTCCCTGCACTTTACACATGAGAATGCAAACTCATATTCTGCCTTGAGTTCTACTATACTCTGCTCTAATTCATTTATGTTGCTTTATTTAATCAGAAGAAAGTACTTGTGTGCTTTAGATCTCCCACTTCTCCCTACTTTTGCAGAGTTCCAGGTGGCTGACCATGTTGGAAAACAATGAACATGTTTAAAGTAATAATTTATTAGAATAATTTTAAATTAAGTGTAGTGTTTATGAATGCATTTAAAAAAATATAAATAACATGAACATATACATGTACACTACAACATGAGAATCACTCAAATTAAAATGAAATGAAACAGATATATTAACAGGTAGAAACAAAATAACAAAAATTAGGTGACGGGAGATTTACTACAGTCCAACATAAAAAAGGGTAAGGGCATAAATCAGAGGAGGTCAGATTTACTATTCTAATACCAGTCTACTTGAATGAGGTTTATTTAGAGGGGGTATTAGATATACTCTTCCAACTCCAAACCAGGAAAGTTGCATTACTTGAATGGATCAGATTTACTATTCTAACTCCAATCCAATAAGCATTGTACAAAGTGCATATTGGGTGGCCAGTTTAGTCATTAACTATGATCCAATATAAATAGGGGAACATGCATACATTTTTTTAACACAGTTCCTCACGCATTGGGAAATGTGCATATAATAAGGGTAGTGAGAGTTACAATTTTAATTCCAGTCCAACTTAAATACTGGAAAGCACAAAATGTGAACGGGGTCAGAGTTACTATTTTTTCATTTTAGGCCTACTCACATTCGAGAAAGTGGATATATTGGTTTGAGTGTCAGACATCCAGTTCAATGTAAATAGTGGAAACATATAAAATGAAGGGGTAAGGATTTACTATTGTAGCGCCAGCTGGGGTATCATTGAAAAAATTGCATATATTTGGAGGGAGTGGGGGCAGGGCATATTTACTCTTTCTACTCTAGTCCAAAAATATTTGGGAAAGTGAATATATTGGAGATGGTTAGGATTACTATTCTAACTCAAGTCCAGCAAACACTGGGGAAAGAGCAGATAATAGGGGCAGAATTTCTATTCTAGTTCTACTCCGAACTAAAGAAAGGAAAATGCATACATGCCTAACATTGGTGAAAGTGCATACATACATAGAATGGTATCAAATTTACCATTCTTGCTCCAGGCCCACACATATTGGGGAAATAATTGATTCTTTAAAGGTGGTTGAGTGGGCAGTTAGGGGAATTATGCTTCAATATCCTCAGGGTGAATAGGCAAAATTAAGTAAAATTAAATATATACCACTTACATGTGTTTTAAGATCCTATCAGCAATCATATATTTGTATTTAAGATTTTTAATAATATAAAGATTCATTCCAAAATTAATTAAATACACCTGTAATCAAAAAATTAACTATTTTTCATTAGAAAGCAATATTATGTCACATATATTGAATATTTCATTGTGAAGTGCAAAAAAAAAAAATCAGAGTCCCAATAGTTTTTGCAAATACATGAAATTAAATGAACTACTTCAAACACTCAACTGAAATATTTAATGCAAACCACTCAACATTTAACAATTCTACTAAATATAAACTAACCTCAATTAAATCACCCGATACGTGGATAAATTAATGTTCAGAATTAAAATAAGCTGCACAGCTAATACCCCAATAAAAAGTATGTTATCTGTTTTTCACTTTTTATAACACACCTGTTTTGTAATAATTGTTAATTGATTTGAATTGTGCTAAATAAAAACTAGCTGCTGAAAGCAAACAATTAACTCAAAAATAATGATAAAATCCTTATATCTTCAACCAATTACTACAATAAACACCAAAGCCCAAATATAAAATCAAAATAAAAAATGGCATATTTGAAAAATATTTAAACATTACCCATCAAATCCCCAAATAAACCCTATAAACCTAAAAAATTACAAATCTCAAAAAGTTATGAACTCGAAGAACTGATTTAATGAATATTTATAATAGCATTTTTTAAGAGTAACAATAGATAACTTCAAAACAATATTGTGTAACACAATATTTTAATATACTATCTTTTAAACATCAATATTCTTTACAAAGGTAAAAAATATATAATTACTCTCGATATTCGATTCCATGCTATTTGGCCCCTGACAATATTTTGACCACACAATTTTTCTAAAACAATATTTTTAAGTCCATATTCACATATTCCACATGCTGCCTTTCTGTTAAAACAATATTTTAAATCTCATTCAATGTTAACTACAATTCACATATCTCATACAAATTGTCACAACTCGTATGTGCAGTGGGTTTCACCCTCCAGGACCATGTCTCTTTTCCTTTGTGGTACCTTCCTAACCTGAGTAATTCCAGTCAAGCTTACATCCCTAGTGGTGCCTCTCAGGCCTGTGCTCTCTCTGTTGGTTCCATCTCCTGCTGAAGTCTGAACCATTGACCCTCGTTTTGTGTTGCTATGCAAGTTTCATCCAGTTTGCACCTGTAGATATCATATGCACACTTAGAATAACTATGTTTTCTCTGTTGAATAGTGGGTTTCATCATCATGCACTTGGGTTCCGTTAGAATGGTCAAAGGTCAATTACTTTTTTCTCCTGCTACTGGGCAGGCCCATTTCTTCTGCTGTACAGCACATGTGTTTCCCACTCCTCAGTTTCATTGGATTGTTCCATGCCTCCATGTGGGGCACATATCCTTCTGGAACACTACCAGCTTCCTATATAAATACACTCCTTGAATTTGCATAAGCTCTTGACCTCAAAAGTGTTCCTGATGTACACCATAATTCCTGCACTCATCTTCCTGTGTCCAGTCCAGCGCAACTCTCTTCTCTGTGATTGGTTCCTGATCAGCCCGGAATTGCCAGTGCTCTAGTATTCGAAAACCCATCTGATGAGTCAGTGATTTTGGCATCTGCAACTCTTTCAGTGTATTCCTCCATGAGCTGCGTCTCTGCTTCTGCTGAGATTCTTGCACCAAGTTGGACTGTTGTTTTGCATTCCAGTTCCAATATTGCTAAGGCTAAGGGCCATTACCACCACATTATGATCATAGGAGGAAGTGGCGGTGCTGGTGGTCCTAATCCACCAGGGCTGCGACCCCCTTCTCTGCCAGCGGTTACATGGTGGTAGCACCATCAGATAACTGCTGGTGGAGATGGGGTGAGGGGAAGATGGGCAGTGCAGTGCAGGGGCCCCTATGGACAGCCCCATCGCAATGTTCACCCTCTGCTTTGCAGACAGTGAACATTACGATGGGTGCTGGGGAACCCTATGTACTATGGCATTTCTGCCGGCTCTATTATGAGCCGGTGTCAATGTTGTAGATCATTCCCCACTGGGCCACCAGACGGAAACACCACACTGGCGGCAACATGCCCGTTGGGACTTCGGAGGATGGGCTTTTCAATCCGTTTAAGTCATAATGACTCCCTAAGTACTTAACTCTCAGGTTAGTGCACACTAATCCTTTGATTTGTAATATTTCAATACTTACTTCCTGCGAGGAGATACTGTTTGTAAACTGTGGACATTGTTGGATTATGAAGCCCAAAACTTCAAACTCTTTTGCAGTGCTCTGAACTCTTCATACACAAATTGAAAGTTTGTCCTCGTGTTCTGGACAAGTTGTATCTTGCACCTAGAAATAGGCTCTGAAATACTATTGTTCAGACTCGGAATTCCCGTTTGTTCTGAAGTCCAAAGGTTATTCAATTAATGTTGAGTGGACTACTCTTTTCTTTTTCCAGAAATGCTTAAGATGTTTCCTGTGAGTTTATCACAAATGTAAATAAACGTTTATGATGTCTAAATAGAAATTGTCAGTAACATTGTTTTCTGATCTTTGGTAGTGTATCTCACCTGCATTGAATATATCAAGGCCCAGATAATCCCTACTGCCTAGACAGTGTATCTTCTTTTTCTTGTTTTATTCCACCCACTCTGCCCCCTGAGGGCTGTCCGTTGAACAAGATAGTCATTGCTTGTTCCATTATGCAGCCCCAGTTGGGATTGGAGGTCAAGCATCATCACTGCGGTTGGAACCAGGTGAGTGGATGACACAAATGAATAAGGTTAGAGGTTGATTATCCTTCATAATCTGCTGCTTCAAATAAGATTTGAGAAGAGATTGAGATACTGTACTGTTTAGGCCTGTGTCTTATTATTGACTCCAATAATCTTTATTGGGTTAAGTGTTTTCCAGTGTCTGCTACTCTTCTTACAATATAGTCTGGCATTATTTCAGACATCCAAAAGCATCTTCAGTCTTGTCATCCTGAGACAGCAATGTTCCAAAGATTGAAGTGGTCACAAATACGGCATAAGGTTTTGGATTGTTGTCAATGGGAGCATAGTGAGCGATGTGGCAGTCCACTGATAAACATATGGGTAGGGTTAAAAATTAAAATATTCACAAATTGTGAAAACGCATAATAGTGAGGCACCAACACTCTTAATATGCAACAGCACAATCACTAACAGTGATAATCACTGAAGGTGAATCATGCTAGAGACAAGATACACAACACACATTGATCACAGCAAAGAATCTGCAGCTTTATAAAATGGAGACAAAATCATTAGCAAGGGGTTCAGCATGCCAAGATTTGCCTGCCATTACATGAACTCTGCACTTAATACACCTACAAAGGACCATATCTCAATCACATATTCCCCCACCACTCCTAAGACACCAACATGTGTACAACAAAATTAAAGATATAGGTACTCTATTTGGAATTCTGAACTGCCAGGAAGTGAAGGTACAACATTTCAACAGGGAGCTGCAAGATGTGGATGTCATCTACTGCATTTTTGAAGAGGGGGTGGACTGATAGTACTACACGAAGGCTGCTACAGACAACATTTTGAACAGAACCTACATAAGTCATTAACCACTGAATTCTTAAGAGTCAACAAACCCCAAAGGGATATCTAAAAATACTGATTATATATCTATTGGACATGAGGACATGATGATTACCAGGCTTGGCCACACCTGCAGCAAAACACCTACAACATAAGATAACATGTTGCCTATTGTGCATCATACACTAAAAATGCCAGCTACTGAAAAAACAGGACGAAGAGATGTAAAAGGAGGGATAACACCATACCATATCCTACTGTTCTATGCAGAGGCACACATCTGCTGACTCCATAATGTTGCATAAGCAAAATCAATTCAATGCCATTTAGTACAGAGAAATACTACAGTTGCTATGTTCACACTTCTGCAGCTGCACCTACACGATGTCATGAAAATGCAGATTTCCGGTTTGTCATTCTAAGGGGATCCTGATTTCTACATGAGTTTCTCTAAGATGATAGAGTATAGGTATGTCACAGTATTAACTAAAGCTTCTCAATTCCCCACTCCAGCACTAGAGTATGCACTCCTTGCTGATATAAATGTAGTTGACAAGTGAGAGTGCATGCTGCCATGCTACTTTACATTCAAACATCAACTCTCACCCATACAGATTCTCAACATAACATATGCAGATGACATGGAAGGCAGGCTAACAATCACATAGCAGGAACGCATGACTGAGATAGAGTTGTGTTGCTCAATAATGCCATTAGACAAGAAAGAATGGCAGGATGCGTTAATATTGCATGAAGCAATGAAACATATAGGGCCTATTCACAAAGTGTATTTTGTAGTAAGTTTAGTGATACTACTATAGTACTATTAATGTACTACAAAATGCTATTCACAAACCTATAAGTAGGAATCTCTGCCTCAACCTTCCATAAGTTTAGGGAGAACCTCACACATGTATTTTCACTATTTAGCAGTAAAAGTGGGAGGAACTAGGAGGAATGACTGGAAAAAGGGCCATTCATATTACTAAAAAGGAGGCATTTGGGAGAATGTGTCTAACTAGCCAACATGGCAGAAGCATAATTCCATTGCTTTGCTTCCGCACATTTAATTATCCTGCACATTCTCCTACATTGGGGGGCTCATCCAACCCAGCGAATGCTCCGCGAGAGAAGGCACTGAATTTGGCTTCCTGAAGAGCGAGTCTTTGGCAACCCAAGGAGACGATTGGTGAGGGTCTTGCCGCCTTGCCTGCATGGCATGCACCGTTGTGTCTGTGACACGGAGATAAGGGTTCCTGTCTGGAGTTGACAGTAGCCACCAGCAACTGACTGCGGTAAATATAACCCCTGGACTGAATCAGAACCGCAGAGTTCTTGGGAATTGACTCAGCAGCGACAGGTGCAGAGCCACTCAGAAGGAAGAGACAGGTGATGGGACCAAAGCCAGGGGGAGATCGAGTCTGAGGCTACTGAGCCTGAAAGCAGTGAAGCCTTGTTATTGCCTGAACTGCTAGTCACCAAATGAGGAGCGGAAAGACCCCCCTTGGGCAATGCTCAGGACAAACTGACGGCAATCTAAGTGGGCCCTGAATTCAGAGAGGTGCAGTCTTGGATTACTGTACCAGATCTTGTGGGCAGCCCTGAGGTGAGGCGTTACCAATGAGGGGGGAGGGACAAGCTGGTCCATGAGGCTGCTGCTGTTGCACCTCTGTTGTGAGAGCGGTGTCAATCCTTGTGGCATCATTATCAGGGGGACTGTATGGGCCAGAGAAGGAACCTCCCAGGCCTGAGCAAGATTTTTTGAGGCGGGGTAGGAGCAATTGAAGCTGAGGGCATTAGAGAGGAAGACTCCAGGCAGGTATATTAAGAATCCCGCTTTGCAGACCCGACACCTTAAAAACTTTGTTCCTCGGTCGCCCCTCAAATATTGGTCTAATGTCTTGGTGAGACTCTTGTTTATATTCCTCCCTGAGGAATGTTGCGGGCTGAGCCTGTGATCATGGTCTGTCACTGCCTGGTCATCTAGCTAAGACTGGGGGCCAATTGGTTGGACTTGGAGCATGAGCAGTAACCTGGCCAGGGGGACTGTCACTAATGATCCTCACTCTGTGGCCCCATAAGTTTGACATGTCTGTATGAGTCTGGCTTTCTATGTAGTGTGCAAAAACCGGGGACACTGTGCAGAGAGTACAAGCAACCACACGTTACAGAGGTAAAATCTAGACCACCTAATGCTCTCATTTTTGTAGCTTGGTCAAGCAGTTAGGCTAATCTTGGAGAAGTACAAAACATTTGTTGTACTCACATTATCAATAAAGCAGAACACACACTCAAAGAAATAAGTCAAGACCCATTTTAAAAAATACTTTAGATTTTTATAAAGTTTTTAAGACCAGTATCATCGAAATCAAGTAAGTACTTTTTAAGTTATGATTTTTTTTTAATTTAGCAAAAATATTCTTCTGTGCGTAACTACACCGCATAGGAATCAGTGGGAGAAAACTTTAAAAATGCTTATAAAATCAGGCAATGTGTTTACCAATGTCTTCTTTTATATATAGGTCGAGGTCATCACTTAGGGGGTCATTATGAACACACCAGCCCATTGAAGACCCCGCCAGCCCAATAAAGAACATTCCACTGGGCCGGCGGGCGGGAACAGTGTTTCCGCAAGCCGGCCCAGCATAATACTGGAAATAGACATTGCTGACGGATCCACATGGAGCCGTCATCAATGCTGCAGTGCGTTGGCTGCAGTAGCACCCGTTGCGCATATCACTGCCTGTAAATTGGGTAGTGACATGCATGACGGAGCTGTGCACCGGAGCCCCTGCACTGCCCATGCCAAGTGTCAGCATATTTTGGAAGTTAAGACCTGCTGAAGATTCCCCCGCTTGATACCCATGGTGAGACCACTTATGGTTCAGTTCCAAGAGACTTCTTGTTTCTCAGTTCTTTTTGTATCAAATACTTTATTAGTCATTAATCTTTTCTCCCGAAAACACCCTCATCCTTAGCACTACACCAGAACCCATAGACCTATAGGAAGCTTTTGTCCAGATGGAAAACTGCACATCATATGTGCTTAGAATACAGTAGTTTGAAAGGTACGCACACTATAATTGTTATCAGTCTATCTTAGAATAAGCAGCTTCTAGATGGATGAGTGATTCAGTCATATGGAGCATAAAAGATGATCAGAAAACAAATATATGTGTTGGGTTTCCTGTGACTGTTAATTACTTTGCCAGTGTATATGACCTAATGTTGAAAAAAAACAGGATTTGGAATGTTGTTACTGACATGTTGTAAATGCTAATAAAGATATATATTTTAAAAATGGAGGCATTTAGGGATGAATAAAGAGTTAGGGAGAGGTTTAGGCAAGAACAGGCATCCACCCACAAAGAAACCCCCCCACTGATATTCAAAAAGTGCTCACAGCTGGAGTAAGTCCGGTACCACACATGGCCAAAAACTGTTACTGCAAACCCTCCTATTGAAATGAATGGTAGTATGGACGTAAAGTAAAACCCGATGTGAAATAATGTTCAACTAATTTAAATTATTTAAAATAGTTAATGGTGTGGACCATCATTTCTCAGGCAGTGATGCTGTCCATTTTAAATTTGGACACAGTTAAGTGAGACTTGGTACTCACTATAATCGTTTTTCCTATTTACCATAGCTTTACAGACAGGATTTTCAATGAAAATGTTTAACATATCTCATCCACTATGTTACAAATGCTAAAGGCTAGCATACACTTGTAGTTATAAATCATACATTTTTATCACATCGGTGTAATCGACATCATTTTGCATAACCAACTTTACCTGTAATTACCAAGATGATGCCATTATGCCATGTTACTGAACAAGACTTCTGCTCATAGAGAAATAGTAATGCAAGATGCTGGAATCAACGTGCAACAACGCGAGCGGCCTGCAGCAGTTCCTTTAACGTGGGAGGACAACAAACTTTTCAAGTAAATATTTTGCTCCAGTGGACCGTTCAGGTAATTTTCTGAGAGCCAGCCTACACATTCAGTTGTGAGCAGCACGGATCCCTATGTGAGCAGCAATTCCTTTAGCACATGCGTTCAACAAACATTTCAAGTATCTTGTTTATTGGTGCACAAAACTACAAATCAGAGTCAGATCAGTTCACTCCCAATGAGTGGCTGTTCCTTTAACAGAAGCACTCAAGAATCATATCAGGTAGATGTTTTATCTGTTTAGGCCATTTGCGTTATTTTTGTGTGCCAAACTAAAATTCTGAATGTGAGTGGCAGTGTTTTTAATGTGAGCAAACAGGAACACAAATCAACATTTCATTTTTTAGTTCAATATTTACCCAAACTGGTAATATTTTGAGAGAGAAATACATTTGTTATTAAACAGCAAGACAGTGCCATAAAGACTGCGAGGCTACTGCACATGCAGTATGAACTAGCTCTTCCTGTCTTAAAGACCCCCCCCCCCTCTGCTTTTTTCGACTCTTGGTCATTTTGTATTTGGATTTTGGAGGAGAAAGCATCAGTCTCTTTTTGTCTGCAATCTTTGTTGCATTCACACCCTATGAATCTTCACTTTTTGGGAAAAATTAAGTAAGGTGAATGCAACACTTTGAAAAACAATTGGGGCATATTTATAATTTTTTATGCAAAAACTGCACTAACGCAGTTTTGCATCAAAAGGTTTTGCACCGGCTCTTGCCATTCCGGAGCGCCAGCCGGACACCATATTTATGGAATGGTGCAAGCCAGTGCAAAAGGTGGGCTAGCATAAAAAAAAATAACGCTAGCTGGGTGGGGATGGCGGTATGGGAGAAGGTGGTTTAGCACCAAAAAATTATGTTAAGCTGGCTAGAGGCAAAAAAAATGCCTCTAACCAGCCTAGCACCATTTTCTCACGCAAAACCATCCATACCACATACTCCTGTCTTAGAAAAGATAGGAGTCATGCCCACCACCCCAATCGCCAGCACAGGGGACCAGGGTCCCCTGGGCATGGCCATTGCACCCTGTGGCACGCAGGTTGCCCGAAGTTGGGCCTCCGAAGGCACTTTAATTTAAAAAAAAAATACTTACCTATACTTACTCTACTTACCTGGGATTGGGTCCCCCATCCTCCGATGTCCCTCTGATTGCAGAAGCCCTGTAACTTTGTGTCCCCATGTTCTACTTATGCTGTGTTTTTCTGACTCTGATGGTGCACTGGGCACTGCTAACCAGTCCCAGGCCCTGTGCTCTGATTAAAATGATTCAAATTAGGCTAATTATAATTGTCTTTGTCAACCTACCTATAAGTCTCTAGTAAATAGTAGGGCATGTAGGTTTGGAGACCCCAGCATAGGTAGTGCACCCTAAGGTGCACTGCTGTGGTGCCCAGGGTCATTTTAAAAGCAGGTCTGGCTTGTTGGCTGCTTTTCAGTTAAAGGTACGCCCAAATTCGACTTTGGAATTAAAGCCTTAAACTACCTTATATTTACATATAAGTCACCCCTAATGTGTGCCCTAGGTGCCCGCCAGGTTGAGTGCAGTGTAACTATAAGCAGGGACTTTATAAAAGAACTAGTGAATGGGCTCCATTGGCTAACATGGGAATACTTTATATTTAATTAATAAAGTCTCAGAAGGAGCCAGATGAATTAAGTTTGGTATCATATAACTAACTCAGGGAAAGAGTTTTTAGAACTCTACCTGAAAGTTTCCAGTTTCAGCTCTCTAGTACCCTTCTCTGATTAGCCAGCCTCTGGCTTGATGAGGTGTGAAGTGGCCTGGGCTGAACACAAAGGAAGTGCCCGCAGGGGAGAACTCCCTCAGCAGATGGTGAAACAGGATGGAGGGAGAGTAGCCAAACTGTACTTCTAAGAAAGGAAGGACATTTGGTCCTGCAAGTTGACTTCCCCCATTTCCTGCACAATCAGACAGCCAGGATCAGGAGAGGGTTAGGGTTAGAGAAGAGTCTGTTAAGGGAACTTAAAAACATCAGTGAGTCGGCTCAGCCAGACCTAACCTTCAAGACTGAATTTCTACCTTTTTGGATTTGTGAAGAATGTTGATCCCTGGGCTTGATATTTGCCACATTTCCAGGGAATTGGTCATTCAAGAGGGTGGTGGCGCACCTGTGATTGGACAGTTACCCCTCCTGCTTTCAATTGCAGGAGCAAGGATAAATATGACAGAGCTGCACCCTGACCTCAGATCCCTAGAAGGAAAAAGACAAGAAGAAGGAGTGCCCTGCTGGACCCCTGACCTGCACCTGGGCATTGCACTCTAAAGGCCTGGACCAGCTACACATTTGGACTTCACCACAAATGAGATTTTGCCTGTCTTCCCCTGGTTCAAGAAGGGACTCCCTGTTGGCTACCAGTAGAAAATAGCTAACCTGAGTCCTCTGCATTAAGTCCTGAAGAAAATGACCACCTGACCAGTGGCTAGTGGTCATTTTTGGATCTGAACCAGGTGCATTCTGTGAGTTGGAGTCCTTACCCTCAAGGAGAAACTCAGAGCTTCTGGATCCTTGGGGTGAGTTGTTGACTCCTAAAGAACCTTCAAAGACCTTTTGAAAGAAGATCCAGAAGTTTGGAGAACTTTTAGAAAAAAGCTCCAAAAAGGGACCAACCCGACGTTATAAGTCAAGCTGGTTTACGCCGACCGCAACCCGGCAAGTCCGTCCTGCTGAGAAGCTCTGGAGCCCCAGACTTCCAGGATTTCACTGGGAGCTTCTGGAAAGACAATCTGACAACATCCACTCGAAATTGGCTTGCTGTGGAGGGTTGCCTGACATTGGAGAGAAAAAGCTCCAAAAAAGTCCAAATGTAAAAAGTTGACCAGGACTTCCTGGTCAGCTTATCCGAACACGGTTCCAGGGACGTCGGATCCAGTTTTAACTTTGGCCCAAACAAAGATTTCCATTCTGAAAAATTGAAGAAGTCCAAAGGTAGAATTCTTCATCGAGATCTCTTGTGATGCGTATCCAAAGAGGGCTCCAGGGAGGTATGATTCAATCTGCAACTTCGTCCCCGTGAGAAAAATCTTCAAGAAAAAGACTA
Source organism: Pleurodeles waltl (assembly GCF_031143425.1). NCBI lineage: Eukaryota > Metazoa > Chordata > Amphibia > Caudata > Salamandridae > Pleurodeles > Pleurodeles waltl. Next base: position 705,802,055 of record NC_090449.1, on the reverse strand, counting down.
AGGGGCATATTTAAGAGTCCTAGCCCCACTGGGGCATCACTTTCCATGATGCTGAGGTGGCGCTATGCCATGCGCCGCATTTACAAGGTGGCGTTAAGCCACTTTTTGTGGCTTAACCCCACCTTGGAAATAGGGCCCCTTCCCACGCAATACTTTGGTGGAAGGGATGTGCAAAGGGTGCTGCTATGGGCATACCACAGCAAAACCCATTGCATTTTGATGCTGCCGCAGACATACTAGTTTTCATAAACCTGAAGCAGCGCCAAAATCTAATGCCACTCATGGGTGGCGTTAGAGTGGCACAACAAGGAGAAATGCTTTATTTCTCCTTGTTTTTTGCTCTTTCTGTGTGTGCTGCATTTTGCAGCACACACAGAAAGAGCAAATTGACATTTAATATTTGTTATGTGCAGGAAGGAGTTCCTTCCTGCACAAAAACAATCTCTCTCACACCCAGCCATCCTTGCACTACGGTGCAAGGGTTGCTGCATTGGTGCACGGCTGCAAATTTAGTGCAGGCACAGGGAAAAACACAGGGGTGAACCATATTCAATAAAATTTGTCGCATGAAAATTAAATGGTGGTGCATGATGCTGAAAATTTGGCACAGACCCGTGCCCCGTCATTTTCCATTAAATATGGCCCTAAGTCCAAAGGTAACCTTTTGACCGAGGCCTCATACTTGCTGTAGCCGAGCAGGGCTCCATCGTGTTCGGCCTCAAACTTTGACTTTGCCCCGGTCAAGGTGCGACCAGATAACCAGAGTGGCGCTTTTAGTTTCTATGCGTTAAAAAAAAACATTAAGGCTCTCATTAGGAGTTTGACTGTCTTGGGGCAAGATGCCATGGAAAATCCCACCACCATCCCGCCAGTGATGGCAGGACAGTGAACGCCGTACTATGAGTTACAAGCACCAAGCAGATGAAACAGAACCATAAATCCAACACCGCCAGTGCTACTGACAGTGAAAGTTTGACTGTTCAACCGACTGGCCCGCCACACCGACACCATACTGGCCGCCATATTATGAGTCAGAATACAGCACAGCGGAACATGCACAGCGGTAAACCATTGGCGCCGCGCATCGCAGCTGGCTAGAAAATCACAACCAATAGAAGGCAACCAAAAATCACACCCCCTCTCACCCATCAAACCCTTGTGAGTACTACCATGACCCAGAGATAAACGACGCACGAACCACTGCACATTGATCACTGAATATACACAGTGCATGCATCCCCACAACATGCCACACCACAAGAACCCACGCTTCACCGACAATGAGTTGCGAGTCATGGTGGACAAAATGGTCAGAGTCGAGCCACAACTGATGGGAATAGAAGTCCAGCAAACATCAATGGCCAGGAAAACAGCTATGGCAGAGGATCGTCAACAGGGTGAACGCAGTCGGCAGCTACCCACGCACAAGGGAGGACATCAGAAAGAGGTGGAGCAACTTCAGGGGGAAGGTGCATTCCATGGCGTCCAGGCACAACATCGCCCTCAACAAGACTGGCGGTGGATCCCCACCTCCTCCCCTTGACTTGATATTCTAGGAGGAGAAGGTCTTGGACATCATTCATCCTGAGAGCCTGACTGGAATCATTGGAAGGATTGATACTGGTAAGGAACCTACACCACCCCTGAGCAATAACCACTCCAGTCCTGCGTGCCTCCCGGGCACCTACCACTCCCCATCATATCACAAATCACAAGAATGCACCCCCCACTGTCACCCCACCTTCATACTCAGCATTCCACACCACCCCTCTCCCACCATCCATACACTCACCCCTCACAATGCACGCTAAACCTTCACTATCTCCTCAATTACCACTCCCACAATCCATCACTAGGCATGCTGGATTCAAGCCACACTCACACCTTACAATGGTCCACCTGCATGGACATTCATCCCAGAGCCCACCCAGACTGCTATCCAAAACCACCTCACTGCCTATGGCAATTACAGCAATGTCAAAAAACAAACCCACAACTACAATTGATATGACAAGCATGGCCCAAAGGCCATCCACCATGCAGTGTCAGCACTGCTGTAAATGTCATTGCCATCCCTGGGTAATGATTCCACCAACTGCAAGCAGCACAACATGACACTACAACAACATTTCCATGTACTAACTCTCACCCTTTCCATCCACAGCTAACCTTGCTACTGCCATCCAGCAGAGGATGCCTGGGTTAGACAGCCGTCCCCACGATGAAGGTCCCAGTGGATGACTGGAGGATGACAAATTGCCTGGGCCATCTGGCCAGGCCACCCTCAGCAGCACCAACCTAGACACCTCGACTCACCCTTCTGTGTGGCTTCAATACCACAGCTAGCCCCTCCTCCTCAATCCTGTGCCTCAGGGACCACTCAATTAGAGGTGTGCCCCACAGTACAGGGGCCTGAGTCAATGGACCCTGCACCAGACAATGAAGGCCTCGGTACTACTAGGAGTGGGCTCACTGTGCCAGGGCACAGGGGGGGGCAGGGCTAGTGGGAGGAATCTGTGGTCCAAGGCAGGGGGCAGCAACAACATCAGATTGACCAAGAGGCCTTCACCCACGTCTTGGGTGCATACCACCAAACCCAGGACACCATGATCCTGATCCTCACTACCCTGCAGGAGACCCAGAGGCTACACAGGGAGAACCATCAGGAGGACATGTAGCAGTGGCAGACCCACAATGCTACCATAGCCTCCATAGCAGGGGTGCTGACAGAACTTACCTCCAGCCTGCGTCATTCCACCTCCCACCAGCAGGCCCCTAACATTAGGCAGATCACATCTGAGCCCTCTACGTCAGATGCAACCAGTGGAAGTGAGGCTCTAACACAGGACACAAGCACCCCTTCCCCTGTAGCTGAGGAGCCACCAGGCAAGCAAGGATGTCCAACCAGGCATCCAGCCTTCACTGATACCATGACCAATGCCAGGAAGTGAGCCTATTCTGAACATACCCCTTTGTGTGTCACAGCCCTGTTGACTGTCAACTGTCATAACTCAGAAGACCAGTGAGGCCCAGCTGGGGACATCCTCCCAACGAGGGAGGGGTGCCCGTCGGACCCTGACCCCCCTTATGTCCCGCATTTTGGCGGTGCTGTACCCTGGGGTGGATTGGCGTTAAGGGCAGCACAGCAGCCACAAGGGGGTGAGTTCACATTCGTACTTAGGTTATGTGGTGAGAGATAGGTGCAGCCTGTGCAGTGTGCGAAGGCTGTGAAATGTGTGCTAGGTAGCTACTATCGGACTAGGCTTGGGACACATAGAGGCCGGATGTGCTACATACAAGTGTTCATATACCATGCAGGATGTGAGTTGAGGTTGACTTTACTAAGTGGCATCAATTACAGAGCAACTGTGTAGTACATGACCATGGTCTAAGATGTGGCCTGGGTACCTGCTTTTGGAGTTCACACATATTGTACTCCCATCTATTCAACCAGTGTTGCTCGGGCGCTATCCCTGTCTGCTGTCTGCTGGCCTGTGGTGTATGTGTAGTCTGCAAAGTCTGAGGTTTCACATCATACAGCTATGTGTGCTTGGGTTATGTGGCTGTGCAAGCATGCCTTCAAACGCCAGTAGAGTATTGCATTTGGGTCTAGTGATCTTATAGAGCCATGAGCCAAAGGGATGGGTCAGGCATGTCTTGAGGGTATGGCTTTCGTTCTGTACAGGATATGTTGTGTGACAGCATGAGTGAAACTCATGTGTCTGACTGAGGTGGCATACATGGGCTGTCATTGCAGTGGCATGTGTATGTGAAGGCATGGCATGTAATGACATGACACTAGAGTATGTTGTAGTGATTTGTGTATGGCTGTTGTACTGGCACTGACCACTTGCTCCGTGTTTCCCTTTCTCCCACCCTGTCTCTCACTGTCCCATCCTCCCTCTCTGTGTGCAACAGCATCATCTGGCGAAGGAGAAGGGGCACCTGTGAGTGGGAAAGTTGCATCCCTCGGGACACAGGAGGCTGACACCTGCAGCCCAGAGGGAACCAGTGGGTAGGAGGGTGAGTGGAGCACCACGGGTGAGACTGGAACATCTACTCCATCAACTGATTCTTCCTCTGATGGTGAATCCCTGGTGGTGGTGTTGTAATTTATTAGCGATTAGATTAAGCATTAGCAGAAGACATCTTGTATTTAGCAACTATTGTGAACATTTTGCGGAATCTATTTGTATTCATGGCAGCCATTTTCTCTGCCACATGCTGCCATGTACTCGCCATGTGCTCTGTCCTACCTTCCTGTTAACTAATCTTGAAATTCTGTCTAGTGACAAGTTATATTTAGCATCCCCCACTTTCGCACATGCCCAGTAAGGTCTCCAGCTGTTAGTAATTAGTAACAGACAGTAATGTGTCTACTAGTCCTTCAAAACTGTTAGCCCCTCCTACCTGTCAACTGTGCATTTCCATATGACCTTATATGTATATAAATCTTGCTTCTATAACTGTACCACCTTATTTTTAGCCCTGGTGTGGGTATAAAAGGACCATGCTCTCTTAGTTCAGTGTGATACTTCAAACATTACCGAAGGGTGCTGTTTGAACTGTAGTACCACCTCTTGAGGTTTAATAAACTTTGTCTTTTATTTCAGATTCTGTGCCAACTTCTTCCTCTATGTTCTGAGGACTTTGTGCAGAGAAGGGCGAACCCCTTGCACTAGTAGGCCTTGCTGAGGCTTACTTCGACAGTGGCGAACCTTCAGGCCCTATGCCTGCACCATCCTTGTCTGCCACACCCCTTACCAGCATTGCCCTCCCTGTAGCTCCCCACCAAGTTGCCTATGCCCGCTCACCCATGGGAGTGGGCATCTCCTTTGCCCCAGACACCTCTGCCCCAACCCCAGTCAGCCTTGCTGCCCTCAATGAGGAGGCTATTGACCTCCTGAGGTCCACCTCTGATGGGCAGACAACCATCGTTAATGCCATCCAAGTACTGGCATCCCAGATACAACAGTCCAATGTGTTCCTGGAAGGCATTCACAGTTCCCTCTCTGCCCTTCAGAGATTGTTTCAGGCTCTGGCCTCCTCATTGGCGGCAGCCAATGTTCCTCCTTCTTCCACCCCCCCTCCAACTACCTTTTCCCACTCCCACATTCCTCTCCCATTTCCCATCCAAAGCAAGGTTTCATGCCAGTATGCATCCCCTCTAGCAGACCCAGAGAACAAGGACATTCATATGCACTATACACATCACCACTGCCATGCACACACCCACCATTCAGACGCACACACAACTACATCCACAACCTACCCTGACTCCTCCACCTTCTCCCCCCTAACAGTCACATCTCCACTCACACCTGCAGACGCCACATCATCAGTCCCCGGTCCAGGCACATGTGTTGTCACTGCCACTGTCACCACAACAGCAGATCCCCATACAAGCACCCCATACACTACATCTGCAGCGCACCACAGCAGTCAACACAACCATATGCAGAACATCCACCCTACCTGCACACACCACTCCAACATTCATGCACACATCCCCCATGCAATCTCCCTGTGTCTCCTCTAGTCCTCCTCCAAGTACACCTTCATGCCCACACTCATCCACCCAAGACATACCCAGCACACACATATCATACACCCACACACCAGCACCCAAACCACAACCACGTACATACCTGTCAACCATCTCCTTTCCCTCCACCCCCAAACGCCTTACCCATGACCTACCCACTGCACATAAGAAAAGATTCCTGCATGAGTTTTCTCTGTTACCTTCCCCTTGGTCCAGTCCCTGTTCCCCCAAACACCCTGCTAGCCTTCCCAGTGCCCTGCCTTCCACCTCCCTGTCCTCCTCTGGGCTCGCCCATGCCCCTCAGTCAGCAGTCTGCAGTGCTGCCACAACAGGCACAGCTGCCCCTCACACCTTCAGCCCTGATAGCACTCCATCTGGGTCCCCTGCTGTGGGGGCCTCCATCGTTGTGCCACCTAAGAAGGCAGGAAAGAGAGGCAAGGCTATGGCGTCCCCTCTGAAAGCAGGACAGTAAGGGGGAAAGCCTAATAAGAGGAAGGACCCTCCATACAAACCCTGATCTCCCCCCATCCCTGAGGTGCCTGCATGCCCTATTGATGCCCCTGCCCTGTGGGGGTCTGCACATTTCAGTCAGGAGTCAAGTTGGGCAGGCTCACATGCCCAGTTTGCCTGGGACAATTGGACACTGATGCACTGGCCCTTGTGGCATTTTGTATATAGTTATGTCATAACATATTTGTTATTTTCAATCATATTTTTCTACAATGGCACCATTGGTGTCAGTGCTACATTGCTTGTCCTGGCTTTCCTCGCATTTGTATGTATAGTGACTGTGTGTTTGTGCGTATGTGTGTGTGCTAATGTCCTTCCCTCCAGTGTGTTAGGGTGGGGTACTTACGGCTGGTGTCTATGTCGGCTTCGCTGGTCGGTAATGTCAGTTGCCAGCAGGAGCATTGGAAATACTTGCAATTCACGTGCAATGGTACCTACAGACGTGCCTGTGTGCCAGAAGGTGGGTGCTTCCTTTTATGTTGTTCATTTCTGCCATGGTTTTCACAGCAGTTGCACTGCCCCTGAAGTCCTGACGGTGTTCAAGCTCGTAATACGGTGGGTGGAAACTGTCTGACCGGCAGCCTGAAGAGGCCTTCCGCTGGCAACAGCGGTCCGTCCACAATGGTGGCCCGGACGGAAACTTGGCTGTGTTCTGCAGATGCCTTCCAGTACTCGTAATATGGTGGTCTATGCCTCTGGGCCTGCGGCGGTGCAACCGCCATCTCCACCGCATCGGCCCACTGACTGCCAAACTCGTAATGAGGGCTTAATTCTTTAAAAATTCATATCTTCTGGTCCCCTTACCTGATTTTATTCATTTTGCTATCAATATAAAGATAAAAATATGTCTTATTTTGATTTTGGATTTCTAAACTGGTTCCTGTGTTTTATTTTATTACTGCTTTATGATATTTGAATGCTTTACACACTCTGGCCCTCATTACAACCCTGGCGGTCGGTGTTAAAGCGGCGGTAATATCGCAAACAGGCTGGCGGAAAAAATAATAGGATTACGACCGTGGCGGAAACCGCCAACATAGACAGCCACTTTAACACTCCGACCGCCATGGTGGTACAAACAAACAGCGGGGCGGACACCGCCAACAGACGGGCGGAACACAATGTACTGCCCACCCTATCACAACACGGCTATCCGCCACCTTTTCCGGGGTGGAACCAATGCGAATAAAAACACGGTGGAAACAGTACACAGAAGGGAAAACACTCACCTCTCCACACCCCACGAGGAACCAGGACACCATGGAGCACGAACTGCAGATCCTGTGAGTACTGCACCTACAACACAGGGGAGGGGGGAGGGGGGAGGGAAAAGAGACTGACACATACAAGCAACATGCAACACCCCCACCCCCACCCTCACCCACAACACCATACACACAAACACATGCTGCAACATTACACATACACTCCCCATCCCCCCTTGAATAACGCAAGGACAAAAGAAAATTATTGTAACAATTGTAATAAAAAAATCCATCAGTCAAAACTCAAAATCCAGTATATACAATTATGTACACCAACTACACAAGTCCAGATATTGCACCAATCATTGTCCGTGGACCATTGGGCCCAACATGCAAGGGCGAGGCCCACACTAGATACCTGACTCCAAACAGAGAGAACACTGGAGGGGAATCACATAGAAAAGAAACAGGCACCTCAGGGGGAGCAGGAGGGGGGGCACCTCAGTCTGATGAACGCACAACGCCACTGCTCCATGACGGGGCTCCATGCCCATTGATGTATCCTGGGGAGTGCAAAGCCACAGTCTCTCAAGTCTCTCCAGTGGGTGGTTTGCCCACTGCTGCATCCTGGGGAGTGCAAAGCCAAAGTCTCTCAAGTCTCTCCAGTGGGTGGTTTGCCCACTGCTTTATCCTGGGGAGTGCAAAGCCACAATCTCTCAAGTCTCTCCAGTGGGTGGTTTGCCCACTGCTGCATCCTGGGGAGCCACAGTCTCTCAAGTGGATAACAGTCTCCACTGGTTCTGGAGGGGGCTTTGTGCCCAGAGTGCTTCATCCTGCCAAGGACTGAGGTAGTGGATGTGATACTCCACTGGTTCTGGAAGGGGCTTTGTGCCCAGAAAGCTCCACGTGCATTGTGGCCGCAACAATGCACTCGCCTGGGTGTGTGTGCCACGAGATTGCCGAGGTACAAGTAGGTTGATACGCCATGGAGGCAGAGACATATGCCACACTGCTGCGGCTTCGCTTTCCATATGCAGATGACAATTGTAATGACAGTGATGCTTCATGGAAGCTGCCCAGGCTTCTGGAACTCACCACCAGCCTTGGACGACTGACCACTGGGGATAGCAGCCATGTCTGCGGTGGTGCCACTGGCTCAGGATGTCGCAGGGCCCCTGGTGGTGCTTGCGGCGGTGTCAGTCGCAGCGGTGCTTGCGGCGGGCTCTGTGGCGCCGGTGCTGGCTGCGGGCTCTGTGGTGACGGTGCTGGCTGCGGGCTCTGTGGCGCGGTGCTTGCGGCGGGCTCTGTGGTGGCGGTGCTTGCGGCGGGCTCTGTGGCGGCGGTGTTTGTGGCGGGCTCTGTGGCGGTGGTGCTTGCGGCACGGTCTATGGCGGCTGTGCTGGCTGTGGGGTCTGTGGCAGCGGTTCTGGCGGCGGGCTCAGTGGCAGCGGTGCTGGCGGCGGGCTCTGTGGCGATGCAGGTGGCAGTCTTCTCCGCCGTACAGGTTGGCATCGATGTGGATAGAAGGTGTGACACTGGTCCCTCAGTCGGTGCCACAATGCCCTCTCCTGACCTGCCCTTCAGTTTCTGGGCCTTCCCTACCTTTGATGGTGGTGCAGCTGTCTTGCCACTATCCCCTTTCGTTTTCCCTGACCCCTTGGTGGCAGGTGTTTTCGGCTTCTCCCTCTGGGATGTGGGCACCTTTTTCACCTTGGCAGGTGGTGGAATGTCCTTGCCCTCGCTCCGTGGCACACTGGCAGCCCTGATGGTTGGTGCACTCCATGACCCCGCAGATGCTAGCACCACTGTGCCTGGGGATGTGGTGGCTGAGGTGCTTGGCTGGGACCTGGAATGCCTGGCCCTAGGGGGAGGACGGGGGGGAGGTGTAGGTAAGAGGTCAATATTAGCCTGGAAAAGTTTGTTTAGACACACTGGGATGGGTAGAAGGAGGGGGTTTGGGAGTGGAGGTAGAGGTAGTGGTTGAAGGAGGTGTACATCTGCTGAACTGGGGTGAAGACGCATGGGCTGGAGGCTGTTGTGAGGTGGATGGCTGTTGGGTGGGTTTGTGCCTGCATTTATGTACTTTGGCAGGAGGGCTCACAGACACACTGGGAGAGGACACTGGGGATGTGTGAATGGAAGTGGGGGTGGGGTGGTGAGTGCACGTGAGGTGATGGGCGTGCTGGTGATGGAGGTAGTGGCTGAGGATGTAGTGCATGCAGGTGTGAGTGGAGACGAGACTGGGAGGAAGGAGGGAGACGTGGAGGAGGGGTACACAGTGGAGGCAGTGGATGTTGGTATGTGTGCATGGGTATGATGCTTGTTTGAGTGCCTGTGGGATGTGTGGTGCTTATGTTTGCCTGAGCCTCCCTTGTGTGTTGAGGTGTGTGCATGCTGGTCTGATGGTGTGCTTGGGATAGGCTGAGGTACAGGGGAATGGGTCTGGGTGGAGGAAGTTGGAGGGGGGAGGCTGGACACAGGGACAATGGCTGCCATCAGTGCTGAGGCCAGAGCCTGAACTGCTCTCTGTTGGGCTGCCTGCCCAGAATGAATGCCCTCCAGGTATGCATTTGTTTGTTGCAAATGCCTCTCAACACCCTAGATTGCATTCAGAATGGTAGACTGCCCAACAGTGAGGGATCTCAGGAGGTCAACAACCTCCTCACTGAGGGCAGCTGGGCGGACTAGGGCAGGGCCTGAGGTGCCTGGGGCGAAGGAGATGCCCACCCTCCTGGGTGAGCGGGCACAGGACACACGATGAGGGGCTGCTGGGAGGGTGGTGCTGGTAGGGGGGGTGGCGGATGTACCTGTTTCTGCGGGGGCACAGAGGGGCCCGCCACCGCAAGGGAGCTCCGATCAGAGGAGGAGTCGCTGTCACTGCTGTCTGCTCCTGTCCCCACCGTGTAGCTCCCCTCGCCCTTTGTCCCACTGGTGGCTTCAGACTCTGTTGTTTCGCCCTCCTATGCCAAGTGGGATGCAGCTCCCTCCTGCTCCGGTGCCACTGCTCCTCCGCCTGATGATGCTATTGCACACAAGAACAGGGAGAGACCACAAAAAGGGGGGGAGACAGAAGAAAGACATGTTCAGTGCAATACCACTACAGTTGGCAGACACAACACACACAGCAGCCCTCTGCACTACGCCATGCACTTATAGTTCCTAGATTTATCACATGCCCATGGAGTACAAGGCCTAAGGCCGAATGCTGCACACCTGGAAGTCACAGGAGCATGACTATGTGTAGATGGCACTAACCACTAGTGAGGTTGTTGGTGCCACAGAGCCTGCCTCACAAGGGACCTTGCCTACAAAGCTCGCCCTGGCCTAGGGGAACCCACTGCCCACCTCTCCCACCCAGACACCTTGTAATGCGTGCAAAGTCAGCAGAATGATAGTGTACTCACCCCCTTGTGGCTGCTGTAATGCCCTCAAGCGCCCATCCAACTCCGGATACGCCACCGCCAGGATCCGGAACATCAGGGAAGTCATGGTGCGACGGGCACCCCTCCCATGTTGGGAGGCCAATCCCTGCTGGGCCTCCGCCATCATCTTGCACGAGCGGCAAAGGTCTTCCCATCTTTTCCGGCAGTCGGTGCTCCATCTGTGGTAGACCCCCAGGGTCCAGATATCCTTGGTGATGGCACGCCAAATATCCTTCTTCTGGTGGGTGCTGACCTAGTGGAACAATACAGGGGAAAAGGAAAATCTTTACCCGTCCGGACCGTCATCCTCTTTGGCCCACGTTCCCACCCTTGCCCTGATGCACATACACTCACCTTCCGCACATGCAGGCCTCAGTCGCCCCCCATTTTTCTTCCATCCACACCACTCCAAACAGGCATTGCCCATGCAGCATTCTCACAGTGTACTCACCTGTTTGTCTGGAGGACCGTACAGTTGTGTGTACTGGGAGAGGCCCCCATCCACTATTTTCTCCAGCTCCTCCGAAGTGAAGGCAGTGGCCCTTTCCCCAGACACATGAGCCATCGCCGCTTCCAGACTGAGGTCACAGCAGCACTTGCAGTGTAGGTCCTCTCCTGTTGAAGGTCAGGTATCAAGTGAGGGAACAGACAGAAAATGGTGGTCATGTCCACAGCGGTGCGTACCGTCACCGCCTGCGTACATCATCATTGGCTCCTGGGACCCATAGGGTCCAATGTTAACCAATGCAGGATTGCGCCGCGGTCTTCGACCCCCTATCGCAACGGTGTACAACGCCAGCGCAGTTACCTCATATCCCCTTGTCCCACCTTACAGGTCAGGCAGCTGACATTTCAGGGGTCACATGGCATTAATTTTAACTGCATCACACCAATGAAGGCCTTGCATACACACAGTAACAGGCACACTGTGGATTAATAAATGTGTGCAAATGACATTTTGTGATACCTCAGTGTTGGCTGAGTCTCTGCTCGCTGTTCTCATCCATAGGGCACGTCCACTGGGGCAGGTGATGAGATGGCGGCATCCTCCGGTGTACAGACCGCTGGTGGACCTGTTGACAATGGAAGAGAGACACGTAATAGTCACCTACAGACTTGATCGTGCAACAATCCATGAACTGTGTGCCCAGTTGGAGCCAGACCTGATGTCATCTATCCGCCATCCCACAGGGATCCCCCCTCTAGAGCAGGTCCTGTCAGTACTCTATTTCCTGGCAAGTGGTTCCTTTCAAACAACTGTGGCCATTGCATCAGGGATGTCCCAGCCAATGTTCTCTAATGTGAGTTGCTGGAGGAGAAAATTTATATGGTCAATGTTCCCTCTAAGGTGCGCGCCTGGGCAGCTGCGCACACAACAAATTATCTCTGTGTAGGGGGAACACTGGAGTGCGCATTTCAAAGGAGAGACCTTTAAGGTCAAACTGGAGAAATCTGTCAGAGGAGCAATAAAACAAAGGAGACTAATTAAACCTGAAAGGCAATCATTTGCATCTGTGGATGGGGTGATCTCCATTGTATTTTTCAGCATTTAGCTTTTATTGCAGTTCAAAGCACAAAGACAAATGCTGCCAAGTACGGTGATCACGCCATTCACTGATGCAAATGATTGCTTCTAAATATTTTCAGGGCTCTTGCAGGGGCGTTTCCCGTTTAATTTGTTTTGCTCCCCCACCTGTACAAAACTTTGGGGTTTAATGACATATCCTCTGTAAATGTGGAAATCGTTCTCACTGTAACGTGCTGCAGTTTTTTCTAAAAATGCAATTCTTTGTGCTCTAATCTACTAGCAATAAAAGTTAAAGTATGACATTTTGGAAAAGGTGGCGAAAAGATCCCTCATTGTATGCACATAGAGGCCTGTCAAATTTGCTGATTCCCTTCAACTTCACTGCACGTTACAGTGAGATTTCCATTTCCACAGTTTTGTTTTTTTTTAACATGGGATGTTTCATTATAACTCAAACTTTTGTGCAAGTGGGTGAGCTAACAAATTAAAAGGGAGAAACTGTCTAAGAGCCCAGCCCTGAAAATATTTAACAGGGAAAGTCTACACCAAATATCACGCAAATATGACAAAACCTGCACAAAACTCAAAAAGTTTATTTCTTTAACATATGGAAGCTTTGACATTAATGCATCAGATTATAGCACTGCATTGAGAAGTACTTTATTTAAACATGAACAATGAGTGAACTAGGAGGCAAAGCAATTTTCATGTGAACTCTGTATGTGGCCCAGGTAATTATCGAGCACTATTATAGACTACAAAATTAAACATAGGTTTCTGTACAACTGATGCTCTGAACTCACATACTTGAAAGTGCTTTATTACGCAATATTGAAGAAAAAAGAGTTTTGCTCAAATAAAATATTTGCCTAAGATCACACAATTTAAGTGGGGAAGCCACAATTTATCCAGGGTTCTGGTGCCACTTTTTACAAATCAGGCAGTAAATGGGTTTCTACTTGGCTTTCCTTATGTTAAAGCTTTCTCTTTACCTCTTTATGCACTTTTTTGCAGTTTTCAATAGCACAAACATGACCTGAAGTTATTGGAGCAATTTACATGTGCACCAGTTACATTACACAAGGTCACCATTCATTGCTTATAGGCATGGGGAGATTAAGGGCCATATGTACGAAAGCTTTTTCCCATAGACACATAATGGGTAAAATCCTTTGATACATCTGGCCCTAAGTGATTTGCCCAGAATCAGAAATGGTTAAGTTTACTCTGAGAATCAAATCTGATTCCCCTGCTCCAAAGTCAACAACTCTGGTTATAACATAACATCCAGGGACTGGGAGTGGAGGCAGGCAGAAGCCACATGAAGGCTTGCTTCGGTATGGGCACGAGGTTCCAAAAGAATCTTTAGCTGTGCCAGAACCTGGCTTCAGGCTCAAGGTTTCAGTGGCTCACCCACCTATAATGTTTTATAAACATTCAATTACACTAGAAGCTACTATTCTTAGTTTGACCAACCAATACTGTATTCAGATTTAAATATTGCTATTTATCTTGATGTTATCTGCTTTTTCCCATTATTGTTTATTTCTGTTTTCTTTTTGTCATTTTCTTTGTAAATCACTCTGATGCCTGTTGGGCCTTCTGTATGCTACACAAAACCACACAAATAAAAGCATGCACTTTTTTAGACCCAACCCAAAAATCATTCACATTTGTTTATACTAGTGGAGCATTGAATTCTACATTACTACATCACCTGAAAGCTTTAATTAGTCTGGTAGAAAGGTTCAGATTTTATTGTTAAGTTTTCAGTGCTTTAATAGCATATTTCTACATGTTTAAAAGTACCCCATCATCTCCATTGTCATGTTTTTTGTTATTTTTAAATTAGAGAGGGAAAGAATGTATAAATATTTCCATGACATTACCACACAGTTTGGTATTTCATATTATGGTACTCCGAACATTTCCACTGCAGATCAGACTCTCATTTAGTTTTGGAGAGTTATGCTGTCAGTAGCATGTGGGTGTAAGTTGTTATTGACAGTGAATTAGATGACTGGGTGAGACTGGAGTGCTATACAACATTCCTCATAGTGAGTGTGACATGTGTCTGTGAAATCTCTTAGATTTCCTTGCACCATTTGTTCGCCTCCCCCAATGGGGAACGCAGGCATAATGTGGCGCAAGGTTTTACAAAGTGGTGCAATGCCACTTTAGCACCACATTATCATCAAAAAATGACGCTATGGCAGACTAAGGGGGCGCTAGGGGCTCTTAAATATGCCCCTTGATCTTTATTGATCCACATATGGCATAAGATTGGTTGGAATCCTACAAAGCTGGACTTGATGAAGAGTAACACGAAGGGTCAATATAGCTGAAGCAGTGCCGCTGCAGACTCTGGACTGGTGGGAAAGAAAGAGGAGCAGTGCTTGATGCGTTCTAATCCTTGGAACTAACTCCAAGGAGGTCTCCTCATTTGGTCAACACTACAGGCTCCTCTGTTCCCCTGGACACTGAGGCTTTACCAGATGATTTGACTGTGGTTTCTTTTGGCACCCCTACGGTAGCTGAGGACCTCCAGCACGGGGGCTGAATGTGGTGTCTCTAGCACTGACTGTGCATCTGATTGGATAGGGGGTTTCTGGCTTGGGGGGGGGGTACTGACAGGGTGCGGCTACCTGGCACCTCATGTTCAGCTACAGAAAGACTCATCCATATGTCATGGAGATAGCCCAGCTCCAGATGTAATTGAAATCTCCATGTAGCTGCAGGGATAGGTCGGTGTTGGAGTGCCTTTCCTGCGAGGATACAATGACACCCCTCCCTCTTCAGAAACCTCCTTATGATAGATTTGTATTGGGGTTTTGGTTTCTACAACTAAATTTGATTCTTAGTTTGGCCGGAAGGCTGTTGCTACTCTGATCAGGTATGGGTTGTTGGAGAAAGACTAATTGCAGGTTTGTTCAGTAAGTGCAGGGGTGGCGAGGGGAGGGGCAACAACATTTCAATATTCAACTCCAGTACAAGTGAGAGAAAGATGAGCCACAGTTTTCTCACATGGAATGTTCGGGGGATGGTTTACGTTAACAAACAGTATCAAGTCCTCTCTTTTTTCAAATGGAGGAATGTTGATGTGGCCCTCCTCCAGGAGACCTACTTAACAGGAACTGAGGTGTGCAAGCTGCAAAATTGGTGGAAGAGGCAAGTATTTGTGATGGGGTATACAGTTTTCTCCAGAGGGGTGTTGTTCTCGTTTAGGCCAGGAACCCTGCTGGAGGCTGAACGGTCTGATATGGACAGGGAGGACTGACATGAGATTGTGCTGAGGAGACATGATGGGCTTCGCATACTGGTGGGCAGCATTAATGCCCTGAATGTGGGTCAGGTGCAATATCTTGCAATGCTCTCCCAGGTCTTTTCGGGTGATATAGGTATCCCAATGTCATTGGGGGTGACTATAATGGTATTGCAGACTCCGTACTTAACAGATCTTCTCTCCTTCAGGGGATTCCCCTGTGGTGAGGCTGGTACAGAATATCCAAGCATGGAAAGATCCTTGGGCTCTTCGGGATGTATGGTGGGACAGCATTCAGGGAAGAACTCCTGAGCACTGCTTTTACTCCCCTGTGCACGACTTGCATGAACAGTTAGACTCTACGCTGTCCACAGTGGGACTCCCGGTTAAGTTTGGGTGACCTAAATATCTGGCAGGAACTCTGTTGGACCACAATCCCCTCCAGGTTGAGTTTTGCTGGGGGAGGGGTATATCTCCTATACTCACCTGGAGACTCAATCCTACTTATCTGCATGGACTTCACTTTAGGGACCCCTTGTCTGATGTGATTGTCGACTATTTTGCCAAAAATGTGTGAACATCCTACCATGCTAACATTGAATGGGATGTTTTTAAGGCAGTTGCCAGGGGGCAGTGAATAAGCCAATCAGTGGGGGTGAGCCACACATTGCAGGGTGAACTGACACTGCAAGAGGGGACCATCAATCAACTGGAAAATGAGCAGGTGTGCCATGCAGGGACATTACTGGCTGTGAAGGAGGAGCGCAAAAAACACTTTTAAGTGCAGGATAAGCTCCAGTTCTTTCACTGAGAGAGCACTTCAGCTCGGCTCATGTGAAGGAAGGACGAATGGCTCATTCACACTGGGGACAGTGGGAGACCCATTATTCAGCTGAATAGTCTGTTGGGGGCAGGAGTATACTCCGGACATTATATTGATGCAATTTTTTCAGCCCACTATATGAAATTGCATGATACCAGTGACTCAGTATGGGTGGAGGCGCTTGAGGGCTTCTTGAAGTGAGTATCTCTTCAGTGACAGCCACATTCAGATCTGGAGGTATTGGGTGTCCCCATAACAGAGCCTGAAATCAGGGCTGTCACAAATGACTTAACTTGTGATAAAACACTGGGTAAGATGATATTGTGACTAAATTATATCAGGCTTATTTTGTCCGATTGGTTTAGCGATTGAATGAAGTGTATGCTGCCATGTTAGAGTGTGGACGCCTGCTGAAGACAACCAGAGAGGATCTTATGTTATCTATCCCCAAACCAGCAAGGTATGCCCTGGATGCAAAGACATATCGCCCCCTATCAATGCTCAACCTGCATTATAAGATCTTTAGCAAGGTCCTGGCAGATAGACTGCAGCCTCACCTGGCAGCCTTGTTGCAAGAGGACCAACATGGTTTTAACCCTATCCGCACCACTTCCCACAACATCAGGCTTCTATATCAAGTCCTACATAAAAAAAATGTTGAACAAAGTATCCAGAGTCATTTGTATTTTCTGTAGACGTAAATAAGGCTTTCAACTCATTGCAGTGGTATTGCCTTCAAGCTATCTTGACTAGGCTGTCGCTAGGGTGTAAATGGACTTGGGGGGATGTCCTACTCTATGTAGGTGCAAGAGCCCATGTGCATCTTGGCTGTTGCATCTTGGACCTCTTTGAGGCCCAGTACAGAATGTGACAGGGCTTTCCACTTTCACGAATGATGGCTACACTGATGGTTGAGACATTTGTGTCCTTGGAGCAAGCAGAGGATCGTGGGAGAAAAATCCCACTCCATGACCGGGAACAGAAGGCCTCAAAATATGCTTTCTGAGGGATGCAAGTACGGGTATCCCATGAGGTGTAGCTGTATTGTGGGATTTCAGACAAGTTTCTGGTCTGCAGCCGAACTGGCAGAATTCGTATGCTTTTCTAGTGTTTCCTGAACTTATGAAACCCCTTGGGTGATGCGACATGCTGAGCTCCAGTGGGAACCTGAAACCTTCAAATATTTGGGACTGAGGATTTATTATTCTGATAACAACATGAAAGAGGTTAACCTCAGGAGGGCACTCCAGGCTCTTTGCGTTACTATAGCATTCTGAAGGACTCTGAAACTTCCCATAATGACTTGTTTGGCCTTGACTGAAATGGTCATTTTGTCTAGAGTCCTTTAATACTTTGTGAATCTACCTATTTGGGTGCTGAAAGCATGGTTTAATGACATCAATGGCTTGCCTCCGGAGCTGATCTGGGACGGGCAGCATACCTGGGTGTTTCTGCGCAAACTGCGGAGACTGACTACTTGGTGAAGCCTAAGAGTCCCAGTCTTTGAGGTTTATTATTTTGCAACACAGCTTCAGTGGGTCACTCGCCGGGTGGCAGGGCATCAGATGGCAGAACTGAGAAATCCTGGGACGACCCACAAAGAGGGATCATTGTTGGGCGTGCTGCTGGGAGTCTGGCTTGCCACAAACGCCAGTCCTTGGTTCTTGCCTGTGGTGTTGAGATGCTGGAGAGGGGCCTGCTATTATCCGGGTTGCCTCCACTCTATGCTCCGGCAATACTGCTAGTGGGATTCCCAGAAAGAGGGAGTGGATATTTCACTGCAAGACCACTGACCATGTGGACAGCAGCAGATGGGGAAACCCTGAGGACTGCTACTCTCAAGGTGCTTTTAGGATGCTAGAGTAACTGGAAACTGTTTACGAGTTACTGGATGCCCAGTTTTTAACTTATGGAGCATTAGTTATTGCATTGTGATGCCTGTATTGGGTGATGGACCCGGAACCACCAGCTCAGTAACTATTACAGACACTGTCGACCTGCTGGCCTTGATGGATAACTGGGAGACCAGGCTGGGTAGGACCTGCATAGGGAAAGAGTGGGACCAGTTAATGGAGCCCTCGGATAAAATCACTCGTAATATGAGGGTCAAATTTAATCGATTCAACTCAGTGCTTAATTTGTGCTGGTGGCTTCCAGTGTGGAGCACTGGTACTTATTGTTTAGGGCCGGCACTAATTTTTCTCCCTCAAGCATTTACTGTGAGCAAAAGACATATGGAAAGATGGAGGAAGAGAAAAACAAAAAAAGCATCACAAAGGGAGAAAGGGAGTGTATGAGAGAGGCCCAAGATGGCTTCAGGATTCCGCTGCCTCATTGCTCACACATTTAATTGCAGCAGCCGCTTGTTTCAGAGGAGAACTTTGGGCACTGGCATGTTGTTATTTACAAATTAAGCACTGATTCAACTACTTGCACTGAATATATCTCATAACACACCGACTGAAAGTTATATTGATATAACTGACAGGAGCTGCCCTAAATGCACTCTGGTTGACGCAAGCTTCCTGCACATGGGTTGGAGCTGCTCGGTCAAATAGCAATTATGAATGTAGGTGGTATTAGACCTAGAACATCCCTTGATGAGTCACCAGCTTGGCACAGCAGAGATATGCCTTCTTGGTCTGTATAGGAGGTGACTCAAGTAAAAAGTGGGCTACAAGTTCCTGGACCTGGCTCTGGGGATAGATCGAAGAGACAGAGCACAATATTGAAAATCATCCCAGGACCCCCCAAACTGCAGGTGGGAGGCAGACATAGAAAAGTGGGTCATAGTAGAAGTAATGGCATTAAGAGCCAAAAAAGCTAGAGGATTGTACAGGGAAGCAATTGCAGACTTATGGCAAGAGATTATGGCAAGTTTTTTGCACAATGATCATTAAGCTATAACAGGGAAGGTTGTATCTGAGCTCACTCCCTCTCAGGGGCCCACAGCATCCCCTGCACCACGTAGCCTACCAAGATGTAAGGGAGAGATATGGCATTATATCATATGACAAGACTGTTGGCAGCTGTGGCAACCATCATTGAACATTTCTTTTTCTACGATTGTTGTGCTGTGGTTCAAGATACAGGTGGGCTTATTTTCTTTCCTTTTATTACTTGATGAACATGTAGACAGGGAAACTTCTCAGATGTACAAAGTCTATCCCAATAGTAGTGCAGACAGTACCTATTGTAATAATCTTCCGCTTGAAATACTATTAAAGAAATTGTTAATCAAAAAGTCCACATATAAAAGTGATACATATTGATCCACTTTTTGCACATTTGCTCCTTATAGGTGACCTAAAGGGGGTGATTTACCTAATATCCACAGGAATCAGCCAATCTACACGTGTTGTCCATACGACAGCCAGCTTACTAGAATTGAGTGGTCTTACCCTGGAGTCTAATCTTGAGAAAGAAAAGCTTGCATTTTCCTAGAATGGCTGTTGGATCATGTCTGAGTATAAGTAGATGTAGTGAGCAAAACCTGAAGGAGAAACTGACTGCTGTTGTTGGAATAATTATAAGACTTTGGTGCTGTGTTCCTTCCACTCCAGAGTCTCCAAGGGATTGTTTGCATAACGTTTAACTTAGAGGCGGGAATTGAGCTAATTGAGGGATTTTATTTACTCCCAATGTAGAACCAAGAAGATTATGTCCTCATCCCCAGTGTTGCAGCATTAGCACTTCTCCAAATGTGTTAAATTAGGCTGCATTATGGAATTAAGCAATTAGGGCCCATATTTATACTTTTTAATGCAAAACTGAGCCAATGCAGTTCTGCGTCAAAAAGTATGCGCTGGCTTGCATCATTCTAAAGCACCAGCCGGGTGCCAAGTGGAATCCCGCAAGCCGGTCCAAAGCGTGTGCTAACGTCTGGGAAAATGACATTAGTCAGGTGGGGATGGCGGAATGGGGGAAGGGTATTTTGCACCAAAAAATGACGCTAGGCTGGTTAGAGGCAAAAAAATGCCTTTAACAAGCCTAGTGTCATTTCTTGATGCAAAACCATCCATACCACATGACTCCTGTCTTATAAAAGACAGGAGTCATGTCCACCACCCCAATGGCCAGCACAGGGGACAGGGGTTCCCTGGGCAAGGCTACTGCAACAAGTGCCAAGTAGGGGGGGCAATTTCAGGGCCTCCAATGGCACTTTAATGTTTTTGTAAATACTTACCTATGCTTACTCTACTTACCTGGGATGGGGTCCCCCTCATCCTCTGGTGTTATTGGGGGGTGTTCCTGGGGCTCAGTGGGGGCACCTGTGGGCTCTTCCCATGGTGTTTGACCATGGAAATGGGTCCACAGGTTCCCTAACGCCTGCCCTGACCCAGCCGTTAAATAATGGCTCTTAGCAGACTTAGCACCATTATTTAGGCCCACCTCACTCCTGTGCAGCATTTTTGCCGGGGAGGATAAATGAGGCGCTAGGGGCTTAGAGTCATTTTTTGGATGAAAACGTCTACCTTGCATCTCATTGATGGAAGGTGGTTTCATGCATCCAAAAAATTACTTTATCTCCAATATTTTGACGCTAGACGGGTATTGCGTCAAAATATAAATATGGAGTTAGGTTTGCACTGAATTAGCGTAAAAAAAATGATGCTAAGTCAGCGCAAAGAAAGTATAAATATGCCCCCATGTTTTCATGTGGCATAATCTTGTTTGTCACAAACTGCATGTTACCCTGACATCCTATCACTCCCCAAGTCACCCTATCTTCAACTACACCTCCCACACAATCACCCAAAGCCCCTCCTCTGCATGTCACACCACCACCCAGCCACTATGGCCAGACAGTCCCTGCCCACTTCATGGTTAGCACTGCCAATATCCATCACTACAACTCCCACAATGCACCTACACATCCACATGAAAAGCTGACCTGTCCATGTCACAGTGCAAAACCAGCATGTACATCTATGGCACCTGCAACACCAATAGGATGCTATGATTGAGGACCTGTTGGAAAATGGGTTATTAGTAGGGCAGGTAGGTACCTACACCTAGCAACAAGCCACAAACCTCTACAAAAGTACAGTTAGGTCTCAGTAAATTAATCCCAGCTCTACCCTTGGTAGCTTGGCATCGAGCGTCAAGGCTTAACTTAGGAGACAAAGTGTAAAGCATTCAAATCTCACAAAACAGTAATTAAATAAAACACAGGAAACAGTTTAAAAATCCAAAACCAATTTATAAAAATAGCTTATATTTTTATCTTTAAAATGACACAAAAACGATTAAAATCGGTTCAGGGGAACCGGAGATATGAATTTTTAAAGTATTATTATTTTCTAGCGCTTAGAAACAAAAAGCGCCAATCGGGTCATCTGGTTGCACCAGGACCGGGGCAAAGTCAAACTTTCAGGCCGACCGCGATGGAGCCCTGCTCGGCTACAAGTCGCGGGAGGCCTCGGTTAAAAAGTTACCTTCTGACTTAGTCTCTTTTTTGATGTTTTTCTTCCCCGGGACGAACCTGCCAATTGGATCCGACCTCCTGGAGCCCTTGTCCGGATACGCGAAGTCGGTTTCCTCGGTGGTGATTTTTACCTTCGGACTTAGTCGTTTTTTCGAGATGAAAATCCTTTGACCGGGGTAAACCTGGATCTTGATCCGACGTCCGTGGAGCCCTTCTCGGATACGATGGCTGGAAGGTCCCGGTCAACTTTTTACGTTCGGACTTAGTCTCTTTTTTGGATGTTTTTCTTTACCGGGACGAACCACGAAGTCAGGCCGGGTCGCGGTTGAGGCAAGCCGGCTAGAATTTCCGCGTCGGGTCGGTCACTTTATGGAGCTTTTTTCCAAAAATTCTCCAATCTTTTCCAAACTTCTGGGGCTTCACCCAGATGTTCTTTTAAGGTTCTTTTGGGGTCCACAGCTCACCCCAAGGGTCCAGAAGTTCTGTGATGGTCCTTGGGGGTGCGGACTTCAACTCCCAGAATGCACCTGGCGCAAACTCCTTTTTGGCCACTGGACAGTGGTCAGCTGGTCACTTTTTCAGGAGTTGGTGCAGGGGACTCTGGATAGCAATTTTTCACCTGTAGCAAACAGGGAGTCCCTCCTTGAACCAGTGGAAGCCAGGCAAAGTCCTTATTGTGGTGAAGCCCAAGTGTGCAGCTGGTGCAGTCTTTTTGAGTGCAGGGTCCAGGTGCAGGCCAGGGGTCCAGCAGGGCAGTCCTTCTTCTCCTTGTAGTTCCTTTCTTGTTGAATTCTGGAGGGGATCTGAGGCGTGGGTGCAGGTCTGCCAGTTTTATCCTTGCTCCTGGGTGAAAAGCAGGGGGGCCCTGGTTCTCCAATCAGGGACAGGGTCGTCCCCCTGTGATGACCACTTCCTGGGAAGTGTGGCAAAAATCCATCCCAGAAGGCAACAGTCTCTAAAAATCCAAAATGGATGAATCTGATTTTTGGAGGAGAGATCTGGCTGAGCCCACCCACTGGTGTGGCTAAAAATCATAAACACACCCCTCTCCTGCCCTCTCCTAATCTAATCAAGGGGGCACCTAATTGTCTGGGGTTGCAGGATGTGGGGGTGTTGCTGGGTGCTGCAAATGTCCTTCTCTGCCTTTGAAGACCAGTTTGGCAGCCCTCCCCCTTCCTGCCTCACCATCTGCTGAGGGGAGATTCTCTCCCCCAAGCACATTCCTTTGTGTGAAGTCAGGCCACTTCACACCTCATTAAAGTAGCCTGGCAGAAGCTGCTGCAGGCTGGCCAGTCAGAGCACAGCAACAAAAACAATGCAGAGCTGAAATTGGCAACTTTTTAGGTAAAGTCTAAACTTTTTACCTGCACTAGTTATATTAAATCCAACAACTGGAAGTGGTGGGATTTATTATAACAATCAATTTGATACCAAATTCTTGGTATGTAACATTTAAGGAGACTTTAAAATTTAAAATAAAGTCTGCCCATTCTAGCCTATGAAGGCCATTTACTTCAATGAGGGAAAAACGAATTTGGCTGTTTTTACCTCACCAGGGCTTATAAATCTATTTTTATAAAGTCCCTGCTTATAGTTACATGGCACCCAGCCCTAGGGGCACATAGGGCACACCTTAGGGGTGACTTATATGTAAAAATAAGGTAGTTTAAGACTTTGGAAGTCCCTTTAATTCCAAAGTCGAATTTGCATATAACTTTAATTTAAAAGCAGCCAGCAAGGCAGGCTTGCTTTTAAAATGACACTGGGCACCTCAGCAATGCACCTAGGTGTGCACTACCTATGCTGTGGTCCCTAAACCTACATGCCCTACCATATACTAGGGACTTATAGGTAGGTTTACTTAGCCAATTATAATTAGCCTAATTTGCATATCCATTTTACACAGAGCACAGGCCCTGGGACTGGTTAGCAGTACCCAGGGCACCATCAGAGTCAGGAAAACACCAGCATAAAGTGGAAAATGGGGGCAAAAAGTTATGGGGCCTCTGCAATCAGCCCCAGTTTCTCACAGGACCTATACAGTGCAATGATAGCAATGCAATCCTCATTCATCAACCATCAATAAAACATGGTACCCATTTCACTATGCAGTACCCACAAACAATGTCTTCAGTACTGTATCTGTCATTGCCGTAACTGGGAATCAAGTTAAGCCACTGTATACATCAGACAAAGAGCCCAAGATCCACACCTCCACCATGTGACATTCTTTCGCTTCATTCACAAGTACCCCTGCCACTGCCACCATGGAGAGGATGCCACAGACAGCCATCCCTCCCCAGGATGATGGCCCCAGTGAGGACAACGCCTCAGGATGTCTGGATATTTGTGACATACCTGGCCAGTGTGGGACACCTGGTCAGTCCACCACTCCCAGCATCACCCTGCCCACAACCAACCCACCCAACCTGTGGCATTCAACATCACAGCCCAACACTCAACCCCAAACCTCTGTCCCAAGGATTGGTCAATCAATAGTGTGCACCACAGTACAGGGACTTGAGTTCACCCCCCACACCCAAGACAATGAAGGTCCTGGTGTAAATGGGAGTGGGTACCTCTGCCAGGGGCACAGGGGGCTAGGAGCAGTGGGAGGGCAACTGTGGGCCAGGGGATGGGGCCCTCAAGGGACGTGACTGGCCTGGAAACTATCTCCCAAATCCTGAGAGCATACTAGCAATTCCAAGGCAAGCTGGTCCAAATACTCACCATTCTGGAGGAAAACCAAGGGCTGCAGAGGGAATATCACCAGGAGGCCATGCTGCAGTGGCAGGTACGCAATGCCACCATGGCTGCCATTGCAGGGGTGCTCAAGGAGCTCACCACTATCTTGCGTGCTTCCTCCACCCACCAGCAGGCCCCTTCCACTAGCCAGATACCAACAGAGCTATCAACATCAGCCTCAGCTAGTGGAATGGAGGCCCTGCCAGAGGAACCACAGGCCACTGGCACCCCTCCCTCCATAGCTGAGAAACTCCCCTGCAAGTGCGGTCATCCATCCAGACATCCTGCAGGAGCAGATGCCAAGACCAAACCCACCACCAGGAAGTTAACCTGTACTCAACAATTCTCCCTTGTATGCCACTGAGACACCCTGTTGGCTTTTCAATGTAATGTCTCCAATTTGCATATGGCCATTGGATAATGGACCTGTAGTACCTGCTGCTAGGCCACCTACTCTGATGATTGCCCTAACCATGACCCCATTCATCAACTGTTCAACACATTGTGCACAGAAAACACCATGGAACGCAGGAACTGCCTTTGTGTCTTCATTGTTACATGTACTAATGTATTATAAACCAACATGTAAAGTGTGTTTATTCCTCTGCACCAAAAGTCTGTTACATGGACTGCAGAGACAGGCTTTTCCTGCAGGTGACACAATACATGAAACATGTTCCAAATCTCCAGTTGCAAGGGAGTCACCAGTTCAGCCACACACCAGAGTAGATCCACAAATCCAACCTGCAAATAGACCAAGACATGAACTCACATCATGATAGTAGGCATGGTGGCAGTCACAGCACATATGCAGTACATTGTTGTAGTGCCAGTGTGGACTGGCAACAACACAGGGGAAAACCGGAGACAATGCCACATCCACATTCTCAGGAATCAAATGACTAATATGAAGTAACTCACAGCTGACATGGGTAAAAACTACACTTAGTACTGTAAGGAAAAGCCAGTGTCCATGAATGGCACAGCCAACAGTTAGGATAGGGAGTGATACACACAACACATTATGGGGGTCATTTTGAACCCGGCGGTCACCGCCCGCCTGGAGGGAACCGCCATATGGCCGCTCCGCGGTCGAAAGACCGCGGAGGCCATTCTGGCTTTCCCGCTGGGCTGGCGGGCGACCGCCAGAAGGCCGCCTGCCAGCCCAGCGGGAAACCCCTCCCCACGAGGAAGCCGGCTCCGAATGGAGCCGGCGGAGTGGGCATGTGCGACGGGTGCAGTTTGAACCCGTCGCGTATTTCAGTGTCTGCTAGGCAGACACTGAAATACACAGTAGGGCCCTCTTACGGGGGCCCCTGCCGTGCCCATGCTATTGGCATGGGCACGGCAGGGGCCCCCAGGGGCCCCGCGGCACCCCCTACCGCCATCGGTAGGGGGTGTCAGAATCCCCCATGGCGGCGCAGCAAGCTGCGCCACCATGGGGGATTCCAAGGGCAGCGGTAAACCGGCGGGAGACCGCCGGTTTACCCTTTCTGGCCGGGCAGAACCGCCGCGGTCAGAATGCCCTTTGGAGCACCGCCGGTCTGTCGGCGGTGCTCCCGTGGCCGGTGACCCTGGCGGTCACCGGCAGCCAGGGTCTGAATCAGGCCCTATGTATTTGGAAAAACATATGCACAGGATATTGCAGGACACATGACATACCACATGTCTGAGCATACAACATGTCAATCTAGCAACCTGCATTGCCAAAACATGTCAGAGAAGTGACATCATTAGAACAGCTCCTGATAGGCAATCTGTCTCCCACCACAAGTCACACTGAGGAAAGGTACACTGAACATCTACACTGATGTACCAAACCAGGAGGAGCACTGTCAGAAGGCAATTTGTAAATAAAAGACCTGACAATACACATAAAAACATACCTGTGTGTTACTGGAAGTAGTGATTGTTCAGCTTAGTCCTACAATCAGCTGCACCTTTCTCATCACTTTGCATGTCACCATCATCAGCCACTGGTCCAGCTGCCTCCTCCTCATCAGCCAGTAATGAAATCTGACATCTCAGGGATAGATTATGTAGCATGCAGCTACCAACTATGATCTGGCATAACTTTTGTGGAGTGTAGAGGAGGGCACCTCCAGAGACGTGAATCTGGCCTTCAGTAGGCCAAAAGTCCTTTCACTAACACACCTCATCCTGCTGTGGGCCTCATTGAAACGATGTTCCCAATCCATGGTAGGGTACCTCACTGGTGCTAGCTGCCAAGGAAAGTCAGGATAGGCAAAGTCACCTGCGTGCACAAAGGTAGGACCTGTGATAATACCGGTAGAGGCACAGGGCAGAATGGGATTACAGTGACACACATCCTTATGCATGCAAACCAATGAGCCAAGCCCTCTCTCTCTGTAGTTGTGCCATCATGTGGGGGGAACTGCTGTTCCTCAGAAGGAAGGGGTCATACACAGATCCTGGAAACGTGGCTGTCACTTGGGAGATGTATTGGCCCGCGTGACACACCACTTGTACATTGATGGAGTAGTTGTTTTTCCTGTTCTTATAGATTTGTTCATTGGCCCTGGGAGGAACCAGAGCAATGTGGGTGCCATCTATTGCCTCTATCACATGAGGGATGCATCCATCATGATAGAAGTCAGCCTTAACAGTAAGTAAATCCACAAATTGGGGGAACCTGATGTAGCTGTCCAGGTGTATAAATAAAGCAGACAGTACATCTTTCAAAACAAGACTGAACATGGGCTGTGACATCCCTGCTGCCAAGCCCACTGTAATCTGAAATGAGCCTGAGGTAAGGAAGTGTGGCACAGACAAACCCTGTACTGTGGGAGGGATGGCATAGGGATTACATATGCAAGGCAATAGATCTGGGTCTAACTGGGTACATAGATCCATTATGGGCTGACAATTTAGATGATAGGTCTGAATGATGTGTCTCTACTCGAGGGAAGCAAGGTATACTAGGAGGCAGTACACTGATTTATGCCTCATTCTCCCCATTACATGGTATATAAGATAGAGAGAAGAGAATGTACAGTTTGATGAGCACTCTACACATACTAGCTCACACTATCCTAGTTGAACACAACAAACACTGTAGACATGCCTGAACAGTTGCCACATACCATATTGGCCATGTAGATGGGCCATGTAAACTATCCTCACTGCCCATTGCAGGCACTTGACCAACAGCATGTCACTTACTTAACATGTGTAATGTTCCATGCTTAAGCTGCATATTGCCTCAGCATGGACCATGTATGTACTAATGCCAGTGCCCTGTATGGTAACACCGCCTATGAGGCACTGAGTCACTGGACATGCACTGGAATTGACATACACCCATCAAGCAAAACTGTGGGATGAATGTCACATGTATGGGCCCAGCCATGATGGCAGAACATAGACCTACATGGCATACATATGTGAAGCGTGATGCACTTATTTTTTCATTACAATCCATTAAATGTGCCTAAAATGGCAGCCGCCTGTCCTGCGTGCACTGGACAGATGGAAGTGACCTAATTCATCTGGCATATGTCGTCATGGCAGTAGGCGGTGGCAATTGGAGCCAATGATGATCTCCGTCATGACGGTCATGTACGCGGTGGCCATTACCACCATTTTCTACCGCCTAGCTCACTTGACTCCTGACACTCCTGCAAGCAAGACCTCCATGACGTGAGCTATTGTGTACTGTCTCTGGGAACCACCATGTCACGTCCTGCAGGTGATAGGGCCCCAGCCTACACACAGGAGGAGCTGGAGAAGCTTATGAACCGGGTCCTACCGCTGTATGGACAGCTGCATGGGGCACCAGAGGAGACGGTGAGCCCAATGCCATTATCTTGTGTGATAAGGATGTTTGTGTCAGGGTGAAAGGCATTGAAACACCGGACAGGGAGTGGATGCATGCAGGGTGCATGGAGTACAAGCATCTGTACAGTGACAATAGGTTTGTATGAGCATGTGGTGTGTTTAAAGTGTGTAGTCCACTGCTGTTGCTGTGATGCCACTCTACATGACTTTTCCCTTCTGTCTGTGTCACCCATGCAGGTCAGCGCCCATCAAAAGAAGAGGATTTTGCATGCCATCGCCAAGCAAGTGCAGTTCCTGGTGGTCCATATCCAGTGGGAGGACCTGAGATGCTGGGCCCGGAAGACCACTGAGGCCCAGCTGGGGACGTCCTCACAATGAAGGAGTGGTGCCCACTGGACACTAAGGGCCTGATTCTTACCTTGGCGGTCGGCGGAGAGTCAGCGGTCGGACCGCGAACAGACCGGCGGTCCAAAAAATGGCATTCTGACCGCGGCGGTCACCGCCGCGATCGACCGCCACTTCCCCACTCCGACCGCCACGGCGGTCATGACCGACGGGCTGGAGTTCGCACACTCCGGCCCGGCGGTCGACCCAAGACCGCCAACCGTATCATGACCCTGCTTACCGCCGCGGTTTTTGGCGGTCGGGAACCGCCATGCGAACCATGGCGGTAGGCACTATCGGGGCCAGGGAATTCCTTCCCTGGCACTGATAGGGGTCTCCCCCACCCCCACTGCCCCCCACGAGTCCTCCCCCCACACCCTCCACCCCCTGCCACCCCCCAGAGGTGGTACGAACCCCCTGCCCCCCCCCACCCCGACATGCACATACACGCACCCCGACATGCACGCACCCCCAACATGCACATATGCACACCCCCTACACACACACATACACAACGGGGGCACATACCCGCACACATACATGCCGACATGCGCACCCGCCGAACTACACACATTGCCCAAAGGCACAGCAGCACCCCCCGCCCGCATGCACGCACTCACACACCCCCTCTACACACCCCCATGCACGCACACATCACACAACACCCCCCCACCCCCTCCCCTCACGGACGATCAACTTACCTTGTGCGTTGGTCCTCCGGGAGGCGACGGGAGCCATAGGGACGTGACCGCCAACAGAAGACCGCCAACAGAAGACCGCCACACAGAAATGTGGGTCGTAATTCTGGGGGCGGTGTTCTGCTGGCGTGGCGGTGGAGGTTGACCAGTCTCCACTTTCCCGCCGACCGCCAGTGTGGCTGCTGGCGGTATTCCGGCGGAACGCTCCCAGCGGTCGGAATACGCGCAGCGGCACACCGCCGCGGTCGGCGGTCTTTACCGCAGCGGTAACTCGGCGGTCTTGCGAAAAGACCGCCAAGGTCAGAATCAGGCCCTAAGCCCCCTAATGGCCCAGAATTTGGCACTGGCCTACCATGAGGAGGATTGGCACTTGAGGCAGCACAGAAGCCACAAGGGGGTAAGTACCGACAGTTACCTTGCACATGACAGGCCTTGGTTGGGATTGAGTGGCTTACTATTGGCAAGATGTGCTTGGGATCAATTGTACATTCAATTGGACAATGGGCATCAATCAGTCTGGCAGGCTCACTAGCAGTGATGTGTGAAAAGACTATGCTGTCAGAGGATGTACTACTCGGATTATCCATGGTTGGGTGGCTTTGGACACCCTAAGCATTGAATCTGACCAGCTCCATCCATCTGCATCGGTGTATCAGAGGTGTAAGTGCAATCCCATCGGTATTTGTCTTCTGCAATAACTGAAAGAATCTGGATAACGTACTGTAGCTGCCATTGACTGATTGTGGGGCTGCCATCACAGGTCCACCACATGAAGGGCATCAATGGGGCAAGAGTATTGCCATGATAGCTGACTATGCAGTCACATATTAACTTCAGAGTGTAGGAAATGTGCAGGGAAACAACAATGGGATACTGCTACATGTGAATAAATCAGGGCAGATTGCACATCAATGTCTGTTTTTAAACCACTCATTGTCTGGGCTTGCCATTTCAACAATGGGATGATACTAGATGTGGTAAGTCACCTGGGAGCTCCCTGATGTGTCACCATTGTGTTTACATGTCATTTATGACAAAACCCTGGCAATTACAAAGAGTCAACTTCATCATGTCACTATGTCAACTTGTGTGGACATCTGTTGTTCAATTAGCATTACATCTTGCCTTGGCCAATAGGTAGTAACAGACTTGGAGTGCAATTGTAATTGCATGGCCTGCCATGATGTGTTATTTCAGAGATGTACATGTTGATATGTGTATATGGGAGTTATGCACTGACCCTTATCCACCCTGTCTTTCTCTCTCTCCCTCCCTCTCTTTCTTTCTCTTTGTGTGCATCAGCATCATCAGGCAGAGGAGAAGAGGCACAGGTGAGTGGGGCAGCAGCAGCCCACAGGACCCAGGAGGCTTATACCAGTGAGGCCAAGGGACGCAGTGGGATGGAGGGCGAAGGGATTGCCACAAGGGACACAGGATCGCCACATCATCTTTAGATTCCTCCTTTGATGGACAATCCCTGGCGGTGGCGGACCCATCTGGGACCAGCCCAGCAACATCATTGTTTGTCACCCCCTTACTAGCACTGCCCTCCCTGTAGCTCCCCACCCAGTTGCCCGTGCCCACTCACCCAGGTGGGTGAGTGCCTCCTTCGCCTCAGGAACCTCTGCCCCTGCCCCTCCCCTAGTCAACCCTGCTGCCCTCAGTGAGGAGGCTATTGACCTCCTGAGGTCTATCTCTGTGGGTCAGTCCACCATTGGGAATGCCATCCAGGGACAGGCAGCTCAAGTCCAACAGAGTAATGCATTTCTGGAAGGTGTTCACAGTGCCCTGGCTGGCCTGCAGAGATCCTGCCTGAAGAGATCCTTTCAGTCTCTGACTGCCTCACTGACAGCAGCCAGTGTCCCTTTGTCTTCCGTCCCCCCTCCACCTACGTCTTTCCATTCCCAAACCCCTCTCCCCACAACCATCCAGAGCACACATTCACACAGGCATTCATCCACCTCAACAGTGACAAACCCAGCTACCACAAGGCCGACCACTGGCATGCACACAGCAATACCTACAATACCCACCTGAACATTCAACAACATCCATTCCCTGTGCTTACTCCCCCACCACCCCCTCCATAACAGACACTACACCTGATGGCACAACACCAACAGTCCCTGATCCAGTCAAATGTCCATTCATACCCACAGTCAGCACAATAACAGACCTCCATACATCCACCACATTCACCACATGCTTACTCACCACAGACACCCCCACATGCAGCACATGTACCATACCTGCAGACACCACCCCAACAGACAGTCACCCATCTAGCATGGCATCTCCCAGCACCTCCTCTCCCTCCTCCCAAGACACCTAAATGCCCACACTCACCCACTCAACAGACACATAGCACACATTCAATCCACACACGCACCTGCACCCAAGACACCAGCAAGAACACATCTTACAACTACTCTGTCTCCCTCCACTCCCAAAAGCTTTACCAATGACCACCCTTGTGTCCCTAAGAAATGTTTCCTTTCTGAGTGTTCTCTGCTCTCTATCCCTCCTCCACCTCATGGTTCCCTGATGCACCCTGTGTCCCTCTCCAAATCCAGCCCTTCCACCTCCCAGTCCTCCCCTCTCACCCATGGTGTTGTCCATGCCCCTCCCCCTGCTAAGAGGTCAACCCTCACTACCCAGGGTCCACTCTCCCAAGGTAAAAGCTAGGGACCTTCCTACCAAACCAAAGCCAAGGCCCCCCCCACCCACACCCAAGGAGTCCTCACCCAAACCCAAGGAAACCCCTCCCAAGCCATATCTCCCACCAGCACCACCACCCCAAAATCACTCAAGTCCCTGCCTGACCCCTTGATACCCCTACACTGTGGAGGTCACTTTGCAGTTAGGAGTCAAGTTGGGGCTGTATCAAGTGCCATGGGTACAATTGACTATGAACTGGCCAATGACTCAATTTTGTGGATAGATTATTTGCAATTCTGTACCAACCTCCTTTTGGTATTGATGGTGAGAAACTTGTCCTGCCTTTCCTTCGACATGGATATGTTGTGTTTGTTGGATTTGGTTTGTGTGTGTGTTGGTTGTGCTAGCTGTTGTGCCTGGGCTACATGTGTGTGTGTGGGCCTGCCATTGGTCCTGCTGCTATTGGTGTGTTTTGTGTCTATGATATGATTGTGTAGTTCCCTGCATGTGTGTTGCAGAGTTGTGCTTTGTACGTAGTGGGATGTGTTATGGTAGTGTCGTGTGTGAGTGTGTGGTATTTGTGTGTGCATCCATGTGTGTGGTGATGGCTATATCATATGCGTTGTATGTTGTGTGGATGTGGTGTGACATTTGGTACGTTGTATGGGTATGTGTTGTTATTAATTGGTTGTGAGTAGTCTTTGCATGTTGTCAATAAGTGTTGTCATGTGTTGGTGTGCAGTTCTATTGGTTGGCAACACATTTGTGTCGTTGTGATTGTGATGTTGTGTGGGTCGGTGGTGTTGTGTACATGTGTTAGCCTGTGGCAGTGATGTGTGTGCGGGTGGGGTGTGTATGGCATGTGTGTGTGTTGGCCGTGGTGTGTATTATTCATGTGCCTATGTGTGTTTTATGTCTGCGTAGGTGTGTGTGTCTTGGTATGGTTGTGTGGTTGCATGTGTGTGTGGATGTCGCTAGCCGTCCCTAATGTGTGTGTTGTGTGTGCGTGTGTTCTAATACCTTTCTGTCCATTGTGTGCTAGGTTGGTGTACTTACGGTTGTTGTCGTCTTCGTCATTGCCATCGCTGTTTCTAGAGACTCAGGGCGATCAGGAGCAGTGGGAAGACTTCAAGTTCTGCTTCCATGGCGGCTCCGGACATGTCTGTGTTCTTGAAAGTGAGAGTGTCCTTTAATTACAATCTTTTCTGGCGGGAACTTGGTCCCCAGGGGCCTGGAGATGCCTACCGCCCTCCACCGAAGCCCCTCTGCACTGGAAGTACTGGTGGTGTATTGGCTGTGGTCCATTGGGATGACCGCCATGGTCATAATATGGTGGTCTGTACTGCAGGCCCGGCAGTGGTGCAACCACCACCGCCGCTGTGGAGGTACTCCGACTTTCAAACTCATAATGAGAGCCTGAGTGTGAAAACAAAGTCAGCCCATTTGGGATGGTGGTTGATTTGAGAAGTATTACACAGTTCTCTGCCAGGCAAAAGCAATTGGTATTTTTTCGTGGGTGGCAACTTTATTTTGCTTAATTGATAGGGTGTATCAGATGGTGGAAGGGAAATTAAGTGTATAGAGAGAGAATAATCTTTAAATAGGGTATGAGGGTATGATTTCATTGGGTTCAGTGTGGGAAGATATGAGTTTTTGATTCATAATTCAAACTAGGTGGTTTTTCATAAGAGCCAAGGTAAGTGAGAGTGTGTACTTTTTGTTTAAAAACAACATCAAAGATGCAGGCAGGATATGTTGAATTCTTAATGAGTTTTGAAGAGCAATGGAAATAAAAATACCATTCTGTAGTTATGAAATGTAGAAGGTTTAAATGTAATGTTGATATTTGTTGGTGAAGTGATGGTGAGGGCTTATGAATAAAAATCAATAGACATCTGGCGCTATATTTAAGGTTGTTAAAATCAAAATGGGCAAAATGTTAAACTCAGAATGGCTCAGTAGAGCATGAGTCAATTAGAGAGGTGAAAATTGATGCAGTACCATAGGTGCTTCTCAGAAAATATTTTCTTACTTTTTTTGCACCCTTAGTCTAACGGAGATAGAAATTGAAAATTATTTATTTTAAACTTTTGATAGTGCAAACACTAAAAATAAAACCATATAGGAAATAATGTTATATTCAATTATATTATTTGAAATATTTAGAATATAAACATATTTCATTAAATGGCAAAATATATAAAAAATAGTTGCACTTATCATTTAATTATAGAATGATTTAGTACATTATATTGAGTCTAAAACGTAATGCATACTATTTTTATCAGTGTTTTTAAACTTTTAACTAATTTTATATACCACTGTTTTATTCCTTTTTATATTATTACATAATGAAAACATATTTGTTTATTTAGCTTGGGTTTATGTATTTACTTTAAACTTCAGAAAAATAATGTTAATGTAATTTAATATATATCAAATAGAAAAGATCCATTTCAAATGTAAGTTGTAAGTGCTGTAGCATATTTTATTTTGTTCCACATTTAAAATAAATAAATACAATGAATTCACATTATTATTTATCATAAACATGTTTTTAATATTTATTTTTTCAAAATTGTCCCTATGATTTACCATAGGGAGACTCTGCAGTCAAGCCAGAGATACACATATGCTAAAGTGTAGGGCAAAATAAAATATATATTTGTCTTGAAAATAACTACTGAACTATTTTTACATTAAATATAATTGTTAAATCATTTTAAATATTTATTTTAAATATATAGCAACATAATTTTGATGTAAACCTGTATCATAACCTGGAAATGTGTTAAATTAAATTAAAACTATTTTTCTGAAGTTTCAACTATAAAAAAAAAAAAACATTTTCATATGTGTTGAATTAATTAAAATTAATGTAGTTATATTGTATTCATAATAATTAATATATTTCAATAAAACATGTTGTTGCTCTTTTTAATTCTAAATAATATATTGTTGGTCCTGGCCCTTTTTGCAGGGTTACCCAAAATGTTTTGCCTTCCTCTTCCTGTTTTTGTAACCTTCTTCTTGTTGGCTTTAGGACTCTGGGCACTTTTTCAGTGCTAAGCAGTGATAAAGTGCATGTGCACTCTCCTCGAAACATGATATGACTGGTGTACACCGGTTTCGCATATTTAATTTACTTGTAAGTCCCTTGTAAAGTGGTATACCATATATCTACGGCCTGTAAATGAAATGCTATTAGTGGGCCTGCAGCACTGATTGTACCACCAACAGAAGTAGCCTTTCAAACCTGTCTCAGGCCTGCCATTGCAGTGCCTGCATGCACAGTTTACTGCTACGTTGACTTGGCATTTAAAACTAATTGCTAAACCTTAAACTCCCCATTTATTACTCATAGGACACCCATAAGGTAGGCCCTAGGTAGCCCTGTGGGCAGAGTGCTGTGTAAGTAAGAGGTAGGACATGCACTTTTATGTTTTGCATATCCTAGTAGTGACAGTCTATTTCACTTTTCACTACTGTGAGCTCTGCTTCTCTCATAGGTTAGCATCAGAAATTCCCTTATGCACGTTTAAGTGGTAGTTCCTGATCAGACAGGAGTACTTTGTCATGTTTAGTATATTTGGAATGGTAATTATACACCGTACTTACTGGTGTAGTTGGATTTTACATTTCTGTTTTAGAAATGCCACTTTTAGAAAGTGGGTATTGATCTGTGCTAATAACTCTAGTGCTTTGCAGCCTGTCTTCAATCCACGGCTGGCCTGAGTGACACCTACTCTTTATGCATACCCGCTAGACAGCCCCTACACAGGAAGGGCTGGGTATGACAGGGGATACATCTGTGTTCATCTGCATACTGATAGTATACCTGGGCTGGGAGAGGGAGAGGTGGTTCACAGTTACATGTCAATTGGTTGCGGCCTTCCCTCACACACAGGGCTGATTGATCCCTACTAATTGTCAGGAGCCCTGGTTGAACTGAAAGGAATTGGTTTTGTGCACTTCTAAGGGATAAAGACATTTTTTATTAAAAGTACTGGGTATCTGATCCCATGTTTTTAAACACTGTGGGGGTGATTCTGATTCTGGCGGAGGCCGCCCGCCAGAATTCCGCCCCCATTATACCGCTCCGCGGTCAGAAGACCGCGAAGGGTATTATGAGTTTTTCCCTGGGCTGGCGGGCGGTCTCCAAAAGACCGCCCGCCAGCCCAGGGAAAAACTCCCTTCCCACGAGGATGCCGGCTCGTAATCGAGCCGGCGGAGTGGGAAGGTGCGACGGGTGCAGTGGCACCCGTCGCGTATTTCAGTGTCTGCAAGGCAGACACTGAAATACTTTGCGGGGCCCTCTTACGGGGGCCCCTGCCGTGCCCATGCCATTGGCATGGGCACGGCAGGGGCCCCCAGGGGCCCCGTGACCCCCCCTACCGTCATCCTGTTCATGGCGGCTTTCCCGCCATGAACAGGATGGCGGTAGGGGGGGTCAGAATCCTCATGGCGGCGGAGCGCGCTCCGCCGCCATGAAGGATTCCCCCGAGCAGCGGTAAGTCGGCGGGAGCCCGCCGACTTGCCGCTTCTGACCGCGGCTGAACCGCTGCGGTCAGGGGGTCAGAATGACCCCCAGTGTGTACTTATAACCAAATACTGCTGGCTCTACAACCTGCACATTGCCAGAAGAGTGTTGTGTTGCCAGAAAGAACCGCCATGTGGACTACTTGCTTTGTTGCTGACCTGCTGCCTGCTTTGATACTAGAGGGACTGCCGCTCTGTCACAATTAACGTCATGTACTGCCTTACCCACCTGCTCCTCGCCTTGTGCCCCAGTGTTCTCCAAGGGCTTGTTGGGTTGCTTCCTGTTTTCCCAGAATCTCAGGGCCAGAAAAGACTCTACTGTATCATCTCTTTGCCACTATCAGGAAGTGTGACATTGGTGTTTGGTCTCAGTGCGTGTTGAGTGCTTTAGAAGAGCAGGGCGTGTCTAACACTCTGCTCTGTCCCTGTACTGTACCCCTTTGGAGTAGGACCAGTGTGTTGATCTAGCATGTCATGTTGCACAGGCGGTGCAGGAGGATCCCCAGCTTTTCTCTTGGCATTAGCGTGGCCCTCCCTAACTTGCACCCAGAGACATGCCTTCCAAACCCTAGGCTGGTCACCACCTGCATGCCCATGCTCTCTGTACAGCGCTGTCTGCTGGTTGTGGCTAGTGAGGTGCACGGCCTCTGAACACATTTTCTGGTCAGCTTGGTGACCTCTTTTCCCCACTCTTGTTTTGCCAGAGCAACCAAAGGAGCGTCAAAAGCCAGTTGCTAGGTAATACTGGTCCCCGCCAACCGGCCTGCCATGACCCACATCAAGGATTGTGACAGCATTAAGGATTTCCTGCATCCGTGCCCAAGGGACACAGTATATTCCTAGTGTTTCAGTCACTGTCACTCTGAATGAGGGGATGAGCTGAGAAAGAAAAGGTACAGAGCAGCTACAGTTGCACCATGCACTTGCAAGCAATTGGAATACTATGCACGCTGGGGACCCAGCAAGGGCTCCCCGCTGAATCTATGGTGTCTGTTCCCCCTTCCTAGGACTTGCTTGGGGGCACTTGACCATTTGTGTCATCACAGGGTAAAACCTCAACTATGGCCCCCTATCACCATGAGAAAACTTGCCTTCTTCAGGGAAGCTCCTTGGATGTGTGCCTGGGCTACTGTATCACATTAAGTAGGTAGGAAGGCACTCCTGTTTCTTACACCTTATTCATAAAATACACTTGTTTCAGTTAGGCTCACAAATCTACCCTAACCATGCTAGTAGGAGTGCTTATGAATTGGGACCTGTGTTTTAATGGGTATATGTGGGATTCATGTGTCTGCCTGTGAACAAGCCTGCATTACCAGAAAAGATTTAAGGGTTTATGATAATATATGGCTGTTCATGTGCTTTTTCATAACCTGACTGCCTTTATATGCACTACTGTTATGTGTCACATTTGTGTTGCATCCTCCAGGATTACGGATGCTGTCTCAGTAGTTGCATAGTATGTGCAGTATTTATGGTTCATGTCATTTTGGTCTTGTTGTATGTACAATATATATATATATATATATATATATATATATATATATATATATATATATATATATATATATATATATATATATATATAAATTAATATTATCCAGGGTGGAGTTTCTTTTGTGTTGTATTGATTTTGTTTCTGTGTGAGTGTGATGTACAAATGCATTACACATTGCCTCTGATAATAAGGCAGACTACTCGAGTGTGAGCACAAGTTATCTTGGTATGTATCTGACTTCCCCTGACAATAGTGGTGGGTTCTGCCTGGCTTAGGTGCATTCTCTAGCCAACCAGAAACCCCATTCCTAACAGATATTAAAATATCTTATAATTAAATAATAAATATGTACTACTGACTACACACGTTAGTT
Source organism: Pleurodeles waltl (assembly GCF_031143425.1). Lineage (NCBI taxonomy): Eukaryota > Metazoa > Chordata > Amphibia > Caudata > Salamandridae > Pleurodeles > Pleurodeles waltl. Next base: position 705,763,639 of record NC_090449.1, on the reverse strand, counting down.
GAGAATAAGCAGTTAGAGGACATGGTTATGAGTTTGTTGATTAAGATGTTGTTTGTTTCTGAGACACTTTCTGTATAGTGGCGTGAAAACATTCAGTGAAAGTACTGACACCCTGACCCCGTTAAGGAGTAACACTGCTGGCCTGCAATATGAGGACCAAATGATGAAACTTGAAATGAGACTTTTTGCTCATAGTAATCAGCACTGGACTGGCCTTTCGGGTCTTTTGGCACTCAGGCACTGTGGGCAGCCTTCAAAGCTAAGATGACCAGCCGTCCCAGATTTGCATGGACAGTCACCGCTTTTTCACCAGCTGTCCCTGCTAGTTTCAGAAAATTCAGTATGTGTACTGGTTTCAGAGTCGGTTGACAGAACAAAGAGGGAGATAAATGCTCATATTCTCTGGTGCAGAGTCTGTTACCAACCTTAGCAGAAAGCAATTAGAATTAAATAGGCCAAACTGTGCATAATAGTTGCATTTAAATCTTCTTAGTGGCTAATGGTCTGTGTTTTTATGTTGATGGGCGCTGTCAATTTAGCCATTTGGTGCACTTCAGTCAGTGAAATATTGCACTCCTACTTCTATCTTTATGGATTGGCCCAATTTTTGTTTTCAAAATATGGTCACCCTATTGAAGGGCCAGTGTCTGGACTGTCTTGTTGGTTTTGTCATGGCTTCCGGTATTGTGGCATCTTCCGAAGCCTGGGAACATGCACATAAATATGCCACGCAAGGAGCTTTCTAACAGACGTCTTTATTCCTCAACATAGCTTCTGGCTATGCACACATTGCGTCATAACTTTCATAAACGCACCCTAACACCTGCCATCAGATTACATAATTCCTGTCTAGAGTCCACCCAGGACTGGGAGGGTCCTAATGCGCATGATATCAAAGACACTATGGGGGTCATTCTGACCCCGGCGGGCGGCAGGAGCCGCCCGCCTGGAGGAAACCGCCAGAAGACCGTACCGCGGTCAAAAGACCGCGGCGGTCATTCTGGGTTTCCCACTGGGCTGGCGGGCGACCGCCAAAAGGCCGCCCGCCAGCCCAGTGGGAAACACCCCTCCATGAGGATGCCGGCTCCGAATGGAGCCGGCGGAGTGGAGGATGTGCGACGGGTGCAGTGGCACCCGTCGCGTATTTCAGTGTCTGCAAAGCAGACACTGAAATACAAAGTGGGGCCCTCTTACGGGGGCCCCTGCAGTGCCCATGCCATTGGCATGGGCACTGCAGGGGCCCCCAGGGGCCCCACGACACCCCTCACCGCCATCCTGTTCCTGGCAGGTGGAACCGCCAGGAACAGGATGGCGGTGAGGGGGTCGGAATCCCCATGGCGGCGCAGCAAGCTGCGCCGCCATGGCGGATTCCCATGGCCAGCGGAAAGTCGGCGGTACACCGCCGGCTTTCCGCTTCTGGCCGCGGCTGTACTGCCGCCGTCAGAATGCCCGGCGGAGCACCGCCAGCCTGTTGGCGGTGCTACCGCCGACCCCGGCCCCGGCGGTTTTTACCGCCGGGGTCAGAATGACCCCCTATATATCCCCCTTTGTTAAATAAAAAGTACAAATAACATTAGCCTCAAATTTCCTCAATGAGATGCCGAGGTGCTCACACTGGTTTGCCAGATTGAGTGATATGAGGTAGTTAAGAGGCACTGTCATTATGCATTAATGACATGGTCTCAGAAATGTGATATGGATGTTCAGGAGGAGTTGCCTCACTTGTGATTTCAGGGGCTGATGAATATTGAGGTAAGTGTTAAAAGTGCAAAGAGTCCTGTGTAATGGATTTTCTGTGAAGATCGACTATCACCATGTGTTCTTTGGACATCACGACCCGCAAGGGATCAACAGCAAATAGAGTGTATGTTTTCTGCTTCTATTTCTGTTTGACCACTACCCAGTCCCCTTTCTCAAAGACTGTTTCCCAGGTGTGTTGGTAATGATCGGTATCTGTTTTCATTTTTTACTTTTGAGAAATATCTACAACACAGAACATATCAGCATTTAGCTCCCTCTCAACTCATTCATCTAGGTGAGGGAAACACACTCAGGGGGTCATTCTGACCCTGGTGGTCTTTGACCACCAGGGTCGCGAATGACGGAAGCATTGCCAACAGGCTGGCGGTGCTTCCATGCCCATTCTGACCGCGGCGGTAAAGCCGCGGTCAGAAAACCGGCACTGGCGGTTTCCCGCCGGTTTTCCCCCGGCTGGGTGAATCCGCCAGGGCAGCGCTGCAAGCAGCGCTGCCATGGGGATTCTGACCCCCTTCCCGCCAGCCTGTTTCTGGCGGTTGTCACCGCCAGGAAGAGGCTGGCGGGAACGGGTGTCTTGGGGCCCCTGGGGGCCCCTGCACTGCCCATGCCACTGGCATGGGCACTGGCATGGGCAGTGCAGGGGCCCCCTAACAGGGCCCCATGAAGCTTTTCACTGTCTGCCTAGCAGACAGTGAAAAGCACGACGGGTGCAACTGCACCCGTCGCACCGCCGCAACACCGCCGGCTCCATTCGGAGCCGGCTCCTGTGTTGCGGCCCCCATTCCCGCTGGGCCGGCCGGCGCTAACTTGGTTAGCGCCCGCCGGCCCAGCGGGAATGTCCGAATGCGGGAAGCGGTATTTTGTCCGCATGGCGGCCAAATGCCGGTTCCCGCCTGGCGGGCGGCTACCGCCACCCGCCAGAGTCGGAATGAGGGCCTCAATCTCTTAGGGTTCTGTTGGTGGCTACAATGCCACAATATCCTTCATGGGCTAGTTTGATGACATGCTGTCTCAGGCTCTCAGGTATGACAATTCTCGAGCCTTTAAGTATAATACCCGCCATGGTGGTGGACAGCTCCTTCTACACATTTTCTAATTTTTGGAATTCAAAGTCTTTAGCAAAAGGTAGACTACTTGTCTTCCAAGATTGCATTGTAATGAGGTCTTTGACTATAAGCATGTCAATATCTGCTTGGTGGCAGCAATAATCTGTACAATGGATAGAGCTGCTGGTGTGCTGGATCTCACAATGAAGTTGAGATACTCTTCTGCCGCTTTGGGTGTCGAACTGTGGCAATGTATTGGCAATCTTGAAAAGTAATCTGCAGGGTTTTTGTCTTTGCGCAGCTTGTATATGATCACATACTCATACTTTTGCAGTTGCAACCCTAGCTTTTTGCAAGGGACTATCTTAGCGTTTCCCATATAAAAATACATGAAATTGTTTGCAGGCCCACAGTAAGGCCATGCTCTCCTCCTCAGACTGAGAGTGGCGCATTCTGTTTCACACAGGCTTCTACTGGCATAGGCCACTGTGTGTCTCTGGTCATTCAGATGGCCATTGTGCTGAGTAAGGATTGCCCCCATCCCCACAGGGCTTGCATCTACTGTATTCTCAGTATGTAACTTGAGGGCAAAATAGGCCATTTGAGGTGCATTGTCAATCACATGCTTTAATTCTTTGAAACTGCGATCACATTCAGGAGACCACTGGCATGGGATATTCCCCTTTGTTAAGTCTCTTAATGGGGCACTCACTGTAGCAAAGCCACAAATTTACCTTGAGCAATAACAGGCCATGCCTAAGAAGGATCACAGCATTGAGCATTGTTACATCTTGTGGGGGGCAGGTAGGTGACAGCGCTTTCACCTTATCCGGGACAGTAGTCATTCCTCCATCAGAGAACATGTGGCCAAATAATTTAAGTTCAGTTTTTTTTAAACTCACACTTTACTGCATTTTGAGTGACATCTGCATCAGCAAGTAATTGGCTCATTTGTGTAAGAGCCTTGACATGCTCCTTTTTTGTTACCCCAACTAGTAGTGATGTACCTACAGTTCTCCTCCAGCTTGAGTTGATGGTATCCTTTGCTCAGGTTAAGAAGGGAGAAGATTTTGGCTCAGGTCGGGTGCATAATCAAGTACTTTATATGGGGATCGAAATATCTTTCTTCCTTGATTGCTTTGTTTGCCTGACCCTTATCAACACAAATGTGCATTGCACCTCCACTGGCCATTTTAGGCACCACAACCATGGGTGATACCCATGGGGTAGGACCGGTGAAATGTTCAATGATGTCATGCTTCAAAAGTGTTACTAGTTCTTTCTCAACAGCTGCTTGTGATTGAAAAGAGACTCTGCAGTGCCTTTGGGCACAAGGTAAATGTCTTTATTAATATGAAGTTGCACTTTTATCTTTTTGAGTATTCCTACACCATGAAACAACAATGGAAACTGACTCACAATTTCAACCTGATCATAGATGTTGTAGTTGAGAGATACCAGTCCCGTGTCAGCAGCAGTGGCAAAGCTAAGTAAGCATGCACTACACGAGTTCCTTGAATGACATGTATTGACACTTGCACTGACATTGTTTTGTGTCGCAAAGTTACTGTAAATGACCCTTGACTCTGTAACAGTTGAGAAGCAGCCCACTTCTAGATCTGCGTGTTTGATGATTCTCTTTTGACTTTTGATCTTTTTTGTAAGCAGTTGCTCCTACTTGTACAGCTTGTTCCTTAGTCAATATCACCAGCACAAATCTGTCTTCTTTGCTAGTACTTGATAACGACGTTGAAGACCCTTTATATGATGAACTTGATGATATTCGACTGGGCTTAATTTCTACTTGTCATAATTGATGCTGCCTTCTAGGCTTGTGGGTGTGGCGAGAATATGTCTGGAGCCTTATGGTGTCTAATTTCTCTTCTCACTGTGATGTATACTGATGCACTTTGCAAACTGTTATAATGTGGTCTTTCCTTTCCGTCGACTTTTCTTGTCTGTCCGATGGCTGGACATTTACCTTCATGGGGAAATGAAAACCCACATCGGAAGCATAACTTTTTGTTCTTCAGAGACGTTGACTTTTGAGCATCTGTTTTGTGCTTTTGCTTACTTTTCCTGATCAACACTGATTCATGACGTGTGGTTCCTGCCTCCATATCAGCACCTTATCAATCTGCTCATTCTCCTGCCCTTACAGCCATTAGCTTTTTCTCTAAACTGAATGGCTTTCTTAAACTGCATATTCTGAAGGAATCTGAAAGGCAGCTGATGGAAATACCCCTTTCTGCTGGGTCATCCCCAGACATTTTGCCTTTCTTCTCCTCAGTTTCTGACCTTGTTAAGCTGATTTTAGGATTCTGGGCACTTTACCACTGCTGACCAGTGCTAGAGTAGTGCAGGTACTCTGTACTCTAAAACATGGTAAGATTGGCTTATCCACAATTGTCATATTTAATTTACTTGTAAGACCCTAGTAAAGTGCAGTAAAAAGATAGAAATTTGGAGCTTCATTTCTCTGGACTCACAACTTAAAATCACAACTCATGGTGAAGCTGGATTTTAAAATGTAAGTCTAAAAATGCCACTTATAGAAAGTTAGAATTGTCTTACTTTAACCATTATGTGCCTCTGTTTGTCTCTGAATACTCGTCTGGGCTTGGTGACAGCTAGGCTTTGTTCATTTCCTCTAGACAGTCACACAATATGGGAGCTTAGGTGAGACTTGATGGGCTTTAATGGGCCATTAACTGGCTTGATGGGGGTGTGGAGTTTAGCACTGCCTCACTACAACAGTAGAGGGCTGTGCCTCACCCCACATAAAGGGCTGCTAACCCCCTGTAGAGTGTCTGGAGCCAGCAAAGGAAGGGTAGGGACATTGTGATCTTCAGAGGCCTCTTCAAAGTCTCCCCATTCCAAAGGCACATTTGGGTAGAAGTACTGGATCTCAAACCCCACCAAATTAGAACTCTACTGGAACCAAGGGCACTCTGCCAGGAAGAAGGACTGCTGTGCTGCCAGGAGGGACTCCCACTCTGCGACTGCATTGCTGTGTTGGCCTGGTGCATGCTGTGTGCTGTGATGCAGCATGGACTGGCACCTTGCTACTTATATTGCTGTGTTGGCCTGCTGCCAGCTCCTTATTGCTGGGTAAGTGAAAAGGACTGGACCTGTTCTTTACATCCTTTAACTCAGGATGCTCCAAGGGCTTGCTGGCTTGCTCCCTGTTCTCCAGCAGTCTCAGGGACATCACACATTGCCTGCAACTCTCCTGGTTCTGCAGGTCTCTGCCATCTGTGATTGCTACCCTTGCCTGAGGTGCCCACCGCCAGTCCTGGGCCTCTGAAGTGGGTTCTGCAAATGATTTCTGCAAAAACAGGCACATCGTACCCTCAACATTGACACTTTGCTCAAAGGTACTGTTTCAGTGGGTCCTGCGTGTGTTCTGTAGCTTGCCTAGCCTCCATTGTGGTCGACCTGGATTTTGGATTTGCATCAGTCCCTTGTGACCTCAAGTAACTTTTTGACCACTATTGACTTCTAAGCATTGTTTTCACATCTAGGGCCTGATTACGACCTTGGCGGATGGCTTACACCATTACAAACGTAACAGATATCCTGCCTGCCATTTTAGAAGTTGCAAAGGATATAATGGAACGTTTGTGATGGAGTATCCCATTCTTCAAGGTTGTCGTCATATCTTGACTTCTACTGATTGGATTTTTGTCATTTTGGTCTTGTTTTACTCAGTTAAATATTCTCTAGTTTACTAAGTTTATGTGGAGTCTTTTGTTGTGTTTTTTACTGTGTCAAAGTAATTAAGGGTCGCACAAATACTTTGCACATTGCCTCTTAAGTTAAGTCTGACTACTTTGGGCCAAGGTACCAAAAGGTTTAGCACAGCTTCATTTAGGTTGTGTATCTCACTTGACCTGACTAGGATTGCGGTCCTTACTTGGATAGGATGCACACCTCTGCCAACTAAAGACCCAATTTCTAACAGTAGCCGTCAATGAGTCTGAGGCGCATGGCTTCTTCATCATTAACATCAAAGAACTTACAGTGTTTGAGATGTGCATCAAGCCTATGAACAAATTAATCCATTGTTTCACCAGCTTGTTTTCATGCTTGGTTGAAGATGCAACTCTCATAGTTTTATTCAGCGTCAGGTTGAATTTCACTTCCAATGCTTCTTTTATTTTTTGGTATGATGTTGCATCAGCTTATAAAACTTTATTAGCACTTCTTTCACTCCATCACTGTCATGTTTTTCAAATGTTTAATGCTTTTCTTATTGTCTTCTTCTAGAGAATCTATGAAGTCATCCATGCAGTACACAAGGCACCAATGTTCTGTTTCTGCATTGTATCAAACAAAGGTGGTGGTTTCAGGAATGTAGCCACGTCGTACTTTGCGCCTCCTTCTCCCACCAATCAGAGCACGTACTTTTCAGGTGGTGTTCTTCTTGCAAAACAGGACTGGCAACATCTTCAAGCAACACCCCATTGCAAGAGTCTGTTTGTCTCGTCTGATTTTCAAGGTCGTATAGCACTTCATTTGATTGTGCCGGTAAGTACGTTTCTGTTTTTGTACCTGATCATGACTGCCTTTAGCATTTTCTTCATATTGATGATAGCTCTGTGTTATGGCACAACACAGTATCTCTTCTTTCTGCCTTACTAGGGGTTTAATGTCCTCCTCTGTATGGCCTTTGACTTCTTCAATGGCAGTGATGTGCTGGAGTAGGACCTTGACTCCACATACACCCATCGCAGACTAATTGGCAGCGATTTGAGGTACAAATGGAAAGCATGAGCAGCTTCCTGCACTTTTGCAAACTCTCAGAGACAGCAGTTTCTTTTGGGCTTGTATCCCCTCCTCGTCATCAGCTGTAGCACCTTCCTTAGCTTGGGAGCATGTGCATGAATACACCACACATGGAGCTCCATAACAGATGTCTTTATTCCTCAACATACTTTCACTCTCTGGACGTAGTGTCTCATTACTTTTAAAACCACACCTTAACACCTCTCATCCATTACGTAATTCCTGCCTAGAGTCCATCCAGGAATGCAAGGTTCTAGCTTGCATGATTTCAAAGATACTATAGGTATTACAAAAACCCAGCACGCACTGGTATGTTCAAGCCAGCACATCTGGCTGTTCTGGAAGGCCGAAAAGTCCAGTCAAGCGCTGATGATAATCCATGTAAAACACCTAGACCACATTAGTTTTTTCACGGTACAATTATCCTTGCATGCGAGAATGAAAGCGAGGCATACGGTTTTTATTTTATACTTCAGTTCAACAGGCCAGACATCATGCATAAAAATACCCTTATGCGCGTGAACCAGAGAAGAGCTAATTGGAACAATAAGTTATTGTTTTTAGATAAGGTGTAATGCAATGGATTGTGCAGAAGTGCTATTTCAGTTTTCAAATGTTCTAGATGTACACATAGCAAGTAGCTTTATATTTTACATTCAAAGCATGTGGCCCAGGAGTGATGACTGCTGGTACACTTTTTGAGCAGAGGCCCTTATTAAGCTGTTAATGTTCTGTCAAGGACAACGTGCCATATAAAGATTAAACCTTTATGATGCATTGCTCAGTGTGACGGAGACAGCTCAGATTAAGTAGATCTATTGTTTCAGCTATTAGCATTCACAAACAAGCTGAAACACAAAATAGCAAAGCTGAAAACTCTTCGATCAAAGAGAAATACTGTTTTGATCGAGCACATACTTAGCAGTCTGACTGTATTACCTTGCAACTGCACTCAGCCTTCGCCAGTTGCAATGGAAGCACATTTCCTTCTTGATGCATTGCATTAACTAAAATGATCTCTAATTTGATTCGTCGACTACCCTTCAATCAAATCTTAAATTTGGAGGGTATTTTTTTTACACTGATTATTTTTTCTGGTTACCAGACAACTACTATTCAGTGATCTGCATACCTGGCCAGTTACCGGGGTCTGCGTCAAATTTCACTTCTGAACTATTTATTTGCGTCCAACGTTCACTTTTGTACAATTAACTTGCAAAAACCAAAGGCTGAATATTTTCATGAACAAATATAACTCAAATTCTTAAGGAAGAATCAAGCCGTTCCAAGTCTTCCAGAAGTCAATTATTTTCTGACTTTTTTTCCAGATCTTTATATAAAATAAGGCATATTTTGTTTAAATTCCGTTAATAGTATAACAAAAGTAATCCTGATTTTTTTTTGCATTTCAATTTTTTTTATTGGTTTTAGGGTTTAATAGTACCAGAGAAGCAATCATAGCTGGAGCATTAGTGTGCAAGTGCGAAACGAAAATGATCTTACCTTTGTATTTGCAATGTCCACGTAGTCTTGATATGCATGTGTGAAACATGAAATTTGTATAATGCTTCTTCTCCGGCAAGAAGACATAAAGGGGAAGAACAGAGGGGGAAGGGGCGGACGGAGGAAAAGGGATCCTTGTTTTATTTCTAATCACATTTACTTGGTGCGTTTTCTATTTTGGGGCTGAAATGACATCTTTTCTGCAAAAAACTAAACATAAAATCAATCGATTTATTTATAGATACTATTAAATATCCTGGGCCATATGCTCGAATCATTTTAAAAGCCGCAAAGGGTGGATCGGGCCATTTGTGACTTTAAAAATGCAATTTGGGACGTACAGACCCATTTTTTGCGATTCGGTAATCTATTTACCAAATTGCAGAAAGGGTTTGCGAGTCGCAATTAGGAAGGGATGTTAACGGAGAGTCGCAGTCCCATGTATGATTGTTTTGAGACCCCAATGCGGTTGTAAAACAATCACAGTTAGAACCAATTGCTAACCCATTCGCAAACTGGAAGGAGTCCCCATGGGAATGGCAGCGGAAATATTTTATCAGAGCAGGTGGTAAAGTTTTTGAAGCGAAACTGCGCTAGTGCAGTTTTGCACAAAAAACTATAAATCTGGGCCTATGTTTTTCTTATGGGGCATTTTATCCTCCTTTTATTTCCTCTCCTTCTGTCCTCCTCTTCCTCTGACCCCTCGCTACTCTCTGCTTTCACTGTTGAAACTTACTTTGGACAATATCACTAAGTGTATGTACTTCCTTGACTTTCATTAATTACCTCTTCTCGAATGCCAACTAGAATCACAACCTGGAACGTTAAAGGTTTACAAAATCCTATCAAACACCAGTATGTACTGTCTTACCTATCTACATTACATTGCCAACTAGCTTTACTTCAGGAAACACACTTCACGGAAATTGTGGCAGATGGAGGTGCCTGCTGGGGAGCCTCTGCAGGTGGTGATGTTTGCACTTCCTCAGCTGGCGGTGGCGGCCCGTCATCACTGGTGGTGGTGGAGGTGTCATCCTGACAGCCTCTGCTGGAGTAGAGAGCTTCGTCCTCTCCATGACATGGGGCATGAAATCCTCACCCTTCAAGGCAGGGGTTGATGGCTCCTTCCCCTTCATGGCAGGTTGCACTTGTTCCTTAGCCTTCAAGGCAGGAGTCAAGGGCTTCTTTCCCTTGAAAGCAGGAGGTGCAGGCTCCTTCCCCTTCTTGGCTGGAGGTGCCGGCTCCTTCTCCTTCTTGGCTGGAAGTGTGGTATCCTTCCCACCACAACTAGGTTGTGCCACCACTGTCCCTGTGGACTGTTTGGCTGGGGTGCTGGGTCGTTGGGAAGGACGGGAAGGGGGAGGGAAGAGGTCAAGTTGGGAAAGGAAAAGCTTCCTAGGGACGGTGGGGCAGGAGGTGGGAGTGGTTGTAGGAGGTGTGTGTGTGCAGGATTTAGGTGCAGGTGCATGGGAAGTATGCTGATGTGAGGTGGATGGCTGTTGGGTGTGTGAGTGCTTGCATTTTTGTCCTTTGGGGGGACAGACAGGGCAGGGAGAGGAGACAGGGGATGCGTGTATGGATGTTGTGGAGGTGTCTGCTAGTGAGGTGTGTGTGCTGCTTGGTGTAGTGATGCTGGTGATGGGTGTTGGTGCAGTGCATGCAGGTGTGAGTGTGGACGTGACTGGGAGGGAGGTGGAGAAGAGGAGGGGCAGACAGCGGAGGCAGTGGATGTTGTCTGTTGTGTGAGTGAGTGCTTGTGGGATGAAGTGTGGTGCCTGTGTTTGCCTGTGCCACTCTTGGGTGCTGTCTTGTGTGCATTCTCGTCAGTATGTGTGCATGGTATGGGTTGGGATTCAGAAGTCTGGGAGTGGGAAGTGGTAGTTGGAGGGGGGATGGTAGAAACAGGGACAATGGCTTCCATCAGAGAGGAGGCCAGAGCCTGGATCAATCTCTGTTGGGCCGCCAATCCACCGCGGATGCCCTCCAGGAACGCATTGCATTGATGCATCTGGGATGCCAGCCCCTGGATGGCATTCACAATGGTTGATTGTCCTACAGAGATGGATTTTTGGAGGTTAATTGCCTCCTCACTCAGGGCAGCAGAGATCACTGGGGCAGGCCCTATGGTGCCTGAGACGAAGGAGATGCCCACCCTCCTGGGTGAGCGGGCACGGGCAACTCGCTGAGTGGCCACTGGGAGAGCATTGCTGGAACAGGGGTGGTGGCTGTACCTGCAGCTGGGGTGGTCACAGAGGTGTCCGCCACCACAAGGTGCTTCCATCGGAGGAGATATCTGAGTCTGTCTCTGCTGTGGTGCTTCCCTCGCCCTTCATCTCACTGGTTCCCTCGGCATCAATGGACTCTGCCTCCTGGGTGTTGTGGGATGCATCTCCCCTCTGTCGCCAGAGCAACTGCTCCTCCGTCAGATGCTGCTAACGCACACAAGGACAGGATGACAGAACAAAAAAAGGGGGGAAGAAAAAGGAAACACTGGGTTAATTACTTCACCATTCTGCTCAGTGATACAGGGGCGGAAGGCTGGGCTGAACCGCACCTCCCAAGAGGCCAGAGGGAGGAGGCCGCCCACAACGCTCCGACGCTCCCAAGACAACCATAATTGAGACTTGCGCTTCCGCTGTGCACATCACTCTGCTCAGTGACACGGGGTAGAAAGCTGGGCTGAACCACACCGCCCAGGAGACGAGAGGGAGGAGGCTGCCAACAACAATCGGACGCACCCAAAGCGCCATAATTGAGACTTGCGCTTTTGCTGTGCCAAGAGCGTGGCCATCTGTGCCCGTCAGCGGCTGGACTGGGCCTGCCCTCTTGTTTTCTTTTTTTTTAACCTTTTCTCCTTCTATGCATTATACTCCTTTGGAATTTTGAAAACTTCCCAGTAATATAGCTGGATATTTGTTAAGTATAAGCCGGCAACTTGGGGAGATCTGGCATTTTAGGCCTAAGCTACTCTGTGATCCACCCAGATAGAAGTGTCTACTCAAGAAGGTGGTAAGTCTAAAAACCTAACTATGGGTAAGAGGAAGGTGGGGGGACAGAAGGGAGATATGGAACCATGCCGTACCACGATTGATTCCTTTTTAGTCAGAGCGGTAGGGGTCATTTCTAAAGAAATTGACCTCTCCGAAAGGTGTTTATCCCTGAGGGCAGCAGAGTGAGGAGAAGGATTAGAAGGATCTTCCTTACCCCCTGAATATGTACCTGCGATTCATCCCACAACTGATACAGTGGTCATGAGGAATGGGGACACCCAGATGGAGCCGGGAACTCCTCCCAGTATAAGCCCTACACTAGTAAGCCAGTCACCAATCACAAAAAGGAAAAATCTAGAAGGGGGGCTGATAGTTACCTGGGTCCTCCCATGTTTGAAAATATGGCATCTACAGATTGGAATGATTTCACATACTTTCTTAATAATTTGCTTAAACCTATTAATGCAAAATGTGACAAATTGGAGGGTGAGTTGGAAAAAATATTGGAAATTTGACACAAACTCCCTCTGCCAATGGTGCCCCCCAACCCCAAGAATCCTGTGGCACAGAATACTACTCCTGATGAGTCAAGTCATTCACATATATCACAGGGCACAGACACCTTAGATCTACCAGGAACTACACTGAGCACGGGATCTAAGGCCCCTACACAAGGACAAGCAAGGTAGGCCCAAAATATAGACCATCCCAGGCAAGTAAGTGAGGCCCAAAATATAGACCATCTTACTGAGTGGCATATAACCTCTAAGAAGAGACCACTGGGTCTCATTCTAGATGGCTTACGGCCTATACAAAATCCTGAAGCATCTGCACGATTTCCTTTGAACCCACAGAAGAGCGGGCCTGCCCGCCTTCATCTGAGAGAAGAACCGCAGACTATCAATCCACCTCCAGAGTCTTGCCCTTATGTATTATTATGGCCAATGTCGCCCCTCTACAGCTTAACCAGACTGAGCAACAGGGGGACCAGAAGAACAAGGTTATGCATTGGCTAGCGCAGAACACTCTATTATCAATGGACTATGCCCACCAAATATTACTAACTCGGAGAGTAGGTTGGGTGGGCCTGTTAGGGGAAGACCGTGGGCGTGATTGCATTATTTGCAATTTTAGAAATCCTTGGCTGGTGAGGGATATCCTGTCCAGGGCATCTTTTTGCCCCCAAGTTAGAATCACCACAGAACTGCTCCCGCTTGGTGTATTCTATAGACATTTGCAAATTGGTCAGCCAGGAGATAAACGGTCCGCCCATTTGCAGCCATGGCTTACAACAGCACACCCTGGCACTGTACATACTGATAATTTACATTCTTCTCCCCATTACCACTAAGTAATAAATGCCAGGCATTAAGTTCATTGACAGATTTTGACTGACTGCTATACAAGGGTCCTGTAGACAGTGAGAGGATGAGGCTTAGGTAACGAATCCCAATAAGTTATTAATAGTCCACAAGGGTACAGATGGTATGGTTGCTGGGGATCCAATTTACAATGGGGATGGGGAACCGACAAAAGTAGTTCCTAAGGCAGCCACCCACAGTATGGAAGAACCCAAATGGCAACACTACTTTGCAACATGAAATGTGCAGGGCCTACGTGGTAAAACTGAGACTTATGAGTGGGGTTATATAATTAGCAATTTAGATGTGGTTTGCACCCAAGAAACCTGGTGCGCTTCACCTGTCTATTTACATGGATTTACCTCACACCCCCTGCCAGCTACACCATCACAATCTGGGAGGGCAAAGGAGGGGCTCCTGGTGCTTATTTCAAATAAACTCCCAGTAGTGGTTAAAAGATCTTTTATGGAGACCGCACACTTCCAATTGCTGTAGCTTAAGGATGAGAATATGGCAGATGTGATCATAATTAATTACTATAACAACATTTTTGATGCCACTCGTAGGGCCGCCCATACCCTGGAACAAAGTTTAAATACGTTTTTATGACCAAACAGGCCTAATCCCATTATTTTCTAGGCCAGGGACTTTAATATTCAGCCTTGTCCCCGCACATTCTCACAGTCCTGCGGGCTCACCACCCATGATGTGATAGGGTTTGACCATTTTTGCTGCAAAGAGTATGGAGAGACCCTTAATTTGATGCTGTCGACATTTGATTTAATGCTTCTGGAATGTAAGCACAGAGATAACGGCGAGATAATCCCAACACATAGGGGCCTCAACTTTTCCTCGGTCATAGACCATATTATTTTATCATCCTTTACACTAAATGCCTGTGACACACCCTATATGGAGCTGACTCTACTCAGAGATCAGGTTCTGATCATTCTTCCAACCCTTTTCTAGGGGTCAAGGGATGTTTTTTATACCACCCCCAATCAGGTTGAAGCACCTAGAACTACTGGGGTGAGACAGAAATGGGAAGATATCGAGCCTGTTGATTTTCTGCGGAATGCCACACATGGCCCCCTGCGAGAAATTGGTTATTGCTTACAGGAGGATATCAAGGCACCTACGCTACTTAGATGTTTTAGTATAATTGCTGCTTGTATACAGGGGCCCCTGACCCATATCCCACTACGTAGACGCCCTATGTATAATAAGGGCTGTTTCAACAATGCCTGTACAAAAGCCAGGGGGAATCTTAAATTAGCCCTGCAGACAACTCCTAGAGACCCGATAGTAGTTAAATCAGTCAGAGTAGAATATAAGAAGGCACAGGAACAAAGAAAAAAGAACGAAGGGAAGAGGCATGGTCTAAACTAACCCTGGCAAAAGATACTAACAACGCTAAATTGTTTTGGGAAACAATTAATGTCCCCTTCCTATCAGAATGAGTGCCATCAGATTTGGTTCAAGTGTAGACTGTGCAACATGGGTGGCCCACTACTCAGAGGTCTTTAAGGAAGGAACTGGTTCGGTAGATCTAATTGGGCAGATTGAGCAGGGGCAACCCAATTATCCACAGATTATTATGGATGAGGTTTATTCTGCCATTTCAGCCAGCGCTGAAGGTAAGGCCCCAGAACCTGATGGGTACCAGTGGATGTTTTCTTAACATAATACCAATTTTTGGGTACCTATTCTGACAAGATTATTTAATTTGGCCATATCTGGTGACATACCATTGTCCTGGTAGACCTCCATTATTACACCAACATACAAGAAGAGTGATAAGGCTGACCGAAAAAATTATCAACCAATATCATTGCTGGATTCCTCCCTGAAAACATGTAGTAGAATCATTCTGGAAGATTAAACGACTGGGTCTTGGAAAACAACATCCTATCCCCAGTACAGTTTGGTTTTAGGAAAGGATTAGGAACCATAGAGCAATGTGTTAACCTAGACTTCATTATAGTACAACAAGGCCAAAAAAGGTGCTTTATATCTATGCTTTGCAGACCTCAGTAGCGCTTTTGATCTTGTGGAACATGCCCTTCTATGGCCTACACTATTAGAGATGGGTGTCCCAAGATATAACACCAATTTTTGTCTCTCCTATATAGAGATTTGACATGCAAAGTTTGTTTAGGTCAACCAGGAGAATGCACCACCTCTTTCAAGATAGGGAGAGGTATCCGCCAAGGTTGCGTTCTCGCCCCGTTATTGTTCTCCCTATTTATCAATGGGGTAGATAAACATTACAGGGACTACAGGCTGACCCCCGTATGTGGCGGGATGCCCAGTGCCTGCTTTACTCTATGCAGATAACATTGTCCTGATCTCAAGAAAACCCATGGGGCTCCAAAAGCTAATGTGCGGATTTGAATAGTTTATGTCATCAAAGGGTATGATAATTAACCAATTCAAAACATTTACTATGGCCTGTGGCAAGAAAGTAAAGAAATGTACAAGTTTCTACATTGAGAACATGGAAATCGGTACTGTCAATTGCTTTAATTATCTGGGGGTATTTTTCTCTAGTAACGGGCAGTGGGACCAGCTAGTTTGCTCAGGCAGGAACAAACTAAGAAGAAATTCAGGTACTATATTCAGATTTGCTAGTAAATTAGGGAGTCGCCCCATGGGCACTATGTTAAACATTAACAGAGCCAAAGTTTTATCTACGGTAGCATATGATGCAGGGGTGTGGGGTTACACTAAGAGCACTCCCCTACAAATAGAGGAGAACTGTTTTCTAAAACACATGCTATGTTTACCCACCTCAGCCTCTAACTGGATCACACATCAAGAAATGGGCATACACTATTTGGAAGATGTGCTACAGGTGAGATCTCTGCTCTTATGGCACAGCATGTGGTCTAAGGAAGCCACTGGTCTTACAAAAGATCTCATATTAGACTGTATGAAATTGGATAATGCCTTGTGCATACCATGACTGGTTTTTATTGATTCCTCTTTTAAATCAGTTTTTAATAAATCTATAAAACCAAGGGACGTGCTGTCACTATCTAGGAAATGTATAAAGGGCACTTTTAAGCAATACAGGGTTGGTGATAGGAAGTGAATTGAATCTACTAAAACCAGTGTTGGCCTTTACTTGTCTTACTCATTAGATGCAAGTAGGTTTGGCTATCTCTCCATAGTCACCAACATACAGCACTGGTCTGTTTTAACTAGACAAAGACTGGGTATTGTGCACCACGTAGTAGCATTTCCTCAAACCAGGCATTGCCTACAAAAGTCTGTTAGATGCCCTTGTGATACAGTTAGTAAACAATGCACTTTGCACTTTGTCTTATTCTGTAAATTCTTTGAACATCTTAGAATCTTCTACCTCAAACCGCTTTTTATTGAACTCACTGTGAAAACCTACCAGAATGCATTGGAATTTGTGTTAGCTTTAGACTCCCCAAATGTGTGCTATAGAGTGGCAAATTATATTCTAAAAGCAATTAATGTTAGGAAAAGCCTTATTGCACTTTAAAATTAGCTTACAGTTTCTATTGTATTTTTGTTAATGGTGACAGAATGCAGCTCAATAATTTATTTATTTTAGGATCTTAATAATTATGAGTCTTATTGATTTATTGTCCTATTTTTTTATTGTATTTTATTGCTTATGTGCTGTTATGACTTAACCTTGGTATAGCCGAATGAAGATTATGAACTGAACTGAACTGACTGCACCAGCACCACAGTTGGCATACACAGCACCGTCACACACAAGGATCAGGCTTAAGCACTATGCATTACACTGCCATTGATATGGCTAGATGCTAAGGCAATATGGGGGCCACACACCACCAACTGCACCCCTCCTGGTACCCACAAAGCCCTGCCTGAAATGGAATGCTAACAAGCTAGGTTACCTGCATTTGCCATACACCCATTACCCTAGAGTTGACCCACGCTGCAATATCTGGCCTGGCCTTAGGGGCACGCACTAACTTACATCCATCACCCGGATCCCACCCCACCTGCCAATTTTTGGAATAATTCCCGCTGTACTCACCCCCTTGTGGCTGCTGTGATTCCCTCAAGCACCCATCCAGCTCTGGGTAGGCCACCCCCAGTGTACGGGCCATCAGGAGGGTCAGGTTCCAACAGGCAACCCTTCACTGTTGGGAGGCCATCCGCAGTTGGGCCTCAGCGGTCTTCCCGGCCCAGCGTCTCAGGTCCTCCCACCGTTTCCAACAGTGGGTGCTCTGCCTGCCATGGATGCCAAAGGTCCGCACGTCCCTGGCGATGGCACGCCATAATCCCTTCTTTTGATGGGTGCTAACCTGCAGAGGCAATACAGACAGGAGAACACCATTAAACAAACAGTCCAGCCTGTCACACAAATGGCCTACCATTCCTGTTTCCATCACCATTGGCAAATACATCACCCAGCGCACACAATGTACACCACCACAAGACATCCTCCCCGTCCCCAATGACATGATGCTTGCACACACATCTCCATGCATCCATCCAACATGCATTGTGCCCAATGTGTACTCACCTGTTGGTCTGGAGGCCCACACAGCAGTCCATACTGGGCTAGGACCCCATCCTCCAGTCGCTCCAACTCCTCAGAAGTGAAGGCAGTGGCCCTTTCCCCGGTCACACAGGACATGGTGGGTTCCAGGCACAGGTCAAAGCAGCACATGCAGTCTAGGTGTTCTCCTGTTGTTGATCAGGAAACAAGTGAGGAATCAGATAGAAAATGGCGGTCACGTCCGCGGCGGTGTACACCGGCGCAGATCCCCATTGGCCACTGTACTCCATAGAGCCCCCATATTATCCAATGAGGAATTGCACAGCGGTGCACGACTGCCTTCCGCCAAGACGCCCAACGTAAGCGGAGTTACCTCACTTTCACTTGTCCCTACATACAGGACAGGCGGTCGCCATTTCGGGGGGAGGGGACAACCGTCATATCGACATTAACTGCGTCACAGATTAGATTGGCACATACATCCCCATTAACACTGTCCTGTTACATAAATGCACCATGGACACTGAAATTGTGGTTCCATTGTTCCAATTATGAAAGCCTACTCACTCTTGTGTCCCTTAGATACCTACCGCTGCGGATGAATAGGGGGTGGAGACATACCCCCGTGTACAGACCCCTTGATGACTTGGCTACACTGGATGACAGACATGTTATACTCACCTATAGACTGGACAGGGCCACAATCACAGAGCTGTATGCCCAATTGGAGCCAGACCTGATCTCATCTACCCGTCATCCAACTGGGATTCCCCCTCCCGTACAAGAGCTATCAATGCTCCATTTCTTGATAACCGGTTCTTTCCAAGTGACAGTGGGCTTGGCAGCAGGAATATCACAGCCAATGTTCTCAATCGTGCTGGCAAGAGTGCTGTCTGCCCTGGTAAAATACATGTGCAGCTACATTTCTTTCCCCCAGGTGGAGGACTTGGCCACTGGGAAGGCCGGATTCTATGCAATGGGACATTTCCCAAATATTATTGGGCAATTGATGGTACACAAATTGCGTTTCCCCCCCTGCCAGAATGAACAGGTGTTCAGGAATCGTAAGAGTTTCCACTCACTGAATGTGTAGATGGTGTGCCTGGTGGACCAGTACATCTCCCATGTCAATGCTAAGTATCCTGGATCAGTGCATGATGCCTTTGTTCTGAGGAATAGCAGCATCCCAAATGTGATGGCCCCACTACAGAGGCACAGGGTGTAGCTAATAGGTGAGCCTTAGTCCCCACCCACTGTATGTTAGTGTATGCCTGCAGGTGTTCCCCCCATTGGATTGTATGAGGCTAAATGTGGTCCCTCAATACTTGCAGGTGACTCTGGCTACCCAAACCTATCATGGCTGCTGACCCCTGTGAGGAATGCCAGGACAGGGGCAGATGAACATTATAATGAGGCACATGGGCCAACCAGACTGATCATCAAGAGGACCTTTGGGCTCCTGAAGGCCAGGTTCTGGTGCCTCAATCTGTAGGTGGATCCCTGTGCTACTCAACCAAGAATGTCTGCCAGATGGTAGTGGCATGCTGCATGTTGCGCAACCTGGCTCTCAGACGCCATGCACCTTTTCTGCAGGAGGAGGAGACAGAAGATGCCCCTGTGGCAGGAGTAGACTCTGAGGACAGTGAGGATGAAGAGGCTGAGGATGAGGATGAGGACAACCGAAAATCAGTTATCTGTCAATACTTCAATGACACACAGGTGAGACAGAGCAACTGACCATTCCTATGACTATTGGTGTATTCTGGGTGGCTGTAGCATGATGGCATTAACTTCCTTTGCATCTCAACTTACTGTTACCATCTTGTCATTTTACTGATGTGGGTGATATAACAACTGTGTACTGATGTGATGACTACAGACAGCTACAGGTCATTATTTCTAGGCTGACACAGTGTTCAGATCATTTGACTAGAAGCGACTGTTTCCATAAATGCACTTTTTCAAAACATAAAACACTATTAGTCAAGTTTTGTTCAAGGGTGTTTATTGTAGTACTACGAAATTGAGGGGAAAGTACAATGGAATGGGATGATGATGGAGTAGAGTCCAGGGTATTGTTCCAGTCTGTTTGTAGCACAGGTCCAGTGTCTAAGAGGCCATAGGAAGGGGAGCAAAGGCAGTTCAAAGTGGACAAGGTGACTGTGTGGGACACAAGGGGGACAATCAGAAGAGTCTCATTTCCTGGCGGTGGTTTTGGCAAGTGTCTCTGGCTTCTGTCTGGTTCTCAGGGAATGTTTGCAGGGTGGTTCACCTTCTGCAGGGGGAGGGGTGCTGGTGGCCTGTGGGTTCTGTGGCGGGGCCTCCTGCCCACTAGCTTCAGCGGAAGTGGAGGGCTGGTCAATGGACTGGCTAGAGGTAGGGGCCCGATGCTGTGCTGTTGCCTCCCTCATGATGTTGGCCATGTCTGCAAGCACCCCTGCTATGGAGATCAGGGTGGTATTAATGGCCAGCAAGTCCTCCCTGATACCCTGATACTGTCCCTTCTGCAGCCGCCTGTTCTCCTGCATGTTGTCAAGGATCTGACCCATCATGTCCTAGGCATGTTGGTTGGCCCCCAGGATCTCGGAGAGTGCCTCCTGGAGAGTCGGTTCCCTGATGCACAGCAGCCCTCCCAGTGTCCCTTATGGCATGTGCCTCTGTCCCCTGAACAATGTGCCCTCAGCCACTGACCCCAAGTCCCTGATTGTCGTGGGTATGAGGTGTGGCCTCGGGTCCCTGTACAGGTGGGCACATTGCTGATTGACGTGTCCTGGGGACAGAGGTGTGGATATGCTAGGTGGGTGCTGTGGTGTTGGATACTGATGGGGGAGGCTCTGTGGTAGACTGTGAGTGGGCTGGGATGGCCGGCTGTCCAGCAGTCCCTGATGGGCCAGGTTGTTTGTCCAGATCCTGAAGTCCACTGTTACTGTCATCACTGGGGGCATTTTCTGTTGGGAGAATGGATAGTTGTGGCACCTCCTTTCCGTTGAGATTGGCTGGGACACCTGTGGGATGTAAGTGGTGTATTATGCTTCCTGTCTGTGAAATATTGTACATCTCCATCTTTCCCTCTATTGTTGGTGTTGCCCTGCCACCTTTTGCTTGTGTATGGTGATGTATGGTGTGATTGTTACTTTACCTATGCTGTGCATGCTTTTGTGATGGGTGTCATGCAGCACTGGGAGGTCTGTCCATGCATTGGTATAGCATGCAGGGCTTGGCACTGGGGTTAATCATATGTGCAGGTGTAGTATGTGGGATGTGGTGGAGTGAGGGTGTGAGATGGCATGCAGGTATGAGGGATGATAAGTAGTAAATATTGACTTACCAATGTCCAGTCCTTCGCATACTCCAGCGAGTCCCTCAGGTTTCAGAAACGCCAAGACCTGTTCCTCTCATGCTGTGAGCTGTGGGAGAGAAGACGGGGGTCCACCACCAGTCTGTATAGCGACTTGCTGCTTTGGAACGTACCTTCCCCGGTAGGTTGTTGCACCTCTTCCTCATGTCATCCCTTGTTCTTTGATGTTGTCCCACGACATTCACCCTGTCCACGATTCTCCGCCAGAGCTCCATCTTCCTTGCAATGGATATTTGCTGTACCTATGCTCCAAACAGATGTGGCTCTACCCTGACCCATTTCCTCCACCATGACCCTTAACTACTCATCAGTGAAACGGGGTGCCTTTGTGGGGACATGGGTGTTGTGTGGTGTGTGTTGGTGAAAATGTGTTGAGTAGTATGGTGGGGTGTGTGATGTAGGGTGCGTGAGGGATGTATGAGTGTAGGTGGTATGTGTAGGTGTATGTGTGTGTGTCTAGTTGTCGCAATGGTCTTGGGGCCGGATGTACCAAAGGATTTTACCCATTCTGTGTCTATGGGAAAAAACTTTCGTATCTATGGCCCTTGGTGTCAGTCTGGTGGCAATCATTTGTATTCATATAGGGTTGTGGGTAATGTGGGTGTGTGTTTTATAGTGATGTGGGTTTGTGGGTGTGGTGTGTGTATGAGTGTCAGGTGTGTGTTTTTAGTATTGGCCAATGTAGTGTTGTTTTGTATGTGGGTGTCCATTCTTAGCTCAGCGGTATGTACCGCCAAAGGTTTACCGCCATTGAATGTCCGCTGTGATGATTCGTGGGTCATAGTGTGATGGGCGTTGTTTTGTTGGTGTAATGGTATGGCTGTTGGAATCACCACTTTTCCACTGACCTTTGGGCTGGTGGATTTGTGTATGTGGCTGTATTCTGTCGGATTGGTGTGTGTGTCATAATATGGTGAACAGATATTCACCACCTCAGCAGTATGTTGGCAGCCATCACACAGTGGTGAGCAGGATTTACCGCCAATCTCATAATGAGGGCCTAAATGTTTTCTAGCACATAGAAATCAAAAGCACCAATCTGGACATCTGGTTGCACTCGACTGGGGCAAAGTCAAAGTTTGAGGTCGATGGAGCCCTGCTCGGCTACAGCGAGTGGGAGGTCTCGGTGAAAGTTTTACCTTGAACCAGAATTTTAAAAAAGTGGCGCTGCATCAAATGTTTTGGTGCTAATCCTGTAGAGTACATGGGGACCATTGAAAACAATGTTGTGCCCCCATTTCAGGCCGTCCCTGTGCAGGCATTAAAAATAGCCACTAAAAATGGTGCAGTGGAATCTCTTAGATTCCACTGTGCCATTTTTGTAGTCCCCCTATGGGAGAGACACCGCCTGTGCATACATTTTGCGTGGTACAGGCATAATGTGGCACAAGGGGCTAAAAGAGGTTAAAAATGGCACAATGCATTGTGCCAGTTGGTAAATATGGCACTGTGAATTTGGCCTCCTTCGGTCACATTACCGTCATTAAAAATGATGCTAATGTGACGCAAGGAGGCGCTAGGCCCTCTTAAATCTGTGCTTTAGTCTTTTTCTTCAAGATATTCTGCACCGGGTTGAAGTCACCTGTTGAAGCAGACCTCCTTGGAGCCCTCGTCAAT
The DNA here is from genome assembly GCF_031143425.1 of Pleurodeles waltl. Lineage (NCBI taxonomy): Eukaryota > Metazoa > Chordata > Amphibia > Caudata > Salamandridae > Pleurodeles > Pleurodeles waltl. The sequence goes on along the minus strand of NC_090449.1, from coordinate 705,740,708 downwards.
GACGTGTTGCAGCAGGCCTTGGTCAAGGATTCTACGTTCGGACTTAGATGATTTTGTTTGGATGGAAATCTTCATCTGGAACTAACTGAAACTGAAGCCGACCTCCCTGGAGTCCTCCCTGGATCTACTGCGGGGAAGCCATGGTCAACTTTTTAGGTTCAGACTTATTTGGATCTTTTTCCCTTCAGACATCCGACGACCCTCCAGAGCAAGCCGATTTCGATGCAACATTGCCAGATTGCCTTTTCACGAGCCCCTGCTTAAATCCTGGAGGTGTGGTGCTCCACAGCTATTCAGCAGGACGAACCTACAAGTTAGTGCTAAGTCACGGTCGATTTTGGCCGGCTTCACTCAAGACGTCAGACGATTTATGGAGCTTTTCTCCAAAGTTGTTCCAAACTTCTCCAAAGTTCTGTATCTTCTTACAGAAGGAGGACTTTTAAGGTTCTTTAGGTGTCTGCAACTCACCCCAAGGCTCCAGAAGCTCTGAGTTGCTCCTTGAGGTTTGGCACTTCAACTCCCAGAATGCACCTGGCTCAAATCCAAAAACGACCATTGGTCAGTTTCTTCAGGGCTTGATGAAGGGGACTCTAGTCAGCTATTTTCTACCTGTAGCCTACAGGGAGTCCCTTCTTGAAGCAGTAGAAGCCAGGCAAAGTCCTTTTAATGGTGAAGCCCAAGTGTGCAGCTGGTGCAGTCCTAATGAGTGCAGCGTCCAGGTGCCGGCCAGGGGTCCAGCAGGGCAGTCCTTCTTCTTGTCTTTTTCCTGTAGGGGTCTGAGGTGGGGTGCAGCTCTGCCAAATGTATCCTTACTCCTGGGGTTGAAAAAGGTGGGGGGGAGGGGTCTGCCCAATCACATGCAGGCCACCACTCTCTTGAGTGACCATTTCCTGGGAAGTGTGGCAAAAATGACTCCCAAGGAGCAATATTCCTCCAAAATCCAAGATGGTGACAATTCAATCTTAGAGTTTAAGTCTGGCTGAGCCCACCCACTGGTACAGCTAAGAGTTCCCTAACATGCCCCTTCCTTAATCTAATCAGGGGGTACCTGGCTGTCTGGGTTTGGAGGAAATGGGGGAGGTACAGTTGCTGTCCCAAAAGTCCTTGCCTCCTTTCAAGTCCAGTTTGGCTGCTCTTCCCCATCATGTTCCACCATCTGCTCAGGCATATCTCCTCCCACCAGATGCTTGCTGTGTTTCAGTCCACGCCACTTCATGCCTCATGAAGGCCTGTAATTTGTCTGCTAGTCACTGACCAATCAGAGAAGGGCACTACAGGGCTGAAGTTTGTAACTTTTAGGAAGAGTGCTAAAACTGCTTACAGGTAAAAGTTATATTTAATTCACCGGTGGCAAGTTGTTGGATTTATTATAATTGTTAACACCAGAGCAGTACGCGCTCTATGGGCGACAAAAAATGCAAAAAACCCAGCACTCTCAAAACAACGTAATTTATGCATTGTGCTGATATGTTGTGGTTTAACCTTTTGCATTGCAGAGTTCAATCCTGAAAATGTATTTTTAATCTGCCTACAAATACTGTTCCTTTGCAATGCATTGCTGCAGGTTTTCAGAGTGTGTTAGGGTGTGGCCCCTTTCCCGGGCCTTCCAGAGACTTTCCATGCAACATGCCTGGGTGTGGTTCTGGGCTGGGCCAAGACTCTATAAAAAAGAGCCAGCAAAACTCCCAGTGCTCACTATTCAGAGGTCCCGGTGCAGAGCAGGAGCTTCTTCCTGAGCTCCTGTCCCGGTGGCCTATTTGGATCTGCCAGTCTTTTGCCCTTCATCCTTCATTGGGGATCATTGTTCCAGGCGGTAAGATGGTGGTTGGACTGTTCCGACACCGTTATTGAGAATTTTCATATTATTGGTTTAATTCTTAAATGAGTAACAGATTACTTGCGCGCTACCATTTCTTGACATTTATATGGTAGTTTACAAATAGGAAAGACGCGCGATTTGTTTCATAAAGGTTTGACTTTGTTAGTCATTGTGTGCTACCATTTCTTGACATTGGCATGTTGGCTTAAGAATCAGCAAGACGCGCAATTCGTTTTATGGTGTTTAAGCATTGTTGTCCATTGCGCGCTACTATTTCTTGGCATTTACATGATGTTTTAAGAATTAGCAAGACGCGCAATTCGTTTCTTGAGGATTTAACTTTGTTGTTCATTGCGCGCTACCATTTCTTGACATTTACAGGGTGGCTTAAGAATCGGCAAAAGAAGCGCGATTAGTTTAATTGTACTTTGATCTTGTTATTTATTGTGAGCTGTTATTTCTTGACATTTACATCGTGTTTTACGAATCGGCAAGACACGCAATTCGATTAATGATGATTTGACTTTGATATTCATTGCGTGCTACCATTTCTTGGTATTTTACATGGTGACACTCGAATCGGCAAAATGCACGATTCTCTCCTCGAGTTTATTTCATGTTGTTTATTGTATGCCACTATTCTAAGATATTTATTATGTAATATTCGAGTTGACAAGTTATGTGATTTGTTTCCTGAATCCATATTGTGTTATTCATGGTGCACAATCCGTTTATGGTGTGCACAATCCGTTTATGGTGTTTACTATATATATATATATATATATATCTGCAATATGCGCAATTTGTGTTGAAACATTTTAAGAGTACACAGAAGGCCAGAGTTTCTAAATGCAATATTGTATGGTCCTAGTATACATTCTCAAAACAGGATTTATATGACTGGTTTAAAATTTTGGCAGAATGTTTTTTTCTGATTCTCATGTAAAGGAAAGTACTTGTATAAGAAAGTTTTCATTTAATTAGTCTTGATTCCCTTACAGGTATCCTGCCATCTTGAAACTTAGTCATTTTAAACTTAACTCTTAGATTGTTCATGTTTTCAGAGTGACTAGGCTTAGAATCATAGTCTAGTATTGATTTCAGGAGATATAATTTTCATATTGTGTGTTCTAACCTTTTTCTTACTACAGGTCTCCTTCCCAGCTGTTCCCTTCCTAATCCCCTCTTCCCCTCTTGAACTCTCTCAGTCTCTGTGATTTATCTATCAGAGTCTTGGAGCTGTTCAGTGGTGGACGTGTTGGGAACGTGCACAGACCCAGAGGATCTGGTGACTCTGACAATAATGTTTAATTTGATACTAAACATGCCATATTTAGCTCCTTCCAATGGAAAATGAGACTTTATTATTTAAAAAAACAAAGTCTCTTTATGTTAGCCTATGAAGACCATTCACGTTTAGCTATTTTCCCCTCACCAGGGCTTATAAAACATCTTTTCTAATGTCCTTGCTTAAAGTTACACTGCACCCAACACTGGGGGCACTTACGGCACCTTAGGGGTGACTTTTAGGGTAAAAAATAAGGTTGCTTAGGACTTTGGAAGTACTTTTAATTCCAAAGTCAAATTTGGGGCTAGCTAACTTAAAAGCAGCCAGCAAGGCAGGTCTGCCTTTAAAATGACACTGGGCACCACAGCAGTGCATCTATGAGTATAATACCTATGCTGGGGTCCCTAAACCTACATGCCCTTCCTTATACTGGGGACTTATAGGTAGATTGGTACAGCCAATTATAATTAGCCTAATTTGCATATCCCTTTTATTCAGAGCACAGGCCCAGAGACTGTTTAGCAGTGCCGAGGGCACCATCAGAGTCAGAAAAACACCAGTATTAGTGACAAATGGGGCAACATATTAGGGTGGCTTCTGCAATCCACCCAGCTTTCCCACACAGTTCCCCCCAGGTAGCACATCAAGGAGACTCAGCCCAGCCCTGAGAGGCTCATCCTGGCTTGTCAGACTAGGAAGACAGTAAGGAAAACTGTCTTTACTTTTGTAGGGCCTACTCTGTCTTACACCCTCCTGTCAGGGTCACTCCCTCTGGTTAGTTCACCTATCCCAACAGTAAAGAGACCCATTTTAGACTGAAACTACCAACTGGGGCGTCTTCCTTCTTTCTCTCTGCCAGTTTGGATAGTGAGGTGCCCACCTTCCCTATCCCTACCTTAGCTAGGCAACACCTAGCTTACCCACAGAGGTGAGTAAACTCTTGAACAACCCCAACATGACCAACAGGGTCAGGGGCCTACCTTGATTTTGGCCCTGAGGTCTGCCTCCCAGGCCAAGTGCAGTGCAGCCATGAAGGCCAGCAACCAGCAGAGGCTACTGACAACTGTATAACCCAGAGCCACATGCAAAGCTCTCCACTGATAGGTGGTTAAGCCATTTTAGGGGCGACTGTGGGGTCCTGGCACCCCTCTTGCTGTTTAGAGTGGGGGGGTCACCACATCCTGTAGCAGACACCCTTCCTCCATTCTCTCTTCTGTCATTGCATGGGTAACACCCTGTAGCTGTACAGCTCCCTGACTACTCAGGACTTCCTTGAGGACAGGTGAGGCCTCACCAGTGCCAGGTCTGTGCTACCTCCCTACTGGGGCAGAAGGTCTTAGATTTACTGGCCCTCTCTTAAAGAGCAGCTTACTCTTCTTTTTCTTTTTCCCTTTTCTTGGGGACCCCGTTCCTTAACTGTAGGGACTCGCTCCCCAGGAACTTTGATTGGAAGGATGCTCTGAGTGACCACCCCATCTGGGATCAGACTAACCAATGGGAGGTCATTACACAGGATACAGTCTAAGGGGAGGTCAGCCCTGACCACCACCTTATACCATTCAAGGATACCCTCCCTCTATAGGGGCCCTAGGGCTACAAGTTTGGTTGTAACCTCACCTGGGTTAACCTGACTCTCCTTGTTCCTCCTGGGACATACATGTCTGGTGACACTAACTGGTCACTCACCATGGTGTGACTCACACATGTATCTCTCAGGTCAGTTGTAGGGATCCCATTTACCTTAATGGGGTGAAAGTGCTTACTACCACCCTCAGGGATCGCCAGCTTACCATCCGTACCTATCTCCCAGTCCAATGTTATCAGGGCCTCATCATCTGAGGAGTACTCCTTAATGGCTACGCTGGACAGCCCAGTGCTAACCATCTTCTTGGAACAGGCTGCATCTCTTCTGAAGTGAACTGTCTGCTGACAATCAAAGTAGGCCTTGTTGTCAAAGAGCTTTTTCAACCATGGGTCTCACAGCCTCTGCTTGTCAGAGTAGGAGTGGGATTTACTCTTCTCCTTTTTAGGGATCTGGGATACAGAGGGAGTCTCCGTGGTAGGCTTACCACCTCCCTATTTAGGTTTTTAGGGACCTGACCCACCCTTCTTGGAGTCTCGTCCTGGGACTTGACAATCACTCTGGTTCTCAATCACTCATCAGCTGCCTCCCCCAGCTCTCTGGGTCTACTCAGCTTAGAATCCACTAGATGCTGGCGTAACGTCTCTGAAATACAATTTTTCAAAATGTGCTCCCTCATGATCAAATTGTATTGCCCCTCATAAGTACTTTGTTACCCTGTATCCAGCCTTCTAGTACCTTAGCTGATGTGTCCACAAAGTCAACCCAAGACAGGATATTGTGATTCTTGGTGTTCCTAAACTTTATCCTTTACTGCTCTGGGGTGAGACTAAACTTCTGGATGAGGCACTTCTTCATATTGGGATACGACTCTGTCTCATCCTCCCCTAGGGTCAGGAGCCTATTCCTCCCAGATACTGAAATCAACTCCACAGAAGTGACCCCCAATACTGAGGCTTAACCATCCTCATCCTGAGAGTCCTCTCAAAGGCTGTCAGCCTCTTGTCTATGTCATCCCCCTCTTGATAAATAGGAACTTAGGTAGTGTGGGGTATCACCCACCACCCCTGGGCACTTCAAAATCTATGTCACAGTCACCATCTCTTTGTTCACTCTTTGCCCGCTTCTTCTTTTCTAGGGACAACTTCTCTGCCTCCAAAGCTATGTATGTTACCTGGAACTCAAGTTACCTTTCCCTGAGGATCAATTCTGCTTCTTCTAGGGCTGATACCACACACTGGTCCCTCCCAGTGGCTTTCGATGGGGCCTTAAACACTGAAGTAATGGACAGGTGATGACCATCCTTCTCCTGGAGGTTAGAGAGGACACCTTCTCCTTCCTCTCTCTGAAGCTTTCTCTACCTCCACCTGCACCTTCAAGGGACTGAATCATCACATTCTTCCTAAGGTTGTTAGCAGCAGGCAATCCCCTCCTTCTACACAACACCATAGGTTCAGCTGCAGTGAGTGTGGGTAGGCTAGCCAGATCAAGCTCCATGGTATCCTTAGGATTTCCTATCACTTTGATCAGAACAATGTGTCCAAATTTTAAACATTTAAAATAATTTTGCTCTAGGTCAATTTAGAGGATTTTTAACTTGCTTCACTTAAAACTGTATTGTGATATTAAAAACAAGTACAGGATCCCACTACTGCCCACCAAAAATGTTGGAAAGTGGATTATTGTGAAGGGCAGATAAGTAATTACATTTAGCAATAGGTCACAACCCCCCACTAGATCCAGTCAGGGTCTCAATAAATTAATCCCGCTGAATACCTTGGTAGCCTGCCAATGAGCAATTAGGCTTAATTTAGGAGACAGGTGTGTAAATATTTAATGATCACAAAATAGTAAATAAGTAAAACACAAAACACAATAAAAATCCAACACAAATTTATAAAAATCTATTATATTTCTATCTTTAAAATTACACTAAAATGACAAAAATTCAATAAAGGGAAACGGAGATGTGAATTTTTAAAGATTAAGGCCCTCAATATGTCTCTGGCTGTCTTCTGACCGCCAGGGTTAATGTGGCTGTATTACCACCAACATGCTGGCTGTACATACCGCCACATTATGAGATTGATGGTTTGGCTGCAGCCAACCCACCACTTCTCCACTCATACCTCCATTGTAGTATGAGCCACTGGGTCAGAGATGTCTATCTCCTGCCCCTGCGGCTGATATAGTACCACCCATGGCATTTTGAGTTGGCCTACCACCATGGTTTTCGTGGCATTAGCAACCCCACGAAAGCCATGGCGGTAGGCCCTACCGGTGACAGGGCTATTCTTTTCCTGTCATCTGTAGGCGACTCCCCCACCCCCAACACTCACCTGATGCCCCCTCCATCCAAACTGTCCTCCCTCTGATCCACTCACTCAACCTCCCCCCCCTCCGATCCACTCACTCACCCCCACCCCTTTCGATCCACTCACTCACCCCCACCTCCATACACGCACACACCCGCAGACACGCACACACCCCAAAACTGACCACAACCCCCCACAGTCACACACGCACACATCACCCCACCCTCAATACAGTCACAGTGCTCCTCACTCCACCCCCCCTCCCAGCATACATGCACACAGATACCCACACGCACCATGCATACACCCATTCACTTACATTGGCATAAACGCATTCATACATGCATACTTCCAGACATACTCACACAAATTCTTACACACAATCACACTGACATGCAGACATGCACTCACTTCACCATTCTTACATGCATTCACTCACATGCATACAACCACACAAACAACACAACACACACAGACGCATTTACACACACAATCACACATTCTTGCACACACTCAAACACACACACACAACCCCCCCACCCTGTCGGATTTACCTTGTCCGGCGAGGAGGTCATCTGGCAGGGAACTGGAAGTGGCACTGCTACTGCCAGCAGCGCCCCGCCAGCAGAACAACAACAGGCCGTTTCACTGGTTATAATTAAGCTGGCGGCGTTCTACTGACGTGGCGGTGCAGGTGTTAGCATAGGCAGATTACCACCTTTCGCCACTATTAACACTGCCCGGATTTCTGCCCTTATTGTGGAGGAAATCAGGCAGTGCTCATAATATGGCGGACAGATGGCAGCCACCATGGCGGTATGTTGGTGGCCGTCACTGGGATGGAAGGCGGTATTTACAGCCAATGTTATAATGAGGGCCTAAATGTTTCCTAGTGTGTAGAAATCAAAAGAGCCAATCTGGACATCTGGTCACACTCGACCATGGCAAATTCAAAATTTGAGGATGACCGCGATGGAGCCCTGTTCGGCTAAAGTGAGTGGATGGCCTCGGTTAAAGTTGTACCTAGTCTTAAAAGGCATTTTATGATTGTTTAGGTGTCCACAACTTACCACAAGGTTCCCGAAGCTCTGAGTTGCACATTGAGGATTGGTACTTCAACTCCCAGAATGCACCTGGTTCAAATTGTAAAATGACTAGAGGTCACTGGTTAGCTGGTCAGTTTCTTCAGAGTTTGATGCAGGGGACTCTGGTCAGGTATTCTCTACCTGTAGCCTACTTCTTGAAGCAGTAGAAGCCAGGCAAATACCTCTCACTGGTAAAGCCCAAGTATGCAGCTGGCACAGTCCTTCTATGTGCAGTGTCCAGATGCAGGCCTTAGGTCCAGCAGGGCAGTCCTTCTTCTTCTTGTCTTGTTCCTGTAGGGATCTGTGGTGGGGTGCAGCTCTGCTCCTTGAACGGAAAACAGGCAACCACCCTCTTGAGTGACCACTACCGGTAAAGTGTGGCAAAAATCAATCCGAGGGAGCAATACTCCTTAAAATCAAAGATGGCAAAAATTAAATCTTAGAGTTTAGGTCTGGCTGAGACCACCCACTGGTGTGGCTAACTCTACCTTAATACACCCCTACCTTAATCTAATCAAGGGACACCTGGCTGTCTGGGTTGGCAGGAAATGGGGGAGGTACAGTTGCTGTCCCAAAGGTCTTTCCCTCCTTTGAAGTCCAATTTGGCTGCTCTCCCCCATCCTGTTCTACCGTCTGCTCAGGCAGAGCTCCACCCACCATATGCTTCCTTTGTTTCAGCCTAGGCCACTTCACAGCTCATCAAGGCAGCCTGGCTCAGGCTGCCAGAAGCTGACCAATCAGAAAAGGGTACAATAGGGCTAAAGATGGTAACTTTTACAAAGAGTTCTAAATCTCCTTCTAGGGACAAGTTATATTAAATTCAACAGTGGCCTGTTGTTGTATTTATTATAACTTTTAATTTGATACCAAACATGCCATATTTAGCTCCTTCCTATGGAAAATAGGACTTTGTATTTTAAAACAAAGTCTCTCCATATTACCCTATGGAGCCCATTCACTACAATAGGGAAAAACAAGTTTAGCTATTTTGTCCTCACCAGGGCTTATAAAACATCTTTTATAAAGTCCTTTCTTACAGTTACAATGTGTCCGCCCTGGGGGCACTTAGGGCGTAACTTAGCGGTGACCTACATGTAAAAATAAGGTAGCTTGGAACTTTGGAAGTACTTTTAATTTCAAAGTCGTGTTTGGGGTTAACTTTAATCTAAAAGCAGCCAGCAAGGCAGGCCTGCCTTTAAAATGATACTGGTACCACAGCAGCGTGCCTAGGGGTGTACTACCTATGCTGTGGTCCCTAACCTACCTTCCTTACCATATACTAGGGACTTATACGTAGGTTGGTACAGCCCATTATAAGTCACCTAATTTGCATATCCATTTTTATAATGGCACAGACCCTGGGACTGTTTAGCAGTTCCCAGGGCACCATCAGCATCAGAAATGAAAAAAGGGGGCAAAAAGTTAGGGGGGTTCTTAAATCAGCCCAGGTTTCCCACATTTACCTAGATCCTACTGGAGTTTTGATAACCCTCTGCTATCTGAAAAAGCTTTCAATGATTCTTATGAAGAGTTTGTTTATGAATTTAATGTAGGAGAGACCTCCTTTCATTTTGTTTGGGATTCCTTTAAAGCTGCTTCTAGAGGTTTCACAATTAGTTACATTTCTAATAAATGGAAAGCTTTGGGAAAATAACCTACTTCCATTCTAAATGAAATCAAGCAATTAGAACATTAGTATTTTATGCCTAAGAATAACAAAACTGATTTAGATGTATTGATGGCAGTCAAGATTCAAATAAGTAAATGAGCTACGGAGAAAGCTTGTAGTACTCTCTTTAAGATCAATGCTAGAAATTATAAAGGTAGAAATACAACTGGTTCCCTGCTAGCTTACTTCCTAAAATGCAGAAAAAAAATAATCTTCCAGTAAAATGATTACCAATCAATCCGGCACTGTGTTCTTTCGTGATTCAGACGTAGATAGTTGTTTTTGAAATATTATCAAACCTTCTATAGCCCTAAATCTACTCCTTCTGAGGAATCTCTTAAATGCTTTTTCACTCAATCTTCAATGCACCAGTGCTCACAAATTGATTTTGCTCCTTTCGGGAGCCTAATATGAGTGGATTAACTCTATTTAGTAGTCAAATTTCTTCCATTAGGTAAGGTGACCGGACCTCATGAGTTCACAGTTGAATTTTATCTTCAGGTCTCTATATTGCTTTTCCCAAAATTGTTTTTACTAATTACTCAATTTCTTTCACTCAATAAATCCTCTTTTACGGAAGCTAGGATGTGCCTTATTTGAAGAAGGATAGGGACATTTCCCAATGCAAGAATTACTGTCCCATATCATAAATAAATTCAGATTGTAAAATGTTCATTAAAGCACTGGCCTTCAGATTTATTGATTTTATGCCCAGGTTAGTTGATGATACACAATCAGGCTTTATTAAAAATAGAAATATTGTGGATAATGTGCGGGTACTTGTGAACATCCTTAGAAAAGCACCTAAACTCGAACACTCTCTTGCAGCAGTAGCTTTGGTTGCTGAAAAGGCATTTTAATGGATAGGCTGGCAGTTTCTAATGCATGCTCTTCAATGTCACGAGTTTGGCCCATGATTTCTCCAACTAACTTCTTTATTATATTCCTCACCCTGCTTCTCTGTCTTGGTCAATGGTTTACAATCTGCATACTTCCCCCTTAAAAGAGGTACAAGGCAGGGTTGCCCCTTATCGCCCTTTCTGTTTCCCCTAGAACTTGAGCCTTTCTAATATAGACTAAAGGATTCTGAAGCCTTCTCTGGTTTCCAGCTAAATAATATGCACATTAAATTTACAGCATATGCCTATGACATTCTTCCTTATATCTCCAAGCTAGAATCCTTTCTTTTTCACTTCTGAAAAGAATTATGTACATATTCCAAGGTGTCTGGCTGCAAACTTAGAGCCAGATTTCAGAAAAGTAGCACTGCAACAAGTGCAGCACCACTTTTCTTGCACCCCTTAGTGCCCCTCTAAAGCCACAATGTGTGCGCCGTATCTAAGATACGGTGCACCATGGTGGTAGTAAGGGAACTAGCATAAGAGTTTTTGATGCTAGTTCGGAACTTTGCAGGAATAGTGTCAAAAATGTTTTTTTTTTTCAAATATATTTTTATTTAACTGTTTGCTGTTTTACATTTGTAGGTCATTTTACAGTAACGTTTTGTCATTATTATACACATCTCTTAAGTTGTCCGCACCACTGTTTTGCTTTGTTTGCATTGTGTTTCACAATTACTTGCTCAATTCAGTAGTTTAATAATACTTGTGTAATATTGCTCCCATCACTTAATCAATCCGACTTTATGGAGACAGTACTTACAATGCCCCTCGTTACTTTTAATATTGGTGACCTGATAACAGACTTAACTCCACTTCAAACTGTATATAGGCTTAATGGCTCATGTGGGTGTGGCTGCTTAGCTTCAGAGAGGGGGGGTTGACATAGAGTTTCATACTATGTAGGAGCAATCTATCTACTATTCCTCTCCCTCCTTCGTTCTTTTAGTTATTGCGTCCTGTCCTCTGTACTCGCTCCCTCTGCGCCCGGGCCAGCGGGGCTCTTGATGTTCCTCCCATCCTGTTTTCTGGAACTTTCGCTTACAAGCACATCAGGTGACCCTCTCAAGTGGTTCCTCCCATCCCCTCAGGTACCATTAGTCCCTTCGTTAGGCCGTCCCACCTTATCACTAGGTTTTCCCACTCCGGGGCGATGGGTGTCTGGTGGGCTCCCCTGGCCTCCTCGGCCTTAAGGACCTGTAGTTCAGCTCTGGACCATCTTGTGACATCGCCTCTCCATTCTGTCAATGAAGGGGGTGCATTCGACTTCCAACCCTTCGTAATCAGCCTTTTGTAAAGGGCCAGGGACAGGTCAAGGAAGCGACTCTCTACCCTGCTCCATTTGGCACTAGCTCTGAGGCCCAATAGACAAATGTCGGGGGTTGGCCGGAGTTCCGTACCGAACAGCTCCATGAGATTAGTCGTCATCGCCGTCCATCCCCTCTGGAGCATCGTGCATCCCCACATCATATGATCAAAGTCGGGTTCCCCGTCTCCACATCTGGGGCAAGTCCTGGGCTCCCCCCCGTATATGCGGTGCAGTCGTTGAGGAGTAAGGTATGTTCTGTGTAGATAGTTGTATTGTATGTATCTCAGCCTAGTGTTGCGTGAGATCACCCCAGGGTAAGCAAGTGCTCTAGTCTACTCTGACTCGGTCAGGTCCCGCCCAATTGTCTTCACCCATTTTTCTCTTAGGGGTCGCAGGGGATCCACTGCTACCTCTATCTGGGCCCTGTATATTTTTGCTATTAGGTGAGTTTCCTCTCCCTCTGTCAGCAGGAGGTGCAACACTCCGTGGGGAGCGGGTTCTGCATTGACCGTGGTCCAATGCTCCTTCAGGGTATGCACCAGCCTTCCAAAGAGTAAAAACTGTCCTATTGGGACCCCCCCCTCTACTACATCAGCAAAGCTCCTCAGCACCCCCTCCTTGAATAGCTCCCCCACTGTCTCTATCCCTGCTCTCGTCCAAGGCCCCAAACCCAGTCCCCCTGGCCCCTCCGCCCTTACGTCCAGAGCGACGGCCGCCAGCGGCAGAGCGGGAGAGTATGGTGGCCCCACTCCAGTCCTCCTCTCACATTGTTTCCAGCATCTCATCGCCACATTGTACATTATGTTGCCTCTAATGGGGGCCATCTTCCTGCCCGCCATATTTGCTGCAATCTGAGCTATGTCAATTTCACCGTTCGCGGTGGCCAGGTCCAGCCGCCCCCTACCCGCTAGCCAGCCGGCCACCCATTGTAACTGAGATGCCAGGTAATAGCCTACGAAATCTGGGGCGCCCAGGCCTCCCAACCTCGTCGGCCTACAAATGGTCGAGAGCGCAGTTCTTCTGCGGCCCTCATCCCATATTAGTTCTCTGAGCAAGGCGTTCAACTCTCGGAACCATGCCGCGGGGATCTGTAGTGGTAAGTTAGCAAAATAGTAGAGGAGGCGTGGTAGCATGACCATTTTTGAGAGCGCCACCCTGGCCATGATTGTTAGTTTTAATGATCTCCAAAACCCCACCGAGGAGCGCAATGATCTAAGCGTCCTGCCGAGGTTACCGTCCCTAAGATCGTTTAATTCGTGAAATATCTGTATGCCCAAGTATTTAAATGTCCGCGGGGCCCAATTTACGTCAGCTGGGCACGCATCTGGGCGTGCACTGTCTGACATCACGGGGAATACATATGTTTTCCTCCGATTAAGTCGGAGTCCCGATAGGCCCCCGAAGTCTTCCAGTATTCCCATTGCCCACGTGAGTCCTCTTGACGCGTCCCTCATGTAAATAAGTATATCATCTGCATACAGGGAGACTATATGTTCGGACGGACCCCAGATAATTCCCTTGCCCACGCCTTCACATCGCAGCTGCGATGCCAGGGGTTCGATTGCCAGGGCAAACAGTAGCGGGGACAAGGGGCAGCCCTGCCTAGTTCCCCTGTATACTGGGTATGCACTGGAGATCATCCTTCCGGTTTTAACTCTTGCTAACGGGGATGAGTACAGCAAGTCCACCCATTTTACCCAGTTCTCCCCCAGCCCCATTTTAAGCATCACAGTCCTTAAATAGTCCCATCTGATGGAATCGAAGGCCTTCTCGAAATCCACCGCGAGTAAGGCTCCCTCTGGCGGTCTCTGATCCCTGGGCATGTGCAAGATCGTAAACACCCTTCTCAGGTTCAGGGAGGTACTACGGCCGGGAACAAAACCATTCTGGTCAGCGTGCACTAACTTTGTCATGAGAGGGAGCAACCGGGCAGCCATTATCTTACTAAGTATTTTGAAGTCGCTGTTTAACATAGATAAAGGCCTAAAGTCCGTCACCGGAGCTTCCCTGTCTTTTGTCTTGGGGAGCGGTACCACTAAAGCCTCCCGCATTGTCTGTGGTAGTTCTCCATATTGCAGCGCCTCCGCGTACAACCCTGTCAATTGGGGGGCCAGCAGCAATTTGTATTTTTTATAGAAATCCATGGGGAGACCGACTGTCCCTGGGGTCTTTCCGGGTGCTAACTGTTCTATAGCTTCATTTACTTCCTCTAGTGTTACTGGTCCCCCCAGGCTGTCTCTCTCATCTGCGCTCAGTGTTGGTAGTGGGATTTGCTGTAGGTATCTATTGAAAGATTCCATCTGCAATTCGCTGGGTTTCCCGTACAACTGCGAGTAATACTCTCTGAACGCATCGTTTATGGAGCCCGGTCTGAGTCTGCGAGACCCCTCCCCGTCTATTACACATGTGATGGGCTCACCCTGCTCTCCCGGGCGGACCAGCCACGCCAGTAGTCTCCCCGATCTACCCTCTTCCGCATGTAGGGATGCTAGATATTTTTGCCTGTCGTGGCACCGGAGTTGCTCTTCAATGCGGGAGTGTTCCCTACAAGCTTGGTTATATTCTTCATTCTCCTGCGCTGTCTTCCCTTGACCCAACTCCCTCTCGTGCATATCCTTCTCCAGGTCATTCAATTCTTTTTCAAGTGTACGCCTCACCCCCACCGACTGCCCCAGGCAGAAGCCCCTTGTCACTACCTTAAGCGCCTCCCATTCTAAGGCCCTAGAAGGAGTAGACCCCTTATTCGTCTCAATATATTCTGCCAAGTGGCCGCGTAGGGCCTCTCTGTACGCCTGGTCCTCAAGTGCTGAGGGAGAAAGCCTCCATGATGGTATAAGGGGTCTATCCTCCGACATCCTCATCGTTATTAACAAGGGATTATGATCAGACAAAGTGCGGGCTAAGTATTCTGAGCGTGTCATATTACTTATCAGGCCTGCTGTGCAGACTACTCTGTCAATTCTGGTATGCACTCGGTGGAGACCCGAGTAGTATGAATATTCACTAGACGTTGGGTGGTGCATTCGCCAGACGTCCGACAACCCCCACATGTCCAGCCACTCACTCAGCCTTCTGGCTGTTTTGATTGTCGCTGCCCCATGCAGAGGCGGGGTGGACCTGTCCAGATTTGTGTCTAGTACTGCATTGAAGTCCCCCCCTACTAATAGCTCCCCAGCGCTTTGGCGTGTGAGGTGTCTCGATAGGCTCGTCATAAAGGGGACCTGGTCTTGGTTGGGGGCGTATATGCAGCTTAAGACTATTGGGATACCTTGTAGCTTCCCTTCCAATATCACGAATCTTCCCTCCCGGTCTATATTGGAAGAGGTCAATATGAAGGGGACCCCCGCTCTGATCCATACTAAAGCGCCCCTTGCATAAGCTGAGTATTCTGTTGCAAACACCTGCCCCCTCCACCTGCGCCTTAACTTCTCTCCCTCTCCTGACGCCAGGTGTGTTTCCTGTAGTAATGCCACCTGTACTCCCCTTCTCTTTAAGTAAGAGAGTATTTTGTGCCTTTTAGCTGGAGTGCCCATCCCCCTAACGTTCCAGGTCAATAAATTATAGTCCGCCATTGCATGATTTCATTCTGGTGACAATACCCCCGCTTCTCCCCAGTCGCAAGGATATTTTCCCACATCATCATGTCTTTGCCGCAGTCAAATTCCGCCACCCACATTGCCATATTAACTTGTAACTGTGTATCCCAACTCCCCATCCCCAGGGCACCTCCTAACCTGTAGGCTGCCCAGTAAACTATGCAACCGTGCAACTTGTTCAACTTTTGATCAGCGGTACTCGCCATTTTGAATGGGCGAGGTTCTGTTCCGGGGGGTGGCCAAGTCCGGAGGGGCCGCCATTACGCTTGACATGCCCAGTCCCCGGCGCCTTCCGCAGGCCCTGGCTAGCCAAGTTCGTCAGCTGTTTGTGGGGTCACCTTCGGGGCTCGGGCTGAATGCTCCAGGTCTTCCGCAGAGGACACCAACGTGTCGTCCGTTTCATTCCCAGAACCTTCCTGAGGGGATGCCTCCCCACCCATGCGTGCTGCCGCTTCCAGTGCTTCCTTCCTGCCTTTCTCTTTCTGTGTTTGTGTGGACGCCAGTCGTCTGCGGTCTCTGGTCTTCCTTCCCTTCAGGGCTCCGTGAGCATTGCCACCGGTCGGGCCCTCTCCAACGGGACCCCCCGCCTGAGGGCCACGTGACTCAAGCCATTCCCACGCCTCCTCAGGGGATTGGAGGAATGTTGTCTTCCCTTCCAGCATCACTCTCAATCTGGCTGGGTAGAGTAGCGAATACTGGATTCCCTCCTCTCTTAGGGCTCTCTTAACTGCCAGAAACGAAGACCGCTTGTTTTGCACCTCCAGGGTAAAGTCCGGGAACAGTGTCACCTCCCCATTTGCGACTTTAAATGGGCCCGTCTCCCTGGCCCTTTGCAGGAGGGAGTCCCTGTCTCTGTAGTGTAAGAGTTTAGCTATCACGGCCCGGGGGGGTCTCCCCGGGGCAAGGGGCCTCGCCGGCACCCGATGTGCTCATTCCAGCGTGTAGAATGGGGTCAAGCGCCCCGGCGCCACTGAGGTACTGAACCATTTCTCCAGAAATTCAACAATGTTCTCCCCCTCAGCCCCCTCCGGGAGGCCCACCACGCGCACATTGTTCCTTCTGTTCCTCCCCTCCGCATCTTCAGCTCTTTTTTCGAGTCGCGCCACTCTGTCGGCCAGGGAGGTCACTTCAGCCCTCAGGTCTTTCTGCTTTGGTGCTATCTCGGCCAGTACAGTTTCTGTCTCTTTGACTCTGTCTGCCAGTTTATGGTGGTCCGCTCTCAGTAGGCTCACCTCCACAGCTACTTGACTGATCTCCCGTTGCAACGTTGTTTTGGTGTCTTCGATCGCCCCGAGTATTTTATCTAAAGTATCCTGGACTTTGATCTGCATGTGGCCCTGTGGGTCCGAGTCATCGCTCCCGGACTGAGCTGCAGCGGCCATGGTTCTGTTCTTGTGGCGGCTCCTGGGGGGCATCTGATCAACAGCGGACCTCGCCCCGACAGCTGCCCCAGCTGTTTCAGTTGTTCCGCTTCGGAATGCTTCTCCCCAGGCGCTCTACGTTTAAGCGCTATCCATCTCAGCTCCAGGTCCTTTAGCCCGTCATGGACTCTCAACTGTCACTCTTCATCGTGGCACTAAATTTCCTCCCGCTTGTCTCCCTTGTTGCACCAGGAACACTTCTGTGCTCAGTCCTACTCCTTTATGGATCTCCAGTACTCCAATGCGCCCGGGGGAGTCCACGGTTCAACCTTTTAGGCAATCCGCCCCTCGCCCCCGGGGGCGCGATCCGCCATCCGCCAGCTTCATCAGTCGGCCCTTTTTCCTCGCTTGCTTGATCCTATCTTCTGGGTTCCTCAGCCCCGGGTACTCATTCAACCCCCATGGGTCACGGGCCACCTCCGTCCGGGGCCACCCCGATCCGGCCCCCGGCTCGGTCAAACCAGCCACCATGCATCTAGCTCACCGGTGTCTGCAGGGGTCCACCAGGTCCCGTGATCCCTCGTTCTCTCCGCTTCTTCGGTGTGTACCAGGGCCCAAAGGCCCACCTCAAGTCAAGCAGCCCCGCAGTTTGACCCCGGGTCACGTCGCTACCTCGAAATCGTTCCACACTGCCTCTCTCTCGCTCTTGGCCTCGCTTCGTCCCCAATCCTTCCTAGGGGCCTCGTCCGTGGCCCAGAGCAGCACCACTTCACCACCCGTCAGAGTGCGACTTCCGCTGGGCCACCAGAACCCAAATGGCATCTCCACCCCAGCTCGTAGTCTCCGCCGGCAACCTCCGCTTTCTTCAGCCTCCGGGTCGCCTCAACCTGCAGCCCTGCCCGTGGCCGCGGCCCCGATCACGGGCCTGCCCCCTGTGTTCTTCTGGGGTCACCCGTATCCAGTGTCTCAATCTCCGTGCGCCTCCACAGTGCGCGATTCCACCTGGGCCCTCACCACTTCGGCCCCCAGGGCCGCCGCAGGGGCCCACACACGCTCGGCCCTCTCCTCTGGTCCACGCAAGGCCTCCGGGCCGCCTCAACCTACGGCCCCGCCCAAGGCCGCGACCTCGATCCCGTTCCTGCCCCCTCTGTTATTCCGGGGCCGTGCGCTTCTAGTGGCACAGTCTCTGTGCGCTTCAGCTGTGCGCGATCTCACCTGGGCCCCCTGGCCCCCGCCAGCACCTCCGCCGCTGCCGGAGAGCCTGCTCGGCGCCTCCCGCTGTTCTGTGCCGTCCGTGCACTCACCACTTCGGCTCTCGGCACCACGCAAGGCCGCGGCCTCTGTCACGTGCTCAGGCCCGCAGACTCCGAAGTCCCCGACGGGCAGATTCGGCACCCCCGGGGTCGCCGCAGGGGCCCACACACGCTCGGCCCCCTCCTCTGGTCTCGCCCCGCAGCCTGGACCTCATTCGGCCCGGGGAAGGCACGATTTTGACTTTCTATTCGCCGGCCCCTCCGGAGCTAAGAGTTCAGGCGTGCGCCATCTCCGGGTCCTTGGCCACGCCCCCCAATAGTGTCAAAAATGTTGATGCTAATCCGGCAGAGCCCTTTAAGGCCTATTGTAAACAACAGTGTGCCTCCTTTTAAATCCTGCTCTGAGCAGGCATTAAAAGTGCTGAAAACATGATGCAAAGAAATCCCTTTGATTTCTTTGCACCATTTTCTCACCCCTCCCAATTGGGGAACGGCCACTCTGCATTCATTATACCTGGTACATGCATTATGTACCACAAAGGGTTACAAAGTGGCACAATGCATGCATTGCACCACTTTGTAAATGTGGTGCAGCAAATCTGGCCTCATTGGGCCACATTAGCATAAAAACAATGACACTAATGTAACACAAGGAGGCGCTAGGGGCTCTCAAATCTGCCCCTTAAGATATAAAATTCTGAAATGAAAACATCCTTAAAAATGTCTTTTGCTGGAATGGCTTCCCATGAAACGCTGATAAGATCAAATGCCTAGCAATCTTGTATCACAACAATCTCAGAGACACACTCCATTCTGATATGAGTGTTCTTCTTGAAAAAATTTAAAAACTTAGCAAGGACGGTCACCTCTATTCTTGTCATGGAGTGGCCGTCTTGATACAATTAAAATGATGGTACACTTCCTATCATTAATTTCAGTCTCCTGATGCTACCTGTTAAAAAACCTAGCAAATATTTTATAGCTATCAATAAGCTTTATCTAGATTCTTGTGGAATGGGAAACCGTCTTGTAGTTCCTTACAGTGCCTGAAATTACCTAAACATTCAGGAGGGGTCAACTGTCCTGATTTCTTCCTCTATCACAAAGCCTTTGGTATTAAGCAAAGTCAAGGTTGTTTTTCTTGATTCTCCAGACTCTCAATCCAAATCGTGGCATCAGTTGGAGCTTGCGCTTATCTCTCCATTCTCTCATACACATATACTACATAGGTTCCACCCCTAAAGTATTGAATACCTGCAGTTATTTCACAGTACTGCTCTCTTTTCAAACCTTATTTAGTAGCTCATCTCTCTTAATCTAAGCAATTTGTTTAAAGCCCTGTTTGGTAAAAATAAAAGGCTGGCAGCAAATGGCAAATATCTCTTGTGACAAAATTGGTTAAACAAAGGTATATTTTCAATCTCTCAATTACTTTCCCATATCAACTTTATTATCCCATTTGATACCCACTCCTCTTCCTTCAATCTCTCTCTGTAATAGCTTTTGGAATCTCTACTATACCTCATTCGAGTCTCTCTCCATACCACTTCCATTCAGGGATGATTTATGCAGCCTTCCCACAGCCCTTTCGAATCATCTTTAATTGATAAAAATCTGATAACACTCCCATCTGACAGATGCAATCCAAACTGGAACTTTTATGGGAATCTGATTAGATTTCCGGTTGGCCTTTATCATTCTGGTAGAAAATATGGGAAAAATGTATTCTACTGCACCCCCCCAATCCTACTCAATCATAATATTACTTCTGTAACAGACTCCATTATACACCAGCACATTTGTTTAAACTCATATTGCTCAAAAAGGATACCTGCTGGTGCTGTAGTACCAATCCTAGTACCTACTTTCACATGTTCTTTCAATTTTCGAAGCTGTCTCAATTTTGGGAGCTGGTATGGACAAGAATATGGGACATCATTCAGGTTCATACTCCATTCTCCATTGCAGGCTTGTTCCTTGGGGGTTTGAGTAATTTATCGCCTCAAGGAAAACTGATTTGCAAACTAGTTGTTTTGTTGATTGCGATTACATTTAATTGGAAATATTCAGATGATATTACCCTTTAACAGTGGTGGAATTTGGTATGTCACAACCATCAAATGGATTGCTACAATTTGTGTTCTACATTATTATGAGTCAAACATGAATCATTGTGGCAAACATTGACTCAAAGTTTGACTTTCCATGCAAGTATAACAGTTTAATTACCTAATGTCTTTGAGTTCATAATATGAAGGTTATTGATATGCTAAAATCAACACTGATTGTATTGTTCTTTCTATTATATAATGTAATTATAAATGGTGTTTGGAAGTTACTTTTACAATATATTACAAATATTGCAGTTTGTCCTCTTCTTCTTCCTCCTCTTATCTATTTTTGACTCTCTCTCTTCACTCTACTCACTCCTTAACTCTTTTGTTTCAATTTGTCCTTAGATTACATGCTGTACAGTCCATTTTGAACTTTAATAGTATTATTTCCATTCTTTAGGTTAGCATATTGTATCACTTGCCTTCTCCACTGTGTCTAATTTAGTTAATGGACTGGCTTGCTGGAATTAATGTACATCTTTATTATTTCAATAAAAATACTAAACGTAAAAAAAAAAAGACAAAATGTATAAGAGTGAGTGCAGTGTCTGAATGGGGGGGTGAAGTGAGGATGTGCAGTCTGGAAGAGTGAAAAGAGGGTGCTGAAAATGAGAGAGCTGAGGTTTAAGATTAGTAGATGGATGAGATATGTAGAAAAAAAGAGGAAACATGTCTCACATAAAGTGCACACAAATTGCACACAAATGAAGACCAATGCTCCTTCCACATTGAATTCACAGTCTCACAATTTCAGAATTGAAATGTTTTCAATATTAATTATTCACAACAAAATCATTGTTGTTGCTCAATTATCTTTAAAACCTAACGACTGTTGATGAAACCAATAGCCCTGGCAGCGTTTAGGTGTAGGTGTGTTCATCTGGATGCAATAACAGAAAGCTCAGATAGAAATCAAAATACTGGTTGGGTGGCACACTATGGTAATCACAGAACTTTATTTGCGTTTAAGCCATACCCTTGGAAGAGACCTCAACTTTTTTCATTTCACATTAAGCCGTCTGTACATATTACAATCTGTCTGACTGCAGCCAGCAGCTGTGGGTGCTTCCTGAGGCCTGATTAGAGCATTTTCTTCCAAATCCGATGCTCCATGCAGTTCATGACACTGGGTAGGCACACAATTTAAAGGACTTGAAGGTGTTGCAGTGTACAATTTGTACGCTATAGGAACTGTTGAACATCTTAATACAGTAAGATACGGGACGGTTTTTAATGTGTTTATGTATTTCAAGAACAGACATTCACAATTGTTTTATAAATCTTTTTGCTTTCTCACTAAATTCATTAGTAAAATCTGCTATATCATTCACAATTTGTCAATCAAAAAAAAAAAAAAAAGGAAGGAGCACCTCGAATACCACTTTCTCCATCTAGATTGCTTGCTTAAGTCACTACAGAAAAGTACACCCAATTTTTACACTCCACCACTTGCAAACGTAATCAACTGCCACTGCATTTATCCAAAAATATTGTTCAAGAGGGGTAACAAGATCCCTTAACCATGTAGATGTTTTCATTCTAGGTTTTTAAACATTTTTTCTGCTTAACTGACTTCTGTATTCCTTGTCTTTTCCTTTTTGAAGTTTGATAACAAAATATGTATACCTTCACATATGGACACTCTCCTATTTGTCACTTGTGTACTCATGGTTAACATA
The DNA here is from genome assembly GCF_031143425.1 of Pleurodeles waltl. Taxonomy (NCBI): domain Eukaryota; kingdom Metazoa; phylum Chordata; class Amphibia; order Caudata; family Salamandridae; genus Pleurodeles; species Pleurodeles waltl. Next base: position 705,718,739 of record NC_090449.1, on the reverse strand, counting down.
TGTCCTAAAAGAAAATCTTATCCTCTACTGCTTTAACATGTGTTGGTAAATCTCCTACATTTGAAGAGCCCATGCTGTCCAACTCTTTTTTGCATTGGCATACTGATGTTTCCCATCAGTGAGCTGAACAATAATTCAAACTCACTGAGATTCCACTTGGTTTGATGATTTGGGACCTCATAACTGGTTTTTGAGGTTAAGGGGCCAGCCAAAGATTATTCCACTTTTGGAGAGCAACTACTGCCCACTATTTGTGAACATTTAGAGACTGTTTTGGTGACAGAACACTTCTAGTAAGCAGTGTTAGACTTTTCATCTTGGGCGTGGTCTCCCTTAACTTTTTGCCTCTGTTTTCCAGGTTGTTGATGTGTGCTGGACTCTGATTTTGCTGTTTTTGTTACTCTGTGCACCTAACCACTGCTAATCAGTGCTAAAGTGCAAATGCTCCTTTATAAAATGTGTATGTAATTGGCTTATCCAAATTGGCATATTTGATTTATTAGTAGTCCCGACTACAGTGCACTAGATGTGCCCAGGGATTGTATATCAAATGCTACTAGTGGGGCTGCAGCACTGGTTGTGCCACCCACATAGAAAGTTCTCTAATCATGTCTGAGACCTGCCACTGCAGTGTCTATGTGTGCAGTTTTAACTGTAAATTTGACTTGGCAAGTGTATGCACTTGCCAGGCCTAAACCTTCCCTTTTCTTATATGTAAGGCACCCCTAAGGTAGGCCCTAGGTAGCCCTAAGGGCAGGGTGCTGTGTATGGATAAGGTAGGACATATAGGTGGTCATTACAACCCTGGCGGATGGTGTTAAAGCAGCGGTAAAACCGCCAACAGGCCGGCGGTAAAAAAATTGCAATTACGACCGTCGTGGAAACCGCCAACAAAGACAGCCACTTTAACACTCCGACCGCCACAGCGGTACAAACTAACAGCGCGGCGGTCACCGCCAACAGACAGGCGGGAGACAATGTACCACCCACAGTATCACAACCTACCAATCCGCCACCTTTTCCGGGGCAGATTCACCACGGATAAAAACACAGCGGAAATAGGAATTTCGAAGGGAAACGCTCACCTCTACACACCCCACGAGGAACGAGGACACCATGGACCCGGAACTCCAAATTCTACCTGCGATAGTCTTCCTGTTCCTCTACCAGGAGCACGAACGCCGGCGGCGAAGACCACGTTGAGTACTGCACCTACGACACAGGGGAGGGGGGAGGCAAAAAACAGGGACACACACATGCAACACCCCCACCCTCACCCACTACAACACACAAAAATGCATAGCAATACATCACAGTAACACCCCCCAAATGCGCCTGAAGAATGCAAAGACAGTAGAAAATGAGTGTAACCATTGTAATATATTAAAAACAAGTAGGCAGAAAAAATATATATACACTATGTACAAAATATATACCAAGCATAGTAGTCCAGGTAGTGCACTAAGATAGTCCGTGGAACACTGGGACCACACAGTATGGGCGAGGCCCACACAAGATCCCGACCATGATGGAGAGAACACTGCAGGGGCATCAGAGAGCAAGAAAACAGGCACTTCAGGGGGAGGGAAAGGGGGGGCACCTTAGCCGCTTGAGTGCACGACGCTAAATCCACAAGGGGGCCACATGCCCACTGTTCCATCCTGGGGAGTGCAAAGCCACAGTCTCACAAGTCTCTACAGTGGGTGGGTTGCCCACTGTTCCATCCTGGGGAGTGCAAAGCCACAGTCTCTCAAGTCTCTTCAGTGGGTGGGTTGCCCACTGCCAGATCCCGGGGAGTGCAAAGCCACAGTCTCACAAGTCTCTACAGTGGGTGGGTTGCCCACTGTTCCATCCTGAGGAATGCAAAGCCACAGTCTCTCAAGTCTCTACAGTGGGTGGGTTGCCCACTGTTCAACACTGGGGAGTGCGAAGCCACAGTCACTCAAGTCTCTACAGTGGGTGGGTTGGCCACTGTTCAATCCTGGGGAGTGCAAAGCCACAGTCCCACAAGTGGATGACAGTCTCCACTGGTTATGGAAGAGGCATGGTGCCCAGAGTGCTTCATCCTGCTAAGGACAGAGGTAGTGGATGTATCTCTCCACTGGTTCTGGAGGGGGCATGGTGCCCAGAGTGCTTCATCCTGTTAAGGACAGAGGTAGTGGATGTCTATCTCCACTGGTTCTGGAGGGGGCATGGTGCCCAGAGTGCATCATTCACCCCGTGACGGACTCAGTTGCGTCAGTGCCCCTGTCGCTCATGGGCTAGCGGTGCTTGAGATGGCGGTGCCCTGTTCAGCGGTGCTTGAGATGGCGGTGCCGTGTTCAGCGGTGCCTCAGATGGCGGACTCCACTGCAGGGTCTCAGCTGCTGGCGGTCCTTCATGGCCCAGCGGGGCTGGCGGTCCTTCATGTCCCAACGGGCCTTTTGCTGGCGGTCCTTCATGGCCCAGCTGGGCTTGAGCTGGCGGTGGCCTCCTGGGCAGCTGGGCTGGTGCTGGCGGTGGCCTCCTGGGCAGCTAGAATGATTGCGGTCTTCTCCGCCGTGCAGCTCTTCCCAGACTTGCCAGGTTTCTTGTGGCCCTTCCCCACCTTGGAAGGTGTCACAGCTGACTCCACACTCCCAACGGGACCCTTGGGAGCAGCTTTGGTGGCTGGAGTCTTCACCCTCTCCCGCCGGGCACTGGCCAACTTCTGATGCTTCACAGGTGGGGGACCGTCTGTGCTGGGCCTCCGTGCCACACTGGCTGCCCTGGTGGCCAGTGCACTCCAGATTCCAGTGACTACAGGCACCACTGGTCCCGGAGATGTTGTGGCTGAGGTGCTAGTTCGGGACCTATGAGACGGACGGGGTGGGGGAGGTGTGAGAAAGAGGTCAAGGGTGGACAGGAAAAGTTTTTGGGACACACTGGGATGGGTAGCTGGAGGGGGTTTGAGAGTGGAGGACGAGGAGGTGGTTGTCGGAGGTGTACGTTGGTGACTTTGGGTGAAGGTGCATGCGCTGGAGGCTGTCGTGAGGTGAATGGCTGTTGGGTGGGTGTGTGCCTGCATTTGTGTATTTTGGGAGGGGGTGTCACAGACACACTGGGAGAGGACACAGGGGACGTGTGAATGGTAGTGGGGGTGGTGACTGCACATGAGCGGGGTGTGGTGGTGGGTGTGCTGGAGAGGGACGTAGTGGCTGTAGAGGTAGTGCATGCAGGTGTGAGTGTAGACGAGACTGGGAGGGAGGAGGGAGACGAGGAGGAGGGGGACACAGTGGAGGCAGTGGATGTTGGTGCTTCTGCATGTGTGTGATGCTTGCGTGAGTGCCTGTGGGATGTGTGGTGCTTATGTTTGCCTGAGCTTCAATTGTGTGTTGAGGTGTGTGCATGTTGGTCTGTAGGTGTGCTTGGGATAGGCTGAGGTACAGGGGATTGGGTCGGGTGGAGGAAGTTGGAGGGGGGAGGCTAGAGACGGGGTCAATGGATGCCATCACTGCTGAGGCCAGAGTCTGAAAAGCTTGGTGAAGGGCCGCCTGACCAGAATGAATGCCCTCCAGGAATGCATTGGTTTGTTGCAACTGCCTCTCTACACCCTGGATGGAATTCAAAATGGTAGACTGCCCAACAGTGAGGGACCTGAGGAGGTCAATGGCCTCCACACTGGGGCAGCAGGGGTGACTGGGGCAGGGCCTGAGGTGCCTGGGGCGAAGGTGATGCCCACCCTCTTGGGTGAGCGGGCACGGGACAAAGGCTGAGGGGCTGCTGGGAGGGCGGTGCTGGTGGGGGGGTGGCGGCTGTACCTGTAGATGCGGGTGGCACAGATGTTGCCACCACCACAACGGAGCTCCCATCAGAGGATGAGTCCGTGTCGCTGGTGTCAGCTCCTGTTCCCGCCATGGAGCTCTCCTCACCCTCCGTCCCACTGGTGAATTCAGACTGCGTAGTGTCGCCCTCCAGGGCCATGTGGGATGCAGCTGCCTCGTGCTCCGTTGCCACTGCTCCTCTGCCTGATGATGCTAATGCACACAAGAACAGGGAGACCACAAAAAGGGGGGGGAAGACAGAAGAAAGACATGTTGAGTGCATGCATTACCGCTACCGTTGGCGGACACTACAGACACAGAAGCCCCCTCCACTACGCCACGCTCTTGGGCTCCACTGTTCAATTTCTGTGAAATGGCCTACAAGGCAATGGACGACCTCTGCACACATAGATGACACAGGGGCATGACTACCTGTACTTGGCACTACATAGAGATGGGCTGGGATGCCACATGGCCTGACTTACGGAGGGCCTTGCCAACGGAACTCGCCCTGGCCTAGGGAAACCCACAGCCCTCCTCCCCCACCCAGACACCTCCACTGCGTGCAAAGTCAGCAGAATGAGAGTGTACTCACCCCCCTGTGTCTGCTGTGATGCCCTCAAGCGCCCATCCAACTCCGGGTAGGTCACGGCCAGGATCCTGAACATCAGGGGGTTCATGGTGCGACGGGCACCTCTCCCACGTTGAGAGGCCATCCCCAGCTGAACCTCCGCCATCTTCTTGTTCCAACGGCGAATGTCCTCCCATCTTTTCCGGCAGTGGGTGCTCCGTCTGTGATAGACCCCCAGGGTCCGGACATCCTTGGCGATGGAACGCAAAATATCTTTCTTCTGGTGGGCGCTGACCTACATGAAATGTACAGGGGAAAAGGAGAAGTTATTACCAACTTCACCATCGAAGTGATTGGCCCCCATCCCTACCCTTGCCATGTGGCACATGCATTCCCCGTCTTTCATGCATGCAGCATTCTCCCCCCTTCCTTCTTACATCCAGCCCTCTCCACACAGGCATAGCCCATACAGCATGCTCCCAGTATACTTACCTGTTTGTCTGGAGGACTGTAGAGTAGCGTGTACTGGGTGAGGACCCCATCCACGAGTATCTCCAACTCCTCCGATGTGAAGGCAGGGGCCCTTTCCCCAGACACTCGAGCCATTGTCTCTTCCAGACCGAGGTCACAGCAGCACTTGCAGTGTAGGTCCTCTCCTGTCGAAGATCAGGTATCGAGTGATTGAAGTGACAGAAAATGGCGGTCACGCCCGCGGCGGTGCGTACCATCACCGCCGGCGTACATCGCCATTGGCTCCTGGGACCCATGGGGTCCAATATTAACCAATGTAGCACTGCGTCTCAGTCTTCGACCGCCTACTGCGACGGTGTCCAACGCCAGCGCAGTTACCTCACATCCCATTGTCCCACTTTACAGGTCAGGCAGCCGCCATTTCAGGGGGCCCACATGGCTTCATTTCCAGCTGCGTCACTCATACCTAGGCCTAGACTCAACACATATACAGGCCACCTTTTGTGTATGATAGGTGTTCTGTGTAAACTGTGGGTACGTACCTCTGAGTTGTTTGACTCTGTGATCGCTGTTGTCCTTCATAGGCACTGTCCGCTGGGACATGTGAGGAGACGGCAGCATCCTCCGGTGTACCGACCGTTGGTGGACCTGTCAACAATGGAGGAGCGACATTTGATTATCACCTACAGGCTTGACTGTGCCACAATCCAGGAACTGTGTACCCAGTTGGAGCCAGACCTGATGTCAGCAATCCGCCATCCCACAGGAATCCCCCCTCAAGTGCAGGTGCTGTCAGTGCTCCATTTCCTTGCAAGTGGTTCCTTTCAGACAACAGTGGCCATGGCATCTGGGATGTCCCAGCCTATGTTTTCCAACGTATTGTCCAGAGTGTTGTCTGCCCTTCTGAAACACATGCAGAGCTACATTGTTTTCCCTCAGGTGGAGGATTTGCCTACAGTGAAAGGTGATTTTTATGCCCTGGGACACATCCCCAACATCATAGGTGCCATTGATGGGACACATGTGGCTTTGGTACCCCCCCACAGGAGTGAACAGGTGTACAGAAACCTGAAGAGTTATCATTCTATGAATGTACAGATGGTATGTTTGGCAGACCAGTACATCTCCCTTGTGAATGCCAAGTTCCCTGGCTCAGTGCATGACACCTACATCCTGCAGCATCCCTTATGTGATGGGTCAACTCCAGAGGCACCGTGTGTGGCTATTAGGTGAGCACCTGGAAGCAAGTTAGTGGGAATGGTTGTCTGGGGATATCCCTCCAGGTTAGTGCGTGTCTAACAGTTGTCCCTCACCATTTGCAGGTGACTCTGGTTACCCCAACCTGTCATGGCTACTGACCCCAGTGAGGAATCCCAGGACAAGGGCAGAGGAACGCTACAATGAGGCCCATGGGCGAACAAGGAGGGTGATCGAGCGGACCTTCGGCCTCCTGAAGGCCAGGTTCAGGTGCATCCATATGACAGGTGGATCCTTATTCTACTAACCAAAGAAGGTGTGCCAGATCATCGTGGCCTGCTGTATGCTTCATAACTTGGCTTTGCGATGACAGGCGCCTTTTCTGCAGGAGAATGTTCCATATGGCGGTGTTGTTTCAGAAGTGGAGCCTGTGGACAGTGAAGACGAGGAAGCAGGGGAAGAAGACATGCACAACAAGGACTCAGTGATCCAGCAATATTTTCAGTGAGACACAGGTAAGAATACAGAGCTGTCTACTACATGTACTTTAACACTACTACCTCTCTACTGTTTGTCGATTTCACCCAGTGTATGGTCACTGAGTTGTCACTTTCCCTTATGATTTCACAGATGTGGGTCCCACTCTGTGACATCTGCTTAGATTCCTCATGGACTAGAGCTGTTTTGACATAGGTATGTTGACACTAAACTTGAAAGAGCATTTTGTCACTGTAATTGCTAATACACTATTTCGATATTGCAGACAGACTCCAGATTGTTTTGTGCTTTAAGTGTGTTTATTTAAGTGCTCAATGTTGGAGGGGTTAGTGAAATGGTGAGGGGTGATGGCGGAGGAATGTCCATGGCAGAGTCCAGTCTATTAGTCTCACAGGTTCATTGCCCAAAGGGGCATAGGAAGTGGAGCTGGGGCAGTTTCAGTGTGGACAGGGTGACAATCAGGGTGGTCTCATTTATTGGCGGGGGTCTTGGCTTCGTGCTCTGTCTTTGTCCTGGATCTCAGGGACCGTTTGCGGGGTGGTGCTCCCTCTGCAGGGGGTGGGGTGCTGGTGTGGTGGTCCTGTGGCGGTGCCTCATGTCCACTAGCGCGGGCGGAGGTTGTGGGCAGTTCATCGTTCATGCTAGTGTTAGGGGCCCCTTGTTGTGCCACAGTGTCCCTCCTGGTGTTCACAAGTTCCTTCAGCACCCCTACGATGGTGCCCAGGGTGGAGCTGATGGTTCTGAGTTCCTCCCTGAAGCCCATATACTGTTCCTCCTGCAGGCGCTGGGTCTCCTGAAACTTGGCCAGTACTGTTGCCATTGTCTCCTGGGAGTGGTGGTAGGATCCCATGATGGAGGAGAGGGCCTTGTGGAGAGTGGGTTCCCTTGGCCTGCCCTCCCCCTGTCGCACAGCAGCCCTCCCAGTTCCCCTGTGTTCCTGGGCCCCCATCCCCTGGACCGTGTGCCCACTACCACTGCCCCCAGGTCCCTGTTGTTGTTGGGGTGGTGAGTTATCCTGGGTTCCCTGTAGTGGTGGACACACAGCTGATTGATGTGTCCTGGGGACGGAGGTATGGGCCCGCTGGGTGGGTGCTGTGCTGGTGTTTCCAGAGGGTGCAAGGTCTGTAGTGGCTTGTGACTGGGTGATGGGAATTGACTGTCCCGAGGTCCCCGATGGGCCGGGCTGGTCATCTAGATCCAGTTGGACAGAGGTGCTGTCATCACTGTGGGCCTCTTCTGTTGGTGGTGTGGACATGTGTGGACCCTCCTGTCTGGTGACGTTGGGTAGGGGTCCTGCAGGGGTATAAAAATATGGTTATTACATCTGTGTGTGTCATGGTGTGCAATGGGTGGGTGACCGTGTACCCCAGTGCCTGCATTCCTGTGTGAGACCTTGTGTGAGGATGGTTTAGGGGTTTGTATGGGCATGTGCAGTGGGCATGCTTTAGTGATGGGTGTCCATGCTTCGTTGTTGCATGCAGGGCTTGGTGTTGGGATGGGTGGTTTGTGATATTGGAACATATGTGAGGAGTTGGGGTGCTGGGGGTGAGGGTGAGGGTGGGGGTATGTGATAGCATGCAGGTAGGGTGGGGGTTGTAATAATTAAGATTTGACTTACCAGAGTCCATTCCTCCACCTACTCCTGCGAGGCCCTCAGGATGCAGAATCTTCAAGACCTGCTCCTCCCATGTTGTTAGTTGTGGGGGAGGAGGTGGGGGTCTGCCGCCAGTCCGCTGTACCGCCAGGTGTTGTCTTGAGACCACGGAACGCACCTTCCCCCGTAGGTCGTTCCACCTCTTCCTGATGTCCTCCCGATTTCTTGGGTGCTATCCCAGTGCGTTGACCCTGTCCACTATTCTTCGCCCCAGCTCCATCTTCCTTGCAATGGTGATGTGCTGCACCTGTGATCCGAATATCTGTGGCTCTACCCGGACGATTTCCTCCACCATGACCCTGAGCTCCTCCTCCGAGAACCTGGGGTGTGTTTGCCATGCCATGGGGTGGTGTAGGTGATGTGTGGGGTGGAGTGTGTGGTGATATGTGTGCTGATATGTAGTGGTGTGTAGTGTGAGGTGCGTGGAAGTTCTGTGGGGGATGGTGTTGTGTGCCTGTGGATGCTGTTGTTCTTGCTGGTGCTCTCTCTCTGGCCTTCTCTCTGTAATTGTGGTCGTAGGGGTTTGTGGGTGATGTGGGTGTGTGTTTTATATTGTATTGGGTGTGTGGGAGTGGTGTGTGTATGTGTATCAGGTGTGTGTATTTCAAATTGTCCAATGTGGGTGTGTTTTGTAAAAGTGTGTGTATTTTGAGCGCAGCGGTGTGTACCGCCAATGGAATACCGCGGTTAAAAGACCGCCGCGTGGATTCGTGTGTCGTGATAGTGTGGGCGTATTTCTGTTGGCGTGCCGGTGTCGGTTTTGTTTTAGCAAGTTTATCACTGACCTTTGGTGTGGCGGACTTGTGTGGGTGTCTGAATTTTGGCGGATTCCGAAATGTGGGTCATAATAGCTGTGGCAGAATTCCGCGGCCGCGGCGGTGTGTTGGCGGTCTTCTGCACGGCGGTATGCGGCTTTTACCGCCAATGTTGTAATGACCTCCATAGTAATGTGTTTTATATGTTCTGACAGTAAAATATTGCTAAGTTCATTTTTTCACTGTTGCAAGGCCTGTACCTCTCATAGGTTAACATGGGGGCTACCTTTAAATCTGATTAAAGTATAGATTCCCTTTGGGAGTGGATGGACATGTGGAGTTTGGGGTCTCTGAGCTGATAATTTAAAAATACATCTTTTGCTAAAGTTGATTTTAAGATTGTGTGTTTGAAAGTGCCACTTTTAGAAAGTGAGCATTTTCTTGCCTATACCATTTCTGTGACTCTGTCTGTTTGTGGATTCCCTGTCTGGGTCAGTTTGACAGTTGGGCTGGTTGCACCTCACACTAGACAGTGACACAAAGGGAGCTGGGGTGTAGCCTGCATTTCCCGATGAGTCATCTGTGCTAGGAGGGAGGGGAGGAGTGGTCACTCACACCTGAAAGGGCTGTGCCTGCCCTCACACAATGCAGTCTCCAACCCCCTGGGGAGTGTCTGGGGCCTGGCCTGTGCAAGGCAGGATTTCACATTCAAGAGAGACTTTGCTTTGAAGTAGGCCTACTTCAAAGGAGAAATTGGGTATAAGAAGGGCACCCAAAACCACAGACTTCAGAACACTTCTGGAAACCAAGAGGAACCTCTGCCTGGAGAAGAGCTGAAGGGGTGAGGAAGAAGAGCTTCCCTGCCTGTGAGTGTGCTTTGTGGAGCTCTCCTGCAGTTGCTGCTTCGCCAGAGTAAGAGGGCAAAGACTGGACTTTGTGTGCCTTCCATCTTGTGAAGATCTCCAAGGGCTTGATTTAGAGCTTGCCTCATGTTGTTTGAAGTCTCAGGGACAGCAAAGACTTCTCTCTCCCAGCACCTGGAGTCTCTGGAAAGACTCCTACTCTGTCAAGTGGTGCCCATCCAGTCCCTGGGTCCCTGAAAGGAGAAGCTGGTAGCCTAAGAGGAAGAAATCCACGCACTGAATGTCGTGTGGGGAAAAGATCGAGGTTTACTCTGATCTATGGCTGGAAAATTGATGGGCCGCTGCCTTTACGGCTGAAAATCGATGCACAGCATCGCTGACGGAGGCTGGTGAGATCGCAATCCATTGCTGACACAAGTACCGCTCGGAATGTAAAAACAATGCAAGGCCTGTCTGGACCAGAGAATGCTGACTGGATCGACAAATCGCTCTCCTGCAGAGAGAAGAACCGACGCGCCCGACCCGTCGAAAGGAGAAATGATGCAAGTTCTTGCTCATGAGTGAAATCGACGCATCGCAAGCCCTTTTTGACACACACTCGCCTGTGCAGGGTTATTTTTGATGCACCCAAGGTACATTTTCACGCTAACAGTATTAGTGTGGGTTTAAAACTACATGAAGACTCTTTTTGCTTTTTAATTGATAACGTGACTTGTGCATTGTGATTTTTTGTCATTTTGGTTTTGTTTTGTTTAGATAAATATTTTCTATTTTTCTAAACCTGTGTTGTGTCATTTTGTAGTGTTTTCGTTAAGTTACTGTGTGTGTTGGTTAAAATATGTTACACCTAGCACTCTGAAGTTAAGCCTCCTGCTCCTGTCAAGCTACCAAGGGGGTAAGCAGGGGTTAACTGAGGGTGATTCTCTTTTACCCTGACTAGAGTGAGGTTCCTTGCTTTGACAGGGGTTAACCTGATTGCCAAACAAAGACCCCATTTCTAAAAAGAAGGAAGTCTGTTTTACCTTTTCTCCTCTGAGGAAACTACCTTTTGGTACTGCTTGTAAAAGGTCTGTTCAGTTTGCCACCAAGTGTTCTCCTTGTCTGTGATGTTATCTAAAACATCAATGGAGGTTGTTTCTACATGAATATGGGTATGTATGTGGGTAAGCTCAATAGGTATGTCAAGCCGCATGATTGATTATACTGAAATAAAGATGTGTGATTTTAATTTAGAAGGTTAAATGCTTTGTCAAAGACTATTTATGGTGGATGCTTGGAGCCTACACATTTGCATTACAATTCCTACTGCTCTAAAACGGCTTTTCCTTTGGATAAAGGATGGTACATTTCTAGCTCCTTTACCCTTTGAAGTTGTCAGTCCCATAGTTTCCCACTTTGCGTTTCCCCATGCCATTGATGTTTAACTTTCAAGCATTTGTTCTGCTTTAAGGGGCCAATTTACATTCCCGAAGGACAAGCCCAGATTGGGCCAACAGAGAACACATTATGCCACGACCCCAACACACACTGCCCAAGTAGTGTTCATGAACTTCCAGGACTGTAAGGGGCCAAAAACAAAAATTGAGGGTGCACAGGGTGTTGTGGTTCGAACTGGCCACAAGTATTGGGTCTCTAGACCAGCAATTTGTTCCCTAAGAGATCATCACTTGGAGAATGAACTGCATACCCATGTTTTGAGACACACCTTGCTGTTGCTATTCCTTTGCCAGAGTAGGACCAATTCTGGGTCAAGAACCTGAGACAAGTGCTGCTATGACCAACTTGTGAGAAGAGAGATCTGTCTACCCTTAGTGTCCCTTCTATGAGTTAAGCTGAGCTGACTGAGGAGACCTTTGGGAGTGGTTCTTGGACTAAATCAGCTCAAAGGCACAAGGTTGTCTCCTGCTATTTGTCAGTTATTCAACTCCCTCTTCCATTGCTTGATTTCAGTACTGAGTCGAGGACAAGCACTGTCATCTGTTGCTGTCATTATGGTGAGCCTTCTTCATGCATGATCACCTCTTGTAGTGGTGAGATTGTGTCTGCAATTCAAGGGCCTTCTGAGTTTTTAAGAACTATGTCAATATCAAGGCTGACGAAGCAATCTGCTGTAGCTAGAGAAGATCACTGTGAGTATAGAACTATTGCCCTCATCTTCCTACTCCAAGCAGTTATGTGGATCTTCACTCTTCAAACCACACTCCATAGCCCAGAGGGTGCATTTTCTCCAGTTTTGTTCTGGCTGATTTGTTGCTTATGGCCAAGTACCTGGTGCTGTGGTCATCTTTGGGACTGGAAATTTGGCTCATAACTTCTGAATTACAGGCATGCCAGAATTACCATATACTTGATTTGGTATTCCGGTGTATTGGTACCAAATCCAGCTGTTAGTCTCAACATGCTAGACCCTGTATAATAACATTTCCAGCAGGCGATGGACATCCATTACATAGTCCATTGAAAGAACTATTATGCTTTCAAGAACAGGGAGGCAATTTATTCTTTGAATGCAGGCTTAGTAAAATACTTTTGGAATGGTTTTGTAGACATTGTACTGAAACCCATTACCATTCTAGCACAAGAACTTGCAACTAAAATCCCGGCAGTGCGCATGTTAGAAATGGGTTCTATAGATGGCTAGTTTGCAGAAGTATGCCCTGTCCAAGTGTGGACCACAATCCTAGTAAGGGCAAGTCAATTACACAACAAAAATTAGCCTGTGCTCCCCCCTGGTAGCTTGGCGCAGAGCAGGCAGGCCTAATCTAGAAGGCAATGTGTAAAGTATTTGTGCAGCACACACAATAATCACAGAAGGTGCACAACAAAAAGAGACTTCACATGGATGTAGAAAAATAAGGCTTATTTATCTAAATAAACATGGCGTTGATGTCATTCAGTGTAATATTTGTCATGCTAAGCGAAGCAGAAGAAATGTACTCACCTTCTGGGAAATACTGCGACTCTAGACAACTGCAACAGCTGGGGGAGTTGGTTTGTCTAAAATGGGCCTTTTACAAAGATTACTTTAACATTTCAGTAGCCTACCAACAGCTACCTCCCTTCTATCTTTAGTGAACATTGGACCAGATGCACTAACCATTTTACAGTCTCAAAAACAGGGTTTCCCTATTTATAAATCTCATTGTAGTAGTTAGTGAAGTTTTACTGACTTCTAAAACGGAATTGCACCTGAATGCTGATTCAGTATTTGAAAGGGGTGTATTTTTGGTGCCCCTTACAAATAACAAATACTGAATCTGTATTGTATGTATCAATGGTTAGCAATTGCAATTCTGGTCACAAGCAATCGAACAGTCACTGACCCCCTAGCTGGAATGGTAGTGAATTCATAAGAGGTAAAAGCCCCACCCCCAGACTATTTCTTTTAAGCAAATCACACTTAAAAAAAGGGTTATACAAATGGAATCAGAACTTAGTTGTCTGCTGACCTTTGAAGGCTTCCATCCCTGTTATTGTATCCAATCAGAGTGAGCCACAATCTGTGGCCTATCTAATAAATATTCAGAATTTTATGAACCGGCCTTTTAGTACATGGGTTGGGTGGCAAAATTCAATACGGCTCACAAATATACTGGTTGCAAATTGCAACCAGTTTTTGGGACCTGTGCATTGGTACATCTGAAAGTTAATGGTATACTCAATGCTCTCATATGGGGTAGGTGGTGGTGAAGAATAGTGATACAAAACTGAAACTTCCTATGTCGGAGGCAGGGTTTGATGCCCTGGGCTTCAAGGCATACTGGGGCTTCTTTACAAGCCCTGTGCGCCACCAGTGTATCACGTTGTGTAATGCACCGGTTGCACGTAGTGCAGGCCCATCTCTACATGGCCATACAAACCCCACATTTATTTGCTTTTCATGGCCTTTAAAGCGGCTTTGCATGGCCTTGTAGATATGGGGTAAGGCAGTGAAGCCAAACTGCTGCATTGCCTTACACTGACTCAGGGAAGTATACCATGGGCATTTCAGTGGGTTTCCCCATGCAACACCCATGGGTTTTGACAAATTCCCAGATTTATAAGATTCTGTAAACCTAGGAATGCGTCAAAATCTTACACCTCCCAAAGGGGAGGCGCAACAAGGAGAAATATCCTTATTTCTCCTTGTTTTTTCCTTTGTCTATGTGTGCTCCATTCTGCAGCACACATAGAGGGAGGAAAAAGCCTTTATGGATTGTTTTTGTGCAATCCATGATGCAAGGGTGCCTGCATCTGCGCTAAGCAGCCCATTGTGTGCCACCTCAGGGAGAGAGGACAGAAATGTGCCCTATCTTTTAGATTACTGCACATTTCTCCCCTTTCCCTGTGTGCAGGGCAGCGCAGCAAGGTATCTTTCTATGCTGCCCTGCGCCACAGGGCTTGTAAAGACCCACTATCTCTTTGCTCATATACAATGTGCAAAATGTGTTCTCAGAATCTGACTCCCCTGAATGTATTTACCATTGGAAGACCTTAGGACACAATTGAACCTCATTGTCTCCTAGGTAAGAGGAAAAATATGGGACCAGAGTCCACGCATGTGTGGATGATGCAAATTTGTTAGAACAAATCCACTAAAAAGACACCTAAAATACTAGTGTATGCACCTGGCGTTCCCTGAGGTCAGTCCTTAGATTTCATACAGTTTGAGCGATGTCAAGAAAGTCAGTTTGAACTTAGGTATAAGTGATGCCGAATAGACATCTGCATGCCAGCCTTAAATTGCAAGACTTTTCCAACTTGCAGGAAGAATATTCTGTATCAACATTACAATTTCTAATGTATGCAGCATTAACAATTGCAGCATTAAGTGCATGACAATCATGGGAATGTCAGCAGAATGAACCTCCAATCCACTCAATACTGCGTTCCCTGCTGATGATAGGCAGGTAAAGAAATTTAAGGACACACCTATTTAGAGCCAATATCCTTTATCATCGCGGAGATTGAGAACCCTGATGGAATAATGGGTCCGGGATAGAATATTCACAGAGGGCAATAGGTTAAAGACCTATGACACAAAGCTACAGTCTCTTAGAAAAGGAGATTTATGCTCCTGAAGTTTTACTATAGTCATTGTGCCTACCGTACTCTTAAGCCACTACATTAAATATATTTCACCGATTCTGACTCTTGCACCAAATGTAGTCACTGGGCCACAGTTTTCAAACAGCTAATAGTGTAGACCTGCCCCAGGCTCAAGGAATTTTGGAGGGAAAGGACAACACCATAACTTTAATGACAGGCATATGCAATCTCCTCAAACAAGAGACCTTTGTATTAGCTATCATGCATCACAGTGCAATCCAAACGGAGACCTTACGTTGTCAATTCACCAATCTCACCCTACTGCTGTTGAGGAAATGGATCATGATGAACTAGCAGAGGTCCCTGTACACCGTGCGGTAAAAATGGGTACACAGAAATAGTCAATGGCTGAAAATGAGGGTCACTGCTCTTAGTGCATGGGACATAAACCTATTGCAACTTGCACTGAAAACAGATCAGCGGCCACCTTAGGTACATTTCTTAGTTATCGTGACTGAAGTGTGGTTCTTTCCATGCCCTCCGGATCGGACAATTAGCATCTACGGCACCATGAAGCACACCATGAAAGGCTGATGATTGTTAGTGTGCACTGGGTGACTTACTCTGCTGCCAAGCCCGTGGGAGCCACAAACAGTCTAGCTTCTATGCTGACAATCACTGAAATATCCAGATAATCTATGTAATGTTCTGTTTATCATGGACTAGCCCATGATACATGAAGGAGGGGGGGATTTGTGACATGATGGCCCGTGGTCTGAGAGCAGATGATATGCTCAATGACAGGGGGGAGGGGATAATAAAGGGAGAACATCCTCGTGGCCAGTAACCGACCATACGAGTCTGCGCAGTTGTTATAATCACAAACCTCAGAAGGTTCACCCCTCGCAGAACACCACAAATTGGCGAAAGGTGTCGGTGGTGTCCCCCTCGTGTTCCCAATGCGCAGCACGGCCCCCTCTATTTGCGTCCTCACCACTCCCAGGAGCTGTGTTTCTGCGGCGTCCTTCTACTGGCATCAATGGTCTCCGGAGGTTGGCAGGGCCGGCATCGGGCTGTCAGTTCGCATCGCCTCTCGTAAGGGTCACTGCTGGAAACTACTGATCAGCAACGTGCCTCCCAGGCAGAGGTGTGGTGGCCCAGGGGAACGTGGTGAGGCGACGACATTCAAATGCTGGACTGACGACGGTGCACCGGAATCCCTGATGAAGCAGTGTGGAGCAACGGTAGCATCGATGTGCGCATCGGAGCGGCGACGCGGTGCGTCTATCCCAGCATTGCCAAGACAACACTGGTGAGGAGGTGAGGGGTGCTCAAGTCCCGGCGAAAGGTGGAGGGATTTTGCAGGCAAGGATCACTAGACAATCCCTGCGGCCCATGGCTGGTTGTGGTGGGCCTACCCCCAACAGACCATGTGGCTGGGCTACTCCTCAAGGACAACCACCTCAGTAGGGACGGTTCCTGGGAACTGAAGGCGCTTGAAAAAAAAAATCATAAACAAATAGCCACATTTAAAGATTAGCCCCATAGTGACTACAAAAAAAACACGATAAAAGAAAATTTGGGGCATGACCTTCAATTATATCATACCCAATTTAGGGGAAAGTGCAGACTGCCAATTACAGAAAACAAGAGGATAAATTATAGATGATTTATGTCCGCCACCAAACACTGGTGTCTGTTCTGACTGCATAATATCGTCAATTCCTGCTCTTGAGCCATTTGTAGTTAAGGGCCCTCCGTCTGCACTAGCAGCATGATGGAAAAAAATGGGTAGATCAACTGGAAACTTACTTTGCGGCGGTGACGCACGACAGTGATAGACATGGCATCATTCTTCTACACCTCAGTGGTGCAAGAAATCATAAGCTGGGCAAGTTAGCAGTGGAAGAAGGCCCACCTGTCATTTATCAGTCAGTTAAGAGAGCCCTGCTGGCTCACTTTGAACCTCTAGCGAATCCGGACTATGAGAGATTTTAGTTAAGGCAAACTAGGCAGCTACCTGAAGAGTCAGTCTAAAAGAACTTGCAAGCACCTGCACATTGTCGGATGTCGATGATGAGATCCGCGCACAGATTATACGAGGCTGTGCGTCTGTGAAGCTGTAAGAGAACATTTTACAGGTGCCGGGCATGTCCATGGCGAACATTCTCACAATGGGACACACCAAAGAGCTCTTGAAGGTGCATGCCACACATATGGAAGCTTATCTGCAGACCCAGATCAAGGTGGAACCTGTGAATGCAGTCACTTCGGTAGCCACAGACTGAAAGAAGACCAAGTCAAAGTCTGCTTCAAGCTCAAGGACATGGTACATGTGTGGTGGGCCATTTCCTCATCGGGGTCCCTGCCCTGCTCAGGGCAAGAAATGTTCGCACTGTAATAAAATGAACCATTTTGCTAACGTGTGCCACTCGCTTGCACGTCAGAAGTTTCAGAAACCAAAACCAGTCAACTTGGTACAACCCCTCATGGCACTGGGGAAAGGAGATGATATAGATGATGATGGTGAGGAAGACGGAGCTGTCCATATTGTACATGTCATGCTGCTCGGAGGGTGCCCTTGGAGATGCATACTGAGGTGCACCATGCTTCTCGCAGGTCACATGGTTCCTGCGCTGATTGACACTGGAGCATCCATCAATGGATTAGTGCAATCAGTGCTGCAAACTCTGCCTATACAGCCTCAGCTGTGACCAACATCCACTAGGCTGTATGCTTTTGGGTCATCTCAACCACTACCATTGGCTGGAGTTTTTACAACCGACATTACTCATGATGAGAATTCAATGTGCACCAAGGCATATGTGACCAGGACTGGGTTTGAAATGTTGCTAAACTGCAAGATGGCTGAACAACTTAATCTCATCTCTTTTGCCTTAAGTGTACATCTGGGGACTGTCGATGATCTTTTCACTGAGATCAAAATACTTTTTGAAGGGACTGGTTGTTTGAGAGGCCATCTGATACACTTGCGAATTGACAAACCTGTTAAGCCGGTGGCTTTAAGACATAGATGAGTGGCGTTTCATCTGCGTGTTAAGGTAGAGGCTGAACTCAGGAAGCATGAGCAAGCAGACATTATCAAGCGGGTGGAAGGTCTCACACCCTGGGTATCACCAATTGTGGTTGCTCGCAAACCCAAACAGCCTGGTGAGGTCAGGATCTGTGTTGATATGCATTTGCCCAATGTTGCAATCAAGCGGGAACAAAATTTGACACCTATTGTAAATGACATTGTTGCAGAGGTGACTGGATCCAAATGGTTTTCTAAAATGGATCTGCATGCTGGATATCACCAACTACTATTGGATCATGACTCCAGAGTGATCACAACTTTTTCTACCCATGTCGGTCTGCAAAGGTACGAACACCTGAGCTTTGGGATATCCAGTGCTGCAGAGGTTTTTCAGGACACTGTTAAAGGGGTACTCACTGGTTTGCCAGGAGTCATCAATGTCAGCGATGACATCCTGGTGCATGACCCCACTATTGAAGTGCATTTTCATCATTTGAGAGCAACATTTAAGTGACTACAAGACAGTGGTCTCACCCTTCATCACAACAAATATGAGTTGCCTTCTCTGGATATCGTTTCTCTAGAGAAGCCAAGGTGCAGGGTATTCAGTCGGCATCTGCACCCACCAAAGTCTTTAGTGTACGCAGCTATTTGGGCATGATAAATTACTGCTGACGTTTCAACAGGAACCTTGCGGCTTTGACTACCCTGCTTACAGACTTGATAAAACCGAATGCTGTATGGGAGTGGGGACCTGAACAAGACACATCCTTCCAGGCCACCAAAGTGGCTCTCTCAGAGCGTACCACATTGGTATATTTCAATCTCAGTAAGGATTCAGAGTTATCCATTGCTACTAGTCCTACTGGTCTAGGGGCTGTGTTGGCACAGAAACAGGCAGATGGAGAGTGGGTTCCTGTGGCCGATGTTAGCTGTGCTTTGACAGTCACAGAGCTGTTATTTTTTTCTTATGTTTCTGTTTGTTTTATTTTGTTCGGTTTGGGGAGGAATGTTATGTTTATCAAAGTCTAGCCCATGATAAGTAAGGAGGAGGGGTTTGTGACAAGAGGGCCCTGTGGCATGTGAGGAGATGGTATGCTCGATATCGGTGGCAGGGAATAATAAAAGGGTCGAGGAGAACGTCCTTGTGGCCAGTAACTGACCATCCGAGTCTGCATAGTTATTATAATCATAAACCTCAGAAGGTTCCCCAGTCACAGAACACCACATATACCAGCAATCATAACTTTACATGTGGTCAATCATATGGGTTGCTTGCATATGGAAAAGGGAACTTCACTGTAAAACAAGGCGTTGGTTCTGTGCAGAGGTTGTTCATTAGTTTGGTGACAGGAGGCAATTGTTTAACTTACCGTTTTTTCTCATTATTGCATACAGACAATTTTTTTGAGCTCTGTTGATAAATACTGCTTCCTCATCTGGCCAGAGACTACCCTGTATCAATATTTCTTGGGTTGTCTTGGTCTCAAAAATTTTGGGATGAAAAACTTACAAAACGCAATAAAGAAACATTCCATAAAAGGCATTAGAGTCAGTTTTATTTTTAATTGTGAGGTAAGAAAATGTGTCACAGTTGATACTCCAGTGTAGGACTGCTTAATGGATTGAGATTTTTTTTTAAAGTTTGGTGTGATAGCCTGTCTTTACTTTTTGAAACCAAGTGTCCACCTGAAATAGAAAGAATATTTTGCAAAATAGGGTGGACTTCTTAAATGCATGCCTTGTATGTATGACAGTAACTGTGATCCCTGTTTCTACATGTACCCAATGGAGGCGTCTCACAATTGTAAACATGTGGTTGAATTTTCTCTGGGGCGAGATGAGACTGGCCTTATAGTAAAACATGGCTTCAAACAGAAAAAGAAAGGACAGGGAGAGAAAGTAGTGCATGTCCAGGCAGGAAATGATTAAAAAGTAGTCTGCTATTTTCATCAACCTTTCCTTACGAACAGAAATAGATATTACAGCCCAGATTTTCTATGTACTTGTGTTGTCCTTGTGTCACACAAGTCGATGCAAGGCAATGCAAGTGCAGAAGTCACATTTTCAAAGTCACTCAAATCGAGATTTGAGAGGTTGGTGTCACTTTTCAGCCACAGAGTAACGGAACACTGCGTCTTACTCTGCCTTGCATTACTCTATGTTGCATAGGTGTTACAAGGATAGAGCATCAGCGCTCCCATGCAGGCACTCATGTATTTCCACTCAAACCCAGATTAACAAAAGGCAATTAAATCTGAGTTTGGATAAAAATGTTGCGCCTACCCCAGAGAGACGTAACAAATAGAAATATCTTGACTTCTTTTTACTTCGTCCTTCTGCATCACACTATGGGCAGCGGAAGCACCGCCAACAGGCTGGTGGTGCTTCCTGGGAGATTCTGACCACAGCGGTAAAGCCGCGGTCAGAAAAGGGGAGCCAGCGGTTTCCCACCAGTTTCCCGCTGGCCCAGGGAATCCGCCATGGGGATTCCGACCCCCTTCCCGCCAGCCTGTTTCTGGCGGTGTCCACCGCCAGAACCAGGATGGCGGGAACAGGTGCCGTGGGCCCCTGGGGCCCCTGCACTGCCCATGCCACTGGCGTGGGCAGTGCAGGGGCCCCCTAACAGGGCCCCACAAAGATTTTCACTGTCTGCTTTGCAGACAGTGAAAATCGCGACGGGTGCCACTGCACCCGTCGCACACCTTCAACTCCGCCGCCTCCATTCGGAGCCGGCTTCATTGTTGAAGGGGCTTTCCCGCTGGGCCGGCCGGCGGTCTTATGGCGGTCGCCCGCCGGCCCAGCGGAAAAGCCGGAAAGGCAGCCGCGGTCTTTTGACCGCGGAGCGGTCTTTCGGCGGGAACCGCTTGGCGGGCGGCGACTGCCGACCGCCGCTGTCAGAATGACCGCCTATATGTTGCCTTGCACCAATACAGGCAGCCTTGTGCCATGGTCCCATTAATGATCTATTGTAGAAAGGTAGACATTTTCTACAATCCCAAGACATGTCAAAGTTTTTTTCCCCAATTAAAGAGGCTCTTTACAAAGGTACCCATCAATCTAATACTTCAAAATCTTCTTAGTTTGAAACAGACATGTGATATCAAGCAGTTATAGCTGTTCTAAATTAAGATCAGAATAAAGAATATCCACCACCATGTTATTTGTCAGAATTAACTAAGGCTATCATGATGTAATCTGTTTTTTAAAAAGAATACTTTCAATCAAGGAACCCTCTGGATATAGCAAAACGTTTTGGTAGTGTCTCAGCACTAGGACACAGTCAGAACTGACCATCATATCTTTCAGGTATTGGAACAAGCTGAACGTAAAACAGCAGGCAAGCCATATGGGCTTTTCCTATATTTACGAGCTACTGTGACATAACAGTGGCGCTGTATGCTATAAAATCAAAGGTTGTCACTCAAGACACATCATTGCTTTTTCAGGTAAACTCTTTTGAAAGAGAATCTCATCATAATAGCTATAAGGTAACAGTATCTTCACAATAGTCTCTTTACCAAGAACGTTCCTTAAAAAAAAATACTCTACATGTTATACTACACTCACAAATAGAGGATAAGCAAAAGTAACAAAGCAACTCAGAAGTTTAAGAGTACATTTACATATGTAAATTTACTCTAGCGTAAGTTTACCTTTCAAACTAGCTCCTTTAGCATTCACCACCCAAAGAAATGTGGGCTGAACAGCTGACTGCTATGCCCAATTGTAAATGGTTCCAATCTCAAATGCATACATTGCTTCTACCCTCTGATCTCTGTACAAGACTATTCCAGCAGAGGAAAGTTTTTTAATGTCCAAATGTTTCGTTAACATTCTTTAAGGATAGCTGTCTATGTGAACCCACAAATGTGAAAAAAACACTTCCTGATTAAAGACATTCATAATAATATTTTTATCAAATGGCAAATTTATTGACACGCTTCGCTACTCTGAGGGGGTCATCTACATGCCCCTAGCTAAAAAACTATTCCCAGGAAAATTTGATCTTCTAACAAGCAGTTTGAGTAACTTTGGCTAAGCACAGGAGTAATTTAAAGAACTGGTTGTAGAATTTGCACCATTGCTTTTATACTTAAATCATTGTCCTCAAACGCTTTCAGTCCCACATTAAAATAACAAATATTTGGTCACAATATTATTGAAAACAATGTTTAGAAAACAGTATTTATGTTAAACAATGTTTTTGATGGGCTGGTGACTTAATAAACTGATGAATTCACTCCATGAATCTGTGTTTCACCTCATGTTCACAGGTTGTGATCCTGGGTTGTCCTCCTCTGCCTTCGTCCTTCTAATCTCAATAAATTGAGTATTATTGAATTGGCTAACAATAAACAATTAATATTCAGCACAAAGTGCTTTATACATGTTATTTTGAGTAAGTTATATTCTGAGATACAACCACACCCTCATATTCTACCAAGTGGATTATCTATTTCAACTTGAAGCATGTCAACAGCTATATAACGCAGAAGACCAACATTTCTCATCACTGCCTGTTTTTTCTCTCTTTACAGTATTAACAGCATCTTGTTATTTCGTGTTTTCTCTTGACCTCTGTCACCCTCTTAGCCAACCCCAATAGTTTGGCTTCAACAGAGTAGAATGCTGCTGAGAAGACCTCTGCATGAAGCTCTTTTGTAGATTTTGTCTTAAGTGGTAAATTCACTAATTCCTTTTTCACAAGCACAATAGCCCTTTCCTGGATTTTCCAAAACTCATTATCCATCTTGTCTGTCTTTTTTTTCTCCTACATTGTGGTGGGTACTTTCATCAGACCACGATGGTCATTGCTACAGTGGAAGAAAATACAATCATCTCCTGGCATCAGGCAGCAAGTGAGTAGCCAGAAAAATAAATAAAATAACACCACTTTGAACCATATTACAAATGGCATTGACTGAGTTAGTGATCCAGGTGGATTCCTTTCCCGCTCAAGGAAAACATGAAATGTCTTTAGTTCTCTTGATCCCTTTTCAATCTTTTTACTTCTTTTCTTCCTTTCACATTTCTTCATTTTTCCATCTTCCTTTCCTTCCTTTTCTTCATTGGTCCCTGTCCTTCTATTCATCCATTCATCAGCCCTTTATTTTTTCCATTTTCCTTATCCATCCATCCATTCATCCACTAAGCCAGCCTTCTCTAAATCCTCCCTCCCTGTCTTCTTTCTTTCATGCTCTCTTGTTCTATTTGTTGCCCCGCCTCTCCACTCCATCATACTATCCTCTGGCAGTAGTATTCATGTGCTTCAGCTTGGACACCACCAGTCTGTGATCAAAGTTAAAGAAGTCGTAAACAAAAAAGCAAATGCATTATATTAATCAGAACTGCCCAGTGGCACCAGCGCCCTGCTCAATCTGCTAAAGTGGGAGGTTCATAACGCCCCTGTAAGACTCTCTGAACAATGTAGCCTTCTCCGAAAAAAAAGTCTCCTTATGGGAGTTGAGGGTCAGATCTAATTTCCATTGCTCTTCTCTGCAGTCCTATTCAAGGGGGCAGTTGACAGAACACACACCACTGAACTGAGTGTGTGAAATGGGGACCACGCCCTTCCTAGAGATGTACAACAGTATATACTTCTGCAGTTCACAACTGCAGTGTAGACATAAATCATTAAAAAGATACTGACACCCAAAAGAGGGGGTATTCATTCACAAAAGGTGATGCTGTACATGATTTTCAACTTTATTAATGTCTGCACGTGAGAGATGCCAATGTTTTTGAACCATATACAATTTTTTTTTTTATAACATTAGTGCAGAGTCTTGGCCCCTTGTTCATTTAAGGGACACTGACACAATAAATGGTTTTATAACTAGTGTGACTGCAAGGATCGAGCTCTTCTTTACTTTGGAAACCTCCATCTGTGCATTCTCATTTCTTTAGATAGGATTTGCAAACAGAATACTGCGTCATTAATATCAAAGATGCATGATTATGTGAATACTTGTTAGTAGTAACTTTTGACCTCCCAGAAACCTCGATGCCTGCATTTCCACTTTTTTTCATAGGATTTGCAAGCAGAATGCTGCCTCATTAGTATAAAATATGCTGGTTTATGGTAATACCTGTGAGTTATGACAATTTTCTACACTTATCATAGCATACAAATATTGTGAGGTAACAGTCCTGTTCAGTTAAAAAACTGGTCTGTTTTGCAACGTTAGAATGTGACAATAGGTCCTCTGGAGCGTGTTTACAAGGAGCATCAGCTGCCATTGCTTCATTTATTTTGACACAGCGACCGCACTGTGCTAGCTCCATATTTACAAAGTGAGGCATTATGCCAAATGTGTCACTTTTCCAGGCCCTGCGTCAAAAAAAAAACCTGTGTGAGATTTGGCTGTCTCACACACATTTTAATGTATGCAGAGTGGACAAACCTTCTGAAAAAGTCACTTGCAACTGACACATTTATATTTGCAAGAATTTCTTCATTTGACTCTTTCAAGATACGTCACGCATAACCTGCAATGTGTCAGAATTCCTATGCCAGCAAAACCCAGGAGTAAGGACTGACGCAGTGACTTTAAAACAGGAATCTGCCATTAGAAGTCACTTCACAGTGTGAAAGATATCTGTTTTACACCTCCCCACTGTTTGTAGTAGGTCTACACATGTGGCAATGATGTTGTAGCACCCCTTGACCAACCTGGGACCATTGCTCCCATGATACCATCATCCACTGCAGCAAGGCTATGTGACATTGTGTACTTTTTGCAAGGGACAGACGGATTGTCACTTCTCCATGAAGGAAGAGGTCCCCAAGACCAGGTCTGGGTGCTCCAAAGGACAACAGGTTAGTACACATAAGGTAGGTAATACATACATTGTCACACCACATTCCAACATATACTTGTATTCACTTACTTTACACTGTCACTCACTATGCCACACATTCAAGTCTCTACATACACATCAATAGACTATGTCCACTGCAATGTGACACATAGATATACTGCCTACATTAACTCTTACATACAGGGCCAATGCAAACTTGTAGAAGGTGATATTCCATAATTTTACAGTCTTTTACATTGATCCTCACACTTTAGGCTCCATGTGTCAATCTGAACTGACACATCACTTCAGATTTTTGACACATTGCATCAGTTCTGACACTGACTTCAGCAAAGTGTCAGTTTTTGAATGGATGCTTCCCTCAAGTGCATCAGTATTTCTGACACATACTGGACGCCATGAAGCACCCTATTGTAAATACAATGCATCCATGGTGTTGTAAACGTTTTTACACAGCACAAGGATTTCTGATGCAAAGCACCCATCCGTCAATTATTGTAAGTAAGGCCTCTCAGGGTTTAACCTGTTGAAACCACAAAAGCTTCTAATATCACTGCATTTCTTTGTTCACTGTACTAGAGCCGAGTTTCACATTTGACACAAGCATGATTTTCAAGTGAAAACAAATTGTTGATTTGTCAGTTATGTAGTTTTGTGTGACTTACAAATGAGGGAACCCTCTTGGCTACTGAAAAACTGTGTAGAACTGTGATAGCATAAGGTGGTGAAGTCATTGCAGGTTTAGAATGTTGAGTTTGCGATTACAGGCAGATGAATAAAGACCTGTAATAAACAGCTTTGAGTGTGGAGAGGTTAGTGGTGGCTACCTCAGCTGGGGAAGATGTTACAATTGAACTGTTTTTTCTATGCTACATATTTTTTCATAGATAATCTGATTTTTTTTAAATGAACTACATTTGTTTAATATACATTACATAATATTAGTATTTGCTATTCCAGTATTTAGAAATGTGTTTTGTGAAATGAGAAAATGTTTGCTCCAGTTACAAATTAAACCTCAATTGTGTTACCTAGATTACATCTTGCTTCTGTTTGCTGCTGATTTGCAAGCGGTCAACAACTGAGCATAGGTAACAGTAGGCAGCAAACGCGAGCTTACATATAAAGTCCTTTACAGCATGGAATATATGTGTATGCCCTACTGTATATGTTCACTTTCATAGTATTAAAAGTCAGAACAATCATTAAAGCCGATCGAGTACATATTAAGTTGCTACGTTTCTTAGTTTATTTTTCTTCTCACCAGTAGATGGCAGCGATGAACTGCAGATAATACAAGGCATATGACATTTGGAGCGGAGTTTGAGGTGATTTGATTACATTGACTGCTAATTGCACTTTCCTTTCAGAGCAGCAGTAGACAAGACATTAACATCTGCTTCTCTCTTCTATCCGTAATAATAAATCACTAAATACTAGTGTAAAGATTATGAAATTCACACTCACATCTACCATACACATCTGAGCTTATTTTATGAGGTTTGAAATAGGACCACACGTAATAATAGTGTTTTACTCTGTGTCAGTTTGACATTGCAATGTATTTCTAATAACAACTTCAGTCTTACATAGCATGAATATTAAAATTAAAATACACATAGGCAACAGAATGATACTGCATTTAATTCAAAGATGAATATACCAATTATTTGCTGGTAAACATATTTTTATACAAACGGATACATAGTGCCCGTTAAGTGCTGCAGCAATCTATTTAACTCTACCTTTAGTTGTATGGGAAATATATGTAAAGTACTCTCTCAAAAAACAGTGCAGATATGTGTTGGACCTGGCCTTTTTGACATGGTCATCCCCAGACTTTTTGCGTTCCTCCTACTATTTTTTCTGACCACGTTTTGTTGGCTCTAGAACTCTGAGCACTTTATCACTGCTGCTTAGAGCTAAAGTGCATGTGCTCTCCCTTCTAAATTTGGTATGATAGACTTACACCTAAGTGGCACATTTAATTGACCTGTAAGTCCCTTGTACAGTGCTGTCCCGATACCCAGGGCCTGTAAATTAAATGCTACTAGTGGGCCAGCAGCGCAGCTTGCGCCACCTACAGAAGGAGCCTTTCAGACCTGTCTCAGACCTGCTACTGCAAGGCCTGTGTGCGCAGTTTACTGCCACAGGGACCTGGCATCTAAATTTACTTGCCAGGCCTGGAACTCCACTTTTACTACATGTAAGTCACCCCTAAGGTGGGCCCTATCAAGCCCTATGGGCAGGGTGCTATGTATGTAAAAGACAGGACATATGCCTGGTTGTGTGGCCTGCCCTGGTAGTGACAAACACCCTTTTTGGGTTCTCACTGCTGTGAGTGCTGCCTTGCTCATAGCATTGCATTGGAAATGCCCTACCTTATGTCTAGGTGGTTTTGTCAGCTCTATGTGGGGTAGTGCAGGCATGTTACTATGGTTGTAATGGTAGTAAAAATGCTGCTTATTGGTGTAGGTGGATTTTTTATTACCATTATAGAAATGCCACTTTTAGAAAGTGGGCATTTCTCTGTGCTTGTGACTCTGTTTTTTTGCAGCTTAACTCCAATACACGTCTGGGTTGGAGTGACAGCTGGGCTTTGTGCATACTTTTCAGACAACCTGTACACAGGGATGCTGGAGGTGTCACAGAGGTGCATCTGCATAGTGAATAGTCATCCTAGCCTGAGAGAGGAAGAGGCGGGGCACACCTGCATTTGTAAAGGCTGTGCCCTGGCCTCACACAAAGGGTTCATTTACCCCCCACTGATGTCTGGAGCCTGTGCAGGAAGAGAGAGAGGACACTCCTGGAACTAGTTAGTACTGGCTGGAACCCTTCTCCCCCTTTTGTGGAGACTTCGCAAAATGAGTTTAGGTACAGGGGTTTTCCCACACATTTGTAGACACTAATGGACTGACCTGGACACTGGCTGCTGCTGGCAGGACTCGCCAGGATATCCCTTGGGACTGCTGCTGTTGTGCTGACCTATGACCTGCTAGGTCACTGAGAAGGACTGCCGCAGCTTCTTAAACCTTGTGCTGGCCTGATTGATGAGGCCCTGCCACCCAGTGCCACATTTGTTGTCTCCAGCGGCTGGGTGGTGTACCCCCTTGTTCCCCTGCATTTTTGTTTGATGAGTGATTGTCTGGAGAGTGCTCTGTTTTCCTGGCTCAGCGCATTAAGAACACTCGATGTTGCTCCTGTGGAGGGTCAGCCTTTTTTCTCCTCTCCTGGCACCAAGAAGCGCCCCCTGTGCTCTCATGTATAAGGCTGCGCACTCCCCTGTCAGAAGGGAGGCAGTGCGGAGTCTCCCTGATGGCACTGTAGAGCGCGCTCTTTCAGAAGCCCCCGGGGCAAGGAGGGCTTTGAGGAGTGCTCCCAGGGCCCCGACAGGCACCTGCTGTTAGGAACCTCACTGCTGTGGCCCCCAGGAGAAGACAGGCCAGAGCTTGTAGCTGCGTGGCTGTGTTTTCTCTGTAAGTGCACCACTCGCCAGAGGATCGTGGAGGGCTCTCTCGGCCCCAGGAGAACCAGAGCCTGAGCTGGATTATGGCATGGTCCTGAGACATGTCCCGCCGAGGCGTCTTTCCTGGAACAGAGACGCGTGGTCTCCAGGGATGGAGACTCTTGCCCTGCCGAGGGTTGTTTGGTGGAGGCAGCCCCAGAGTGAGGAGTGGGGTCGTCCACCAGGTGAACTGCTTCTCGGTGAGATTCTATGTTTATGGGTGGCTCTGGTTTACGGAGGATAAGCCTTCCTGGTCTCGGAGTGGTGGCAAAACTGTAGGGCTGGCAGGACGAGGAGGAAACCCTCGCCAGAGGTCCTGTGCCTGCCCAGCGTTTCCGGATCCTACCGCGAACACCATAAAAGAAGGGCTAGGGCACTATAGCCTTTTTTTAGGAAGGAAGGTAGTGGGACCCCTACCCTCCCTGCTCAACTGTTGTTTCTCCCAGCCATGACCAGATAGTAATTGTCTGGCATGCTAACCAGGTTGGTGGAGGGGACATGTGCATTTCCATGATGTGTGCGTGCATGTAGGAGCATACCTTGACCTGTATGTTATTGTGTCGTGGCATGTGCCTAAGGGAAATGTTTCATTTTAGTTGCACTCTTATAAAAAAAAATCAGTGGTCACGCCCTGCACCCAATCCATCCAACTTAAATCACCTGTAGATGTCATTTTAAAGATCGGGAAGAAAAAATAATGCTGCTATATGTATCTGTATGTGAAATAAAGAAAACAAAACGAAATATCAACAAGTGAGGGAAACACAAATAACCAACTGACCACAATTGAAAATCATTTATAATGAGTTGTTTCTGACATAATATTTTCTGAATTGCAGTTGTCCTGCTTTAAGGAAGTATTTCCTAATGGAACACATGTTTTGAGGACATTCGTATTTGAGTAAGGTTGTCTTGAGTACTAAATAATTCATGAATCCTTTTCTCTCAAGAGTATGCGAGTAAATCAAATTCACGCTTAATTTTATGTGATCATGCAGAGTGTAAAGCACTTTGCCTTTCGAAGACAGTTCACTTCACCACTGTAATGCATACTGCAATTTGGAAGGCCGCCTTCTGTCTGATTGCTTCTAACCTACAAGTATCATTCAGCAGTGATTTACATTTTATGTCATTACAAAACAAACTATTTTCATCATAAACATTAATGCTGACCTCAGCTTTAGAAGTCAATGATAATTACCACGTTGGTAAAAGTGGTTTCCTCTGAGTTATTAGCAACATCTATTGATTTTTTTTTTTCTCGGAGAATTTTAAAAGAGGAAAGGTCACTGAAGATTAAACAAAAACAAATTACTGATTCAAAGACCATCATCAGCAACTGCACGCCTTACATTTCTATGTTAATGCCCATCCTAATCCAGCAAACACATTTCCAGTATAGCTTATAGATTGCCTGGTCTGAAGTTTAAAAAGGAAATACCTTTGAAATCGGGCTTCATGTCTGACTGAGAGCACATCAATGCAGTATTTATTCTTTTTCAGTGAACAAAACGTGTGCGATTTAGGCCCATATTTATACTTTTTGACGCTAAACTGCGCTAACGCAGTTTAGCGTCAAAAAGTTTTGCGCCGTCTAACGCCATTCTGAAGCGCCATGCGGGCGCCGTATTTATGGAATGGCGTTAGACGGCGCAATCAGACCGGCGCTGCCTGGTTTGCGTGGGAAGAAACCACGTAGACCAGACAGCGCCGGCGTAGGGGGAAAATGGCGCATGGGCGTCTTAAAATGGGGCAAGTCAGGTTACGTCGAAAAAATCGTCTTAACCCGACTTGCGCCATTTTTTAACGACGCCCATCCCCCATCAACATGACTCCTATCATTGGAAAGATAGGAGTCATGCCCCCTTGCCCAATGGCCATGCCCAGGGGACTTCTGTCCCCTGGGCATGGTCATTGGGCATAGTGGCATGTAGGGGGGCACAAATAAGGCCCCCCTATGCCACCAAAATAAAATATAAAAAATAAAAAATAAAACTTACCTGAACTTACCTGAATGTCCCTGGGGTGGGTCCCTCCATCCTTGGGGGTCCTCCTGGGGTGGGCAAGGGTGGCAGGGGGGGTCCCTGGGGGCATGGGAGGGCACCTGTGGGCTCATTTTGAGCCCACAGGCCCCTTAACGCCTGCCCTGAGCAGGCGTTAAAAAGTGGCGCAAATGCGCCGTTTTTAGCCACGCCAACTCCCGGGCGTCTCTTTTGCCCGGGAGTATAAATACCACGTAAAGTCCTGGGAGTCATTTTTTAGACGGGAACGCCTCCCTTGCATATCATTAACGCAAGGAAGGGGTTCACGCTAAAAAATGACGCACATTCCGGGAACTTTGGCGCTATTCGCCTCTAACGCCATAGTATAAATATGGCGTTAGTTGGCGTTAGTTTTGCGTCGAAATTGCGTCAAAAAAAACGACGCAATTTCGGCGCAAACGGAGTATAAATATGGCCCTTAATGTTCTAGTTAACCTACTGCGTGAAAACGTTGCGAATTACGGCAGGATTAGTCACACACCAACAGGCCAGGTACATTTCAAACTTATACCTACTTTAAAGACATCATTAGTATATGGAAAATATGATTTTCTCAGTTTGTTTTATCTAAAACTACATATGTGAAAGGGTCACAGATTTAAGTTGTTGTAGAAATTCTACAATATTATGTTTTTTCATCCCACAGGACATAGGGCATCGATAGTGCTGCTAGTGGGGAATGCCCTATATGTAACTCGTACAGGGCATTGTCTTTGAACATGCCTTGTAAGCCGTTTGGACAAGGAATGTCCTGACATATGCCGGTATGTGTAATACAGAGACCATACAGCCACACATGGCCAGATTTTCCCCATTCCTCATTGATACCGGTAAGAATTCAGCTACACTGAATCAAGGTTAGATTATGCCAACTCTTTGAACTTTGGTCTTGCCAAGTACCTGATCCAATGTTCCACATGTGCTGCAAAGCAAGGTCAGTTCAGTGGCCTTTACCTATGCCCTGTGCTCAGTACGGTGAACGGTCCCATGTCAACACCCCTGCCTTCCAAGCAGGCATGTGT
The DNA here is from genome assembly GCF_031143425.1 of Pleurodeles waltl. Taxonomy (NCBI): domain Eukaryota; kingdom Metazoa; phylum Chordata; class Amphibia; order Caudata; family Salamandridae; genus Pleurodeles; species Pleurodeles waltl. Next base: position 705,687,489 of record NC_090449.1, on the reverse strand, counting down.
GTGAAATTTTGAGCAATGTTTTTTTGAAGATAATTTTGTGAAGCTATATTCACTAAACAAAGTTCGTGACTGCTGAAGTTGTCGGTCATAATCGTTGTTTTTTCATTGAAAATATATCAGTACAACTTCCTAGATACAGTGACTCCTTTGTAAACGAGCCCTTATATACATCAAATAATTCCACTGTAGAAATCACATTATAAATAGCAAAAAAATAATAACTCATAAAAGCAATCACTTTTTTACATTATATTTAGGGCTTTTCAAAAGTATAGCTGACCATCCCGTGATAGCATCAGAGTGATTTGTGGGCGTTGGTAAAAAGAGAGTATCAAGTAGGATCATAGTGCATTTTATACAGCTTGTTATGGGAAACCAGTAAATCTCCCAGCAGATATGGACAGTGCTTTGAGATGGTATGCCATCAAATATTTCCCCAATTAAATGCCAAAGCCTTGTGGAAGCAAGACTCCTGAGAGCCTGGGAAAGAGGCCGCAATGAGCAAAGGAGACAGTTTCTAAAGCAAGAGGATGGTCAACTGCACTTTTCAAAATGAAGGTATCATGCCAAGTATAATCAATCCTGTCAAGGAGAATACTGTGAGAGTTTAGAGATATACAACACAGTGTATAACAAGATTACTAACCTAAACCACTCTCTTTCTATTCTTGTCTTTGACCTGGGAATGGAAAATCCACTGTGATGGAAAACAATAAGAAAAAACAAATTTCGAAAGTGCCCTTCACTGTTTTGTCGAGAACTATGATACCTTCACATTGAGTTTCTGTTAGCGCTGTCCAGCAACCTCCGAGTGTGTAAGTTCACATCTTCATAAAAACTTGGTGGGTTAACATACAAGAAAGTAGCACGAATTAGGTAATTTACTTTAGTGTGGTAAGTGACGTGAATCTGACATGCTAGAGTTGTGCCTTTCTGTGTTATCTGTTTGTGCTATTGCAGCCAGTGGGGGCTTTGTTACAGTAAGCATTATGGCCCGCATTACAACCCTGGCGGTTGGTGATAAAGCAGTGGTAATACTGTCAACAGGCCGGCGGTAATAAATATGAAATTATGACCAAGGCGGAAACTGCTCAGACAAACAGTCAATTTAACACACCAACCGCCAGGGCGAAACCAACAGGCACCACGGCGGTAACCGCCTACAGCCAGGCAGAAGACAATGTTCCGCCCACTGAAATTTTTAGAAGGCCACCACTTGCTTGATGTTTCCCATAATGGCTTTAGGCTATTTCACAGTTTAAAAACTAACCTGCTCAAGGTGACTGGAGAAATGAAGAACTCAGGCAGCTAGTAGTTCAGCGTAGTGGTTTGGATGCACTAATGTTGCTAGATCTTAGCACTGCTTTTGATATCATATCCGATGAGGTGCTTCTTTACAGACTGTAATGTATTGAGGTACAGGGTAAAGTTCTGGCCTGGTTCACTTCCTTTTTAAAGGTTCACTCTTTTCAGGTGATTTCTCCACCTTTCACCTCTATTAAGCAGAAGTTGGAGTTTGAGGTTACACAAGGCTCAACACTGAGTCCTATCCTATTTAGTATCTATGTTGGGCCACTTCCAGAATTGTGAGAATTTTTGGGGTGTCTTTAATATCTTATGCTGATGATATCCAGCTTATTACATATGTGTCTGCTGAGGAACAGAAAGGTCTCACTAATTACATGACCTGCATGTCTGCTTTGGCAAAGTAAATGCATTGAAAATGTCTGAGGCTGAATGCTAATAACATTGAAATCATGCTGCTGGATAAACACTCTTCAGAATGGGGTGCACATTGGTGATCTAATATGCTGGGCCAACCCCCTGAACCCAAAGTATAGTCAAACGTTTGGGAATTTGGGTGGACAATGATTTCTGTTTGGAGTCACAAACTAAAGCTCTGACATCCTGCTGCTTTGGGTTTATTTAGCCTGGTGTTGGGGAAGGTGATCATTCTGGATTTAATCACCCCATGAATGGATTACTGTAACATTCTGTATCTTGGCAGTCCTGGCTACATGAAAAAGAGAATGCAGACTGTTAGAAATGTGGTTGTTAGTTGACAGAGGTGAGAGCCTGAGTCAAACAGCAACCTCAGCCTAAATTAACCTGTTTTCGCCCTCTGGTAGCTTGGCACAGATCAGTCAGGCATAACTTAGAGGCAGTGTGTAAAGTATTTGTGTAGCACTTCAAACAGTGGAACAGTGAAAACACCCAAGAAAAACGAACCCACACCAGTTTAGAGCAAGAGTTGATAAATAAAACCAAAATAACACCAAAACAACAACGATCAAGCAAGTGGAACTTATGTTATGTTTTTTTTTTTTTTTTATTAAAGTGTAAAATAGTGCCTAGAAGGAAGAAGCGTTAAGCGGGGATATCTGGTCCTGCCGGCCTGGGACAAAGTAAAAAGTTCATGCTGACCGCAATGGAGTGCTGGCTGGCTACAGGGTCCCAGTTGGACTCATCAACCAGAGTACCAAATATCTAGGTTTCAAAATGACGCTTTGGTTCCAAACCACGTAGTGGAGGGGATGCGTCACTTTTTCCCATGAAACAGCAGTGATACATCAGTTCCGAGCTGCAGTGAGGCTGTAGTGCAAGTTCCTATTGCATCAACATCGAGAAACTGAGGTGCAGTCAAGGCAATGAGTTGGTTCAGATGAGCGCAGAGGCTGCAATGCAGAGTCTCAGCATCATCGTTGAGGCAGCCGTCAACGGAGATTCAAGCACTTTGTGCTGAGAAAAGCACCACAGTGCTGGCTCTGAGGGCAATGTACTGGTGTCGAGATGCGAAGTACAGCAGCTATGCAATTCTGAATGCGCCGATTCTGACCCACTCAGTAGAGGTGATGGGCTGATTTATTTCTATGCACCAATATGATGTGTTGTCTCCTCTCCCTCAGTAGAGGATGAATCAGTTTCACTGGAGTGGGCACCTTAGGTCCACTTCCAAGGATCCAGGACAAGGGTAGCATCACTTGGCAGGACAGACTCAAAGATGGCAGAGTCTAAGTGCAGGAGCAGGGTAGTTGGACGTCTGTTCTGTCCCTGAGACTTCAGATCAGGAGGCCAGCTGACAAACCCTTGGAGTCACTCTGGGATCAAGGGATGCAGGCCCCCTCACCTCACTCAGGCAGGGAAACACCAGGTAGCAGGGCAGCACAGGGAGGCAGGAGTCCAGCAAGGTAGCAGTCCATCAGTGTGGGAGCCCTTCAGCAGCACAGCAGTTCTTCTTACTGGCAGAGTATTCATAGGTCCAGAAGTGTACTGAGTTGGTGGTGTCAGAAGTCTGGTACTTATACTCAGTTGTGCCTTTGAATTGGGGAGACTTCAAAGACAGGCCGTTGAAGTGCATAGTGGTACTGCCCTTCCTCCCCTGGCTCCAGACTTACTACAGCAGGTGATGCAGCCATTTATATGGGGACAGGACACAGTGTATTCAGGTGTAAGTGAGGAACTGTTGCCAGCTCTTCCCTCCCATCCTCCCAGGAAGGCCCATCAAGCCATACCTAAGCTCCCATTGTGTGCGGCTGTCTTGTGGGAATACACAAACCCCATCTGTAAACCTAGACAAGGCAGCAGGCAACAATGGCTAAAGTAAGAAAATGCCACCTTTCAAAAAGTGGCATTTTCAGAATTACAATTTAAAATCCAACTCAACCATAAATTGTGATTTTAAATTGTGATTCCAGAGACACCAAACTTGAAATGTTTATTACTTCCAGATTGTGAATTATATTTATGAGATGTAATAAGGTAATCCCAATGTTATTCTAGAGCCTTGCAGTAGTGAAAAACTACTTCACTACCAGGACAAGTAAAACTTAAAAGTACTCCTTCTGCCTTTTAAACACATTGCACACTGCCCTGTGGGTTGTCCAGTACGTACCTTAGAGATAACTTATATGTACAAAAGGGGGTAGATTTGGGGCTCACAAGAGGGTTATTTTACCCGGTCGACACAGCAGTGCGAAACTGCAAACACAGATTCTGCAATGGCAGACATGAGACATGTTTAAAGGTCTACTTAAGTGGGTGGCACCATCAGTGCAGCAGGCCCACTAGGAGCATTTAAGTTACAGGCCCAAGGCCCATGTAGTGCACCTTACCAGGGACTTCTAACGAAATGACATATGTCAATTGGAGATAAGCCAATAGTATCATGTTGACGGGAGAGTGCAAACACTTTAGCACTGGTTAGCAGTGGTAAAGTGCACAGAGTCCTAAAGCCAGCAAAAAATGATGTCAGAAAAGTGGAGATGGTAGGTAAAAAGTTGGGAGAAAGACCACTATAAAGCTATCAGATCTAACACAGACCATCCAGAATTTGGCAGCTAGGCTGCTATGCCAAATACCGAGAACCTGCTCTGTGTCTCAGCAAATCTGCACCTCACATTGGCTCCCAGTGGAGAAGCATATTTATTTCAAGGCACTATGCTTGGCTCACTGAATCTTCAATAAGGCAGCTGCATCTAGCCTGTGTTCACTGGTCCACCCTTACCACCTCTCTAGAGTGTTGTGTTCCACAGATCGCAACCTAGCTGCAAACCCAGGCTTTTAGCTGCCTGGACACTTAAACACTGGAACAAACTTCCCACTCACCTAAGGAACATATCTTTTCATCTTAGTTTTAGAAAACAACTAGAGAGCTAGCTGTTTTAGGCTGGATAACCTTGTTTAGTGACTGATGCATCAGGCATGCTGAGAATCCCTTGTCTGAGCAGCAGCCATGTGTGGTATCAGAACATAGCGTTACATTAAGTTTACTTGGTTGTAAGAATTTCGTTTAAACTTGTTGCATCACCTTCAAAGTGCTACATGGCCTAGTGCCTTAGTTAATTTCCAAAAAGGATATAGTTGGAATGCAGCAGTCCTGAAGAGGGGCCTTCTAGTGAACAGCATTGTACAGAATCAATAACGTCTATTAAGCAAGATTGTGTACAACCATTCACCACCACTACAGTTCATGGAAACATCCCGTGGCTCAAGTAACCACAGGCAAAGGGCAGTCTGTAGGTTGTGCATGTGAGAAGACTGGTGCTGGAGATCAAAACTTCAATAGAATTATCAGATAATGACAGCGACACTGATACAATAAGATACCCAGACATCAGCCATCCCAGGACCTGTTATGATGTTCACATAAACCACCATCACCACTTGATTGTCTCTCATGGTACAAAGTATGAACACCAAAGAGGTTAGGCAACCAGACCTGATGGAGCAATTGTGTGCTGAGTTTTCTTTAATAAATCAAGCAAGCTACAAACTCAGGGTCAAATAAAAAGCAATACCTGGGTAGGTCCAGGCTGCAAACAAGGGCAATGGATGTACTTTGGATGACCCAATAACTACAATGTTTAGTAATAAGTGGGCACAATATTGTTTTGGTGAGAAGGTTTATTCACAAGGAATGTGACACACACTGAGCAAACTACTGGAATTGTATGCAAATTCTCTTTCATAACTGTAAGCTTTCCAAAACCGGTAGAGAACTGCAACATATAGCGTTGCATCCACATTCTCTTCTCCACCCTGGCCAATAAAGTATTTTTGTTTCAAAATTACTTCCCTCTTGACTCCTAGGGGTCAGGCTGATCACTGCCTAGTGGGGTGCATTCTCTTAAAATAATCTTCAAGGGCATTTGTAGACAGCTTTAATCAGCAATAGTACACTAACCTTAAACAACACAAAGACCACGGTATTTGATGCAAATCCCTTTTTGCCAAAAATTTGAGACAGGGTTTTGGGTAAAAAAAAATTACACTATTTGAAACCAGGCGTTAAAAGGAGAAAAGTTCTAATTTCTCCTTTTTTCCATCTTTAATTGTGCACTACACTGTACAGCACACTTATAAACTAGGAACAAATAGGTACACACGTGGAAGGAGTAATAAGAAATACTCCTCCGTTGGACAGACTGTTTGCTACTATACTTTAAGATAATCAGCAGCGGTTTCTATGCCGTTTTGGATTTAAGGTATCTTAATTTATTTGAAGTATTAGATTTTGGAACATGTTGTTAAAGCCCTGATGAAGTCATTTGCGATATTTTTCGCACAATGAAACACGTGTTGGCTGTTGATTCTTAGATATTTTTGTGTACCTCACCTTTAAATAAACAAGAAGAATCTATTCAAGCTGTTGGCTGTGGACTTTTGTGCATTGAGAAGTTCTTGTGATAAGAAGACGATTGGATATACTACTATTGAACATTTACATATTGATTTGCATGAGTGCCTCAGATACTTTGAACAAATTTAAATGTGGTCTAAGCATAATATTTTGTACTAGAAGGGTACTCTTCCAGTATAAAACCTATGCTATCATTCACACAGCCTTGCACTATAGCACAAAGGTGTGTGCATAGTGCTCTGCAGCAAAAAATCTGCACCTGCGCTAGGTAGATGGTATGAGAGAGACACATATCTGTAGATATGGTGCTCTCCTGCTCTCTCCTTCTCACGCAATTTATCACAAAATATTTGACTGTTGCGCTGCTCTGCATGAAAATTTGGTAAATTTAACCCATAGTGCCTCAAATGTGGTGCAAAAAGAGCAAATACTTAACACAACGTAAAACATTCACCCACAGATCTGAGCCTAGGTCCATTTTTTTTTTCTGCCACACAATTCTATTTTGGACCCAGCCATATACAAATCAGTCTTAGGGGGTCATTCCGACCCTGGCGGTCCATGACCGCCAGGGCCGGCGACCACGGAAGCACCGCCAACAGGCTGGCGGTGCTTCCAGGGCCATTCTGACCGCGGCGGTAAAGCCGCGGTCAGAAAAGGGGAACCGGCGGTTTCCCACCGGTTTTCCCCTGGCCCAGGGAATCCTCCATGGCAGCGCTGCTTGCAGCGCCGCCATGGGGATTCCGACCACCTTCCCGCCACCCTGTTTCTGGCGGTTTTCACCGCCAGAAACAGGATGGCGGGAACGGGTGTCGTGGGGCCCCTGGGGGCCCCTGCACTGCCCATGCCACTGCATGGGCAGTGCAGGGGCCCCCTTACAGGGCCCCATAAAGATTTTCACTGTCTGCTTTGCAGACAGTGAAAATCGCGACGGTGCCACTGCACCCGTCGCACCCCTGCAACTCCGCCGGCTCCATTCGGAGCCGGCTTCCTTGTTGCAGGGTCTTTCCCGCTGGGCCAGCGGGCGCCCTTTTGGCGGTCGCCCGCCGGCCCAGCGGGAAAGTCGAAATGACCATTGCGGTCTTTTGACTGCGGAGCGGTCTTCCGACGGGGTTATTTTGGTGGGCGGCCTCCGCCGCCCACCAAAGTCGGAATGACCCCCTTAATCTTTCTGGCCATGAGAACAGTTCAAACCAAACTGACAGGCCTGGTCCTCCCTGGAGTAAAAAACAAACACCCTGGAACCACTTTCAGGGTTTCACCCCTTCAACAGCGAGGACAGCTTAAGTCCAGTGGCATAGCGAACACAGGACCCACGTTTGGGTGTACCCTTGCCACTTAGGGTGACAAATACAAAAAGAACAAATGAAGCATGGAATGCTGAACACTGTCAAATATTCTTCCCCAGTCACAGATCTTGGCCTAAATTAATCATTTTGTGCTCTCCACACCATTCTAGTTTGGACCCAGCCATATGCAAGTCAGTCTTGACCCTACTGTGGCATAGTGAGCGAAAAAAAAGATGGAGTAGGATGCAGACCGAACGAGCACCAGTGGCTGAGATTAATTCAAGCATTCCATCCATCACCTTGTTGTTTTTCAAATGTAATGCAGTACATCCCAAACCAATTTATTTAAAAAATACATTCTAATGATTAAAGTGGCAAAAAACATGACATCAAGCTAATGTAGAAATCAGGAGATATTTAAAAAAAACAAATGTGCAATGTCGCCCTTAGAAACAGTCTTTGCTGTAACAATTTGGGCACAGCCAGGTCGATTTTTCTACAGCTTCTGTATGCATTTTTTCCCTGCCTCGCTCTCATGGCTGAGGTGTAAAGCTGTGCTCCTAACATGCAGTCATGTGGAATGCCAAACTCTAATGGAGACTCGAACTCTAATGGCTGCTAGGCTAACATAGTGAATCATACCGGTAAAAATGTACTACAGATCACACTAATTGTTGCAATGTTAGACTTAAGAAAATATTGTTACTCACAGAATTTATGCACCCTGGACCAAATTTATAATTTCCTCATGCAACGCGCTGCTCTGTGTTGTGTGAAAAGCAGAGAGTAGGCCAGAGTCATACCGCCTAATTACTTATACTTCTGTAGTTATGCACTGTGCTGGTGCACTTTCTTTCTGCCTAGAACCATGCGCACACCTTTTCACCATAGTATAAAGGTGTGCGATGCATGCTATTTGGAGACACAAATTAAAACATTCCCCTTTACAGTATAGCATACATGCGAAGTTAATCTTGTTTTTCTTTTCAACTAACGTGCCATCCTGAAGGGGACTTACATTTTCGACAGAAAGCAATGAATACAAATGTTAGTAGCTAGTGCTTTGAATTAAAATCCAAGGGTGGTTGCCTGGGAATGCCAACGTACCACCTAAGGGATGTCCTTTTATGCTAAATTGCCCAAGGTCTACATTGCATTCATCTAGAAAAATTTGCCATCACAAAGTACGTTTTGCACTAGAAAGGACATCCCAAGTCAACACTTTCTTTCCGTGAGCATCACTTTTGGTGACTCTGCACTGGAGCCAAGTGTTGAAAAATGTGGCTCTTGCTGACGGTCTTTCTGCTAATTTAAAATTTTGTAGCTATTGTGAACCTGTTTTGCAGTTTGCTTCGATAGAGTTTTCTCTAGTTGTTGAAACCTCTCCAATCTATTCAAAAAAGTATTGAGCTGAATTACTGTTCTGGTCACCAAAGGATTATAATGTATTTCTTATAAGTATACTTGAGATAAACATTGAGGTAGCAAACTAAATAGTGGAAAACTGCCGACTTAAGTAGGTCCCCAGTGAAGAGGTGATGGTCAAAATGCATCTGGCATTGATAAAAAAAAATCAAGTCACTGGATGATAAATTGCATAGCGGTGGGCTACAAACAAAATCCTACCCTAATTCTTCATCTCCACTGTGTTTACAAAGCAGCTATTCAACATTAGAAATCAACCCATAAATCTTATAGGATCTGGAGGCCCCCAGACGGCCCACACTCCCCCGCCAGGAATGCACGAGACGACAAGGTTTGTTCGTTGGAAGAAGTATCTTTTATTTTCAAAAAGTCATCATATAAAATACCTCATAACTTCAACAAGCCAAACATCAAATTGCAAGTATAACAAGGTTAGTCAATAAAGAAAACATTTTTATTTACATGTTACTGAGAAATTACTTGTGACCATAACCAGTGTGACAGGATCCCTTCCTGTCCTGAACCACCATATTGGACCACACAGGTGACCCGTGTCTCACCTGTATCCGTAGGAGGGACGGTTACCCTGACTACCCGGTACCTTGTCCTCCAGTTTATGGTTCCGCCCCCCCTCCAAACACCAATCAGCCCTGGGGTGTAATGGGGGAGCCAAGAGCTGGAGCCCCATGTTCTCCCCCAGCGATCTGGGGTCTCTTACCCCCTGATCTGGTGTGTACATCCGCTGGTTGGCTCAGAACTTCAGGATCCTATCCCAGATGTCCTCCTGGGGGCCCCACCTTGGGGACCCCCTCCTATTGTTTCTAGTCACATTTTTTATCTCAATTTCCGCCACAAGGGCGACCAGGGCCCCAAAGGTCCTTCGCCCTCCCCACCCAAAAAGAGACTGCGGGCAAAACGTCACATGTCGCGGATAAATTGGTCGGTTCCTTCGTCAGACAAATGCACTTGGTCGTTGTGAAACATGTGCACGCCTTTCAGCAGTTTGTGGGGGATATTCCATAGGCGCCCAGGGCCTGGGCAGAGCTTTGCCATCTCGCCATTAAGCCGGTGAACTGACACATTGATGGTGCGAGATCTTAACCCTGCCCCCCACTTACGCCGTGGAACCATGTGTGACCAGGCAAATGCTGCCTCTGGAAATTGCTTTGCCACTTTTGTGATTTCAAGAAATACCGTCTCCCCAAGGGTTTTTCGGCCTAAACGCACTAAATCATTGCCCCCCCAAGTGAATGATGATTAGATCCGGAGACTGCAGTCCCCCACGACTACTCGCCAATTCGACCAAATGTTGCAGCTGGGTGATGCCTTCTCCGCCAATGCCGCACCACCGAAAAGCCACGCTGTGCAAGTCTGCCAGTTTCAACCCACGGAACTGTTGCAACCGGTATGCCGCCCGACGGACAAATGAATGGCCCAATACCCAGAATACTCGCTGAGGCATTTGACTGAAAGAAAAGAAACATGCGCGTGAGACATCACCACTGAGCAACCCAGTCCCTGTTACACCAACTCTGGCCTGATGTAACGTTTGTAACATTCCGAAGACCAACGACCTATATTTTTTACAGCGGACGCTGGAAGGCCTGCTGCCGCTGCCACCGTGGCTGCGCCAATTCTAAAGGAATGGGATGAGTATCTTTGCTGATCCACTCCGATTGATTTTAGGGACAATTTAAAGACTTCCGCGAACTGGTAGCGCGACAGGCAATCACCGCAGGGGTGAATGAAGAAGGGCGGAGACTCAGCCATAGGGCGCACCGCCATATAATTGTTTGTGATTAACACAGGGCATAAGGGGGAACCAGGCGCCTCACCAAGTGTGATGCGTGTTCCTTTCTTCAGCTGGTCGGTCTTTGATTTACGCAACATAATGTGTAGTGCCCCCTTGCAAACCATTACGTCTTTCAGCTGAAGGCCCCCCAAGTGGTCACCCTTGGAGGAGCCTACCAACTCGCTGATGCGGAAAGCCCTGCAAAAAGGCAAAGTGAAGGCCGCGGCGAAAAGCGCCGCCTCGGTGGGTGAAGAGCAGACGGTGTGAAGCGCCCTTAACATCCTTTCTAGCAACGGAGGGGTGACGGGACGCCTGGCATCCGAGCTACCCGGGGATCCCTTGGCCCAACCCCTCAAGGCCTGTTTTATGATAAAAGTATTCAGAGGCCTTTCCAATTTAACTATTTTAGCGAAGAAACGTATCGCCACCAAGTGGGTCTTCGCGCATGATACCGGACGCCCCAGGCTACGCAGATGTTTAAGGAACGACCCCATTGTTGGCTCAGAAAATGTGTCTGCAATATGCCGAGCATGCAAGAAACACCTGTAAAGTAAAAAACTGTTCTCGTAAGCTGTTTTTGTGCGTGGGGCCAAGGATGATGCTACTAAGTCTGGGAGGGAGGGGCACCAATCTTCCACAGAGATTCTGGGAACTCCGTCATCTTCTCCTTCGCCTGGGGGTGATACTGCAAAAAATCCTCCATTAATGAACGAGACAATGCGTCAGCTGCGTTGTTATGGACCCCAGGCACGTGCTTCGCTTTGAACGTGATGTTATGTTGAAGACAAGCCAGAATCAGGTGTTTCAAAAGGCGCAAAACCAAAGGGCATGAAGCCCCTTGGCGGTTGATGACATCCACCACCGCCATGTTATCAGACCAGAAAATTACCACCCTGTTCCTGAACTCCTTAGCCCAGATGTTTACAGCGACCACGATTGGGAATAATTCCAAGAACGCTATATTCTTGGTCCAACCCCACCTGACCCAGTCTCTAGGCCAGTCTGCCCTACACCATAATGGGCCCAAAATTGCACCGAAGCCTATGCTACCCGCGGAGTCAGTGTATAGGCCCAGCGTGGGGCTGGGTATTGCTTTCTGCGGCCAAATGACCGACCCGTTGAATGTCCTAAGGAACAGATCCCACAACCTCAGGTCATCCCTAACCTCTCTGGACAGCCTGGTGTGGTGGTGTTTTTCTTTGAGCCCCGACATTGAGCGCGCTATTGACCTAGAAAAGGGGCGACCCATGGGGATGATTCTTAGTGCAAAGTTCAGCTGACCCACCAGTACCTGAAGCTGGTGCAGGGTCACCTTTTCTTGAGACAATATGGCCTTAATGGACTCCTTGAAAGCCAACAGTTTTTCCAAAGGCAAGCGGCACTCCCCGGCCATGGAGTCAATTTCAATCCCTAGGAAAGTGATGCAAGTAGAAGGGCCGACCGTTTTCTCGGGAGCCAAAGGAACCCCAAATTCTTTGAACAGAGCGATTAAAGCTTGAAGGGCCCACCTGCACCTGTCAGAATTGGGGGGTCCCAGAATCAGGAAGTCGTCCAGGTAATGAATGACCTCCCGGTGTCCCGTACGTTGTGAGAATACCCACTGAAGAAAGGAGCTGAATTGCTCGAAATAGCTGCAAGATATGCTGCAACCCATGGGCATGCATTGGTCGAAGTAATACTCCCCCCTGAATTGAAAACCCAGCAGGTGGTAGTCCTCGGGGTGCACGGGAAGCAAACGGAAGGCAGACTCAATGTCGGTTTTTGCTAACATAGACCCCCGGCCCAGCGCTCTCACTTTCTCAACTGAATTATCCACTGACGCGTATCGAACTGAACATAGCTGCGGATCGATGGCGTCGTTGACTGATGACCCCCGAGGGGCTGAAAGATTGTGGATCAGTCTGAACTGTCCTGCTTCCTTTTTTGGAACCACCCCCAACGGGGAACACACAAAACCAGATAGTGGAGGGCACCCAAAAGGACCAGCAAGCCTGCCCAGGGACCTCTCTTTCTCTATTTTTTTTGCAACTACCGAAGTGCTCTGTAAGGCCGATATTAGGTTCTTACAGTGATCTACCGGCGAAACATTGGGGGCGGGGATCCTGAAGCCAAAGGAAAAACCGTTAAGAAGTACCGAAGCCGCGTCCAAAGAAGAGTAAGCCTGTAACCAAGGGCGTAACGCTTCTAACCTAACCGGGGAGGGGAGAGGAGAATCAATTTGATGGTTTACTGGTGTCCCGACCCCGCTCTTTAGATTTCTTAATACACTTGGATTCAGGATGGGAAGGGTGTCCACAAAAGGAACAGTTATGCTTGAATTTGCAAGTTCCTGCGGGACGTGACCATGTATTTCTGTTAAATGCCCAGCAAGACCCTTTCTTCTCACCGGCCACTTGGGGCCAAAAGGACTGCCTCCCTGGGACTTTGTTGTTAACACATTCAAGCCACACATTCACTTCTGTTTGATCCCACCCAATGGAGGGATCCTCTACTTTAGCCCAATGAAAATCCCTATCATACTCCAACCAGGCGGACCCCCCGTACGTGTGTTGAGCTTTCAATATCTTATAGGCATAATAAATCAAAGAGGTGCCCAACTCTGGTTTTTTCTCCAACAGGATTGACATAAAAACGTTAAAGCCAAATAGCCAATTTGTGATGTTTTCTTCAATTCTTGGCTTTCTTTCACTATAGGAAGATGATTTATGTTCCTTCTCCTTCACTTCAATCTCCCTTCTTTTAGCCCTTATTAAAGAGAAAATGTCCACAAAGTCTCCCTTCCATATTTTTTCCCTCGTTTCTGCGCTAACGTGGGCGGCCAGCTTACCTGGTCTGGATAATAATGAGTCTGTCGTCCCTTCCTTGGCCGGGATGTCCGGACTCGGAAGCTTGCTTGAGTTGGGCTGGACGTCCTGAACCGATGGGGGTGATGAGAGACAAATGCTCGGTGCCGGGGCGACACACGGGCTATTGTTCGAGGACTGCAGCGGGTTTGAGGAGTGCGCTGCAACTAGGGAATCTACCTGGCGTTTTAAATCAGCTACTGTGTTTTGCCATGACATGTCCGCCCCCCATGGTGTAGTGGGTGGTGGGGCGGTGGTAGTCGGTGCGTTAATACCAGCCAATAGCTTAGAAACTTCCATTAGCGCCAGCCTGGATGGCTCTTGCTCTTGCGCCCGGGAATCGTGCAAGCCCACAGGCGGTGGACCCGACGGCGCGTGAAAACATAACCCCCTGATGAGTGGTGGGAGATGGCCCGGGCTGAACTGTAGGTGCTAAGGCTGCCAAGGAATTACGAATATCTGCTAGGACCCCTTCTACAGTATACCCACGCCTGAGGGGGCCGTGGAGCCCGAGTTAAGAACCTGTGGCGTGGGGGGGAGGCTAGTTGCTGCAGGGGGTGACAGAACGATGGTGGCCGGGACCGCTGCGGGGGGCGTTAGTATGATGGTGGCCGGCACCTGCGCTTTTGGATTCCTTTTACGTTTAACCGGGGGGGAAGCCCCGCTGGGGGCCACATGAGACCGCTTAATGAGGGAACCCTTTTCCCTGCCCCCATCTTTTTTAGGAGCCTCCATGGCCACACTGGATTCCTCGCTCCCCAATTTTTTCAAAACTAATCTCAGCAATTGTGACAACTCTGGGTCGCGCTCCCTCCCTTTCTGGGTGCAGGCCTTCTTAGGTGGCATTATGACCTGCTCTTATGGCTAGTACCAATAGTACAGGACTGTCTAATTAACAGTATAACCCCACCCTATTTTTTTTTTTTTTTTTGAGGGGGTACGACCTGAAAAGAAATCAAATGCAAGACAGTCAAACACTGGGATCCATAAGACACTCTCCCAAATGTCCACAAATTGAAACCACCTTAAGCCTGTGTGCCACGACACATAAAACAATGACCTGAAGAAGCCACCAATATTGATTGGTACGGGAAGAGACTCACTTGGAGAATGCGGGCAATTCCACCATACACAAGAATGTCACCTTTGAGAAACGCCCCAAGAAAACCACAGTGAAAATTAAATATGGCTCAAATGTAAACAAAGCACAGTGCACTGCTGCCTTTAAAGTGCGCGCGTCATGCAATCTACAGCCAGAGATAACATAACTTTAAACATGCATTCAAGGAGAAGACCTTCGATGAATAACAAGCCAACACTGTTGGACGCGCGCAAAATTCAAATTAACACTACAGCAAGAGATGAATTAACTTTAAACATGCATTCCAGGAGAAGACTTTTGCTGAATAACAAGATAACACTGTTGGACGCGCTCCGTGCGCCCCGAATAAAGCTTTACGGCGGGAAATTCAAAATAAAACAAAGCTTCCAGCAACAGAAACCCGATCAGTTTTTAACAAACCCCGTCGGCGCGAGCTTCAGCGCACACCGAGGACCTCAATAAAACAATTCCCACATTAATGCGCGTTTATACTAAACACAGTTTGCGGCCGCTGCAATACTTACACAAAACTTGCTTAGGATCCCAGGCACGGAAAACGAACACCACGGCTCTGGAAGTCGTGACCGGAGTGCGCGGCTTCAGGTTGGTCTTGCTTGCGGAGGGTGCAGGTTGGAGGACTTAGCCTTCTTCGGACTGCCACGGGCTCCTCACTGTTTCCTCCGGACTCTCGGGCTTCATGAGCACCTCCTTCGGGGGATGCAGAAGACAAACACGGGCCGCACGCCAGGTCCCGCCGCCGCACACAAGTAAAGAAGGATTATCCTTCTTTGGGGGGCCTTTAAATAGTCCCCCACCAGTGCGCAGCGGCTGGAACCGGCCAGCGGCCAACGTCGGCCCCACGACATGTCCCCTGGGGCATGACTTCCGCCCCAACGCCTCGCGAGGCGTCAGGGCGGAAATCCGGCCGACTCCTGCACCCCCGGCCGGGAGGAACGGGATGGGAGGGGAGTGACCCAGGGCCTCGGAGGCCCCGTCCCCTAATGGGCCGTGCCCCCCCACTACGTGGGGGGGCGCTCTACCCAAATCACCCTTACCAGCCTTTAACTCACCAATACACACAATAAAAGTGGCATTTATTAGTAACATGTTTAATCCCCATAGAAAAAAGAATAGTTCCCGGTCAGCGTTTGCCTCTCTCTGCACACATTATTTATTAGATTAAAGTTCTCCCACACTAAGATTTAGCATCAAATAATCTACTTTGATGAGAAAAGAAATATAAGACGTGCAGACAGCGTTTCCACCAGTTTGTACCTAAGGCCTACTAACCTAGGATGATTAATTTATTGTCCTCATACCATAGCAGACAGGAGCATATGTATTAAAGAATATGTCTACGTGCTTGATCACAAGCAAAACTGAGTAAACATTATTCTCAGCCCAATCAGGATGTTTACCACAAGCTTTACAACCTTCCTATTTCAATTCAACATTTTCTGGAAAGATTCTTCATTATGACATTTTTCATTGTAATGTCTCTTCCAGTGGGCTATCCCTTTTCAAAGGGCACACCGTTTTCCAATTGCTTCTTTGGAATTGTTTAAAATGTTAACATGAAAGTATGGCCAGTTCCAGAACAATTGCTGTATAGTAATATGGTCTTTAAAATAGCTGAGCTCTAGAAGTGCCCAGCTACTATTCTACTAGAAGAAACCCTTCCAAATTTGGATGCATATGAGTCAGTCAAATGCAAATACCTTTGCCTTTGTACTAGGGGCTATTCTGACAGTATGGTAAGAGTTATTCTTTAAGAAAAATGTTTGTCGCTGTAATCTATCAACTATCACTGTCACTAGCTCTGAAATAGTATGGGTACAGATCTAGCATCTGCAATTATGGTGTGCCTCATACACTGAGCTTTCCCTGTAACACCACCTCTAAATGAGTGTGTGAATTATACTGGTAATAGTAAAACATTTTTTTAAGTAAATTATCTTATAAATGTCGTGAAGAGAAAATGTTGAAAGAATGGTGATGTTCATATAGTGTACATTTCATGATGAACACCCTATCTGTGGTGTGCAGCACTGCTACGGTTGGGATTGACCTTACTGTAAGTAGATTGTGTATCAAGTGGCATGAGACACTAAGGCCCAGATTTATGGTGGCCTAGAGCCATTCCAACACCACATTAGTGTCTTTTTTATGCTTTTGTGGCTTTGGAAGGTCAAAAACACTGCACCATATTTACAAAGTGGCGCAAGGCTTGCATTGGGCCACTTTGCAACACCTTGCGCCACATTATGCCTGTGCCAGGCATATTGTATGCTAGTGAGGCGTTCCAGCGCTAGCTATGTGGCTTCATGTGAAATTAACACAAATAGGACCCCTGGTAAATAATGAGGATGTATGATCAATGGACATGCATTGCCATGTGAAAATCAACAATAGTACAACATGGAAATATTCACTTGTAGAAACATATGTTCCACATATCATTGGGTATTTGAAAGTGAAGAAATACCTTCCAAATGTAACAGAAAACACTTATATCATAATCAGTCACGGAATCTTTGTAACATATTCCTATTTCTTTCCAGAGGGACAAACAGCATATCCTGAAGATTATTTTGTCTGTGATGTTCGACCTGTTGATGGCACCATCCTACCCTCATTGATGAAGATACCCTCTTACAGCTCCTGGACAATTATGAAGCTTTTCATCTGGTAGTGGCAAGGGAAGATGATGTCATTGGGTCTCCAGATGAACCAACACAGATTGGACATGGGTCATCAACCTTTCACATAACAGCTGAGGACTCTGTGGAACCCCAAGTTATATTTTAACTGTGAGTAGTAGGACTCCAGCAGCGAACGGCTGATAAAGTCTGTTTGGGGATGGGGACCAAAGTGGGCACTATTGAAGGAGTCTGTAGGTGTCATATCCCTAATAAGGGTTCGACAACGGCAATCACAGACACCTACTCTTGGATCCATGAGATTAGTGACTCACTAGCTGACATCGCTGGTGTCATCATGCAGAAGACAAAACAACACCAGCCTTCTACATCTGGCACCAGTGAGTGTCAAGAACTGGGAAACATCAATACATCCATCCAGTTCCTGGAGGCCAAGATTCACTCCTTCACAGCATCAACGAGTATCCTCAATAGCAATGTTATTGCTTTGCTGTCCAACCAGAAAACCCTTGCCGGGAAGTATTATACTGCCCTAGAGTCATTCACAAATGTTATTGGGACATGGCAATTTCATCTTCTGCCTCTGATGTTTGTGCGTCTATTAACATCACTCAGCTGCCTCCCATCCCATCAACACAACTTTCAGGGGAGGCAAAGCACTCATTAGAGGAGAAAGATGTAGAGTTACCCACTTTCCGCAGAAGAACTTACCAATTATTATTTGTGAATGCCCCCTTGCCAGTTTTTCTATCTGACCTGTGTAGGATATCATGCATGTTTAATGTGTAGATCTGAGCCTGTGTAAAAATGAAAATGATTAAAATACTATTTTGAGATTTGTATGGTGATTCTCAAAAGTCCTAATGCATAATTTAAATCAAAAACACTTTTCTGAAGCTGAAGAAGAGTGACTTAAAGTTAATTGCCCAGGCTATCTTTGTATGTGCACCTACAATAATGACATTCATTACAAAGGTATAATGAGCAATGCATAGTTTCCCTATGCAAATTCAATGTAAAGCAGGAAGCAGCACTTTCTTGTTAGCCACACAGTGAGATTTTTGCAAAGGACACAAATACTTACCGCCTATGAATGTGGGGCCCGATTCACAAAGGTAAACTTAGACGTTTGGTGTAAACTTAGACCAAAGTCTATCTTTACAATTTTTGTGAATTCACAAAGGGTATTTACGAGTCTGCCCCATGCGACTTGAGATCCCCTGAGTGATAAGCGGAACTATAAAAGTGGTGATTTATTGATTGAGTGTGGATGTAAAAATACTACTCATAAATGTCGTGTGTGAGCCCAAAACACTGTTCCAGTGTTCCACTGTTCTGTCTCCCCTGAAAGTTTTGCTGTTAGAATAGTGCATGACTGTTGCTAAGTAAATATGACGACATAATTATTTAATGTGAATACCTCACTGCTCACACAAACGTTTATGAACAATGCATGACTCTGCATGGTTGTTCCAATACTAGCCAGATAGTCATACCCATATTCCTCATGGATTTGCATTGCACTTGTGCCACACAAGGATGCACAAGGGCAACCCAATACCTTGAATGATAGCAACCAAGACATGCGAGGGCACCTTGCCTGGCCCTAAGTAATCAGATAAATGTGGACTAATGCAACACAGGATAAAAAAGCGTACTTATGTTACTGTGCCCCAGAGAGGTATCACATGTGTTAAGTGTGAATACATCCATGCATTAAATCATTTGCACATACAATTTTTCATAAGTGGCAGAAAAGGGGTATTGGAAAGTGGATTATTGGTAAGGGCAGGTAAGTACACACACTTACCAATAGGCCACTAACCTCCACTCAGGTCCAATTAGATCTCAATATGTTAAACCCAGCTCAACCCTTGGTAGCTTGGCAATGAGCCACAAGGCTTAACTTAGGATACAAAGTGTAAAGCATTCAAGCATCAAAAAACAGTAATTAGATAAAACACAGGAAACAGTTTAAAAATTCTAAACCAATTTATAAAAATGGGACATATTATTACCTTTAAAATAACACCAAAATGAATAAAATCAGATAAGGAAACAAGAGATGTTAATTTTTAAAGAACTAGTGTTTTTTAGTGCATAGAAACCTCGCCCGGGACAAAGTCAAAGTTTAAGGGTGACTGCGATGGAGCCCTGCTTGGCTATAGCAAACGAGAGGCCTCGGTCAAAAGTTTACCTTCAGACTTAATCGTTCTTCTGAAGATTTACCAGCCAGTCTGATCCAACCTCTTTGAAGACCTTCCTTGGATATTCATTGCAGGAGACCTCAGCGAAGATTTCTACATTCAGACTTGGACGATTTTTCGAGATGAAAATCCTTCGACCGGACCAAACCAGAATCTTGATCAGACGTCCCTGGAGCCGTCTTCGAATACACTGCGTGGTCGATCCCGGTCAACGTTCTACGTTGGGACTTACCCTCTTCTTGGGAGATTTTCTTCAGCGGGATGACCCTGCATGTCAGGCCGGGTAGGGGTTGAGGCAAGCCGGCTAGTATCACCACGGCGGGTCGGTCCCTCTATAGAGCTTTTTCCAAAATGTTTTCCAATCTTCTCCAAACTCTCGGACCTTTTTCCAGAAGGTCTTTTAAGGTCTTTTGTAGGAGTGCACAGCTCACCCCAAGGTTCCAGATGCTCTGAGTTGCCCCTTGAGGTTGTGGACTACAACTCCCAGAATGCACATGGCTCAAACTCCAAATTGGCCACTTGACAGTGGTTAGCTGGTCAGTTTCTTCAGTATCTGAGACAGGGGACTCTGGTTAGCAATTTCACACCTGTAGCAAACAGAGAGTCCCTCCTTGAACAATTTGAAGCCAGACATAGTCCTTCTTGTGGTGAAGCCCAAGTGAGCAGCTGGTGCAGTGCTTCAGAGTGCAGTGTCCAGGTGCAGGTTAGGGGTCCAGCAGGGCAGTCCTTCTTGTCCTGAGTTTCTTGTAGGGATCTGAGGTGTGGGTGCAGCTCTGCATATTTATCCTTGCATCTGGTTGAAAAACAGGGGGGTCCTGGTTCTCCAGTCAGATGCATGGCCCTTTCACCTGTGATGACCACTTCCTGTGAAGTGTGGCAAAAATCAATCCCAGGGAGTAACATTCTTCAAAAATCCATCATTGCTTTTTGGAGGTTAGATCTGGCTGAGCCCACCCACTGGAGGGGCTAAAAATCCTAAACACACCCCTGCCCTGCCCTCTCTTAATCTAATCAAGAGGGCACCTAATTTTCTGGGGTTACCGGATGTGAGGGAGGTGCTGGGTTTCTCCAAATGTCCTTCTCTGCCTTTGAAGACCAGTTTGGCAACCCTCCTCCTTCCTGATTCCCCGTCTGCTGAGGAAGCTCTCCTCCCCCAGGCACATCCTTTGTGCTCAGCCCAGGCCACTTCACACCTCATCAAGGCAGCCTGGCCAATCAGAGTAGAGCACTACAGAGCTGAAGTTGGCAACATTTCAGGTAGAGTTTGAAACTCTTTATGTGAACTAGTTATACTAAATTCAACAATTGTAAGTTGTGGGATTTGTTATAGCAATTAATTTAATACCAAAAGCGAGGTATCTGACGCTTAAGGGGACTTTGTTATTTAAACTAAAGTCTCCCCATTTTAGCATATGGAGGCTATTCACTACAGTAAGGGAAAAACAAATGTGGCTGTTTATACCTCACCAGGGCTTATAAAACTATTTTGATAAGTTCCCTGCTTATTGTTACATGGCACCCAACCCTAGAGGCCCTAGAGGCACTCAGGGTACACCTTAGGATAAGGTAGTTTATAACTTTGGAAGTACTACAGTCAAATTTTAACTTTAATTTAAAAGCAGCCAGCAAGGCAGGCCTGCCTTTAAAATGACCCTGGGCACCTCAGCAGTGTACTTATGGGTGCACCACCTATGCTGGGGTCCCTTAACCTACATGCCCTACCATATACTAGGGACTTATAGGTAGGTTGACATAGCCAATTAAAATTAGCCTCATTT
Source organism: Pleurodeles waltl (assembly GCF_031143425.1). Taxonomy (NCBI): domain Eukaryota; kingdom Metazoa; phylum Chordata; class Amphibia; order Caudata; family Salamandridae; genus Pleurodeles; species Pleurodeles waltl. The sequence goes on along the minus strand of NC_090449.1, from coordinate 705,666,254 downwards.
GCATACTCATTTAACACAGAGCGCAAGCCCTGGGACTGGTTAGCAGTTCCCAGGGCACCATCAGATTCAAAGAAACACCAGCAAAAGGTGAAAAATGGGGGCAGAAAGTTAGGGAGCCTCTGCAGTCAGCCCTGTTTCCCCAAAAGGAGATTTGTAACAATGCTACACCTCCCCAGTTGAGGCACATTATGACATATATGGACAAAACAACTTGTTGTGTCTTCTTTATAAGGGAGCTGCTTGATGTGGCACATTTAGCAAGATGTAAAGGCCAATAATGATTGATTATGCCAAGGCATGTGTGACTGTCTGTAAAAAATAAACCAGCCAACAACGCAGACCCTATGGTGCAAGGGAGTCTGTATTAGTGGTAGCCAGCAGTTTCTGTCTCAGCACAGACTGCAAACAGCAATCTGTAGTATAATGACAAATCCAATACTTACCTGCCCACTCCCTTTCACACAGGGTACGATAGTAAGGAGACTGCCTTTGTTACGCTGTGTGTAAAATCAAATACTGAGCCCCACTTACTGTGTCATAAGTATGGAAATGGGTCAATACAAACTCAAATGTGAGAACAACCTACAGTTATCTAGAGGAGTCAGACAATGCAACATTTTACTACAATGTACTCAGGAATAGTTGGACATCATGTACCCACCTAACACAATAGCACCAACACATGGCAAATAAATAATATCCAAGAAGAGAATAATGATTAATTTATTGAAATGGAAAACCTAATATCTAAAATATTTCCTAACCCTAACTACCCTACACTACCTATCACGAACACTAGCCCATACTACTGTTACAAACACTTACCAAATCTTAACCACTATTGACACATGACAAGCTAAACATCAACCCCCCACTCCCCCTTAACACACATGTCAGTTCAATGCAATTATTAACTACATCCTAAGTATATGCTACCTCCCCATAAAAGCCTAAACAAATATATGTATTGTTGGGAGAATGTTTACATTTTTTAAAAACTTTATAGAACACAAAACTTTACACCCCACTTAAATGCCTACTATAATAAAAACTAACAAACAACATAATACATAAACCATCTACCCTAAATCTAATTAACCTAAACCTTCACTAAACACTAAGCATGGCTATGAACACTTATGATACTAATATGAAATGTTTAGAAAACAGGTAGGGGATGTCCAGAGGAAGAGTCCAGGAATTAAGTTTTGGTGGTAATGCTCTGGTGTGCCTCCTGGCACTTCATCAAAATCTCTCCCAGTCACTTCTGCTCCTTTTCAGTCAGAGCGATCCTCCAGGCCACACAATGCAACTGTCAGACAAGCAAAACATGGACATTTTTCTCTTCTGCACCTGCTTCATTTTTTTTGTCCTGTAGCTTGCAGCTCTTCTCCACCTGAGGGTCCAGGGGTGGGCTGTGATTTGCTTTGCTGCTGAGTGGAAACCTGAGATTCTATAGATGCTGGGGTCTCCTGTGCATGTGACCACATAGATCCTCCCCAATTGCCAGCAGCCTCTGCCTTCTCATATGTGTTGCCCATTTTCCGGAAACCATAGCCTATCTTTCAGATGCGCCCATTAAGTGCCCATCTCAAAGCAAAGCCTATTGCCTTGTCTGGTGTGATATGAACAAGGGAAAAAAATGCACCCTATATTAGTGACAGCGTTATATGTACAGCATGTATGACAAAATATAACTGAAATTATTATGCAATCATAAGTGCCAGACCATACCTACACCTATTCTTGGTATAGAAAAATATACTGTACAATAGACCCTCATTACAATGTCTTCTCCAATTACAATATGACAAAGTAAGCCAAGCAAGGTCAGTGTAGGTGTACAAAAATCTATTTAGTCACAATACAGAACCATGCATCTCACTAATACCAGTGATCCCTACTCAATCTGATGTGTCAATTGTAAATAATACTCATGGGCTGGATAGGTACACTTTTGCTGTTGGTCTGGCATCATGCATGGGAGGCAAGGTCATGGCAAAACCTGAATGAGATGTTTAAAGTTAAGCAATGGCAGCTTATGTAGCTCTGAATGTCTTAAGTAATCCAGAGTTATGCAAGCAACATGCATTGCTGACTTGCCTTACCCTGTGGCAGGGAGCCATTCCATAGATTGAGGGTGGATGTCTTACAGCCTCAACCTGTTTATTTTGATGGATTCACAGGTTTAGAATCAGGACTAGACTGGAAATGTGTCACAATGCATCAAGTCCACAGGTGAACCCAATCCAGTTTAAATTCACATTTCTGTTACCTCATTCTTCCTGTGCTGCATTCTGCAGCAGACAAGAAAAGGGCAAACATCCTCTCTGGAGTGTGTTTATGCAGACAGGTGTCCTTACCTGCCTATGAATTATGTTGCGTACAATGCAGGCCCCCTTGCATCATGATGCAGAGGTGCCTGTGTTGATGCTAGGCAGGCAAAAGTATGCCACCAGTAGCAAAGGACAGGAATGCACTGTATCATAGGATCACTGTTTATTTCTGCCTTTCCACGCAGTGTGGCAAGATGGTTTGCCATGTTTCACAGCATAAAAACTTGACAGATGCCATACAGGCTAGATACTGACCATGAGGCTGGCATTGATATGTCAATGTATGGGAAATTGAGTGCGTATGTCCTGCCGGCCGTATTTAGGCCAATGACTTTGTATCCATGCAGTGCAACCTGTGGGGGCTGCATAGGTTTTACAACAATGATATTGCCACTCTGTGCTCAATAGATACATACATAACTGAGATATGCAGGCTGCCATCCAAAATACTAGTGATAGACCACAGAACAAGGTCTTTGTCCAGTGGACATCTACCCTCACAATGTACATTAGACAGGACAAGAGCTATTGCTTTGAAGCACAACTTGGATTGATTGATTAGTTGCCCTGCATTCATGCATCCTTCAGGGCATCAGTGTAATGGGGCCACTGTCACTTCATTCTACATAGATCTGACATGGACACATCTGATGGAGGGTCAGTTCACCCTGAGACGGGATTACAACAGATATTCCTCAGGTAAGTGGTAATACTGAGGGACTGTTTTGATATAATACAAATTACTCACACCCCTGCAGAGACACATGTTTCATTTGTACCTTTTTAAAATTGTTTTCAAGATGCACCTAATGATGAGATGGAACTGGCACATTTCCAGCATCTATCTGTTAATCAGTGATTACAATGTGACTGCTAACCTGGTGACACTGTCATGACTGTCTCTTCAAAGTGTTGTTAGAGTTGACACACAGGTACTGTTACAGGTACAACATCCCAAAATATTAAGTGGAATTCACATTAACAGGCCTCCTTGATTATTTTGCAACACTTGCCACACACATAGAAGTGTCAAATCACCATTATCGATTGTTTATGTGCAGGAAGGGACACCATCCTGCACCTAATTAATCTATCTCCTCAACGCAGACACCGTTCCACTATGATGCAAGGATACCTGTGTTGGTGCTAGGCAGCTTAATTCAGTGCTAGCACAGGGGGAAACTCAAGGGTGTGCTGTATTACTCTAAATATTGCACACCCCTGCATTTCAAAGATTTCAAAACTTTTGCATAAATATGGGCCCGAGTCTTCTAAAAGACTTATTCTGTTTGACATGCTAAAAGAATTATGTAAATTAGCAAAACCACAATACGCATATTTAGTTCAGATTTCAAAGCAGATGATGGTGGCATCAGTAAATCATCAAAATGCAGTTTTAACATTCAATTTCAGGGCTAGGCCATCCTTATCTCTAACATGAATTTGGACTTGCATGTGTGGGAATGGGCTAATACATGCAGGCAAAATCAGAAAGAAAAGACAAAAATAATTTGGAAGAAATTACCAAACTAGCGTAACTCACTATAAAAATATGCTGGTGTAATTATCCAAGCTGAAAAGAAAACAAGCAACTACATTTAGTTGTACCTCTCCTCATGGGACAGCACACAGGAGCGTTTAATCAGCGAGAGTGTTCACCTTCTCACCATATCAGTAGACAGCAGCATCAGGTCAGTGCAGAACACCGGCTGCACATAGGACAGGTCAGCAGTTCAGAATTTTTTTGACTATATTAATACTGAACCGCAAAAGCAAGTGGGGCAAATAGGACTAGGAGGAAACTCATCAGAAGACTTGGAGAGGGACAGGAGGTGACAGCAGCAGACTCAAGACAGGAGTAGAATAGACTGACTAAAAGTTTCAAAATCTCTCACTAATTTGAAATGTTCAGAAATCTTTTGATTGGTCCTCTAAGTGAGCTCATCTGCATTCAATGGTAGCCGCTGACACCATTAAGTTTGCAACTATTCTGGATTTTCTAAAACAAAATGCATAGTCATTTGAATGATTTCATACAGTTCCATCAAAATATTACATTTTCTAGTTGATTGTTACTTTGGGATTCTTTCTCTAGGTACATAGGATGAACTCAACAATTATCACATAACTCTAATAAGATTTCCTTTCTTGTTCATCTACTAGAACAAATATTGTTACTGAGTTAACATTGAAGCATGGTCTTTATCTTCAATACATTAAGGCATTCAACATTAAGCCAACAACCGAAGGAAAAATTCAGAATAGAATAAGCAAGTAATATTCCTCAAGTGCTGCAAAAATGGATCTTCAGACCTAGTCTAGCTGAGAAAGCCTAAATGCACATGAATTCAATTTATAAACGTATAAAACCTATTGCGTACCTTACAATTGAAATCAAATATGCAGGGCAAATTATTTTATTGTAAACAATAATACCAACCTATTACAACTATTTTAAATGCGCTTTTATTTTTCTGCACACATGTAAATCACATTAACAAAATCCATTTTAAGTCAATACAAGTATGATTCAGTCATGTTCATTTAGTACTCATAATATGCTTAATTTCTACTGTTTCTCTTAAAGATATTACTTTCAAAGTTCATTTTAATCAATAATTCACTCAATAGAAATGCAAAATATCTTCATGTTAAAATGTGATGTCAAATATGAATGGAGGCCATATTGTCTATTATATTTCAAACATGCACATTTTGCATTTTCTTGTGAATTTCTCAGTTAAGTTTTTAAATGAAGATTTGTAAGTCACAATATGCTAGTTTCCATGCCACTAATGTATTAGTAAATTTGATCTCTATCAATATTATGGTGGAGTCTGTGGGGGTCCTCTGTTTTTTTGTAAAGGCAGTGGATAGAACACCTCAGTATAGTTCAATGAAAGCCACATTCTTAAGGAATCTTTGATGCTACAAACCCTTTTGAGCAAAGAAGCTGTAAACTATGTCAATATATAGATTCATCTCCCTGTGAAGTCTTTAAACAAATTTGTAGACATAGGTTACCCCAACAGCTACTCTCAGTTATGCATGTAATTGTTTATTTAAATACCTGGATATTGAAGGTGATAAATGGAAGGAGTCAAAATTGATATGGGTGGTCAAAAGTGAACCCTGATTCCCAGTAAACACAAACAAACATGATCGCTTTTCATAGAAGGGCCACAAAATAATCAACTACTATTCAGCACAGTTGATAGATAATAAGAAATAATGCACCATATTACAGGTGTTGTAGCTTGAGGAGCATAAGTAGGACCCTATTCACACACTGTATTCTGCAGTTCTACAATAGTACTGCAAATGTGCTACAAAATGCTATTCACAAACTATGGGTAGAGATCAATGCCACTTCCTGTCCTATCTATGAGTTTTAATAGTAAAAATGGGAGGAACAGTGAAAAGTGGCTGGAAAATGGGAAATACTTACAACTAAGGGGCTGTCGTGTGGGCTCTCATTATCCTGACGAGGCTGCCGGATCTGGGCAGCAGCATCACCTGAATTGTGAGGAACTAAGTCCAATCTCACACCATGGGACCACTGTTGACCTAATCCATTTCTGGCCAGCTAGCAGTGCCTCATCTCCGCCCAAGAACAGGGATGATTTGCAGCAAATAGTTGCATAACATAATGACTTCTCAAGGAAATCATAGAGGATCAGATCTCATCCTTTTCTCTCAGTTACATTAGTCTCACACATGCAAAGATAAACAGAGGCAAAGAATGGTTCATTAAGGTTGACAGAATGTGCTGCATCTTAGATGGAATGGAATGAAATGCAATAATGAGAATGATGTAACATTCTAGAAGAAAAATAGTGACAAGGAAAGTAAAACACAAGATATGTCCCACCATTCTTTCACTATGCGTAATGTGCGATTCCTACCTAAGCCATGTTAGAACACAGCAGGAGAAGCCCTAATCCACTCATCAGGATTACTCCCTGGGAAGACATCATCCCTCATACCTGAGCAAGGAAGCCTGTTGTCTATAGAGACACTGTCCCCATAAAAGCCAAGGAAACTGTGGTCTCAGAGAGCAGCAGTAACAAAGTCAATCAGTATGCGAATGTGGTCATCTGGCTGAAATCTCCCTCTAACGTGCATGGGACAGAGAAATAGTTTTATAATAAAACAGCTGATGTTCTGAGAAAATGTCCCTATGTAAGGATGTATGTGTTTCTGTGAACATTGGAGACACAGTGTTCCATTTGTGCTAGCAACCATATCTTGCTGCATTCTTGAGTAAAACACAAAGTGAAAAGAATGCCTTACTAAGAAACAATAAAACAAAAAATATTACAACATCACGAATGTGGCCTATTCAAAAGCAATAAAAATGAATCCGAATAAAATGTAACTGGGCTAAAGAGCACAAGTTGCAGGCCTAGGTAATAAAATAACGTGCCCAGAGACATCACTAAAATGGCTATACAACAGGGTAGGCATTAAGGGAGGAGAAAAAGATGAGTTAAGGGAGGGTTAAAAACCCTCCCACAAAGGACTAAGCCCACTCCTGTTCATAAACCACTTTTCTCCAGTTATTACTCCCAATATACATTAAAACATTTATAAATAAGAGCTGGAGTAGGTCAAGTACAGCCAATGGCTAATCACAAGTACTGAAATACTCTACCATAGAAAATAGTGGAAAACTATATTGGAAAATTTGTATTGTTTTTAAAATGTGTTGTTCTTTTAAATATAACAATTAGTCTTAGTAAAATCTATGTAAAGTATTATTTATTTGTTCCCTTATCCTAAATGTTTTTCAGTTTGTTTTAGGGAAATCCTTTAGTAGTATTAGTCAAGGTTTTTTTTTATTTTATTTAGTTTGCTTTTACATCAAATCCTGTTTACTGTTAGGACATGTGTAATCTTTATCACATTTCTTTTCTCTTTTAAGCAAAATCTAAAGATTTACATAAAACAACTTTGAAAACTTGCAAAAGACTTGGAAATTAAAGTAATGATTGGTATGTACTTTACCATCCATTCAATTCAAATCAAAACATATTTTTTCAGCTGAAATTAATATCCATAGACACAAATTAAACACAAATGAGTACAATAGAATAAAATACAGTAAAACAGCAAATACAATACTCTATTAAAATCCAGAAGAATGACACTGAAATGCACAAATAAATCGCTGCCACATATAAAACAGGGTACATTGGACCATATTTATAGGTTTTTAGTGCTGCATTTGCACCGGTTTTTGATGCAAAAGCAGCACAAACTTACAAACTACAATTGTATTTTGTAACTTTGTGCTGCTTTTGCATCAAAAAGTGGCGCAAATGTGGCGCTAAAAAAGTATAAATACGGGCCTTACTCTGGCCACATAGATTTTATTGAGTGAAAAGCAGCCTGGAAAAATAAAAACACAGGATTGAAAATGTCATCATCAGCCAGCCCCATCAGAAAGTGATAAGCATCAAGATAGGTGAAAATGTTCCTATTCTTCTAAAGAGGTTTAAGAAATCTCATAGAATACATTGTGTAAAAATCACAAAAGAAGAGAAAATTTGTCATGGACTGCTTTTGCAATTTACATCAAGGGTGTAACTTAGAATCAAGATTTGATTAGTAACCAAGAGGAAAACAAACTGAATACTTCATTATACCTGCTTAAAAACTAAACAGTTAAGCTTGTCAGTTTGCGTTATTGTTCCACACGTAATTTATAGGAACACCTCCCAACTTAAAACATGAATAATTCTTCCAGCTAGGCGTTAGCCCTTCTAACTGCAGTCTTTCGACGTTAGCCCACTCCCACAACAACTCTTTTGCATGCCTTCTAGTGGCGAACACCCCCTGGCTACCATCCGGAAAACATTGGGCTAATCCAACTGCCTCTAAAACGCTCGAGCCATAGGATAGCCATGGTATAAAACGGCCCCTATCACATGCCAGACAGTCTGAAATGATCTCTTTGGTCAACACCGTTTCTTCAGACCTCCAGACTGACACCCACAATAAGACCAGCCTGCTGTGGATAAAATCACTCAGGTAATCTCCACCAAGCTCATTATGACATATAAAACTAGCAGTAGTCGGAGGCCAAGGGCTTCTTAAACTTACACCCGCAGGTCATTAAGAACAATTTATTAAAATGAGTGTGAAACTCTAATTTTCCCATAAAATCAACAAAAGCATGAACTAAAAGGCGCAGGGCATTAGGGGTGCGGGCAATTAAAACTGCATTGTCTGCATAAAGTTATATTAGAAGGGATACATCCTTTACCTGAGGCACATCAGGGGAACAACAGCTAAGGTCTGTACTCAATTCATTTATATATATAAATAAAGTGGAGTGGGTCAAGGACACACTCCTGCTACTTTCCCGACCAATGTTGAATTCATTTGTGAGTTCACCATTTCTCCCAGATCTCACTCTGGTCTCAGTGCCTGAGCGTAAAGAATTCAGCATGTGAATGAGGGTGGGGTCCATTTTAAAATTCATTAATATTTGCAACAGCTTACCTCGATTCACACAGTAGAATGCCATAGACAAATCCATGAAGGATAAGTTAAGACTAGATTTAATGGCCACAGTATAATTCCCAATAATTGGGTGTAAGTTCAGGCATTGGTCAGTTGTTCCAAGACCACTTCTAAAGCCATATTGGCACTTGCTATTCACCTCATTAATGGTGGCCCATTAGACTATTCTGATTTATAAAACTCTACCCAATATAAATCAGAAAATTTGGTCTATAACATTTGGGCTCTGCCCTTTTTAAATATTGGAACAATTGATCAACTTAGCCAAGAGCGGAAGAGCATCTCCCAGTCTAAACAATTCTAAACATTAATCAGCAGTTGGGCCCAAAGATCTATATTACATTTAATTACATCTATAGGGACCCCATCTTGACCAGGCACTTTCCCATGCTCTTCTGTATGGCTGATACAACTTCCTGCACAGTGAATAGTAAAGGGGAGAGCTTCCCCTAACCCAGATCGTGCACAATTTTCATTGTGATATATTTTAATAAAATGTGCCTCCCAATCCTCCCCTTATATGTGGCAATCTGCCGTAAGTACTTTAGAATCTAATTGGTTTAGAGAACAAAGATTGAATCTTATTGCATAGACTGATGAAGGCACTAATAATGTTTCCGTGGTCACCCATACTCGGTTGGAGACACTCCATGACCATTTCTAAATTTCCAGGAACTATCCTCTTAAGAAAATTAGATGGATTGTGTAACTTCCACCATGACCTAAGATTGTCAGTTGAGGGGTACACATTCACCAAACATGTTGCTTTCTGGTAAGGTTTGCTAGTCAAGACTTTTAAAATTATTTCATTTGCATTGTGATCTCCATGCTCAGTTGCAACAGTTTCTATATGTAATAACAAACCCCTCATATTATGAGAAATAAAAATATAATGAATAGTTGAAACCTCACTGCTACCTCTATAGGTTGGCAAAGCGTGCTTAGTAACCCCAGCTTCCACCATGACATTATACAAATCAACTGAGGCAATGAAGACCTCCAATTCCTTCCCAAGTTCGGCGCACCTACTAGGTACAGGTAAGGCTCCCTCTCTGTCTAAATACAGAGTCTAGCCATAAAGTCCCCCCCAAGGCATAAATACATTTGCTGACCTTGCTGGCTCCTATTGTCTACTAAAGTGGAAATATCTGAAATTAGGATGGGAAACATTTGATTAGGTACATTCATTAACACATTGTAATAAAAATGAATAAAAGGTATTGGCAGTGCCCCTCTAAGTATAAATGTCTTGAAATCGGTTCCACTGGGTGCTTAATTTCTCCAGGAGTCCCCCCAATGAGAGGTTAGACCAGATTGACAAACCTCCAGCAGCCCTTCCAGCCCGAAATGGTAGTGCAGGTACATTAAAACACTTATAGCCATCAAACAAAATCTGGTTGACTTCCCAAGTTTCCTGCAACATAACCATGTCATATATTCTAATGAACTTCTGCCAATCAGATAATTCAATCTTTGAATGCAATCCTGCAATGCTCCATCTCTGTATGTTTAGCCTGCTGGATCCAGAAGTGCAATCACCGCTTGCTAGCACTTGCCCAATGCTAACAGATATTAAGGTGTCCAGGGGAGAAATTACCCAAGGATCTCCATTATCATAATGATCACTTGTGCTATCCGCTAAAATTCTCCCCCTGTTCATCAGAAAATCTTAAATGACTAGGACTATCATTCAAGTGATCTGCGTTTGGAGTACTGCTGCAAATACAGTAGTCAGCCCACATAATTGCATCCTACTAGGGGAGCAAATCTTTTATGACACAACACAACCATGTCTGCTGATTACAATGTGCTCCGGGCCACTCTCTGACTGACTAAAATAGATGGCTTGTAGAAATAACCCAAGGGCAATGCAATGATCTTTAAGTTCCTTGAAAAGCCTGCTGAACATGCATCCAGTATGTTTCCCACAATGGATGGGTACTTGAAGCTGATTACTGCACAGTCACCGTCTATGTCTTTTTTTTCTGTTCCAATCCATCCTACTCTTCTTACCACAAGAATGTTCTTACTGTTCACAGGATTAAACAACATATGTGTACTTAACCAAACCGTGACCTTGTTTTGAAGGCAGCTCCATGTTTCCTCCTGATTAGCCTGTAGCGGAGGTACACCTGTAGGAACTAACACATAGGTGAATATTTCAGGTGGTAAACTCATTATACTTGAGCTAGAAGTGGCCCCTACACCCTTCTGTGCAGCTGAGGTATGCTTGCTACAGTGCTGAATTACCCAATGAGCTGAAGTGGGAGGTCAAGATTTGGAGAGTTGGGAAGAAAGAGGGGTTGTTAGATGTGAAATCACATTTGACTGGGTGGTAATCTCTCCAGCAGAAACAGCTGTGGAAGTCATAGATAAACCACAAACCCTGGGAGTAGATTTATTTTCCTGCCTGATAGAATTACAGATATCGTGCACGGGCTCAGCATTTGCACTGTGACCATTTGTCCGGGCGAGTGTGGTTAAGTGGTTCTCAATCTTATCGAGTCACTCTCTAATTGGCCACAGATGAGAATCCACAATGTTTGCCAGGTTGCTGTGCAAATCCTCCTCAATAACATTAGCCACTGATGGGGTTAAGGTACAAAATGACCTCCTGGCTAGTTTACCCAGTCCCCTTAGCCTTCGCCCATGAAACTTGATTTACTTGCTCTGGTGAATTTGATTGCCTGGGTACCTACACAGGCACAGTCAGCGAGTGTGTATTTAAGTTAGGGTGAGTCCTGAGTATGTTCCGGGGGTACCGAAGAGGGTAACATAGTCTCACTGGCACTTATAATAGGTTCTGCCATGCAGTTAATCAGAGAGATCACCACAATGTTGTTATCTTCCATTAGAACACTACCAGACCCCATCCCAGTGACAGCCGTCGATCAGTGAGTGCAATTTCATTGCTCATTCCTGCCACTGCACACTCCAACGTTTGATCAATCAAGGTGGGCTTAAAAGGGATTTTCTGAGGTGGCCTGGAGCCTAAACAACCCAACCCTTTACATTTTCCCATATCAGCAATTAAACTCTTAAACGTCACAGAGACACCTAACCTCAATGACCACAGGTCTTCTATATCAGATGCTACCGCTACAAATTTAAATGGTGGGGATGGGCCTGGCCTCAAACAGGCATGTACGGGTGCAGACAGGCCCCCTTTTGGCCCAGTCTTCACTGGGTAGCGCCCGGGCACATCCTGTGCAGTGGGATGAGTGTGCTGGATTTGAGCACCCCTGGGTGGGAGTTCAACACCAGGGCAGCCCTCCTCCCACACTGCTGACTGGGGGTTGTGGTTGACGCTCCCCCAGTCCAAAATGCAGGTGTCCCACACAGCAAGATGACTGAGCTGCATTTGAGCACCTCTGGGCACGAGACCAACACCAGGTCGGCCCTCCTGCCGCAATGCCAACTGGGAGTTGTAGTTGATGCCCACCTCGGTCCAAAATGCAGGCGTCCGCTCAACCACCCATCTACAGCTGAAACTATTTTCAACATCAGATAATTATATTCCAGCTGACCGCATAAGTAAGGGATGCACACCAGCCAATTTTTGCTACTTTTACTATGTATGTGAACATTTGTGTTGCTTTTGAGGAATAAATATTTGAGGAAGTGGTGTGGTAAGGGTGTACAAGATGAGGATTAACATCTTTGGCATGACCAGGAAAGATGACATTTCTAGATACGGCTTTCCACCCCATGTGATCCTTAAAATGGTTGCAAACTGAAAGAAGGTACTTGTTTTACCTACAGTCCTTCTCCAGGCTATCTCTGCCCCTGTCGAAATACCTGCTGTACTACATTTTATGGGCATCAGATCTTTCCAGAGGGTAAGCTCGGGCAATGTTGGCATCCCATAGGCAACCAGTCTTAATGCTTGTCTCAGGTACTTACATGCATCAACAGAAGAGTGCACCAGTTTATCACCATGACACACTCACTTGCAGAAAGGCGAGAGTGGCAGGGGAATTCCATTCCAATCGTGTTGTAAGTGCTGCTGACCCCACATGACACTTCATTGACCCTACTACAAAGCACACCTTTTCCACAACTGACACAATTGGCACTCTTTCAATGCATAAGCTATTTGTAATGGCAAATTCCGCTTCACTGATGTATACACTGATTTTCCCTGAAGCACACATGACAGCTATATCCACTCAAAGTGATCTCCTGTGCTTTTCTTGGTTTCTGGGGTTTTAGGTGAAATGTGGCTCATTGGTAAGTAACAAACCTCACAATGGGCCTACAAGTGCATTTGGGGTTACATTTGTAATATATTCAATCATCACAACAATGTAAAACCCACACATTATGCTCAACTCCACTGCATTTTTGTAGGCATCATGTAACGCATGGAAGTACCTTTTAAAAGTTTGCATGTCTTTGTTGTAGGTGATGCAGAGTATGCTCTCTCTCCCCATATTCTCCTGCCCTACAGCTGTCCAACCACATTAACTCAGCAGAGGTGCAATGTAGCACACATATGTACAAAATATGTTGCTGAATGCACCATTGGGATACTTAAGTCCTAATTTAGATGTCTTCGCAGTATGAGGGGTGTGCTGATGTACGTCCCATAAACTGTGTGCAAGATGTTCTAGCCTGGTGAGTGTTGTATAACTTCATCATGTCATAGAGCTCATATATAGTTCTGAAATCTGATCTACACTTATATTCAGGTACCTGGGGTGTTGTACAGAATAGAGGTTAGGGTATGCAGGTGCAAATTGGATTACCTCCTTTTCTTCTGGAGTTGCTGCAGTCTCTTGTCAATGATGATTAGTAGACTACTAACACACTGCCATACATAGCTTCCTTTTACAACTATGCTTATTTCACAAAACGTCAACAACTAACAAGCTATGTTCTTGGAAGAAATTAGTTAACTCTTCATCTTGCTAAAACGTAAAAAACTTTCAACTTATTAGCACAAGTTCGCACATGCCACATATGTTTTAGTGCAAACATAATCAAACCCTTAGTTAAAACACACTCATTCGATGCACAAAAATGTTTTTTTCTAGCCTAAAAACGTAGCCACTTTGCTGCATACAGGGCTCTCTTTCCTGCATGTAGTTGAATGTCGTTTTTTTCACATTTGAAGGGTTCCCTACCATGTGCATAGTCTCTGCTCAAAGTGCAGAGGGTGTCCCCTCATATGCAGTTCGCTGCTCCAAATGTGGAGATTCCCAGTCTGCAAATGGCGGGGAAACTCCACACTGTAGGCACAGATCTCCTCCTACTGCAACAAACAGATGGCCATTTTGTAATCATCGTTATCAGGGAGGGAGAGGTTAAGAAGTACCCTCAGCCTTATGGGGTTTCATAGACTCAGCTGAGCAATGTAGTTTGGGTCTAAAAAGAAAGGACATTGCTACTCACTGCAGTGTAGTGTGTCTAGAGACCAAGGTGAGCAATGTTGCTTGGGCCAAATCATAAAGGACAATGCTACACACTGTAGTACAATGGGTGTCCCAAACCAACAGTAGAAACTCTGCTGTAAATGGTGGGATGACCTTAATAGCTAGGCAGGAATTAAGGCCCAGGATATTATCAGTTTGTTCTCCCAACCACGTTCTCAACACCCCTGTAAGACACCACTTTACCAAAGCATGCTCAGCTGGAAGGGTATGGATTGCAGAGAGTAGTTGAGTGTATATTTGGATTAATTTCTTAAGTGCACATGTGTTTCTAGAGTATTGTCCTTTCATATGTTTACTTTGAGCTTTCGAATGTCCTTTCACATCATATTTAACAAGTTGATTTTAGCGCTATGAATGTTTTGAAAGTTGAACTTTGCTAGCGTGTGTTTATTGTTAAGTTTGGATTGACTAATCTACTGATCTTCATATAATAGAAATGGATTATAAAAAATTGATTTTGAACTCAGTACCATTTCCATTTTGCCAATTTTAATTTACGAGATGCTGATATTGTGCACCTTGAATTTACATCCTAATCAGCCTTTAATTGTTACTTTCTACTTCTAATCTCACACAATTCAATCAATCAGTAATTTCAAGCAATCAGTAATTTCTAATTGCGGTTAATCACCCATAGGGTCACAAGTCACTGTTTACGGGTGTGCTGCTGAATTGAAAAGTCAGGTCTTGAGGTCTTTCCTGAACTGCTTCAGTGATGCGGTCTGTCTGAATTTGAGAGGTAGCGTGTTCCATATCCAGGCTGCGAGGTAGGAGAAGGATCTTCCCCTTGCTGTGCTTTTTTGGATTTTGGCAACAGCTGCGAGGGTGAGCTTGGAAGAATGGAGTTGTCTGTTGGGTGTGTAAAAGGCGAGGTGGTGGTTAAAGTATGTTGGCCCTCTTTTGTGTAGTGCCTTGTAGGTGTAGATCAGAAGTTTGTATGTGATGCACTTGTTGACTGGGAGCCAGTGTAGGTCTCTGAGGTGGGAGGAAATGTGGCTGTGTCGTGGGATGTCCATGATGAGTCTTGCAGCTGCATTCTAGATTCTTTGTAGTCTTCACTGCAGTTTCTTGGTGATGCCGGCATAAATTGCTTTGCTGTAGTCCAGTTTGCTAGTGACAAGTGCGTGGGTGACGTTCTTCCTGTTGTTGGAGGGGACCAACTTGAGGATTTTGGCCCCGTGTTGTTTGATGATCTTGGCTAGCGGGCCATGTAGATGTTGAAAAGCGTTGGGCTGAATGATGATCCTTGGGGAACTCCGCAGAAAGTATCTTTGGATTCTGATGTGAACTGTGGTAGTCAGACACTTTGTGTTCTTCCGGTGAGGAAGGACCTGATCCATTCCAGTCCTTCTTTACGGATGCGGGTGTCATGGGGTCTGGCACAGAGGGTGGAATGAGAGTTAGCATTGAATGTGGTGGAGAGGTCGAGGAGGATGAGTGCAGCAGTCCCTCCATGGTCTGGTATGTCATCAGTGGCTGCCAGAAGAGCTGTTTCGGTGCTGTGGTTGCTCCTGAATCCTGATTGGGAAAAGTCTAGGATTTGGCACGGACAGGCACAGACAGGCTTGCCTTTGGCATGCCTTCGCACAATGGGCACCATCAAGAGGGGAGGGAGGTCGGGGTCCAGTCAGCTGGGAGGTGGGAGGGTGGGAATGCGCTTCCCAGGAAGGAAGGAAGCAGGGACGCAGCGGCGCAGGAAAATGTGGGGAGAGTGAAAGCACGGAGAAATTACAAGCAAGAAAGAAAAACAAAATTAAATTAAAAAGACAGAAAAATAAGCAGAAGTAAAAAACAGAAGTAAAAAGCAGAACAGGGCAAACAGACGCTGACCAGATGGTGCTCAGTGCTCAGCGGCCGCCATTAAGAAGGGGAGGGAGGTGGGGAGTCAGGTCAGCCAGGAGGTGGGAAGACAAGAAAGCGCTCTGCAGGGGAGGGAGGGGGCAGGGCCGCAGGGGCAGCAGAGGCACAGGAAAAGGTGGTGAGAGTGAAAGGGGAGAGAATGGGACAAGATGGAAAGAAAAGCAAAATAAAATTAAAATACAGAAAAAAAGCAAAAGTAAAAAACTGAAACTGAGACAGCAAGATTCTTACATACAGATGACCAGTAGGCCACTAGGGCAGATGTGCAGGTGGGAGACTGTGTGTGGAGGTGGGCCTCATGCTGAGAGTCAGACAGGCTCTAAGGCCTAGATTTATACTTTTTGACGCAAAACTGTGTGAATGCAGTTTTGCTTCAAAAAGTATAGCGCCGCCTTGCGCCATTCAATGACGCCTGACGGGAGTCACATTTATACAATGTTGCAATCCGGCGCAAAGGGTGGTCTAACATCATGGAAAATTATGTTAGCCTGGTGGGGGTGGCGGTATGGGAGAAGGGTGTTTTGCACCAAAAAATGACGTTAGGCTGGTTAGAGTAATAAAAGATGACTCTAACTAGCCCAGCATTATTTCTTGATGCAGAACCATCCATACCACATGACTCCTGTCTTATAAAAGAAAGGAGTCATGCCCACCACCCCAGTCACCAGCACAGGGGACAAGGGTCCACTGTGCATGGCCATTGCCCCAGTGCCATGTATGGGGGCCCATTTCAATGGCACTTTGAAAAAAAACAAAAAAATACTTACCTCTATTTACCCTACTTACAATCCTGTGGTGTTCCACTGGTGTTGGTGGGGGTTTTCCTGGGGCTTGGGGAGGGCACCTGTAGGCTCTTTCCATGGTGTTTCACCATGGACGCGGGTCCACAGGTCCCTTGATGCCTACCCAGACCCAGGCATTAAATAATGGCGCTAAGCAGGCTTAGCGCTATTATTTAGGACTGCCTCCTTCCCGTGCACCATTTTTGCACAGGAGGATAAATAAAGCTCTAGGATCTTAGAGCCATTTTTTAGATGGGAACGCCTACCGTGCATCTCATTGACGCAAGGTAGGTTCACGCACCCAAAAAATTACTTTAACTCCAATATTTTGGTTCTAGACTAGTCTAGCGCCAAAATATAAATATGGAGTTAGGTTTGCGCTGAATTAGCGTAAATAAATTATGTAATTCATCACAAACAGAGTATAAACCTGGCCTTATTTCGCTTTCAGCAGAGACAGCAGCTTTAGCAATCAGGTGGAGCTGCAGAGAGGAGGGTGAACAGATGCTGAACAGGAGGTCAAAGGAGTCACTCGTGGTGCGCAAAGTGCTCCACTGAAAAGGGGAGGGAGGCGGGGGGTCTGGTCAGCTGGAAGGTGGGAGGGAAGGAAAACACTTTGCAGAGAGGGGGTGGGCCTCAGGGGCAGAAGCAGCATGGGAAAAGGAGAGCCTGCGGGTGAAGGTGGCCTTCAAACTGAGAGTCAGGCAGGCTCTCAGTTCGCTTGTAGCAGAGACACCAGCAAACAGGTGGAGCTGCACAGAGGAGGGCAAACAGAAGTGAACAGACACTGACCAGGAGGTTAGAGTCTCCAATTAATTATTAATGTATGCAGTATTTGTTTCTAAACACACAGTCAAGTTAAAAATCACTGTCAGTGCTTTGTTGTCATGTTTTAAAACACTTTCTTCTTAGGTTATCAATGTGTTAAACATGTTGAAAATCAACCTTTTAAAGTGGATTATTCACAGAAGTCAGCATTTAATACAACCTGTTCTCCAGGCATTTGATAAAGGTTCTTCAATGCTAGCACTTATGTTATGAGAAAAAATCATTGTCAGCTAAAGTTATGTAGATGTACATTATTGACTCAATTAATTCAAAATGGCAGAAGTTCAGGGAACGATCTCTCTGGATATTCAGGAATAAGTTGCATTGATCCGGATAAACCAAGAGATAGTCACAGAACAGCTCCAAACATTATGTGACCTGAATACACCCCTTGATAGCACCTCTGATGACACATTTGCCTCTGAACTCCACTGCACCTTTTGTTCTATTTGGCAATTTAGCTGTTATCCTTGCTTCCCCTGCAACCCCATGGGATGTCTGGTGCTGCCTCACCTATTATTTGACATCTGCGCCAAAGAAGGTCTTCAATGTTGTTGTGGTCAAAGAAGAAAGCGAGGATGACCTGGAATATTCCACTGCATGCTCGGAACATGATACCTGAACTCACTGTGGCTTGGAGGAATGACTTTGTTTGAAACTGGATCAGTGGACTCGATTTGGGAACTTTTTGGGACAAGGAGCTTTGTTTTGTTACTCTTTTGTTCCTTTTCCCCGCTTCCCTGGATGTTTTATTATTTTCTCAACACCTACTGTAGAAAACTGGAATTCTTTGCAGATGTCCCCCCACTTTTTGCCCCTTTAGAACTACTAGATGCTGATTTTTTACTTTAACAGTGCACTGATGCCCGATAACCAGAACTAAGTGCTAGTGTTCTTTCCTTTAAAGCAAGGTATGTCTGATTGTTTTACAATTGGCACAGGACTTTACCCCTGTAAGCCACTAGTAAGTGGTACCCATGGTACCTATAGCACGGGTACTAAAGAGGGTCTCTAAGGGCTGCAACCTATCTGATGCCACCATAAGAGACCCACACACAAAATGCACACAGCGTGCCATCACAGACTGCAGTGCAAGCCCCAAGTAAAACCACTACATGGCACACTCATCATGTGCCATGCCAAAGTCAATGCATGTATTATACATACGTCATCCCTACAACAGGCCTTAAGAACACTAAGGCAGGTTACATTATAATACAGGTGAGGATATATCTGTATTAGCAAATATGCCACTGTATTATCTATTTCTATTCCTAGATGTTCCAAGTGACCGGCACCTATTTTAGAACATGTACTAGACACTGGTCATCACGAGTGACCCAGCTCCAGGATGGATGCACAGAAAATAGAAAATATTAAACACCTCATCTTAATAAATCCACGCTGATGCCAGTGTTGGATATTTTTATGACATGCACCCAAAGGGCGCCTTAGAGGTGCCCCCTGAAACCTACTAGTCCTCTAGTGTGCTAGCTGACTGTTCTTGACCAGCCTGACACCACAGAAGAGTTTCTGCCCATCTGAAGGTGGCAGTTCCTGCTCTCAGAGGTCAGATAAAAATGCCTGCTGTGGCAGGAGGTGTTATCTTCTCCACCAGAAGGATGTCTAGTAAATCTGCATTCCAAGGCCAGGGACATCAAAGTCTCTGCTGCCTTTGATATGCGACCCCAGCTTCCCCCAGACACAATAGAGGCAACCCCCTGTCCTGAGCCCCATTTGGCACCAGTGCAGGTGGAAAATTGGATAGTCAGGAGGTGTGTCGCACTTGCAGCTAGACACACCCGTAGGGTGGGCAGCCTGAAGTGGACATGAAAACAAGAATTCCACTATCTGGCAGGTGGTGGATTTAGGAACTGTGAGGCAGGGTGATGCCCACTTCTACCAGGAAGTGGTCATCTAGGGGGTGTAGTCACCCAATGTTTGCCATCTCACATGTCGGAATGGGACATTTTGACTTCTTGGATGAAAACATCAACTTTATAGATCCAAAACATGAAAAAATGCAAATTCATTGTTTTCTGCAAAAAAGTGACAAAGTCCCATTCTGAGTGGAGACTTAAAAAGAATAGTAAATATTATTATCATAACACTGAAAAAATCCATATTAAAATTTTTTCTTCAAAACAGTGACAAAGTCTAATTGTGAGTGGTTCCTCAAAGAACTTTCGATATTTTTCAAAAGTTGAATATTTTTCTAAGACCGATCTCATTCTGAGATGGGACCTAAAAAAGAATTCAACTTTTGTCAAAGTGGACATGTGTGCCGGCTCCCATGTCAGAATGGGACATTTAAAATTTTTGGATGAAAAGATAATATTTTTTTAACCAAAAAGTGAAAAACTGCAAATTCATCATTTCCTCCAAAAAAGTGACAAAGTCCCATTCTGAATCAGGGCTTGGAAAAAACTGGAACTTTTTTCATCCAAAAAGTGAAAAAATACAAATTCAAAATTTTTCTTCAAAAAAGTGACAAAGTCTAATTGAGTGGGAGCTTAGAAGAACTTTTGATGTTTTTCAAAAAATGAATATTTTTCTAAGACCCATCTTATTCTGAGATTGTACTTAGAAAAGAATTCAACATTTGTTAAAGTTGACATGTTTGCTGGCTCCGATGTCAGAATGGGACATTCTGAGTTTTTGGATGAAAAGATCAAATTTTTTGATCCAAAAAGTGAAAAAGAGCTAATTCATGGTTTTCTTTAAAAAAAATGACAAAGTCCCATTCTGAGTGGGGATTTAGAATAAAATTCAACTTTTTTGATCCAAAAAGTGAAAAAGTACTAATTCATTGTTTTCTCAAAACAAGTGACAAAGGGCCAGATGTATCAAGCTCCAGTTTGCATTTCTTAAATAGCGAATTTTACGAAATCGCTATTTTAGAAATGCAAAATGGGATGTATGAAAATTGCGAGTCGGTAATAGCAATTTCTTAAAATTCGCAATCGCAATTTGTGAGTTGCGAATATCAAATTGCAATAAATAGTGAAAACGGCAACCTGGAACATCCTGATGACATCACAACCAGGAAGTGAGTCAGCCCATGCTGTTTCCAGAAGCCCCACCCACAGGAGCAGGCAGAGAGATCCAGCAAGCGCCAGGGAGGCAGCTTTGAAAGCCAGCCAGGAGAAAACAGGATTATTGCTACTGATGGGAATGTGAAGGAGAAAGGAGACAGGAAGCACAAGCTCAAATTCAGTGAGCAGGAGTTGGAGGTGCTCACTGAGGAGGTGGTCAGGAACTACAACAAATTTTTGGGAAAAAACTCACTACAGGTACCTGAAAGTGAGAAGAGGAAACTGTGGTCACACGTCCAAAGCAAAGTATGCGCAGTGGGTGTTGCGCAGCACTCCATCAAGGAGATACGCAAGTGCTGGTACGACTTGCCTTTACATGCCAAAGAGCGGGTAGCCAGCAGGCTGAAGGAGGCAAGGAGCACCGGAGGAGGACGACAAACCCAGACACTGTCTACACCAATGGAAGATCTGGTGGAGTCCACACTGCTTCCTGAAGCTGTCAGTGGTGTCACTGACATTGACACCTCAGGCACACCCAGCACCAACAAAGTTAAGGACAGTAATGAAGTGTTTCTCCATGTGTGCATGTACAAATGCCCATTAGAAAATAGCTATGGCACCAAACAGTGTGATACGTAGTCCATGCCACATCTTACATACTACACATTAATTCCTTATGGGAGTGGTGGTCCACACTCCTAAAATGCAAATACCACATAAATAGCAAGTTAGTGTAAAACCCAGTAGAGAAACAACACAAAAGACTCTCAGTGATACAATGCCAGTGTACATTTAGTACTATTACGCAACTATTTGAGTACTAATCAAAAATGACATGCTGCACATTATTGTTGCAGATGTTCCGGGCACTGACGCAGCAAAAGGTGGAAATGTGGGGCATAGCGAAACTCAGCCACAGTCCGACTCTAACACCAGTGATTCCTTCATACATGCACCAACTAGAGAGAGGGCAAGAGTGCTACCTCTCCCTGAGTATAACTTGCACTCTGATGAAATGTCGGATGAAGTACTACACCACCCCCAGAGGCTAGAAACACTGACAGACAGTTAATGTTTTTTATCCAAAAAGTGAAAAAATTAAAATTCAAATGTTTCCTTCAAAAAAGTGACAGAATCCAATTTTGAGTGTGGACTTGGAAGAACTTTTGACATTTTTCAAAAGTTGATTTTTTTATAAGTTCCTTCCCATTATGAGACGAAACTTAAAAAAGAATTCAACTTTTGTCAAAGTTGACATGTTTGCCATCTCACATGTCAGAATGGGACATTTTGACTTCCTGGAGGAAAACATCAACTTCATAGTTCCAAAACGTGAAAAAATGCGAATTCATCGTTTTCTGCAAAAAACTGACAAAGTCCCATTCTGAGTGGGGACTTAGAAAAAATGTTAACTTTTTTTCATTCAATAATTGAAAATAAAACAAATTCAAATGTTCTCTTCCAAAAAGTGACAACGTCTAATTGTGAGTGGGGACTTAGAATAACTTTCAACTTTTTCAAAAGTTCAATATTTTTCTAAGACGCATCTTATTCTTAGATGGGACTGAAACAAAGAATTCAACTTTTGTCAAAGTTGACATGTTTGTCATTCCCA
The DNA here is from genome assembly GCF_031143425.1 of Pleurodeles waltl. Taxonomy (NCBI): domain Eukaryota; kingdom Metazoa; phylum Chordata; class Amphibia; order Caudata; family Salamandridae; genus Pleurodeles; species Pleurodeles waltl. Next base: position 705,643,835 of record NC_090449.1, on the reverse strand, counting down.
TGTAAAAATGGGACATTTTGAGTTTTTCATAAAAAGTTCAACTTTTTTGATCCAAATAGTGAAAAAGTGCAAATTAAATTGTTTTCTTCAGAAAAGTGGCAAAGTCCCATACTGAGTGGGGAATTAGAAAAATGTCAAAGTTTTTCTTCCAAAAAGTGAAAAACTCTAAATATAAACGTTTTCTTCAAAAAGTGACAAAGTACCCTTCTGAGTGGGGACTTGGAAGAACTTTCAACATTTTTCAAAAGTTAAATATTTTTCAAAGTCCCATCTCATTTTGAGATGGGACTTAGAAAAGAATTCAAGTTCTGTCAAAGTTGACATGTTTGCTGGCTCCCATGTTCAAATGGGTCATTTCGAGTTTTTGGATGAAAAGATCAAGGGCCAGATGTATCAAACTTTTTTGCATTCGCAAACGGTGCGAATCGCAAAAATCGCCCATTTGTGAATGCAAAAATGCCCCCTGCGATGTATGAAATGTATTCACAGTGTGAAAATGTGGACTCACTGACCTCGCAAATTTTTGCGAATATTACATGATTTTGGGTGTCGCAAACAGCTTATCGCAAATAGCCACATGATTTACTGAATCGCTATTTGCGAGACGCAAACTGCGACAAAGTTTTGTGAATCGCAGATAGTGATCCGCACAATCCTGGTGCAATTTGCAATACGCTGATTGCGATATGCAAACCCATGTCGAAATGCGATGCATCAAAAATGTGCAAATCGTGAATATTCGAAGAATGGCCTGTTACACATGCAATTTACCACAAATTGAAATCAGGTGGAAACCAGGTGCAACCTATATAAAGAGGCCCAGAATGACTCAGCTGCTTTTCCACAATGTCTGCACTCTACGTGATGGCGAGGAGAATGTGGATCTTGGCAGGTTTGAGGAAAGGGAGGAGGGGACAGGAGTGCATTTTCAGAGTGCGCATAACCCTATGTGACCAGACAGAGGAGGAGATATATGAGAAGTACAGGTTAAGCTTAGCCATGATACTTGACCTGATAGCAGATCTACAGCCCCAACTGCAGCGCACCACACAAAGGACCAATAGCATACCCACCCATGTGCAGGTATTATGCTCCCTGCACCTATTAGCCTCAGGGAGCTATAAAGGGGTCATAGCTGCAGCTGGAGGGGTTTCACAGAGTGCCCTCCCACGCTTCTTCAATGCATTTCAAAATACAAGAGCACATAAGATTCCCGAACACCCCACAGGAATTACAACAACAACCACAGAGTATGTGTATCGCAACCGTAAGAACCATCATTCCATGAACATACAAGTGATTAGCAATGCCTCCAATATCATTACAGATCTCGTGGCCAGATACCCAGGTAGTGCACATGACCATTTCTGATGTAAGTAATGACAACACCACTTTAATATTATGTATTTCTGTATAGCAACTTTATTACCTTGACTTCAGGAAACGTATGTGTCAATAGGACATAGCCATGAAACATAGGCTACCATGTGTGAATAACAGTGTCACACTATTAGCATCAAGGTATAACTGTACAGCTACATGTTACGGTAGTCCCCTGTAGGCCTGAGCATTACTTCCTACATCCACACACTCCACTTGAGTGCTCAGTGGCCTCACTGGCACCTCTTGTAGTGGGTTCACAGGCAGTACTGTGTCTGGTACTGGGACTGGGACGCCTAGGATCCATCACAGGGGCTGTAAGACTGCTGAGGCTAGAGAACTCCTTACTATACCCACCACCAAGATCACTGTTTGTAGCACTGTGTGCCATCTGCAATGCATCCAGGACATCGGTTATTTGCAGCAATCCCTGTGCAGCATCCCTTCTGCAGTGTGCAATCTCCACCTGTATACCCACAGCACATCTGCAAATCAAGGCAGTTGAGCTAGCAAGCCGATTGACCGATCTGCAGAACACATCAAACCTTCCCATAAATTGGTGATGTCACCTACGGTGACTGACACGCTCCTGCTGAATCTCAGTCCAGAGGTCCCTAATGACATTTGTAAACTCCTTTGTGTTTTCGGCTGATGTTTGCTGTCCCTCATTCAGAGACTCCAACTGCCTGTTCATTGCGCCCATGTTCTGATTGATTGACACCAACCGCCTGTGCATTGACCTCATTTGTTTGCATTGCAGGCGCTGCATTTTCAGCATGGAAACTTCAAGGCCGCCAAAGATTGATGGGCCTTCTCCTTCCTCTGTGCACTGTCTGTCTGCATTGTGACGCCTCCTGAGTGAGTTGACTGACGCTGACTCCTGTGGATCTAGCCTCTGGGGGTAGTGTGGGAACTTCATCCGGCATCTCATCTGAGTCCAGGTGGTACTCTGGGAGAGGTAACACCCTTGTCCTGCATCTACTTGGTGCAAAACTGAAAGATTCATTTGTGTTGGAGTCGGACTGTGGCTGTGTTTCAACATCCCCCACATTTTCACTTTCTGCTGCACCAGGACCCGGGACATCTGCAACGACAATGTGCAGCATGTCATTAATGTATATATCATAAGAAGTTGCACAATAGTAAATATTGTTCTCTGAAATCATATCTCTGTGACTTGTGTGCGTTGTTTCTCCATGTGGCTGAACACCAACTTGCTTTTAATGTGGTATTTTGACCTTAGGGTTGAGGACTACCACTCCCATAAGGCATAGTTGCATTGTATGTAAAATGTGACATGGACTACTAATCACAATGCATCTAAGTAACACCTCTTTCCTAGGGGGCATTTGTACACGCACATATGGGGATACACATCATTGCTGGCCTTACTTTTGCTGATGTTGGGTGTCCCTGAGGTGTCAATATCAGTGACACCACTGACAGCTTCCAGAAGCAGTGTGGACTCCACTATGTCCTCCATTGGTGTGGACGGTGTCTGGATGGGTACTCCTTCTCATGTGCTCCTTGCCTCCTTTAGCCTGCTGGCTACCCTTTCTCTGGCAAAGGAACGCAGGTCATACCCTCTCTTACGTATCTCCTCCACAGAGCACTGCACAACACCCACTGAGCATATCTTGGTCTGCATTTCCAACCACAGTTTCCTTTTCCCACTTTCAGGTACCTGGAGTGAGTTCTTCCCAAACAGTTTGTCATGGTTCCTGACCACCTCCTCAGTGAGCACCTCCAATTCCTGCTCACTGAATTTGAGCTTGTGCTTCTTGTCTCCCTTGTCCTTCACCTTCCCATCATTGGCCATGTTGCAGTTTGGTACTGGCAGGCTCACAAAGCTGGCTCCCTGGTGCTGGGCTGTGTCTCCCTGCCTGCTCCTGTGCGTGTGGCTCCTGGAAACAGATGGGCTGACTTACTTCCTAGTTGTGATGTCATCAACCTGTTCCGGTTTGCCTTTTTCGCAATTTGCGATTTTCAATTTCCAAATCGCCATTGATTTGCGATTCGGTATTTGCTAATCGCAAATTGCATGTGCGAATTTTAAGAAATCGCAATTACCGACTCGCAATTTTGATACATCCCATTTTGCATTTCTAAAACAGAGATTTCTTAAAATTCATTATTTAAGAAATGCAAAGTGGGAGCTTGATACATCTGGCCACAACTTTTTTAATTAAAAAAGTGAAAAAGTGCAAATTTATCATTTTGTTTAAAAAAGTGACAAAGTCCTATTCAGAGTGTGGACTTGGAAGAACGTTTGACATTTTTTAAAAGTTGATTTAAAAAAAAATCCCTTCTCATAATAAGATGGAACTTAGAAAATAATTCAACTTTTGTAAAAATTGACATGTTTGCCGAATTACATGTCGGAATGGACATTTTGGCCCTCATTATGACATTGGTGGTATGTGCCTCTTACCACCATGCTGACTGCCACCAACATACCGCGACTGCGGCGGTATACCCCTATGCGAGTTATGACTCACACATAGATATCCGCCACTATACAGACACACACACAAGTCCACCAGCTCAAAGGTCAGTAATAAAATGGTGGTACCAAAACCCACACCGTTACGCCAACAGAAATATGCCCACATCATCATGACCCACGAATCACTGCAGCAGACATTCAACCACCGTAAACCATTGGGGATACAGACCGCTGTGCTCAAAATACACACACACTAACAAAACAACACCACATTGGACAATTCAAACTACACACACCTGACACACATATTCACACCACACCCACAGACCCACACCAATATAAAACACACACTACTCACAACCCTTTACAACAAAAAGAATTGACAACTGAGAGAGAGACAAGCCAGGAGCACCCACTGAATCAGAGCCACAAAACAACATCACCCATACACCATCCAGGCACCTCACAGCACACACCCCAACACATCACCCCACACACCCTCACACACATCACTCACACTACACCCATGGCACCACAAAGACACCCCAGGTTCTCTGAGGAGGAGCTAAGGGTCATGGTGGAGACAATCATCCGGGTAGAGCCACAGCTATTCAGATCACAGGTGCAGCAGACGTCCATTGCTAGGAAGATGGAGCTATGGCGGAGAGTCGTGGACATGGTCAACGCTTTGGGACAGCACCCCAGAACAAGGGATGACATCAGGAAGAGCTGGAACGACCTACGGGGCAGGTGCGTTTCGTGGTAGCAAGACACCAGATAGCTGTACAGAGGACTGGCGGTGTACCCCCACCGCCTCCCACACAACTAACAACATGGGAGGAGCATGTCTTGACGATCATGCATCCTGAGGGCCTGGCAGGAGTAGCAGGAGGACTGGAGTCTGGTAAGTCAAATCTTTACTACTTTACCCCCCTACATGCATGCCATCACAAACTCCTACTCCTACCCTCACCCCATCACTCTCTTAACTCACATATACCCCAACATCACAACCCACCCATCCCAATACCAAGCACTGCATGCTAAACAAATGCATGGACCCCCATCACAGACCTGCATGGACACCCATCACCACAGCATGCACACTAGTGACAGTCACTTAGCCAACCAAATCACAACTCACACAAGCCAAAGCTGCCTTGTTAATAACAACCATAGAGAGAAACATATCCATGCACAAGATGTCACATGTAGAAACAATAATACTACATTTGCATCCCCACAGGACCCCCATACAATGTCACTGGAGAGGAAGTGCCAGCAACATCCAGTCCCCCCCCCCAAAGAGGCCCGAATGATGACAGCAGCTCTGCACCCCTCGATTAAAATGACCAACCTGGTCCATCAGAGACCTCTGGACAGTCGGTGACCCAGCCACATTCCCAAACCACCACAGAGCCTCCTCCCTCAGGAAACACAACCACAGCACCCACCCAGCGGGCCCATCCCTCTGTCCCCAGGACACGTCAATCAGCAGTGTGTCCACCACTACAGGGAACCGAGGCAATAGAACAAACACAGGACGATCAAGGAACTGGGGTCAGTGGCAGTGGGCACATGGTTCAGGGGACACAGGCACAGGACAACAGGAAAGCTGGGAGGACTGCTGTGCGACAGGGGGAAGACAGGCCCAGGGAACCGACTCTCCACGAGGCACTCACCAACATCCTGGGAGCATACCACCATTCCTAGGAGACCATGGGCCAGATACTGGCCAAGCTGCAGGAGACCCAGGGGCTGTAGGAGGAACAGTACCTGGGTATCAGGGAGGACCTGAGAGACATCCACACCACCCTGTTCACCATTGCTGGGGTGCTGGCAGACATGACCAACACCATGAGGGAGGTAGTGGCACACCAATGGGCCCCTGACACTGGCCACACTGATGAACAGCCCTCCACCTCCGCTGACGCTAGTGGACAGGAGGCCCCACCACTGGAACAACAGGCCACCAACACCACACCCCCTTCAGAAGGAGAACCACTTCGCAAAAGGTCCCTGTGATCCAGGCAGAAGCCAGAGAACATTGCCAAGACCCCCGCCAGGAAATAAGACTCCCCTGAATGTCACCCTTGTGTCTCACTCTGTCACCCTGTCCACCTTGAACTGCCATTGCGTTACTTCCTATGCCCCCTTGGGAAATGCACCTGTGATACAAATAGACTGGAACTTTAACCTCAACATTCCTCCATCATCAACCCAGCCCTTTGCAATACCACCTACACTTATTATCACAGAAATAAACATCCTTGGAACTAATACAAGTATGGAGTCTGTCAACTGATTGAAATATGTATTAGTTTAACAAGCTGTAAACATTGCAATTCAAATGTACAGTTACATATACATAGGTATGACCTTTAGTGGGCAGCAGTAAACACACCAGGAGCCAGAGTGGGGCACAAATATCTGAAAATAGAGATGCCAAAGGGTACAGTGAGTGGCCATAGAAATCGAAAATTCAGGCTGCCATGTACAATGTCCAACACAAAACTGCATTGGAAGGTGAAGTTACAGTGTCTTACCTGTGTGTCACTGGAAGTACTGTCGAATTATAGTAGTTCTGTTGTCCACATCCTCTTCCTCTGCCTCCTCTTCGTCACTGTCCACAGGCTCTACCGCTGCCACACGACCATCTCCAGCCTCGTCCTCCTGCAGGAAAGGCACCTGGCGTCTCAAGGCCAGGTTGTGCAACATGCAACGATGATCTGGCACACCTTCTTGGGTGAGTAGTACAGTGATCCACCTGTCAGATGGAGGCACCAGAATCTGGCCTTCAGGAGGCCAAAGGTGGGCTCAATGACTCTCCTTGTTCACCCATGTGCCTCATTGTAACATTCCTCTGCCCTTGTCCTGGCATTCCTCATTGGGGTCAGTAGCCATGAAAGGTTGAGGTTACCAGAGTCACCTGAAAATATAGAGGGATACCTGTTAGCCAAACATTCACCCTTAGGGCCAACCCCACACCCATATACCAACATCAACTGGGTTTGGGACCGTGGGCCCACCTATTAGCCACACCCTGTGCCTCTGGAGAGATATCACATATGGGATGCTGCTATTCCTCAAGATAAAGGCATCATGCACAGAGCCAGGATACTTTCCATTGATATGCGAGATGTACTGGTTCGCCAAACACACCATCTGCACATTCAGAGAGTGAAAGCTCTTTTGATTTCTGAACATCTGTTAATTTCTCCGGGGGGGACAAAGGCAATATGTGTACCATCAATAGCACCAATGATGTTGGGGATATGTCCCACTGCATAGAAGTTAGCCTTCACTGTGGCCAAATCCTCCACCTGGGGGAATACGATGTAGCTGCGCATGTGTTTCAGCAGGGCAGACAACACTCTGGTCAGCACATTTGAGAACATAGGCCATGACATCCCTGATGCCATGGCCACTGTCTCTTGGAAGGAACCACCTGCCAAGAAATAGAGCACTGACAGGACCTGCACTAGAGGGGGGATACCTGTTGAGTGGCGGATAGCTAAAATCAGGTCTGGCTCCAATTGGGCACACAGCTCTTGGATTGTGGCCCTATCAAGTCTGTAGGTTAGGATAATGTGCCTGTCCTCCATTGTCGCCAGGTCCACAAGGGGTCTGTACACGGGGGTATCTCTCCATCTCCTATTCATGAGCAGAAGGTCATATTGAAACATATACTCAGATTAATATGCTATTTTTTTTTAATAGAAACAGTATGTGAACTTGTAGGTCTGTTGATGTGCCTATGTGTGCTGTGACGCAGTTAGGTGCCATGGCCTGTGACCCCCTGAAATGGCAGCCGTCTGAGCTGTGAAGAGGGACAAGTGGAAATGAGGTAATTCCGCTGGCGTTGTGAGCCGTTGTTGGCCGCGGTCATCGACCGCCGTGGAACACCACATTGGTTATCATTGGGGCCTACTGGTTTCAGGCGCCAATAGTGATGTACGCCGGCGGTGACGGTACGCACCGCCGTGGATGTGACTGCCATTTTCTATCTAATCACTCACTTGCTACCTGACCTTCAACAGGAGAGGACCTACACTGCAAGTGCTGCTGTGACCTGTGTGTGTAAGCGACCATGGCTCCTGTGTCGGTGGAAAGGGCCCCTGCCTTCACTTCGGAGGATTTGGAGAGACTAGTGGATGGGGTCGTACCCCAGTACCATTTACTTTATGGTCCTCCAGACCAACAGGTGAGTACACTGTGAGAATGATGCGTGGGGCATGAATGTATGGAGTGCTGTGTGTGTAAGCCTCATGTTGGGGGGGGCTGAGGGGTCCTGGGCAGAGTGCTGCATGTATGGTGGTCAATGTATGTGGGTCAGAGGATGGGAGGGATATGTTGGGCCATAAGGATAACAGTCCGGATGGTATGAATAATACCTTTTCTGCTGTATCTTTTTCTGCAGTTCAGCGCCCATCAGAAAAAAGGTATTTGGCGTGCCATCGCCAAGGAGGTGCGGACCCTGGGGGTCTTTGACAGGTGGCACCCACTGCCGCAAATGGTGGGAGGACCTGTGCTGCTGGGCAAGAAAGACGGCGGAGGCCTAGCTGGAGCAGCCCTCCCAAAGAGGAAGGGGTGCCCGTCGTACCTTGACCCCCCTGAATTGTTCTGCATCCTGGCGGTGGCCTATCCGGAGTTGGATTGGCGCTTGAAGGCATCACAGCAGCCACAAGGGGGTGAGTACAGATTCAGACTTTGCGTGTTAAGGTGTTACCTGGGTGGGGGATGTGGGCTGTGGGTGCCACTAGGCCAGGGCGAACATGGCAGGGTAGGTTTCATGATGGGCAAGCTCAGATGCACTCCAACCCCCAATAGTGTTAGTGGGCATCTACTACTGGGCAGGGTCCTGTGGATTTCAGGTGTGCAGCTAATGATGTTACACATTGTATCCCATGGCCTGGTGACTAGCATTGTACCTGGCACTGCATGGCCTAGTGCATAGGACTGTTCCGTGTGAGTTGTGTATGCCAACGGTAGTGTTGTTGCCTGCATTGACCAAGTGTATCCTCTATCTCTTCCCCCCCTTTTTGTTTGTCACCCTGCCCTTGTGTGCATCAGCATCATCTGGTGGAGGAGCAGAGGCACCGACGACGGAGGGAGATGCATCCCACATGGGCCTGGAGGCCGAATCCACCGACGGTCACGGCACCAGTAGGACGGAGGGCGAGGGGAGCACCATGACGGAGACAGGAGGGGACAGTACTGACAGCTACTCCTCCTCTGATGAAAGCTCCCTGGCAGTGGCGGACACCACTGTGCCCACCCCTACTACAGGTGCAGCCGCGACCGCCGTACCAGCACCATCCTCCCAGCAGCCCCTCAGCGTGTTTCCCGTGCCCTCTCACCCAGGAAAATAGGGATCTCCTTCGCCCCAGGCACCTCAGGCCCTGCCCCAGTCAGTCCTGCTGCCCTTAGTGAGGATGCTAATGATCTTCTGAGATCCCTCTCTGTTGGGCAGTCAACCATTCTGAATGCTATCCAGGATCTAGCAGGGCATTTGCAACAAACAAAGGCATACCTGGAGGGCATTCACTCTGGCGTGGAGGCCCAACAGAAAGCATTCCTGGCCTTGGCCAACTCACTGATGGCAGCCATTGTCCCTGTCTCCAGCCTCCCTCCTCCAATTTCCTCTACTCATTCCCAATCCCCTCATCCCCAGCCTATCCCAAGCACACCTTCAGACTTACATGCACCCAAATCAACACACAGAAGTGGCTCAGGCAAACACAAGCACCACACTTCACCCCACAGGCACTCACACAAGCACCATCCAGATACAGACACACCAACATCCACTGCATCCACTGCGTCCCCCTTCTCCTAGCATCCAAATCCCTCCCAGAAGTGTATCAACTCACACCTGCATGCACTATCTCCATCACCAGCACATCTATCACAACAAGACCCTCACTGGCAGTCACCACCCCCACATCCATGCACACATCCCCTGTGTCCTCTCCCACAGTTTCTGTGACACAAATGCAAGCACTCAGACACCCAACAGCCATCCACCTCACAACAGCATCCAGCCCATGCACCTGCACCCAAACACAGCAGACAGAAACCTCCTACAACCACTCCCTCTTCCTCCACTCCCAACCCTTCACCCTCTTCCTGCCCCATTGTCCCTATGAAGCTTTCCCTCGACACCCTTGACCTATTCCCTCCCCCCGTCCTTCACTTCTGGCCAGGGTGGGCAGAACCCAGGCCAGCATCTTAGCCACCCAGTCCACGGCCACTGTAGTTTCTGCAGCTACTGCAAGTGTGAGAGGCTCCAAGGAGGCACCTTTTAGCACAGCCAGTGTGCCTGCACCTCCTGCCAAGGGTAAGAAGGGGCCGCCACCTAGCAAGGGCAAGAAGGGGACACGAGCAAGCAAGGGGAAGGAGGCACCACCAGCAAGCACGGGGAAGGGGGCACCACCAGCCAGCAAGGGGAAGGAGGCACCACCAGCCAGCAAGGGCAGGAAGGGAACACCAGCTGGCAGAAGCAAGGAGGCACCACCATCTGCCAAGGGCAGGAAGGGGCAAACAACACCAGTCATGGCACTTCAGCCGTCCGAGGCTGCAGGGAAGTGCTGGAGCTTCCCCCCACCACTGAGAGCACCGCCACCTGCACCGCAGCCAGCACCGCCACCTACACCGCCACCAGCACCACTGACAGCAGCAGCCCCAGTGGACAGCCGTCCGAGGCTGCAGGGGAAGGGCTGGAACCTCCCTCCACCACTGACAGCACCGCAACTGCCATCCACTGAGCAGCCATCACCGGCGGCAAGCAATGTGTGGTCGTGACTACATGGGCTTCAGTGCGTCCTGGCCCCTGCAACACCTGTAGGTGTAACACTCAGGTGAGGGACTGTGACCTTGCACCATCCAGGATGAAGACCACTGGGCACTTAGCCCCCTCCAGAACCAGTGGAATAAGGCATCCACTCACCCGCTCCTTGGCAGGATGAAGCACACTGGGCGCAAAGCCCCCTCCAGAACCAGTGGAAGAAGGTATTCACTCACCCCCTCCTTGTCAGGATGAAGCACACTGGGCACAAAGCCCCCTCCAGAACCAGTGGAAGAAGTCATCCACTAGAGAGACTGTGTCTTTGCACTCCCCAGGACCAAGCAGTGGGCAAACCACCCACTTGGGAGATTGTGGCTTTGCACTCCCCAGGACCAAGCAGTGGGCAAAGCACCCACTTGAGAGCCTGTGGCTTTGCACTCCCCAGGACCAAGCAGTGGGCAAACCACCCACTTGAGAGACTGTGGCTTTGCACTCCCCAGGACATCGCAGTGGGCATGTAGCCTCCTCCAGGAGCAGTGACGTTGTACCTTCTTCCGGCTGAGGTGCCCTCCCCATTCCCCATCCCCATGAGGTGTCTGTGTGTTTTCGACCAGATGCCCCTGCAGTGTTCTCTCCGTATTGAGGCAGGAGTCAAGTGTGGACTTGGCCTATGTGTTATGGCCCCGTGGGTCACGGACATTTTGGAGTGGGCATTGTCCTTCCATTTGTATATATTGTACATACTGTTTATTGCTTTAAGGATGTATTTATCTAAAAATGTACTATTGCACTGACTTTAATCAATTCCTTTTGTCCTTGCGTTATTCCTGAGGGTTACGGGGTGTATATGTCATGTTGTTGCATCTGTTTGTGTGCATGGTGTTGGGCTGGGAGTGGGGTTGTTGCATGTTTGTGTCACTCTCTTTTTCCTCCCCCCTCCCTTGTGTGCTAGGTGTGGTACTCACCATGGTCGTCTTCACTGTCATTCGTGTTCCTGGTGTAGAGGTGGTAGACCAGCATTGGAAAAATGCGCAGCTTAGGCTCCATGGCATCGTAGTTCTTCCCTGAGTGTCAAGAGGTGAGTCATTTCCCTTCTGTGTACTGTTTCCACCATGCTTTTGATGGCGTTGGTCCTGCCCCGGAAAATCTGGCGGATTGGCCTCTCATATTACTGTGGGCGGTACATTGTCTTCCGCCTGGCTGTTGGCGGTTACCGCTGCTGTGTTTGTTACTACCGCTGTGGAGGTCGGAGTATTAAAGTGGCTCTCTGTGTTGGCGGTTTCGGCCATGGTCATAATTCGTTTTTTTTTTACTGCCGGCCTGTTGGCGGTATTACCGCCGCTTCGTAACCGACCGCCAGGGTTGTAATGAGGGTCTTTGACTTTTTGGATGAAAATATCAACTTTTTTGACCAAAAAATGAAAAAGTGCAAATTAAGGGCCAGATGTAGCAAAGGGTTTTTCCCATTCTGTGTCAATGGGAAAATGTATTCGTACATATAGCCCCAATTTGTTTTCTTAAGAAAACAAGACAAAGTCCCATTCTAAGTGGGAACTTAAATCCAAATTCAAATGTTTTCTTCAAAAAAGTTGTGGAATCACATTCTGAGTTGGGACTTAGAAAACATTTTTGATCGAAAAACTGAAAAAGTGCAAATGATTTGTTTTCTGCAAAAAAATTACTAAGTCCCATTATGAGTGGGTACTTATAAAAATTATTAACTTTGTTCATCCAAAAAGTGAAGAAATCCAAATTCAAATGTTTTTAGAAAACAATGAACATTTACTTTTTCAATTTTTGGGGCAAAAAAGTTGATCTTTCCATCTAGATACTCAAAATGTCCCATTCGGACACGGAAGCCGGCAAACATGTCAACTTTGTAAAAAACATTTGAATTTGGATTTTTTTCAGTTTTTGGATGGAAAAATGTAGCATTTTTTCTATGTCTGCACTCGGAATGGGACTTTGTCACTTTTTGCAGAAAACAATGAATTTTTACATTGTCACTTTTTGGATCAAAAAAGCTGATCTTTTCATTTAAAAAGTCAAAATGTCCCATTCTGACATGTGAGCCGGCACCTTTCCATACCTGTGTCCCAAGGTCACATCAATCATCAGTGTGCACCACAGAACAGGGGCAGGGGTCAACAGTGCAAACCCAAGAAAGTGACAGTCCTGGTGTCAGTCGGAGGGGGCACACTGCACCGGGGGCACAGGCACAGGTGGTAAGGGCCAGTGGGAGGACAATTGTGAGACAAGGGACGAGGCAGGTACAGGACACGACTGGCCAGGAGGCCGTCTCCAGGGTCCGGGGAGCCTACCAGCAAACCCAGGACCAGTTGGGCCAGCTACTCACCACCTTGCAAGACACACAAAGGCTGCAAGAAGAATGCCACCAGGAGACCAGGCAGCAGTGGCAGGCACACAATGCCACCATAGCCTCCATATTAGGGGAGTTCAAGGAACTCAACTGCATCCTGCAAACATTCTCCACCCAACAGCAGGCTCCATCCAGTAGTCAGTTAACACCACTGCCCTCAACATTAGCACCTGCTACTGAAATGGAGGCACAGTTGAGGAACCCCCTCATAAAAGAGGTCGCCGATGCAGACATCCTGCAGGACCCAGGCCAAGACCAATCCCCCAACCAGGAAGTGATCCCTCTTCTGAAATGTCACCCTTGTGTGCCACTGTTAAACCCTGTTGGCTCTCCAATACCAATGTCACATCATTCCGAGGCAAAAGGACACAGGACCTATGAACCTAACAGCTGGACCACCCACTCTGTTCATCACCTAGAACACTACCAAAATCCTCTGGACTGTGAAATTCTACCCTACATAAACACTGATTATCACAAGTCATGGTGCATGTCTCTTTTTTGTTAGTATTGCCAAATATGTTGAAGAACAACAAAAGATACACAGGTCTACATAACCTAAATGTCCAAGTTACAGATGTAGTGGGATAGTCCAGCAGGTGTGTAAGTACATCCATTTTGTTTTAACATCCACTGCCAACTACGCCAACAGGCAAATCAGCAAGCAGACTGCAAACAGAGATGTCACCTGAAGAGGGATAAGTAAATGGAATGAGGTATAAGGTTGTAAGGAATGTAATCCACAGTCATACATCAATAGCAGTTTAACACAAACACAGGATGAGTGTCCCAGCAGCTATGTAACACCATATGTAAGGGTCCGCATTGGCATTCACACATGTGTGGGACAGGAAAGATTAAACATAGGTAACAACCTCAATTGCACACCTCCCTGAGTAAAGCAGATTACCCAATGTCTAAGGCTCCAGTCCCCACACATACCTTGATGTATGCAAATACTGGCTACAGATTGGCTTCCGCAATACATCTCCCATGCGCAGATGATATGTAATGCAGACATACCTGTACATCAAGGAAAGTAGTGACGAATCATGTCAGAGCTGTTGTCATGTGCCTCACCCTAGTAAAAAAAGTGACAAAATCCCATTTTGATGGTTGACTTGGAATAACTTTTGACATTTTTCAAAAGTTGTATTTTTTTATAAGTCCCATCTCATTATGAGAATGGACTTAGAAAAGAATTCAACTTTTGTCAAAGTTGACGTGGTTGCAGGCTCACATGTCGGAATGGGACATTTTGACTTTTTGGATGGTAAAAGCAACTTTTTTGATCCAACAAGTGAAAAAGTGCAAATCACTATTTTCTGTAAAAAAAAGTGAAAAAGTGGGGACATAGAATTTTTTAAACATTTACATACAAAAGGCAAAAAAATCCAGGTTCAAATGTTTTCTTAAACAAAAATGACAAAGTTCCATTCCGAGTGTGGTCTTGAAAGAACTTTTGAAATTGTTCAAAAGATGGATTTTTTTCTGAGATGGGACTTAGAAAAGTATTCATCTTTTGTCAGAATTGAAATGTTTGCCAGCTCCCATGTGCCAATAGGATATTTTCAGTTTTTAGATCAACTTTTTTCATCCAAAAAGTGAAAAAATCCAGATTCATTGTTTTCTTCAAAAAAATTGACAAATTCTTATTTTATTTAAGGACTTTAAAAAAAAGTAAACTTTTTTCATGCAAATATTGAAAAAATACAAATTCAAAATTTTCTCCAAAAAAGTACACAAACCCATTCTGGGTGGGGACTTAGAAGAACTTTTGGCATTTTTCAAAAGTTGATTTTTTTTCCAAGTCCTCTCACATTCACAGATGGAACTTAGAAAATAATTCAACTTTTGTCAAAGTTGACATGCTTACTGGCTCCCATGTTGGAATAAGACATTTTGAGTTTTTGGATGAAAAGATCAACTTTTTTTGATCCAAAAAGTCAAAAAGTGCCAATTTATCATTTTGTTCAAAAAATTGACAAGATCCCATTCTGAGTGAGTACTCAGAAAAAAAGTGTAACTCTTTTGATCCCAAATGTGAAAAAAATCTAATTTTTTTCTTCAAAAAGTGACGATGTCCCATTCTAAGTGGGGACTTAGAAGAACTTTTGACATTTTTCAAAATATGCATTTTTTTGTATGACCTGTCTCATTCTGAGAGGGGACTTAAACCAATTCTCAACTTTTCATCTAAAAAGTGAAAAAGTACAAATACATTGGTCTCTGCAAAAAAGTGACAAGGTCCTATTCTGAGTGGGGACTTATACGAAATTTAGGTGTTTATCAAAAGTTGAATTTTTTTCTAAGTCCCATCTCATTCTGAGATGGGACTTAGAAAAGAATTCAAATTTTGTCAAAGTTGACATGTTTGCTGGCTCACATGTCAGTATGGGACATTTGGACTTTTTGGATGGAATGATCAACTTTTTTCAACCAAAAAGTGAGAAAGTGCAAATGCATTGCTTTCTTCAAAAAAGTGACAAAGTGCCATTCTGAGTGGGGACTTAGAACAACTTTCAATGTTTTTCCAAAGCTGATTTTTTTTCTAAGTCCCTTCTCATTCTGACTCTTTTGTCAAAGTTGACATGTTTTCTGGCTCACATGTTGGAATGGGATATTTAGAGTTTTTGGACAGAAAGATCAACTTATTTGATACAAAAAGTGAAAAAGTGCAAATTCATTGTTTTCATTAAAAAAGTGACAAAGTCCCATTCTGAGTGGGGATTTAGAATTTCTTTTAACTTTTTTCATCCAAAAGGTTAAAAAAATCCAAATTCAATTTCTTTCTTCATAAAAGTGACAAAGTCCCATTCTGAGTGGGGACTTTTAATAAACTGTAATTGTTTTCATTCAAAAAGTGAAAAAGTAAACATTTCAAAAGTTTTCTCCAAAAAAGTGCAAAAACCCATTCTGAGTGTGGACTTTCTTTTCTAAGTCCTATCTCAATCACAGATGGGACTTAGAAAAGAATTCAACGTTGGTCAAAGTTGACATGTTTGCCTGCTCCCATGTCAGAATGGGACATTTTGACTTTTTGGATGAAAAGATCAATTTTTGTTCCAAAAAGTGAAAAAGAGCAAATTTATAATTTTCTTCAGAAAAGTGACAACACCCATTGTAAGTGGGGACTTAAAAAACATTTAAATGTTTTTTTATCTAAAAACTGAAAAAGTGCAAATTCATTGTTTTCTACAAAAGAGTGACAAAGTCCCATTCTGAGTAGGGACACTGCATTTTTTAAAACTTTTTTGATCCCAAATTTGAAAAATCCAAATTCAGATTTTTTCTTTAAAAAAAAAAGTCCCATTCTAATACTTAGAAGACTTTTGACGTTTTTCAAAAGTTCATTTTTTTTTGTAAGACCTGTCTCATTCTGATATGGGACCTAGAAAAAATGTCTTCTACAAAGTCCCTTTCTGAATGAAGACTTTGAAGAAGTTTCAAAGTTTTTCAAAAGTTTATTTTTTTTTTAAGTGCCATCTCATTTTGAGAAGGGACGTAGAAAATAATTCAACTTTTTTCGAAGTTGATATGTTTGTTGGCTCTCATGCCAGAATGGGACATTTGGACTTTTTGCATGAAAAGATCAACTTTTTTCATCCAAAAAGTGAAAAAGTGCAAATTCAACATTTTCTTCAAAAAAGTGGCAAGGTCCCATACTGATTTGGGCACTTATAAAAAATTGTAACTTTTTTCATCCAAAAAGTGAAAAAAATCCACATTCAAATGTTTTTTTCAAAAAAGTGAGAAAGTCACATTCTGAATGGGGACTTAGAAAAAAAATAAACTTTTTTCATCCAAAAGGTGAAATAAACCAAATTCAAATATTTTCTTCAAAAACGTGACAAAATTCCATTCTGAGTGGGGACTTAAAAATATGTCAACTTTTTTCATCCAAAAAGTAAAAAATTGCAAATTCATTGTTTTCTGCAAAAAGTGACAATGTCCCATTCTGAGTGGGACTTAAAAAAAAAGTGTAACTTTTTTCATCCATAAAGTGAAAAAATCCAAATTCGATTTGTTTCCTGAAAAAAGTAACAAAGTCCCATTCTAAGTGGGGACTTAGAGGAAATTTCAACGCTTTTCAAAAGTTTTTTTTTTTTTTTTTAAGTACCGTCTCATTCTAAGATGTGACTTAGAAAAGAATTCAAGTTTTGTCAAAGTTGACATGTTTGCTGGATCTCATGTGAGAATGGGAAATTTTGAGTTTTTGGATGAAAAGATCAACTTTTTTGATCCAAAAAGTGAAAAAGTGCAAATTCATAGTTTCCTTAAAAAAAATGTCAAAGTTGCATTGTGAGTTTTTTAAAATTGTTTTCATCCAAAAAGTGAAAAAATCCAAATTACATTTTTTTCTTGAAAAAGTTGACAAAATCCCATCCTGAGTGAGGACTTGGAAGAACTTTTGACTTTTTTTCAAAATATAAGGTGTATAGGATTGATTTCAGCTGTACTTAAATCTCCTATTCCCTTCCAAGAGGTGGTCCACACCCCAGTGGTGGGGGCTCCCCAGTGGTCCTTAAATTTTGCAGAGATCTCTGCCTCAATAGTGGAGTCTAAGCAAAGCATGTGGAGACATTTATCACTATATTGGAGGTCCTGCACAGTGTGTGCAACACAACTTAAATTCACCAGTAGTAAAAATACAAGTGTCTGTTATTTTTTTCAGGGGATGGAGGCATGTGAGTCTACACTTTTTAGTGACTTTACATTTCAATTTTGTGAATAGCTCAAAGTGGTAAAGTCAGTTAAAATGTAAGAGAAAACTTACTCATGTAAATTACTCCTTTTGTGGATAGCCCCCATAGGTTTCTCCTATAGAAAGAAAGCAAATAGTCGTGCATCACATACTTGCTGTAATTGTCAGGGCACCTTTTCCCAAACAGCCACTTGTAAAAGCTGCTACCATAATAAACAATAACACATACTGGAATGTCTGCCATAGTATTTCGCATCAATACTAGGCACAGTTTTGGCAGTGGCTTTATGCTTGAAGAAGAGAGTTACCTCCAAAGGCCTCAATATGAGTGCCCCTGCTTTTTCTTTGCCACTTCTTTCCCAGCCACCCCCTACTCAAGGTATCAGTAACTCCAGGGTACGAATACCAGGTAATTATGTGTGCCCTTTGGGTTCCATCAGAAATGAAGAAATACCAAGGGAACTGGCAAATCTCCAAGTGAAGTCTGATTTTCCGTTGAAGTTCCAACCAAAGATTTGCCTGCTTGGAGCAGATAAAAGTCCTAGGTGCACAACTTTGGATTTATACTACATTTCAGAATTCGATTGCGGCTGGCAACTCCTGTTACCATCAATACAGGACTTATAGTGGCACGTTTAAAGAGGCTTCCCCATGTGCTTTATAGAGGCTCAAATCACCAAGGGTTTATAATTGATGAAAACATGACTTTCTATCACTGCATATTAAACTAATTTAACTAACAAATGTAAACTTTTATTTGGTTTTCCCTTGATAAGGGACCACAGGTTTCTTTTTAAAGCAATCCGAAAGAGAACCATATTAATATTAAAGGCAGAATTCACAGGTGCCTAACCAGCCACATGGAATTTTCCTGCCTGAAAAACTATTTTGCAGTCAATGCTTTTTATTATCTCCATTACTTTCTCTGCCTGACACATTGGCTGCTCTGTTGGATTCTCTGACTGTATTGTGTTGAACTCATTTGTTTGAACACTTATTACCATTTGCTGGTAATTGAATCACATGATATCATCAAGTAAGCCGGGAAGTACAAGGTAGAGTACTCTAAAAACCTTGCTGCACCATACGGTGAGTCACAGGTCACACAGTTGTGTCCTGTTTCCTGGGGATTGATCAACATCCACTTTGGCGGTGCTTGTGACTCATCCTCTCTATGCTCTGACTACGCAGGCTGATTACAAGATATATTAAGTTGCTGACCACACCATAGGAGAAGTCCTCATTTTGTGTCATCTGTTTGAATTCCTAATGTACACTGTAAATCCATAAACTAAAGAGCATTGAAACAATCCATGTGTCTTACACTTGCCGCAGTATTAACATGAGAATGCTATTAAAATATTTCCAACTGTGAACATAGTGCACGCTGGTTTCGGTACAAGAATGAAGCAGAATAATTTATATCATTTTCTGCCTTCTGGATACATAATTGCAAGTAAGCAGTGCTTGAAATGGAAGAAGAAAAAGTGCAGGTATTCACGTATGAGGTGAAAAAGTGGTGCCCTTTTAACATCGTGGTATCCCTATTCTCTCTTTTGTCTGCCCTCCTTTCTTTCTCTGTATCTTTGTCTTTTTCACTTTCTTTATTCAGTTCCATTCAATAATGGCTTGTTGTGTTGCTGAATCTGAATTAATTCTTTAGTTTGGAGTTTTCGCTTTCGATAGCTTTTATGCGTGTGATGTTTTCCATCCAGAATTCTGTTACATCCCATTTTACTTTTATATCTGTATCAGTTTGTCAGCCAGTAGCGCATCGCATTTTGTAATTTTCTTTAGTAGAACTGTGTTTCTATCATTTCCCTGGTTCGAAGTGAAGTGTTTTCTGCGTCTTTAGTGTAAGTAAACGTTCTCCTGCTATGGATAATTTGTTGTTCATTATGTTCTGTGTACAGGGTTTTGAACTTAAAACATTTGTTGTCGCTTTTCAAGTGCCTTAAATTGTGTTATTTGTCAACATAGAGTAGTAACAGGTCAATCTTTGGACCTACTTCAAAACCATATTTCAAAGCAATGTTGTGGGCGTCAATATTCACTTAGAAAGCAGAAGGTGTGGTGCATGATTACAACATTCCTAATTTTCCACGTGCTAAGTTATTTGGTGGAGGGTGAGCCCCAAATAGCTTACAACTCCAGTAAGTGGGCTTATCTACAGCTTTGGCAGTTATCCAAATCATGCACATCTGTCTTTGTTACATATTTAATAGACTTAATAAATTATTCAGAGGGGATGTTTGCTGTTCCTACGTAGTTTCCTTTTAATGGGAGTTCTGTGCTATCTCAACATACCTTCCATTTGTATTGGTTGGGTTTTACTTTGAATTGTTATCAGATGTAATAATTTTGTTTTTGTGTTCTCAAATTTCATAGGCAATTGAAGTATTGCAGTTATTTATGTTTTAGCTGTACTGCTGAAGAATATAGCAATACCAGAGTAGGGAGACCTTCTTATCTTCTAGAAATGATCTAATAGTAGCTGATTCTTCTGTGTTGACTGTCTCATATACACGTTGAACAGAGTTGGGCTGAGTGATATTTTATTAAGTATTTTGTCCTTTGAGAGTTTTTTAGTTTTATAATTCTAAGTTTATTGTGTAACGTTGCTATCATTATTGATGTCTTGATTACATTTGTAAGGTCTCTCTTGCTCCATATTAAAATGCTGTATAATGAATAACTTCCACCCTCAATGTTTAACATTGGCTCATTGTGAATCAATTCCAGTAAATCACACATTAAAATTATTTCAATTAGTGATACACTTTTGAGAGGTTAATGTCTCAAATATTGTTCATGAACTAACTGAATAAGAATTATGCTGTCACTTGTGTCTGTACAGGGTGATGAATGAAATAATACAGGTATCCCTACCTAGGATCCATATACCTTTGATTCCCCAATCCAGTTCCCTGAGTTTTCCATTTCAACTTCAGGGGTTGATGAATAAAGGAAAGCCTTCGCCTTTTGAAGTACATGAAGATGGGGTGTGAAGCACTATCTCATGCTGGGCACTGAGGCTCAGCTATTTGGGGGTGTTCCTGCATTTTGTTATCTTGGAAAGCGAGATGTGCCAGAACAATTTCAAAGATTAGACAATGGAGCAAGGAAGAACATTTCAAGAGATACCTATGTATACTTTGGTGGGGAAGATAATGGTCTATGAAAGCTCCCAGACCAGCATCAAAGTCCCACAGATGAGTGTTTACACAATTCTGCGGTGAAAAGCATTTTTAGTATACACCAGTGACATGTAGAAGGGATCGATTTAGCAGTTAATGTCAAAGAATACTAACCTTGCCTCTTATGATGCAAGACTGGATTCACTCATGCGTGTACATGTCAAGTAGAAGGGAAAGGATTCTTATTTTTTTTACTTGTGAACAAGACCCAGGAGGTCATAGCACATCACCTTTACAAAGTTTAAATGAATCTGTATACCTAGAAAGCAAGATATACATATGCTATTATGATGGGTACTGATTGCACTTGCACAGTCAGTACATCAAAGGATTAATGAGCTTACAAGATGCAGATATCAATATTACAGCTTCTAAAATCACTTGAAGAGGAGAGGAGAGGGTTAGCTTAGCTTTTTTTCTTGTCAATATATTCCTAATGCCTTTGGAAGTCTCATTGCCGGTCTTTATGTTTCTATTGTTAAATACTTTATATTTTGTTTATTGAGTTTGGCACTCATCAGCACTCATAGCATGGTTTGGACATATCTTCATCCAGCCAATTAATGTAAGTAACAGTATCTGAAAAGGTTGTTGGCTTAGCTCTCTTGGTGAATTATTGACATTGTAGTTTGTGAAACAGGGAATGTAATATGTAGCTTTTTATTTCCCTTTAATATTTCCTCTGACACCATAATGCCATGGTCCTACTCATAGGAAGGGATGCAAAGATGAGAGATATGGGAGATATAAGTATATTTTATAGCTGGAATTCACGTTGAAATTGAAGAAACTATATACTATTTGTAAAACAAAAGCTCAGAAGTAAGTGGGATGGACATGTATTCCCGTGTCAGCCGCTGTATTTGTTCCAAGGAGCCTACAATTGTGAAACTGCCCAGTTTAAAGATAAGATATGTAATACTTCCTTCAAATCCTTCTTCAAAACCATCAGTAAGATAAGTTGACCTTGCTTGATAATGAGGTTGTTTAATAGATATATGATAGTTGAATTGTTTCTAATAATGTAGAGTGACCTATCTTCATCTAGCAAAAAAGTTAATTCATCAATAACTACAGTGATATTGGAGGGCATGGAGCATGTTGCTCACTAACAGATAAAAGTGTAAGTGAACCAAAATATGTTTACTGCCACAAGCCAATAGGTTAAAGAAGATAGTGTGTACTCGCTCACGGATATCGAGAACCCCGCATAAACAAGGGTTCTGTCTAACAATGTACCTCCTTAACACTAGACCATGAAGGGAGTTTCAAGTGGACATCAGCAGGAATCTGTGGGCAAAAGAAACAATCCTTTCCAGCTAAGCATAGAATATATCAATAGAGAGGTGGTTCCTTCTGGTTGAATGGAGACTGATCTCTTTAGCCATATTGGAAATTCATAACCACCCAGTAGGAGCTGTGCCATTGGTAGTGTTAAGAAATGTTTGTTCTACAAAGGAATTAAGCTAATCGAGGCACATTCAAGGTAAATGCCAAAAAAGAGCCATTCAATGTATTCTCATGATAATTATGATACAAAGGGCCAGATGTATCAAGCGATTTTGCATTCGCAAATGGTGCAAATCGCAAAATTTTGCCATTTGCGAATGGGAAAATGCCTTTCAGAATGTATGAAAGGCATTCGCAGTGCAATTTTAAGGAATCGCAAAAATAGCGATTCCTTAAAATTGCGACCCCATTTAGAGAATCGCAAATTGCGATTCTCTAAATAAGAAATGGCAAATAAGGAATCCTTATTTGCGATTTCTTAAGCACATGTATTAAGCATTTCCTAAATGCGAATTGGGCATTTAGAAAATGCAATTACCACAAACAAAAGTTTGGTGGTAACCATGTGCAAATTTTAAAAATGCATTTTAAATGCATTTTTAAAATTGACATGTAGCGCACACATGCCCCTAAGGCATGTGTGTGCTTCACATGTCCGTAAAAATATTTTTGGGGTGCAGCAGAGGGGGCCTTAGGCCCCCAGCACCCTGGGATTTGCATTTCCTAAATTGTGAATTCCTAACTGGAATTTGCAATTTAGATAATGCAAAACCATTCGCAACAGGCCCACAGGTGCAAATGGGGTTGGATTGTCTATTTACGATTCAGTAATAGCATTTGCGAATTTTAAGAAATCGCTATTACCGAATCGCAAAAATCATACATTCCATTTTGCATTTCTTAAACAGGGATTTCTTAAAATTCACTATTTTAGAAACGCAAATCGTTTTTTTGATGCATCTGGCCCAAAATCTGTAACAGGGACATCAGTGATCATGGGGCATCGAAAAGCTCAAATGGCTTAATGATGCACATAAGGTTATTTATAGAGTGCAGAACAAGCTAGGTGTACAGGAGACAATCATTTGAAGAATAAGCACTAAAGTATGATTCATGCTAGTTTGCTTTGAGGCAAAATACCGGGGCTTGTAAGTTTACATCACATGTTATACCATAAAACATTTCTCAAAAAAGAGGTGACCAAGGGAAATGTTAGTTCATGAGAAACTGTTCTCGTAGCACTGCTACAAAGTCACAGGAGAAATTGATAGATCTGTGCTGATGAACCGCCTCTTTCCCACCTTCCTGTGCCTTGGCAGTGTTAAATTTGTGGCTGTTTGGTGTCAGTCTTTAGTGTGTGACTCTTAACACAGCAGTTGGATGACCACCAACATGGCAGTTTTTTGGCGGCCGCCACCGCAGCGGTCTTCCAAAAAGTCTGCCAAAGTCATAATGAGGCCCATTGTCTCATGAAACAATGTTAGTTTGGCATTTACACTGCTATTCTATGTAAAACATTGTTAAAGGTAAACATTGATTATTAACTTATTGTTAAATAGAGCACATTTTTTAGTGGAAATCATTCAGTTCTAACAAAACAAATGCTGATGATCATGGAAGTATTATATGAGTGAGATATCTTCTGCACCTCCCGTTTGGATCTAGCTGATTACTTAGGGCAGCACACAATTCTGCTACTTCTGCTAGGGATTAAGTCAATTCTGCTAAAGATTAGTACATTGATCCTTATACATGATATCTACATGTGAAGAAATCAACAGAAGTGTGAATGACCAAAATCTAAGGTCAACTATTTTGTGGTGCAAAAATATTATACCCAAAACATCTTCAAGTCAAAAATATCAGAGGACAGAATGTAGAAGGTAAGAGTTGATATTTGTGTTGATAATATGTCACAAGTTATTCTAGTGTCACAATGTTGTTTTCAATATTCTGTCATACAATCCAACATTCATTGTGTAAAACATACAAACATTGTTCAGGAAATTGAAGTTCACACATTTAATTGTAATAGCTTCTACAAAGGCCATGGTCAAATAAGAAAGAAGGCCCACATTGTTGTGGTTCAGTTTAGTCAATTGCCTCATTGTACATGGAAGTAACATATTCTACAGTCAGTTAATGAAAAAATAGAACACCCTGAAAACAAGCAGGGTATTCCATATGATGAGTGTGATAATCTGAATAATTAACTGAAGGGAGTACAAGGGAGGAGTCCCTACCAAATGAAGTACATCTATTCCTAAGAAATAAAGTGATGTTTTAGTGTGAAAATCTAGGCCTTCATCTGGCTGCTGTGGCTAAAGGAAAATGAAGTGAAAAAGTAAAATACCCAAGCCAATGCAATAAAACAAAAAAGCAACATCAGACTAGTAAATCATGGCCAAGGGGTTCATGAGCTATGAATTGTTGTAATAAATATCTAAAAGTGACAATAAGGAGATAAAGAAAGTTAAAATCCAATGTTAATACATGGTTTGCAGGTGATGGGGTCCCATGCAATCTTGAATATTAACCACAAAGGAACACGTATTGGTTCACTGACTCAGCAGCTTTATCTGCATACTTAGGGTATCTTTTCAAGGTACTTGTGCACTGGTGCATTACTTTTTGTAATGCTCCGGTGGCGCAGAGTGCAGACCATATCTACAAAGCCATGCAAAGCCACATTGATTGGCTTTTTATGGCCTTATAGATATGGTGTAAGGCAACGCAAGTCACTGTGTTGCATTACACTGCATCAGGGAGGTGTCCCATGGGCATTGCGGTCGATGTTCCCATGCAACACCCATGGGTATTTACACATTCCAACACTTAAAAGGATCTGTAAGCCTGGGAGTGCATCACAACTGTAACACTCCCTAGAACAGGTGCAAAGAGGAGAAATATCTTTACTTCTCCTCATTGTTTCCTCTTTGTATGGGTGTTGAATTCAGCAGCACACATAGAAAGAGGAAAACACCTCTCTGAATTATTTTTGTGCAGAAAGGTGGCCCTTCCTGCAGCAAAATATGCGCTAGCGCAGCGGGAAACAACATAAATGAACCATATTTTGTAAATACAGTGCATTTCTGCCCTTTCAAATTGGTGAAGGGCAGCACAGCAGACTTGAAAAAATTCCCCTTATTCTCTCAAATAAAAGTCAGTATTCAGTGCAGCACTGTAAAACTGTAGCTATTGAGGCCTCAACAAGGCTAGATACAAATACATTTAGATTTTTCTGATACCTTTAGTTTTGGTACTTACACTGCTAAAGAGGGCAGACATGAAAGCTGTAGCCACCAAGGTTGCTTCGAAGATAAATTACTTTGTTTTCTTTTCCTGTGGACACCCAGCTAAATTTGACTTATAAAGCAAGACTTCAGATTTGTCATTTTCCCTTACATCTTTGATTTGGATGCCAAAAGCAATAATCAGGAAACAACCGTAACCACCAGAGCTCTCACTGGAGTCACTTTGTCACCTTGGTACTCTCTTCTTTCTCTTCGACTTTAGTCACTTTTTCAATGCTTTGTAATGTTGCATATTTTGGAGCTGAGGACGAGCAAGGCTCTGCCTGACTGGATACCATTTTAAACCAAGTCAGGGTTCCAGGGTTGTATAACTGCTCCATCCGCCACTCAGTCCTGAGATGAGTACAGGTAGAGATTCATGTAATTAACCTGCTAGGAATTTTCCAACAGGCATCTAGAGCATACAGTCTTTTGTCCTCCAAGAGGTCCTTGCTGGGTGCCATGAACAATTCATTTCTTCATTGGTAAAGCATAATTACAGCACCTGCCATAATGGGAGAGTGGCAGATACAGTTTTTGAAGCTGAATATATCCAGACATACATGATTAACTTTCATAAACATAATAATTGAGGCATTATTATTAAAGTGTTAAATATAGGTTTACAAATTAATTACATTTTTAAGGAATTACAAAAAGCAAAGTTGCATTTTCTATTTCTTTCCTACACCACGTTATGATAATAAGGGGCATATTTATAATCGATTTGAGACAAATTTGTGTCATTTTATTTACCATAAATTTGGCGCAAAATTAACTCCATATTTATATTTTGATGCTAGACCCGTCTAACATGAAAATATTGGAGTTTGCACAATTTTTCAGATGCTTGAACCTACCTTGCATTAATCAGATGCAAGGTAGGTGTTCCAGTCTAAAAAATGGTGCTAACCCCATAGCCCATACTTATCCCCCATGCTAAAATGACACATGGGTGGGAGGAGTTGCTAAATATTGGTGCAAAGCGTCATTGCGTTTTTTACAATAGCCACCCCTTTTTGCTGGATTACACCATTACATAAATTTGGGGCCCTCTGGTGTCCTGGAATGGCGCATGTCAGCACTATACTTTTTGACGCAAAACTTTGCAAACGCAGTCTTGCGTCAAAAAGTATAAATATGGGCCTAAGCGTTGTAAATAAAATAGCCCTATCCAAATATAAAAAGGCTGCTCCAGTCTATGCTGTAAATAGCACTTCGGATTCCGTTACTGCAGAGACGTGGTAGCCTCCAGTTATTCATGTCTCACTTCTTCATCTTCTTCAAAATTGGACTAGGAGGGATTAAGGGAACACTTCACAAGTAACTTGGTAATCCTAAAAGTAGGCTATAGCTCAAATTAAAAAAAGTTTACTTTGACCTAGAGCTCTGCAGCTTGGCCTGCTTTTTTCAGGGTTGAATGGTTAGCCCTCATGCCATGTTTTTGGAGTCACCCCTGTGGGCAGTGTACGTCCCCTCTCCATCTCATATGTGACATCTATCTTTTATGCCACCAGTACATTAACTGCATCACAGTTCTGTGACCACAGCTAAAGGTCAATGCTGATGTCCATATCTTCACTTTATGCTGTAAATTGTTTCTGCATGCATAACAGTGGGAACGTTTACACTGAGAAAAAAAAATGATGATAAACATATTTAAAGGTCTCTACATAGACATAAGTAGACTATGACCAGTGTAATGTGATATATGGCCATACTGCATACATTACATACAGGACCAATGTAAGAGTGTACACGGTGCTATTCCACTATTTTACAGTCTTTAACATTGGTCCCCACACAATAGGCTACTTGTGTCGGTCAGAACTGACATACCACCTCTGATTTTTGATGCATTGCTGAAGTTACATCAGTTGTAAGGCTAATTTCAGCAAGGCTGGTACATTGTGGCAGAGTTTCCACTGATGGTCAGGATTTCTGACGCAAACTTTGGGCCTTATGCTATGGTGCCTCATATTTCTAATGCATCCACGGCATTGTAACCTATAATAATCATTTATTATAATGTTATGCATATGTTATGTTTTTACTAGGATGTATGTTTCTGATGCTTTGTCTACCTTTTATGTATATATTAATGATGATTATTATTGCTGAATGATACAGGGATGGCTGCAATGTCATTATAAGAACCTGCCTTGAATTTCCTTATTACATTAGAATTATATCATCTGTAGTCACCTGTAATAAGAAAATTAAGTAACACATTTTAATATTATTGCTAGAATCAGTGAGAGCCCCTGACTGCAGAAGGATCCTCCTTTGCTCATTGCACAGGAAACTACTGAACAACCTATTTCTTATCAGCCAATACCAGAAACATCTATGAAAAAAGACACATATTATATGAAGAAGCCAATCCAGATAACAATAGAAGTCTGTCGTATATCAATGGAAAGTGGAACCAGGTATCAATCTCAGCCAAGAGGAAGCCCAGGCTTGTGTGTCAGGGCACAAAACATGTGTTGGCTGTACAATAACCCATCACCAAACTGATATCATCATGAAAGGACATGGAATAATAAAAAATGCATGATTTATCATATGAAGTGATTGTGAAAATTTTGTATGTGAACATAATGCATTTACAGGAATTCTGTTCCATTTAAGTGTATAGCATTTTGCAGTTCTATCTCGGGTGAAAGCATTCCAACTAACAGAAAACAAAGTAGCTGCTGAATTAAAATAACTTAACACAGTTGAGTTGTGACACTATAATGCCTGCTGCTATGTCACAGAACATAATTGCAGCTGCAGTTTAAACAATGACAACGAGAACTGGCTTTCTGTTTTTTTTTTATGAACAGTGATCAGAAGAGATTTATGGCAGCATATTTATTTTTGTGCATAGTTCAATAATTTAAAGAAAGATTCTCTATTTGTATTTTAATTCTGTCTGATCAACAGTCCTTTTTAACTTGATTTATGAAACAAATTCCTAACTTCTTTTTAGTGTGTGTCATACTACAGATTCTGCTTTTATTCTTTTTGTCCCTTTGTCACTGAAGGAGCAAGACTCCAAGGATATTAAAGGTTTGAGGGAAAAATGATGATGTAACCATGTAGTACAATGAATAAACTACCATGTTGTATGTTAAAAGGTCACTGCCAGTCACCTTGGAGTTCCATGACTTTGTGAGGAAACTTCACAGTGGTGTGAAAAATCATTCTAATGTATGGCAGGGGGTACTTTTCTCATATAGAAAAATAGGGTGCCAAAAGATCCTATATGTGAGCGCATTCTCAATTTATATTCTTGGGCTATTATTCTCATATGTCATGATTACAATAACACCTCCTCACACATACCTCTATGAATCCTTACAAATGAGGTGTGACACTCTGCTTATGACCTTGAAAGCCTGGGCCTTACCTAGTGAGAAAAGAGACTTACTTGTGCTGCCAGACACCTCTTGGACCCTATTTCCACCACCTTTGACAACATCTGAGTCAATGAGTCCACACTGGTTCCCTGTACAGATAACCCCTAGTCAAGTTCAGCATCCTTGTCCTGGTTTAATGTTCACACACTACCACCAGACTGACAAACTGGAACAGCATCACTGCTCTCAAAGGACTCTAGCACAAACACATAAACAGCCTCGCAAAGTCATCAATAATTTAAATAAATGGATTATCTTCCTGGCTCCCTTCAAACACAGCAAAACAACAATATCTATATAGTCTCCAGGCTAGTTGGTACAAGGAGGAACTCAGAGCAATGAAACACCAATTAAAGCAACTGCAGTGCACATACAGAATGAGCTAGGACAATGCAGACAGAAGCACGTTCAAATCCACCCTGAGATGCTACCACCAAATGCCTCACTAAATACAACAATTACCACCAACTGCCCAGCATTTCTCAGTCTGGCTTTAGACTAAACCATGGCATAGAAATTGCTCTCATCACCACTATAGAATAAATCCATATGACTTCAGATGGAGGAGACACAGAGACCCTCATCCTCCAGTACTTCTCTGCAGCTTCTGACATGGTCTCCCATCCCATCTTTATCCAATGCCTACACAACATTGGATCCATAGACATACACTCTGATCACTCTGCTCCCTCCTCACTGGAAGAAACCAGTCAGCATGTCTAGCACCATACACCTTAGATACCTGCCACCTCCCTAAATCCTCCATGAGCCAGACCCTCTTCAATGCATGCATGGTCCCTCGAGCCAGCATCATTTGCTCTCCTGACATCAACGTCCTTTCCGATGCTTAAGACAAGCAATTTATTCTCTAACTCATGAACAAAACACCTAGGCCCATATTTATACTTTTTTGTGCCACATTTGTATCATTTTTTTAAGCAAAAGCAGTGCAAACGTACAAAATACAATTTTATTTTGTAGGTTTGCACCACTTTTGCGTAAAAAAATAACGCAAATGTGGCACAAAGAAAGTATAAATATGGACACTAGTACCCAAATAAAATTCAATGCCTGCCTGACTGAATTCACCCACTTGAATGAAGACCAACTGTTTGAAGATGAACACCAACGAGACTATAAAATGATCTTCAGGAAGATCATTTCACTGTTTGTCTTCACCTAGAGGCTGCCAAAGTTAGGACCGAAAACAATCCCCACCACTCACGCCAAGAGCAGCCAATGTTCAACCAGGTACTGATAAGATTTCTGAATGCATTCGTACAACATCTGCAATCCCATGTGCGGTTTCCCCAAAGTACTGAGCTCCCTGCCATCACGTCTAACTTCTGTGCCTTTGCCAACATTCCCCATGTCATAGGTGCCATCGATGGCACTCACATAGCTTTCCACCCCCCAAGAGTGAGTGAACAGGTGTACAGAAACAGGAAGAACTTTCACTCCATGAACATCCAATTGGGATGTACTGCAGACCAGTACATTTCCCATGTGAATGCCATGTTTCCAGGTTTAGTCCATGATTCCTTTGTGTTGAGGAACAGTAGTGTGCCACAGAAGATTGAACAACTATAAGAGGACAGAGGGTGGTCATCGGTAAGTTTGCCTGTCACTAACTGACACATTGCAGAAAACCAGCCTGTCTCACTAAGGGACATAACAATGACGAGTCTGTATTGCACCATTTTGTAGGTGATTCTGGCTATCGAAACTTGTGTTGGCTCCTGACACCAGTGAGGAATTCCAGGACGGATGCAGAGAGGATTTACAATGAGGCCCATGAACTTACTAGGAGGATAATAGAGCAAACTATATGTCTCCTGAAGGCTAGATTCAAGTGTCTACATATCTCTGGGGGTTCCCTGGCCTATGGGCCTGATAAGGTGTGTAGAATAGTGGTGGCCTGCTGCATGCTGCACAACGTGGCAGTGAGACATTCTATCCCCCTATTGGAGGTGGAGGGTGCTATAGGTCCTGATCAGCTACCTCAGAGAGGTAAGGAGAGTGATGGTGAGGATGAGGAAGGGGAAGATGTCAATTCCAGGAACCAAGTGATTCAACTCTACTTCCAATAACTGTGTGGGACTTAAGCCTGTCATTGGGGTTAGTGACTAATACTGTCAGTGTGCTCTGTCATACGGCGGGGTTGGTCATGATAGGTGATACATGGACCACTTCTGCATGGTACTGACTGAAAATATATGCATTCCCTCCTTACCACCATTTGGGCACACAGGACTACCATCATGCAAAAATTGACAATACAGTTGTTCTCTGCCAGTTGCATCCATACTCCACTTTGTTCACAATTTAAAACAGGGGACAGTGTTATAGGTGTGAAATATGTTTTATTGGTACAAGTGAGTTAATTGTGCTATATACAGTGATGGGAGTCATAAGGTTTGGGGGTCCTCAAAACCAACTTGGTGGCAGCCTTGTTGGATGGTATTGATGGCTCCATTTTGTCTAACAGTACTTCAAATTGCTCTCAGCTAAGTGTTGTTGGTGAATGGGTGGGATGGTTGCTTTGCATTAGTAGCAGAGTTAATTGTTGGAGGGGGCCTTGTTCTTAGCTGGGTTTCCAGTGCCATATCTCAGCCTTAGAGTACGTTTGGTCACCTGCTGTGGAGCTTCTTGGGGTGGCATGGTTGGCCCTTGGGTTTCCTGGGAGGGTATTTCCTGGGATGTTTCTGCTGCTTGGGTCATCTGATGCTGCTTGTCCAGGGCTGTTGTGGGGGCCTCTTGTCCGGTGTGGGCGTCAGACTGGTTTTTGACCAACTGCAGCAGTGCTCAAGCTATGGTGGCCATTGTGGCATTGTGCTCTTTCCACTGCTCCATGGCCTGTTGGTGTTGTTCCTGCTGCATCCTCTGACTTTGCTCCAGGGTGGACACAATCTGTGCCAACCTGTCTTGGGTATGTTTGCAGGGCCCCAATACCTCTGAAATAATGCCCTGGGCTGCTGCATTCATCCTGTGGCCTCCCCCCTGGCCCACTGAGACCCTTCCACTTGCCCTAGCCCCCTGTGCCTGTGTCCCCTGCACAGGTCTGGACGTGCCACTCGTACTGGGGCCCTCGCCTTCCTGCATGTTGGGAGTGGGAGACTGTGGCCTCTGTAGCTGTGTTCCACCAGTCGGTGCCCTGCGTACACTGGTGTGGGTACGTCTGCCCTAGCCTGCTGGTCTTGACTGGGTATTAGGGGTGATAGTGGTTTCCTGGGTGGGGCTGCTGCATGGTGAGAATCCAGGACTGTGTGAGGGGCCGGCCTGCTCATCAGTGTCCAGGGATCCTTCGTCAAGGTCTTGTGAGGTGCCTCTGTCTCCCTGGAGGGCAGTGGCACACCTTGTCCTGTCCGTTAGGGTTGCATGGGTGGTGGTGCCTGTTGGGGGACATAGACATATCTGTTGTATATGCATGTAGGTTTGAGGTGTACAGGACTTGGCTATTTTGTGCTGGTGTTACTTTCAGTGGCCTTCCAGGGTGCCTTTGTGAGGTTGACATGGCATTTAGCACCAGTGGTGGGGTTGCATTGTGGTGTGTGGTATTGTTCCATTGTGGGTACGTGCAGGGGTGGGTGGCTGTGCACAGCAGGAGTGATGTGGGCCTGTTAGTCGGTTGTAGTTCATGCAGTGGGGTGGATGTGGTGGGTTATGGCTGGGTGGGGTGTAGGTCCAGGTGGGTGTGGGTGGGGTGGTACATGCATTGCAGCTGTGGTGTATATGGGGTAATTGTAGATGACTTACCCGAGTCCATTCCTCCAGTAAGACCAGTGAGTCCCTCTGGGTTCAGGATGGTGAGTACCTTTTCCTCCCAGTCGGTGTAGTCGGGTGGTGTTGGTTGCGGGCCTCCCCCTGTCTTCTGCACTGCGATGTGGTGCCTAGATGCCATGGCCCTGACCTTCCCCCGCAGGTCGTTCCATCTCTTCCGGATGATGTACCTGGTGCGTGGATGGTGTCCCACTGCATTTACCCTGTTCACAATGGTCTGCCACAGCTCCAATTTCTAGGCGATGGGTGTGTGCTGCACCTTGGCCCCGAATATTTGTGGCTCCACCTTCAGGATCTCGTCCACCATGGTCCTTAGCTCCCTTTCGGTGAAGCGTGGATTTTTGGGGGGGCAATGGTTAGTGTGGTGGATGGCTCCAGGGACTGGGAACGAGGTAAGGGTGCTCTTCTGTGGGTCGATGTGCATCTCCTGTATGCTGGCGTTCGCTGTTTGGCGCTCCGTCTTCTTGTCCCGGTATCATTGAAAGGGATTGTGGGGTGTGTCTGGGGATGTTTTATGGTGTTCTGGACGTGTGTCAGGTGTGTGGGTGATATGCCTGTCCAATGTGTGCACTTCTTGCTGTTGAGTCCACTTGCTGCCCATGGCGGTCGCAGCCAATGGTCGTCCGGCCTCCACTGTCCGCTGAGGTGATTTGTGCATCATTATTTGGAGGGCGGGATGTCGGTGTGCTTGGCAGTGGCGGGTGGGGTGGGGTGGGGTGTGGGTTCCGGGATTCCCGCTGACAGAGTCATGGCAGGGAGTGGTGGTCTTGGAATTTTTGGCGGTGTTGGGTTTTTCGTTCATTATATGGTGGGTTTCCATTCACTGCCAACGGTGGGATTCTGTTCACCGCCGACACGGAGGTCGGCGGTCTTTTCTGCCATGTTCATAATGACTGCCTATGTCCTAAACTAGTCCTTGAAAAAATATGATCTACAGTTCTGCATTCACACTGGATCGTCGCCCAGGAAATTCCACAGTAAGCAGCACAATTGTGAGAACATACACGCTTCTGTGTGCAATGAAAGGCTAACATGGAATTACACTAACATCAAATCCAAGCGCTTTCTGATTTGATGCACTTCATGAAAATTACAAGAACTCTAATACAGCAAATCTACAGTTGATTAGTGTTCACAAGGGGACAGATTTTATTCAACAGATGGCTGTGGTGCAGCTGCTAGGACACAAATATGTCTTGGACAATTATTTTCTCCCGATCCAGAGAGAATGTACTTGTTTGAACTCTTTATTATAAACATTTAGGTTTTTAACATTGATCGTTATAGGTATGGACATTAACAAATATTTCAATGGAAATATACCTAATTGAAGATGCAACCTAGGGATGTGTGTTTGAAATCTCCCTGCTTACATAGCAATTAACGTTCAACATTTGTTGAACATTTAAATAAAACGTTGCTGAGCACACATCATTTTCAGACATACTCCACCACTTAAATCACGCTTTCAAGTAGGGTACATGTCTTATGAATCTTTGAAATGCACTCTTCCCAAAAGATAATTACAACTAGACAGCTTAACACATATGAATATACGTGCTGTCAAACATCCTTTAACATGCACACCCTGCTGTTTTTGACAAAATCATGGCTAACTTAACCTTCACATATATCTGAATTGCACTGCTATATGTCTTGGATCGAGGAATCTAAAATACCAGTAGCTAGAATGTAAACAAGGTTTGGCAATGCCACAATCTGGCTTTCAAGGAATGTTGGACGGTAATGTGAAGCATTGCAAGTAATTAGACATTGGAATGGATATGGATTTGTATGTAAGCATAGAATTGTAGAATAATGTTGTGTAGGTTAAAAGGTCAGGTGAGAGTTGCATTGTCAAGCCAGACCTAAACACCCATGTAGGTTATGATTGCACCCTTCCCATCTGTGATGCTGCCAGAGAAAGATACCAAAAACAATATAGTATTCTAGAATACTTTAATTAGCATTACAATTCATGTGTGCCCCTGAACATTCAAGCTCAGGCAGCTGGATAAACAACCACAATGATCACAGCTGTGTGGAGGGCCAGCACTTTTTTGTGGAAGAATACAATAGCTGCGAAATCAAAATGTACACCTGGCTCCCAACATCTGGACAGAGCCAAAGCCCCTCTCTAGTGATTCTCACATAATTGTCTCATGACAGCTGTTCTGTCATGCCAGACCATAACAAGTGAAAGAAACATCTGTCTACGTGCTCCTGATGCATTATATTAACAAGCACTAACAAAGCCAATGGATCTAAGCAGGAAAACCTACTAGCTTTGTAAATGCTTTCTTTGGCTTGAATGGCCACCAGGAATGCACATGCATTTACAGAGGCCATCTTTGAATGATTCTGAAAATTCATTAAAAGATGGTCACCGCAGATAAGTGTGCATCCGCAGCTGTTTCTGTCAGTTAATTTCAAGTTGATTCACTGGCATCCTGCTGCCAATTTTTGGAATGTATTTCAATTTATGTTAATCTATGGTGTTCAAAGAAGAACAACATAGATGTACATAAACAATCATTGCCATCTTTGAATGGAAAGGGAGAGAGAGAGAGGGAGAAGGGAGGGGGGAAAGCGAGAGGGAGAGGAAGGGAGGGGAGAGGGGAAGGGAGAGAGAGAGAGGTGGATGCACTGCTTATCAAGGTCTGACATCAGCAGCTGAAAGATACATCTTTCAGGCAGAACACTATCAGATGAAAGTGATGTTGGGTGAACGTATAGGAGAATAGGGAGAAAAGCCCTTGAATCAGGAGCTTGTACACGAGATAGACCTCAAAACTCTCCAGTAATGACCAAGGGGTGCATCCAAACAAGTTCTATGTTTGTGTGATGCATTAGAAACAATGGGTCTTGCCAACATAGAGCTAAATCTGTTCGTATCTACAATATAAATATATTCATGTACATCCTACTCATGCACCAAACCTCCTCACTGCACAGATTAAATACAAAGTACAGTTAAAAGTAACAATGACACCCTACTGAAACTACAACCAGTGAGGCAAAGTTAGCAATTGGCCATAAGCACATTTGGAATGTTTAGGTTTTACGTGGCTGTCACAACTAGGCTGTTAGATAAACAATTAACAATGAACAATGAGCAATGGTTCAGCTCAGGAAGTTTAAAGTCTATCCAGCAAAACTTAACTACTAATGAGCCCTGTTTGCAATTTAAATTTTGCAGTTTTGCTTTAGCTTTCACAAGACGTTCCTAATTAAGTAATGGGCAGTGGTGAGGCTGTCATTATAATATAATTCTCTCAGAACTTTATTATTTATTAGTCAGAGCATATGGCCTTCTACTTTTAGGTACTGGCAGTTGTTGGTATACTTTTTGGTTAAATCTTAGGCACTGCATTTTGGTTTGTGAATTATGGAATGCATGGATGTTGTGAGACTTATGATTTGTGGAGCTCACCAAAACTGGTGAATTTCAGTGTTTTTTTGTCATAATCATAACAATAACTGTTCATTTGCTGTGCTTTATTGTGAATTTTAGAGGTTTTCCAAACATATGGTAAGGTCTTATAACACATCCTAACAATAATCTCAGGCACATGACTTTTTTCAGTGAATAGCTGGGTTTTTACATGATACGGAATAGCCAATTTCTATTGAAGCAGCAGATTTAAGGAAAGCAGCACTGCACTGAGTGCAGCACCACTTTCCCTGCGCCCCTTAGCACCCCTCTACTGCCACCATGGTTGTTCCGTATTTAAGATAAGACACACCATGGTGCAGTGCAGGGGACAATAGTGTCATTTATCATGGCGCTACTCGAGCATGGGGCCCCTTTGTAAAGAATGGAGCAGGTTTTAAAGGTGCTGCCATTTTTCCGGCTCTCCTAACAGGGGAATGCCCCCTTTGCATACAGTATGCCTGGCGCCGGCATAAAGTAGCACAAAGTGTTACAGAGTGGCGCAATACATGCATTGCACCACTCTGTAAATACGGTGCAGGGATTTCGGGCTTGTTGTGTCACATTAATGTAAAA
Source organism: Pleurodeles waltl (assembly GCF_031143425.1). Classification (NCBI taxonomy): domain Eukaryota; kingdom Metazoa; phylum Chordata; class Amphibia; order Caudata; family Salamandridae; genus Pleurodeles; species Pleurodeles waltl. Next base: position 705,607,161 of record NC_090449.1, on the reverse strand, counting down.
AATAATTATGTTAATGCGGCGCAAGGAGGTGCTAGGGCATTATAAATATGCCCCCAAGTGGGTACAGCCTTTAGCCATAAACAGCAGTGGTTTATGCACTAATCCATGGAGAAGGCAAATTTTAGATGTGCATCGCCTTCAGGAAAAGCAAGGTAAAAACAACCACTTATAAACTTTTTTTTTTTTTTCAATTAATGAAAATGTTGGTGATGGATATCCATTTTTTTTCAGAATCCTGGGGTTCTTCTTTCTGTACCACACATTTGCTTTGCACTCCAAGCAACATATGTTGAAGATTTTGAGTTGTGTGTCTGTTTGCTGCAGCACATGTGTAAGACCCTATTTCTGTGTGTCTTGTGTTTAGGGTGCATTTCTTGCCTATTCCTATCAACTTCATAAATGTCACGTTTTCATGCTTCTACTTGAGATGTTATGCCATGATGAAAGTTCTGGAGAAGTAATACTCTCCCTGCATCCCCTCTAATGTCTGGAAACAAATCTTGCAGGTAACCCAATTTGAATTTCTCCTGTGCAGATAATTGAAGCACTCCCAAACAATAGGATGCTAGCTGGACATCTCTAGCTCCCCGCACTCGCTAGAACAAATCACTTCTTCCTCCTCTGGAAGAGCAGACAAAGGTCTTGGAATCACTTCTTTTCTCTTTGCCACAGATGCATTTTCAAATGTGGCAGTAACTGTTGGTAGCACCAGCAAAGGCCTTATGCTTGTCAGTAACTGACTTCTGTTTCAATGAAACAGACATGTTTTGAACTTCAGCCAAGCAAAACCTCAGAATGCTCCAATACTTTAGAGGACATTCTGTGCTAATTAATAGGCATATAGAGAATGTCTGCTTAGTTTGAAAAAATAAAACAAAAACTAATATTTAAAATCCCAAAACACACTGAATTTCACCTGTTAAAGTTTACTGAGTTAACTATAACTTGCACACCCACCATGAACAATGTATGTCCTCACATACTACATCACTCATGAAATCTCAAATTAAGGCTGTGTGTGGCAGGGTCTTGTCACTGGGCCTTGACCATTGCCAGGCTCTGCACTCAACCACTGTGGTTGCTCTAGCCTCTGCAACCACCGAAACCCGGGCTGCACAAGGCTCTCAGCTGTGCATGGTAGTGGGTAAACTGCAGCACCCAACACCCAGCAGGTGCCCAAGCCCCATGTGGCCATCCTATCTCTCACAACACCAACCCAATGTTTTTCCTATTTATTTATTTTAATTTGTTTTACAGTACTACAGCCAAGCGTCACCTCCATGGTACATTGGACTGTGCAAGTGTCACCCAGTAATGTGTGTACGGTCATGCAGCAGGAGTACTGCAGCAGCTCATGGGAGGGCCATTCTGGGTCAAACAAGAGTAATGTAGTACCCGCAACAGAAAATATTTTTCAAGTTTTTAGCTCAGGGGTGCTGTTCCTGTGCCCCCTCATGAAGTGCCAAGAGTTCAGGGTATCCATACAATGTCCCTTTACATGTTTTTTTAAACTTCCGGACATGTGTACCGAGTCCCGGTCAGGTCAGCGAATTAGATTGCTCGGACAGCAGGATGTAAAATGTGAGACCATAATCAATGCATGGCAGGCACAAATAACAGTTGTCTCACTGACCTATAACTAATAGCGCAAGTGTTTTTTTTTCCTAAATATTTGGTACCTGATTTAGAGTTTGGTGGATGGGTTACTCCATCATAAATGTGATGGATATCCCATCCACCAGATTACAATGTCCATAGGGTATAATCAAATCGTAATATGGTGGATGGGATAGCAATCATGTTTGTGATGGAATAACCCCATTCTCCAAACCCTAAATGAGGCCATTTGTTTTTAACTAACTTCACCACCAAACGATAACATTACCAGTTTTCCAGTGAATTTCTAGGGTTTTTAGTGTTCATGAAGATCCTGTTACCATACATGAATACAGTGTCTATTTTATCTGTATTTCTTTCGGTGAATTTCTTGATTGTTTGGAACATATTTAGCTGACATCTCCACTGCACACAGCCCTATGCTATTTGCAACAGAAGGTTGGCCCAGGCCTATCCCTTTCTGGCAGCCAAAACACTGCAGCCTGTCCTCCATGGTCAACGTATTGCCCTCCTGGTTCCCCTCCATTCTCCATCTGAGTGCCCTACCACCATCTCCTGCCCTTTGTGGTCAGCTTACTTCCTACTTACTGCACCTCTCTTCTGCCTACCATCTGTTCTCTTTTTGTGTGCCCCAGTTACTCCCATATCACCCCTGTGCTTGGCTTGCTGCCTTTGCCCTCTGCCCTCTATTCTCTATGTTTATGCTCCTCCCTCTTGCCTGCCCTCCATGGTTCACTGTGAAGCCATTCCCTGTGCCAGCCTGCCCTAAGTGGTCAGCTTACTACCTAGCCCCCACCCTCTGTTTACAGATTCCTGCCCCTACCCATGGCAGAATGGCCAGTGTGTTCAACTTGCTGTTACCACAACTGCCCACCTCCTCCCCGCAATTCGTTCTCTCTGTGCAAGGCCCTCCTCACTCTCTCCTGCCCTCCATGGTCAGTTGTGCTGCCTTTTCCCACACAGGCCTTTTCACTGTGGTCAATATGATTACCTTCCCCCCTCCTCTAGGCCCTATATTGCTTGAGACTGTCCCTGTCCCAGCACTCTTGCCCTGTGTGGTTTTTTCATACTTCTACTGTCCCTCCTGTTTCCCTCTATGCTTAGACTGCTGTTTCTATCTATCTTCTTCCTTGCCCCCATTTTCTGAATCCATGCCCCTGCCCCCTACCTCCAGCCCTGTGCTCTGTTGTCTGTTAACTATTGTGCTGCCCCTCCCTTCTGCCTTACATGGTTAGATTGTTCCCCCTGCCCTACTCCTCCCTGTCCTCCATTGTCCGGGTGTGTAGTCACACCCCTCCTTTCTCCCCTTAATGGTACATTGAGATGCCCCTTCTACCTGCCTAGAATGATCAGCTTGCTACCCTTGTTTACATCCCCTTGCCTCTGTCCATGCCCTATCCCCTCTCTCCTGCCCTCCTTGTTCCATTGTGCTGCTACCACCCCTCCTGTCTGACCTGTGTGGTCTATTGTACTGCGACTGCCCAACTTGGCTGGCTTGCATGGTCAGCTTGTTGCACTTCCCCTATGCTCTGTTGAAGTCCAGCCACTACCCCATCTCTACTACCCTCCTCAGTTCATTATGCATGGCCAAGCCCCCTCCCCTTTGCGCATCATGGTTTGTTGTGCTGCCACTATCCCTTCCACCTACTCGGCTTGCTGCCCTTACCCCTGGCCACCTCCCACCTTCCCTCCTTTGTCCAGGTGCATGGCCATATTCCCTCCCTCCTGCCCTCCATGGGGCACTGTGCTTCCTCTGCTTCTCCTGCCTGTCCTCCATAACTACTTTGCTGCTCCTGCACACTGCCCTTCGTTGTCTTTGTACATGCCTCAACCCCCTTTGTCATATCCTCAATAGCTCTTTGAGCTTCTACTGCTCCTCCTGCCTGCCTTAAGTGGTCTGTTGTTCTGTCCCTACACCTGCACTGTGTGCTAAGCTTGCTGCCCCTGCCATCTGCTGTTTAAGTTCATTCCCCTACACCCATCCTTCTGCCCCCCAAGGTCTGCTGTGCTGCCACTCCTCCTCGTGCTTGCTCTGCATGGGTCATTATGCTGCCATTGCCCCTTCCACCTGTCCTGCATGATCAGCTTGTTGCCCCTGCCCCTGGTCCTCTTCCTCATGCCCTTCATTCCCTTTTGTGCCATATTATCCATATGCAGGCCCTACCCCCTCCATTCGGCTCTCAATGTTTTGTTGTGTTGTCACTGTATCTCCCACCTGCCCTATGTGGTCAGTTTGCTGGTCCTCCCCCTGCCCTCCTTGTCTATGTCTGTGCTCTCACGCCCACCTGCTTGCCCTCCACGGTTAATTGTGCTGTCTCTGCCCTCCCACCTGCCCTGGGTGATCTATTGTGCTGCTATAACCCCTGCTGCATGCCCACATGGTCAACTTGATGTTGTTGATCCTATTCCTCTTGCCCTCCATGATTCATTGTGCTGCCAAAGCCTCTCTCAGCTTCCCCTCATGGTTGGCTTGCTGCCATTGCCCCTCCCTAATCATCTGTGGTGATTATGGTGAGTATGTGCATGTGTGTGTGTGTGTGTGTGTGTGTCACAACAACACCAGAATGATTACCATATCTTATTTTGGTAAATTTCCACACAACCAGGCACGTTGTTGGAGCACATAGTCACTCACTAAAAATGTCTGATCAAAAGTAATAATCTTAAGGGTCAAACAGCAAGAGGAGAAGGGGATAAAGTAGTTTTGGATTCACGTTTACATTACTGTCAGGCAAATATGCTCCTTACTGCAGTCTTTAGGATTATTGTTCTTCTACTTTCTAAGAGGTTGTTGCAGTGTAGCTAATTCATGAGGGCTACTTTAATACAATGCTGTTTGAATTGAACAAGTAATAGGACCATGGCCACCTGAAAATGATAGTGGTATTTATTTGTAATCAAGGTCAAGCAGGAACATGTTTTTTTGTGCCTAGAGAAGAGTCTGACATCAGACATGTTTAATCTTCAGCTAAAACTGAAATGTGTTTGTTGAAAGGTTGTAATGATACAGAAGTGACATGACATGACTAAATGAATATTTTATTTTTATTCCATTCAATAGCTTCTTCATCTTTACCTGCAAGCTCTTTGTTTTGCTGTTTAATGTGGTTATTGACAGCATTTCATCTTGTCCCTGGACTGGAGTAACCAAACAACAATGCTGCTATGGTGCTGTATCTTAGCCAAGACTTTTTACATGTCAAGCAGCTTTCCTACCCTGTGGATTAAATGCTCATCTCGCAACGCTAGAATAGCACCAGATGGTGCCTCATAATCTTCCCATTGGAAAATTTATCTCACACCACTATACCCAAGGTTCACCTCCGACTGAAACAGTACCACTGGCCAGTGAATTATTTCATAGTTGGTTTGGAATGAATGATGACTATGCTGCTGAAAGTGGACTTCATGTGATGCCAGTATTTGTTTTACATACAAATTCTTCATTAGATATTATTACATAATAAGCAGATGAATCATCACTAAGAAAATAATCAACACATATTTAAACAGATTATCATCGCCAAAAACATGAGTCAACCTATGAGTTTTGGTACACCATATGAGTGCTCTTGCAGGTCAACACCGGTGTTGCTGAAAAATGAGATGACCAGATGCTTAAGTCACCCTAGGATGACTAGCTCACTGCTGATGAAGGTGCATGTGCACTTAACCAAGGTTCAGATGTACTAAGTCACTTTGCTGTCACAAAGTGTCTGATTCGCAAATACAAAATGACATTTTACTATGTAAAACCCTGATTGTGATTCGATAACAAGTTATCAGTTTTCACCCTTGGGTTTCCCACTACATTCCAAGTCAATTTTGGAAGGAGTAGGTTAGGGAATCCCTTCCAAATACTGATTTGCAAGAGGATGTTAATGTTTTGTGACCAAAATTATACCAACTACTGAAAGGTAGTGGTAACCCTTTCGCAACTGCAAAGGGGCCACCAAGGGACCACTCCTGTCTGTGAATGTTCATAGAAAAGTTTTTAAGACCAGACAGTGGTTCTGTGGTCTTAAAATATTGTACTGACAAAATTCGTTTTTTTAACAACTTATCCTGTCCTATTTTCATTTTTGCCTTTATTCTGTTCTTGTTATCATTAATTACAGCAGTCACAACAACACTGGTCATTCATTGGTAACTTTACATGCCATTCAACATATATTCCTAATAATACAGTTTTCATCACCAATCTTTTTTTAGAAAGCAAAATAATTTGTTTATATTTGGTAGAAAAACAAAAGAACAATGCTATATAATAAACCGGTCATACTTACTAGTAGCGTCAAGCCATTTAAATTTGTACACTTTTTGGAATAATCTATTGAGCAGCAGACGATATACCACTTTCTGCTTTTAGGCCCATATTTATACTTTTTTTGCTCCGCATTTGCGTCATTTTTTTTACACAAAAGCAGTGCAAACGTATAAAATATGATTATATTTTGTAAGTTTGCGTCTCTTTTACGTCAATAAATGGCTTAAAAGCGGCGCTCAAAAACTATAACTATGGGCCTTATTTTGCTGAAGGAAAAAATAATAACTGCATTTATATTTTATCTTGAATAATGCCCTGTCCCCTCGCCAAATAAAAGCATGCTATCTCTACTGGGATGTCATCTGTCTTATGACAGTGTGCTTTTGATAGCAAATCTGACACCATTTTTTTTTTCCTTTCAAAGCAAACTATTAGAAAATGAAACAATTTACAGAGTAGTTACAATTCACAAATACAATGAAATAATTATCCAAGTTAGTAATGTATCATTAACAACAATGTGAAGTGGCACATACCTAATGCAGCAAATGGAATGTTACTAATGAAACAGCATGAAAAATTGATATAATGCTCTTCTTACTTCTAAAAGCATTAAAAATGCAAAATGTCTAATGGGCCACAGTTAGTAATTGTTTTCAGCATGCAATTTATTTTCAGTCATTGCGCGTATGGGCGACTTCCTAAGAATTCGAGTACACTATTATTCAAATCGTATTCATTTATATAAAGTTCAATAAATTGTTTGCCTGTTTTTATACTTAACAAGATATTAGGCCTTTCGCTGTGTTCTATCACGTGCCTGTACCTAATAAAGCAATGCCGTGTTTTTCTTTTTGAATATTTTTTCACAACGACTTTTGTGCATTCAAACTAATTATGTTCTAGAGAAAGACAGATAAATCAAATGTTCGAAATGGACATAACTATAAAAAAAAATGTATTTCAAATTAGTTGTGAATTGTAAAAAATCACAACATATATGTACGGTGACATTAGACAACAAAGGAAACTTTAAATTGGTACATTAATTAAGTGGTATATACAGTCAAGAGAGTAGGTATTTAGACCCTAACAGGTGTCCTTTAGCCTACCACATCATACGAGAAATTGGCCTCTTTTTCCATGCCACAAGACTGCTAACACAGTTAGTGACCTATGTCTGCCTGAATGGAATTTCTAAAGTCAACTTTTAACTCCAGGTTAGTGCAGCGAAGGCTCTGAACTTTGAGGAGCAAAGGCCATTTTTGCTGCGCCCCCTCAGCAAATTATTTTTTCCCAGAACCAAATCGCAGGATGGATTTGTTGCTTGAAAACAAAACAAAAAAACAAAAAAACAGTCGCCCGGATGTGCAGGGACGTTTCTCTCTGTGCATCATTAAATTTATCGACCTGAACTTTCATGTCATTCATGCTGGCCTGGGAAGGAAAACCTTGCGCTGTTCATCTCACAATAAAAAAGGGCATGGTAACTGTACCTATAATCCGGTGGCACAGTGTCAGAGAAGCCGTCAGGTCAAACATTTATGCCAACCAAACCAGCTGCTCAGCTCGCACCAGTAGTTCTGCAGTACAAGCCTGATGCTTCTCCAACCTCTAAATGGGATGGAGGAGTGGAGAATGTAATGTGACAGAGAACCATTGATTCACAGCATTTCACCAACTCTTCAAAACCTAAGTGATCCCTGAAGGTGTTACTCTTCCAGTCACATGATTCAGTAATAAAACTCATTGTATTCCCAAACCAATTAGCAGTCATTTCCTTCCGCCCCAGTGATAACCGTCCCTTTATGATAATTTATTACACATCAGGACTCGGCCAATGAATCTTTTGACCCAGTTGAGAGACACCTTAGGACGAGATAACTAATCAATATGTCAATTAATACTTCAATAATGTCATCAATATTTATCACAACAATGAATTTCACTTTAGTCAAATACATTATTCAACTTAACACACCACCATGACCTTGCAGTCATGAATAACCACACCAGTTTAGTAGAATTTAGTGATGTTTATTCCCTATTGGTTTACAATTTTAAAAGCAGATGTGTTAATCTCAAAACCAAGAAGCACAAGAGCATAGTCACAATGTGGCAACTAAAGCAAGAATCACAAACATTAGAACATAACACGGCATGAACATAGATCAACTTTAGCAGAGTATCATTAATGCGTCAGTTCAACAAAGCATCGATTCGGTCGTTTGTCTATTTGAGTCAGTTGAGTGAACTCCTATCCTACCCACTGATTAGCATTGGTATGTTGGGCTTCATGCAAAATAATTTAGAACATCAATTTGGAAAACATCTAGCTATGGTCTCTGTCAAAAGTAAGCAGTTGGTACCTAGAAAGGAAAAGCAAACAGACAAATCACAATTTCATTGTCATAGTTACCCTCCAAGGTTTGGGTCAGCACTCAGGTTCGGTCTTCGTCTTCAGGACATCAGTAGATTCGCCATCAGTCAGAACTCAGCTCTGGGGCAAAAAGGGGCACTTCCCTCATAAGGAGGTAAAGTGTAAATGGGCAATCTAAGGAAATGGATGGTTTAAGCAAAATCAAAATAAGTCACCAAACAGAGTGACAAAGTTTCTGAATCAAATCAGCAGCATCTCCCTAACCAATCTCTCCAGGTCCCCGTGTCATAGGGTTTTATCCCTTTTTCGTTGTACATTCCCCCAAAACTTGATTGGACAAAGGTTATACCCCGCTATCTTTAGCCAATTAGAAAACAGGTTACGTCATTAATCTTTCACCACACATTATTTCTCGAACTTTTTATTGGTCCATGTAATTGACGCCTTCAGAGGTAGCATGTCCGGTATGATTTCATCCTTCTGTGATTCTTGGCACATCTTTTGGTCAGTAGCTCCATTGTCTGTACCGGTTTGAGCGACCTTGTACATTATACTAATCTACACTGTTGCATTTTAACTAAACATTTTCTACAAGCAATATGACTTTCATGAGAACTGATCCACTATAGTTACATTCAGCTTCTAGTTAGAAGAAAACAAGAGGTCATGTCCTTTTGCGAGTCAGCACACTGCACGTTAGAAAAAAAATACATCCAAAAGCCAGGCAGCTAGGCTTGGGCTCATGCTGACTTAAGGCCTACAAGATTTATTTAGCATACTTTAATATCTCAGTCATTAATGATTAGTATAAAACTAAGTCTATTACAAGAATTCTTAAACATTAGTCATTTTCATTAATCCCCGTCCCCAATTAGCAGTCATTTCCTTCCGCCCCAGTCTGCATATGTCATATGAGCAAAGGTTGAGGTACCAAATTGTCTCTGTTTCAGAAATGTCCAAAGTTTGTCTTTGAAGCTAGAGTCCATGCTGAATATGTGTTATATTATAACCTTAGAGCCCAGTGTAGCGGGTGATACCGGTCATTAGAGGCCCCCTCCTGCATTAAAGGCCCAAGGTGAGAGCCTTTAAGAAGGGAGCAAGACCTTTTTTGCTGGTATACCCCAGCTATGAAGGGCTATAAGGCTAATATAACATTCTGACACTAGAGGGTAGAATATTCTAATACATAAAACAAAGGCCCCATGTTCCCCAAGGGGACAGAAATCCCCTCGAGCTCCATAAGGCCTTTGTTCACAATTGTTTCTGTAAACAAATATAATTGGTGAGAGAGCGTAGTTTAATATTACATATACTAGAAGTGTAATGCTTATATAAATGCCTAACAATGCTGCATAGAAAACAACAATAAACAGTGATTTGCTTAACGTGCATTCGAATTATAACTATGATAACGTGCAGCTACCATTGTGTACACGAACCAATGACAATTATGAGTACTGATTGTTTGCATTATGTTTAATCAAGCTTATATTAGCGTTTACGAAGATGCAATTGAAAATCCTATAGGCCTAAAGTTAGCGTGAACTGTGGATTTAGCTGCCTAGCTCTCATATTAAAAGCATTTTTCTCTGTTTTTCAGTGTGCTGACTCACAAAGGGCCATGACCCTGCGTTTGTTCCTTTTCTCCGTTTCATGTAACCATACAAATTCTGTTCTCATCCGCATGCTAGCTGCCTTAGTATGAGTTTTATAAAAATTTTGAAACAAAAGTAGATTAAAGAAATGTACAAGGACATTTGACCATGGACAAAGGAACTCATGACCTGAGGAACGTGCCAAATAGTGATGAAACCCCCCGGATGTGCCACCTCCGAAGACGTCAATTATGAAGACCAATCAAAGTGTTATAAATTATCGTGGGGTGACAATTGGAATTACCTAATGTATAATTTGATAGGTTAAAGATAGTGGGGTATAGTGAACGTCCAAAAGAATTTTGGGGGAAGGTATTATGAAAAAGGGATAAAAACTCATGTCACAGAAGGGACGTTAGAACGAGTTAGGGAATGCTATTGATTTCCTCCAGAAACTCTGTCACTCTGTTTGGTGATTTGTGACTTAATAAACCATCCTCCCCCATAGACTGCCCTTTACACTTCTCCTCCTTATGAGGGAAGTGTCCCCCGTCCTTTAGACGAAGTTAGACTGATGGCGATTTGACTGATGTCCTGAAGACGAAGACGGATCCTGTGTGCTGACCTATTCCTGGAGGGTAATTATGACAATGCGAATTGTAATTTGTCTGTTTGCTTTTCCTTTCTAGGTACCAACTGCTGTATTTTGAATAGAGGCCGTAGCTAGATGTTTTCCAAATCTGTGTTCTAAATTGTTTTGCATGAAACCCAACATGCTGATGCTAACTAGTGGTTAGGACAGGAAATCACGGGAAATCACTCTGACTGATGCAAATAGACAAAGACTGACGTTACACTATGCTGAACTGAGACTCAAGTGATATTCTATTTATTCTGACCTATGTTCACGCCGTGCTATGTTCTTATGTTTGTGATTCTTGCATTAATTAAATCTTATCACAGTTGCCATATTGTGACTATGCTCTTATGCTTCTTGATTTTGAGATTGATTCTTCTGCTCGTAGAATGTAATCAATAGGGAATAAAATTCATAAAATTCTATCAACAGGTGTGATTAGTCATGGCTGAAAGGTTATGTTTGCGTCGACAATTTGATTAATGTCTTGTTCTAAAGTAAGGTGCATTTTGGTGATAAATATTGATGAAATTATTGATATATTACTTGACTTATTGATCAGTTATCTCGTCCTACGGTGTCTCACCACTGGGTCACAAGATTCATTGGCCTAAAACGAGTCCTAATGTGTAAAATTTTTTACATAAAAGGACGCGTTATCATTGGGATGTTGGGAGTTTACCAGCCATTAGAAGCCTGGAGCACACCATTGTTTCCAATGGAGCTCCCAATATTTCTAATTATATGAATCTTATTGTCAGGCTTCGAAGACTTCAGAATCTGAAAGTCAGAATGCACCTAAATCTCCTAAAATGACACCACAATCAAACTTCCCCTTAAATACCTTGGTGTGACTTGGGTTCAAGAATTACAATCAAAATTGTATGCTCCATTTACAAAGTAGATTGCGCCTAAGGACCTGCATAACCACTGAAATTGGTATCTCACTAGAGCCCAGCCAGAGGTTTTACTCTCTTTCCCTACATTATAGCCAAAGTTAATTCAAGAGAATGACGTGTGCAGATAGATCACTGGGTTCTCAAGGACTGAGTCTACAGCACATACTTAGCCCCAGCTGGTGAGATGAACCAAAATAGATGATGTTCATAAAGCTCATTTCAAACTTGCCCTCAAATAAAATCAATACAGAGCTGGGGGCCTTAATTGAAGAAATGTGATTGCTTACCAATTTGACACAATTTGACTGTAATCTCTCTGATAACCATTAAGGTGAATTTCTCTTCCCCTCAGCACTATCAGGAACAGAAAGGAGACACGTAGCACTTTAAGGGAGAAAGAAAGAAAGAAAGAAGACACATTTTAATGACTTAACATAGAGAGACAGTATCATTTTCCCCATTGAAAATCTCCCCCCCAAATAAATACTACTTGGGATAATTTGTGATTGAGCTTCTCAGCAAAATCAGATCACTACTCCCAGATGTGACCTCCAGAGGGTATCGTTTTCACAATGGGCTAGCATCATTGCATCTCTCTAAGCTCAAAGGTCTGAGGTACAAAAGGAATTATATCAAACAAACCTAGAACCAACTCATTGCAATAGGTTGAAGTTAAGTTTTATAGTTAGCACCACTGGTTGTGTTTATGGAGATATTTTATACTGCATTATATTTTCAAATTACTCTTAATATATTCTCACTTTTCAGTGCAGGTATTCAGAAATAAACAGCATACAGTATATATTAAAATATATATATATATATATTTCTTTGGTCGATTATTATATAAAAAATGGTGCCTCATGACATATATATATAATGATTTTCATAAAAACAAGAAAATGTCTCCCAATGTATATTGTGCATGGCTGCACTTTGTCTAAATGTAGGTTTGAGACAAAATACCAATGCCAGTTCTCAAAGCTAGAAACCTTTGATCCACTCCTTTTGGTAGGGCATTTATTTAATGCCTCTAAATATGATTAGTAAAGTCACACTGATACCTAGCGCTGTAATGAAGCTGACCATGGCTGTTCAGTTGTTTTATCAAGTATAGATTATTATTGTAGCATGTGCATTGAAGACAAATCTATAACTTCAGTGAGAATAAAGTCAAGCTGCACAATTGGAGCTGGATCTCAAAAAGGCAAATCAAATCACTCTTGCCGGTAAAGGTTTCACTGACCACAGACCTAACCTTGAGGATGCCATGTTGCTACACACACAGCAGTGTGTAGCAAGACCTGAGATACAAGTCTAGCTATATCAATGTGTATGAAACATCATATTTCCTGCGATCTACACAAGACAACAAGATCATCAAAACACCTTTCAAAGACAAAAATCACTGGTGGTAAAACTCTATGATTATGCTGATTCCGAGGACCAGGTAGTACCTGAAACAACCATCTTTCCTAGTGACCCAGACCTTCATGACATATATCCATGAAGAGCCTGTCTGTGGTACAACCACATCTCTCAATAGACCTACATTACCCAAAATGGACTTTCTTTTCAACTGACCATCAGTATGGGTCATCTACATCCAGGCCTGTCTCTCTGAAGGAAATGTAATACTTTTTCAGAGTTTTGTAATTATGTATTAAACAAATTAAACAAATACTCCTCCTTTTCCTCTCTACAAATCCCTTTGGCATTCTGAAGAAATTCCGAGAGCCAATAAATATACAACTAAATAAATAAATACGTAGGTAAATAAGCTATTAGAAAGCAATATTCCACAAAGGCACTTTTTGCATGAGATCAGATGTCTTTTTTGTCAATCTCAGGTGCCTTGCTCATATTTGTTGTATTTCCCCCCTTTCTATCTTTCAGCATCCGGTAGGAGCCTTTTAGTTTCATCCTCTGTTAATTTGTCCTGCTCCAAACATAGCATTGCATCTAAGAAAAAAAAGAACACATTTGAACAACCAGTTTTCTGCATTTCAATGTAGCCTAGCATAATCAGAAAAGTTGCAGCAGAAATGTAGAGGACACAACATTGATCTTAGACAGATACCTGCTACTACTGTGAACCAGCTTTGTCAATGTCAATTGGTCACACTTGCACGTAAAGGTAAGGAAGACTGATTCGCATTGCCAATACTCAGAACTGGAAATGGGACAGTTCACTATATTTAGAAGTAAGTTAAAATTACATTTCCACAAGGTATGTTTAGGCCAAGATATTATTTTAGAACACAGCACCTCAATGTCAGCAATACTACTAAAAAAGCATTCTTTGATGCCAGCCATCTATAAACACTGTAATGAAAAAAAAAAAGTTGATTATGATTATCGTTAAGGGGGCACACTTTTAAAAATTCTGCTTAACCTCCTGTCACACTAAGGAAAAATCCAAAGACGGAGCATATATGTCCAGAAAAGATAAAAGGAAAGGCCAACCAAGACAAATAAAGGGACACTGCTGAATAAAGGACATAGCAGGTGTTGGGAGAAAAACTGAAAAGAAAAATAAATAATCAATCAATCAGTAATTTTTAGAGCACAATACTCACCCATAGATGCTGTGGGGCATGTCCTCAGGGCTCAGAGCCAGGTTTTGAGGTCTTCCTGAATTGATGTAGCGATGGTGACTGTCTGAGGTGGAGAGGTAAGGTGTTCCAACATTTTGCCGCAAGGTAGGGGAATTATCTTCTTCCAGCTGAGGACTTCTTTATGCAGAGTATGGTGGCGAGCGACTGCTGGGAGGAGTGGAGAGGTCTGGCAGGGGAGTGCCAGGTGATGCAGTGGTTGAAGTAGCTGGGTCCATGGTTGTAGACGTGTACAAGCAGTTTGAAATTGATCCTCTTCTTGACGGGGAGCCAGTGGAGGTCTCTCAGGTGTTCTGGGATGTGTTCTCAGTGGGGCGTTCAGCTGATTTAATGGCTAATAGCATAAGGATACTAAAATAGTTAGCAATCAATGTACACGGAATTTGAGAGTGTCACAATTGGCACAAATCTCCTTTTAAATTTATACACACTCTAAGAAATCAATCCAGAATCATCTATAGACTGAGAGACACAAACAATATCAGTGTGCAAACAAACAAAACAGAGATTGAAACTGGAAACTTTTTCTGGGAAAATGCAGTATCTTCCAATCTCAATTAAAAAGCCAACTAAGTCTAGGTTTAAAGAGAATATGAGCCTAGAAATTAGGCCCCACATCAAATCAGATGAAGATGAAGAAATTATATAATCGAGGCTAGAAGATAGAGATATTGAAATTAAATTTGAGTAGTCAGAAACAGATAGGAAAAAGCCCTCTTTGAATTATATGTTTAAAGCAATCTTGAAAGATTTCAAGAAGACTAAAAATACAAAAAACAAGGACTAGTGGAGATCAAGTCATATTTAGGGGGTAGCCCATAGATTCGGAAGTTCTCACTCAAAATTGCAGAGATTAAGAAAAGAGCAATACAATTGAGACGTCCTGTTGCAAATGAACTAGACACTGATGAAACTGTTAAAGAATATCTACAATGAATAACAGAGGATTTAAAAACAGATTTTGTGGATCCAATTAGGATTTCTCACATACTAGAGGGCCTGGAAGGTAATTTCCATTTATGTTCTGACAACAAAACACTGCTAAAGTTAGCTATTACCTTAGGTACTTTAGATCCCAATAAAGTGGATAGAACATTATTAGAGAAAATTAGAAAATAAAAATGTGTGGTTTGAAAAGGAAATCGTGAAATAATATAACAGTTGCCAATAAGTATATGGAAATTAAGATAACAACATATGAATATCTCATTCCAAAATGTACAGTGAGGAAACAGGCAACAGGTTAGAAGACCAGGAAAAAATCAAAACATGCATTTTTGCAGTTTTTTAAAAAATTTGTATCCGGGGACATTTAATCCAACCATGGAGGATATCTCAAACTTATTACATGAATCCAATCTGGTTAAAACATCTACAGAGCAGGAGAGTCTGTGTAAACCTATAAATGAGATATAACGTCCATGACCATGGGGAAGTAACCAGGGCTAAGTGGTCTGCTAGAGGAATTTTTTTACAAGAGATTATTTAACATCAAGCATACAGAATTTCAAAATGGGGAAATACCGCTGTCCTTCAAAATAAGTAATGTAGTCAGCTTTCTACAACATGGCAGGAAATCAAAAAAAGTTTGTTCTTATTAACCAATTAACTTACTTGATGTCACTTATAACATTTTTATGAACATTATGGCGGTCATTCTGACCGCAGTGGCCGCCCGCCAAGTGGTTCCCGCCGAAAGACCGCACCGCGGTCAAAAGACCGCAGCGGTCATTCCGGCTTTCCCGCTGGGCCGGCGGGCAACCGCCAGAAGACCCCCGGCCGGCCCAGCGGGACAGCACCTTCAACAATGAAGCCGGCTCGGAATGGAGCCGGCGGAGTTGAAGGGGTGCGACGGGTGCATGTTTATACTTGTTCTGCTGTAGCGCGCGCATTTAAGCTGCTGATTTTATAACCGGTGTCTGTAATTTTTCTAACCTCCCGAATTGCCTAGATTATCAGCTGGTTCTTGGCATTTTCATGATTTACTCTGTTCCCTCCGCTACCCAGGTTAGTCTCTCTGGCTATACTCTTTATATTTAGCTCTATTCTTCAAACATATGGGCATTTTCGTTTTTGTATTTTTGTATATTTCCTTTTTTTTTTTATATGGTTTAAGTGTCGGAATAATTTGGTTTGGTCTCCCTCTCTGAGACTATTTGTAAATTGTCTGCCATTATTCTGTTATTAGCTAAGGTACTAGCACTGGGAAGTACTTTCATTCTAATTTGTTTGGTCGGCATCCATTCATTTTTAATTTTCATTTTGGTGCACTTTAGGTGGTACTTCGGTGAACAGGTCTGGTAATTTACAGCCTGGTGGTATATATAGCTGTTATGAGCCAAAAGGGCTTTGTTAATTTTTTGTATATTGTATATATAGGCACTGTCTCCATTGTCCTGAGGAGGCCGGATTTGTTAAGGCCGAAACGCGTCGACTATATATTTTTCGAGGAATGACTCTTGGAATTTATGAACTATGAGCTAAGAAATTACGGATTGTATCGGACTTTCTCTCGGTGATGGCTTCTTTCCACTGAGTCAAGATACTCTCCATGGACAACTGTCATCTCCTTCTTTTGTGACTGCTGGTTATTGATTGGCTCTGCAGATCATACTCTCTCACGGTGCTACAATGGAACTTTCTTCTTGATGATTTTTGTGGAATATAATATGTATATTTAATAGGTTTTTTCTATTTTTTTATTTGTATATAAGGTTCCCTTCGGTGCACAGGTACCGGTGGACACTACAGTTTAATTGGTTAATTGGAAATAAAAGAAATTAGTTTCTAGTGAAAAATCAAGCTTTTCACTTTGTTAGTTAAGTTTAGATTTATCCCCTCTGGGCATGCCAATGGCATGGGCAGTGCAGGGGCGCCCAGGGGCCCCACGGTACCCGTTCCCGCCATCCTGGGTCTGGCGGTGGACACCGCCAGAAACAGGCTGGCGGGAAGGGGGTCGGAATCCCCATGGCGGTGCTGCAAGCAGCGCCGCCATGGCGGGTTACCTGGGCCAGCGGGAAAACGCCGGCTCCCCTTTTCCGACCGCAGCTTTACCGCTGCGGTCAGAATAGCCCAGGAAGCACCGCCAGCCTGTTGGCGGTGCTTCCGCCGCACTCCGCCATGGCGGTCATGGACCGCCAAGGTCAGAATAACCCCCTATGTCCTCTAGACTGGTGGTGATCACCTGGACATTTATAGATAAAAATCAAGCAGGAATTATCCTGGGTCGGCTCTTCACTTCCAATACCCACTTTCTCTGGGAGCTCATAAATTATGCAAGATCTTTCAAGTCACCATCAAAGGCTTTTGATCTGATAATTTCAAATGCTTAGAAAAAGTTCCCTTAGCTTTGACTTTTTTCTGAACAGTTCACCAATCTAATTCCCCTTGTTTAGGTTCTAAAATATGACATAGTGAATGGAAAAGCAGTGGGGGAAATTCACATTGAGAAAGGGGCACAGACACCCATTATTATCACTTTTATTTGCTCTGTTGATCTAGCCGCTTTCGGGACATACTAATAATATTACATCATCTAAGGTTGTCCCATAAATCGTATTATACATGGGTGCTGCAGTTTATATTTGCTGTAGAAATTACATCAGGCTGGAGGAGGAGCCATTAAAAGGTGTTCCCACATTTCAGGCTATAAAATGAATGCCACAAATGCAGAAGCTTTACTGATTAACTAGGATCCTATATATTTATCAGTGAACATCATGGTATGAAAACCAGCCACTCTATCAGAAATGTAGGTGTTCACTCTCACTTCATTTTTTTTATTTGTGTTAAAGCTGATAATTCACTAATCTTAAGTAAAATGCATCTTCCTAGCACTCCCATGCTACTTGAACCCATGTTTAAAAAAGAAAAGAAAATCCATGGCATGATCAAATCATTTACGTGGGAATCTAAGATGCACAGGGCTGCTAGGAAAAAATGAAAGGGCATTTATAAGAGTCCTTAGCGCAACCGGAGCATCACTTTTCGGGATGCGCATGTGGCGCTCTGCCCTGCACCGTATTTACAAGGTGGCGTTAAGCCACTTTTTGTGGCTTAATGCTACCTTGTAAATATGCCTTCTCCACACTAAGCACTTTGTGCGGAAGGGGGTGCAATGGGTGTTGCTGTGGGCGTGCCACAACAATCAATCAATCAATCAGTCAATCAATCAAGGTATTTGTAAAACGCACTACTCACCCGTGAGGGTCTAAAGGCGCTGGGGGGGGCGCAGTCTTGAAAAGTCTCCTGATGGTAAGGAGGTCCTTGGTCTGACACAGGTGGGTGGGAAGAGTGTTCCACGTCTTGGCGGCAAGTGGTGAGAATGATCTGCCACTGGTTGTAGTTCTGCGGATGCGTGGGATGGTTTCAAGGGTGAGGTCGGTGGAGTGGAGCTGTTGGGTCGGAGTGTTGAAGGAGAGCCATCTGTTGAGGTATTCTGGTCCGGTGTTGTGCAGTGCTTTGTGAGCGTGGTTGAGGAGTTTGAAGGTGATTCTCTTGTTGACGGGGAGCCAGTGCAGGTCTCTGTGTGATGTGGCAGTGGTGGGGGATGTCCAGGATGCGGCGTGTGGAGGCGTTCTGGATGCGTTTCAGCCTTTTCTGGAGTATGGCCACAGCATCTGCATAGAGGGCATTGCCGTAGTCCAATTTGCTGCTCACGAGGGCTTGGGTGACTATTCTTCTGGTTTACGTAGAGATCCATTTGTAGATATTTCAGAGCATGAGGAGGGTTTTGAAGCAGGAAGAGGAGATGGCCTTGACTTGCTGGGTCATGGACAGTGAGGAGTCCAGGATTAATCCTAGGTTGAGTGCGTGGTTGGTGGGAGTTGGAGCGGATCCGAGTAGGGCAAGCCACCAGGAGTCATTCCATTCGGAGGGGGTGGCACCGAAGATTAGGACCTCAGTCTTATCGAAATTGAGTTTGAGGCAGCTGTTCTTCATCCAGTCAGCGATGGCCTTCATTCCTTTTTGGAGGTTGGTCTTGGTGGAGTCCTTGGTGAGGGAGAAGATCAGCTGGGTGTCGTCGGTGTATGAGATGATGTTGAGGTTGTGAGATCTGGCAATGTTAGCGAGCGGAGCTATGTAAATGTTGAAGAGGGTCGGGCTGAGGGACGAACCCTGGGGAACGCCGCAGATGATTTTGGTGGCTTCAGAGCGGAATGGAGGGAGGCGGACACTCTGAGTTCTGCCAGTGAGAAAGGAGGTGTCGCGCCGCACCGCGCGGCGCGAGCCGAGAGCTCGACTCAAGCCGGGCGTTCGGCTCGGGCCGCACACCGCGTCTTGAAGACGCAGCGCGCCCCCAGCCTCTCCTGCGCTTATCGAGGCCCCAGACATAGCATGGGGCCTCGTTCTACTTTCTGCTCTCCACTATGCTGGGGTCTATGACCCCTCTTACCTGTCTTTTCGTTTCTTTTTCTTTTTCTTCTTTCCTGCAGTCTTTTGTGGTGCCTTTCTTTATGTCTTTTCCCCCTTCCCAGATTCCTGTTCTTTCCCAGCATTCCTTGTTCCCTATTCTCTATGGTTCCTGTTCTATTCTGTTCTATGTGTTGTTTCCCTGTCTAAGATGGTGTCCTTTTACTTCCTGTGGGTCACTTCCTGTTTTTTAGTATATAAGGGCTGTGTTCTCTTCTTTCTTTGCGCTGCAACACTTTCTGCTCAGTTAGTGTCTTCGCTCCTGATTTCCTCACCTTTTGGTTCTGGATTTCAGCATTCTGTGTTTCCTGACTTTTGCTCCTTTTGGATTCCTGTTTGTTTGTTCTTGTTTTTTCCAGGAATCTTCCTGTTTGAAGGTTTTTTCCCCTTTTTCAAAAGGGGTTTTTCTCCTCTGGCGCTATTTTCTGAAGGGCACGGTCTGTTCTTGGCGTCTCCATTGCCTACAGCACCGTGGCTACCAGAAAGAGTCGCCCCTTTTTGGGCCAAAGTCGAACATTGAAGATCCACGCCACCAGATCTGCAAATTCCAGGCGCAAGCAGCACGTGAGTCGTGACAGGAGGTGATCCAGTCCACGGCTCTGTCTTGGATTCCTGCACTACTGAGGCATGTGCATAGGGTGAAGTGGCAGACGGTGTTGAAAGCAGCTGAGAGGTCCAAGAGGATGAGGGCTGTGATTTTGCCGCTGTCCAGTATGGTTCTTATGTCGTCGGTGGCGGCGATGAGGGCAGTTTCGGTACTGTGGTTGCTGCAGAATCTGGATTGGGAAGGGTCCAGAGTGCTGTTCTTCTTGAGGAAGCGGGTCAGTTGTCTGTTGACAGCCTTCTCAATGACTTTTGCCAGGAAGGGGAGCAGAGAGATAGATCTTAAGTTCTTGAGGACCTTTAGGTCCGTCTTGGGTTTTTTGAGGCGGGTGTTGATCTTGGCGTGTTTCCAGCTCTCCGGGAAGATGGAGGACTCGAAGGAGCTGTTGATGATCTTCCGGAGTTGGGGTGCGATGACGGAGCTTGCTTTGTTGAGGATGTAGTGAGGGCAGGGGTTGGATGGTGAGCCAGAGTGGATGGTGTTCATGATTTTGATGGTGTCATTGTCGTTGACAGGGGGCCAGGAGAGCAGGAGGCTGGTCGGTGGTGAGTCTGTGGTGTTGGTGGTTGCCGGGGGTTCTGAGTGCTGAAGCTGTTGTGGACGTCTGTGATCTTGCAGTGGAAGTAGGAATCTAGGGAGTCGCAGAGGTCTTGTGATGGCGTGATGTAATTGGCATTGGAGCGTTCCTTCACGATGTTGAAGAGCTCCTTATGGCAGTGTGTGTTGTTGATAGGTTCTTTGAAGGCGGTTCTCTTGGCGGTTCGGATGAGTTGGTGGTGTCTGCAGATGGTGTTTTTGAAGGCTGTGTGGTTGTCCAGTGTCTGATTATGGCGCCACTTCTTTTTTGAGTCTTTGGCATGTCTGCTTATATTCTTGGAGGTCGGCGGTAAACCAGAAGGCCTTTCTGTTGGTGCTTCTGTTGGAGGGATTTTTGATTGGGGCGAGAGTGTTGGCACAGGTGTCAATCCATTGCCTGAAGTTGCAGGCAGCTGTGTCAGTGTCGGTGGTGTCGATGGTGGGTTCCGGGAGAGGGTAGTGATTAGTTGGTCTTCTGTGTCCTTGTCCTGCGGCATGGAATCTGTTGTGGGTGATGGTGTGTTGTGGGTTTCTCGAAGGAGAAGTGGATGCAGCAGTGATCTGTCCAGTGCAGTTCGGTGGTGTGGCTGAAGGAGATGTGTTTGCTGCCGAGAAAATAGGGTTGAGTGTGTATCCTGCAGAGTGAGTCGGTGTCGTGATGAGCTGTTTGAGGCCGAGGTTGGAGAGATTGTCGAGCAGGGTGGTGGTGTTGTAGTTGTTGGTGTTCTCGAGGTGGAAGTTTGTGTCCCCAAGGAGTATGTAGTCAGTGGTGGAGTCGGTGAACTGTTGTCGGGCCGGGGGGCCTGTAGAGGAAGGTCCCTCAAAGGGTGGTGTTTCGGTCGGTGTGGATCTGAAAGTGCAGGTGTTCAGCGCTGCTGAGGGTGTCCTCGGTGCTGGTCACGAGCCTGAGGGTGTTCTTGTGGACGATGGCGATGCCTCCTCTTGGTTTGTTGGAGTGGTCCATTCGGGTTATCTTGTAGCCGTCCGGAATGGCTATGGCGATGTCAGGCGCTGAGGAGGCGTTCATTCAGGTCTCAGTCAGGAAGGCGACGTCTGGGGAAGCTGAGATGATTAGATTCCATAGTTCTACTCCGTGTTTGGGCACGGAGCGGGTGTTGAGAAGGATACATCTGAGATGGTTGCGTCCTGCCGTGGTGGGTGGGTCGTTGGCGTGGAGGCTGGTGAAGGTGCAGTTCCGGCAGGAGAAGGGTCCACTGGTGATGTGCACCCATTACATTTTGACACTGCCCCAATGGTGGAATTAGCAGGGCACAACCAGGAGAAATACTTTTATTGCTCCTCGTTTTTTGCTCTTTTTTATGTGTGCTGAATTCTGCAGCACACACAGGAAGCGCAAATCATCATTAAAGTTTGTTTTTGTGTTGAAAGGTGTCCCTTCCTGCACATAAACGATCGCCCCCTCTACAGAGCCATCCTTGCACCATGGTGCAATTGTGCCTGCGTTGGTGCTCAGCTGTAAATTTAGCATCAGCGCAGGGGACAACACAGGGGTGCCGCCTATTAAATTAAATATGGCACATCCCTGCTTTGTAAAAAAATGACAGAGCGCAGTTCTGCCACTTTTGTGGAGCGTCGCGCTCCGTCATTTTCTTTCAAATATGGGCCCATGTTTACCATTAGGGAAGAGGAAGGCTAGTTATACAAGAAATGAGCAATCAATTTAATATGACAATTTTAAGGGAATTGACGTAGAAAGTAGGTTTACTGGGCTTATGTATATTCGTTAAAAATCTATAAGGGCTGGAGGTTCCATGTCCTTAAAAAACTTTGGTATATGAGTACTAGATGTTAAGCTTGAGACAATCAGGAATCAATTCCAGTATGTAATAATCCAGACCCTCATTAAGAAGATTGGCAAGCTCTATGAAAGAACAGATGAAAGGCTTTGGAAATGTAAACAAGTTTGCAATTGGGAAGCGTCCTGTCATTCCAAGAACTATGGCAAAAATTTAACATCCAAATGAAAATTATCTATTTAAATCATCTTCAAATGATAAGCTACTTCCTAAATACACCAGCGGAAGTAGACTATCTTCAAAGAGACATTCTGTCATCCCTGAGGTAAAGGCCATTTAGCTAGAGTCTAAAACCAATTCCTAAAGTCATGATAAATTGTGGACAGTATAGGAAATGGACTTAGATGTCCAGACCTCAGCACAGGAATGGGA
Source organism: Pleurodeles waltl (assembly GCF_031143425.1). Taxonomy (NCBI): domain Eukaryota; kingdom Metazoa; phylum Chordata; class Amphibia; order Caudata; family Salamandridae; genus Pleurodeles; species Pleurodeles waltl. Next base: position 705,584,370 of record NC_090449.1, on the reverse strand, counting down.
AAAGATAAATGAAATGTACCTACCTATAAACTCTACTCTCGACCAAATCTCATATTTTTTGGTATATCCGTTATATTTAATCTCATATTAGCAAATTTATAGCTTCCACCCCGGATATGTGCCCTAAATGTCATATAGCAACTGGGAATATGTTCTAAGATTGCTGACAACAATGAATTTTTGCCTGTCAAAAATAACTGGCTGGGAGGATATAACAGGGTATTCTTTGGCCTATGATCCTTGCATAGACTTGTATAGGAGACACAGGTTTTATGGGACTAAAGAGAAAATGTATATGACATTCTGCTTTCTTCCTTAGTGGCTAGATAACTGGGCAAAAATTGAGGTCTACAATCTGCTCTACAATGAATGAGATGACTCGTAAAATGCAAACTCATTAAAAGAACTATTTAATAAATGCAATAGTTTGTGTGCAATATTTGACAAATGTTATGGTCCATGCAGGACTGGTTTGAAACACGTACTAGATTATACATTCTTTGACTTTTTGTTTTGATAATGGTATACCTGCTGTTCATGAAATCAGATTTGGTCATGAAATCAATGTGGGGTCATTTTATTCTATATGTGATGGATTTGTATACATGAAGATTATTTCAGGTCCTAATAAAAAAGGTAATTATATACCAATTTCATATAATAATGGGGACATTCAATGCATATTTTCTTAAGAGCAATGTGTTCCTAGCATAATTGCTTTTTCCAGGTACTGCAATCAGTAAGCACACTGCTATCTCTGAAGCATCTTCCTTTCATATTCTGTGAATTTATGTGAGACTCTGTAAAATACAAAGCCTCTGAAGACGAAATTGCTCTGACAAGAGGAAAGTGAACCCACAGCCAAACCTCAGATACAATTAGAATTGGGTCAGATGAACTTGAATTATTTATCACATCTAATCAATATCATCACCCAGTGGAGAGGTATCTAATGCTAACTTAGGGGCATATTTATACTCTGTTTGCGCCAAATTTGCGTCGTTTTTTTCGACGCAAATTCGGCGCAAAACTAACGCCATATTTATACTTTGGCGTTAGATGCGTCTAGCGCCAAAGTATGAGTAAAGAGCGTCATTTTTTTGCGTGAACGCCTTCCTTGCGTTAATGAGATGCAAGGTAGGCGTTCCCGTCCAAAAAAATGACTGTGACGCAAATGCGTCGTATTTATACTCCCGGGCAAAAATCACGCCCGGGAGTGGTCGGGTCAAAAAACCCCGCATTTGCGCCTCTTTTTAACGCCTGGGTCAGGGCAGGCGTTAAGGGACCTGTGGGCTCAAAATGAGCCCACAGCTGCCCTCCCATGCCCCCAGGGACCCCCCCTGCCACCCTTGCCCACCCCAGGAGGACACCCAAGGATGGAGGGACCCATCCCAGGGACATTCAGGTAAGTTCAGGTAAGTATAAATTTGTTTTTTTTTACATATTTTTTTTGGCATAGGGGGGCCTGATTTGTGCCCCCCTACATGCCACAATGCCCAATGACCATGCCCAGGGGACATAAGTCCCCTGGGCATGGCCATTGGGCAAGGGGGCATGACTCCTGTCTTTACTAAGACAGGAGTCATGTAAATGGCGTCTGGGCGTCGTTAAAAATGGCGCAAATCGGGTGGAGGCGATTTTTTAGCGTCAACCTGACTTGCACCATTTTTAAGACGCCCTAACGCCATTTTTCCCTACGCCGGCGCTGCCTGGTGTACGTGGTTTTTTTCCACGCACACCAGGCAGCGCCGGTCTGCTTGCGCCGGCTAACGCCATTCAATAAGTACGGCGCCCGCATGGCGCTTCAGAATGGTGTTAGCCGGCGCAAAAATTTTTGATGCTAAACTGCGTTAGCGCAGTTTAGCGTCAAAAAGTATAAATACGGGCCTTAATATTTAAAGCATCAAATTCTTCATGTTCTTCTTCTTTCCTAGTGCCCTGGTTTGACCTGCTGAAATCTGTCAGTGGAAATCAGCAGGATTTGATCATTATCACATAACTTGGAATGTTGATCACTTTGCAAATCCCTGCTTGCTCAGGGTGAGAAATAAACCACTAGCTTGAAATTAGAATCTCAGTCAAAGATGAGGCCAATAGATACAAGTTTCCTTGGTATGCGCTTTTCAGTTTTTAGGAAGATCAGTGCTGGTTGAAATGTGATGTTGATAACCACATGTGTTGTGTACCTCCTGTGATATGATGTCTAGGTGGAGGTGATGCCTTCACAGTCACACACTCTTAAACTACCTTACGTCTGGAAAATAACGCATGAAATGCCAACTGGACGTAATTCGACTATTTAAAAGCTGCAAAAGTCTACCTTCTTAGCAACATTTATTGAACACTCAAGTCAACAGCATGGTAATGAACCAATTTTTTCCAAACGCCTCAAATGAGCAGCTGGGATTAGCAAAAAGTAGACACATGCTTATTTTCTAGATAGAAGTACTGAGATTGGTTAAATCATAGAGGTTTCAGGACAACCAAGAAGAGCTTAACAGAAGCCTCATCAAATCCTTTTCAAATTCTTAATATGGGGGTAACGTGATTTTTACACCACAAATCAATCGAAATTCTCGACAAATACGCCACTTTATATAGGCTATTGCATTTGCAATTTACATTGTGAAAATATGTCACATTACAGAACCATTTTCATCCAATGCATCCTATGGGCAACAAACAAAATGACTAATTAAAAATGTTCAACAAGACCTCAAAATGTTTCTCACAATCCAGGTTTAAATCTGTATCTCCACTTGGCCTGAAAGCAGTCAAGCGAGAGCAAATTAAGCAATTTTAAAAAATAGCTCTTTAAAAAAATAATAAATCGCTTACCAACATACCTTAAAATAGCTTTGACATTCCGGTTGAGTATGCTATGATACTCCCTATTTGTATAGCACAAGTTCATTAATTACTTGACTTCTCAGCGTTTATGTTCCAACACGCCTTTTATTTTCTTCATAAACACTCTTTTAAAGTGTGTTGTTTAATTATATTGAGATTTAGAAAATGTAACTAGTCAATGTTTAATTTGGAAAATAGTGTGAAGATTTATTTTAATTGCCAAAGAATATAGGTATTTAAAGCGACCTGCAATGACTTGTGGAAGCCTTTCTCAGATTTGCCACACTATTCATAGTCCAGTGCTCATTCTCAAGGTTTTGTGCCAAGAATCCCTAACGTCTTCGCAGTAATTTTTTTGCCTTTCCTGCTCACATGTTTCTGATTTAGTAACTAGGACGGCACATTTTCGACCCGCACAAAAAACGTATTAATTAAATAGAAGCAACTTCAATGATGCTTTCCTTTTCCGGATGAAAATACTGAAACGACATTAATAGCTTTTAAGGGAGGATTATTCTCTTGCAAAGAAGAAAATCAAATAAATGGGAATCTATAAAGCGAAAGTTAATTGACAAATATGAAACTACTTCTGCCTCTGTGCTATTAGGCATCTTTTATTTTATTACTCTCTGTAGGAAAAGTAGTTATGTTTTGCAAATTCTATGTCAGGAACGGAGGCTCGGATTATGGTTTGTCTTTCTTTTACTAAACTTTCACAGCAGCCAATTACAAAACATTAAAGGAAAAAACTACATTTCCCAATGTAACATAATACATGTCACGTGCTCCAATCACCTATCATAACCTCCAACTATAAGAGTCTTGAACCCCAAGTCACATCCTCTTTCTTTGCTGCTTCGCAGCAGATAAGTGACATTTTATCTATTCTCATGCATTATTTGATTATTCTATACGATTTGATTGTGTATTTTCACTGGGTTTAGCGCCGCGATTTTGCGTGCTCTTTATGCTGTAAAACTGTTTTATACGATAAATTTGGCATTTATATTTGTGAGCGGAGCGGGAGCACTGCGCGCGCTGCGCGCAGTCTGTCTTCTGTGTCGGTATCGATTTTGACTGGCACGCGCGTTTTACGAGCCGATCAATTCCCTAAGGTGATTTTCTTCGGATCGGCTTGTAAATTTCAGCACGCCTCGGGCAATTGAATATATTGACGGAGGCAGGCTGGAGAAGTGTGTCCCTGACGCCCAGGAAGTGTGCTGCTGGGTCGTAAAATTCAATTAGGCTCTGCCTAGAGTGTAATACAGGCGGCTCCCTCCAATATATATTTCAATTATAGTCAATCAGAATTTGTGAGTTCTATCTGCCTGTTAAGGTTTATTTTTTTTTTCACTCCCCCTTTTACTTGAATTACATACTACTGGTTACAATGGCACAATGGAATGAGGATGAGACAGGGTACTACCCTGAAGATACGGTTGACCAAATGGAGGTTAATTTAGTTGAGGCACTCGACTCTAGAGTGCAACAATCTGTAAATGATGCCTTGGTGAGAGCGTTAGGCCCCTTTTCCAGGCAACTACTAGAGTGCGCTCATTCTCAAGGCTGGGTTCCGGGTTCATCCTCTGATAATCCCGAAGGGGTCAACCCTCAAAACGCCTCCAAATCTAAGGCTAAAACTAAAAATATTATTATTGAAGGTGACCCTGAGGATATACATGCAGGAGCATTTGCTAAACTGCGCAAAAGGCGCATTGATGAGCACAACTATAGTAATTTGGATAATTCTTCCTCTGCTGGTGATTCTTCAGATCAAGATTCAGATGACCAGTCCACGCCAACTCCTAGCAAGAAAGCTAAGAAGCGCCCCACTTCTCATCTGTTAGACTTCGACCCCTCTGAAATAGTACATCCTAGGTGCTTTAAATGGCTCCCGTCTTCAGAGGTGGCGCAATACGTACACGATAACCTGGGGAAAGGTTATGATAAAGAGGTTCGCACTCGCCTCAAGACTGAATGTCCCAGACCTAATTTAGATAACAATGTAGCCGAGATCCCAGAGGTTGACCCGACCATGGTTACCTTTTTGAAAAAGTTCTCTAAGGACCCGAAGAAAGGTTTGGACAGGTCATGGCGTTCTTGCCAGGACAAGCCTCTAGACATGTCAGGACCTCTTACTAAGATCCTGGATTTGGCTGCTAGCTCTAAAGAATCTGGTATTCCGGTGAATACGGATGCCTTATTAGGTTGGGCTCAGCGCACGGTTTGCCAACTAGGCAACACTAATTGCGCTATATCAGCGGAGCGCAGGAAATCAATACTTATGCGCATGGACCCAAAGTTGGTAGATCTCGCAGTCTCAGAGGCTGGACCAGCTGCTGAAGGTCTCCTCTTCGGATCTTCCTTTATTAAGGAACTTGCAAAGTTTTGCTCCACATTTTCTACTCTTAATAAAGCACAATTGTCCCTTAAAAAGGTTTTCAGAAGAGGCCTTTTTGTCAGGGCCGGACGTTATGATGGACGAATGTCCGGCCGAGGCTCCTATACCAGTCCCCAAGGTTATTATCTGAGAGGGTGTGGTAACTGGACCGGTGACCAGTCAGATACCACCTTCTACCCCACCCGGAGAAGAGGTGGCAGAGCTAGATTCCGCAGAGGACATTGCAGGGGGCAGCAAGGAGCGGTCCAAGACGCCTCCTATACTGGTAAGACTCATTCACCCTTCTCAGGTTATTCTTGGGGGAAGAGTGGGTTTGTGCGCTCACAATTGGATAAAGGTTTCCGGGGACCCTTGGGTACTTCAGACGGTTTCAGGTTTTCATCTGGAATTCCTCAGCACCCCTCACCAATTATCCCCTCCGACTCAAATGAATTTTTCCCTAGAAAATCAGACTTTTATAGATGCAGAAGTTCAAGCACTCTTAGACAAAGGTGCAGTCATATTTTCAGCCCCTCACCCAGAAGGGTTTTGAAACCCTATTTTTGTCAAAGACAAAAAGGGAGGAGGTCATCGCCTGGCTTTGAACTTGAAAGACTTCAATTCCTGGCTGGTGTACAGGCACTTCAAAATGGAGGGAATCCACATGTTAAGGGATATTTTAATAGAAGGGGACTGGATGGTAAGATTGGATCTGAAGGACGCTTATCTTTAGATTCCAATTTTTCCACCACACAGGAAATTCCTTCAGTTCCATTGGAAGGGTCGATGCTTAGAGTTCACAGCCCTCCCTTTCGGTCTATCCTCAGCACCATGGTGCTTCACGAAGTTGTTGAGACCAGTTGTGGAGTTTTTGAGAACCAAGGGGATTCGGTTGATAATTTACCTGGACGACATCCTTTTGATGGCCCAGGAACCAGCTACAGTGCAAAGGCATTTGAACTGGATGATCAATCTTTTGCAGGACTTGGGATTCCTTATCACTGCACAGAAGTCATTGTTGAATCTGAGTCAAGTAATAGAGTTTTTGGGTTTCAAGATAGATTCGATACAAGCGCAACTGGTTCTTCCCTCTCTAAAGATTCGCAATATAAAGAGGGAGTTGAGGGCGGCTCTAGCAAGTCTGAATATTTCGTTAAGAAGCATTGCTCGATTGGTGGGTCTACTGGCTTCATCCATTCAAGCAATCTTCCCAGCCCCTCTGCATTATCGAGCTGTACAGAGGTTAAAGATCAAATATCTGAGTCAGGGATGTAATTACTCAACCTTAATCCCGTTGTCCAGGGAAGTCAGAGAGGAGATTCAATTGTGGTTGCATCACATAGAAGCCTGGAATGGCAGAGCCATCTTCGAGTCCCATCCGGAAGTGGTGATAGAATCCGATGCCAGTCAGTGGGGATGGAGAGCCCGCTGCGGATCTGTAGTGACAGGGGGTTGTTGGTCTCTGACGGAACAATCCCTTCACATCAATTGTTTAGAGCTTCTAGCTGGCTCATTTGCGATAAAGAGTTTATCCCCCCTCAAGACAGATTGTTGCATTCTGCTGAGGATGGACAATGTGTCAGCAGTAAGATATGTCAACAAGTTAGGGGGTACGAGATACAGGATCTTAGCGGAGATAGCCAAGGAGTTCTGGCATTATTGTCTAGAACACAGATTGGTGATTGTAGCGGAATATTTACCGGGGGCCCAGAACACTGTGGCAGACTGGAAGTCCAGGTATCTGAGGGATGCCAGCGATTGGAGATTGGATCAGAATATTTTTCAACAGATAGTTCAGGTATGAGGCCCTTGCAAGGTGGATCTTTTTGCCTCTCGCCTCAATACCCAGATTCACAAGTTCTTCAGCTGGAGGCCGGATCCGCTGGCCTCAGCGACGGATGCGTTTCTACAGGATTGGTCCTCATTTTGGGGTTAATCCTTCCCTCCATTTCTACTGATCCCCAGGGTACTATCTCAGATTCTGAGAGACAGAAGGCAGACCTAATACTAGTGACTCCTGTTTGGAGATCTCAGCCCTGGTTCCCTATTGCGCTCCAGTTAGCTTGTGCTCTACATTTGCTCATTCCTCCTCGACAGGACTTGTTGTTGAGTCCGGAGGGCCTTCAACATCCTCTGATCTCATCGGGGTCGCTTACATTGATGGCATGGATGGTTTCAGGAACAATTGGGAAACCCCAGGCATTTCGCAACAAGCTAGAGACTTTATCAAACAGGCCTGGGCTTCTAGCACCCACAAGAGATATGCTTCTGCTTGGCGCAGATGGAATAGTTGGTGTGATGGAAGAAATATCAATCCGGTGGAGTCAAGTATTGATTTAGTGGTTCATTTTTTAGCAAGTTTAGCCTCCACTGGACTAGCTTATAGAACTATTAACAATTTCAGGTCAGCTATTTCAGATGGACATAAGCCTATGGATGGTAAACCGGTTGGGGAACATCCTCTAGTCTGTAAATTATTGAGAGGTATAAGGTTTTCCAACCCACCTCAGGCCAAATATAACACTTTATGGGATGTAAATGTGGTCTTAAAATGTATTGATTCCTGGCCTAGTAATAAGTTTTTATCGCGCAAACAACTATCAGCGAAATTAACTATGTTGCTTTGCTTGATTTCTTGTAAACGAGTTTCTGACGTCAAAGCCTTAGATTTATCCGGCAGAATATATTCTCCTGAAGGTGTTTTCTTTTCCATTTCCAAGAGGACTAAAAATAATTGCAGGTCGGTATCCTATCCTTGGTATCTAAATAATTCAAAGTTATGTGTGGTACAATGTTTGAAGGACTATGAATCAGCCACTGAGGAGTTCAGACAAAATATGAATGGTCAATTGTTAATTTCTATTAAAAAAACATTTAGACCAGTAGCTTCTGCCACTTTGGTAAGGTGGGTTAAATGGTTAATGAGTGAAGCAGGTATTAATACTGAGCAGTTTGGAGCTCATTCGGTGAGAGGAGCTATGGCTTCCAAATCATTTGGTCTAGGTTCTAGTTTGCAAGATATTATGAAGACAGCTGACTGGTCTTCTGAGAACACATTTCATAAGTTTTACTTTAAACCTGTGGTTGATGTTGCCTCCATTGTTTTTGATCAGCTTTAAAAGAGCATAATCTGAGCCTCCGGTCCTGACATAGAATAAAAAAAATTCTAGCTTACGCGACAAGAATTTTCAATTCTAGTAAGGACACGGAGGCGAGGATTATCCCGCCCATTATTTTTATTGGAGGTTTTATTCAATTGTATAATTTTATATAAAGGAATCATGCCCTCCCTTGAATTGTTGATGAGATGTTTATAAATTGACTCTGATATAATTTTTCTATGAGGGGTATTATTATGTACTCTTATTTTTCCAGGTTCTGATCAGAAGAATTCTTGAGATCTTTTTGGAGATCGGTGTTGGTGAGAAAATCGTTGGGTTTCTTCTTCTTCGTAGGATTCGTTTTGGGCTTGTTGCTGGAGTGGATTAATCCCCAGATTCGTTATCAAGAGAGAAGTTCCATGTTTCTTTATTTTAGGAGGAAGTTCCTGTTCAAGTGGTTCTAGGATTATCTGTGATACAAAGAAAGAGGATGTGATGTTGGGATTCAGGACTCTTATAGTTGGAGGTCACGATAGGTGATTGGAGCACGTGACATGTATTATGTTACATTGGGAAATGTAGTTTTTTCCTTTAATGTTTTGTAAGTGGCTGCTGTGAAAGTTTAGTAAAAGAAAGAGAAAGCATAATCCTCGCCTCCGTGTCCTTAATAGAATTGAAAATTCTTGTCGCGTAAGCTAGAATTTTTTTTACTGTTTCATATCTGTATGTAGTTTAATGACGTTGATTACGAGAGGGCTAGTAAAAGGTTGGGGGGCTAATTTACAGAGAGCTTGCGTCGCTATTGCGTCATTTTTTTGACGCATGGGTGGCGATCTGCTCCATTTCCTGGCCCTGGTTTAAAAAAAATAAAAAATCCTGCATGGGAACCAGCTGCATCACATACATTTTACTATTTGCAGAGTGGGAGTTCCATGGGAAAAAGGCGGAAAGGACCTGGCCTGGCAGTTGAGACTGGACTGTAACCTTGAGGAACAGGGTCAAGTCTGACTTGCATGAGTCCAGTATGGGGTGGCATGGTGAGCAAAAGAACATCGGATTCAACCCAGATGTGTGACTGGGTGTGAGTGTTTGTACAGTTTCAGCACTTCGTCCGTCATTCTCCTGTGTTTCTCCAACAAAAATCTGTGAATTAAGTTGTATGCAGCAGCAAAATTGTTATTTGTCTCCTGTAATACCTTCAGACTGTTCTGTTATTTTAATTAATGCAGATTTATCTGTTTTCACCTAATGGCAATACCTATAAGTTAGAAAGGGCATAACATTGCGTGTATGTTTGTATATAGATGTGTGTAACTATATAGAACAAACCTAGCAAGAAGCAACAGAGTTGTGTACACAATGAGCGTTATTTGTTATTTTCAGATTAATGGGTGGGGTAGTCTTATAATATTGGGATGTAGTTTTCTTTGAAGAAGAGAGTCCTGAATCACAGAAGGATTAGGGAGTTCTGATATTGACGGGGGTATTGTTCCACACATTAGGAGCAAAGATAGAGAAGGTTTATGTTACGTGTTTTAGCAGTTCTTTATCTCTAGTTTGGTAATATCATGGGTTTAGGTCAAGTGAGACCATCTGCGATTGATATCTTTGCAGTTCTTGCGTTTATCAGTGCTCTTGACTTTTTGATGGAATTAGTATCAAATAAAATGTATGTATGGAGGGGGAGCCAAGGTTCACATTAAGGCCCAGATTTATTAATGTTTTGCAGAAAGGTTGATTCATTTTTGTGGACTAGCCTTAACACAAAATCCATCTTGGCATTTACTAAGCCATGCAAAGTTGATTTGTGCAGCTTTGTGTGGTTAGTAAATGCAAAGTAATAGTGGTGCATTGTATTATTTTTGATCTTTTAGGCCTTACATGGGTGGAACATGTACCTTCCACTCATGTGTTTTGAACCAAACCTGGATTTACAAACACTCCAAAATCTGGATTTGCACCAAGTGGTGTATTATCTAACAGATGTGTAACAGTGAGAAATATCTTATTTTTTTTTGTTTCTCTTTCCATGTGTGCAGCTTTCTGCAGTGCACATAGAGAAAAGAATACACATTGAAGGGTTGTTTTTTGTGAGGAGGTACCCTTTCCTACACAAAAGCAATTCCGCCTCTAATGCTGGCACTTTTACACAATGGTTCAAGGGTGCCTGCTATGGTGCTAGGTAGCACACAGTGCTGCCGGTTGTAGGAGAGAGTAGAAGTGCACCATATTTTAACAAGTATGGCACATTTCTGCTCTCTTTCTTTCATGCAAATACACAATGCAGCAAGTTCCTTTGATGCATTGTGTTGCATGAAATGTTAGAAAATCTGCTCCTAAGCTTCTCCAAGCCTTTGAAGAGAAATGCCTTTAAAGAGAAAGGTGAAGCCTACATCTGTCAAGGAGGCTATTGAGGAGCTGGGGGGGTGGCTATGGAGCATGACTTTAACCCCATCTATATTAGAGAACCTACATTCTTGAACAGCAAGCTGCAAACTTGTGATCTTGGTTTTCTTCGCAATGTGTTCCTTGACAGAGAGGTCAGAATTAAGGGTAGAGCTCAGTAATATTTCAGCAGGTGCCTGTTGTGGGTTGAAGTTGTTCAGGTTTGTATTGGTGAGGTAGCTTTGGGTTTCGTATTGTTTATTGTTGCTGATGAAGAGGAAGAGGTTGGTCTTAGTTGGACTGAGCTTCAAGCAGGTGGTATACATCCAGGTTTGAATAAAAATGAGACAGACTTTAATCCTGTCGATGCCATGGGCGTTGCTGTACTTCAGACACAGATGCATGCCATTGCTGTGTAGGTGAACTTTAATGTTGTTCTTGAAGAGAAGGGTGCTGACAGGTTCTATGGGTAGATTGAGGAAGAGGGACAACAGGGTGAGCCCATGGGGTACTTCTAAGGTGACCAGGAGTTTATGGGATCTTGAGCTACCAATATAAGAATGTTAATGCTGACTGAAAAGAAAGAAAGAGGGAGTTGCTGTAGAATATCATTTGTGGTGGCATTAGTGATAAAACGTTGCTGATGAGTGTGGGATGATTGACAGTTCTGAAAGGTAGGGGAGAGTTCTAAAAACACTAGAAGAGTGCCACTTTTGTTCCTGGTAAGGAGGATATCATCTACTACTTACCTGACTCAGTGTTGATGTGTGATCTGAAGCAAAATTATTATTAGCAGTGAAACTGATTGACATTGATGTAGTTTTGGTGGGGATGAATGATGGTGCGGTCATCAGGTGGGATTCTTCAGGACAGAAATGATCTAGCCTTTTTGAAGGCATCTGTGACGGTGCCTTTTTATTTGTACATCTTATTTATTAAACATGTGTACACCAAAGCTTCACGATGCTCACAATTTGAGAATAAAAGAATCAAGGTCAATGATTTAAAAAATATATTTTTAAAGCTTTTAAAAGGGAAGTACAAATGTGGTAAAACAGCAGTCACAGGAAGCTAATTCCATTCTCTGGCAGCTGCTACCCAGAATGCTCTGTCTCTGAAGGTATTACTTTGAGTTTTGTGGCTAACAGTGTTCTGATTGTGTAGCACAAAGTTTTCACACATGCAGGTTGGACTTGGACCATGGATTTCATCTAGAGGTGGCTCTTGTAGAATATGTTTATTTTGATAGGAACAGTTTCATTTAATATTTGGGTAAGATTAGAATTAAATGTAGTCAGACCAACATTCAGGTCTCTGTGTACAAAAGAACGACGTGACATGTTGGGGGAAGCTAGAAATACCTCTTAGAATTTTTCCACTGACAGGGTTTTCCAGCATCTTTCATGACTTAATATGCGAGGGACAGGCTTATGATGTTGATTTAAGAACTTTATGAGAAATAAGCCAAGGATAAGGATATGAGCAGAAGTCAAACATCGCACATTGGAACAGGTAAAAATGGCAGCAAGTAGATGTCCCTTGCTGGGAAAACAATTAAGGAAAGAAAAATTGTAAACCTCCAGACTCTTATGAAGTTCAGCGCAGTTGTATGGGTGATGTCTAAACAAATATTGAAGTCATCCAGGACAATAATGTAGGGAATTGGGTTATTGGTTGTGCAGGATGTGAGGCTTCTGCAAGAAACAGGTCCACAATCTGCCCTAATTGGGAACTAAGCAACCAATTTTAGCACTTGAATCTCTCAGGGTATTGAAGGAGAGCAGTCAGGGGTGTTGGTGTGGGTTGTAATCACCATTCACTGACACAACGTTAACAAACTCAATAAATGATTGTCCAGTCAGTGTTTTTTCTTTAGAAAAAGGAAGAGTACATTTATTATACATGCATACATTACTAAACAATATGCATTAATTTACAAATATATACATAAGTCACATTAAAAATACCTCAGATGACATAATGTAATCACATTACCCCTAACCGCCAAAACCACAGTACTCTCCACCTAGAACAGATAGCACATTATAATATAGGAGGTATAATTTTAGATAAAACAAGCCTAATGGTCTTGTCAAGGCTCTCCATTTTAACGCCTCAGGTGCCTCGGATGTGCTGGTCTTGCCCTTGGCCACGGTTGCCGTGTGCAGAGGATAAGACCAGCTCATCCTGCACCCGGCCCACGGGGGAAGCACTAGCTATCCCCCCGTGGGACTCCCACCCACCTTCCATGGGAAGGGATGGAAGGCGAATCGCTTCCCCTTCCACCCCTGAAATCCCCATAACATCTGATGACATCAGCGTGTGACCTCATGAACGGCTGACCCCATTGCGCTGGAAGCTCGGTTTCCAGTGCGATTGGAAGATCCTGGGGGTGGGGGCAGGCAGAGGCATGTAAGGAAAGGAAATGCCTTTTCATTCCTTTCATGTCTCTTTGAGCATTTCTGTAGCCCAATCATGAAGTGATCGGGCTGCAGAAATGTCCACTAGACAGCAGGGAGGTTTTTGTATAAGGGGAGTGACCCCTTGAGCAAGGATCGCTCTCCAGGGGGGCAATTTTTATTAAGGCCTTTCCTGCCCCCCCGGAGCAGATCGGCCAATTGTGTTTAGGCCGATCTGCCCTGGGGGGGCAGAAACCTCTAGATGCCAGGGATATTTTTTTACAGGTGGGGAGTGACCCCTTAGTCAAGGGTCCCTCCCCTGGAGGGCAAATTGTTTTAAGGCCATTTCTGCCCCCTTGGGGACAGATTGGCATATTTTTATTAGGCCAATCTGCCCCCAAGGGGGGCAGAAACCACGAAACCACTAGACTGCAGGGATTTTGCTTTTCAGGTCAGTTACACGCAAGGGGAGCGACCCCTTAGGCAAGGGTCGGTCCCCAGGGAGACAAATTTATTTTAGGCAATTTTGCCCCTCTTAGGAGCAGATCAGCCTATTTTAATTAGGCTGATGTGCCCTGAGGGGGGCAGAAACTACTAGGCACCAGGGACTTTTTTTTTTTTAAAGATTGGGAATGATTCCTTAGGCAAGGATTGCTCTCCTGGGAGACAATTTTATTTTAGGCCATTTCTGCCCCCCTCGGGGGTAGATCAGCCTATTTTTCTTAGGCCAAACTTCCCCTATGGGGGTGCAGAAATCACTAGAGACCAGGTATTTCTTTTTTGCACCAACTTCTCGCAAGGGGAGTGACCCCTTAGACAAGGGTCACTCCCTGTGGGGGCAGATTGATTTTAGGCCATTTCTGCTCCCCTTGGGGGCAGATCAGTCTATTTTAATTCGGCTGATCTGCCCCAAGTGGAGCAGAAACCACTGGACAACAGGGATTTTTTTTATTTTTAAATTGTTTAACAGGCAAGGGTCGCTCCCCTGGAGTGCAAATTTATTTTAGGCCATTTCTACCCCCCTTTACACAGTTGTTAATTGAGAGAGGGTGGACTACGATGTACTGTTGGGATGTTGAGATGCTGCAAACTGCGACCGGTGAGATTCAGCGCAGCCGAGAGCAGTGGGCCGAGCAGCGAGGGAGCCAGGCAGCTCGGGTGCTGCCTGCTGCCTGGTGCAAGCACCGTCGGCCAGAAGCAGAGCCGGCCCGTGGTATCACCGCAGTAATTGGATTCGAGTGGCCGGGAGGCTTGGTTGTTGGCTGCCCTTCTTTTTTAGTCACTCCTGCCACTCCTGCTGCGGGGGCTGCATGGCCACCGTTCATCTGCCCCAGCAGCTCCACCAGAATCATCAGCCTCAGGCTCCTCTGGCTCTTTCTGCACTGCCACTGCGTCCGCTGGCCTGACGCATCACCAGCCGGACCCGCAGTTATTAGATCTGAGCAGCTGAGCGGTTGGGAGGCTTGGCTTTACTGTGCTGCTCATGCACGCTTGCACTGCATTGTGTTGCAGAGGCTGGCCGCCGTTCATCGGCCCCACCAGCTCCTCTGACATATCCTGCTCCACCCCTGCGCAGCAGCTGTGAAGTTGCAGATCGAGGAGCCAGGTTGCTCACAGAACACCCCCCACCATCCTAGTCGGGCGCCCCTGCAGCGGGCTCCCTTGCAGTGTGGGCCTCTTCGGAGGAGGCTGCGCAGGTCGGTGTTACCTACGATCAGGATAAGCAGGACAAGCTCAACACAGGGCAGTGTTGGCAAGTACAGGCGAGTGCACCAGTCGAAGGTGACTGCTGCAAAGGGGAGTCCAGGCCTCCACAGATGCGGCTCAGCCAGGTCTGGTGCAGCTTGTGGGGAACAAATGAGACCCATTCGCCATACTGTGTATCAAGTTGCAAATCCACAAACACCTAAATATCAAGCTGTCAAGTGCCCAAGTGCCCTAGTAGGTCCACCAGGCCTAACAGGATCAGCTAGTCCCAGCCCTCAGGGCCACTCAGATATACAGCAGATGTAAAGCAGATTCTCCAGTGGGGCCGGCAAGATTCAGGAGGAGACTGAAGAAGTTTGCACGTGCTTGTGCCCCTCAATAGTCGAGGTGTGGTGGCGCGTCCGCATAGCCGGTGCCCAGGATTATCTGGAGACCGGTGAAAGCCCTAGCCAGACTCAGTGGGACCCCTTAGCTGTTCAAGTCCTTAGTGGTCTCAGGAGCATCCCGCAATAGCAGAGGAGGATCACACGTGCTCATGCCCCTCAACATTGAGGTGTGGAGGCACGTTTTTAAATATAAACAAGGAGAAGAAAAACCTCTAGGCTGCTGAAGATGCGATCTGGGAAAGAAAGGGCTATTCAGCTACAAACTAAGAGGAATAAGAAGTATAATAAACCCTCATCTCCACCTTCAATACTAAAACAGAAACCAAAAATGAAGCAAGAACAACAGTCTTTAATCCCTCCAATATCTCCCTTTTTTCAAAGGTTTGAGAAATCAGCGACATCACTCATGAATTTGATTTCTTGAAGGACCCCATGGACACGATTCTCACCATACCTAATGGCTCGGTGGTTTTACCCCATCCAATTTGCCCTATAAAAAGTGAAAGCAGCTTGCTATATGAGCACGGTGACATAAGGGGGCTCAAGGAGGAGGGGGTGATCGGAAAATCTGCCTTTCACAAATCTAACAGATGATAAACTTAAAGAAAATGCTGGGGGCTCAATTAGTGACTTAGATCTACTAACTCTCTGGTCATCATCGCCGTCCCTAGTTGCCTCCAACTGTCCATCTCTGGAAACCCTGAATGATCATTCACAACTAGGGATCCAACCTCCCTTTGAGGTAAATGTAACTATTAAAAGAAGTATGGACTTCACGCCATGACTATCCACATTGGGCCGACAGGAGGCTGGCCAAGAGCGGAAGGAGAATTTCACTCTAGAAATTACTCACACTTCAGACGATATTAACAACTAGGCTCATTACATCTGAATCCTAGTTCTCCTTCTCATCTACAATTGAATTTGAGCTCCACGGTACACGTCCTTAAAGGACCACTGATGGAAGATATGGGGGGAAATCCACAAGAAGAGCAAGCTGCTACCTCAGATACTCAAACATGCTGCCCTGGGAAAATTATTGATAAGGAAACAGAATGTTTTTAAGAACCCGGGGTGCGGGCAGGAGGGAGCACTAAGTAAAATAGTATATCTATTAAAATCCCTTTGAAAAGATGAAGGGCGTCAGTCTGAGATTCAAATAAATACACTTCCTCCCCCCTCCCCTAAAGTTGCGGTGCACCCGCTACTAATAGAAAAGCCTCTCACAAAAAGACAAAAGAAAAAACAATGGAAAGCAAGAAATAAAAAAGGGGGTCCTTAATGGCTCCTCCCAGTACAAAGATGAACTCCTCTCTAACCCCAGACATAGGAAATGGAATAATAATGTCTTATGACCAAAATAAAAATAAAAAGAGCAGCTCAATGACCAACACGTTTTCCCACTATTCAACACACAAAAGAGGGGGCCTAGTCACCAAAACCATAGGGAGCAGAATTAATCAAACTCTAATGAGGAGAAAATAAAAAACCTGGACCAACAAGATTCGCTAAAGGTAAACGATATAGGTCCAACCAAGCAGGAATCACAGAATTTAAAATCACATAAATGGAAGGTGAAAGCTGAACCGAGCACTATTCCAGTAATCCACAGGAGGTCATTTGACGACGAGTGTATAACTATTACAATTACCAATTTAGAATATGCTGAACGTCAAGGGGCTCAAACAGGGGCCCAAACAGATCAGCTTCAGGTAAAAAAAAGGAATAGGGTCTGCCATCAAACAGTTGGAAAGGGTGAGATTAGGGGCAAAATCTATAGTGAAATCTACTAGACCAGTCTCGGAAGCAGAGCCCCCAAATAGATCAACTGCGAGGCCAAATATATCAAATCCAGGATGGCCAGATGAAGATTCTGTGCTACAGATACATGTAGCAAATCACAATAAGACAGCCCAAATGGGAGAACAGGACACTTCTATAAGAAATTCCGACTACGATCCACCCGTAGATTGCAAAAAAATAATTTTGGAACCACAATATCAATATAGGGGCCCATATGACATTCTAAATCGAGGAAACATACTAAACCTTTTACAAGTTATTCTGGCCCTTAAAGATATAAAGTCTACTGATATTGTTTCTGTAGAATTCCTATCAGGGGTTAAAAGCAATGAAGGCAAACTTAATGTATTAATCCTGGTAACTTGGAGAACATCACAAGTGGCAAGTACAGTCGTAAACACAATAGTTCCTTTTTAAAATGGGGAATTACATTTAGTATACCCCAACAAATAGGTTATCCCGACCCTCTAGAGGCCCAAAATAATATGCCCAATTTAAATAAATCAAAAGACTTAAATAAACCTTTTTCAGTCTTTAGATCTGCAATCGGGAACTAAGGTACTGATGATCAATACACGGGGCCCAAAGCATCCACTATTCACACCTCAAAGCAGCTAGATCTAGGGTGGCTGTCGGATGTAATTCACGAAGAAATTGTCAGTGACTTACGAATAACCGGGCACCCTCTGGGTTGGTAACTCGCTACGATAAACCCCTCCAAGTCTGTTCTTGGAATTTAAACAGCATTAGATCAAATATCCAACACAAAGACCTGACTAGTCTAATTAAAAAAATCAAATTATCTTCTTATAGGAGACTTGGGCTACCAACCCATTTACAGTTGATGGATTCATAGGCTTTTTCTCCCCAGCAATTAGGGAAAAAAGGTTTGGCCACCCAAGGGGGGGACTAGCAATCTTTATTCCAGCAGGTCTAAATGTATCATGCACATGAGTAAATGAGGAAAATGAAGAGTTTCTGTTAGTGAAGTTAGACGGGTGGAACAAAGAGTATTCCAGCTCACTTTTGCTAATTAATGTCTACATCCATCCAGAAGCATGCTCCAGAAAACACATATCCTCCAAATTGATAGACACAATATTAACTGCCTATCAGGATCTAGGATCCATTGAGTTTCTAGTAGCTGGGGACTTCAATATGAAATTACTAGATCCTTTTGAAAGGGAGTACTCAAACCATCTTGCAGGATCAGCTGTAGGTGATCCTGCAGCAGTCCCTGGGGTTACTAGATCAAGGTAAACCTGACACTAAGGCGCTTTCCTTAGTAAAAGATCTTTAGGCCCTCGGGCTCAGACTTCTAAATGGGAGGTTTCCATAAGATACTCTGCCAGCGACTACTTGCTATATCACTGGAACTCAAGCAACAATCGACTGCACTGCAGCCTCTTTATCCCTACTTACTCTAATTACTAGGTATCAGATTATAAAGTCAGATAAAAGTGACCATGGTCAACAATGTCTGGAGATTGGCTGTGGCTTTCAAATATTTAATCCTGCCCCAACCACATCAAGGGATGTCACTACAACAAACTATAAGAAACTTTAATGGAATGAAAAATCTATAGAGTCCATTGGAGAACGGTCAACTGTGATATTTGACCAATGCCATAACAATATATCCAGTGACCCAATAACCATCTGGTCGACATTCCTGGACAGATTTGCAGTTGATCTCCTCGTAAATAGACCACAAAAGAACTATCAAAACCAGGGGCGAATTAAAACAAAAAAGAATATAAAAGTTGCAGCTCATACGACCAAACTAAGAAGCCAATGAAAAAGACTCTTAAGGCTGTATAAGAAAAACCCAACTGACTGTTATATTAAGGCTGACTTAAAAAACTTAAATAATATCTATCAGAAACAAATATGTGATGATAAATTACAGAATAGTCTTGACTTTTGGGCATAGGCTTTATTTCTGAGTAAAAAATCAAATACACAGGGATTCTGGAAAATGGTTAATTAACTGAATAAAGCCAAAATGACCTTGACTAGCTCCAATATTGCGGAATCCACATGGTCCGATTTCCTAACTCACTATTTTGGTGAAAATAAGAAACACACAAAAAATTCAGCCGAGATAACAGATGAGTTAAGCCAAGAAAGAGTTATAGCAGAGTCCCCGACGCTCCAAAAGGAATTCACAAATGTAACCTTCTTGATGTCGGAAGTTGTGAATTCAATAAGGAACAGCAAAAGCACGGTAGCTCAAGGTCCAAATGGAATCCCTAACACATTATTTCAAATAAACCCGGCCTTTTGGGGTAAAAAACTGGTCTCAATTTACAACAACTCTACAGAAGAATCGGGATACATTCCAAAATATTGGAAGGGGGCTATAATCCATCCAATATTTAAAGGGGGTAATAAAGTTCATCCTGAGAATTACCGATTCATGACCTTAATGGATTTAGAAGCTAAATACTATGCTGGGTTATTACTGGAGCATCTCTGCCGCTGGGCAACCAAAATCAATATTATTCCCCCTAATCAGACAGGATTTGCAGTGGGCCCTGGAACAGCTACACACATCTTAACTCTTTCCATTGTCATTGACAAAGGCAAACAATAAAGTCAACCTTTGTATTTGCGTTTTATAGACTTCAAATCAGCTTTTGATTTGGTACAGCGAAGCATTCTATGGGAAAAACTAGCAGCCTGGGGCATACCAGAGAAATTGTTAAAGGCCATTCAGCAGTTATATACTGATACACGGATCAGAGTAAAGATAGGGGATGGATTTTTTCTCTCAAGAAAAATTGAGACAAAACGAGGTCTGAAACAGGGTAGCATGCTGGCACTGTATCTTTTCAATCTCTATTTATCAGATTTGAACGTTAAGCTTAAGAAGGTGAACGCGCACTCCCCTAAGGTTGGTGACATGTTTATCTCTAATCTGCTATACACTGACGATGTAGTACTTCTGAGCCAAACTAAAGTAGGAATACGACGGCTCATCATCAAACTAATCAAATCGACCGGACAGAACAGAATGGAAATAAATCAGAAAAAAAAACAAAGTGATGGAAATCAGTAAAAACCCTTTAGTAATAAAAAATGGCATACACAAAGGGGAGTCTTAGAGCAAGTCATTCACTCGAAATACCTGGGCGCATTGTTTGATAGTCGGGGTCCCTTCCTCCCTCAGAAGCAGGATTTATATAGAAAAGGAAATGTTCTACTGCTTGCCTTTCGCACTCTAAAAAACCCAGTAAGTGGCCCTAACTACCGTCCCGTGCTACAAGTTGTGGCAGCTAAACTAAATTTGATGATAGGGTACGGTAGCGAAGCCCTGCGTGGCAAGATGCCGCCATCCTAAATGGTATAATTGGGAAAATATTTAGATCTCTATTTCCCAAGGGTATACTTCCCAAGCTCAAATCAGACTGGAGTTTGGTTACTTAAACCAAAATATAGCAAGGGAATGTAGCTATATTAAAACCTGGAAACATTTACAGCTATCAAGGGGAAATCAACTCTGCCAGGCTCTTTGGAAGGAGATTAGTTTGAATCCTACAGCCAAATCCAGAGAGTACCTAGATCAGGCATTAGAAGATTTGAAAGTACGGGAACTATGGGACTCAAGCCTTTCCTATTATGCATTTAAAAAAATCTTAAATCAAACAGCAAAGAAGAGATCAGTATTGATGGCTAAGAACCTGTTATCAGCCAGGTCGCTCTCTTGGATGGTAATAAATGAGTATAAACTCCTGAAATATCAGCCATATCTAGAGATTGGCCTAATTCCTGGTGGTGTCCACCAAGCCCCATGGGAATGTACTGCAACACTTCCCCAGTGTAGGCTCTGTGTCTGTGGACTGGAAGACATTACTCATCTGATCTGCATCTGTAATGGCCTATTGAATGAGTGCAAGCAGCATTCAATCAGAGGGGAATAAGGTCCTGCAGAGAAGCGATGATCGCCTGCTTTAAACCTTCTGACTATATCTTGAATACCAGATTTACAAAGTTTTTATGCTTGACATCTAAAAAACTATTGCAAGCTCATCAATTAGTATAAACTTAATATATGTTTCCACTGGCCTACAAGGCCTCCACACAGTATCCAGGAAAGTATTTTTAGCTCTGGAGTATTAATTTAATTGTAAATAAATGTATAACTTATTTGAAAGAAAAATTATTAGAAATCTTAAGATACCTCTCTAACATGCTTAGAATCGCATACATAAAATGAGAGAGTGGGAAATCGATAAACTTTATAGCAAAACTTACGTGGCTATGACTATAACATACTCACTCTAATCAGGAGGTATTTTGCCAGTAAAAACAATTCACAACAGTAATATTTTAAGAAATTTATAATTAGAAGAAGAATTATGGTTAGATATACTCATCTAATATGTTATGAATTTAGGAAGAACCTTTAGACTAGATTGGAAGGTATTTGCTTTTTTATTTTGTATAGGGTAGTAGCTTTTATAAATGTATGATGTATCGGTTTTTATTAACTATGCATTTAATTAAACTTGACTTGACTTGAGACGGCCTATTTCTAATAGGTCGATCTGCCCCCAGGCGGGGCAGCAACCACTTAGGAACAAGGGATTGGTGTGTGTGTTGTTTTTGGGGGGCACATTACTGGTGGCCATTTCTGGGCCTGTTGGGGGCAAATCGGCCTACTTTTGGAAGGCCCATCTGCCTCTAAAGATGGCAGAAAGCCCAGCAGAGACCAGGGAAGACGTTTTTTTCAAAAAAAGAGGTTAGAGGTATGGCCATACCCCCACACCAAATAAATTGGGACAAAGTTGTTCTTCCCACAGGTGGGCACATGGGGCAATTACCCCTGATCCACTCCCCAGGGGGAAGAAAGCCTGCCAGATGCCAGGAATAAAAAAATAAAAAAATAGTGGGGTGGTGGCTACCAACCAGTATGGGCATGGTTATGGCCCCACCCCAACTAAAGAGGGTAACAGTCTTTCAGCTCACCCAGCACACTAGAATATCTTATCCCATGGAAAGCAAGAGGACATTTGATCATTTTAGGTTTTGGTTTTACATGAGAGCTTGTTTAACTCTCAAAATCGTCCCACTTGGAATGGTGAGGGCTACACTTTTGGGACTTTGGGATGCTGCCATGTTGAAAAATCCACAAGACCTAGACACATCTGAAAATGAAACATCTAAGCGAGTCCAGGGTGGTGTGCTTCACAAGCACCCCACACCATTTTCCTACCCACAACGCACTGCAAACCTCAAACTTTGTTTGAAATCACACATTTTCCCTATATTTCTGTGATGGAAACTTCCAGAATCTGCAAGAATCCACAAAATTCCTACCACCCAGCATTGCCCCACCTTTGCTGATAAAAACTCTGCCTCACGTGTGTGGCTGAGCCCAGTGCCAGTGACAGGATCCAATCGAATCAACGTCAATGGGGGTCTCCATGCTAGGGCACCCATATTTGAAATGTCTATGTGAATGCCACCCAAAGTTATGGATTGATAAGTCTGTTAGATGTAGGAAAAACATTATTTTTAAGTATACTGCTGAGCCTTCTGAAAGATGGCCTGAATCAGAAAACACAATCCAGGTTGAATAGGGAGGCTTTGATATGGGACATTCTACCATGATTCATTGTTTTAGTTTGTGATCATAAGCACAAATGTCTCTCAAGAAAGGAGCAATTTATTCTGCTTTGTTGTAGGCCTTCACATTACATTTGACCTGGTGGACTGAGAATTGCTATAGGAAATGCTAGCAAAACGAGGAATCACAAAATATCTACTTTTAACCCTTCAAGAATTAAATAAGGAGCTTTGAGTTGAAGTTGGTATGGAAGAATCTCTACCCGTAAAACACCAATTAAAAATGGTTTGCAGCAGGGATGTGTGTGGGTGGCACTATTATTTTCTATTTTTCTTGCAAATTTGCTTTCTGTACTATTAGCTATCAGTCCCAAAACGTGTGCCCCACCCATCCCATGCCTTCCATCTGCAGATTAATAAGTCATTATACATTATATAAGAGTAGGTTTTCAGAGAAAATTAGTTGAGTTTGACAACTGGTGTATCAAGAACAAACTGACACTAAATATTGATAAAATTAAGGCTATGGGGTGTAGAAAAGGGAATTGAAATTATTCTTTTCATTTAGTTTAAACAAAAATAGAAGTAGTAAACAAGTATAAATCCTTACTGACGTGGTTCAGAGAGGATGAAACTGCAGGGGCATGACCACATTCATTTTTTAAAGCAAGAGCACTTTCTTCAGTGTGTGTACCCAAAAGATTTAGGGCCCGAGGTACGATGCCTTTTTGCAATCACAAAAGTAAAAAATCAATGTTTGCCAATGAAAAAAAAGGCCAGGCACGATGTACCATTCCAATTTTGCACTCAGGTATGCAGTTAACGACTTGCAAAACGGGGATTGTGACTAGCAATTAGGAAGGGGCATCCCGAAGGTGTCCCTTCCTAATTGGAAATCCCAGTGGTATGTATGGGGCATTCTACCATGGATCATTGTGTTAGTTTGTGATCATAAGCACAAACGTCTATCACGAAAGGAGCAATTTATTCTGCTTTATTGTAGGCTTTCACATTGCATTTGACCTGGTGAACTGAGAATTTTTCTAGATAATGCTAGCAAAATGAAGAAAGATTACAAAAAACTGCTTTATTTAAAAGCAGTCACAGACATGGTGGTCTGCTGAGCCCAGCAGGCCACCATCCCTGTGAGTGCGGCCGTTCCCAATGGGGCTGCAAATTGCAACCTACTTCATGAACATGAGAGAGGGTAGCTTATATAATCTATATTAACATTAAATATCTATGAACTGCACCCGTCGCACAGCTTCCACTCCGCCGGCTCGATTCCGAGCCGGCTTCATCGTGGAAGCCTCTTTCCCGCTGGGCTGGCTGGCGGTCTGAAGGAGACCGCCCGCCAGCCCAGCGGGAAAGTCAGAATTACCGCCGCGGTCTTTCGACCGCGGAACGGTAACCTGACGGCGGGACTTTGGCGGGCGGCCTCCGCCGCCCGCCAAGGTCAGAATGAGGGCCATAATGTGTTTTCTAATTGGCTAAAGATAGTGGGGTGCAACCCTTGTCCAACCAGCTTTTAGGAGAAAGTACAAAGAAAAAGGGATAAAAACCCAGGACACGGGGAGTCATTTAGATTGGTTAGGGAAATGCTATTGATTTGATCCAGAAACTTTGTCACTCTGTTTGGTGACTTATTGGTTTATTAAAACCATCCTCTTCTTTAGATGACACATTTACACTTTGCCTCCTTATGAGGGAAGTGCCCCTTTCCCTGAGAGATGAGATCCTGACTGATGGCGAATCAACTGATGTCCTGAAGACGAAGACCGAACCTGAGTGCTGACCCAAAACTTGGAGGGTAACTATGACAATTAAATTGAGATTTGTCTGTTTGCTGTTTCTTTCTAGGTACCAACTGCTTATTTTGATAGAGACCATAGCTAGATGTTTTTCAAATTGGTGTTACTAAATTGTTTTTCATGAAGCCCAACATGCCAATGCTAATTAGAGGTTAGTTCAGAGGGGTTCACTAAAACGGAGGCAAATAGACAAACGACTGAATCAATACTTTGTTGATGATACTCTGCTAAAAATAGTTTATGTTCACGCCGTGCTATGTTCTGATGTTTGTGATTCTTGCTTTGATGAAAACTTATCAGAGTTGCCATATCGTGACTATGCTATTGTGTTTCTTGGTTTTGAGATTAATAAATCTGCTAGTAGTATTGTAATCAATAGGGAATAAAATTACTAAATTCATACTAAAACTGGTGTGGTTATTCATGACTGCAAGGTCATGGTGGTGTCTTGAGTTGATTAATGTCTTTGACTAAAGTGAAATGCATTGTTGTGATGAATATTGATTACATTATTGATGTATTGATTGACATGTTGACTAGCTATCTCGTTCTAAGGTGTCTCTCAACTGGGTCAAAAGATTCATTGGCCTAAAACGAGTCCTGATGTGTAATAAATTAATATAAAGGGATGCGTTAGCAAACATGGATGAGGTAGGTCATTTGTGACCCCAATGGGAATCACTAAATGTGTCTGAGACATTTCATTTTGCGAGTCTCTAATTCCAATTCACAATGAATCGCAATTAGACAGTCACCAAATTAAATGGTTGTACATCTGGCCCTTATTAAAGAAAATGGTTGTCATTCTCTAAGATCCATTTTATCAGCTTACCGGTGGGCCCAGAAATACAGAAATGTTTAGGGGTGGTTGGACAGCACAAGCCCTTGCATAAGGGGCCACTCTCCCATGTCCATGGGGCCTAGTGGGTGGGTCCCTGCTTGAGAATCACTCTCCTCTTTCCAATGTTACCACTCCCAAAGCAAGGCTGAGATATGGCCCCACGCACTGATGCAGTGAAAATAAAACATGCCCATTGGCTCGTTTTACTTTCATTTTGCTTTCACTTCATTATAAGGCGCAGGCTTTAGAACTGTGAATTTTACGAATCTCAAATTCCATTGGTATCCAAAATTGGTACACGTTGATTATCCATGAAGACAGTGGTAAATTTGCACAGTTAGTCATTAGCTAAGGATGGGGATCTGACTGGTCAGAACCTCTAGGGCCATGCAGCCTTTTCCTTCAGGCAAAAAACATTCCCTATAGATTTCATGTTCAACCCACCGGTGCAAGGCTAATCCGGATAACCTTCAGCTACAGTAAGGTAAACTGCAACGGAGGCTGCAAATTGCGCCTCTCAGTCACGGTAGCTACTAAAACAACAGACAGGATGCCCAATTGGAACACTCCTAGACGCACTTAAACGCACACTAAAGGGGATTGATGGTGCTCATTTGCAAGTTAAAACCACTCACCAGAATCCTATCTTAATTAAAATGTATTTTTCTGTCTGCTTAAGTTTTCAACATGGCAAAGATTTAAACCTTAATTGAAGACAGCGCAAATTATCTACACAGTCGGATAGGGTGCTAACATTTTGTCATGCCAGAGCAGATCAGGCCCAGAAATGGGATTGTAATTAGACAGGCTAAAATTGTTAAACCACGTCCTCTGACTTGAAGAGGGCCATTGAACTGGTTCTCATATTTTAACGCCTTATTTTGTTTCATGTTGTCGGAAATAAGAATCAAAAGAGTGACAAAAAGAAACACATATTTTAAAAGGGACACACATAATACGGTAGTTAGAAAGGTTGTCATCAAAGATTTGAGCAAGGCTGTTACCATAAACAAATACACTATCATTAAAATCCTAATGGATGCGCATAAACATATGTAATATTTCAGAAATATTACTGTTAATTATTGGAATTTTTACATAAAATGCGATTTAGTCCCTCTAGCAGCATGAGACATTTTCACTCCTGAGGTACACTCACACTGGATGAGACCATGCACATTTTGTTCCATAATGCAGCAATGCAGGCTGGCTGTTGGCATTTTTAATATTATGTGAGATGTGTCATCCTTGGTCTGCCTAGAAGAAGTGCTTTAATTCACTTACCGCAGGAGAAAGAACAGGAGTGAGAAGTATGACACAGAAGGAAAATTAAGAACGAGAAGACGACGCTGTGAAAATTGATTCTCGTTGAAGATGATTGCAATTGATTTACGTATAGCAGGAAAAAACGCATATTGAACACATGCACACACAAAATGTATTTATATATCATGGGTAAGAACCTCTCTGTAATTGCAATTACAATACGATACAAAATATGGCAGCACCGTGAGCATTACTTAACCCGAAAAACATACAATTACCAGTGCTATTTGTCTTGGCACATACATTCTCAACCATCTGTACCTTTCTCCCTTCATTAATCTACATCTATTCGATGCGTTTGCAATCAGGTTGTTTTGTGCACACAGTTTGTCAGAGCACCAAAAAGAGACGTTTCATGGTAGAGTAATGTTTAGAAGAGTGAATGCACATTTTAATGATTGACTGGCAGCCAAGCTGGTAAACAGATCTCTTGCTTACAATATGCGAAGAAAGATCTTTCAGTCTACGGTTTTCAACAATTGGCTTTTTAGCGAGACTCTTTCAGTCATTAGCTTGAGACTTTATCAGTCACATATTGACTATCATGGAGTATATTTCTGCCTCCAGTGTACCACTTGCATTAAGTTGCATTGAGGGCTAGTTCACAAGCTCTTTCACCACTCCTAGTGGCTTTCTACAACACTTCAGATTTGGGTCTCTTTTTCTTCCTATCTGTCCCACTGCCTGCCATACCCTCGTGTTCCTCCTTGAGGCTCCTCATTTTTTCACCTTTAATCTCGTCGTTTCCTCTATCACCCACTCACATTACTCCCTCCTGCCATTCCCTCTTTGCCCTTTATGCTCCTTGCTCACAACATCCACCACCTGTTCACTTTCCTCACGTCCAGCATTTTCTCACAGCAGATTCTCACAAGTTTCACTGAGACTGTATATTTTATTCAAAAGATAAGGAATATTGAAGGCTCCCATGCCTTCATTATATTCCTCTTTTCGTTTCAATGTCGAAAGAAGATTGAGTAGCAAAGAGTCATTTGTTATAGTCATTTCTTTCTGCGTCATGGTGTAGGAAATTGGGTTATTGGTCGTACAGGATGTGAGAGCTGCATAGCTAATAGGTTCACAATTTCCTCTTACTGGAAACCAAGCACCCCATTGTAGTGTTTGATTGTCTCAGTGTAGTGAAGCAGAGCACTCCAAGGCCTAATCAGGGGTGTGGGAAGGGCTAATAATCACCATTCGCTAGCCCACAATAATAACACTCAATAAATGATTGTCTAGTCAGTGCCTTTACTTTAGAAAAGAAAAAATGTATTACATGAACACTGCACATTAATTTGTGAAAACATAAATCAGGCAGATAGAAATACCTTAAATGACATTCTGCAATCAAATTTGACCATTAAATGGTCAAGATCCCCAAAATCACAGTTCCTGCTCACAGCTATATCAGATAGCACAATGACAATATAAGGGGGTACCACTCTAAATGAAACAGGTCTAATAGCTTTGTCAAAGTATCATCACTACAACATATAAGGCAAGCCTGTAAAAGGGTCACTACATTAAAAGACAATCTACAAATTAAAACTGTCATCATTTCACTGTAATCCATACCCATATGTAAATGCAGTAAAAAGTATAAATAAACCATTTCAACATTGATCAAAAATCATTGTCAGCATTATACCATCAATAAAACATTTGAAATTGGCATAACTTATCTGTGTCTTTATACACTTCCAACCACATAAAATACAGCCATAGAACCATCCCCTAGAAAACCCTGTGAACCCTGCTGACAGACAAAAGGTCTTGCCTAGAGAGTATTTTGGAATTAATAATGAAACTCCTGTGGGGTCATAAAGTTTGTGACAATGGAAAAAGTTTGTCAGTTTTTAGCAGTTACTGGGGGGGGCTGCTGTGCCTCCTGCAGCCCCCTATGACATTGTTGCTAATGTCTGTGTCCATTTTTAGACTACAAGAGGAAGAACAAATACAAACAAATTAAGTCTCACAGTGCATTGTGGGGTGCTCCCTCGCTGGTGTTTGCATAAACAATAAACAGCTTTGGCTCCTAATTTGTTTGGCATGGTGCAGGGACCCTGTCCTACATCTACAGGGCACCAAGACTTGTGATTCCTTTGGGGGTAGCATGGGGGGCCCAGCCCCAGTGGCCTCTGCCAGATTGTTACAATGACTGGGGTTGCTGTTCACTGGCACAGAAGCCAGGAACTGAGTTCTCCCCTGCCTGCTTTCTGTGGGCAGGGTGTTCCTGTCACGGACGCTGCCCAAATATCCCCGGGCATGGGCACAAGGATCAGGAGTGAGGCCACAACTGTTTGGGGCCCGGGATTGGGTCCAGGCACCTTTCTTCTCTTTTTGGGGGGGGTGCAATGATGTTCCCCCTCTTCCTTTCTTGTTTGGAACCCAGAATTGGGCTCCAGGGCCCATACTCTGTATGACCTGACCCAGAGGGTTTGGGATCCTTGAACCTCAAGAGTTCCCACCTCCAGGTGTTCCAGAGATGGGGGTCCAGGCCCCTCTCTTCTTTTCTGGGTGTGGCATGACAGTGCTCCCCCCCTCCTTTCTTGGCTGGGACCAGAAGATGTGATCCTGGGCCCACGCTGTGTATGAACCAGCCCAGGGGTTGAGATCCTTGGGCCTGAGAAAGGAGCCCCATGCAATCAGCTCCCTTGAAATTACTAAATAAATCTCATGCTGACCCCTTGGCACTGACCTGGACTCACGTGAACTAGATTTAATGGTGTTACTGGATTCCTTAACAATAACCTATGAATTATATAATTCTGCTCTTGGTGTTTTGTGATAATTTCAAATGATGGATGGTCCTTCACAGATCCACATAGGACAAGAAAGGTCTTGTGAGTACTTAACCATGATCATTGAAGTCCTAAGGCACTTCTTCTACTGGATGAAGGACAACTTTGTATGTCTCAATGAAAGTCTGATCATGGGTAACCATGCCATTCGGGAAATCCCTTTCATCTAGCTTGATAAAGATCAGTAATGGAGGACATCATATTCCTAACAAGAATAAGAATAATTCGTCCAAGGCTTCAACTGAACTAAAAATAGAATTGACAAGAGCATTACTCCTTCCCTGCCTTATTCAATAACATCATTTATTTACCAGCTAACAATTAGGAAAAACAGATTGTAGAGGGTCCAGAGCCAAGCAGAACCAGCAAATTTGTCCTTGGGAAAAACAGGAACATATAAAAAAAATATTAAAACAACTATTCAGTCTTTCTCTATAAAAAAGAATCAACTTCAAAGTGGTTTGCAAATGTTACAAATCGTTTTATGGAATATGCACAAATATCTCTTGATATTGTCTCCACATTGAGCTCCTGGGTATCCACTCAGATCAAACAGCACATATGAAATTAGCACGCTTAGCTTTCAAAAAGCAACATGGAATAAAACTAATGAGAGGGAAGGGAATCTCTCTATGGATTCATGAGTTCTGGAAACAAAATTTTTCACGGAAGCATTTGACCTCTAAAATCCATCATTTGATATACTTAAAAGTTATACTCTGAGAAGGAAAAACATGGATCCATAAGAACCTTATTTCGGAATCCCACAGCTTCATGATTGGTCCTTTTATCCTCCCTTGTACATGTCATTTATCCTCTCACCCTTCTATCCATTGTGCTCAGTCGTGGCTGGGGCGACATGTTGGTGTAGTAGGGATCATATAAATACATACATAAGTGGCTCAATAAGTAAATTAATCAATTAAATAATTATTAACAACAATTGAAAGACTTGTTTTAGGCCATAATATGATAATAATATGACTTGTTTTAGGCCATATGAAACATGAAAACCAGTGAGTGAACTTTTACTGTATGTCTCGTTCAAAGGAAGTGCAATAGGGGACATTCTAAAAAGCCAGATACCCTGGCTTTTGAACTAGTTTCAAATAAGAAAGTGCACAAGAAATTTGAACAGGACACAAATAATAAATACTGAATGCAGAAATCATAATCAGATGCCTTCCATACCACATTTATGTCTACATGTACGGTCTGCTTCACATCTACAGCCTCTTTTCAAGTGCTGCTCTAAGTCTGAAACTGAGCTAAAGTAGATTTCAGATTACCGGAAAAACTGATATTGGTGTGAGGGTGTGTCAACCATTTTGATATTACAAAAATTCCTGGGAGAACATGACTGGGCACAAATGTGTGGAAAGAGGAACACTGCATGTAATAACTAATGGTTAAAAATGTGGTCCTGCATTCCAAATAGGAAAACAAACAATCAGGAGGTAAACCTTCTGGAGAAATGCACAGCCTTCCAATAATTATATTTCCAGGGGAAGTTTTAACTCCTGGTGAAAGGAAGAAAAACTGTCATTGATTGAGGCTAAGTTTTTAGCAACTGAATGTGTTAGGTCATAGCTGTGCATGAAACATATAAGGATTATTAAAGAAATAATTATAAGGGTAAGCAGTAGTCACACAAATTGGAAGCAGCTGCTGTTGTTGCGATACAGGAGGAAAAGAAAAGTATGACGATGTTTGCACAAAATTGAAAAGTCAGATAGAGCAGAAATCTGCTTCTCAAATAGACAAATTTGCATAGATTCAGGTTCTAGAGGTAGGTAAACAACCTTCAATTTCTTCCAAAGTATTTATTTGGAACAGCCCTTTCATGAAGCAAATAGAGATATGACTTTCTGGACTAAAGCAAACAGAATTTACCATAGACTAAGCAGAGACATTGTTAGCCAGTTTACTGTGCATGAAATAAAAGTTGCCATTGCTACCTACAAAAAGGGTAAAGCAGCAGGGAACAATGGTCTGCTGACTGAGGTCAAGCAGATGTTTGCACCACTCACAGAAGACCTTTTATGGAAACGCTATTCTAGCGAGAGTGTTATCACAGATAAAATAGCAGACATGT
This sequence comes from Pleurodeles waltl, assembly GCF_031143425.1. Lineage (NCBI taxonomy): Eukaryota > Metazoa > Chordata > Amphibia > Caudata > Salamandridae > Pleurodeles > Pleurodeles waltl. The sequence continues at coordinate 705,552,914 of NC_090449.1, read as the reverse complement.
GTTGCAAAATTGATTAGGAGTCCCTGCTTCTTAAACTACCATAAGATATTCGGGAGTTAGGGCTACCAACAAACCACAAAAGATTCTACATTCCAATCTAGGAAAGCCTATTATTGATATTAAAGGCCAACTTGCCTGCTAGAAGAAACTCCCTCTAACCATAATAGACAGAATGGTAAAGTTCGTTAAACATGTGTAAAGATACATTCCGCCCAAGATTATCTTCTTATGTGGTGTATGTAGGAAGTTGGCTTTGTATATACTATATCAAAATGAGATATAGTGTGCACAGAGTCCAGGGGTTCCCCAGAGGCTTAACAGAGGCTAAAGTACATAATACTAATTCTCTCTTTTGTGGCAGTGTGGTTGAGCAGTTATGTTTATCAGAGGGTAGAGCAAAGCATTTGTTGCACACACACAGTCAAGAAACAGGGCATAAACTCAATGACTAATATCAATGTATTTATATGGGAAACAATATATTTGTTACTTTATTTCTAGAGCCAAAAAAGTCTTGTTACAGGTAAGTGCAATTGTAGGTATGTATCAAGCATATGTATCAAATGTAAGTTTGGCGAATAAAACGGTTTATAAGCAAGGAACACTTTTCACTTTCAGAAGTTGACAGTGCAATTTTCAGAACAGTTGCAGTTTTGAGGTAAGTACTCGAATTACGGTTTCAGCCTCTGGGGGTTAGGATGTCTACTGGTCGAGGTTCAAGATGACCCCCAAAAACACATCAGTAACACAGGGCCGCTCGGGTGCAGAGGTCAAGGTTTGTGCAGGATTTAAAATGGGATCCTATGAATACTGGGGCCACGTAGAAACAGATCTGCTGGCAGGTAAGTTCCTGTGACTTGGGAGGGCAGACCTGGGGGTTTAGGTGAGCACCTGGGGGGCCACAGGTTAGCACTAAACACACACCCTCAGCGGTAAAGGGGCAGCCGGGTGTACGATGCAAACACAGCATCGGGCTCCCAATGTTTTTTCAGGAGAAATACCCTCTTTCTGGAGAAAATTAACTGTAGCCCCCATACTCAAGAAAGGTGACTGAGAAGATCCAGCATGTTACCATCGAATTTCTCTTTCAGACTTCTTAGACAAGTTCCTAGGAAGGGTGATTCTCCAGTAACTGGAAGATTGGGCTGAAGAGAAAGGTATTTTCTCTGATTCTCAGTTTGGTTTTAAATGGGGTGGGAGTACCGTGGAGTAGTCCCTCAACTTGTTTCTGATCACAGGAAAATATTTTAAGATCATGAACGACTCTTTCCATCTTGCCTTTATGGATCATTCCAGTGCTTTTGATCTGGTGGACAGGGGTAGTCTGTAGGACGTAATGACAAAAGCAGAGAGGGATAATTATTTGATCTAAGATCTCAAACATTTAAAGGAGGACACCCTGGCTAAAGTCGATTATGACCCGATGGGGAATGTAACTCTAGTTTTAAGGTTCACAAAGGGGTTAGATAGGGTTGCATTTCAGCCCTCTTTCTTCATCTCTTTTATATAAATGTACTTGATCAATTTTTAGACGGTAAGGGAAGGCTTACTGAGGATTTGGACCCGAGCGGTGCCTGTGTTACTTTACACAGTTGATGCAGTGTTTTCATCCTGGAGTGTGAATAGACTTCAGATATTGGGGGAACTGAAATTAAGGGCTAATCATAAGAAATCTTTTGTTATGACTTTTGGCAGGGAAGGTACTCTTTCCCATAGATTTTCCATCAACAAGTCTCTTATCACCAAAGTCCCAAATTTGAAATATCTTGATATTATACTAGACTTAAATTTTAAATGGGTGAAGCTCCTGGTCCAGAGAAGGTTTAGGATGGGAAATGCGACTGATGTTGTTTTCAAATTTGCTGAGAGGTTTAAAAGCCAGTTTGTGAACTAATTTCCTTTTACAAGTCTAAACGGCTCTCACTGAGCATGGATGGAGCTGGAGTCTGGGGGTATGTGGAATGGGATCCCTTGCCAATTGCCGAGAATACATTTCTTGTCATGTTGCAGGTGTTACCTAGTGTACTGCCAATATTATAGCCTATTCAGAGGTTGGACTACCGTACATAGAGGATATGATCCATCTAGGGTCACTCCTACTCTGGGCAAAAGTATGATGTTCCCCGTACACAACAGTTTCCCACTTAGTCTTGAATCATTACATTAAACTGGATCATGGGGAGAGAATTGCTTGGCTAGCTTACATTAGAAAATAATTTTTTAGAACTCAGCATTCTGCATTTGTTTCATTCACCTGAGGAAATTGATGCCAACTCAAGGATTCTGATCCAAATCATTGTCCAGAAAAACAGGGATTTGAAACAGGCCAATATGTCCATGCTTAGAGACACAGTTCATCCCTTTTTATCCCCTTCTGTGCCCAGGACGCAATGGTTACGTCCTCAGGCACAGTGCTGCTGTGCCCAGGACGTAACTATTACGTCCTGGGCACACAGCACAGAGGGAGCGCTAGCGCTCCCTCTGTGGGGTTCCTCCCCACCCCCCCAAGGCTGGGATGGAAGCCCTTCCCCTTCCACCCACGACCCCCCACCCCTGTGACGTCAGCGCGCAATTGCGCCCTGTTTGTCACAGGGCCTCCTCCCATCGCGCTGGAAGCTCACCTTCCAGCGCGATCAGAAGAGAAATGCTTTGCATGGAGGGGCAAATTGTATTTTGGCCATTTCTGCCCGCTTTGGGAGCAGATCGGCCGATTTCAGGTCAATCTGCCACCAAGGGGTCAGAAACCACTAGGCACCAGGGATCTTTTTTCATGCGCTGTCACGCAAGGGGAGCGACCCCGTAGGAAACGGTCGCTCCCCGGGGGGGGGGGATTTATTTTAGGTCATTTCGGCCTATTGTTATTAGGCCGATCAGCCCCCGGGGGGGGCAGAAACCTCTAGGCGCCAGGGCTAATTTTTAGTTTGTGTTTTTTTTCTTTATTTTTTTTAGAGATGGGGAGCGACCCTTAAGGCAAGGGTCGCTCCCCTGGAGGGGCAAATTGTATTTAGGCCATTTCTGCCCACTTTGGGGGCAGATCGGCCGATTTTAGGTCAATCTGCCCCAAAGGGGGCAGAAACCACTAGGCACCAGGGATCTTTTTTTTTTCGCCGTCACGCAAGGGGAGCGACCCCGTAGGCAAGGATCGTTCCCCAGGGGGGCTGGTGGGGCAACTTTATTTTAGGCCATTTCTGCCCTCCTGGGGGCAGATCGGCCTATTGTTATTAGGCCGATCTGCCCCCGGGGGGGCAGAAACCTTTAGACGCCAGGGCAATTTTTTATTTTTTTATTTTTTTTTAGATGGGGAGCGACCCCTTAGGCAAGGGTCGCTCCCCTGAAAGGGCAAATTGTATTTAGGCCATTGCTGCCCGCTTTGGGGGCAGATCGGCTAATTTTAGGTCAATCTGCCCCAAAGGGGGCAGAAACCATTCGGCACCTGGGATCTTTTTTTTTGCGCCGTCACGCAAGGGGAGCGACCCCGCAGGCAAGGATCGCTCCCCAGGGGGGTGGGGGGACAAATTTATTTTAGTTCATTTCTGCCCCCCCAGGGCCGGCTGAACTAGAGGCCAAAATCCACAGGTAGGCACTTTTCAAAAAACCCCTGTGTTTTCTGTCAAAAAATGGGATGTGTCCACGTTGTGTTTTGGGGCATTTACTGTCACGGGTGCTAGGCCTACCCACACAAATGAGGTATAATTTTTATCGGGAGACTTGGGGGAACACTGGGTGGAAGGAAATTTGTGGCTCCTCTCAGATTCCAGAACTTTCTGTCACCGAAATTTGAGGAAAATGTGTGTTTTTAGCCAAAGTTTGAGGTTTGCAAAGGATTCTGGGTAACAGAACCTGGTCAGAGCCCCACAAGTCACCCAATCTTGGATTCCCCTAGGTCTCTAGTTTAAAAAAATGCACAGGTTTGGTAGGTTTTCCCAGGTGCCGGCTGAGCTAGGGGCCAAAATCTACAGGTAGGCACTTTGCAAAAAACACCTCTGTTTTCTGTCAAAAAATGGGATGTGTCCACGTTGTGTTTTGGGCCATTTCCTTTCGTGGGCGCTAGGCCTACCCACACAAGTGAGGTACCATTTTTATTGGGAGACTTGGGGGAACGCTGGGTGGAAGGAAATGTGTGGCTCCTCTCAGATTCCAGAACTTTCTGTCACCAAAATGTGAGGAAAATGTGTTTCTTTAGCCAAATTGTGAGGTTTGCAAAGGATTCTGGGTAACAAAACCTGGTCAGAGCCCCACAAGTCACCCCATCTTGGATTCCCCTCGGTCTCTAGTTTTAAGAAATGCACAGGTTTGGTAGGTTTCCCTAGGTGCCGGCTGAGATAGAGGCCAAAATCTACAGGTAGGCACTTTGCAAAAAACACCTCTGTTTTCTGTAAAAAAATGGGATGTGTCCACGTTGTGTTTTGGGGCCTTTCCTGCCGCGGGCGCTAGGCCTACCCACACAAGTGAGGTATCATTTTTATCGGGAGACTTGAGGGAACATAGAATAGCAAAACAAGTGTTATTGCCCCTTGTCTTTCTCTACATTTTTTCCTTCCAAATATAAGAGAGTGTGTAAAAAAGACGTCTATTTGAGAAATGCCCTGTAATTCACATGCTAGTATGTGCACCCCTGAATTCAGAGATGTGCAAATAACCACCGCTCCTCAAAACCTTATCTTTAGCCCATTTTGGAAATGTAAAGGTTTTCTTGATACCTATTTTTCACTCTTCATATTTCATTTCAGCAAATGAATTGCTGTATACCCTGTATAGAATGAAAACCAACTGCAGGGTGCAGCTCATTTATTGGCTCTGGGTACCTAGGGTTCTTGATGAACCTACATGCCCTATATATCCCCGCAACCAGAAGAGTCCAGCAGACGTAATGGTTAAAAAATCTGACATCGCAGGAAAAAGTTACAGAGTAAAACATAAAGAAAAATGGCTGTTGTTTTCAGCTCAATTTCAATATTTTTTTATTTCAGCTGTTATTGTCTGTAGGAAAACCTTGTAGGATCTACACAAATGACCTCTTGCTGAATTCAGAATTTTGTCTACTTTTCAGAAATGTTTAGCTTTCCGGGATCCAGCATTGGTTTCACACCCATTCCTGTCACTAACTGGAAGGAGGCCGAAAGCACCAAAAATAGTAAAAATGGGGTATGTCCCAGTAAAATGCCAAATTTGTGTTGAAAAATGTGGTTTTCTGATTCAAGTCTGCCCGTTCCTGAAAGGTGGGAAGATGGTGATTTTAGCATCTTTGTTGATGCCATTTTCAGGGAAAAAACCACAAGCCTTCTTCGGCAGCCCTTTTTTCCAATTTTTTTGAATAAAACTAAATTTTCACTGTATTTTGGCTAATTGCTTGGTCTCCTCCAGGGGAAACCACAAACTCTGGGTACCATAAAAAGGACGCAAATTTGGCGTGGATAGCTTATGTGGACAAAAAGTTATGAAGGCCTAAGCGCAAACCACCCCAAATAGCCTAAAAAGGGCTCAGCACTAGGGGGGGGGGAAGGTCCAGCAGCTAAGAGGTTAAATGTTCATCTTACTGTGTTTTGTATCTTGTATTTATTCTGTTTTTAACTGATTGTTGCTCACTGTTTTATGTCTTTTTATGGCTGAACTCAGCCGAATAAAGTACTTGACTGACACACTTACTGATATTTACAGTTGCTAAGGCTGATCCAGCTTTAAAAAAACAATGTGTATGGCTAAAAGAGCTATAACTGTAGACATTCTGGCACACATTTGGCCTCCTATTATGTATAATATGTATGGGCCTGATTCATGAAGATAAGTTACACTTTCTGACTAAGTTTACAACTTTCGGTATTCACAAAGTCAAAGTGTAAAGTTACGGCATAAGTGTCAGTTACATGTCTACACCACCGGAGTAAAACAATTGTATTACTCCTGTGTGGGTGTTAATGCCCCTCCCTAAACCGTTCCCTAAACCCCTCTAACTCTTCCCTCATCCCTTCCCTTTTAGAAGTAAGTCTGCCCCATTTCCCACCCACTCCCTCCATTCCCTCCCACATTTATTACTTAAACATGTACTCAGATGTGTACATAGGAGGAGATCTCTGCCCATAATATGGGCAGTGAGGAGATGTAAAACTCCACACATAGTTTGTGAATTGCAATTTGTAGTACATTTTGCAATAAGGCCCGATGATTTTTGAAAAAATCTGGTTAAATAAAGAGACACCAAATACATATATAACCATCACAGTTATAAATAAGCTTAAAGAATTGTTCCCTTCATTGAAATTCCTCAATTGAAGCCATGCATGCAAAAGATAGTGGATTCAATAATATGCATTATATCATCATTTCTAGTACTTTTAAGGGTACACATCAATGTTTGCTGGACTGGACAGTGCTACAGGATGCAAGCAATAAGACCTTTCGGGGTATACTACACAGGGTAACTCAGCTTGGATTAAAACCTTAAACCGAGGAGAGAATCAGATGTTATACAGAGTACTCTTGTAGCAGTCTTCAGCATGAACTGGCCAAAATATACAAGAACGTCCTTGGCATATGAAAAATGAAGCATGGATCCACCTTTGGAAAGTGTGATGGAAGGGGTGCCTGGCTATCTGATGTGATATGGTGTGAAGGTTACATAGTTTGCTTTTGCGTAATTCTGCAAAAAGATGCAAAATTATATGGAGATTATGTGAAATGCAAAGCTGGCAAAAAAACACGCCCTGCAAAGACCAGTTACTCACTTTCTGAATGATCACATCATTCCCCCTACTCTGTACCAACATTTTGATATGTGACATAACAGCATAATTGTTTTGAATTTCACCTAATATGCGTAACATGAAATTTAAAAGATTACATGAGATTATGCTGGCATAATGAAAACTTAATCTGGGGCTACTTTTACACAGCAGCATACAATCAGCTTGGTTTAATTGAAACCACTTATATACCATTATCCGGTTTTACTGGTCCCCATTAAGGAGATGTAAGCTCAGATCAAAGCTGTTTGCATTCTAGATAAGATAACTCTTAATGGAAAAAGGTAAAAAGGACAAGAAAGCCAGCAAAGTCTGATTAATAACATATAATTAGATTACAATCTGTTCTCAGGTACAAACCTGAGAACAAGTTGTTTGGAAGAACCCTGAAATTGCTGCATATCGGCTAACACAGCTGACGTTGTACATGCAATGCAATGCCCCTGTTGTGTAGACCCAGCAGGGTCTTTTTGTTGCCTTGATTTTCTAAAAGGATACTTTACTCAAAATACTATAACAGACGATGAAAAGTGTTAATTGTCAGTCATGTGCTGGTTGGGAACCTGCTACTGTGTCACAATAAATACTTTGGGGGTCATTCCGACCCTGGCGGTCCAAGACCGCCAGGGCCGGGGACCACGGAAGCACCGCCAACAGGCTGGCGGTGCTTCCCAGTCCATTCTGAACGCGGCGGTAAAGCCGCGGTCAGAAAAGGGGATCCGGCGGTTTCCCGCCGGATTTCCCCTGCATGGGCTGAATCTCCATGGTGGTGCTGCAAGCAGCGCCGCCATGGAGATTCCGACCCCCTTCCCGCCATCCTGTTTCTGGCGGTTTTTACTGCCAGGAACAGGATGGCGGGAGCGGGTGTCGTGGGGCCCCTGGGTGCTCCTGCACTGCCCATGCCACTGGCATGGGCAGTGCAGGGGCCCCCTAACAGGGCCCCATAAATATTTTCACTGTCTGCTTAGCAGACAGTGAAAATCGCGACGGGTGCAACTGCACCCGTTGCACCCCTGCAACTCCGCCGGCTCCATTCGGAGCCGGCTTCCTTGTTGCAGGGCCTTTCCCGCTGGGCCGGCGGGCGCTCTTTTGGCGGTCGCCCGCCGGCCCAGCGGGAAAGCCAGAATGGCCGCCGGCGGTAACCGCATGGCATGGGCAGTGCAGGGGCCCCCTAACAGGGCCCCATAAATATTTTCACTGTCTGCTTAGCAGACAGTGAAAATCGCGACGGGTGCAACTGCACCCGTTGCACCCCTGCAACTCCGCCGGCTCCATTCGGAGCCGGCTTCCTTGTTGCAGGGCCTTTCCCGCTGGGCCGGCGGGCGCTCTTTTGGCGGTCGCCCGCCGGCCCAGCGGGAAAGCCAGAATGGCCGCCGGCGGTAACCGCATGGCGGGCGGCTACAACCGCCCGCCGCGGTCAGAATGACCGCCTTTATGTTTTTAGAAATTGAAGGCATGATTTTCAAAGATAAACTTACACTTTTGTGTAAGTTTACGATTTTTTTAATTCACAAAGGAATTATACAAGTAGTGTCTTTACGACTGCCTATCATTTTATGTACAGAGCCTCCGCCTTGATTGCGGAGACTCCATGCCCCTGGGTGTTTCATAAGCAAGAGGGTGATGATGTCAATATTTCCAGAGTCTTTTATAAATATCAAGTGCAAACTTGTCAAAAAGACCACAAACATCAAGCAAATGAGGATGAGGGTGATTTCCATTTGACTAATTAAGAAGTAACAAAGTAACACCAAATCATTAAGGAAGGAATGCGTTATATGCTGGATTGTACAACAATTACACAATTTTCTTCCTCTGCCTGTATGAGTGGGCAACTACAATCCAGCAAAATGCGGTCCTAATGTCCAGCCATATCTCATTGTCCACAGTCCGCAAGGATGACCTAGGTTCAGAGGCCGGATTACACTAATTGCATACAAGACATTGTGTGCTGCCTTTCAGAAGAGAGAGATTATGCTGGTGCTAGGATCATTGAATAAAGAGCACACTATTTTTTATATAACTGTTATTTTAGTGCACCAGCTATTTTGATGTCAGCTTCTGCTAGGGAATCTTCTTATGAATCATAATTAGTAGATGACTATAGCAGGTATTTTTTAGACAACATTTCATCACATTTACAAAACACTCAGCTGATGGTGGTTTGTTTCTTATTAGGCATAGCAGATGAATGACACATTGTTCAGTTAATGAGCTTGCACAAAACAAGTAAAGCAGCCATCAATGGCAGTGGAGACTGTTCATCCTAATAATTATGTCCAAGTTCAGTAACATCCATGGCATTATTTATCGCTGTACTCACCCATTACACAGTGTACAACCCAATTGAAGCAAACACGTGAACAAATGTCTCAGGTTAATCAATGAAGATAGAGTTTAGCAAGAACAAATTGTAAATAATGTAAATAGGAAATGAAGTTCAGTTTCCAGACTACTAAAGTAATTCTCATTAAAATAAATAAAAGTGGATAATTTCAAATTTAAAGTGAAAAATGTAATGTACACAGTACATGAGATGATGTAGCCTTATTAAATGTGGAATTCCTATTTATGTTCTAATTATTGTAATAATTCATAAAATATAAATGCAAAAAAGTATCAACACTACTCACAATTAAACGTATATATACCTTATATGAATGGAAATACAAACACAGAGGTGCCAGCGATGGTAATTTACCAACCTGATGCCACTTTTTAGAAAAGCCCATGCCAAGCAAGGGAACTTTAGTATTTAGCATTTCATCATTTCATTTGATAGGAGATTAACATACAACAGAAAGATCCTATTTAAGTGAACGCTCAGTAGGAACACAGGGGTTAAATGTCCTGCATACATAATAGTGTTATTACATGCTTAGGCCATTAAGGGACAGATGTAGGAATATATGATTTTGCGACTCGGAAATTGCGAGTCGGAGAAACTTGCAATTTGCGATTTGCAAAAGTGTATGCAGAATGGTGTCAATAACACCATCTGCGAATCGCAAGGGGGCCGCAAAGACCCACCTTATTAATATTAATGAGGTGGGTCGCAATTTGCGACCCTCTTGCGATTCCCTGCACTCACAGACATGGTGGCCTGCTGGAGACAGCAGACCTCCATGTCTGTGACTGCTTTTTTAATAAAGCATTTTTTTTTTGTATTGCAGCCCGTTTTCCTTAAAGGAAAACGAGTTGCAATACAAAAGAAAAAATGAAACCATTTGGTTTCATTTTTTCAGAGTAGGCAGTGGTCCATTGGAGTCCATTGGACCACTGCCTGCTCTGAAAAAATAATGTTGGTGACATTCACAAAAGGAGTTAGCACCCACTTGACATGGGTGCTAACTGCGAATTGGTTTGCGACTGCATTCGCACCCATTCCTATTTGCGAGTCACATTCCCATTTTGCGAGTCGGTACTGACTCGCAAAATGGGAATGTGCATCGAGATGCGCGTTTTACATGGCGCAAACTGCGAATTTTCGCAGTTTGCACCATGCAAAACGCTTTGTACATCTGGCCCTAAATGCTGAGGTCTTTACCCCGGTGCTAAGTACTTTTGTGATATTTGGGTATAACTTTGGTCCACAAAAAATACCCAGGCTTATGTTGGTCCTTTTACCCCACATGTAGGGGATTCTAAAAGTGTCATAGGTGTGTAGATTCTACTAGTGGGACCTGAGGAAATAGTCAAAATGTATACATTTTTCAAAAAAACGGTATGCAAAAAACTGAGTGCCGTTTTTTTTAATAAAAATTGCATCAACACAACTTTTGCTGTGGTACTATCACCCTCTACCCAGCTATCAGGAAGGGGTTGTAAAAAAATATTTTATTCACCACAATTTTTCCAATTCATTCTTCTAAGCGGTTGTCAATGATTTCTACATATGCAGTTTTGACCTGTTTGCAGATTTCGGGGAGAATAGGGAACCTAGAAAGCATTTCATTTCTGTTAATTAGACAAAATTCAGTATGCAGCAAGTGGCCGTTGGTGTAGTTCACTTGTGGTTTTCCAAAATAACCAATCTTTGGAATTAAAAACTGAACTAAAAACAGAAATAGATGACAATGATTTTAAGAGTATTTTTGTCCCATGACCGATCTATAAAAGTAATATAATGTTACATCCATATAACTCTTTCCGTCACAGGAATTTATAGAGTTCATTGGTTGTCTGAAAACCTGCAATATCCAGGGCCATTAACTGAGGTGCAGCTTAACATGACTCTTCATTTTGCACCAGCCATTCAGTAACTCTAAGGTAAAATCTTATGAACAAAAAACAGGTATCAAGAAAGGTTTTAATTTTTTAAATAAGACACAGAATCTGAGATCAGAAAAAGTGATTATTCATACAAATTTTAATAACATTTGATTCTTGGGACGTTTTTCAAATTTATTTTTTTCCTGCACACTGACTTACATTTGGAAGCGCACAGTGAAGAGTAATTCAATAGATAATACCATGTTCTACTATTCTGTTTTCCCAACTTCTCCTAATAGAAATGGCACCCTACTTGTATGGGTGGGCATACCAGTGACAACAGGAAAGATCACAAAATAAAACATGAAGAAATCAATACTTTTTCCTTGGAAATTCAATCTTTCTGGGGATGTGGTAGCTGCTGTATTTGGTATAAGGTTGGGTCAGTAACCAGAGAAATCCAATGACATTTCTAGAAACTAGATGCTGGAGGGTAGTCCAGAAATGTATGATGTACTTGCATCCCACTTTTTTCTTACTAATAAAGCTTCAGATGTACTAACTGATAGTTTGTCAACCACTTCTGAAAGTTTTCTACTCTTTTAATAATTTATTATAGCACCTACTGCTGGTATAGTAGCTTCAAATATGTCCTCTACTAATTGTGTTCCTTCATTTACAACACATGTATATCTATGTGCAAGTGTCATTGTTAATGCATCTAGGCTCTATACAGTTTACATTTTCAGAAAAAGCCAGCCCAAGTACCAAATACCCTCTCAGTCAGCACCTAATCTAACATGGACATTCTCACCACATACAAAAAAAACTTCAGCTATAGTTGAGTTGTCCCCCTTTAATATCTACCACAAACACCATGATTATTCAAAAACATTTTCACAATTACTATTCCTACAAGTCTCTCTTTGCTTTGTATTCTTCTTTGAAAAACACACACTTTTCCTCTGTGTCTTCTCTAGCTTGAGTCTTGGAATCAACATTTTCTTTCTATACTCATCTTCTTTTCACCACACCTTCTTCAAAATGTCTTCATTCTTTTTAACACTATGTGCAAAATGCATTCTTTGCGCCTCTAACATCATATTAAAGATTTTGTCTAATGGAATTATTAAGCAGGTTATATTCTTTTTGTATGCCTTGACAGTGTCTATAGAAAGGAAAGGTCTGAAATAATGCAAAGCTGTTTCCATTTCTCTTGCTTATGGGCATAGATCCATGCTTTTCAGTAAAGGTACTTTTGAAAGAATCATATCAAAGTTAGAATAATAGTATTCAAAATGTCACTGCATATTAAATAAGCTAAGTAGAATACTGCATGACATAGCATATGAAAATGGAATGTGATGGTATGCCACCTACTCATCAGCCCATGAATATAGATGTGCACACACATAACAATCCTTTACCTTTATAATGAATGTTTACTCTAGAACTAATCTTGAATAAAAATGTGTTGAATAATCTTTCATGTAATCTACAATTGAAGATTTTAACTCATCCTCTTCTATATCAGGTTTAGAAGTCATGTTAGCAAATGAAAATCCAGATTCCTCTGTCTCGGGTTAAGTGTATCAATAATAATATTGCTATGGCTAGCAAGACTATCAATAAAATTATACTACCTATAATACATCTATTTCTGGTTAGAACACATTTGTCTACAGTCAGATCTTTCAAAAGAAATGTGTAACAGGAAAGTCAGTGTCTTTATTTTATTGCACAAACAGTTTTGATTTCTCTTCTTTTCTTGTTGCAGTTCAAGTTAGTTCTTGCATCTTTATTTACAGCAATCTTCATATAGGCTTCCTTAACTATACTCCGTGTTCTTCTAATGTTACCCTTCTACTGCCGCCTAGGGCCTAGGTATTCTTCTTAATTCTTTTTGACAAATGTTCAGTATTGTTTTTTGTTTTAAGACAATCAACACAGTTCATTCAATGCATTTTCAGTAACTTTCCCTAACTGTAATCAGGACAAACTCAAGGTGGCTCATGTAGTTTTTTGTTCCAGTCAAGCAAAGCTGATGTAGAAACGTTTAGCACTTGGTTCATATAATAGTCCATTCAGTTGCTGAATATCGTTGACAAGGTATTCTAGCTCTTTTGGAATTTCTTAGTGTATGTTGATCTCCTTCTGTGTCATTTATACAGCTTGAAGTTGTCTCCTCAACCATTGTTGGTGGTATGGGTCCAATTGACACACCTGATCTCAGTTTCTTTCGTCTTTGTCTGCCTAGCACTATGGGTGTCTCTTTCAGTTCTTAGTTAGGTGCTTGTTCCTTGTGGATCCTCTTGTTGCTCTGAAGGTATCTCAACTGTCACGTCAGTTTTAGTTCTTGCCTCTTCACCTTTCCACCAAGAGCTCCGATGCCACTCTGTGAGATATTCGACAATTAGATTTCTTCACATGTTTGCAGTTCTTCACCCCTTTTATCTTCTGGATGTTCTGCACCATGAACTTGTGTGACTTGCACAATATGTGGTGGCACATTCACCAGTGTTCTAGGTTTGAGCTTATAGAACACTATTTCTTCATACCGATATCTGGTTCTGTGGGTAAGCTTCAACCTTTCAAGACACAGAACGCACCACATCAGTCAATCATTTCTACTTATTGAGTACCTTGTCATCTTTTATTGTTGATAAGTGCATTTGCAGGTATAGCGGACTTGGCATTGCTCTCCCCATAAGGATTTCAAAAGGGGATAGCCCTTTCTTTCTGTCAGGTGCACTTCAAATGCTCATCAGCACCAAATGCAAAGCATCAGACCATTTTGGTAAAGTGGATGCACTGACTTTTGCCAATCGGGACTTGATTGTGCCATTGATTTGCTCTACAATGCCAGACGATTTAGGTCAGTAGCTACAAAACAAATTTCACTCCACTTGTAGTGCTGCACACAACATCTTAATGATCTCACTGTTAAAGTGAGTTCCTCAATTTGACTCCAGTAAAACCAGTAATCTGTACCTTGGTACCAGTTTGCTTAGCAACAGTTTAGCTACAGTTAAATTGGCATCTCTCCTTATTGGGCAGGCTTCCATCCATTGAGAAAAAATGTATACAATAACAAGGATGGGTGTATCTCAGCTCATTGCAAACAGGCATCTCAATAAAATCTATCTGCAGCGTGTTCAAGGGACTACCTCATCTCCTTACGTAACTCAATGTAATTGGTGTTTCTTTCCAACATTCATTCTCTTGACATTTAAAACAATGTTGATACAATTCTCCTTCTGAGCCGTAAATCTGAGATTGAACCAATTTGGTCTAAAGGACCTAACCATCGCATCCCTACCTAAAGGTGTTGTCCCAAGAATGTGCTGTGTCATGAGAGATAACCTGTCATGCAAAATTGGTCTCCCATCTGCTGAAACCCAAATGCCATTTCATATTTTCCACATCCCGCTCTGATCCAACCCTGCTGTTCTGCTTCAGTAACATTTTCTTTCAAGTCTTTCAGTTCTTTCCATGTGTCAGCTATGGACATCAACATTGAAATGACAGTGAGCTCTTGAGACTCATCTGTGAATGTTCCATTAAATATAAAGTCCACATTTGCACAATAGTGTGCCACTTCATATGCATATCTTTTGCAGACTGTGACTAACCGTTGTCACTCCTGTGTGCTGCACATTTTACAACAGCAATTTCAGTACAGAATTGTAAGGTCTCAAATAGTCTTCTCACATAATCAGCATTCTTAATTGGATAGTCAGACGAGGTAATGAAACCTCCTTGTGACCATAACTGTCCAAAGTCATGGATCACAACAAAGCTATATTGACTATCTGTAGAAATAGCGCATAAATCAAGAGGACAGTAATCCACCCCAGTCTTGTTACCAGAGTCTCATGTGTGCTGTCTTGGAAACTCTCCACTACTAATTACCACCAGCTCCATATATGATCTTCTATAGAGGGACATAGTAGGTAACATCATTGGGTTCTGCCTCTGGGTAGTAGCTTCTCCAGGTGAGTGACAGCTCCATTAGGAGGGAGATTATCTGGAAAAAGATACTGGTGGGATCTGTGCAAATAGAGTAAAATGACCTCTTATAGCCATAAAAAGCATTTTTGATGTGAAAAGGGAAATGGGGTAGATTAAAAACAGGTGTTTGGACATATTAACAATTGTTAGCATCACAGAAACTGGCGAACATGTTTTGGCCAAATATGCCTCTCTTGGTCGGTTCGACTTCATCAGGACCTTATTGATCAAATCTCTGTTAGTTAATGAGAAAACTGTGCTGTGCGCAAGTATGTATAGTCACTTACAGGTCTTTGCTATTCTTATTTAATGGATCTTTTTGTCAAGGGCACGATTGTTGCCTGTAACTTTAAGAAATATAAACAAACACACAGAGGTCAGTGCATAAAACTTATTTGTATGAGTTCTTATTCTCACCCATGACCACCTCCATTTCATGCCCAATGTGTCGCTAAGTGAAGCTCACTCCATCCGAGCAGGGTGTTTGCTGCTTCAACTTAAAGGATATCTTCTTATGGGGAAAATAGCCAGACTTTATCTACAGACAAATCAGTGCACTGGCTGAGGATTTACATGCGGTAAAGTTACTACAAACTGAGGTTACCTTCTAAGTTACCTCAATGTCATGGTGCAAGTAAGATGGATCTGTTTTTTTAAATAAAAAAAACAGAAGGGTGATTACCTTAAACATGGTGAGTGCTTTGCTGGTTACCTCATCGCAAATTAGGATCTACCTCATAAGCTGTCGGTAAAGGAGAGGATCTTGTCATAAACTAGTGAATAAATATATAAGGAGAGCACTTTCACATGGCTCTCAGTGGTTGATCTAAACCACAAGCTAGGCAGTAGTGGCTAGGCATTAGTGTAGTATAGCTTGCATTTGATATGGTCCCCCACTTACTTGTTAGTGCAAGATCCTACATCGCGTGTGCCTACAGTGTTCTCCCGGTCCTGAATCTTAACTGAAGCCTGTGCTACCACATTTTAAATAGGTGACCCTTACAGTAAATATTTCCAAGTGGACCCCAGTGTTTCATGGTGGAGGTGCTTCTGCAAGTGGAAATTGTACACATATAATGACATGGATAGTGTCTGTAAGTATAGCTGTTCAAAGGAGCTCGAAGATATAATGAAGTACATGTGTACTGACTAAATCTGCTCACCTATTTCATGGACACGGTTTCTATACTTGCATTAAATGACAATTAGTTTTCTGTATTATTTTGCTTCTGTAGACATTTACTTCCCATCTGCCAAATGCTAATCAGTGCTTGCCAATCATGACAGAGGTTAAGTGTGGAGTTATGAAGAAAAGACAGAGGCCCGCATTATGAACTTGGTGGTAATCACCACCGACTGCCGTGGTGACGGTGAACAGAAGACCGCCAGTGGGGGTGGACTGCACACAGCCAAATAATGATGCCAAAAAGTTAAACCTCCAAAAATCCTGCAACCTCCACCACCGCCCGGGCATACAACGGCGGAAAGGCAGTGCACCCCACTCCACCACTGCCAAGCAGACAAATACTCTGCCCACCAAACAATGATGCACAAATCAGCGTGGCAGATAGTGAATGCCGAATGACCATTGGCGCTAAGGACTGCCACGGCCAGTAATGTGATCCACCAACAACAAATGCACACATGGGCAAGTCTGAAACCCACACACCTGACTCACAGCTGCAAAAATATAACACACTCACATATACACCCCACAATCCTTTGCATCGCCAATAGCACAACTGAGATTGACAACACAACATGCATACACTGAACCCAATATCACACAAGTCACACACACAAATGCGCCACCAAAACACATACATACCCCAAACACCATCACAAGCCACACACACAACCACACATCAGCACCCTCATCAATGCACCTGCAACGCACCACCCACAACAAACACCATGGCACCCCCCCTTCACAGATAGGGAGCTAAGGACAATGGTGGATGAAATACTCAGGGTCGAGCCACAACTATTCGGGCACAGGTGCAGCAGACTCCTGTGGCCAGGAAGATGGAGCTATGGCAGCAGATAGTCAACAAGTTCAACACAGTGGGAAACAGTCCACGCACAAGGGATGACATCCGGAAGAGATGGAACGACCTGCACAGGAAGGTTTGGTCAATGGCATCCAGGCACAACATCGCAGTACAGAAGATTGGTCTTGGTCCCCAAACCTACTCCCCCCGAAGACACTGACTGGGAGGAGAAGGTCCTGGCTATCCTGCACCCGGAGGGCCTCACCGAACTCACTGGAGGACTGGACTCGGGTAAGTCAACTACAACACCTAACAGTTACCCTACCTCACCCCATCCCTCTCACTACCACCAGGACCCCCTCCCCTACCCAGCCCACAGCACCCACATCCTAGTTCCCAGCTTGCCCACAATCCCACAGACAGAGCTCCACCCAGCCCCCTGTGCACAGTCACCTACCCCTCCATGGACTCACAGTGGCACTACAGCACCCACAATGCACCTCCAGCCCCCACATAAAATGCAACTAAATGTACATGAAGGGACCTTGCATGCGACAACAGGGGAATAAAACCATCAAATAGCTCAGAGCAGTGCAGCAATTGCCGATAAAGTACCTGACACCCACCTGTCTATTCCCCCACACACAGGCATCACCACCCATGCCACCTGGACGGAGATGTCAACGAGTGCCAGCCCTCCACCTGAAGACAGAGGCCCCACTCAGTAGAGTGCAGAGAGATGTCTAGAAATAGAGGAACTCCCTGGCCCATCACACAATCCTGGGCTTTTACCCTCCAGAAGACCCACCCAGGACACCCCTGATACCCCTACCACCCAGCCACCATCATCAGCACTGGCCAAACTACCCCACACCAGTGTCTCCCAGCCATGGACTGGCTGCTCACATGTACAGAGGCCAGAGTCTCCACCCACCAACAAGCAGGATGATGAAGGGCCAACTGCATGTGGAACTACTAGACCTATGCAAGGGACATATGTTAAAAAAGGGTAATTTAAGACTTTGGAAGTACTTTTAATTCTAAAGTTGAATTTGGACATAGTGTTATTTTAAAAGCAGCCTGCAAGGCAAGGCTGGCTTTAAAATTACAGCAGGCATCACAGCAGTGCACACTAAAGTGCATTAAACCTAATTGGCCTCTAAACCCACATGCCCTATTACACATTATGCAAAACACACTGTTTTCTCATATGGACACAATATACCCTTGTGGGACTCAACGCCTTGCTAAGACCTTCTCTCAAAACACAAATGAGAATAAGAACTGGCTTTCCTTATGCCAGGGAATTGAGAAGAAAGCTTGACAAAGACCCACAACAGTGAACTATTTTACTGTGCACTGAATGTGATACAGAATGGTAGCTGGATTCCACAGGACAACATGGGATTACAATGCCATTCACTTTTTGCAAATCTTGGACTAGTCTAAATTTGCCATTTGGCTTTTGTAATCCCATAATCGGTGAGCTGCATGGAATCCCAATTATTCCTCTCAGAATCCCTTTCTGTAACAACTTCAGTTATTGGTGTTATTCCTGCTATTATTTCTGGGGTCATGTGATGGGGTGGCGTTCTTTGGAAAACTGGATTAGGCTTGACTGTGAATCAGACTTGTTCAGCAACTTTGATTAGTCCAGCATTCTTTCCTGTGAAAATCCATACTTCTGGGTTTAAAGTTCCTTTTAATTCTTGTGGCAATTTCTCCATAGATCCCATTGGATAAAGCCCTACAGCATATTGTTGAGCTAATTTAAACTCAACATCTTCATCGTGGATTCGAAATTCTAGTCCATTAGAAGTAAAATTGATTGTGCAATTTAACATGCACAAAGTCTTGTCCCAAAAGATTTATAGGACTTTCATCACAAGCAAAAAACTGATGAGTTACTTCAAAGGAACATTTTTTCAGAGGTAGGGCTAGATTTATGAAAAGTGGTGCTGCACCAAGTGGAGTGCCACTTTTTTGCACTCCTTAGTGCCCCCGTAATGCCACCATGTGTGAGTCATATCTAAGTACGGTGCACCACAGCGGTAATTAGGGAACTAGCGTCAAACTTTTTGGCACTATTTCAAAGCTTTGCACAATTAGTGTCAAAAATGTGTTGCTAATCCTGAAAAGCCCATTGAGACCCGTTGTAAACAATGGTGTGCCTCCCCATTTAACACCTGCTCTGAGCAGGCATTGAAAGTGCCAGAAAAAATGACGCAAGGAAATCGCTTAGATTTTGTTGCGCCATTTTTTCACCCGCCACCTTATGGGGGCATACCTCCTTTGCATAAATTAAGTCTGGCACAAGCATTATGTATCGCAAAGGTTTACACTGCGGCACAATGCATGCACTGCTCCACTTTGTAAATTTGGCGTGGTGATTTTGGCCTTGTTGGGCCACATTAGCGTAAAAAAAATGAGGATGATGTGGCGCAAGGAGGTGCTAGGGGCTCTTAAATCTGCCCTGTACTTCTTTTGAAACTGGATTTGTAATCTTTTTATTTGTGACGCCTACGACTTGGATCTTCTTTCCCAAGAGGAATAGGTCCGGGACTTCCACTGTTTTAATGATGGAATGGGTAGCATCAATGTTGATCAAAAGTGACTCATGGAGACCATTTACCTCACCTTCTACAAATGGTCCACTCTGGTCTGCCTCGAAGAGTGCACCAAGTATGCAATCTGCTTTCCCTCACAGACACCATCATTGTGACATGTCTGAGTCCAAACTCTCATTATCAAACATTGGGACCTGTTGAATTGCATTCTGATTATGAACCTGAAATGTATTTTTATTTACTTTGGGTAGTTAATTTGCAATCATTTTAGGATTGCCAACATACTATTGGACCACAGGGTTTTGTGGGACTGGCATGATTTGACCTTAGCTTTGCACTATCCTTGTATCTATTGTATAGGCACATTTTCACTTGCCTGTGGCTCCCTCCCTGCATCTGGTTATTGTTTACTCTGTCTGGATTAAGCCTGTACTAGTGCTCCCAATGACCCACCTTGTTGCAGAGGTGACAAGATGTCATTTTCTTCAATGTTGCATCATCTACACCTGTACTCAGATCAATTGGAACTCCTTGAACTTTTCTGAAAATGTTTGAAAATGGCCCACTTTGAAGGGTCACCCCAAATGTTTTTGATAGCTTTAGGACACTTTACCAGTGCTGACCAGTCCTAAAATGCATGTGCTGTCTCCTCTAAACATGATAACATTGGCATACGCAATTGGCATATGCAACTTACTTGTAAGTTTCTTACAAAGTAGTAAACCGTATACTTGGAGCCTGTGAATTAAATGCTACTTGTGGGACTGCACCACTTGCCACCCACTTAGGTAGCCCTTTAAACATGTCTCAGGCCTGCCACTGCAGAGCCTGTGTGTGCACTTTCACTGCCACTTTGACTTGGCATTTATAACCCTTTACCAAGCCTTAAACTCCCCTTCTATTGCTCATATGTTACCACTAAGGTGGGCCTTAAGGAAGCCCATTGGGCTAGGTAATGTGTAAGTACAAGGTAGGACATATATTTTTAAGTTTTGAAAGTCCTAGTAGTGAAAAACAGCTAAATTAGCTATTCACTACTACGAGGCCTACTTTTTTTTATAGGTTAACAATGTTAATTCCTTATTACATTTTTAAACTGTAATTCCTGAATGAGAAGGAGTAGCTATGTCATTTATCATGCTATTGGAACACTAATGATAACTACTTTTTGCTGGTAAAGCTGGATTTAACATTACTATTTGAGAAAAGTCACTTTTTGAAAGAGGGCATTTCTCTCCTTTTATAGCCCTGTGTGCTTGCAGCCTGTCTCCAATACATGTCTGGGGTAAGTGACAGCTACATTTTGTACATTACCTCTAGACAGCTACAAACACAGGAAGGTTACATGTTTTGCAGCATTCATCTGCATTCTGGAAAGGGCTGACACATAACTACATATGCTCTGCACCAAGGGATGGTTATCCCCTACTGATAGTTTGAAGCCAGGGCTGGGATGAAAGGGCCTCTGTACCCTTGAAGGACCCTTCTTTGAAGTCACCCCACTTCAAAGGCACAACTGTGTATTAGTCCTGTGTCTCTGACCCCACCAAATCAGACTCTTCTGGACCTACAACTGGATGCTATCAGAAGAACTGCTGTGGTACATCAAAGACTGTTACTCTACTGAACTGTTGACTTGGAAGGACTGCTTTTCTGTTGTGGTGTCCTGCTGCCTGCTGCTCTCTGACCCTGCTGAGGGAGTGTTGGACTCTGCCTTGCATCCCAACTGATCTGCAAGGGATTACTGGCTTGCCTCCTGTTCCTTGTGACTCAGGGATCAAATTCTCTACCCCTGCTCCTGTGCCTGGTTTACTGGAAGTTGACCCAGATACTTGTACAAGAGAAATCAAAGCATCTCAAGTCTGCTTGTGGCAGAGCCAGTGCATTTACCCTGTTGAGGAAGTAGAACTTGTGCATCGCTCTCAGAACCAACGCATTACCTTGAGAGCCTGACACTTGGCAGGTTGGAGAGATCAATGCATCCCCTCGACTGCATGGAGAAACTCAGCACATCACAGTTCAAAACCAAAGCATCTCGACTCAGCGCTTTGTCTTCAAGGCAGATGTACCGCCCCTACTACGTGAAGAAAATTGACGCATCACCTTGACTGCAGGTCCAACATCGATGCACTACTCGACTCATCACTCGTCTGCACCCCACATTTTGCTGTTGAGAACAGGATCAAGATACTATGGTGGTCATTATGACATTAGCGGTGACTGTTAAAGTTGCAGTAATACCGCCAACAGACTGGCAGTAATTACCACCAAATTAAGACCATGGCGGTGATAACTCCTATAGACAGCCAATGTACCACACCATCCACCCGGGTGTTAACACCATGCTCTACGGCGGTAGCCATCAACCACCAGGCGGAAGACACGGTACCGCCCACTATATTATGACACTGCAAATAGTCACGATTTCCGGGGCGGTACTAACGCCATCAAAAGCCTGGCGTACCCACTTCACAGAAGACCAAAGACTCACCAACAGAGACACAGAGAAGATGAATACCGCCATGGAACCAGAACTGCAAGTCTTCCCGATGCTCTTCTATGCCATGCTCCACATGGAACACCAACGCCGACAAAGACGACGACAGTGAGTACACCCGCCTAGCACACAAGGGATGGAGGGAGGAAAAGAAGAGTGACACACACACGCATGACACACACCAGACACACACAACCAGCTGCAGACGTAAACCAATGCCACAGGACACACGGCATAATAATACAAGGACTATAGGTCAGCAGTACTGAAATTGCAATAGCAACGCAACACCCACCATATGAACCAATTTTAGAACAAAGATACATGAACAATTGTCCAGAAAGGGCCAATGCCTAGTCAAAAAGTACATAAGGCCCACATGGCCACAGGGCAAAGTCCAAGCCCCAACTTGATCCTGACTAACTCTGCACAGGGGCAACATCTCGGAAGTGGACAGGCACCTCAGGAGGAAGGAAGGTGGGGGGCACCTCAGCTTAAGTTGGGAACTTGCCCACTGGTTCTGAAGGGGGCACTTTGCCCATTTCACTTTGCTGGGGAGTGGGAGTGCAAGGTCACAGACTCTGAGGTGGGGAACTTTCCCACTGGTTTTGGAGGGGCTCCATGCCCATTTCCCAATGTTGGGGAGTGCAAGGTCACAGTCTCCAAGGTGGGGAACTTGCCCACTGGTTCTGGAGGGGGCTCCTTGCCCATTTCACTTTCTGGGGAGTGCAAGGTCACAGTCTCTGAGGTGGGGAACTTGCCTACTACTTCTGGAGGGGGCTCCTTGTACAACAGTCCCTGGAGGGTGGCCCTCATGCCCTTTGCTGGAGGTGAGGGCTGCATTGTGTCTGCTGGGGCAGGTGTCTCCTGGGCAGCCCCTGCTGGAGTTGAAGTCTGAATTGTCTCTGCTGAGGGAGGTGTCTCCTGGGCGGCCCCTGCTGGAGGTGAGGGCTGTATTGTTTCTGCTGGGGGAGGTGTCTTCTGGGTAGCCTCAGCTGGAGGGGAGTGCTGCTATGTCCCAGCTGGAGGTGCGGGCCTCTTGCCTGTCATTGGTGGTTGAGTGGGACCTACTGCTGTCATTGGTGGTTGAGTGGAACCTTTTCTGTCATTGGTGGTTGATTGGGAACCTTTTCTGTCATTGGTGGTTGAGTGGGATCCGCTGCTGTCATTGGTGGTTTAGTGGGAGCCCCTTCTATCATTAGTGGCGGAGTGGGAACCTTTTCTGCCATTGGTGGTTGAGTGGGAACCTCTTCTGTCATTGGTGGTTGTGTGGGAACCTCTTCTGTCATTGGGGGTTGAGTGGGAACCTGTACCCCTCCTGGATGGTGGAGGGGCATCCTTCCCATTCCTGGCTGGTGGAGTGGGATCCTTCCCTTTCCTGGCTGGTGGAGTGGGATCCTTCACTGTCTTGCCTCCATGAGGAGGAGGTGCCTCCACTGTCCCCGTAGACTGTTTGGCTGAGCTGTTGGGGTGGGTCGTTGGGACCCTGCTCTTATGGGCAGGATGGGTGGAGGGGGAGGGAAGAGGTCAAGTTGTGCAAGGAAAAGCTTTTTTGGGACGGTATGGGTGGGATGAGAGAGGAGGGATGGCTGTGGAGGTTGTGGGAGTGGTTGTTGGAAGAGTATGTCTGCTGGACTTGGGTGCAGGTGCATGGGCAGTGTGGTGATGTGAGGTGAATGGCTGTTGGGTGTCCGAGTGCCTGTGTTTGTGTCCTTTAGGAGGGGGAACAGACAGGGTGGGAGAGTACACAGGAGACATATGGATGGATGTCGTGGTGGTGTCTGCTAGTGAGGTGTGTGTGATTCTTGGTGTGGTGATGCTGGTGGTGGCTGTTTAAGCAGTGCATGCAGGTGTGAGCGTGGACCTGACTGTGAGGGAGGAGGAGGAGGAGGGGGGGGACAGTGGAGGCAGTAGATGCAGATGTGTGTGACACTGTTTGTGTGAGTGCTTGTGGACTGAAGTGTGGTGCCTGTGTTTGACTGTGCCACTCTTGTGTGATGTCTTGTGTGCATGCTCATCTGTATGTGTGCATGGGATGGGTTGGGGTTGAGGAGACTGGGATGTGGTAGTTGGAGGAGGGACGGTAGGTACAGGGACAATGGCTGCCATCAGAGAGGAGGCCAGAGCCTGAATCAATCTCTGTTGGGCCACCAATCCACTGTGGATCCCCTCCAGGACTACATTACATTGCTGCATCTGGGATGCCAGCCCCTCGATGGCATTCACAATCGTTGACTGCCCTACAGAGATGGATCTCAGGAGGTCAATAGCCTCCTCACTCAGGGCAGCAGGGCTCACTGGGACAGAGCCTGAGGTGCCTGGGGCAAAGGAGATACCCACCCTCCTGGGTGAGTGGGCATGGGCAACTCGCTGAGGGGCTACTGGGAGGACAGTACTGGTATGGGGGTGGCGGCTGTACCTGCAGCTGCGGTGGTCACAGAGGTGTCTGCCACCACCAGGGAGCTTCCATCGGAGGAGGAATCAGAGTCTGTGTTGTCACCTCCTATCTCCGCCATGGTGCTCCCCTCACCATCCGTCCCCCTGGTCCCCTCGTAGTCGGTGGACTCTGCCTTCTCGGTCCTTTGGGATGCAGCTCCCTCTGTCGCCAGTGCCCCTGCTCCTCCGCCAAGTGACGCTAATGCACACATGGACAAGATGACAGAAGAAAAAAGGGGGGAGGGAGCAAAAGGGTGCACTGGGTCAATTACAGCACCAATACCACAGTTGGCATACACAGCACCGTCACACACAGGGATCAGGATTGAGCACTATGCATTGCACCGCCATTTAATTGGCTAGATGCTACATCAAGATGAGTGCCAAACACCGCCAACTGCACACCCCCTGGGACCCACAAAGCCCTGAATGACAAGCGAATGCAAACCAAGCTAGGTTACCTGTATTTACCATATACCCCTGACCCTTGAGCTGGATTACGCTGCAATGTCTGTCTTGGCATTAGGGGGCACTCACTAACTTACACCTACCACCCAGATCCCATGCCACCTACCAATTATTATGGTAATGCCCACTGTACTCACCCCCTTGTGGCTGCTGTGATGCCCTCAAGCGCCCGTTCAGCTCTGGGTATGCCACCGCCAGTACGCAGGCCATCAGGGGGGTCAGGTTCCAACGGGCACCCCTTCCTTGTTGGGAGGCCATCCCCAGCTGGGCCTCCGCGATCTTCCATGCCCAGCGTCTCAGGTCCTCTCACTGTTTCCGGCACTGGGACTCTGCCTGCTGTAGACCCCCAGGGTCCTCTCGTCCTTGGCGATGGCACACCACAATCCCTTCTTTTGATGGGCGCTGACCTGCAGAGGTAATACAGATAGGAGTAGAGCATTACAAATAAAATCCAGCCTGTCACACATATGGTCCACAAATCCTGTCCAAATCCATTGGCACACACATCGCCCGGCACACACCATGTACACTACCACCAGACATCCCCCCCCACATTTGACACGATGCCTGCACACACATCTCCATGCAACCCTCCCACAGGCATTGTGCCCAAGGTGTACTCACCTGTTGGTCTGGAGGCCGATACAGCTGTCTATACTGGGGTAGGACCCAATCCACCGAGCGCTCCAACTCCATCGAAGTGAAGGCAGGGGCTGTTTGCCCAGTCACATGGGCCACGGTAGGTTCCAGACACAGGTCACAGCTGCACACACAGTGTTGTCCTGTAGAAAGTCAGGAATGAAGTGAGGTTATAGACAGACAATGGCGGTCATGTCCGCGGGGGTTTACACCATCACTGCACTGCCAACACAGATCCCCATTGGCTACTGTTCTACATAGAGCCCCATATTAGCCAATGAGGAATTGCACCGCGGTGCAAGACCGCCTTCTGCCATGACGTCCAACATCGGAGGAGTTACCTCACTTCCACCGGTCTCTAGATACAGGACAGACGGTTGCCATTTCATGGTGGTGGACTACATACAGCTCTTCCATAACTGCGACATTGCCAACAGTTGCACATACATTGCCATTCCTACTGTCCCATCACATTAATGCTATATGCACACTGAGGTGGTGGTTCCATTGTTCAAATTGTGATAGCCTACTCACTCTTGTGTCCCTTAGATACCTACTACTGCAGATGAATCGGAGGAGGAGACAAACCCCTGTGTACAGACCCCTTGTGGACTTGGCTACACTGGTGGACAGGCACATAATACTCACCTATAGACTGGACAGGGCCACAATCATAGAGCTGTGTGCCCAATTAAAGCCTGACCTGATATCAGCTATCCGTCATCCCACTGGGATCCGCCCTCTTGTGCAGGTTTTATCAGTGCTCAATTTTCTGGCAACTGGTTCTTTCCAAGTGACAGTGGGCTTGGCAGCAGGAATGTCACAGCCAATGTTCTCAATCGTGCTGGCAAGGGTATTGTCTGCCTCAGTGAAACACAAGTGCAGCTACATTTCTTTCACCCAGGTGGAAGATTTGGCCATTGTCAAAGCAGGATTCTATTTAATGGGACATATACCCAATATCATTGGGGCGATTGACGGTACACATATTGCGTTTATCCCCCCCACCAGAATGAAAAGGTGCTCAGTAATTGGAAGAGTTTCCACTCACTCAATGTGCAAATGTTGTGCCTGGCAGACCAGTACATCTCCTACGTCACTGCCAAGTATCTTGGGTCGGTGCATGAGGCCTTTGTTCTGAGGAATAGCAGCATCCCAAATGTGATGGCCCAACTACAGAGGCAGCGGGTGTGGCTAATAGGTGAGCCAGAGTCCCCACCCACTGTATGTCAGTGTATGTCTTCAAGTGTTATCCCCATAGCATTGTATAAGGCTAAATTATGACCCTCAATACTTGCAGGTGACTCTGGCTACCCAAACCTATTGTGGCTCCTGACTCTTGTGAGCAATGCCAGGACAGGGGCTGAGAATCTTTATAATGATGCACATGGGCAAACCAGGAGAATAATTGAGAGGACCTTTTGCCTCCTGAAGGTCAGGTTCATATGCCTGCATCTGACAGGTGGATCCCTGTGCTACTCACCCAAGAAGGTCTGTCAGATAGTAGTGGCATACTACATGTTGCACAACCTAGCCCTCAGACGACATGTGCCTCCTCTGCAGGAGGAGGGGACTGGAGATGACCCTGTGGCAGCAGTGGACCCTGAAGACAGTGAGGATGAGGAGGCAGAGGATGAGGATGACGACAGAACATCAGTTATATGACAATACTTCCAATGACAGACAGGTGAGACAGTGTAACTGACCATTACTCTGACTATTGATGTTTTCTGTGTGGCTGTAGCATGAATGCATTCACTTCCTTTGCATCTCAACTTACTGTCACCTATGGCTTGTCCTTTTACAGATGTTGGTTATATGACAACAGTGTCCTGATGTGTTTACTGCAGACAGCTGCAGGTCGTTATTTGTATGCTATCACAGTGTTCAGACAATTAGCACTAGATGTGATTGTTCCCATCAGTGCACATTTTCAACATATAAAACAGTGTCACTCAAGTTGTATTCAAGGGTGTTTATTGTAGTGCAAATAATTGACTTAAAAGTGCAATGGAATAGGGTGATGGTAGAGGAACGTCCAGGGTATTGTTCCAGTCTGTTTGTAGCACAGGTCAACTGTCCAAGGGGCCATAGGAAGGGGAGCAAAGACAGTTCAAAGTGGACATGGTGACAGGGTGGAACAATCAGGAGAGTCTCATTTTCTGGTGGTGGTCTTGGTCTTGGCAACTGTCTGTGGCTTCTGTCTGGGTCGCAGGGAACGTTTGTGGAGTGGTTCACCTTCTGCAGGGGGAGGGGTGCTGGTGGCCTGTGGGTCCTGTGGTAGAGCCTCCTACCCACTAGCTGCAGCTGAAGTGGAGGGCTGGTCAATAGACTGGCTAGTGGTAGGGGCCTGCTGGTGTGCTGTTGATTCCCTCATGATGTTGGCCATGTCTGCCAGCATCCTTGGTATGGAGACCATGGTGGTGTTGAGAGCCTGCAAGTCCTCCCTGATCTCCTGATGGTGTTCTTCTTGCAGCCGCTTGTTCTCCTGCATGTTGGTAATGATCTGGCCCATTTAGATGGAGCCCAAACATGCTTATCGAATTAGAGTATTAGCTCAGGATGCCACAATCTAAATTAGACTACTCCGCATAAATTGATTGTGAACATTTCAGTTGCAATAATTAAGGGGGTCATTCTAACTCTGGCGGGCGGCGGAGGCCGCCCGCCAGAGTTCCCCCAACAGAACACCGCTCCGCGGTCTGAAGACCGCTGCGGTGATTCTGTGTTTCCCGCTGGGCTGGCGGGCGACTGCCAGAAGGCCGCCCGCCAGCCCAGCGGGAAACCCCTTCCCACGAGGAAGCCGGCTCCGAATGGAGCCGGCGGAGTGGGAAGGTGCGACGGGTGCAGTTGCACCCGTCGCGAATTTCAGTGTCTGCTAAGCAGACACTGAAATTCTTTGTGGGGCCCTCTTATGGGGGCCCCACGACACCCCATACCGCCATCCTGTTCCTGGCGGGCGAACCGCCAGGAACAGGATGGCGGTATGGGGTGTCGGAATCCCCATGGCGGCGCAGCAAGCTGCGCCGCCATGGAGGATTCCTGAGGGCAGCGGAAAACCGGCGGGAGACCGCCGGTTTTCCTGTTCTGACCACGGCCAAACCGCCGCGGTCAGAATGCCATGCGGGGCACCGCCAGCCTGTTGGCGGTGCTCCCGCCGACCCCGGCCCCGGCGGTCCTTGACCGCCGGGGTCGAAATGACCCCCTAAGTGTTTTCTGTGTCTGTCATACATTTGCTGTCGTTGTTATTCTTCATAGTGCTTCATGAATGCTTAATGATAAATATTATGTTTAGGTTAAGATTCTTTTGAAGATTTGGTCAGCCCGTATTCTTTCTGTACATATATCAATTGATCTTGTGTTTGGTTTACGTGATCTTAGCATTGTTAATCCAAAGGGCAATAAATATTTGGACTTTATTAAACTGGTGTGGTGATTCATGGCCACATAGGTCATGGTGCGTATACATTACTGACTCCAATATTGAAAGTGATGTTTATTGATTTGATATTGTTAATGTTGATTGTTAGGATGGCATCTCAGTCCTAATGGAGTCCAAAGATTTGTGTCGACCTCTAAGGGTAATCGATGGTTACGCTATACGTGTAACCTAATGAATAAATAAAACAAAAGAATTATGAGGCTGGACACACCCACAACTGGAAATGTAAGTCTGGAGCTTACCTCAAAAACTGTACTTTCTTTTCTTCCCCCTAGAACTGTCTTCGAAAATTGCACTGTCAACTTTTAAAACAGATATTTCTTATTTTCTTGAAGACCATTTAACCCCTTCGCTGTCAGGCCTTTTCCCCATCAGGTGCCAGGCCTTTTGTTGGATATTTGAGGCAGGGTGCACTTAGGCCTTCATAACTTTTTGTCCACATAAGCTACCCACACCAAATTTGCGTCCTTTTTTCCCAACATCCCAGGGATTCTAGAGGTAGCCAGACTTTGTGCGTTTCCCTGAAGGAGGCCAAGAAAATAGCCAAAATACAGTGAAAATTCAGTTTTTTTCAAATCATGGGAAAAAAGGGCTGCAGAAGAAGGCTTGTGGTTTTTTTCCCTGAAAATGGCATCAACAAGGGTTTGCGGTGCTAAAATCACCAGCTTTCCATGTTTCAGGAAAAGGCAGACTGGAATCAGAAAACCATAGTTTTCAACACACTTTTGGCATTTTACTGGGACATTCCCCATTTTAATGATTTTTTTATGCTTTCAGCCTCCTTCCAGTCAGTGACAGAAATGGGTCTGAAATCAATGCTCGATCCCAGAAACTCAAACAATTCTGGAAAGTAGGAGAAGTTCTGAATTCAGCAATCGCTAATTTTGTGTAGATCATACAAGGGTTTCCTACAGAAAATAACAACTGAAGTAAAGAAATATTGAAATTGAGGTGAAAATAACTGCAATTTTTCTCTACGTTTTACTCTGTAACTTTTTACTGCGATGTCAGATTTTTTAAAACAATATACCTTTACGTCTGCTGGACTCTTCTGGTTGCGGGGATATATAGGGCTTGTAGGGTCATTGTAGGAAAGTACCATCTTGCCTGGCATGTTACCCCCATTTTTACTTGTGTGTATGTTTGTTTTTACCTGTGTCACTGGGATCCTGCAAGCCAGGACCCCAGTGTTCATACCTTCTGCCCTGTATTTGTTCCCGGTGTGGTGGCTAACTGTATCACTGAGGCTCTGCTAACCAGAACCTCAGTGTTTATGCTCTCTCTGCTTTTAAACTTGTCTGCAGGCTAGTGACTAATTTTACCAATTCTGGTTGGCACACTGGAACACCCTTATAATTCCCTAGTATATGGTACCTACGTACCCAGGGTATTGGGGTTCCAGGAGATCCCTATCGGCTACAGCATTTCTTTTGCCACCCATAGGGAGCTCAGACAATTCTTACACAGGACTGCCACTGCAGCCTGAGTAAAATAACGTCCACGTTATTTCACAGCCATTTTACACTGCACCTAAGTAACTTTTAAGTCACCTATATGTCTAATCCTCACTTAGTGAAGGTTAGGTTCAAAGTTACTAAGTGTGAGGGCACCCTGGCACTAGCCAAGGTGCCCCCACATTGTTCAGGGCAATTTCCCCATCCTTTGTGAGTGCGGGAACACCATTACATGCGTGAACAACATACAGGTCAATACCTATGTGTAGCTTCACAATGGTAACTCCGAACTTGGCCATGTAACATGTCTAAGATCATGGAATTGTCCCCTCAAGCCAAATCCGGTATTGGGGAGCCAATCCCATGCATCCCCAGGGCTCCAGCATGGACCCCGGGTACTGCCAAACTAGCTCTCTGGGGTTTTCTCTGCAGCTGCCACTGCTGCCAACCCTCAGACAGGTTTCTGCCCTCCTGGGGCCTGGGCAGCCCAGGAAGGCAGAAAAAAGGATTTCCTCTAAGAGAGGGTGTTACACCCTCTCCCTTTTGAAATAAGTGTTAAGAGCTGGGGAGGAGTATCCTCCCCCAGCCTCTGGAAATGCTTTGAAGGGCACAGAAGGTGCCCTCCTTGTATAAGCCAGTCTACACCGGTTCAGGGAGCCCCAAGCCCCTGCTCTGGTGCGTAACTGGACAAAGGAAAGGGGAGTGATCACTCCCCTGTCCATCACCACCCCAGGGGTGGTGCCCAGAGCTCCTCCAGTGTGTCCCAGACCTCTGCCAACTTGAATGCAGAGGTGTGAGGGAACAATGGAGACCTCTGAGTGGCCAGTGCCAGCAAGTGACGTCAGAGACCCCTCCTGATAGGCTCTTACCTGGTTAGGTACCCAATCCTCCTCTGAGGGCTATTTAGGGTCTCTCCTGTGGGTTTCTCTTCAGATAACAAATGCAACAGCTCACCAGAGTTCCTCTGCATCTCTCTTCAACTTCTGCCAAGGATCGACCGCTGACTGCTCCAGGATGCCTGCAAAACCGCAACAAAGTAGCAAGATGACTACCAGCAACATTGTAGCACCTAATCCTGCCGGCTTTCTTGACTGTTTCCTGGTGGTGCATGCTCTGAGGGCTGTCTGTCTTCACCCTGCACTGGAAGCCAAGAAGAAATCTCCCGTGGGTCAACAGAACCTTCCCTCTGCTGACGCAGGCACCAAACTTCTGCATCACCAGTCCTCTGGGTCCCCTATCTTCTTGACCAGCGTGGTCCATGGAACACAGAAGCCCTCTACACACTACACTAGGTCTGGGGTCCATTTGTGGTTCCCATTCCACTTTTGGAGTATATGGTTTGTGTTGCCCTCAGGCCTATTGTGTCCTATTGCATTCTATTGTGTTCTACAGTGGTTGCACTACTTTTCTAAGTGTTTTACTGACCTGATTTTGGTTTGTGTGTATATTTTGTGTATTTTACTTACCTCCTAAGGGAGTATATCCTCTGAGATACTTTTGGCATATTGTCACTAAAATAAAGTACCTTTATTTTTAGTAACTCTGAGTATTGTGTTTTCCTATGACATAGTGCTATATAATATAAGTGGTATAGTAGGAGCTTTGCATGTCTCCTAATTCAGCCTAAGCTGCTCTGCTATAGCTACATCTATCAGCCTAAACTGCTAGAACACTACTAATCTACTAATAAAGGGATAACTGTACCTGGCATAAGGTGTAAGTACCACTAGGGACCCACTATAAGCCAGGCCAGCCTCTTACATTCATCAAGAACCCTAGGTACCCAGAGCCAATAAATGAGCTGCACCTAGCAGTGGGATTTCATTCTCTACCGGGTATATAGCAATTCATTTGCTGAAATGTAAAGAGTAAAAAATAGGTATCAAGAAAATATTTGTATTTCTAAAATGGGCACAAGATAAGGTGCTGAGGAGCAGTGGTTATTTGCACATCTCTAAATTACGGGGTGCCTATACTAGCATGTGGATTACAGGGCATTTCTCAAATAGACTTCTTTTTTGGACACTGTCTTACATTTTATTTTACATTCTTATATTTGGAAAGAAAAAATGTAGAGAAAGACAAGGGGCAATAACACTTGTTTTGAAACTCTAAGTTGCCCCAAGTCTCCCGATAAAAATGATACCTCACTTCTGTGGGTAGGCCTAGCGCCTGAGACAAGAAATGCCCCAAAACACAATGTGGACACGTCACATTTTCCCAGAGAAAACAGAGGTGTTTTTTGCAAAATGCCTACCTGTGGATTTTGGCCTGTAGCTCAGCCGGCACCTAGGGAAACCTACCAAACCTGTGCATTTTGGAAAACTAGAGAGTTAGGGGAATCCATGATGGGGTGACTTGTGGGGATCTCACCAGGTTCTGTTACCCAGAATCATTTGCAAACCTCAAAATTTGGCTAAAAAACACTTTTTCCTCACATTTCAATGACAGAGAGTTCTGTAGTCTGAGAGGAGCCACAAATTTCCTTCTACCCAGCGTTCCCCCAAGTGTCCCGATAAAAATGGTACCTCACTTGTGTGGATAGGCCTAGTGCCAGTGACAGAAAATGTCCCAAAAAACAATGTGGACACATCACATTTTCTCAAAGAAAACAGAGGTGTTTTTTGCAAAGTGCCTAACAGTGGATTTTGGCCTCTAGCTCAGCTGGCACCTAGGGAAACCTACCAAACCTGTGCATTATTTAAAACTAGAGACCTAGGAGAATCCAAGATGGGGTGACTTGTGGGACTCTCACCAGGTTCTGTTACCCAGAATCCTTTGTAAACCTCAAAATGTGGCTAAAAAAACACTTTTTCATCACATTTTGGTGACAGAGAGTTCTGGAATCTGAGAGGAGCAACAAATTTCATTCCACCCAGGGTTCTCCAAAGTGTCCTGATAAAAACGGTATCTGACTTGTGTGGGTAGAACTAGTGCCCGCGACAGGAAATGTCCCAAAAAACAATGTGGACACATCACATTTTCTCAAAGAAAACAGAGGTGTTTTTTGCAAAGTGCCTACCTGTGGATTTTGGCCTCTAGCTCAGCCGGCACCTAGGGAAACCTACCAAATCTGTGCATTTTGGAAAACTAGAGAGTTAGGGGAATCCATGATGGGTGTCTTGTGGGGATCTCACCAGGTTCTGTTACCCAGAATCATTTGCAAACCTCAAAATTTGGCTAAAAAAACACTTTTTCCTCACATTTCAATGACAGAGAGTTCTGTAGTCTGAGAGGAGCCACAAATTTCCTTCTACCCAGCGTTCCCCCAAGTGTCCCGATAGAAATGGTACCTCACTTGTGTGGGTAGGCCTAGTGCCCGGGACAGGAAATGTCCCAAAAAACAATGTGGACACATCACATTTTCTCAAAGAAAACAGAGGTGTTTTTTGCAAAGTGCCTACCTGTGGATTTTGGCCTCTAACTCAGCCGGCACCTAGGGAAACCTACCAAACCTGTGCATTTTGGAAAACTAGAGAGTTAGGGGAATCCATGATGGGCTGACTTGTGGGGATCTCACCAGGTTCTGTTACCCAGAATCATTTGCAATCCTCAAAATTTGGCTAAAAAAAACACTTTTTCCTCACATTTCCATGACAGAGAGTTCTGTAGTCTGAGAGGAGCCACAAATTTCCTTCTACCCAGCGTCCCCCCAAGTGTCCCGATAAAAATGGTACCTCACTTGTGTGGGGAGGCCTAGTGCCCGTGACAGGAAATGTCCCAAAAATCAATGTGGACACATCACATTTTCTCAAAGAAAACAGAGGTGTTTTTTGCAAAGTGCCTACCTGTGGATTTTGGCCTCTAGCTCAGCCAGCACCTAGGGAAACCTACCAAACCTGTGCATTTTTTAAAACTAGAGACCTAGGAGAATCCAAGATGGGGTGACTTGTGGGGCTCTCACCAGGTTCTGTTACCCAGAATCCTTTGTAAACCTCAAAATGTGGCTAAAAAAACACTTTTTCCTCACATTTTGGTGACAGAGAGTTCTGGAATCTGAGAGGAGCAACAAATTTAATTCCACCCAGGGTTCTCCCAACTGTCCTGATAAAAATGGTATCTGACTTGTGTGGGTAGGACTAGTGCCCGCGACAGGAAATGTCCCAAAACACAAAGTGGACACCTCACATTTTCTCAAAGAAAACAGGGATGTTTTTTGCAAAGTGCCTACCTGTGGATTTTGGCCACTAGCTGAGCAGGCACCTAGGGAAACCTACCAAACCTGTGCATTTTTGAAAACTAGAGACCTAGGGGATCCAAGATGGGGTGACAGAGGGGCTCTCACCAGATTCTGTTACCCAGAATCCTTTGCAAACCCCAAAATATGGCTAAAAAAAAACTTTTTCCTCACATTTCGGTGGCAGAGAGTTCTGGAATCTGGGAGGAGCCACAAACGTCCTTCCACCCAGCATTCCCCCAAGTGTTTCGATAAAAATGGTACCTCACTTGTGTGGGTAGGCCTAGTGCCCGCGACAGGAAATACCCCA
This sequence comes from Pleurodeles waltl, assembly GCF_031143425.1. Classification (NCBI taxonomy): domain Eukaryota; kingdom Metazoa; phylum Chordata; class Amphibia; order Caudata; family Salamandridae; genus Pleurodeles; species Pleurodeles waltl. Next base: position 705,517,970 of record NC_090449.1, on the reverse strand, counting down.
AAACACGAAGTGGACACATCACATTTTCTCAAAGAAAACAGAGGTGTTTTTGGCAAAGTGCCTACCTGTGCATTTTGGCCTCTAGCTCAGCCGGCACCTAGGGAAACCTACCAAACCTGTGCATTTTAAAAAGCTAAAGACCTAGGGGAATCCATGATGGGGTGACTTGTGGGGCTCTCAACAGGTTCTGTTACCCAGAATCCTTTGCAAACCTCAAAATATGGCTAAAAAAACACTTTTTCCTCAATTTCGGTGGCAGAGAGTTCTAGAATCGGGGAGGAGCCACAAATGTCCTTCCACCCAACATTCCCCCAAGTGTTTCGATAAAAATGGTACCTCACTTGTGTGGGTAGGCCTAGTGCCCGCGACAGAAAATGCCCCAAAACACAAAGTGGACACATCACATTTTCTCAAAGAAAACAGAGGTGTTTTTTGCAAAATGCCTACCTGTGGATTTTGGCCTCTAGCTCAGCCGGCACCTAGGGAAACCTACCAAACCTGTGCATTTTGAAAAGCTAAAGACCTAGGGGAATCCATGATGGGGAGACTTGTGGGGCTCTCAACAGGTTCTGTTACCCAGAATCCTTTGCAAACCTCCGAATCTGGCTAAAAAACACTTTTTCCTCACATTTCGGTGACAGAGAGTTCTGGAATTTGAGAGAAGCCACAAATTTCCTTCCACCCAGAGTTCCTCCAACTTTCCCAATAAAAATGGCACCTCACTTGTATGGGTAGGCCTAGTGCCCGGGACAGGAAATGTCCCAAAAAACAATGTGGACACATCACATTTTCTCAAAGAAAACAGAGGTGTTTTTTGCAAAGTGCCTACCTGTGGATTTTGGCCTCTAACTCAGCCGGCACCTAGGGAAACCTACCAAACCTGTGCATTTTGGAAAACTAGAGAGTTAGGGGAATCCATGATGGGCTGACTTGTGGGGATCTCACCAGGTTCTGTTACCCAGAATCATTTGCAATCCTCAAAATTTGGCTAAAAAAAACACTTTTTCCTCACATTTCCATGACAGAGAGTTCTGTAGTCTGAGAGGAGCCACAAATTTCCTTCTACCCAGCGTCCCCCCAAGTGTCCCGATAAAAATGGTACCTCACTTGTGTGGGGAGGCCTAGTGCCCGTGACAGGAAATGTCCCAAAAATCAATGTGGACACATCACATTTTCTCAAAGAAAACAGAGGTGTTTTTTGCAAAGTGCCTACCTGTGGATTTTGGCCTCTAGCTCAGCCAGCACCTAGGGAAACCTACCAAACCTGTGCATTTTTTAAAACTAGAGACCTAGGAGAATCCAAGATGGGGTGACTTGTGGGGCTCTCACCAGGTTCTGTTACCCAGAATCCTTTGTAAACCTCAAAATGTGGCTAAAAAAACACTTTTTCCTCACATTTTGGTGACAGAGAGTTCTGGAATCTGAGAGGAGCAACAAATTTAATTCCACCCAGGGTTCTCCCAACTGTCCTGATAAAAATGGTATCTGACTTGTGTGGGTAGGACTAGTGCCCGCGACAGGAAATGTCCCAAAACACAAAGTGGACACCTCACATTTTCTCAAAGAAAACAGGGATGTTTTTTGCAAAGTGCCTACCTGTGGATTTTGGCCACTAGCTGAGCAGGCACCTAGGGAAACCTACCAAACCTGTGCATTTTTGAAAACTAGAGACCTAGGGGATCCAAGATGGGGTGACAGAGGGGCTCTCACCAGATTCTGTTACCCAGAATCCTTTGCAAACCCCAAAATATGGCTAAAAAAAAACTTTTTCCTCACATTTCGGTGGCAGAGAGTTCTGGAATTTGGGAGGAGCCACAAACGTCCTTCCACCCAGCATTCCCCCAAGTGTTTCGATAAAAATGGTACCTCACTTGTGTGGGTAGGCCTAGTGCCCGCGACAGGAAATACCCCAAAACACGAAGTGGACACATCACATTTTCTCAAAGAAAACAGAGGTGTTTTTGGCAAAGTGCCTACCTGTGCATTTTGGCCTCTAGCTCAGCCGGCACCTAGGGAAACCTACCAAACCTGTGCATTTTAAAAAGCTAAAGACCTAGGGGAATCCATGATGGGGTGACTTGTGGGGCTCTCAACAGGTTCTGTTACCCAGAATCCTTTGCAAACCTCAAAATATGGCTAAAAAAACACTTTTTCCTCAATTTCGGTGGCAGAGAGTTCTAGAATCGGGGAGGAGCCACAAATGTCCTTCCACCCAACATTCCCCCAAGTGTTTCGATAAAAATGGTACCTCACTTGTGTGGGTAGGCCTAGTGCCCGCGACAGAAAATGCCCCAAAACACAAAGTGGACACATCACATTTTCTCAAAGAAAACAGAGGTGTTTTTTGCAAAATGCCTACCTGTGGATTTTGGCCTCTAGCTCAGCCGGCACCTAGGGAAACCTACCAAACCTGTGCATTTTGAAAAGCTAAAGACCTAGGGGAATCCATGATGGGGAGACTTGTGGGGCTCTCAACAGGTTCTGTTACCCAGAATCCTTTGCAAACCTCCGAATCTGGCTAAAAAACACTTTTTCCTCACATTTCGGTGACAGAGAGTTCTGGAATTTGAGAGAAGCCACAAATTTCCTTCCACCCAGAGTTCCTCCAACTTTCCCAATAAAAATGGCACCTCACTTGTATGGGTAGGCCTAGTGCCCGCGACAGGAAATGCCCCAAAACACAAAGTGGACACATCACATTTTCTCACAGAAAACAGAGGTGTTTTTTGCAAAGTGCCTACCTTTGGATTTTGGCCTCTAGCTCACCTGGCATCTAGGGAAACCTACCAAACCTGTGCATTTGTGAAAACTAGAGACCTAGGGGAATCCATGATGCGGTGACTTGTGGGGCTCTCACCAGGTTCTGTTACCCAGAATCCTTTGCAAACCTCAAAATTTGGCTAAAAAACACTTTTACCTCACATTTTGGTGACAGAGAGTTCTGGAATCTGAGAGGAGCCACACATTTCCTCCTACCCAGCTTTACACCAAATGTCCCAAAAAAAATTGTACCTCACTTGTGTGGGTATGCCTAGTGCCTGCGACAGGAAATGCCCCCAAAACACAAAGTGGACACATCACATTTACTTAAAGAAAACAGAGGTGCTTTTCGCAAAGTGCATACCAGTGGATTTTGGCCTCTAGCTCTGCTGGCACATAGGGAAGCCAACCAAACCTGTGCATTTTTGAAAACTAGAGACCTAGGAGAATCCAAGATAGGGTGACTCTCACCAGGTTCTGTTACCCAGAATCCTTTGCAAACCTCAAAATGTGGCTAAAAAACACTTTTACCTCACATTTTGGTGACAGAGAGTTCTGGAATCTGAGAGGTGCCACAAATTTCCTTCCACCCAGCGTTCCCCCAAGTGTCCCGGTAAAAATGTTACCTCACTTGTGTGGGTAGGCCTAGTGCCCGCGACAGGAAATACCCCAAAACACGAAGTGGACACATCACATTTTCTCAAAGAAAACAGAGGTGTTTTTGGCAAAGTGCCTACCTGTGCATTTTGGCCTCTAGCTCAGCCGGCACCTAGGGAAACCTACCAAACCTGTGCATTTTAAAAAGCTAAAGACCTAGGGGAATCCACGATGGGGTGACTTGTGGGGCTCTCAACAGGTTCTGTTACCCAGAATCCTTTGCAAACCTCAAAATATGGCTAAAAAAACACTTTTTCCTCAATTTCGGTGGCAGAGAGTTCTAGAATCGGGGAGGAGCCACAAATGTCCTTCCACCCAACATTCCCCCAAGTGTTTCGATAAAAATGGTACCTCACTTGTGTGGGTAGGCCTAGTGCCCGCGACAGAAAATGCCCCAAAACACAAAGTGGACACATCACATTTTCTCAAAGAAAACAGAGGTGTTTTTTGCAAAATGCCTACCTGTGGATTTTGGCCTCTAGCTCAGCCGGCACCTAGGGAAACCTACCAAACCTGTGCATTTTGAAAAGCTAAAGACCTAGGGGAATCCATGATGGGGTGACTTGTGGGGCTCTCAACAGGTTCTGTTACCCAGAATCCTTTGCAAACCTCCGAATCTGGCTAAAAAACACTTTTTCCTCACATTTCGGTGACAGAGAGTTCTGGAATTTGAGAGAAGCCACAAATTTCCTTCCACCCAGAGTTCCTCCAACTTTCCCAATAAAAATGGCACCTCACTTGTATGGGTAGGCCTAGTGCCCGCGACAGGAAATGCCCCAAAACACAAAGTGGACACATCACATTTTCTCACAGAAAACAGAGGTGTTTTTTGCAAAGTGCCTACCTTTGGATTTTGGCCTCTAGCTCACCTGGCATCTAGGGAAACCTACCAAACCTGTGCATTTGTGAAAACTAGAGACCTAGGGGAATCCATGATGCGGTGACTTGTGGGGCTCTCACCAGGTTCTGTTACCCAGAATCCTTTGCAAACCTCAAAATTTGGCTAAAAAACACTTTTACCTCACATTTTGGTGACAGAGAGTTCTGGAATCTGAGAGGAGCCACACATTTCCTCCTACCCAGCTTTACACCAAATGTCCCAAAAAAAATTGTACCTCACTTGTGTGGGTATGCCTAGTGCCTGCGACAGGAAATGCCCCCAAAACACAAAGTGGACACATCACATTTACTTAAAGAAAACAGAGGTGCTTTTCGCAAAGTGCATACCAGTGGATTTTGGCCTCTAGCTCTGCTGGCACATAGGGAAGCCAACCAAACCTGTGCATTTTTGAAAACTAGAGACCTAGGAGAATCCAAGATAGGGTGACTCTCACCAGGTTCTGTTACCCAGAATCCTTTGCAAACCTCAAAATGTGGCTAAAAAACACTTTTACCTCACATTTTGGTGACAGAGAGTTCTGGAATCTGAGAGGTGCCACAAATTTCCTTCCACCCAGCGTTCCCCCAAGTGTCCCGGTAAAAATGTTACCTCACTTGTGGGGCAGGCATAGTGCCCACGACAGGAAATGCCCCAAAACACAAAGTGGACACATCACATTTTCTCAAAGGAAACAGAGGTGTTTTTCGCAAAGTTCCTACCTGTGGATTTTGGCCTCTAGCTCAGCCAGCACCTAGGGAAAATGACAAAATCGGTGTATTTTTTTAATCTAGAGACCTAGGGGAATCCACGATGGGGTGACTTGTGGGGCTCACACCAGGCTCTGTTACTTAGAATCATTTGCAAACCTCAAAATATGGCTAAAAAAACACTTTTCCCTCACATTTCAGTGACAGAGAGGTCTGGAATCTGAAAAGAGCCACAAATTTCCTTCCACCTAGCGTTCCTCCAAGTGTCCCGATAAAAATGGTATCTCACTTGTGTGGGTAGGCCTAGTAAACACCACAGGAAATGCCTCAAAACACAAAGTGGACACATCACATTTTCTCAAAGAAAACAGAGATGTTTTTGGCAAAGTTCCTACCGGTGGATTTTGGCCTCTAGCTCAGCAGGCACCTAGGGAAACCTACCAAACCTGTGCATTTTTGAAAACTAGAGACCTAAGGGAATCCAAGATAGGGTGACTCTCACCAGGTTCTGTTACCCAGAATCCTTTGCAAACCTCCAAATTTGGCTAAAAAACACTTTTACCTCACATTTCGGTGACAGAGAGTTCTGGAATCAGAGAGGAGCCACAAATTTCCTTCCACCCAGCGTTTCCCCAAGTGTCCCGATATAAATGGTACCTCACTTGTGGGGCAGGCCTAGTGCCCGTGACAGGAACTGCCCAAAAACACAAAGTGGACACATCACATTTTCTGAAAGAAAACAGAGGTGTTTTTCGCAAAGTGCCTACCTGTGGATTTTCCATTACAGACAACAATGCCCTAACGGGGAGAAACCGACAAATTATTTATACATCATAAAACAACATAGTTGAAAGCAAAAAAGCTATTTATTCATATAAATATATATATTCATTAATTTACTTATACGTAAATATCAATTTAATATATTCATCCTAAATGGACAGCCCATCTGATAAAACAACACACCCAGGGACAGATAGTGTGAGAAAAAGTGCTTGTGATGAATAGAAAGGAGAATAATACATATTCCAATGAATCAAAAACCTATACAAAAAACATTAAAAACAGTTGGTTGATTCTTTTTTTGTATGCTGCATTAACTCCATTACAACCTCAAAATTTGCCTAAAAAAACACTTTTTCCTCAAATTTCGGTGACAGAGAGTTCTGGAATCAGAGAGGAGCCACAAATTTCCTTCCACCCAGCGTTCCCCGAAGTGTCCTGATAAAAATGGTACCTCACTTGTGTGGGTAGGCCTAGTGGCTGTGACAGGAAATGCCCCAAAACACAAAGTGGACACATCACATTTTCTCAAAGGAAACAGGTGTTTTTTGCAAAGTGCCTACCTGTGGATATTGGCCTCTTGCTCAGCCGGCACCTAGGGAAGCCCACCAAACCTGCGTATTTACAAAAACTAGATACCTAGCGAAATCCAAAATGGGGTGACTTGTGGGCCTCTCACCAGGTTCTGTTACACAAAATCCTTTGCAAACCTAAAAATTTGGCTAAAAAAAAAAAAACTTTTCCTCACATTTCGGTGATAGAGAGTTCTGGAATCTAAGAGGAGCACACATTTCCATCCACCGAGAGTTCCCCCAAGTGTCCATATAAAAATGGTACCTCACTTGTGTGAGTAGGCCTAGTTCCCGTGACAGAAAATGCCCCAAAACACAAAGAGGACACATCACATTTTCTCAAAGGAAACAGAGGTGTTTTTCGCAAAGTTCCTATCTGTGGATTTTGGGATCTAGCTCAGCCGGCACCTAGGGAAAACAACCTGTGTATTTTTTAAATCTAGAGACCTAGGGGAATCCAAGATGGGGTGACTTATGGGGCACTCACCAGGTTCTGTTACCCAGAATCCTTTGCAAACCTCAAAGTTTGGCTAAAAAAACACCTTTTCCTCACATTTCAATGACAGAGAGTTCTGGAATCTGAGAGGAGCCACAAATTTCCATCCACCCAGCGTTCCACCATGTGTCCCGATAAAAATGGTACCACACTTGTGTGGGTAGGCCTAGTGCCCATGACAGGAAATGCTGCAAAACTTAAATTGGACACATCACATTTTCTCAAAGAAAGCAGGTGTTTTTTGCAAAGTTCCTACCTGTGGATTTTGGCCTCCAGCTCAGCCAGCACCTATTGAAACCTACCAATCCTGTGCATTTTTTTAAACTAGAGACCCAGGGGAATCCAACATGGGTGACTTGTGGGGCTCCCACCAGGTTTTGTTACCCAGAATCCTTTGCAAACCTCAAAATTGGGCTCAAAAAAACACTTTTTCCTCAATTTTCAGTAACAGAGAGTTCTGGAATCTGAGAGGAGCCACAAATGTCCTTCCATTCACCATTTCCCCAAGTGTCCCGATAAAGATGGTACGTCACTTGTGTGGGTAGGCCTAGGGCCCGCTACAGGAAATGCCCCAAAACACAAAGTGGACACATCACATTTTCTGAAAGAAAACAGAGGTGTTTTTTGCAAAGTGCCTACCTGTGGATTTTGGCCTCTAGCTCAACCGGCACCTAGGGAAACCCACTAAACCTGTGTATTTTCGAAAACTAGAGACGTAGGAGAATCCAAGATGGGGTGACTTGTGAACTCTCACCAGGTTCTGTTACCCAGAATACTTTGCAAACCTCACAATTTGACTAAAAAAGCACTTTTTACTGACATCTCAGTAACAGAGAGCTCTGGAATCTGAGAGGAGCCACAAATTTCCTTCCACCAAGCGTTCCCCTAAGGGTCCCAATAAAAATGGTACCTCACTTGTGTGGGTAGGCCTAGTGTCCGTGGCAGGAAATGCCCCAAAACACAAAGTGGACACATCACATTTTCTCAAAGAAAACAGAGGTGTTTTTTGCAAAGTTCCTACCTGTGGATGTTGGCCTCTAGCTCAGCCGGCACCTAGGGAAACCCACCAAACGTGTGAATTTTCGAAAACTAGAGACCTAGTGGAATCCAAAATGGGGTGACTTGTGGGGCTCTCACCAGGTTCTGTTACCCAAAATCCTTTGCAAACCTCAAAATTTGGCTAAACAAAACACTTTTTCCTCAAATTTCGGTGACAGAGAGTTCTGGAATCTGAGAAGAGCCACAAATTTCATTCCACCCAAAGTTCGCCCAAGTGTCCCGATAAAAATGGTACCTCACTTGTGTGGGTAGGCCTAGTGCCCGTGACAGGAAATGCACCAAAACACAAAGTGGACACATCACATTTTCTCAAAGAAAACAGAGGTGTTTTTTGCAAAGTTCCTACCTGTGGATTTTGGCCTCTAGCAGCTCATCCGGCACCTACGGAAACCCACAAAACCTGTGTATTTCTGAAATCTAGAGACCTAACGGAATCCATGATGGGGTGACTTGTAGGGCTCACACCAGGGTCTGTTACCCAGAATCCTTTGCAAACCTCAAAATTTGTCTAAAAAACACTTTTTCCTCACATTTCGGTGACAGAGAGTTCAGGAATCTGAGAGGAGCAACAAATTTCCTTCCACCTAGCGTTCCCCCAAGTGTCCCGATAAAAATAGTACCTCACTTGTGTGGGTAGGCCTAGTGCCCATGACAGGAAATGCCCCAAAACACAAAGTGGACACATCACATTTTCTCAAAGAAAACAGAGGTGTTTTTTGCAAAGTTCCTACCTGTGGATTTTGGCCTCTAGCTCAGCCGGCACCTGGGGAAACCAACTAAACCTGGTATTTTCGAAAACTAGAGACCTAGGGGAATCCAAGATGGGGTGACTTGTGGGGCTCTCACCAGGTTCTGTTACCCAGAACGCTTTGCAAACCCCAAAATTTGACTAAAAAAGCACTTTTTACTCACATCTGAGTAACAGAGAGCTCTGGAATCTGAGAGGAGCCACAAGTTTCCTTCCACCCAGCGTTCCCCCAAGGGTCTCAATAAAAATGGTACCTCACTTGTGTGGGTAGGCATAGTGTCTGTGGTAGGAAATGGTACAAAACCCAAAGTGGACACATCACATTTTCTCAAAGAAAACAGAGGTGTTTTTTGCAAATTTCCTACCTGTGGATTTTGGCCTCTAGCTCAGCCGGCACCTAGGGAAACCCACCAAACTTGTGTATTTTCAAAAACTAGAGACCTAGCGGAATCAAAAATGGGGTAACTTATGGGGCTCTCACCAGGTTCTGTTACCCAAAATCCTTTGCAAACCTCAAAATTTGGCTAAAAAAACACTTTTTCCTCACATTTCGGTTTCAGAGAGTTCTGGAATCTCAGAAGAGCCACACATTTCCTTCCTCCCAGCATTCCCCCAGGTGACCCAATAAAAATGGTACCTCACTTGTGTGGGTAGGCCTAGTGCCCGCAGGAGGAAATGCTCCAAAACACAAAGTGGACACATCACATTTTCTTAAAGAAAACAGAGGCGTTTTTTGCTAAGTTCTTACCTGTGGATTTTGGGCTCTAGCTCAGCCAGCACCTAGGGAAACCTAACAAACCTGTGCATTTTTGAAAACTAGAGAACTAGGGGAATGCAAGATGGGGTGACTTGTGGGGCCCGCACCAGGTTCTGTTACCCAGAATCCTTTGCAAACCTCAAAATTTGGCTAAAAAAAACTTTTTCCTCACATTTCAGTGACAGAGAGTTCTGGAATCTGAGAGGAGCCACAAATGTCCTTCCATTCACCATTTCCCCAAGTGTCCCAATAAAGATGGTACCTCACTTGTGTGGGTAGGCCTAGGGCCCGCAACAGGAAATACCCCAAAACACAAAGTGGACACATCACATTTTCTGAAAGAAAACAGAGGTGTTTTTTGCAAAGTGCCTACCTGTGGATTTTGGCCTCTAGCTCAACCGGCACCTAGGGAAACCCACTAAACCTTTGTATTTTCGAAAACTAGAGACATAGGAGAATCCAAGATGTGGTGACTTGTGGGGCTCTCACCAGGTTCTGTTACCCAGAATGCTTTGCAAACCTCACAATTTGACCAAAAAAGCACTTTTTACTCACATCTGAGTAACAGAGAGCTCTGGAATCTGAGAGGAGCAACAAGTTTCCTTCCACCCAGCGTTCCCACAAGGGTCCCAATAAAAATGGTACCTCACTTGTGTGGGTAGGCCTAGTGTCCGTGGCAGGAAATGATCAAAACACAAAGTGGACACATCAGATTTTCTCAAAGAAAACAGAGGTGTTTTTTGCAAAGTTCCTACCTGTGGATGTTGGCCTCTAGCTCAGTCGGCACCTAGGGAAACCCACCAAACCTGTGTATTTTCGAAAACTAGAGACCTAGCGGAATCCAAAATGGGGTGACTTGTGGGGCTCTCACCAGGTTCTGTTACCCAAAATCCTTTGCAAACCTCACAATTTGGCTAAAAAAAACACTTTTCCCTCAAATTTCGGTGACAGAGTTCTGGAATCTGAGAAGAGCCACAAATTTCCTTCCACCCAAAGTTCCCCCAAGTGTCCCAATAAAAATGGTACCTCACTTGTGTGGGTAGGCCTAGTGCCCGTGACAGGAAATGCACCAAAACACAAAGTGGACACATCACATTTTCTCAAAGAAAACAGAGGTGTTTTTTGCAAAGTTCCGACCTGTGGATTTTGGCCTCTAGCTCAGCCGGCACCTAGGGAAACCTTCCAAACCTGTGCATGTTTGAAAGCTAGATACCTATGGGAATCCAAGATGGTGTGACTTGTGGGGCTCTCACCAGGTTCTGTTACCCAGAATGCTTTGCAAACCTCAAAATGTGGCTAAAAAACACTTTTTACTCACATCTCAGTAACAGAGAGCTCTGGAATCTGAGTGGAGCCACAAATTTCCTTCCACCCAGCGTTCCCCCAAGTTCCCAATAAAAATGGTACCTCACTTGTGTGGGTAGGCCTAGTGCCCGTGGCAGGAAATGCACCAAAACACAAAGTGGACACATCACATTTTTTCAAAGAAAACAGAGGTGTTTTTTGCAAAGTTCCGACCTGTGGATTTTGGCCTCTAGCTCAGCCGGCACCTAGGGAAACCCACCAAACCTGTGTATTTTCGAAAACTAGAGACCAAGGGGAATCCAGAATGGGGTGACTTATGGGGCTCTCACCAGGTTCTGTTACCCGGAATCCTTTGCAAATCTCAAAGTTTGGCTAAAAAAACACATTTTCCTCACATTTCGGTGACAGAGAGTTTTGGAATCTGAGAGAAGCCACAAATTTCCTTCCACCCAGCGTTTCCCCATGTGTCCCGATAAAAATGGTACCTCACTTGTGTGGGTAGGCCTAGTGCCCACGACAGGAAATGCTGCAAAACTCAAATTGGACACATCACATCTTCTCAAAGAAAACAGGTGTTTTTTGCAAAGTGCCTACCTGTGGATTTTGGGCTTTAGCTCAGCCAGCACCTAGGGAACCCTACCAAACCTGTGCATTTTTGAAAACTAGAGACCTAGGGGAATCCAAGATGGGGTGACTTGTGGGGCCCGCACCAGGTTCTGTTACCCAGAATCCTTTGAAACCTCAAAATTTGGCTAAAAAAAACTTTCCTCACATTTCAGTAACAGAGAGTTCTGGAATCTGAGAGGAGCCACAAATGTCCTTCCATTCACCATTTCCCCAAGTGTCCCGACAAAAGATGTTACCTCACTTGTGTGGGTAGGCCTAGTGCCCGTGGTAGGAAATGCCCCAAAACAGAAAGTGGACACATCACATTTTCTCAAAGAAAACAGAGGTGTTTTTTGCAAATATCCTACCTGTGGATTTTGGCCTCTAGCTCAGCCGGCACCTAGGGAAACCCACAAAACCTGTGTATTTTCGAAAACTAGAGAGCTAGAGGAATCCAAAATGGGGAAACTTGTGGGGCTCTCACCAGGTTCTGTTACCCAAAATCCTTTGCAAACCTCAACATTTGGCTAAAAAAACACTTTTTCCACACATTTCGGTGACAGAGAGTTCTGGAATCTGAGAGGAGCCACACATTTCCTTCTACCCAGCGTTCCCCCAAGTGTCCCAATAAAAATGGTACCTCACTTGTGTGGGTAGGCCTAGTGCCCGCAGGTGGAAATGCTCCAAAACACAAAGTGGACACATCACATTTTCTTAAAGAAAACAGAGGCATTTTTTGCTAAGTTCTTACCTGTGGATTTTGGCCTCTAGCTCAGCTAGCACCTAGGGAAACCTACCAAACCTGTGTATTTTTGAAAACTAGAGACCTAGAGGAATCCAAGATGGGGTGACTTGTGGGGCCCTCACCAGGTTCTGTTACCCAGAATCCTTTGCAAACCTCAAAATTTGGCTAAAAAAAACACTGTTTCCTCACATTTCAGTGATAGAGAGTTCTGGAATCTAAGAGGAGCCACAAATTTCCTTCCATTCAGCATTTCCCCAAGTGTCCAGATAAAGATGGTACCTCACTTGTATGGGTAGGCCTAGGGCCCGCAACAGGAAATGCTCCAAAACACAAAGTGGACACATCACATTTTCTGAAAGAAAACAGAGGTGTTTTTTGCAACGTGCCTACCTGTGGATTTTGGCCTCTAGCTCAGCCGGCACCTAGGGAAACCTACCAAACCTGTGCATTTTTGAAAACTAGAGACCTGGGGAATGCAAGATGGGGTGACTTGTGGGGCTGTCACTCCAGGTTCTGCTACCCAGAATCCTTTGCAAACCTCAAAAGATTGGTAAAAAAAACACTTTTTCCTCACATTTCAGTGACAGAGAGTTCTGGAATCTTAGAGGAGCCACAAATTTCCTTCCACCCAGTGTTCCCCCAAGTCTCCTGATAAAAAGTATACATCACTTGTGTGGGTAGGCCTAGTGCCTGCAACAGAAAAAGGCCAAAAACTTGTAGCAATTGAGGGGATAGCACAGTGAGTTGATAACCACATATTCTTATTTTATACATGTTTAGGTTGACTCTGCTTTGGGGACCCACACAAACGAGGTGCCATTTTACTTGGGATACTGAGGGGAGTAGGAATTGTGTGCTGGAGCGGTGATCATACAAAGAAAAGTCAGGTAAATATGCTTTTTTAAGCAAATTTTGAGGTTTGCAGAGGAGTCTGGGTAATAAAATGTTGGGGGATCCACGCAAGCCACACCTCCCTGGACTCCTTCGGGTGTCTAGTTTTAAGAAATATCTGGGTTTGGTAGGTTTCCCTAGATGAAGGCCACACCCATGACCAAAAACATAGGTTCCCCCTCCCCTCCTAACACAGGTAGTTTTGCGATATATCATTTTGATGTGTCCACGTACGTCCGTGATGTACCAAACACTAAAATTGTGAAAAGAAACGCACTTAGGTTATGTGAAAAAGACCCCTCACCCACCAACCAAGTTGGTGGCATGCTTCATCATCGTGGTCCCACCTGAGACACCTAGCATGTTACAAATGTTCTGCGACACCTGATTACAGCGGAGCAGGTTTTGTCATTTGTACCACACATAATGGTTGGATTTGGCACAAGGGTGAGTGATGGTTCAGTAGATCAAAGTTTATTACCAAGAGATTTCACAAAAGTGAAATGCACTGTTTATAACTGAAAGGGCAAAAAACGTAACAAATGACTCAGCTCGTGAGCTGTAAAGCCACGTGAAGGCACCAACTGTTCTACAGTCCATTTACACACCTTTCACACATGACATGCACAAGACCATTCACGCCGCCAGCCACGGGCCCAGCACATTACAGCACTCACATCGACAGACAGCACCACTCAAGGGCCCATCACTTACATATGTCCACATACCTGATACAGCAGTCACACTAGCTGATGGGAGTGTGTGGATTGACGTTTGGCTGGCACCGCCAGCCAAGTGCCACCCCACGCACACCGCCAGCAAAGCGCCACCCCAAGCACACTGCCAGCCAAGCGCCACCCCACGCACACCGCCAGCCAAGCACCACCCCAAGCACACCGCCAGCCAAGCACCACCCCAAGCACACCGCCAGCCAAGCGCCACCCCACGCACACTGCCAGCCAAGCACAACCCCCTACACACCGCCAGCCAAGCGCCACCCCCCACACACCGCCAGCTAAGCGCCACCCCACGCACCCCGCCATCACTTTTTTTTGTTTATAAACAACAAAGAAACCACTAATTATAAAACAAGTACAAAACTACAAACACAAAAGCTTTAACTAAATATATGACAGTAATGCCAACCGTGAAACTGAACATATGAAAATATAAAATAGGCAGTTTACGCTCACTGTATTTCCCCAAACTTTTTCCTCATGTGGTAATTTCTGAAACAGCCGGCCACACACAGCCCAGGCTTTGAAGGGCAATCAGGGTAGTACATCCAGCTTTCCTTTAGGATACCTCTTCGGGCACATACTCTACATTTCTTAGTGTGTAAGTATTTTTTGGGAGTGGGAGGAATATGATCTGGAAAGTGGCGATCTTTCAATCTAGCCACATCCTCCACCACTGCTACTCTAAGAACTCCTGCCTGTTCCACCACAATAAGGCTCTCTATCACTGACTCCTGAAATTTAACGAATTTCATCCTTGACTCAGGAGAACATTCCTTGAACACAATAAAAGCATTAAAAGTTGCCAAATGAATTAAATATAGGGCCAACTTTTTATACCACACGTAAGACTTACGAAGAGCAGTGTAAGGTTCCAACCTCTGATCTACTCTATCAACACCACCCATGTGCCTATTGTAGTAAAAAATGCACGCAGGTTTGCACACTTCGGCAACCTGACCGCAAACAGTCACAGGGGAAGTACTCTCATCATGGATGGTAGATAGCATGTACACATCCCTCCTGTCTGAAAATGTAAGAGCTAGCAGCTCATTATTCCGCAAGGCACTGCACTGTCCCCTCTCAAGTTTTTTACATACAAGCTCCCTTGGATAGCCTTTCTGGTTAGAACAGATTGTGCCACAAGCAACAGTGTCCACTCTAAACAACTCCTTGAACAACTGCACTCCAGTGTAGTAATTATCTACGTACTAATGGTGACCTTTGTTAAACAGTCATCTACCAAGTTCCCACACAATTGTTTCGCTAACTCCAAAAGTGGCCAGACAACCAGGAGGGTCAATACTGGAATCCCTACCAGTGTAGACCAGGAAATTATACACGTATCCTGTACTGCTTTCTGATAGCACGTACAATTTAATCCCATACCATGCCCTCTTACTAAAAATGTACTGCTTAAAAACTAAACACCCCTTGAAAAGGACCAAAGACTCGTCCCCACTTATCTCTTTGCCTGGAACATAGACCTCTGAAAACCGATCCATAAAATGATCAAGGACAGGCCTAATCTTAAAAAGATGGTCACAATCAGGGTGATCTTGTGGCAAGGCAAAAGCATTGTCTAAAAAATGCAGCATACGAAGAAGAAGCAAATAGCGATTACATGTCATAATTGCAGGAAATATAGCCGTTGCCATCAAGGGACTAGTAGACTAATAAGAAGCCAGTGATGGCTTCCTTATCAACCTCATCAAAAAAGTCAAACCTAAAAAAGTTTTCATCTCTTCCTGATATGTGGGAACCCACTGAGTAGCTCTAGACTGAGGCCAAAGTCTGGCAGCGTTGTCCCTCAAATATTGCTCCGCATACAAATTAGTCTGCTCCACAATCTCTTCCAAAAATATATCGTCCATAAACAAGTGAAAGAAATTGACAGGCAAAAAGTTTTCTGTATTGACTCCACACCCTGGGAGACCAGTAAATGCAGGTAACTGTGGCTGTTCCATGTTTGGGGCAACCCAGGTGTCAGGTCTTATAATGGGAAACCCTTCAGCCCCAGGCTGCTGCACTCTTGGCACATCAATGTCCTCCTCTAAAAAAGGCCCTTCATCTGCACTGAGAGTGGCTTCCTCATCAGAAGAATACTCTTGGACAGAAAACTCACTGCCAGAATCTCTCAGTTCCCCCTCTGCCTCAGATGCAGAGTCAGTCCTGTAATCATGGTCTGAAGATGACTCAAAAAGCATGCCAACAACCTGCTGAGCGGTCACTCTGCGGCTAGCCATGATCCGCACTAACAACAAATGGATTGCCAACAACAACCAGCACTAAAATAAGTAATAAACAAAGTGTAGCTTTATCACAAAGAGTTATGTACTAAAAAACTATACCACTCACTTGCCTAAAAAAGCTACTCACCAGCAACTACTCTGCACAGACACAGAAATCACCAATGATATCCCACTAAAAAGAAAAAAGAAGAAAGAAAATTAGACATATGACAACAAAAATATAATTGTGCTCAAACCTAAGGACATTTTCACACACAATACTGCATTTAGTACGCCACCTACACACGTCTTTCATGCATGTCAACAATACTCTTTTGGAGTAAATTGCTTTCATTTACCTAAAACATGCAACTATGCAAACTGCAGGACAACTACGGTCAAAACCGCAAGGATCCACAGCAAAGGAAGCAAAAGCTTTGAACTAGACCAAAAAGAAGAAATAAACTGTTTTAATCACAAATACAAATACTTCACCATTTGACAAACACACCGCCACCAAGAACTTAGAAATTGTCCCTGGTGCCTAAATGGCTTCTGCACCCCTTGGCAGCAGATGGATCTAAATAAAAAAAGTCCGATCTGCCCCCAAGTGAGGCAGATATGGCCAACAGCTCTGTACCCTGTTTGGGGGGGTGACCCTTGCCAAAGGGGGTGAAAGGGGGCGCCTCAGCACAAAACAATTAAGGGGAGCAAAAAAGAAAAAATAATTCCCTCATGTCTTGGCGGCTTCTGCCCCATTAGGGCAGATAGGCCTAAAAAAATAGCCTGATCTGCCCCCAAGGGGAGCAGAAATGGTCATCACTAATCCACTGAAAACAGGCACAGGGGGAAAGGAAAATCTCTTTCCTTTCCCCCGTGTCTGTTTTCCCCCCTAAACCCCCCCCGGGAGAAGGACTTACCAAGAGGACGTCCTCTCTCCCCTCACGCTGGAAGCAAATGACTTCCAGCACATCCTCGGCAGCTTCTGATGACGTCGGCGTGCTGTGAGTGCGCTGACATCATCAGATTGCCGAGGGGGCGGGTCGGGGTGGAAGGGGACGGGATTCCCCTTGCATCTTCGAATTGGGGGTGTGAGTGGGAGGCCCATGAGGGGAGCAATAGCATTCCCCCCGTGGGCCAGGTGCAGGACTAGATGGCCTCGTCCAGGGCACAAGGGAACCGTGTGCCTGGACGAGACCAGCTTGCCCCAGTCACCGAGGGGGTTAACTTGCAATGTGTAAACAAAGTGGTATTGATACATATGTTAGATACGTACTTGCAAATGTACTAACCTGCAGCTTGAATCTTGTGGTTCTAGAAATAAAGTAACAAAACCTATTTTTGCTATATAAAAACAATTGGCCTAGAGTTAAGTCACTGAGTGAGTGCTTCACTTATTGCCTGTGTGTGTACAACAAATGCTTTGTACTACCCTCTGATAAGCCTAACTGCTCGACCACACTACCACAAAAGAGAGCATTAGTATTATATACTTTAGCTCTGTTAAGCGTCTGAGGAACCCCTGGACTCTGTGCACACTATGGGGGTCATTCTGACCCTGGCGGTCCATGACCGCCATGGCGGAGGGCGGCGGAAGCACCGCCAACAGGCTGGCGGTGCTTCCTGGGCGATTCTGACCGCGGCGGTAAAGCCGCGGTCAGAAAAGGGGAGCCGGCGGTTTCCCGCCGGTTTCCCGCTGGCCCAGGGTACCCGCCATGGTGGCGCTGCTTGCAGCACCGCCATGGGGATTCCGACCGCCTTCCCGCCAGCCTGTTTCTGGCGGTGTCCACCGCCAGAACCAGGATGGCGGGAACGGATGCCGTGGGGCCCCTGGGGGCCCCTGCACTGCCCATGCCACTGGTATGGGCAGTGCAGGGGCCCCCTAACAGGGCCCCACAAAGATTTTCACTGTCTGCTTTGCAGACAGTGAAAATCACGGTGAAAATCACGGCGGGTGCCACTGCACCCGTCGCACCCCTGCAACTCCGCCGGCTCCGTTCCGAGCCGGCTTCATTGTTGAAGGGGCTTTCCCGCTGGGCCGGCCGGTGGTCTTCTGGCGGTCGCCCGCCGGCCCCGCGGGAAAGCCAGAATGGCCGCCGCGGTCTTTTGACCGCGGAGCGGTCTTTCGGCGGGAACCGCTTGGCGGGCGGCGACCGCCGACCGCCGCGGTCAGAATGACCGCCTATATCTCATTTTGATATAGTATACACAGAGCCAGCTTCCTACATGCACCTTGACCAGTACCTGGGGTCTCTGAACTATCAGTTTTTCCTGGCAGATTCCCAAGCTCTGGAGATCAAACCACACCTTCAGTCAATTTTGTCCCATTTTGCATTGTCTGAGTCATAAATACTATTTTCCCTCCTTCCTCAAATGCTTTAATAGTCTGTGGTGGTGTCCATATAACAATATGAGAATTTTGTGAAGTTGGAATAAATCTTGTACAGGTGCTACATCAACAACTCTTTGAGCTACTGTATTTAGGACAATAGAAACACATACCTCTATCTGCAGTGCAACTTCAACCCTAGCAACAGCTGCTGGCACAGACATGATGGATCATAACACGGCAATTGAAGAGAAGGGGAGCATCCACGCGCACTGAGGGAAAACTTACCAGTAGGGCAATTTCTCAGATGATGCAGAATTTGCTCAGATGTAGGGAAGTATAAGTCACATACCAAAAAACTGTCTGAAAAACTCCTTGAGAAAAAATATCCTAGAATATTGATTAAGAGAGCTAACAAGAGAGCTCTGAACAACAATAGGGAACAGTTTCTGGTGACTTTTAAAAAAGAGTGCAAAGAAAAGCTTATATGTTTAACCACCTTCAGTCCACTATCCAATAAACTAAAAAAGTTTGTCAACACCCAGTGGAAAATCTTACTATCAGGGGTTTAGATTTAGATTGACCAATGTTTTCCTTTAGAAGGGCAAGAAATATTAAATATATACTACAGATATCCTAGTACACAACCACCCAAAAAAAAGCAAACCGGTGAGACAGCAATGAACTCTGAAACTGCTTTAGCAG
The DNA here is from genome assembly GCF_031143425.1 of Pleurodeles waltl. NCBI lineage: Eukaryota > Metazoa > Chordata > Amphibia > Caudata > Salamandridae > Pleurodeles > Pleurodeles waltl. Next base: position 705,499,002 of record NC_090449.1, on the reverse strand, counting down.
GTCATGCTCCATGTGTGAATTGCCGTGTGCACCACCTGACCAGGAGACAAAAAGAAGTATAAATAGGCAGTAGTACACCTTAGACGCTACAATCACTTAGAAACTGGTTTTCAAGAAATTTGATCTACATGATCAGATACCCTTGTAATCTACTGAATGTAGGAATGACAATAAGGAAGATAAAGATACCAATAGGAGAACATCGGAGCACCATGAGGTGCAAACGGGACCCTACGTTTTGCAGAAACTTGCACAGACACTCCCTGATATGACAAGGCCTCTGTTGATATTTGAATAGAGATGGATCTACTGCCTCCGTACAGAGGTGGTGGGTCTCAATGATGAGATTTTCTAGGGGTCCCTACGGGATCGGAAAGGACTAGTAACTAGTTGCTTTAAAACAAAAAAAAACCTTTTGGGGCAGAATGCAGACGTATTGAATTTAATTAAAGGTTTCTGCCCCCCTTTCCCACCCCCCTCTTTCCTTCTGTCTGCATACCCACCCACACCCCTTCCTTCTTCTTTCACCTACTCAAATCTGTATGAATTATTTCTTCTTGTGTCTTTTTCCTCTTTTTTCCCTCTTCTTTTTTCTTTCCTTTTCTTTTCTTTTCCTTTCTGTTTTGGTCTTTATTCTGATAGGGATTAAAACTGACCCTATAGTGGAGGATTGTACTGTCAATATCACTCCTGTATCAGATAGCGAGGGTATGACAACTCCTGACAACCATTTATAAATGGGATAAAGTACACGTTCCTTAGCACAGCGGGAAGAATGTTACCTTTTAATACTCCCATGTCATTTAGCGAGGGTAGTGAAAGATTGTATTGTCAACATCACTCCTGTGGTGAGGCTATAACAACCCCTTGAGCACCTTGCTACTGGGATAAAGTACATGTTCCTGAGTACAGTGGGAAGAATGTCACCTTTTATTATTCCTGTGTCAGATAGTGAGGGTAGAACAATCCCACAAGCATCTTGAGAATGGGATAATGTACGTGGGATAACGTACATGTTGCTGAGCACAGTGGGAAGAATGTTAACTTTTGCCCTGCAGATGTTGGTTTCCCGATGGTTTGTGCCGCTTCAGCCTCACCCGATTGGATCAGACATGGCGGACTACATTTCCCATGATCTCAAAGCAACTATAACTACAACACCCAGGATTTCTTGTAGATTTATCTAACACAGCTGATGGTATGTTACTAGGACCCACCTGCAGCGAATGATGACGTCCCGACTTTACCCTTTGAAATGAGAGTGGTAAAAGAGGTCAGGATACTAATCCGGCCTCACAAGGGGAGTAATAGGTGTACCCAGGAGGCACTCCTTTTGAAGAAGTAAGTACAAGAAACCAGAACTACTACTGAGTTTTTTTTTTTTTTTTTAAACCATGGGAGTGCAACTGTTAGACTTTTCATCCTTTGCGTGGTCACCCTTAACATTCCCAGGTTGTTGATGTGTGCTGGACACTGTTTTTGCTGTTTTTGTTACTCTGGACACGTCACCACTGCTAACCAGTGCTAAAGTGCAAGTGCTCCTTTACAAAATGTGTATGAAACTGGTTTATCCATGATTGGCCCATTTGATTTATTAGTAAGTCCCTAATAAAGTGCACTACAGGTGCCAGGGCCTATAAATAAAATGCTACTAGTGGGCCTGCAGCACTGGCTGTGCCACCCACATAAGTAGCTCTGTACTTATGACTCAGACCTGCCACTGCAGTGTCTGGTTGTGCAGTTGTAACTTTAACTTCAACTTGGCAGTGTATGGTTAAGGTAGGACATATAGTAATGTGAAATAGTGCTAAATTCATTTTTCACTGTTGCAAGTCCTGTCCCTTTCATAGGTTAGCATGGGGGCTACCTTTAAATCTGATTAAAGTGTATATTCCCTTTGGGAGTGGATGGACATGTGGAGTTTGGGGTCTCTGAGTTCACAATTTAAAAATACATCTTTTAGTAAAGTTGCTTTTAAGATTACATGTTTGAAAATGCCACTTTTAGAAAGTGAGCCTTTTCTTGCTTATATCATTTCTGTGACTCTGCCTGTTTGTGGATTCCCTGTCTGGGTCAGTTTGACAGTTGGGCTGGTTGCACCTCACACTAGGCAGTGACACAAAGGGAGCTGGGGTGTAGTCTGCATTTCCTGATGAGCCATCTGTGCTAGGAGGGTGGGGAGGAGTGGTCACTCACACCTGAAAGGGCTGTGCCTCCCCTCACACAATGCAGTCTCCAACCCCCTGGTGAGTGTCTGGGGCCTGGTCTGGGCAAGGCAGGATTTCACATTCCAAAGAGAATTTACTTTGAAGTAGGCCTACTTCAAATAATAAATTGGGTATAAGAAGGGCACCCAAAACCACAGACTTTAGAACACTTCTGAGAACCAAGAGGAACCTCTGCCAGGAGAAGAGCTGAGGAAGAAGAGCTGCCCTGCCTGTGACTGTGCTTTGTGGGGCTATCCTGCAGTTGCTGCTTCTGCCAGAGTGAGAGGTCAAAGACTGGAATTTGTGTGCCCTCCATCTTGTGAAGATCTCCAAGGGCTTGATTTAGAGCTTGCCTCCTGTTGTTTGAAGTCTCAGGGACAGCAAAGACTTCTCTCTGCCAGCACCTGGAGTCTCTGGAAAGACTCCTACTCTGCCCTGTGGTGCCCATGCAGTTCCTGGGAACCTGAAAGGAGAAGCTGGCAGCCTAAGAGGAAGACATGCACGCACAGAACGCCGTACGGGGAAAAGATTGACGCAACTCCGATCTGCGGCTGGGAAATCGATGCTCGCCTGCAACACGACCGAAGAATCGACACGTGGAGTTGGAGAAACGACGTGCAGCATTGCTGACGGAGGCTGGTGAATAGCAACCTGCGCTGGTTTTCCGATCATCGTGCAGCTGGATTTCCGATGCAATCACCGCCGGGTGTGTAAAAACAACGCAAGGCCTGCCCGGACCCGAGATTGCTGACCGGATCGACGCATCGCTTTCCTGCGGAGAGAAGAAACCCGACACGACGAAAGGAGAAACTACACAAGGGCTCGCTCGTGAGTGAAATCGACACATCGCAAGCCCTTTTTGATGCATACTCACCCATGCAGGGTTATTTTTGATGCACCCAAGGTAGATTTTCACGCTAACAGTGTTAGTGTGTGTTTAAAACTACATGAAGACTCTCTTTGCTTTTTAATTGATAACTTGACTTGTGTATTGTTGATTTTTGCCGTTTTGGTCTGGTTTTGTTTAGATAAATATTTCCTATTTTCCTAAACCTGTGTTGTGTCATTTTGTAGTGTTTTTATTCAGCTACTGTGTGTGTTGGTACAAATACTTTACACCTAGCTCGTGCCAAGCTACCAAGGGGGTAAGCAGGGGTTAGCTGAGGGTGATTATCTTTTACCCTGACTAGAGAGAGGGTCCTTACTTGGACAGGGGGTAACCTCACTGCCAACCAAAGACCCCATTTCTAACATTGGTAATCAGCATTTGGGATTGGACTTGAATTTGTACATGACATACAGTAATTAAGTGTACACTACTGTTTAGAGTTCAGACCACTACATGACCACATACTACTTGTCTTGTGATTTTTGCTTTTCTCTTTGGAACTTCTTTTTGTTCTATTTCTCGCTGATCCCTTCATTTGGGAACTTGTTTTTCTGCCTTTGGAACTTTGCACTTGTTTTTGAATCTTCATCATGTCCCAAGCTGGAGATGCATCAGTTGGAGCTGATTTTGACATTGAGAAATTGGAGAGTCATACCAAGGCTCAGTTGAAGCAGTTCTGTAAAAGTTTTGACTGCCCCATTAAGAGCTCATCCTAGAAGGAGGAGGTGCAAAAGGCGCTGAGAGCCTAGGTGACAGCCAAGAGCACTGAAGGGCACGCAGAGGATGAGGGAGATGAGGAGGAAGAGTGTTACATACCCAATAGTATTGTGGGTGGGCCTGTTATGTCCAGGGAGAAAGTCTCCAGGGCAGGTAGCAGTGTCTGACCTAAGAGTCTGACACCTGAAGAGTTACAGGACAGACAGGCAGAGAGGGGAGTACCAATTGGAGCTGGAAAAGCTCAAGCTCAAGATGGAGAGGGAAAGGGAGAACAGGAGGATGGACATTGAAGAAAGGAAGATTAAGCTTAAAGGAGTTAGATCAGAGGAGCCAGTCTAGTAGAGATGGTGGCAGCAACAGTACAGTGCAGCCTGAAAGAAGGGTACACATCCCAAAAGACCTAGTGAGGGATTACAAGAGGGAGGATGACGTATAATTGTGGTTCAAGGTGTATGAGTCTGCTCTCACATGAACCTGGTCCCTGTAGCTCATTGGGGGACAGCTCTGTGGAAGCACTTTGAGGTAGAGAGAAGGGATACACTAACAGTCTTAGGGGATGCTCAGAGTCTCACTTACATTATCATGAAGGATACCCTACTCACAAGATATGGTCTCACCCCTGAGCAGTATAAGGACAAGCTTAGGTCCTCTAAGAAAAAGGAATCCCAAACATTGTTGGCATGTGTTGATTCTTATTGCAGGTCACTGGATGGTTGGGTGAAGGGCATTAAGGTAAGAGGGGCTTTACAATCTGATTGCTTGGGAGAACTTGTACAGTTTATGTTTTATAGAGCTGCGCCAGCACCTGATTGACAGCAAGCTGACTGATCCCAGGAAGCTTACACAGGACGCGGACCACTGGTAGAGCACCTGGGTTCCAAAAGAGATATGGAGGAGACCACGCCAAGGGTGGGCAGGGTCCCTCTCAGAAGGAAGGGGGGTAAGGGTAAACAGGGGTAGTTGTCTAAAGGGCCCCAAACTGATTACCAGAGTAAGGATTCCCAACCCCCCAGTGAGAAGAAGCCATGGTTCTCTAAAGGGAAGTCCTGTCCCTCTCATAGGTTAGCATGGGGGCTACCTTTAAATCTGATTAAAGTATATATTCCCTTTGGGACTGGATGGACATGTGGAGTTTGGGGTCTCTGAGTTCACAATTTAAAAATACATCTTTTAGTAAAGTTGCTTTTAAGATTCCATGTTTGAAAATGCCACTTTTAGAAAGTGGGCATTTTCTTGCTTATACCATTTGTGTGATTCTGCCTGTTTGTGGATTCCCTGTCTGGGTCAGTTTGACATTTGGGCTGGTTGCACCTCACACTAGACAGTGACACAAAGGGAGCTGGGGTATAGTCTGCATTTCCTGATGAGCCATCTGTGCTAGGTGGGAGGGGAGGAGTGGTCACTCACACCTGAAAGGGCTGTGTGCCTGCCCTCACACAATGCAGTCTCAAACCTCCTGGTGGGTATCTGGGGCCTGGCCAAGGCAGGATTTCACATTCAAAACAGACTTTACTTTGAAGTAGGCCTACTTCAAAGGATAAATTGGGTATAAGAAAGGCACCCAAAACCACAGACTTTAGAACACTTCTGGAAACCAAGAGGAACCTCTGCCTAGAGAAGAGCTGAAGAGCTGAGGATGAAGAGCTGCCCTGCCTGTGACTGTGCTTCGCTGAGCTTTCCTGCAGTTGCTGCTTCTGCCAGAGTAAGAGGGCAATGACTGGACTTTGTGTGCCTTCCATCTTGTGAAGATCTCCAAGGGCTTGATTTAGAGCTTACCTCCTGTTGTTTGAAGTCTCAGGGATAGCAAAGGCTTCTCTCTGCCAGCACCTGGAGTATCTGGAGAGACTCCTGCTGTGCCCTGTGGTGCCCATCCCGTTCCTGGGATACTGAAAGGAAAAGCTGGCAGCCTAAGAGGAAGAAATCCAGGTACAGAACGCCGTGCGGGAAAAGATCGGCGCAACTCCGATCTGCGGCTGGGAAATCGACACGCCGCTGGCTTAGCGGCTGAAAATCGACACTCGCCTGTAAAGTGACCAAAGAATCGACGCACAGTGCTGGAGAAATGACTCGCAGCATCGGGACGGAGGCTGGTAAGATCGCAACCCATGCTGCTTGGTTTTTTAATCATCGTGCAGCTGGATTTCCGACACAAACAACGCTGGGTGTGTGAAAACAACACAAGGCCTGCCTGGACTCGACAGTGCTGACCAGATCGACGCATCGCTCTCCTGCAGAGAGAAGAAACGACGTGCCCAACCTTACGAAAGGAGAAACGACGCAAGGTCTCACTTGTGAGTGAAATCGACGCATCACAAGCCCTTTTTGACACACACTTACCTGTGCGGGGTTATTTTTGACACACCCAAGGTACATTTTCATGCTAACAGTGTTAGTGTGTGTTTAAAACTACATGAAGACTCTTTTTGCTTTTTAATTGATAATTTGACGTGTGTATTGTAGATTTTTGTCGTTTTGGTCTTGTTTTGTTTAGATAAATATTTCCTATTTTTCTAAACCTGTTTGTGTCATTTTGTAGTGTTTTCATTAAGTTACTGTGTATGTTGGTACAAATACTTTACACCTAGCACTCTGAAGGTAAGCCTACTGCTTGTGCCAAGCTACCAAGAAGGTAAGCAGGGGTTAGCTGAGGGGGATTCCATTTTAGCCTGTCTAGAGTGCAGGTCCTTGCTTGGACAGGGGGTAACCTGACTGCCAACCAAAGACCCCATATCTAACAGCAACTATATATATTTTTTCCACGCGGGCGAGTCCCGTATGGCTGATTTGGCCTTCCGTGTCCATTTGGGAGTAGCCCAGTAAAGTTTGTGGGTGTTTCCAGGGAAATGTATACACACACAGGCTTGTGTGTCTGGATTATGGGCTCATATACCACTGGAAGTGTGGGGTGGTCAGAGACGAGGGTGATACTGGATTAGTGCATCCTCAGCTAATAATGCCGATTCAGCGTAGGTTAGTTCTATGGGGTGGTGTGTGTAGAGAGTGTCTATGGAAGTGGCTGCGTCTACAAGAGGGAGTTCCTTTTATGTACTAGGTGGTCTCACACACATAATAGTGTCATGCTTCATCATTTGACCACCTAGCCCCACCCAGGTAAGATAGAACTACCTCGGCGGACTCAACCTCGTTGTTAAAGGCACAACAGAGGGAGTGCTGAAATAAATCTTACTGGATAATTAGCAGGGATCCAGGTGAGGTAAGAATAAAATTACCATACATGTCACCTATCCCAATTAATTAGGTACTTTAATAAAGGTGCATACTGGTAAGGCTATAATGTGATTGGGACTCAGTTGAGTTCTAATGTCTCATGGAGTCTAAAAATCAGGGACCAACATGTTTCTGCCCTCTCTATGTGCTGGAATGTCAGCAAACTCCCTCTTGTAGACACTGCCTCTTCCATAGACACTCTCTACACACACCTCCCCATAGAACTAACCTACGCCGAATCGGCATTATTAGATGAGGGTGCACTAGTCCAGTTTCACCCTCGTCTCTGACCACCCCACACTTCCAGTGGTATATGGATGTGTAAGTTCATCTTGGGAGTATGTGTGTGGCGGTATTACTCCCACCACTCTCTTTTGTGTTTTAATGGATTATGGGCTCCTCATTTTTTGCTAAATGCAAGTATGCCTTACAACATGATCCCCATGGAATGACAGACAGTAACAATGGGCTTTTTGTTACCGTGCCTTCGTTCCGCTTCCTGACCCTGAGCTAATTTGCCCTTCGTGGTCCACTCGGGAGTAGCTAAGGAAGGCTTGAGGGTGTTCCCAGGTATACGTATACACGCACAGGCTTGTGTGCCCGTATTATCAGCTCTTCGATCTTTGATAATTGCATCCATGCCTGACAACATGTTCCCCACTGAATGATAACAGGAACTATTAGCTACCTGTAATCTTGACTTCCTACGGCTATTGGTGTTTCTGTTTTTTGGTTAATGGCGAATCAAGCATATATAAAAATTCCTTTTCTGAGCATTTTTGTGCTTTCTCAGGGTGTGACTATAGCGGGCTTCACCCCTCTCATGGACCTAGGTAATAGAGACTCCTGAATCAAGGGTAAGAATGTAGAAGTGATTTGTAATCAGAATTCCTGTTTTTCTCATTTGTTCTCTAATGGTGCTTGTTACAGGTCTTTGCAACTGAGACTAAGTGAGTGCATGAATTCAACCACCATGTGTTACTGTTTTGAGTATTAAAAGGTATTCTCACATGTAGTCACTAGGCTCATTGAATGGGGTGTGTTTTTACAAAAGTAGAGGCAGACCTGGGCTATCTTGCTTCTTGCAATTACAGGTGCTAGGGGTAAACACAAGGTATTTTTATAAGTCTGGATCCCAGCCTTTTTATCCAGTTAAGATTTATCAAGAACTTCTCTCTGCTCAAAGGAGCTAGATGGTTGAGTCCGCCCTGGTGGAACCAACCCTACCAAGAAGGGGATAGGAGCCAAGGATGAAGGATGACACTATGAGGTATGTGAGGCTTTTACTTCTATAAAGGGAAAATGACCTGAGTGTGGTCCTGTGAGCCCAGTAATTTACCTTAATAGGTGTTAAGGTATAATAGTAAGAGCAGTCACTTTGTTGTGTTTTTTACAGTCATGATGGAAACTGTAAATTTTGCATGCATCACTGCTTGTACAATTTCGACTTGAACAGGGACATTATTTGTTACAAGAGGTTAAGCAGCATGCTGTATCAGGACAGACTGTGTTATTACTAAAGCAGCAGGCTGTATCAGGACAGACTGTGTTATTACTAACTGTGCAGCAGCATATTGAGCTATAATAGGCTGTGCCACAATGGTGTTGGTCATTAGTAACTATCTCTCAGTGTGATATGCGTTTGGATCAAAAGGAGCTGTGTCCACTGTCACATTACCAGCTGCTGTTACACCAGCACTTGTCCCAACAGTGCTTGTCCCATGTCCCACATAAGGTGGTGGACGTGCAGCTAATCACTCAACTAAATTAGTATCTCTCAAATCCATATCAGTATCTGCTTTTATCTCATTGTTTGTCTCATTTTACTCTAACATTTATCCTTTTAAGCTTTTCAAGTTTTTCTGGCTGCTCATTTTTCTCACTTGCACTTCCAGGATATAATCTAGCCCCATCTACTATTTATTTTTTCTATATCTGTTGTTTCTTATCCCAAACTTCATCTGTATAATTTCTCTTCTCTCATTCCATCTGTCTTGGATACCTCTCTCTATCCCTGTAATGAGACATTTTCTCCCATGCACTTTGTACTTTGAAACGTTTTGATCTAGGAGGATGCTTCATTTCACAAAGTGTTTCTTTTAATTTTTATATAGTTGTCTCATTAAATTTAACTCATCTTGTAAAGCTCAGTGAACCCTTGTTTTTCTCAGCAGTCTTGCACCACTGAGAAAGCCATACACGTGTGTACCCTTCCTCAATCACCATGTGATAAGCTGGGGCACCTTCAGTAGGTGCCTAATCTACCTCCCATACTGCAATAGTCACATCACCTCTCATTAAAATTCTAATAGCTTTGAAAAACGTAATAATTTTCAAATTCAATTTAACAAAAAGCAACAAATGAAAAATAGTTCTTCAATGTCTTGATTCTCTTCCGTAAGCGTCAATTTCTAATAAGCCCATCTCCTAAGCTCAGTGATGCTCATTATAACAACAAGTAACCGCTGCATGGCTCGCCAGGCAGCTCAACCAATCTCAGAGTGGTGTTTCATACCAACCATCCAATACCAGCATGACACAGTATGATGCGACAACCTGCTCCTTGCAGCTTTTCACTCTCCTTTACAATTTCTTTGCATTCACACAAAGCATAAATTCTAATAAATTATGTGACATAAAATATCACAACCTGCACCAGAAACATTAGCAGACTAGAATACCATAAATCAACAAATGTATCCATCCTGGTATCTTGGATTACTTCTTAGTGGGTTAACCTCTTTATCCTCTTTGACAAAAGCGTATAAGCATCACCAATAATAAGTACAATTTTATAAGCTTCAATAATGCATTCGGCACTCATACTGAACAATACCAGTTCTGATCAAACCCACAATAATCAATAATTTGCAGTCAATTTTGGTGCATAACCCTCTTGATACTCATACCTCCTAAATCTGCAACCGTCTCTGAAAACCGCACACCATCAATCTTCAAGCTCTGGATTTGGGCATTGAGACATGGCATTTTATCTATTTTGTGGCACGTTTTAATTTTAGTAGCAGCTCCTTTTTTTACGTCACGCAAAACCATCAATCTGCTACCATTGTTTAGAGAGGACTATTGAGAACTTCAATCATTAATGCTCAATCTGAACCGGAAACAGGAAATTCCCTCAATTCACTGGACACAAGAAGTTGGAAGTTTGGAGTGAGTACGAATAAATCAAAAAATACAAATCAAGAATCTATCATTACAAATATCGTTTACATTTTAAGGGAGCAAATAATCAGATATTGATGTAAGGTTTAACGTTTTTTAAATCTCTTTTAGTAGTTCATTTCTTGATTGAAAGATCATCGATTAGTAAATAAACATAGTAATACAATACAGAATAAGGCCTATTCTAAGCCTAGAAGAATGGAGAAAAGTAATCATGAGGAGCACTACATTTGAGAGGAGAAAGCATCACGCTTTTAGCATATATTTCGGTTATTTGCAGAACTTCCCATAAAGAGAGTTTCAAGAAACTCTGAAGAGTCTCAGGGCAGCATAGAGTCAGGTAGAGGAAATAAAAAAGTCTCCATGAATTACTCTGAGAAACATCAGCAAAGATTCTCGGTCAGAATGTACAGGTTTTCAGTCTGAAACCCAATCCCCCTGTCTACTCTAGGAACATGCATTTAACATATTTTCATATCAACAAGTGCAACATATTGCAACAATAGTCTGACGTCCTGTCCACTCAGGCAATGATGTCATCATGGGAACAGGACAGCTTCCGTTGATTAAGCCAGCTAAACAAAGAGCATCCTATACATAAGGTAAAATCCTAACACAACTGTCAACTGTAATCCTGATATAATAGGGAAGCAAAAGTGTGTAGGGCAGGGTATCCTGAGTGGACCTTGGGTGGCTGCCACTGAGTCTTCAACTACTAAGTTCACATAATATTGAACTGTCACACTTCACATCCAGGATTCAGTGTTTTTTGTCTCCAAATTCTGACACCTGGTATCACAATTTCAAGCTTTTGCCATTCCCTTTAATCTTGGGAGCTACGTCTGACTTTATATCACCCTGACGTCACATTAAAAGCCAAAAAAGTATCATTTTTTTTCCATGGCATACTAAGAAACAGTCAAATACTCTGCCCATAGATGTATTTAGAGTGGCTGCTTTATTTAATTCTAAGACGTAAGTGTGCAAGATCTGGAGAATCAAAAGTAGAAGCAAAATGATCCTTGGTTGGTATCCTTTTTATCGTTCGGAACACCACGCATGAAACCCAGTGTACTTTGGGGGAGTATGCAGGAGGTTAGAAATACTCAAGCTTGATACTTACACAAACTGTGTGCAGGAGCATGTCTCTGGAGCCACCAGAAATGTATCAAACCAGGGTTCAGAAAGACTTTTTAGAAAGCTAATTCAAAATACCACATCGTAGGTGCCTTCAAGTAATTAGCCATTACAGGAAGGAATGTTTACCGACAGGCTTCTTCCTTCTGCTAAGGGGGAGTCTACATAGTTGCTGGAGCAGTAGCGATCCTCCTCAAGCTAGCAACATATTCCTTTCTCACAACTTTTATGCAGAGTACATGGATTGCTCTAGACAAACAATTGAACAAATATATCTAATTATCTTGTGGCATCCACTCATGTTTTTTACAGTAAACTCTATTCCTTTGACAGTAATGTTCAAGAGAATCAGGATTATAGTTAGACAACTACCATAGGTGTAAGTTATGAATAGGTAAGGACATATGTTGCACATGTTTTTCTCTGCAGTACAATCAAAACTGTTTTCACTACGTTTGCCGCAAATAGGCCAAAGCCAGTTTGAGGATGCTTGTGTTTTTATTCTGGAGGGGCCCTCGTCTGGCATTTAGGGTGAATTGCTCTCATGAGGAGCAGGGACAGTACTGGTTGGAATAAGGCAAGCCTCAATCTAGATTGCCATGGTGCGAAAAAATCAGTTCACTGGAATGCTGCCCCATGTGATCGCCAATGGGTAAGATGAATTTAAGCATGCCAACTATCAACATGTTGCTTGTGATAGTTTGTGCTGTAAGTGCGATGGGTATACCCAGATGAGGGTCCCATAGTCACTGCACTATAGGACTCATGGTGTACCCTTCTGATAAAACACAAATTGGTTAAAACTGACATGGGATGTCTTATGGTTTCTTTTGTAAGGGACATCACCTCCAGTTTTGGGACAGAATGCTCTTTTGAGAAGCAGAGTTAACAATCATTTTCATAAAGTAGCTGTAAAGACCGGTGTTTGTAATCAAGAAATGACAGCTATGATTGTGTTTCCTATTGTTATGAAAGTGGAATGTAACCGACTGGGGACAATGTTTACCTTTCCTGAAAGAATGCTGGTATCATTTTACAAGTAGCAACAGACACATTGGATTACTATCAATAGTACAGGTATTTTTTGATATAATTTAAAACTCAAGGGGAGATTATGTAATTTATAGCGCTATGCTTCGCAGCTACAAAAGTTGCTGTACTGCATTGCTCAAGAGGGGAGAACAGGGAAGCGCCACAACAAATAAGATATGGCATTATTTTCTCTCTTCGCCGGGAGTGACACTCTTTCAGGCTGACTAGTGCCACATATAAATCATTGCATCATTGTGCAAAGGTGTGTGTGTGATGTCAAGCATAGGTTTAGTGCTGGATGGGTACCCTTTTATTTCAAAATGCTATGTTTAGAAATAGTTTAGAGCTTTTCTCACAGTGTGTGCGTGCTGTACAGTGCAGCCCCAGCACACATGCAAAATGTAAAAAGTTTGGAGAAATGAAAAACATTTCTCCTTTTTACTGCCTGCCTCAAGGAGATATTATTTTTTGTCGCAAAGACCTGTCTACCATTTTTGGTAAATAGGGCCCTGTGTCAAAAACCATGGGTGGTAGGCAGGGATGCCCATGTATCACACATAGGAGGTCGCCTTAAAGCATCGTAGTGCAAACAGCTTTATGAATTACTTCTAGCAAAAATGTGTTGCTCTGGAAAATGAATACGCTATGAATATTTTGCACAGGTTTCCATAATTCTGTGACTTTGCAATGACACAAAGTGTGGATAAATCTGCTCATTAATGCCAATTCGTAGCTTCAACTAGGTTAGACAAATTTCACTGTATCACTGAACATTTGAATCTTGATGCCCAGGGCACTTGTTATTCTTACAAAAACAGTTTTTCTCTGCACCAATGGCATTGGAGCTCTCGGAGATGCAACAGAGTACTACACACTGAGAAATTGTGATAATTCACTTCTAATGTGACACCCAAATGATTATGAATTAATCAAGGGCCATAGAGGTCTTGTTACTTTGGTTACAGCGATCTAACTAATAAGGCTACCATGTCGTTGGGACTTTAAACTGAGAGATAGCAATCTAGTTTCTGAGGCTATCGAGTAATTTGAATAAACTCCATGATCATCTGTGATCTCATCTGTGATAATTTCACATCTGCTTTCATTTTATTGACATTTCTGTGCATTCCATTCAATACTGGTTTTGTCTGCCACCAAGAATGGGATCCTTGCTGGGCCAATAGCATCACAAACAAAGTACTGCTTGTAAGCAACGGCTCAGCTGCCCCAATTGGTAACCCCATTTCAGCTCTTGATGGAATTGTCCTTAGTAAGTCAAGCTACTTTCCAGTGTGAGCTAGGGCAGAGACGGAGCAGTCTTAAGTTATGTGCACAAAGATTAATGATGTTAAAATGTGGACATTCTCCTATGTTGTTACAGTGACCACAAATACATGTGACATCCCCATATGCATACCAGCATGTGCAGCTGTCTGAGACTCTGGTTGTGGGAGACTTGCTGCCCACAGAGAAGCATAACATCAATTGACGTGCATCTTCTTTATTTTGGACTCAGGACATCAGGCGCCTTGTGCATGCCGAAGACTTCATTTGAAAGAGAGCTTGTGAGTGGCACTGGCTTCAAGGAATTATTGGTTTGCACTTACAGAAGGAAGAACAAAGTTCTTTTTCTTCTTCTTCTTTTTCTTCTCACCATCATCATCATCATTATTGTTTTTATTATTATTATTATTATTAATAACAGTTTTTGTTCTATTATTTGATATTGACTGTTGTTGTTAAGTGTATTGTAGAGTAGCTCACATGTTTTTTTTTACATTTAACATGTTTTTTTTTCTTGAATATAGATGCTCTCTTTTTTTAATTATATAAGTTGTAATTGCCCAAATGTAGCTTGCTGAAATAACATAATCTCTCAAGTCACATTATATCATATGTGCTTTATGAAATGCCACATCTCCAGTCCTGCAAGGTATAAGGATGCATTTCTTAATTTTTTTGGTTTTGTAAAGTGCTAGACGTGTAGTCTTGTGGTAAATACAGAGCACTAAAAGGAAAATAAGGAGTCCTATAGAACATAAGTAGAGGAAGGTGAGTCCAAATGAACGAAAAGTAGTGCATCTTTATTTGATATTAGTTCTAGTCCTACTCTTACTGTCACAAACAATCAGATGAAATCCGATCTAAAGAATTCAGCCTTCTGAATTTTTCTGACCAAGAGGTGTTGGCCTGTGCTTTCCAACTGCAGTCAGATATATTTCTGAAATTAGGACTCTGGGAATCAAGGGATCTATCTTCATGTGGTTGTCATTTAAATGCTTTTTTGTTGGATAAGGAGTAGATTTGTCATTCAAAGGATCCTACGTGGAATATAATATGCAGTTAGGTTCGAAAATTAGCTGGGTCTTTTCTTCCAAAAGACTTTGGCCCAAATGTATACTTTTTCACACCATTCCAAAGCGCCAGCCGGGCAGCATATTTAAGGAATGGCACAAGCCGGCACCAAGGGTGGCGTTATGGGGGAAGGGGCTTTTGCACAGAAAAATGACATTGCTAGATTAGAGTAAAAAGTGAGAGTAAAAAAAAATTACTCTAACCAGCCTAGCGTCATTTCTCAATGCAAAACCTATAATACCACATGACTCCTGTCTTAGAAAAGACAGGAGTCATGCCCACCACCCCATGGCCAACACAGGAGTCAAGGGTCTCCTGGGCATGGCCATTGCACCCAGTGCCATGTGGGGGGGGGTGCATTTCAGGGCCCCTAATGACACTTTAAAAAAAAGGTAAAATACTTACCTCTACTTACCTATACTTACCTGGGATGGGGTCCCCCATCCTCCACTGTCCCTCTGGTGTGGGTGGGGATGTCCCTGGGGCCTGGGAAGGGCACCTGTGTACTTATTCCATGATGTTCCATACAAGCTTAGTGCCATTATTTAGCCCCCCCCTCCCTCCCGTGCACCATTTTTGCACGGGAGGATAAATAAGGCGCTAGGGCCTTAGAGTAATTTTTTTGACCTGGGAACACCTTCCTTGCATCTCATTGATGCAAGGTAGTTTGCCACTTGCAAAAAATGACTTTAACACCAAAACTTTTGCGCTAGACAGGTCTAGTGCAAAAGTATAAATTTGGAGTTAGGTTTGCACCGAATTTGTGTAAAAAAAATGACACAAATTCGGTGCAAAGCAAGTATAAATTTGGGCCTCTGTGTACAGAGCAGAGGATTTTAGATTTAATTCTGGAGTCCACTGGAACCAATGGAGGATTTTCAAGGCTTGTTTCCCAAGGTCATATTTCCATATTTTGAGGCAGATTTGGGATGTGTAGTTTTGCAGTCTTTGCCATAGGTGATTAAGCATTTTTTGGGCACCCTTTATAGACCATATAGCAGTGGTTCTATAATCCCAATGATAGGACCATTGTCACTTCTATGACTGGATTGAAGTGGATGCATCTCACTGAGCATGGCCATTGTAGGTTAGTGCCACTCATTACAATATTAATATATGAAACAAAATAAATATCTGTATTAAAGATTATCCTATATTTCTTACTTTCCGGGATGTGGGCAACCAAATCTGCTGGGTCATTGAAAAGGAAACTTGTCATTGATGTGACCTCCTCATAGTAGAATCTCTATTTGAGATTCATTCAAACAACATTTTTTATTTTATTCAATGGAAAGTGTGGGCTATGCTTTCTGTGATCTTTGTATATCTTTTTAAGTTGTCCAATCAAAAGTGATTTTAGATATAATCAATGTAGATTTGGAAATCTATATCATGGTGCCAGCAGAACAATGTAAATGTAGGCTGAGAGGGAGAACCAGTATGGTACAAGTCAGTGGTAAGGCTATAACAGAAAACCGTCCAATTCAATTAGTTTTTCATAGGAATCTCTGAGTTCATTTTATAAGCTGCAGAGAGACCAAGAAGAATTAGAGTCACTTTCTTACCCAGGTCTCTCCTAAGATCATAAGTGTTGTGTCTAGTCGAAGAAATTGCCTAAAGCTTTTAGGTAAGCTATCTCTTTCTTTGGGAGTATGCTTATGCTAACACTTGGAGTGTTTTAAGAATATTCTGCATTAGCAATGTTTTGAGATGGAATAACACCATGTTTAAATTAAATTGGAACATAGCTACTACTGAAGGATACATTAATTATATGTGTAATGTTCACTCAACTGAAAAGCATAAATCTTTTGACTCGTCTAAAGGACAAGGTTAAGCCTCCAGACTGGAAGCTTTATTGCTCACATTTCACCTGTCTGTAAATTGAGAAGTAGTTCTTTTTCATTTTTTTCCTTCCTACTTCTGCCTATTTTCAGCTCCTTGCTCTGTGCAGAATGAGAAGCATGCCTAACTTTTGCTTCTTTAGAGAGATTTAAGAGACAACGCATGGTTTGAACATCAATAGTGAAATGAGAATACAGCTAAGGGGTTTCCCCAGATTTTAAAGCTTGGTTTCCAGTACTACTAGAATATACACTCTCCATTACTTTGTTCAGTACTTCTTCAGTACTTTTAAACAGTAAGATAACACAGAATATCCAGCACCCTTTCGGCATCCCACCCTTCTACCAAGCAACAGCATATTTTGTCTCCTGTGCTTGTTTCTTTCTTAGCTAACAAATAATGGAGGGGCAAACAGGGCTCCCCTTAAAGGGCTTATGGAAGTACCAGAGACCACCACCTCCCCAGGGCTGAACATAGCATTATGTGGAGGGGCCACATGTACCTTCCCGGCCCTGGGGACCACCACCTCCCTGGGCCCTTTAAAGTGTTTAAAGAAGGGAGGGGGTCACATGGCTCTCCTACTGGCTATATATGGCCCTGGGGACCACCACATCCCTGGGGCCTGCCCATTCAGAATAAAGTAGCACGACCCCCTCCTGGAGCCATATGTGGCCATGGGGACTACCACCCCCAAGGCCAGCTCCTTTTACCTCCCAAATTGCCCAGCCTTGAAAGATAAGTGTTTGGTTTTGCTTGGCGTGAGCTGTGACAGCTACCACCAAGCAAAAGCAAGCACTCCACTTTCTGCAAGTGTAAGCTGTAAAAATGCTCCAGCTTGCTGGAAGACAAGTTTTCATCTCTATGCCCGACATGCAGGTAGGGAAAGAGATGAGAGTATTGCACTTCCAGCATGCAGGAGCAATGCAAGCTACTGGAAAAACCAGGGAGACGGCTGGGACATGGGGGCATTTGAGGTTCCCCCACCCCCAAAGTTTATTAAAAAACCAATGAATCCTACCCTGCGTATTTATTTCAGATAAGTGAGCGGGGCAGGATTCATTGTGACAAGATGCTCATTTCAAAGAAATTAAACCTCAATGAAATGCACTTACAGATATAAACAAAGCAGGTGCCAAAGTTGAAGCTTCAATTCTGTACTAATCATCCTAATTTTGTGACCTCCTGGTCAGCATCTGCTTGCTCTCGTCTGGCAGCTCCGTCTGTTGCTGCTGCTGCCTCTGCTGCGTTCGAGCTAAGAGCCTGCCTGACTTAGTCCGAGGCCCACTTCCATCCGCAGGCTGGTGTCTGTGCCTTATCCCTGGTGGCGTAGTAACCGTCTTTGTAAGTATCCTGCTGTCACTTTTATTTTTGCCTATTTTTCTGTCATCTTTAATTTGTATTATTATTTTTTGTCTCTTTCTCTCTCCTTTCAACCTTTCACTCTCCCTGGTTCCGTTCCCTGCTACTGCTGCTCCTGCGGCTCTGCCCCCCCAATCCTGCGACGTGCTTTCCCACCCTCCTGCTTGACTGG
The DNA here is from genome assembly GCF_031143425.1 of Pleurodeles waltl. Lineage (NCBI taxonomy): Eukaryota > Metazoa > Chordata > Amphibia > Caudata > Salamandridae > Pleurodeles > Pleurodeles waltl. The sequence goes on along the minus strand of NC_090449.1, from coordinate 705,480,878 downwards.
ACCCTCCTGAACCCATCCCCTTCTTAATGGGAGCCTGCCCTCCAAAGACAAGCCTGTCTGTACCCGTCTGCGCCTGGACTGCACCCAGCATCACAAACTCTGATCCTCTGATCTTCCATCGCTACAATGCAGAAACCCTCAATGCGCTGAGCACTATGCGCTCCACCGCCTGCCATTTCACATCACCCAGAGACACCCAAGGACCGTTCTCCTGCCTTTGCTGCCACTGCGCCCTCACCCTACACCACGTACTGGACCCTCATGCCACTGAGCCATTGAACACCAACCTTGAGTTCCTCAGCTTCATCCTCCTCAAAATTCCCTCCCTCCACAAACATGGCATAGATCTCAGGGACCTACTAGACTCCACATGCCTGGACGTCACCTTTCTCACCAAAACATGGACAAACCCAGGGCCATATTTATACTCTGTTTGCGTTGAATGTGCGCCAAAAATTGTGACGCACAATCGGCGCAAACCCTGCCCCATATTTATACTTTGACGTCCGACCCCGCGGGCGTCAAAATTCCACCATGTGCGTCATTTTTTGGAAGGGGGAACCAGCCTTGCGTTAATTATATACAAGGTAGGCGTTCCATTCCAAAAAATGACTTCAAGGCCTGTGCCCCATATTTATACTCTGACGTCATTTTGACGCACAGGAGGGGGTGGGCCTTAAAAAACGGCGCACAGCCTGATGGGCGCCATTTTTTAACGCCTGGGTCAGGGCAGGCGTTAAGGGACCTGTGGGCTCGGAAGGAGCCCAGAGGTGCCCTCCCCTGCCCCCAGGGAAACCCCTGCCACCCTTGCCCACCCCAGGAGGACACCCAAGGATCGAGGGACCCATCCCAGGGAAGTTGAGGTAAGTTGGGGTAAGTATATTTTTTCGTTTTTTTTAAGTGTCATAGGGGGGCCAGATTTGGCCCCCCCTACATGCCACTATGCCCAATGACCATGCCCAGGGGACAAAAGCCCCCTGGGCATGGCCATTGGGCAAGGGGGCATGACTCCTGTCTTTGCTAAGACAGGAGTCATGTCAATGGAGGTTGGGCGTAAAAAAAAATGGCGCAAATCCGGTTTGAGGCCTGAATTTTGTCTCAGACCTGACTTGCCCCATTTTTTGACGCACAAGCCCCATTTTCCCATACGCCGGCGCTGCCTGGTGTGAGTCATTTTTTTTTACGCACACCAGTCCGCAGCGCCGGCTAACGTCATTCCATAAATAAGGCGCCCGCATGGTGCGTTGGAATGGCGTTAGCCGGCGGTAAAATCTTTGACGCACAACTGCGTTGGCGCAGTTGTGCGTCAAAAAGTATAAATATGGGCCCCAGTGTCTGCACTTGACATCACCACCACTATCCCTGTGACTACAAACTACTCCACAAAGACTGGCCTTCTCACCCAGGCAGAAGCCTGGCCATCATACACCAATCGATGTTCCGCCTGACAACCAATGCAGAAGAACATTCTCCCCCTATGGAGCACCTCCATTTCTCCATTTCCACAAAGTCTACCTTCCGTGGCTCTCCCATCTGCAGGCCACTCAGCCCCTCCCAGCCTTCAGCGATTCCATTGCTGACATCATTTCTCCCCACGCTCTGGCCTCCACAAACATCTCCCTCCTCTGTGACCTTAAATGCTACATTGACAATGGCAACAACACGTACACCGCTTACCTGCTTGAGAATCTTGCAAAATGGGACTAAAGGTCACCTCGCCAACACACATTGCTGGACAAGCATGTGTTGCCATCTTTTCCACCAACATCAACATTTCCGTTTACAACACCTCTATACTTCACTGGACTGACCACCACTACATTCATTTCACCATCACCACACCGACCATCCACCTCTGCACACTCCGAGCCCCAAGCAGAAAATGGACCAGATCACTCAGCTGGTTCTCCCCCACACCCCAGGACTCCAGGCACACTTGTAGACAGCTAGAGAAAAGATGGAGAAACAGCAAGACACCAGAAGACTTTGAGGCCTTCAAAGCTACCATCAAATCACACCACCACCTCATCAGAGCCACCAGGAAAGCTGCCCTACAGGACCATATCAGCACCACCGCTCACAACACCTAAGAGTTCTTCACCGTGGTCAAAGAGCTTGCAAAACCCCAATCAGAAACGACAAACATCCCTCCATCCCAAGACCTCAGCGACAGACTACTCATCTTCTTCCACTGAAAAATCAAAGACATATACAACAGCTTCCAACCCCAAGACACTCCAAGCCCTAAAACTACCCAATAGCTCTGACCTTCCGAACCGTCACAGTTCCTGCACTGCTGGACCACCCTCACAACAGTCAATACCCACTCCATCATGAGCAGCATCCACTCCAGAGCCCCTACATACACCTGTCCTCACCAGATTTTCATGAAAGCCAACACCTCCATCGCATCCAAGCTCCGCCACACCCTTAACTTTTTCTGGAAGCACGCTGAGATCTGCCTGCTCCTGGTGAAACCCACAGCCAACCCCCTTGACCTCAAGAACTAGTGCCCCATCTTTCTGCTGCCTTTCCCAGCCAAGGTAATCAAAAGGACTATGAACAAACAGCTCCGTAAGCACATTGAGGTTAACGACATCCTAGACATCTCCCAATCTGGTTTAAGGAGCAATCACAGCACGGAGAACGCTCTCCTCACTGCCACAGATGACATTCGCTCAATCCCAGACCTCGGCCTTACAGCAGCCCTCATCCTACTGGACCTATCGACATGGTTTCGCACCTCACCATCTGCTCAAGACTCCACTCAGCCAGCATCCATGGAAAGGCTCCTTCCAGTCTGGTAGAACACAGAGAGTCAGAGTCCTGCTCCTCCCTGAGCCCTACACACTTCAACATGTACATAGCCCCGATTGCATCCATCTTAAGGAACCACAGACAGAAAATCATCTCCTATGCCGACGACACCTAGCTGATCATCTTACTGATGGAAAACCCCACAACTGCCAAGAAGAATTTCCACAAAAAGATGGCAGCCATCGCCCCTTGGAAAAGGGACAGCTGCCTCAAGCTCAACTCTGACAAGACCGAGATCCTCATCCTGGGACCGTCCACATCACCCTTGGTTGCCTCATAGTGGCAAGTCACCCTCAGTATCCCCCCACCTCAGCAAACCATGCACACAACCTCAGTTTCATCCTGCATTCTTACCATGACCCGCCAAGTCAACTCAGTTGCATCCTCCTGTTTTCATACACTCTGATTTCTCCAGAAGATCTACAAATGGACCACAAAGGACTGCTTCAGAACCATAACCCATGCCCTGGTTACCAGCTGACTCGACTATGGTAACACCCTCTACGCCAGCATCACCCAGAAGAACCTGAAGAAACTAGGGCACATCCAAAATTCCTCCACCGGACTCAGCCTGGACGTACCCCAGGCACCTAAGAGACCTCCATTGGCTTCCAATCAAGAGAAGAATTAACTTCAAACTCCTCATCCACACAGACAAGGCACTCCATAACCTAGGACCCACCTCCCTCAACCACTGCATCACCTTCTAATCCCCCACCAGACCTCTCTGCTCTGCTCAACAGGCACTAGCCACTGTACTCTGCATATAGAAGACCTCAGCTGGAGGAAGATCCTTTACCTACCTCGCAGCAAAGAGATTGAACACCCTGCCCCTGCACCTCGGGCAGTCGCCATCATTATCTCAATTCAGGAAGGACCTTAAAGCCTGGTTCTTCAACTGAAGCACAGAGGACAAACCCCCTCAGCACCTTGAGACCCTTACGGGTGAGTAGTTGTGCGCAATAAACCCTGATTTGATTTGATTTGATGTGGTCATCAGTAGGTAGTAATAGTTAGAACCTAGTTTCTATAGAAAAAGCCTTTTTTTACCTGCCTATATCTTAGGCGCTGTTTGACTAATCTTCACAAAATTGTCCAAAATAAAGTGTGCTGGAGAATCTTGTTGTGTGGGAAGTTTCAGGGTAATCCGTAGAGTGAGGGCCAGGAAAAAAATGGGCAAAAAGTTCAATTCCCATAGGGGTTTCAGGACGGAATTGCACTAAATTTGGCAGAAAGGTAGATCTTGGTCCAGAAAGAGTGCTTTTTATTATTTATTGTAAATCTTTTCAGTAATCCCTGCAGTCATCCGCCACTATTGACGGCCAAAGGCACAGATTTTGGTGCTTCCATGAGGTAGGCTGAAGGACGTAGTCTGGGCTTTGCTTTCATTATGACTCCAGACATAACCTATATCCTTGCAGTCAGCCTTGAGGCTTCGGCACCTGGTGTTTCTTGGCTTTCCTCTTTTCCTTTTCCCTTGAGGGTTCCATGTCAGGGCTTGCCTGGTGGTGTCTGATGCAGGCTTTCAGTGGATGTGGCTTATCCAGCCACAGCATCTTTTCATGATTTCTTCAGGAGTAGGGAGTTGGAAAGTCTGCTGCCATACGTTGTTGTTGCTGATGGTGTTTGGCCTCAGGGTTTGGAGGATTTTCCTCAGACAGGTGTTGATTAAGGTTTGGACTTTGTTGGTGGCGGTAACTGTTGTCCCACACATTCTTGCTCCAAACAGAAGGACCGATTTTATGCTGGTGTTAAAAATCCTGATTTGGTTCGCTGTGTTAGCTCCAGATCTTCTTTAGCTGAATATAGGCAGCCCTTGCTTTTACGAATCTTGCCTTAACTTTGGTGTCTGTTCTGTCTTCTTGTCCAGGACACCGCCCTGGTAGGTGAATTGCTCAGCCTGTTCCAATGCAACCCTTGCAAGAGTGACTGCAGTTGTGCTGGCCGTGTTAGCCTTCAGGATCTTTGTTTTCCCCTGTGAATGTTGAGGACATGTTGTGCTGATGGCCACCACATTGCTAGTTTTCTTTTGCATCTGTAGAAAGGTATAGGAGAGTAGGGCCAGGTTGTCTGCAAAGTCCAGGTCATCGAGCTGAGGCCCAGATGTCAACTGGATCATATTTCTTCTCCTTGCTGTAGATATTTTCATGATCCAGTCTATGGCCAGCAGAAAGAGAAAAGTTGAGAGCCAACAACCCTGGCAGACTGCAGACCTCACCTGGAAGGGTTTTGTAAGTTGTCCTTAATGGGCTATCCTGCAGGTCATTCCCTCGAATAGTTCTTGAAGATTTTTATGAGTTTGTCTGGCACACCATAGTGGCTGAGAAGTTTTGAAAGGGTCTCTCTGTTCACGCTGTTGACTGCCTTCTCATAGTCAATGAAATTGACATGGGGGAGTTCAATTCCATCAGCTGCTCAATGATGATGCTCAGTGTTGAAATCTGGTCTGTGAAGGATCTATTTAAGTGGAAACTAGCTTTCTTGTCTCACAACTGAGCATTCACTTGTTCCTTCAGTCTGTTCAGGATGACTCTGTTGAACACTTTTCCTGAGCTTGATAGAAGAGTTAAGTTATATCTCTGTAGTTTGCGCAGTTACTCAGATCACTTTTCTTGGGCATCTTGATGAGATATCTCTCCTTCCAGACTGATGCCACCTTTCTTGTTCCCAGATCCTTCCAAACATGGGGTAGAGCATGCCTACTGAAGTTTTAATGGCTGTATTCAGTGCCTCTAAGAATGTTGTCAGGTCTTGCTGCCTTCCCATTTCTCAGATGTTTGATGGCCTGCCGCATTTCTTCCTTAGTTGGTCTACTGTAGTCAGTTGGCAAGTCCTTGTCAACTAACTGTATATATGGTGAAGACTGCAGGGCAGGCTGGTTCAGCACTTCTTCAAAGTGCTCCACCAGTCTTTGCTGTTGATCTTCGTTAACCATGATTCTCTTCCCCACTATGCATTTAACAGGACTTTATGGCTTGCTGTATCTGCCGGACAGTTTCCTTGTTATGTCTTAGATTTCTTTCAAGTTTCCATGGCTTGCTGCTTCCTGGGCCTCTGTGGTAAGACCATTGATGAATCTTTGCTTGTCTGCTGTTAAGCTTCTCTTTGCTACCTTGTTGGTTTTAGTGTATTCGCCTTGGTCTTTCGCTTTTCTCCTCTTGTTCGCCTGGTGTTGACTGCAGCTTTCGTTTCCTTTGTCTCTTGGACTTTTTGGAGAGTCTCAGTGGCCATTCATTCTTTAGGCTGTTTTTTCTTGGAACCAGTATTGTCTGGCATGGTGATGTCAATGTTTCTCTAACCTTTTCCTACTGACTTTCTGCTGGGTCTCTGTCATCCTCTAGTTCTTGCAGGACTTGAAACTTGTTCCTGTGGGTTGCTGACTATTCACTCCATTTCTCTGCATCTTTGAGGACGAAGGCATTATATAACTGGCGTTGGTTTGTCAGTTCCGTCCATGCTTTCTTCAACTTTAGCTCAAGCCTGGCCATGAAAGGTGATGATCTGATGCCACGTCCGCTCCTCATCACTTTACCATCTTGCAGTGTCTACTAGTACATCTTGGCAATGCAGACATGGTTGATCTGATTCTCTATGGAGTGGTCTGGTGACACCCATATTGCCTTGCATGTTCTTTTGCATCAGAATACACTACAGCTTATCACTTGACTGCTCAGGACACAGAGATCTGTAAACCTTTCACCATTCTCATTCATAACACCAAGGCCATGGTTACCCATGGCATCTTCATACCCAGTGTTGTCACTTCCAAATGTGGCATTGAGGCCCCTTATCAGTATGGCAATGTCTCGCTCAAGGCATTTCTCCCTTATGGGCATGGAGTTGTAAAGCTGTTCTTTTTCCTCTTCTTTGCTGTGATTTGTAGGTGTCTAGCACTGGATAACATTCATGGTTATCTTCTCTTACTTTGTGCACAAGGTCACTGTGATGATTCTGGGACTGTGGGCTTACCATCAGAGCTCTGTTGGCTGCTAGTGTTCGCATCAATGCGACTCCATGAGTATGTGTGGAGTTCTGTTCCACATATTCACAATACAACAGCATTCCTCCTGTGGCCAGTCTTTTCTGTCTGGACTGTGTCCATCTGTCTTGCTGACGTCAAGCAGGGCAAGGTTGTATTTTTTAATCTCCGCTGCCACTTGGGCTGTCTTGTATGTCTTGTGCATGGTCCTCACGTCCGATGTCCCGGTGGTCTTGGTCGAAAGCAGGTAGATCAGCTTTGTGGGTTCCATGAATCTCTGGCCTTCACCACAAGGCGTTATAGTTCTCCGTGTAATAGATTCCTCTGTCCCCAAGCCTGGTTTCTCTTTTGGTTTTTAAATTGATGTTCTGTAGCTAGGATTTTTTTACATGGTAGGGTAGCTAGCCCTATGCATAACCCTCCTCCTTTCGCAGCTGGGCTTGGGCCTGGCCATGGGGGAGTTCTTGAATGCTGCACCTGGACACTACCTGCAGTGAGTCTTGTCCCGTACGTCATTTCACCCCAAACCTGGATACTCATAATAGGTCTGACGGTGCTCTGCCAGCCAGCTGTAGTCCTATGAGCAGAACAAATGCAGCATGACCTGTTGCCTTGCAGCCACTAAGGAATTGCTGCTGCGTGACACATGACCCCGACGCCAGATCTAGCATAGCAGCCTGCAGCTTCCTTGGAAGATCCACTACACAACGCATCCTCATTGCTGGCCTTCACATTGTAATCCCCTCCTTGATGGCATCCTCACTGATGAACCAGGTCCCCACATCACAGCTGCACAGTTCCTTAAATTTAAAGTTTCTGAAACTTGAATCTTTAAAATTACAGATCCCCAGTTCTACTTATTAGATTTTTGTCATTTTGATCTCAAATAATTTATTAAATTTTACTCTATTTTTCTAAATCTGGGTGGGATTTTTCTTGTGTTGTGTTTTCACTTTATTACTGTTTGAAGCACTGCATAAATACTTCACATACCACTTCTAAGATAAGCCTGACTGCTTGTGTCAATAATCCAGAGGGTTAAACTGGGTTTGCTTGTGACTTCACCCGGACAGGAATGTGGTTACTGCTTGAGCAGGGCTTCAACCCCTCAACCACTAACCGAATTATCAACGCAGCTCATAAAGTAATCTTATAAAACAACTTCTATTTGTCATTTATTAAAATGGTTAAAGCATAGAATTTGCACATATTCGGATTCATGCAAGAGCCGTTCATAATTATGGGGGTGCAAGCGTCATTGTGGATTGAATGAATGGCTGGAAAAAACAAGTTGCAGTTATTGCTTGCCTTTCTGCAAAGTTTAGCAGTCCACCAGTTCAAAGTTGTAAATTAACAATTTTCTACGGAACTTTGTACTAATCTTTCATAACATTTTTAAATATAGTCTATAATATTGTATAAATAGTTTATGATCAGCTTTGGCCATCGTCAGTGTAAATAAAACAGAATGAACATATTGTAACCAAAGCAATGTCTACGCTCCGCAAATAACGATTGTGTGGTTCATTACATCTGCTGACTCAGCAATTTATGATTGGCTGCAAGTCGACTCAATGTAACTGGAAGTAATGCAAAACAGGTCGCCAGTCAGCCGTTCTCATTCTTCTCCCTGTTGTACTTACCACATGAAGCAAATCACATTTTAATGGGATAGCTGTTATAATGATGCATCTCAAACGGCATGCTTTATAATGATAACGCCTGCCTTATCGCCAGCCAGTTTAACTACTGTACAGTTCTTGCATCTTTCCATATGAATGCCTTTTTCTATTACCACTGTACTTCAGTAGTTTAATGTTGACATTTCTCCAGGATAACACATGCGAAACTCAGTGATGCCTTGCCATTTAAAACCACTTCCTGAGAACGGAAGACAGCTCTCTTCCTCCCCGTTTAAGAACTCCAGAAAGCAAGACGTGCACTGTATCCATTGCTCCATCTCCATTATTCAAGGAGATTTTTTTTGCAGTACTAAAATGTGCCAGTCATTATCTCCTATCAATTATCCTCCACAGATTGAACCACATGTGAAGGAATCTAATCTAACAATCAGTGCTAAATGAAAAAAGACGTGAAAAATAATTTACAATGTGTACCTTAAATGTCACAGAGCTGGGTGATATTTGGGGAGCTGCAGTAATGTGATACTTTAGGTGGGATTTTGTTTCAATTTAACCTTCAAGAAAAATAATTTTAATTTAATGCATTCAAAATAGATCCCATCAGAAAATAACAGAAAATATTTATTCGGCTAGTGCCACAAAAGACAAATACATATATAAAATACAAATGCACACGTATGTTTAAATCATCCATGTTTTAAAAGTCCCCATTCATTACTATGAGTACTCCTACCATGATCTAATTTCTCGACCATATGTCTAATCCTTACAGCAGCCCATAAAGATTCATAAACCATCAAACACACCAATTCAAATTGAACATTTGAAAGTGAAGTAACCCTGCTCTACGTTGTCTTATACTAAGGACCTTCAGTGGAGGAAATAGGAACAGCTTCCTCGATTTTGCATATAGCTTAGAAAAGGCAAAATAAGCGTAACATATATTGAGTTGATTCAAAGTCACACGGTCACAGATCAAACTCCACTATCCTGCAGCCACCACTAGGATAGCAGACCGGAGCTGTATCAAAACGAAATCGTATTAAATAGAACCTGCGTTGGTCATTCTGAATGGAGCTCAAGTATGACTCCATAGCTATGGTGGTTGAGGGGCAACAGCATGTTGCCATTGAACTCTTGATGAATTCAGGATGGGCTAGCTCAATGCAGAGCGTGCTTAGAAATGCATTTTATGGGTTTCTTCATGGACGTAGTGATACATTCTTGGTTGCTGAATACGTCTAGCCTGCCTATCCATTAGCCGCGTGATCGAAAGTGCATTAGTGTGCCTTAGGCAATCTAAAATTGCGAAGAGTTTAAAAGTAGCTTCCCCTTTCGACCAAACTAAGATCCAAAGCACTAGTGGGTGCAATTTTACAAAATAATTTAGGAACAGCAACCCAAGTCCTAAGTGGCACATGTATGTCGAGTAGCTGGTGGGGATGCCAAGCAGTTTTTTGACAAAAGTGTTTTCAGACATCTGGGTGATGGTTGCGTCGGATACGTCCATGTACTGGTACCACATGTAACCACAGAGACAGATCTTTCTTGGTAGATGTTAATCATGGCATCTAATGGTTTAGACTAGTGGTTCCCAAACTTTTGAATTCCGTGGATCCCCACTTTATCATTACTGGAACCGGGGACCCCCACTGAATCATTATTGGAATCTTGGGACCCCCCCCCACTGAGTCATTACTGAAAGGTGGAGACCAATATGTTAATATTATTTAAATTTCTATGCAGTCGTGGACCCCCTGAGGAGGCTCTGCAGACCCTCAGGGGTCCCCAGACCACAGGTTCGGAACCACTGGTTTAGACCCTATCTTGGCAGAGATATGAAAAATAGGAGCAAGTGATTGTCCAAGCTCGGACCTTCTTAAGTTCAAAAAGTGTTTCCAGATATAGGCACACACACATATGTGAAATCTGGTACACACATAAGCCTTGCCCCTTTAATCGAATACATTTTAGTCTTTACATTCCTAGGACAAAAGACCAAGCAGAATGATTAGGAGAGGTTGGTGGTGAGAGCCACCCTGTCAAAAAAAAGCTTTTGTAGGCCAATAGCTGTCCTTGCCATCAAGACACAATCCTCAGCATGAAGTAATACATGAGTTGATCTGTTTACCACCTTCGTGGTATCAATCTATATATTGGTCAGAGTGCTCTCCAAGTCATTGATGTAAAGGGTAAAAAGGAAAAGGGCCAGAACACACCCTTGCCTTAGCCCTCTCCCAAACCTAATCTTGCTGATTGCTCCCCATCTGGGGTGAATCTGGGACCAGTAGTGACACTGCAAGAAATTGGGTTACTGGTTGAGGTGGGTGGGAGGGTCAAACCTTCCTCAAGCAGAAACCACAATTTCTTGTCTTGTTGAAGCCACAAGCAAACCTCAAATCAACCGGTGCTCAACCCTCTGGTAGCTTGGCAGAGAGCAATTGAGCTTAATTTAGAGGCAATGTGTAAAGTATCTGTACAGCTCTTCAAACTGTGATAAATTGAAAACACAACACAAGAAACATACCACACCAATCTAGAAAAATAGAGTAAAATGTATCGAATAAATCAAGACCATAATGACAGAAAAACCAATCACTAGAACTGGAGATATACAATTTTAAAAGTCTAAGCAAAAACAATGTCTGAAAAAACACAAAACATCAAGTGTGGTTATCTGGTCATGCCTGACTGGAATAAAGTCACAATTTCAGGCCAACCCAGATGAAGCATGGGCCAGCAACAGTGATCCAGTTAGGTCTGCTGAACAAGAAAACCTTAGTTCTTTGTTGTGCAGCGATGCACAGGCCTGATGAACAAGAGTACCTTAGTTCTTGGTTGTGCAGCAGTGCACAGTCCTGTGTCAAGGATGCATCATGCAGCAGAGGTGATGCAAGATCCGAAGAGATGATGCATTGCGCAGCAGCAGTTCATTGGAGCTGCAAAGTGCAAGACGATGTCCTTGCATGGAGATGCACTGCGCAATAGAGGTTCCCGATGGGCTGTGTTGGGTGAAGCAGAGACCTTGCGTGGAGGTGCGTAGGCTCCCATGGACTGCATGGGTGATGCAAAGTCATTGCATTGGGGAAGTCAGAGCATCAGAGATGTGCAGTGTTCTCAGGGTGATGCATTGAGTATAAAGGCGATGCACCTGTTCTGTGGGAGATGCACAGCACTACAAATAAGTTGCAATAGTTCTTCTGGCTCCACAGATGGGCTGGCAGAGCACCTTCAGGCCCACTTCCAAGGGTCCGGGACTGGGGTGGCAGCACTTGAGAAGACAGGACTCACAAATGGAAGCATTATACTGCTGGGTTCAAGGTTGTTGGAAACCTGGTATGTCCCTGAGGCATCTGATCACAAGGCCAGACTACTAGCTCTTGGAGTCACTCTGGGGTCCTGGGTTTAGAGACACACATCCAGTCCTTGTCAAACCGGCAAGAGGGCAGCAGGGCAGCACCGAACAACACCAGTCCTTCATAGCAGCATTCCAGTGGAGTGGCAGTCCTTTCAGCAGCACAGCAGTTGTTCTTCCTGGTAGAGTCCAAAGGTCCAGAACTGTAGAAAAGAGTTGAGTCAAAGGTCCAATATTTATACATGGTGCCCACTTTGAAGGGGAGGAGGTTTCTAGAGATGTTCTCCCCTCTGAGGTGCCAGGCATCCCCTTCCTCCATGTCCTGGCTTCTGCTTGTCTGAGGTCACCAAAGACTCTTGAGAAACCCTGTGTGAGAGAGCTCAGGCAGAGAATTTGTGATGTGCAAATGTGGTAGGTGTCAGATCCTCCCCCTTGTTAACTCAGAATGGCCTATGCTGCCAATACTTGTTTTCCTTTTGTCTCTCTGTGTGGGAGAAGTACACAAAGAACAACTGCTGACTACACATAGCCAGGTGACACAGGATCAGGATGCACGTACCAAATGGTTAGGACAAAAAACTAACATTTTCTAAAAGTGGTATTTTCAGAATTGTTATTAAAACCTGATTATACCATTAAAGAGGGTTTTTCATTACAATTATTTACAAACTTAGAAACTAAACTCAACTTATCTACCTGTACCCAATTGGAATTTTCAGCTTATGAAATGTAATAAGCTCACTTAAATATATATACACTATAACTCCAAGGAAAGCTGCAGTGGAACTCCTTTATGCTGAGATCTAACTCAATCAGGCAACAGGCTACTAACATTCACTCATCAAGGGCCTCACTTGCCTGGACCTTAGCCACCATGGTAGGAGACAACAGCATTGTCTCTGCCTTTGGCAAAGGCACCACAGAAAGTACTGCTTCATGCAAAAATCCCCCTGAGCGTCCAGTTTTGGGCAAGCCACTAGTATCACTTCCCTGGAGTGTAAGATGAGGACCCTATACAAGCCCCTGGCTTCCTCTCATTGAATCGTCTCTCTCATAATATGCCCATCTAAACATTTACACAAATCAGGTCCAGTGATGGACTTCCACCTTTTCATGAGTTTCCATCGGGCAAGTATCAGTTGTAAATCCGTAAACCTGTCCGTTGCCTTCCGTGTCACATTTCAAACATGAAAACCCAGCAAACACAGTTGCAGGGAGCAGTCAGAGTTTCTGTTGGTGGCCTAATACACAAATTGCAGTATGGTGGTCCAGTACGGAACCAGTACCAGGCAAAACCACACCATTTAAAAGAACCTTGTCTCAGTCGCATGACAGCGAGTACACTCCAATGAAGCCTCAAGGAACATGGTTTGAAATCACTGAGGAGGTGGCAGCAGTGGTCTTGGATGTCAGAGACCCCTTGGGTCATCTGGTCACCCCCCAGCAGATTGCAGACACCTTTGTAACCTTTTATTGCCAAATATACATATCGGAGACAGTAGCAGATGGGCACCAGATTCAGAGCTTTTTGGACATGGTTAACCTACCCCGGCTGAATGAAGAAGCTAGGGTTTGCTCACTGGCCCTGTTGAGATCATACAAGTTATAGCTGCTGCTCTGTATGGCAAGGCTCCTGGGGAAGACAGCTTCCCCACAGAATTTTATAAATAGTCGGCAGATGACATTATCAAGTGTCTTGAGGAAGATCATTCTAAGGCGGGGAGAGGGGCCGCCTGGGCTGCTTTGCAACAAGCCCCTTTTCACCATGCTTTCAAAACTGGGCAAAAAAACCCTTTCCTGTGACAGCTACTGGCCTATCTTGCTCATGAACTGGGATGTGAAAATTCTGGTGACTGTCTTAGCCACCTGCCTCAAGAAGGTCATCCCACCCTTGGTCCAACACACAGAGGTCGACTTTGTCCCGGACTGGTACTCCCGAACCACCTGCACATCTTAGTCTATGGCTGGCAAAAGATCCCCGAGGGGAGCCCCTGGCCCTCTCCCTGGATTTCAAGAAGGCCTTTGACAGCACTGAATGAGAATATCTCTTTGCAGTGTTGCACCAGTTTGACCTGGAGGATGAATTAGTCTCCAAGGTCCAACTATTGTATACCGACCCATTAGCACTGGGGGCTTCCTCTCTACACCCTCCCCAATTCACCCAGGGACACGCCAGGGATGCCCTTCTTCCCTCTCCACTTCCTTCTTACTCTGCAACCTCTGGCCTCAGCTGTGCGCCAGTCCCTGTATATAGTGTGTACCCTAAACCCGTGCTACCCCTCCTCCGTGATCTTCTATGCAGATGATATCCTGCTAAAACTCGTGGATCTTAACTGGTCGCTCGCATGCCTCTCTGCTCTCTTGGACAATTTCACATTGATAGGGGTTACAATATTAACTGGGGGAAGAGTGAAGCCCCCCCCTCCTCCTCCATGATGGTGTCTGCAATTCAAGGCCACTAATTTTGTTGGATGCCGACCCCTGTCAAGTGCTTGAGGATTCTGGTGAATCAAGGACTGGAGCATATCACAAAAGACAACCATGAACCGCTGATGGAGCCCAAAATGTGGAATTCACCAAATAGATGCACCTCAGCATTTCCTTGCTGGGACGCGTACAGGTGGTTAAGATAGTCATCCTCCCTAGGTTCACGTATGTGCTGGGAATTCTACCCTTCCAGGTCCTAGTCACCCTCCTCCGCTCAATGGACTAGCTCATTAATAAATTTACATTGGGTTCTATGCACCCATGAAAGAACAGCAGCCTAGGCCTTCCTTCAGTGGAACACTATGCCTTGGCACGTCAAATGGTGCAGCTAGCTTGCCTACTGCATGGTGAGGTAGACCAGCTTTGTGAGTATAGATTGAGTGTGGTCTTTCAGCAAAACTCTCCAGGCTTTCTCTTTTATATACCTATGGCACCCTGAGGGTGTGTACAGCCAAACCTATGATTTGAGCGATGGCTGCCACTTGGAAGAGGGCCCCTAGCCTTCTCTCCATGGATCCCTAGTCTCCACACTGAGCCCCCTCTTGCATCTGGGGTTGTCTGCTGCACTGGTCAGAATGGAGGTAAGCTGGCATAGAAAAGTTTTCCGACATGATGGTGGATGGGTCTCTCAAGATGCTCCTGGTCCTCCAGGAGGAGTTCACCGACCTCGGTTTCAGTACTGGCAGTACCTGCAGCTGTGCCACTGCCTCTGCATCCACCTGGGGGTGCACCCATGGGTCTTGGTGTCCCCCCCTGTCCTTGCCTACTTTCTGGTGGGGAACAATTACCGCTGTGTAGTGTCAAGCCTCTACAATTTCCTGATCCACCACAAATACTTAATCAAACAATTGGCCCAACTTCGGACGTCGTGGCAGGTCCCTCATCAGGTCCTTTGAGGGTCTTGATATAGGGGCATAGGAGGCAAGGATGAAGTTCTGCCTCTTTAAATTGGTAAATGATTGGCACTGGCAAAACTGGAGTGTGCACCGAATTTAAGTCATTTTTTTGACACACATTCAGTGCAAACTTAACTCCGTATTTATATCTTGCCGCTAAACACGTCTAACGTCAAAATATAGGAGTTAACGTAATTTGTCAGATGCATGAACCCACCTTGAGTCAATGAGATGCAAGGTAGGGGTTCCCGGGCCAAAACTTATTCTAAGCCCTTAGTGCCATATTTATCCTGTGTGCTAAAATGATGCATGGGTGGGAGGAAGACCAAAATATGACATTAACCCCGTTTTGCACCATATTTTAACGCCTGGATTTGACCAGGCATTAAAATAAGGCAAGTACACCACTACTTAAGGAAAAATCATAGAAGGAACATTTGCTACCTTCAGGACTATATGGAAGTCGTACTGCTCCAGCTAGGCACACGTCGCAGACGTCCACAACGACAGCTGCTCCCTCCAACACCACCACAGCAACCCCAAACACCACCACAGCACCCACAAAGACAACGCAGAAGGCAGGAGAGGATATTTCGGCAGAGGACATCCCTCACTGGCCTCAGGGAGCAAGACATCATCTGCGCTTACCGTCTCAACCGGGAGTCCATTCTACGCCAGCTGAATCAGATTGCACCAGACATTACAGCAAGGCTGCAAACTCCCTACAATATACCACCCATCGCAAAGCTCCTCACTGTTCTGCACATGCTGGATTCTGGATCCTTTCAGACAACAGGGGCACTAGTGGCTCGTGTCACACAGCCATCAATATCAGTTTTCCTGCCTAAGGTCCTAGATGCCATCATCTGCCTCTCACCCCACCACATCTGCTTCCCAAACACCCAGCAACTGCAGCAGGAGACCAAGCAAGGATTCTATCTAATTGCTGGGTTTCTGCAAGTGCTGGGTGCAATGGACTGCACCCATGTACAACTGGTGCCACCTGCAGCTGTGGAATACCTATGCAGGAACAGCAAGCACACACATTTGATTAATTGCCATTGTGGACCACCGTGGACTCTTCACAAACATTTCAGCCAAGTACCCAGGCAGCGTCCATGATGCTTACATATTCCGACACTCCACCATCAATGAGTGGTTCCAGGATAGACAATATGAAAATGGCCTACTTGTTGGCAAGTTGACCAACCAATCAATACACACACAACACACCAACCCTGCAGGACAAACAACATATACACCACAACAAAGACGCATGGGCATGGATCCACATATGTACTGGCAACAACACATATGCAACATGTCGCAGTACACCGCAATGATTGGACATCACAAACGCAGACACCCATATGTACCTAACACAGCCACAAACTAAAAGCCACCCCACATGAACAACAGGTAGACCCATATCCCCTTTGCATACAGAAGAAGACCACAAACCACTTCACGTGTCCACTGGTTGACTGCTAAGTATACTTCACACACATTAGACTAAACCAACAATAGTTCTGTCATGTCAATGGCGTATGGCATGAACATGTAAAGAAAGTCACACCTAGGCACATCCTCACCTCATTCATGTTGTGCAAGACTCAGGCACAATCTACATCAAATGCCACTCAAGTGGTGCCAACAATGACTACATCCCATATACACATACCTTACATACTTGTATACATCTGTTGAATACATTGTATTGCACACATAGGAAGACTAATGTATCTGCCTTTAGAGACAATAGTGCAGAATCATGAGAAATGATGCCACAACTACTCAACTGACACCTCACATGCCTCACTTAGCACCCCCTAGCACCATCATGCCTATAGTGTAGACTAACAATAGTACACCATGGTGCTGATTCACTGGTAAACTGTAATGAACAGGGATGACACAGTAGGCCCCTGTAGGAGTATGGAGGACATGACTGGCTATATATGCACTGTACTAAGTGACACTTCAGAAAATAGCTGGGTCCCCTCCCAAAGTCTGCACTGCACATGTGTAGTATGTATGGCTGAAAATCAAATTACTTAGAAGCGAGGACATACACCTGTACCAAATGTGATCATCATACTAATATGTGATGCACACACTTGGACATCGGGACACTCATCATGAGTTTGTTGTCTGGCGGAGGCTGCTTGGGAAACTTCCACAGTTGTTAGACTGCCATTGTGGTCTAACCCCTGTCGGCCCTATTTGGAGTTCACTGCTAGGCCTTTGGGCGGAAACAATTTTTCTGTCCGCCGGCCCAGCTGGGAAGAGGGCCAAAACATTGCAGCCGGTTTGTAATTGATCAGGTTGCAATGTGGTGTTGTGTTGGGTGCAGCAGCACCGGTTGTGCTTTCTACTGCATGTAATTTGTGCATTGGAAAGCACTACAGGTCTGCCCATGGGGGCTCTGACACTACCCATGCCATGTGCTTGGCCAGTGCAGGGGCCTCCAGGGGGCGCCTGACACCACCATGCTGCCCTAGCACGGCAGTGAAACTGCCATGCAAAGGAGTCGAAATCCAGAGAGCAGCGCTGCTTGCAACTCTGCCTTGGTGGATTAAGGCCACTGGGACTGCCAGGCAGCTGGCTGGTGACAACCTAGCATTGTTGGGGGTCCAACCATGGTGAGTCCACGACAGTCATAATGTGGCGGTCATACTGCCATGACTGCGGCAGTCCAACTGCCACTGTGAGTCTGGCATTCTTGAGTCCGCCAGATTTGTAATGAGGGCAAAAATGGCTGACTCAACCATCATCTGCCACTAAGACCCACTAAGTGTTGCACTGCATGCATAATGCCACATGCCAACATCAACGGAATAGGCTGACTTAGTAGGGCAACTATGCTGGCTACACATCTGACACCATTGTGCTGCAAGGAGGTGGTAGCCTCCATCTAATAAAAGGACCCTGCTACTAAAATGGACTACACAAAACATGTTACATACATGATGAGCATAAGTATTGGAATCCAGATGGTCATATACAGGTCCTTGAGTCAGTAGTCAAAAATGTCATGTACATCAACACAGTCAAACTGAACGATATTACAAGACCTGGAACACCACAATCACCTCTGATTCACCACACAAACTGCAACCAGCTACTGCCATGGAATATTCCAGATCCCTCAACTCCTCACAAATGTTTTCCTCTTATCTTTGCAGCTGACCAAGGTTATGGCATACAGCTGTGGGTCATGACCCCACTTGCAAATCCAACAACCAATGAACAACATGCCTACAATGAAGCACACCGGAAAACACACAATGTGGTGGAAAGGACCATCGTCCTCAAATCCAAGTTCAAGTGCCTGGACAAGACAGGAAGAAGCTTCCTGTATGCTCCCCCACTGGTATGAAAGATTATACTTGTATGTGCTATCCTGCACAACATGTGTGTCAGAAGCAATGTCCCCTGGGATGAACAAGTAGATGTCCACAATGAGGAGGAGGAGGATGATGGAGCTGAGGACCTTGAGGGGGAACAACCAAACACAATGACAGGAGTTCGCAGAGGACAGCCAATTGTTGAGAACCTTTATACCTAGTCAACCAAAAGAGTACTTTGTAAATACCTCCAATACATTTTGTTTAACAACATAATTCTTGGTCTACTCATTGTTCAATACATATACCATTGGAATGTGAACCTAACCTCAGAGAGTGTGTCAAAAACACGAAAACAACAAGTATGATACACACATCCTTGGTGATGTAGGCAGTTCTACAGACTCCATCTCACATGTCAGTGACACCCAAATCCCTTGCTTGTGACTTCTGAAGGCTAAGATACAAGCACCACTACATATATTGTTACATCATGTGGCCGATGTACAATTTTATAGGCCACTAACCACCACAACACCATGCCTAACAGGTTGCATACAAGGGGGACACACATCAGGTAGGGGCTGTCAAGAAAGGGAGGTTAAGTAATGTTAGAACTGAAAACTGCCACTACTCTGTGTGATTGTAGCTTTGACTCCACCGTACATGTGTGTCAAGGGAGGACATCATAGATAAAAATGCTTCTTCAGAAATTGCCCATGGAATGTAGTCAATGTTGAAAGTTGAGCCTGCACAGTGTGTCCATGGGAATATGTTCTGGCACTGCAATTGGCCACATCCCTGACACATGGAGGACTGTCAATCTTGTATGGCACATACACATTGGCTGGAAATGGTCAATGGCTTGGCAGTGACATAAAGCAGCTAGGGGTGTTAAATCCATATACAAATACATAACAAATTGTATGGTCTATGATTTTTAATGGGAGAATGCATCAGCCAAATGATAGTCTGGCTGGAATGTAGGCAGACTGTGTGACATAGCCTATCTACATAGAATGCACACCTGTCACACAAATTGGCTTGATTCACCATGCCTACTGCTAATAATGAGAAATATATGAAGACAAATCTATGGGTGTCTGTCCTAGGTAGCAACAGGTATGCCATTATCCACAATGATTGACCTGTGTCTACATGTCTACTCAGTATGCCCCATATAACAACATTACACAGCACATAGCAATACAAACCAATCACTGTCACTTACATGACAGATCCATTGCATGTTACCAAATGCAAATAAATAGCTCATACATCTACTTTCCTCTATTATCACAATCAGGTGTGGCATGTGTGAACATGTGCAGCATTGTCCTATACTGCCAGAGACCCACATCACACTGAGTGGGAGTAGACACAACCATATCGTTAGTGTTAGAAATGGGGTCTTTGGTTGGCAGTCAGGTTATCCCCTGTCCAAGCAAGGACCCTCATTCTAGTCAGGGTAAAGGAGAATCATATTCAGTTAACCCCCGCTAACCCCCTTGGTAGCTTGGCACAAGCAGGTATGCTTAACTTCAGAAGCAATGCGTAAAACATTTACACCAACACACATAGTAATACAGTGAAAACTCAACAAAATGGACACCACACCAGTTTAGAAAATAGCTAATATTTATCTAAAACAAACAAGACCAAAACAACAAGAATCCAACATACACAAGTCAATATATGAAGTTTCAAAAGAATAAAAGTCTTACTACTTAGAAAACAGTGAGAATGCTTGTGAGAAAACAGGGATGATTGCAGATGACCCCTGAATTTTTGCACCGATTTTTCACATTTTGCTGGTGTTTCCCTGACTCTGATGGTGCCCTGGGTACTGCTAACCAGTCCCAGGGTTCTGTATAAAATGAGTATGAAAATTAGGTTAATTATAACTGGCTAAGTCAACCTACCTATAAGTCCCTAGTATATGGTAGGGCATGTAGGTTTAGGGACCCCATCATAAGTGGTGCACCCATAGGTGCACTGCTGAGGTACCCAGTGTCATTGTAAAGGCAGGGCCGCCTTGCTGGCTGCTTTTAAATTAAAGTTACATGCAAATTCAACTTTGGAATTAAAAGTAGTTCCAAAGTCTTAAACTACCTTATGTTTACATATAGGTCTCCCCTAAGGTGTGCCCTATGTGGCCCTAGGGTTAGGTGTCATGTATCTATAAGCAGGGACCATATGAAAATAATTTCAAAAGCCCTGGTAAGGTAAAACAGCCAAATTCATTTTTCCCTCATTGTAGTGAATGGCCTCCATAGGCTAGAATAGGGAGACGTTATTTTAATTTATGAAGTCTCCTTAAGTGACAGATACAACAGGTTTGGTATCCAATTAATTGTTATAATAAATCCCACAACTTACAATTGTTGGATTTGCTATAACTGGTTAATGTAAAGAGTTAAACTTTACCTAAAAAGTTGCCAACTTCAGCCCTGTACTCTGATTGGCCAGCCTCTGGCAGCCTGGCCAGGCTGCCATGATGAGGTGTGAAGTAGCCTAGGCTCAGCACAATAGAATATGTCTGGGGAGGAGAACTTCCCTCAGTAGATAGAGATAAAGAGACAGCAAGGGGGATTGCCAAACTGGTCTTCAAAGGCAGGGAAGGACATTTGGAGCAACCCAGCACCTCCCTCACATCCTGCAAACCCACACAATTGGGTGCCCCCCGATTAGATTAGGAGAGGGCAGGAAAAGGGTGTGTTTAAGATTTTTAGCCATACCAGTGGGTGGGCTCAGCCAGATGTAACCTCCAAAAATCACTTTCAGCTATGATGGATTTTTGAGGGATGTTTCACCATGGGATTGATTTTTGCCACACTTCCCAGGACGTGGTCTTCACAGGGGGAAGGACTCTGCACCCGATTGGAGAACCAGCACCCCTTGTTTTTGACCCAGGAGCAAGGATGAAACTAATAGACCTGCACCCACACCTCAGATCCCTACCAGAATCCAACAAGGAAGAAGTACAGAAGAAGAAGGACAGTCCTGCTGGATCCCTGACCTGCACCTGGACACTGCATTATGGAGGACTGCACCAGCTGCACACTTGGGCTTCAGCCCAAGAAGGACTTTGCCTGGCTTCTACTGGTTGAAGGAGGGACTCCCTGTTTACTACAGGTGGAAAATTGCTAACCAAAGTCCCCTGCTCCAACTCCTGAAGAAATTGACCAGTTGACCACTGTCTAGTAGCTGTTTTGGAGTGTAAACTAGGTGCATTCTGGGAGTTGTAGCCTGCAGCCTCAAGGAGCATCTCAGAGATTCTAAAACTTTGGGGTGAGCTGTGGACACCAAAAGAACCTTAAAATAACATCTGGAAGAGGATCCAGAAGATTGGAGAACTTTGGGAAAATAGCTCCATAACGGGATCGACCCACCATGGCAACTTTAGCCGGCTTGCCTCAACCGCGACCCGGCCTGACTTGCAAGTTCATCCCGGTGAAGAAAATCTCTGGAAAAGTGACTAAGTCCGAACGTAGAAAGTTGCCCAGTACCTCCCAGGCAGTGTATCTGAACAGGGCTCTAAGGACGTCGGATCAAGATTCAGGTTTGCCCCGGATGAAGGATTTTCACCTTGAAAAAACAACTAAGTCCGAAGGTAAAAATCTCCACGAGGGCTCCCATAAAGCGTATCCGAGGAAGAGTTCCAGGAGGTCGGGTTGGACTGGTGACTTGGGGCCAGATGTAGCAACGGTTTTTCACTTTGCAAACAGCAAATTTTGCTGTTAGCGACGTGCAAAACCCACATTGCGATGCCCTATTCCCGTTTTGCGAGTCAGTAACCTGGTTACCGACTTGCAAAATGGGACTGCGAGTCGCAAATAGGAAGGGGTGCTCCCCTTCCTATTTGCAAGATGCAGCGCAATGCTGCATTGCTTTGTGACCGCGAATGCGGTTGCAAAGCAATCGCAGTTACCACCAGTGTCACACTGGTGGTAACCCATTCGCAAAAGGGAAGTGGTCCCCCTGGGACCCCTTCCTCTTTGTGAATGGCCTGGAAAACATTTTTTCAGAGCAGGCAGTGGTCCTATGAACTACTGCCTGCTCTGAAAAAATGTAACTGAAACGTTACATTTTTTCATTTTGTAATGCATCTCGTTTTCCTTTAAGGAAAAAAAAACTGCTTTATTTAAAAGCAGTCACAGACATGGTGGTCTGCTGTCTCCAGCAGGCCACCATTCCTGTGAGTGCTGCGAGTTGCAAGGGGGTCGCAAATTGCGACCCACCTCATTAATGTTAATGATGTGGGCCTTTGTGAGCCCCTTGTCAGTCGCAGATTGTGTCAGGGACACCATCCTGCATTCTGAATTCAGGATATACCTACATCTGGCCCTTGGTCCCACTTAAGAAAATCTTCAAGAAATCGACTAAGTCCGAAGGTAAACTTTTGACCGAGGCCTCCTGCGAGCTGTAGCCAAGCAGGGCTCCATTGCAGTCAGCCTCAAACTTTGACTTTGCCCCGGTCGAGGTGCGACCAGATGACCAGATTGGCACTATTTGTTTCTAAGCACTAGAAAGCATTAATTATTCAAAAATTCATATCTTCAGTTCCCTTTATCCAATTGTATTCATTTTGGTGTCATGTTAAAGCTAAAAATATTTCCTATGTTTATAAATTGGTTTTGGATTTTTAAACTGTTTCCTGTCTTATATTTAATTACTGTTTTGTGATATTTGAATGCTTTACGCTTTGTCTCTTAAGTTAAGCCTTGTCGCTCATTGCCAAGCTACCAAGGGTTGAGCTAAGTTTAATTTATTGAGACCTAACTGGACCTAAGTGGAGGTTAGTGGCCTATTGATAAGTGTAGGTACTTACCTGCCCTTACCAATAACCCATTTTCCAACAATGCTGCAGTTACACAAAGTATCTGGTCAGCGTAAAAAATAAAGCTGCACGGGTGAGCATGTGTTGGAAAAGTCAGCGATGTGTCGAGTTGGGTTGACTTGGACGCCTAGGCATGATGCAAGGAAAATCTGGTTGCATAGTGTTAGGAAACTGCTCTGTGTGGGGTTTGTGTCGTTATCAGCCTCCGTAAGTGGGTGTTGCGTGTCATTTCTCCAGCCACGTTGCATCGATCTCCCTTCCATGATGCAGGTGGAGCATCGATTTCAGCCACGAAGCTGGTGGCATGTCGTTTATCAGCCATGTTGCGGAAGGTGTGTCGTAAATTTCCCGCACGCGTTGTGTGTGGATTTTCAGTTCTTGTCTGCGAGATTCATCTTTTCAAGGGCCCAGGGACTGGACAGTGCACCACTTGGCAGGGCAGAAGTCTCAGCAGAGAGTCCAGGTGCTGGCAGGGGAAGTCTTTGATGGCCTTGAGACTTCAACAACAGGCGTCAAGCTCAGTTTAAGCCCTTGGAGAGTCTTCACAAGCAGGAATGCACAACAAAGTTCAGTCTTTGTCCCCTTTCACAGGCAGAAGCAGCAACTGCAGGATAGCCAACAAAGCACAGTCACAGGCAGGGGCAGCATTTCTCATCAGCTCTTCTCCTTGGCAAAGGTTCCTCTTGAATCCAGAAATGATCTAATGTTCAGGGGTTTCAGGTCCCATACTTATACCCCTCTCTGTCTTTGAAGTAGGCAAACTTCAAAGGAAAGACTCTCTTGTTTGTAATATCCTGCTTTGCCCAGGCCAGGCCCCAGACACATACCAGGGGGTTGGAGACTGCATTGTGTGAGGGCAGACACAGCCCTTTCAGATGTGAGTGACCACTCCTCCACTTCCTCCCAGCACAGATGGATCACTGGGATATGCAGGCTACACCCCAGCTCCCTTTGTGTCACTGTTAGGGAAGAGGTGCAAACAGCCCAACTGTCAAACTGTCCCAGACAGGGAGTCCACAAACAGGCAGAGACACAGAATGGTTTAAGCAAGAAAATGCCTACTTTCTAAAAGTAGCAGTTTCAAAGACACAGTCTAAAAACAACCTTTGCCAAAAGATGTATTTTTAAATTGTGAGTTCAGAGACACTAAATTCCATATTTCTATCTGCTTCCAAAGGGAACCTGCACTTTAATAATATTTAAAGGTAGCCCCTATATTAATCTATGAGAGGGATATGCCTTGCACTGTGAAAACCAAATTTGACAGTATTTCACTGTTAGGGCATATAAAACACAGTAGTGTATGTCTTACCTTAAACATATACTGCACCCTGCCCATGGGGATACCTAGGGCCTACCTTAAGGGTCCTTTACATGTAAGAAAAGGGAAGGTTTAGGCCTGGCAAGTGAGTACACTTGCCAAGGCAAATTGGCAGTTTGAAACTGCAAACACAGACACTGCAGCGGCAGGTGTGAATCATGTTTACAGGGCTACATGTGGGTAGCACAACCAGTGCTGCAGGCCCACTAGTAGCATTTGATATACAGGCCCTGGGAATCTCTTGTTCACTGTACTAGGGACTTACTAGTAAATCAAATATGCCAATCATGGAAAGCCAATTACAAATACATTTTACTTGGGAACACTTGCACTTTAGCACTGGATAGCACTGGTAAAGTGCCCAGAGTATCAGAAACAGCAAAAACAGAGTCCAGAACACATCAACAACTTGTGAAACAGGCAAAATGTTAGGGGAGACCACACCAAGGATGCCAAGTCTAACATTTAGCTTCTGGCAAAGGATAAATATAACACTCAGAAGATAATACAACTCAACATCAGTCAGTCATGGTAAAAGTCAGCTAGGTTGTGGCATGCTTGGAGAATTGCATTGCCATATTCAACGGTGGATGTGGATGTGCAGCTCTGAGATACCTACAAATTATTGCTGATACAACACACCAGGTCATGTGGAGACCACTCAAGTGTTGTGGCATGTGTAATGTCATGTGTGTCTGGCACTCATTACATCTCACTAATATCGCCAATGGGACATTGACTACTAAGTTGACAGTTGTAGGAGAAGGGAATATCTCCACATTACACAAGTCACAAGTATCCTGTCCCTATATCACATGACAATGTTGCTATAGAAGATGTGTACAAAGTGCTAGCAGACAAAAGACTGGGAGCAATGGAGGACACAAACACACCTCACCAGTTATAACAGAAAAAAAGGGATAATGACCAGACTAATATCAACCCAGACACTGTAAGACACCAATGTCTACATGTCAATCTTTAACTGATGCGCAGAGAGAGTAGGCATGTCAGTACATGACCCAGAAATGTTTCCCACTACCATACCATGGTATTTGCCCTTCGCATTGTACCAGAACAGGAGACAGTCACATACAACTCCATTTGTACCATGTCATTTGCCCAACCTTTATGTCACAACAGTTATA
This sequence comes from Pleurodeles waltl, assembly GCF_031143425.1. Classification (NCBI taxonomy): domain Eukaryota; kingdom Metazoa; phylum Chordata; class Amphibia; order Caudata; family Salamandridae; genus Pleurodeles; species Pleurodeles waltl. Next base: position 705,455,045 of record NC_090449.1, on the reverse strand, counting down.
CAACCCTAAGCAGGCTGAACATGGACACAACTTAGGACTCCAAAACATCCATACATGTCCTACATGTGTAGCACATGAACTCTGTACCTGAGAGGGGAAGGCTGACATCAAGTACTGCACTGGAATTCATTACAACCAGGTCTGTTTGAACACATTTGTGCATGTCTCCATCTACTAGGGAGAGTGCAGAGGCTGGAAATTAGCTATCATAAATGGTACAGATCCCTGCTCAATAAACCCATGCACCACTGCTCTGACAACATCAACGTATGGTAATGTCAGATGCTTGATGCACATGCACAGGGGGCAGAATGAAGTGGAGCACCATTAACCTGCACATTCACATGCAACCATGGGTTTGTGTTGCCACACAAACTCACACATTGATGAAGAGGGATAGGCCTACCATTTATGCTACACTGTAAGACTGCAATACAGTGGTATGGCATTGTAGGTGACAGTCATGACTAACATGATGTTGGCAGATCTGAAAATACACTTGGAGGCAAGCACACATATCCCAAAGATCTCTGCACACATGTACCACAATAATGGGCCAGCCATGGCAATGTGAGTGGATTTAGTACAAAAGGTAACCTAGCAGCAAAATAATGGCATAGGTATCACAAAAACAACTTACAATTGTTGGATTTGCTATAACTGGTTAATGTAAAGAGTTTAACTTTACCTAAAAAGATGCCAACTTCAGCCCTGTACTCTGATTGGCCAGCCTCTGGCAGCCTGGCCAGGCTGCCATGATGAGGTGTGAAGTAGCCTAGGCTCAGCACAATGGAATATGTCTGGGGAGGACAACTTCCCTCAGTAGATAGAGATAGAGAGACAGCAAGGGGGATTGCCAAACTGGTCTTCAAAGGCAGGGAAGGACATTTGGAGCAACCCAGCACCTCCCTCACATCCTGCAAACCCACACAATTGGGTGCCCCCCGATTAGATTAGGAGAGGGCAGGAAAAGGGTGTGTTTAAGATTTTTAGCCATACCAGTGGGTGGGCTCAGCCAGATGTAACCTCCAAAAATCACTTTCAGCTATGATGGATTTTTGAGGGATGTTGCACCATGGGATTGATTTTTGCCACACTTCCCAGGACGTGGTCTTCACAGGGGAAGGACTCTGCACCCGATTGGAGAACCAGCACCCCTTGTTTTTGACCCAGGAGCAAGGATGAAACTAATTTACCTGCACCCACACCTCAGATCCCTACCAGAATCCAACAAGGAAGAAGTACAGAAGAAGAAGGACAGTCCTGCTGGATCCCTGACCTGCACCTGGACACTGCATTATGGAGGACTGCACCAGCTGCACACTTGGGCTTCAGCCCAAGAAGGACTTTGCCTGGCTTCTACTGGTTCAAGGAGGGACTCCCTGTTTACTACAGGTGGAAAATTGCTAACCAAAGTCCCCTGCTCCAACTCCTGAAGAAATTGACCAGTTGACCACTGTCTAGTAGCTGTTTTGGAGTGTAAACTAGGTGCATTCTGGGAGTTGTAGCCTGCAGCCTCAAGGAGCATCTCAGAGCTTCTAAAACTTTGGGGTGAGCTGTGGACACCAAAAGAACCTTAAAATAACATCTGGAAGAGGATCCAGAAGATTGGAGAACTTTGGGAAAATAGCTCCATAACGGGATCGACCCACCATGGCAACTTTAGCCGGCTTGCCTCAACCGCGACCCGGCCTGACTTGCAAGTTCATCCCGGTGAAGAAAATCTCTGGAAAAGTGACTAAGTCCGAACGTAGAAAGTTGCCCAGTACCTCCCAGGCAGTGTATCTGAACAGGGCTCTAAGGACGTCGGATCAAGATTCAGGTTTGCCCCGGATGAAGGATTTTCACCTTGAAAAAACAACTAAGTCCGAAGGTAAAAATCTCCACGAGGGCTCCCATAAAGCGTATCCGAGGAAGAGTTCCAGGAGGTCAGGTTGGACTGGTGACTTGGGGCCAGATGTAGCAACGGTTTTTCACTTTGCAAACAGCAAATTTTGCTGTTAGCGACGTGCAAAACCCACATTGCGATGCCCTATTCCTGTTTTGCGAGTCAGTAACCTGGTTACCGACTTGCAAAATGGGACTGCGAGTCGCAAATAGGAAGGGGTGCTCCCCTTCCTATTTGCAAGATGCAGCGCGATGCTGCATTGCTTTGTGACCGCGAACGCAGTTGCAAAGCAATCGCAGTTACCACCAGTGTCTCACTGGTGGTAACCCATTCGCAAAAGGGAAGGGGTCCCCCTGGGACCCCTTCCTCTTTGTAAATGGCCTGGAAAACATTTTTTCAGAGCAGGCAGTGGTCCTATGGTCTACTGCCTGCTCTGAAAAAATGTAACTGAAACGTTACATTTTTTCATTTTGTAATGCATCTCGTTTTCCTTTAAGGAAAAAAAAACTGCTTTATTTAAAAGCAGTCACAGACATGGTGGTCTGCAGTCTCCAGCAGGCCACCATTCCTGTGAGTGCTGCGAGTTGCAAGGGGGTCGCAAATTGCGACCCACCTCATTAATGTTAATGATGTGGGCCTTTGTGAGCCCCTTGTCATTCGCAGATTGTGTCAGGGATACCATCCTGCATTCTGAATTCAGGATATACCTACATCTGGCCCTTGGTCCCACTTAAGAAAATCTTCAAGAAATCGACTAAGTCCGAAGGTAAACTTTTGACCGAGGCCTCCTGCGAGCTGTAGCCAAGCAGGGCTCCATTGCAGTCAGCCTCAAACTTTGACTTTGCCCCGGTCGAGGTGCGACCAGATGACCAGATTGGCACTATTTGTTTCTAAGCACTAGAAAGCATTAATTATTTAAAAATTCATATCTTCAGTTCCCTTTATCCAATTGTATTCATTTTGGTGTCATGTTAAAGCTAAAAATATTTCCTATGTTTATAAATTGGTTTTGGATTTTTAAACTGTTTCCTGTCTTTTATTTAATTACTGTTTTGTGATATTTGAATGCTTTACGCTTTGTCTCTTAAGTTAAGCCTTGTCGCTCATTGCCAAGCTACCAAGGGTTGAGCTAAGTTTAATTTATTGAGACCTAACTGGACCTAAGTGGAGGTTAGTGGCCTATTGATAAGTGTAGGTACTTACCTGCCCTTACCAATAACCCATTTTCCAACAATGCTGCAGTTACACAAAGTATCTGGTTAGCGTAAAAAATAAAGCTGCACGGGTGAGCATGTGTTGGAAAAGTCAGCGATGTGTCGAGTTGGGTTGACTTGGACGCCTAGGCATGATGCAAGGAAAATCTGGTTGCATAGTGTTAGGAAACTGCTCTGTGTGGGGTTTGTGTCGTTATCAGCCTCCGTAAGTGGGTGTTGCATGTCATTTCTCCAGCCACGTTGCATCGATCACCCTTCCATGATGCAGGTGGAGCATCGATTTCAGCCACGAAGCTGGTGGCATGTCGTTTATCAGCCATGTTGCGGAAGGTGTGTCGTAAATTTCCCGCACGCGTTGTGTGTGGATTTTCAGTTCTTGTCTGCCAGCTTCATCTTTTCAAGGGCCCAGGGACTGGACAGTGCACCACTTGGCAGGGCAGAAGTCTCAGCAGAGAGTCCAGGTGCTGGCAGGGGAAGTCTTTGATGGCCTTGAGACTTCAACAACAGGCGTCAATCTCAGTTTAAGCCCTTCGAGAGTCTTCACAAGCAGGAATGCACAACAAAGTTCAGTCTTTGTCCCCTTTCACAGGCAGAAGCAGCAACTGCAGGATAGCCAACAAAGCACAGTCACAGGCAGGGGCAGCATTTCTCATCAGCTCTTCTCCTTGGCAAAGGTTCCTCTTGAATCCAGAAATGATCTAATGTTCAGGGGTTTCAGGTCCAATACTTATACCCCTCTCTGTCTTTGAAGTAGGCAAACTTCAAAGGAAAGACTCTCTTGTTTGTAATATCCTGCTTTGCCCAGGCCAGGCCCCAGACACATACCAGGGGGTTGGAGACTGCATTGTGTGAGGGCAGGCACAGCCCTTTCAGATGTGAGTGACCACTCCTCCACTTCCTCCCAGCACAGATGGATCACTGGGATATGCAGGCTACACCCCAGCTCCCTTTGTGTCACTGTTAGGGAAGAGGTGCAAACAGCCCAACTGTCAAACTGTCCCAGACAGGGAGTCCACAAACAGGCAGAGACACAGAATGGTTTAAGCAAGAAAATGCCTACTTTCTAAAAGTAGCAGTTTCAAAGACACAGTCTAAAAACAACCTTTGCCAAAAGATGTATTTTTAAATTGTGAGTTCAGAGACACTAAATTCCATATTTCTATCTGCTTCCAAAGGGAACCGGCACTTTAATAATATTTAAAGGTAGCCCCTATATTAATCTATGAGAGGGATAGGCCTTGCACCGTGAAAACCAAATTTGACAGTATTTCACTGTTAGGGCATATAAAACACAGTAGTATATGTCTTACCTTAAACATATACTGCACCCTGCCCATGGGGATACCTAAGGCCTACCTTAAGGGTCCTTTACATGTAAGAAAAGGGAAGGTTTAGGCCTGGCAAGTGAGTACACTTGCCAAGTCAAATTGGCAGTTTGAAACTGCAAACACAGACACTGCAGCGGCAGGTGTGAATCATGTTTACAGGGCTACATGTGGGTAGCACAACCAGTGCTGCAGGCCCACTAGTAGCATTTGATATACAGGCCCTGGGCATCTCTTGTTCACTGTACTAGGGACTTACTAGTAAATCAAATATGCCAATCATGGAAAACCAATTACAAATACATTTTACTTGGGAACACTTGCACTTTAGCACTGGATAGCACTGGTAAAGTGCCCAGAGTATCAGAAACAGCAAAAACAGAGTCCAGAACACATCAACAACGTGTGAAACAGGCAAAAAGTTAGGGGAGACCACACCAAGGATGCCAAGTCTAACATTTAGCTTCTGGCAAAGGATAAATATAACACTCAGAAGATAATACAACTCAACATCAGTCAGTCATGGTAAAAGTCAGCTAGGTTGTGGCATGCTTGGAGAATTGCATTGCCATATTCAACGGTGGATGTGGATGTGCAGCTCTGAGATACCTACAAATTATTGCTGATACAACACACCAGGTCATGTGGAGACCACTCAAGTGTTGTGGCATGTGTAATGTCATGTGTGTCTGGCACTCATTACATCTCACTAATATCGCCAATGGGACATTGACTACTAAGTTGACAGTTGTAGGAGAAGGGAATATCTCCACATTACACAAGTCACAAGTATCCTGTCCCTATATCACCTGACAATGTTGCTATAGAAGATGTGTACAAAGTGCTAGCAGACAAAAGACTGGGAGCAATGGAGGACACAAACACACCTCACCAGTTATAACAGAAAAAAAGGGATAATGACCAGACTAATATCAACCCAGACACTGTAAGACACCAATGTCTACATGTCAATCTTTAACTGATGCGCAGAGAGAGTAGGCATGTCAGTACATGACCCAGAAATGTTTCCCACTACCATACCATGGTATTTGCCCTTCGCATTGTACCAGAACAGGAGACAGTCACATACAACTCCATTTGTACCATGTCATTTGCCCAACCTTTATGTCACAACAGTTATACAACCCTAAGCAGGCTGAACATGGACACAACTTAGGACTCCAAAACATCCATACATGTCCTACATGTGTAGCACATGAACTCTGTACCTGAGAGGGGAAGGCTGACATCAAGTACTGCACTGGAATTCATTACAACCAGGTCTGTTTGAACACATTTGTGCATGTCTCCATCTACTAGGGAGTGTGCAGAGGCTGGAAATTAGCTATCATAAATGGTACAGATCCCTGCTCAATAAACCCATGCACCACTGCTCTGACAACATCAACGTATGGTAATGTCAGATGCTTGATGCACATGCACAGGGGGCAGAATGAAGTGGAGCACCATTAACCTGCACATTCACATGCAACCATGGGTTTGTGTTGCCACACAAACTCACACATTGATGAAGAGGGATAGGCCTACCATTTATGCTACACTGTAAGACTGCAATACAGTGGTATGGCATTGTAGGTGACAGTCATGACTAACATGATGTTGGCAGATCTGAAAATACACTTGGAGGCAAGCACACATATCCCAAAGATCTCTTCACACATGTACCACAATAATGGGCCAGCCATGGCAATGTGAGTGGATTTAGTACAAAAGGTAACCTAGCAGCAAAATAATGGCATAGGTATCACAAAAACAACTTACAATTGTTGGATTTGCTATAACTGGTTAATGTAGAGAGTTAAACTTTACCTAAAAAGTTGCCAACTTCAGCCCTGTACTCTGATTGGCCAGCCTCTGGCAGCCTGGCCAGGCTGCATGATGAGGTGTGAAGTAGCCTAGGCTCAGCACAATGGAATATGTCTGGGGAGGAGAACTTCCCTCAGTAGATAGAGATAGAGAGACAGCAAGGGGGATTGCCAAACTGGTCTTCAAAGGCAGGGAAGGACATTTGGAGCAACCCAGCACCTCCCTCACATCCTGCAAACCCACACAATTGGGTGCCCCCCGATTAGATTAGGAGAGGGCAGGAAAAGGGTGTGTTTAAGATTTTTAGCCATACCAGTGGGTGGGCTCAGCCAGATGTAACCTCCAAAAATCACTTTCAGCTATGATGGATTTTTGAGGGATGTTGCACCATGGGATTGATTTTTGCCACACTTCCCAGGACGTGGTCTTCACAGGGGGAAGGACTCTGCACCCGATTGGAGAACCAGCACCCCTTGTTTTTGACCCAGGAGCAAGGATGAAACTAATAGACCTGCACCCACACCTCAGATCCCTACCAGAATCCAACAAGGAAGAAGTACAGAAGAAGAAGGACAGTCCTGCTGGATCCCTGACCTGCACCTGGACACTGCATTATGGAGGACTGCACCAGCTGCACACTTGGGCTTCAGCCCAAGAAGGACTTTGCCTGGCTTCTACTGGTTCAAGGAGGGACTCCCTGTTTACTACAGGTGGAAAATTGCTAACCAAAGTCCCCTGCTCCAACTCCTGAAGAAATTGACCAGTTGACCACTGTCTAGTAGCTGTTTTGGAGTGTAAACTAGGTGCATTCTGGGAGTTGTAGCCTGCAGCCTCAAGGAGCATCTCAGAGCTTCTAAAACTTTGGGGTGAGCTGTGGACACCAAAAGAACCTTAAAATAACATCTGGAAGAGGATCCAGAAGATTGGAGAACTTTGGGAAAATAGCTCCATAACGGGATCGACCCACCATGGCAACTTTAGCCGGCTTGCCTCAACCGCGACCCGGCCTGACTTGCAAGTTCATCCCGGTGAAGAAAATCTCTGGAAAAGTGACTAAGTCCGAACGTAGAAAGTTGCCCAGTACCTCCCAGGCAGTGTATCTGAACAGGGCTCTAAGGACGTCGGATCAAGATTCAGGTTTACCCCGGAAGAAGGATTTTCACCTTGAAAAAACAACTAAGTCCGAAGGTAAAAATCTCCACGAGGGCTCCCATAAAGCGTATCCGAGGAAGAGTTCCAGGAGGTCGGGTTGGACTGGTGACTTGGGGCCAGATGTAGCAACGGTTTTTCACTTTGCAAACAGCAAATTTTGCTGTTAGTGACGTGCAAAACCCACATTGCGATGCCCTATTCCCGTTTTGCGAGTCAGTAACCTGGTTACCGACTTGCAAAATGGGACTGCGAGTCACAAATAGGAAGGGGTGCTCCCCTTCCTATTTGCAAGATGCAGCGCGATGCTGCATTGCTTTGTGACCGCGAATGCGGTTGCAAAGCAATCGCAGTTACCACCAGTGTCACACTGGTGGTAACCCATTCGCAAAACGGAAGTGGTCCCCCTGGGACCCCTTCCTCTTTGTGAATGGCCTGAAAAATTTTTTTTCAGAGCAGGCAGTGGTCCTATGGACTACTGCCTGCTCTGAAAAAATGTAACTGAAACGTTACATTTTTTCATTTTGTAATGCATCTCGTTTTCCTTTAAGGAAAAAAAAACTGCTTTATTTAAAAGCAGTCACAGACATGGTGGTCTGCTGTCTCCAGCAGGACACCATTCCTGTGAGTGCTGCGAGTTGCAAGGGGGTCACAAATTGCGACCCACCTCATTAATGTTAATGATGTGGGCCTTTGTGAGCCCCTTGTCAGTCGCAGATTGTGTCAGGGACACCATCCTGCATTCTGAATTCAGGATATACCTACATCTGGCCCTTGTCCCACTTAAGAAAATCTTCAAGAAATCGACTAAGTCCGAAGGTAAACTTTTGACCGAGGCCTCCTGCGAGCTGTAGCCAAGCAGGGCTCCATTGCAGTCAGCCTCAAACTTTGACTTTGCCCCGGTCGAGGTGCGACCAGATGACCAGATTGGCACTATTTGTTTCTAAGCACTAGAAAGCATTAATTATTCAAAAATTCATATCTTCAGTTCCCTTTATCCAATTGTATTCATTTTGGTGTCATGTTAAAGCTAAAAATATTTCCTATGTTTATAAATTGGTTTTGGATTTTTAAACTGTTTCCTGTCTTTTATTTAATTACTGTTTTGTGATATTTGAATGCTTTACGCTTTGTCTCTTAAGTTAAGCCTTGTCGCTCATTGCCAAGCTACCAAGGGTTGAGCTAAGTTTAATTTATTGAGACCTAACTGGACCTAAGTGGAGGTTAGTGGCCTATTGATAAGTGTAGGTACTTACCTGCCCTTACCAATAACCCATTTTCCAACAATGCTGCAGTTACACAAAGTATCTGGTCAGCGTAAAAAATAAAGCTGCACGGGTGAGCATGTGTTGGAAAAGTCAGCGATGTGTCGAGTTGGGTTGACTTGGACGCCTAGGCATGATGCAAGGAAAATCTGGTTGCATAGTGTTAGGAAACTGCTCTGTGTGGGGTTTGTGTCCTTATCAGCCTCCGTAAGTGGGTGTTGCGTGTCATTTCTCCAGCCACGTTGCATCGATCTCCCTTCCATGATGCAGGTGGAGCATCGATTTCAGACACGAAGCTGGTGGCATGTCGTTTATCAGCCATGTTGCGGAAGGTGTGTCGGAAATTTCCCGCACGCGTTGTGTGTGGATTTTCAGTTCTTGTCTGCCAGCTTCATCTTTTCAAGGGCCCAGGGACTGGACAGTGCACCACTTGGCAGGGCAGAAGTCTCAGCAGAGAGTCCAGGTGCTGGCAGGGGAAGTCTTTGATGGCCTTGAGACTTCAACAACAGGCGTCAAGCTCAGTTTAAGCCCTTCGAGAGTCTTCACAAGCAGGAATGCACAACAAAGTTCAGTCTTTGTCCCCTTTCACAGGCAGAAGCAGCAACTGCAGGATAGCCAACAAAGCACAGGCAGGGGCAGCATTTCTCATCAGCTCTTCTCCTTGGCAAAGGTTCCTCTTGAATCCAGAAATGATCTAATGTTCAGGGGTTTCAGGTCCAATACTTATACCCCTCTCTGTCTTTGAAGTAGGCAAACTTCAAAGGAAAGACTCTCTTGTTTGTAATATCCTGCTTTGCCCAGGCCAGGCCCCAGACACATACCAGGGGGTTGGAGACTGCATTGTGTGAGGGCAGGCACAGCCCTTTCAGATGTGAGTGACCACTCCTCCACTTCCTCCCAGCACAGATGGATCACTGGGATATGCAGGCTACACCCCAGCTCCCTTTGTGTCACTGTTAGGGAAGAGGTGCAAACAGCCCAACTGTCAAACTGTCCCAGACAGGGAGTCCACAAACAGGCAGAGACACAGAATGGTTTAAGCAAGAAAATGCCTACTTTCTAAAAGTAGCAGTTTCAAAGACACAGTCTAAAAGCAACCTTTGCCAAAAGATGTATTTTTAAATTGTGAGTTCAGAGACACTAAATTCCATATTTCTATCTGCTTCCAAAGGGAACCTGCACTTTGATAATATTTAAAGGTAGCCCCTATATTAATCTATGAGAGGGATAGGCCTTGCACCGTGAAAACCAAATTTGACAGTATTTCACTGTTAGGGCATATAAAACACAGTAGTATATGTCTTACCTTAAACATATACTGCACCCTGCCCATGGGGATACCTAGGGCCTACCTTAAGGGTCCTTTACATGTAAGAAAAGGGAAGGTTTAGGCCTGGCAAGTGAGTACACTTGCCAAGTCAAATTGGCAGTTTGAAACTGCAAACACAGACACTGCAGCAGCAGGTGTGAATCATGTTTACAGGGCTACATGTGGGTAGCACAACCAGTGCTGCAGGCCCACTAGTAGCATTTGATATACAGGCCCTGGGCATCTCTTGTTCACTGTACTAGGGACTTACTAGTAAATCAAATATGCCAATCATGGAAAGCCAATTACAAATACATTTTACTTGGGAACACTTGCACTTTAGCACTGGATAGCACTGGTAAAGTGCCCAGAGTATCAGAAACAGCAAAAACAGAGTCCAGAACACATCAACAACTTGTGAAACAGGCACAAAGTTAGGGGAGACCACACCAAGGATGCCAAGTCTAACATTTAGCTTCTGGCAAAGGATAAATATAACACTCAGAAGATAATACAACTCAACATCAGTCAGTCATGGTAAAAGTCAGCTAGGTTGTGGCATGCTTTGAGAATTGCATTGCCATATTCAACGGTGGATGTGGATGTGCAGCTCTGAGATACCTACAAATTATTGCTGATACAACACACCAGGTCATGTGGAGACCACTCAATTGTTGTGGCATGTGTAATGTCATGTGTGTCTGGCACTCATTACATCTCACTAATATCGCCAATGGGACATTGACTACTAAGTTGACAGTTGTAGGAGAAGGGAATATCTCCACATTACACAAGTCACAAGTATCCTGTCCCTATATCACCTGACAATGTTGCTATAGAAGATGTGTACAAAGTGCTAGCAGACAAAAGACTGGGAGCAATGGAGGACACAAACACACCTCACCAGTTATAACAGAAAAAAAGGGATAATGACCAGACTAATATCAACCCAGACACTGTAAGACACCAATGTCTACATGTCAATCTTTAACTGATGCGCAGAGAGAGTAGGCATGTCAGTACATGACCCAGAAATGTTTCCCACTACCATACCATGGTATTTGCCCTTCGCATTGTACCAGAACAGGAGACAGTCACATACAACTCCATTTGTACCATGTCATTTGCCCAACCTTTATGTCACAACAGTTATACAACCCTAAGCAGGCTGAACATGGACACAACTTAGGACTCCAAAACATCCATACATGTCCTACATGTGTAGCACATGAACTCTGTACCTGAGAGGGGAAGGCTGACATCAAGTACTGCACTGGAATTCATTACAACCAGGTCTGTTTGAACACATTTGTGCATGTCTCCATCTACTAGGGAGAGTGCAGAGGCTGGAAATTAGCTATCATAAATGGTACAGATCCCTGCTCAATAAACCCATGCACCACTGCTCTGACAACATCAACGTATGGTAATGTCAGATGCTTGATGCACATGCACAGGGGGCAGAATGAAGTGGAGCACCATTAACCTGCACATTCACATGCAACCATGGGTTTGTGTTGCCACACAAACTCACACATTGATGAAGAGGGGTAGGCCTACCATTTATGCTACACTGTAAGACTGCAATACAGTGGTATGGCATTGTAGGTGACAGTCATGACTAACATGATGTTGGCAGATCTGAAAATACACTTGGAGGCAAGCACACATATCCCAAAGATCTCTGCACACATGTACCACAATAATGGGCCAGCCATGGCAATGTGAGTGGATTTAGTACAAAAGGTAACCTAGCAGCAAAATAATGGCATAGGTATCACAAAACCTGTGAGAGTAAAAATGTTCATCAATTGTGTAGTGACATACAGAACACAGGTGCCAGTGATGTGACTGTACAGGCAATAGTAAAAAAGACAACTTCTCTCTATGCAGGAAGATGTCAATGTGAGCCTGCACATCCCCTTGACACAGCAATGCCGTGATGTATGACACAAATGAAACAACACGTCTATACAGACACATGGGATATAGCATTGTTCCCCAACACACCTGTCCATAACATCTGCAGCAACTAAGATGCATGGGAAACTCCATGGCACATGTAGCTGACCTATAACTAGTTAAATATGCTAAATAACCAGTGAGTAGACACACGTGCACACTCAACTTGATAGGGGGTATGTGATGTCCCCCAGTCCACCGCATACTCTGAGTACAAAATTAAATGGTTGATACATGTCTTAGCATGTGTTTGACACAGGGCCTAAAAACACATATATTTTTAGGTATGTAGACATATAGGAGGTCATTCTGACCTCGGCGGTAAAAGGCCCGTACCGCCGGTCAGAAGTCTGCCATTCTACCGCCGCGGCCGCAGTAAACCGCCACGGTCATTCTGACCACCAACTGTGAAACCGCCAACAATCCGACATCCAAGGAAGTCCGCCTCATCAGCGGGCCGCGGAAAACTGCAGATGACCAAACCTCCACCGTCACGCCAACACAAACACGCCCATGCCATTCTGACCCACGAATCCACGCGGTGTTCTTTCAACCGCGGTATTCCATTGGCGTTACACACCGCCGCGCTCAAAATACACACACAGCTCCAAAACACAGCCACATTGGACAATTTGAAATACACACACCTAATACACATACAAACAACACTCCCACACATCCAATCAACTATAAAACACACACCCAAATCACCCACAAACCCCCACTAGTTGGAAATCGGAGAGAAGGCGAGAGAGACAGAGATAGAGAGAGCGAGCACAGCAATAGAAAACCCCAACACACACAGGAACCCAACTTCATCACCCACACCACATCTACACACACATCACCACATATCACCACGCACATCACCACAAACACCACCCCACACCTCATCCACACCACACCATGGCACCCCAAAGACACCCCAGGTTCTCGGACCAAGAACTCAGGGTCATGGTGGAGGAAATTATAAGGGTTGAGCCGCAGCTCTTCGGCACACAGGTGCAGCACACCACTATAGCAAGGAAGGCTGAGCTATGGCAAAGGATCGTAGACAGGGTCAACGCTGTGGGACAGCATCCCAGAAATCGGGAAGATATCAGAAAGCGATGGAACGACCTACGGGGGAAGGTGCGCTCGATGGTGTCGCGACACAACATCGCTGTGCAGAAGACTGGCGGCGGACCCCCACCCACTCCACCCCAATTCACAGAATGGGAGCAAGAGGTGGTAAACATCCTGCATCCTGATGGCCTCGCTGGAGTACACGGAGGAATGGACTCTGGTAAGTCGAATCTCAACTACTTCACCCCCCCCCAACCACCAGCATGCCAACACCCCCCACCCTCACCCCCAATCTCAACCCCCCAGCACACAACCTCCCTGCCAATGTCTCACCAGCACAACCCACCCTAAACCACACCAACCCCTGAATGCCAACACAAACCATAGACAGCCACCACCAAAGCATGACCATTGCACATACCCATACACCCCCCCCACCACCCTCACAACACCTCCCACAAGGGAATGCCAGCACTGGGGGCCAAGGGCACTCAAAATGGACGCCATGGCACACACCGAAACAATAACCATACTCCTTTACCCCTGCAGGGCCCGAACGCCAACACACCGCCACGGAGGGTCCAGATTTGTCCATCCCACCCCCAGAACAGGCCCCCAGCGAGGACAGCAGCTCTGTCGACCTAGAACCTGATGACCAGCCCGGACCATCGGGGACCTCTGGACAGTCGGTTCCCCACACACAGACACAGGCTACAGCAGACCCAACCCCCTCTGGGAACACAAGCACAGCTCCCACCCAGCGAGCCCATGCCTCTGTCTCGCGGACGCGTCAATCAGCGGTGTGTCCGCCACTACAGGGCACCCAGGCTGACCCAACACCCCAACAACAACAGGGACCTGGGGGCAGTGGTAGTGGGCACACCGTCCAGGGGACAGAGGCCCGGGGAAACAGGGCAACTGGGAGGGCTGCTGTGCGACAGGGGGGGGAGGACAGACCCAGGGAACCGACTCTCCAAGAGGCCCTCACCACCATCATGGGAGGATACCATCACTCCCAGGAGACGATGGCGACGGTACTGGCCAGGTTCACTGAGATCCAGGCACAGCAGGAGGAACGGTACATGGGGTTCAGCAATGAACTCAGGAACATCGCTACCGCTATGGGGACCATAGTCCAGGCCCTCAACCGTATAGAAACCACATTGCGGGACCATGTGGCACTACAAAGGGCCCCTGTCACTAGCCAGGAACAGCCTACCACCTCCGCCGGCGCTAGTGGTCAGGAGGCCCCCACAGAACGACGGGCCACCAGAACCCCACCTCCTGCTGAAGAACAACCACCCCGCAAGAGGAACCTGAGATCTCAAAGGAAGACAGAGTAGGATGCCAAGACACCCGCCAGCCTAATATCCCCCCGGATGTCATTCCACTGTCCCACAGTGTCACCCTGTTCAACCTTGAACTGCCCCTGCTCCATCCTTCCACAGGCATATGGACAATGCACCTGTGCAACCGAGAACTGGACTCTGCCATGGACATAACTCCACCCTCACCCATCACCGTTTTGATATCATGTACCAATATCTAGCACTAAAAATAAATCACTCATTGCACTGAAATCATTCTGGAGTCAGCCTGTATTATTTACAAATGTATAACACATTACTGGTCAATAATGTTCTTTTATTTATGTGATGATAACATACCGATGTCAATAAGCATTTGTCCATGGGCTAACCAAGCAGAAGTCACGCAGTGGGTCATACAGCACTGAAAAGGGAAGGGAAAATCAAACATCAGTTTAAAAGAACTGGGGGGAAATACACAAAGTAAAGATGCAGGGGGCTTTCAGTAAATGTTAAATGGCGTGGGTGATTCCTACCTGTGTGCTACTGAAAATACTGTTGGATAACTCTGTCCCTGTTGTCTGGGTCGTCCTCTTCGTCTTCCTCCTCTTCACTCTCCGCAGGCTCCACAGCTGCTTCAACACCACCATCTGGACCATCCTCCTGCAGGAAAGGCACCTGACGTCGCAATGCCAGATTGTGAAGCATACAGCAGGCCACGATGATCTGGCACACCTTCTTTGGTGAGTACATCAGGGATCCCCCTGTCATATGCAGGCACCTAAACCTGGCCTTCAGGAGGCCAAAGGTTCTTTCAATGATCCTCCTAGTTCGCCCATGGGCCTCATTGTACCGTTCCTCTGCCCTGGGCCGGGGATTCCTCACTGGGGTCAATAGCCAAGGCAGGTTGGGGTAACCAGAGTCACCAATTAGCCACACACGTTGTCTCTGTAGCTGTTCCATCACATAAGGGATGCTGCTATTTCGCATCACATACGCGTCATGCACTGACCCAGGGAACTTGGCATTCACATGGCAGATGTACTGGTCAGCCAAACAGACCACCTGGACGTTCATAGAATGGTAACTTTTCCTGTTTCTGTACACCTGCTCATCGTCTTTTGGGGGTACTAAAGCCACATGGGTCCCATCAATGGCACCAATTATGTTGGGGATATGTCCAAGGGCATAAAAATCACCCTTCACAGTGGCCAAATCAACCTCCTCAGGGAATACAATGTAGCGCCGCATGTGTTTCGTCAGGGCAGACAACACTCTAGACAAGATTTTTGAAAACATAGGCTGAGACATTCCAGATGACATGGCCACTGTTGTCTGGAATGAGCCACTTGCCAAAAAATGAAGGACTGACAGAACCTGCACTAGAGGGGGAATTCCTGTGGGTTGGCGGATGGGGGACATCAGGGCTGGCTCCAGCTGGGCACACAGTTCATGTATAGTGGCTCGGTCAAGTCGGTATCGTAGTATTAAATGGCGTTCTTCCATTGTCGACAGGTCCACCAGCGGTCGGTACACGCGAGGATTCATCCTTCTCCTCGCAAGTCCCAGCGGACGGTGCCTAGGAAGGACAACATGGAGCACAGAGTCAAGCAAATCACAGGTACGTTCACCACTGCGTGCATAGCACTCGATTATCAATGTATTGAAAGGCGTGTATGTGTGGCAATGCAAGGCCTAGGCCTGTGTGACGCAGTACAAATTAAGCCATGTGGGCCCTTGAAATGGCGGCTGCCTGACCTGTGAAGTGGGACAATGGGATGTGAGGTCAATGCGCTGGCGTGGCACACCGTGGCGGTAGGCGGTCGAAGACCGCTATACGAAGCCGCATTGGCTAACATTGAAGCCTATGGGTTTCAGGAGCCAATAACGAGGTGCGCCGGCGGTCGCGGTACGCACCGCCGCGGTACGCACCGCCGCGGGCGTGACCGCCATTTTCTATCTGCTTAATCACTCGAGACCTGATCTTCCACAGGAGAGGACCTATACTGCAAGTGCTGCTGTGAACTCGGTCTGGAAGTGACAATGGCTGCTGAGACTGGGGAAAGGGCCCCTGCCTTCATGTCTGAGGAGTTGGAGAAACTTGTGGATGGGGTCCTCCCCCAGTATGCGTTACTCTACGGTCCTCCGGACCAACAGGTAAGTACACTGGGTGCACATTGAATGGGCTATGCCTGTGTGGAGTGGGGTGGATGTAAGTTGGTGGGGTGGGGGGCGAATGAGGAGTGCAACGCACGACAGATGAGAGCATGTGCCATATGGCAAGGTTGGGGAGGGGGGGCCAATCGCAACTAACATGCAGAAAATTGATGATTTTTCCTTCCCACCCTGTACATGTCAAATAGGTCAGCGCCCATCAGAAAGTGGACATTTGGCGTGCCATCGCCAAGGAAGTCCGGGCTCTGGGGGTCCACGTCAGACGGGGCACCCACTGCCGCAAGAGGTAGGAGGACATCCGCCGTGGGACCAGGAAGACCGCCGAGTCACTGCTGGGGATGGCCTCCCAACCTAGGAGGGGTGCCAGTCGTACCCTGACCCCCCTGATGTCCCGGATCCTGGCGGTGGCCTACCCTGATTTGGATGGGCGCTTGAGGACATCACAGCAGACACAAGGGGGTGAGTATCAGCCCATTCTGCTATCTCTCTGCACAGTGGAGGCGTCTGGGTGGGGGAGGAGGGTTGTGGGTGACATTAGGCCAGGGCGCTTTCTGTAGTCTAGTCCTCTCCTTTAGGCATGGCCCTGTGCTCCCGGCCCCCACCTCTGTAGGGTGACAAGTACAGCTATTGATGGTCCAGCATCACACATGTGCGCCTTTGTCGTCTCTAGACCTGTTGTCCTAGTCAGAAGTACTGAGTAGTGTACCCCGAATGCGCGGCTCAGTGCATGAGGCTCCTGTGTCTGTCCTCTCCGCCCACGGTGTTGACATTGCATGCACTCAACCTGGTCTTCGTTTTTCTCCCCCCACCCTTCTTCTTCATCTTCTTGTGCATGTGTGCATTAGCATCATCAGGCAGAGGAGATTTGGCATCGGAGCACGAGAGAGCTGCAAGTCACAAGGCCCCGGTGGGACCAGGAACAGACACCGAGGGCACCAGTGATCCGGAGGGCGAGGGGAGCACCACAACGGGGACCGGTGGTGACACCAGCGACACGTCCTCGGATGGGAGCTCCCTAGCGGTGGCGGCAACATCCGGGCCCCCCGCCTCTACAGGTACAGCCGCCACTCAGCGCACTAGCCCCGCCCTCCCAGCAGCCCCTCAGCCTACTCTCCGTGCCCGCTCGCCCAGGAAGGCGGGCGTCTCCTTCGCCCCAGGCACCTCAGCCCCTGCCCCTGTTACCCCTGCTGCCCTCAGTGAGGAGGTCATTGACCTCCTGAGGACCATCATTGTTGGGCAGACTACCCTTTTGAATGCCATCCAGGGGGTAGAAAGGGAGGTGCATCGGAGCAATGCCTACCTGGAGGGCATTCATTCGGGTCAGGCTGCCCATCAACGATCGTTCAATGCTCTGGCCTCAGCACTGACGGCAGCCATTGTCCCTGTTTCCAGCCTCCCTCTTCTGACTGCCTCCAGCCTGTCTCTGTCTCCTGTTCCGCAGCCTATCTCATCCACACCATCAGACCAGCCTGCACACACCTCAACACCCAAGGGCAGCTCATCCAGACACAAGCACCACAGAACCCACAAGCATTCACGCAAGCAACACCCAGATGCAGACATTCCAACAGTCACTGCCACCTCTGTGTCCCCCTCCTCCTCGTCTCCCTCCTCCCTCCCTGTGACGTCTACACTCACACCTGCATGCACACCACCATCAGCCAGTGCTTCCATCACCAGCACACCCTCCAGTCCAGTCCGCACACGTGCAGTCACCACCCCCACTACCATTTACACGTCCCCTGTGTCCTCTCCCACTGTGTCTGTCACCCCCTCTTCCAAGACACACAAACGCAGGCAGACACCCACCCAACAGCCATCCACCTCACGACAGCCTCCAGCACAAGCACCTGCACCCAAAGACAGCACACCTGACTCTCCTACAACCACATCCTCTTCCTCCACTCCCATCACCACTTCTCCTACCTATTACCTTGGTCCTAAGAAAGTTTTCCTCGCTAATCTTGACCTCTTTCCCTCCACTGACCCACCCCCTCCATCTGCAAAAAGTCCCAAGAGCACCTCAGCCACCACCAGCCCAGCTTCGAGTGTCACTGTGGTGCATGGGTTCTGGAGTCCACCCTTTGCCAGCAGTGACACTTCAATCAGCAGCAAGGGGACAGCCAGCCCCCCCCAGGCAAGAGGACCCGGAAACTAAAGGGCCGCCGTGAGAGGACTGACACGGCTGCCCCCAAGGAGCCAAGTTCGCCCACTTCACCAGCCACAACAGCTAGGGGAGGCAAGGGCCCGAGAGCCCCATCTAAGGAGCGAAAGGGCAGCAGGGCGGAGAAGTCAGCCAGCAGGAGCGCAGAGCAGGAGGGGCCCACAAGCCCCATCCCGGGTGTTAGGGAGAACACCAAAGGGCCCAGGACTCCGTCACCGAAGGGTCCAGCAACAGCACGGTCGGAGGGCGACTGAGCAGGGAGTCCAGGCCAGGTCTGGCTCCCTTGACTTACTGGACAAGCACCGCTGAACAGGGCCCCGCCGTGCAGAACAGCACTGCTGAAGAGGGCCCCGCCGTGCAGAAGAGCACCGCTGAAGAGGGCCCCGCCGTGCAGAAGAGCACCGCTGAACAGGGCCCCGCCGTGCAGAAGAGCACCGCTGAACAGGGCCCCGCCGTGCAGAAGAGCACCGCTGAAGAGGGCCCCGCCGTGCAGAAGAGCACCGCTGAAGAGGGCCCCGCCGTGCAGAAGAGCACCGCTGAAGAGGGCCCCGCCGTCTCAAGCACCGCTCCGCTGGGCCCTTCCTGTCAAGCACCGTTCCGCTGGGCCCCGCCGTCTCAAGCACCGCTCCGCTGGGCCCCGCCGTCTCAAGCACCGTTCCGCTGGGCCCCGCCGTCTCAAGCACCGCTCCGCTGGGCCCTTCCTGTCAAGCACCGCTCCGCTGGGCCCCGCTGTCTCAAGCACCGCTCCGCTGGGCCCCGCCGTCTCAAGCACCGCTCCGCTGGGCCCTTCCTGTCAAGCACAGCTCCGCAGGGCCCCGCCGTCTCAAGCACCGCTCCGCTGGGCCCTTCCTGTCAAGCACCGCTCCGCTGGGCCCCGCCGTCTCAAGCACCGCTCCGCTGGGCCCTTCCTGTCAAGCACCGCTCCGCTGGGCTCCGGCGTCTCAAGCACCGCTCCGCTGGGCCCCGCCGTCTCAAGCACCGCTCCGCTAGGCCCTTCCTGTCAAGCACTGCTCCGCTGGGCCCTTCCTGTCAAGCACCGCTCCGCTGGGCTCCGCTGGGCCCCGCCATCTCAAACACTGCTCCGCTGGGCCCTTCCTGTCAAGCACCGCTCCGCTGGGCCCCGCCGTCTCAAGCACCGCTCCGCTTGGCCCTTCCTGTCAAGCACCGCTCCGCTGGGCCCTTCCTGTCAAGCACCGCTCCGCTGGGCCCTTCCTGTCAAGCACCGCTCCGCTGGGCCCTGCCGTCTCAAGCACCGCTCCGCTGGGCCCTTCCTGTCAAGCACCGCTCCGCTGGGCCCTTCCTGTCAAGCACCGCTCCGCTGGGCCCTTCCTGTCAAGCACCGGTCCGCTGGGCCCCGCCGTCTCAAGCACTGCTCCGCTGGGCCCTGCCGTCTCAAGCACCGCTCCGCTGGGCCCTTCCTGTCAAGCACCGCTCCGCTGGGCCCTTCCTGTCAGGCACTGTTAACGGTTCACTGTGCCCACCATGCCTCCTCCTTGACCAGTGGAGACTGTAATCCACTTGAGAGACTGTGGCTTTGCACTCCCCAGGATGGCACAGTGGGCAACCCACCCACTTGTGAGACTTGAGAGACTGTGGCTTTGCACTCCCCAGGATGGCACAGTGGGCAACCCACCCACTGTATAGATTTGAGAGACTGTGGCTTTGCACTCCCCAGGATGGAACAGTGGGCAACCCACCTACTGTAGAGACTTGAGAGACTGTGGCTTTGCACTCCCCAGGATGGAACAGTGGGCAACCCACCTACTGTAGAGACTTGAGAGACTGTGGCTTTGCACTCCCCAGGATGGCACAGTAGGCATGGTGGCCCCTTCGTGGTTCTGGCGTCGTGGACTCATGTGGCTGTTGTGCCCCCCCCTTCCCTTCCCCCTGAGGTGCCTGTAGTTTTTTCTTCAGATGCCCCTGCAGTGTTCTCTCCAGAGGACTCAGGTCTCCTGTGTGGGCTTTGCCCTTGTGTTGTTACACTTTGGCCCACGGACACTTCGATTTTCTTTTGATGTGCAGGACTAATTGCCTCTGTTATCCATTGCACTGTATATAGACTTATTTTGATATTGATTTTTTGGCTAGTTGACCATAACTTTTCAGAGCCTAATTTGTACATAAATTTTTATTCACAATTTAATTATGTCTTTGCATTTATCAGGGGGGTTTGGGTGGTGTCACTGTGACTTGTTGCTCTGCATTGGTGTGTACATAGTTTGGGGGGGGTTGGGGTCGCATATGTGTGTGCCCGTAAGCTTTACTCCTCCCCCCTCCCGTGTGTCGTAGGTGCAGTACTCACCGTTGTCGTCTGCGCCGGCGTTCGTACTCGTGGTAGATGAGCAGGTAGACGAGAGCAGGTAGTATGTTTAATTCGGGTTCCATGCTGTCCTCCTTCCTTGTGGAGTGCGTAGAGGTGAGCATTTTCCCGTTCGTAGTCTGTTTCCGCCGTGTTTTTATCGGCGGGGCTCCCGCCCCGGAAAAGGTGGCGGATTGGTGAGTTATGATACTGTGGGCGGTACATTGTCTGCCGCCTGCCTGTTGGCGGTGACCGCGCTGTTTGTCTGTACCGCCGCTGCGGGCGGAGTGTTAAAGTGGCGGGCTGTGTTGGCGGTTCCCCCCAGGGTCAGAATTCCATTTTTTGGACCGCCAGCCTGTTGGCGGGTTGGCCGCCGCTTTATCACCGACCGCCAGGGTTAGAATCACCCCCATATTGCCCACAGAAATAACTATGAAATCCACCTGCTACTCAGTATTCATACACATATGTAAACACATAGCACACATGTGCCAACATACATGTGTACACAGTGTAGGACACATGCACATATGCACAAAGTATGAGTGAGTGCCTACAGCTGAGTCATGAATACATGTATTGGTTGCACATACCAATGACAGCATAATGACATTCATGCATAGACCTGCACTTGTAGCCAAAGAACAAGTACCACATAGTGGAACTGCCCATGTAACATGTGAAATGAGTCAGGGTGCATCCAGGGGCTACAATGGAAAAAAATGTCTCTATTCTGATATGCATAAAAAAATGACACAAATGCATTTACATCACACCGCACCGTTGCGAAAATGACACCTGGGCCATGAGCGGCAATTCAACTTTACCACTACTTTCAGAGCACCATGGAGAAAAACCGACGCATGACTCACAAGCATTTTTTTAAAAACCTGCACGACACTAAAAACGTGACACACACAGCCAGGACGTGATTTACCAGGATATCCAGTCTGCCAGCATGGTACAGTAAGTGTAGTTTCACTTTCACTTCACAGTCTGTTCCCCCGTGACTGTGTGGTTGTGTTTTGGAGATGCTTGTGGATTTGTGGTGTGTTTGGAGGTCTTGTTTTGTCCCTTGTGCTATGTCCTGTGTTTTTGGTGTCTAAATTGTTTATTTACTTGTAATTTGTATTTATAGTGTACTCTTTTTGTCATTGTATTGTGGGGTGTCTGTCTGGGGTATTTTAGTTGTTGGGGTAGTTTGGGGAGTTTGAGGAGTTTAGGGTAGGTGTTAGGTTTAAGTTTTGTTTCTTATATTATTTTGGGTGACGTCCTTTCCCCTTTTGAAATGTCAGGGAAGGGTAGGATGAGGAGAATGTTGTCTGATGAACAGGGGTAATTCATATGGTTGGTGGCCCATTACCTACTCTGATGCTGCAACTGGGTGACTGGGTGATCTTGGACTACCCCACCTTGGCAAGGCAGTTTCGATGGGACAAGGTTGTATACCATCTGGCAAGAATTTTCAAGACCAGACGCAATGAGCACCAGCTCAAGCATCGGTGGGCAGATCTGGTGGCAATGGAGCAGGACCTGCTGGATCATTTGGAGATAGAAATCGGCACAACTGTTGGTAAGTCTCCCATTGCCATACAATCAGCTGGATTTAGCGTTGACTGACATTTGCAGATGAGTGGTGCTTGTAATGGTTATAAACATGTTGTATGCAACCTGAATCAAGAGTCTCTGGCCCAGTTGAGGCCTGCAGTTCAAATGTAGAACAATTCAGCCAATGCAGGATACATGTTTGATGAACCCTGCAAAACCATCATGAAGGGGCATATGTAAGAGCCCCTAGCGCAACCTTTGCACTGCCATAGTGTCATATTATTGATGAAATGGCGGCGCTAACCTACCATTTACCCAGCGTAGTCTTTATAAAGTGGTGCAATGCATGCATTTCACCACTTTGGAAAGGCTTTGTACACATCATGGCTTTGCCAGCCACAATGTATGCAAGGGGGCCGTTCTGGCACAATGGGGCCTCCAAATAGCACAAAGAATTCAATGAGATTTGCTGCATCCCATTTGTGTCCGATTTCTTAATCCCTGCTCTTTGCAGGCATTAAAAATATGCTCCCATCATGATCATGGGCCCCTGGGTGCTCAGCAGGACTAGGAAAAAAATGATGATGCTAATCCTGCAAAGCCCCAGACTACTGCCAAACAATTTTGACCCTACTCTCCCTAACTACCACCATGGTGTGCAGCCTATTGGAGACGGCGCACACTTGGTGATATCAGGAGTGCGCTGGGACCCGCACTTCAACATGCTGCTGTGCCACTTCCATAGATATGGCCCAAGTGTAGTGATGCATGAACAGTTACATTTTTAAATAAACAGCTAGGTATGACACCTGTGCCATGAAACAGGAATGAAAGGGTGTGTAAAAATGATTTACTTAGGGCAAACTCCAAACTTCGCAGTCACGACAAATTTTCCTAAGTATGAATTCCAAATACTCTGTAGGGCTGCTGACTGAATGTGTGAAATTTGGGCATAGATATGTTTGCAAAGGGCCTCTATGTACTCAGCCGAAGTTTCCCTGCTCTGTAACATTATCTGCTGAGTGCATCATTGGCCTTCACATGTATACATGATGTTGGACCACACTGCCATCATGCTGTGACTTAATTATGACTATGCACACACATAGATGTGAGTAAGGAGTGCACTAAGGCCCACAAGGACAGTATAGATGCAATAGTGCTGCAATACTGTAGACCTATAGGCCTCTTGGTGTCATTATGCAAGGCCATGTTAGGGAGTCTGACCATGCACTGGGTCCAGACGACTGGCAGTTCCATTTGACCTGTGAATTGTGTACCAGTACCAGCTTATATGGTCTCAATGACCACACACATGTGCTGGGTCTGTTCAATGGCATGCTGCTCCTCACTGACAGTATGGGGCTGCACTGCTTCAGCTCAATCACTGGCACATCACTCACTAACCTGCAACACCAGATGCATCCTCTGACCACTGAGTAAGTGTGTCTGTGTTGAGCCATATTCCTATGCCATGCACTCATCTCTCACTGGTTCAACAATGATGTACCATGAAAACAATGGCAGGGCACACACCATTGGCAATGCATCCATGTTTTAGATCATTCAATGTGCAGGTAGTTACAACTGTCTTCACATAAGTCCACTGCCATTGCACTTTTCATAGTGTGACTGCCTTATGATGGAACGCACATTTCACTTACTTCACTGAAGGATGTTTAATGTCTATCCTCAACACCTTAGAAAACGCACACAACTCCAGGGTAGCAGTTCATCAGTTTGCTATGATCATGGCATAGATGTATACCACATCTGATGCATGCTGATATGTTATGGCTGTGCTAGTGGGCCAGCCACTGCAACAACCATAGCATGGTCCTCAGGTGGGATAAACAGGTTCAAGCTGTCCTAAATGGTCATGGAGGTGTTGTGCTAACAGACAGCTGCATGACAATGCCATGTAGACATGGTGCAGTGAATTGCACCACAGGGGTGTCATGGACAGTGATGGTTTGTAGAAGTTTGGGTCTACTTCTTCAGGGAGTACATGTGATTGAGTGATCACAGTAGTCTGTCATATCTACTCATCTCCCATTAGGATGACTTCCTTGCACAGCCTAACAAGTTTACACTGAACTATGGTGTCCCTTTGCATTAACTAGGATTTCCACTAAGCAATGTTTAACATTCATGTCTTACAGGTGGACCTGCCCCATACAAAATTGGGGAGGTTGTGAGATTTGAAAATCCCGATGCATCCTCTAAGGGTCATATTGTGACTCATGTTAGCTACTCCAGGCTTTGGTGTGAATGAGTCAGAAGTGTGGAATGCAATGAGTGATGTAGTTTTCTGGACCAATGATCAGAAATCATAGGAGGATGGATGTTGACATCATGGGGCATGTGTAAGCGGCCCAAGCTCCACCGGCGTTTCAATATTTTTGCGGCTTCAGGGACGCTATGCCGTGCACTGTGTACATGGTGAGCTTAGGACACATTTTGTGGCTTCACATTAAATTGTCAATACGGGCCCTTCACATGCAGTTCTTTGTGTGGAAGGAACGTGCAATGGGTGTTGCTGTGGCTGTGCCATAGCAACACCCATAGCAATTAGACAGTGTCCCGGATCTACACATTTTCTTACACTAGAGGCTGTAGCAAATCCTTAAAACACAACAAGGTGTGGCTTTAGCAGGCCACAACGAGCTAACATATATGTAGCTGTACCTTCCATATTTTGCTCTTTCAGTGGGTGCTGCGTTTGGCAGCAAACACCGAAAGTGCAAAGACCCTTTGAAGATTTTCCTTGTGTAGGAATGTGTCGCTCCAAAATGATTATCTCCCCCTCAACGTAGCCACAGCTATGCACCATGGGGTAAGGGTGGATGGGTCAAGTACTGGAAGCAAGATTGGCATGGCGTAGTTGACAACACAGAGATGCACCCTCTCCTTTTTAATACGGCTCATCCCTGCATTGTGAATATGGTGGAGTGCTGTGCTGCCAACTGTCCGTCAGCATGGTGCTCCGTCACGTTTGTAGTGGGGTTGTGAAATTGGATTGGCTTGCATGTAATTCTAAGGGCAACGTGTGCTGGCATGAAATTGTGTGTAAAAGGAATAGTAGTGACTGACCACATATTCATGGATGTCTGCCATCATAGGTCACAGGCCAGCTGTATGTGTACATAGCATTCCTGTTGTAAACAACCTTGTCACAGCACCATAATCAGCAATGTGTGCCACACATAGCTTACACTTGTTGGCAAGATGGCACAAATGAGGGTTCCAACTGCATTACTCTCTAGGGGTATTCTGCAGGAGACATACACACACCACAGGTGCCATATTACCCTCCAGATATGATGAGGTAGTGGTACAGAAAGGAGCCATAATGTCCAGAACTGCAGTAATCAGTGTACACAGTGTGTGGACAACTCCAATCAACATGTTTCAGTTTAAAGTCTATTAATCTCCTAACACCAGATGTCAGCAGTGTAACCAATATGGTGCAGCCACCATGTAAATTGTGACTGAGGTAGGTCACATCACAGATGTATAGGAAGGCAATACTGTGCGTGTACCTGGTGCTGTGAGGATATCTGACATGCATCTGCTAATGCTGTAAGATGCTCCTGGATACAGTTGCAGCACCCAAAGCCGTGACACAATTACTGTGGCCTTCAGGGTATCCATACAGCCACCATGTGTGTGCTATTGAACACACGTAGGACTACATGGCACAGGGTAGGAGGCTCCAGTGCTCTTATGTCTTGATAACAGTGAAGTGCATCTCAGGGTTTGCGCAACCTTTCTCATGGCAAGATAGCATCAATTTTACATGTGGCCACAGTATTGCAACTGCAGCTGGACCCTAGTAAATTATGCTCAGGCCAGGTTTTACACCTGGACACATGAATGTAAATGTACTACAAAGTAGGATATCAGCTTTGTAGTTAGCAACCCCCCTAACAATTGGCCCACTCCTTCACTCCATGATGAGTGTTCAGGCCTTGGTGCATCACCAGGGGTGTTGGGTTGATGGATTTCATGCCCAACCCCTCTTCTGCTTGGGAAGACCGGAAATCCAAATTTGTTGAGACACGTGTTGCTCACAGTGTAGATGTGAGTGATGTTGAGCAATCCATTGTTAGTCTCTATCAGCTGTTGCCCCTCTTGATTTACAATGGATTGACATCATCCCACTGACATAAACAAGATACTGGTGATGTATGATTTTATATAGACGCAGATGAGGAGCAATTAATGTTTTGAGGAATGTGTGTAGGACTGTATGTGTAATCAGCTGTAGCAGTGCAGGTTACAAATCTGCACATACTCTACCCAATGTTAATACTGATGGTTGCTTGTCCTCATTTTACAGCTGCCAACATGACCAGTGATGAAAGGAGCCAGTTCAACCGGAGGTCCGAACGCTACCGCCACATCCTGGAGGTGCAAAGAGGATACTGCCACATGGCATGCCATTTCTGTGCTGAACAAGCTTCTGGGGAATGGCGAGGATTCACACACAGGGGACCCACACAGGCTCTCAAAACAAAAGATGGAGCAGCCACATCAACTATGCAGTACATAAAGAAGAAGGTTAGGAAGTCCAGAAAATGAACTTGTACAGCAGTGGACTACCTACCAGTTCATTATCCTCCCTTTTAAAGTTGCACCATATTTTAGTTTGGGTTTTATGTAATTAGTGGTAGGTTAGTGTAGTGTAGCCATTAGTTAGGATACATGTAGGTGGGGGTGGGTTACTATTCTTATGTTTTTATTGGTGGGTTGTTGGGTGGGGGTCATGTTGGGTTTTATATGTGTTTATATAAAAAAATACAAACAATATATATTTATTTAGGACATAGGATTAGTTAATACATGTGTAGTTGTAGTAATTGTTGTCCTACTTGTTTCTTCTTTTCAAGGGTGGTGGGGGGCCAATGTTTAGAGTGTGGTGTTTTATGTGTAAGTTACGTTTAGTATAGTTTAGATAGCTGTAGTTGTATGATAAGTATAGTTAGTATAGGTCAGATAAGGATAGGGTAGATTTTAGTAGTTTGTAGGTAGATCATTTTAATAATAAATATCTTGTTATAATTGCATACAGTTTGTATAATTAGTGTGAGTCTCAGGGTTCTTCCTGTGAGAGCGCTGGCCAAATTGAGGAAATAGCCTAAGGAATCCGTCCTGCCTTCAAACCCCCCATTTGCCATGTGCTACCCCTATTGACAATGGAGCTGTCACTTTGACTGCAACATCACAACTACTAGTCCAAGTATCTGCCATCCAGTGTACCCACCATTCATGATGACTATGTATACTTTGTATTGGACAAGTAAGTCTGGTACTTCATCTATCAGTGTTGGGGTCCTGTGGTAACAATGTTGGGAACTGTAACACATCTGACAACAGCCAGAATTGGAACTCTATCCTGCAGGATGACCGGTGACCATCTCTAATGAGGTTAGCTACCTCTGTACCACACCAATGAGTTTTTCTGGTACTCCCAGGTGATGATTTTGCCCTAGACTTGATTTTCAGCCACACCTGCCGTATGCGATGAGGAAACCATATATGTGTCCTTCATTTGTAACATCCTCAGTAAATTGCTTGTAGGTGATGAGACCAGCACACACCTTTGTCATGTTAGGATCCTTGTTTGTGGCTTTGTGCCCCCACTGTCCTGTACTCATGTAGTAATATTCTGTGACAAATTACATGGATTCGCACATTACAATCATTTAGCTGAGTCGATGGATCACAATAGACGTAGACATGCTAAATGTGTACAAGGTGTTTATTTATAAGTGGAAGTATATACAGGCCAGTGACCCCATTTGTGAAATCCAGATATTTGTGACACAATACAAGTCCAAGGTTGAGGGACATGTCATGAGACATGCTTCGAAGTAGTGTCGATAAGTGTGGAGGAACAAAAATTGCCAGTTAGTAAGTGAGACACAATGACCGTCCATAGCAGACAGGTCAACAGTGGGTGGGTGAAGAGTGCACACATCCTACTGTGACAACACTGGCATGATCTTTAGCCCAGAACTGAGGGGAAAACCGCCCATGTGGAACAGACTGGTGCTACCGGGTACTTTTCCGAGTAAAAGCAAGTTGTTCCACATCTTCATCCTCTGATGTGTGTGGTGGCTCCTGTGCCATTGGTGGTCGTATTGGAGAGCTAATGGGGGCCACAACCACTTCAGGGGTTGAAGATGTGGAGTCAAAACTCCCGGCAGCTGCCATTTGTGGTATGACATTTGGCATCACTGCAGGAAGGAGGAACTGCTGATTTTACAAAATGGCTGCAACATCCCGGTGGTAGGCAGACGTGTCTTCCCTGAGGGAGGCCACTTCATGCTGAATGGAGTCCAGCTTGTTCTCCATCTTACTGCTGCCAGTTTGGGGGGGCAGTTGTTGTGGTCTTTTCCTAATGGCATCAGTTATGTCCACCAGACACTGCTGGACTCCACGCAGTGGGGAGAGTGTGCCTGAGATGGCAGCTGTGTGTTCATTAGCTGTCACGAGGCACATAGGCACTCCCTCTAGGCTGCCTGCCATGGTCTGCATCCCCATCTAGCACCTGCTTGGCCAGCTCCCGCTGGACTCCTACCACTGTCCACTGGAAGCTTGTCTCTGGGTCCTTGGAGTCCTGAGCTGTGTTTGTACTGGCGGTAGTATTTTCTGGGTGTTGGGTGGTCATCTGGGGAGGTTGCAATATTGATTGTCCTCCTTGCAGCTGGAGGTGGTGTCTGGAGGTATCACAGGACATCCTGGAGTGTCTGTAGGCTGATGGTTGTCAGCTGGTCCTCCAGGTCATCAGTGAACTCCAGGACAGACAGATCATCAGGAGAGCCATCATCCACTGAAATGAGATGGTGTAAAATCAATTTTTCTATGTTGTGGCAATTGACATGGCAAATCATTGAAATGCTATTGGAGGCTCAATGACAACTTGTACATTATGGGTCCTATTTATCAGCACTTTGCCCCACCTGAGTGTCCTGTAAAGGTAAGCTCAGGTGGCGCAATAGGCTGCGTCATATTTACAAGGTGTGATGATTTCCCTTATAGAGGCTTGACACTACCTTGTTATTATGGCCCCTTCCCGTGCATCAATTTGGCTGTTGCATTTGTCAAGCCACACCAACACACATAGCATTTTGCCCCTGTCCCAGTTTTATTTGTTTTCGTACCCCTGAACCGGCAACAATATCTTACACCACCCCAGGGATGACATTACCAAGGCAAAATGATGAAGTTTACTTTGCTCATCATGTTTAAGTTTGTGTATGTGTGCTGCGTTCCACAGCACACATGGACCTAGCATATTGCCATTTCAGTTTCTGGTTATGCTGCAAGGTGCTCCTCCTACACAACTATGATCTCCCCCTCAATGCAGCCAAACTTGTACTATGGTGCAGGGGAAGCTGCATTGTGGCAGTGCAGCTAAGTTACCACTGGCACAGGGGTGGACCTAGGATGGCTGGCATGGGTATAGTTTATTGATGTGAACAGCATTTTGTACATGACAGTGCCTGATGCCACTAAATTATGGACATTTCCAGTTTACTTATTTTCTACATTGATCAGGGTCTCTGGCTAGTTTGATGGAGCTATTGCAGCTAGTTGTACTAGTGCACACATGGACCCTCATTACAAGTCTGGCAGTCCTATGACCACCAGACTGCCATTGGCAATATGGCCACCGCCAACAGCGCATGTGGAACTGGCACATTTTGACTGTGGGGAAAGCCCACGGGCCAATGGCCTGGCACTAGCAGGTTGCCACCAGCTAACGGACTGGCTATGCCACCTGTCTTGTGACACCAGCCCAGCATTACGATCAGGGCTGCCCTCCAGATTATGGTCCTGGTTTCCACCAGCCTTTGCATGGCGGTCAAACAGCCATGCACAGGTTGGTGGTAATGTGGCATGGTGTGCCCCTGGGTGCCCTTGTACTGCCCATGTACCTGGCATGGGCAGTGCAGGGGTCCCCATGCTCAGGCCTTTTGCGCTTTCCACTGCTTGATTTGCAGTGACAAGTGCAGCATGTGTTATCACACCCAATGCACCCCAAGATTGGCGCTGGCTCTATTTGATCCAGCAACAATGTTGTGGTAACTTCCCCACAGTGCTGACATGATGCAACAGATTTCCATCCGCCATCGCAGCGTGAAACTTGTAATGCCAACCACGGAGGGAAGATGCCAGACTTGCCCATGCACCATCCCCCACACGTCAATGTGGTATTGTGCACCATGATGTTCACAGACATACACCATATGTTATGTTTGTGTGATTGTTTTCCCATTCCTATGTGGCTCACATGGTTGTGTCAAAGTTGTTGTGGACAATTTTGATCAGCGTCAACATGAGTGGCTCAACACTGTGCCAGGTTAGTTAGGCAGGGTAGTGCCATGTTTACTGTGATACAGGACCACCCTGCAATTCCCCCAGCAGCTGCACAGATTAGTTATCTCTGCACTCAGACAGGGATTAATGCAGCATGATGAAGAAGTGGCTGCCTTGTGGGGATGTCTTATTTATGTGCTGGGTGGTGTTCCTTCCTGCGCATGTACAAGTATTGTTAGCTAAGGTGCCATTTTAATTTGCGCTGTAGGATGCAGCACACATGTGTTTCGGCAATAGGACATGGCAGTAGCGAAGTGTTTCTGCAAGAGACACCACCATGACATAACCCCAGGAGTGGTATTGACTTTCTTCATCGTCTCTGATGTCTCAGTTGTGAAGGTAGAGTAGGTTTAACTATACGCAAGGAGTGTTGTGATGACACAGGCACAGTAATTAGACGTGCCTTCCATCCAATGTGCTGCATATGTACATGTTGGTGTATAGCCTTGGTGATTGACGTATGTCCAGGCATGTGTACATGTGTTGGTTATGTGTGAATAGTGCATCTTAATTCATGGGCAATGTGTCCCGCTGCACTCCTTTAGCATGCATTGAGTGTGTCCTATGTGCTTCCCCCTTCTGGCATTAGTAAAATTGGCAGTTATTTCCCCCATGCAACTTACCTTGCATTAGTGGTGGTTGTTGGAAGTCTGCGCTGTCCTGTCCTTGTATTTCTGTGACCAGCTCTTCTGGGATGACCAATGCAACCATCTCCTCCACCTCGCCCAGGTCCTCCTGTGGTGCTGGACTTCCACCTCCAGTTTACAGTGCTGCCTTTCTGTTCCTGCCCATTTTCTTCTTAGTTATATGCTTGCAGTCATGCCAGAGCTTCTTGCACTCAGTGACAGTTTGCTTCACTTCTGCCACACTGTTTATTTTGTCCGCTATTTGCTGCCATAAACCTCTCTCTTACCAATTGGCAATTTGGAGGTGACAAAGAGCTGATGTTGGTGTTCTGTCACCTCTCTGACAAGGATGTAGTGCTCCTCCTCACTGAACCAACACTTGCGCTTTTTCTTTTCCTTCTCCTGGGACTTTTGTGTATCCTCCTTGCTGGTTCCTGGGTGTATGGGGTCACCCTGGGATCTCTTCTAGCCTGTTGCTTCCATCTTCCCTTTGAATTGCACTCTTTCCTGCTTCTGCGTCCAAAGTTGAAGCAAATATGGTGTTAAAATAAGGCAAATCCATTTGCGACATGTTTACATGCAGCAGAACCGGCTAGAGTCAGTTTTGCAGCATTGCCAGTTGCCTTATGACAATGTGCAAGGGTTTACATACATTTTTGACTCTAAACATTTCTTAGTGCCATTGTGCGTCATAGTATTAATATGACGCATGGATAGCACTGTGAAATGGCGCAAGCCAGTGCTAAACCTTTTGACGCAAAACTGCATTTGCACAGTTTTACATCAAAAAGTATAAATATGGGCCTATGTATCCTTTGTTACGGACACTCGCCCTATATAACCAAGCACATAGGATGGGCGGCAGAAATTTTTAATGTCACGTCCTGTGAGCAGCTCATATACTCCCTCAATGATAAACTGGATACCGACTTCCAGGTGTGGGGTTCATTACTTGACGATGATGTGGGAGGGGATGGGGCATAGACACTGCACTGGATCTGTTGTTTGCTGCTGTCAGGTGACAGCTGCCCCTTATTGGACCACAGTGCCTGGGATAGTTGTCTCTTCAGCTGGAAATATGGTCTTTCATCCCCACCTTCCACATATCCCCACAGCTTCCGCTGTCCCCGTGGAGCGCTGGCTCCCAGTGGAGGGATCTTAGGAGCCATTGGTTCCTTCCATGCCACAATGCTTTCTTCCTTCTACCCCTTCCGTCATCCCTCCCCCTCCTCCTGCTTCACCCTCCCTCATCACCACTCTCTTCCCTTGACCGCACCTTACTCCCCTCTCTCATCCCTCCCCTCATTTCACCTCCCCATCCATTTTTCCCATTTTCTCTCTGCCTCTTCTTTCTCCCCTTTTCTCCCTCCTTTCCTTCTCTATCTCTTTGACTCCACTGTTGTCAGTCCCTCAGATGGGGAATGCTGAGCCCTTGGATGGGTTGTGCATTATCTGGCCAGGTCCCCCAAGAGATGTTGTTATATTATACTTCCTCCTCCCGGCCTGCATTTCTGTATTATGAAGCACTTGAGAGCGTCTGCTTTACATTGCATTGTATTGTTTTATTCTCTGTTTTTTTATCCTCTGCATGATAATAAAGGCTACAAAATAAATAAATACATAGCTCAAGCATTTTGGTACACCTTAGGGGTAAACAACAGGATTCTTTTCCTGACAGAACCACTTATTATGGGTCCTAGGTCTGCAGCTCAGTTGTGGCAGATCCATTTGGGCCCCATTCAACAGGGCATAGTAAAGTAGCATGACCGCACTTGTCATCCCTATGATAAGGAATAGATAACAGAGATACTCATGTTGCAGAGGCTCAGTGGAACCCACCCTCCACCAGTTATGGATCCTGCCCATCAAGGGTCCTTGCAGTATAAAATGTCCCACTGGGATGCCATATGTCTCCTTCAGTTCTAGGTAAGCGCTAACTTTGCCACCCAGTAATAAGTCACCCATGATGGCAAGCTCTGCCTCAGGTCATCTGCCCAGAATGGCCCAACCTCCTGGGTGTTGCCTGTATCAAATAGTCACTAGTCAGAGTTTGTGGGTGTATGGGGCCCTTGTGTGGGTTCTTTGCA
Organism: Pleurodeles waltl; assembly: GCF_031143425.1. Taxonomy (NCBI): domain Eukaryota; kingdom Metazoa; phylum Chordata; class Amphibia; order Caudata; family Salamandridae; genus Pleurodeles; species Pleurodeles waltl. Next base: position 705,421,447 of record NC_090449.1, on the reverse strand, counting down.
GGGTTCTTGCCCACTCATATTATGGGGTGTGAACAGTACCTTCTCAACACGCACTATTGAGGCAGGGGTGGGGTGCAGGAGAATTTGAGTAGAGTCTTGGAGGGAGTCCTGCTTTCCTGGGTGCCCACCACCTCCAGAGCACTGATAGTGACCAAGTAACCCACTGCAACTGGGTGGCTAAATAATACAGTTGAATTCTGGGGCAGCCCTACCACCTTTATCCACCAGCAAGCACAGTTTCTTTTGGGCCATCATGGATCTTGAGGCCGCCCAATAAAGCATGACAAAGATGCTATCCCTATCCTGAAAGATCCATGAGAGCTCAGCTTGCAATCCAGCAAACAAATACTTAAAGGAACTGTAGCAGCAGGGCCATCTTGGAGATGACTATCTAATCACTGACCAGAACTGAGAAGGTGCTCCACAAGGCAACTGGCCACTGGGCAGCAGATAGAGCATGGGTAAAGTTTCCTCAAAGAATAACTTCGGAGTTCTACACATATCCACCCCCAGATAACAGATAGAGGCTTGTTGTCAACGCAACTCCTGCAAAGCAGTGAGGGGGAGATCTTTCCCTGAGCTGGAGCTTGGGGGATAGACACAGGACTTGTAGCAGTTAACCTCCAGGTCAGACAGCTTTCCAAAGGCTGCTAAAGCCTCTGTCACATCTTCCAAGACAGATGAGGTCAAGTTCCACACATGTATGGCAGCATATCATCTGCACATATTGAAATATACACATGGTATCCCAACACTTGTTGCCCCCAAAAGTGTTGACCCTGATGTACCATCAGTGCAAAAATCTTTAAAGCCAGTGCAAATAGTAGGAAGGATAAGGAACAACCATGCTGAGTGCCCAGCTCTATAGAGTATGCCTCAGAAATGACTGACCCAGTCCAAATTCTTGCCATCCCAAGCAGAGTGGCATATACAAATTCTCATTTCAGAGACTCAAACACTTTCCGTATTTCCAGTGATAGGTCCAGGGCATCTGGCAAGACAGTCCCCTGCTTGCCCAAGATATGGATCCGCTGGTAAATGTTAGGTATATTGCTACAGGCAGGTTTAAAGCCAGTCTGTTTGGGGTGTATCAGGTTGCTTATAAGTGGCAAGATCTGATTTGCCAGGATCTTACTCAGGATTTTGTAATCCAAGTTGAGCAAAGATAGAGTACGTGAGGAGTTCACCAGCAGAGGATTATTGTACTAATTGGAGAGAGTCACTATAAAAACCTCACATAAGAAGGGCAGAAGCAGGCCCCACTCCCATGCTCTATTATATACTTCCAATATCTCAGGGCAATGGTGGCCAAGAATAGGGGGCAGAATTCTCTGGGCAACCCATCTGACCAGGGACCTTGCTCCTGGCAATCTCCTTGATAGCTCCCTGAACTTCCTGCACAGTGATCTCCATCCTTAGCCGTTTAGCTATAGACAGGTCCAGAACTGGAGGGGAAGCACATTTAACATTATGCAGTACATCTGATTCATTGACATCTGCACTCACAAGGCACAATGTGCAATAGTAGTTTAGGAGCACCCCATTCATATCCTCCTGTGTAACACTAGCCAGTCTGAAGAATCTTTAAACTGTAGGATGGTGTCCCCCTTGATTCTTCCTGAATTAGCCCGACAATATAACCATATTGTTGCAGACGTTCCATCATCATGAACAATTTCTCTTGTTCCGCAAGCATCTTCTCTCTGCCTGAAGGTGTCTCTCTCAACTGTGGAGGAAGCCTAGCGAGGACCAATTTGTGCTGGTCGATGTCTAAGTGCACCTAGGTGTGCACCCCTTATTTGTTAGCAATGCATTAGTGGGCATCTCATTCAACCTCCAACGCATGATGATGAGCCCTCGTTATATTGCCAGAAATTGGTGATCCACTCACTGTGTGTGGACCATAACAGGATCTTCAAGCGGGACTGAATCTAACCACCAAGTCAATGAGCAAGATCTATGGGGAGACCAGAGAAAAGTGCAAAGGAGGGGGCAATGATCAGAGTATTTCTACGCCAAGTATCAGCATCCATCACCCTCTCAGATGCCACATCACACCCAAGCCCCATAGCTAATCGAATTTCCAAGTCATGCAAACTGGAGCGATATGAGTACACCTGGGCTTTGGGGTTTCTCATCCTCCAATAACCCACCAGGCCCCAATGCCACACCCAAGCGCCAAAAGTACCTCCTAAGTTAGATGCAGGAGCCAAGCGTAATATGGGGTGATATTTGTCCATAGTGATGTTTGCCACACAGTTAAAGTCCCTGCCCACTATTCACTTTTAAGGCAGTATTGATGGCAATATGAGCGCAACCTATCTAGAAATAATGGTTGACCAGTATTTAGGGCATAAACATTAAGAAAAGCAATATCTTTACCATCCAACTGTCCCATTACTAGGACATATTGACCCCCTGGATCAATAACTGCCTTATGTAACTGGAAAGGCACCTGGGTTCTAATCCAAATTAGGCCCCAATCCCAACCACAGAGTAAGAAGTGCAGTACAATTGTCCCCACCACCTCTCATGGAGAGCTCTGTCCTCAGTGTCTGACAGGTATGTCTCTTGTAGGAATGCAACCTGCGCCCAGATCTTTTTTAAGTAAGCCAATAAGTTATATCATTTAGATGGTGTGGATAGTTCTCACACATTCCATGTAATCAAATGTAGTCTATCACCATGCTGTCAAGCACTCACACAACCCAGTGACTTGCCACCCCTGCCCAGGCACACCACTGGAGCCTCAAAAGACAGCTAGAAAATGTACCCACAACTGAAATAAACACACCAAATGTAAACCCCATGACAAAAACAATAAAAAAAACCTCTGAAACCACTGACAACCCCCCTCTTGGGCTGAGATATGTGTTCATCCTGTCCAAACAAATAGAGGCAAGTAGCCCACAAACTAGGGTCCAACAACAAGGGCTAACAAGGTCTATACTGAAACACTGAAGATGGAAAAGAGTCTAGCCAATCCAACTGTCAACTAGTATACAATACAATGATACAAAATGCATGAGCCCCAAGCTCTCCGCACATGCCCAGCTCCTCCCAGTCAATAGAAAGGAGAAAAGTAAATAAAGTCCATAAGACTCATAAGGAGGCAAAGTAGTTGCCATACCACAGCAGCAACAAAGGGACAATCGCCTTCCTATTAGAAGTCAAATCAGGTTGTCGACCGTACCCAGGGTGACCCCCCCAAAAGAGTGTCCTCCAGTCCTACACTGTGGAAGTTCTCCGAGTTCGAGGCAGACCCCCTGTGTGAATGTGTCTCAAGATGTAAGGAGCTCCCACAAGAGCACAGGCCACCATCTCCACTACCTGCATCTGTTACTCAGCGTTTGTTTGGGTGGTTCACTCCCCAACAACCAGATCATCCACACCTCAGACATGCCAGCCAGAGAGGAATTGCTAGTTCTTGGTGCATCGTCTTCTTGTCATGGCTTTCCAGCCAGTCCAACGCCACAGCAGGATCCAGGTAAATGGGTCTTGTCCTCTGCCCATACTCTCAAGCGGGTCGGAAGGAGCAGGGAGTAGAGCAACCCCAGCTCACGGAGCCACTTCTTGAAAAAAAGAAAAGTGGAATGCTGAAATTGCACCTGGAGGGTAAAGTCACGATAGAGCAAGACCTTAGCATTCTTCACTGCATAGGGGCCATGGTGGCAAGCTTGTTGAATGAACAAATCCCTTTCATAGAAATGGAGGAGACAGGCCACCACTGGACGAGGTGGAGCTCTCAACCTAGGAGGGAGATCAAGGACTCTGTGCGCACAGTCCAGGGCATAGAACTTTAAAATCCCTTCAGGGGCCACATCTTCCTAGAGCCAAACCTCTGAAAAATCAAGCATGGAGTCACCCTTCACTCCCTCCAGTAGCCCAATTACTCTGATGTTGTTGCAGAAGGCCCTCCCTTCTTGATCATCAAACAGGGCAGCCAGTCGCTTTGTGTGGGCTTTCAACTCCATGAGACAATGCTCTGTGGATTTGGCCTTGGTATCAAAGCTTGAACTGATGCTGACACCCTACCTTCCACCTTCTTAGAGTAGTCATGGATAAGACAAAGGTCAACCGCAATAGATTTAAGCTTGCCCTCCAGGAGCTCACCAGCAACTTATCAAGCTTGGAATCCATTTGGGAAGTGCCCCCGCCCCCTGTGCTCTGCTTCATCCCTCTTGGCCGGCGCTTGTCAGGGCATCACCCATACTTCTCTGGATGTGACCCTTGTCTGGTGGATAGTGGAAAAAAGCTTCCCCCCAAAGCAGTAGGTGAGGAAAAAAAAAACTGACTTAACCCCTTCAGGGCCTACCCTAGATGTGAATTCTATGTATTAAAAAGGATGGTTTGGGCCTGGCAAAAGGTTTATTTTGCCAGGTCAACAAAGGAGTTTAAAGCTGCACATGCAGGCTGCAATGGCAGGCCGGAATATGTTTAAAGGGTAACACACTGGCACAATCAGTGCTGCATGCCCATCTGTTGCATTTAATTTGCTGGCCCTGTGCACTTGTCATACTACTTTACTAGGGACGTACAAGTAAACAAATTAGGTCAATTGGGTGTAAGCCAATTCTACACATTTGTGGGGTGCAAAGTGTGCACAGTTCTAAAGCCAGGAAAAACAATATCAGTAAAACAGGAAGATTGAAGACAAAAAGTTAGGTAGAATAACTCTAAAGATGCCAGGTCTAAAACAAATTGTCTAAGGAGATCCACCAAGGTTCTCTAACTGGCAATTATGTAATCAGCTCCCAAAGCCTAAAAGGACTCACACAGAAAAAGGTAGTGGGTAGGTCCATGAAGGTGAGATGGACACAACCTTTTTCATCTTTATGTGTTTATTGATTATGAGGTACAGTTTCAAACTCTGGTCAGTGGTGCCAAGTGCTTCATTGAAACCATACTGAACTTCCCAAAGGTTAGAACTGTCCTTGGCCCACGGCTCTAACCGGGCTACAAGGACTCTACCCAGAACCTTTGCTGTGGAGCTGAGCAAGGATATGGTGCAGTAACATCTTGGATCTGAAATGCCTTCCTTTTTGAAAATAGGCACAATGACCACATTTGACCAAGACTGGATAGGCCATTTTGAGCTGCATTTCTCAGAACATGGACTAGCAGAGGGGCTTATATATTGATATTTTCCCTATAGATGCCCATAGGGACCCCCTCAGGTCCTGGAGTCTTGTTTTGTGGGCTGTGTAAAATGGCTGTACTAACTTCTGGCAGGTCAAAAGTTAATTTGCCATTTATATCTCGTGTGCCCACAGCAAACGTCAGAGCAGTGTCTCCTTGTACAACAGGTCATTCATAGGCATTCGAAAAATCGGTTAACCATTTTTCAATGGGAATCACATTGTGGCCATGCCTAAAATAGTGTCATTTCTACTCCAAGCATCTCTTAACTTCTACCATGCAGCCACCCTGATGCAGTTTTTATGGGCGAGTGCAAAACACTCCGTCCCATTCTGTAATCTTTCTTTGGGCTTCTAACAAAGCCCATTTCATGTCAGTCACTTACATTGGTTTGTGGGCTTGCCTTTTAAAATCCACTTGTTTTCATTTGTGAAAGGCATGCATACGTCATGCCTTTTCCGGTGTGTAGCCCAACCACACAGCACTGTTAAACTACTAAAAACATACACGGCTCGATGTTTTCAGCATGGTGTCTGGACTACTTTATCTGTTTATTTTCCATGCAGCACGATCGGGAAGCACTTTACATAGTACGATCGCACTGTGTTTTTTTTTCTTTACATTGCTAATAGCTCTAACTCGAGCAAATGCAAGACCCGTTGCATTGATAATGCTTGTTACTTTTGCAATTCTCATCTTTGTACAGAAGCCTGTGTATTTATTTTCACCAGGAAACACAGGGGGGGCATATTTATAATGCCCTAGCTCCATCTTAAGCCACATTATTGTCATTATTTTTGACATGCATTATCTTTGGCATGCATTGTGCCACTTTGTAACCCAAGTGCATCATGAAAAATTACCCTATTACGCCCTACCCTGCGCCATGGTGTGCTGTATTTTAAATGCGGCACACACATGGTGGCAGTAGGGGGGTGCTAAGGGGCGCAGGGAAAGTGGTGCTGCGCTCGGTGCAGCGCCACTTTCCATAAATCTGCCCCAGGGTGCTCTAAATGGCTAATTAAATAACATGGTGTAAGCCCGGTAACCCTCAGAATTTAAATCTACTTCATATACATTTTCAAAGTGATTCTGTTGAGGAACCAATTTGTTCTGAAGAAACAAAAGGGTTTATGAATTTGAAAAAAGGGTTTCAAGGAATCCCTTTCAAGAGTTATTGCCGACTACCAAGAACACTATATAAGAGTTGATTGTATTAAGCAACGCAAGGCAAAAAATACATCAAATAAGGGTGTTCCACAATGTGAAAAATAGCACAGTGCATGTGAAAGTGAAGATACGGTCACAATACAAGACATGAGCAACATGTATTAATTTAAGGAAAGAGATTATCGAATATTCTGTATACAGTTAATAGAGGAAAGAGTACACTTCTATTTTGCTCCAAACGAGTCCATACACTTACAACTCATAGAAATTTCAGTGTGTAGACATGATGATTAAGGAGTGCACTATTTGCCCTTTTGACTGTGTACAAACTATTCCATAAGGTCTTTCTTTCAGTTAATACCTGTTGGTTATATGTTGAATTGTAACCTCACCTTCACTTTCATATGCACTGCACTGTTTGGACATTGTGGAATACCTTTATGTGATGCAATATTTGCCTTAAATTGTTTAATACAGTTTACTTCTCTTACATAGAGTGTTGTGGGTCGTCAATACATACAGCAAGAAGAGGATTCCTTGAATCCCTTTTTCCTCTAGTATTAATGGTGGCAATGAGCTGTCAATATGCTGACGAGCACGCCCCTTCCAACCTTTTCTCCTTCTTTTAGGATTCCTGGACATTAATGGGCCCCCCATTATTTTCTTCCGTCAAAATATTTACATTTCAAATTAAAATTAAGAGTTAAAACTGTACCGATTTTTGTTTTGTTATACATTTAAAATAAATAAATAAAATGAATTTGCAATAATTTTTATCATAACATTTTTACCATTTAAAAAAAAAAGTTCAATGAGCTGTTTTATTTCCCCCCATTCTTTACCACACACTATTTTATGTAATTATTTTAAATGGAGAAGAAAATAAGAAATGTTTCAGCACTTTTAACTGCTCAATTTACATTTAAAAAACAGCATGATCAATAAAATCCATTTACCTTAAAAAGACTGAAAAATACAATGTATGACATTTTATATGATAACTGTCATGTATATATTACATTACACCATTAGTGTAAATTACTATATCATGGGACGCGCGCTGGTGGTGCGGGACGTGCGCTGGTGGTGCCGGGAGCCGTGACGTTGGGGCTTGAGCCCTTTAAATTTACTTTGCGCTCCTGCCGTCGCGGGACGCGCGCTGGTGGTGCCGGGAGGCGTGACGTTGGGGCAGGAGCCCTTTAAATTTACTTTGCGCTCCCGACGTCGCGGGACGCGTGCTGGTGGTGCCGGGAGCCGTGACATTGGGGCAGGAGAACTTTAAATTTACTTTGCGCTCCCGCCATCGCGGGACGTGCCTGTGCCGCTCCCGGGCAAAGCCCGGGCCAAGGGCGGGCCCGTCCTTCGCCCGTCAGCGCCCGGAAGAGGCTGGGCTGGGCCACACTCCTTAATTTTTCGTTTTTTTGCATTGTGCCGACCAGGAGGGCTGAGTAAGTGTTTTTCTTTTTTTATCTCTTTTTTTCTATTCCCTATTTGTCATGGGGGAGCGCAAGGTTCGCTCTAGTCCTGACCTGGCTATAGCCAAACCTAAAAGCTCTAAATCCAACAGAGTAACGCAAATTCATTCCAATTGCGTTTCCAGAGAAATTGATAACTTAATTGAGGAAGTGGAATCCATCCTTAAGGAAAAAGAGGGCAATGCCCGTAAGAAACTAAAATCAGGATCTTTACTTCCATTTTTAACAACCGGCTCCACTATACCTACTGATACACAGCCACAGAAAACTTCACCTCATGTTGCTGTCTCTCCCAGCTCGACTGGTATGGCTAATTCTTCACTTTCGCCTGGCATTGGTCACAATTTGGATACAATCCCTTCTGTTTCCATTATCAATGAGATTACATGTACAAATCGGTTTTCGATTTTGGACCAACCAGAATTGGCGAGTGCTATACAGCCCTTGCTTTCTGTGCCTTCTAAATCTATTTTCGATCCACCTAGTGACGATGTCTTAGCTCTGATATCTAGTCTAAAGCATGAAGTCGGGGAATTGAAGAGTCTTTTATTTGCGGTCCTCAAACTTCTCAAAAAATCTGATCTAACTCCTCAGTGTATCCCGAATCCAGTCATAGCACAAGTTTCTCGGCCATTGGTCCCTGTTGCTTCACCAGTAGACCCCCCATTGCTACGGGAATCAGTCAAAGGCTCTAGCCATAGACATCAATATGGAAATCATTTGACCTCAGTTCAAGCGAATTCGCCATCTTTTTCTTTAAATTCGGGTCAATCTGTGGCCCATTCTATTCGTGTACCCAACCGAAATTACATTGACATGTGTAACGTCCCTCGACTTTCACTTCACATGAGGGAAGATACTTCTTCTCTTATCAACAAGGTGTCGTATTGGATTCGCCACACTAGGGGTTGTGACTCTATCATCCACGTGGATATTGTCTTTGCTTCTCGTTTGCGAGGCCCTGGTGGACGGGACATTATTAAACTTCATCTCACCAGCCCCGCTTTAGTTAAGGGGATTTTGCAGATGGAAGCTCGTAATTTATTAAGATCTGACTCTGACATATTTTTAGAGAAAGTTTGCCTGCTATGGGTCACGAGATGATGTCCTTTCGTCCATCTAGAGTCAACCCAATTCCTCGAAATGCTTCTGTTTCAACTGTCTCCCCTGGCTCGTTGCCCTTTCTTGGCGACAGGGCTGCTCTGGTTTGCAACAATAAAGGTACTTTTATACGAGACCCTGTTACCTCAGGGGACACATCAGATGTGGATTGACTACGCCATCCTAATTCTTGCAAAGATAACGCTCCATACTCCCGGGTAGTGTTACCCTCAAGATCTTCATCTGGTTTGGGTGCCAATACTACGAGGGCTTTACCCTGCATTACTAACGGGATTTCCAAATCAGCTCCTGATGCCGACTCTTGCACGACAGTTTGCAGCATTACAACAAGGAAAATATTGTCCTGGAATGTGGCTGGCATCAAGAGCAAACTATCTGATCTGGACTATTGGGCTTATGTTGAAACTTTCTCCATATGTATGTTTCAGGAAACTTGGTCTATAGATTATGTGTTGAGGTAAGGTTATTGTTGTTTTACTAAAAAGGCGATTCAGTCCTCTAGGGGAAGGGCGATTGGGGGTTTATGCACTTGGGTTAAGCTGACTGAGGTGGGTAGGGTAAAGGAAATCACTGTTGACTCTTGCGATATTCTTGCAACAGTAATATGGCCTATCACAGGTATTCCGGTGTTATGTATTAATATTTGTAATAGGCCAGGCCCTTCCAACCACCAGTCTGGTACCATTCATCTGTTGCACAAATTTTTATCTGACCTTCATTTTAAATACTGTGTTATTATTGCAGATGATCTCAATGCCCAAATTGAATTCGATTCAGCTTTTGCTGAGTCTATCCAGGCCGAAGATGAAGCATGGAATCTCCCTCCGCTTTTAATCCAACCAGTGTCATGTACTCCCTCCGCTAGGGTTATGCAGATAATAGACCTTGTAGTAACTGATGGCCTTCGTTTTGGAAATGGACGATTTTCAAATGACAATTTTAGACCCACCTTCTACAGAGGCCACTATAGTAGCACTCCGGATTATGTTATTTTTGATCTGCAAGTCTGGCATTTTATAGTCAATGTAGAGGTGGGTTCTCGGTGCACTAGTGACCATGCCCCCTTACAAATGAATATAATGCAACTCTTTTCTTTGGGCACACTCCATCTCACGTGTTGGATGCTCCCAATGACTGACTGGAATTATCCAGCAATAGGCGCGTGCTGAGATGGTCTTCTTTTTTGAAATCCAACCTGCTCAAAGATAAGCTCCGTGATCTAGTTTCTTGCCATCAGCTTTTTGATGACTCTATTGTCTTATCTTCTTCAGAAGTTATGTCCTCTCATGCGACTTTTTTCATGGATCTTAAGGAGCTCTTTACTAAACCTCCCTTAACTCAAAACAATTCTTCCTTGCCTAATCGTAAGTGGTTTGATAAGGAGTGTCGGGAGGCCAAGAGCCTTTTGTCCAAAGCTCTAAAGCAAAAGAGCCGGGATGCCATTATACATGCGAGAAGGAACTATGCTTCCACTTGTAAGTCACCTAAACTTAAATATGAGGAAAAATTGTGGGAGTGTTTGGTGGAGGCGGCTAGTGCCCGTGATCTTAAACTTTTCTGGACCTTGGTCTCACGCAGAGACCCCGCCCTTTCAATTACTCCTGAATGCCACATTGACGCAGAATCTTGGCTTTCCCATTTTCGGGTACTCTATGGGTCCTGTTCCGACTTGAACAACACTCCTACTGATTCTTCATTGTGCTTTTCTCCTGTGTCGCCCTTTACCCTAAAGAAAACTGAGTTGGCAATCCGTGCTCAAAGAATAGGGAAGGCTCCTGGCTTAGACAGTGTTCCATCTGACCTGTATAAATGAGATTTACCTGTTTGGACCCGGTACATCAATAGGTTATCGAATATTGTTCTGACAACTCGATCTTACCCAGATACGTGGAAGGTGGCTATTATTGTCCCTATACATAAAAAAGGAGATAAGAGTTCCCCTGGGAACTATAGACCGATTAGTCTATTAGACAACTTGCAAAAAATATTCTCCTTCCAGTTTTTATCCAGATTAAAATACTGGATAACAAAAAAACTGGTTTTAAGCCATCTCCAGGCTGGTTTCCGGGACAAGGTCAGTACCATTGATCAGGTTTTCCGATTTACTACCATCAAGTGGAAGTCCGTAAATGTAGACAACGGCCATTTATTTGTGGCCTTTGTCGATTTGAAATCTGCGTTTGACCTTGTTCCGCGTGCCAAGCTTTGGGAGATATTGAGCAATATTGCAGTTCCGGGTTCTCTGATTAATATTATCAAAGACCTTTATTCTGATCATTATACCAGAGTTCGCTGGGGTTCGGCTGGCGACCTGACCCCAGCTTTTTCTACAACATGAGGTGTGAGGCAGGGGTGCGATCTTGCGCCCACCCTATTCCTATTGTTTATTAATGCTTGTATCCCATATCTCTCATACTGTCATGGTGATGCCCCGAATCTGGGTGGCCAGAAGTTCCCCTGTCTTTTGTTTGCAGACGACACCCTGCTACTCTCGCGAACTGCCACAGGCCTTTCCAGAGTGCTATTACGATTTTTTGAGTTTTGCAAGGATCATGGGTTGGAAATTAACTCAGTAAAAACTAAATATATGGTCTTTGGGGACAATAGGTGCAAAATGAAGAGACCGGTATTTCTAGATTGCGCCCCCTTGGAAAGAGTGGGCACTTTTGACTATTTAGGTATTAAATTGGAAGACTCACATTCTTGGCATGCCCTTCCAGAAATCTTTATTGTGCCTGAAGCAAAGGGCGGGTGGCATCGTAAAATTTGCTTCTAGATCTCCCAAATTTGCGTTGTCCCCCGCCCTCAAAATATACAAATCTCAATCCTGGGGGGGGGCCCTATACGGTGCTGAACTTTGGGGCCATTGCAACCTGGTGGATCTGGCAAGGGTGGAAAATCAATTTTTGAAATCATTATTAAAAGTTCCTTCTAGCACTCCATCTCTGCCTATCCGTAAGGATTTAAATCTTTTTTCTATCTCGCAGATTGCCGCTTTAAGACCTCTATTACATTGGATCCGGCTTTGGACAACAGACGACCTTTTTCCATTGTGCTGTGGGCTTCTCAAACTGGTGGGCAGTAACACTATTAGTAAAACAAAATGGTGTGCCTATGTCAAAAAGTCCTTAACCCATCTAGGTTTAGGGTCCTATTGGTTGGACCCACTTTCTATTCCCAAAAATGCTGTGCAGTTATTGAAGGATGCTTTTTGGCATAACGCTCAGATTGTGCAATTTACTAACATTGCCCGCTGTCTATGTCTGAAAATTACTTATCAATTAAATGCCATTACGAATTCGAGCCTTATATGGATATAGCATTATCTTCATTTGTGCGAGCTCTTTTTGTCAGATTCAGAATAAGGTCCCTCCCTCTGTGTTCTCTAACGTACAAATGGCATTGTCCTACTAATAGATCCAAGCTATGTCCGATGGGCTGCCAATGTGAAGAGTCTATTTCACACGTTCTTTTTTACTGTCATGCATATCACAAACAAAAAGCTTTTTGGATCATCCCGCTCTGCAAATCTATAAGCGCCAGCTCCTATCTTCATGTTGAGAGAATTTTAAAATCTGATCCATCTGCCCAGGTAGTTTTACCAGTGGCAACATTTCTCGAATCAATCTGGTGCCTTAGATTAGCTATTTTAAAGAACAAGACTGGGTAACTAACTTTTAGATCTATGTATGTATATTTATTGACTTTTTGATGTTTGATTTTAGTATTTAATTTTTAGGATAAAGACACTCTCCTATTGTATTATTGAACACTTATGGGCATAGGGAATAGGGTCCTTGCTGTGTGGTATATTCCAAATTCAGGAGACGTATACTTCGATCATTTTTGTTTGGATTTTAACTCCCTATTATCGTTTTTAAATTTTTATCGTGCTTATATTTTTAGTGTTCTATTAATCTTAAAAAAATAAAAAATGTATGATGTTTGTACTGTACTTTTATGGTATGTTTTTACTTACCGAAATAAAGTTAAATGATGATGATGATACTATATCATTTAAATCTGAGATAGGTGTGACGCTTTTTGAAAACTAATGGCAAGGGCCATGCTGCCGTATGATTTGTGGTATAGTCTGTACAGGGCAACATTTCCTTCATTATATTTGTGAAAATAGACCCTAAGCACAATGCAGAATTTCAAAATTTGTTCAAGAAAAAACAGTGACATTTCTAGTGTCTCATTTCAGAATTGTCAGTGCTGCACAATACTGCCTTACACCCAATGATTGGCAAATAGTATGCATCCATTAGATTCTGATATTGACATGTTACAGAAAAAACAAAGTTTAACTCTTTTTCTGAAACAAAGTTAAATGCTTGACAAATGTCCGGTTTGTTACTTCTTGAAGACTATCTTGTGTTAACGGTTAATATCCCGAACATGAATTTCACATAGAGTGACTTTGCTTGTAGGAGTGCAATGTTGCCTAAGTAATCCTTGATCTTTGGAACGCTCTTACGTTCGAGAGATGTTTCCGTTAGATCATCCTGTTATGTGGTTCTACATCAAATGTTCTTTAAATGAGATTAAAACCTTTCTTTTAGAAATCTAACATCCTCAGCTGTAGAGGGAATGGAAGAAAACTCTCCCACCATTTTCCCAGATTGAAGGTGTGGAGTTGATCCTTCACAAAGTTAAAACAAGCAGTTCTCCAATCTTTGTGCAAGACTCGCAGGCCCTTGTACAATGTAAGGTCAGGTACTGACCAGATGCTTACCTAGTAAGGTAATGGTCTATGGTCAGCTACATCAGTGATTTTCCTACATGATGTGAAAAAAAACATGGCTGCTGTTCTTTCAGTGTAGATGACAGTTATCTGACTCTCTTCCTCTTCCTCCCACGTGCCACCATCAGCATAATCATGTCAGCCTTGTCAAAACTAAATTCAGGTGGTTGACATAAATCACTGTGAGGTGTCCCTGGACGTGCACCGACACTTCCTTATCTGATACCTCTGTGTAAGTGAAAGAAAATGCATTGCTGCAAAAACGTATTCACACCCCTCATCATGCCCTTCACAGTTTTGTTGACTATATCAAGAAGCCCATTATTTGGGGGTGATAAAACATGGTAACATTATAAGTCATCCCACATTCATCCCACATAGTTCTCAAGTAGACAGAAATGAAATTTAAGCTTGTGTCCCAAAGGCCCTCCTTGAAGAGCCCTGCTCTGGTAAAAATGCTAAGCAGTGACCTTACTAACACAGGTGCAGTCACTGTTCTCAAAGGTACCTGATGGCATGATCCACTACTATCCGGATAACCCATGATCTACTTGGGGGATAACAGCTTTTCTAACACAGTGGTCATGCAGGTTCCTGTGTCCCTTGGAGCCTTTACACTGGTCCCATTGATGGTTGGCCATTGAATATACTTTTCAAAGCTGGGAGGCATGGCAGACATGTTCTCACTATCTACCCCACCTTTGGGCACTAGTATGGCTTTGATACAATGCTTGGTTTCCTATTGACCCACTTCCACCCAAACTCCTACACTTGCAATGCCTTTAGACTGCTCAATAATGGAGGACTTTTTGAAGTGGATAGAGTCTCTACTCTTGAAACCTAGGTGCTGACAATCAAAGCCCATCCCATCCCTGATGGGATCACAATGCTTCCCCTGGTACCTATCCATCTCTTCTGTGTTATGATTTGAAAATCTCACTCCTTCTCAGACTTTTTGGGCCCTTTAGAGATCTCCTTTTATCCTTGCTCCCATTCTTTTCCTGTTAAGGACCTGATGTGATTTTGTTGGTAACACTCCCCTGATATTTTAGATACACTTGTGTGTACCCACGCATCAGCTGCCCTTCCAGGCTTTTTGGGACAATCATCTTAGAGTTCACTAGATGCAGGTGGAACTCTGAAGAACAATTCCTCAAGAAGTGCTCCTTCTCAATAAACTTATACAGCCCATCAAAAGTAATCACTCCCCTGCCCTTCACACAGTTTTTCAGTGTTTTTAAAAAGATGTCTATGAATACATTCCAACACTGTTATTACTCTTTGGGTAGGCAGCTCACCTCTTTTGCCACTGTCTTCTTCAAACTGAAATAGATTCAACTCTGAGTTCTGCTCCTCTAATTCCTCTAATTTCTTCTCGTCCAGTGCCAACGTATTTTCTTCCAGGACAATGGAAGCCAACTTAACTAATACTACCACTCAGACTGCTTGTCATTGAGCTCTAGCTGGCTGACTGCCAGCTCGGAGGGGGTTAGACTCTGGGTGCACTCATTCCTACACCTGGAAGATGCAATAGAGAGGACATCTTGCACCAGATTATTCTTTATACTACTCTGAGGTGGATTATAAACGGCAGATCTCTTCCCAACCCCTGAGAGCTTTGTGGAAATCCTACCCCCATGTCAACCTTAGCCTTTTCTGCTTGTACAGAGTCCTTGGCGCTCCAATATTAAATCTCTCTATGGTAGCCAGTTCCAGTTACATGTTCCCCAAAAACATAACAGCAAACATTGGAATTAAAATGGATTTGGAAAAAGTACACAAATGACCCAATCAGGACCTTATCGAAAACATCTATCAACTGTGCTGTCATTTGCATAGGGGAGTTTTAATACACTTTTCCCAAAATTTGGACAAGGCTTGCCTTTGAAGAAGGGCACGGACCTTAAATATAGTTCTGCAGTCTCTGACTTTACTGCCCTACAGGGGTGAGATCGTAGGTGACCATCCATGAAGCTTTCCAAAGGTTTACCTTATGGAAAATATTAGCTCATCCAAGGTAGCATGCTGTTTAGGGTGAAAAATAAAAGACCTTCCTTACCTGTTTAATGAAATTCATAATTTAGCAGAAATACACAGGCAGAATCATTTGTTAACTTGCTAGTGTCTACAAGCTATGTGAAGGTGAGAGCACAGTCTTAACATTATGTAGATGTGAATTATTTTCCCCACAATGGGTGTTCAAAAAGGGGCCACACAAGCATAAGTGGCCATTTCTGTAATGTGAAATTGCCTCCGGAGTACAAAAAATGAGTAAAACCTCTAGCTGTGTTTCCAGTGCACCTCTATAGTCTGGCCCAAATGAGATGTTTATTTTAGAAACACTGAACATTTAAATCAAGAGTTTAAAAAAAGTAGCTTTCAAGCTGCTGGTGGATGTCCAAGTGCAAGTAAGGAGATCATGGAAATGGAGTCAGTCATTCACTATGGCTGGAGCTAAATGGTGCTGCGTCTTGCACATTGCAAAAGTTACTGCTAATCAGTTCCAATCCCTTGCAGTGACATGCTGGTAAATACGTGACAGCCACCCCACACACAAATGCACACACAGGTATACCACACACAATGCACATAGGGAAGCAGCAACACAACTAACACATGTGATGATTGATCATGATGTAGGGTCCCAAACTGACATCCACTTTATGTCTGATAGCAAAAGCCCAAGAAAGAACAATGCACATATCTCTAGTCCAGAACTAGTGGTTCTAGATTGCAAATGTGCAAGCTGTGTGCAGGGGCATCTCAGAGGTGGAGAGAGCATGACTAAACTGGAAGTGAAGAAAGGTAAGTACCTCACCTGCAATGGGGCGATGTGTGTGGGGTACACACACCTATAAGCACCTGTGCACATCTTCGCTTGCACATTAATCCATGTCTCTATATGTGACCGCATTCATGTGTTTTGTGTAGGAAAGTGTGCCCTTTTGACATGGTCACCCCCACTTTTTGCCTGGTAATTGATAACATTTTGACTGAAAGTGCACTGGGTCCCTGGAGTCCAGGTCCCCAGTGCCAGATCTCTTCCCTGAATCTGTGCAATTTGTACCCAATTGAATACCTTTGGTGCCCCTAGAGGGTCCCCAAGGGCAGCAGAATGTATTGTGCCACCATCAAGGACCCCTCACCTAGCACATGGAGACTGCCATTGCAGGCTGCATGTCTTGGTGGAGCTAAAAGTGAAAACACAACATGGCAACACTGCATGCAAAATATGTAAGTCACCCCTACAGCAGGCCTTACAGCCTAAGTCAAGGTGCATTATATTACATGTGACAGCATACCTCCATGAGCAAATATGCCCCAGCTATGTCAGACATAGTGAATGAACTGGGAAGCCATTTTAAGTACATGTGCTAGATATTGGTCATTACGACTTTCCCACCTACATGTTGGCTTCACTATAACTAGGGATGTTTGTAATCAATCATCTTCTATTAAGAAACCGTCACTGGTGCCAGTGATGGATTTATTAACACATACACAAAAACAAAACAAAAACCTACAATTTATCTGTGTGTTGGCTAACTAGTCCTAACCAGCCTGCCACCACCAGACACGTTTCTGACTCCCCAGGAGCAACAGCCTTTGCTCTCAGGTGGACAGAAAGTAAGGCTGTTTTGACAGGGGTGTTAGCACACCTTTCTCAACAGGATGACCTGCAAATCTGCATTTCAAGGCAGGGTGCTTCAAAGAAGCCCACTGCCCTTGATATGTAGATCTAGCTTCCCTCAAAGGAGAGGACGCCTACCTCCCTGCCCCAGGACCCTAGGCAGCTGGAAAAATTAGTAGCCAACGAGCTATGCCCACCTCTCAGGTGAGTCCAAAGGTGAGCTGCCTGATGTGGACACAACTTTTGAAAGTCTGCCATCGTGGTGATGGCAGAACTAGGAGCTCTAGGACAGGGTTATTCCGACTTCCCACAGGAATTAGTCATATAGGGGCGTAGTGATCCCACCGGTAAGTAGCCTATTGGCTACTAACCTATATTCCCCTAACACCCTTAAATTCAGTATTTAGGGGTGCTCCTGGCATGAGGAAATCATATTCCTACTAACCTGAAGAAGAAGGCACTCTAACGATGCAAAAGGCAAGAACTGAAGACTACTGACTGACTCAGCACCAACCCTGCCAGCCTGCCTGCTGTGTTTGACAATTGTGAGAAAGACTCCTCATCCTCCAGCTACTGAAACTTCCAGAAGCCCAGGAAGACTCCAACCTTCACATCAGCAGAAGGAACTCCACTGAAGCAGCTGAGCTGCTTCCCTGCACCTTTGAAGCCACCCACGAAACACTGAAGAGGACTCTGAAGCACCAAAACATAACACTGGACAGCACCACTGCAACCGTGCACCCTAACCCGAGTTGAAGTGGGCCAGTGGTGCCAGCATAGTTCCCAGCCTCTCAAGAGACAAATTCCATCATGGGTTACCCCACTGCAACCTTCATACTGCTGCCTGAAGCCTCTTTGTGCAGACCACCCTCACCCATGACCTACTTTGGTAACAGAAACTCGATGGTCTACTGCACCTCTGCACCCAGATGCCCCAGACTGAGGAGAAAAAGACCACTGGTGTCTCTGCATCCCCCACTCTCGTGAGACTTGAGCCCACTGGTCCCCCAGTCAATGCCTGCAACCTGTTTCTGTGGAGCTCCTCCACTGTGACCGCCACTGGCTATAGATACCTGGTGGTCCAAGAACCCTCTGTACCTGGACAATCCAGACCAAAGAGAAGGGGACCAATGATGTCCCCCGCCCCTAGGCACCTCAAGATTTGAGCCCACTTGGTGAGTCACACTGATTGAGTCCCTAGTCTTAGATTGCAGCTTCTTTTCAACTGGATCAATCCATATTGACTAACATTTGGAACCTGATGCTGTACTACACCTCTGCACCCAGCCGTTCCAGTGCTTCCCAGTGTAAATTGTTGGTTTGGCCTTGGACCATGCCCTATACTCACCTTAAGTCCAGGAGATTTTTTCCTTATGTCGCAGTATTTTACCTGTATTTCGTATTTGTTCTTCCTCCATAGGATCACATTGCTGCTTTCAAGAATCGAACTAATGACTTTTCCACACTGTAAAGGTCTTTCGTACAAACATATTGATTCCTGTGCCAAAACTTATATAAAAATACTTGTTATTTTTGCAAATTGGTGTGAATCTCCTTATTGAGTTGTGTCTCATTTATTGACTTGTTGTGGATTTTCAGATGTCTCACATTCCATTCTGTTATGCCTAAGGTTGCTCGACCACACAATCCCCTAATAGAGCACCTTGGGGTTGCTAGGGAAAGCTCATGTCCACTGGTAAGGCAACCTCTGGACCCTTTGCACGGTATACCTAACTTTGGTATACCATATAAAGAGCCAGCTTGCTACATGTGGAATGTGTTTACATAGTTGTAATGAGCATGAACTTCACGATGGTCATGCCAGGCATACACTGTCCCATTTTAGTAGTCATTTCTGACATCTGGGGCTGTTAGTGGCATCCAATGTCATGCTGATGTAAAGGAGTCACCTCTGTCACAACGGTGGCCAAATTTACCATAATGTTGGACAATCCTTTCATAATGGAGGCCCTGGCATCATGTGGCTTAATGATTCAATTGGAAAATTATTAATGTGAGAGTTTGCAAAGTTGTACTGAGTAACCAGTGGTCAAAGTATCTGAAAGCCAGTATTCCTAAGTAGTACGATTGCCTCGTTCTTGTTCAACATTGAGCCTCTTTCTTCCACCATCCCATAATTCTCATCACTTTATTTCATGCTTGTGAATTCCTTTTCAATTGTGCTAACTCTCTTTCACAGTTTTTATATGCTTTCTACCTTCTTATTTCCCTTTTTCTACCTCTCTCTTTCTTTTCATTGTCCTGGGCTAAAGTCTTATGAAAAAGGTAAGTCCGGACCCCTGAAATAAGTGTTATTGTCTATCACCTGAATTCAGCAGTACAAATGAAGGAGTGGTGATATTACATAACATATTTAGATATGTTTAGTCTTGTCATGTCCTTTGTCTTAAAATAACAGTGTACATTCTTGAAATACTAGTGAAATATTAGTGGCTCTGGCTAAATGGACTATTTTGGCATAATGTGGTCTCCTTTGCCTAATCAAGAGAATCCCTGGTGTTAGAAATGGGGTCTTTGGTTGGCAGTCAGGTTACCCACTGTCCAAGCAAGGACCCTCACTCTAGTCAGGGTAAGTCACACACAATCCAAATTATCCTGTGCCCACCCTCTGGTAGCTTGGCACTTAGCAGTGAGGCTTAACTTAGAAGGCAATGTGTATATATTTGTGCAATAAATCATACAATACCACCATGTAGCACCACAAAAATACACCACGCAGTGTTTAGAAAAATATATAATATTTATTTGGATAAATGCAGGTCAAAACGATCATAGATACAATAACTAAATGTAGAGATATCACTGAAAAGTGATATAAAGTATGTTAAGTCTTTTAAAA
This sequence comes from Pleurodeles waltl, assembly GCF_031143425.1. NCBI lineage: Eukaryota > Metazoa > Chordata > Amphibia > Caudata > Salamandridae > Pleurodeles > Pleurodeles waltl. Next base: position 705,401,303 of record NC_090449.1, on the reverse strand, counting down.
GCAAATAAAGTCTCTCTTAAGCACAAAGTACCTGATTTGAGTGAAAACTCTCCTCAAAGGGCCACAGAGGAGGAGAAGGAGAAGCGTGGAAACAAAGGGGTGTGCGTCGATTTCTCAGGCCACACACGGCGATGCGTCATTTAGTTTCCACGCAAGGACGGCTGTGCGTTGATTTCCAGTGCTCGTCTTGGGGTTGTGGAGTTTTCGGGGACGGTGCGTGGATTTCCTGCGTTGGCAGAATGAAGTCACAGGAGCTGCATCTATCCGGTGGGCATTGCGTTTAAGTTTCTACCGCATGGCAAGCGCAGCGTCAATTCCTCTTTGGAAGTCGGGCTGCGTCGTCCCGGGTCGGCTATGCATTGATTCAGTGGGCTGTGCGTTGAAATTCCGGTTGCTACGCTGGCGCTGCATCGATCTTCCCGTTGCAAAGTCGGGCTGCATCATTCCAGTTTGGCGTGCGGTGCAGGCTGTGCGTCATTTCTGGCATGCTGTGCGTTGAATTTCGCCGCACAAGGAGTCCTTCTTGAAGAGATGAAGTCTTTTTGGTCCTGAGACTTCAGAGAACAGGAGGCAAGCTCTATCAAAGCCCTTGGAGAGCACTTCTTCACCTCAGCCTTCACCTCAGCCAGAGAGCAGCAAGGCAGGAGGGCAACAGCAAGGCAGCAGTCTTTCACAGAAAGCAGTTAGGTGAGTCCTTTGGGCAGCCAGGATGTTCTTCACAGCAGGATGTAGGTTCTGGTTACAAGTTTCTTCTCCAGGAAGTGTCTGAGCTGGTAGGGGCAGAGGCCCTGTTTATACACCCAAATGTGCCTTTGAAGTGGGGGAGACTTCAAAGAGTGGCTTAAAAGTGAACCAGGTCCCCTTTCAGATTAATCCTGTCTGCCAGGGTCCCAGTAGGGGGTATGGCAGTCCTTTGTGTGAGAGCAGGCCCTCCACCCTCCCAGCCCAGGAAGATCCATTCACAATGCAGATGTATGCAAGTGAGGCTGTGTATCCTGTGTTTGGGGTGTGTCTGAGTGAATGCACAAGGAGCTGTCAACTAAACCCAGCCAGATGTGGATTGTAAGGCACAGAAGGATTTAAGTGCACAGAAATGCTCACTTTCTAAAAGTGACATTTCTAAAATAGTAATATTAAATCCAACTTCACCAGTCAGCAGGATTTTACATCACCATTCTGGCCATACTAAATATGACCTTCCTACCCCTTTCAGATCAGCAGCTACCACTCAAACAATGAAAGAGGGCAGCCCCAATGTTAACCTATGAAGGGGGCAGGCCTCACAGCAGTGTAAAAATGAATTTTGGAGTTTTAAACTACCAGGTTATGTAAACAACACAGGTACATGTCCTGCCTTTTGCCTACCCAGCACCCTGCCCTATGGGGTACCTAGGGAATACCTTAGGGGTGTCTTATATGTAGAAAAAAGGGAGTTTTAGGCTTGGCAAATACTTTTAAATGCCAAGTTGAATTGGCAGTGAAACTGCACACACAGGCCTTCAAATGGCAGGCCTGAGACAAGGTTAAGGGGCTACTTACGTGGGTGGCACAATCAGTGCTACAGGCCCACTAGTAGCAGTTAATCTACAGGCCCTGGGCACACATAGTGCACTCTACTGGGTACTTAATAAGTGAATTAAATAGTCCAATTAGGTATGATCCAGTGCTACCATGTTTAAAGGGAGAGAGCAAATGCACTTCAGCACTGGTTAGCAGTGGTAAAGTGCGCAGAGTCTTAAAACCAGCCAAAACAGTGTCCAAAAAGTGGAGGGAAGCAGGCAAAAAGTTAGGGGTGAACACCCTAAGACTGTCAGGTCTAACACCTGGCATTGTGATGTCCACAGGTTTACTGCCTCAGTGGTGCCCCATGCATAATAATGACCATCATTGGCATTATGAAGTCCAAATCCTGGCATGTAATGCATGGTTGCATGAGGTAAAATCTATTATAGTATAAAGAAAACAAGATGGTGTTTCTGAGAATTCCGTTTGATGTTTCCAAAATGAAAATATTGTATATGATTGCAAACTTCTGAAACTGAGGGTGCCACCTGACCAGTATTTTGGATTCTCTCTAAGCTTTTCTTTTATCCAGATATATAACACAACAGCTGACATACAACAAGAAGCTGCCGGGACTAGTGGCTTTGACAATGGTTGTTAGTTGTTTATTATAAATGAGTAACAACAATGATTTGTCTCACGTAATTAGCGTAGAAAATGTTATACTATGAACTAAATATTATTGAGGCCTGTAGAAGGAATGCAAGTCTTCAGTTATATGTTCTTTAACCCCTTCGCTGCCAGGCCTACCCCATTTTTACAATTTTTTTTTGCTTTTAGCCTACTTCCAGTTAGTGACAGAAATGGATGTCCAACAAATGCTGGATCCCAGAAGGCTAAACAATTCTGAAAAGTAGGAAAAATTCTGAATTCAGCAAGGGGTCATTTGTGTAGACCCTACAAGGTGTTCCTACAGAAAATAACAGCTGGAAAAAAATATTGAAAATTAGGTTAAAAAAAAACATTTTTTCTCCACGTTTTACTCTGTAACTTTTTCTTGTTATGTCAGATTTTCAAAAGTAATATACCGTTACATCTACTGGACTCTACTAGTTGCGGGGATATATTGGGTTTGTAGGTTCATGACGAACCCTAGGTTCCCCTAGCTTATAAAGGAGCTGCACCTTGCAATGGATTTTCCTTGCATGCCTAGTATACAGCAATTAATTTGGTGAAATATAAAGAGTGAAAAATAGGTATTAAGGAAACCATTGTATTTCTGAAATGGGCACAAGATAAGGAGTTGAGAAGCAGTGGTTATTTGCACAAATCTGAATTCCGGGGTCCCCATACTAGCATGTGAATTACAGGGCATTTCTCAAATAGTTGTCTTTTTTACACACTGTCTTACAGTGGAAGGAACAAAATGTAGAGAAAGACCATGGGCAATAATACTTGTTCTGCTATTCTGTGTTCCCCCAAGTCTCCTGATAAGAAATGATACCTCACTTGCGTGGGAGGCGTAATGCCTGCGACAGGACACGCAACATGGACACATCACATTTTTACATTGAAATCTGACCTGTTTTTGGGAAAGTGCTTAGCTGTGGATTTTGGCCTTTAACTTAACTTGCACCTAGGGAAACCTAGCAAACGTATATATTTTTGAAAACTAGACACCTAGAGTAGTTCATAACTGGGTGACTGGTGGGACTCTCACCAGGTTCTGTTACCCAGAATCATTCGCAAACCTCAAAATTTGGCAACAAATAAGGCAAAAATACTATTTCCTCATATTTCGGTGACAGAAAGTTCTGGAGTCTGAGAGGAGCCTCAAATTTCCTTCCACTCAGCAGTCCTCCAAGTCTCCTGATAAAAATTGTACCTCACTTATGTTGGTAGACCTAGTGCCCACAACAGGAAATGCCCCAAAACACAACATGGACACATCACATTTTCCCAAATAAAACAGAGTTGTTTTTTTCAAAGTGCCTAGGTGTGGATTTTGGCCTCTAGCTCAGCCGGCACCTAGGGAAACCTACCAAACCTGTGCATTTTTTTTAACTAGACACCTAGGGGAATTCAGGATGGGGTGACATGTGGGGCTCCCACCAGGTTCTGTTAGCCCGAATCTTTTGCAAACCTCAAAATTTCACCCAAAAATAATTTTTCCTCACATTTCTGTAACAGAAAGTTCTGGAATCTGAGAGGAGCCACAAATTTCCTTCTACCCAGCGTTTCCCCAAGTCTCCCGATAAAAATGGTACCTCACTTGTGTGGGTGTACCTAGTGCCTGCAATAGGAAATGCCCCAAACACAATGTGGACACATCACATTTTACCAAAGAAAATAGAGCTATTTTTTGCAAAAAGTGCCTAGCTGTGGATTTTGGCCTCTAGCTCAGCCAACACCTAGGGAAACTTGCCAAACCTGTGCATTTTTTAAAACTAGACACCAAGGGGAATCCAGGATGGGGTGACTTGTGGGGCTCTCACCAGGTTCTGTTACCCAGAATCCTTTGCAATCCTCAAAATGAGGCAAAAAACTTTTTCCTCACATTTCGGTGACAGAAAGTTCTGGAATCTGAGAGGAGCCACAAATTTCCTTCCACCCAGTGTTCCCCCAAGTCTCCCGATACAAATGGTACCTCACTTGTGTGGGTAGACATAGTGCCCATGAAAGGAAATTACCCAAAAGACAACGTGGACACATCACATTTTCCCAAAGAAAATAGAAGTTTTTTGCAAAGTGCCTAACTGTGGATTTTCGCCTCTAGCTCAGCCGGCGCCTAGGGAAACCTACCAAACCTGTGCATTAAATACATTGATTTGTTTAGAGATATGATTGGATTTCTAAATAAACTCATCTATTTAATCGTTTTTGCTGTAACATGTAGGAAATTTCAGAGGGGCACAGCCACGGAGCCCTAATGGATAAACCGCTCCTTTGGGGAACCCTGAATGATATGCACAGATACCCATCATTGTGAAAAGTTCACAGGCTGGTAACCAATCTAGCCTTGTCTAATGAGGTCACCATACCAACAGAGATAATGTTTTAGTGGCTGAGGAACATTTTTTAACAGAAATAAGTCTGACTCTAGAATAGGTCGCAGACTCAAGTCAAACCATGAAAACTGTAGTGTGAAGCTAGGATTTCCACATCCGTATCCATATAATGAACACCTAATTTAGAGACCAATACTTATTTTAAAACATCAAAATACTTGTTTGATTATGAGACTATTACACTTTTTACCAATTATTTATGAAGTGGAATACCAGGACTATATACAAGTACATGTGAAATCTTCAAACTCCATGTAGAACATATGTCAGCCCTAGAGATGCACATAGTGAGTTTCAGTGCTATGTTGGTATAATTAAATTTGGGAAGCTATACCTTTCATTCTATCCTTATCCTTTCAATTCTCATTGAAATACATATATTGATATGATCCTAATTAGTTCTCAACATCATAATTAGAGAGTGAATAACAGTTTAGTTGCAGTTGCAGAAGACAACAGAACGCCAGCATTCACAGGCACTCAGAAACTCCGGGTCCTGCAAGGACACCAGCAAAATCCAAAACAAACAAAAAAACAAATACCAGCACCTCTACATTCTAATCAGAAATAATAACAAACATACAACACATCCTTCTTTCCTGATAATGAGAACAAATCTGATGTAAAGGGCAGAGGAGAAAATATAAAATGGTAAATAAATGTTAATAGCATATCTCTGCATAAGAATATAAAATATTACACTTGGGTAATATCAGGTAAAAATCGTTATGCCTGGGTTGACATGAGTATGCACTCCCCTTAATCATCAATTATCTATTATTTTCTTCATTAAATGACTATGGGCCTCATTATGACTTTGGCAGTCGCAGGCGCTGACTGCCAAAATTGCGGGGAGGATGCCACAGTCATACCTGTGGCGCTCTCCCACCCCAAGAGTATTGCAATGTTTCTGCAGGACTAACTGTCGGGAACATTTTATTATGCATCCAGGCTGACCGGCGGGGACATTGCTACGATATTGGTCTTGGCTCCATTAAGGGATTGGAGGCCAGTACCGTAGCACACTAGCACCATCGGAACACTCACTGTCTGCAAGGCAGACAGTGTGCATTCTGATGGTGTTCGGCAGGGGGACCCCTGCACTACCCATGCCATGGGTATGGGCAGTGCAGGAACCCCCCCAGCTTCCCCTTTCACTGGCTTTCTGCCAACCTTTCCATGGCGGAGTGACTAACATGGAAAGGCTGGTGGAAAGCTGAGTTGTAATCAGCATGGCAGTGCTGAGTTCAACACCACCATAGCTGAGTATAACTCAGGCTGCCATCAGCCCATTGGGAACAAAGTTCCTGGCGGAGCCAGTGGGACAGTGGTCCCCTGGTGGGTCCGCCAGCCATGATTGTAATGTGACAGTCGATCTGCCTGAAGTTTGGTGGTCCAACTGTCACTCATTCGTAATAAGGCCCTATGTGTCCCATTGTATTTCCAGTTAATTACAGTATTTCTCTTATATTGCATACCACGTCACCTTCAAAAACGATATGAATAAATGTTTAGACTTTCACTCTAAATTTCCTCAATAAAAAACATGTTTTCTTTCAAGCCTAAAGTAAAACGCTTTCTGCTTGTATAACAATCTCCTGGTTTCTCATTATCAAGACATACCATCCCCTCATTTATAGCCAAACACCCAAGACATGCTTTGGCACACCAAATTCTTCCCAGTAATAAACAAAACATGATTTCACCTGTAGCATAATGGGGTTAGTTCTGTAATTCCATAGTATTTTACTAATTTCTTACTTCCATTCAATGAATTGTTCACATCTTGTGTCATAATGATTTTGTCGTATACCACTTCAGGCCATTTTGAGTAGTAATCAACCATTATTAATGTATATCTCAGCAAAATGTTTTAACAGAAAGAAGTACATGAATATCTATGCCCACTTTTTGCAATGTCCTTGTAGGTAGTTCACTGGGTTTATTGTCTTTTTTAAACTTACCATTTGTCGTACATAGTATAGGGTCACAGACCAACCATTCTGTTCATAAGCCATCCCCAGTCACTATAAATCATATTTTTCCTGTATTTTTAGCAAGGAAATTCTTCCTGGACCTTGGTACCATTAACTTATCTGCCTTGTATTACATTCTTTTAACTATTGCTAATTTAGATGATACCATGTTGTAATATTTGATTAATGTTCCTGTTATGTAATGTGTTTTACTTTTAGGAATGTAGAGCTTATGTAGAATGTTATGAGCTAAAAGAATGTGGGTTGGAATGGAATGTGAAGGGTTGGAAGGGAGGCAGTTGGAGATGACCGGGGTGGCAGACAGAGGTCTTGGAGGTGTTGGTGTGTATCTGCAACTTAAATAAACTACAGTTACTGGATTCTGCGTTTACCTCCATTGATACTACAGTTCCACCTTTAAATTGCAGTTACAGGAACAAATGACCCCCACCAACCCCAGTACGGCAGCAACTGCAAATCCAGGAATGACGCTTACTGGTGCAAATAAAACATTTCAAATTTCGACACCTCTATTTCTGCTCCGAAATAAAAAATACAAAACAAATACAAGAGCTTCCGTGGAGGTAGGTCAAGACATATATTTTTAACATGACTAAAAACTTTTTTGCCGGAATAGGGAATATCATTTCAGCAAGTTCTTCATACATTTCGTTGCATATATCGTCTGGATCTGATACTTTCGAAACTATGAAATAATGACTGTCAGACCATTTCCTCGTGCAGAAACCTTGTGAAATGTAATGCTTTCAAGTTATTATAATATTCCAGGTTGACTATAAGTTGACTTGTGGTTCATTTTTATCTAGTTTAATGATCTCTTATTTTGTGTTTTTTCATATTGCGAAATAGTCGTTATAGAACAGGCCTCCTTTCTCTCTCTATTTCTCTTTCTTTGGTGGAATCTTTATTGCCTTCATTTTTAACTTCTAAGACGATGGCAGGATTTTTTTTTTTTTATACTACCTTTTTTGGTACATTTATTTATTCGAAATGTTTATTTTGTGTAAAAACAGCTATGACAAAATACAAAGTATTCCACAGAGTACTCCAGTCCAACATGAATACTACATTAAGTAAGACCCCGTAAAAGGAAGAAAAAAAGATTTTGGTAAGAATGAAAGATAAATAAAAACTCAATAAGGAACTAAAGAGCCATCTCACTTCAAAAATCCAGTTTAAGCAATACCTGAGATAACCTATCCCCACACATAACATACACCCAACAAACAAATGGATTAAGCCACCAACTTCAAGCATTTCGTCCCAGAATCAAATCATAGATCAGCGCATCCAATTGCCATTACAGTTGAGAGAATAAGAGAAGTATACCACACACACAAGAGAAAGATAGTTAAAATTCACATAAGCTCCAAAATGGTCCCCAATTCTCGTTGAATACCTGGATTTGATATTAAAATTTATAAATCTGGCATAATCAATGGGTAAAGTTCAGCTAGCTATTTTCGATGTGTAAGCACCTGTGCTGTATGTAAATGCCATATTATGCAGATCTTAGTCTCCAGAAGAGCAGTCAACATTCATCTTCACCAATGAGAAGTCACACCATCTGAAGCAGCAATATTGTGTAACAAGGCCAGCTTGCCCAACTCTTTGAAAGAAATAACATCAGTTGAGGGTAGTGTCTCCCATTCCGAGCACCAATATATATCCAATACTGGGCATGATCAAAGTATCTAATGTAATACAGATCACATGCAATGTCTAGACACTTCCAGCAAACCATGCTAGGAACCAGATGAGCCTTATATAAGTTGAAAGGAGACCAATACCAGTTATGAAGGACTTTGAAACAGGCATACTTTAAGTGTGCTTCTCTGAGCTCACAATCATGAATCTTTAGAATTTCTTTCCAGGTACCATCTGACTACTCTGCACCCAGACACTCCCACCAATAGGATTTAGCCACAAAGCAAGTATCATGTAAGTACCATGTGAGTAGAGATTGTCAATGAGTATTTGATACATGTTCGACACCCCTCCCTTGGTAAAGCCCCACAGCTTGAGTTAGTTTAGAATTGGTAAAGCTGGGAGATGAATCGTATCCCACACAAGCTTACCTCTTAAGCAATGCAACATTTGCCAATACCTCCAGAGCTATGACTGGGGAAGCAAAAATGTTGATTTTAACATCTCAAAGGAATGAAACAAATCTCCATTAAGGAGGTCTTCAATTTTTTTAATTCCTTCTTATAAAGCCCATTGTATTGACTGTCAGTCCACAGTGATCCCCTCATTATGCCAAAGCGAAGCATCTACATGAACTGCTCTAGCAACTCTCAAGAGTCGGTGTCAATCTTTCCATGTGACCCACATAGCCCTTAAGGAGGGAGGACAGAGCAGCGCTGTCAGAATGCGAGTATTGCAGAAGATGCCTAAACCCATAGGAACCTGAAAAATGTTCTGCTCCCATGATACTCAATTAGGCTAACCAGCTACAGGAAACAATTGTCATGCCAGGTTCGACAAATGTTAAGATAGGTAGTAAGGCTGCATCTCCTGGAGCAGGAGATCACCTGACCTGGTATTCACATACAACTTTGATGATTTAAGACACACTTATCTGCAAGCCCAGATAAACAGCTTTTTGCTCTGATTTATGTTATGAAGGGTACACATAGGAATCATCAATTGCAGCGTACCGATAACACAGTTAAATCTGGGAGCTGTCACCATCTTGATCATCTTGACTCTACCCCAAAAAGAGACCTGTAGGGCATACCATCTCGTGAAGTCCTGGTCCATTCTATTCACCAATGGTTGAATATTATAATCCACCATTTCGTTCAACCACCTATTTATCGGCAAATTTTGCAGAGTTCTCCAATCTTTATGCATGAGGGACCTCCCCTCCCTTCATTTTAGCACAGAATCCAGACTCTGGAGCATCATCACTCAAACTTTTTTGCTGGGTTGACGAAAGCAAAACTCTGACTGTTATGAGCTGTCAGGATTAGTCTGTAATACCTCCGTGTCTACTCCAGATAGCGACGACAAAAATGTATCAAGATCATCTGGGTCCTTGGTTTCTTTATGCTTACCATCAATAGTAAAACACATAGTGGTTGGTTCTAAATGGTCATAAAAAATACCACGTTTATTCACAGTCAGCCTAAACAACAAGAATTTCTTCCAATGGAGCACTGTAGAAATCAGCAGCAACATTCACTTTGGTACCTTAAAAAAACAAAAGGGACCATTATGTCTCTTGGCTGCAACAATAATCTAGCATGCTTGCTCATGTCATAGGAAACAGATGATTATCACTTGTGAAGTATTCTGACATGTATCTCCTTTATCACAGATCTGGTTCACCCTCTGAAACTTCAACAGATCTTTAAAAGCCAACCTCGCAAGCTCCAGAATGAAAACAGATAGAAAGCTCTCCATGTTCTCTGCCTCCACATCCTCTTGCACACCAAAAGAGAAAACATTATTTCTGCGGCTGGGATTTTTAACCTCTGTCAGCTTCCTTCACAGGTTCCACTCCTTGCTTCCTACATTAGGATTAGTCTCTAGGATGGTCAAGCGCTCATCCACAGATTCAACCCTGTGATCTGTTTCATCGGGTCATTTATGCTGAGAGGTAAGATCAATTTTCAAGGATTTAGGATCAGCCGCTGTGGATTTGGTGTCTGCATGCAATAGATCCATTGTCGTTGTAATGCTTGTATGTTTCCTCAATGTTTCCAAAGAGATAATCCTCCATATTAGGGGGTGGTAGGTTTTGATTTTTCCGCTACTATGTCTGTGAGAAAAAGCTGGCATGTAGTCTTATTCTTGGACGTCAGGGAAACTAAAGAGGACAAAACCTGATGAGGCACAACTCTTTGTTAGAAAGTCCGATGGAAGCTGACTACTGTAGATACCAGAAATGTGCAATGATCAAATGGTATTCTCCAATCCAATCCTTCTCAGTCAGGATGGGGAGAGCTTCATTCTGCTGTTGGAATGGAATTGTCTTGCAAATTCTAGTCACAAGACCTTCTGTCGCACTTGGGACATAGAGTTTATTGAAGAGATGTAAGTAGGATAAAAAAAAATACATTATGACAAAAGAAAGGATTTGGTTGTAGGAAGTCTGCACATTTCAAATGACTTACATTTAGAAAGGTTGCTATTGAGTCTAGTGAAGTTGATAGTGAGGCTATTACGGGTATCCAGGCACATCTGATGAAGCTTCTAACTGTGAAAAAGTTGAAAATATTCGGAGTTGTGTTTTATTGTGTTGTTGTGCCTGATCTTTCTCAACAATAGCTCTGGATGTTTTCCCTCTGGTACTCTGGGCTGCAGGCATCAGATGACAGGGAGTGTCACTGCGTCTCATGCAAACTTTATAAAACTATGGGGGTCATTCTGACCCCGGCGGTCTTAGACCGCCGGGGCCAGGGTCAGCGGGAGCACCGCCGACAGACCGGCGGTGCCCCGCAGGGCATTCTGACCGCGGCGGTAAAGCTGCGGTCAGACCGGCAACACTGGCGGTCTCCCGCCAGTGTACCGCCGCCCCTTTGAATCCTCCAAGGCGGCGCAGCTCGCTGCGCCGCCGAGGGGATTCCGACCCCCCCTACCGCCATCCAGTTCCCGGCGGTCCGCCCGCCGGGAACCGGATGGCGGTAGGGGGGGTCGCGGGGCCCCTGGGGGCCCCTGCAGTGCCCATGCCACTGGCATGGGCACTGCAGGGGCCCCCGTAAGAGGGCCCCTACGAGTATTTCACTCTCTGCTTGGCAGACAGTGAAATACGCGACGGGTGCAACAGCACCCGTCGCACCTTCCCACTCCGCCGGCTCGATTACGAGCCGGCTTCATCGTGGGAAGGACGGTTTCCCCTGGGCTGGCGGGCGGCCTTTTGGAGGCCGCCCGCCAGCCCAGGGGAAACCTCAAAATACCCACCGCGGTCTTCCGACCGCGATACGGTATTTTGGCGGCTCCCGCCGGGCGCGCGGTGACCGCGCCCGGCGGGAGTCAGAATGACCCCCTATGTCTCCAGGGGTGTTGGGTGACCATCTTGTCAAGACTCCTCAAATATTTTCAAGTAGTTCAAGAGCAATTACATTTATAATCATATTATAATATTCCTTTGAATAGTCAAAACCTTGACAACCTTCAAGAGGATATCTGTTTTTTCTTGAGCAGAGGGAAAGGTGCAGTAGTAAGCAAGATTATGGCCATTGCATGGCAGGCAGGAAGGGTACTTTGCAAGAGCTTGTTCTCCTCCAGTAACGCTTTGTTACAAATTATTAATTATTTAATTATAAGCTGGTATGTTGCCTTCATAGTAAGTAGTTGTGCAGACAGACCACTGGGTGACACCAAAACCCATGGATTCTTTTCCACGTAGTTTAAATGTTAATGTTAATATTAATTCTCGTAATGATTGCCAAACGTTATAAAACTAACAGTGAGGCTCAATCTCAAGTGCCGCTCGCTGTTTCGATTTTTCTATAAACATTCCCCCAAAGCAGTAAAAAAGGACCAGACTGTTCCCCTCTGCCTCCACCTTATGATCTCACTTGAATGAAAAGGAAACATGCCTGGCGTTGCCAAATTTCTGGAGGTGGTGTCGGGTGGCATTGAGCTCTAGTGGCCATTTTAGACACAGCCGCCATCTTCTCTCCAATATCTATGGATTACCCATAGAGAAGACTAGCTAAATGTACTTCAACTACTTCATCTTCAGAAAACCAAATCATGTTTGTCTGTTCTTTCTTTGATTGTGCCACTGAAAGGAGGTAATTGTACTTTTGACAAGCATTTTATGGCAACCTTAACAATAAACATAAAGTCAACAAAATTCTTCTTGATAGGATACAACTGTTCAAATGTTCTCCATCTGCAAAGTGATTGTGTTTTTTATGAGGTTGCAATCCAGTTTACGTTGCATGTGCTTTTTATTTTGTTGTTGCAATGACGTACCCCTAATAGTGAGGTCTAAAGCATGATTGACCTCATCACTGACCCACACCTGAGTAATCGGGCAGTTCACTACTTAATAAAAATTATTTACATACCTCCAAATATCAACAAATTGGAAAGCATTTTGAAAAATGGGTTTTATTAGCTTTTTGGTTCACCAACCTTGTATAGAATCCCAGGAAAGATTAAACTCACCCACATTTATGAATAGGGAGATAGATTATGGCAAAAATGCTTAAATATCCATGCTGCATTATTAATATGCAACAGAATGCAGTAACTGCATATGTACGAGTCAAAAAAGTACTTTGTATATTGCCCGTCATCAAATTGATCTGCAGTCCAGTGCTTAATCATAATGGGCCTGATTACAACTTTGGATATAATGGACTCGTAATACGGCTGGTGGTATATCCGTCACTTTACCGTCACTTTTGGGACGGATTAACACCTCCTTCAAAGTTGTAATCAGGCCCAATGTTTGCATCTTAATTATCATCATAATTCATCTGGATTTACACTCTTGCCTCAAAGAAATAATTTGCTCACTCAATGCGCCCCAACTTTCTTTTTGACTAGATTTCTTAATAATATAAATTTGTTCAACATCCATGTAAAATGACTACATATTACAAGAATAACTAAAGCAGTAGTTTAGAAAACAACATGATACACAGAATGCATTTTTATATATTTTCTATCGAAAGTGACCTGTTGATATACCGAATTGGTGACTCTTTCAGTGAGAATAATAATTTGTTTACATATATAGTGAACAAATAATAGATTTCTCCAAAGTAATTTAAAAACAAAAGAAGACAGAGGTGGTCATTACAACCCTGGCGGACGGTGTTAAAGATGCAGTAATACCGCAAACAGGCCGGCGGACAAAAAAAGGGAATCATGACCGTGGCGGAAACCGCCAACAAAGACAGCCACTTTAACACACCGCCTGCCACAGCGGTACAGACAAGCAACGCGTCGGTCACCGCCATCAGACAGGCGGCAGACAATGTACCGCCCATAGTATCACAACCCGCCAATCCGCCACCTTTTCCGGGGCGGATTCACCGTGGATAAAAACACGGCGGAAACAGTTTCTGCAATGGGAAAACGCTCACCTTAACACATCCCACGAGGAAGGAGGACACCATGGAGCCGGAATTACAAATCCTACCTGCCCTTCTCTTCCTACTCATCTACGAAGAGCAGCCCCGGCGGCGGCGAAGACAACGGTGAGTACTGCACCTACGACATAGGGGTGGCAAAAGTCAGGGGGACACACACGCAACACCCCCACCCCCACCCCCACCCTCGCATATTACAACACACACACCAGTGCATTTACAAACAGCACTGTAACAACCCACAACCCCCCCGGAAGGACAAAACGAAATCAGTGCAAACATTGTAAGGTATCAAAATACATGCGTCAAATATATACAGATATATATAAACTCATACAAAGGTATATACATTACGAGAAGTAGTGCAGATATGCACATCTCAATGTCCGTGCACCACTGGGCCAAAAATGCATGGGCGAGGCCCACACAAGATACCTGTCCACAAACAGAGGGAACACTGCCGGGGCATCAGAGAGAAAAGTGCCACAGTCTCACAAGTCTCTACAGTGGTTGGTTTGCCCACTGTTCAATCCTGGGGAGTGCAAAGCCACAGTCTAACAAGTCTCTACAGTGGTTGGTTTGCCCACTGTTCAATCCTGGGGATTGCAAAGCCACAGTCTCACAAGTCTCTACAGTGGTTGGGTTGCCCACTGTTCAATCCTGGGGAGTGCAAAGCCACAGTCTCACAAGTCTCTACAGTGGTTGGTTTGCCCACTGTTCAATCCTGGGGAGTGCAAAGCCACAGTCTCACAAGTCTCTACAGTGGTTGGGTTGCCCACTGTTCAATCCTGGGGAGCGCAAAGCCACAGTCTCACAAGTCTCTACAGTGGTTGGGTTGCACACTGTTCAATCCTGGGAAGCGCAAAGCCACAGTCTCACAAGTCTCTACAGTGGTTGGTTTGCCCACTGTTCAATCCTGGGGAGTGCAAAGCCACAGTCTCACAAGTCTCTACAGTGGTTGGTTTGCCCACTGTTCAATCCTGGGGAGTGCAAAGCTAGTCTCACAAGTCTCTACAGTGGTTGGTTTGCCCACTGTTCAATCCTGGGGAGTGCAAAGCCACAGTCTCACAAGTAGAGAACAGTCTCCGCTGGTTCTGGAGGGGGACTGGTGCCCAGAGTGCTACATCCTGTGAAGGACAGAGGTAGTGGATGGATCTCTCCACTGGTTCTGGAGGGGGACTGGTGCCTAGAATGGATTAGTCTCCCCATGACAGTTCATGTCCCGTCATTGTCCCAGCTGCACATGGGACAACGATGCTTGATGTGGCGGTCTTTTCCTTCTTCAGCAGTGCATGCCCTGTTCAGTGGTGCTTTGGCATGGCGGTCTCAGGACTGTTCAGCGGTGCTTGCCCTGCTTAGCGGTGCTTTGGCATGGCGATCTCAGGACTGTTCAGCGGTGCATGCCCTGTTCAGCGGTGCTTTGCCATGGCGGTCTCAGGACTGTTCAGCAGTGCATGCCCTGTTCAGTGGTGCTTTGCCATGGCGGTCTCAGGACTGTTCAGTGGTGCTTGCCCTGTTCAGCAGTGCTTTGGCATGGCGGTCTCAGGACTGTTCAGAGGTGCTTGCCCTGTTCAGCGGTGCATTGCCATGTCGGTCTCAGGACTGTTCAGAGGTGCTTGCCCTGTTCACCGGTGATTTGCCATGGCGGTCTCAGGACTGTTCAGCGGTGCTTGCCCTGTTCAGCGGTGCTTTGCCATGGCGGTCTCTGACCTGTGCATTGGTGTGTGGCATGACGGTCCCTCATTGCCCAGCGGGGCTGTGGCTGCCGGGGCCCTCCTGGGCAATGACTCTGGCGGTGGTCTCCTGACCAGTGACAATAGTTGTGCCCTCCTAGGCAATGACTCCGGCGGTGGTCTCCTGACCAGTGACGATAGTTGTGCCCTCCTGGGCACTGACTCCGGCGGTGGCGGTGGTCTTCTGACCAGTGATGATAGTTGTGCCCTCCTGGGCACTGACTCTGGCGGTGGTCTCCTGACATGTGATAATAGTTGTGCCCTCCTGGGCAATGACTCCGGCGGTGGCGGTGGTCTCCTGACCAGTGACGATAGTTGTGCCCTCCTGGGCAATGACTCCGGTGGTGGCGGTGGTCTCCTGACCAGTGACGATAGTTGTGCCCTCCTGGGCAATGACTCAGGTGGTGGTCTCCTGACCAGTGACGATAGTTGTGCCCTCCTGGGCAATGACTCCCGTGGTGGTGGTGGTCTCCTGACCAGTGACGACGGTTCTGGCGGTGGCGTCCCGCCTGCAGGGAAGGATGCTGCCCTTCTCCGCTGTGATGCTCACACCAGGCTGTGCAGACTTCTTCAGGCCCTTCCCCACCTTTGGAGGAGTCACAGCTGACTCTGCAATCCCCCTGGGACCCCTGTGAGTTGTTTTGCCTCCAGGAGTCTTCACCCGGTCCCGTCGGCCACTTTCCAACTTCAGAGCCTTTACAGGGGGTGGACTGGCAGTGCCTTGGCTCCGTGTCACACTGCCTGCTCTGTTGGCCGGTGCACTCCACACACCTGTAACACGCACCACTGGTACTGGAGGCTTTTTGGCTGAGGCGCTACGACCGGACTGATGAATTGGAGGGGTGGGGGTGGGGGCAAAAAGGTCAACTTTGTAGAGGGACAGTGTAAGGAAATGCCTCCTTGGCATGGTTGCCCCCTGACTTTTTGCCTTTGCTGATGCTATGTTTACAATTGAAAGTGTGCTGAGGCCTGCTAACCAGGCCCCAGCACCAGTGTTCTTTCCCTAACCTGTACTTTTGTATCCACAATTGGCAGACCCTGGCATCCAGATAAGTCCCTTGTAACTGGTACTTCTAGTACCAAGGGCCCTGATGCCAAGGAAGGTCTCTAAGGGCTGCAGCATGTCTTATGCCACCCTGGAGACCTCTCACTCAGCACAGACACACTGCTTGCCAGCTTGTGTGTGCTAGTGAGGACAAAACGAGTAAGTCGACATGGCACTCCCCTCAGGGTGCCATGCCAGCCTCTCACTGCCTATGCAGTATAGGTAAGACACCCCTCTAGCAGGCCTTACAGCCCTAAGGCAGGGTGCACTATACCATAGGTGAGGGTACCAGTGCATGAGCATGGTACCCCTACAGTGTCTAAACAAAACCTTAGACATTGTAAGTGCAGGGTAGCCATAAGAGTATATGGTCTGGGAGTTTGTCAAACACGAACTCCACAGCACCATAATGGCTACACTGAAAACTGGGAAGTTTGGTATCAAACTTCTCAGCACAATAAATGCACACTGATGCCAGTGTACATTTTATTGTAAAATACACCACAGAGGGCACCTTAGAGGTGCCCCCTGAAACTTAACCGACTATCTGTGTAGGCTGACTAGTTTTAGCAGCCTGCCACAAACCGAGACATGTTGCTGGCCCCATGGGGAGAGTGCCTTTGTCACTCTGAGGCCAGTAACAAAGCCTGCACTGGGTGGAGATGCTAACACCTCCCCCAGGCAGGAATTGTCACACCTGGCGGTGAGCCTCAAAGGCTCACCTCCTTTGTGCCAACCCAGCAAGACACTCCAGCTAGTGGAGTTGCCCGCCCCCTCCGGCCAGGCCCCACTTTTGGCGGCAAGGCCGGAGAAGATAATGAGAAAAACAAGGAGGAGTCACTGACCAGTCAGGACAGCCCCTAAGGTGTCCTGAGCTGAAGTGACTCTAACTTTTAGAAATCCTCCATCTTGCAGATGGAGGATTCCCCCAATAGGGTTAGGATTGTGACCCCCTCCCCTTGGGAGGAGGCACAAAGAGGGTGTACCCACCCTCAGGGCTAGTAGCCATTGGCTACTAACCCCCCAGACCTAAACACGCCCTTAAATTTAGTATTTAAGGGCTACCCTGAACCCTAGAAAATTAGATTCCTGCAACTACAAGAAGAAGGACTGCCTAGCTGAAAACCCCTGCAGAGGAAGACCAGAAGACGACAACTGCCTTGGCTCCAGAAACTCACCGGCCTGTCTCCTGCCTTCCAAAGATCCTGCTCCAGCGACGCCTTCCAAAGGGACCAGCGACCTCGACATCCTCTGAGGACTGCCCCTGCTTCGAAAAGACAAGAAACTCCCGAGGACAGCGGACCTGCTCCAAGAAAAGCTGCAACTTTGTTTCCAGCAGCTTTAAAGAACCCTGCAAGCTCCCCGCAAGAAGCGTGAGACTTGCAACACTGCACCCGGCGACCCCGACTCGGCTGGTGGAGATCCGACACCTCAGGAGGGACCCCAGGACTACTCTGATACTGTGAGTACCAAAACCTGTCCCCCCTGAGCCCCCACAGCGCCGCCTGCAGAGGGAATCCCGAGGCTTCCCCTGACTGCGACTCTTTGAACCTAAAGTCCCGACGCCTGTGAGAGACCCTGCACCCGCAGCCCCCAGGACCTGAAGGACCGGACTTTCACTGGAGAAGTGACCCCCAGGAGTCCCTCTCCCTTGCCCAAGTGGAGGTTTCCCCGAGGAATCCCCCCCTTGCCTGCCTGCAGCGCTGAAGAGATCCCGAGATCTCTCATAGACTAACATTGCGAACCCGACGCTTGTTTCTACACTGCACCCGGCCGCCCCCGCGCCGCTGAGGGTGAAATTTCTGTGTGGGCTTGTGTCCCCCCCGGTGCCCTACAAAACCCCCCTGGTCTGCCCTCCGAAGACGCGGGTACTTACGTGCAAGCAGACCGGAACCGGGGCACCCCCTTCTCTCCATTCTAGCCTATGCGTTTTGGGCACCACTTTGAACTCTGCACCTGACCGGCCCTGAGCTGCTGGTGTGGTGACTTTGGGGTTGCTCTGAACCCCCAACGGTGGGCTACCTTGGACCAAGAACTAAGCCCTGTAAGTGTCTTACTTACCTGGTTAACCTAACAAATACTTACCTCCCCCAGGAACTGTGAAAATTGCACTGTGTCCACTTTTAAAACAGCTATTTGTGAATAACTTGAAAAGTATACATGCAATTTTGATGATTTGAAGTTCCTAAAGTACTTACCTGCAATACCTTTCGAATGAGATATTACATGTAGAATTTGAACCTGTGGTTCTTAAAATAAACTAAGAAAAGATATTTTTCTATACAAAAACCTATTGGCTGGATTTGTCTCTGAGTGTGTGTACCTCATTTATTGTCTATGTGTATGTACAACAAATGCTTAACACTACTCCTTGGATAAGCCTACTGCTCGACCACACTACCACAAAATAGAGCATTAGTATTATCTCTTTTTGCCACTATCTTACCTCTAAGGGGAACCCTTGGACTCTGTGCATGCTATTCCTTACTTTGAAATAGCACATACAGAGCCAACTTCCTACAGACAGTTTCTGACGAACACTGGGATGGGTAGCTGGAGGGGGTCTGGGAGTGGAGGAAGAGAAGGTGGTTGTAGGAGGTGTCTTTTTAGGAGTTTTGGGTGCAGGTGCAGGTATTGGAGGCTGTCGTGAGGTGGATGGATGTTGGGTGTGTGGGTGCCCGCGTTTGTCACAGACACACTGGGAGAGGACACAAGGGACGTGTAAATGGTATTGGGGTTGGTGAGTGCAGGTGAGTGGGGTGTGGTGCTGGGTGTTCTGGTGCAAGTCCTGGTGCCTGTAGATGTAGTGCATGCAGGTGAGAGTGTAGACGAGACTGGGAGGGAGGAGGCAGACGACGAGGAGGGGGACACAGTGGAGGCAATGGATGTTGCTGTGTCTGCATGTGGGTGATGCTTGTGTGTGTGCCTGTGGGTTGTGTGGTGCCTATGTTTGCCTGAGCTACTTTGGTGTGTTGAGGTGTGTGCATGCTTGTCTGATGGTGTGCTTGGGACAGGCTGGGGTATAGGGGATTGGGTCTGGGTGGAGGGAGTTGGAAGGGGGAGGCTAGAGACAGGGACAATGGCTGCCATCAGTGCTGAGGCCAGAGATTGCAGGGTTCGATGATGGGCAGCCTGACCAAAATGAATGCCCTCCAGGAATGCATTAGTGTGTTGCAACTGCCTTTCTACACCCTGGATGGCATTCACAATGGTAGACTGCCCAACAGTGAGTGACCTGAGGAAGTCAATGGCCTCCTCACTGAGGGCAGCAGGGGTGACTGGGGCAGGGCCTGAGGTGCCTGGGGCGAAGGTGATGCCCACCCTCCTGGGTGAGCGGGCATGGGGCGAATGCTGAGGGGCTGCTGGGAGGGTGGTGCTGGTAGGGGAGGTGGCCGCTGTACCTGTAGAAGTGGGGGGCACAGATGTTGCCGCCACCACAAGGGAACTCTCATCGGCGGACGAGTCCGTGTCGCTGGTTGGTGATCCGGTGACCGACGTGTAGCTCCCCTCGCCCTCCGTCCCACTGGTGTATTCTGAGTCCATGGTGTGGCCCTCCATGGCCATGTGGGATGCAGCTCCCTCGTGCCCCGGTGCCACTGTACCTCCGCCTGATGATGCTGATGCACATAAGAACAGGGAGAGCAGAAAATGGGGGAGGGAACGACAGAAGAAAGACAGGTTGAGTCCATGGCTTACCGCTACCGTTGTCGGACAATACAGACACAGCAGCCCCCTGCACTACGCCGTGCTCTTGGCCTCTACAGAAGCAAATCCAGGGATCTGACCTACATGCCTATGGTGGACATCTGCACACATGGATGCCACAGGGGCATCTATACCTGTACTTGGCCCACTACTGAGGTGGGGTGGATTGCCACATGCCCTGCATTACTAGGGGCCTAGCCTATGTATTTCTGCCTGGCCTAGGTACACCCACAGCCCTCCTCCCTCAGCCAGCCCCTCAACTGCGTGCCAAGTACCCAGAATGAGGTTGTACTCACCCACTTGAGTCTGCTGTGATGCCCTCAAGCGCCCATCCAACTCCACCGCCAGGATCCGGAACATCAGGGGGGTCATGGTGCGACGGGCACCCCTCCCACGTTGGGAGGACATCCCCAGCTGAGCCTCCGCCGTCTTCTTGCTCCAGCGGCGAATGTCCTCCCATCTTTTCCAGCAGTGGGTGCCCCGTCTCTGGTGGACCCCCAGGGTCCGTACGTCCTTGGCGATGGCACGCCAAACGTCCTTCTTCTGGTGGGCGCTGACCTACATGACATGCACAAGGGAAGAAAAGTCATTACCAACTGCACCGTCGATGTGAGTGTCCCCCCTCCCTACCCTAGCCATGTGGCACATTCATTCACATGCATTCATGTTCCCTGAACTCTGCCCCCTTCCCTCTTACAACCAGCCCTCTCCACCCAGGCCTAGCCCATACAACGTGCTCCCTGTGTACTTACCTGTTGGTCTGGAAGACTGTGGAGTAGCGTGTACTGGGAGAGGACGCCGTCTACTAGTTTCTCCAACTCCTGAGCAGTGAAGGCAGGGGCCCTTTCTCCAGACGCAGCAGCCATCGTCGCTTCCAGACCGAGGTCACAGCAGCACTTGCAGTGTAGGTCCTCCCCTGTCGAAGATCAGGTATCTAGTGATTGAACAGACAGAAAATGGCGGTGATGTCCGTGGCGGTGACGTCCGCGGCGGTGCGTATCATCACCGGCGGTGCACTTCTTCATTGGCTCCTGGGACCCATAGGGTACAATGTTAACCAATGCAGCATTGCGCTGCGGTCTACGACCGCCTACCGCGATGGTGTGCAACGCCAGCGCAGTTACCTCACATCCCATTGTCCCAGTTTAGAGGTCAGACAGCCGCCATTTCAGGGGCCCACATGGCTTCATTTACTTCTGCGTCACACATAGCTAGGCCTACACTCAACACACATACAGGAAGGGTTTTGTGTTTTGTGTCGTGTTCTGTGTATCTGTGGGTACATACCTGGTAAAAAGTTGACTCTGTGGTCGCTGTTGTCCTTCCTAGGCACCGTCAGCTGGGACAATTGAGAAGATGGCGGAATCCGCCGGTGTACTGACCGCTGGTGGTCCTGTTGACAATGGAGGAGCAACATTTAATCATCACCTACAGGTGTGACCGTGCCACTATCCAGGAACTATGTACCCAGTTGGAGCCAGACCTGATGTCACCAATCCGCCATCCCACTGGAATCCCCCCTGACGTGCAGGTGCTGTCAGTGCTCCATTTCCTTGCAAGTGGGTCTTTTCAGACAACAGTGGCCATGGCATCAGGAATGTCCCAGCCTATGTTTTCCAACGTGCTGTCCAGAGTGTTGGCTGCCCTGTTGAAACACGTAAGGAGATACATCATTTTCCCTGAGGTGGAATATTTGGCTAAAGTTAAAGGTGACTTCTGTGCCCTTGGACATATCCCCAACATCATAGGTGCTATTGATGGGACCCATGTAGCTCTGGTCCCCCCCACAGGAGTGAACAGGTGTACAGGAACCGAAAGAGTTATCATTCTATGAATGTACATATGGTATGTGTAACGGGAGTGCCGCCGAAGGCAGCTCCCAAACACCTGTCGGGGGAGGAACACAATGGCCCGGGGGCACGAGAGGAAACCTCCCTGCCATGACGTATGACGCTGAGGGCGTCATAAACATCAGAAGAGAAGACGGACGAGGGAGATCGGGAGAAAAGAAGGAGGAGCCGAGAACGCGAAGAAGCCGGAGTGAGGAGATCGCCATCGGAGCATCGGAAGAAGAGAAAGAGACCACCGTGACCGGAGAGCCGACAACGGAAAGGGAAACCGCCATCACCAGGGGGCCGGAGGAAGAGAAGGACACCGTCGAGGTCGGAGAGTCGGTTGCAGCGAGGGGAAGCACCGCCATCCGAGTGCCCAGGACGGAGGAAGAGACCCAGAAGTCAGGACGCCTCGAAGGAAGGAGGAACCACTGGGCAACTCCCGGCCCAGACGAAGAGAAATCGGGAGATCACCCACGTGCCGGCCGCGCCCCGGGAGGGACGTGGCCCTCCCAGGTACGTCTATACCCTGCCTGGCAGACTCTGTCAGGCTGGCTGACAGGGAAAAGAGGGAAAGGGGGGGGAAGAAAGGGAGGACGGGACGACCTCGTGAAAGAAGGGGACTTACCAGGAAAGGAGAGGGGGACCTAAACTGCTTTAACCCACGGACAGGGACACCACCCGAGAAACCCTAAGAAAAGGAAGAGAAAGGGTTTTTTTTTTTTTGGAGTAAAAAGGAAATAAGGGCACAATACCACAGAGTGATACCCACCACCAGCACCAGCCCTACCTAGTCCACACCACCCTACTAACCCTGTTTGAACCCTTGTCTTAACCCTACTTTATTCTCTTACCTGATTACTTTTATTTTTCTTTTTCTTTTGGGAATACGGGAGATCGGAGGACGGAAAAACCAGACCGCCTCAAGACGGAACCAAGACACCACCAGAGACTGTAAAACCCAAGCAGGGTTTTGGGGAAATAGAAAATAGGGCTAATCTTGTGGAAAGAAACAAGAGAGAGTTGGCCAACTTTAAATAAAACAGTTATTATTCCCTCAAATAGTGGTGCCAGTCGCATTCTTCCAATATCTTACATCATTCCGATAACGAACCCATTTACAGTGGTGTCAGAAGTGGGATATTGGAACAGGCGACAGGAGAACCCTAGAAAATGGAGGGGGTGCCCACAATGGCGGATATGATGCAGCAACTAGCTGAGGGGCAACGCCATCTGCAAATTGTATGGGAGGAACAACAGAAGGCAGCCAAGGTGGAAAGGGAGGCTCTGCAAAACGCGCTTAAAAGTCAGGCTACTATCATGGCCAACAATCAGTTGGTACATGACAACGCGATAAAGACTTTGACGGATACCATTGCAGCAACTCGGGTACATCCAAATGTACCTAGTTCCGTTTTGCAGAGATATCAGGAAGGCGAAGACCCCGACGCCTTCTTTACTAACTTTGAACGCGTCGCCATTTCAGCCACCTGGCCGCAGGACAGATGGGGTCAATATATCGCTCCCTTATTAACCGGGACCCTCCAAGCAGCATATCAAGCGGTTAACCCGGGTGGGACAACACCCTATCCGGACATCAAGAAGAGCATCCTAGAAAGGGTCGGCTTTGATACAGAACACTATCGGGTTCGCTTCAGGAAGGCCAGGTGGGGCCCCTCTGAGAACCCTCGAGCTTTATATTTTAGGGTCAAAGATTTAGGTCTCAAGTGGCTTGGACCCATAGGGACGAATAGGGAAGATGTTATTGAGGCCGTTCTCCTAGAACAATATCTAGACGCCCTACCCGCCAATACTCGCCATTGGATCAAGCAACACCCGAACCCCGACACGAATACTACCATTGAGCTGGCCTGTGCTTTCCACCGCTCCCTCGAATTCAAAACACCCCTTCCGCGGTTGTTACCTCAACCAGTTAGGCAAAACACGGGACAATCCGCAGCCTCGGGGAAAAGGCCGATAGAGGAACCGGGAAGGTTACGAGGGATAGAGAAGCCCTCTGGACAGCAGCCCCAGTGTTTTAGTTGTGGGGAATGGGGACACATTGCCCGATTTTGCCCGCTGAAGTCCGGCAAACCCGAACCCATGGAAATAGGGGTTACGAGAGGCCGGGTTTTCTACACGGGGGGGAAAGATACCCAATACAAAAAGATACTGTCCATTAACGGGAGGGACACACTAGCGCTCATCGACTCCGGATGTAGTCAGTCCGTAATCAGAGCGGATCTGATTGCCAAGCATACACTTGACCCAGGTTTCACAGTATCCATATGTTGTATTCACGGGGAAACAAGAGAATATCCCCTAATATGGACTACCCTTTTTTGGGAAGGAACAAATACCCCCATAAGGCTGGGGGTAGTTGAACAGTTGGTGGAAGAGGCCATCATAGGAACAGACTTTAAAGACTTTCCGATCCTTTTGGACAGCACACAGAGCAAGAAAGACCTGGATGCCTGGTTGGGAAGCGCCCCTTTTTCTGAATTACCCATAACAGCCCCGGTGACCCGCTATAAACCCACTAAAAGAGAAAAACGAGAAGCCAGGAAGTCCTATAGAAGAGAGGATACAAACCACGACAGAGATAACGCACAGGTATTCGCCCTCGTTGGTCTTCCGCCCTTCCGATGTAGTCAAAGGGACGATCCCAGTTTGATCCACGCCTGGAGAAGTGCCAAACCTCGAACCATAGGTGATAAGGGTCCCTCCTTTGTGATCAATAAAAATCTGTTATATCGAATCACCAGTAACGAGAGAGGGGAAAAGAAACAGTTACTGATTCCCGAACCCTATAGGCAGCAGGTGTTGCATCTAGCCCATAATCAGCCGGGGGGGGGTCATTACGGAAGAGAAAAAACAGAGGAATACCTATTAAGGAAATTCTACTGGCCTGGGGTTTTTTCCCATATCAGAAAGTTCTGTCAGCAATGTCCTAGATGTCAGTTGATAGATCCCGGACCCAGAAAAAAGGCACCCCTACATCCTCTTCCCATTATTGACGTACCGTTCTCTAGAGTAGGAATGGATCTAGTCGGGCCCCTCCTACCGTCTTCCAAGGGATATCGCTACATTCTAGTATTGGTCGATTACGCCTCTAGGTATCCGGAAGCTATCCCCCTAACTAGTATTAGCACTAAAAGTGTCGCCAACGCCATGATAGGTTTCTTCTCACGAATAGGGTTTCCCCGAGAAATATTGACGGACCAAGGGACCCAGTTTATGTCCAACTTGATGGCTCAGATTTGTCAATTATTAGGGATACGACAGATAAGGACAGCGGTTTATCATCCCCAGACAGACGGACTAGTAGAAAGGTATAATCGCACCCTGAAAACCCTTCTGAGGAAAGCGATCTCCGAGTCAGGTAAAGATTGGGACAAGAAACTTCCCCTAGTGTTATATGCCGTCAGAACCCATGAACAAGCATCTACAGGACATAGTCCATTCGAACTGCTGTTTGGGCGACAGCCTAGGACCCTATTAGACATGGCAGCCGAGTTATGGGAGGAAGACGAAAGCGGGGAAAAACCTCTCCTAGAGTACACCAGTGAGTTAAAGTCCCGACTACAAACGATATGGGAAGATGTGAGAGGGCACATGGAAAAAGCTCAGGAGAAACAAAAGCGTTATTACGATAGGAACACTCAAATGAGATCTTTTGTAGAGGGAGACCAAGTATTAGTGCTTTTACCCAGTTCAGACAATAAACTTTTGGCAAAATGGCAAGGCCCATATAAAATAATAAAAGCAGTAACTCCGGTTACCTATAAACTACAACTCGCGACTAATCCCAACCGATTTCAAATCTTTCATGTTAACTTACTAAAAAGATGGGAGGAATCTCAAGTAGACCAAAATATAAACTGTTTAGTTAACACAGTAAAAGAGCTAGAAATAGGGTGGTGCCCCACAGACCCCCCCTCAAAGGGCGATATACCCCTCCGAAATGCGGAGTTAACAGTGCAACAGAACCGACAACTAAACCAACTCCTTAATGCGCACCCCCACGTGTTTTCCCCTGTTCCAGGTAAAACAGAGCTAATCCACCACCAGATTATAACCCAACCGGGTAAAATAATCCGGTTACGTCCCTATCGCATTCCCGAAGCGAGGAAGGTCATAGTTGAAGAGGAGGTAAAAAGGATGTTAGATTTGGATATTATAGAGCCGTCCCAAAGCCCCTGGTGCTCCCCGGTGGTGTTAGTGCCAAAACCGGACGGATCCATACGCTTTTGTATCGACTTTAGACAAATCAATGCCGTGTCCCAATTTGATACGTATCCTCTTCCCAGGGTAGACGAACTTATAGAACGGCTCGGTAAAGCCAAATACATGTCTACCCTAGACCTAACAAAAGGATACTGGCAGATTCCTTTAGCTAAAGCCGATAAAGAAAAAACGGCGTTCTCCACCTCTTCCGGTCTATATCACTTTAAGGTACTCCCTTTTGGACTGCATGGAGCCCCCGCCACTTTTCAGAGACTCATCGATACTATATTACGACCACATACCAGATACGCGGCCGCCTATCTGGATGACATCGTTATTCATAGCGAAACCTGGGAAGACCATTTAAACCATGTAGGACAGATCTTTAAAGCACTGTCGGCGGCCGGATTGACCGCCAATCCTTCCAAGAGCCGACTGGCTTTCAATGAAATTCCCTATCTGGGTTATCATATTGGGAAGGGGAATATCAGGCCCCAAATGAGTAAAATAGAAGCCATTTTACGTATAAGCGCACCCACCACAAAGAAAGAGATCCGATCCTTCCTCGGACTAGTGGGGTATTATCGAAGATTCATACCCCACTACTCTACAGTGGCCGCCCCCCTCACTGACCTCTTGAGGAAGGGGCAACCCAAGAACATCACAAGTCTAACCATTCCACAATCACATAGCTACCGTACCTTGCAACGGTGCCTAACCACGCAACCCGTATTAAAATGCCCTGAATTCAGTCGTCCCTTCCATCTCCAAACGGATGCCTCGGACGTAGGCCTGGGTGCAGTACTGTTCCAAAAAGATGAAAATGAGATAAGCCATCCGGTGGTCTTCATTAGTCGTAAGCTATTTCCTCGGGAACAGAACTATCCCATAATAGAGCGTGAGTGCCTGGCCATTAAATGGGCTGTTGAAAGCCTTCAATATTATCTCCTAGGGAGGTCCTTCCTTTTATATACCGACCACGCCCCTCTTACCTGGCTCTCGAGGTATAAGGACACCAACGTTCGCATTTTAAGATGGTTTATGGAGCTACAACCTTTCTCCTTCCAGGTTTGTCATCTCCCTGGAGACCTTATGGGACAAGCAGACTATTTGTCTCGATTTCCGGGACCTGGGGGGCTCGAACAGCCCCATCCAAGGGAGGGGATGTGTAACGGGAGTGCCGCCGAAGGCAGCTCCCAAACACCTGTCGGGGGAGGAACACAATGGCCCGGGGGCACGAGAGGAAACCTCCCTGCCATGACGTATGACGCTGAGGGCGTCATAAACATCAGAAGAGAAGACGGACGAGGGAGATCGGGAGAAAAGAAGGAGGAGCCGAGAACGCGAAGAAGCCGGAGTGAGGAGATCGCCATCGGAGCATCGGAAGAAGAGAAAGAGACCACCGTGACCGGAGAGCCGACAACGGAAAGGGAAACCGCCATCACCAGGGGGCCGGAGGAAGAGAAGGACACCGTCGAGGTCGGAGAGTCGGTTGCAGCGAGGGGAAGCACCGCCATCCGAGTGCCCAGGACGGAGGAAGAGACCCAGAAGTCAGGACGCCTCGAAGGAAGGAGGAACCACTGGGCAACTCCCGGCCCAGACGAAGAGAAATCGGGAGATCACCCACGTGCCGGCCGCGCCCCGGGAGGGACGTGGCCCTCCCAGGTACGTCTATACCCTGCCTGGCAGACTCTGTCAGGCTGGCTGACAGGGAAAAGAGGGAAAGGGGGGGGAAGAAAGGGAGGACGGGACGACCTCGTGAAAGAAGGGGACTTACCAGGAAAGGAGAGGGGGACCTAAACTGCTTTAACCCACGGACAGGGACACCACCCGAGAAACCCTAAGAAAAGGAAGAGAAAGGGGTTTTTTTTTTTTGGAGTAAAAAGGAAATAAGGGCACAATACCACAGAGTGATACCCACCACCAGCACCAGCCCTACCTAGTCCACACCACCCTACTAACCCTGTTTGAACCCTTGTCTTAACCCTACTTTATTCTCTTACCTGATTACTTTTATTTTTCTTTTTCTTTTGGGAATACGGGAGATCGGAGGACGGAAAAACCAGACCGCCTCAAGACGGAACCAAGACACCACCAGAGACTGTAAAACCCAAGCAGGGTTTTGGGGAAATAGAAAATAGGGCTAATCTTGTGGAAAGAAACAAGAGAGAGTTGGCCAACTTTAAATAAAACAGTTATTATTCCCTCAAATAGTGGTGCCAGTCGCATTCTTCCAATATCTTACATCATTCCGATAACGAACCCATTTACAGTATGTTTGGCAGACCAGTACATCTCTCAGGTAAATGCTATGTTTCCTGGCTCAGTGCATGACGCCTACATCCTGCGGAATAGCAGCATCCCTGATATGATGGGTCAACTCCAGAGGCACCGTGTGTGGCTATTAGGAGACTCTGGTTACCCCAATCTGTCCTGGCTATTGACCCCAGTGAGGAATCCCAGGACCAGGGCAGAGAAACGCTACAATGAGGCCCATGGGCAGACTAGGAGGGTGATCGAACGGACCTTCGGCCTTCTGAAGGCAGGTTCAGGTGCCTCCATATGACAGGTTGTTCCCTATTCTACTCACCGAAGAAGGTGTGCTAGATCATCATCGCCTGCTGAATGCTACACAATCTTGCATTGCGACGCCAGGTGCCTTTTCTGCAGGAGGATAGTCCAGATGACGATGTTATGGCAGCTGTGGAGCCTGTGGACAGTGATGAGGAGGAAGCTGAGGAAGAAGACATCGACATCAGGGAGTCAGTCATACAGCAATATTTCCAGTGACACACAGGTGAGAACATTTTCATTTTTACCATTACATTCACTGTCACACGTCTTCCTCTATCCTGTGTGTAATTTCATAGCATTATTTGGTAACTGAGTTGTACCTTTCCATTACGGTTTCACAGGTGTGGTTACCAACGTGTGTCATCTGCATGCATCCTTCAAGGACTTGTGATGTGTGACATAGGTATGTTGGCTTTACAACTAAAAACGCATTTTGACACTGTCATTGATAATCCATTGTACCAAATCACAGACTGACTCCAGATTGTTTTGTGGTTCAAGGGTGTTTATTTAAGTGCTCAAAAATGGAGGGGGGTTGTAATATGGTGATGGGGGACGGTAGAGGAATGTCCATGGCAGAGTCCAGTCTAGTGGTCACACAGGTGCACTGCCCATATGGGCAAAGGAAGTGGAGCTGGGGCAGTTAAAGTATGGACAGGGTAACCAAGTGGGACAGTGGGAGGACAATCAGGGTGGTCTCATTTCCTGGCGGGGGTCTTGCTATCTTGCTCTGTCCTGTTCCTGGATCTCAGGGACCGCTTGCGTGGTGGTTGTCTGTCTGCAGGGGGTGGGGTGCTGGTGTGGTGGTCCTGTGGCGGGGCGTCCTGTCCACTAGCGCCGGCGGAGGCGGTGGGCAGTTCATCGTCCAGGCTAGTGTCAGGGCCCTCCTTGGAGTGCCACGGTGTCCCTCAAGGTCTGCTGTATGTCCTTCAGCACCCCTACGATGGTGCCCAGGGTGGAGCTGATGGTCCTGAGCTCCTCCCTGAACCCCAAATACTGGTCCTCCTGCAAGCGCTGGGTCTCCTGAAACTTGACCAGGACCGTCGCCATCGTCTCCTGGGAGTGGTGGTATGCTCCCATGATGGAGGAGAGGGCCTCGTGGAGAGTGGGTTCCTTTGGCCTGTCCGCCCCCTGTCGCACAGCAGCCCTCCCAGTTCCCCTGTGTTCCTGTGCCTCCGTCCCCTGGACCGTGTGCCCACTACCACTGCCCCCAGGTCCCTGTTGTTGTTGGGGTGGTGTGTTATCCTGGGTTCCCTGTAGTGGTGGACACACCGCTGATTAACCTGTCCTGGGTACGGAGGTTTGGGCCCGCTGGGTGGGTGCTGTGCTGGTGTTACCAGAGGGTGGAAGGTCAGTGTTGGGCTGTGCCTGTGCAAGGGGTACCGGCTGTCCCGAGGCCCACGATGGTCCGGGCTGGTCATCAGGATCCAGTAGGGCAGAGCTGCTATTGTCACTGTGAGCCTCTTCTGTGGGTGCAGTTAAGTTGTCTGGACACTCCGGTGTGGTGACGGTCCTTCGTGATCCTGCAGGGGCATAAGAGCATGATTATTGAATGTGTGTGTGTCATGGTGTGCAATTGGTGGCTCACTGTGTGCCCCAGTGCAAGCATTCCTGTGTGGGGGTTGGGTAATGATGGTTGGGGGGGTGTTCTGGGTATGTGCAGTGAGCATGCTTTGGTGAGGGGTGACCATGCTTCATTGTGTCATGCAGGGCTTGGTGTTGGGATGTGTGGTTTGTGTTATTAGTATATTAGTGAGGAGTTGCAGTGATAGGGGAGGGGCTGAGGGTGGGGGTGTGTGATAGCATGCAGGTAGGGTGGGGGACATGAAAGTTAAGAATTGACTTACCAGTGTCCATTCCTCCACCGACTCCTCCGAGGCCCACTGGATGCATGATGGTCAAGACTTGCTCCTCCCATGTTGTTAGTTGTGGGGGAGGAGGTGGGGGTCCGCCGCCAGTCTGCTGAACCGTGATGTTGTGCCTGGAGACCTCTGAACGCACCTTCCCCCGTAGGTCGTTCCACCTCTTCCTGATGTCCTCCCGATTTCTTGGATGCTGTCCAACAGCGTTGACCCTGTCCACTATTCTGCGCCATAGCTCCATCTTCCTGGCTATGGATGTGTGCTGCACCTGTGAGCCAAATAGCTGTGGCTCCACCCGTAGGATTTCCTCCACCATGACCCAGAGCTCCTCCTCGGAAAACCGGGGGTGTCTTTGGCGTGACATGGGGTGGTGTGGGTGATGTGTGGTGCGGTGTCAGTGTTGATGTGTGTGGTGATGTGTAGTGGTGTGTGGTGTTTTGTGCGTGGATGTTGTGTGGGTGATGGTGTTGTGTGCCTCTGTGTGGTGGGATTGTCTATTCTGTGCTCTCTCCCTGGCCTTCGTGAATAATTTTTGGTCGTAGGGGTTTGTGGGTGATGTGGGTGTGTGTTTTGTATTGTGTTGTGTGTGTGGGAGTGGTGTGTGTATGTGTATCAGGTGTGTGTATTTGGAATTGTCCAATGTGGCGGTGTTTTGGAGATGTGTGTGTATTTTGAGTGTGGCGGTGTGTACTGCCAATGGAATACCGCGGTTGAAAGACCGCTGCGTGGATTCGTGGGTCGTAATAGCATGGGCATGTTTCTGTTGCCGTGGAGGTGGAGGATTTGTTTTCGCCACTTTAACACTGACCTTTGGTGTGGCGGACTTCTGTGGGTGTCTGAATTTCAGCGGATTCCGAGATGTGGGTCATAATAGCTGTGGCAGAGTTCCGAGGCAACGGCGGTGTATTGGCGGTCTTCTGCACGGCGGTAAGCGCCTTTACCGCCAATGTTGTAATGACCCCCAGAATGCTGAACAATTTAAAACATTCACCCCAGACAGAGATCTTAGGGGGTCATTCTGACCCTGGCGGTAAAATCCGCCAGGGCCAACGACCGCGGGAGCACCGCCAACAGGCTGGCGGTGCTCCCTTGGGCATTCTAACCGCAGCGGTACAGCTGCGGTCAGAAATGGAAAACCGGCGGTGTACCGCCGGTTCTCCGCTGCCCTGGGGAATCCTCCATGGCGGCGCAGCGGGATTCCGACCCCCATACCGCCATCCTGTTGCTGGCGGTTTTGGCCGCCAGGCAGAGGATGGCGGTATGGGGTGTCGTGGGGCCCCTGGGGGCCCCTGCAGTGCCCATGCCAATGGCATGGGCACTGCAGGGGCCCGCGTAACGGGGCCCCACCAAGATTTTCAGTGTCTGCCATGCACCCGTCGCACCCCTTCCACTCCGCCGGCTCCATTCGGAGCCGGCATCCTCATGGAAGGGTGTTTCCCGCTGGGCTGGCGGGCGGCCTTCTGGCGGTCGCCCGCCAGCCCAGCGGGAAACCCAGAATAACCGCGGCGGTCTTTTGAACGCGCATCGGTATTCTGCCGGTGGGACTTTGGCGGGCGGCCTCCGCCGCCCGCCAAAGTCAAAATGACCCCCTTAGTCTGAATCCATAATTATTTTGCTCCCCATGCTTTCCAGTTTAAACTCAGACGTATGTGAATTAGACTTGATGCTGCTCTCCATGGGAACAGTCCAGCCCGAACTGCAAGGCCAATTCCTCCTCAGACCGGAAACAAGCTTCATGGGACCAGTTTCTGGGTATCAACACTCATCATCCAGGCTAGCTTGAGTCCAGTGACATGGCAAGCATGGGGCCCATGTCTGTGCATACCTGTCCCATTTTGGGCAACAAATGCAAAAAGAACAGATGATGGACTGAATGCTGAACAATGTCAAACATTCACCCCGAGTCACAGGTATGTGCCTCAATCAATCTTTTTTTGCTTACAATGCCATTCCACTTTAGACCCAGCCGTATGCAAATCAGTCTTGACCCTGCTCCTCATGGGAACAGTCCAGCCCAAAATGGCAGGCCAGGTCCTCCCCGGACTGGAAACAAGTATCCTGGGACCAGTTTTGGGGTATTGTCCCTCAACTGCCAGGCTAACGTGACTTTAGTGGCATGGGGTCCATGGTCCATTTCTGGGCAGATGAGGGACAGAATGCTGAACAATGTCAAGCATTCACCTCAGTCAAAGATCTGGACCTGAATCCATCGGGTTTTTTTCTCAACACACCATTCCAGTTTGGGCCCAACCATAACAGATCAGTCTTGACCTAGCTTCCCATGGAAACAGTCCAGCCTGAACTGCCTGGCCAGGTCCTCCCTAGACTGGAAACAAGCACCCTGGAACCAGTTGTGGGTCATCACCCTGCATCAGCAAGGCTAGCTTGTCTCCAGTGTCATGACAAGCACATGGGTGCTGTGCTAACTGTGCCACTGGAGCCAAGTTATAACTGGCTGAAGAGCCCTAGCTAGGACAAAGCAGGTCCTAGATTGTTTGTGTTCCATTTCATGGACAACCTGGCCTGGCAGTTTAGGCTGGACTATTCCCATGAGGAGCAAAGTCAAGACTGATTTGCACATGGCTGGGTCCAAACTGAGGTGGCATGTTGGGCCAAATAAATAATGGATTGAGATGTGGCCTTGAGTGATCACCAGTGGCGGAGATTAATTCACACATTCCATTCATCACCTTGTTGTTTTTGTATTTGCAGCTCTAAGGGCATAGGGTATGCCCAGATGTGGGTCCTTTGCTCACTGTATCACAGGAACTAAACTTTACCTGGCTGAAGAGCCTTAACTAGGGCTAAACCGGGCTTACATTGCTTGTATTCTGGTTTAGGGAAGGCCTGGTCTGGCAGTTCAGGTCGGAATGTTCCCATGAGGAGCAGGGTCAAGACTGATTTGCATATGGCTGGGTCTAAACTGAGGCGGCATGGTGGGCAAAATAAACGATGGATTGAGATTTGGCCTCAAAAGATTGCCAGTGGCTGAGATTAAATCAAACATTCAATCCATCATCTTTTTTTTTTTGTATTTGCTGCCCAGTATGCCCAGATGTGGGTCCAAGGGTCACTATCCCATTGAAACAAAGCTATACCTTGCTGAAGAGCCCTAACTAGGGCAAAACCTAGGTTGCTTGTGTTCCAGTTCAGAGAGGAACTGGCCTGGCATTTCGGGCTGGACTGTTCCCATGAGGAACACAGTAAAGTCTCATTTGTACATGGCTGGGTCCAAACTAAGGCAACATGGTGGGCAAACAAACAATGGTTTGGGACGCAGACCAGTGGCTGAGATTAATTCAAGCATTCCATTCATCACCTTGTTCTTTTTGCATTTGCCATAAAAATTATTTGGTAATGTGCCTTGGGTCTTTCAGCATTGCGGGCAAATTTAACAAAGTATATTCACTGTTACAACAGTAATAACAACTATCATTATTTACCAATATGCTCCTCATATTTATTTGATGAAGTCTCAAATATAAATTCAATGCCATTTTAATAAATACTGCTGTAAATAGGATTAGCATCTAATAAAAATCAGGGATGCCCACTAAATAAAGTCTAGACTTAGAAAACCAAAATAGTGTTTTTAGAGTTTTACAACCACATTATTACATGTATTATCATGTCACTGAATCCCAAAAAATATTGTAAAATAAATGATTCATTTCTCATAGGGTCTATTTAGCCGATGTTACCCTCAGAAAAGAACCCCCTTGAGACGGATGTAATATTTATCTGCAACGTGTTTCCCTGTTCCTTTTTGGTTACAAAGGTTTCCGTCCATGTCTGAACAGTCTCTTATTTTAACTAGGCATGGGCAAATTTAGGATTTTTTACACATGAAAAACTCATAATTTTGTGAAAATTAAGTGCATTACGTGAATATGCGTGGCCGGCCGTCTATGTAAAGTCATGTGAGACATCGGCCTAATGGAATTTGTCTTACAGTTTCCAAAATAAGCATCCTTGCTCTTAAAAAAAGTACACCCAGCATCCTGCTCAGTAGAAAACACATGCAGTACCATCTTCAACATTGCTTGATGTGACCCTCAACTTCAAAGATCTTGGTAAGAGCCTGAAAAGTCTCAAATAAAGAAAAAAAAAATAAGGGCAACTAACACCTAAAGCTGCTGAGCAAAGAGCGCACTGATTTACTCTTTCTAATATTCAGTGTAAAGTCACACATGATCCCTTTAAGTCTGTGATATGGTTTGTCTCAGCATTAAACAATTTAACACTGATGGCAGCAATTAATGTTTAAAACTGTTGTTAAATTACGCATATACATTCTTTCTCACTGGTGTCAAAGCAGGAGGAAGCATTGACTTGGGTAATTGTTTTGTTTATTGTGATGTAAATTATGGAGCTTATTTACAAAGAAATGATGCAGCGTGGCACTGCAAGTCAGCTTGTTGCATTGCGCTGCATCAGGGATGCATTGTGTTTGCAGAAATGCGACACATCCCTGTACTTTCCTCTGAGCTGGCGCTCAATTGGCTGTCTAGTGCCAATGCAGGCACCCTTGCGACATGGTGCAAGGATACCCGCTTTGTAGGGATGATTGTGTATGTGCAGGTAGGAACACCTTCCTGTACATAAACAATAATTAATGATCTTTTCCTCTTTCCATGTGTGCCATAACGTTTCATAATTTTGAGTGGTTGCAGCAGCTCTCAAGTAGATTTTCTACACAAGAAGCAACTAATTCAACTCAAAAATACCTTTTCGAGTTGATATTCGACTCGGTCAGATGGTTCAGCTTGTTTTTAAGAGCAGAAAGTTTTTTTTTTTAATTTTACAGTTTTTTCAACCGGACGGAAGAGCCTCAGAGAATCCAACTTCCTCTTCCTGTTCAATAGGCTCCTCTCAGTGCTTTGTCCATCTCTTGGGCACTTGAAACATGGTTTTCAGGGTGAAAGGATCACGCTCTTTGTCTGTATATCTACTATTTGATAATAAGTACATTAAAAAACATTTGGATAAGGGGGTTGTTTGATAAATGCCATGCACAGGTATTTTTGTTTGTACATTCCCCCTGTGCTGGGGTACAATTGGTGGCCTAGCGCCTAAGCAGGCACCATGGTGCAAGGGTGCTGCATTGTAGGATTGTTTTTCTGCAGGAAAGGACACCTCCTTGAACAAAAATAATCCTGAAAGGCGTTTTCCTCTTTCTATGTGTGCTGCAGAATGCAGCACATATGGAAATAGAAAAAAAAATAAGATACATGAAAATCTTTCTCCTTGTTATGCCTTTTCTGGGTAAGTTACTGGTGCTGCCCCACGTTTATGTGCTAAAGTAAATCTGGGGCACATCAAAATCCATGGATGTTTAGTGAGAGAACTCAACCAAAAGCCCATGAGACGCCTCCCTGGCAGAGTAAGGCAATTCATCAACGTGCACTGCTTTGTCTTACTCCATAGCTACGAGTCCATGCAAAGCCATGCTAAGTGGCTTTGCATGGTTCATATACATGGTTAAGAAGATTGCACAGCCACAGCGTCACAAAAGTGATATTCTGGTTGCGCAAGACTCTCATAACAATGCCCCCTAGTTCTTTTTCTGCATTTAATTTTTCACACAATATAAGGGAAAAGGGTTGCACAGTTAAGTCCATTTGCTCCATGTTTGTTTTACAATGTGGTCTAGTGTGCCCAAGTGGCATCCAGCCAGTATAAGTCATGGGGGACATGAAACAGCTGTTTCTGTGATATATGTTGTTTTAAAACATCCATGATTTGGGCCAGGGATGGCATTAGATGAAATGGAAAATATTTGCTTGTATTTCACTTTTTTTTCTCCAAAAGGTTTATTTTGGTGGGGTGATATCAAGCCTTCAGAGAATGTGTGTTGTAAAAATTTTCATAGGTGACATAGGGCCCGAAAAGAGCGTCACGTCGGTGGTCTCCCACCTGACACAATTAGACTGCCATGATGGAGTGTACTGTGTCGCGCCAGCAGCATCCCACAGCTGATGCGACAGACTCCAGTGCTGATGATTACCACTCCATCGCTGTCTTGATGTTGACATCCCGCCAAGCCTATTTAGATCACAGAGTTGTGCTGGCAGTGTGTCAGCTGTAGACCCATGATGGCGGGAGTCCGTCGTCGGACCTATTCAGTATAGTACCATGGCTGTGGCCATTGGTTGGACACTAGTAGCCCACACCTGTTGTAAATTGGACAATTGTGAATATTTGCAAAACACAATATAAAACATACTCCATTTCAGACCATAATCCTTTGCCATTACACTCCAGAAGAACATTTGGATGCAGCAATTGCCACAAAGGAGGCAGTTTTTTCTTTCTGTGGTACTCCCCCTCTATATTTTGCAACCATATTTAGATGATTCTTCGTCATCTTTTTGGGCACTTGTTTAGTTTTTCTCAATAATTCACTAGGGAAGGGAGGAGAAATCCCCATTTTTGAGAGGGAGAGTTGTCTGTCATGGTGGATGAAATCATTAGAGTAGAGTCACAATTGTTTGGAGCACAAGTCCAAAATACTACCATTTCCCGGAAAAGGTAAATGTGGATCAGAATAGTTGAGTGAGTGAATGCTGTAGCTAGCAACCTGTTCACACAGGAGGAGATTAGGAAGAGGTGGAACGACCTGCAGGGGAAAGTTTGATCACTGGCCTACAAGGGTCACAAGGAAGCCCAGAGGACTGGTGGTGGTTCTCTTCTCCCCCCTCTTTCCCTGGGAAGAGAA
Organism: Pleurodeles waltl; assembly: GCF_031143425.1. Taxonomy (NCBI): domain Eukaryota; kingdom Metazoa; phylum Chordata; class Amphibia; order Caudata; family Salamandridae; genus Pleurodeles; species Pleurodeles waltl. Next base: position 705,363,981 of record NC_090449.1, on the reverse strand, counting down.
GGTCTTGCAAATCCTCCATCCTTAAGGCTTGAATAAAATCACTGGTGGAGTGCAGACTGGTAAATCAGACCTATGTATGTCTATCTATTCACTAATCGAGTCCTGCCCTTCAGTTACATGTTTACAATGCTGCAACAACCTTACCAACAACTAATTTTGACTAAACAAAATGTGTTGTGTGAAACAAATTATTAGCAGCATGGTTTCAGCTCTCCTTTTAACATAATGCAATATGTAAAGTCAAACTGTGTGTAGTTCCACATGGATCATCCCATTCATGGGCTCTGCCCATTACTGCCTACCAATATATGTTTTTGTGCTTACAAAAACAGGTCCAAAACGAAATCCATTTTCACAGGAAAGTATGGTGTTTCTAAGTGGTTTTCTCCTAGTTACATCAAATCCATATGTGTGTACAAGTTGCAAATGTGTGTTTATCTCCAATATAGTAACTGAAAGTGATACGTGTAACTTACTTTTCAAGCAAGTATTGCTGATGGTGTCAACTACCATGATGCCCTGTTTTTAGATCTGAAAAACAAAAGGGGAATGGAATGTTGTTCCACCATCCTTTACTTCCATATGCACATACACTTCAAAAACTAGTACATTTGACAGTCATTATGTCACGCTTTTGATTAAAGCATAACTTATCGCGTATCTCAACAATGTTGACACCTGCTCATTGCTACATTGCATTGGTGACAATGCTGACATTATTCATTGTTTTAGAATCCAACATATTCAAAAATGTGTTGTGGCATGCTGAATAGAAATAGCAGCACACAAGTTAAATTTCACTGCCCATATGATGACCAATTACAGTTTCATGTGCATTATAAACTACTTTGTATCCAATGCATTGCAGCCAGTATTGCAGCCTGCTTGGAATGGTCCAATACTCCAATCCACTCTGTCACATGTGACCTACAAATCTTAAATAATACTTTGGCATTTCAGTACATCTCTACACCGTCATCACTGGAGTTGTCATCAGTGCAAATCAGTCTGCATGGTTAACTTTATGAAAATAACACAAATGTCTAATCAGTCTATGACTCTTTTTCTAGTTTTAGGTTGGCCCTTTTGAAGACAAAGACACCTGAAATGCACAAACTATATTTTAATGACATATCCTCTGTAACCTTCGCAGGAACAAACACCGGTCCAGTGCATCACCGTCTGCCAGCCATAACACCGCCACCCCAGCTAAAAAGCAAGCATTCAGTGAGGACTCCAGTGCTGCAAGTCAGGATGAACACTAGTCAGCTGGTCTTTCTGGTCTGGCCAGACAGCTTTAGTGAGTCAACCAGGCCCAATCCTACCCCTCCCACCTCAGCTGCTAAAACATCTCAGCATGAGGCACCTCTACTTCCTGAGCACTGAGGACCTATACATAAATCCTGTACCCCGACCTGGTTCCTGTTGAGACCCCAACAACACTGCCTCCATTTCTGCCATGACCCAGTGGTTTGGGCACACTTCCTCAAGTAAATAGGCTAGTGAGGGTAGGACTCATGGGAGGGAATTGGTGAGCTAGCCAAGGGTGGCCACTGCAGTTTTTGTTAGCCAGACCACCATTGACCAAGTGTTGGGATCAGTCCAACAGTCTCAAGAAATGATGAGCTAAGTTGTAACTAAGCTCTGGAAAATCAAGGAGATGCAGAGGTAGCTCATCTTGGAACTACAGATCCACAATGAAAAATTAGCTCACTGACCGGGGTGCTACTTGACATTTATCACCTTATGTAAAGGGCAAAAGATCAACAAGTCATATTGTACTTACCAACAAATCAGGCCCTCTGTGGTTCACGTTGTGACAACTGCATGGGTATATTGCTGTTCCGTAGTGTGAATGAATCATGTGTTGACCCGGGTAAGAGGGCACACACACTTGAGATGTATAAGTCTGGTAAGCACACAACTTGCACATTAATGGAATTTATGTTTTTCTGATTGCGGTAGACCTGTTGTCTGTTGTGAGGTGGCACCAAGGCAATATGTGTGCCATCTATTTCTCCAACCCAAAGCATAAAATTTTCGTTGGACTAATCTGGTGGATGTGGGCATTGGATGTAGCTGTTGATGTTTTTCATCGAGGAAGCAAGGACTACTTGTTGCACACCACTGAAAGTTGGCTGGGACATGCCCCCAGATACTTCCAAAGTATATTGAAAGGTGCCAGTGGCTACAAAATGCAGTACTGCCATGAGTTTAATATTGGTGTTATAGCTGTTGAATTCATATTGTGAGGCAGGAGATCAGGCTCCAACTGCTGACACAAATCCAGGAGAGTTTGCCTATTTAGACAATATTGATTGATGACCCTATCATCCATGGTTACAAGGTCTGGAAATGGCTGGAACACTTGAGGCTGTCGCCTAGTACCCATGGCTGGGTTCAGATGTCTTTATGAACAGAAAAGAAAAGCTCATATGAAAAGGTCACACCATACTTTTAATGTCAAAACACATCTGACTTCTTGGTAAAATTAGAAATGTCACACAGTAGAAATGTACACACATTCACATCAAATATTTGTACTGCAAACATTTTAAAAAAAGCTTTTTATATTATTTGTCATTATGTGCAAATAATACATTTGAATTGCATTATTTGCACATATTTTATTTTGTTTAACTTAACTTTTTTTAAATACCATCAACGGAGGTAGTACTTCCCCGGCAGCACTTTCATTGTCAAACACAGCTAAGGTCCACATTTTATCACGTCACATCTTTCCAAGAAAATTGTTGTTTTTATCTTACATTTAGAGATGCACTAGCTTCCAGTTTGAATGCTGGTGATTCAATAACAATTGAAAAATGTGCAGCTTCACACCCTAGGATGGCAGCTACATGGCATTGCTATTAGGACATTGGCTTCCCGACAGACGTCAATTGAAGATGATCGAGTAGTAGGTGGTAGACTCCATGACGGGCTCTGACATAGGCTAACATGTGTGACGGCTATGCATGAAAGCCATTGACTGTCAGTCCACTGTGCACTTGAATGCTGCTTTGTGAAAAAACACTCACTTGCCTCCTAACATTGCAGCCATTGAGACCTCCTTATTTTTTGCTGCTGTTACTCACCTCTGGCAGTCAGGATCCCAGGTAAAGCAGGTGACAGGGCACCTGCCTTCTCCCCTGAGGAGCTGGAGCTCCTTGCAAGGAGGTTCTGCCCCTGTATAGCCAACTCAATGGGACCCCAGAGGAATAGGTACATGTCTGATTGCGGAATGTCTGAGTGAATACCCACTTCATTTCTGATTCACAAGCTATTTGGTTCCTTTTGGTAATGTAGGTAGTGTTGTGATTGGGGATGATAGAATGATGTAGTCGGGACAGATTTATGTGACCCATGCCTGAAATGTCTGTGCATGGCAATGTTGAGTTACCGGAAAGTAGAAGCTGTAATATGTGTCCATGTAACAAACACATCCTGTTGATCATACAAACTGCAGTTTACTGACTACCAGTGGGTCAATAGCAGTGTACCAGTAGTATGACTGACAACATACAGCCAATGTTGAAGTGAAAGTGGTGTTGTTGGAAAAATTTACAGGGTCTGGAGTTGTCTGATGCTGTACTGCCATGTTGGACTACAGCACATATTGTGTATTAGGTTTCTCTGTATTGTTTAAACCTGTCACAGACCCACATATCTGTAAACTTAATTTAGATGCTTCAAGTTCAGATAACACCAGCTCAACTTCATCCATCTCAGTCTGTCCCTTTTCAAAACTTACTTGTTCAAACAACCCACAAATCCCTGCTTTCATCACACATATCAGTTCTTTTATCTTGCCCTCAGTCACAGTATCTGATACAGACCATGTATTCTGACTCTTAGGAGCTTAGGCAGGAAGCCAACGTAGCTGTGAGTATAGTTATACCCAAGGATTGTGCAGGTTGTTGAGATTTCACTAGCTCACAATGATTGTGAGTAATCAAGGTTGGCTCTCACAATAGGATTGGTTGCATAGCTTTGGCCAAGATGATGTTGTAGACCTGATCAGGTAACATGAGAAGCTAGCAAGTATTGATGGTGTGCATGAGATCACTGTAAATCAGAATTTCTGCTCTACCTGTAACAATTTGCTACAAAAAAAATCTAGTGACTGTTTGGTGAATGTATGTGTGAATTTCCAAAATGTGAAGTCACAGCAGTAGTGCTCAACAGTAACACTGAATTTTCTTTTCTTGTCCATTTATTTCATCTGTACAGGTCAATGCCCATGAGAAGTGGGACATTTGGAAGGCCTTCACAAAAAAGGCACTGTCAGAGGAGGTGGAATGACCTACGTTGTGCCACAAGAAATTCAGCCGAGAGCTAGGATGGGCAGTCCTCCCAGTGATCCAGGTATGTGTGTGTGCACCCTGACCCCATGATGGCCTGCAAGCTTGTGGTGGCTCACCTGGAGCTTGATGAGAAGTTGAGGGTCCAACCGCAGCAACAAATGGGTAAATTATTGCCTGTAGATATTATTGCAGTTTAACTCATTTACTTTCCAGCTATGTTGTATGCCATCAACTTTGAGGTTGATACACATCCACGCCCATGAGGATTTCTGGAGATGTAAGTTGATCAGACACTATCTGATGCTGTTTGTGGTGTAGTGCTTTGTGCTGGAGGATGCTACTAGATTCCTCCTCACAAGGCAAGTACTGTTGTAGGCAAACACCTGGCTGCATGCAAACAAAGGGAATGCCATGATCGGGTCAGGTGTGATGGTATATCACAAAGTGTGCAGTGAATGTAGGCTTCATTACTGGTAACTGTGGCAAACTGCACAATTATGAAGCAGCTGATATAGCAGAATTGGCATTGATAAAGTAGTGCTACGACAATGTGAGCATGTGTATCTGCATGGAAAGTACTGGCATTCTGTGTACAGTGGCACCATTCCTTCTCTGAAACATGCTTGAAAGCATTTTGTCCAGCAAACTTCTAGTAAGTTAATGTGGACAGTAGCAGGTGGAATGTAAGCCAGTTTCTGATTGCCAACTTGAATTTTTATTCCAAACTGTATTGTTAGCAATAGAACAGCAATGTGTTCACATTGATGAGAGAGGTGTGCATCCCACAGACACAATTTTGATGGTCTTAGTCCTGACCAGAGGAAAAATTGATGATGGAGGGTTAATTGCATATGGAAGGTAATATCACATGGATGTTGCGTGTTCCCATTTTCAGCATGCAATTTACATCCAAAGATCTTACCCTTTGGGAGAAGTGAACCAATTTCAGCACTGTACTGCAGTTGTTCAGATATCTAGCCAGGCCTATGTGTTTACTCACACTGTTGAAACCCTTTGTTATGGAGTGAACTACAAGTGTGTAGGTGGCAAAGGCATACATGCTATGGGCGCTGAGATGTGGGATTAATGAACTTGTTGCAAATGTTGTGTGGTGCACAATGATGTCCAACTGTATTCTCATAGCTACACTATAACTGTTGTGTCTGTGTTTACAACATCAACTGGGCAAGGTGAAGGTGACAGAGGACACATTGATGGGAATAATACTGACCACTGGGAAGTGGGTGTGGACATCACAGACACTGAGGGACCCAGTGGCATTGAGAGTGAGGGGACAGGCACAAAGGCCAGTGGTGACTCTACATCTTTCTCGGAGGCCTCCAATGAAGACCAGTCCCTAGTGGAGGCAGACCCTGGATAGACTCTGATACCTGCTTCTTCATCCTCCCTCCCATTCCAATATCCATTTTTCCTCTTGCTCCCTATCCAGTTGGCCATAGCTGTTCCCCTAAAGGAACAGCATCACCTTCGCTGTAGCCACCTCTGTCCCTACCCTGGTTTCCCAGGCTGCGCTCACAGAGGAGGCTGTTGATCTTTTATGAATGATTGCTGTAGGTCAGACCACACTACTAAATGCCATTCAGGGGCTGACTGGCCAGAACACCCAGACCTACCTGGATGGCATTCATGGTGCCCTGTGTGACCTACAGTGGCCATTCTATTGTTTAGCCTCCCCATTGGCTGCAGCCTAGAACCTGGTGCCCAGAATCACACCCCTTCCCCATACCAAATCATTCAACACAGGCCAGTCCAAAGCACATGCAGACATATACACACACCCACAACAACAACCACAAGCAGCAAATCCCAACACAGCAAAAAACACAAGCACAGACACACACATGCCACCACCACACATCACCACTACAAGCACACCACCAGTCATTGCACCCACCACTACACAACCACATATCCCCACCACCACCACACCCACAGATACAACACTCAGCACTAAAGCAATACCCACACATACTACAAGCACCCCTCAATCAGTGTACCCACCATGACACAACCATCCACTTCTACCACAGCACACCCACAGACACAACATCCACCACTACAGCACCACCCACAGACACCACAGGCACACCCTCAGTCAGCACACACTCTACCACACATGCATGCACCATTATGTACTTAACCCACCCCTCCCAAATCCCAGGAGGTTTATTTTTGCAGTGTAAACAGAAAGCATGTTTTGGGCATACAACTCAGACTTTGAACTTTCTGGCCCAGTGCCTTTGATGTTATTTTTTTAAGTGAATCGTACGGAAAATATGAGATAGTTATCTCATATTTATATAACATTTTGATTTGAGAATGCCTTTGTCCCAGCCTTATTTTTGGGTTGGTAATAATTGTTTGCTAATGATGTTCTTTTTTGCTAATGTGTGTGCCATGCATTTACTCTTATTTGTTACAGTGACAAACACAGGTTATATATTTTAGGCATACATTAGTACTATACATTAGTGATGGACATATTAATTTTGGTGCAATCATTCATGTTGTTACAGGACACTTACACCAACATTATATATGTTTCTGTTTTTGTGAGTGGAGAATGCATGTGCACTTGTTCTGACATGATGTGTCATTAATGTCCACATATGAATAACACAGATGACCTGGCACTTTACAGTTAGATGGGATCTTATGTTTGTGATATATTGCCACACCAAGGGGACATGTGACCTTCATACATCTCTGCCATGTTTGCAGTTCACCAGTAAAAATTGTATTATATTCTGTGGACACCAACCTGAAGCATTTTGTACTGTAAATGTTACATTATCATGGGATTGTTTGGTTCAAATTAGGGATTCTGTTTAAGTTGAAACCTAAGATATTTTGGGAACATTATTGCACACACCTTTACAAACACATTTCTATGTGTGATTGTTGAGACTTTTTGTGTGGGTGTCCATTGCCATGAAGGTAGTTTGTTTCATATTGGTGGCTGCTACTTATATCTCAGGGTCTGTTCTTATCCATTTTCAGATTTCAACATTACACACTTCAGCACTGTGCAACATTATGGTGGTGTTCACACAAACTAATGAGCCATGCACAATTCCAGTAACACTGTGAAGCTACCACTCTGAAGGAATCAGGAATATCCACGACTTAACTTCTGTTCTGAAAATGAAGGGCATGATTTCCAACTTGAACTTGGCCCAGAAGCAACAGAAGGAATTGTAGATGTGGAGGTTTAGCCACCACAGAGGTGTTGGCAAGACTGCACATCATGATTGGCTCAGTGATCGAAGGGACTGAGGTCCGGTCGCCAGCTGCTTTTGCCTATGGCACCATTGACGCAAGTGAAAATTCTTGGCAGTGACGGCAGACTGTTGGCAGTCTTTCACCTATGCTTCTGTTCACATCTAAATACGGAGAGTGGACCGTCAAAGCGGCAGGCTGGTTTCCTCTGAAAAGTCAGCAGAGGGACCGTTACCACCAACATCTAAATCTGGACCTTAATTTTTGCTTTTGACTTTGCTGAAATATTGGTATTTTTTTCTTTAATGTTTGCCATGCCTCCTTTAACTGGTTAGTGTGTGTGTGTATGGGTGTATGTGCGTGTGTATGTGTGTTTGTGTGTGTGTTTGCCATAGGCCACCATTTTGTTACTGTTCTCCATGCTATGTGAGAGGCAGCCATTTTGTGTAGTCAGTGTCCATAGGTCTGCATGTGTTCCTGTTGTCCATGCCTTCTTGCTCATTATTGTTTGACCATATGGCCTTTGGCCATTTTGTGTAGCGAGTCAGTGTGCACTTGCATAGTCCTGTATGTGTTCTTTGCTGTCTTTGTCTCCTTGCTTGTTGTTGTTGTTTGACCATGTTGCCGGAAGGCCACTGTGTAGCCAGTCAGTGTGCTTTTGCCATGGGCCTACATGTTTTCTTTGTTGTCCATACCTTCTTGCTTGTTGATATTGTTTGATAATGTGGCCAGCAACTATTTTGTTGAGCTAGTCAGTGTGCATTTTCCATGGGCCTGTTCCATGGGATGTTCATGGTGTCCATGCCTTCTTGCTTGTTGTTGTTGTGTGACCATGTGGCCTATGGCCATTCACGTAGCTAGTCAGTGTGCTCTTGTATAGACCTGTATTTGTTCTTTGTTGTCCATGCCTTCTTGCTTATTTTTGACGGTTCACCATGTGACTGGTGGCCATTTTGTAGCCAGTCAGTGTGCCTTTGCCATAGGCCTGCTTGTGTTTTTTGTCTTCCATGCATCCTTGCTTGCTGTTGTTGTTTGACCATGTGGCCAGGGGCCATTTTGTGTAATCAGTTGTGTGCTTTTGCTAAAATGCTGCTTATGCTTTTTGTTGTCCATCCTCCTTGCTTGTTGTTTAACCATTTGGCCCATGGCCATTGTGTAGCCAGTCAGTGTGCTTTACCATGGCCTGTATGTGTTCTTTGCTAGCCATTCATCCTTGCTTGTTGTTATTGTTTGACCATACTGCAGGCAGCCATTTTGTGTAGCCAGTCAGTATGCTTTTGCAATAGACCTGCATGTTGTCCATGCCCCCTTGCATGTTGTTGCTGTTCAGTAATATGGCCAGCGGCCACTTTGTGTTACCAGCCAGTGTACTTTGGTTAAAGTCCTGCATGTGTTCTTTGTTGTCCATGCTTCCTCGCTTGTCACTACTGTTTGACTGTGTGGCCGGTGGCCATTTTGTGGAGGCAGTCAGTGTGCCTTTGCTAAAGTTCTGCATGTCTTTTTGTTGCCCATCCTCCTTGCTTGTTGCTGTTTTTTGACCATGTGGCCGGCGGCCATTGTGTAGTCAAACCAGTGTGCTTTTGTCATGGGCCTGCATGTGTTTTTTATTGTCCAGGCCTTCTTGCTTTTTGTTGTCGTTTCACCACATGGTCAATACCCATTTAGTAGCCAAACAATGTGTTTTCACCATAGGCTGCTTGTGTTCTTTTGTTGTCCATGCCTCCTTGCTTGCTGTTATTGTTTAACCATGAGGCCAGAAGCCATTTTGTGTAGCAAGTTGAGTGCTTTTGCTAAAGTCCTGCATGCACTCTTTGTTGTCCATCCTCCTTCCTTGTTATTGTTGTTTAACCATTTGGCCAGTGGCCATTGTGTAGCCAGTCAGTGTGCTTTGCCATGGCCTGCATGTGTTCTTTGCTACCCATGCCTCTTTGCTTGTTGTTGTTGTTTGACCATGAGGCCAATGGCCATTTTATGTATTCAGTCAGTGTGCTTATGCCAGAGGCTTGCTTATGTTCTTTGTTGTCCATGCCTCCTTGCTTGTTGTTTGACCATTTGGCCGGTGGCCATTGTGTAGCCAGTTAGTGTGATTTTGCCACAGGTCTCCATGTGTTCTTTGTTATCCATCCTTCCTCCCTTGTTGCTGTTAATTGACTGTGTGGCCAATGGCAATATCGTGGAACCAGTCAGTGTACTTATGCCATGGACCTGTTTGTGTTCTTTTTGTCCATGCCGCCTTGCTTGTTGTTATTGTTTTACCAATTCGCCAGTGGCCATTTTGTAGCCAATCAGTGTCTTTTTTGCCATAGGTCTGCATGTGTTTTTTGCTATCCATGCCTCCTTGCTTGCTGTTGTCTTTTATTTTTTTTATTTTTTTTACTGACAGACATTTTGTGTATCCAGTCATTGTGCTTTTTCCAAAGGCCTTCATGTGTTCTTTGTTGTCCATGCCTCCTTGCTCTTGGTTGTTTTTTGATCATGTGGTTGGCGGCCGTTTTGTGCAGCCAGTCACTGTGTTAAATCCTTTATTTACAATTTTCAAAGTCATTTTCTAGGGGCATTAATAGAAGAGGGCTATGCTTTCTTGGTTTTTGTTCATTTTTTTACTTCTCCTCATACTATTTTAATGTGGTTGATGATCATTCCAGTATGCGTATGAATAGTGTTTATATAATATTACATGCATTTTTTCCATTTTCTCCTGCACCTGTTTGCTGCCCAGTAGATTTCTCATAGTCCTTGGTGATACACCAGCAATTACTTTTTTTCACATTTCCCTCCATCTCTGACTGCCATAGGTCTCCTAGGCCATGGGTGCACACCAGCGTTCATTTTTTAAGGATGATTCCATTTTCCCCTGCACCCCATGCCTGCTATAGGCAGACACCAGCATTATTCTTTGTAAGGATTATTTCATTTTCCCCTGCATCCCCTACCTGCCATGGGCGCACACCAGCATTAATTTTTTAAGGATTTGTTCCATTTTCCCCTGCATGCACTGCCTGCCATAAGTGCCCACCAGCATTCACTTTTAAGGATTATTCCACTTTTCCCTGCACCCACTGCCTGCCACAGGCGTTATCCCTTTGATGCACTTAAAGCAAATGGTGTCATCTGTATGTTGTTATCCTGATTGAAATATTGTGTTATGGTGTGAATTGGAATGGAAAAACTATTGCTAATTATTTGGGATAACCATATTGAATTATATTGCCTACACTATAAATAATTCAAACTGCAAAAATGTCATGCACCAATAAATGTTTTTCTTGTTTGTTTGTTTTTATGTGCACAAAAGACATCGCACACAGTACTACTAGACAGAAGGCTGGTGCAAAGTAACATGACCACAACATGTGAGTCTTCCTCTGCTTCTTCTTTTGCAGCTAAGTGCCAACTGGCAAAGCTTAAAGATGCCCCCAAATATAGGTGCTGCCAAGAAAATAGCCAGTGAGGAGGAGAAGTAGATTGCCCTCCCTGGCTAGCTGCCCTTCTTCTTTTTCAGAGAATTTTGGGTGCCTGCTGCACCATCCTCTGGGCAGCAAGCTGGAGGCAGCACTCCTGCATCAGCAACAAAATCACCCCAACCTAAGTCCAAGCCCGTGTCTCTCAGCAAGGCAGCCACTACAATCATGGTGATGAGCGGTGAGTCTGAATTGGAATTGCCTGCAAAGTACCCAGTTGTTGCTGGAAACTGAGCAAAGTAGACCACAGGAGCCACAGCCTGCAATAGTTCTCCCTGAAGAAGGAGCAGAACAGGTGGTTGAACTCCCTGCTAAGGAAGACGTGCCTCTTCTTGAACCATTGGCTACACAATTTCCAGCAAGAAAAAAAAAGGTACCTAACCATCTTCTCCAAGCCCCCCTTCTGATGAGCTGGACATAGATTGGACCTCGGCTGAGTGTGAAACCTGCAACAAGAGACAAGGGAACAGGAAAGTTCCTGTAAGCCTTAAACTGTGGAAAGGTTTGAGGACGAGTCAATGATTGGAAGCCAGCTCAGTGGACACTAACATTACCCCTCCTTATCAACCTGTTCAAAGGAATGTGGCACTGATTTCACCACCACTAGCTTCCATATTTGTAATGTTCCAGCTGAGACCTGCATCCACCACTACCTCAGTTGAAGTACACACTGCAGAGAGGCAGTGAACACACCCATCTACCTCCAGTTCATCAGGCATTGACAGTGGCACAGAAATAAAATATTGTATATCTATCCCAGTTTGGGACTTCTTCATGATTAGCAAGCAGCAGGAAAACATTACAGTATGCTTTATTTGCCATACTAGTGTTGGTCAAGGTGTGCCTGGTTCACACTATGGTGATGGAGGTCAATCAACTCATATGAAAAAACATCACTCAATCTGGTGGGAGGAGCACCTTGAAATATTGCTGGTGCTGGTGTTTAGAGAGGGGAATCAGCTGCAATTACAGTGGGATGTGATGAGGAAGAAGAGGGAGACAGCTTCACACAAAATAGGCCTGTCCCCAGCAATGTACCAGCATCCTCTGCATCAGCAAACTTGAAATGACATGACACTCAAATGAAGACAACAACGCATACAGTGATTCCTCCAAGATGCACATTGAATCTACCAGTTCCTGGTTCTCTTATCTGTAACCATGGCACCACAAGCAAAAACAAATGCAAGCTACTACCATAGCATGTTTAGGCTGGAGGGACCCTATGAATGCAGCCACCCAAAGGCTCCCAGTACACCAGGAAGCTGGCTAAAATGTTAGCATTGGACTTCTTCTGTTTTAGAAGGAGTGGGATATTTAGAATTTGTGTTGGCTGTCTGCCCGAAATGGAAGGTTCCCTGCCAGACCTATTTTGCCAGAGTTACTGGTCCAGTGCTCCATTATGATGTGCTGCACCTGGTTGGACAAGCTTGGCAGGAGAATACTGTTCACACAATCCACCTTACAACAGACATGTGGATTAGTTGTCAAGCAACTGATTAGATGTGTATCACTAAACACTGGATCGTTTTTGTTGGGGTTAGGCAACAGCTGGCTGCTGGTCTCAGTGCTGAAGAAACTTTTAAGGGTGTTTGGTGACATACAACAGTAGGAATGTGCACCATGGATTAGCAGCATGGTGTTTGAATGACTGTGATCCAAAAGGTCTCAGAATTAGATTTGTTGCCACAGACATTGGCAGTAATATAGTCAAGGCCATGCCGTAGCAGCTGATGGATATTTCAGGGTCCTGTGTTTGACACATTGCATCAACCTGATTCTGCAGGACTTTAAAGAATACATAGTCAGTGTAAGACCTGACAGTCTTAGTTTGGTTCCCCCCCAAAGCTTTGCCTGTTTCCCTCATTTTCTGGCCTTGTTTTTGCTGGCTGTTGGACTGTGCACTTTACCACTGTCAACCAGTGTTAAAGTGCTCATGCTCTCTCCCCTAAAACATGGTGACATTGGCTCATACCCAATTGGCCTATTTAATATACTTATATGTCCCGGGTAATGTGTATTACATGTGCCCAAGGCCTGTAAATTAAATGCTACTAGTGGGTCTGCAGCACTGATTGTGCCACCTATTTAATTAGCCCCTAACCCATGTCTCAGGCCTGCCATTGGAGAGCCTATCTATGCAGCTTATACTGCCATGTCAACCTGCCAAGATAAACCTCTTACCAGACCTACACCTTCCCTTTTTATGCATACAAGCCACCCCTATGTGAGCCACAGGGCAGGCTGCCATATATTTAAAATTAAGGTCATTACTTTTTAGTTTTCTATAACCCGATAGTGAAAAACTCCCAAATCCTTTTTTCACTACTGCAAGGCCTATCTCCCCCATAGGATAAAATTGGGATTATTTCATTACATTTTATGAGTGAAATTCCCAATCTGGAAGAGATATGTTTGGCAAGCTTGGTGTCTCTGTAAACCTAAACATATGATGAAGTCAGATTTTGAATTGCAGTTCTAAAAATACCACTTTAGGAAAGTTGGATTTCTTTTTTACTTTAGCCATTTGCTACCTACTGCGAGTCTCCCATACAGGCCTGAGATAGGGTGACAGCTGGGCTTGTTCATTACCTCTAGACAGCCACACACAGGGGAAATGTAGGTGTGACTGATAAGCCATCAACATCTCAATGGGCCGTTCTGGGCAGAATGTGTGGGGGGACTGACACAGTGTCCTGACACACACAAAGATCTTCATACCCCCCTGTAGTGAGTCTGGATCCAGGGCAGGAAGGAAGTACCTTGATGCACTTTAAAGACCCTACCTTGAATTCTCCTCGCTTCAAGGGCACAACTGGGTATAAGTACTGGATCTCTGACACCACCAACTCAGTACAACAATAAAGACTGCTGTGTAGACTGCCACTCTGCAGAGCAGTTCCTCTGCTGGACTCCTGTTTTGCTGAGCTGACCTGCTGCCCTTTTGCCAGTGAGTGAGAAGGAGTAGATCTGCATCCCTCCATCCCAGAACCAAAGTGTCTCCAAGGGCTTGCCGTCTTGGTTCCTGTTCTGAATTCTCATGGACATCAGAAACTTCCTTTCCATCTTCAACCAGCACCTGGACTTTACTTGCTGCAAATCTTGGTCTTCCAAGTGGTGCCAAACCAGTTGTGGGCCCTTGGACATGAGTGTGAAGTGCTGCAACTGCCAGAACTGTGCTTTACCACAGTGGCACCAATCAGAACCAGTACCCTGCCTGCTGCAAGATCGGGATCAATGCATCAACCTGGCTGCAGGGACAGTACTGGTGCATCGCACTCAGAACCGCCTCATCACACTGGAACTATTTCTTCAGAGCCAACCCATCAACACCACTGCTTCAAGAAGATCAACCGTCCAGTGTGGACTGACAGGGCACATTTAGAACTGCTCCACCTGGAACCATTGCATCGCATCCAGACCCAACATATCACTGCCGTTGCATGGTGATTCCAGGGTAGCACCTCAACACTGAGGTGATCAATGACTCATCCCGTGCTGTATCAAGGATTAAGGTACTGTCGGGCCCTGCATGGGTACTGTAGCCATCCTGCACTTCATCATGTGTAGCCTGAACTGTTGACTGTGTCCTGGTCCAGCGCGACCAGTTATCCCAATAGACCCTTCTTTCTTCTAAGCACTAGTTGCAGATTTAATCTTTAAAAAATCCTCAATTTATTGGGTTTTTGTAATTTTGGACTTATTTTGTTAATTAAATTAAGCTCTATTTTTCTAAGCTGGTGTGGATTATTTTTTTGTGGTGTTTTCAATGATTACTGTTTGAAATGTTGCACAGATACTTTACACGGTGCCTCCTAAGTGAAGCTTGACCCCTCAATGCAAAACTACCGGGAGGATGACGGGTTAACTTTTAGTGTGTATCTGACTTGTCCTGACTAGGATTGTGGTTCCTGCTTGGATAGGGTGCCTACCTCTGCCAACCAGACACCTAATTTCTAACAGTCAGCAACATACTGCCCACCTGCAGAAAAATCTGCACTAATTTCTGACTTTATTTTAAAGCTCAGAAACAGTAGAGGATCATTTCGTGTGCTAATAAAGTAGCAGTTAAAGCCTCATGCAGGAGGTCTCAACACGTTGGAACTTCGACCTATTACATGTTGCAATGTATGTTTGAGCAGTTCAGACCAATCCCTCACTATGTCCTTCAAAGTGGAGGGGATTGAACTGGAAAAAGCATGACCATGGACCTGGACAAAAGGGCCTAGTCAAATGCTTGTCACAAATGCTACTTCCTTTTGAGGTATTTACATGGGAAGTCAGCAAGAAGGACAGCACAATGAGCCAAGTTATCCAATTGTTGCATCTGCTACAGGACAAAAACAACAAGTGATGGACGGAATGCTGAACATTGTCAAACACTCACCCCCAGTCATAGATCTGGGTTTTATCCATCGTTTTTTTGCTCACCATGCCACCCTAGCTTGGACCCAGCCATATGCAAATCAGTCTTGACCCTGTTCCTCATGGGAACAGTCCAGACCGAACTGCCAAGCCAGGTCCTCACTGGACCGGAAACAAGCATCCTGGGACCGGTTTCGGGGTTTCACCCCGCATCAGCCAGGCTAGCTTGAATCCAGTGGCATGGGAAGCACGGGACCCACGTCTGGGCATACCCTTCCCACTTAGGGCGACAAAGCAAAAACAACAAGTGATGGACGGAATGCTGAACATTGTCAAACACTCACCCCCAGTCATAGATCTGGGTTTTATCCATCGTTTTTTTGCTCACCATGCCACCCCAGCTTGGACCCAGCCATATGCAAATCAGTCTTGACCCTGTTCCTCATGGGAACAGTCCAGACCGAACTGCCAAGCCAGGTCCTCACTGGACCGGAAACAAGCATCCTGGGACCGGTTTCGGGGTTTCACCCCTCATCAGCCAGGCTAGCTTGAATCCAGTGGCATGGGAAGCACGGGACCCACGTCTGGGCATACCCTTCCCACTTAGGGCGACAAAGCAAAAACAACAAGTGATGGACGGAATGCTGAACATTGTCAAACACTCACCCCCAGTCATAGATCTGGGTTTTATCCATCGTTTTTTTGCTCACCATGCCACCCCAGCTTGGACCCAGCCATATGCAAATCAGTCTTGACCCTGTTCCTCATGGGAACAGTCCAGACCGAACTGCCAAGCCAGGTCCTCACTGGACCGGAAACAAGCATCCTGGGACCGGTTTCAGGGTTTCACCCCTCATCAGCCAGGCTAGCTTGAATCCAGTGGCATGGGAAGCACGGGACCCACGTCTGGGCATACCCTTCCCACTTAGGGCGACAAAGCAAAAACAACAAGTGATGGACGGAATGCTGAACATTGTCAAACACTCACCCCCAGTCATAGATCTGGGTTTTATCCATCGTTTTTTTGCTCACCATGCCACCCCAGCTTGGACCCAGCCATATGCAAATCAGTCTTGACCCTGTTCCTCATGGGAACAGTCCAGACCGAACTGCCAAGCCAGGTCCTCACTGGACCGGAAACAAGCATCCTGGGACCGGTTTCGGGGTTTCACCCCTCATCAGCCAGGCTAGCTTGAATCCAGTGGTATGGGAAGCACGGGACCCACGTCTGGGCATACCCTTCCCACTTAGGGCGACAAAGCAAAAACAACAAGTGATGGACGGAATGCTGAACATTGTCAAACACTCACCCCCAGTCATAGATCTGGGTTTTATCCATCGTTTTTTTGCTCACCATGCCACCCCAGCTTGGACCCAGCCATATGCAAACAGTCTTGACCCTGTTCCTCATGGGAACAGTCCAGACCGAACTGCCAAGCCAGGTCCTCACTGGACCGGAAACAAGCATCCTGGGACCGGTTTCGGGGTTTCACCCCTCATCAGCCAGGCTAGCTTGAATCCAGTGGCATGGGAAGCACGGGACCCACGTCTGGGCATACCCTTCCCACTTAGGGCGACAAAACAAAAACAACAAGTGATGGACGGAATGCTGAACATTGTCAAACACTCACCCCCAGTCATAGATCTGGGTTTTATCCATCGTTTTTTTGCTCACCATGCCACCCCAGCTTGGACCCAGCCATATGCAAATCAGTCTTGACCCTGGCATGGGCAGCAAAAAAACGATGGATTAAACCCAGATCTGTGACTGGGGGTGAGTGTTTGCATTGTCAGCACTCCGTCCATCATCCTTTTGTGTTGCTAATGTTGCCCTAAGTGGGAAGGGTATGCCCAGACGTGGGTCCCGTGCTTCCCATGCCACTGGATTCAAGCTAGCCTGGCTGATGAGGGGTGAAACCCCGAAACCGGTCCCAGGATGCTTGTTTCCAGTCCAGGGAAGACCTGGCCTGGCAGTTCGGGCTGGACTGTTCCCATTGGGAACAGGGTCAAGACTGATTTGCATATGGCTGGGTCCAAACTGGAATGGCATGGGCAGCAAAAAAACGATGGATTAAACCCAGATCTGTGACTGGGGGTGAGTGTTTGCATTGTCAGCACTCCGTCCATCATCCTTTTGTGTTGCTAATGTTGCCCTAAGTGGGAAGGGTATGCCCAGACGTGGGTCCCGTGCTTCCCATGCCACTGGATTCAAGCTAGCCTGGCTGATGAGGGGTGAAACCCCGAAACCGGTCCCAGGATGCTTGTTTCCAGTCCAGGGAAGACCTGGCCTGGCAGTTCGGGCTGGACTGTTCCCATTGGGAACAGGGTCAAGACTGATTTGCATATGGCTGGGTCCAAACTGGAATGGCATGGGCAGCAAAAAAACGATGGATTA
The DNA here is from genome assembly GCF_031143425.1 of Pleurodeles waltl. Classification (NCBI taxonomy): domain Eukaryota; kingdom Metazoa; phylum Chordata; class Amphibia; order Caudata; family Salamandridae; genus Pleurodeles; species Pleurodeles waltl. The sequence goes on along the minus strand of NC_090449.1, from coordinate 705,346,216 downwards.
AACCCAGATCTGTGACTGGGGGTGAGTGTTTGCATTGTCAGCACTCCGTCCATCATCCTTTTGTGTTGCTAATGTTGCCCTAAGTGGGAAGGGTATGCCCAGACGTGGGTCCCGTGCTTCCCATGCCACTGGATTCAAGCTAGCCTGGCTGATGAGGGGTGAAACCCCGAAACCGGTCCCAGGATGCTTGTTTCCAGTCCAGGGAAGACCTGGCCTGGCAGTTCGGGCTGGACTGTTCCCATTGGGAACAGGGTCAAGACTGATTTGCATATGGCTGGGTCCAAACTGGAATGGCATGGGCAGCAAAAAAACGATGGATTAAACCCAGATCTGTGACTGGGGGTGAGTGTTTGCATTGTCAGCACTCCGTCCATCATCCTTTTGTGTTGCTAATGTTGCCCTAAGTGGGAAGGGTATGCCCAGACGTGGGTCCCGTGCTTCCCATGCCACTGGATTCAAGCTAGCCTGGCTGATGAGGGGTGAAACCCCGAAACCGGTCCCAGGATGCTTGTTTCCAGTCCAGGGAAGACCTGGCCTGGCAGTTCGGGCTGGACTGTTCCCATTGGGAACAGGGTCAAGACTGATTTGCATATGGCTGGGTCCAAACTGGAATGGCATGGGCAGCAAAAAAACGATGGATTAAACCCAGATCTGTGACTGGGGGTGAGTGTTTGCATTGTCAGCACTCCGTCCATCATCCTTTTGTGTTGCTAATGTTGCCCTAAGTGGGAAGGGTATGCCCAGACGTGGGTCCCGTGCTTCCCATGCCACTGGATTCAAGCTAGCCTGGCTGATGAGGGGTGAAACCCCGAAACCGGTCCCAGGATGCTTGTTTCCAGTCCAGGGAAGACCTGGCCTGGCCGTTCGGGCTGGACTGTTCCCATTGGGAACAGGGTCAAGACTGATTTGCATATGGCTGGGTCCAAACTGGAATGGCATGGGCAGCAAAAAAACGATGGATTAAACCCAGATCTGTGACTGGGGGTGAGTGTTTGCATTGTCAGCACTCCGTCCATCATCCTTTTGTGTTGCTAATGTTGCCCTAAGTGGGAAGGGTATGCCCAGACGTGGGTCCTGTGCTTCCCATGCCACTGGATTCAAGCTAGCCTGGCTGATGAGGGGTGAAACCCCGAAACCGGTCCCAGGATGCTTGTTTCCAGTCCAGGGAAGACCTGGCCTGGCAGTTCGGGCTGGACTGTTCCCATTGGGAACAGGGTCAAGACTGATTTGCATATGGCTGGGTCCAAACTGGAATGGCATGGGCAGCAAAAAAACGATGGATTAAACCCAGATCTGTGACTGGGGGTGAGTGTTTGCATTGTCAGCACTCCGTCCATCATCCTTTTGTGTTGCTAATGTTGCCCTAAGTGGGAAGGGTATGCCCAGACGTGGGTCCCGTGCTTCCCATGCCACTGGATTCAAGCTAGCCTGGCTGATGAGGGGTGAAACCCCGAAACCGGTCCCAGGATGCTTGTTTCCAGTCCAGGGAAGACCTGGCCTGGCAGTTCGGGCTGGACTGTTCCCATTGGGAACAGGGTCAAGACTGATTTGCATATGGCTGGGTCCAAACTGGAATGGCATGGGCAGCAAAAAAACGATGGATTAAACCCAGATCTGTGACTGGGGGTGAGTGTTTGCATTGTCAGCCCTCCGTCCATCATCCTTTTGTGTTGCTAATGTTGCCCTAAGTGGGAAGGGTATGCCCAGACGTGGGTCCCGTGCTTCCCATGCCACTGGATTCAAGCTAGCCTGGCTGATGAGGGGTGAAACCCCGAAACCGGTCCCAGGATGCTTGTTTCCAGTCCAGGGAAGACCTGGCCTGGCAGTTCGGGCTGGACTGTTCCCATTGGGAACAGGGTCAAGACTGATTTGCATATGGCTGGGTCCAAACTGGAATGGCATGGGCAGCAAAAAAACGATGGATTAAACCCAGATCTGTGACTGGGGGTGAGTGTTTGCATTGTCAGCACTCCGTCCATCATCCTTTTGTGTTGCTAATGTTGCCCTAAGTGGGAAGGGTATGCCCAGACGTGGGTCCCGTGCTTCCCATGCCACTGGATTCAAGCTAGCCTGGCTGATGAGGGGTGAAACCCCAAAACCGGTCCCAGGATGCTTGTTTCCAGTCCAGGGAAGACCTGGCCTGGCAGTTCGGGCTGGACTGTTCCCATTGGGAACAGGGTCAAGACTGATTTGCATATGGCTGGGTCCAAACTGGAATGGCATGGGCAGCAAAAAAACGATGGATTAAACCCAGATCTGTGACTGGGGGTGAGTGTTTGCATTGTCAGCACTCCGTCCATCATCCTTTTGTGTTGCTAATGTTGCCCTAAGTGGGAAGGGTATGCCCAGACGTGGGTCCCGTGCTTCCCATGCCACTGGATTCAAGCTAGCCTGGCTGATGAGGGGTGAAACCCCGAAACCGGTCCCAGGATGCTTGTTTCCAGTCCAGGGAAGACCTGGCCTGGCAGTTCGGGCTGGACTGTTCCCATTGGGAACAGGGTCAAGACTGATTTGCATATGGCTGGGTCCAAACTGGAATGGCATGGGCAGCAAAAAAACGATGGATTAAACCCAGATCTGTGACTGGGGGTGAGTGTTTGCATTGTCAGCACTCCGTCCATCATCCTTTTGTGTTGCTAGCATCTGCTACAGGACCAGTTTAAAATGGTGTCCCAAAGGTTTGCCATTGTGAACAAAGAAGTTTATGAGTTGGTTGAGAGGCAATCCATCACTTGGCTGTTAATCCAAGGCTGCAAAGAGAGATCTTGTTCTCCAAAGAGTGCATCTGTGCCACAATACTTGATCCACAGTACAAAAAATACTAGTCACTTTCATAATTTTTTCAGAAGGGGATGTCTCACTATACAAGACATGGATTTTTGAGCAAGTGAGAGACAGGGAAGAAGTACGGCTGGATATTAGAACCCTGGACATAAGCTCTGACATGCAGCTTTCAACCTCCAGAGAGGGCAGTACTGTTGTCTTACAGTAGCTAACACCAGCAGCACCTGCAGCAACAACCCCGGCAACAACAGTACCAGCAACAGAAGAATCAGACCTAACTTCTGCAATGCCTTTATTTCAAGTGGCAGGGCTTAAGTCAAATGCAGAGGTGGAGCAAGTAGCAGTACCAATGACCATTCAGGGGATGGCCAAGACTTTTTGGATGACCCACAATAGGTCTACATGGATCAAAACCGATTGGTCTGTTGGTATGGGGAGATGTGCCAGTGGTCAGAGCACAGTAGGCTTGTAATAAAGTATCTGGCTTGTCCGGTAGAAAGTATGTCGACTGAGCGTGTGTTCAGTGCAGCTGCTACAGTTCTCACGTTCAGAAGGACCAAACTCTTGTCTCAAAAGCTGGCAAGATTGACCATGACTAAAATGAACCAACACTTCATACCTCAAGATTACACTGTTCCTGAAATAACATAGGAGGATGATGAGGATGAGGGCAATTTATCATAGTCAAGTGTGTTAGCTGACTAACTTGTGGTTGAAACCCCTGAGATTGAGGATTACCTCTACTTCCATGACAGAATAGGCCACAAAGATCTTTCACATTATTGTTGAACTGCTTTGCCCAAAAACGGATATAGTTAGGGGAACATTATATATTTGCTATATTAAATTATAAAGTCCACCATTTATTCAAATAAATGGCTAGGTTGGAGTTGGACCAGTGTGCACAGAAGAAGCCTCTCCATTTGCTTAAAGGACATAAAGATGATGCCTGCCTCCATCACATCACTATCCTTCTTTTTTTGCATTCCCTAGTTTGGCTGCTGCACTAAATAACAATAAGTTACAAGACTGCCATTGTGCTGCTTCCATGGGAAAAAGAGGAGATGTAACTATAGACAATTGTGTACAACCATGCTTGGATTGAAACAGGCAAATATTGCACCAATTAGTGATATTATTGAGTGAGTGTGAATGGTGAAGATGATTGGTTGTGGTAGCAGAAAGTAAGGGCATTGTTCAAATAATATTTGTAAACTTGATTTTGATGAGTTGCAATGTCTGAGGGCTGATGGGTGATTTTGTCTGAAGGTGATTGTTGGTCCTTTCTTTCAAACTTAGCTTAATTTACTTGCGTGGTCCAATCTTTAGTTTAGTTTAGTGTAGTTTTTTTAGGTTGTTCAGAGATCAGTAAGTTTAGTTAACAAACACAATCTACACAAAAAAATGCTAAATCTTTGTACTCTTCTTGTTTATCTACAGTAGTGCTCTGCACGTCTAGCTCTCTCAATCCCAATGGGATAAGGAGGACTAGGACTCAGGAGTCAGACGGAGTAAAGACTCAGAGTCAGACAGACAAGACTACCTCAACAGCTAGATGAAGGAAGTTTCTACTTCAAATTCAAAGGGAAACTAACATGACTCAAAGAGGCCTATCTAGCTCTCTGTACTTCACAAGAGAGAGATGAGTTGATTTGGGAAATGTGCAGTAGTGTGCTGGCTCAATTGCCAAACTGTTCTACTGAAGTGGGTATGGTTGGGGGGCTGTAACTGAAGACAGGCCTGTCATGTCACATGATAGGCATACTTGGCTAAATTCTAAGACAGTTGTGACGTTGATCAGCCAGGTACATGCAGCTACTTGTCTGGGATTGGCTGGAAAATTGTTCTCATTTGTCAGTCACACATGCGTCATCATCACTGCAGCAGCCTATGCTTTTTGCTCTGCCTCTTGGTCCATCATGAAGTTTACCTTCTGTCCTTCTCTTTGACTCTTTAATACTTTTACTGTTTGTTTTACAATCCACAGCCCTCTTTTTCTGCATGAAGGCAAACACTCCATAACACTTCTGCTTACCTTACCAGACTGGTTCAGCCTGGCACCCAAGAGGGACATTCTGAGAAGAATTTAGATGCACTGCCCAATGTAGCATTTATATACAGTATAATTTTTCTCGTAACAATCATAATTTTAGGATTGTGTGGGTTAATTTCTCCGTAATTTGTATTTTTCAAACCAAGATCACAGAACATTTAGCTATATGATAATGTGGGTCTCTGTGGCTAAAGGACTATTTGAAATCCATTTCATTGAACTTTGTCATTCTTTCATTCGCTTCCACAACAGATCTGATGATGATGAAATGCTGCTCATCAACCTTATGAATATTGTTGTTGTGTAGTGTTTGTCTTTGTCACACCTTTCCTCAATTCCCTGTTTTCATCCATTCATGAAACGCTTACCTCTCTTCCCCAACGCCATGTGAGATATTGAGGTGTGACTTATGAATTTACACCATCAATGGATCACACACTTGGTGGAGCAGATGTGGTGAAAGAGACACAAACTCACTGCAGGATCTTCTTGCCTGAGCAATAACCCACACCAGCGCCACTTGCCCACCCACAAATAAAAGGGATAGATATATCATAATTCATAATTCCTCAACATCATCATTCAGGCCTTGTGTTGCTTAAATGTTTAAACTTTTTCCTGAGTCCACTCCTGACTCGAGGATTTTGTATGTTTAGTTTTAATTGTTTTAATAAATTAAATACTAGCTTCCCAATGCTTAGACATTACTATTGCTAGTTTTTGTAATATTAGGTCTTTGTCTCAGAATGGTGATCTGGTCTCAGCCTTTGATATGATAATATAATAACCACTAACTCTGTGCTTTCTTTCACGCTAGTTGCCTGTGATAGATAATCCTTCTGAATAATCCTGCAGTTGCAGTTCACCTAGATGGGAATGGAACCTCACTTGTGATATCTTACCTGTTAGTGCACTAGCCTGCTACTACAACAACCACCATTAAGAATGCACCTTGGGAAACCCTGCAACAAGGTTTTGGAAGATTGAGAGAGGTAGCAGACATTGCTTCATCTATTCGGATAAGGAACTAAGAATTGAAGCTAGCTAGTTTAGTTAGTAAGTCTACTGAAGATTGAGATTTGTAGGAAATAGGCACAGGCATCCGCCAGTGGTCAATATAGATAGAAAAAGTAGTAGCACAAGTAGGTGGGTGATGCAAAGGTAGCAAAAGTGAATCCTCTCAGCAGTAAGAAAGAGAACTATCCTGTGTGATTCCCACTCTGGTAGAGGGGTATTGCTTAGGTATAAGTAATGTAAGTAACCTAGCAAATACATATATGGCAAAAGACTGCAGAATCAGATAGTGAAAGTCTTGGGGAAAAGTTGATGTACACTACGTGACTGTTGAGGCATAATTTTCTCAATTAAAAAAAACAAGTCTTTGCTAAAAGCAATGCAAAAACAAAAGGCAGAGTGATATGCAAGAAAAAAACTACCCCTTTATTTCCTTTACAAAGAAAACTCACCTGCTCCACTTACAACAGGCCCATTTAACTCCCCAAACAAATAAATCACTCCAATGTCACATCAATGTCCAAAGTAAGTGCAAATCTTTCCTCAACTATCCTTCCTAATTTCCACCTTCGCCACACAAAAGTCGCTCCTACCAAAAGAGGACTATTAAAATAGTGCTTCAGAGAGCATCTAGGCAAGTGTGAAAGAATGCCACCTCAAGAGCCAGGTTCTGTTGGCACATGTGAATCAGCACTATCTCACATAGGGCACAGAGGAGAAAATGGTCTGTTGTTGATCGTGGGATAGTGGTGTGCTGCTGGGTGCTGCAGAGGTGGATCCCAGCTGCTGGTGGTGCAGCAGATGATGTTGCTGGTATGGAAGCTGGCAAGGCTTGCATGAGGGACCTGAGACACCTGCCTCCTCCTCCAAAGCCACCTGCTGGTGATATTCTGCCTGGAGGGCCCCCATCCTGTGGCATCACAGCCAGATGCCTTTCTCCTGCTGGGATTGTCGAGCTTCAGTAGCTGGAATAGCTATATCAGGAGAGAGAAAAACATGAAAAGCACATATTGTAATACTCAATACAAACACTTGTTTACAGTGGCACAGTAGCAGAACATTGCTGATCACTTAGGGCCATTGGAACTTTTGATGCAATAAGTCACAAGGCCAAGTTTATCACACACACTCACCAAGGACCCCCTCACCGCCAAATCCAACCTCCATGAAGGAATAAAGGCCATCACCGAATGGATGAGGAACAGCAAACTGAAGTTGAACTCAGATAAGATGGAGGTCCTCATCCTCGGCACCAACCCCTCAGCCTGGGATGACTCCTGGTGGCCAACCGATCTGGGAGCAGCCCTGACACCACCGACCACGCACGCAACCCAACCTGGGCGTCATCCTCGACTCAACACTCTCCATGACCAAGCAAGTCAGCACCATCTCCTCATCCTGCTTCAACACCCTCCACATGGTCCGCAAGATCTACAGATGGATCCCCACAGATACAAGAAGAAGAGTCACCCAGGCCCTCGTCAGCAGTAAACTTGACTACGGAAACACCCTCTACGCAGGACCCCCGGCCAAACTCCTCAAACGAATGCAACGCATACAAAACGCCTTCATGCATCTGATCCTCGATGCCCCCCACCACAGCCATATCACTCCCCATCTGAGAGACCTACACTGGCTCCCCGTCAACAAAAGGATAACCTTCAAGCTCCTCACCCACGCACACAAGGCGCTCCACAACACCGGTCCAGCCTACCTCAACAGACGACTCACCTTCTACACCCCATCCCGCCAACTCCGCTCAACCAACCTCGCTCTCGCCACCATTCCCCGCATCTGAAGAACAACCACTGGAGGCAGATCCTTCTCCCACCTCGCTGCCAAGACCTGGAACACCCTTCCTTTGCCCCTACGACAGACCGAAGACCTGTTGACCTCAAGGAATTGCCTCAAAACCTGGCTATTCGAGCAGTAGCAGCTACACCCCCCTCCCCTCAGTGCCTTGAGACCGTTACAGGTGGGTAGAGCGCTCTATAAATACATTGATTGATTGATTGACATGCATCACATCATATAACAAAAGCACTGACTGCAAAGAATTAAGTCAGAATACTACCAAAATAAAAGTGTTGTTTTCTTTTAAATTATTTCATAGTAGAAGTAAACAGATACTTTGTGTGTTAGGTGCATATCCAGCTCAATTAATAGCAGTACTATTGATGTGCAAAATTCATGGAGGCATGCTGTAGTGGATCCTATTTAGTTTTATTGGGAATCAGGAGATATCTTAACCTTCTGGCTTGCAGGCCTGTCCCAGTGTAACCTAGTGACTTTTAACCTACTTAGCCTGCTCTGTATTAGCACATTTATTTAATTATTTCTTCCAAGATGGGTGCTTTGTTTATAATTAGAAGATGCTTTGGTTTCACATTATCATTGCCATTCTGTGAAGGTGTCACTATCAACTTCAAGACAAATGATATATATAGGTATTCACATTGTGTCCCTTTCCCACTATAGGAACATTGGGAGGTCATTACAACATCGGCGGTAAAAGCCTCTTACCGACGTGCAGAAGACCGCCAATACACTGCCGAGGCCGCGGAATTCCGCCACAGCTATTATGACCCACAGCACGGAATCCGCCGAAATTCAGACATCCACACAAGTGCGCCACAACAAAGGTCAGTGATAAACTGACGAAAACAATTCCTCTACCGTCACGCCAACAGAAACACACCCATGCTATCACGACCCACGAATCCACGCGGCGGTCTTTCAACCGCGGTATTCCATTGGCGGTACACACCACCGCGCTCAAAGTACACACACATCTCCAAAACACCGCCACATTGGACAATTCAAAATACACACACCTGATACACATACACACACCACTCCCACACACCCAATACAATATAAAACAAACACACACATCACCCACAAACCCCTACAACCCAAAACTATAGACGAAGGCGACAGACAGAGAGCACAGCAATAGACAACCCCACCACACAAAGGCACACAACACCATCACTCATACAACATCCACGCACAAAACACCCCACACCACCACACATCACCACACTCATCAACACATACACCACCCCACACATCACCTACACCACCCCATGGCACGCCAAAGACACCCCAGGTTTTCCGAGGAGGAGCTCAGGGTCATGGTGGAGGAAATCGTACGGGTAGAGCCACAGCTATTTGGATCACAGGTGCAGCACACCTCCATAGCCAGGAACATGGAGCTATGGCGAAGAATAATTGAGAGGGTCAACGCTGTGGCACAGCATCCAAGAAATCGGGAGGACATCAGGAAGAGGTGGAGCGACCTACGGGGGAAGGTGCGTTCAGTGGTCTCCAGGCACAACATCACGATTCAGCGGACTGGCGGCGGACCCCCACCTCCTCCCCCACAACTAACAACATGGGAGGAGCAGGTCTTGACCATCATGCATCCAGAGGGCCTCAGGGGAGTCGCTGGAGGAATGGACACTGGTAAGTCAAATCTTAACTATCATATCCCCCACCCTACCTGCATGCTATCACACACCCTCACCCTCACCCCCTCCCCTATCACTCCAACTCCTCACTAATGTACTAATAACACAAACCACACATCCCAACACCAAGCCCTGCATGACCCAACAAAGCATGGACACCCATCACTGAAGCATGCCCCCTGCACATACCCATTACACCCCCCCAACCATCATCACACAAGCCCCCACACAGGAATGCTTGCACTGGGGTACACGCACACCCACCCATTGCACACCATGACACACACACATGCAATAATCATGCTCTTATACCCCTGCAGGACCACTACGTAACGTCACCACACAGGAGGGTCCAGACATCTCCACTCCACCCACAGAAGAGGCCCACAGTGACGACAGCAGCTCTGGCCAACTGGATCCAGATGACTAGCCCGGACCATTGTGGGCCTCGGGACAGTTGTTTCCCCTTGCACAGGCACAGCCCAACACTGACCTTCCACCCTCTGGTAACACCAGCACAGCACCCACCCAGCAGGCCCATACCTCCGTACCCAGGACACGTCAATCAGCTGTGTGTCAACCACTACAGGGAACCCAGGATAACCCACCACCCCAACAACAAGAGGGACCTGGGGGCAGTGGTAGTGGGCACACCGTCCAGGGGACGGAGGCCCAGGAACACAGGGGAACTGGACGAGGCCCTCTCCTCCATCATGGGGGCATACCACCACTCCCAGGAGACGATGGCTAAGGTCCTGGCCAAGTTTCAGGAGACCCATGCAGGACGAACAGTATTTGGGGTTCAGGGAGGAGCTCAGAACCATCAGCTCCACCCTGGGCACCATCGTAGGGGTGCTGAAGGAAATACAAAAGACCATGAGGGACACCGTGGCACTCGAAGGGGCCCCTGACACTAGCCTGGACGATGAACTGACCACCACCTCCACCGGCGCTAGTGGACAGGACGCCCCACTACAAGACCACCACACCAGCACCCCACCCCCTGCAGACGGAGAACCACCCCGCAAGCGGTCCCTGAGATCCAGGAACAGGACAGAGCAAGATGGCAAGACCCCCGCCAGGAAATGAGACCACCCTGATTGTCATCCCACTGTCCCACTTTGTTACCCTGTCCAGACTGGAACTGCCCCAGCTCCACTTCCTATGCCAATATGGGCAAAGCACCTGTGAGACTAATAGACTGGACTCTGCCATGGACATTCCTCCACCATCACCATTTTGCCACCCCCTCCAATAATTAGCACTTCAATAAACACCCTTGAACCACAAAACAATCTGGAGTCAGTCTGTGATTTTAAAAATGTGTATTAGCAATGACAGTGACAAAATGCGATTTTCAAATGTAATGTCAACATACCTATGTCACACATCACAAGTCCATGAGGGATGCAAGCAGATGACACACGTTGGTAACCACACATGTGAAACCGTAATGGAAATGTACCACTCAGTTAGCATATAATGCTTCAAATTGACAGACAGGATAGAGGTAGAAGTGTGAAAGTAAATGTAATAGTTGCAAAATGTGTTCTCACCTGTGTGTCACTGGAAATATTGCTGTATGACAGAGTCCCTGTTATTAATGCCTTCTTTCTCTGCTTCCTCATCACTGTCCACAGGCTCCACAGCTGCCTCAACACCGTCATCTGGACCATCCTCCTGCAGAAAAGGCACCTGGCGTTGCAAAGCAAGATTGTGAAGCATCGAGCAGGCGATGATGATCTGGCACACCTTCCTTGGTGAGTAGAATAGGGAACCACCTGTCATATGCAGGCACCTGAATCTGGCCTTCAAGAGGCCGAAGGTGCGTTCGATCACCCTCCTAGTCCGCCCATGGGCCTCATTGTAGCATTCCTCTGCCCTGGTCCTGGGATTCCCCACTCGGGTCAGTAGCCATGACAGGTTGGGGTAACCAGAGTCCCCTAATAGCCACACACGGTGCCTCTGGAGTTGACCCATCACATACGGGATGCTGCTATTCCCCAGGATGTAGGCGCCATGCACTGAGCCAAGTAAACATAGCATTTACCTGCGAGATGTACTGTTCTGCCAAACATACCATCTGTACATTCACGGAATAATAACTCTTCCGATTCCCGTACACCTGTTCACTCCTGCGGGGGGACCAGAGCTACATGGGTGCCATCAATAGCACCTATGATGTTGGAGATATGTCCCAGGGCATAGAAGTCACCTTTGACTGTAGCCAAATCCTCCACCTGAGGGAAAACGATGTAGCTCCTCACGTGTTTCAGCAGGGCAGACAACACTCTGGACAACACGTTGGAAAACATAGGCTGGGACATCCCTGATGCCATGGCCACTGTGGCTTGAAATGACCCACTTGCAAGGAAATGGAGCACTGATAGCACCTGCACTTCAGGGGGTATTCCTGTGGGATGGCGGATTGGTGAGATCAGGTCTGGCTCCAACTGGGAACACAGTTCCTGGATTGTGGCACGGTCAAACCTGTAGGTGATGATCAATTATCGCACCTCCATTGTTAACAGGTCCACCAGCGGTCGGTACACCGGAGGATTCCGCCATCTCCTCAAATGTCCCAGATGACGGTGCGTAAGAAGGACAACAGAGACCACAGAGTCAACAAATTCTCAGGTATGTACCCACAGCTACACAGAACACGACACCAAATCCAAAACTCTTCCTGTATGTGTGTTGAGTCCAGGCCTAGGTATGTGTGACGCAGTAGTAAATGAAGCCATGTGGGCCCCTTAAATGGCGGCTGCCTGACCTCTAAAGTGGGACAATGGGATGTGAGGTAACTGCGCTGGCGTTGTACACCGTCGCGGTAGGCGGTCGTAGACCGCGGCGCAATGCTGCATTGGTTAACACTGGACCCTATGGGTCCCAGGAGCCAATGATGAAGTGCGCCGGCAGTGATGATACGCACCGCCACGGACGTCACCGCCGCGGACTTGACTGCCATTTTCTATCTGTTCAATCACTCGATACCTGATCTTCGACAGGATAGGACCTACACTGCAAGTGCTGCTGTGACCTCGGTCTGGAAGAGACAATGGCTGCTGCGTCTGGGGAAAGGGCCCTGCCTTCACTGCTCAGGAGTTGGAGAAGCTCGTGGACGGGGTCCTCCCCCAGTACACGCTACTCTACGGTCCTCCAGACCAAAAGATAAGTACACAGGGAGCACGTTGTATGGGCTATGCCTGGGTGGAGAGGGCTGGATGTCAGTAGGAAGGGGGCAGAGTTCTGCGAGCATGAAGGACTGTGAATGAATGTGCCACATGGCAAGGGTAGGGATGTGGGCCACTCACTTCGCCGGTGCAGTTGATAATTACTTCTCTTCTTCCCCTGTACATGTCATGTAGGTCAGCGCCCACCAGAAGAAGGACATTTGGCGTACCATCGCCAAGGACGTCCAGACCCTGGGGGTCCACCAGAGACGGAGCACCCACTGCTGTAAAAGATGGGAGGACATTCGCCGCTGGAGCAAGAAGAGGGCGAAGCCTCAGCTGGGGATGGCCTCCCAACGTGGGAGGGGTGCCTGTCGCACCATGACCCCCCTGATGTTCCGGATCCTGGCGGTGGCCTACCCTGAGTTGGATGGGCGCATGAGGGCATCACAGCAGACACAAGGGGGTGAGTACACTCTCATTCTGCGGACTTTGCGCGCAGTGGAGGGGTCTGAGTGGGTGAGGAGGGCTGAGGGTTTCCCTAGGCCAGGGCGAGTTACGTAGGCTGGCCCCTCCAGAATGCAGGCTATGTGCCACTCCACCCCACCTCTGTAGAGTGCCAAGTACAGGTAGACATGCCCCTGTGTCATCTATGTGGACAGATGACACTCATAGCCATGTCGGCCATATCCCAGGAATTGCATCTGTAAAGGCCAAGAGCACGGCGTAATGCAGGGGGCTGCTGTGTCTGTATTGTCCGCCAATGGTAGCGGTAATCCATGCACTCAACCTGTCTTTCTTCTGTCGTCCCCCCCCCTTTTTGTGGTCTCCCTGTTCTTTTGTGCATCAGCATCATCAGGCGGAGGTACAGTGGCACCGGAGCCTGAGGGAGCTGCATCCCACATGGCCATGGAGGGCCACACCACGGACTCGGAATACACAAGTGGGACGGAGGGCGAGGGGAGCTTCACGTCGGTCAGCGGATCAGCAAACAGCGACACGGACTCGTCCGCTGATGGGAGCTCCCTTGTGGTGGCGGCACCATCTGTGCACCCCACTTCTACAGGTACAGCCGCCACCCCCCCTACCAGCACCGCCCTCCCAGCAGCCCCTCAGCCTTCACTCCGTGCCCGCTCAACCAGGAGGGTGGGCATCACCTTCGCCCCAGGCACCTCAGCCCCTGCACCTGTCACCCCTGCTGCCCTCAGTGAGGAGGCCATTGACCTCCTCATGTCACTCAATGTTGGGCAGTCTACCATTGTGAATGCCATCCAGGGTGTAGAAAGGGAGTTGCAACACACTAATGCATTCCTGGAGGGCATTCATTCTGGTCAGGCTGCCCATCATTGAACCCTGCAATCTCTGGCCTCAGCACTGATGGCAGCCATTGTCACTGTGTCTAGCCTCCCCCCTCCAACTTCCTCTAACCAGACCCAATCCCCTGAACCCCAGCCTATCCCAAGCACACCATCAGACAATCATGCACACACCTCAACACACAAAAGTAGCTCAGGCAAACATAGGCATCACACATCCCACAGGCACTCACACAAGCATCACCCACATACAGACACAGCAACATCCACTGCCTCCACTGTGTCCCCCTCCTCGTCGTCTCCCTCCTCCCTCCCAGTCTTGTCTACACTCTCACCTGCATGCACTACATCTATAGGCACTAGGACTCGCACCAGAACACCCAGCACCACACCCCACTCACCTGCACTCACCACCCCCACTACCATTTACACATCCCCTGTGTCCACTCCCACTGTGTCTGTGACGCCCCCTCCCAAAGTACACAAACGCGGGCACCCACACACCCAACATCCTTACACCTCACGACAGCCTCCAGTACCTGCACCCAAATCACCTAACGTTACACCTCCTACAACCACCTCCTCTTCCTCCACTCCAAGACCCCCTCCAGCTACCCATCCCAGTGTTCGTCAGAAACTTTTCCTGAGGAACGTTGACCTCTGTGCCACCACCCCCACCCCTCCAATTCATAGGTCCCGTAGTAGCACCTCAGCCAAAAAAAGTCCGGTACCAGTGGTGCGTGTTAGAGGTCTGTGGAGTGCACCGGCCACCAGGGCAGCCAGTGTGACACAGAGCCAAAGCACTGCCAGTCCACCTCCTCTAAAGTACCTTAAGTTGGAAAGTGGCCGACGGGAGAGGGTGACGGCTCCCGCCTGCAAAACAGCTCACAAGGGTCCCAGGGGGAGTGCCGAGTCAGCTGTGACTCCTCCTAAGGTGGTGAAGGGGCAGAAGAAGTCTCCAAAGTCTGGTAAGAGCAGCACGGTGGAGAAGGCCGCCATCCTCCCCGCCGGCCGGGACGCCACCGCCAGCACTATCGTCACTGGTCCGGGGACCACCGCCAGAGTCTGTCCCCTGGAGGGCACCACTATCGTCACTGGTCCGGAGACCACCGCCAGAGTCAGTGCCCTGGAGGGCACCACTATCGTCACTGGTCCGGAGAACACCGCCAGGGCACCACTATCGTCACTGGTCCGGAGACCACTGCCAGAGTCAGTCCCCTGGAGGGCACCACTATCGTCACTGGTCTGGAGACCACCGCCAGAGTCAGTGCCCTGGAGGGCACCACTATCGTCACTGGTCCGGAGACCACCGCCAGAGTCAGTGCCCTGGAGGGCACCACTATCGCCACTGGTCCAGAGACCACCGCCAGGGCACCACTATCATCACTGGTCCGGAGACCACCGCCAGAGTCAGTCCCCTGGAGGGCACCACTATCGTCACTGGTCCAGAGACCACCGCCAGAGTCAGTGCCCTGCAGGGCACCACTACCGTCACTGGTCTGGAGACCACCGCCAGAGTCAGTGCCCTGGAGGGCACCACTATCGTCACTGGTCCGGAGACCACCGCCAGCGTCAGTGCCCTGGAGGGCCTCGGCAGCCACAGCCCCGCTGGGCACTGAGGGACCATCATGCCACACACAGTTGCACAGGTCAGAGACAGCAAAGTCAAGTACCGCTGAACAGGGCAAAGACCGCCATGGTGAAGACCGCTGAACAGGGCACAGACCGCCATGGCAAAGCACCGCTTAACAGGTCAGAGACAGCAAAGTCAAGCACCGCTGAATAGGGCAAAGACCGCCATGGGTAAGACCGCTAAACAGGGCACAGATCGCCATGGCAAAGCACCGCTGAACAGGTCAGAGACAGCAAAGTCAAGCACCGCTGAACAGGGGAAAGACCGCCATGGTGAAGACTGCTGAACAGGGCAAAGACCGCCATGGCAAAGCACCGCTGAACAGGTCAGAGACAGCAAAGTCAAACACTGCTGAACAGGGCAAAGACCGCCATGGTGAAGACCGCTGAACAGGGCAAAGACCGCCATGGCAAAGCACTGCTGAACAGGTCAGAGACAGCAAAGTCAAGCACGGCTGAACAGGGCAAAGCACAGCTGAAGAGGGCAAAGCACCGCTGAACAGGGCAAAGACCACCAACTCAAGCATCGTTAGCCCATGTGCAGCTGGGACAGTGATGGAACTGGGACCGTGATGCACTCTGGGCACCAGTCCCCCTCCACAACCAGTGGAGAACAGCATCCACTCCGTCTGTCCTTCACAGGATGAAGCACTCTGGGCACCAGTCCCCCTTCAGAACCAGTGGAGAACAGCATCCACTCCGTCTGTCCTTCACAGGATGAAGCACTCTGGGCACCAGTCCCCCTCCAGAACCAGTGGTGACTGTTATCCACTTGAGAGACTGTGGCTTTGCACTCCCCAGGATGGTACAGTGGGCAACCCACCCACTGTATAGACTTGAGAGACTGTGGCTTTGCACTCCCCAGGATGGTACAGTGGGCAACCCACCGGCTGTAGAGACTTGAGAGACTGTGGCTTTGCACTCCCCAGGATTGAACAGTGGGCAACCCACCCGCTGTAAAAACTTGAGAGACTGTGGCTTTGCACTCCCCAGGATTGAACAGTGGGCAACCCACCCACTGTAGAGACTTGCGAAACTGTGGCTTTGCACTCCCCAGGATTGAACAGTGGGCAACCCACCCACTGTAGAGACTTGAGAGACTGTGGCTTTGCACTCGCCAGGATTGAACAGTGGGCAACCCACCCACTGTAGAGACTTGAGAGACTGTGGCTTTGCACTCCCCAGGATTGAACAGTGGGCACACCACCCACTGTAGAGACTTGAGAGGCTGTGGCTTTGCACTCCCCAGGATACATCAATGGGCATGGAGCCCCGTCGTGGATCTGGCGTGGCTCTGTAATCCGGATGAGGTGCCCCCCCTTCCCTTCCCCCTGAGGTGCCTGTTGTATTTCTATCTGATGCCCCTGCAGTGTTCTCTCCGTTTGTGGACAGGTATCTAGTGTGGGCCTGGCCCATGCTTTGTGGGCCCAGTGGTCCACGGACATTGATATGTGCATACCTGCAGTACTAATCGTGATGTATAATTTTTTGATTTTTATATATATCTGTATATATTTGGTTATGTATTTTGATACATTACAATGGTTGAACTGATTTCCTTTTGTCTTTGCATTCTTCCGGAGGGGGGTTGTGGGTTCTTCCTGTGATGTTTGGAAATGCATTGGTGTGTGTGCTGTAGTGTGCGAGGGTGGGGGTGTTGCGTGTGTGTGTCCCTGACTTTTGCCTCTCCCCTATGTCGTAGGTGCAGGACTCACTGTTGTCTTCGGCGCCGCCGTTGCTGGTGTTCGTAGAGGAGCAGGAAGACAAGCGCAGGGAGTATTTGTAGTTCCGGCTCCATGGTGGTCTCCTTCCTCGTGGAGTGTGTTGAGGTGAGCATGTTCCCATTGTAAGAGCTGTTTCCGCCGTGTTTTTATCCACGGTGAATCCGCCCCGGAAAAGGTGGCGGATTGGCGGGTTGTGATACTGTGGGGGGTACATTGTCTTCCGCCTGTCTGTTGGCAGTGACCGCTGCGCTGCTTGTCTGTACCGCCTTGGCGTGGGAGTGTTAAAGTGGCTGTCTAT
This sequence comes from Pleurodeles waltl, assembly GCF_031143425.1. NCBI lineage: Eukaryota > Metazoa > Chordata > Amphibia > Caudata > Salamandridae > Pleurodeles > Pleurodeles waltl. Next base: position 705,328,749 of record NC_090449.1, on the reverse strand, counting down.
GTTGGCGGTTTCCACCACGGTCATAATTCCCTTTTTTTTTTCGACGGCCTGTTTGCGGTATTACCCCAGCTTTAACACCGTCCGCCAGGGTTGTAATGACCCCCATAATGTCATTTTGGAGGGAATTGTTTATGTAATTGCCGCTCAAGCATGCCTTCTTATTGATTGTTTGGGAACATATATGTGTCAGGGGTCCTGCAAGATCTGTATAAATACATCTCATGCATGCTACACATCTCCTTGATGCAGACCCAGCCTTCGTGTCTGCACGGAGTCAGATCTAGAGACCTCATTCCAATGCAACAAGGGTAGGGGGGCTCTTCTCATGGACACGGTACTAGCAGATTAGGTTTAAGACACCTAGCTCTCTTTAGGTTAGAGATTAGGTTTATCGTGGTAGGGTATTAGGGCTTATTTCACATTTCATGTTACTGCAAGATGAAGGGGTTTTTTATATTCATGGCTCTCGTTTTTACCATTCTGTTTCTTGCGTTGTTCATTATCCTAATCCGTGCAACCCATGTAATTTACACTAGATTGCAGTCTTGTTAATAAAACATATTGAAAACTTTACTGCATCTCCTTCATTGCCTCCATGTGAATGAGACTTATTGTTCTTGTGAGAAAAGAGTAATCTCTGTTTAAGCACGACTCCCCTAAGATGTCGCCCTCTTGAGTCCATGCGTAAAGGCTGCCACAAATAACCTTTTACTATTAGGGCTTCTGGTGAGGTACTGCTTGTGTAATGAGAGGGTTGGCCCAACACTGTGACTTGTTGCAGGATTGGCCTAGTCACTTTCAAGCAAAAGTGCTGTCATCCCTAAACCTGCAGTCTTGCCTAGAGCAAGAATCCAACTACGACAATGCTAGTGCCAGGTCTGCAACTCTCTGCAGTCTGCAGTATGTGTTTGGGGTAGCTGTAATGGATAACTTCATAACTTACTTTAATTCCAGTGGTCCTGCTGTTTTCCAACTGCCTTTTCCACCCTGACTCCAAGCGAGTCTAAACTTAACAGACGCAGATGAATAATAATAATATGTCACACACATCACATATAACAGATTTCCTGTCTGCTGTAAGTAGACAGTGGAAAAAATTATGCACTGCAGTACCGGGAAGGGAACAGGATATATTTTTATTTGGGACGTTTGTCACAGAGTATCTAATCCATCAAATCAGGCACTTAGGGGGTCATTCCGACCCCGGCGGGCGGCGGGCACCGCCCACCGGGCGGAGACAGCCAAAAGACCGCACCGCGGTCAAATGACCGCGGCGGTCATTCTGACTTTCCCGCTGGGCCGGCGGGCGACCGCCAAAAGGCCGCCAGCTGGCCCAGCGGAAAAGACCCAGCAACGATGAAGCCGGCTCCGAATGGAGCCGGCGGAGTTGCTGGGGTGCGACGGGTGCAGTGGCACCCGTCGCGATTTTCAGTGTCTGCAAAGAAGACACAGAAAATCATTATGGGGCCCTGTTAGGGGGCCCCTGCACTGCCCATGCCACTGGCATGGGCAGTGCAGGGGCCCCCAGTGGCCCCAAGACACCCGTTCCCGCCATCCTGTTCCTGGCGGTAGAAACCGCCAGGAACGGGATGGCGGGAAGGGGGTCGGAATCCCCATGGCGGCGCTGCAAGCAGCGCCGCCATGGCGGATTCCCTGGGCCAGGGGAAAACCGTCGGGAAACCGCCGGTTCCCCTTTTCTGACCGCGACTTTACCGCCGAGGTCAGAATGGCCCAGGAAGCACCGCCAGCCTGTTGGCGGTGCTTCCGCGGTCGACCGCCAGGGTCAGAATGACCCCCTTAGTCCCACTGTACACACTGGGATTGCCATCCACCGCAAATTTTTTTCAACAAATACTTTCACTTGGCAGTAGGAAAATTTGTTCTGCTGCAAGGCAAGTTAGAGGGATTACGCTAGATACAGGTTTAGCTACAGAATAGTGGGGGGGTCACTGATCATCATGTGCTATGCTTTTGCTTGGTCAGTGGGACAGAGCTATAATGAAAATGAAGTATACTGAATCGGTGGAATGGTCAATGAAGGACATATGGCCTTGGATGGAAAATGCAGTGTGATTTTCTTCCTTACCTGCCATCTTACACTTTGATGGAAACTGCTGCTATACTGTATAAATTATAAGACAAAACAATGGGGCTCCACGCTTGACCTGGGCCACTTTCTCTTTATGACTTTTTGAGCAAGGAAGCCTTCTTAACAAACGTGTGTTGAATAATAGCTTACTCAGGCTTGCAGTCTTTTTCATGGTACCAAAAATCTATTCACTTAGGCCCTCATTCTAACCCCGGCGGTCTCAGACCGCCGGGGCCAGGGTCGGCGGGAGCACCGCCGACAGACCGGCGGTGCCCCGCAGGGCATTCTGACCGCGGCAGTTTGGCCGCGGTCAGAAAGGGTAAACCGGCGGTCTCCTGCCGGTTTACCGCTGCCCTTAGAATCCCCCATGGCGGCGCAGCTTGGGATTCTGACACCCCCTACCGCCATCCTGATCCTGGCGGTTCGCCCGCCTGGAACAGGATGGCGGTAGGGGGTGCCACGGGGCCCCTGGGGGCCCCTGCCGTGCCCATGCCAACGGCATGGGCACGGCAGGGGCCCCCGTAAGAGGGCCCCACAAAGTATTTCAGTGTCTGCCTAGCAGACACTGAAATACGCGACGGGTGCAACTGCACCCGTCGCACCTTCCCACTCCGCCGGCTCAATTCTGAGCCGGCATCTTAGTGGGAAGGTTGATTTGCCCTGGGCTGGCGGGCGGCGGACCCTTAGTCTTACAATACCACAAGACATATAACAGAGGGGAGAAGGGAAGCTTACTAAAAGAGCAGAAGAAAGCTACAGACAGTAGAAAGACAGAAATAGAAACAGGAAATATAGAAAAAAGGGTAATGCAAGGATTAAAAAACATTAGAGGAGCTGAAAAGAAAGTAGAATAAAAAATACACAAGGCCAAAATATTTAATTAGTGGGGAGAAGTAAAAGTCACAGAAATATTTTAAAAAAGGATTTACTGTGGTCAGCAGAACCCTCTGCCATTGCCCTGGTGGCGGTGGTTTCACCCACTGCAGCCCTGGTAGTGGCAGCCCTGCTCTGATGTCCTCTTGTCCTTAAGTGCTGATGTAGGAAATAAAGAAGACTTAGAAAATAGTTGTGGAGTACAGTTGCTCTCTAAAACATAGTTTGATAGGCACACACAGTAGCATTGTACTTTTTTAATCAGGTAGCTTATTGCCCTATTCTTAATTTCCTAGACCTAAACAACCTTTTGATTTACTAATGCATTGCAACAAATTATTTTTGCTTCTCTGCCCCTTTGATGGGCTATCTTTTATTTAGCATTGATGCCTTCCATCTAGCAGTCTCCTCAGATTTGGAACTTGAATTCTTAACATACAGTAAAAAAACAAATACCTACCACAGAACCTCTCTCTTCCAGAAGAAAGGGCAATCAGAACACTAAAACAACACAAAGAGATTGTCATCAAGGAAGAAGACAAAGGGGGCAATGTGGTGATACTGCACACTGATGATTACATTTTAGAGGCAACACAACAACTATCTGATACTGTATGCTACCAATTGTTGACCCATGATCCTACTTATGAGATACAGACACAGATCAAATGCATGCTTGAAGACAGGTACACACAAGACTTAATAGATGATGAGGAACAAAAGTATTTATACGTGACACATCTTAACATGCCAACATTATATCTTTTACCTAAAATTACCAAGAAAGTACATCCTCCTTAGGGAAGACCAATCATTACACGGATTCATTCTATCTCTTCCACTTTAGGGGAATTCAAAGACAAGCATCTTCAACCATACATAAAGCATATTCCCCTATACATACAGGACACAAAGGACCTATTAATCAAACTGCAAAACATCAAATGGGAGCCTGATTTTGTACTGGTCACTATTGACATCATCAACCTATATACATCCACAGGCGAAGCTCTACGAACAAGGCCAGCAAACTATTTAAAAGCCAACCGGATGATTCTGGATATGCTCTCCTTCTGCCTCACTAAAAATGTTTTTAGTTTCAATAATTAGTACTATACGCAACTCTGTGGGACAGCGATGGGTGCAAAATTTGCACCCGCATACACCTACATCTTTATGGGACATGTGGAAGGATTCTGACTGTGGAGTTTAAAGTTCACTAAATATACACCTCATATTATATTTTAGGATCGCTGTATAGACAACATCTTCTCCATATGGCAAAGTGGCATAGCAACACTGAAACCCTTCCTCAATCAGCTAGACAACAATATGTGGAACATCAAAACAACCCACAAAGTCTCCACTACAGCAATAGAATTTCTGAATCTTACAATATATATTAAAGACAATGAATTTCATAGATGTCTATACAGGATACAGCTGCCTTCTCTATACTGCATGCAGACAGTTGTCATCCCAGCCACAATGTGCATAATATTCCAAAAGGTGAACTACTATTCCCAAAAAACAAAACTTCAGTGAGGAAGATGCAATCCTAACAAAAAGAATTGAAATGATCTCATGATTGTGGATGTCGTTCTGACCACCTTAAGAAAGCCATGAAGGAGATCAACAAAATAAGACATAGTGAAACCCTCAAACTAAAACTAAAACCTGCATCTATGGATGCACTCTGGTTCACCACAGACTATAATAATGGCCAGCAGCACATAAGGAATATTCTACAACAACTTTGACACCTTCTAACACAAAATCCAAGCATATCGAACTGTATCATACCTGTTAGACCTATTAGCCTTAGGGTGGTCATCCCCCAACTTTTTGCCTGCCTCCCTCCATTTTCTGACCCTATGTTTGCTGGTTTTAGGACTCACACTTTATCACTTCTGACCAGTGCTAAAGTGCATGTGCTCTCTCCCTTAAACATGGTAACATTGGGTCCTGCCCAATTGGCATATTTAATATACCTGTGAGTCCCGAGTAAAATGTACTAGAGTTGATCAGGGCCTGTACATTAAATCGTGGTACCCCCATAAGTAGCCCCTTTAACCATGTTTCAGACCTTCTATTGCAAGGCTTATATGTGCAAGTTCACTGCCACTTCGACTTGGCATTTAAAACTACTTGCCAAGCCTTAACCCCCCCCCCATTTTATGACATAGAAGCCACCCCTAAGATAGGCCCTAGGTGACCAATAGGGCAGGGTGCTATGTAAGAAAAAGAAGGACATGTACTTATGTGTTTTACATGTCCTCATAGTGAAAAACATGCAAGTTCATTTTTCACTACAGTGAGGCCTGCTCCTCTCATAGACCAGCATTAGAATTGCCCTTGTGTACTTTTTGATCTGAAAGGAGTAGCCCTGTCATGTTTAGTATGGCTAGAACGGTAATAGAAAACCCTGCTTACTGGTAAAGTTGGATTTAATATTACTATTTTAGAAATTACATTTTTAGAAAGTGGTGATTTTTCTGCACTTATTGCATTCTGTGCCTTACAGCCTGTCTCCAATCCACGTCTGGGATGTGCTGGTTAGCAGCTCCCCTTGTGCATTCCACCCAGACAGTCATAAACACTCAGCCATGTCTGCATTCATCTACATACTGAATGGGTCTGCCTGGGCAGGAAGCAGAGAGGGGCTCTCACACTTCAAAGGCCTGTAGCCTGACCCCACACAAAGGACTGATACCCCCCCACCGGGATCCTGGCAGGCAGGACTGGGTTGAAAGGGGGCCTTGTGTACTTCAAAAGCACCCTTTGATGTTTCCCCCACTTCAAAGGCATTTATGGCTGTATATATATACTAGGTCTGTCACCCTCCAAAATCAGGCACTTATGGATCAACCACCAGACTCTTTCAGAGGAACTACCTGGCTGCCCAAAGGACTCATCTGGACTGTTTTGCCTGAGGGACTGCTGTCCTGCTCATTGCCCTGCAGCCTGCTGGTCCCTCACTCTGCTGGAAGGCCTCTGCCTTCCCCATAAGTGCTCCGCAAGGGCGCGGATGGAACTCGCCTCCTGTTCTGAAGTCTCAGGGTTACAAAGACTTCAGCAAAGAGAAGAAAATCCCTGTGTGTTGGAAAATCGATGCAACACCAGAAGAAATCAACACAGCACCTGCTCCTTTTTACCAGTGCAGCAATGATTTTCAATGCATCGTCCCTGGACATCAAAATATTCCCACTTTGCAGTGGGGAACCAAGGCTGCGCTCCTGGAAATCGACACTTCAATTCAGAATTTAATTTTTTGACAAAAGAGCAACAATATTCACAATTGCAGACAGGCCACCAGGCTTTCACATATCCCACACCTGTAATATTTGTAAACTGGTACTCAACAAACTACAGAATCTTACTATACAGACTGGACTGAAAACTCAAATCAAACTTGAATAGCCTGCAGCAGCAAATATTCACTGTATACATTATTCTCGGTCCTTGTAATTTACTATATATTGACAGCACTGTGAGACCTCTTCGCACCAGGATTCAGGAGCACTATTGAAGTATCCATCAATTTGAAATCGAAATCCTCTAACCGAGCACTTTCATACCATCGACCCTCATAACAAATAATTTTCCTTCGCAGGAGTGGAGATCATCAAGAAAAGATCTAGAGGCAGAAAAAGGGAACAGAGGCTCCATAAAAAAGAACAAGAACTTAAACTGTCAACAGAGGATTAAGTAAAGATGCCAAAATGAACTATTAGCTTTTTGATGACTTAACCAGCTATCATGTGATTTAATGCTTCAGTTCTCTCCATATTGTAAATAAGTACAATTTGTCTATCTAGACTGGACCGGAGGTTGTAAAACACATTACTCCCCTCTTTTTCTTAATAACTCAGGCCATCCATACTGTGCCTCTTCGATGACTTTGTCTGGAACTATATGACACTTTGGCCATCCATTTACTGCATAGAATATCATATATGTTCATCCTTGCTAAGACCCCATGCACACAATATTGGTTATATAAATACTATAAATTCAGATGATCCATACTGTCTCCCATCTTTTTTTTCCTTTTCTTTCTTTTTTCTTTTTTTTCTGACTTAATATGCAAATATCAGTGCACAAACTAACCTTTTGACATAGTAACAATTTCAAGATATGATATTGTATAAGTTCCTGACTGTTTCAATTGTAATGTTTCAGGTTTTCACTAGATATGTATCTTTTATTTTACTAATCATGTCTCTTTGGGATGACACTGTCACCATTTTCACTTGGTGTCCATAAACCTGAAATTTATTTCACACTGACAAAGACACCACACCAAAACAGCACCCTTTTTTATCTCGGAATACGATCCAACTCATTCCACTACTTCCGGGTTAACTATTTATGTTCATAAGAATGTGTACAATGACCAAACATTAGAACGCAATTGATATTTTTTATACCACAGAGACACTGGCCACTATCCTGTGGAGACCATCGGGCGCAATGTCGCACAAACCACCAACACTCAAAAATGGGGTTAAAAGGCTGCTTTAATGGAACATGTCTGGGTAATAGAACCTTGGCATTTGGCCTTACAAAACTATACAAGCCTTACTAATACATAAAACATCCTAAACCTCCCACCCTCTACAAACTTAACCCTCATCAATGGCCCCTTTCCATCCCCCCCTTGCCCCGAGCCAACCATTACTCATCTGTCCTGCTGTCCCCCTTCTATATTATTCCCTTGCCTTTTCCTCCCTTTTCCTCCTTGTCAAAAACTCCCCAGCATCTCAACTTGTGCAACCATACCCTTTCCTCCCCCAAAGCGTATCTGTAAAGACCCCGCCACACAGGAAAACCCGGCAGGTGTTTTCTTGCCCCACCCAATGTTACCTAACCTCAATGATGGTCCCATAACCTCTCCTCCAATAACTTAGCTATCTTCATCCTCAACTCCAACAAAGAAAACTAATTTCCCAAAAACGATAAATGTACTCCGTCCTGTCTATTCAAATGTGGATCACTATGTACAATATCACTGTGATGCAAAACCGAAAATCCTTCCGCCAAACAAAAACCACGCATTTCCCTATTAACTTTCTTACTCTGCTTCACAATACCTTTGAAAGAATACGCTCCTCTCCACACTCTTCTAGGCACCATTTCAGTCCACACTATGTGCGTCTCTGCCCACTTACGCTTATTGCTCATCGAATCCATCTTCATGGCCTTCAAAAGTCCTATTCCTGATAAAGCAACCAAGTCGTTCTCCCCCAAATTTGGCACCAGCAAATCTGGACAAAACCCATGTGACAAACGTTTTGAAAGGACAAACAGTAATTCCCCCCACCTCATACCACTTTTTCCGAACCATGACACCCTAATTCTGGCCCCATCCAAGCCCAACTGTCTTCCAAAATGCCTTGCTGAAGCCTGCTTCTCTGCCCACCTCACGAACGAGTGCCCCACTATCCAAACAGAACACGTTGCTCCGTGGGGGCCAGCTGCACAACCTGGAACAAAAACAACAGAAAGAAACATTACCTACCAAACAAAAACATGTTTGTCAATCAATGGTCCTCAAACAGACTCAGCCTCACATAACGCCTAAAACACTGTGACTTCCAATGACCCAGTTCCATTATTGCACTGTCTGAAAACCCATGCTGCAGAGCCTCAGTGGCAGCCCTAATTCTAAAAAAATGAGCCCCATATAAGCTTGGATCCAAAGCCAAATTGTTTAAACACATCTTCAAAACTGACAGCAACTGATGAGATCTTAAACAAGAACCATCTTCATGTATAAATAATAGCCGAGAACTCGGTGGCAGCTTACCTGCAAACAACCGCCAACAAAAAACTGGCCCTTCAGGAAATTGCGACCCTCTCAATACCGCCTCCCCATCCATCCCCAGTTGATCCGTTTGGAAGCCCTTAACCACACATACACTAAGTCCTGCCTTTCTTTAACCTCAGAGCATAAAATACCCTCCTTACCTCTTAAACCCAGTAACTCAGAAACTCTAAAGGCACCATGGAAAAGCCACAACATGCATAATGGCAATAACTGAACCTCCCATTGTGAAAAACAGACTTCCTTCAAGACTAACATAATGGGGGTCATTACAACATTGGTGGTAAAAGCCGGTTACCGCCGTGCAGAAGACAGCCAACACACCGCCGCGGCCGCGGAATTCCGCCACAGCTATTACGACCCACATCTCGAAATCCGACAAAATTCAGACACCCACACAAGTACGCCACACCAAAGGTCAGTGATAAACTGGCGAAAACAAAACCGACACCTTCACGCAAACAGAAATACACCCATGCTATCACGACCAATGAATCCACGTGGCGGTCTTTCAACCGCGGTATTCCATTAGCGGTACACACCGCCGCGGTCAAAATACACACACATCTACAGAACACCACCACATTGGACAATTTAAGATACACACACCTGATACACATACACACACCACTGCCACACACCCAAAACAATATAAAACACACACCCACATCACCCACAAACCCCTATGACCACCATTACAGAGAGAATGGGGGACGGAGGCACAGGAACACAGGGGAACTGGGAGGGCTGCTGTGCGACAGGGGGCGGACAGGCCAAGGGAACCCACTGTCCACGAGGCCCTCTCTTCCATCATGGGAGCATACCACCACACCCAGGAGACAATGGCAACGGTCCTGGCCAAGGTTCAGGAGACCCAGCGAATGCAGGAGGAACAGTATTTGGGCTTCAGGGAGGAACTCAGAACCATCAGCTCCGCCCTGGGCACCATCGTAGGGGTGCTGAAGGAAATACTTAACACCAGGAGGGACACTGTGGCACTCCAAGAGGCCCCTGACACTAGCATGGACGATGAACTGCCCACCACCTCCGCCGGCGCTAGTGGACAGAAGGCACCACCACAGGACCACCACACCAGCACCCCACCCCCTGCAGAGGGAGAACCATCCCACAAGCGGTCCCTGAGATCCAGGAACAAGACAGAGCACAATGCCAAGACCCCCGCCAAGAAATGAGACCACCCTGATTGTCATCCTACTGTCCCACTTTGTAACCCTGTCCATATTGGAACTGCCCAGCTCCACTTCCTATGCCCATATGGGCAATGTACCTGTGAGACTAATAGACTGGACTCTGCCATGGACATTCCTCCACCATCACCCCTCACCATTTTACAACACCCTCCAATATTTAGCACTTCAATAAACACCCTTGAAGCACAAAACAATCTAGAGTCAGTCTGTGATTTCGAAAATGTGTATTAGCAATGACAGTGACAAAATGCGTTTTCAAATGTAATGTCAACATACCTTTGTAACACATCTCAAGTCCATGAGGAATCTAAGCAGATGACACACGTTGGAAACCACACCTGTGAAACCGTAAGGGAAATGTACAACTCAGTGACCATATACTGGTTGAAATCGACAGACAGGGTAGAGGTAGAAGTGTGAGAGTACTTGTAGTAGGCAGGAATGTTTTCTCACCTGTGTGTCACTGGAAATATTGCTCGATAACTGAGTCCCTGTTATCAATGCCTTCTTCCTCTGATTCCTCCTCATCACTGTCCACAGGCTCCACAGCTGCCACAACACCATCATCTGGACCATCATCCTGCAGAAAAGGCACCTGTTGTCGCAAAGCCAAGTTGTGAAGCATACACCAGGCCACGATGATCTGGCACACCTTCTTTGGTGAGTAGAATAGGGAACCACCTGTCATATGGAGGCACCTGAACCTGGCCTTCAGGAGGCCGAAGGTGCGTTCGATCACCCTCCTAGTCTGCCCATGGCCCTCAATGTAGCGTTCCTCTGCCCTGGTCCTGGGATTCCTCACTGGGGTCAGTAGCCATGACAGGTTGGGGTAACCAGAGTCCCGTATTAGCCACACCCGGTGCCTCTGGAGTTGACCCATCACATAAGGGATGCTGCTATTCCGCAGGATGTAGGCGTCATGCACAGAGCCAGGGAACATAGCATTTACCTGGGAGATGTACTGGTCTGCCAAATATACCATCTGTACATTCATGGAATGATAAATCTTCTGGTTCCTGTACACCTGTTCACTCCTGTGGGGGAGGGACCAAAGCTACATGGGTCCCATCAATGGCACCTATGATGTTGGGGATATGTCCAAGGGCATAGAAGTCACCTTTAACTGTAGGCAAATGCTCCACCTGAGGGAAAACGATGTAGCTCCGCATGTGTTTCAGCAGGGCAGACAACACTCTGGACAACACGTTTGAAAGCATAGGCTGGGACATCCCTGATGCCATGGCCACTGTTGTTTGAAATGACCCACTTGCAAGGAAATGGAGCACTGATAGCACCTGCACTTGAGGGGGGATCCCTGTGGGATGGCGGATTGCTGACATCAGGTCAGACTCCAACTGGGCACAGTTCCTGGATTGTGGCATGGTCAAACCTGGAGCTGATGATCAAACTTCTTTCCTCCATTGTCGACAGGTCCACTAGCGGTCGGTGCACCGGAGGATTCCGCCATCTCCTCTCATGTCCCAGCGGACGGTGCCTAGGAAGGGCAACAGCAACCACAGAGTCAAACAACTCAGAGGTATGTACCCACAGTCTACACAGAACACCATTCATACACAAAATGTGGCCTGTATTTGTGTTGTGAGACAAGGCCTAGGTCTGTGTGACGCAGTTGGTAATTAGGCCATGTGGGCCCCTGAAATGGTGGCTGCCTGACCTCTAAAGTGGGACAATGGGATGTGAGGTAACTGCGCTGGCGTTGTACACCGTCGCGGTAGGCGGACGAAGCCCGCGGCTCAATGCTGCATTGGTTAACATTGGACCCTATGGGTCCCAGGAGCCAATGACGATGACGTGACCGCCGCGGACGTGACCGCCATTTTCTCTCTGTTCAATCACTCGATACCTGATCTTCGTCAGGAGAGGACCTACACTGCAAGTGCTGCTGTGACCTCGGTCTGGAAGAGACAATGGCGCGTGGGTCTGGGGAAAGGGCCCCTGCCTTCACTGCAGAGGAGTTGGAGAAGCTCGTGGACGGGGTCCTCCCCCAGTACATGCTACTCTACGGTCCTCCAGAGCAACAGGTAAGTACACAGGGAGCACGTTGTATGGGCTATGCCTGTGTGGAGAGGGCTGGTTGTAAGAATGAAGGGGGAACAGTTCTGCGTGCATGAAGGACTGTGAATGCATGTGCCACATGGCAAGGGTAGGGATGTGGGCCACTCACTTAGACGGTGCAGTTGGTAATGACTTCTCTTCTTCCCCTGTACATGTCATGTAGGTCAGCGCCCACCAGAAGAAGGATATTTTGCGTGCCATCGCCAAGGATGTCCGGACCCTGGGGGTCCCCCACAGATGGAGCACCCACTGGCGGAAAAGATGGGAGGACATTCGCCGCTGGAGCAAGAAGACGGCGGAGGCTCAGCTGGCGATGGCCTCCCAACGTGGGAGGGGTGCCCGTCGAACCATGACCCCCATCCGGATCCTGGCGGTGGCCTACCCTGAGCTGAATGGGCACTTGAGGGTATCACAGCAGACACAAGGGGGTGAGTACAACATCATTCAGCGGACTTTGCACGCAGTTAAGGTGTCTGGGTGGGGGAGGAGGGCTGTGGGTTTCCCTAGGCCAGGGCGTGTTCCGTAGGCTAGGCCCCTCCGTAATGCAGGCCATTTGGCACCCCACCCCAACTCTGTAGAGTGCCAAGTACAGGAATTCATGCCCCTGTGTCATCTATGTGTGCAGATGTCGTCCATAGCCATGTAGGCCATATCCCAGGAATTGCATCTGTAGTGCCCAACAGCGCGACGTAGTGCAGGGGGCTGCTGTTTCTGTATTGTCTGCCAACGGTAGTGGTAAGCCATGCACTCAACCTGTCTTTCTTCTGTCCCCCCCCCTTTTTGTGGTCTCCCTGTTCTTGTGTGCATCAGCATCATCAGGTGGAGGTACAGTGGCACCGGAGCACGAGGGAGCTGCATCCCACACGGCCATGGAGGGCCACACCACAGACTCAGAATACACCAGTGGGACAGAGGGCGAGGGGAGCACCACGGCGGTCACAGGATCTGCAACCAGCAACACGGACTCGCCCTCCGATGGGAGCTCCCTTGTGGTGGCGGCAATATCTGTGCCCCCCACTTCTACAGGTACAGCCGCCACCCCCCCTACCAGCACCGCCCTCCCAGCAGTCCCTCCATCATCATGGGCTCCATGCCCACTGATGTGTCCTGGGGAGTGCAGAGCCACAGTCTCTCAAGTTTCTGCAGTGGGTGGGTTGCCCACTGTACCATCCTGGGAGTGCAAAGCCACAGTCTCTCAAGTCTCTCAAGTGGGTGGGTTGCCCACTGTACCATCCTGGGGAGTGCAGAGCCACAGTCTCTAAAGTCTCTGCAGTGTGTGGGTTGCCTACTGTACCATCTTGGGGAGTGCAAAGCCACAGTCTCTCAAGTCTCTCAAGTGGGTGGGTTGCCCATTGTACCATCCTGGGGAGTGCAAAGCCACAGACTCTCAAGTCTCTGCAGTGGGTGGGTTGCCCACTGTACCATCCTGGGGAGTGCAAAGCCACAGTCTCTCAAGTCTCTGCAGTGGGTGGGTTGCCCACTGTACCATCCTGGGGAGTGCAAAGCCACAGTCTCTCAAGTCTCTCAAGTGGGTGGGTTGCCCACTGTAGCATCCTGGGTAGTGCAGAGCCACAGTCTCTAAAGTCTCTGCAGTGTGTGGGTTGCCTACTGTACCATCCTGGGGAGTGCAAAGCCACAGTCTCTCAAGTCTCTCAAGTGGGTGGGTTGCCCACTGTACCATCCTGGGGATTGCCGAGCCACAGTCTCTCAAGTCTCTGCAGTGGGTGTGTTGCCCACTGTACCATCCTGGGGAGTGCAAAGCCACAGTCTCTCAAGTCTCTGCAGTGGGTGGGTTGCCCACTGTACCATCCTGGGGAGTGCAGAGCCACAGTCTCTCAAGTCTCTGCAGTAGGTGGGTTGCCCACTGTACCATCCTGGGGAGTGCAGAGCCACAGTATCTCAAGTCTCTGCAGTGGGTGTGTTGCCCACTGTACCATCCTGGGGACTGCAGAGCCACAGTCTCTCAAGTCCCTGCAGTGGGTGTTTTGCCCACTGTACCATCCTGGGGAGTGCAGAGCCCCAGTCTCTCAAGTCTCTGCAGTGGGTGGGTTGCCCACTGTACCATCCTGGGGAGTGCAAAGCCCCGGTCTCTCAAGTCTCTCAAGTGGGTGGGTTGCCCACTGTACCATCCTGGGGAGTGCAAAGCCACGGTCTCTCAAGTGGGTGGGTTGCCCACTGTACCATCCTGGGGAGTGCAGAGCCACAGTCTCTCAAGTCTCTGCAGTGGGTGGGTTGCCCACTGTTCCATCCTGGGGAGTGCAGAGCCACAGTCTCTCAAGTGGATGCAAGTCTCCACTGGTTCTGGAGGGGGCTTTGTGCCCAGAGTGCTTCATCCTGCCAAGGACAGACGAAGTTGATGCAATTCTCCACTGGTTGTGGAGGGGGACTGGTGCCCAGAGTGCTTCATCCTGCCAAGGACAGATGGAGTGGATGCAAGTCTCCACTGGTTCTGGAGGGGGACTGGTGCCCAGGGTGCAGCACACCCCCCGTACCGGTCCCAGTTGCGTCACTGCCCCTGCCGCAAATGGGCTAGCAGTGCATTCCATGGCGGTCTTTGCCCTGTTCAGCGGTCCCTGGCCTGTTCAGCGGTGCTTGTGTTGCCAGTGTCAGACCTGTTCAGCGGTGCATTCCATGGCGGGCTTTGCCCTGTTCAGTGGTCCCTAGCCTGTTCAGCGGTGCTTGCCAAGGTGGTCCTTCATTGCCCAGCAGGGCTGTGGCTGGCGGTCCTTCATGGGTCAGCTGGGCTGTGGATTGCGGGGCCCTCCTGGCCAGCTGGGCTGTGGCTGGCGGTGGCCTCCTGGGCAGTAACGATGGGGCTGGCCTCCTGGGCAGTGACTCTGGCGGTGGCCTCCTGGGCAGTGACGATGGGGCTGGCCTCCTGGGCAGTAACTCTGGCGGTGGCCTCCTGGCCAGTGACAATGGGGCTGACCTCCTGGGCAGTGACTCTGGCGGTGGCCTCCTGGCCAGTGACGATGGGGCTGGCGGTGGCCTCCTGGGCAGCGGGGATGATGGTGGTCCTCTCCACTGTGCTGCTCCTCCCAGACTTTGGAGATTTCTTCTGCCCCTTCCCCACCTTGTGAGGAGTCACAGCTGAGTCGACACTCCCCACGGGCCCTTGTGAGCGGCTTTGCTGGCTGGAGTCTTCCCCCTATCCTGCTGGGCACTGTCCAACTTCTGGTGCTTCACAGGTGGGGGACTGGCTGTGCTGTGGCTCCGTGCCACACTGGCTGTCCTGGTGGCCGGTGCACTCCACATACCTGTAACAACAGGCACCACTGGTCCCGGTGGTTTTTTGGCTGAGGTGCTAGTACGGGACCTATGAGTTGGACTGGGGGGTGGGGGAAATAGGTTAAGGGGGGCCAGGAAAAGATTTTGGGAGACACTGCGATGGGTAGATGGAGGGGGTTTGGGAGTGGAGGAAGAGGTGGTGGTTGTAGGAGGTGTAA
The DNA here is from genome assembly GCF_031143425.1 of Pleurodeles waltl. Taxonomy (NCBI): domain Eukaryota; kingdom Metazoa; phylum Chordata; class Amphibia; order Caudata; family Salamandridae; genus Pleurodeles; species Pleurodeles waltl. Next base: position 705,313,227 of record NC_090449.1, on the reverse strand, counting down.
CTTTTGTGGATTTGGGTGCAGGTGCATGGGCTGGAGGCTGTCGTGAGGTGGATGGCTGTTGGATGGATGTGTTCCTGCGTTTGTGTATCTTTGGAGGGGGCATCCCAGACACACTGGGAGAGGACACAGGGGACGTGTAAATGGGAGTGGGGGTGGTGAGTGCACGTGAGTGGGGTGTGGTGGTGGGTGTGCTGGTGCGGGACGTAGTGGCTGTAGTGGTAGTGCATGCAGGTGTGAGTGTAGACAAGACTGGGAGGGAGGAGGAAGATGAGGAGGAGGGGGACACAGTGGAGGCAGTGGATGTTGGTGTGTCTGTATGTGTGTGATGCTTGCGTGAGTGCCTGTGGGATGTGTGGTGCTTATGTTTGCCTGAGCTTCCCTTGTGTGTTGACGTGTGTGCATGCTGGTCTGTAGGTGTGCTTGGGATAGGCTGAGGTACAGGGGATTGGGTCGGGTGGAGGAAGTTGGAGGGGGGAGGCTAGACACAGGGAAAATGGCTGCCATCAGTGCTGAGGCCAGAGTTTGCAGGGTTCGATGAAGGGCAGCCTGACCAGAATGAATGCCCTCCAGGAATGCATTTGTTTGTTGCAATTCCCTTTCTACACCCTGGATGGCATTCAAAATGGTAGACTGCCCAACAGTGAGGTACCTGAGGAGGTCAATGGCCTCCTCACTGAGGGCAGCAGAGGTGACAGGGGCAGGGGCTGAGGTGCCTGGGGCGAAGGTGATGCCCACCCTCCTGGGTGAGCGGGCACGGGGCGAAGGCTGAGGGGCTGCTGGGAGGGCGGTGCTGGTGGGGGGGTGGCGGCTGTACCTGTAGAAGTGGGGGCACAGATTTTGCCGCCACCACAAGGGAGCTCCCATCGGAGGATGAGTTCGTGTCGCTGGTTGCAGATCCTGTGACCGCCGTGGTGCTCCCCTCGCCCTCCATCCCACTGGTGTATTCTGAGTCCGTGGTGTGGCCCTCCATGGCCATGTGGGATGCAGCTCCCTCGTGCTCCGGTGCCACTGTACCTCTGCCTGATGATGCTGATGCACACAAGAACAGGGAGACCACAAAAAGGGGGGGGGACGACAGAAGAAAGACAGGTTGAGTACATGGCTAACCGCTACTGTTGGCGGACAATACAGACACAGCAGCCCCCTGCACTACGTAGCACTGTTGGGCTCTACAGATGCAATTCCTGGGATATGGCCTGCATGGCTATGGTCGACATCTGCACACATAGATGACACAGGGGCATGAATAACTGTACTTGCCACTCTATAGAGATGGGGTGGGGTGCCACATGGCCTGCATTACGGAGGGGCCTAGCCTACGGAACTCGCCCTGGCCTAGGGAAACTCACAGCCCTCCTCCCCCACCCAGACACATTCACTGCGCGCAAAGTCTTCTGAATGATGTTTTACTCACTCCCTTGTGTCTGCTGTGATGCCCTCAAGCACCCATCCAACTCAGGGTAGGCCACCGCCAGGATCCGGAACATCAGAGGGGTCATGGTTCGACGGGCACCCCTCCCACGTTGGGAGGCCATCCCCAGCTGAGCCTCCGCCGTCTTCTTGCTCCAGAGGCGAATGTCCTCCCATCTTTTACGGCAGTGGGTGCTCCGTTTGAGGTGGAGCCCAGGGTCCGGACGTCCTTGGCGATGGCACGCCAAATATCCTTCTTCTGGTGGGCTCTGACCTACATGACATGTACAGGGGAATAAGAGAAGTCAGTAACAGCTGCACCGTCTAAGTGAGTGGCCCACATCCCTACCCTTGCCATGTGGGACATGCATTCACAGTCCTTCATGTACGCAGAACTGTGCCCCCTTCATTCTTACAACCAGCCCTCTCCACACAGGCATAGCCCATTCAACGTGCTCCCTGTGTACTTACCTGTTGGTTTGGAGGACCGTAGAGTAGCGTGCACTGGGGGAGGACCCCGTCCACGAGCTTCTCCAACTCCTCTACATTGAAGGCAGGGGCCCTTTCCCCAGACGCACGAGCCATTGTCTCTTCCAGACCGAGGTCACAGCAGCACTTGCAGTATAGGTCCTCTCCTGTCGAAGATCAGGTATCGAGTGATTGAACAGATAGAAAATGGCGGTCAAGTGCGCGGCGGTCACGTCCGCGGCGGTGCGTACCATCACCGCCGTCGTACATCGTCATTGGCTCCTGGGACCCTTAGGGTCCAATGTTAACCAATGCAGCTTTGCGCCGCGGTCTTTGACCACCTACCTCGACGGTGTACAACGCCAGCGCAGTTACCGCACATCCCATTGTCCCACTTTAGAGGTCAGGCAGCTGCCATTTCAGGGGCCCACATGGCATTATTACCAACAGCATCACACAGACCTAGGCCTTGTCGCACAACCCAAATACAGGCCAGATTTTGTGTATGAATGGTGTTCTGTGTAGACTGTGGGTACATACCTCTGAGTTGTTAGACTCTGTGGTTGCTGTTGTCATTCCTAGGCACCGTCCGCTTGGACATGTGAGGAGATGGCGGAATCCTCCAGTGTACTGACCACTGGTGGACCTGTCAACAATGGAGGAAATACATTTGATCATCACGTACAGGTTTGACCGTGCCACAATCCAGGAACTGTGTGCCTAGTTGGAGCCTGACCTGATGTCAGTAATCCGCCATCCCACAGGGATCCCCCCACAAGTGCAGGTGCTATCAGTGCTCCATCTCCTTGCAAGTGGGTAATTTCAAACAACAGTGGCCATGACATCAGGGATGTCCCAGCCTATGTTTTCCAACGTGTTGTCCAGAGTGTTGTCTGCCCTGCTGAAACACATGCGGAGCTACATCGTTTTCCCTCAGGTGGAGCATTTGCCTACAGTTAAAGGTGACTTCTATGCCCTTGGACCTATCCCCAACATCATAGGTGCCATTGATGGCACCCATGTAGCTCTGGTCCCCCCCCACAGGAGTGAACAGGTGTACAGGAACTGGAAGAGTTATCATTCCATGAATGTACGGATGGTATGTTTTGCAGACCAGTACATCTCCCAGGTAAATGCTATGTTCCCTGGCTCTGTGCATGACGCCTACATCCTGCGGAATAGCAGCATCCCTTATGTGATGGGTCAACTCCAGAGGCACCGGGTTTGGCTATTAGGGGACTCTGGTTACCCCAACCTGTCATGGCTACTGACCCCAGTGAGGAATCACAGGACCAGGGCAGAGGAACGCTACAATGAGGCCCAAGGGCGGACTAGGAGGGTGATCGAACGCACCTTCGGCCTCCTGAAGGCCAGGTTCAGGTGCCTGCATGTGACAGGTGGATCCCTATTCTACTCACCAAAGAAGGTGTGCCAGATTATCGTGGCCTGCTGTATGCTTCACAACTTGGCTTTGCGACGCCAGGTGCCTTTTCTGCAGGAGGATGGTCCAGATGATGGTGTTGTGGAAGCAGTGGAGCCTGTGGACAGTGATGAGGAGGAATCAGAGGAAGAAGACATTGACAACAGGGACTCAGTTATCCAGCAATATTTCCAGGGACACACAGGTGAGAACACATTCCTGCCTACTACAAGTACTTTCACACTTCTACCTCTATCCTGTCTGTTGATTTCAACCAGTATATGGTAACTGAGTTGTACATTTCCCTTACGGTTTCACAGGTGTGGTTTCCAACGTGTGTCATCTGCTTAGATTCCTCATGGACTTGAGATGTGTGACATAGGTATGTTGACATTACATTTGAAAACGCATTTTGTCACTGTCATTGCTAATACACATTTTCGAAATTACAGACTGACTCCAGATTGTTTTGTGCTTCAAGGGTGTTTATTGAAGTGCTAAATATTGGAGGGTGTTGTAACATGGTGAGGGGTGATGGTGGAGGAATGTCCATGGCAGAGTCCTGTCTATTAGTCTCACAGGTTCATTGCCCATATGGGCATAGGAAGTGGAGCTGGGGTGGTTTCAATATGGACAGGGTGACAAATTGGGACAGTGGGATGACAATCAGGGTGGTCTCATTTCTTGGCGGGGGTCTTGGCATCGTGCTCTGTCTTGTTCCTGGATCTCAGGGACCGCTTGTGGGGTGGTTCTCCGTCTGCAGGTGGTGGGGTGCTGGTGTGGTGGTCCTGTGGTGGTGCCTCCTGTCCACTAGCGCTGGCGGAGGTGGTGGGCAGTTCATCGTCCATGCTAGTATCAGGTGCCCCTTGTAGTGCTACAGTGTCCCTCCTGGTGTTGAGTATTTCCTTCAGCACCCTTACGATGGTGCCCGTGGCGGAGCTGATGGTTCTGAGTTCCTCCCTGAAGCCCAAATACTGTTCCTCCTGCATTCGCTGGGTCTACTGAAACTTGGCCAGACCGTTGCCATCGTCTCCTGGGAGTGGTGGTATGCTCCCATGATGGAGGAGAGGGGGTTCCCTAGGCCTGTCCGCCCCCTGTCGCACAGCATCCCTCCCAATTCCCTTGTGTTCCTGGGCCTCCGTCCCCTGGACCGTGTGCCCACTACCACTGCCCCCTGGTCCCTGTTGTTGTTGGGGTGGTGGGTTATCCTGGGTTCCCTGTAGTGGTGGACACACAGCTGATTGACGTGTCCTGGGGACTGAGGTATGGACCCGCTGGGTGGGTGCTGTGCTGGTGTTACCAGAGGGTGGAAGCTCTGTGGTGGCCTGTGACTGGGTGTGGGGAACCGACTGTCCAGAGGCCCACAATGGTCCGGGCTGGTCATCTGGATCCAGTTGGACAGAGCTGCTGTCATCACTGTGGGCCTCTTCTGTGGGTGGGGTGGAGATGTCTGGACCCTCCTGTCTGGTGACGTTGAGTAGGGGTCCTTCATGGGTGTAAAAGCATGATTATTGCATCTGTGTGTGTCATGGTGTGCAAAGGGTGGGTGACCGTGTACCCCAGTGTTAGCATTCCTGTGTGGGGGCTTGTGTGATGATGGTTGAGGTTGGTGTTATGGGTATGTGCAGTGGGCATGCTTCAGTGATGGTGTCCATGCTTTGTTGTGTCATGCAGGGCTTGGTGTTGGGATGGGTGGTTTGTGTTATGAGTACATTTGTGAGGAGTTGGAGTGATAGGGGAGGGGCGAGGATGGGGGTCTGTGATAGCATGGTGGGGGGTATGATAGTTAAGATTTGACTTACCAGAGTCCATTCCTCCACCGACCCCTGCGAGGCCCTCAGGATGCAGAATAGCCAAGACCTGCTCCTCCCATGTTGTTAGTTTGTGGGGGAGGAGGTGGGGGGTCCGCCGCCAGTCCGCTGTACCACAATGTGGTGTCTTGAGACCACGGAACGCACCTTCCACCTCGTTTCTTGGGTGCTGTCCCACTGCGTTGACCCTGTCAACTATTCTTCACCATAGCTCCATCTTCCTAGCTATGGAGGTGTGCTGCAACTGTGCTCCAAATAGCTGAGGCTCTACCCGGATGATTTCCTCCACCATGACCCTGAGCTCCTCCTCTGAGAACCTGGGGTGTCTTTGCCGTGCCATGGGGTGGTGTAGGTGATGTGTGGGGTGGTGTATGTGGTGATATGTAGTGGTGTGTGGTGTTTTGTGCGTGGAAGTAGTGTAGGTGATGGTCTGGTCTGCCTGTGGATGCTTGGTAGTAGTTTGTAGTGTCTCTCTCTGGCCTTCTTTCTGTGTTTTTGTCGTAGGGGTTTGTGGGTGATGTTGGTGTGTGTTTTATGTTGTATTGGGTGTGTGGGAGTGGTGTGTGTATGTGTCTCAGGTGTGTGTATTTTGAATTGTCCAATGTGGTAGTGTTTTGTAAATGTGTGTGTATTCTATGCCCGGCGGTGTGTACTGCCAATGGAATACCGCGGTTGAAAGACCGCCGCGTGGATTCGTGGGTCGTGATAGCATGGGTGTATTTCTGTTGGCGTGACGGTGGAGGTTTTGTTTTCGTCAGTTTATCACTGACCTTTGGTGTGGCGGACTTGTGTGGGTGTCTGAATTTTGTCGGATTTTGAGATGTGGGTCATAATAGCTGTGGCGGAATACCGCGGTGGTGTGTTGGCGGTCTTCTGCACGGCAGTAAGTGGCTTTTTACCGCCAATGTTGTAATGACTCCCTTAGTCCCCCCGTGCTCTTCTAACTGCCCCTGATGCTAAAAATTCCAGCCAAGCCTGCTCATAACTTTTTCGTGGAGGGAGCTATAGAATGCTGAATCAGCTCCAACATCCTTAAATTCCCAAATCCCATAAAGTACCTGGAACTGGTGTCTTCAAATGTCTGCTCCTGGTGCAAGACCACAGAATCTCTGCCACTGAAGATGAGATAATGCATCAGCAATATCATTATTGACACCTGGAACATATCTGGCTTTAAACATAATATTACATTGTAAACATTTTAACAAGAATAAACGCAAAAGCCGCAAAACTTTCTCATCCTTAGCCTTCTGACCATTAACCAAGTTCACAACAGTCTGGTTGTCCACGTTCCATATCACATTCCTGTTAGCCAAAGCGTGCCCCCAAATAGACAATGCTACCACTAATGGAAAAAACTCCAAAAAGGCAATGCTATGGTGAGCATCCTTCCAGGCCTTCGGCCATGCTTCCGCAGCCCAATGCCCATCCCAAAAAACACCAAAACCATAAGCACCTGCTGAGTCAGAAATTTGTACTTGCCAAAACCAGTCCACATCATCCACCATCATGGTGACTCCATTGAAATCTCGTAGGAACACAATCCACATTCTCAAGTCCTCCCAGACGCTCTCCCGTAAACGAACATGATGATGAGGCAGAACGGCACCCTTTATAGAAAAACCTAGTCTCCTACAAAAGGCCCTACCAACCCTCACAACCTTCACAACCTTGCAAGCAAAATTTAAATGACCAAGTAAACACTGAACCTGCCTCAATTCCAATTTAGGCTTGCTTACCGCCTCTTCCAGCAAACCAGTCAGCAACTGTACTTTTTCCAAAGGTAAACAAATTTCCATTCTCTGCAAATCTAATTCGATTCCCAAAAAATTCAAACAAGTGGCTGGACCCTCAGTCTTCTCAGGCGCCAAAGGAACACCCAACTCAAACATGACTCTCTGAAAACCACATAGCGCCCCCTCACAGCCAGTAGATCCGGTCGCACCCACAAAGAAGAAATCATCCAAATAATGCGTCACTAATTTATAACCTGTCCTAAACTGAAAATACCACTACAAAAAAGAACTAAACATCTCAAACAGTGAGCAAGAAATGGAACAACCCACAGGCAACATCCTATCCACATAGATGGCCCCTTCAAACTGGATGCCCGGCAAGGAGAAATCTTCTGGATGAACTGGGAGAAGCCTAAACGCAGACTGAATATCCGACTTTGTCATCCTTGCCCCTTTGCCACAACGCTTCACTAAACCAACTGCTTTGTCTATCGAAGCATAATGAACAACTGCATCCTCCGTGGCAATAAAAACATTAATGGAAGCACCCACAGGCCAAGATAAATGGTGGATCAATCGAAATTTGCCCTGCTGCTTCTGAGGCACTACACCTAGTGGGGAAATTGTCAAATCCTCCAAAGGCCAACTATGAAATGGACCAGCAGTTCTACCCAACAAAACTTCTTTTTCAAACTTTTTCCTCACCACCTCTGGATAATCTAAGGCTGATTTCAAATTCCTAGCCCACCTCCGAACTCTCGGCCCTTGATACCACAACCTAAAACAAACTTAAAATCCCCACTCCAGAGCCTTCGCCTCTATTTAATTTGGATAGGCCTGCAACCAGAAACTCAAAACCTCCAGGTTAATAGGAGTAGGGCCCTTTACCCACAACGTGTTGCGTGAAGCTCCTACCCCTGTCGCCACCTCGTCCTTGCGATCCTTGTCCTCCCCAATGCATGCCCCCGAAGCACTGGAAAACTGGATGTCTGCCCCCACAAGTGGAGCAGTCATGCCTAAATTTACACTGTTGCCTCGTACATCCTCCGCTATTAAACGCCCAACATGCCCCATTCTGTGGCAACTGACCTCTTGAAATATTCCCCACCCCAAATTGGGTGGGAAGGCTCTGAAAGGGCTTGTACTACAAAGGTAAACCACTAGATGTATGCACCACCGACACATTCCTCCCTGATCTCAACCACTGCATCCATAATTCATTGTCAATTTCCCCCCATTCTTTTTCGGGATAAATCGCCATGCGGGCTCGAAATTCCTAATCATAACGAAACCACCCAAAACCTCCATAATCCATTTGGGCCCGACGAACAATGTCCATGTATTGTAATAACGCCACGCTCCTATCTAGAAAGCATTCTACATTTATACACTAGCGTATATAAAAAATGCTGAAGTCCAGTTCTCAATCGTAGATGGCACTTTCGGCCTCCTGGCCAACTCCCATTCCTCCTCCTTTGACCCTTCCTTAGCTTGAATCTCCCTATGTAACAATTTAAACACATCGATAAACTCTCCCCTGCAAATCTTATCCTTTAATGATTGAGTGACATGCGCCCCCAAAGGCATTGACACACCCATGTAAGGAAACTTTTTATTCTTTACACTCCCCCCAGCAGAATCCACCTGACTGTCTTTACCTTGATCTTAAGCCAAACGCACTGGTTCTGCTTTATTTGATGACACACTTACCTCTGAGTCACCCACCTTGGAAATCACCACATCATTGCTCGAACTACAAGTCTGCACCCCCATATCCTGCACCCTCGCCTTCCCCCCAGCTGACCCAAGCCCCATCAACCCCCACCCTTTGAAACCTGAATTAAACGTTCTCTCCTCACCTCTAGACAAGTTCCCAGCCGAACCGGATGCACTCCTCTCATCATCTCGACGATCGCTCCAGACTGTCGCTTTCCTCTGACCCTGCAAGACAACAAAACTCCAAGACTTGTTATTCCCTTGCCCACCTAAATCCCTTTGGAGACCCCCAACCAGAACAACTGTCTTGTGGCCCTCATCAAAATCCAAGCATTCCTCAAAACCGATATCTTGCGTCAAACCACTAGCGCTCTGGCTAGTAGAAGGTTCATCATAAGCAATATGTCTTTTCCAAACCTGAGATGACAAAAATGCGTCCCCCGATGTCGGGTGAGCTGCTCCGGGTCTCACCCTCTCTTCTTCTAGGTGTCTTAGGGGTGTAATAACCCCCACCATGTGTCCTGAGGTGAAAGCAGGCCGCCCTTGTCCTGCCTCTGACATATGCTGTTCTTGCCCACTCGAAGCAAGCGCCTTGCCACACCCAGGAACACCATGGTCACAAACAGGGTTCCCAAAATCCTCACCAACCTGCACCCCACCCCAACTATCCCCTAGCTCAGCTTCATCAAAAGCTACACCAGCTACCGTACACTCACACTTATTCATAACCTCCACAAATTGCCCTGTCTGAATAAGTGTCCTATTCTCTACATCCCAATGCTGCACTTTGTGCAACATCGGGCTAACCAGTCTAGGAACCCACTGCACTAATATTTTATTTTCACTCCTCCCTACAGACTCCAACTCACTCATTACCCCTTTTTTGCTAAAATTGCCCAAGGGGTCGTCCCCATCTGAATCTGAAACAATGAGGATCGGCTCTTTCATTCTCCCACAGCAACAACCCTGGGTGTGGCAAGACACCCAAAGAGGCCGTCCACAGCCTGCCCCCTCCATATATACCCCTAAAACAAGGACCCACCCATGCCCTATTCTGCCAATCGGGTGTCGTGAGGTGGATTGTACCACCCACACCCGATATGCCCAAGGGGAGACCGGGCGAGCCCTCGCTTCCACCAACCCCCCATTACAAACTGCATGCAACATAAAGGCATATTTTATTTTTAAGCGCTGACCATTGGGCAATAAATTAATCATCACCCGTCCACCACCCCTCTATTTCAACCAACCCTGTGTTCTAATAGGTTTGTCCCTTTCTTTTCTAACAGTTTTTGGATCACAGGAATTGCTCTGACACCAGGTACGGGTGCTCGTAGTGAGTACTATTGAAAACCTTTATTGCTACCTCACCTTATGTGTATTGGTGGAGGTAGATCTTTTATACTTTAGGTTTTACCTTTTTACCCACCAGCTATCATGCTTACATGCATATGACCGGGATCGTAATTCTAGTGGTACCTCTTATTTCACATATAGATGAAGTTGCATGCTCATGGTGTCACAAGGGGATAGTAAAACCTTAACAAGTAAGGGCATCTTGGGAGGGACTACATCCTTGGACAACCTCAAGATAACCAAGTCTTTCTGAATCTTTCGTTCTCTTCTTTTTTCCATATACTAACTCACAATACTGTTGCCAAGCACAGAAGCTTTTTATAGTTGCCCACTTTGCATCTGGGTGCACCAGCCAGAAGAGTTTTGTACCAAACCAAGGGGCATATTTAAGAAAAGTGGCGCTGCACTTAGTGCACCACCACTTTTCTTGCTCCCCTTAGTGCCCCCCTACCACCAACATGTGTATACCGTATTCAAAATATGGTGCAAGGTAGGGGGCCATAGCATAATTTCTTATGATGCTGTTGCTGTACTCTGCAGGAGTAGGAGCAAAATATTGGTTCTACTCATGCAGAGTACATTGGGTCCCATTGTAATCAATGGCATGCCCCCGTTTAACTCCTGCTCTGAGCAGGCGTTAAAAGTGCTGAAAAAAATGACACAAGTTAATCTCTTAGATTTCCTTGCACCATTTTTTTTGGCCCCCTAACTGGGGAATGCCCCTTTTTTATACATTATGCCTGTGCAGGAATACTGTAGGGCAAAGGGTTACAAAGTGGTGCAATGCATGCATTGTGCCACTTTGTAAATATTTTTCAATGTTTTTGGCTTTCTAACACCACATTATTGTATTGTATTGTATTGTAATCGTATTTATATAGTGCTTACTACCCCTGAGGAGGCGTTGAAGTGCTTTTCGATGAGTAGCACGCTACTCTGGAACCCAACAAGAATTAGTGACAATTTTAGTATTATTATGAGTTAATTTGAGCTGCGGATATGAGAGTTTGTTAGTTAGATTGACTGGAGTAATGGAGGGGTGGAGGAGGAAAGAAATCCAGAAGTGTTAATTGGGAGTATATGCTTCATTTACTCAAACCAAAGGCTTAGGATGAGTAAAGGGGAGTGGAGGAGGGAAGAGTATTTGGAAGGGTTAGGTAGAGCATAGTAGCAGGGTGAGATAAATGTGGGAGAATTTAGTATGGTTGTGTGGGAGGTCACAGTAGTAGAGTGAGGTTTGGTGAGTTAGATGTGGAAGCAGAGGGAAGAGCTTAGGCAGTGTTATTTAGGAGATGGAAGTAGTAGAAGGGATTTGGGATGAGTCAAAGTGAGAATGGAGGATAGTTTGATAGAGACATGACATATGATGATGAGTAGATAAGATGAGAGCAGGAATTCATAGATATCTAGTATAACAACCCACCCAGGAGCCATGCAATGATCCACGAACATGCCAAGCACAGAAACAACATATACACATACATACATATATACACACACACACACATGAATACACACACATATGCACATACAATACATAATTAGAACCATGGGTAAAAAATACAGAGTGTGTGTGTATTTTATTGTTATGACATAGTAGCGATACATATTTTCTAAAGAAACTATAAATAAATACAAAAATTCACATAATCTGAAAAAATATTTATCAACATAGGCATATGCAGCTCATAGTTGTTTGAATATGGTAGTTATGAAGGAAAGAGCCAACTCTTGAGTAGTTTTCTGAAGACAAGAAAGTTATCTGTGGCTCTTTTAGTTGGGGGTAATTTATTCCATAGTTTGGCTGCTTGGACGGAGAAGGATGTACCACCTATAGTCTTTTTCTTGTATGATGGTGTTCTAAGGCGGGGTGCCAATCTTGAGCGGAGGTTTCTTTGTTGGATGTATTTGGTAATTTTCTTTCTGATTAAAAGCAGTCCTGTTCCATGTATAGCTTTGTGGGTGATACAAAGCAGCTTGAAAGTGCATCTTCTGTCAACGGGTAACCAGTGTAGTGCTCTCAAGGCAGGGGAAATGTGGGCTTGCAGCTTTACATGTAATAGTAGCCTGACTGCTTAATTCTGGATACATTGTAGTTTTTTCATAACAGATAGATATGATCCATGGTAGAGGCCATTGGCATAATCCAGTTTGGATAGTACAAGCGAGATAGTAGCTTGTACCTTGTGTGGAAATCCGAGGTGAGGGAAAATGCGTTGTAAAGTCTTCAAGATGATGAAGCTTGTTTGTGCTAATTTGTCCACTTGGGCATTCATAGTTAACTTGGAATCCATGGTGATTTCTAGGTTTTTAACTTCCTTGGATAATTGAGGAGGTGGTCCGAGATCGTCAGGCCAGACACACAGAGGGTCATAACTTTTCCAGTCACCACATATGAGTATTTCTGTTTTGGAGGTATTTAGTTTGAGATGGCTCCAGGTCATCCACTGATCAACAGCTCTGAGGCAACTGCAAATGTGTGAGTTTTCAATGTTTTTGGGGCATTCTAATTTAAGTAGTATTTGTGTGTCATCTGCATAGTTGTAGCATGTGAGATGGAAATCATTGATCAGTTCTGGTAAAGATATCGTGTAGATGTTGAAAAGCAAAGGTGAGATTATTGGGCCGTGGGGGACCCCTGCTTTTGTGAGGTAGGGTTCGGACGAGAAGGGGGGCGAGTGGATGATATTAGATCTTTTTTGAAGATAGGAAGTAATCCAGTTGAGACCAATCCCTTGTATGCCGGCTTTGTGGAGTCTTTGAGTTAAGGTGTCATGGTCAACCGAATCAAAGGCAGCTGAGAGGTCTAAGAGAAGTAGTGCAGCAGCTCCATTGCGGTCGACTGTGTTTTTAAGATCATCCCAGATTGCTATGAGTGCTGATTCAGTGCTTCTTCCTGGGCGGAATCCAGTTTGGAAGTCTGAAAGTATAGAATTGTCTTCATTGAATTGTGACAACTGGGCGAATGCTGCTCTTTCTATCAATTTGCCCAGGAAAGGTCCATTTGTGATTGGTCTGTAGTTGTTGGGGTCTTGCGGTTCTAGGTTTGTTTTCTTTAATAAAGGTTGTATGTATGCCTTTTTCAGGTCTACAGGAAAAGTTCCTGAAGTTAAAGAGTTGTTGATGATTCTTCTTACCGGTGTGGCAGCAGAAGTAGATAGAAGAATGTTCTTGAAGATTTGTGGTGGGCAAGGGTCAGAAGGGCAACCAGAAGGTCTGCTTGCTTTGACCAAATCCATAAATTCATCCTGGTATATTTGTTTGAAGGATTGTAGAGGTTGGGTTTGTTTATTCTTAAAGGGTATTTTAGGAAAGGGGTTGGTGCTGATGGTTTTCTTCTGTTTTAAATAGGAGTCCAAAGTGTCTGCCTTGGTTGTGTCGTGAGTTGCCAATTTGTTTGTGAAATCTTGAGTAGTTGGATGAATTCCTTCCATGCATGTAGGTTTTCGAAATTCATTGAGAATTTTATAAAATTCCTTGGTTGTAGATTGAGCATTTTGAATTATGTCTGAGTAGTATCTTTTTTTAGCTTTTTTGATTGATGATTTGTATATACTGTTAAGTTTGTGTAGCTGCAGTTTGTCTTGACTGTTGTTTGTTTTGAGCCAGGTCCGCTGCAACTTTCTGATTTGGTGCTTTATCTTTTTAAGTTCTGTGTTTCTCCAAGGTGTTGGTTTTCTTTTGTCGTGTTTAGTTTTTCTGAGTGGTATTAGGATATCAAAAGCTTCCTGTAGCCACTCATAAAGTTTTGACACAGAATTAATTGTATCTAGATCTGTCTTTGCTGTTAGTTGTGTTTCTAAGTGATCCAAATTGAGTTTTCTCCATGGTCGATAGGTGTATGGATGTAAGTAGTTGTGGGATGTGTTGATTTGTGGAATTGTATGTCGGAAAGTTATCATATGGTGGTCTGACCAAGTGATTGGCGTGATGCTATGAATAGTAACTAGTTCAGGCTTAGCAAAAATGACATCTAGGATGTGACCAGCGATGTGTGTGGGATTGTATACAATCTGATATAGGTTCAATGCGACTAGGCCAGTGGTGATAGCTTTTGGATGAGGCATATTGGGTTTGTCAAACCAAATGTTTAGATCCCCAAGAATGCATAGATTGGAGTATAGTGTAATAAGGTTTGAGACTGTGTCTAGAAAAGCATCTGGGAATGTGGAATTGTTAGGTGGAGGCCTGTAAAGGAGGAGAAAGTATCAGGAGGAAGTTGGAGTAGGGTGGCATCTGGTAAGGAGGGCTTCACAACCTTGTATGGAGATGTTGTCTGTTTTACTGAGGTTCATTGCCTGTTTGAATATAATAGCTTATCAACAAACAATTATGCTAATGTGGCATTAGAATGGTGCTAGGGGCTCCTAAGTATGCTCCCAAGTATCTACGTTCCAAACAACTAACACAGCTGGTTTTCTTCTGTTTCTCCTTTGTCCTACTATAATCTCCTCCCTTTCCTTATTGGTTTTCATTTTATGGACCTTCAACATTCTATGGATTCTGTCTGGGATTTCCATAATGAATCTTCTGTATGTATAATGTGTATATAATTTTATCGGGAACTATGATTTACAACATACTTTTGTATCTCACATCTGGGGGCTGTAAATGACCTATTTCTTTTGACATTGTTTAATGTTTGCGTGGATTAATGATGTCTTCATATTTTATAACAACGCTCATCCTTTTAATGATGATGCTGTCATTATTTATATTTGAATTACTTATCTCTATCACTTTGATTATGGCATCTATTTCCTGTGTATTGGCATTTCCTTGATGTCTTATGGCTTTGCAAATGCCGGTTGATTACTGGCTACTAGCCGTTTCGCATTGATGGGAATTCTTGTGTGGTGCATGTTCTTTTCTATATATTGGTGACAGCTTAACCCTCTAGGCACCAGGGGACAATTTGTTTTTGTGTTTTTTTTTTTTTTTTTTTTAGAGATGGGTAGCGACCCATCAGGCAAGGATCGCTCCTCTGGGGGAAAATTGTATTTAGGCCATTTCTACCCCCATTGGGGGCAGATTGGTCGATTTTAGGTCAATCTGCCCCCAAGGGGCCAGAAACCACTAGGCACCTGGGATTTGTTTTTTGGCGCCAATGTCACGCAGGGGGAGCGACCCCGTAGGCAAGGGTCGCTCCCGGGGGGGCAAATTTATTTTAGGCCATTTCTGCCCCCCCTGGGGGCAGATCGGCCTATTATTAGGCCGATCTGCCCCCAGGGGGGGCAGAAACCTCTAGGCGCCAGGGGACATTTTGTTTTTGTGTTTTTTTGTGTTTTTTTTTTTTTTTTTTTTTAGAGATGGGGAGCGACCCATCTGGCAAGGATCGCTCCCCTGGGGGCAAATTGTATTTAGGCCATTTCTACCCCCATTGGGGGCAGATTGGCCGATTTTAGGTCAATCTGCCCCGAAGGGGGCAGAAACCTCTAGGCACCTGGGAATTGTTTTTTGGCGCCAATGTCACGCAGGGGGAGAGACCCCGTAGGCAAGGGTCGCTCCCGGGGGGGGGGTTTGGGGGGGTTAAATTTATTTTAGGGCATTTCTGCCCCCCTACCCCCCTCCCGGGGCCGGCTGAGCTAGAGGCCAAACTCCACAGGTAGGCACTTTGCAAAAAACACCTCTGTTTTCTGTGAAAAAATATGTTGTGTCCACGTTGTGTTTTGGCCCATTTCCTTTCGTGGGCGCTAGGCCTACCCACAGAAGTGAGGTACCATTTTTATCGAGAGACTTAGGGGAACGCTGGGTGGAAGGAAATTTGTGGCTCCTCTCAGATTCCAGAACTTTCTGCCACAGAAATGTGAGGAACATGTGTTTTTTAGCCAAATTTTGAGGTTTGCAAAGGATTCTGGGTAACAGAACCTGGTCCGACCCCCGCAAGTCACCCCATCTTGGATTCCCCTAGGTCTCTAGTTTTCAGAAATGCACAGGTTTGGTAGGTTTCCCTAGGTGCCGGCTGAGGTACAGGCCAAAATCCACAGGTAGGCACTGTTTTCTTTAAAAAATTTGGATGTGTCCATGTTGCGCTTTGGGGCGTTTCCTGTCGCGGGCGCTAGGCATACCCACACAAGTGAGGTATCATTTTTATCGGGAGACTTGGGGGAACGCTGGGTGGAAGGAAATTTGTGGCTCCTCTCAGATTCCAGAACTTTCTGCCACAGAAATGTGAGGAACATGTGTTTTTTTAGCCAAATTTTGAGGTTTGCAAAGGATTCTGGGTAACAGTACCTGGTCCAAGCCCCGCAGGTCACCCCTCCTTAGATTCCCCTAGGTCTCTAGTTCTCAGAAAAGCACAGGTTTGGTAGGTTTCCCTAGGTGCCGGCTGAGCTAGAGGCCAAAATCTACAGGTAGGCACTTCGTAAAAAACACCTCCTGTTTTCTTCCAAAAATTTGGATGTGTCCACGTTGCGCTTTAGGGCGTTTCCTGTCGCGGGCGCTAGGCCTACCCACACAAGTGAGGTATCATTTTTATCGGGAGACTGGGGGGAACGCTGGGTGGAAGGAAATTTGTGGCTCCTCTCATATTCCAGAACTTTCTGCCACAGAAATGTGAGGAACATGTGTTTTTTTAGCCAAATTTTGAGGTTTGCAAAGGATTCTGGGTAACAGAACCTGGTCCAAGACCCGCAAGTCACCCCTCTTTGGATTCCCCTAGGCCTCTAGTTTTCAGAAATGCACAGGTTGGGTAGGTTTCCCTAGGTGCCGGCAGAGCTAGAGGCCAAAATCTACAGGTAGGCACTTCGCAAAAAACACTTCCTGTTTTCTTCCAAAAATTTGGACATGTCCACGTTGCGCTTTGGGGCGTTTCCTGTTGCGGGCGCTAGGCCTACCCACACAAGTGAGGTATCATTTTTATTGGGAGACTTGGGGGAACGCTGGGTGGAAGGAAATTTGTGGCTCCTCTCAGATTCCAGAACTTTCTGCCACAGAAATATGAGGAACATGTATTTTTTTAGCCAAATTTTGAGGTTTGCAAAGGATTCTGGGTAACAGAACCTGGTCCGAGCCCCGCAAGTCACCCCTCCTTGGATTCCCCTAGGTCTCTAGTTTTCAGAAATGCACAGGTTTGGTAGGTTTCCCTAGGTGCCGGCTGATCTAGAGGCCAAAATCTACAGGTAGGCACTTCGCAAAAAACACCTCTGTTTTTTTCCAAAAATTTGGATGTGTCCAACTTGCGCTTTGGGCCGTTTCCTGTCGCGAGCACTAGGCCTACCCACACAAGTGAGGTATCATTTTTATCGGGAGACTTGGGGGAATGCTGGGTGGAAGGAAATTTGTGGCTCCTCTCAGATTCCAGAACTTTCTGCCACAGAAATGTGAGGAACATGTGTTTTGTTAGGCAAATTTTGAGGTCTGCAAAGGATTTTGGGTAACAGAACCTGGTCCGAGCCCCGCAAGTCACCCCATCTTGGATTCCCCTAGGTCTCTAGTTTTCAGAAATGCACAGGTTTGGTAGGTTTCCCTAGGTGCCGGCTGAGCTACAGGCCAAAATCTACAGGTAGGCACTTCGCAAAAAACACCTCTGTTTTCTTCCAAACATTTGGATGTGTCCACGTTGCGCTTTGGGGCGTTTCCTGTCGTGGGCGCTAGGCCTACCCACACAAGTGAGGTATCATTTTTATCGGGAGACTTGGGGGAACGCTGGGTGGAAGTAAATGTGTGGCTCCTCTCAGATTCCAGAACTTTCTGCCACAGAAATGTGAGGAACATGTGTTTTTTAGCCAAATTTTGAGGTTTGCAAAGGATTCTGGGTAACAGAACCTGGTCCGAGCCCCGCAAGTCACCCCATCTTGGATTCCCCTAGGTCTCTAGTTTTCAGAAATGCACAGGTTTGGTAGGTTTCCCTAGGTGCCGGCTGAGGTACAGGCCAAAATCCACAGGTAGGCACTGTTTTCTTTCAAAAATTTGGATGTGTCCATGTTGCGCTTTGGGGCGTTTCCTGTCGCGGGCGCTAGGCATACCCACACAAGTGAGGTATCATTTTTATCGGGAGACTTGGGGGAACGCTGGGTGGAAGGAAATTTGTGGCTCCTCTCAGATTCCAGAACTTTCTGCCACAGAAATGTGAGGAACATGTGTTTTTTTAGCCAAATTTTGAGGTTTGCAAAGGATTCTGGGTAACAGTACCTGGTCCAAGCCCCGCAGGTCACCCCTCCTTAGATTCCCCTAGGTCTCTAGTTCTCAGAAAAGCACAGGTTTGGTAGGTTTCCCTAGGTGCCGGCTGAGCTAGAGGCCAAAATCTACAGGTAGGCACTTCGTAAAAAACACCTCCTGTTTTCTTCCAAAAATTTGGATGTGTCCACGTTGCGCTTTAGGGCGTTTCCTGTCGCGGGCGCTAGGCCTACCCACACAAGTGAGGTATCATTTTTATCGGGAGACTGGGGGGAACGCTGGGTGGAAGGAAATTTGTGGCTCCTCTCATATTCCAGAACTTTCTGCCACAGAAATGTGAGGAACATGTGTTTTTTTAGCCAAATTTTGAGGTTTGCAAAGGATTCTGGGTAACAGAACCTGGTCCAAGACCCGCAAGTCACCCCTCTTTGGATTCCCCTAGGCCTCTAGTTTTCAGAAATGCACAGGTTTGGTAGGTTTCCCTAGGTGCCGGCTGAGCTAGAGGCCAAAATCTACAGGTAGGCACTTCGCAAAAAACACCTCCTGTTTTCTTCCAAAAATTTGGACGTGTCCACGTTGCGCTTTGGGGCGTTTCCTGTTGCGGGCGCTAGGCCTACCCACACAAGTGAGGTATCATTTTTATTGGGAGACTTGGGGGAACGCTGGGTGGAAGGAAATTTGTGGCTCCTCTCAGATTCCAGAACTTTCTGCCACAGAAATATGAGGAACATGTGTTTTTTTAGCCAAATTTTGAGGTTTGCAAAGGATTCTGGGTAACAGAACCTGGTCCGAGCCCCGCAAGTCACCCCTCCTTGGATTCCCCTAGGTCTCTAGTTTTCAGAAATGCACAGGTTTGGTAGGTTTCCCTAGGTGCCGGCTGATCTAGAGGCCAAAATCTACAGGTAGGCACTTCGCAAAAAACACCTCTGTTTTTTTCCAAAAATTTGGATGTGTCCAACTTGCGCTTTGGGCCGTTTCCTGTCGCGAGCACTAGCCCTACCCACACAAGTGAGGTATCATTTTTATCGGGAGACTTGGGGGAATGCTGGGTGGAAGGAAATTTGTGGCTCCTCTCAGATTCCAGAACTTTCTGCCACAGAAATGTGAGGAACATGTGTTTTGTTAGGCAAATTTTGAGGTCTGCAAAGGATTTTGGGTAACAGAACCTGGTCCGAGCCCCGCAAGTCACCCCATCTTGGATTCCCCTAGGTCTCTAGTTTTCAGAAATGCACAGGTTTGGTAGGTTTCCCTAGGTGCCGGCTGAGCTAGAGGCTAAAATCTACAGGTAGGCACTTCGCAAAAAACACCTCTGTTTTCTTCCAAAAATTTGGATGTGTCCACATTGCGCTTTGGGGCGTTTCCTGTCGCTGGCGCTAGGCCTACCCACACAAGTGAGGTATCATTTTTATCGGGAGACTTGGGGGAACGCTGGGTGGAAGGAAATTTGTGGCTCCTCTCAGATTCCAGAACTTTTTGCCACAGAAATGTGAGGAACATTTGTTTTTTTAGCCAAATTTTGAAGTTTGCAAAGGATTCTGGGTAACAGAACCTGGTCCGAGCCCCGCAAGTCACCCCATCTTGGATTCCCCTAGGTCTCTAGTTTTCAGAAATGCACAGGTTTGGTAGGTTTCCATAGGTGCCGGCTGAGCTAGAGGCCAAAATCGACAGGTAGGCACTTCGCAAAAAACACCTCTGTTTTCTTCCAAAAAATTGGATGTGTCCACGTTGCGCTTTGGGGCGTTTCCTGTTGAGGGCGCTAGTCCTACCCACACAAGTGAGGTATCATTTTTATCGGGAGACTTGGGGGAACGCTGGGTGGAAGGAAATTTGTGGCTCCTCTCAGATTCCAGAACTTTCTGCCACAGAAATGTGAGGAACATGTGTTTTTTTAGCCAAATTTTGAGGTTTGCAAAGGATTCTGGGTAACAGAACCTGGTCCAAGCCCCGCAGGTCACCCCTCCTTGGATTCCCCTAGGTCTCTAGTTCTCAGAAAAGCACAGGTTTGGTAGGTTTCCCTAGGTGCCGGCTGAGCTAGAGGCCAAAATCGACAGGTAGGCACTTCGCAAAAAACACCTCTGTTTTCTTCAAAAATTTGGATGTGTCCACGTTGCGCTTTGGGGCGTTTCCTGTCGCGGGCGCTAGGCCTACCCACACAAGTGAGGTATCATTTTTATCGGGAGACTTGGGGGAACGCTGGGTGAAGTAAATTTGTGGCTCCTCTCAGATTCCAGAACTTTCTGCCACAGAAATGTGAGGAACATGTGTTTTTTTAGCCAAATTTTGAGGTTTGCAAAGGATTCTGGGTAACAGAACCTGGTCCGAGCCCCGCAAGTCACCCCATCTTGGATTCCCCTAGGTCTCCAGTTTTCAGAAATGCACAGGTTTGGTAGGTTTCCCTAGGTGCCGGCTGAGCTAGAGGCCAAAATCGACAGGTAGGCATTTCGCAAAAAACACCTCTGTTTTCTTCCAAAAATGTGGATGTGTCCACGTTGCGCTTTGGGGCGTTTCCTGTCGCGAGCGCTAGGCCTACCCACACAAGTGAGGTATTATTTTTATCGGGAGACTTGGGGGAAAGCAGGGTGGAAGGAAATTTGTGGCTCCTCTCAGATTCCAGAACTTTCTGCAACAGAAATGTGTGGAACATGTGTTTTTTTAGGCAAATTTTGAGATTGGCAAAGGATTCTGGGTAACAGAACCTGGTCCGAGCCCCGCAAGTCACCCCATCTTGGATTCCCCTACGTCTCTAGTTTTCAGAAATGCACAGATTTGGTAGGTTTCCCTAGGTGCCGGCTGAGCTAGAGGCCAAAATCTACAGGTAGACACTTCGCAAAAAACATCTCTGTTTTCTGTAAAAAATGTGGATGTGTCCACGTTGCGCTTTGGGGCGTTTCCTGTCGCGGGCGCTAGGCCTACCCACACAAGTGAGGTATCATTTTTATAGGGAGACTTGGGGGAACGCTGGGTGGAAGTACATTTGTGGCTCCTCTCAGATTCCAGAACTTTCTGCCACAGAAATGTGAGGAACATATGTTTTTTTAGCCAAATTTTGAGGTTTGCAAAGGATTCTGGGTAACAGAACCTGGTCCGAGCCCCGCAAGTCACCCCATCTTGGATTTCCGTATGTCTCTAGTTTTCAGAAATGCACAGGTTTGGTAGGTTTCCCTAGGTGACGGCTGAGCTAGAGGCCAAAATCTACAGGTAGGCACTTCGCAAAAAACACCTCTGTTTTCTTCCCAAAATTTGGATGTGTCCACGTTGCGCTTTGGGGCGTTTCCTATCGCGGGCGCTAGGCCTACCCACACAAGTGAGGTATCATTTTTATCGGGAGACTTGGGGGAACGCTAGGTGGAAGTAAATTTGTGGCTCCTCTCAGATTCCAGAACTTTCTGCCACAGAAATGTGAGGAACATGTGTTTTTTTAGCCACATTTTGAGGTTTGCAAAGGATTCTGGGTAACAGAACCTGGTCCGACCCCCGCAAGTCACCCCATCTTGGATTCCCCTAGGTCTCCAGTTTTCAGAAATGCACAGGTTTGGTAGGTTTCCCTGGGTGCCGGCTGAGCTAGAGGCCAAAATCGACAGGAAGGCACTTCGCAAAAAACATCTCTGTTTTCTGTAAAAAATGTGGATGTGTCCACGTTGCGCTTTGGGGCGTTTCCTGTCGCGGGCGCTAGGCCTACCCACACAAGTGAGGTATCATTTTTATTGTGAGACTTGGGGGAACGCTGGGTGGAAGTAAATTTGTGGCTCCTCTCATGTTCCAGAACTTTCTGCCACAGAAATGTGAGGAACATATGTTTTTTTAGCCAAATTTTGAGGTTTGCAAAGGATTCTGGGTAACAGAACCTGGTCCGAGCCCCGCAAGACACCCCATCTTGGATTCCCCTAGGTCTCCAGTTTTCAGAAATGCACAGGTTTGGTAGGTTTCCCTAGGTGACGGCTGAGCTAGAGGCCAAAATCTACAGGTAGGCACTTCGCAAAAAACACCTCTGTTTTCTTCCAAAAATTTGGATGTGTCCACGTTGCGCTTTGGGGTGTTTCCTGTCGCGGGCGCTAGGCCTACCCACACAAGTGAGGTATAATTTTTATCAGGAGACTTGGCGGAACGCTGGGTGGAAGTAAATTTGTGGCTCCTCTCAGATTCCAGAACTTTCTGCCACAGAAATGTGAGGAACATGTGGTTTTTTAGCCAAATTTTGAGGTTTGCAAAGGATTCTGGGTAACAGAACCTGGTCCGAGTCCCGCAAGTCACCCCATCTTGGATTTCCGTAGGTCTCTAGTTTTCAGAAATGCACAGGTTTGGTAGGTTTCCCTAGGTGCCGGCTGAGCTAGAGGCCAAAATCTACAGGTAGGCACTTCGCAAAAAACACCTCTGTTTTCTTCCAAAAATTTGGATGTGTCCACGTTGCGCTTTGGGGTGTTTCCTGTCGCGGGCGCTAGGCCTACCCACACAAGTGAGGTATCATTTTTATCAGGAGACTTGGCGGAACGCTGGGTGGAAGGAAATTTGTGGCTCCTCTCAGATTCCAGAACTTTCTGCCACAGAAATGTGAGGAACATGTGGTTTTTTAGCCAAATTTTGAGGTTTGCAAAGGATTCTGGGTAACAGAACCTGGTCCGAGTCCCGCAAGTCACCCCATCTTGGATTTCCGTAGGTCTCTAGTTTTCAGAAATGCACAGGTTTGGTAGGTTTCCCTAGGTGCCGGCTGAGCTAGAGGCCAAAATCTACAGTTAGGCACTTCGCAAAAAACACCTCTGTTTTCTTCCAAAAATGTGGATGTGTCCACGTTGCGCTTTGGGGCGTTTCCTGTCGCGGGCGCTAGGCCTACCCACACAAGTGAGGTATCATTTTTATCGGGAGACTTCGGGGAACGCTAGGTGGAAGTAAATTTGTGGCTCCTCTCAGATTCCAGAACTTTCTGCCACAGAAATGTGAGGAACATGTGTTTTTTTAGCCAAATTTTGAGGTTTGCAAAGGATTCTGGGTAACAGAACCTGGTCCGAGCCCCGCAAGTCACCCCATCTTGGATTCCCGTAGGTCTCCAGTTTTCAGAAATGCACAGGTTTGGTAGGTTTCCCTGGGTGCCGGCTGAGCTAGAGGCCAAAATCGACAGGTAGGCACTTCGCAAAAAACATCTCTGTTTTCTGTAAAAAATGTGGATGTGTCCACGTTGCGCTTTGGGGCGTTTCCTGTCGCGGGCGCTAGGCCTACCCACACAAGTGAGGTATCATTTTTATCAGGAGACTTGGCGGAACGCTGGGTGGAAGGAAATTTGTGGCTCCTCTCAGATTCCAGAACTTTCTGCCACAGAAATGTGAGGAACATATGTTTTTTTTGCCAAATTTTGAGGTTTGCAAAGGATTCTGGGTAACAGAACCTGGTCCGAGCCCCGCAAGTCACCCCATCTTGGATTCCCCTAGGTCTCCAGTTTTCAGAAATGCACAGGTTTGGTAGGTTTCCCTAGGTGACGGCTGAGCTAGAGGCCAAAATCTACAGGTAGGCACTTCGCAAAAAACACCTCTGTTTTCTTCCAAAAATTTGGATGTGTCCACGTTGCGCTTTGGGGTGTTTCCTGTCGCGGGCGCTAGGCCTACCCACACAAGTGAGGTATCATTTTTATTGGGAGACTTGGGGGAACGCTGGGTGGAAGTAAATTTGTGGCTCCTCTCAGATTCCAGAACTTTCTGCCACAGAAATGTGAGGAACATGTGTTTTTTTAGCCACCTTTTGAGGTTTGCAAAGGATTCTGGGTAACAGAACCTGGTCCGACCCCCGCAAGTCACCCCATCTTGGATTCCCCTAGGTCTCCAGTTTTCAGAAATGCACAGGTTTGGTAGGTTTCCCTAGGTGCCGGCTGAGCTAGAGGACAAAATCGACAGGTAGGCACTTCGCAAAAAACATCTCTGTTTTCTGTAAAAAATGTGGATGTGTCCACGTTGCGCTTTGGGGCGTTTCCTGTCGCGGGCGCTAGGCCTACCCACACAAGTGAGGTATCATTTTTATTGGGAGACTTGGGGGAACGCTGGGTGGAAGTAAATTTGTGGCTCCTCTCAGATTCCAGAACTTTCTGCCACAGAAATGTGAGGAACATATGTTTTTTTAGCCAAATTTTGAGGTTTACAAAGGATTCTGGGTAACAGAACCTGGTCCGAGCCCCGCAAGTCACCCCATCTTGGATTCCCCTAGGTCTCCAGTTTTCAGAAATGCACAGGTTTGGTAGGTTTCCCTAGGTGACGGGTGAGCTAGAGGCCAAAATCTACAGTTAGGCACTTCGCAAAAAACACCTCTGTTTTCTTCCAAAAATGTGGATGTGTCCACGTTGCGCTTTGGGGCGTTTCCTGTCGCGGGCGCTAGGCCTACCCACACAAGTGAGGTATCATTTTTATTGGGAGACTTGGGGGAACGCTGGGTGGAAGTAAATTTGTGGCTCCTCTCAGATTCCAGAACTTTCTGCCACAGAAATGTGAGGAACATATGTTTTTTTAGCCAAATTTTGAGGTTTACAAAGGATTCTGGGTAACAGAACCTGGTCCGAGCCCCGCAAGTCACCCCATCTTGGATTCCCCTAGGTCTCCAGTTTTCAGAAATGCACAGGTTTGGTAGGTTTCCCTAGGTGACGGCTGAGTTAGAGGCCAAAATCTACAGGTAGGCACTTCGCAAAAAACACCTCTGTTTTCTTCCAAAAATTTGGATGTGTCCACGTTGCGCTTTGGGGTGTTTCCTGTCGCGGGCGCTAGGCCTACCCACACAAGTGAGGTATCATTTTTATCAGGAGACTTGGCGGAACGCTGGGTGGAAGGAAATTCGTGGCTCCTCTCAGATTCCAGAACTTTCTGCCACAGAAATGTGAGGAACATGTGTTTTTTTAGCCAAATTTTGAGGTTTGCAAAGGATTCTGGGTAACAGAACCTGGTCCGAGTCCCGCAAGTCACCACATCTTGGATTTCCGTAGGTCTCTAGTTTTCAGAAATGCACAGGTTTGGTAGGTTTCCCTAGGTGCCGGCTGAGCTAGAGGCCAAAATCTACAGGTAGGCACTTCGCAAAAAACATCTCTGTTTTCTTCCAAAAATTTGGATGTGTCCACGTTGCGCTTTGGGGCGTTTCCTGTCGCGGGCGCTAGGCCTACCCACACAAGTGAGGTATCATTTTTATCGGGAGACTTGGGGGAACGCTGGGTGGAAGTAAATTTGTGGCTCCTCTCAGATTCCAGAACTTTCTGCCACAGAAATGTGAGGAACATGTGTTTTTTTAGCCAAATTTTGAGGTTTGCAAAGGATTCTGGGTAACAGAACCTGGTCCGACCCCCGCAAGTCACCCCATCTTGGATTCCGCTAGGTCTCCAGTTTTCAGAAATGCACAGGTTTGGTAGGTTTCCCTAGGTGCCGGCTGAGCTAGAGGCCAAAATCGACAGGTAGGCATTTCGCAAAAAACACCTCTGTTTTCTTCCAAAAATGTGGATGTGTCCACGTTGCGCTTTGGGGCGTTTCCTGTCGCGAGCGCTAGGCCTACCCACACAAGTGAGGTATTATTTTTATCGGGAGACTTGGGGGAAAGCAGGGTGGAAGGAAATTTGTGGCTCCTCTCAGATTCCAGAACTTTCTGCCACAGAAATGTGTGGAACATGTGTTTTTTTAGGCAAATTTTGAGATTGGCAAAGGATTCTGGGTAACAGAACCTGGTCCGAGCCCCGCAAGTCACCCCATCTCGGATTCCCCTACGTCTCTAGTTTTCAGAAATGCACAGGTTTGGTAGGTTTCCCTAGGTGCCGGCTGAGCTAGAGGCCAAAATCTACAGGTAGACACTTCGCAAAAAACATCCCTGTTTTCTGTAAAAAATGTGGATGTGTCCACGTTGGGCTTTGGGGCGTTTCCTGTCGCGGGCGCTAGGCCTACCCACACAAGTGAGGTATCATTTTTATTGGGAGACTTGGGGGAACGCTGGGTGGAAGTAAATTTGTGGCTCCTCTCAGATTCCAGAACTTTCTGCCACAGAAATGTGAGGAACATATGTTTTTTTAGCCAAATTTTGAGGTTTGCAAAGGATTCTGGGTAACAGAACCTGGTCCGAGCCCCGCAAGTCACCCCATCTTGGATTCCCCTAGGTCTCCAGTTTTCAGAAATGCACAGGTTTGGTAGGTTTCCCTAGGTGACGGCTGAGCTAGAGGCCAAAATCTACAGGTAGGCACTTCGCAAAAAACACCTCTGTTTTCTTCCAAAAATTTGGATGTGTCCACGTTGCGCTTTGGGGTGTTTCCTGTCGCGGGCGCTATGCCTACCCACACAAGTGAGGTATCATTTTTATCAGGAGACTTGGGGGAACGCTGAGGGTAAGGAAATTTGTGGCTCCTCTCAGATTCCAGAACTTTCTGCCACAGAAATGTGAGGAACATGTGGTTTTTTAGCCAAATTTTGAGGTTTGCAAAGGATTCTGGGTAACAGAACCTGGTCCGAGTCCCGCAAGTCACCCCATCTTGGATTTCCGTAGGTCTCTAGTTTTCAGAAATGCACAGGTTTGGTAGGTTTCCCTAGGTGCCGGCTGAGCTAGAGGCCAAAATCTACAGGTAGGCACTTCGCAAAAAACACCTCTGTTTTCTTCCAAAAATTTGGATGTGTCCACGTTGCGCTTTGGGGCGTTTCCTGTCGCGGGCGCTAGGCCTACCCACACAAGTGAGGTATCATTTTTATCGGGAGACTTGGGGGAACGCTGGGTGGAAGTAAATTTGTGGCTCCTCTCAGATTCCAGAACTTTCTGCCACAGAAATGTGAGGAACATGTGTTTTTTTAGCCAAATTTTGAGGTTTGCAAAGGATTCTGGGTAACAGAACCTGGTCCGACCCCCGCAAGTCACCCCATCTTGGATTCCCCTAGGTCTCCAGTTTTCAGAAATGCACAGGTTTGGTAGGTTTCCCTAGGTGACGGCTGAGCTAGAGGCCAAAATCTACAGGTAGGCACTTCGCAAAAAACACCTCTGTTTTCTTCCAAAAATTTGGATGTGTCTACAATGCGCTTTGGGGTGTTTCCTGTCGCGGGCGCTAGGCCTACCCACACAAGTGAGGTATCATTTTTATCAGGAGACTTGGCGGAACGCTGGGTGGAAGGAAATTTGTGGCTCCTCTCAGATTCCAGAACTTTCTGCCACAGAAATGTGAGGAACATGTGTTTTTTTAGCCAAATTTTGAGGTTTGCAAAGGATTCTGGGTAACAGAACCTGGTCCGAGTCCCGCAAGTCACCCCATCTTGGATTTACGTAAGTCTCTAGTTTTCAGAAATGCACAGGTTTGGTAGGTTTCCCTAGGTGCCGGCTGAGCTAGAGGCCAAAATCTACAGGTAGGCACTTCGCAAAAAACACCTCTGTTTTCTTCCAAAAATTTGGATGTGTCCACGTTGCGCTTTGGGGGGTTTCCTGTCGCGGGCGCTAGGCCTACCCACACAAGTGAGGTATCATTTTTATCGGGAGACTTGGTGGAACGCTGGGTGGAAGTAAATTTGTGGCTCCTCTCAGATTCCAGAACTTTCTGCCACAGAAATGTGAGGAACATGTGTTTTTTTAGCTAAATTTTGAGGTTTGCAAAGGATTCTGGGTAACACAACCTGGTCTGACCCCCGCAAGTCACCCTATCTTGGATTCCCCTAGGTCTCCAGTTTTCAGAAATGCACAGGTTTGGTAGGTTTCCCTAGGTGCCGGCTGAGCTAGAGGTCAAAATCGACAGGTAGGCATTTCGCAAAAAACACCTCTGTTTTCTTCCAAAAATGTGGATGTGTCCACGTTGCGCTTTGGGGCGTTTCCTGTCGCGAGCGCTAGGCCTACCCACACAAGTGAGGTATTATTTTTATCGGGAGACTTGGGGGAAAGCAGGGTGGAAGGAAATTTGTGGCTCCTCTCAGATTCCAGAACTTTCTGCCACAGAAATTTGAGGAACATATGTTTTTTTAGCCAAATTTTGAGGTTTGCAAAGGATTCTGGGTAACAGAACCTGGTCCAAGCCCCGCAAGTCACCCCATCTTGGATTCCCCTAGGTCTCCAGTTTTCAGAAATGCACAGGTTTGGTAGGTTTCCCTAGGTGACGGCTGAGCTAGAGGCCAAAATCTACAGGTAGGCACTTCGCAAAAAACACCTCTGTTTTCTTCAAAAAATTTGGATGTGTCCACGTTGCGCTTTGGGGTGTTTCCTGTCGCGGGCGCTAGGCCTACCCACACAAGTGAGGTATCATTTTTATCAGGAGACTTGGCGGAACGCTGGGTGGAAGGAAATTTGTGGCTCCTCTCAGATTCCAGAACTTTCTGCCACAGAAATGTGAGGAACATGTGGTTTTTTAGCCAAATTTTGAGGTTTGCAAAGGATTCTGGGTAACAGAACCTGGTCCGAGTCCCGCAAGTCACCCCATCTTGGATTTCCGTAGGTCTCTAGTTTTCAGAAATGCACAGGTTTGGTAGGTTTCCCTAGGTGCCGGCTGAGCTAGAGGCCAAAATCTACAGGTAGGCACTTCGCAAAAAACACCTCTGTTTTCTTTCCAAAATTTGGATGTGTCCACGTTGCGCTTTGGGGCGTTTCCTGTCGCGGGCGCTAGGCCTACCCACACAAGTGAGGTATCATTTTTATCGGGAGACTTGGGGGAACGCTGGGTGGAAGTAAATTTGTGGCTCCTCTCAGATTCCAGAACTTTCTGCCACAGAAATGTGAGGAACATGTGTTTTTTTAGCCAAATTTTGAGGTTTGCAAAGGATTCTGGGTAACAGAACCTGGTCCGAGCCCCGCAAGTCACCCCATCTTGGATTCCCCTAGGTCTCCAGTTTTCAGAAATGCACAGGTTTGGTAGGTTTCCCTAGGTGACGGCTGAGCTAGAGGCCAAAATCTACAGATAGGCACTTCGCAAAAAACACCTCTGTTTTCTTCCAAAAATTTGGATGTGTCCACGTTGCGCTTTGGGGTGTTTCCTGTCGCGGGCGCTAGGCCTACCCACACAAGTGAGGTATCATTTTTATCAGGAGACTTGGGGGAACGCTGGGTGGAAGTAAATTTGTGGCTCCTCTCAGATTCCAGAACTTTCTGCCACAGAAATGTGAGGAACATGTGGTTTTTTAGCCAAATTTTGAGGTTTGCAAAGGATTCTGGGTAACAGAACCTGGTCCGAGTCCCGCAAGTCACCCCATCTTGGATTTCCGTAGGTCTCTAGTTTTCAGAAATGCACAGGTTTGGTAGGTTTCCCTAGGTGCCGGCTGAGCTAGAGGCCAAAATCTACAGGTAGGCACTTCGCAAAAAACACCTCTGTTTTCTTCCAAAAATTTGGATGTGTCCACGTTGCGCTTTGGGGTGTTTCCTGTCGCGGGCGCTAGGCCTACCCACACAAGTGAGGTATCATTTTTATTAGGAGACTTGGCGGAACGCTGGGTGGAAGGAAATTTGTGGCTCCTCTCAGATTCCAGAACTTTCTGCCACAGAAATGTGAGGAACATGTGTTTTTTTAGCCAAATTTTGAGGTTTGCAAAGGATTCTGGGTAACAGAACCTGGTCCGAGTCCCGCAAGTCACCCCATCTTGGATTTACGTAAGTCTCTAGTTTTCAGAAATGCACAGGTTTGGTAGGTTTCCCTAGGTGCCGGCTGAGCTAGAGGCCAAAATCTACAGGTAGGCACTTCGCAAAAAACACCTCTGTTTTCTTCCAAAAATTTGGATGTGTCCACGTTGCGCTTTGGGGGGTTTCCTGTCGCGGGCGCTAGGCCTACCCACACAAGTGAGGTATCATTTTTATCGGGAGACTTGGTGGAACGCTATGTGGAAGGAAATTTTTGGCTCCTCTCAGATTCCAGAACTTTCTGCCACAGAAATGTGAGGAACATGTGTTTTTTTAGCCAAATTTTGAGGTTTGCAAAGGATTCTGGGTAACACAACCTTATCCGACCCCCGCAAGTCACCCCATCTTGGATTCCCCTAGGTCTCCAGTTTTCAGAAATGCACAGGTTTGGTAGGTTTCCCTAGGTGCCGGCTGAGCTAGAGGTCAAAATCGACAGGTAGGCATTTCGCAAAAAACACCTCTGTTTTCTTCCAAAAATGTGGATGTGTCCACGTTGCGCTTTGGGGCGTTTCCTGTCGCGAGCGCTAGGCCTACCCACACAAGTGAGGTATTATTTTTATCAGGAGACTTGGGGGAAAGCAGGGTGGAAGGAAATTTGTGGCTCCTCTCAGATTCCAGAACTTTCTGCCACAGAAATTTGAGGAACATATGTTTTTTTAGCCAAATTTTGAGGTTTGCAAAGGATTCTGGGTAACAGAACCTGGTCCAAGCCCCGCAAGTCACCCCATCTTGGATTCCCCTAGGTCTCCAGTTTTCAGAAATGCACAGGTTTGGTAGGTTTCCCTAGGTGACGGCTGAGCTAGAGGCCAAAATCTACAGGTAGG
Source organism: Pleurodeles waltl (assembly GCF_031143425.1). Classification (NCBI taxonomy): domain Eukaryota; kingdom Metazoa; phylum Chordata; class Amphibia; order Caudata; family Salamandridae; genus Pleurodeles; species Pleurodeles waltl. The sequence goes on along the minus strand of NC_090449.1, from coordinate 705,282,797 downwards.
CACTTCGCAAAAAACACCTCTGTTTTCTTCCAAAAATTTGGATGTGTCCACGTTGCGCTTTGGGGTGTTTCCTGTCGTGGGCGCTAGGCCTACCCACACAAGTGAGGTATCATTTTTATCAGGAGACTTGGCGGAACGCTGGGTGGAAGGAAATTTGTGGCTCCTCTCAGATTCCAGAACTTTCTGCCACAGAAATGTGAGGAACATGTGGTTTTTTAGCCAAATTTTGAGGTTTGCAAAGGATTCTGGGTAACAGAACCTGGTCCGAGTCCCGCAAGTCACCCCATCTTGGATTTCCGTAGGTCTCTAGTTTTCAGAAATGCACAGGTTTGGTAGGTTTCCCTAGGTGCCGGCTGAGCTAGAGGCCAAAATCTACAGGTAGGCACTTCGCAAAAAACACCTCTGTTTTCTTCAAAAAATTTGGATGTGTCCACGTTGCGCTTTGGGGTGTTTCCTGTCGCGGGCGCTAGGCCTACCCACACAAGTGAGGTATCATTTTTATCAGGAGACTTGGCGGAACGCTGGGTGGAAGGAAATTTGTGGCTCCTCTCAGATTCCAGAACTTTCTGCCACAGAAATGTGAGGAACATGTGGTTTTTTAGCCAAATTTTGAGGTTTGCAAAGGATTCTGGGTAACAGAACCTGGTCCGAGTCCCGCAAGTCACCCCATCTTGGATTTCCGTAGGTCTCTAGTTTTCAGAAATGCACAGGTTTGGTAGGTTTCCCTAGGTGCCGGCTGAGCTAGAGGCCAAAATCTACAGGTAGGCACTTCGCAAAAAACACCTCTGTTTTCTTTCCAAAATTTGGATGAGTCCACGTTGCGCTTTGGGGCGTTTCCTGTCGCGGGCGCTAGGCCTACCCACACAAGTGAGGTATCATTTTTATCGGGAGACTTGGGGGAACGCTGGGTGGAAGTAAATTTGTGGCTCCTCTCAGATTCCAGAACTTTCTGCCACAGAAATGTGAGGAACATTTGTTTTTTTAGCCAAATTTTGAGGTTTGCAAAGGATTCTGGGTAACAGAACCTGGTCCGAGCCCCGCAAGTCACCCCATCTTGGATTCCCCTAGGTCTCCAGTTTTCAGAAATGCACAGGTTTGGTAGGTTTCCCTAGGTGACGGCTGAGCTAGAGGCCAAAATCTACAGGTAGGCACTTCGCAAAAAACACCTCTGTTTTCTTCCAAAAATTTGGATGTGTCCACGTTGCGCTTTGGGGTGTTTCCTGTCGCGGGCGCTAGGCCTACCCACACAAGTGAGGTATCATTTTTATCAGGAGACTTGGGGGAACGCTGGGTGGAAGTAAATTTGTGGCTCCTCTCAGATTCCAGAACTTTCTGCCACAGAAATGTGAGGAACATGTGGTTTTTTAGCCAAATTTTGAGGTTTGCAAAGGATTCTGGGTAACAGAACCTGGTCCGAGTCCCGCAAGTCACCCCATCTTGGATTTCCGTAGGTCTCTAGTTTTCAGAAATGCACAGGTTTGGTAGGTTTCCCTAGGTGCCGGCTGAGCTAGAGGCCAAAATCTACAGGTATGCACTTCGCAAAAAACACCTCTGTTTTCTTCCAAAAATTTGGATGTGTCCACGTTGCGCTTTGGGGTGTTTCCTGTCGCGGGCGCTAGGCCTACCCACACAAGTGAGGTATCATTTTTATCAGGAAAATTGGCGGAACGCTGGGTGGAAGGAAATTTGTGGCTCCTCTCAGATTCCAGAACTTTCTGCCACAGAAATGTGAGGAACATGTGTTTTTTTAGCCAAATTTTGAGGTTTGCAAAGGATTCTGGGTAACAGAACCTGGTCCGAGTCCCGCAAGTCACCCCATCTTGGATTTACGTAAGTCTCTAGTTTTCAGAAATGCACAGGTTTGGTAGGTTTCCCTAGGTGCCGGCTGAGCTAGAGGCCAAAATCTACAGGTAGGCACTTCGCAAAAAACACCTCTGTTTTCTTCCAAAAATTTGGATGTGTCCACGTTGCGCTTTGGGGGGTTTCCTGTCGCGGGCGCTAGGCCTACCCACACAAGTGAGGTATCATTTTTATCGGGAGACTTGGTGGAACGCTGGGTGGAAGGAAATTTGTGGCTCCTCTCAGATTCCAGAACTTTCTGCCACAGAAATGTGAGGAACATGTGTTTTTTTAGCCAAATTTTGAGGTTTGCAAAGGATTCTGGGTAACACAACCTTATCCGACCCCCGCAAGTCACCCCATCTTGGATTCCCCTAGGTCTCCAGTTTTCAGAAATGCACAGGTTTGGTAGGTTTCCCTAGGTGCCGGCTGAGCTAGAGGTCAAAATCGACAGGTAGGCATTTCGCAAAAAACACCTCTGTTTTCTTCCAAAAATGTGGATGTGTCCACGTTGCGCTTTGGGGCGTTTCCTGTCGCGAGCGCTAGGCCTACCCACACAAGTGAGGTATTATTTTTATCGGGAGACTTGGGGGAAAGCAGGGTGGAAGGAAATTTGTGGCTCCTCTCAGATTCCAGAACTTTCTGCCACAGAAATTTGAGGAACATATGTTTTTTTAGCCAAATTTTGAGGTTTGCAAAGGATTCTGGGTAACAGAACCTGGTCCAAGCCCCGCAAGTCACCCCATCTTGGATTCCCCTAGGTCTCCAGTTTTCAGAAATGCACAGGTTTGGTAGGTTTCCCTATGTGACGGCTGAGCTAGAGGCCAAAATCTACAGGTAGGCACTTCGCAAAAAACACCTCTGTTTTCTTCCAAAAAGTTGGATGTGTCCACGTTGCGCTTTGGGGTGTTTCCTGTCGCGGGCGCTAGGCCTACCCACACAAGTGAGGTATCATTTTTATCAGGAGACTTGGCGGAACGCTGGGTGGAAGGAAATTTGTGGCTCCTCTCAGATTCCAGAACTTTCTGCCACAGAAATGTGAGGAACATGTGGTTTTTTAGCCAAATTTTGAGGTTTGCAAAGGATTCTGGGTAACAGAACCTGGTCCGAGTCCCGCAAGTCACCCCATCTTGGATTTCCGTAGGTCTCTAGTTTTCAGAAATGCACAGGTTTGGTAGGTTTCCCTAGGTGCCGGCTGAGCTAGAGGCCAAAATCTACAGGTAGGCACTTCGCAAAAAACACCTCTGTTTTCTTTCCAAAATTTGGATGTGTCCACGTTGCGCTTTGGGGCGTTTCCTGTCGCGGGCGCTAGGCCTACCCACACAAGTGAGGTATCATTTTTATCGGGAGACTTGGGGGAACGCTGGGTGGAAGTAAATTTGTGGCTCCTCTCAGATTCCAGAACTTTCTGCCACAGAAATGTGAGGAACATGGGTTTTTTTAGCCAAATTTTGAGGTTTGCAAAGGATTCTGGGTAACAGAACCTGGTCCGAGCCCCGCAAGTCACCCCATCTTGGATTCCCCTAGGTCTCCAGTTTTCAGAAATGCACAGGTTTGGTAGGTTTCCCTAGGTGACGGCTGAGCTAGAGGCCAAAATCTACAGGTAGGCACTTCGCAAAAAACACCTCTGTTTTCTTCCAAAAATTTGGATGTGTCCACGTTGCGCTTTGGGGTGTTTCCTGTCACGGGCGCTAGGCCTACCCACACAAGTGAGGTATAATTTTTATCAGGAGACTTGGGGGAACGCTGGGTGGAAGTAAATTTGTGGCTCCTCTCAGATTCCAGAACTTTCTGCCACAGAAATGTGAGGAACATGTGGTTTTTTAGCCAAATTTTGAGGTTTGCAAAGGATTCTGGGTAACAGAACCTGGTCCGAGTCCCGCAAGTCACCCCATCTTGGATTTCCGTAGGTCTCTAGTTTTCAGAAATGCACAGGTTTGGTAGGTTTCCCTAGGTGCCGGCTGAGCTAGAGGCCAAAATCTACAGGTAGGCACTTCGCAAAAAAACACCTCTGTTTTCTTCCAAAAATTTGGATGTGTCCACGTTGCGCTTTGGGGTGTTTCCTGTCGCGGGCGCTAGGCCTACCCACACAAGTGAGGTATCATTTTTATCAGGAGACTTGGCGGAACGCTGGGTGGAAGGAAATTTGTGGCTCCTCTCAGATTCCAGAACTTTCTGCCACAGAAATGTGAGGAACATGTGTTTTTTTAGCCAAATTTTGAGGTTTGCAAAGGATTCTGGGTAACAGAACCTGGTCCGAGTCCCGCAAGTCACCCCATCTTGGATTTACGTAAGTCTCTAGTTTTCAGAAATGCACAGGTTTGGTAGGTTTCCCTAGGTGCCGGCTGAGCTAGAGGCCAAAATCTACAGGTAGGCACTTCGCAAAAAACACCTCTGTTTTCTTCCAAAAATTTGGATGTGTCCACGTTGCGCTTTGGGGGGTTTCCTGTCGCGGGCGCTAGGCCTACCCACTCAAGTGAGGTATCATTTTTATCGGGAGACTTGGTGGAACGCTGGGTGGAAGTAAATTTGTGGCTCCTCTCAGATTCCAGAACTTTCTGCCACAGAAATGTGAGGAACATGTGTTTTTTTAGCCAAATTTTGAGGTTTGCAAAGGATTCTGGGTAACACAACCTGGTCCGACCCCCGCAAGTCACCCCATCTTGGATTCCCCTAGGTCTCCAGTTTTCAGAAATGCACAGGTTTGGTAGGTTTCCCTAGGTGCCGGCTGAGCTAGAGGTCAAAATCGACAGGTAGGCATTTCGCAAAAAACACCTCTGTTTTCTTCCAAAAATGTGGATGTGTCCACGTTGCGCTTTGGGGCGTTTCCTGTCGCGAGCGCTAGGCCTACCCACACAAGTGAGGTATTATTTTTATCGGGAGACTTGGGGGAAAGCAGGGTGGAAGGAAATTTGTGGCTCCTCTCAGATTCCAGAACTTTCTGCCACAGAAATTTGAGGAACATATGTTTTTTTAGCCAAATTTTGAGGTTTGCAAAGGATTCTGGGTAACAGAACCTGGTCCAAGCCCCGCAAGTCACCCCATCTTGGATTCCCCTAGGTCTCCAGTTTTCAGAAATGCACAGGTTTGGTAGGTTTCCCTAGGTGACGGCTGAGCTAGAGGCCAAAATCTACAGGTAGGCACTTCGCAAAAAACACCTCTGTTTTCTTCCAAAAATTTGGATGTGTCCACGTTGCGCTTTGGGGTGTTTCCTGTCGCGGGCGCTAGGCCTACCCACACAAGTGAGGTATCATTTTTATCAGGAGACTTGGCGGAACGCTGGGTGGAAGTAAATTTGTGGCTCCTCTCAGATTCCAGAACTTTCTGCCACAGAAATGTGAGGAACATGTGGTTTTTTAGCCAAATTTTGAGGTTTGCAAAGGATTCTGGGTAACAGAACCTGGTCCGAGTCCCGCAAGTCACCCCATCTTGGATTTCCGTAGGTCTCTAGTTTTCAGAAATGCACAGGTTTGGTAGGTTTCCCTAGGTGCCGGCTGAGCTAGAGGCCAAAATCTACAGGTAGGCACTTCGCAAAAAACACCTCTGTTTTCTTCCAAAAATTTGGATGTGTCCACGTTGCGCTTTGGGGTGTTTCCTGTCGCGGGCGCTAGGCCTACCCACACAAGTGAGGTATCATTTTTATCAGGAGACTTGGCGGAACGCTGGGTGGAAGGAAATTTGTGGCTCCTCTCAGATTCCAGAACTTTCTGCCACAGAAATGTGAGGAACATGTGTTTTTTTAGCCAAATTTTGAGGTTTGCAAAGGATTCTGGGTAACAGAACCTGGTCCGAGTCCCGCAAGTCACCCCATCTTGGATTTACGTAAGTCTCTAGTTTTCAGAAATGCACAGGTTTGGTAGGTTTCCCTAGGTGCCTTCTGAGCTAGAGGCCAAAATCTACAGGTAGGCACTTCGCAAAAAACACCTCTGTTTTCTTCCAAAAATTTGGATGTGTCCACGTTGCGCTTTGGGGGGTTTCCTGTCGCGGGCGCTAGGCCTACCCACTCAAGTGAGGTATCATTTTTATCGGGAGACTTGGTGGAACGCTGGGTGGAAGTAAATTTGTGGCTCCTCTCAGATTCCAGAACTTTCTGCCACAGAAATGTGAGGAACATGTGTTTTTTTAGCCAAATTTTGAGGTTTGCAAAGGATTCTGGGTAACACAACCTGGTCCGACCCCCGCAAGTCACCCCATCTTGGATTCCCCTAGGTCTCCAGTTTTCAGAAATGCACAGGTTTGGTAGGTTTCCCTAGGTGCCGGCTGAGCTAGAGGTCAAAATCGACAGGTAGGCATTTCGCAAAAAACACCTCTGTTTTCTTCCAAAAATGTGGATGTGTCCACGTTGCGCTTTGGGGCGTTTCCTGTCGCGAGCGCTAGGCCTACCCACACAAGTGAGGTATTATTTTTATCGGGAGACTTGGGGGAAAGCAGGGTGGAAGGAAATTTGTGGCTCCTCTCAGATTCCAGAACTTTCTGCCACAGAAATTTGAGGAACATATGTTTTTTTAGCCAAATTTTGAGGTTTGCAAAGGATTCTGGGTAACAGAACCTGGTCCAAGCCCCGCAAGTCACCCCATCTTGGATTCCCCTAGGTCTCCAGTTTTCAGAAATGCACAGGTTTGGTAGGTTTCCCTAGGTGACGGCTGAGCTAGAGGCCAAAATCTACAGGTAGGCACTTCGCAAAAAACACCTCTGTTTTCTTCCAAAAATTTGGATGTGTCCACGTTGCGCTTTGGGGTGTTTCCTGTCGCGGGCGCTAGGCCTACCCACACAAGTGAGGTATCATTTTTATCAGGAGACTTGGCGGAACGCTGGGTGGAAGGAAATTTGTGGCTGCTCTCAGATTCCAGAACTTTCTGCCACAGAAATGTGAGGAACATGTGGTTTTTTAGCCAAATTTTGAGGTTTGCAAAGGATTCTGGGTAACAGAACCTGGTCCGAGTCCCGCAAGTCACCCCATCTTGGATTTCCGTAGGTCTCTAGTTTTCAGAAATGCACAGGTTTGGTAGGTTTCCCTAGGTGCTGGCTGAGCTAGAGGCCAAAATCTACAGGTAGGCACTTCGCAAAAAACACCTCTGTTTTCTTTCCAAAATTTGGATGTGTCCACGTTGCGCTTTGGGGCGTTTCCTGTCGCGGGCGCTAGGCCTACCCACACAAGTGAGGTATCATTTTTATCGGGAGACTTGGGGGAACGCTGGGTGGAAGTAAATTTGTGGCTCCTCTCAGATTCCAGAACTTTCTGCCACAGAAATGTGAGGAACATGTGTTTTTTTAGCCAAATTTTGAGGTTTGCAAAGGATTCTGGGTAACAGAACCTGGTCCGAGCCCCGCAAGTCACCCCATCTTGGATTCCCCTAGGTCTCCAGTTTTCAGAAATGCACAGGTTTGGTAGGTTTCCCTAGGTGACGGCTGAGCTAGAGGCCAAAATCTACAGGTAGGCACTTCGCAAAAAACACCTCTGTTTTCTTCCAAAAATTTGGAGGTGTCCACGTTGCGCTTTGGGGTGTTTCCAGTCGCGGGCGCTAGGCCTACCCACACAAGTGAGGTATCATTTTTATCAGGAGACTTGGGGGAACGCTGGGTGGAAGTAAATTTGTGGCTCCTCTCAGATTCCAGAACTTTCTGCCACAGAAATGTGAGGAACATGTGGTTTTTTAGCCAAATTTTGAGGTTTGCAAAGGATTCTGGGTAACAGAACCTGGTCCGAGTCCCGCAAGTCACCCCATCTTGGATTTCCGTAGGTCTCTAGTTTTCAGAAATGCACAGGTTTGGTAGGTTTCCCTAGGTGCCGGCTGAGCTAGAGGCCAAAATCTACAGGTAGGCACTTCGCAAAAAACACCTCTGTTTTCTTCCAAAAATTTGGATGTGTCCACGTTGCGCTTTGGGGCGTTTCCTGTCGCGGGCGCTAGGCCTTCCCACACAAGTGAGGTATCATTTTTATCGGGAGACTTGGGGGAACGCTAGGTGGAAGTAAATTTGTGGCTCCTCTCAGATTCCAAAACTTTCTGCCACAGAAATGTGAGGAACATGTGTTTTTTTAGCCAAATTTTGAGGTTTGCAAAGGATTCTGGGTAACAGAACCTGGTCCGACCCCCGCAAGTCACCCCATCTTGGATTCCCCTACGTCTCCAGTTTTCAGAAATGCACAGGTTTGGTAGGTTTCCCTAGGTGCCGGCTGAGCTAGAGGCCAAAATCGACAGGTAGGCACTTCGCAAAAAACACCTCTGTTTTCTTCTCAAAATTTGGATGTGTGTACGTTGCACTTTGGGGCGTTTCCTGTCGCGGGCGCTAGGCCTACCCACACAAGTGAGGTATCATTTTTATTGGGAGACTTGGGGGAACGCTGGGTGGAAGTAAATTTGTGGCTCCTCTCAGATTCCAGAACTTTCTGCCACAGAAATGTGAGGAACATATGTTTTTTTAGCCAAATTTTGAGGTTTGCAAAGGATTCTGGGTAACAGAACCTGGTCCGAGCCCCGCAAGTCACCCCATCTTGGATTCCCCTAGGTCTCCAGTTTTCAGAAATGCACAGGTTTGGTAGGTTTCCCTAGGTGATGGCTGAGCTAGAGGCCAAAATCTACAGGTAGGCACTTCGCAAAAAACACCTCTGTTTTCTTCCAAAAATTTGGATTTGTCCACGTTGCGCTTTGGGGTGTTTCCTGTCGCGGGCGCTAGGCCTACCCACACAAGTGAGGTATCATTTATATCAGGAGACTTGGCGGAACGCTGGGTGGAAGGAAATTTGTGGCTCCTCTCAGATTCCAGAACTTTCTGCCACAGAAATGTGAGGAACATGTGTTTTTCTAGCCAAATTTTGAGGTTTGCAAAGGATTCTGGGTAACAGAACCTGGTCCGAGTCCCGCAAGTCACCCCATCTTGGATTTCCGTAGGTCTCTAGTTTTCAGAAATGCACAGGTTTGGTAGGTTTCCCTAGGTGCCGGCTGAGCTAGAGGCCAAAATCTACAGGTAGGCACTTCGCAAAAAACACCTCTGTTTTCTTCCAAAAATTTGGATGTGTCCACGTTGCGCTTTGGGGTGTTTCCTGTCGCGGGCGCTAGGCCTACCCACACAAGTGAGGTATCATTTTTATCAGGAGACTTGGCGGAACGCTGGGTGGAAGGAAATTTGTGGCTCCTCTCAGATTCCAGAACTTTCTGCCACAGAAATGTGAGGAACATGTGGTTTTTTAGCCAAATTTTGAGGTTTGCAAAGGATTCTGGGTAACAGAACCTGGTCCGAGTCCCGCAAGTCACCCCATATTGGATTTCCGTAGGTCTCTAGTTTTCAGAAATGCACAGGTTTGGTAGGTTTCCCTAGGTGCCGGCTGAGCTAGAGGCCAAAATCTACAGGTAGGCACTTCGCAAAAAACACCTCTGTTTTCTTCCCAAAATTTGGATGTGTCCACGTTGCGCTTTGGGGCGTTTCCTGTCGCGGGCGCTATGCCTACCCACACAAGTGAGGTATCATTTTTATCGGGAGACTTGGGGGAACGCTGGGTGGAAGTAAATTTGTGGCTCCTCTCAGATTCCAGAACTTTCTGCCACAGAAATGTGAGGAACATGTGTTTTTTTAGCCAAATTTTGAGGTTTGCAAAGGATTCTGGGTAACAGAACCTGGTCTGAGCCCCGCAAGTCACCCCATCTTGGATTCCCCTAGGTCTCCAGTTTTCAGAAATGCACAGGTTTGGTAGGTTTCCCTAGGTGACGGCTGAGCTAGAGGCCAAAATCTACAGGTAGGCACTTCGCAAAAAACACCTCTGTTTTCTTCCAAAAATTTGGATGTGTCCACGTTGCGCTTTGGGGTGTTTCCTGTCGCGGGCGCTAGGCCTACCCACACAAGTGAGGTATAATTTTTATCAGGAGACTTGGGGGAACGCTGGGTGGAAGTAAATTTGTGGCTCCTCTCAGATTCCAGAACTTTCTGCCACAGAAATGTGAGGAACATGTGGTTTTTTAGCCAAATTTTGAGGTTTGCAAAGGATTCTGGGTAACAGAACCTGGTCCGAGTCCCGCAAGTCACCCCATCTTGGATTTCCGTAGGTCTCTAGTTTTCAGAAATGCACAGGTTTGGTAGGTTTCCCTAGGTGCCGGCTGAGCTAGAGGCCAAAATCTACAGGTAGGCACTTCGCAAAAAACACCTCTGTTTTCTTCCAAAAATTTGGATGTGTCCACGTTGCGCTTTGGGGCGTTTCATGTCGCGGGCGCTAGGCCTACCCACACAAGTGAGGTATCATTTTTATCGGGAGACTTGGGGGAACGCTAGGTGGAAGTAAATTTGTGGCTCCTCTCAGATTCCAAAACTTTCTGCCACAGAAATGTGAGGAACATGTGTTTTTTTAGCCAAATTTTGAGGTTTGCAAAGGATTCTGGGTAACAGAACCTGGTCCGACCCCCGCAAGTCACCCCATCTTGGATTCCCCTAGGTCTCCAGTTTTCAGAAATGCACAGGTTTGGTAGGTTTCCCTAGGTGCCGGCTGAGCTAGAGGCCAAAATCGACAGGTAGGCACTTCGCAAAAAACACCTCTGTTTTCTTCTCAAAATTTGGATGTGTCCACGTTGCACTTTGGGGCGTTTCCTGTCGCGGGCGCTAGGCCTACCCACACAAGTGAGGTATCATTTTTATTGGGAGACTTGGGGGAACGCTGGGTGGAAGTAAATTTGTGGCTCCTCTCAGATTCCAGAACTTTCTGCCACAGAAATATGAGGAACATATGTTTTTTTAGCCAAATTTTGAGGTTTGCAAAGGATTCTGGGTAACAGAACCTGGTCCGAGCCCCGCAAGTCACCCCATCTTGGATTCCCCTAGGTCTCCAGTTTTCAGAAATGCACAGGTTTGGTAGGTTTCCCTAGGTGATGGCTGAGCTAGAGGCCAAAATCTACAGGTAGGCACTTCGCAAAAAACACCTCTGTTTTCTTCCAAAAATTTGGATGTGTCCACGTTGCGCTTTGGGGTGTTTCCTGTCGCGGGCGCTAGGCCTACCCACACAAGTGAGGTATCATTTTTATCAGGAGACTTGGCGGAACGCTGGGTGGAAGGAAATTTGTGGCTCCTCTCAGATTCCAGAACTTTCTGCCACAGAAATGAGAGGAACATGTGTTTTTTTAGCCAAATTTTGAGGTTTGCAAAGGATTCTGGGTAACAGAACCTGGTCCGAGTCCCGCAAGTCACCCCATCTTGGATTTCCATAGGACTCTAGTTTTCAGAAATGCACAGGTTTGGTAGGTTTCTCTAGGTGCCGGCTGAGCTAGAGGCCAAAATCTACAGGTAGGCACTTCGCAAAAAACACCTCTGTTTTCTTCCAAAAATTTGGATGTGTCCACGTTGCGCTTTGGGGCGTTTCCTGTCGCGGGCGCTAGGCCTACCCACACAAGTGAGGTATCATTTTTATCGGGAGACTTCGGGGAACGCTGGGTGGAAGTAAATTTGTGGCTCCTCTCAGATTCCAGAACTTTCTGCCACAGAAATGTGAGGAACATTTGTTTTTTTAGCCAAATTTTGAGGTTTGCAAAGGATTCTGGGTAACAGAACCTGGTCCGACCCCCGCAAGTCACCCCATCTTGGATTCCCCTAGGTCTCCAGTTTTCAGAAAAGCACAGGTTTGGTAGGTTTCCCTAGGTGCCGGCTGAGCTAGAGGCCAAAATCGACAGGTAGGCATTTCGCAAAAAACACCTCTGTTTTCTTCCAAAAATGTGGATGTGTCCACGTTGCGCTTTGGGGCGTTTCCTTTCGCGAGCGCTAGGCCTACCCACACAAGTGAGGTATTATTTTTATCGGGAGACTTGGGGGAAAGCAGGGTGGAAGGAAATTTGTGGCTCCTCTCAGATTCCAGAACTTTCTGCCACAGAAATGTGAGGAACATATGTTTTTTTAGCCAAATTTTGAGGTTTGCAAAGGATTCTGGGTAACAGAACCTGGGCCAAGCCCCGCAAGTCACCCCATCTTGGATTCCCCTAGGTCTCCAGTTTTCAGAAATGCACAGGTTTGGTAGGTTTCCCTAGGTGACGGCTGAGCTAGAGGCCAAAATCTACAGGTAGGCACTTCGCAAAAAACACCTCTGTTTTCTTCCAAAAATTTGGATGTGTCCACGTTGCGCTTTGGGGTGTTTCCTGTCGCGGGCGCTAGGCCTACCCACACAAGTGAGGTATAATTTTTATCAGGAGACTTGGCGGAACGCTGGGTGGAAGGAAATTTGTGGCTCCTCTCAGATTCCAGAACTTTCTGCCACAGAAATGTGAGGAACATGTGATTTTTTTGCCAAATTTTGAGGTTTGCAAAGGATTCTGGGTAACAGAACCTGGTCCGAGTCCCGCAAGTCACCCCATCTTGGATTTCCGTAGGTCTCTAGTTTTCAGAAATGCACAGGTTTGGTAGGTTTCCCTAGGTGCCGGCTGAGCTAGAGGCCAAAATCTACAGGTAGGCACTTCGCAAAAAACACCTCTGTTTTCTTCAAAAAATTTGGATGTGTCCACGTTGCGCTTTGGGGCGTTTCCTGTCGCGGGCGCTAGGCCTACCCACACAAGTGAGGTATCATTTTTATCGGGAGACTTGGGGGAACGCTGGGTGGAAGTAAATTTGTGGCTCCTCTCAGATTCCAGAACTTTCTGCCACAGAAATGTGAGGAACAAGTGTTTTTTTAGCCAAATTTTGAGGTTTGCAAAGGATTCTGGGTAACAGAACCTGGTCCGACCCCGCAAGTCACCCCATCTTGGATTCCCCTAGGTCTCCAGTTTTCAGAAATGCACAGGTTTGGTAGGTTTCCCTAGGTGCCGGCTGAGCTAGAGGCCAAAATCGACAGGTAGGCATTTCGCAAAAAACACCTCTGTTTTCTTCCAAAAATGTGGATGTGTCCACGTTGCGCTTTGGGGCGTTTCCTGTCGCGAGCGCTAGGCCTACCCACACAAGTGAGGTATTATTTTTATCGGGAGACTTGGGGGAAAGCAGGGTGGAAGGAAATTTGTGGCTCCTCTCAGATTCCAGAACTTTCTGCCACAGAAATGTGTGGAACATGTGTTTTTTTAGGCAAATTTTGAGATTGGCAAAGGATTCTGGGTAACAGAACCTGGTCCGAGCCCCGCAAGTCACCCCATCTTGGATTCCCCTACGTCTCTAGTTTTCAGAAATGCACAGGTTTGGTAGGTTTCCCTAGGTGCCGGCTGAGCTAGAGGCCAAAATCTACAGGTATACACTTCGCAAAAAACATCTCTGTTTACTGTAAAAAATGTGGATGTGTCCACGTTGCGCTTTGGGGCGTTTCCTGTCGCGGGCGCTAGTCCTACCCACACAAGTGAGGTATCATTTTTATTGGGAGACTTGGGGGAACGCTGGGTGCAAGTAAATTTGTGGCTCCTCTCAGATTCCAGAACTTTCTGCCACAGAAATGTGAGGAACATATGTTTTTTTAGCCAAATTTTGAGGTTTGCAAAGGATTCTGGGTAACAGAACCTGGTCCGAGCCCCGCAAGTCACCCCATCTTGGATTCCCCTAGGTCTCCAGTTTTCAGAAATGCACAGGTTTGGTAGGTTTCCCTAGGTGACGGCTGAGCTAGAGGCCAAAATCTACAGGTAGGCACTTCGCAAAAAACACCTCTGTTTTCTTCCAAAAATTTGGATGTGTCCACGTTGCGCTTTGGGGTGTTTCCTGTCGCGGGCGCTAGGCCTACCCACACAAGTGAGGTATCATTTTTATCAGGAGACTTGGGGGAACGCTGGGTGGAAGGAAATTTGTGGCTCCTCTCAGATTCCAGAACTTACTGCCACAGAAATGTGAGGAACATGTGGTTTTTTAGCCAAATTTTGAGGTTTGCAAAGGATTCTGGGTAACAGAACCTGGTCCGAGTCCCGCAAGTCACCCCATCTTGGATTTCTGTAGGTCTCTAGTTTTCAGAGATGCACAGGTTTGGTAGGTTTCCCTAGGTGCCGGCTGAGCTAGAGGCCAAAATCGACAGGTAGGCATTTCGCAAAAAACACCTCTGTTTTCTTCCAAAAATGTGGATGTGTCCACGTTGTGCTTTGGGGCGTTTCCTGTCGCGAGCGCTAGGCCTACCCACACAAGTGAGGTATTATTTTTATCGGGAGACTTGGGGGAAAGCAGGGTGGAAGGAAATTTGTGGCTCCTCTCAGATTCCAGAACTTTCTGCCACAGAAATGTGTGGAACATGTGTTTTTTTAGGCAAATTTTGAGATTGGCAAAGGATTCTGGGTAACAGAACCTGGTCCGAGCCCCGCAAGTCACCCCATCTTGGATTCCCCTACGTCTCTAGTTTTCAGAAATGCACAGGTTTGGTAGGTTTCCCTAGGTGCCGGCTGAGCTAGAGGCCAAAATCTACAGGTAGGCACTTCGCAAAAAACACCTCTGTTTTCTTCTCAAAATTTGGATGTGTCCACGTTGCGCTTTGGGGCGTTTCCTGTCGCGGGCGCTAGGCCTACCCACACAAGTGAGGTATCATTTTTATTGGGAGACTTGGGGGAACGCTGGGTGGAAGGAAATTTGTGGCTCCTCTCAGATTCCAGAACTTTCTGCCATAGAAATGTGAGGAACATATGTTTTTTTAGCCAAATTTTGAGGTTTGCAAAGGATTCTGGGTAACAGAACCTGGTCCGAGCCCCGCAAGTCACCCCATCTTGGATTCCCCTAGGTCTCCAGTTTTCAGAAATGCACAGGTTTGGTAGGTTTCCCTAGGTGACGGCTGAGCTAGAGGCCAAAATCGACAGGTAGGCACTTCGCAAAAAACACCTCTGTTTTCTTCTCAAAATTTGGATGTGTCCACGTTGCGCTTTGGGGCGTTTCCTGTCGCGGGCGCTAGGCCTACCCACACAAGTGAGGTATCATTTTTATCAGGAGACTTGGGGGAACGCTGGGTGGAAGGAAATTTGTGGCTCCTCTCAGATTCCAGAACTTCCTGCCACAGAAATGTGAAGAACATGTGGTTTTTTAGCCAAATTTTGAGGTTTGCAAAGGATTCTGGGTAACAGAACCTGGTCCGAGTCCCGCAAGTCACCCCATCTTGGATTTCCGTAGGTCTCTAGTTTTCAGAAATGCACAGGTTTGGTAGGTTTCCCTAGGTGCCGGCTGAGCTAGAGGCCAAAATCTACAGGTAGGCACTTCGCAAAAAACACCTCTGTTTTCTTCCAAAAATTTGGATGTGTCCACATTGCGCTTTGGGGCGTTTCCTGTCGCAGGCGCTAGGCCTACCCACACAAGTGAGGTATCATTTTTATTGGGAGACTTGGGGGAACGCTGGGTGGAAGTAAATTTGTGGCTCCTCTCAGATTCCAGAACTTTCTGCCACAGAAATGTGAGGAACATATGTTTTTTTAGCCAAATTTTGAGGTTTGCAAAGGATTCTGGGTAACAGAACCTGGTCCGACCCCCGCAAGTCACCCCATCTTGGATTCCCCTAGGTCTCCAGTTTTCAGAAATGCACAGGTTTGGTAGGTTTCCCTAGGTGCCGGCTGAGCTAGAGGCCAAAATCGACAGGTAGGCACTTCGCAAAAAACACCTCTGTTTTCTTCCAAAAATTTGGATGTGTCCACGTTGCGCTTCGGGGCGTTTCCTGTCGCGAGCGCTAGGCCTACCCACACAAGTGAGGTATTATTTTTATCGGGAGACTTGGGGGAACGCTGGGTGGAAGGAAATTTGTGGCTCCTCTCAGATTCCAGAACTTTCTGCCACAGAAATGTGTGGAACATGTGTTTTTTTAGGCAAATTTTGAGATTGGCAAAGGATTCTGGGTAACAGAACCTGGTCCGAGCCCCGCAAGTCACCCCATCTTGGATTCCCCTACGTCTCTAGTTTTCAGAAATGCACAGGTTTGTTAGGTTTCCCTAGGTGCCGGCTGAGCTAGAGGCCAAAATCTACAGGTAGACACTTCGCAAAAAACACCTCTGTTTTCTGTAAAAAATTTGGATGTGTCCACGTTGCGCTTTGGGGCGTTTCCTGTCGGGGGCGCTAGGCCTACCCACACAAGTGAGGTATCATTTTTATCGGGAGGCTTGGGGGAACGCTGGGTGGAAGTCAATTTGTGGCTCCTCTCAGATTCCAGAACTTTCTGCCACAGAAATGTGAGGAACATGTGTTTTTTTAGCCAAATTTTGAGGTTTGCAAAGGATTCTGCGTAACAGAACCTGGTCCGAGCCCCGCAAGTCACCCCATCTTGGATTCCCCTAGGTCTCTAGTTTTCAGAAATGCACAGGTTTGGTAGGTTTCTCTGGGTGCCAGCTGAGCTAGAGGCCAACATCTACAGGTAGGCACTTCGCAAAAAACACCTCTGTTTTTTTCCAAAAATTTGGATGTGTCCAAGTTGCTCTTTGGGCCGTTTCCTGTCGCGGGCGCTAGGCCTACCCACACAAGTGAGGTTTCATTTTTATCGGGAGACTTGGGGGAATGCTGGGTGGAAGGAAATTTGTGGTTCCTCTCAGATTCCAGAACTTTCTGCCACAGAAATGTGAGGAACATGTGTTTTTTTAGGCAAATTTTGAGGTTTGCAAAGGATTCTGGGTAACAGAACCTGGTCTGAGCCCCGCAAGTCACCCCTCCTTGGATTTTTCAGAAATGCACAGGTTTCGTAGGTTTCCCTAGGTGCCGGCTGAGCTAGAGGCCAAAATCTACAGGTAGGCACTTCGCAAAAAACACCTCTGTTTTCTTCTCAAAATTTGGATATGTCCACGTTGCGCTTTGGGGCGTTTCCTGTCGCGGGCGCTAGGCCAATCCACACAAGTGAGGTATCATTTTTATTGGGAGACTTGGGGGAACGCTGGGTGGAAGTAAATTTGTGGCTCCTCTCAGATTCCAGAACTTTCTGCCACAGAAATGTGAGGAACATATGTTTTTTTAGCCAAATTTTGAGGTTTGCAAAGGATTCTGGGTAACAGAACCTGGTCCGAGAACCGCAAGTCACCCCATCTTGGATTCCCCTAGGTCTCCAGTTTTCAGAAATGCACAGGTTTGGTAGGGTTCCCTAGGTGACGGCTGAGCTAGAGGCCAAAATCTACAGGTAGGCACTTCGCAAAAAACACCTCTGTTTTCTTCCAAAAATTTGGATGTGTCCACGTTGCGCTTTGGGGTGTTTCCTGTCGCGGGCGCTAGGCCTACCCACACAAGTGAGGTATCATTTTTATCAGGAGACTTGGGGGAACGCAGGGTGGAAGGAAATTTGTGGCTCCTCTCAGATTCCAGATCTTTCTGCCACAGAAATGTGAGGAACATGTGGTTTTTTAGCCAAATTTTGAGGTTTGCAAAGGATTCTGGGTAACAGAACCTGGTCCGAGTCCCGCAAGTCACCCCATCTTGGATTCCCCTAGGTCTCTAGTTTTCAGAAATGCACAGGTTTGGTAGGTTTCCCTAGGTGCCGGCTGAGCTACAGGCCAAAATCTACAGGTAGGCACTTCGCAAAAAACACCTCTGTTTTCTTCCAAACATTTGGATGTGTCCACGTTGCGCTTTGGGGCGTTTCCTGTCGTGGGCGCTAGGCCTACCCACACAAGTGAGGTATCATTTTTATCGGGAGACTTGGGGGAACGCTGGGTGGAAGTAAATTTGTGGCTCCTCTCAGATTCCAGAACTTTCTGCCACAGAAATGTGAGGAACATGTGTTTTTTTAGCCAAATTTTGAGGTTTGCCAAGGATTCTGGGTAACAGAACCTGGTCCGAGTCCCGCAAGTCACCCCATCTTGGATTTCCGTAGGTGTCTAGTTTTCAGAAATGCACAGGTTTGGTAGGTTTCCCTAGGTGCCGGCTGAGCTAGAGGCCAAAATCTACAGGTAGGCACTTCGCAAAAAACACCTCTGTTTTCTTCCATAAAATTGGATGTGTCCACGTTGCGCTTTGGGGCGTTTCCTGTCGCGGGCGCTAGGCCTACCCACACAAGTGAGGTATCATTTTTATCGGGAGACGTGGGGAACGCTGGGTGGAAGTAAATTTGTGGCTCCTCTCAGATTCCAGAACTTTCTGCCACAGAAATGTGAGGAACATATGTTTTTTTAGCCAAATTTTGAGGTTTGCAAAGGATTCTGGGTAACAGAACCTGGTCCGAGAACCGCAAGTCACCCCATCTTGGATTCCCCTAGGTCTCCAGTTTTCAGAAATGCACAGGTTTGGTAGGGTTCCCTAGGTGACGGCTGAGCTAGAGGCCAAAATCTACAGGTAGGCACTTCGCAAAAAACACCTCTGTTTTCTTCCAAAAATTTGGATGTGTCCACGTTGCGCTTTGGGGTGTTTCCTGTCGCGGGCGCTAGGCCTACCCACACAAGTGAGGTATCATTTTTATCAGGAGACTTGGGGGAACGCAGGGTGGAAGGAAATTTGTGGCTCCTCTCAGATTCCAGATCTTTCTGCCACAGAAATGTGAGGAACATGTGGTTTTTTAGCCAAATTTTGAGGTTTGCAAAGGATTCTGGGTAACAGAACCTGGTCCGAGTCCCGCAAGTCACCCCATCTTGGATTCCCCTAGGTCTCTAGTTTTCAGAAATGCACAGGTTTGGTAGGTTTCCCTAGGTGCCGGCTGAGCTACAGGCCAAAATCTACAGGTAGGCACTTCGCAAAAAACACCTCTGTTTTCTTCCAAACATTTGGATGTGTCCACGTTGCGCTTTGGGGCGTTTCCTGTCGCGGGCGCTAGGCCTACCCACACAAGTGAGGTATCATTTTTATCGGGAGACTTGGGGGAACGCTGGGTGGAAGTAAATTTGTGGCTCCTCTCAGATTCCAGAACTTTCTGCCACAGAAATGTGAGGAACATGTGTTTTTTTAGCCAAATTTTGAGGTTTGCCAAGGATTCTGGGTAACAGAACCTGGTCCGAGTCCCGCAAGTCACCCCATCTTGGATTTCCGTAGGTGTCTAGTTTTCAGAAATGCACAGGTTTGGTAGGTTTCCCTAGGTGCCGGCTGAGCTAGAGGCCAAAATCTACAGGTAGGCACTTCGCAAAAAACACCTCTGTTTTCTTCCATAAAATTGGATGTGTCCACGTTGCGCTTTGGGGCGTTTCCTGTCGCGGGCGCTAGGCCTACCCACACAAGTGAGGTATCATTTTTATCGGGAGACTTGGGGAACGCTGGGTGGAAGTAAATTTGTGGCTCCTCTCAGATTCCAGAACTTTCTGCCACAGAAATGTGAGGAACATGTGTTTTTTTAGCCAAATTTTGAGGTTTGCAAAGGATTCTGCGTAACAGAACCTGGTCCGAGCCCCGCAAGTCACCCCATCTTGGATTCCCCTAGGTCTCTAGTTTTCAGAAATGCACAGGTTTGGTAGGTTTCCCTAGGTGCCGGCTGAGCTAGATGCCAAAATCTACATGTAGGCACTTCGCAAAAAACACCTCTGTTTTCTTCCCAAAAATTGGATGTGTCAACGTTGAGCTTTGGGGCGTTTCCTGTCGCTGGCGCTAGGCCTACCCACACAAGTGAGGTATCATTTTTATCGGGAGACTTGGGAGAACGCTGGGTAGAAGTAAATTTGTGGCTCCTCTCAGATTCCAGAACTTTCTGCCACAGAAATGTATGGAACATGTGTTTTTTTAGCCAAATTTTGAGGTTTACAAAGGATTCTGGGTAACAGAACCTTGTCCGAGCCCCGCAAGTCACCCCTCCTTGGATTCCCCTAGGTCTCTAGTTTTCAGAAATGCACAGGTTTGGTAGGTTTTCCTAGGTGCCGACTGAGCTAGAGGCCAAAATCTACAGGTAGGCACTTCGCAAAAAACACCTCTGTTTTCTTCTCAAAATTTGGATGTGTCCACGTTGCGCTTTGGGGCGTTTCCTGTCGCGGGCGCTAGGCCTACCCACACAAGTGAGAAATCATTTTTATCAGGAGACTTGGGGGAACGCAGGGTGGAAGGAAATTTGTGGCTCCTCTCAGATTCCAGAACTTTCTGCCACAGAAATGTGTGGAACATGTGTTTTTTTAGGCAAATTTTGAGATTGGCAAAGGATTCTGGGTAACAGAACCTGGTCCGAGCCCGCAAGTCACCCCATCTTGGATTCCCCTACGTCTCTAGTTTTCAGAAATGCACAGGTTTGGTAGGTTTCCCTAGGTGCCGGCTGAGCTAGAGGCCAAAATCTACAGGTAGACACTTCGCAAAAAACACCTCTGTTTTCTGTAAAAAATTTGGATGTGTCCACGTTGCGCTTTGGGGCGTTTCCTGTCGGGGGCGCTAGGCCTACCCACACAAGTGAGGTATCATTTTTATCGGGAGCTTGGGGGAACGCTGGGTGGAAGTCAATTTGTGGCTCCTCTCAGATTCCAGAACTTTCTGCCACAGAAATGTGAGGAACATGTGTTTTTTTAGCCAAATTTTGAGGTTTGCAAAGGATTCTGCGTAACAGAACCTGGTCCGAGCCCCGCAAGTCACCCCATCTTGGATTCCCCTAGGTCTCTAGTTTTCAGAAATGCACAGGTTTGGTAGGTTTCTCTGGGTGCCAGCTGAGCTAGAGGCCAACATCTACAGGTAGGCACTTCGCAAAAAACACCTCTGTTTTTTTCCAAAAATTTGGATGTGTCCAAGTTGCTCTTTGGGCCGTTTCCTGTCGCGGGCGCTAGGCCTACCCACACAAGTGAGGTTTCATTTTTATCGGGAGACTTGGGGGAATGCTGGGTGGAAGGAAATTTGTGGTTCCTCTCAGATTCCAGAACTTTCTGCCACAGAAATGTGAGGAACATGTGTTTTTTTAGGCAAATTTTGAGGTTTGCAAAGGATTCTGGGTAACAGAACCTGGTCTGAGCCCCGCAAGTCACCCCTCCTTGGATTTTTCAGAAATGCACAGGTTTCGTAGGTTTCCCTAGGTGCCGGCTGAGCTAGAGGCCAAAATCTACAGGTAGGCACTTCGCAAAAAACACCTCTGTTTTCTTCTCAAAATTTGGATGTGTCCACGTTGCGCTTTGGGGCGTTTCCTGTCGCGGGCGCTAGGCCAATCCACACAAGTGAGGTATCATTTTTATTGGGAGACTTGGGAGAACGCTGGGTGGAAGTAAATTTGTGGCTCCTCTCAGATTCCAGAACTTTCTGCCACAGAAATGTGAGGAACATATGTTTTTTTAGCCAAATTTTGAGGTTTGCAAAGGATTCTGGGTAACAGAACCTGGTCCGAGAACCGCAAGTCACCCCATCTTTGATTCCCCTAGGTCTCCAGTTTTCAGAAATGCACAGGTTTGGTAGGGTTCCCTAGGTGACGGCTGAGCTAGAGGCCAAAATCTACAGGTAGGCACTTCGCAAAAAACACCTCTGTTTTCTTCCAAAAATTTGGATGTGTCCACGTTGCGCTTTGGGGTGTTTCCTGTCGCGGGCGCTAGGCCTACCCACACAAGTGAGGTATCATTTTTATCAGGAGACTAGGGGGAACGCAGGGTGGAAGGAAATTTGTGGCTCCTCTCAGATTCCAGAACTTTCTGCCACAGAAATGTGAGGAACATGTGGTTTTTTAGCCAAATTTTGAGGTTTGCAAAGGATTCTGGGTAACAGAACCTGGTCCGAGTCCCGCAAGTCACCCCATCTTGGATTCCCCTAGGTCTCCAGTTTTCAGAAATGCACAGGTTTGGTAGGTTTCCCTAGGTGACGGCTGAGCTAGAGGCCAAAATCTACAGGTAGGCACTTCGCAAAAAACACCTCTGTTTTCTTCCAAAAATTTGGATGTGTCCATGTTGCGCTTTGGGGTGTTTCCTGTCGCGGGCGCTAGGCCTACCCACACAAGTGAGGTATCATTTTTATCAGGAGACTTGGCGGAACGCTGGGTGGAAGGAAATTTGTGGCTCCTCTCAGATTCCAGAACTTTCTGCCACAGAAATGTGAGGAACATGTGATTTTTTAGCCAAATTTTGAGGTTTGCAAAGGATTCTGGGTAACAGAACCTGGTCCGAGTCCCGCAAGTCACCCCATCTTGGATTTCCGTAGGTCTCTAGTTTTCAGAAATGCACAGGTTTGGTAGGTTTCCCTAGGTGCCGGCTGAGCTAGAGGCCAAAATCTACAGGTAGGCACTTCGCAAAAAACACCTCTGTTTTCTTCCAAAAATGTGGATGTGTCCACGTTGCGCTTTGGGGCGTTTCCTGTCGCGGGCGCTAGGCCTACCCACACAAGTGAGGTATCATTTTTATCGGGAGACTTGGGGGAACGCTGGGTGGAAGTAAATTTGTGGCTCCTCTCAGATTCCAGAACTTTCTGCCACAGAAATGTGAGGAACAAGTGTTTTTTTAGCCAAATTTTGAGGTTTGCAAAGGATTCTGGGTAACAGAACCTGGTCCGACCCCGCAAGTCACCCCATCTTGGATTCCCCTAGGTCTCCAGTTTTCAGAAATGCACAGGTTTGGTAGGTTTCCCTAGGTGCCGGCTGAGCTAGAGGCCAAAATCGACAGGTAGGCATTTCGCAAAAAACACCTCTGTTTTCTTCCAAAAATGTGGATGTGTCCACGTTGCGCTTTGGGGCGTTTCCTGTCGCGAGCGCTAGGCCTACCCACACAAGTGAGGTATTATTTTTATCGGGAGACTTGGGGGAAAGCAGGGTGGAAGGAAATTTGTGGCTCCTCTCAGATTCCAGAACTTTCTGCCACAGAAATGTGTGGAACATGTGTTTTTTTAGGCAAATTTTGAGATTGGCAAAGGATTCTGGGTAACAGAACCTGGTCCGAGCCCCGCAAGTCACCCCATCTTGGATTCCCCTACGTCTCTAGTTTTCAGAAATGCACAGGTTTGGTAGGTTTCCCTAGGTGCCGGCTGAGCTAGAGGCCAAAATCTACAGGTATACACTTCGCAAAAAACATCTCTGTTTACTGTAAAAATGTGGATGTGTCCACGTTGCGCTTTGGGGCGTTTCCTGTCGCGGGCGCTAGGCCTACCCACACAAGTGAGGTATCATTTTTATTGGGAGACTTGGGGGAACGCTGGGTGCAAGTAAATTTGTGGCTCCTCTCAGATTCCAGAACTTTCTGCCACAGAAATGTGAGGAACATATGTTTTTTTAGCCAAATTTTGAGGTTTGCAAAGGATTCTGGGTAACAGAACCTGGTCCGAGCCCCGCAAGTCACCCCATCTTGGATTCCCCTAGGTCTCCAGTTTTCAGAAATGCACAGGTTTGGTAGGTTTCCCTAGGTGACGGCTGAGCTAGAGGCCAAAATCTACAGGTAGGCACTTCGCAAAAAACACCTCTGTTTTCTTCCAAAAATTTGGATGTGTCCACGTTGCGCTTTGGGGTGTTTCCTGTCGCGGGCGCTAGGCCTACCCACACAAGTGAGGTATCATTTTTATCAGGAGACTTGGGGGAACGCTGGGTGGAAGGAAATTTGTGGCTCCTCTCAGATTCCAGAACTTCCTGCCACAGAAATGTGAGGAACATGTGGTTTTTTAGCCAAATTTTGAGGTTTGCAAAGGATTCTGGGTAACAGAACCTGGTCCGAGTCCCGCAAGTCACCCCATCTTGGATTTCTGTAGGTCTCTGGTTTTCAGAGATGCACAGGTTTGGTAGGTTTCCCTAGGTGCCGGCTGAGCTAGAGGCCAAAATCGACAGGTAGGCATTTCGCAAAAAACACCTCTGTTTTCTTCCAAAAATTTGGATGTGTCCACGTTGCGCTTTGGGGCGTTTCCTGTCGCGAGCGCTAGGCCTACCCACACAAGTGAGGTATTATTTTTATCGGGAGACTTGGGGGAAAGCAGGGTGGAAGGAAATTTGTGGCTCCTCTCAGATTCCAGAACTTTCTGCCACAGAAATATGTGGAACATGTGTTTTTTTAGGCAAATTTTGAGATTGGCAAAGGATTCTGGGTAACAGAACCTGGTCCGAGCCCCGCAAGTCACCCCATCTTGGATTCTCCTACGTCTCTAGTTTTCAGAAATGCACAGGTTTGGTAGGTTTCCCTAGGTGCCGGCTGAGCTAGAAGCCAAAATCTACAGGTAGGCACTTCGCAAAAAACACCTCTGTTTTCTTCTCAAAATTTGGATGTGTCCACGTTGCGCTTTGGGGCGTTTCCTGTCGCGGGCGCTAGGCCTACCCACACAAGTGAGGTATCATTTTTATTGGGAGACTTGGGGGAACGCTGGGTGGAAGTAAATTTGTGGTTCCTCTCAGATTCCAGAACTTTCTGCCATAGAAATGTGAGGAACATATGTTTTTTTAGCCAAATTTTGAGGTTTGCAAAGGATTCTGGGTAACAGAACCTGGTCCGAGCCCCGCAAGTCACCCCATCTTGGATTCCCCTAGGTCTCCAGTTTTCAGAAATGCACAGGTTTGGTAGGTTTCCCTAGGTGCCGGCTGAGCTAGAGGCCAAAATCGACAGGTAGGCACTTCGCAAAAAACACCTCTGTTTTCTTCTCAAAATTTGGATGTGTCCACGTTGCGCTTTGGGGCGTTTCCTGTCGCGGGCGCTAGGCCTACCCACACAAGTGAGGTATCATTTTTATCAGGAGACTTGGGGGAACGCTGGGTGGAAGGAAATTTGTGGCTCCTCTCAGATTCCAGAACTTCCTGCCACAGAAATGTGAAGAACATGTGGTTTTTTAGCCAAATTTTGAGGTTTGCAAAGGATTCTGGGTAACAGAACCTGGTCCGAGTCCCGCAAGTCACCCCATCTTGGATTTCCGTAGGTCTCTAGTTTTCAGAAATGCACAGGTTTGGTAGGTTTCCCTAGGTGCCGGCTGAGCTAGAGGCCAAAATCTACAGGTAGGCACTTTGCAAAAAACACCTCTGTTTTCTTCCAAAAATTTGGATGTGTCCACATTGCGCTTTGGGGCGTTTCCTGTCGCGGGCGCTAGGCCTACCCACAGAAGTGAGGTATCATTTTTATCGGGACACTTGGGGGAACGCTGGGAGGAAGGACATTTGTGGCTCCTCTCAGATTCCAGAACTTTCTGCCACAGAAATGTGAGGAACATGTGTTTTTTTAGCCAAATTTTGAGGTTTGCAAAGGATTCTGCGTAACAGAACCTGGTCCGAGCCCCGCAAGTCACCCCATCTTGGATTCCCCTAGGTCTCTAGTTTTCAGAAATGCACAGGTTTGGTAGGTTTCCCTAGGTGCCGGCTGAGCTAGATGCCAAAATCTACATGTAGGCACTTCGCAAAAAACACCTCTGTTTTCTTCCCAAAAATTGGATGTGTCCACGTTGAGCTTTGGGGCGTTTCCTGTCGCTGGCGCTAGGCCTACCCACACAAGTGAGGTATCATTTTTATCGGGAGACTTGGGGGAACGCTGGGTAGAAGGAAATTTGTGGCTCCTCTCAGATTCCAGAACTTTCTGCCACAGAAATGTATGGAACATGTGTTTTTTTAGCCAAATTTTGAGGTTTACAAAGGATTCTGGGTAACAGAACCTGGTCCGAGCCCCGCAAGTCACCCCATCTTGGATTCCCCTACGTCTCTAGTTTTCAGAAATGCACAGGTTTGGTAGGTTTCCCTAGGTGCCGGCTGAGCTAGAGGCCAAAATCTACAGGTAGACACTTCGCAAAAAACACCTCTGTTTTCTGTAAAAAATTTGGATGTGTCCACGTTGCGCTTTGGGGCGTTTCCTGTCGGGGGCGCTAGGCCTACCCACACAAGTGAGGTATCATTTTTATCGGGAGACTTGGGGGAACGCTGGGTGGAAGTAAATTTGTGGCTCCTCTCAGATTCCAGAACTTTCTGCCACAGAAATGTGAGGAACATGTGTTTTTTTAGCCAAATTTTGAGGTTTGCAAAGGATTCTGCGTAACAGAACCTGGTCCGAGCCCCGCAAGTCACCCCATCTTGGATTCCCCTAGGTCTCTAGTTTTCAGAAATGCACAGGTTTGGTAGGTTTCTCTGGGTGCCAGCTGAGCTAGAGGCCAACATCTACAGGTAGGCACTTCGCAAAAAACACCTCTGTTTTTTTCCAAAAATTTGGATGTGTCCAAGTTGCTCTTTGGGCTTTTTCCTGTCGCGGGCGCTAGGCCTACCCTTCACAAGTGAGGTATCATTTTTATCTGGAGACTTTGGGGAACGCTGGGTGGAAGGAAATTTGTGGTTCCTCTCAGATTCCACAACTTTCTGCCACAGAAATGTGAGGAACATGTGTTTTTTTAGGCAAATTTTGAGGTTTGCAAAGGATTCTGGGTAACAGAATCTGGTCCGAGCCCCGCAAGTCACCCCTCCTTGGATTCCCTTAGGTCTCTAGTTTTCAGAAATGCACAGGTTTTGTAGGTTTCCCTAGGTGCCGGCTGAGCTAGAGGCCAAAACCTACAGGTAGGCACTTCGCAAAAAACACCTCTGTTTTCTTCTCAAAATTTGGATGTGTCCACGTTGCGCTTTGGGGCGTTTCCTGTCGCGGGCACTAGGCCAATCCACACAAGTGAGGTATCATTTTTATTGGGAGACTTGGGGGAACGCTGGGTGGAAGTAAATTTGTGGCTCCTCTCAGATTCCAGAACTTTCTGCCACAGAAATGTGAGGAACATATGTTTTTTTAGCCAAATTTTGAGGTTTGCAAAGGATTCTGGGTAACAGAACCTGGTCCGAGCCCCGCAAGTCACCCCATCTTGGATTCCCCTAGGTCTCCAGTTTTCAGAAATGCACAGGTTTGGTAGGTTTCCCTAGGTGAAGGCTGAGCTAGAGGCCAAAACCTACAGGTAGGCACTTCGCAAAAAACACCTCTGTTTTCTTCCAAAAATTTGGATGTGTCCACGTTGCGCTTTGGGGTGTTTCCTGTCGCGGGCGCTAGGCCTACCCACACAAGTGAGGTATCATTTTTATCAGGAGACTTGGGGGAACGCAGGGTGGAAGGAAATTTGTGGCTCCTCTCAGATTCCAGAACTTTCTGCCACAGAAATGTGAGGAACATGTGGTTTTTTAGCCAAATTTTGAGGTTTGCAAAGGATTCTGGGTAACAGAACCTGGTCCGAGTCCCGCAAGTCACCCCATCTTGGATTCCCCTAGGTCTCTAGTTTTCAGAAATGCACAGGTTTGGTAGGTTTCCCTAGGAGCCGGCTGAGCTACAGGCCAAAATCTACAGGTAGGCACTTCGCAAAAAACACCTCTGTTTTCTTCCAAAAATTTGGATGTGTCCACGTTGCGCTTTGGGGCGTTTCCTGTCGCGAGCGCTAGGCCTACCCACACAAGTGAGGTATTATTTTTATCGGGAGACTTGGGGGAACGCTGGGTGGAAGGAAATTTGTGGCTCCTCTCAGATTCCAGAACTTTCTGCCACAGAAATGTGTGGAACATGTGTTTTTTTAGGCAAATTTTGAGATTGGCAAAGGATTCTGGGTAACAGAACCTGGTCCGAGCCCCGCAAGTCACCCCATCTTGGATTCCCCTACGTCTCTAGTTTTCAGAAATGCACAGGTTTGGTAGGTTTCCCTAGGTGCCGGCCTAGCTAGAGGCCAAAATCTACAGGTAGACACTTCGCAAAAAACACCTCTGTTTTCTGTAAAAAATGTGGATGTGTCCACGTTGCGCTTTGGGGCGTTTCCTGTCGGGGGCGCTAGGCCTACCCACACAAGTGAGGTATCATTTTTATAGGGAGACTTGGGGGAACGCTGGGTGGAAGTAAATTTGTTGCTCCTCTCAGATTCCAGAACTTTCTGCCACAGAAATGTGAGGAACATGTGTTTTTTTAGCCAAATTTTGAGGTTTGCAAAGGATTCTGCGTAACAGAACCTGGTCCGAGCCCCGCAAGTCACCCCATCTTGGATTCCCCTAGGTCTCTAGTTTTCAGAAATGCACAGGTTTGGTAGGTTTCTCTGGGTGCCAGCTGAGCTAGAGGCCAACATCTACAGGTAGGCACTTCGCAAAAAACACCTCTGTTTTTTTCCAAAAATTTGGATGTGTCCAAGTTGCTCTTTGGGCCGTTTCCTGTCGCGGGCGCTAGGCCTACCCTTCACAAGTGAGGTATCATTTTTATCGGGAGACTTGGGGGAACGCTGGGTGGAAGGAAATTTGTGGTTCCTCTCAGATTCCACAACTTTCTGCCACAGAAATGTGAGGAACATGTGGTTTTTTAGGCAAATTTTGAGGTTTGCAAAGGATTCTGGGTAACAGAACCTGGTCCGAGCCCCGCAAGTCACCCCTCCTTGGATTCCCCTAGGTCTCTAGTTTTCAGAAATGCACAGGTTTCATAGGTTTCCCTAGGTGCCGGCTGAGCTAGAGGCCAAAATCTACAGGTAGGCACTTCGCAAAAAACACCTCTGTTTTCTTCTCAAAATTTGGATGTGTCCACGTTGCGCTTTGGGGCGTTTCCTGTCGCGGGCGCTAGGCCAATCCACACAAGTGAGGTATCATTTTTATTGGGAGACTTGGGGAACGCTGGGTGGAAGTAAATTTGTGGCTCCTCTCAGATTCCAGAACTTTCTGCCAAAGAAATGTGAGGAACATATGTTTTTTTAGCCAAATTTTGAGGTTTGCAAAGGATTCTGGGTAACAGAACCTGGTCCGAGCCCCGCAAGTCACCCCATCTTGGATTCCCCTAGGTCTCTAGTTTTCAGAAATGCACAGGTTTGGTAGGTTTTCCTAGGTGCCGGCTGAGCTAGAGGCCAAAATCTACAGGTAGGCACTTCGCAAAAAACACCTCTGTTTTCTTCTCAAAATTTGGATGTGTCCACGTTGCGCTTTGGGGCGTTTCCTGTCGCGGGCGCTAGGCCTACCCACACAAGTGAGAAATCATTTTTATCAGGAGACTTGGGGGAACGCAGGGTGGAAGGAAATTTGTGGCTCCTCTCAGATTCCAGAACTTTCTGCCACAGAAATGTGAGGAACATGTGGTTTTTTAGCCAAATTTTGAGGTTTGCAAAGGATTCTGGGTAACAGAACCTGGTCCGAGTCCCGCAAGTCACCCCATCTTGGATTCCCCTAGGTCTCTAGTTTTCAGAAATGTACAGGTTTGGTAGGTTTCCCTAGGAGCCGGCTGAGCTACAGGCCAAAATCTACAGGTAGGCACTTCGCAAAAAACACCTCTGTTTTCTTCCAAAAATTTGGATGTGTCCACGTTGCGCTTTGGGGCGTTTCCTGTCGCGAGCGCTAGGCCTACCCACACAAGTGAGGTATTATTTTTATCGGGAGACTTGGGGGAACGCTGGGTGGAAGGAAATTTGTGGCTCCTCTCAGATTCCAGAACTTTCTGCCACAGAAATGTGTGGAACGTGTTAGGCAAATTTTGAGATTGGCAAAGGATTCTGGGTAACAGAACCTGGTCCGAGCCCCGCAAGTCACCCCATCTTGGATTCCCCTACGTCTCTAGTTTTCAGAAATGCACAGGTTTGGTAGGTTTCCCTAGGTGCCGGCTGAGCTAGAGGCCAAAATCTACAGGTAGACACTTCGCAAAAAACACCTCTGTTTTCTGTAAAAAATTTGGATGTGTCCACGTTGCGCTTTGGGGCGTTTCCTGTCGGGGGCGCTAGGCCTACCCACACAAGTGAGGTATCATTTTTATCGGGAGACTTGGGGGAACGCTGGGTGGAAGTAAATTTGTGGCTCCTCTCAGATTCCAGAACTTTCTGCCACAGAAATGTGAGGAACATGTGTTTTTTTAGCCAACTTTAGAGGTTTGCAAAGGATTCTGCGTAACAGAACCTGGTCCGAGCCCCGCAAGTCACCCCATCTTGGATTCCCCTAGGTCTCTAGTTTTCAGAAATGCACAGGTTTGGTAGGTTTCTCTGGGTGCCAGCTGAGCTAGAGGCCAACATCTACAGGTAGGCACTTCGCAAAAAACACCTCTGTTTTTTTCAAAAAATTTGGATGTGTCCAAGTTGCTCTTTGGGCCGTTTCCTGTCGCGGGCGCTAGGCCTACCCTTCACAAGTGAGGTATCATTTTTATCGGGAGACTTGGGGGAACGCTGGGTGGAAGGAAATTTGTGGTTCCTCTCAGATTCCACAACTTTCTGCCACAGAAATGTGAGGAACATGTGTTTTTTTAGGCAAATTTTGAGGTTTGCAAAGGATTCTGGGTAACAGAAACTGGTCCGAGCCCCGCAAGTCACCCCTCCTTGGATTCCCCTAGGTCTCTAGTTTTCAGAAATGCACAGGTTTTGTAGGTTTCCCTAGGTGCCGGCTGAGCTAGAGGCCAAAACCTACAGGTAGGCACTTCGCAAAAAACACCTCTGTTTTCTTCTCAAAATTTGGATGTGTCCACGTTGCGATTTGGGGCGTTTCCTGTCGCGGGCGCTAGGCCAATCCACACAAGTGAGGTATCATTTTTATTGGGAGACTTGGGGGAACGCTGGGTGGAAGTAAATTTGTGGCTCCTCTCAGATTCCAGAACTTTCTGCCACAGAAATGTGAGGAACATATGTTTTTTTAGCCAAATTTTGAGGTTTGCAAAGGATTCTGGGTAACAGAACCTGGTCCGAGCCCCGCAAGTCACCCCATCTTGGATTCCCCTAGGTCTCCAGTTTTCAGAAATGCACAGGTTTGGTAGGTTTCCCTAGGTGACGGCTGAGCTAGAGGCCAAAACCTACAGGTAGGCACTTCGCAAAAAACACCTCTGTTTTCTTCCAAAAATTTGGATGTGTCCACGTTGCGCTTTGGGGTGTTTCCTGTCGCGGGCGCTAGGCCTACCCACACAAGTGAGGTATCATTTTTATCAGGAGACTTGGGGGAACGCAGGGTGGAAGGAAATTTGTGGCTCCTCTCAGATTCCAGAACTTTCTGCCACAGAAATGTGAGGAACATGTGGTTTTTTAGCCAAATTTTGAGGTTTGCAAAGGATTCTGGGTAACAGAACCTGGTCCGAGTCCCGCAAGTCACCCCATCTTGGATTCCCCTAGGTCTCTAGTTTTCAGAAATGCACAGGTTTGGTAGGTTTCCCTAGGAGCCGGCTGAGCTACAGGCCAAAATCTACAGGTAGGCACTTCGCAAAAAACACCTCTGTTTTCTGTAAAAAATTTGGATGTGTCCACGTTGCGCTTTGGGGCGTTTCCTGTCGGGGGCGCTAGGCCTACCCACACAAGTGAGGTATCATTTTTATAGGGAGACTTGGGGGAACGCTGGGTGGAAGTAAATTTGTTGCTCCTCTCAGATTCCAGAACTTTCTGCCACAGAAATGAGAGGAACATGTGTTTTTTTAGCCAAATTTTGAGGTTTGCAAAGGATTCTGCGTAACAGAACCTGGTCCGAGCCCCGCAAGTCACCCCATCTTGGATTCCCCTAGGTCTCTAGTTTTCAGAAATGCACAGGTTTGGTAGGTTTCTCTGGGTGCCAGCTGAGCTAGAGGCCAACATCTACAGGTAGGCACTTCGCAAAAAACACCTCTGTTTTTTTCCAAAAATTTGGATGTGTCCAAGTTGCTCTTTGGACCGTTTCCTGTCGCGGGCGCTAGGCCTACCCTTCACAAGTGAGGTATCATTTTTATCGGGAGACTTGGGGGAACGCTGGGTGGAAGGAAATTTGTGGTTCCTCTCAGATTCCACAACTTTCTGCCACAGAAATGTGAGGAACATGTGGTTTTTTAGGCAAATTTTGAGGTTTGCAAAGGATTCTGGGTAACAGAACCTGGTCCGAGCCCCGCAAGTCACCCCTCCTTGGATTCCCCTAGGTCTCTAGTTTTCAGAAATGCACAGGTTTCGTAGGTTTCCCTAGGTGCCGGCTGAGCTAGAGGCCAAAATCTACAGGTAGGCACTTCGCAAAAAACACCTCTGTTTTCTTCTCAAAATTTGGATGTGTCCACGTTGCGCTTTGGGGCGTTTCCTGTCGCGGGCGCTAGGCCAATCCACACAAGTGAGGTATCATTTTTATTGGGAGACTTGGGGAACGCTGGGTGGAAGTAAATTTGTGGCTCCTCTCAGATTCCAGAACTTTCTGCCAAAGAAATGTGAGGAACATATGTTTTTTTAGCCAAATTTTGAGGTTTGCAAAGGATTCTGGGTAACAGAACCTGGTCCGAGCCCCGCAAGTCACCCCTCCTTGGATTCCCCTAGGTCTCTAGTTTTCAGAAATGCACAGGTTTGGTAGGTTTCCCTAGGTGCCGGCTGAGCTAGAGGCCAAAATCTACAGGTAGGCACTTTGCAAAAAACACCTCTGTTTTCTTCCAAAAATTTGGATGTGTCCACGTTGCGCTTTGGGGCATTTCCTGTCGCGGGCGCTAGGCCTACCCACACAAGTGAGGTATCATTTTTATCGGGACACTTGGGGGAACGCTGGGAGGAAGGACATTTGTGGCTCCTCTCAGATTCCAGAACTTTCTGCCACAGAAATGTGAGGAACATGTGTTTTTTTAGCCAAATTTTGAGGTTTGCAAAGGATTCTGCGTAACAGAACCTGGTCCGAGCCCCGCAAGTCACCCCATCTTGGATTCCCCTAGGTCTCTAGTTTTCAGAAATGCACAGGTTTGGTAGGTTTCCCTAGGTGCCGGCTGAGCTAGATGCCAAAATCTACATGTAGGCACTTCGCAAAAAACACCTCTGTTTTCTTCCCAAAAATTGGATGTGTCCACGTTGAGCTTTGGGGCGTTTCCTGTCGCTGGCGCTAGGCCTACCCACACAAGTGAGGTATCATTTTTATCGGGAGACTTGGGGGAACGCTGGGTGGAAGGAAATTTGTGGCTCCTCTCAGATTCCAGAACTTTCTGCCACAGAAATGTATGGAACATGTGTTTTTTTAGCCAAATTTTGAGGTTTACAAAGGATTCTGGGTAACAGAACCTTGTCCGAGCCCCGCAAGTCACCCCTCCTTGGATTCCCCTAGGTCTCTAGTTTTCAGAAATGCACAGGTTTCGTAGGTTTCCCTAGGTGCCGGCTGAGCTAGAGGCCAAAATCTACAGGTAGGCACTTCGCAAAAAACACCTCTGTTTTCTTCTCAAAATTTGGATGTGTCCACGTTGCGCTTTGGGGCGTTTCCTGTCGCGGGCGCTAGGCCAATCCACACAAGTGAGGTATCATTTTTATTGGGAGACTTGGGGAACGCTGGGTGGAAGTAAATTTGTGGCTCCTCTCAGATTCCAGAACTTTCTGCCAAAGAAATGTGAGGAACATATGTTTTTTTAGCCAAATTTTGAGGTTTGCAAAGGATTCTGGGTAACAGAACCTGGTCCGAGCCCCGCAAGTCACCCCATCTTGGATTCCCCTAGGTCTCTAGTTTTCAGAAATGCACAGGTTTGGTAGGTTTTCCTAGGTGCCGGCTGAGCTAGAGGCCAAAATCTACAGGTAGGCACTTCGCAAAAAACACCTCTGTTTTCTTCTCAAAATTTGGATGTGTCCACGTTGCGCTTTGGGGCGTTTCCTGTCGCGGGCGCTAGGCCTACCCACACAAGTGAGAAATCATTTTTATCAGGAGACTTGGGGGAACGCAGGGTGGAAGGAAATTTGTGGCTCCTCTCAGATTCCAGAACTTTCTGCCACAGAAATGTGAGGAACATGTGGTTTTTTAGCCAAATTTTGAGGTTTGCAAAGGATTCTGGGTAACAGAACCTGGTCCGAGTCCCGCAAGTCACCCCATCTTGGATTCCCCTAGGTCTCTAGTTTTCAGAAATGCACAGGTTTGGTAGGTTTCCCTAGGAGCCGGCTGAGCTACAGGCCAAAATCTACAGGTAGGCACTTCGCAAAAAACACCTCTGTTTTCTTCCAAAAATTTGGATGTGTCCACGTTGCGCTTTGGGGCGTTTCCTGTCGCGAGCGCTAGGCCTACCCACACAAGTGAGGTATTATTTTTATCGGGAGACTTGGGGGAACGCTGGGTGGAAGGAAATTTGTGGCTCCTCTCAGATTCCAGAACTTTCTGCCACAGAAATGTGTGGAACGTGTTAGGCAAATTTTGAGATTGGCAAAGGATTCTGGGTAACAGAACCTGGTCCGAGCCCCGCAAGTCACCCCATCTTGGATTCCCCTACGTCTCTAGTTTTCAGAAATGCACAGGTTTGGTAGGTTTCCCTAGGTGCCGGCTGAGCTAGAGGCCAAAATCTACAGGTAGACACTTCGCAAAAAACACCTCTGTTTTCTGTAAAAAATTTGGATGTGTCCACGTTGCGCTTTGGGGCGTTTCCTGTCGGGGGCGCTAGGCCTACCCACACAAGTGAGGTATCATTTTTATCGGGAGACTTGGGGGAACGCTGGGTGGAAGTAAATTTGTGGCTCCTCTCAGATTCCAGAACTTTCTGCCACAGAAATGTGAGGAACATGTGTTTTTTTAGCCAAATTTAGAGGTTTGCAAAGGATTCTGCGTAACAGAACCTGGTCCGAGCCCCGCAAGTCACCCCATCTTGGATTCCCCTAGGTCTCTAGTTTTCAGAAATGCACAGGTTTGGTAGGTTTCTCTGGGTGCCAGCTGAGCTAGAGGCCAACATCTACAGGTAGGCACTTCGCAAAAAACACCTCTGTTTTTTTCCAAAAATTTGGATGTGTCCAAGTTGCTCTTTGGGCCGTTTCCTGTCGCGGGCGCTAGGCCTACCCTTCACAAGTGAGGTATCATTTTTATCGGGAGACTTGGGGGAACGCTGGGTGGAAGGAAATTTGTGGTTCCTCTCAGATTCCACAACTTTCTGCCACAGAAATGTGAGGAACATGTGTTTTTTTAGGCAAATTTTGAGGTTTGCAAAGGATTCTGGGTAACAGAAACTGGTCCGAGCCCCGCAAGTCACCCCTCCTTGGATTCCCCAAGGTCTCTAGTTTTCAGAAATGCACAGGTTTTGTAGGTTTCCCTAGGTGCCGGCTGAGCTAGAGGCCAAAACCTACAGGTAGGCACTTCGCAAAAAACACCTCTGTTTTCTTCTCAAAATTTTGATGTGTCCACGTTGCGATTTGGGGCGTTTCCTGTCGCGGGCGCTAGGCCAATCCACACAAGTGAGGTATCATTTTTATTGGGAGACTTGGGGGAACGCTGGGTGGAAGTAAATTTGTGGCTCCTCTCAGATTCCAGAACTTTCTGCCACAGAAATGTGAGGAACATATGTTTTTTTAGCCAAATTTTGAGGTTTGCAAAGGATTCTGGGTAACAGAACCTGGTCCGAGCCCCGCAAGTCACCCCATCTTGGATTCCCCTAGGTCTCCAGTTTTCAGAAATGCACAGGTTTGGTAGGTTTCCCTAGGTGACGGCTGAGCTAGAGGCCAAAACCTACAGGTAGGCACTTCGCAAAAAACACCTCTGTTTTCTTCCAAAAATTTGGATGTGTCCACGTTGCGCTTTGGGGTGTTTCCTGTCGCGGGCGCTAGGCCTACCCACACAAGTGAGGTATCATTTTTATCAGGAGACTTGGGGGAACGCAGGGTGGAAGGAAATTTGTGGCTCCTCTCAGATTCCAGAACTTTCTGCCACAGAAATGTGAGGAACATGTGGTTTTTTAGCCAAATTTTGAGGTTTGCAAAGGATTCTGGGTAACAGAACCTGGTCCGAGTCCCGCAAGTCACCCCATCTTGGATTCCCCTAGGTCTCTAGTTTTCAGAAATGCACAGGTTTGGTAGGTTTCCCTAGGAGCCGGCTGAGCTACAGGCCAAAATCTACAGGTAGGCACTTCGCAAAAAACACCTCTGTTTTCTTCCAAAAATTTGGATGTGTCCACGTTGCGCTTTGGGGCGTTTCCTGTCGCGAGCCCTAGGCCTACCCAGACAAGTGAGGTATTATTTTTATCGGGAGACTTGGGGGAACGCTGGGTGGAAGGAAATTTGTGGCTCCTCTCAGATTCCAGAACTTTCTGCCACAGAAATGTGTGGAACATGTGTTTTTTTAGGCAAATTTTGAGATTGGCAAAGGATTCTGGGTAACAGAACCTGGTCCGAGCCCCGCAAGTCACCCCATCTTGGATTCCCCTACGTCTCTAGTTTTCAGAAATGCACAGGTTTGGTAGGTTTCCCTAGGTGCCGGCTGAGCTAGAGGCCAAAATGTACAGGTAGACACTTCGCAAAAAACACCTCTGTTTTCTGTAAAAAATGTGGATGTGTCCACGTTGCGCTTTGGGGCGTTTCCTGTCGGGGGCGCTAGGCCTACCCACACAAGTGAGGTATCATTTTTATAGGGAGACTTGGGGGAACGCTGGGTGGAAGTAAATTTGTTGCTCCTCTCAGATTCCAGAACTTTCTGCCACAGAAATGTGAGGAACATGTGTTTTTTTAGCCAAATTTTGAGGTTTGCAAAGGATTCTGCGTAACAGAACCTGGTCCGAGGCCCGCAAGTCACCCCATCTTGGATTCCCCTAGGTCTCTAGTTTTCAGAAATGCACAGGTTTGGTAGGTTTCTCTGGGTGCCAGCTGAGCTAGAGGCCAACATCTACAGGTAGGCACTTCGCAAAAAACACCTCTGTTTTTTTCCAAAAATTTGGATGTGTCCAAGTTGCTCTTTGGGCCGTTTCCTGTCGCGGGCGCTAGGCCTACCCTTCACAAGTGAGGTATCATTTTTATCGGGAGACTTGGGGGAACGCTGGGTGGAAGGAAATTTGTGGTTCCTCTCAGATTCCACAACTTTCTGCCACAGAAATGTGAGGAACATGTGGTTTTTTAGGCAAATTTTGAGGTTTGCAAAGGATTCTGGGTAACAGAACCTGGTCCGAGCCCCGCAAGTCACCCCTCCTTGGATTCCCCTAGGTCTCTAGTTTTCAGAAATGCACAGGTTTTGTAGGTTTCCCTAGGTGCCGGCTGAGCTAGAGGCCAAAATCTACAGGTAGGCACTTCGCAAAAAACACCTCTGTTTTCTTCTCAAAATTTGGATGTGTCCACGTTGAGCTTTGGGGCGTTTCCTGTCGCGGGCGCTAGGCCTACCCACACAAGTGAGGTATCATTTTTATCGGGAGACTTGGGGGAACGCTGGGTAGAAGGAAATTTGTGGCTCCTCTCAGATTCCAGAATTTTCTGCCACAGAAATGTGAGGAACATGTGTTTTTTTAGCCAAATTTTGAGGTTTACAAAGGATTCTGGGTAACAGAACCTTGTCCGAGCCCCGCAAGTCACCCCTCCTTGGATTCCCCTAGGTCTCTAGTTTTCAGAAATGCACAGGTTTGGTAGGTTTCCCTAGGTGCCGGCTGAGCTAGAGGCCAAAATCTACAGGTAGGCACTTCGCAGAAAACACCTCTGTTTTCTT
This sequence comes from Pleurodeles waltl, assembly GCF_031143425.1. Lineage (NCBI taxonomy): Eukaryota > Metazoa > Chordata > Amphibia > Caudata > Salamandridae > Pleurodeles > Pleurodeles waltl. The sequence goes on along the minus strand of NC_090449.1, from coordinate 705,246,049 downwards.
CCCAAAATTTGGATGTGTCCACGTTGCACTTTGGGGTGTTTCCTGTCGCGGGCGCTAGGCCTACCCACACAAGTGAGGTATCATTTTTATCGGGAGACTTGGGGGAACGCTGGGTAGAAGGAAATTTGTGGCTCCTCTCAGATTCCAGAACTTTCTGCCGCAGAAATGTGAGGAACATGTGTTTTTTTAGCCAAATTTTGAGGTTTGCAAAGGATTCTGGGTAACAGAACCTGGTCCGAGCCCCGCAAGTCACCCCTCCTTGGATTCCCCTAGGTCTCTAGTTTTCAGAAATGCACAGGTTTGGTAGGTTTCCCTAGGTGCCGGCTGAGCTAGAGGCCATAATCTACAGGTAGGCACTTTGCAAAAAACACCTCTGTTTTCTTCCAAAAATTTGGATGTGTCCACGTTGCGCTTTGGGGCATTTCCTGTCGCGGGCGCTAGGCCTACCCACACAAGTGAGGTATCATTTTTATCGGGAGACTTGGGGGAACGCTGGGAGGAAGGACATTTGTGGCTCCTCTCAGATTCCAGAACTTTCTGCCACAGAAATGTGAGGAACATGTGTTTTTTTAGCCAAATTTTGAGGTTTGCAAAGGATTCTGGGTAACAGAACCTGGTCTGAGCCCCGCAAGTCACCCCTCCTTGGATTCCCCTAGGTCTCTAGTTTTCAGAAATGCACAGGTTTGATAGGTTTCCCTAGGTGTCGGCTGAGCTAGAGGCCAAAACCTACAGGTAGGCACTTCGCAAAAAACACCTCTGTTTTCTTCCAAAAAATTGGATGTGTCCACGTTGCGCTTTGGGGCGTTTCCTGTCGCGGGCGCTAGGCCTACCCACACAAGTGAGGTATAATTTTTATCGGGAGACTTGGGGGAATGCTTTGTGGAAGGAAATTTGTGGCTCCTCTCAAGTTCCAGAACTTTCTGCCACAGAAATGTGAGGAACATGTGTATTTTTAGCTAAATTTTGAGGTTTACAAAGGATTCTGGGTAACAGAACCTGGTTCGAGCCCCGCAAGTCACCCCTCCTTGGATTTCCCTAGGTCTCTAGTTTTCAGAAATGCACAGGTTTGGTAGGTTTCCCTAGGTGCCGGCTGAGCTAGAGGCCAAAATCTACAGGTAGGCACTTCGCAAAAAACACCTCTGTTTTCTTTAAAAAAATTGGATGTGTCCAGGTTGCGCTTTGGGGCGTTTCCTGTCGCGGGCGCTAGGCCTACCCACACAAGTGAGGTATCATTTTTATCGGGAGACTTGGGGGAACATATATTAGCAAAACAAGTGTTATTGCCCCTCGTCTTTCTGTAAATTTTTTCCTTCCAAATATAGGAGAGTGTGTAAAAAAGACATCTATTTTAGAAATGCCCTGTAATTCACATGCTAGTATGGTCACCCTGGAATTCAGAGATGTGCAAATAACCACTGCTCCTCAACACCTTATCTTGTGCCCTTTTTGGAAATACAAAGGTTTTCTTGATAGCAATTTTTTACTCTTTATATTTCAGCAAATGAATTGCTGTATACCCGGTATAGAATGAAAACACACTGCAGGGTGCAGCTCATTTATTGGCTCTGGGTTCCTCGGGTTCTTGATGAACCTACAAGCTCTATATATCCCTGCAACCAGAGGAGTCCAGCAGACGTAACGGTATATTGCTTTCGATAATCTGACATTGCAGGGAAAAGTTACAGAGTAAAATGTAGAGAAACATTTTATTTTTTTTCACCTCAATTTCAATATTTTTCTTTTTCAGCTGTTATTTTCTGTAGGAAACCCTTGTAGTATCTACACAAATGACCCCTTGCTGAATTCAGAATTGTGTCTACTTTTCAGAAATGTTTAGGTGTCTGGGATACAGCATTGGTTTCATGCCCATTTCTGTCACTGACTGGAAGGAGGGTGAAAGCACAACAAATTGCAAAAATGGGGTATGTCCCAGTAAAATGCCAAAATTGTGTTGGAAAATTGGGTTTTCTGATTCAAGTCTGCCTGTTCCTGAAAGCTGGGAAGCTGCTGAGTTTAGCACCGCAAATCCTTTGTTGATGCCATTTTCAGGGGAAAAACCACAAGCCTTCTTCTGCAGCCACTTTTTCCAATTTCTTTGAAAAAATGAAATTTTCCCTGTATTTTGGCCAATTTCTTGGCCTCCTTCAGGGCAACCCACAAAGTCTGGGTACCTCTAGAATCCCTAGGATGTTGGAAATAAAGGACGCAAATTTGGCTTGGTTAGCTTATGTGGACAAAATGTTATGAGGGCCTAAGCGCGAACTGCCCCAAATAGGCAAAAAAAGGCCTGGCACAGGAGGGGGAAAAGCCCTGGCAGCGAAGGGGTTTAGAATTAGGACGGACACTACTGGGTCCTATAACCTTCTTTTGCTCTGATTGTGAAAGCCTATTTTGACCAGGGTTCATAAGGTGCTGGATCCAGGGCCTGGCCTATTCTCAGTCCTTGAACAGTCAGCTGGCCTACCTGGGACCCTGTGGCCAGCCTGCCTTCCATCACAAGCAGCCTCAACGTTTGAATTTGTCTGGTCTGGTGCAACCAGATATCTGCAGCTAGGGCTTTGTGCTTTTTGGTGCTATTTTCACTAAAATTAAAAAAATTGAATATCTCTGTACTGATTGCATTTGTGGCATTTTGGTCATTTTATTTATTAGAGAAAGTACGAGTTTTCTAACTTGGTGTGGGATCCTTTTTGTGAAATGTTTTCACTGTATTATTCTTTGTTTATTACCGTTGAAGTGTTGCACAAAGTCCATCTGCAGTGGCTTATTTCCATACCATGGGCCAATCTGACAATGCATGGCCGAAGGAAGTTTGCAATGAGTTAAATCCTCATAGTTGCATGGATGTCATTTAGGAGTCACCAGGGGTCACCACTGCAACCCTGGTTTTCCTTTGAGACCCTTGGCACTGCCTTTTGTGACCCCTGGCTTCAGAGGTGGGAAATGCAGTGGCTAGAAAACAGGGGCAGATCATCCTAATGGACATCAGTTGGGGCTCCACTTTCCTGGTTTTCTGTCAATATTTTATACACAAATAGTGAATAATATAATTCAGTATTATTGTAATAAAATATTATTGTAATTTAAAAGGAATCAATTAGTTGGAATATTACCCTATCCGGCAGCTAATCTAAGTAATGCTTCTTAATGTGTTTTGTTTGCTTGCTTGTGGGTGAGTGTGTGCTTTGTAGGAGAGACTGTGCGAAGGCATGTGAATATATAAGCATGTGTGCATGAGTCAAAGTAAAGGTCAGATTACATTATGTCACTTCTGCTACCCCTGGCATTTTAATGATTGACACCCATTGTTGGATTTGGCCTTTTCTGGAAGGTCATCCCCAGACTTTTTGCCTACTATTTTTTTGCTGAATTCGGTTTTTTTGGCCTTAGGATTCTGCATACCATGCCACTGCTAACCAGTGCGAAAGTGCATGTGCTCTCTCCTTAAAACATGTTGAACTGGCTTATATCCATGGGCATATTTAAATGACTTGTAAGTCCCTCATTAAGTGGCACTACCGGTGCCCAGGACCTGGAAACTAAATGTAACTAGTAGGCCTCAGGATAGCCATTGCCAGTGAGTGTGTGCAGTTTTAAACTGCCATTTTGACATGATAAAATAAACCTTTTAACAGGCCCAAACTTTCCCTTTTTAACACATGTAAGTCAGACCTATAGAATGCCCTAGACAGCCCCAAGGGCAGAGCAAAGTGTATTTGAAAAGTTGACATGTAGTTTTAACTTTTACATGTCTTGGTAGTAACAAAAACTCTTAAATTTGTTTTTCACTACTGCAAGGCATACATCTCCCATAGTATAACATTAGAATTAACTATGTACATATTACAGGTGTCATTTCCATATGGGAACAGATAAACTCCTTCATGTTCGATGTCTCTGAAATCAAAATTTAAAAGTGTAACTTAAGGTGAAGTCAGATTTTAAATTATAGTTCTGAAAATGACACTTTTGTAAAGTTGGAATTTTCTTGTCTCATTCATTTGGTGCCTGCAGGCTTACTCTTGGTTACATGACTGTGCCTGTGTGACAGTTGGGCTTTCTGTATTCCTCCTAGGCAGCTGGACACATTGATAAGCTTAGGTGTCACAAAATGGGCACTAACTGGCAGGATGGATGGAGGAGCTGAGTGAAGCCCCATTACACTTGAATAGACTGTGTTCTGTCTCCACACAAAAGGACTGCATACCACTGTAGTTAGTTTGGAGCCAGGGCCAGGAAGGCAGGCCACCTGTGCGCTTGTCCCCACTTCAAAGGTCCACCTGGGTATAAATGCTGGACCTCAGACACCACCACTTCAGTGCAGTTCTGGACCTGTTGATAGCCTGCCAGGAAAAAGGACTTCTGTACTGCTAAAAAGACTCTCGCTCTGCTGGCCAGCTGCTCTGAAAGAACAGCTGCTCTTCGGTGCTGACCTGCTGTCTGCTAAATTCTTGTTGGGTGAGGAGGACTGGACCTGTATCTCTGCAACCTACAACCCAAAGTGGCTCCAAGAGCTACTTGGCTGGCCTCCTGATCTGAAGCCTCAGGGACACAACAGACTTCCAACAACCAACCTTGCCATCCGTACCTGGACCCTGTCCTCTGTCGGTCTACCCTGCCATGGGGTGCCACCTCAGCCCTGTACCCTTGGATGTTGTCTAAATGTGCACCGCGCAAGCTTCGAACTGCCCCGTCTGGACCTAAGACATACTGACGGTAAGCCTGCCCAACTGAAGCCCTCTACCACTTCACACTCAGCCACTGCCTGCCCATAACGCCGGCCCATGACACTTTTTTGTTTATATTTTTTACCCAACACCGGTGACGAACAATCAATTACCGCTGCCGCCACGTCCGTCGATGACGCCCTCCTAGGCCTTTTTAACCCCATTCCCTCCTGATCCAAAACTCCTTGCTGCAACAGGTCCTCCCTACCCTCCTCCTGCAGAACTTTCAACGCCTCAAGAACTCTCAGTGAAGTAGCCATACTACTCTAAAATTCAACCAACGTGACGTTATAATTCTAAGGCCTACCTACACAAAATTCTCCCACAGCAACAACACTGGGTGTGGCAAGACAGCCAAAGAGGCCGCCCACAGCCTGCCCCCTCCATATATACCCCTAAACCAAGGACCCACCCATGCCCTATTCTGACCAATCGGGTGTCGTGAGGTGGATTGTACCACCCACGCCCGATATGCCCAAGGGGAGACCGGGCAAGCCCTCGCTTCCCCCAAGCCCCCATTACAAACTGCATGCAACATAAAGGCATATTTTATTTTTAAGCGCTGACCATTGGGCAATAAATTCACCATCAGCCGACCACCTCCCCTCTATTTCAACCAACCCTGTGTTCTAATAGGTTTGTCCCTTTCTTTTCTAACAGTTTTTGGATCACAGGAATTGCTCTGACACCAGGTACGGGTGTTCGTAGTGAGTACTATTGATAACCTTTATTGCTACCTCACCTTATGTGTATTGGTGGAGGTATATCTTTTATACTTTAGGTTTTACCTTTTAACCCACCAGCTATCATGCTTACATGCATATGACCGGGATCGTCATTCTAGTGGTACCTCTTATTTCACATATAGATGAAGTTGCATGCTCATGGTGTCACAAGGGGATAGTAAAACCTTAACAAGTAAGGGCATCTTGGGAGGGACTACATCCTTGGACAACCTACAGACAACCAAGTCTTTCTGAATCTTTCGTTCTCTTCTTTTTTTCCATATACTAACTCACAATACTGTTGGCAAGCACAGAAGCTTTTTATAGTTATCACTTTGCATCTGGGTGCACCAGCCAGAAGAGTTTTGTGCTAAACCAAGGGGCATATTTAAGAAAAGTGGCGCTGCACTTAGTGCACCACCACTGTTCTTGCTCCACTTAGTGCCCCCCTACCACCAACATGTGTAAACCGTATTCAAAATATGGTGCAAGGTAGGGGGACTTAGCATAATTTCTTATGATGCTGTTGCTGTACTCTGCAGGAGTAGGAGCAAAATACTGGTTCTACTCCTGCAGAGAACATTGGGTCCTAATGTAATAAATGGCATGCCTCCGTTTAACTCCTGCTCTGAGCAGGCGTTAAAAGTGCTGAAAAAAATGACACAAGTTAATCTCTTAGATTTCCTTGCACCATTTTTTTGGCCCCCTAACTGGGGAATGCCACTTTTTTACACATTATGGGGGTCATTCTGACCTCGGCGGTAAAAGGCGCTTACCGCCGGTCAGAAGACCGCCATAACACCGCCACGGCCGCGGAAAGCCGCCACGGTCATTCTGACCCACAACGGCCAAACCTCCAAAAATCCGACCTCCACTGCAGCCCGCCACATCAGCGGGCAGCGATAAACTGGAGATGACCAAACCTCCACTGTCACGCCAACAGAAAAACGCCCATGCCATTACGACCCACGAATCAACGCGGCGGGCTTTCCAACGCGGTATTCCATTGGCTGTACACACCGCCGCGGTCAAAATACACACACAGCACCAAAACACAGGCACATTGGACAATTACAAATACACACACCTGATACACATACACAACCCACTCCCACACAATCAATCAACTATAAAACACACCCCCACATCACCCACAAACCCCTACGACCACAATTACTGAGAGAAGGAGAGAGAGACACAGCAGACAATCCATAGCAATACACACTGAGGCACACTACACCATCACACACACCACATAGTAGCACAAAGCACCACACACCAACATACTCATCATCACATACACCACCCCACACCTCACCCACACCACCCCATGGCACCCCAAAGGCACCCACGCTTTTCGGACCAAGAACTCCGGGTCATGGTGGAGGAAATCCTAAGAGTGGAACCCCAGCTCTTCGGCTCACAGGTGCAGCACACCAGTATAGCTAGGAAGGCGGAGCTATGGCAGCGGATCGTGGACAGGGTCAACGCGGTGGGACAGCATCCCAGGAATAGGGAGGACATCCGCAAACGATGGAACGACCTACGGGGGAAGGTCCGATCGATGGTCTCCAGGCACAACATCGCGGTCCAGAAGACTGGCGGCGGAGCCCCACCCACCCCTCCCGAATTTACATCATGGGAGCAAGAGGTCTTCAACATCCTGCATCCTCAGGGCCTTGCAGGAGTAGCCGGAGGAATGGACTCTGGTAAGTCCAATCTCAACTGCTAGATCCCCCCCACCCCACCAGCATGCCAACCCACACCCCCACCCTCACCCCCAACCCCCCAGCACACATCCTCCCTGACAATGTCTCACCAGCACAACCCACCCATCCCAACACCAACTCCTGCATGCCAACACAATCCATGGACACCCATCACCCAAGCATGACCACTGCACTTACCCCCCCCCACTAACTACCCTCACAACACCTCCCTCAAGGGAATGCCTGCACTGGGGGACGAGGGCACCCATAACACGCACGCTATTGCACACACAGAAACAATAACCAAACTCTCTTACCCCATGCAGGACCAGAACGCCAAAACACCAGCCAGGAGGGTCCAGAAATGTCCATCCCACCCCCGGAACAGGCCCACAGTGAGGACAGCAGCTCTGTCGACACTGAACCTGATGACCAGCCCGGACCATCGGGGACCTCTGGGCTGTCGGTTCCCCTCACCCAGACACAGGCCACACCAGACCCGACCCCCTCTGCCAACACCAGCACAGCTCCCACCCAGCAGGCCCATGCCTCTGTCTCTAGGACACGTCAATCAGCGGGGTGTCTGCCACTACAGGGCACCCAGGCTAACCCAACACCCCAACAACAACAGGGACCTGGGGGCAGTGGGAGCGGGCACACCGTCCAGGAGACAGAGGCCGGGGGAAACCGGGCAGCTCGGAGGGCTGCTGTGCGACAGGGGGGGGAGGAGAGGCCCAGGGAACCCACTCTCCAAGAGGCCCTCACCACCATCATGGGGGCCTACCACCACTCCCAAGAGACGATGGCGACGGTACTGGCCAGGTTCACGGAGATACAGGAGCAGGAGGAACGCTACATGGGGTTCAGGGAGGAGCTGAGAATCATCGGGACCGCAATGGGGACCATCGTCCTGGCCCTCAACAGGATAGAAGACGCGTTGCGGGACCATGTGGCACCACACAGGGCCCCTGTCACTAGCCCGGACCAGGAACAGCCTACCACCTCCGCCGGCGCTAGTGGACAGGAGGCCCCAACACCACGGCAGGCCACCAGAACCCCACCTCCTGCTGAAGAACAACCACCCCGTAAGAGGAGCCTGAGATCCAAAAAAAAGACAGAGTAGGATGTCAAGACCCCCGCCAGCAGGACATACCCCCTGAACTCTTCCCACTGTCCCACATTGCCACCCTGTCCAACCATGAACTGCCTCTGCTCCATCCTTCCACAGGCAAAAGGACAATGCACCTGTGAGACTGAGAACTGGACTCTGCCATGGACATTACTCCACCCCCACCCATCACCCTTATAATCACATGTACCAATATCTAGCCCTGTAAATAAATCACATATTGCACACAAATCAGTTTGGAGTCATGCTGTATTATTAGCAAATGTATTACATATTACTGTTCAATATCTGTTCTGTCAATTAGTGATGACAACATACCAATGTCAATACGCTGTAGTTCATAGGCAAACCAAGCAGAAGTCAGGCACTGAGTCATACAGCACTGAGAAGGAAAGGGAAAAACAAAAATTACCCCAAAAGATCTGGTGGGAACTACAGAAAGTACAGATGCAGGAGGCTAGAAGCAATTGTGAAATGGCGTGGGTGATTCTTACCTGGGTGTTACTGGAAATACTGTTGTATCACTCTGTCCCTATTGTCTGTGTCGTCCTCTGAGTCTTCCTCCTCTTCACTCTCCACAGGCTCCACGGCTTCTACAACACCACCATCTGGACCATCCTCCTGCAGGAAAGGCACCTGGCGTCGCAAAGCCAGGTTGTGAAGCATACAGCACGCCACGATGATATGGCACACCTTCTTTGGTGAGTACATTAGGGATCCACCTGTCATATGCAGGCACCTAAACCTGGCCTTCAGGAGGCCAAAGGTTCGCTCAATCACCCTCCTAGTACGCCCATGGGCCTCATTGTACCGTTCCTCTGCCCTTGTCCGGGGATTCCTCACTGGGGTCAGTAGCCACGGCAGGTTGGGGTAACCAGAGTCACCTATTAGCCACACACGTTGTCTCTGTAGCTGCTCCATCACATAGGGGATGCTGATATTTCGCATCACATACGCGTCATGCACTGACCCTGGGAACTTGGCATTTACATGGGAGATGTACTAGTCAGCCAAACAGACCACCTGGACATTCATCGAATGATAACTTTTTCTGTTCCTGTACACCTGCTCATCGTCTTTTGGGGGTACCAAAGCCACATGGGTCCCATCAATGGCACCAATGATGTTGGGGATATGTCCAAGGGCATAGAAATCACCCTTCACTGTAGGCAAGTCTCCCTCCTCTGGGAAAATGATGTAGCTCCGCATGAGTTTCATCAGGGCAGACAACACTCTGCTCAAAATCTTTGAAAACATAGGCTGAGACATTCCAGATGACATGGCCACTGTGGTCTGGAATGACCCACTGGCCAAAAAATGGAGGACTGACAAAACCTGCACCAGAGGGGGAATCCCTGTGGGTTGGCGGATGGGGGACATCAGGGCTGGCTCCAGCTGGGCACACAGTTCATGGATAGTGGCATGGTCAAGTCTGAATCGAAGTAATATATGGCGTTCTTCCATTGTCGACAGGTCCACCATCGGTCGGTACACGCGAGGATTCCTCCTTCTCATCGCAAGTCCCAGTGGACGGTGCCTAGGAAGGACAACATGGAGCACAGAGTCAGCCAAACCACAGGTACGTACAGACAGCTTGCAGAGTTAAAGAATGGCAATGGGTTGAAAGGCGTGTATGTGTGGCAATGCAAGGCCTAGGCCTGTGTGTCGCAGTCAAAATTAAGTCAAAATTAAGCCATGTAGGCCCTTGAAATGGCGGCTGCCTGACCTGTGAAGTGGGACAATGGGATGTGAGGTCAATGCGCTGGCGGGGCACACCGTGGCGGTAGGCGGTCGAAGACCGCGGCGCAAAGCCGCATTGGTTAACATTGAAGCCTATGGGTTTCAGGAGCCAATGACGAAGTGCGCCAGCGGTCGCGGTACGCACCGCCGCGGGCGTGACCGCCATTTTCTATCTGCTTAATCACTCGAGACCTGATCATCCACAGGAGAGGACCTATACTGCAAGTGCTGCTGTGACCTCGGTCTGGAAGATACAATGGCTGCTGCGACTGGGGAAAGGGCCCCTGCCTTCACGTCTGAAGAGTTGGAGAAGCTCGTTGATGGGGTCCTCCCCCAGTATGCGCTACTCTACGGTCCTCCAGACCAACAAGTGAGTACACCGGGTGCACATGGAATGGGCTATGCCTGTGTGGATTGGGGTGGATGTAAGTTGGTGGGGTGGGGGGCGAATGAGGAGTGCAACGCCCGACAGATGAGAGCATGTGCCATATGGCAAAGTTGGTGGGGGGGGCCAATCACATCTAACATGCAGGTCATTCATGATTTCCTCCTTTCCACCCTGTACATGTCAAATAGGTCAGCGCCCATCAGAAGATCGAGATTTGGCGTGCCATCGCCAAGGAAGTCCGGAACTTGGGGGTCCACAACAGACGGGGCACCCACTGCCGCAAGAGGTGGGAGGACATCCGCCGCGGAACAAGGAAGACTGCAGAAACACTGCTGGGGATGGCCTCCCAACCTAGGAGGGGTGCCAGTCGCACCATGACCCCCCTGATGTCCCGGATCCTGGCGGTGGCCTACCCTGAATTGGATGGGCGCTTTAAGACATCACAGCAGACACAAGGGGGTGAGTATCAGCACATTCTCCTATCTTTCTGCGCAGTGGAGGCGTCTGGGTGGGGGAGGAGGGCTGTGGGTGACATTAGGCCAGGGCGCTTTCTGTAGTGTAGTCCTCTCCCTTAGGCATGGCCCTGTGCCCCCGGCCCCCACCTCGGTAGGGTGACAAGTACAGCCATTGAAGGTCCAGCATCTCCCATGTGCGCGTTTGACGTCTCTTGGCCTGTTGTCTTAGTCAGTAGTACTGAGTAGTGTACCCCGAATGCGCGGCTTAGTGCATTAGGCACCTGTGTCTGTCCTCTCCGCCAACGGTGTTGACATTGCATGCACTCAACCTGGTCTTCTTTTTTCTCCCCCCACCCTTTCTCTTCATCTTCTTGTGCATGTGTGCATTAGCATCATCAGGCGGAGGAGATTTGGCATCGGAGCACGAGGGAGCTGCAGGACACAAGGCCCCGGTGGGCCCAGGAACAGACACCGAGGGCACCAGTGATCCGGAGGGCGAGGGGAGCACCACGACGGGGACCGCTGGTGAGAGCAGCGAAAGCGACACGTCCTCGGATGGGAGCTCCCTAGGGGTGGCGGCAACATCCGTGCCCCCCGCCTCTACAGGTACAGCCGCCACCCTCTCCTACAACCACCTCCTCTACCTCCACTTCCATCTCCACTTCTCCTACCCTTTACCTTGGCCCTAAAAAACGTTTCCTGGCTAACCTTAACCTCTTTCCCCCCGATGAGCTCCTCCATCCATCTTCAAAGAGTCCCAAGAGCACCGCAGCCACCACCAGCCCAGCTTCGGGTGTCACTGTTGTGCCTGGGTTCTGGAGCCCACCCTTTGCCAGCAGTGACACATCGATCAGCAGCAAGGACACGTCCAGCCCCCCCCCGGCAAGAGGACCCGCAAAAACAAGGGCCGCCGTGCGAGGACCGACAGGGCTGCCCCCAAGGAGCAATGTGTGGCCACTTCACCACCCACACCATCTAGGGGAGGCAAGGGCCCGAGAGCCCCATCAAAGGAGCGGAAGGGCAGCAGGAGCGCGGAGAAGGTGGACCCCACATGCCACATCCCAGCTGGGAAGGAGGACACTAAGGAGGCCAGGAGTCCGTCCCCGAAGGGTCCAGAAAGGTCACGGTCCGAGGGCGACTGAGCAGGGAGTCCAGGCCAGGTCTGGCTCCCTTGACCTGCTGGATGAGCACCGCTGAACAGGGCCCGCGGTGCAGAAGAGCACCGCTGAACAGGGCCCGCGGTGCAGAAGAGCACCGCTGAACAGGGCCCCGCCGTGGAGATAGGCACCGCTGAACAGGGCCCGCGGTGAAGAAGAGCACCGCTGAACAGGGCCCGCCGTGGAGAAGAGCACCGCTGAACAGGGCCCGCGGTGCAGAAGAGCACCGCTGAACAGGGCCCCGCCGTGGAGAAGAGCACCGCTGAACAGGGCCCCGCCATCTCAAGCACCGCTCCGCTGGGCCCTTCCTCTCAAGCACTGCTCCGCTGGGCCCTTCCTCTCAAGCACCGCTCCGCTGGGCCCTTCATCTCAAGCACCGCTCCGCTGGGCCCTTCCTCTCAAGCACCGCTCCGCTGGGCCCCGCCATCTCAAGCACCGCTGGGCCCTTCCTCTCAAGCACCGCTCCGCTGGGCACCGCCGTCTCAAGCACCGCTCCGCTGGGCCCTTCCTCTCAAGCACCGCTCCGCTGGGCCCTTCATCTCAAGCACCGCTCCGCTGGGCCCCGCCATCTCAAGCACCGCTCCGCTGGGCCCTTCCTCTCAAGCACCGCTCCGCTGGGCACCGCCATCTCAAGCACCGCTCCGCTGGGCCCTTCCTCTCAAGCACCGCTACGCTGGGCACCGCCGTCTCAAGCACCGCTCCGCTGGGCCCTTCCTCTCAAGCACCGCTCCGCTGGGCACCGCCGTCTCAAGCACCGCTCCGCTGGGCCCTTCCTCTCAAGCACTGCTACGCTGGGCACCGCCGTCTCAAGCACCGCTCCGATGGGCCCTTCATCTCAAGCACCGCTCCGCTGGGCCCTTCCTCTCAAGCACCGCTCCGCTGGGCACCGCCCTCTCAAGCACCGCTCCGCTGGGACCTTCATCTCAAGCACCGCTCTGCTGGGCCCCTCCTCTCAAGCACCGCTCCGCTGGGCCCTTCATCTCAAGCACCGCTCCGCTGGGCCCTTCCTCTCAAGCACCGCTCCGCTGGGCCCTTCATCTCAAGCACCGCTCCGCTGGGCCCTTCCTCTCAAGCACCGCTCCGCTGGGCACCGCCGTCTCAAGCACCGCTCCGCTGGGCACCGCCGTCTCAAGCACCGCTCCGCTGGGCCCTTCCTCTCAAGCACCGCTCCGCTGGGCCCTTCATCTCAAGCACCGCTCCGCTGGGCCCCACCATCTCAAGCACCGCTCCGCTGGGCCCTTCATCTCAAGCACCGCTCCGCTGGGCACCGCCGTCTCAAGCACCGCTCCGCTGGGCCCTTCCTCTCAAGCACCGCTCCACTGGGCACCGCCGTCTCAAGCACCGCTCCGCTGGGCCCTTCCTCTCAAGCACCGCTACGCTGGGCACCGCCGTCTCAAGCACCGCTCCGCTGGGCCCTTCCTCTCAAGCACCGCTACGCTGGGCACCGCCGTCTCAAGCACCGCTCCGCTGGGCCCTTCATCTCAAGCACCGCTCCGCTGGGCCCTTCCTCTCAAGCACCGCTCCGCTGGGCACCGCCGTCTCAAGCACCGCTCCGCTGGGCCCTTCATCTCAAGCACCGCTCCGCTGGGCCCTTCCTCTCAAGCACCGCTCCGCTGGGCCCTTCATCTCAAGCACCGCTCCGCTGGGCCCTTCCTCTCAAGCACCGCTCCGCTGGGCCCTTCATCTCAAGCACCGCTCCGCTGGGCCCTTCCTCTCAAGCACCGCTACGCTGGGCACCGCCGTCTCAAGCACCGCTCCGCTGGGCCCTTCATCTCAAGCACCGCTCCGCTGGGCACCGCCATCTCAAGCACCGCTCCGCTGGGCCCTTCATCTCAAGCACCGCTCCGCTGGGCCCTTCATCTCAAGCACCGCTCCGCTGGGCCCTTCATCTCAAGCACCGCTCCGCTGGGCCCTTCCTCTCAAGCACCGCTCCGCTGGGCCCTTCCTCTCAAGCACCGCTCCGCTGGGCACCGCCATCTCAAGCACCGCTCCGCTGGGCACCGCCGTCTCAAGCACCGTTTATGGTTCACTGTGCCCACCATGCCTCCTCCTTGACCAGTGGAGACTGTCATCCACCTGATGGACTGTGGCTTTGCACTCCCCAGGATGGTCCAGTGGGCAGCCCACCCACTGTAGAGACATTGAGAGACTGTGGCTTTGCACTCCCCAGGATGGTCCAGTGGGCAGCCCACCCACTGTAGAGACATTGAGAGACTGTGGCTTTGCACTCCCCAGGATGGTCCAGTGGGCATGGTGGCTCCTCGTGGATCTGGCGTCGTGGACTCATGTGGCTGTGGTGCCCCCCCCTTCCCTTCCCCCTGAGGTGCCTGTAGTTTTTACATCTGATGCCCCTGCAGTGTTCTCTCCAAAGGACTCAGGTCTCCTGTGTGGGTTTTGCCCTTATTTCTCAAGACTTTGGCCCACGGACATGCTGAATTCGTAGGATGTGCAGGACTTGGTACTTCAGTTATACACTGATGTGTATTAGTTTTGTTGTGAATATCTTTCATGGTTGTACGATAATTTTCTGGAGCTTTTTGGTACATAAATATTTATTCCAAATTTGATTATGTCCTAGCATTTTTCAGGGGTGTTTGGGTGGTGTCACTGTGACTTGGTGCTCTGCATTGGTGAGTACATAGTTGGGGGGGGGGGTCGCATATGTGTGTGCCCGTAACCTTTCGTCCTCCCCCTCCCGTGTGTCGTAGGTGCAGTACTCACCGTTGTCGTCTGCGCCGGACTTCGTACTCGTGGTAGATGAGAAGGTAGACGAGAGCAGGTAGGATGTTTAATTCGGGTTCCATGCTGTCCTCCTTCCTCCTGGAGTGCGTAGTGGTGAGCGTTTTCCCGTCCATAGTCTGTTTCCGCCGTGTTTTTATCGGCGGTGCTCCCGCCCCGGAAAAGGTGGCGTATTGGTGAGTTGGAATAGTGTGGGCGGTACATTGTCTGCCGCCTGTCTGTTGGCGGTGACCACCGCGCTGTTTGTTTGTACCGCCGTGGCGGTCGGAGTGTTAAGGTGGCTGTCTGTGTTGGCGGTTCCCGCCAGGCTCAGAATCCCATTTTTTTTACCGCCAGCCTGTTGGCGGGTTGGCCGCCGCTTTAACACCGACCGCCAGGGTTAGAATCACCCCCTATGCCTGTCGCAGGAATACTGTAGGGCAAAGGGTTACAAAGTGGTGCAATGCATGCATTGTGCCACTTTGTAAATATGGCTCAATGTTTTTGGCTTTCTAACACCACATTATTGTATTGTATTGTAATCGTATTTATATAGCGCTTACTACCCCTGACGAGGCGTCAAAGTGCTTTTCTATGAGTAGCACGCTACTCTGGAACCCAACAAGAATTAGTGACAGTTTTAGTATTATTATGAGTTAATTTGAGCTGCGGATATGAGAGTTTGTTAGATAGATTGACTGGAGTAATGGAGGGGTGGAGGAGGAAAGAAATCCAGAAGTGTTAATTGGGAGTATATCCTTCATTTACTCAACCCAAAGGCTTAGGATGAGTAAAGGGGGGTGGAGGAGGGAAGAGTATTTGGAAGGGTTAGGTAGAGCATAGTAGCAGGGTGAGATAAATGCGGGAGAATTTAATAGGGTTGTGTGGGATGTCACAGTAGTAGAGTGAGGTTTGGTGAGTTAGATGTGGAAGCAGAGGGAAGAGCTTAGGCAGAGTTATTTAGGAGATGAAAGTAGTAGAAGGGATTTGGGATGAGTCAAAGTGAGAATGGATGATAGTTTGATAGAGACATGACATATGATGATGAGTAGATAAGTGTGATAAGATGAGAGCAGGAATTCATAGATATCTAGTATAACAACCTACCCAGGAGCCATGCAATGATCCACGAACATGCCAAGCACGGAAACAACATATACACATTCATGCATATATATATATACATACACACAGACACATACAAACATGAATACACACACATATGCACATACAATACATAATTAGAACCATGGGTAAAAAATACTTAGTCAAACAGGTTTAAAGAGTGTGTGTGTATTTTATTGTTATGACATAGTAGCGATACATATTTTCTAAAGAAACTATAAATAAATAAAAAAATACACATAATCTGAAAAAATATTTATCAACATAGGCATATGCAGTTCATAGTTGTTTGAATATGGTAGTTATGAAGGAAAGAGCCAACTCTTGAGTAGTTTTCTGAAGACAAGAAAGTTATCTGTGGCTCTTATAGTTGGGGGTAATGAATGTCATAGTTTGGCTGCTTGGACGGAGAAGGATGTACCACCTATAGTCTTTTTCTTGTATGGTGGGGTTCTAAGGCGGGGTGCCAATCTTGAGCTGAGGTTTCTTTGTTGGATGTATTTGGTAATTTTCTTTCTGATAAAAAGCGGTCCTGTTCCATGTATAGCTTTGTGGGTGATACAAAGCAGCTTGAAAGTGCATCTTCTGGCAACGGGTAACCAGTGTAGTGCTCTCAAGGCAGGGGAAATGTGGGCTTGCGGCTTCACATGTAATAGTAGCCTGGCTGCGGAATTCTGGATACTTTGTAGTTTTTTCATAACAGATAGATATGATCAATGGTAGAGGCCATTGGCATAATCCAGTTTGGATAGTACAAGCGAGATTGTAGCTTGCACCTTCTGTGGAAATCCGAGGTGGGGGAAAATGCGTCGTAAAATCTTCAAGGTGATGAAGCTTGTTTGCGCTAATTTGTCCACTTGGGCATTCATAGTGAACTTGGAATCCATGGTGATTCCTAGGTTTTTAACTTCCTTGCATAATTGAGGAGATGGTCTGAGATCGTCAGGGCAGACACACAGAGGGTCATAACTTTTCCAGTCACCACATATGAGTATTTCTGTTTTGGAGGTATTTAGTTTGAGATGGCTCCAGGTCATCCACTTATCAATTGCTCTGAGGCAACTGAAAATTTGTGAGTTTTCAACGTTTTTGGGGCATTCTAATTTAAGTAGTATTTGTGTGTCATCTGCATAATTGTAGCATGTGAGATGGAAATCATTGATCACTTCTGGTAAAGATATCATGTAGATGTTGAAAAGCAAAGGTGAGATTATTGAGCCTTGGGGGACCCCTGCTTTTGTGAGGTAGGGTTCGGATGAGAAGGGGGGTGAGTGGATGATATTAGATCTTTTTTGAAGATAGGAAGTAATCCAGTCGAGAGCAATCCCTTGTATGCCGGCTTTGTGGAGTCTTTGAGTTAGGGTGTCATGGTCAACCGTATCAAAGGCAGCTGAGAGGTCCAAGAGAAGTAGTGCAGCAACTCCATTGCGGTCAACTGTGTTTTTAAGATCATCCCAGATTGCTATGAGTGCCGATTCAGTGCTTCTTCCTGGGCGGAATCCAGTTTGGAAGTCTGAAAGTATAGAATTGTCTTCAATGAATTGTGACATCTGGGTGAATGCTGCTCTTTCTATCAATTTGCCCAGGAAAGGTCCATTTGTGATTGGTCTGTAGTTGTTGGGGTCTTGAGGGTCTAGGTTTGTTTTCTTTAATACAGGTTGTATGTATGCCTTTTTCAGGTCTACAGGAAAGATCCTGAAGATAAAGAGTTGTTGATGATTCTTCTTACAGGTGTGGCAGCAGCAGTAGATAGAAGAATGTTCTTGAAGATTTGTGGTGGGCAAGGGTCAGAAGGGCAACCAGAAGGTCTGCTTGCTTTGACCAAATCTATAAATTCATCCTGGGATATTTGTTTGAAGGATTGTAGAGGTTGGGTTGGTTTATTCTTAAAGGGTATTTTAGGAAAGGGGTTGGTGCTGATGGTTTTCTTCTGTTTTAAATAGGAGTCCAATGTGTCTGCCTTGGTTGTGTAGTGAGTTGCCAATTTGTTTATGAAATCTTGAGTAGTGGGATGACTTCCTTCCACGCATGTAGGTTTTCGAAATTCATTGAGTTTTTTATAAAATTCTTTGGTTGTAGATTGAGCATTTTGAATTCTGTCTGTAGTATCTTTTTTTAGCTTTTTTGATTGATGATTTGTATATCCTGTTAAGTTTGTGTAGCTGCAGTTTGTCTTGACTGTTGTTTGTTTTGAGCCAGGTCCGCTGCAACTTTCTGATTTGTTGATTTATCTTTTTAAATTCTGTGTTTCTCCAAGGTGTTGGTTTTCTTTTGTCGTGTTTAGTTTTTCTAAGTGGTATTAGGATATCAAAAGCTTCCTGTAGCCACTCATAAAGTTTTGACACAGAATTAATTGTATATAGATCTGTCTTTGCTGTTAGTTGTGTTTCTAAGTGATCCAAATTGAGTTTCTCCATGGTCGATAGGTGTATGTATGTAAGTAGTTGTGGGGTGTGTTGATTTGTGGAATTGTATGTCGGAAAGTTGTCATATGGTGGTCTGACCAAGTGATTGGCGTGATGCTATGAATAGTAACTAGTTAAGGCTTAGCAAAAATGACATCTAGGATGTGACCAGCGATGTGTGTGGGATTGTATACAATCTGATATAGGTTCAATGCGACTAGGCCAGTGGTGATAGCTTGTGGATGAGGCATATTGGGTTTGTCAAACCAAATGTTTAGATCCCCAAGAATGCATAGATTGGAGTATAGTGTAATAAGGTTTGAGACTGTGTCTAGAAAAGCATCTGGGAATGTGGAGTTGTTAGGTGGAGGCCTGTAAAGGAGGAGAAAGTTACAGGAGGAAGTTGGAGTAGGGTGGCATCTGGTAAGGAGGGCTTCACAACCTTGTATGGAGATGTTGTCTGTTTTACTGAGGTTCATTGCCTGTTTGAATATAATAGCTTATCAACAAACAATTATGCTAATGTGGCGTTAGAATGGTGCTAGGGGCTCCTAAATATGCCCCCAAGTATCTACGTTCCAAACAACTAACACAGCTGGTTTTCTTCTGTTTCTCCTTTGTCCGACTATAATCTCCTCCCTTTCCTTATTGGTTTTCATTTTATGGACCTTCAACATTCTATGGATTCTGTCTGGGATTTCCATAATGAATCTTAATCTGTATGTATAATGTGTATATAATTTTATCGGGAACTATGATTTACAACATACTTTTGTATCTCACATCTGTGGGCTGTGAATTACTTATTTGTTTTGACATTGTTTAATGTTTGCGTGGATAAATGATGTCTTCATATTTTATAACAACGCTCATCCTTTTAATGATGATGCTGTCATTATTTATATTTGAATTACTTATCTCTATCACTTTGATTATGGCATCTACAGTATTTCCTGTGTATTGGCATTTCCTTGATGTCTTATGGCTTTGCAAATGCCGGTTGATTACTGGCTACTAGCCGTTTCGCATTGATGGGAATTCTTGTGTGGTGCGTGTTCTTTTCTATATATTGGTGATAGCTTTACCCTTCCCGCTCCTTCCCATTAGTATTTTACATACCTTGTCCTCTTCATTTGATCTCAATGATTCATGTATGCACTATGCTCAGCCTTGAGAAATCCCCAGGCCTGTATGCCCCTAGGAGGTGAAACATGTGTTCGCTGCACTTACTTTTGTTTTCTCTTTATCACCAGAACAACATCAAATCAGTATACATAAATATATAAAGAATTTAAAAATCTGAAATCAAGTAAGATGAAATATGATGTTTTGGAAAAGTCACCAATTGGTGTAGATGATTCCCATCATATTTAATTACCAGCTCTGTCCTCTATCTTCAAGCAAGCTTCTAAATTAATGGGTAAGGGGTTCCCTATTTTAGACATCTGGTCTTAAGAATTAGGACGGACACTACTGGGTCCTATAACCTTCTTTTGCTCTGATTGTGACAGCCTATTTTGACCAGTGTCCATAAGGTGCTGGATCCAGGGCCTGGCCCATTCTCAGTCCTTGAACAGTCAGCTAGCCTACCTGGGACCCTGTGGCCAGCCTGCCTTCCATCACGAGCAGCCTGAACTTTTGAATTTGTCTGGTCTGGTGCAACCAGATATCTGCAGCTAGGGCTTTGTGCTTTTTGGTGCTATTTTCACTAACATTTTAAAAATTAAGGCCCATATTTATACTTTTTGACGCTAAACTGCGCTAACGCAGTTTAGCGTCAAAAAATTTAGCGCCGTCTAACGCCATTCTGAAGCGCCATGCGGGCACCGTATTTATGGAATGGCGTTAGCCGGCGCAAGCAGACCGGCGCTGCCTGGTTTGCGTGGAAAAAAAACACGTAGACCAGGCAGCGCCGGCGTTGGGAAAAAATGACGTTAGGGGGTATAAATACGACGCATTTGCGTCGCCGTCATTTTTTTAGACGGGAACGCCTTCCTTGCATCTCATTAACGCAAGGAAGGCGTTCACGCTAAAAAATGACGCTCTTTGCCCATACTTTGGCGCTAGACGCGTCTAACGCCAAAGTATAAATATGGCGTTAGTTTTGCGCCGAATTTGCGTTGAAAAAAACGACGCAAATTCAGCGCAAACGGAGTATAAATACGGGCCTAAATATCTCTGTACTGATTGCATTTGTGGCATTTTGGTCATTTTATTTATTAGAGAAAGTACGAGTTTTCTAACTTGGTGTGGGATCCTTTTTGTGAAATGTTTTCACTGTATTATTCTTTGTTTATTATCGTTGAAGTGTTGCACAAAGTCCATCTGCAGTGGCTTATTTCCATACCATGGGCCAATCTGACAATGCATGGCCGAAGGAAGTTTGCAATGAGTTAAATCCTCATAGTTGCATGGATGTCATTTAGGAGTCACCAGGGGTCACCGCTGCAACCCTGGTTTTCCTTTGATACCCTTGGCACTGCCTTTTGTGACCCCTGGCTTCAGAGGTGGGAAACGCAGTGCCTAGAAATCAGGGGCAGCTCATCCTAATGGACGTCAGTTGGGGCTCTACTTTCCTTTTCTGTCAATTTTTTATACACAAATAGTGAATAATATAATTCAATATTATTGTAATAAAATATTATTGTAATTTAAATGGAATCAATTAGTTGGAATATTACCCTATCTGGCAGTTACTCTAAGTAATGCTTCTTAATGTGTTTTGTTTGCTTGCTTGTGGGTGAGTGTCTGCTTTGTAAGAGAGACTGTGCGAAGGCATGTGAATATATAAGCATGTGTGTATGAGTCAAAGTAAAGGTCAAATGACATTATATCACTTCTGTTACCCCTGGCATTTTATGATTGACACCCATTGTTGGATTTGGCCTTTTCCGGAAGGTCATCCCCAGACTTTTTTCCTACTATGTTTTTGCTGAATTCGTTTTATTGGCCTTAGGATTCTGCATACCTTGCCACTGCTAACCAGTGCAAAAGTACATGTGCTCTCTCCTTAAAACATGTTGAACTGGCTCATATCCATGGGCATATTTAAATGACTTGTAAGTCCCTAATTAAGTGGCACTACCGGTACCCAGGACCTGGAAACTAAATGTAACTAGTGGGCCTCAGGATACCATGCCAGTGAGTGTGTGCAGTTTTAAACTGCCATTTTGACATGATAAAATAAACCTTTTAACAGGCCCAAACTTTCCCTTTTCAACACATGTAAGTCAAACCTATAGAATGCCCTAGACAGCCCCAAGGGCAGAGCAAAGTGTATTTGAAAAGTTGACATGTAGTTTTAACTTTTACATGTCTTGGTAGTAACAAAAACTCTTAAATGTGTTTTTCACTACTGCACGGCATACATCTCCCATAGTATAACATTAGAAATAACTATGTACATATTACAGGTGTCATTTCCATATGGGAACAGATAAATTCCTTCATGTTCGATGTCTCTGAAATCAAAATTTAAAAGTGTAACTTAAGGCGAAGTCCGATTTTAAATTATAGTTCTGAAAATGACACTTTTGGAAAGTTGGAATTTTCTTGTCTCATTCATATGGTGCCTGCAGGCTTACTCTTGGTTACATGACTGTGTCTGTGTGACAGTTGGGCTTTCTGTATTCCTCCCAGGCAGTTGCACACATTGGTAAGCTTAGGTGTCACAAAATGGGCACTAACTGGCAGGATGGATGGAGGAGCTGAGTGAAGCCCCATTTACACTTGAATAGACTGTGTTCTGTCTCCACACAAAAGGACTGCATACCACTGTAGTTAGTTTGGAGCCAGGGCCAGGAAGGCAGGCCACCTGTGCGCTTGTCCCCACTTCAAAGGCCCACCTGGGTATAAATGCTGGACCTCAGACACCACCACTTCAGTGCAGTTCTGGACCTGTTGATAGCCTGCCAGGAAGAAGGACTTCTGTACTGCTAAAAAGACTCTTGCTCTGCTGGCCAGCTGCTCTGAAGGAACAGCTGCTCTTCTGTGCTGACCTGCTGTCTGCTAAATTCTTGTTGGGTGAGGAGGACTGGACCTGTATCTCTGCAACCTACAACCCAAAGTGGCTCCAAGAGCTACTTTGCTGGCCTCCTGATCTGAAGCCTCAGGGACACAACAGACTTCCAACAACCAACCTTGCCATCCGTATCTGGACTCTGTCCTCTGTCGGTCTACCCTGCCATGGGGTGCCACCTCAGCCCTGTACCCTTGGATGTTGCCTAAATGTGCTTACCCGCCTCTTTGAATCTAGTGGAACAGATGCATCTCCTCTGCTGTGTGGTGCAAACACAAGCAGAATGACACATTGTCACTGCTGCATGGATTAAATGTATCACAAAAACCCACATCACATCACAGCTCTTCGAAACCACTGCATCGGCCCAACTGTGCAGTGCAACCTCGGCACAGGTCCTTGCATCCCTCGCCAGCAGCAGCCTTGATGATGACTCTGGGCTCCCCATAGCAGCCTTGCAGCTCTTCGGAAGCAACGCATCACCCCAACTGGGTGCTGCATCATTGCCACTGGACTTTGCATCACAAGCCCTGTTGATAGGATCCTCAATGACGATGCAGATGTTCTCATTGCCGCATCTCAAAACCGATGCATCACCTTGGCTGCTCTAGGATCTGGGAGGTGATGCTTTTCAACTTATAAGTAAAGGGACACCTGGTGGTTGATCTTAGGGTTGCCTTATATCACTTCAAGTAGTAAAAGAAAGACTCAGATACATGCCATTTTGATTGGCAATGCTTTAACAAGAAATGTTGACTATGATTGTTGGTGAACATTTGAATGGTTCTTATTAATAATGAATGCCTTTGAATGTGCTTTGGAGTTCCATTGGTTTTAATGTTGGATACTAACCTGTTATTATTGTTTTTATAATATGGTGACCAAATGATAAAACCAATAAGTTGTCTTATATACCATTGTGGTGACCCTTTGACAAAGCTAATAGTGCTGCATTATTTAGAATGACACCTCCATACATTGTGTTGTTCCATCTGACATTGCTTGGGAGTGGGGGATGTTTTAGAGGACATGATCCACTAGGGGTCAGATGTGATTTAACAATGCCACAATAGGTATTTCCATCTAACTTTTGTATACATTTGTAAATTAGTGTATAGTATTTAGTAGTGTATGGGTTGTAATGCAATATTCCTTTTTAGAAGAGTAAACGCTGGCTAGACAATGACTTATTGAGTGTTGTTGTTGTGTGCCTATGAATGGAGATCACTAGCCCACACCTCCTTGCCTGAGTAGGCCTTGGACTGCTCTGCTTCGCTACCATGAGAGAGGAACATGCTTCGATGAGGTTCTTGGTTCCTAGTAAGAGGATAATTGAGCAACTATTACTCACATCCAGCAAAATTAATAGACCGATTTACCACCCTCTATAACTATTTTATCTCCTTATACTTACTCCCAGATTTAAATTTTCATTTTTTTATTTGAGAAGTTAATTAAAAATTATGTTGTGATTGGAGTTTATATAGACAATTGCTTGTGCACGCTTAACCTGCAACTTCGCCATATGCTCACTATATTGTTTTGTTTCCCTATTTTCCCAAAAATGGTTGCCATATGAGGTGCATCCCCTGAAAACCAAAGCCTTCAGTGCCACTGAAATCATAAATCTACATCAACCCAAATTTGTTTGGAAGATGTCATGAGTAAAAATTGTAAAACTAGTGAGAAATCTAATGTGCTGTACACATTGCCTGACCAAGGACCACTGTTTAACTATACCAGGAATGTCAATCAATCAATCAATTTGTAAAGCGTGCTACATACACGTGAGGGTTTCAAGGCGCTGGGGGGGAGGAGGAGGGTGCTGCCACTGCTCGAAGAGCCAGGTCTTGAGGAGTTTTCTGAAGGAAAGAAGGTCTTGGGTCTGTTGTAGACCCGGCGGGAGGGTGTCCCAGGTCTTGGCGGCGAGGTACGAGAATGATCTGCCACCAGAGGATTTGCGTCGGATGCGGGGGATGGAGGCGAGGGCAAGGTTAGCGGAGCGGAGATGCCGAGTGGGGGTGTAGAAGCTGAGTCTGCTGTTCAGGTATGATGGTCCGGTGTTGTGGAGTGCCTTGTGTGCATGGGTGAGGAGCTTGAAGGTGATCCTCTTGTTGACGGGAAGCCAGTGAAGGTCTCTTAGGTGGGGGGTGATGTGGCAGTGGTGAGGGATGTTGAGGATGAATCGGGCGGAGGCATTTTAGATGCATTGGAGGCGCTGGAGGAGTTTCGATGAGATGCCGGTGTAGAGGGCATTGCCGTATTCGAGTCTGCTGCTGATGAGGGCCTGGGTTACTGTTTTTCTTGTTTCTGTTGGGATCCATTTAGACTCTGCAAAGCATGCGGAGGGTGTTGTAGCATGAGGAGGAGATGGCGCTGACCTGTTTTGACATGGAGAGTGAGGAGTCGAGGGTGAACCCGAGGTTTCGCGCACTGTCGGTGGGTGTTGGTGGAGGACCCAGCGTGGACAGCCACCATGAGTTGTCCCAGGCAGCGGGGGAGAGTCCAAGGATGAGGACCTCTGTCTTGTCCGAGTTTAGTTTTAGCCGGCTGTCTCTCATCCAATTGGCGATGGCTTTTAGTCCCTCGTGGAGGTTTGTTTTGGCGGTGTGCGGGTCCTCGGTAAGGGAGAGGATGAGTTGGGTGTCGTCCACGTAGGAGATGATGTTGAGGTTGTGCTGACGGGCCACTTGTGCGAGGAGGGCCATGTAGATGTTGAACAGCATCGGGCTGAGGGATGAGCCCTGGGGTACGCCGCAGATGATGTTGAAGGCTTTGGATTGGTACGGGGGAAGGCGGACTCTTTGGGTTCTGCCGGCGAGGAAGGATGCGGTCCATTCGAGGGCCTGGTCCTGGATTCCTGCTGCGTGGAGGCGTGATTTTGGGTGTAGTGACAGACGGTGTCAAAGGCGGCTGATAGGTCTAGGAGAATGAGGGCTGATGTCTCCCCATTGTCGCGGTAGCTTCTGATGTCGTCTGTGGCAGCGAGGAGGGCGGTTTCGGTGCTGTGGTTGCGTCTGAAGCCAGACTGGGAGGGGTCGACGATTTTCTTGATGACCTTCGCCGGGAAAGGGAGCAGAGAGATGGGCCGGAAGTTTTTTAGGTCCTTGGGGTCCACCTTTGGTTTCTTGAGAAGGGCGTTGATTTCGGCGTGTTTCCAGCTTTCCGGGAATCTTGCAGTTTCGAAGGAGATGTTGATGGCTTTCCATAGGTGTGGTGCGAAGCTGTGTCTGCTTTGTTGAAGATGTGGTGTGGGCAGGGGTCTGATGGTGATCCGGAGTGGATGGAGTTCATGGTCTTGCGGGTTTCGTCGTCGCTGATGTTGGTCCAGGAGGTCAGTCGGCTGGAGCGGGTGAAGTTCGTGGTGGGTGAGGTAGGAGCGTCCGCAGTGTGAGGGGAGTTGAAGCTGTCATGGATGTCCATGATTTTTTGGTGGAAGGCGGTTGCTAGGGCGTCACATAGTTCTTGGGAGGTGGTGATGTCGTTGACGGTGGCGTCTGGGTTGGAGAGTTCTTTTACGATGCTGAACAGTTCTTTGCAGTCGTGGGTGTTGTTTTCTAGGCGGGTTTTCAAGGAGGATCTTTTTGCTAGCCTGATGAGTTGGTGGTGTTTGCGTGTGGCATCCTTGAGTGCCGTGTGGTTGTCTGGAGTGCGTTCGAGTAGCCATATTTGCTTCAGTTTTCAGCAGTGGCGTTTGAAGGTTTGGAGGTTGCCGGTGAACCAGGTGGCTCTTCTCTTGATGTGGTTGTTGGATGGTTTTCTGAGTGGAGCAAGGCGGTCGGTGCAGTCGTTGATCCATAGCTTGAGGTTGTGTGCCGCGATGTCAGGGTCGGTGGGGTTTGCGGGCGGTTTCTGGGCTAGGGCGTTGGTTAGTTGAAATTCAGTGACTTTGCCCCAGTGACGGCGAGGTGGTTGTTCGGTGTGGTGGTGTTCTGTCTGTTTCTTGAAGGTGAAGTGGATGCAGTGGTGGTTGGTCCAGTAGAGTTCGGTGGTGTGGTTGAAGGTGACGTGGTTGCTTGTGGAGAAGATGGGGTCAAGGGTGTGACCGGCTGTGTTGGTGGGTGTGTTACCGAGCTGTGTGAAGCCAAGGTTGGCGAGGTTTTCTGTCAGGGTGGTGGAGTTGGTGTCATTGTTGTTTTCAAGGTGAAAGTTCAGGTCCCGAGGAGGATGTAGTCCATGGAGGCGAGTGTGTGGGTGCTGGCCAGGTCGGCGATGGCATTGCTGAAGGGTGCCCTGAGTCCTGGGGGTCTATAGATGAGTGTTCCTCTGAGCGTGGTGTTGGGGTCGGTGCGGACTTGGAAGTGAAGTAGTTCGGCGGCGCTGAAGGAGTCGTCCAGGCTGGTTTTGACTTCAAGGGTGGCTTTGTGGATGATGGCTATGCCACCTCCGTTTCTGTTGGTGCGGTCTCGGCGAGCGACTTTGTATCTGTTTGGGATGGCTATGGCGATGTCTGGTGCTGAGGACTCGTTCCAGCAAGTTTCGGTTAGAAAGGACACTTCAGGGAAGGTGGAGTCGAGCAGGTCCCAGACTTCGTTGGCGTGCTTGCGTGGTGAGCGGGTGTTGAGGAGTATGCAACGGAGGTGGTTGGTCTTGATCCTAGAAGGTCTGTGGGCTCTGTTGCAGGTGAAGCTGCAGTTGTGGCAGGAGAAGGGTCCGTGCGTGTTCTTTGGAGAGGCCTGGAAGCAGGTGGTGTCTCGGCTGGTGTTGAGTGCACTGAGGGTGTCAGCGTTATAGCGAATGCTGACGGGGTGGCTGTTGCCTGGGCCAGGGCACAGACTGGCTGGCCTTTCACGCACCTTTGGCGCGCCAGCGACGCAGCCGTGCCATGGCTGCCATAAGAGGAGGGGAGGGTGGGAGTGGCAGCTGGGAGGCGGAATGGCCTGGCGAATGAGAGGGATGGGGCCGCAGGGGGTGCAACGGCGGTAAAAGTGGATCAGGAAGGAACGGTGAGAAGGAGGGGGGAGGCAGGAGGGGCCGCAGGGACGTAGCGGCGGAAAAAGTGGATCAGGAAGGAACAATGAGAAGGAGGGGGGAGGTGGGAGGGTGCTGCAGGGGATGCAGCGGCGGGAAAAGCAAAACAGCAGCAAGTAAACGGGCGCGGAAGGCGGAGCGGGGAGCGACCTGCCTGCAGAAGCAGGGTCAAAGGTTGCTCCCTGCTATCGCGCCGCGGCTGCCATAAGAGGAGGGGAGGGTGGGAGTGGCAGCTGGGAGGCGGGAGGGCCTGGCGTATGAGAGGGCTGGGGGGTGGGGACGCAGCGGCGGGAAAAGTGGATCAGGAAGGAATGGTGAGAAGGATGGGGGAGGCGGGAGGGGCCACAGGGGACACAGTGGCGGGAAAAGTGGATCAGGAAGGAACGGGGAGAAGTAGGGGGGAGGCGGGAGGGGCCGCAGGGGACGCAGCAGTGGGAAAAGCAAAACAGCAGCAAGGAAACGGGATGGAGGTGGCGCGGAAGGCAGAGCGGGGAGCAACCTGCCAGTAGAAGCAGGGTCAAAGGTTGCTATTGTTTTTAATCTCATATTCAAAAAGAGACCAACTTCACTGCATGAGTTCCAGCATTCAGGGTTTTATTTTGAGTGCCATCCTCTCCATGGTCTCTTGATGTGACTAACTCTGGCAACTGGTATGAGGGTAGCAATATAACAATAATTGTTGGTGCTGGGGCGCCAGTAAATACAATAAGAGCCTTTCCATTGGACAACCAGCTAATTGCAGCTATTTCCAAATGGCACAATAGCCCTGCAATGATTTAGTTTCTAATTCTGTCACAAGTGCATTACACAATATTTGCTTAGGTAATGTGGATTTTATGCAGGCATTATGCATCTTAATATATTTGTGCATTTGTTCGAATTAATACTTGTGTGTAACATGTTTACATATTATACATTGTGGATTTGCTACTATCTTTTTGGGTGTGCTAATACTTGTGTGTAACATGTTTACATATTATACATTGTGGATTTGCTACTATCTTTTTGGGTGTGCTTATACGCATACGGCCAGTCACTTTTTGAACTCATGACTATCTTTCAGTTTGAGTGGCTTCTTCATGAATTAGCCCCTGCACTCTTTTACCTCTGTTATTTATAATTTCCGACTTGGCACAAGACGCAGGAATTATATTGTTATGGTATTTGTAGATTTCACTATCACCCATGAGGGCATCCTGGCGCTGGTTATTTATCATAAATGTGAATAGAAGGAACGTTTTCAAAAGTATTGTGAGAAAAATGTCTAGAAAGGAACTTTTAGAATTCACGTTTCAGATGACCTATTGCACTGGGCTTGACAGTAACCTTTTGTGTTTAAAGGTCGCTTCTTGCATATCCCAAAAGGACAAGCTTGAAAAACTAGCCAGTGACACATTTTATACAGTGGTCTCTTTAAAAAAAAAAAAAACACGTGTTCAAGGCCGCAGTTCATAATGTAAATATTCGTCAAAACTGCTATATTTCTTGTCTGAGTCGACATCTGCCATGAAACGCTTAGTTGAACTTCTAGCTCTGGCTAACCCATTTTTTGTTTGACCGAACTTTATGTCAAAACATTTTTCTAAGGTTGACAAGAATAGAATGTTCAATTTTACTTGAAAACGCCTTTTTGTTTTCTTTTCAAATACACTAGGGAAAACGGGCTTATCTTGTTCATTCCGTCTCCTGTGATTAGATAACTTGCTGGAAGAGTTGGCATTGATTCATATATGTTGCTTTTAGACCAAAAGTCCTATTTCTTGGTACACCACTAGTTAATTACGAACTAAAATATGCCTTGCTGACTTTTTGTTAGGACCTTTGCCAAGCTAATGCAAAGCTTGCTGCGTGCGTCCTACTGTCTGACACAGCTGTCTAGCAGTATGTTGAGTTAATTATTGTGATATCGAAAAATGATAAGGCCCACCTGCAGCTTGTGAGGAGGGTCACCTTAGCATCCCATATTTCACAGATTTTCCTTGGCAATGGGAGGAATTGGAGCCTCCTGAAATGCTGAAGGCTCCTAAACGGTTGCACCCATCCCTTTCTCCCCTGCCCCTTGACTCAAGAACCACAGCGGCTTACGTTATATCCTCGTTGCTAATGTAATTTATGGTAAGTAAATATAGGGGAGATTTAGGTTTCAATTTACTAACTAAATATATATATGTATATATATATCAAAACAAATCCTTTTCCGGGTTAGAGTGATGCATAAATTATGCAAAAAAGAATAGAGAACTCTGGGTAGTTCCCAAGTTTAGGTGGAGAGCAACTCTAGTAAGGAGCACTCTGCAACACCAGCGACACTCTAGATTTGCTCACCTCAAATGTCTGTTTATCTAGCAAAGTATTTAAGCATAGGATCAGCACAGTGGTATCCACGCCAAGCTAGATAGTGACAAAGTCTTTAAGCATAGATCTGACACAGTGTCAACCTTGCCAAGCTGTAAAATTACAAAAGCCATTTACCACTCCAGGCAGAGTATTACAGTTTTGGATTGATAAAAAACCGTCCAAGCCAACCTGGAATGAGTAAAAGCAACTCCTGACACGTGTTTCACTCTCCAATGCTTAAAAAACTTTGCTAGATAAACAGACATTTGAAGTGAGTAAATCTAGAGTGGTGCTGGTGTTGCAGAGTGCTCTTTACTAGAGTTGCTCTCCACCTAAACTTGGGAACTACCCAGAGTTCTCTATTCTTTTTTGCATAATTTATGCGTCACTCTAACCCTGAAAGGGATTTAATTTGACTTACACTGGGCGCTCCCTTGTGTCTGGACAAAGCTAAACCTCTCTGATGAGCTCTAATGAGAGCGAAACATGTGTCAGGGGTTGCTTTTACTCATTCCAGGTCGGCTTAGATGGTGTTTTACCAGTCCAAAGCTGTAATACTATGCCTGGAGTGGTAAATGGCGTTTATCATTTTACAGCTTGGCAAGGTTGACACTGTGTCAAACCTATGCTTAAAGACTTTGCTGTATAAATGGCAAAAGACTTTGGGGGTCATTCCGACCCTGGGACCGTGGAAGCACCGCCAACAGGCTGGCGGTGCTTCCTGGGCCATTCTGACCGCGGCGGTAAAGCCGTGGTCAGAAAAGGGCAACCGGCGGTTTCTCGGCGGTTTACCCCTGGCCCAGGGAATCCTCCATGGCGGCGCTGCTTGCAGCGCCACCATGGGGATTCCGACCCCCTTCCCGCCATCCTGTTCCTGGCGGTTTTTACCGCCAGGAACAGGATGGCGGGAACGGGTGTCGTGGGGCCCCTGGGGGCCCCTGCACTGCCCATGCCACTGGCATGGGCAGTGCAGGGGCCTCCTAACAGGGCCCCATAATGATTTTCAGTGTCTGCTTTGCAGACACTGAAAATCGCGACGGGTGCCACTGCACCCGTCGCACCCCTACAACCCCGCCGGCTTCATTGTTGAGGGGGGTTTCCCGCTGGGCCTGCGGGCGGCCTTCTGGCGGTCGCCCGCCGGCCCAGCGGGAAAGCCAGAATGGCCGCTGCGGTCTTTTGACCGCGGTGCGGTCATTCGGCGGTTCCCTCCAGGCGGGCGGCTCCCGCCGCCCGCCGGGGTCAGATTGACCCCCTTTGTCACTATCTAGCTCAGCGGGGCTAGTTCTGTGCTGATCCAATGCTTAAAATCTTTTCTAGATAAACAGACATTTGAGGTGAGCAAATCTAAAGTGTCGCTGATGTTTCAGAGTGCTCCTTACTAGAGTTGCTCTCCACCTAAACTTGGGAACTACCCAGAGTTCTCTATTCTTCTTTGCATAATTTATGTGTCACTCTAACCCTGAAAGGGATTTGTTTTGACTTATACTGGGTGCTCCCTTGTATCTGGACAAAGCTAAACCTCTCTGATGAGCTCTAATGAGTGCAAAACATGTGTCAGGGGTTGCTTTTACACATTCCAGGTTGGCTTGGACGGTGTTTTAGCAGTCCAAAGCTGTAATACTATGGTGGTCATTCTGACCTCGGCGGTAAAAGGCGCCAACCGCCGGTCAGAAATCCTCCATAATCCCGCCGCGGTCGCGGAAACCCGCCACGGTCATTCTGACCTGCAGAAGGCAAACCTCCGAAAATCCGACAGCCACAACAGACCGCCAGACCAGCGGTCGGCGGAAAAGTGGAGGTGACAAAACCTCCACCGTCACGCCAACAGAAATACGCCCATGCCATTACGACCCACGAATCCACGCGGCGGTCATTCAAACGCGGTATTCCATTGGCGGGACACACCGCCGCGGTCAGAATACACACAAACGAACAAAACTCAGCCACATTGGATGATTTGAATCCCACACACCTGATACACATACACACACCACTCCCACACACACAATACAATATAAAATACACACCCACATCACCCACAAACCCCTACGCCAAAAAATTCTGAAAGAAGGCCAGAGCGAGACACCACCATCCACAAACTAGCAGCCACAGCCACTCCACACCATCACCCACACACTATCCACACACAAAACAACACACACCACCACACTCAACACACTTAACTACACATACTCCACCCCACACATCATACACACCACCCCATGGCATCCCAAAGACACCCCCGCTTCTCCGACGAAGAACTCAGGGTCATGGTGGAGGAAATCGTTCGGGTAGAGCCCCAGCTGTTCGGCACACAGATACAATACACCAGCATTGCCCGGAGGACGGAGCTATGGCAGCGGATTGTCGACAGGGTCAACGCTGTGGGACAGCACCCCAGAAATCGGGAAGACATCAGGAAGCGATGGAACGACCTACGGGGGAAGGTGCGTTCCATGGTATCCAGGCACAACATCGCCGTGCAGAAGACTGGCGGAGGACCCCCACCTCAACCCCCACAATTTACATCATGGGAGGAGGAAGTCTTGAACATCCTGCATCCTGACGGCCTCGCAGGAGTCGGCGGAGGAATGGATACTGGTAAGTTGAAGCTTCACTACTGCTTCCCCCCCACCTGCATGCCAAATCATACCCCAACCCTCACCCCCATCCTCGAACCCCACCCTCACCCCCACCCCCATCCTCACCCCCACCCTCACCCCCACCACCATCCTCACCCCCACCACCATCCTCACCCCCACCCTCACCCCCACCACCATCCTCACCCCCACCACCATCCTCACCCCCACCCCCAGCACACCTATTCCCCGCCAATGTCTCACCATCACAACCCACACATCCCAAAACCTAGGCTTGCATGCGTCCACTAAGCATGGACACCCATCACCAAAGCATGCCCAATGCATATACACATCCCCCCACAAGCCACCCTCACCAAAGCCCCCACACACGAATGCCAGCACTTGGGGACACGGGAACCCACAGATTCACCCATATGCCACACATTGAAACTATAACCATACCTCTATACCCCTGCAGGACCCGACCGTCAACACACCGCCGCGGAGGGCCCAGAATTCTCCACACCCCCCACCCAAGAGGCCGTCAGCGATGACAGCAGCTCTGTCGACCTGGACACCGATGACCAGCCCGGACCATCGGGGACCTCTGGACAGTCGGTTCCCCTCACACAGGCCCAGGCCACTACAGACCCAAACCCCTCTGGGAACACCAGCACAGCTCCCACCCAGCGGGCCCATGCCTCTGTCTCCAGGGCACGTCAATCTGCGGTGTGTCTACCACTACAGGGCACCCAGGATAACCCACCACCCCAACAACAACAGGGACCTGGGGGCAGTGGTAGTGGGCACACCGGCCAGGGGGCAGAGGCCCAGGGAAACAGGGCAACTCGGAGGGCAGCTGTGCGACAGGGGGGGGACGGGCACAGGGAACCCACTCTCCACGAGGTCCTCACCACCATCATGGGAGCATACAACCGCTCCCAGGAGACGATGGCGACGGTACTGGCCCGGTTCCAGGAGATCCAGGTACTGCAGGAGGAACACTATCGGGGGTACAGGGAGGACATCAGAGCCCTCACCTCCACCCTGATTACCATGGTAGGGCTGCTGCAGGACCTCGTCAACACCAGGGCGGACACTCAACAACACCCAAGGGCCCCTGCCACTAGCCTGGACCAAGAACAGCCAACCACCTCCGCCGGCGCTAGTGGACAGGAGGCCCCCGCACAGCAGCAGCCCACCAGACCCCCACCTCCTGCAGGAGAAGAACCACCCCGCAAGAGGGCCCTGAGATCTCGCAAGAAGACAGAGTAGGATGTCAAGACCCCCGCCAGCAATGGATACCACCTGATGTCATCCCACTGTCCCACATTGTCACCCTGTCCATCCTTGAACTGCCCATGCTCCATCTCTCCACAGGCCTATGGACAATGCACCTGTGTGACTGTTACTCTGGACTCTGCCATGGACATTCCTTCACCATAGCCCCCACCCACTTGAAACCACCCATCCCATTTTGAGCACTTCAATAAACACCTATTTTGCACAAAACTATCTGGAGTCTGGCTGTGATTTCAATATATTGTAATTGACATGACAGTGCAAATATGTCCTTGTACATGGTGAAGTCAACAAACAGCTGCCACAAAGCTGTTGTCCATGGGGAAACGAAGCACAGGACTCGTAGTGGGGACCCCAGATCTGAAATAGGGAGGGAAAAGCCACAACTCAGTCATCATACACTGGGGCAAATAGACAGGCAGCAGAGATGCAGGAGAGTAGTTCACATTTACTAAATTATCTTTGAATTGTTACCTGTGTCCTATTGGAAGTACTGTTCAATGATTCTGTCCCTGTTGTCTGTTTCAGCCCCGTCGTCTTCCTCCTCGTCACTCTCCTCAGGTTCCACAGCTGCCACAACACCACCGTCTCGACCATCCTCCTGCAGGAAAGGCACCTGGCGGCGCAAAGCCAGGTTGTGAAGCATGCAGCAGGCCACGATGATGTGACACACCTTCTTAGGTGAGTACATTAGGGATCCACCTGTCATATGCAGGCACCGAAACCTGGCCTTCAGGAGGCCAAAGGTGCGTTCGATCACCCTCCTAGTACGCCCATGGGCCTCATTGTACCGTTCCTCTGCCCTTGTCCGGGGATTCCTTACTGGGGTCAGTAGCCACGACAGGTTGGGGTACCCAGAGTCCCCCACTAGCCATACACGGTGTCTCTCTAGCTGTTCCATCACGTAAGGGATGCTGCTATTCCTTAGGATGTAGGCGTCATGCACTGACCCTGGGAATTTGGCATTTACATGCGAGATGTACTGGTCAGCCAAACACACCACCTGGATGTTCATTGAATGGTAACTTTTTCTGTTCCTGTACACCTGCTCCCTGTCTCTTGGGGGAACCAAAGCCACATGGGTCCCATCAATGGCACCAATGACGTTGGGAATATGTCCAAGGGCGTAGAAATCACCCTTCACTGTAGCCAATTCGCCCACCTCAGGGAAAATGATGTAGCTCCTCACGGATTTCATCAGGGCAGACAACACTCTGGATAACACCTTCGAAAACATGGGCTGAGACATCCCAGAAGCAATTCCCACTGTTGTCTGAAATGACCCACTTGCCAAGAAATGGAGTAGTGACATGACCTGCACCAGAGGGGGAATCCCTGTGGGCTGGCGAATGGGGGACATCAGGTCGGGCTCCAGCTGGGCACACAGTTCATGTATAGTGGCACGGTTAAGATGGTAGGTCAGGATAATGTGGCGTTCTTCCATTGTCGACAGGTCCACCAGCGGTCGGTACACGGGAGGATTCATCCGTCTCCTCGCCAAACCCAGCGGACGGTGCCTAGGAAGGACAACATGGAGAACACAGTCAAGCAACCCACAGGTACGTACTCACAGCTAGCACAGTAAACGATTCTCTATGCAGTGAATGGCGTGTCTGAGTGGCTATGCAAGGCCTAGGCCTGTGTGACGCAGTTGAAATAGAGCCATGTGGGCCCTGGAAATGGCGGCTGCCTGACCTGTGAAGTGTGACAGTGGGATGTGAGGTCAATGCGCTGGCGTGGCACACCGCGGCGGGCGGCGGGCGAAGACCGCGGCGCGAAGCCGCATTGGTTAACATTGAAGCCTATGGGTTTCAGGAGCCAATGGCGAAGGGCGCCGGCGGTGGCGGGACGCAACGCCGCGGTACGCACCGCCGCGGACGTGACCGCCATTTTCTATCTACTAATCCACTTGCGACTTGAACTTTCACAGGAGAGGACCTATACTGCAAGTGTTGCTGTGACCTCGGTCTGGAAGGGACAATGGCTGCTGCGCCTGGGGAAAGGGCCCCTGCCTTCACTGGAGAGGAGTTGGAGAAACTTGTGGATGGGGTCCTCCCCCAGTATGCGCTACTCTACGGTCCTCCAGACCAACAAGTGAGTTTAATTCAATCTGGATTTGGGGCCACTGGCTGGCTTGGGGGCCTGGCGGGGGGCCTGGCGGGGATGGGGGGCATGTTGGGCCTGGCGGGGGGCATGGCGGGGGGCATGGCGGGGATGGGGGGCATGGCGGGCCTGGCGGGGGGCATGGCGGGGGGCCTGGCGGGGATGGGGGGCATGTTGGGCCTGGCGGGGGGCATGGCGGGGATGGGGGGCATGTTGGGCCTGGCGGGGGGCATGGCGGGGGGCCTGGCGGGGATGGGGGACATGTTGGGCCTGGCGGGGGGCATGGCGGGGGGCATGGCGGGGATGGGGGACATGTTGGGCCTGGCGGGGGGCATGGCGGGGGGCATGGCGGGATGGGGGGCATGTTGGGCCTGGCGGGGGGCATGGCGGGGGGCCTGGCGGGGATGGGGGGCATGTTGGGCCTGGCGGGGGGCATGGCGGGGGGCATGGCGGGGATGGGGGGCATGTTGGGCCTGGCGGGGGCATGGCGGGGGGCCTGGCGGGGATGGGGGGCGTTGGGCCACTGGCAGGGAAAATGCAGACAAACTTGAACGTGGTATTTCTCCCTCCCTGTACGTGTCACATAGGTCCGCGCCCATGAGAAGATCGGGATTTGGCGTGCCATCGCCAAGGGAGTCCGGACTCTGGGGGTCCACCATCGACGGGGCACCCACTGCCGCAAGAGGTGGGAGGACATCCGCCGCGGGACCAAGAAGACCGCCGAGTCTCTGCTGGGGATGGCCTCCCAACGTAGGCGGGGTGCCTGCCGTCAACTGACCCCCCTGATGTTCCGGATCCTGGCGGTGGCCTACCCTGATTTGGATGGGCGCGTGAGGGCAGCACAGCAGACACAAGGGGGTGAGTACAAGCATTATCTACTCTGTTGTCGCGCAGTGGAGGTGTCTGGGTGGGGGAGGAGGGCTGTGGGTCCCCCTAGGCCAGGGCGATATCTGTAGGCTGGGCACCCCCGTAAGCCCCTGTGTCTCCAGCCACCACCCTCAGTAGTTTGTCAGTACAGCCATCCCTGGGTCGTGTCATCCATGGGTGCAGTTGTCAACTCTAGGCGTGTAGGGCATGTTCCACGGAATGCGTAGCGGACCACAAGTGCGCAACTTAGTGCAGGGGGCATCTGTGTCTGTCATGTCCGCTAACTGTACCGGAGATCCATGTACTCAATATCCCTTTATTTCTCTCTCCCCCCCCCTTTTTGTTTGTCTTTCTGTGCTTGTGTGCATCAGCATCATCAGGCGGAGGAGAAGTGGCATCGGGGCAGGAGGGAGCTGCATCTCACATGGCCCAGGAGGGCCATGCCACAGAGTCAGACTGGACCAGTGAGACGGAGGGCGAGGGGAGCTCCACGACGGGGACGACTGGACCCTGCAGCGACACGGACACGTCCTCGGAAGGGAGCTCCCTTGCGGGGGTGGCACCATCCGTGCCCCCGCCATTACAGGTACAGCCGCCACCCAGCGCAACATCTCTGCCCTCCAAGCAGCCCCTCAGCGTTCGCCCCGTGCCCGCTCTGCCAGGAAGCCGGGCATCTCCTTCGCCCCAGGCACCTCAGGCCCTGCCCCTGTTACCCCCGCTGCCCTCAGTGAGGAGGTCATTGACCTCCTCCGAACGCTCATTGTTGGGCAGACTACCCTTTTGAATGCCATCCAGGGGGTGGAGAGGGAGGTTCATCGCAGCAATGCGTACCTGGAGGGCATTCATTCGGGTCAGGCTGCCCATCAGCGATCGTTCCAGGCTCTGGCCTCAGCACTGACGGCAGCCATTGTCCCTGTCTCCTGCCTCCCTCTACTAACTCCCTCCTCCCAGTCTCCTGTTCCTCTGCCTGTCCCACCCACACCATCAGACCAGCCTGCACACACCTCAACACCCAAGAGAAGCTCATCCAAACATAAGCACCACAGATCACGCAGACATTCACACACGCAACATTCCGATGCAGACATGCCAACAGTCACTACCACCTCTGTGACCCCCACCTCCTCGTCTCCCTCCTCCCTCCCTGTGACGTCTACACTCACACCTCCATTCACCTCACCATCAGCCAGTGTTTCCATCACCAGCACACCCTCCACTCCAGTCCGCACACGTGCAGTCACCACCCCCACTGCCATTTACACGTCCCCTGTGTCCTCTCCCACTGTGTCTGTCACCCCCTCTTCCACACCACACAAACGCAGCCACCCACCCACCCAACAGCCATCCACCTCACGACAGCCTATCCCTCCTGCACCTGCACCCAAAGACAGCAAACGTGACTCACCTACAACCACATCCTCTCCCTCCTCTCCCATTCCCACTGTACCTCCCACTCTCCATTGTCCCAAGAAACTCTTCCTCGCCACTGCTAACTTCTTTCCTGACCCTGAGCCCCCCCCTCCTTCTCGTCGGGGTAAGAAGAGCACCTCAGCCACCACCAGCCCTGCAGCCCCCTTGACAAGGGTGCAGGGGTATTGGAGCCCGCCAGCCCTCATGTCTGGATCTTCGCCCAGCAGCAAGGGGACAGCCAGCCCACCCCCTGGGAAGAGGAGCAGAAGGCGGAAGGGGCGCCGCAGGAGCCCGCCTTCTACATCCCCCCCGGACACCACCCAGAGACAGTCACCAGCCACAGCTCCAAAGGGAGGAAAGGGCCACAGACTCACGACTAAGGAGGGCAAGGGCAGCAAGTCGGAGAGGTCAGGCAGCAGGCATGCTGCCCAGGAGGAGCCCACAACCCCCATAGCCGCTGCCCCGGGAGGAACCGGCACAGCTGCCCCGGGAGAGCCCACCACCCCCATAGCCGCTGCCCAGGGAGGACCCAGCCCAGCTGGCCAGGAGGGCCCCACCACCCACAGCCTAGGTGGGCATTGAAGGAGCACCATCCCCGCTGCCCAGGAGGGCACCACCAGGCAATGAGCAGTTGGCCATAGACCGGCCGCCGTCTCAAGCACCGCTCCGCTGGGCCCCGGCGTCTCAAGAACCGCTGAACTGGGCCCCGCCGTCTCAAGCACCGCTCCGCTGGGCCCTGCCGTCTCAAGAACCGCTGAACTGGGCCCCGCCGTCTCAAGAACCGCTGAACTGGGCCCCGCCGTCTCAAGAACCGCTGAACTGGGCCCCGCCGTCTCAAGCACCGCTCCGCTGGGCCCCGCCGTCTCAAGAACCGCTGAACTGGGCCCCGCCGTCTCAAGCACCGCTCCGCTGGGCCCCGCCGTCTCAAGAACCGCTGAACTGGGCCCCGCCGTCTCAAGAACCGCTGAACTGGGCCCCGCCGTCTCAAGAACCGCTGAACTGGGCCCCGCCGTCTCAAGCTCCGCTCCGCTGGGCCCCGCCGTCTCAAGAACCGCTGAACTGGGCCCCGCCGTCTCAAGCACCGCTCCGCTGGGCCCCGCCGTCTCAAGAACCGCTGAACTGGGCCCCGCCGTCTCAAGAACCGCTGAACTGGGCCCCGCCGTCTCAAGAACCGCTGAACTGGGCCCCGCCGTCTCAAGCACCGCTCCGCTGGGCCCCGCCGTCTCAAGAACCGCTGAACTGGGCCCCGCCGTCTCAAGCACCGCTCCGCTGGGCCCCGCCATCTCAAGAACCGCTGAACTGGGCCCCGCCATCTCAAGAACCGCTGAACTGGGCCCCGCCGTCTCGAGCACCGCTCCGCTGGGCCCCGCCGTCTCAAGAACCGCTGAACTGGGCCCCGCCGTCTCAAGAACCACTGAACTGGGCCCCGCCGTCTCAAGCACCGCTCCGCTGGGCCCCGCCGTCTCAAGAACCGCTGAACTGGGCCCCGCCGTCTCAAGAACCGCTGAACTGGGCCCCGCCGTCTCAAGCACCGCTCCGCTGGGCCCCGCTGTCTCAAGAACCGCTGAACTGGGCCCCGCCGTCTCAAGCACCGCTCCGCTGGGCCCCGCCGTCTCAAGAACCGCTGAACTGGGCCCCGCCGTCTCAAGAACCGCTGAACTGGGCCCCGCCGTCTCGAGCACCGCTCCGCTGGGCCCCGCCGTCTCAAGAACCGCTGAACTGGGCCCCGCCGTCTCAAGCACCGCTCCGCTGGGCCCCGCCGTCTCAAGAACCGCTGAACTGGGCCCTTCAAGGCAAGACCCGCTGAACTGGGCCCTTCAAGGCATGAGGCGCTGAACTGGGCCCTTCCAGGCAAGAACCGCTGGCCCTTTGGCAGACGTGGCAGGGCAGGATCTATCTCGGGCAGGGCTGCAGGATGTCCTCTGGCCAACATGCCTCCTCCAGTGGCAGTGGGGTCTGTTATGGACTGTATGGACTGTGGCTTTGCACTCCCCAGGATGGCCCAGTGGGCAGGCCACCCACTGTATGGACTGTATGGACTGTGGCTTTGCACTCCCCAGGATGGCCCAGTGGGCAGGCCACCCACTGTATGGACTGTTTGGACTGTGGCTTTGCACTCCCCAGGATGGCCCAGTGGGCAGGCCACCCACTGTATGGACTGTTTGGACTGTGGCTTTGCACTCCCCAGGATGGCCCAGTGGGCAGGCCACCCACTGTATGGACTGTTTGGACTGTGGCTTTGCACTCCCCAGGATGGCCCAGTGGGCAGGCCACCCACTGTATGGACTGTATGGACTGTGGCTTTGCACTCCCCAGGATGGCCCAGTGGGCAGGCCACCCACTGTATGGACTGTATGGACTGTGGCTTTGCACTCCCCAGGATGGCCCAGTGGTCATGGAGTCCCCTCGTGGATCTGGCGTCGTGTACTCAAGTGGCTGAGGTGCCCCCCCTTCCCTTCCCCCTGAGGTGCCTGTCCTATTTTCTTTCTGATGCCCCTGCAGTGTTCTCTCCGTGGAGTTCTTGTCGTGGGACTGGGCCTTGCCCCTTTGCACAGGACCCCTGTGGTCCACGGACAGTGGTTGGACTACATTTAGTAGCTGTGTATATTTTGTACATAGTTTATTTATTTATTGGGATTACTGGTGTCCATATTTCAATATATCTGCCCGTTTATGATCTCTTCTTTTGGTCTTTGCATTATTTCGGAGGGGGGGGTTTGTGGGTTGTGACAGTGATCTGTGGGAATGCATTGATGTGTGTGTTGTAGTGGGTATGGGTGGGTGGGTGTGTGCCGGTAATCTTTTCCCTCCCCTGTGTCGTAGGTGCAGTACTCACCGATGTCTTCCGCGCCGCCGGGCGTGTTCCTGGTATATGAGCAGGTATAGGAGTGCGGGGATGACCTGCAACTCTGGTTCCATACTGCCGGAATCTCGCGTGGAGTGCGTAGAGGTGAGCGTTTTCCCGTTCGTAGTCTGTTTCCGCCGTGTTTTTATCGGCGGTGCTCCCGCCCCGGAAAAGGTGGCGGATTGGTGGGTCGTGATAGGGTGGGCGGTACATTGTCTGCCGCCTGGCTGTTGGCGGGGACCGCCGCGCTGTTTGTTTGTACCGCCGTGGCGGTCGGAGTGTTAATGCGGCGGGCTGTGTTGGCGGTTCCCGCCAGGGTCAGAATTGCATATTTTGGACCGCCGGCCTGTTGGCGGCTTGGCCGCCGCTTTATCACCGACCGCCAGGGTCAGAATGAGGGCCTATGTCTGGAGTGGTAAATGGCTTTTGTCATTTTACATCTCAGCAAGGTTGACACTGTGTCAAACCTATGTTTAAAGACTTTGCTTTATAAATGACAAAAGACTTTGGGCCTGATTACAACTTTGAGGAAAGTGTTAATCCGTCCCAAAAGTGACGGATATACCACCAGCCGTATTACGAGTCCATTATATCCTATGGAGCTCGTAATACGGCTGGTGGTATATCCGTCACTTTTGGGACGGATTAAAAACCTCCTCCAAAGTTGTAATCAGGCCCTTTGTCATTATCTAGCTTGGCGTGGATAGCGCTGCGCTGATCCAATGCTTAAAAAACTTTGCTAGAAAAACAGACATTTGAGGTGAGTAAATCTAGAGTGGTGCTGGTGTTGCAGAGTGCTCTTTACTAGAGTTGCTCTCCACCTAAACTTGGGAACTACCCAGAGTTCTCTATTCTTTTTTGCATGTATATATATATATATATATATATATATGTATACCTTGCTTGTATACCCTGCTGGTCACCAGTAGGTAGTTATAATTAGGACCATGTTTCCATTGAAAAAGTGTATTTTGACTTGCCTGTATCTTTGGCTCTGTTTGACGAATCTTCATAAACATTTCCCAAAAAATTGTGCCAATGATTCTTTTGTGAATTGAAAGTTTTGCGGCGATCAGCCAAGTGGGGGATGAGAAAAATGGGGGTAAAATAACATGTGTTTCTCATGTTAATTCCTAGGAGTTTTAAACATGACTACACCCTGAACCACTGGACGGAATTACACCAACTTTGAAAGAAAGGTAGCTTTCGGTACGCAGATTGCACTTTTAGATATTTGGTGTAAATTTGTTCAGTAGTTTATGAGAAATTAAGGAAAATCCAAATTTATATATCTCTGCCCGTGAATATTGTTGAATACGCACGTGAAAAGAAGCTCTGTAATTGGCTGGCCACAACCTGACTTGAAGGTTGTGGCCGCCATTTTATGTTATAGAAGAGGGTCCCCAGGGCTGAAAGCAGAAAGGATAAATGGTACAAGGGGTCAGGGTGGAGGTACATTGACCCAAGAGGTGTGATTTAAGGGTGTTGGAGGGTCAAATTATGAGCTTAAAATGATTTTTCTTCACCATGCAGGATATTCACAAATATTTGAAAATATCCTCAAATATTCTTTAATATTCGAGGATGTTCAAGAACATTAGAGAATATGTAAATAAAAATGTAAAAAAAAATGTGCAGCCTCATTCATACACAAATTCTTTCACTCATACATGCACTCAGAGACTCATGCACCCACTCACTCAGATGCTCAAGCACCCACTCCGACCCCACTCATAGACTCACACACAACCTTTCAGACCCACTCAGACGCACACACCCACTCACAGATCCACTGATAGAGTCAGGCCCTGTGGCCAACCCCTGCTGCGCACAGCCAAAGGCTGTTTAGGAGGAAGGGTCTCTTTTGACATAGTTAGCTCCCACTTTTTGCCAGGTATTTGATGTGTTGTCAAAGTTGTTAGTGCTCAGGACCCCTGCTAGTCAGGTTCCCTTGGTCATATATTTTTCCCAAAACTGCTGTGATGCAGTGGCACAATTGGAAACACCTTTAGATGTAACTATAAGTCCCTAGTAAATAGTACAAAGGTACCCAGAGCGTGAGGTACTAAGGGACGGCCCCTCAAGGCAGCAGCAAAGCATGTGCCACCCTCAGAGACCATGCATCGCAGTGCTTCCAGGGCTGCCATTGCAGTGTCAGAGTGTAAATCATAAATTGCAAAACTGACATGGCACACAGCCTGTGTGCCCTGTCCAACACACACTTATACAATATTGGTAAGTCACCCCTCGAGCAGGCCTTCCAGCCCTAAGGCAGGGTGCACTGTGAAGCATGTGTGGGCATAGATGCATGGGCAATTTGCCCCTACGGTGTCCCTGCCAAACCTGGGGCATAGTAAGTTGAGAGACCAGCCATGTTACATGCTGGACTCTGGTCAGTACGAGTTTCACAGCTACATGATGGCCACTC
Source organism: Pleurodeles waltl (assembly GCF_031143425.1). Taxonomy (NCBI): domain Eukaryota; kingdom Metazoa; phylum Chordata; class Amphibia; order Caudata; family Salamandridae; genus Pleurodeles; species Pleurodeles waltl. Next base: position 705,202,908 of record NC_090449.1, on the reverse strand, counting down.
TGCACCATGGGTTATTTGGTATCAAACAACTCAGAATGATAAATCCAAACAGGTACCAGTAATGGATTTATTGCAAACCCAAGGCTTACAGGTGCCCTTGCAAATGTTAACTACCCTGGCATGGATGCTGGCTTGTCACAACCAGCCTGCCACCATCAGACAAGATTCTGGAACCCTGAAGTGAGATCCTGTGTTCTCTCAGCCCAGAGAACAAAGCCCTTCCTGGGCAGAGGTGCTACACCTCCGCCCCCAGGAATGTGCACACCCCTGCCTATGAACTTCAAAGGGATTACCTACCCTGAATCTCAAACCCCAGCCCAGCTGCTAGCAGCAGATGGGCACCCCCATTGTAAACCCCCACTTTTGGGGGAAGCAACGGCGGAAAAATGTGCAAAGGACAGGAGGAGTAGCCACCCCCAGCCTGCACCATCCCAACGGTGTTGCATGTGAGATGACCCCTTCATTTCAATTTCCTCCATCTCGCAAGGTAGGAAAATAGCCAATCAGGGATAGGGAAGTGACAGGAGGTGGTCAGCTATTGGGTGTAGCCACCCTAAAGTAGCTGGCCCATTGGTCACTACTAGGAACTCCCCTAAAGGCCCACTAAATGCAGTATTTAGTGGGCAGCCATAAACCTGCAGATCAGATTGCAAGGACACAAGAAGGCCTGCAACAAAGAAGACCCAAAGCTTGAGAACTGCATTCCTGCTGCACAAAGAAAAAAGGTGTCATACCCTCCTACTGCACAAGAGGACTAAACAATTGCTGCAGAGGGGCTGTATGGATATCAGACAGACTCTAAAGAGCCCCAGAGGACCTACACTCTTTTGAAAATTGTCAAACATACCCCTCCAGATTGAAGGCATTACTCCCTGCAACAAAGAAGCAAAAGACCAGCAAAGTCCAGTTCACTGACCGACCGCTGACTAAGGAACCGGACATAGCAGCCAGACCAAATTCCATCCAATGGACTCAGAGGACAAATTCTGCAAGCATGCCAAGTTTGGTAGCATTGAAATCACCAGTTGCTGAACCGTGCAATAGCCCAGGGGACTGGACCCCCAACGTTGGACACCCACAAGAAAAGTCAGCTCGGGAGATTGAAAGGACCAGGAGCAAGCTCCAGTAAAGAGACTTCAGCACAAGTCAGAACCACCCCCCAGAATGACCCTGCTGACCTGAACTCCACCCTCAAAGTGACCGGCCTCCTGCTTCCAATGGATCTTGGCACACAGTTCTTGGCTCACCTATCAGCTCTGCACCCAGCCTACCTGGGCTCTGCACCGGAGAACCATCTGTGCTCTAATGGTCCCCCACCCCTTGCAATCTCTACACTTCAAGGGGATCCACCGGACTCAACCTGAAGTCCACCTGTGCACTACTTGTCCAGGTGGTCTCCCACAGTGGTCTGCACGAGCTCCGAGGACTTTTTAGCAGCTCTTTCCACCAAAACCGGGAACTCCTCCGGCTGGCCCACAGGATTTCTTGACGACCTTGACCTAAAAGCAAAAGGAGACATTGGTAAATGCATTGCCTCATTTTAAATGTATTTTTCAATTTTTCTCCCATTGAGTCCTATGATGCGTAATTAAGCACAGAAGTAATACATTTTCTAAACTTTGAAAAATCATAACTTCACAAGTATTTACCTGATTTTGATGATCTTGGTCTTAAACCTTTTATAAAAATATGAAGTATTTTTGGAAATTGGTTTTGAATTATTCTTTTGAGTGTGTGTCTTCTTTTATTGATATTGTGAGTACACCAAATGATTTACACTTCTCCAAGATTGCCCTAGCTTCTCGACCAAGCTACCATAAAAAGTAGAACAGAAGGTGGTCTAGTTTTTAAGTCTGTAAACCAACGTGTGGTTGCCCGGACTCTGCGCAGTTTGCTGGTTTTTCACACTACATAGAGAATCAGCCTCCTACACAGTGTTGGACGTGGGATTGGATGGTTATAAGGGCTTGGCTTCAAGTAACTCTATCTTGTGCCCTAAGGTAACTATAAATCGCTCCTTGGTCATACACAGCTAATTACTTCACATATTATATCATTGATGACATCTTCTATTTCACATTTGATATTATCACCTCAACATTTGCAAAAAAATTATTGATAAGAATATCGTGCATGACCAGGGCGTGAGTTATAGTTAAAGGCAAAAGTTACAGCTGCTTGAAATAGCTCTAACTAAAACTGCTAAATTTCTATGGTTTTGTAGGAGTAAATTCAGACTATAACGTCCCTGGAACCTGTTTTTTCAGTATACAGATATATATATATTCATATATATATATATATATATATATATAGATAGAGAGAGAGAGAGAGAGAGAGAGATAGATAGATAGATATAAGGTTTCATCGCTTTTATTTTTTTATTGAGATACCGGTTTTACTGTTAGCTATTTCTACGGTTTAGCTGCACCAGTAATTAATTTTGAGGGTGAGTGGCCTCTGGATTATTTTAAATTAAGCATAGTTTAAAACGAATGCGTTCTTACTCGGGTGGGAAACAATCAGAAGACGATCTTGGCATTATCTTCTGGGCAGGTAACCGCTGAGGGGCAAGAATGCTTGAACAAATGAAAGTTTACTTTAGTACAGGAATGAGTTAGACGTCACATGAGTGCTTCTGGTGCCAAACAGATGCACAACACAGATTTTGCTCACAGCAGAATGGTTGACGTAGAAGGTTATCTGAGGACACCCTAAAGAAGAATGAGGATTTTTTCTAGTGGTGTTTTCCAGATTTTTATCTCAGGTATGTCTTCCCACCACTAGAGAAAATGGTTAATGGTCTTTTAACAAAAGAATGTGATGTTTCCAATCTGGCATGTATATCACTCGCACGCGAACAGAAAACAAACCTTTTGAAGAGAAACGTAAATTATGCAGGACCTCATTTCCATTTCCGATTTGACCACGTCGTTGACAACGTTCATTTATTTTAGACAAAACGATCTAATGCACTCTGGTTTGACAAATACAAGTTATACACTAACCTGGAAACTGATGTGCTTTCATCTTTTCATTATGTAAATGGAGAGGGTTGTGTTCATTAGCATTTTGATTGAACAATTTAGGATTTAAGAATCTTAAATATTTATGTCAATAATTGATTTTGTTAAATTGCACCGGGTGTGATCCGAGATGTGATAGCTAAAACGTGCATGGAAGGCATACAGACTTTAACTTGGAGGTATGCCTGAACTCCTCTGTACAGCCAATAGACTTGCCACCATTCTGCTTCGTTTTGTTCACATCTTCCTTTTTCGTGACACTTGCCTACATTTGCAGAGAACACGACTCACCACTATTTTTACACAACACTAGCGACACACAAGGAGACGGTAAACAGCTCTTCACAGTCCCTAAATGAGCAACTAGTCAACAAATATTTTGCCTGCATTCACTCTTTGTGAATCTTAGGATATAAAAGAGTATGAATTTCGGCATGCGTGATTCATAATTACATCTGACAAAATGAAGCAGGCCCTATATGAAGAGGAACACTGGTGAACATTTTCCTTAACCAGGCACAGTAGTTATTGTTTCATATTTTCAGAGACCCAGACCTACAGCAAGACAACCGTAGGATCCACCTTGAGGCTCTAGATTTCAACAAATCACCTAAGACCTCCCTATTTCTAGTGTACGGGAGTGCTGAAATGACAAGAAGTTGTGTCTGGGGAGTTAAAAGTCTTGTTCTATATTTATGAGCTTTGTAGGACAGCGCAGCAAGTCAGCTTGCTGTGATGCCCTGCCTCAGAGAGAAAGGACAGGAATGCTCTGTCTCTATCCAATACTGCACATTCCTGTCCTTCCCTCCTGCGCTGGAGCACAATGGGCTCCCTAACACAGACGCAGGCACCCTTGACCCATGGTGCAAGGGTGTCTGTGTTACAGCAGGATTGCTTTTGTACAGGAAGTAGCACCTTTCTGCACAAAAACAATCATGAGAGACGTTGTCCTCTTTCTATGTGTGCAGGAAGAAACAATGAGAAATAAAGATGTGTCTCCTTGTTGGGCCTCACCTGGGGAGGTGTATTGTTTTGGTGCATTCCCAAGTCTACCACTGATGGTAAATCTGGGAATGTGTCAAAATCCATAGGTGTTGCATGGAAAAACCCACACAGCACTAATGGAAAGGCCTCCTTGGCACAGAGTAATGTAACACAGCAATTACATTACTCAAGATTTATAAAGCCACACAGGGCCAAGCAAGGTGGCCTTGCATGGCTTCATAAATCTCACTTAAGGTTTGCGTCACTCTTGCATATTGTTGCGTGGGGCAAACGTGACGCAAACCAGACCACAAATATGGCCCTTTATCTGTAAGACATTGGGTTTTTGGTTTACTGAGGTGTGAACCATGGTCAAGCAGCACACAAAACTTCTCAGGGTGGGGGACAAGCCAACCCTAAATAAACCTGTGTTCAACTCTCTGGTAGCCTAGCAACTAGAAGTAAGGCTTAATTTAGAGGCACTGTGAAAAGTATTTGTGCAATACTTCAAACAGTAATAAAGTGGAAAACACCACACAAAAAGGATCCCACACCAAGTTAAAAAGCAAAGTTAAATTTCATACATAAAACAAGACCAACATGGCAAAAATCAAATCAGTAGAACCGGAGATATGCAATTTTAAATGTTTTAGTGAAAATAGCTCCAAAAAGCACAAATCGCCCACTGTGGTTATAAGTCACAAGTTCAGGCCAAGCACAATGGAATGCAGGCCGGCCACAGGGAACTGCTTAGGTCCGCTGAACACAGTACCTTAAATCCTGGGGTGCGGTCTGCGTGATGGTGCTTTGCCAGGTTTTGCATCGTCCAAAGTTGGTTCCAAAGAAGCTGTGATGTGAGGCCTTGCAGGGCTCAGTGCCACTTTGCATTGGTTCCAATGGGCTGTACGGCGAAGCTTGGCAGGGCTTCACAATGCTTGGTGTTGGTTCTGATGGAACTGGCAGCTGGGCGGTGAGGCTTTGTGGGGCTTTGGGTCACTTGGTGTCGATTCCGATGAGGCTGGCAGCTGTGTGACGAGGCATGGTGGGGCTCGTGCCACTTCATGCTGCTTCACATTAGTTCCTGTGAGGATAACAGCTTGGCTTCACAAAAGCACCTTCAGACACACTCCCAAGGGTCCTGGACTGGGGTGGCACCACTTGGAAGGGTAGGACTTACAGGTGTCAGAGTCCAGGTGCTGAGGTCAAGGTTGTGGGTAGCCTGTTATGTCCCTAAGGCTTCTGATTAGGAAGCCAACTTGCCCTTGTAGGCACTCTGGGGATCAGAGTTGCAGGTCCAGTCCTTCTCATCAGGCAAGAGGGCAACAGGCAGTGGGTCAACACAGCAGGGCAGTGGTCCTTCAGAGCAGCATACAGTAGAGTTGCATTCCTTTCTGCAGCACAGCAATCCTTCTTCCTGGTAGAGTATCCACAGGTCCAGAGCTGTACTGAAAAGTTGGTGTCTGAGGTCCAGAATGTATTCCCAGTTGTGCCTTTGAAGTGGGGTGAAGTTTCTAGAGGCATACCTTTTAAGTGCACAGGTGCCCTGCCTTCCTGACCCTGGCTCCAGACTAACTACATGGGGTATGGAACCCTTTGTGTGGAGGCAGGAAACTGTCTATTCAAGTGTTAGTAGGTTTGTGCCCAGCTTCTCCCTCCCATCCTGCCCATGATGGCCCTTCCAGGCACACCTACGCTCTCTATTGTATGTGACTTTCTTGGAGGAATACACAAAGCCCAACAGCCAAGTACAGCCAGTTGAGTGGCCCAGAGACCGACTGCAGGCATTAAATGGCTAACACAGGAAAATGCAAACTTCGTAAAAGTGGCATTTTCAAAACTGTAATTTAAATTCTGACTTTACCATAAGTTAGGATTGTTTACAATTCCAAAAACACCAAACTCAAATTGCTTGCATGCTCCCATTTGGAAATTACAGCTTATTAAATGTAAGGAGGTAATACAATAACTCTAATGTTATCTTGTGGGAGAAGTACACCTTGCAGTGGTAAAACATGAATTAAAGGGTTTTTCACTTCCAGGATATGTGAAATAAAAGTGCATGTCCAACTTTATAAATATATGGTACCCTGCCCTCTGGGCTGTCTAGCAGCTACCTCATGGGTGACTTACATGTATTAAAAAGGAAGGTTTGAGCCTGGCCAAGGTTTATTCTGTCAGGTCAAAATGGCAGTTTTTAAAATTGCACACACAGACTGCAGTAGCAGGCCTGAGACATGTTTCAAGGGCTATTTAAGTGGATGGCTCAATCAGTGCTGGAGGCCCAGTAGTAGCGTTTAATTTACAGGCCCTGGTTACATGTAGTACCACTTGATTTGGGACTTATAAGTAAATTAAATATGCCAGTTGAGTATAAGCAAATCTTACCATGTTTGAAGGAAAGAGTGGTAAAGTGTGCAGCGTCCCAAGGCCAGCAAAAACTAAGTCAGCAAAACAGGAAGTCTGAAGGCTTAACGTCAAGGGGGAAAGCACATCAAGGATTCCAGGTCCAACAATATCTCTGGAGACTGTTTTGAGTGTCATGGTTTTGGTGCCTAAGGCCAAATGGCATTTTGCACTTTAGGTGCACCGTTGCATGTAACAACAAGCGCTGACAAAATCAATACTTCTCACCTTGGCAAGCTGGTGTGTTGGTTATTTTTTCCTTTATTGCTAGCATATGCTGCACAACTAAAAGGAAAACATGTTGCTAACTAAACATGGCTGCTATTTACTTGCAAATACAAACTTTCAGTTTAAAAAACACATTCATTGACATGGCTGTATTACTATGCTTTGCTTTCTCATAAATGTTAATATTATTTGTGAAGAGAGAGAAATTAATCACCACTTAACCAAACCCTCAAATTTCAGGCAGATACAATGGTACACTGTCACTTTATGACTACAACTTTAACATAAAAAGGACACAGAAAATACATCACCATTTAATTGGGCACCTCAAGTGCAGGCAAAATGAATAGCTGGTCTTTAAAGTTATTAAAAAAAAAAATACACAATAAAAAACACACTTTGAACCATCTTTGTTACTGTACAGAATAGAGCTATTTTTATGCAAAAGTAAACCATGAACAGGTTTGTACAGTCACTCAAACTGAAAGGAGCCAATGGGTAAACTGGGATCACTCTTTACTCCATGTTATAAACTGTGGTGGATGGGAGCAAAACGGGAAAGACAATTAAACAGACCAATGAATGAAGCCTGCTGGCCAAAAGCCTCTCTATTTATGTATACAATGTGTATTTTGTTGAAAAACGATAGTCTGGCAAGACAGCTAAAGCTGTCTTGAAGGTCAAAGCTAAAAATGGCTATTTAAGTCATTTGTTAAAATCTGGCACCTTCTCATGGCCATTTCTGCTGGCACCATAAAGCAGCTATTGTAGTGGATATAACATACAACTTACACTGACTGCAACTGCATTCCAATAGTATCTGAAGATGGCTAAAACTATGCAGTAAAATAACCTTCCAGTAAGCATTTCAAAATTATTCACCAGAGAAACGAATCTAAATGTAGAATGTGTATATTTCTGACTTTTGAACAGGTTTATAAAATGTGTTTCCGTAACAGAGGATTCTTACTGCTCCTCCAGCTGATGATCACGTTTGGTCAGAAGCAATACATGACTACAAATTATTCAACATGGCATATATTTTTTCATTTATATTACCAGTGTCTGTTTTGTCATGCACATTTGGAATATCTCATTTATTGACCCTTAATAACGTCGTGATCTGATATCCCTATTATAATCAAGATGTTATAATATGTGACAACAGTTATTCAAAGTAAAATATCTACCCCGCCTGTGAAAGAACTGTATTCTTAGCACTGCATAATCAATGTCAAAATAATCTATACAACCCAATGGTGATGCCCAATAATTACACACTAATGTTGCAGTTAGCCTAAAATGACCAAATTAACCTTGACACGTTTTTAATGGGCGCATATTAGCATGATATAAAACCCTAAAATACATAAATAAATAAAAGTTCCTTGAATACGTTTATAGTTTTAATCGTAGACGCTAGCTGTGATGGTGAAAATAATCTTTTGAGGCGAGGATGGATCTAGGTGTGATATTATGTGCACCACAGAAATTTTCATGGCAAGACGTAAGAAAGCACCAGCTGAGGGTCAAATACATCATTGTATCCATTCTCTTAACTTATAGTTACAGTCACCTTTTGGTCCTTCCCTTGCTCATGATTTCATGGCATGCGCGACTGTTTCAGCTTCTGATTTATAGTTTTACCCCTTTGACCTCTTTGTCTTGTGCTCTCTTATTCTTATCTTGCCTGTATCCATCACTTAACCCATCACTTTCCACTCTACCTTTGGCTCCCTGCTGCTGTTCCAAGATGACTGTGTTCATTTTCATCTGCCTCATAGTTATCATTTCCATAATCAATTCCCTCCCCATCCTGCAAGTACTCCCACATATGCAGAAGGTTGGCTGGTCTACAAATTCGTGGGATGTATGCGACTCAGACCGGTTGCTTTTTTTTTTACAAATGGATTACTATTCTTTCATAAAAATACGACCCACTCAGATCAGCCAGGCACTGAACAAGCATACGGATTGGAGGAGAGCGCATTACGCTTCACAAAGTTGTTTCATTCCACTACCTGCAGCAACGTCCACCCTGCAACAGGCAACCTACACCGAGCAAAGGCTTTTAGCGAATCCATGGCGGCTGGTGAATTTGCAGTAACTTTGTATGCGATCTCAAGGCAGCCCATTAGCCAATCAAATACTGGGTGCATTGCCTCAATTTACAAACTCCGCCACAATCATCAATAGTTGACATTGATCAAGTCACTATTCCTTTCTGTCCATGCATTCATGAGAGAAAGGATGCCAATACAAAAGTACTGAAGTCAGGCTTTATTAACAATACTTAAAACATGGAGATTTGGTGTCTGCGAGAGAAACAAAAATGAGAGTAGCAGAGCTGGGGGCCTTGAAATTGGTGGTTGCTGCATGCTCCATTGTCGGATATAAGCTTTAACATTAAGGTGTGGGGATTTTTAGATATCGTATGGTAGCTTCAGCCATATTCTGCACTTAACTCTGACCTAGCAGTAGGTGGCTTAGAGTTAATGGGTTACAGATGGGTGAGTAATACTGTTTTCTTCTTCTGAGGTTAGCCATTGCATTCCTGTCTAGACGGGTTTCAATGACGTACTCCGTATGTATTTTCATCTAGGATAATTGTGATTAAGTAACTTGTTTTTAAATAGGTTTGTGGAGAAATACTTTACTGTGAATCTTGTAGCGGACATACTTTCCTTTTAATGTAGCAGTTCTTCAACATTTCTTGTGTCATTCTCTCACTTTCAGTGGTAGGAGACAGCTTGTTGTCCCTTTCTCCCCCTCAAACTCACTCCCCATCATTGGCTCATTGGCTGAAAGCTTTCCTTTTGGTTTTAGATCGAAGCCTACCAGACAGCGCAGGTGTATGGTTTGCTTATGACTTCTTCTGGGCATTTGGAAAGCTTCTCTCAGAATGTATTACACCAATTGCTTACTATTGGCTTTGTGGTTTGTAACCCACCTTCTACACCACTCCACTACAATGTACCCCTATCTATCCCAATCCACCCTAGTTTATCTGACTCCACTCTAATGTATTCCACTCCAATCTAATCTAACCCACTGTACTCCTCTCTAGCATACCACTCTATGCTCACTCTAACCCAATAAACACCACTAACTCCACTCCAATCTACCCTTACTCCACCCTACGTAATCTACTGCACTAACTCATACTTATCCAATCCACCCCAGTCTACCACACTCAACTCCGGTCAACTCCAATCTACCCCACTTCAATCTACACCACTCCACTACAATCTACCTCAATCCAGCCCACCCCAAATTATCCCACTCCAGTCCAGTCTACATCACTTCACTTCAATCTACACAATCCACCAAAATCTATCCCGGTCCAATCTACCACACTCCGTTCCATTTTACACCACTCCACTCAACTCCAATATCCAATCCATTACACTCATGCCACTCCACTCCAATCTACCACACTCAACTCCACCCCAAGCGATCCCACTTCGATCATCCACAATCTACCCACTCCACTTTAATCTACCCCACTCCAATGTACCCAATCTCCCCTTCTCCACTCCAAACTACCCTACTCCAGTCACCTCTACCCCAGTCTACCACATTCCACTCCACTCTTCCCAACTCTGCCTCACTCCACTTCACTCTAGTATGGCCTAGTCCAATCTACTACACCCCATTCAAATCTTCCCTAATACACTCCAATCTAACCCACTCCTTCCTAATCCACTCTACCCCACTCTAATCTATATCATTTGACTCCACCCCAGTCTACCCACCTCCAGGTTCTCCCACCCCTATCTACACCTCTAAATCTACTCCAGTCTACTCCACACCTCCAGGTTCTCCCACCCCAAAATACACCTCTCAATCTACTCCAGTCTACTCCACACCAATCTACGCCACTCTACTGCAATCCACCCAACTCCAATTTACCCCAATCTACCCAACTCCAATCTACCCCATCCCAATCTATCCCATCCTCTCTAGTCCACTCCATTCTACCCCAGTCTACCCCACTCCAATATATTCCACCCACTATAGTCCACTCCAATCTATTTTAGTCTACCCCACCCCCTCCCTTCTACCCCACTCTACTCCATTCTATTCACTCTATTCCAATCTATCCCAAATCTACCACACTCTACTCACCTCTACCCCAATCTACCCCACTCCACTCCACTTCACTCCAATCTACTCTAACTCCAGTCTATTCCCCTCCACTCCATTCTACCCTAATCCAATCCACTATGATCCAATCTACCCCAACCTAACCTATATCAGTCTATCCAATTCTACCACAATCTACCCCAGTCTATCCCAATCCACTCCAATATATCGCACTCCACTCCACTTCACTCCACTGTTACACACTCAACTCCTCTCCTGTCTACCCCACTCCACTCAGTCTAACTCAGTCAGCCCCACCCCACCCCACTCCACTCCAATCTACCCCACTTCACTGTACCCAATCTACTTCACTCCACTCAAATCTACCCCACCTAGTCAACTCTACCCCACTCCAATTTGCCCTACTCTGCTACAATCTACCTGGCCCAGTTCACTCCACTCCACACCAATCAACCCAACTCCACTCTAATCTGCCCCACTCTACCACAATCAACCACAGTCCAGTCGACCCCACTCCATTTTGTTTTACCCCACGGCACTCCAGTCTATACTCTACTCCACTACAGGCTACCCCACTTCACTCCAATCTATCCTCAATTTACCACACTCTACTCACCTTTACCCCATTCTACCCCACTCCACTCTACCTACAGCCTAGCCCACTCCACTCCAATCTACCCTAATCCAATCCACTACTATCTAATCTACCCTAATCTAACCTATATGACTTCAATCTATCCCATTCCACCACAATCTATCCAGGTCTATCCCACTCCACCTCAATCTATTGTATTCCACTCTACTCCACTATTACCCACTCAACCCCCTCCTGTCTACCCCACTCCACTCAGTATAACTCAATCTGTCCCACTGTACTCCACTCCAATCTTCCCCACTCCACTGTACCCAAATCTACTTCACTCCACTCCACGCCAATCTACCCCACTTCACTTCAAACTGCTCCACCTAGCCCATCCTACTCCACTCCAATCCATTCCAGTCAACCCCACTCCAATTTACCCTACTCTACTACAATCTACCTGGCCCAGTTCACTCCACTCCACTCTACCCCACTTCACACCAATCTACAGACCTCCACTCCAATCTACCCCACTCCACCACAATCAATCACAGTCCAATCTACCCCACTCCATTTTAGTTAACCCCACTTACTCCAATCTCCACTCCAATACAATCTATCCCACTCCACAACAATCTACTCCGCTACAACCTACCCCATTCCAGGGTACCACAATCTACCCCTCTCAACTTCAGTCTACCCAACTCTAATCCACCCAATCTTCCTCACTCCATTCCAACCTACCCCATTGCACTCCACTCTACCATACTCCACTCCACTCCGGTCTAACTCACTCCACTTCACTCCAATCTACCCCAGTCCAATCTACCACACTCCACTCAAATCTATGCTATTCCACTCCAATCTAATCGACTCCACTTCATCCCAATCCACTGCACCCCAATCCAATTTATCCCATGCAACTACACACCCATATACCCTACTCCAATCTATTGCATATCAATGAACCCCACTCCAAATTACCCCAATCTATTCTACTCCAATATACTCCACTCTAATATACTCCACTCTGATGTACCTCATTCTACTCCAATCTATTCTACTACAGCCAACTATCTCACCCAATACCATTTTACCACACCCACTCTACCGCACTCCAATCTACCTCAGTTTAGCCCACTCCTCTCCAATGTACCCAACTCACTCCAAACTATCCCAATCTACTCCACTCCAAGCTACCCAACTCAAATGTATTCCAGTCCAAGCTACCCCAAGCTACCCCAATCCACTCCAGTCTGCCCCACACAACTCCAATCTACCCCAATCTACCCCAGTTCACCCCAATCGATCACACTCTACTCCACTCTAACTCAGTCTAGCCCACTTTACTCCAATCTACTACTGTCTATTCACCTGTGATCCAATATATCCCAATCTCCACCCCAACCCCACCCCCTCCACCCAATCCACCCCACTCCAAGCTGCTTTAACCCAATTTACCCAACTGCAATCTACCACAATCTACGCCATTCCCATCTACCCTACTCCACTACAGGCTACCCAACTCCAACCCTCCCCATTTACTCTACTCCACTCCAATATACACCACTCCACTCCTCTTTAGCCCAATCTGTACCACTCCACTTCAATCCAATTTAACACACTCCAATCTACTACACTTCACTCAATCTTACCTTCCCTCCATTCGCACCCATGTCTCCCCAACCCACTCCACCCACCCCACTCCAATTCACCCTACCCCACACCAATTTATCCCACTCCAACCTATCACAATCTAATCCAGTCCACTCCAGTCTACCTCACTCCACCACACTCCATCCACCCCATACCAATCTACCCCATACCACCTCACTCCACCATACTCCAATCCACCCCATCCCAATCTACCCCACTCCACTCTACTCCTCCCCACTCTACTCCACTCCACTCCACTCCACTCCAATCTACCCCAATCTATTCCACTTAAAAAAATCTACCCCACTCCAATCTATGCCTCTTCAATTAAGCTAACTTCACTCTGTTTTACCCCACTCCACCCCAATCTAACCTAATCTACCCCACTATATTCCAGTCTACCCTACTCTAATCCCCCAATCTACTCCACTAAAATCTACCCCACTCCAGTCCAATCTACACTACTCTACCACAATCAAGCACAGTCCAATCAACCCCACTCCATTTTGTTTTACCCCACTGCACTCCAGTCTCCATTCCACTCCACTACAGGCTACCCCACTCCACTCCAATCTATCCCCAATTTACCACCTGTACCCAATCTACCCCACTCCACTCCACTCTAACTACAGTCTAGTCCACTCCACTCAAATCTACCCTGATCCCATCCACTACTATCCAATCTACCCCAGTCTAAGCTATATGAGTTCAATCTATCCCATTCCACCACAATCTACCCAGGTCTATTCCAATCCATGTCAATCTATTTTACTCCACTCTACTCCACTATTACCCACTCAACCCCTCTCCTGTCTACCCCACTTCACTCAGTCTAACTGTCCGACCGTACTCCACTCCAATCTTCCCCACTCCACTGTATGCCAATCTACTTCACTCCACTACAATCTACCCCACTCCACTTCAAACTGCCCCACCTAGCCCATCCCACTTCCCTCCAATCCATTCCAGTCAACCCCATTCCACATTACCCTACTCTGCTACAATCTACCTGGCCAAGTTCACTCCTCTCCACTCTACCCCACTCCACCACACTCCATCCACCCCATACCAATCTACCCCATACCACCTCACTCCACCATACCCCAATCCACCCCATCCCAATCTACCCCACTCCACTCTACTCCTCCCCACTCTACTCCACTCCAATCCACTCCAATCTACCCCAATCTATTCCACTCAAAATCTACCCCACTCCAATCTAGGCTTCTTCAATTAAGCTAACTTCACTCTGTTCTACCCCACTCCACCCCAATCTAACCTAATCTACCACACTATATTCCAGTCTACCCTACTCTAATCCCGCAATCTACTCCACTAAAATCTACCCCACTCCTGTCCAATCTACACTACTCTACCACAATCAAGCACAGTCCAATCAACCCCACTCCATTTTGTTTTACCTCACTGCACTCCAGTCTCCATTCCACTCCACTACAGGCTACCCCACTCCACTCCAATCTATCCCCAATTTACCACCTGTACCCAATCTACCCCACTCCACTCCACTCTAACTACAGTCTTGCCCACTCCACTCCAATCTACCCTGATCCCATCCACTACTATCCAATCTACCCCAGTCTAAGCTATATCAGTTCAATCTATCCCATTCCACCATTATCTACCCAGGTCTATCCCAATCAATGTCAATCTATTGTACTCCACTCTACTCCACTATTACCCACTCAACCCCTCTCCTGTCTACCCCACTCCACTCAGTCTAACTGTCCAACCGTACTCCACTCCAATCTTCCCCACTCCACTGTATGCCAATCTACTTCACTCCACTCCAATCTACCCCACTCCACCTCAAACTGCCCCACCTAGCCCATCCCACTCCACTCCAATCCATTCCAGTCAACCCCATTCCACATTACCCTACTCTGCTACAATCTACCTGGCCCAGTTCACTCCACTCTACTCTACCCCACTCCACCACACTCCATCCACCCCATACCAATCTACCCCATACCACCTCTCTCCACCATACTCCAATCCACCCCATCCCAATCTACCCCACTCCACTCTACTCCTCCCCACTCTACTCCACTCCACTCCAATCTACCCCAATCTATTCCACTTAAAACAATCTACCCCACTCCAATCTATGCCTCTTCAATTAAGCTAACTTCACTCTGTTCTACCCCACTCCACCCCAATCTAACCTAATCTACCCCACTATATTCCAGTCTACCCCACTCTAATCCCCCAATCTTCTCCACTAAAATCTACCCCACTCCAGTCCAATCTACACTACTCTACCACAATCAAGCACAGTCCAATCAACCCCACTCCATTTTGTTTTAACCCCACTGCACTCCAGTCTCCATTCCACTCCACTACAGGCTACCCCACTCCACTCCAATCTATCCCCAATTTACAACCTGTACCCAATCTACCCCACTCCACTCCACTCTAACTACAGTCTGGCACACTCCACTCCAATCTACCCTGATCCAATCCACTACTATCCAATCTACCCCAGTCTAAGCTATATGAGTTCAATCTATCCCATTCCACCACAATCTACCAAGGTCTATCCCAATCCATGTCAATCTATTGTACTCCACTCTACTCCACTATTACCCACTCAACCCCTCTCCTGTCTACCCCACTCCACTCAGTCTAACTGTCCCACCGTACTCCACTCCAATCTTCCCCACTCCACTGTACGCCAATCTACTTCACTCCACTCCAATCTACCCCACTCCACTTCAAACTGCCCCACCTAGCCCATCCCACTCCACTCCAATCCATTTCAGTCAACCCCATTCCACATTACCCTACTCAGCTATAATCTACCTGGCCCAGTTCACTCCACTCCACTCTACCCCACTCCACCACACTCCATCCACCCCATACCAATCTACCCCATACCACCTCACTCCACCATACTCCAATCCACCCCATCCCAATCTACCCCACTCTACTCTACTCCTCCCCACTCTACTCCACTCCACTCCAATCTACCCCAATCTATTCCACTCAAAATCTACCCCACTCCAATCTATGCCTCTTCAATTAAGCTAACTTCACTCTGTTCTACCCCACTCCACCCCAATCTCACCTAATCTACCCCTCTATAATCCAGTCTACCCTACTCTAATCCCCCAATCTACTCCACTAAAATCTACCCCACTCCTGTCCAATCTACACTACTCTACCACAATCAAGCACAGTCCAATCAACCCCGCTCCATTTTGTTTTACCTCACTGCACTCCAGTCTCCATTCCACTCCACTACAGGCTACCCAACTCCATTCCAATCTATCCCCAATTTACCACCTGTACCCAATCTACCCCACTCCACTCCACTCTAACTACAGTCTAGCGCACTCTACTCCAATCTACCCTGATCCAATCCACTACTATCCAGTCTACCCCAGTCTAAGCTATGTGAGTTCAATCTATCCCATTCCACCACAATCTACCCAGGTCTATCCCAATCCATGTCAATCTATTGTACTCCACTCTACTCCACTATTATCCACTCAACCCCTCTCCTGTCTACCCCACTCCACTCAGTCTAACTGTCCCACCGTACTCTACTCCAATCTTCCCCACTCCACTGTACGCCAATCTACTTCACTCCACTCCAATCTACCCCACTCCACTTCAAACTGCCCCACCAAGCCCATCCCACTCCACTCCAATCCATTCCAGTCAACCCCATTCCACATTACCCTACTCTGCTACAATCTACCTGGCCCAGTTCACTCCACTCCACTCTAACCCACTTCACACCAATCCACCCAACTCCACTCTAATCTACCCAACTCCACCATAATCAATCACAGTCCAATCTACCCCACTCCATTTTAGTTAACCCCACTTCACTTCTATCCCACTCCACCACAATCTACTCCACTACAACCTACCCCATTCAAGGGTACCACAATCTACCCCTCTCAACTTCAGCCTACACAACTCTAATCCACCCAATCTACCTCACTCCATTCCAACCTACCCCACTCCACTCCACTCTACCACACTCCACTCCACTCCAGTCTAACCCACTCTACTTCACTCCAATCTACCCCAGTCCAATCTACCACACTCCACTCAAATCTACCCTACTCCACTCCGATCTAATCCACTCCACTTCATCCTAATCCACTTCATCCAATCCAATTTATCCCATGCAACTACACCCCCATCTATCTTACTCCAATCTATTGTATACCAATGAACCCTACTCCAATCCACCCCAATCATTTCCACTCCATTATACTCCACTTTGATTGACCTCATTCTTCTCCAATCTGTTCTACTCCACCCAACTATAAACTATCCCACCCAATACCAATTTACCACACCCACTCTACCCCACTCCAATCTACCTCAGTCTAGCCTACTCCTCTCCAATGTACCCAAATCACTCCAATCGACCCCAATCTACTCCACTCCAAGCTACCCCACTCAAAGTATTCCAGTCCAAGCTACCCCAAGCTAACCCAATCCACTCCAGTCTACCCCACGCAACTCCAGTCTACCCCAATTCATCCCAATCTGTCACACTCTACTCCCCTCTAACTCAGTCTAGCCCACTTTACTCCAATCTACTACAGTCTATTCGCCTATGATCCAATATACCCCAGTCTAACCCATACCACTCCAGTCTACCCCACTCCACTACTACCTACCCCAGTGTATCTCAATCCACCCCAATCTATTGCACTCCACTTCAATGTACCCCAATCTACCCCACTCCACTCCTCTGTAATCTACCCCAATCCACTCCTCTCTATTCTACTCTACTCAACTCAATCTAACTCAAAGAACACCATCCCACTCCACTCCAATGTACCCCACTCCACTCTACCCCAATCTACTGCACTCCACTCAAATCTACTTCACTCCTCTCCAATGTACCCTAATCTACCACACTCCACTCCAATCCACTTTATTGTACCCCATTCCAGTCTACTCTGTCCCACTACAGTCCATCTACTCCACTCTAATCTATTCCAATCCAACCCACTCCACCCCAATCTACCCCACTCCACTCCACTCTGCTCACTCCATTCTAATCTACCTGACTCCACTCCAATCTATCCCATTCCACCACAATCAATCCCAGTCCAATCTACCCCACTCCATTCCAGTTTAGCCCAGCCCATTACAATCCCCACTCCAATCCAATCTACCTCACTCCTCTCTACCCCATCTCCCAAATTCCAATCTACAGTGATCTACCAAACCACAATTTACTACAATCTACTGAACTCCAACTCAAACTACCCCAATCCAATCCACTCAATCTACCCCACTCCACTCTCATGCCTACCCACTTCCATCGAATCTCCCTCGGTCTACCCCACTCCACTTTCACCCAACTCATTCCAATCTTCCCCACTCCAAACTACCCCACTCCAACCTATCCTACTCCAATCTGCCCTCATCCACACCAGTCTACTGTACTCCACTCCAATCTACCCCAGTCTACCTCAATCCACCACAATCTATCCCACTCCACTCCACTCTAACTCACACACACAGCACAGCTCATTCCACTCCGCTATGACCAAAACTATACAAAACTAATCCATATCACTCCAATTGACTCCACTCCACTGCACTCTACCCCAATCTATCCCAGTCCACACCAATCTAATGCACTCTTCTCAATTCTACCCCAATCTACCCCAAGCCACTCCTCTGGAATCTACAGCAATCCACTCCTCTCCAATATACCCTACTCCACTAACTCTAACCCAAAGAACCCCAACCCATGCCACTACATTCTACCCCACTCCACTATAACCCAGTTTACTGCACTCCACTCAAATCTACCCCACTCCAGTCTAATCTACCTGAATGTCCCCACTCCACTCCAATCAACCCCGCTCTACTACAGTCTATCCCACTCTACTACAGTATACCCCAGTCCAACCCAAATGCTCAATCAATCCCACTCCAACCCAATGTATATGACTCCATCCAATATACCCCACTCCACCACAATGTATCCCAGTCCAATCTATCCCACTCCATTCCAATTTACCTTTCTCCAGTCCAATCTACACTCCACTACAGTCTATCCCACTCCCCTCCAATCTACCTCACTCCACTCTATCCCAATCTAACCCACTGCAATCTACCACAATGTACTCAATCCACTTCAGATTACCCCACCTGAATCCATACAATCTACCCCACCCCATCCTACCCTCCTCCAGCCCACTTTACCACAGTATAACACACTCCACCCCTCTTTACCCCAGTCTAACCCACGCCATTTCACTCCAGTCCATTCAAGTTCAGTCTACTATACTCCCCTCAAATCTACCCTACTCCACTCCAAACTAACCCACTCTACCCAAATCTACCCTGCTTCAATCTACCCCACCCAATCTAGCCCACTCCAATCTATCTCACCCTATCCCACTCCACCCAAATCAAACTACCCACTCCATCCATCCAAATCTACCCCATCCACTCTAGCCCATTTCAATCTAGCCCTGTCTACCTCAAACCACTCCAATCTACCCCACTCCAATCTATCCTATTTACCACACTCCAAACTGCTGCACTCCAATCTGTTTCACTCCAATCTACCCACTCCACTAAACTCTGCCCACTCCATTCCAGTTTACCCTACTGTATTCTTCCCAGTCTACCCCACTTCACTGTACCCCACTCCACCCTAATCTACCCTACTACACTCCACTTTAACCCAATCCACCTCTTTCCACTCTTCAACAATCAACCCACTCCACTTGAATCCCCACTCCAATTCAATCTATCCAACTCCACTCCAGTCTACCTCACTTTACTCCATCTCAGTCTACCATAGTATATGCCACTCCTCTGTACCACAATCTGCCATATTTCAAACCCAAACAACCAAACCTACTCCACTCCAAGCTACCCCACTCCACCCACTACAATCTATCCCAAACTACCCCAAACCAAACTACCCTACTCCAATCCATGCCAATTTTAGCTATCCAATCTACACCATTCCACTCTAACCTACCTCACTCCATCACAATCTACCTCACTCTACTCAATATACCCATCCATTATCTACCCCACTCCAAACTACCCCTTTAATGCCAATCTACCTCACCGCACTTCAAATCACCTCAATTCACTCCAATCTATCAAAATCCACTCTATGCTTTTCTACCCTACGCTACTCCAATATCCACTGCTTTCCAATCTATCCAAATCCATCACACTGAAATCAGCCTCACTTCTCTCTACCCCAATCGACCCTACTCCAAACTATCAAAATATACCCCAATCCACTCCAATCTACCCACTGCACTCCAATACACCCAAACTACTGCATTCCAAAAAAACTCACTTCAATCTATCCCACTCCAATCTACCCTACTCTAGTCTACTCCACTCCAATCCACCTCACTCCACTCCAGTCTACCTTACTCCATTACAATCTACCCATCTCTCATCTGTTACACTCAAATCTATCCCACTCCATGTCAAAGTGCCCCTGATCCACTGTAATCTATCCCACTGAACTCCAGTCTACCCCACTGTAGTCCAATTTTCACTCCAATTTAATATATCCAATTCCACTCCAATCTGTCCACTTCATCCCATCCAATCTAACCCACTTCAATCTGCCACAATCTACCTCATACCCCTCTACTTTATCCCACTTCACTCTAATCACCACTCCAGTCCATTGTTCCTCCACTCCTGTCCAATCTATCTGAGTACACACTACCACAATCTACCCCACTCCAATCTACCACAATCAACCCACTGCGCTCCAATCTACCACACTACAATTCACCCACTCTACCTCACTCCACTCCTTTCCAAACTATCCCACTCCACTCCACTTCCCTCTAACCTAAGCTACACCACTCCACTTCACTACAATGTACCCCCTCTAATCTACAATACTCCACTCCAAATCTTCACTCCACTCCAACCTCACCCATTCTACCCAATCCACCCCCTCCAATCTACCTTAGCCCAATTTACCCCACTGCAATCTACCACATTCTACCCTATTGCTATCTACCACAATCTACCCTACTCCACTACAGGCTACCCAACTCCAACCCTCCCAGTATACTCCACTCCACTCCAATCTACACCACTCCACTCCTCTTTAGCCCATTCTGTGCCACTCCACTTCAATCCAATTTAACACACTCCAATCTACCACACTCCACTCAATGTTACCTCACTTCACTCCAACCGCACCCATTTCACCCCAACCTACTCCCCCACCCCACTTCATTTTACCCTACCCCACACCAATTTATCGCACTCCAACCTACCACAATCTACTCCAGTTCACTCCACTCTACTCTACTCCACCACACTCCATACACTCCATATCAATCGACCCCACACCACCTCACTCCACTATACTCCAATCCACCCCATCCCAATCTACCCCACTCCACTCTATTCCTCCCCACTCTACTCCACTCCACTCCAATCTACCCCAATCTACTCCACTCAAAATCTACCCCACTCCAATCTATGCCACTTAAATAAAGCTAACTTCACTCTGTTCTACCCCACTCCACCCCAATCTAACCTAATGTACCCCACTACATTCCAGTCTACCCTAATCTAATCCCCCAATCTACCCCAATCAAATCTACCCCACTGCACTCCAATCTACCCTACTCCACTGCAATTTAATCTATTCTCCTCCACTCCACTCCAACCAACTCCACACATTCCCCAATCTACACCTCTCCACTCTACCTCTATCTACCACACTCCACTCCACTCAACTTTACCCCAATCTACCCCACTGCATTTAATTCCAATGTACCCTGCTCCAGTCTACCACATTTCAGCCTAATCTACCCCACTCCAAACTCTATCACTCAACTTCAATCTACCTGACTCCCCTCCAATCTATCCCACTCCACTCCAGTATAACCCAATCCACCCATCTATACTCCAATCTACCCCACTCCACTTCCACCCCAATCTATTCAAAGTCAATCTACCCCACTCTCCCACTCAAATCTACTTCACTCCACTCCGATCTAACCCACCAAACTACAGTCTACCCATTCCACTCTTCCCCAATCTACCTCACACCAATCTACCCCACTCTAACCTACACCACCCACCCCATTCCAAACCACTATCTTTTAGCCATACTAAAGAGCAGTCACACTCACAGGTGTACAACAAGACTAAAGCAGTTTGTCAAAGTGAAGAGCTCTCACATAGATAAAACCTATTGGCTTTGCCAATGCTTGTTATACAGGTACGTCTGTCTTCAGGCTATGCTTTCTTCTTCTTTTTGTAGCTTATCCTTTTTGGTCCTGCTGCCATTTTCCTTGACTTTCATTGGCTTTCCTCTGTGTACTCTCCATGCCTTTTCCGCTGCAAGCTGTATTTGATACTGCTCCACAAAGTGGTAAAAATACTCCTTGACACATTCCCAACTTGAGATTTCGATCTGTGCTATGTAGACATTTAACAATACAAAAATGAATGGTAAATAAAGCTATCACAATAGAATAGATTTCTAGCAATAGAAGTGTTTGTTTCTAACTCTTGATTAGACAGTCTCATTTATCTGATTTTTTATTACATTTTAAGCAATATGACTTGAGAAGCAGTAAGAGCTTTTGTGAGGTAATTAGAAAGAAGCCACAATAAGAGCAAAGGTGCTTTTTATGTAACAGAACAGCCACAACCTGTCTGACAATGGCGGTTTCTCTATGGGGGTGCGGGGGCGTTGCCCCCCTGTTTGTTTGCCAAATAACGTTTTTTTTTGTACTGTTTGTTGATGGTTCCATTTTTTTTTCCGCAGTGCACAGCATGTGAATTTGGGCAAAGAAGTTGATCGGCAGGAGCTGGGCAACCTTGGGCTGAAGTGTGCATGTCGATTAGGATGGGTACCATGCTCCGACCAGTCCGACATGCATATTTGAACCCTCGCCAGGCTCGGCAATGTAGGAGCCTGGGGGATTGATCCCACTCCCCCAAATGCTCCAAATGAGTGTTGGCAGCCCCTGCCCCAGCCAATCATCATGCTGCTGCTGGAGTCACGGGGTGGGATGTCACATATTCTCTGTATTAAATGTTCTCTTTATCATGTTTCCTAAAACCCACCCTGCCACCATGGGTTCCACTGAATTCAAGAGTCAGTCTTGGGCCGTGTGGCTTTATATCGCCTATTCACAAAGTAAAGTGACTTATGTGTTTTGTGTTTTATAGCGCCCATGTTTTACTGAGCTGGCTTCCGTGAGCTAGGGTCCAGTGAAATCATGTTGAAGTATAACTGGGGTAGACATACCTCCTAAAACTACAAAACTGAATCTCTACATTGATGCTTTGTTTGCACCTTTTAAAACTGATGCAACAAATTTGAATGAAAGTACAAAAGAGATTGCATTTCAAGCAGGTGGCATACAATGTGCATAAAATTCTGCGCCCCTCGATAATAACCCCGTTCAGTTGTGAAACACAGGACTACCACGAAGTGTGATTGTTGTGAGGAATTTAGCTGTCGCTGTCTGTGTGAGGACGATCTTGTAGCCTGAGAGCGAGTTTGCATAAAACGGCCGGCTTCCTTCTCATCAGGAACAGACTGTGTGCATAAAAGTGGCCAGTGCCCGAGTAAGTTGAGACTGGTGATTTATAAACGAAATTAACGTAGTTTCCATGGTTGTGTTGATAAAAAAAAATGCCTGCAGAAATACCCAAAATTGCACATTATTACTTGAAATGACAGCGTCAGCATTTTGCCTGATTGTTTAGCATGAAATCTGTCCTCACGTTCAGAAGGCCGGACTGGCAAACCTAAGCAGCCCTGGTACATTTTGTCAGACCAGCCCCATAGCGTGCACAGCCAGCGAGCCTGGCCACCACAATGGGGTTTGAGGGGGGGTTCTTCTCCCTCAAGAAAATTTGGGAGAAAAGTTCCTGGCCTGCCTGTTGCCGATCAGACACCACCCTTTTGCTCTTACTACCACACTGGTGGTCACATGACAAAACCCCAAATCTCAGGGCACACTTGGTGTGACCTTGGACAGATTTGAGTTTGTTTGTAGTATTGTTCAAACAGGCATCCAGCGGCCCTGCTGTTGATCCGCACCCCAGACCTCTGCCTGGCTCGCAGCTGCGAAGAGGAGCTTTGCTTCTGTAGGATGAGCACCTTAGTTTATTCTCATATCGAGATCTCCAAAAGATACAGGGCTGCCTTCTTCTGGCTGCATGCCTTCACCTACTTTCCTTGCTGACTGCAGATGTAGCCCTTTGAAGTAGGACCAGCTTTTGGCATGCGCGAGGTGGGCCCATGGTGTCACCCTTGAGAGGGGCCACTGACCTGTCTGCATGAAAGTTGTACATGCAGCAGTATGTATCTCTCTGACCAGTCTCCAGTTATTGTTCCATAACCGCTTTTGTTCTTTTTTTCTTTTAATATGCTGCAGAAACCGTGTTTAGCACCTATTAACTCACATGATTCCCTTTGCATCTCCCTCTCACACCCTGCCATCCCACATGTCCCCAACCTATTACCCCATCACCACCACCTGGTCACCAATGTGAAGGAGGGTGATGTGGGTAATAAAGGTGAGTTGGGAGAGGTGCAGAAATATTTGTGTTCAGAGGCAGTCACTTCCAGCTGGCCTGAGAATAGAAACAGATCCCTTATTGCTTCTTGCTTTAGTGACTAGCAGCAGCCTGGGTGCTGAATCTGTTTCCACCCAGGGCACTATCTGAACAAAGGCCCGCACTGATTAATGTTTAATTCAGTCTCACAATTTCAGAATTGAAACATTTTCATATTATTTACAACAAAATAATTGCTATTCATTTATCGTAAACCGTTAAGTAATAACCACTGCTTGACAAAGCCAAAAGTCCTGTTTGTTTAAAAATGTATGTCAGTTGCTGGGTTATATATCTGAATGCAATAACTGAAATCTTAGACAGAAATCAAAATACCAGTTGGGTGGCACACTATAGGAATCACAGAAATGTAGTTGTTTAAGGCATGCACCAAATTACACAGGGGACACCCCTTTTTCCCTGGGGAGAAACTTTGCCGAGATGGACTAGATTTGAACCCTTCCAAAGGGTAGAATGCATTAACTTGGTTGTGACGTGTAATTTATGTGTTTGGTTGCCACTACTAATTTTGTAATATTTTTCTTTATAGCATCTGGTAAAGCCTGAAGACTTTACATGGGTTTTGAACAAAGAACAAGAGGTTACGCAGAATCCAACCTCCTTTGCTGCTCTTGCACAATTACAACATAACCCCAGTTTTTAAGGTAAGGACACTGATGCTATAATATTCTTAGATGATAGTTAATGACTATGTATGTGCATTGGTGTACATGGGGGGGTGGGGGGTCACATCAGTATCCATTTGAGGAATGAAACCGTGCTATCAATATGAAAAGACTGGAATGTTGGGAGTTCTATTGAAGATAATGATTCACTCAGGGATAATAACAGCTTGTATATGCAGTCTGCTCCAACGTTTCAATGTTTATATTTCTGTTTCTCTCTTTTTAATTTTCATTCCACCCTCAGTGGATGGAATGTAATAATAGCCTTATAGCCCAGTTGCCTCAGACTGTACTGGCTGTTAAAGGCTCTCTCCATTGTTGTTATAGGCCCTCACCTGTGGCTTGAGATATGTCTGATCCAGGGCCTCCATAAAACACGGATGGCCCAGGGAGGCAGTGGGCTATAAGGCTGTATTTGTTTATCAGTCATGTTGTGCAAAGGGGAGCTGTTGGAGCTATAATGTGCAAGATAGTCTTTTGTACAGAAAAATGAGTAGTGTCTTTGGACAAAACCTAATACATTATACTTTAATTATTGACTAGTAACTTTATAATTGGTAAGACACCATGAACACAGTCGAGCAGCTACTTGCAAAGCCATTTATTGGACTCTTTCATGAAAATGAACTGTTACAAAATTAGGACCTGACTTCCCAGACTTAAAACTACTATAAACTTCCCAAGGCAGAGGGAAGACTCACAAACGTACATTCTCCAAATCCTGGCACACAAAAGTTGATTGGCTTACAGAGAGTACTTCAAAGAATTCTCTGTTCTACTTCCCCTGCTTGCTGTTTTGTGGTGACATTCCTTGGATAAAACAAGGAGTAACAGACTTGAAACATTTGTCAGATAAAATAATGCAAATGCACACTCAAGAATCCACATGGAAAACTTGACAATATTGGGAATTTTGGGAGACACAACCATTCAAGCCCACATAAGTGACGCATACTGACAAATAATAAAGAGGCATAATGAAGAAGTCGATAAGAATAGGCACATACTGTAAAAAATCATTGATTGTATCCGTTTCTGTGGTGCTTTTGATCTGGTATTCTGAGGGCATGATTTCAGTTATTTCTGTTTTTATTTCATGAAATAATGCCTCATGTTGACATATTATTCAACCAGATACAAAAACGCGAAATAGATATTGTCTTTGTGGAAAGTCAGTTTGTCACCAGCATGAAAGAAGTCAGAAAAGGGATTGACAATTTAGACAGCAGACTGCCAAGTGATTCTAGTTACTCAAACCGCAGGAAAAACATCAGCAGTCTGGTTCAAATTGCAAAGGAGATATGTGACACTACAGTTGTGCGTGCAAAGGCACGTTTTTCCTTTACAAAGCATTTGGTGAGTGCCATATTATTGCAAAGTGATCAGTTTGCAAAGTATGATACTGCTTTCCCTGAGCAAGCACTGAATGAGGCTGTGGAAGCTTATCCTATGCTCAACAAAGGATCTGAGAACTGAGTTAACTATACTGTACTCAATGCATGTGTATCGGGAGGCAACTGGTGCCATTTCTTCACTCACTTTAGTTCAGAAATTTAATATGGAAAAGTCACTTACAGAGACAATGGCTTTACTAAAAAATAGTCATATCCACTCTTATGACAACAGCAGAGTCGGAACGATGTTTTTCCACATTAAACAGAATCAAGACATTACTGAGGAACACCATGAAAAGACTGAATGCTATAGCAATGCTCTCTAAAGAGAGAGACCTAATTAGAAGAATCCCAGACATTAGTGTCCAATTCTTTGAGACGTTTGCAGCTATCAGCTATTAAAGACAGATGTGCTGATTTTGTCTACAAAAAGTGAACAATATGTTAATCCTACCATTTCTTGAAAGCTGCTACTTTGTGACCTGCTCAGTTGTTCCTCATCTGCTGTACATATTGGAGACACTGAAATCACTGGTGTATGCCTGACTTCAATTTGTCTATAATTAACATTGTGGTTGGTTGCTCTCAATGAGATGTACAGTCAGTGCCTTGTTAGGTGCCCTACTACCTTTTAATGTTTATTCTTTGCTGTCTCACTGTGCCCCATCCAACAAATCACAATAGCAAGTATTTCCTCAGTAGATTTCATTTCTAAAGGTATATACATAAATGAAGAAATCTGTGAGGTACTCAGCATTGTTATCTCTAACTCTTTTATGAAGGTCAAATGTTATATTGAATAAGCAGCTACCCACGCCATTATCATATGAAATCTGTTTATTTGTGTCATGACTACATTTTCACATTTGCTTTACTAACCTTCTTGCTTTCTCAAATTTGCTTGAAAATGTACCATTTGCCAATTCGTTTTTCAAAAAGTTCTTGGGGCAGAACTCCCCAAACCTCCACCATATGCCATAGCTCGCTCGCCTCATTAGATTCACTTGCAATTTTAACGCTGCACCAGTTTCAAATGTCACCAACCGCCACTGCTGTCTGAGGCGGTTCTGTGTTTGCTGCACACATGCCACAAGATATAGTGGCAGGTCCTAGAATTATCTTAATAGACAGCTAGAAATGGTGTGCTGAAAAGGAAATTATAGTCAATCTTTTCTTCAGAGTTACACACAGAGATAGACGCTCTGTTTTTAAAATTCTTGAGTCGGCCAACCACCCACAGAAAATAGGGAAGTGCTGAATGGGGGCTGATTGTGTCAAGTGGTGCTCTAACTGATAAAGTAAGACAAGCACAGGCAAATGTTCAGTACTTTTTTCTTCTTTTGATCTGCTGTAAGACATTCCTACAAGTCTCTAGTCCACAGCAATGTTTTTTTTTTCACTGTTTAAATGTGTTTGGCGTCTGTACATATTTGCTACTTGCTAAGCACACAGGAACATTTCACAGTGTTCTTTCATGTCATTACATGTACTTCTTTGTCAGACATTAATACCTTGCCCTTAATGGAATTACGGTTTGCATTCCTGGGCTTGTAGTTTCTATTTTCTTGATATAGGTCAGGACTACACAACACTAAATGAATGATTTATTCAGCCACTTATCACAAGTTTAGATGTATGGGTATCACCATAACAGAAACAAAAGTGAAAGATACTGTTATTTATTTCATAAATCCTGTCCAGCCACTGGCTGGACGTTCATTTTGTATCAGGGCTAGTATCTGGAAGTTAGCGAATGATGAAGGTACTGCTAATTCTTTGCTTTCACATTCCCACTTTACAATAAACCTGCTCTGTATTTTGTGATGTGGTGAAAACTGAGACTGTCACCTGGAAGCACAAAATCCTTCATCAAACAGAGTTAAACATGCCTTTCCTTTGCCCCCAGCGAAACTGATTGGATTTACCAATGCTTTTTACGTTTGTAATGGTCTTTCTCCAAATGCCAAATTAATCTGATAACACTCATGATTAACATTAATTTGTGTGTAGGTTGAGGTGTTAGATTTAGAATCAGAACTATGACCAACCGACCATCGTATTAAACCATGCAGCTCCATGCAACGACATCAACATTGCTCATCATGTTCATGAACGTCCACTTTCATGAAAATGAATAAATGTAGGCATGATTGAAAACCTACAATTATTGGAATTATTAACTAGGGGAGGTCCCCATCAGTGAACTAACACTTCCACCAGCCAAGTCCTTGACAAGGGTTGTTGAGTGGGTATCGACTCAGATCTTAAGGGCGTCTGGGAAAGTTTCAGGTTTCCCCCAGCGGTAAGGGTAAACCAATAATTTTCCTACGAAGATCACAATTACAGTTTGTGAGCCCTTTGTGAACGGTCCCCACTCAAACGCAGCGAAAAAAAGAGAAAACCGCAGGTAATCCTTTGGGCAATAGAAAGAAAAACATAGTGGGAATGGATACATCGCACACATGCTGGGCGAATAGGGTATATAATGCAGACATGTATCGTGCCAGGACTGACAATTGTATTTTTAGTATTCCAAGCAGATTAACATTACCTCTAACATCATATGGACATGCAGGGGTGTGTACCCCACCGAATAAGATGAAGGTCATCTCACTTCCTACGTATATAGCGGTTTGTTTCGTTCTTTAAGTATTATTAATGCAGTGCAGGCCTCACAAAATGTTTAGCACTGCACTTTATAAGTAACATATTAGGAGATAACTTTATCTAGGATAGTAAATAATAGCACTATAAGAAAAAGTCCGTCACATTTTGAGGTAATATATGGGAAAAGGGACTATTGGCCAGAGAAAGGCTAGATAATCTCAGTGTGGGCGATAATAGGTATGTTTTTGGATCTTATTAAAGAGAAGCAAAGTAGATTCCTGACAACTCTCTTCCAATGGTAGATTCCAGATTCTTTGGGTGAAGCGATTGAATGCTTTATTTTCATGTTGTGGATTTTGCGAAGCTTCAGACTTTCATGGGTATTTGAAAATTACTTCTGGGGTCATAAGAGTATATGGACGTGGTGACTTTGACCTTCGGGTAAGAAGTTCAGTTCATTTAAGATTTCATTATGCGCCACTTTACATATTATGTAGGTTATGTTTTCTATAAGAAGAATCAATGTCGATTAACGTATTTAAATATATTATTTGTTCGTGTCTAGAACTTAAGTAAGCTTAGAAGCTGCCTCATTAATGGAAGTAAAATATTATTTGGCTGCTTTGATACAATGGTGCCGCATACATCAGTGTGAGAGAGGACTAATGCCTCTTCCGTAAATGTTCATTTTTCTTTTTTGATGCGTAGGTTTCTTTTGCAGATGAGGTTGCTAAAAAAAAAGAAAAACCCTAATGGCAGTTTTTGCTCCGGCGGTTTTTACACTAGATAAAGGTAAATGGAGATGCGGTAAAACACCTAGGGCCATATTTATACTCTGGTTGCGCCGAATTTGCGTCGATTTTTTCGACGCAAATTCGACGCAGAACTAACGCCAACTAACGCCATATTTATACTCTGGCGTTAGACGCTTCGGGCGCCAAAGTGCCCGGAGTGTGCGTCATTTTTTAGCGTGAACCCCTTCCTTGCGTTAATGATATGCAAGGGAGGCGTTCCCGTCTTAAAAAATGACTCCCAGGCCTTTACGTGGTATTTATACTCCCGGACAAAAGAGACGCCCGGGAGTGGGCGTGGCCAAAAACGGCACATTTGCGCCGCTTTTTAACGCCTGGGTCAGGGATGGCGTTAAGGGACAAGTGGGCTCAAAATGAGCCCAGAGTGCCCTCCCCTGCCCCCAGGGACCCCCCCTGCCACCCTTGCCCACCCCAGGAGGACACCCAAGGATGGAGGGACCCACCCCAGGGACATTCAGGTAAGTTCAGGTAAGTATAATTTTTTATATTTTT
This sequence comes from Pleurodeles waltl, assembly GCF_031143425.1. Lineage (NCBI taxonomy): Eukaryota > Metazoa > Chordata > Amphibia > Caudata > Salamandridae > Pleurodeles > Pleurodeles waltl. Next base: position 705,172,341 of record NC_090449.1, on the reverse strand, counting down.
TTATTTTTTTGGGGTGGCATAGGGGGGCCTTATTTGTGCCCCCCTACATGCCACAATGCCCAATGACCATGCCCAGGGGACATAAGTCCCCTGGGCATGGCCATTGGGCAAGGGGGCATGACTCCTGTCTTTACTAAGACAGGAGTCATGAAATGGCGTCTGGGCGTCGTAAAAAAATGGCGCAAATCGGGTTGAGGCGATTTTTTTGCCTCAACCTGACTTGCCCCATTTTAAGACGCCCTAACGTCATTTTTTCCCAACGCCGGCGCTGCCTGGTCTACGTGGTTTTTTTCCACGCACACCAGGCAGCGCCGGTCTGCTTGCGCCGGCTAACGCCATTCCATAAATACGGCGCCCGCATGGCGCTTCAGAATGGCGTTAGACGGCGCTAAATTTTTTGACGCTAAACTGCGTTAGCGCAGTTTAGCGTCAAAAAGTATAAATATGGGCCCTAATTTTAGTCAATGTTTTGTGGTAAGACGGTCAATAATTGTGCACATGGAGTTTGTGCACTGCCCAGCTTGATTTCTAGATTGGTAGTTGAAAGATGCCCCAGAAGTCTGTGTCGACTTTCTGCAGGGAGATGTTGACATAGCTGCATTTACTCACCAGTTGTCACTTCACCAATGACAGCTTAAAAAAAACTCTTATTTGGCAGTTTGTTTAGATATGCACATGTCCCGTTGGTTTTCTTGGTTGTTGTGTGGAAAGAGGCTGAGTGTTTCTGGCAGCATCCTGTTTGAGCGTATGCCACCTGAGCTATATATATATATTGGGTTATATAGGCCCATATTTATAGGGAAATGAGGGAGTGCAACGCTGTGCTAAAATTGGCAGTGCTGTGCACCCGTCATTTTCACAATGCACGGATGTGCTGTATTTAATTGAATATGGCGCACCCCCTGTGTTGTGCCCTGCGTTGGTGCTAAATTTAGATGCCAGCACCAATGCAGGCATCCTTTTACCATCCTGCAAGGATGTGTGCGTTGAGGGGATGTTTGTCCGCAAACATGGATCTTGAATCACATAGATCACATTGCATGTGTTACGGTTTTAAAACACTCTTAATGTGAATATTTTTTCATATGCTTTCCATTCCTTTGTGTCCTCAGTAAATTCACAAACCGTACACTTACCACATCAATAGTGGCCAATCACTGCAGGGAAATCCCACATACTGCAAAAATCCTTTTTCCTAGTTTCGTCTTTTTTATGCCTTGACCACATGGTCGTTGATATTCTTATTTCTTTTAAAAGCAAATAGTGGTGCTTCTTTGCATATGTCAGACAACATAGTCCAGTTCTTGATACACTCAGTGCCCTGGGGTGATGGCTATTGTATTTTAGCAATTAGTTATTTTCTTATTAAAAAGGACTTTTATATTCAAAAGAAAAGAGTTTACAGAAGAATTTAGCAAACATAGAAAGAAAAAATGAGGAGAAATAAAAATATTTCTCCTTGTTATGCCTCCCCTCGGGAGGGGTATGGTTTTGATTCATTCCCAGGTTTACACGTCCTTGTAAAGCTGGGAATGTGTCAATATCCATGAGTTTTGTGTGGGAAAACCCACTGCAGCGCCGATGAAACCCTCCCCTGACACAGTGTAAGGCAACACAGTGACGTGCGCTGCATTGCCTTACACCATATCTATGAGGCCATGAAAAGCCACACAAAGGGCCATATTTATACTCCGTTTGCGTCGTTTTTTTTTGCGCAAATTTGACGCAAAACGAACTCCATATTTATACTCTGGCGTTAGACGCGTCTAGCACCAAAGTCCATGGAGTTTGCGTCATTTTTTAGCGTGGACACCTACTTTGCGTTAATGATATGCAAGGTAGGCATTCCCGTCTAAAAAAGTGACTCCGAGGCATGTGCGCCGTATTTACACTCCCGGGCAAAAATGACGCCCAGGAGTGGGCGGGTCAAAAAAAATGACGTCCAGCCGCTTTTGCGTAGTTTTTTAACGCCTGGTCAGGGCAGGCGTTAAGGGACCTGTGTGCTCGGAAGGAGCCCAGAGGTGCCCTCCCATGCCCCCAGGGACCCCCCCTGTCACCCTTGCCCACCCCAGGAGGACGCCTAAGGATGGAGGGACCCATCCCAGGGAACATAAGGTAAGTTCAGGTAAGTAATTTTTTTTTTTTTTTGTGGCATAGGGGGGCCTGATTTGTGCCCCCCTACATGCCACTATGCCCAATGACCATGCCCAGGGGACAGAAGTCCCCTGGGCATGGCCATTGGGCAAGGGGGCATGACTCCTGTCTTTGCTAAGATAGGAGTCATTTAAATGGGGGTTGAGAGTCAAATAAAATGGCGCAAATTGGTTTGAGGCGAAAATTTTGCCTCAGTCTGACTTGCCCCATTTTTTGGCGCCCAAGCTCCATATTCCCCTACGCCGGCGCTGCCTGGTGTACGTCATTTTTTTTGATGCACACCAGGCAGCTCCGCCGGCTAACGCCGGCTAACGTCATTGAATAAATACGGCGCCCGCATGGCGCTTCAGAATGGCGTTAGCCGGCGTTAGATTTTTTGACGCACAACTGCGTTGGCGCAGTTGTGCGTCAAAAAGTATAAATATGGCCCAAAGTGTCTATGTGTGTCCTCATAGATATGGGTCTGCATTCTGCACCAACGGAGCATGAATAAAAGTGATGCACTAGCAGTGCAAGGGGCTTGTAAATATGGGCCTATGTTTTTTGTTGCAAAGCAAGATTACGAAGATCATCAGAGCTCGCTTTGCATCAACAAATGCTTTCTTGATATAGGCATTGAACAGGAAAAATGTTTACATCTCTCCAAACATGTATCCATTGGATGTGTGCTGCCTTGCACAGAGCTCATCCACTATATAAAATGTTGAAACAATGGTCTAAGGGTTCTGTATTGGAATGATAACTCCAGCAAATTATCAACATATTACCTTGCTTGAAATAGAGGGCAAATATTACTCCAAGTTATTACACAAAGATTTGGAAGGATGGACCATCAGCAAAGGAATTGTATCCTTTTACTAAATAGAACTTTAAAGGACTGCTGCACTCAGGATAACGTGTTAGCCCCCTCCCTTTGGATACACACATCAGTTGCAACAAAGAATCATCTCTATGCTTCATTTGTGGACTTAGTCACTGCTTTTGATTCTATCGACAGAGGGAATATATGGTGAAAATGAAACAACTGGGGCTTTTCTCTCTTCTGAGAGCTACCATACAACTATATACATATGCATCTGTAAATGTTAAGCTAGCTTGATCACCTCAGACAAAATAGACAAAAAAGCAGGAATGTATTTTAGCTCTGGTAATTTATTATTTATATTTGTCTTACTTGAGTGAATTTATTTAACCTCAAATTCTCTCCCCCAAAACTGTCTGGGCAAGTACTGAAAATTCTGTAATATGCATATGATGCAGTGGTTTTGGATAGGACCCCGAGTGGGCGGCAAGAAACATTAAACATGCTGAATAGTTATTACATGGAAAAAAACTTAAGGATTAATAAAGACAAAACTAAGATAGTCATTTTCGGTTGTTAGATAATCTTAAAATGCCACCGGCAGCTGGAAGACATGAAACCTAAGCACCCCAATCATTATTTTGGAGTATGGTTAGAAGAACAAGAGGCTCAACAACACAGGTGGTAGCTTTAAAATCCATAGCATTGGCACGCAACAACTCTCATCTTGCTTGCTGAAGAAGATATGCCCTCATATAAGGCCCATTCTTCATGTAGCTGAGTGCAATTTAATGCATACCCCTCCGTATGGAACAATACATGTTCATGGGAAATTATCTAGATAGATGGACACCCCACAAAATCATACATTTATGCTATTGTTCCATTTACCTGATAGCAGTGCACACAAGTGTGCCTAGAATTTAACTGGGGTAGAATTAAAAAAATATCTTATTTTGTAAGCTGCACTTGTGGCTCAGATTACGAAGCTAAGCAGCACACCCACTTTTACTCTGAAATTCTTAGGCCTCATTTACAAGAAAATCATGCATCTGACCCAATGTGTCAGATTTCTTGCACTGCTTAACGATTCCATAACGACCCCATGGATGCACTGTTTTTACAATACAGAGCTCCATGGTGCATGTTGTCACAGATGTGTCAGAAATTCTGACGCATCTGTGGTGCTAAACTGAGGCATTGCTGGACTAGCGTAAAAAATAAATTACGCTACTCCAGCAATGCGTGGAAGGCTCCCATAGGAAAAAACCCTGCATCTGTTTAATATTTGCTCTGAGTAGGTGTTAACTTTTTGAAGCAGTGAAGTCACAAAATGACGCAGTGAATTGTAAATTCCACTGTGTCAGTTCTGTGTGGCTTTTTGCCTGGGAACACCTACCTTGCATATTATTGTCAGTAGCTGGCGCCCAAGTGTCAAAAGTGATGCTAGAGGTCTCTAGCATCACTTTATAGATTTGGAGTGTTTTTTGCGCCACCGCAGCGTAAGAAAAAAAAAAAGTGACACTGCTGCGGTGCAAGGGCCTTGCAAATGAGCCTCATAGTGTGGCAAGCAATCATGAAGGGGGGAACTCTTGGCTCCCCTATTTATCATCAGCTTTAGCATTTTTGAGCTTTGAGGATATATGAAACAATCTATTGCCATTCCCACAAACAGCAACATTAACAAGGAATCAAGCTGGACTGTTATCCTTTCATTGGTGTGTGGCTGAAATGGAATTCATGGATGGTCAGTAGCTTAAACGGCTTGAAACTAAAACAAAAAGATTTAGACCTTCTGTTGACCAAAAATCAAAAGAGAGGATCAATAAGAACAAGGTTCGGTCTGATGCCTTTGAGGAAGCATCTTAATGGCAGGTCCAAAGGCGATACAGACCTGATCTGCTATCTGTGCGCTTCCGCACTTAGGCCCTGATTTATACCTTTTGACGCTAAATTGTGCTAACACAGATTAGCGTCAAAAAGTATACAAACAGCTAGCACAATCCCAAGATTCCGGCCGGGCATCATATTTATGGTATGTTAGCCAGCAAAAGGCCTGGTTAGTGTCAAAATAGACTCTTACCAAGTGGGGGAGGCTTAGGGAAAACTGGAGGGATCATGGCCATTGGGCCCAGTGCCATGTAGGGGGGCCCAAGTTAAAAACAAATTAAAATATACTCACCTCTACTTACCTCTCCATACCTGGGATGGGGTCCCACCAGCAATAGGTGTCTTCCTGGTGTGGGTGGGGGTGGGTGGTGGTGTCCGTGGGGCCAGGGAAGGGCACCTGTGGGCTCTTTCCATGGTCTCTGACCATGGAAAAAGTCCAACAGGTCCCCTAATGTCTGCCCATACCCAGGCGTTATATAATGGTGCTAAACAAGCTTAGCACCATTATTTAAGGCCCCCATCCCCTTGTGCATGATTTTAGCACGGGGATAAATATGGCGCAAGAGTCACAGAGTTGTTTACTGCATGGGAACTCCTACCTTGCATCTCATTGACGCAAGGTAGGTCTCCATGTCCAGAAAATGACGTTAACTCCATAACTTTGGCCCTATACGTGGCTAGCCCCAAAGTATAAATATGGAGTTAGGTTTGCACTGAATTAGCATTAAAAAAACGACACTAATTCGGTGCAAACAGAGGATAAATATGCCACTTAATCTATAGATTGAGCATGTGTGAAAAATAACCCATTAGGAAGACAACTGTTAAAGCAAAATTTTCTTTCCCTGAAACTACGAAATTGTCAATAAGCTCATCCAACAGTTTTAAATGGTTTTTATACTCAATTAACTGTACACTTGTTGAAGTATATGACGGTCTTTTTTTTAATAATAGAGACAGATGTGGTGGTAATTATATTAGTGTAAAATGTGATTACTGTAATGATAGTTTTGTGTATTATTTGCGCTGTTTTTAAATTTTGATTACCGATGTGGGTATAACTCTCCACTTTTTTCTATTTATCATTTCAAAGTGGAGATTTTAACCCATGGGTATACCTACATATATCATCACTCCCTCAAATGAGGCAGTGGGGGATCATTCAACAGAAATTGTGAGTGTAAAGTTACTACTAGTAACTTGACACCGTTGGATATGTGTAGGGAATGTAGGAAAAAGGTAATAAAGTCTGTCTTTTAAGGGTGTTCCTAAGGTTCTTACACCTTATACCAGGTCCAATCATCCCTTATTAGTGAATTGTAGGCAGTGTCTAGAAGACAGGTTGTCTAGAGGTAGCTGTAGGCAGAGCAGCCAAGGCTGAACTAGGAGACATGCAAAGCTCTTGCAATACCACCGTAGTCACACACTACTTACACACAAGAAAGACAATACTCAGTGTTACCAAAAATAAAGGTACTTTATTTTAGTGGCACAAGGCCAAAAATATCTTAGGGGTTATACTCCCTTAGGAGGTTAGTATTGTACATAAAATATACAGTAGTAACCGAAATCAGGTAAGTAAACCGTCATAAAATAGTGCAAAACAGCAAGAGGTTGCAATGGGCCTGGGGAACAACACAAACCTAAAGTAAGCTGTGACGAATGTCCAGAACGCAAGGTCTGTGAAAATTATGTTTATTCCTTTTCAAGATGAATATTTCTTCAAGTATATTTCTGTTGAATCACCCCAGCGCAGCGCTGATCAGGTCGTCGCTCCCCAGCTCACCAACTGCCTCTCCTCTATGTTCGGCATTCCTCGCGCACACAACGCGAAAGGAAAACCAAACATCGAAGAACAGCCTCGTGCGAGCAGCTCCGCTGCACGTGCAACCAAATAGAGAGGTTGTAATGCACGCACAGCGGAAACTGCTATTAAAAGTATTACATTTAGTTTTCCCTTTTAAAACAAAACAATAAAGATCAACCCCCTTACAAAAAACAATGAACATCACCCCTTTTACATTACCATAGAGTACTGGTAACACTGGTGAGTGAAAAAACATCAGGTAAAAATGTATATTATGTTTTACAGCTCTCGATTCATTTAAAAACTTGAGCAACACACAAAAAAAGTTCTCACTTAACTGTACCTCCGAGGTAAATTGTGCACTCTACAACTTTTTCTAACAGGCAAAAGTTCAGAGCATGGGTCCACCACTTTAGGACTCAACAGTTTAACCCCACCAGATTTTTGTACACTCAAGGATTTCTTAACTTTTGTATTCTGTCCTAGCGGGTCACTAGGTGGCAAAAAAACATCCTTTGGTAAAACCTTTACCACTTTTCCCACATTCCACCGGTTACGTCCACCAACACGAACAGCATTACCACACACTTTGTCAACCTTCAAGGGTTCGGAAAACTTTGAGTCACCTTTCTTGACAAAACTAGGCAGTTTGTCCCGCACCCAATCACCAACCGTGAATTGTAAGTCTTTCACACTTCGTTTCTTGTCATAATATGTTTTTTGTTTTTCTTGAGCTTTTCTCATACTCAAACAAACCTTGCAGTCAATGTGTTCCTTACACATAGAATGTTTGAAAAATTTGGACAACCAAGCTGGTCTAAATAGAGTGGCAGGCTTCCTCCCTCTAAGTGCCTCAAACAGAGACACCCCCGTGCTTGTTTGGGGCATTGTTCTGTAGAACCAAAGCATACTCTTTACAGCCACGTCAACCACACACCCATTAGCTAAAGCCCACTGGACACATTCACCAACCACTCTATTAAAGCGTTCAACCAAACCAGTCGTTTGCGGTTGGTACAGTGAACTCTTCAAATGTTTGATAGCACAATCATTCAGGAAATGTTCAACCTCACTTGAAACAAATTGGACCCCATAAATAGTACACCTCTCATTTTATGTTTTATAGGAATAGCATTGTCTTTGACTTTTATTTTATGTGTAAACCCTCTTATCTTACCTAGTTCACCTGAAAAAACTCTAGGAAACTCATTAAGCAAATTTTCTATGTCAGAAGAATCCCTTATAACTGTTACCTGATCACCTGTACCTGGACGCAAAACCATGCCAAACAACCCTTGATGAAACCACCCTAAATTGTTCAATCCTCTTACAGCTTCATAGACCTTCCCAAAAATCTGTTGTCCTTTAAAAACCAGCACATCTTCAAAGAAACCCACTAAATCAATCCTCCTCCCCTAGTATGAGACTGGTGACCTGTCTGGTGGGTTCAATTTTTGTATACCCTAATTTTGCTCAAATAACTCCTGAGTAATCATAGTGATCCTGGCGCCCGAATCAGCTAACAACCTTAAATGTTTGTCACCTACCTGAACTAAAATGTAAGGAGCACTGCAGTGATCAGGATTACCAGTTCTTATGTCATGGTCACCCACAGCCAGAATCATTTCTTGCATTTCACTGATCAACTCAACCATTCTGTCATCACTATCATCAACAACAGCATTAACCTTAGTGTTACCACTTTTGGTACTTTTACACACTTTTGAAAAATGGCCCGTTTTGCCACATAATCTGCATTGAACATTCTTTGCTGGACAGCTCTTCCCTCCTTTTAGATGTGATGGATAACCACACCTAAAGCATATGTTAGTTTGCTTGAAAAAACTATTGTGTTTGGCCAATTCTCCTTTGCTGTATGCAGGAATGTTCATCTTGCATCTGTCGTCAGGTCTCTGACCTACATTAACTTTTTCCACTTGTACATGTCCTAATTCTTTAGCTGATTTAATCGAATTTCAATACTTTTGGCAATTCTGATCGAATCCGATAAAGATGGATCTACCAAGGACAACAACTTTTGCTTGATAGACTTATCCGAACAGTGACATATGTATTGGTCACGTATTAACTGATCAGCAAATGTTTCAAAATGACAATCTGAAGCAAGTTTCCTCAACGCAGATATGTAAGTATTGACATCCTCTCCATCTTTCTGTTCCCTCCTAAAAAACTTATGTCTTGCTATAACCAAACTTGGTGGAGCATCAAATCTGGTAACCAGTTTCTTAAGAGCTTCTTCAAATTTGTCAAGTTCTTTGCCGTCTTCCAGCTGAATATCAGGTAAATGTTTAAACACTGATATTCCCTTGAATCCTAATGAATGCAGCAACAAAATGTTTTTTCTTTGAGGTCTGAACCTTGATGCTCCAATAGCACCCAAATACGTTTTAAAAGCATCATACCATTGCTTCCATGGTATAGCCGGCTCCCCAGGTATTTCCAAAAATGGTGGCAGAGGGTTAACAGATTGCATGACAGCCAGATGGAGTAAGAATGTCACTTAGAACAATGTAAAAACAAAAATGTCAATGTCTTTACCAACTCACCAACCTCACCATAAGTTTTAGCCTGAAAAAAGATGGCCGCCACGTGTCCTTAGGAATCAGGGCTTCCAGTAACTACAACCTTTGACTAGAGGGTCATGGGAGGAACAGCAGGCAGTTATGAGTGCGCCTCACCGTGATTAACGCTGTCCAGAAGGCCCTCAAGGATTGCAGCTGAAGAGAAGCATAAGCATGTGTGGGCCTCGTAAAGATGATGTGAAAGCCTGGGGTGATTTAGCTCCACAGCTCATCGCCACGTAAAGTAAGCTGTGAAGAATGTCCAGAATGCAAGGTCCGTGAAAATTATGTTTATACCTTTTCAAGATGAATATTTCTTCAAATATATTTCTGGTGAATCACCCCAGCGCAGCGCTGATGAGGCCGTCGCTCCCCAGCTCACCAACTGCCTCTCCTCGATATTCGGCATTCCTCGCGCACACAACGCGAAAGGAAAACCGAACACCGAAGAACAGCCTCGTGCGAGCGGCTCCGCTGCACGTGCAACCAAATAGAGAGGTTGTAATGCACGCACAGTGGAAACCGCTATTAAAAGTACTACAAAACCATATACTAAAATAGTGGAATGTGAAAGTCAGTTTCCCACCTAGACAAGTGTAGTGTGTAGAGGGGTGCTGGGAGTGTAAGAAAACACCAAAGGTAAATAAAATGCCCCACCCCAGAGTCCAGGAGAGCAGGAACAAAACACACGTTTTGTAAAATGTACCAGAAGTCACAGTAGAAGACAGTGCAAGAACCAGAAGAGAATGCATGACACCAATGATGGATTTCTGGACCTGAAGATCTGTGGAAGAAGGGAACCAAGTCCAAAAAGCATTGAAGAGTCCAGGGAAAACGGGAGCCCCGGCTAACCCTGATGAAGTTGAAAAGGAGAACCACCAGTGAGAAGACACAGTCAGTATTGCAAGAAGATAGATGCATGTTCCTGGTTGGTGCAGAGGATGTCACACGCCAATGGATGAATGCAGTCGGGTTGGTGTCACTGTATTCCACCAACAAGCCTTGGTAAACGCAAAACTTGTATTTTGCAAAAAATTGCATTGCCCGGTCCCAGGAAGGACCAGATCAACTCTACTCAGGAGGAGGAGACAGAAGGGGCTGTTAGCAAATCAGAGAGACCAAAGAAGACCAGGCATCATGCACAGGAGTCCCACAGCTTGGGGATAAAGGAGCTGCAAATGGCAGTCATTGTAGCACTACACAAAGGAATCCCACACTGCAGGAGAACAACTCAGGGAGATCAGCTTCACAGGATAGAGTGCTGGGGACCTGGAATAGGCTGTGCACAAAGGAATTCTTGAAAAAGCTCACAGAAGCCCTAGGAGCTGCAAAAGACGTTCTGCACAGGTTTACTGTCTGGAACAGGGAGGCAAGCTCTTACCTCCACCAAATGTGGGTAGCTGGATCTTTGGACAGTCAGGTTCACTTTAGACCACCACCACCACGATCGTCATCGGGAGAGGGGACCCAGACTACCAGTTGCTGTTTCAGAGAGGTGCCTGCTGAAGCATGGAAGTGAGTCCGTCACTCCACAGGAGAGTACTTCGATTCTTCTGGTGCAGGTTGAAGATAGGCAGTCCTTGGGAAGTGCACAATCTGGAAACTGTTGCAGTTGCTGGTAGGAGCTGAAGTTACAGAGTTGCAGTAGCCTTCTTGGATACTTTGTTGCAGTTGTAGAGTACCTGGAGCAGTTCTGCTGTTGATCCGAAAGGAGAAGATGAAGTAAGGGTTGCAGTGGATTCCTGCTGGAGTCTTGCATTCTGAATCTGAGGAAACACCCACTGGAAATGGTCTCTTACCCAGGTATGGACCTATCAAGAGGGGTCTCTGACATCACCTGCTGGCACTGGCCACTCAGATGCTCCAGAGTTTCCTGATCATCCTGAAAACAAGATGGAAGAACCCAGGGACACTGGAGAAGCTCTGGGCACCACCCCTGGGGCGTTGATGGACATGGGAGTGGCCACTCTGCTTTCCTTTGTCCAGTTTTGTGCCAGAGCAGGGACTGGGATCCCTGAACCGGTGTAGACTGGATTATGCAAGGAAGGCACCATATGTGCCCTTCAAAGCACTTCAAGAGGTTATGGGAGGAAAAGCCTCCCATGCTTGTAACACCTATTTTCCAAGGGAGAGGGTGTAACACTCCTCTCCCAAAGGAAATGCATTGTTCTGCCTTCCTGGGATTGAGTTGCTCAAGCCTCAGGAGGGCAGAAGCCTGTCTGTGAGGTGGCAGCAGCTGTGGTTACAGTGAAAACCTCAGAAAACTGGTATGGCAGTACTGTAGGTCCATGGTGGAGCCCCCAAGTTGCATGGAATTGCCCCCCCCCAATACCAGAATCAGATTGGGGGTGCAATTTACCAATCCTAGACACCTCACATGGCCATATTCGGAGTCACCATTGTCAAGCTATATATATGTGTTGATCTATATGTAGTGCACACTTATAATGGTGTCCCCGCACTCACGAAGTCCGGGAAAATGGGCTAGTGCAGGGGTGCCCTCACACACTGGTACTACGCACCTAGCCTTCAGGGTCTGAAGGTTAGATATGTAGGTGACTTATAAGTGACCTGGTGCAGTAAAATGGCTGTGAAATAGTGCTTTCACTATTTCACTCAGACTACAATGGGTGACAAAAGACTTATAAGGGGGGTCCAGTTTGCCAGTTTGGAGTGGAAAACTGGGTTACCAGTATGTAAGTGCAAATTTGGAATCAGAGAGAGCATAAGCATTGGGGTTCTGGTTAGCAGGATTTCAGAGACACATTCAAGCATACTGACAAAACAGTAAAACATAGTGACATGTAGGCCACAAACTATGACCGCTGGGGTCCTGACTAGCAGCATCCCAGTGAGACAGTAAAAACACACTGACAAACAGGCCAACAATGGGGGTAACCTTTGTAGAAAGAGGCTACTTTCTGACAGTCAACATCACAAATGCACCATTTAGCAATGAACAAAAAATGTGCACAGTTCACTTCAATTTATATTACCTAGAATCAAGTGCTTGTATGCTCCTGATAATCAGAAAACTAACCACTTTCTAAGAGATAACTTTAACTGTCGGACTCATCGTTCTACCCACTCCAGTCATTACTTACTTTCTTGCACATTTTGCAAGAGCCCACAGTGCAGCCATTCCATGTTGCTAGTGGCCCTCAATGACAATTGACACTTTGCATCATTAGTTTGAAATTTACAAAGAAAATGAGCCTGTCACTAGCTCAGCATAAGCTTTGTGGATGGCACAGTATCAGAAACCTAGTAGAAACCCTTAAAAAACAACCTGAGAGTTCCATGACACCACAAATGCAGAGATTACAGCATCATAGTATCTTTCAAATTTAAGTGCAGCAACTGATCATGAATGCGACATCCATCTTGGGTCGCAATGAGATCACATGCTATATTCTCATTCCAAATTGGGCCATAACCTTCAGGACCAGTCATCACATTTGGCACTGGCAGATCATATGACCGGCGGTCAAGTCTGAGCAAGCATGGTTAAGAGGTGTTCTGTACAGTGCCAGACTGGATAACTATTTCACTCACAGCCTCAAGCCAGAGAATTAAAGTAGGCCTATGGAGCCTAGGAAATCTTTAAATTTTAACCTCTGTATTTCCATAGGCTAACCAACATGTTAACCTGCATACATTTTTAAAACTCTGATTCTGCAGGATGTAGTAAAAAAAAAAATATGCTGCTGACTTGTCTACACTCCTGAGCCGTCTGCTGCACATGTCCAACTGAAGGCTGGGCTATGCAGTTCCTCTCTTCCACCAGTGCTCCTGCACCTTCCAGAATAGTGCAAGGTGCACAGAAGAGGCAGATGAGACAAAGCATCATGACCTTCTTTACCCACCTCTTCAGTCAATTGCAGCTGAGCAGTAGCCAGGAGGTTCATTTCAAGTGACAGCCGATTGGCTATATTGAAATGGTTCACCACTCATCACTGCATGTTTGAATACAAACTGTGCAATGCCTACTTTGTGAACAGAGCCTGGAATTGCTTAGTCTGTGGTCCCGGAATCAAAAAACAGTGCAGATCCTGGTTAAACACCAAAAAGTGACCCTGTGTAGCTGTTGCTGTATACTTAACTGGAGTTTCTGGCCCTCATTATGAGTTTGGCTGTTAGATGAGCCGATCGACAAACTCAATGGAATAAGACTTTGTCAACCCAGCGGCCTCATCCCATGTCGTATTATAATGTTCCTCCTGGCTGACCTGTGGGAACGTTGCTTTATAAAGTTCCTGCCAGTCATCCTGGCGAGAACAGTGCTATGATATTTGTCTTTGCTCCCTTAAGGGAGCCAAGACCAATACAGTAGCACAACAGCACTGTCGGAATGCACACTGTCTGAAAACCAGACAGTGTGCATTCCAAGGGTGTTGGGCAGGGGTACATGGTCATGGCAGTGCAGGGGCCCCGTGGTTCCCAGCACTTCTTTTCTGCCAGCATTTTCATGGCAGTTAAACCACCATGAAAAGGCTGGCGGAAAGGGGATGGTGGTGCTGAAATGAGCACCGCTATGGCTGACCACGTGTCTGACCGCTATCAGCCCATCAGGACCCATGTTCATGGTGGAGACGGCAGTCCCATGACAACCCAACCCCCTGGGTCGTAATGTAGCAGTCGGACCGCCTGGAGTGCGGTGGTCTAACCACCACAGTGAGACTAGTGGTCTCAAGACTGCCGGCCTCGTAATGAGGCCCTCTGTTTCTTGGTCTCACTTTTGTGTATTATGATTCATGTGTACTTTTTTATCAAGAAAGTTATGATTGCATATCCGGGTATACAATCAAGACTTCTGAATGTTGGTAGAAAGGTTGAAGTACTGGGTTTTTCAGAACCCAGTGGTGCCAGGGAACACACCCTAAGACTTCGAGTCCTTCCTGTTTCAGACTACAGAAACACAGAGTCTTCTTGGTGAAGTCAAAGATCTTGTTTATTGGCTGCAGCCAGTAACAGGTATCCTAGAAGTACAACACGGTGTATATTCTCAGGAGACTGCCCCTCTTGCAAAGCTAACCTTTTCTTTTATACAAAATATTATGCTTTAGGCAAACATTCCTTATTTTACAGTTGACCATTCACATATTTTCACTACAAAGAAATAGCAGAGTTATGATGACAAGCCCATATTTCAGTTTGTCCAGCCCTCAATCAATTACCCGGCAAGGCTCAGTACTTTCATCAGATATCAACGGACCCCCAATATAAACAGGCACCTCCTCCTTGTAAAGCAAGTCATAAAGAAAGAAACAGGGACAGGTGCGTGTAAGATTAGGCATGGTGTGTGTGTGATGAAAGGTTTTATGATGTGTTGTGCCTTGATACTAATCTCATTCGGCCACTGGGAAAGAAACTGGCCGAACAGGTTTGGCTTCAGGCAGTGGAGTCAGCTTGCCCAGGTCACAGAGGAGTCAGCAAAGATGTACGTGTCCTTCAGACTCGTTTTCGGCATTAGTCATTGGACTATGTGAGGGCAATCACAACATGGCTGTCGTTTAAATGGAACCCGAGGGTTCAGGACGGAAACTCTGATATTCGGGTGATTTCGTTACCCGAATATGAATACAATGCTTGTGCATACTATTCTAATCATTCTCGGTCTGCTGATACCAAAATCGTTGTGATACGACGATGTTTATAACACGGGTCCAGAATTTTCAGTACCACAGACCCTCCTTTTGCCCTTACATAGGCAATAACCTATACTCACGCTAATCTGAGTCCAGGTCTATATTCATAAAGTCGTTGAGATGTTGCTGTAGCATCATCCTATTACCTAGCTCGTCCCTTGATACAGGTTTCCTTACACACGATGTAGCACAGAGGCCACATATTGCAGGAGCACACTGTACACACAGACAGGACAGGAAAAGAATGGCTAAGATCATCCCAATGACTACCAGAGTCTTCCATCCCCAGGTGGATATCAGCTCCCAGAACCACCCCATCAATGACCAATCTCCTTTATCCACGTGAATAGACTCGGAGATCTTATGCAGTTTGGAAATGGCCTGGTAGACTGTCGGAGCGTTATCTGGGATGAAAACACAGCAACTTGATTGGATCACTTTACATACCCCACCTCGGTCTGCAAGTATGACGTCTAATGCGACCCTGTTCTGAAGAGTCATAAGGCGATCCGACTGGAGCTCAGCAGTCAAATTACCAAGGGCACCGGCGGTTTCAACTACCGTGGATTCAACCACCTTTGTCAATTGCCTTATGTTCCTGCTGTTAACCATAGGACCCCAAAACGGCAGAATACCTTTTACTAAATCTCCAAATTCTTGTCCTGTAGTGTCTTCTTTACTTATGGCACCTCTAACTATCCTTGTCTTATGGTAATCTGCCGCGGCCGTGTAGGTGGGAGGTAACAGGAACGAAACAAAACATGTGCCTGAGAAGTCAGGGGGCAACCATGTATAGGCTCTATTATGGCAGATGAAATAGGTACCCTTAGCTGCTAAGAACGAAGGAGAAGTCTGAGACGCAAAAACATATGTTTCAGTGCAGATACTTTTCCCTAACTGAGCTCTGGGATTCTTGCCATTACCTTGCAGACATAGGTGACCCTGATAGGGTACAATCCAAATTGGGGAGGATCTCTTTGCTCGCTGGTTCCCAATCAGAGTAACTCCATATTCTGTTATGTTCCATCCAATATATGCTAGTGTCTCATCTCTTGGGATAGTCTCATAGGAAATATCTTCCCTAATCATATCTACTATACCCTTAGCTAGAGCACTATTCTTAGGATTATATTTCACAGAACGTAGGGGGTTGGCTTCATACGCGTATATGAGCACCGTTCTATATGCCCATACAGAACCATTATGGCTGAAAGGCAGGACCAGATAAGGAATACCTTTATCAGTAGTATGAGGCATAAGACCACACACCCAACAGTTAGTTGTGTTCACTACTAATTGGTGTTGGTGTAGAAGGTGAATGAATGAATTGTTGACAAATTCTAATCTTCTGGCAGACTCGTGTTCAGGCAGGGGGTGAAAAGAATGCGAGGAAACAGTAGAAGGAGGTATGGGCTGTGTAATGGGTGCAAATGTCACTTGAAAAGAGAATAAAACATATCCTATTAAAAACGTCATTACACTAAGCAACATGAAAATACATAATATCAAAAATCGTTTCTTTGTCATTATTATACACATTCTGGCTTTAAAGTCCATCTGTCTGGCAGGTCTCTCATTCTTGAAAAACTCCATCCTCTCTAATTGCTGCTCGTGGTGGTAGGGTGTTCTATGCTAGGGAATGCTTCTGTCAGTCCAGGGCAACTCCCTTAGACCGACCAGAACTGTCGACCTAACGTCTTCAGCTGCACTCCAAAGACTTGGGCAACCACGACCCTACAGCTGAACCCGGATGGCGGTTCGAAAAGAAAAAAACAAAAATAAGAAAGTTTCTCAGATGAGAGAGCCGCACCTTTCAAAATAAATAGCAAAGGAACGGGAAAAAATTATTTGTCCTTAGTTCTTGGTCTCAAATTATAACGGCTTTTTCCAGGTACTGTCTGGTTCTGGAACAAGAGTTCAGGCTCTGTAGTGTTCAATCGAATTGACGGTGGCACAGCTTCTTGCAAATTATTGTCACTTTCTCGTTCAGAAATTGTTCCTTTTACACGTGCATCGCTAAATGGCAAAAAACGAGGCACAGTCTCAGTCTCAGAGTCAGCGATCCCCTCCTGGACCCATCGGTCGTACGGTAGAGGAAAAGGGACCCTCTTGCAGTGTACGCCGTGGATCCAGTTCTTTTTCCCTTCCACTCGAACAGCTGATCTTGTTGAGAGAAGGACGAGGTGGGGGCCGGTCCAACGGGGCTGGTCATTCTTTGTCTGCTGGAAGTTCTTGACCAGCACCCATGATCCAGGATCGATAAGATGTCCTGGAGCTTCAGAGACCTGAGGCAGAGTATCGTGAACCTGTTGGTGTAGAACATGCAATTTAGCCGTCAATTCATACAAATAATCAAGCAGTACAGGGTGTTCGATCTCACTGAATTTTGTTGGTCTTGGCACTTCCCATATGTTGGCCGGGCGGCCGAACACAATTTCATAGGGACTAAGTCCCACTCGCGAATGCACAGTCATTCTTGTTGATAGGAGTGCTAGAGGCAGAGCGTCAGGCCATTTAAGACCAGAGCTCGCTTGTATCTTTGAAAACTTCAGTTTTAGCGTGCCATTATAGCACTCTACTAGTCCAGCTGATTGGGATGATTTGCAGCGTGGAATTTTTGCTGGATACCTAGCCCCTCACATACTTTTTTCATCACTCGACCCACAAATTCACTCCCATTATCACTCCAGACCATTCTCAGCATTCCAAACCTAGGGAAGAATTCTTTGGCAAGGGCTTTAGCTGTGGATAAGGCAGTGTTGTCTTTTAAGGGATATGCTTCTACCCATCTTGAAAAAGCACAAACAACAACGAGTACGTATTTCAGATTGTTGCACCTTTCCATGTGGATGAAATCTAGCTGCAAAACCTCGAACGGATACGTTGGAGGTGCAAAATGACCAGCTGGAGTTGGGGTTCCCCTACCAGGATTGTATTTCAGACACACCATGCAATTCTTCACCACATTCTCTGCACATTTAGGAATTCCAGCATTTTGCCATACTGGAGCCAACAACTTACAAATCCCTTTCACACTGATATGGGCCATTCCATGAGCCATTGTCACCACTGCAAGCACATACGCATCGGGTAACAACCATCGTTGATGTTCTGACAAGTCAACCCAACAACCATTTTCATCCAATTTACCCGTACTTTCTTTCCACACACTCAACTCTTTCTCTGAAGCTTCAGCTTGAAGAGACTTCACACCCTCTATCGTATCTTCACATATTCCAACGTCACCAACCCATCTTGCGGGGCCTGCAACATACATTCGATTCATCACATCTTTTGCTGTTTCTTTTGCGATTTCGTCAGCAAATGCATTGCCACGACCGACATCATCAGTAACCTTCTTGTGTGCACTGCATTTCACAATCGCAACTTGTAATGGCAAGGTCAGTGACTCAAGAAGCTCATTCACCAACTGACCATGCTGAATTTTAGCTCCATGCGAAGTCAGGAACCCACGTTCTTTCCACAATCGTCCAAAACTATGGGCCACACCAAACGCATACTGGCTGTCGGTATATATGGTCACTTTCATTCCTTTCGATAACACACACGCTCTCGTAAGTGCAATCAGTTCTGCTGCTTGAGCTGAATTATGTGGTATACGTGCAGCTTCAACAATCGTATGCAAAGTTGTGACAGCATATGCTGCAGTCGTATCACCATTCGGAAGCTAGAAGCATGAAACATCCACCCATAAGGTACCATCACACTTTACAAGAGGAGTATCTTTAAGATCTACTCTCCGTTCATTCCTTCTTCTGTCCTAAGAAAACAATCATGTTGTTCAACATCATCTGTCTCTACTGAAATCGGCAATAACGTAGCTGGATTCAACGTATTGCACCTCTTTATGTGCACATGACTCGCTAACAGTGTCAACTCGTAACCTGACAATCGAGCACTAGTTAAATGCTGTGTCTTGGTCCTGTTTAAGAACGTGTCCAATGCATGTGGAACCATCACAATCAACATATTATTCATCACTAACCCAGCAGACTGTCGAATAGAAACAACTGCTGACGCTGTGGCTCTCAAGCGACTCGGCAATGCTTTAGCTACCGGATCCAAAGTTGATGAAAAATATGCGCATGGGCGCTGCTTGTCTCCAAAAGACTGTGTCAGCACTGACAATGCACAACCCTCTTTCTCAAGGACATACAGTGTAAAGGGTTTACTGTAGTCGGGGATACCCAACACAGGAGCCGAACACAATGCATTACGCAATTCGGAAAAACTTTTCTGACAATCTTCAGACCACGGAACGGGGTTCGGTGTATCTTTATAAGTCAATGCTACCAAAGGTTTGGCCAGCAAAGAAAAATTCGGTATCCATTGTCTGCAGTATGATGTAATGCCCAAGAAAGCATTTACTTCACTCTGTGTCCTTGGCACACTCAATTTTGCAATTGCCTGAATTCTTTCTGAGGTCAGTTTCCTTCCCTCCTTCGATAAGAGATGACCTAAGTAGGTCACTTCTTGTCGACAATATTGCAGTTTTGAAAGGGACACTTTGTGATGTAAATCAGATAAATGACGCAACAACAACAAGGTGGCTTCTTTACAAATCTCTTTAGTATCTGAAGCGACTAGCAAACCATCGACGTACTGAATAAGGGTAGCGCCGTCAGGTAAAACAATTGCATCAAGCTGTGTTTTTAAAGCCTGACTATATATTGATGGACTTTCACAGTAGCCTTGTGGAGCGCGTTTGAAGCGGAAACTTCGGCCTCCTAAACTGAAGCCAAAAATATCCCTGCTCTCCTTTGCAATCGGGATGCTGAAGAAAGCATTCTTTAAGTCAATCACCGAAAACCAGGTGGCGGAAGCTGGAATCATAGTCAATAGGGCAGTGATATTAGGAACAACTGGAAACTGTGGCACAACTATTTTATTTACCTCTCTAAGATCAATCACGAGCCTGTAACAGGTGGCTTAGAGGGGTCAGTACGTTTCAAAACAGGCAGAACAGGACTATTACAAACATTGCCTCTTGTCTCTTCAATTACATCTTTTTCAATTAAATCATAAATGATCGCTAGCAACGCCTTTTCACCTTCACTAGAGATCTTGTATTGTTGAATGCGTGGTAATTTAACATTGGCTTTCAATGTCACAGCATAAGGCGGTATTTCCAACAGACCCACGTCATTAGGACCATTAGCCCAAATGGTATCAGGAAGAAACGACAATTCGGTCGGAAGTTTATCCTTCGACAAATACATTGGAGAGACCATTTTCCTACCCAGTGTAAGTTGTACTCCCGAAGGAGAACAATATAATGTTGCATTCAATCTTTTCAACAAATCCAATCCTAACAAGTTTTCACCACAACCTGTCGTCAGAATAAGGGGTGCTTCCAATTCACAAGGTCCAACAGAAAGGGACATAGGACTAGAAATCGGGTTCCTAACCAGGGCGCCAGAAAAACCTACTGAAACATTCATCTCGCCAGACAAAGGTGCGCCAGGGAGTTTTGAGTGCATAATTGAACTCTTTGTAGCACCAGTATCCAACAGAAAAGGCTCCGACACACCTGAGGTAATCACCTTAACATAAGGTCCATTCTGATCTACTGGAACTAAAAAAACTCCCTCTCTTCGTCTATGGCTGTCCTAGCAATTATTACCTTCCAAGTTCTCATCTTCTGCATAGTAGTCGTCAGCATAGTACTGAGCCGTCCTACCAGACACGTTATGTTGCTGGTCAAAACTATTCATTGAGTTTTGAGACGGAAAGGAACGAGTGTTCTGGGGGAAACTTCCACGTCCTCTACCTCTAGGAGCTTGTTGAACACCTCGACCTCTTGCGCCAGAAGCACCATTCGTACGCTGTAACAAAATAGGACAACTATTCTTGAAATGACCCTCTTCTTTACAATATGAACACTGATTGGGACCTACAGGAACACGTGGTTGAGAAAACTCGAACCTTTGCAAGTTTCTCTGGAACTGTTGAGGTTGCTGATAGTTACTCTGACCACCACGTGGCGGATACGCCTGTTGTAAAAGAACCTTTGTCTTTAATTCTTTAGTTTTCTTGTCTGCTCTATCCTTCTCATCTTTATCCCTATTTTCGTAGTACTGTGCAGTAGCCAATATTTGTGCTGAAGAGGAAGCGGCCCAAGAACTCTCTGAATCCTTCAATTTCTTACACAGCTCGGCAAGCAAATTGTGCACAAACTTGTCGACGAACAACCGTTGACCACCTTCTGTACTCATATCTTGACCACTGTGGTCGATAAACGTTTCCTCAAACCTGGTGAAGAAATCAGACACTGTTTCATCTTTCTTCTGCTTACACGCAGACAATTTATCCCAATTCACACGCATCGCAGGCATTAAAGTCTTCATGTAATTAATGATCCTAGCAGGCAGTGCTGCTACCAAAGGCTCAGGCTTGGCACCACCAACTTGTCTATCATTTGCAGAACTAATATTAGCCCATGAGTCACCTAACTCTTGTGTATGATCTGTATGGCGAATCAATCCCCACAAAGGCTGTGGAACAACATTCCCAAATAACATGTCTATGTCTGCTAGATTCATAATGCATGAGTCTGCAGTCTGTGATAATTCCTTATAATACCCTGCAGGGTTTTTACGGGGATCAGGCAAAGTCTGCTTAAGGGCTAAAACTTCAGCTCGCTTCCACGGAACATGTACCCAAACACGCTGAAAATGAGCTGGGACAGCATCAATTTGATTAGCAACATCAGCCGCAACGGCGTCCTTCCATACCGGAGGGACTTCTCTCATTGGGTACTGTCGCACCTTTTTTTTACTCGAGGAGTCATGTTGGAACAATGACTGAGAAGGATCCTTATTCCTAAAGGACAACAACGTCGCAACTGCTTTCTCAACATCGGGACCCACAATCGTGCCTTTTTCAAACTCAAACCGTACACGGCACAAATCAGGCGGATTTGTTTCCAAATCATTATCCTCCAATTCCTCACAAAGGAAAGCACACATTTTCTCAAAAACGTATCTTTGTTTCGGTGCTCCCCATTGATGGAAGACATCCATAACAGACTCTACATCGTATCTTAAAGGGTAAACAACCCATTTACGCGCCATACGGTCAAACATTTCTCTCTCTTGAGAATTAGGCAGTTGACTACGCGACTGTTTACGCTCCGGATCTGGGGTCACACCAGACAACCAAAAGAGAGGAAATATAAGGCTGGCAACAGTATCTGTCATTCTCTGTCGGACAGAAGGAGAAGTTGATGAAAGAACAGGAGGAAAAACAGAGGGAGGCAAGGCAGACGCAGAAGCAGACGCAGAGGCAGTATCAGGAAGAACACCAGAAGAGGCAGTCGATGAAGTACATAAAGTCGTAGGAGGTACAGATGGAGCAGGTAGCGAAGTCAGCGGCTCTTGAAGGGGCTGCGCCATAGTAGTAGGAGCCAACTGAAGAGGAGCTGGCGGCTGTGGAAGAACCTGAGGCACAATAACCGGAGGTTGCACAGCTAAAGGTTGCAGAGGTGCTGTAGCATTCTGCGCATAAAGGGGGTGGCGAACTCAACAAGTGTGACATTAAAGGATCTTTCTCATGTTCTTTTGCTGCATCTTGCTGAAGAAGCGGAAAAACTGGATAACATTTATCGGTCACCAATTTACGTTGCCTGTGCAACTGCTCATTCATCTGTTCTTCTTCATCATCTTTAAACTGCATGGCAGCTTGCATTATCGAGATACCCTCTTCCCTCTTATTTCTCTTTGCTAATTTAATTTCCTTCTGTTTGGCTTCCTTACGCCATAGGCGGAAAGAGTCAAACATCGCCGGCCGGGCTTTCTTCTTAAAAAGTTTAACCTCCAGATTATCCAGAATCTCTGTGTCAAAACTACCATATTGGGGCCATTTTAAAACACCATCTTTCCTGGTGTATCGGATCCATACTTCATTATATGTGAGGGGGCCTATGCCATGTTTCACATATAGTTCATAGGTTGGAGTTCCAATCGGAGGTACCGGACACGAGTCCTCCAATCGGGAATCCCTATTATAACCAAGACAAAACAAATTTCCATGTCTGCTAAGACCAGGCATCTTCGCTCTCCAGTCTAGCTTCAAACTTCAAAGGATTATCGAATACGATAGCTTTGTGAATACACGAATCCCTCGGCTTTGGTACTTGCAAGTTCCAAATCAAAGATCCCAAGGGGATACCAAACTAAGAACCAAACTAAGGACTGGGAGACGCTCCACTTATACTTAACTGAGGTATCGATGACGTCACCAGAAGACTCGTTTATCGTTTCGCTCTACCAAATCATCAAGGGTCCAAAACAGGGTGATAGTCAGGGCAGCAGTCCTTCGTAGCTGTCGGGAAGTGGGGAACCTCGCAGCAAAGACTTTCGGACCACGTCGACATACAGGGGTCGATGAAGTGGCGGCCTCCCTCCAGAATTTTCACACGAAGCTCCTCACGAACCTCTGGCTTGGACTGGTACCGCTGAAATCACCCCACGTTGGGTGCCAACTGAAGTACTGGGTTTTTCAGAACCCAGTGGTACCAGGAAACACACCCTAAGACTTCGAGTCCTTCCTGTTTCAGACTACAGAAACACAGAGTCTTCTTGGTGAAGTCAAAGATCTTGTTTATTGGCTGCAGCCAGTAACTGGTATCCTAGAAGTACAACACAGTGTATATTCTCAGGAGACTGCCCCTCTTGCAAAGCTAACCTTCTCTTTTATACAAAATATTATGCTTTAGGCAAACATTCCTTATTTTACAGTTAACCATTCACATATTTTCACTACAGAGAAATAGCACGGTTATGATGACAAGCCCATATTTCAGTTTGTCCAGCCCTCAATCAATTACCCGGCAAGGCTCAGTACTTTCATCAGATATCAACGGACCCCCAATTTAAACAGGCACCTCCTCCTTGTAAAGGAAGTCATGAAGAAAGAAACAGGGACAGGTGCGTGTAAGATTAGGCATGGTTTGTGTGTGATGAAAGGTTTTATGATGTGTTGTGCCTTGATACTAAACTCATTCGGCCACTGGGACAGAAACTGGCCGAACAGGTTTGGCTTCAGGCAGTGGAGTCAGCTTGCCCAGGTCACAGAGGAGTCAGCAAAGTTGTACGTGTCCTTCAGACTCGTTTTCGGCATTAGTCATTGGCCTATGTGAGGGCAATCACAAAATGGCTGTCGTTTAAATGGAACCCGAGGGTTCAGGACGGAAACTCGGATATTCGGGTGATTTCGTTACCCGAATATAAATACAATGCTTGTGCATACTATTCTAATCATTCTCGGTCTGCTCATACCAAAATCGTTGTGATACGACGATGTTTATAACACGGGTCCAGAATTTTCAGTACCACAAGGTGCTTAAGATTTCTGAGTGATGGTGTAAATATCAACTTACTATGTTTATGTGAAAATCAGGATATACTCTGGGGTTTAGGGAATGATGGTGCAAATCTGAAAATGCATTAATGGTTACTACGCTATGGTGTGTGCAAACCTGAACATGTATTTAGGATTGAGTGATTGTGCAAATTTGAGCAAGCATTACTGAGTAGTAGAAATCTGAACAGAAACAAATGGTTATTGGACAATGAGATAATTAGTAAAATGCAACTAGAATTACTCAGAGGTGTGGAAAATATGAATACGCACTAAGACTTGATCATCTTATTCAGTAAAGATTTCTCAGTGCCGGTTGCAATTTGTCCATGACTTCAATATTTCCAATCAATCAGTCAATCAATTAGCTATTCATAGAGCACACTACTCACCAGCAAGGGTCTCAAAGTACTGTGGGGGTCACTCCTCTGTGCTTCAGTCGAAGAGCCATGTCTTAAGGTCCTTCCTGAATTGAGGTAACAATGGTGACTGCCTGAGGTGGAGGGGCAAAGTGTTCCAGCTTTTTGCCGCGAGGTAGACAAAGGATCTTCCTCCAGCCGAGGTCTTCCGAATGTGGGGTACAGTAGTTAGTGCCTGTTGAGTGGAGCGGAGAGGTCTGGTGGGGGAGTAGAAAGTGATGCCGTGGTTGAGGTAGGTGGGTTCCAGGTCGTGAAGAGCCTCCTATGTGTGGACGAGGAGTTTGAAGTTGATCCTTTTTTTGATGGGGAGCGAGTGGAGATCTCTCAGGTGTCTGGTGATGTGTTTGTGGCAGGGGATGCCCAGGATGAGTCTGGCAAAGGTGCTCTGGAAGTGCTGTAGTTTCTTCAAATTCTTCTGGGTGGTACTGGCATAGATGGCATTGCCATAGTCAAATCTGCTGGTGGCCAGGGTGTGCTTTATGGTCTTGAGGTAGTCATTTGCAATCCATTTGAAGATTTTCTGGAGAAGTCGGAGTGTGTGCAAACGGCAGGGTGTCAAGTTGACTTGACGGATCGTGATGAGAGATGAATTCAGGATGAAGCCAAGGTTGTGTGCATGGTTTGTTGGGGTGGGGGGCCTTCTAAGTGTCACCGGGAGTCATCCCAGGCTGATGTGGAGGGCACCAGGATGAGTTGAGCTTGAGGCAGCACTCTTTCATCCAGTCAGTGATGGCTTCCATCCTATTGGTCAAGTTCTTATTGGCAATTGACAAGTTTTTGGTCAGTGTGATGGTCAGCTGGGTGTCGTTGGCATAGGAGACGATGTTCAGTCCGTGGCTTCTGACGATGGAAGTGAGAGGGGCCATGTAGATGTTTAAGGGTGTGAGGCTCAGGGAGGAGCCCTGGGGTACTCTGCAGCTGATCTCCATAGATTGGTTAGAGTCTGACTTTCTGTTTTCTGCTGGTCAGGAAAAAGTGCATTCACTGTAGGGCCTTGCTGCGGATGCTGGCTGCGTGGAGTCTGGAGTAGAGGGTGTGATAGGAGACAGTCTCGAAGTTGGCTGATAGGTTGAGTAAGATAAGGTCTGCTGTTTGGCACTGGTTGAGAAGCAAGCAAATGTTATCTGTGGCAGTGAGGAGGGTGGTCTCTGTGCTGTGGATACTCCTGAAAACCTGATTGGGAGATGTCCAGGATGTTGTTGTCCTTGATGTGTTTGCCGAGCTGTGCGTTGATGGCCTTTTTGGTGACCTTGGTTGGGAAAGGCAGCAGTGAGATGGGGCTGTAGTTCCGAGATCCAGGGGGTCGGCCGTGGGTTTCTTCAGGAGTGGGCAGATCTCTGCATGCTTGCAGGCCTGGGGGAAGGCCTCGGGGAAGGTAGCCATTTCCATGGAGCAGTTGAGAATGTTACGAAGCTTGGGTGCGATGGAGGTGTGTGCTTTGTTGAAAATGTGGTGGGGACAGGGATCGGTACGGGCTTCAGAGTGGATGCTGCTCATAATGGAGCGGGTCTCGACTGTGGTGAGGAGGGTCCATCAATGCAGGATCTGTGAAGATTTGGAGGATCCGAGCTGAAGTGTTGTTAGTGGGTTTGCAGGATCCTGGGATCTGAAGCTATCATAGAGGTCCTTGATTTTTCGATGTAAGAAGGTGGCTAGTCTGTTGCAGAGGTCCTGAGATGGAGGGATATTCACAGCTTCTGATAGTGGTTTGGCAAACTTTTTAACCACAGCAAAGAGCTCTTTGTTATTGTGTGCGGTGGCACTGATACAGTCCTGCAGGGCGGCATTCCTAGTGGATCTGATGAGGTGGTGGTGGTATTTGATGGCAGATTTGAAGACTGTGAGGTCCTCCGGGGACTTGCTGTTACTTCATATTTTTTCTAGCCATCTGCAGGCGTACCTGGAGTCTTGGAGTGCGGGGAAGAAGCAGCTGACCTCCTTGATATTGTGTTTATTAGGTAAGGACTACAGCACTCAAACACCCTAGTGCAACTACTAAAAACACAATATCAAATATATAAACATAGATAATGTTGGACTTTTTGCCTTACTCAGGGTCATCCCCAGTCTTTTTGCCTCCTTCCTCCTGGTTTTTCTGACCTCTCGCTGTTGGCTCTAGGACTCTGAGCACGTTGGGCCTGATTACAACTTTGGAGGAGGTGTTAATCCGTCCCAAAAGTGACTGTAAAGTGATGGATATACCACCAGCCGTATTACGAGTCCATTATATCCTATGGAACTCGTAATACGGCTGGTGGTATATCCGTCACTTTACCATCACTTTTGGGACGGATTAACACCTCCTCCAAAGTTGTAATAACCCCCTTTATCACTGCTGACCTGTGCTAAAGTGCAGGTGCTCTCCCATCTTAAGTTGGTATGATTGGCTTATACCTAATTGGCACCTATAAGTCCCTTGTACAGTGGTATCTCTATACCCAGGGCCTGTAAATTAAATACTACTAGTGGGCCTGCAGCGCTACTTGCGCCACCCACTGAAGTAGACTTTCAAACCTGTCTCAGGCCTGCTAGCGCAGGGCCTGTGTGCACAGTTTTCTGCCACAGGGACCTGGCACCTAAATTTACTTGCCAGGCCCAGAACTCCCCTTTTAATACATGTAAGTCACCCCTAAGGTACACCGTAGCTAGACCTATGGGCAGGGTGCCATGTATGTAGAAAGGCAGGACATGTGCCATATTGCATGGCCTGTCCTAGTAGTGACAAACAGCCTAACTAGGTGTCTCACTGCTGTGAGTGCTGCCTTCTCATAGGATTGCATTAGAAATGCCCTGCCTTATGTGTAAGGGGTATTGTCTGATTTATGAGGGGTAGCGTAGGCGTGTTTGGTATGTTTGTGATGGTGATAATAAATGCTGCTTACTGGTGTGAGTGTATTGTTTATTACTATCACAGAAATGCCACTTCTAGAAAGTGCGCATTTATCTGTGCTTATGACTGGTGTTTTGCAGCTTGACTCCAATCCACGTCTGGGCAGAGTGACAGATGGGACTTTGTGCATACTTTTTAGACAGCCTGTACACAGGGAGGGTGGAGGAGTCACAGAGGTGCATCTGCATACTGAATAGTCTTCCTGGGCCGAGAGGAGGGAGAGGCGGGGCACACCTGCATTTGTAAAGACTGTGCCCTGGCCTCACACAATAGGGTTGTTAACCCCCCACTGATGTTTGGAGCCTGTGCTGAAAGGAGAGAGGGGGCACTCCCAGAATCAGTTGTAAATGGCTGGAACCTCCTTTCCCTACCATTGTAAAACACTGTAAGAACTGACTATAAGTAGAGGGGAATTTTCTCCACAATTTGGAGACTCTTGGAATAATCTTGGAACTGGACACCAAAGGCTGAAAGGACTCACCAGGAACCACCATGGACTGCTGCTGCCGTGCTGACCTGTGACCTGCCTGGTCACTGTGAAGGACTTGCCACTTGCTGCCTTTCCCTTGTGCTGGCCTGTAGCTGGGCCCTCCACCTGAGGACCTTGTCTTAAGATTCTGCTCCCCAGGGGCAGGGTGCTGTGGCCCCTGACCCCTGCATCCATTTCTTCACGAGGGGTGCTTCTCCGTGGTTGCGCTGCCATAGCGCTGATTGCAGCGCGCTTATGGAGCCTTGGGAGCTCGTAGGCTCCTTGCTGCATTGTGCCCCTTTAAATAAGATCACCGCAGCGGCCCGGGAAGCTGGAAGAACACTCGCGCACCGCATCGGGTGCAGGCGAGTGTCTGCTCGGGCCCCGGGAGGGGTCTGATCTTCTTGTGGCTTCACGGCAGGACCAGGGGAAGGCGCGGGGAGTGCCCCCCTGGCCTCTGCGTTAGGAGCAGGACTCTCCTTTTCTGCTGTTAGGTAAAACGGGCATTATTGTGGGCCCCCCCCCTTGGTGGAAGGGCCAGTGGAAGCCTGGGGGGGCCCCCAGAGATCGCGGGTCCCGGGAGGGGCCTGTCATTAAACCGGAGGGGGTGCGTGGTGCCCCCCTCCTGCCCTAAGTTGTTTTTGCTGGCTTTAGCCCCCCTCGTGAGGGCCAGTTGAGGCCCTGGGGGGCCCCCAGTAATCACGGTCCCTGGAGGGGCCTGTATATAAAAGAGAGGAGGTGCATGTCGCCCTCCTCTGACCCCAGAGTATAAGGGAGGCCCCCGTTTTGCGCATAGGAGCACCGGGGGGCCCCATTGTTTGCCTTCTAGGCACTGGAGGTGCCTTCATCCAACCAGGTACTGTTTAAAGGACCAATATAGTTGCAATCCAAAGTTCTTTCTACAGACTTTTGTTTGATTCATATATTACCTACCTGCGTTTGATGTTTTTACATATGTGTGTGCAAATGTTCCTTTTATGGACATGCTTGCTAATATGTTTTTCTAACTTGCCATATGTTTTCTAATGTTCCTACTATGGGCATTTTATGATATTCTTATGACAAGTGCTGTGATGTAATAACGTGTTTTCCTGACTACTGCTTATGTTGCAGAATACTGAGTAACCTGTGTGTTATGTGTGACTACTGCTAGGTTGAAGAGTAACTAATGTGTAACGTTCTGACAACTGCTAAGGTAGCAGGATAGTACTGATATGTGATGTTTGGTCTGATAATTGCCTTGTGTATAATACAGTATATTTTCCTATAACCTGGTGTTGTGTTTCTTTTGTGGTGGGGATATTGTGTCAAATGTGTTGTGTGTGTTGTGCAAATGCTTTACACATTGCCTCCAGGTTAAGCCTGACTGCTCGTGCCAAGCTACCAAGGGGGTGAGCAGGGGTTATCTTGGACGTGTAACTCCCTTGCCCTGACTAGAGTGGGTAAGTTCTGCCTGGCTGAGGTGCATACCCTAGCCAACCAGAAACCCCATTTCTAACAGATAAGAATTGGTAGTAATAGTAATACAAATGCACTTCCCACAAGTGTCTAAAATTAAAGATAGGGAAGTGTGGTGGTGGTGGTGCTATGTGGCCCAATTGCCTTATTACCACAAGACAAAAAAATGTTTGTATCACAAGAATACACAACATATCAGTATTAGGTAAGCACCACAGCACTCAAACACAAGTATATACAGCAGGTTAAGTGATTCACTGGATAAACTGTAACACTAGAAACAGTCTTTAATGCAAAATAAGGTTGAAGCGAAGTCTTTTACTCTCTCCTTGTAGCCTCATAGGTATATTAGTATTAAGGGAAGTTCCTTACAGCGCAGTTCATTCCTGTTGAACTGTTGGAAACACAGTCCTTTATTATGGTACAATCCATGTAGCCCAGGTGCTTATAATACATACAATAGCAGCCCGTAGTTGATCCAATACAAAAACCAGCTAACATGTGTTTCATCACACAGTGACTTTTTCAAGGCTGAGAAAAGATGGATACATATACTTATAGGAGAACACAGTTAAAATGTATGTTAATGACAAAAATGCTGTGCAAGGCAAAATGAACATGTTTCTTTGAGGTGATGTTGTGCACCATGCATATATTTATACACTGGCAATAATCCCTAGTTTATAAGGAAGAAAGTAATGCCACCATCAGGTGAATCGTGCTAAGGGTGTGTATAGAACCATACCCAAAGTAAAAGAACAGGTATCTAGTACACTGGTATCCGAGGTGAGGATATGAACAAGTAAAACAGGGATCAGTATTGGTTATTGTCAACCTACCCCAAACGTATGGGGCAAAATTTCCCTATGTAATAGAATCCGTCATGAACACTAATGTATGTTACTTACAACAATATATATTATCAGGTTATTTAACTACAGCCTAGATGTTTAGTTTTGATTTTAAGTAACATGTTACACACAAATAACATTCATGTAGCATTTGTAATTTATCAATTTTGAATATGTGGATGATAGATACTGTATATGCACTTATGGTATCTAGCATTGTCAACTGCAATCCTCCTTTCTCCATCACTGTTTGTATCACCCTTGTATCTACCATAGAGGTTTCTTTATCTCTTATTTATTCCATACTACATCGAATTCTTAAAGATGTGACGGGTATTTTGTTAACTAGCTCTCTCTGACTGAACAGTTTACTACTCCCCTTATACTTCTATGACAACTGATACTAGTTTTTGACTGTTCACTTTATAATGTGTTTTACTCTATTGGATCTCTTCTCTAAACCTGACCTCGGTTACATTACCCCGTTGATGTAGTTTCATACTACTTATGGATATTTTACACGCTGGACCTCCTTAATTCATAGTTACCACTTTATAAACCATGTATAACATCCTTTAATTCACTACATGCTCAAATAGGAGGCCTTGAACTGAGTTTACTATATAGCCTGACGGACATCTCAAGATGGCTGCCACTTTTCTGAAGAATATAAACACCCCCGCTCACATTTATAAAGGACTTCTCTATTGACTGTTCACTTTATAATGTGTTTTACTCTATTGGACCTGTTCTCTAAAACTGACCTCAGTTACATTACCGCTTTGGTGTAGTTTCTTACTTCTTCCGATAATTTCTTACAAGCTGAACCTTCTTAATACATAGTCACAAATTTATGAACTATGTATAACATTCTTCAATTCACTATGGCCCTCATACCGAGTTTGGCTGGTGGCGGTAGCCGCCAGCCAAACGGGAACCGCCACTTGGCCGCTCCACGGTCAAAAGACCGCGGAGGCCATTTGGCTTTCCCGCTGGGCCGGCGGGCACCCGCCAAAGGAGCGCCCGCCGGCCCAGCGGGAAAGGCCCTGCAACAATGAAGCCGGCTCCGAATGGAGCCGGCGGAGTTGCAGGGGTGCGACGGGTGCAGTTGCACCCGGCCCGATTTTCACTGTCTGCACTGCAGACAGTGAAAATCTTTCTGGGGCCCTGTTAGGGGGCACCTGCACTGCCCCACGACACCCGTTCCCGCCATCCTGGTTCTGGGGTGAAAACCGCCAGAAACAGGCTGGCGGGAAGGGGTCGGAATCCCCATGGCGGCGCTGCTTGGAGGATTCTCCCAGCCGGGGGTAATCCGGCGGGAAACCGCCGGACTCAGCTGGGCGACCGCGGCTGGAATACAAAAGGAAGCACCGCCAGCCTGTTGGCAGTGCTTCCGTGGTCGTCAACCCTGGCGGTCGATGACCGCCAGGGTCAGAATGACACCCTATATGCTCAAATAGGAGGCCTTGAACTGGGCTTTCTATTAATCCGAAGGACAT
The DNA here is from genome assembly GCF_031143425.1 of Pleurodeles waltl. NCBI lineage: Eukaryota > Metazoa > Chordata > Amphibia > Caudata > Salamandridae > Pleurodeles > Pleurodeles waltl. The sequence continues at coordinate 705,140,491 of NC_090449.1, read as the reverse complement.
CTCAAAATGGCCGCCACATTTCTGAGGAAAACAAATCCACCCTCCCCCTCCTTTCCATTCATAATGGACTTTACGATCGGCTTAAATCTTCACCAATTTAAGGAATCTAGGGCCAGATGTACGAAAGTTGGGAATTGCAAGTCGCAATTCCCAATGCAGTATGGTGTCTCAGACACCGACTGCAACTCGCTATGGGGTCGCAATGACCCACCTCATGAATATTCATGAGGTGGGTCGCAAATTGCAGCCCCATAGCGAGTATGGGCACTCGCTAACATGGAGGCCTGCTGACATCAGCAGACCTCCATGTCCGCGACCTGCTTTTAAATAAAGCAGTTTTTTTTTTTTAAGTGTAGCCCGTTTTCCTAACAGGAAAACGAACTGCACTGCAAAAAAAACGAAACCTTTTTTTTCGGTATTTTTTCAGGGCAGGGAGTGGTCCTTTGGACCACTCCCTGCCCTGAAAAAATATTTTGGGGTCCAGTCACAAACTGGAAGGGGTCCCATGGGGACCCCTTCCAATTTGCGAGTGGGTTACCATCCACTTGAAGTGGATGGTAACTGCGATGCCATTTGCGACCGCGTATGCGGTCACAAATGGTATTGCATCCCACAACGACTCGCAAATAGGAAGGGAACACCCCTTCCTATTTGCGAGTCGGAAATGCATATTGCGAGTCGGTAACGACTCGCAATATGCATTTCTGCATGCTAAACCCACGTTTGCGACTCGCAAACGGCGATTTTCGCCGTTTGCGACTCGCAAACGGGTTGCTACATCTGGCCTCTAGTTCTCGCGGGCTCAACTACTTTGAAAATCTACTACACCGTGCTTTTTTGCGATTTCATTTATGTAACACACGTACTTACCGTTCTGGTCACTGTATACCAGGTTGTTCTAGTTTCACATTACCTACAATTACATTACAGGCTCGACCTCCTGGTCGTCCAGGAGGTACGTGACTCCTCCTGAGTCATTTTTTAAAATTTGTTTTTTAACAAATTTAAATTCTTTTAGGTGATTCATGGACACTTAATTTTTTGGCATTTGTAACTTTTGGGGGCATTTTTTCACTATAAGAGCTGCCGGCGCCCGTGGTTAGTGGTTCCGGCAGTCTCCATTTCACTCTTTTCTTTTACCTGTGAGGCCATTTTTGGCCGCCATCTTTGTTAGCGGTCTAGCCGCTAGCTCTCCCGGCGTCTGGCTTTCCCCAGATGGGGTATTTAAAGCCTTCTGCTTGCCGGCCGCGCAGCGGACGCGCTGTTGGCGCCCCAGAGGTGTGCCAGGGGCAAGTCTGTCTGCGCCCATCTGCGCCCAGAGGAGCCCAGAGCCCAGAAATGCTGCTCCCTTGGACATTAATAGGTTAGTTTATTTTCCTTTACAATTACCTGCACCTAAAACCCCTACGATATGCGCTGGCCTCACAAACACTTTGTATTCCTGTGACCCCTTACCATGCCCCAGTTGTTCTTGGAGACTTACCACTTTTCCCTCTTCTATAAATTCTTCTCACCAATTAGGCAGAATGCTTTTGCTTAATTGTCTCTCTCTGCCGGCACATTATCTACACATTTATGCTCTTTTAGAAGATTTCCAACCTGATGCTTTATTTCTTACTGAAACATAGTTGACGGATAATTCATCTATCGATATTCGTAGAACTCTACCATCCACACACTCAATAATTCATGTGGATAGACCCCACATAAGGGGGGGTGGTATTGCTATTATCCATAAGACAGCGACTAAATGTGTTGCCTCGTCATTTGATATTTTAGGTTGTGAGAGTATGACTCTTACATTATATCTATCGCCCACCTTCACTACCTCTGGCATTCTTCTCTATCAACCCCCCGGCTCCTGTGTTAGCTTCTTAGAAGCCTTACCTGATGCTGTAGCCAGCCTTATCTGCAAAACTCCGAACTTAACCATTCTCTGAGATTTTAACATTCATTCCGAGAATGCAGATTGTCCTTCTGCTAAATCCTTACTAGCTTACCTGACTGCTTTAGACCTGATTCAATATTCAACCGATCCCACCCACCTTAAAGGCCATACTATCAACCTTATTTTTAGTAATGTCCCTGATTTTATGACTTTTACTCCTCTGCCCCTACCTTGGAGAGATCATTATCTCCTGTCTCTTTCTCCCTCATACAACCACCCTCTAGGTGTACATCCCAAGATTAAAATATCAGGACGAATCTGGTTCAAATTATTACCTACTGAATGGCATAAGGCGCTTCATACTTCTCCTATGATCTATAATCATTCAGCTTTGACCACTGCAGAGTAATTTGACAAATGGATCTCTACTTCCTTGGACTCTGTTCTACCCATTAAAACAAGATTAAAGAAAACTACTCACAAGACTAATCCTTGGTTCTCACCTTTTCTGCTAGAACTTAAAAAGAATTGTAAGAAACTTGAAAGAATCTGGAGGAAGAACTATAGCCTTCCCTCTAAAGAGGCTCATAGGCAAGCCATTAGATGCTACCATCAGAATATTAAAGCAGCCCAGACTACTTACTATAGTACTAAAATAGAAGTATCTTCCAACTCACACAAATACATTTTTCAGATTTTTAAGGAACTGACTTTGGCTCCTCAAATTGACTCTCCTATAGATGCATCTATCAAACAGAGTAATCTATTAGCTGCTCATTTCCAGGACAAACTATTAAAATATACTCTGCATTTCCCTCTTTTTTACCTCAAGAACCTCTTGACTATCAGTCAACTGATCTTTCTGTCTCGAGTACGGCATTTAGGGGGTCATTGCAACATTGGCGGTATAAGGCGCTTACCGCCGTGCAGAAGACGCCAATACACCGCCGCGGCCGCGGTAGACCGCCACAGCTATTATGACACACATCACGGAATTCACCAAAATTCAGACACCCACACAATACCGGCACACCAAAGGTCAGAGATAAACATGCAGAAACAAATCCTCCACCTCCACCCCAACAGAAAAACGCCCATGCCATTACGACCCACGAATCCATGCAGCGGTATTTCAACCGTGGTATACCATTGGCAGTACACACCGCCGCGCTCAAAATACACACACATCTACAAAACACAGCCAAATTGGACAATTCAAAATACATACACCTGATACACATACACACACCACTCCCACATACCCAACTCAATATAAAACACACACCCACATCACCCACAAACCCCTACAACCCAAAATTCTGAGAGAAGGCCAGAGAGACAGCACAGAATAGACATCCCCAGAGGCACACAACACCATCACCCACACAACATCCAAGCACAAAACACCACATACCACTACACTCACCACACTCATCAACACATACACCACCCCACACATCACCTACACCACCCCATGGCACGCCAAAGACACACCCGCTTCTCCGAGGGGGAGCTCAGGGTCATGGTGGAGGAAATCATCCGGGTAGAGCCACAGCTATTTGGCTCACAGGTACAGCACACATCCATAGCCAGAAAGATGGAGCTATGGCAAAGAATAGTGGACAGGGTGAACACAGTGGGACAGCACCCAAAAAATAGGGAGGACATCAGGAAGAGGTGGAACGACCTACGGGGGAAGGTGCGTTCAACGGTATCCAGGCACCACATCGCGGTACAGCGGACTGGCGGTGGACCCCCACCTCCTCCCCCTCAACTAACAACATGGGAGGAGCAAGTCTTGACCATCTTGCATCCTGAGGGCCTCGGAGGAGTCGTTGGAGGAACGGACACTGGTAAGTCAAATCTTAACTATCATATCCCCCACCCTACCTGCATGCTATCACACACCCCCACCCTCACACCTTCCCCTATCACCCCAAATCCTCACCAATCTACCCATGACACCAACCACCCATCCCAACCCCAAGACCTGCATGACACAACTAAGCATGGACACCCATCACTAAAGCATGCCCACTGCACAGACCCAGAACACCCCCCCAACCATCAGCACACAAGCCCCCACACAGGAATGCCTGCACTAGGGTTCACGCACACCCACTCATTGCACACCATGAAACACACACATGCAATAATCATGTACTTATACCCCCGCAGGATCTGAAGGAACGTCACCACACCAGAGGGTCCAGGCAACACCACTCCACCCCCAGAAGAGGCCCACAGTGACGAGAGCCGCTCTGCCCTACTGGATCTTGATGACCAGCCCGGACCATGGTGGTCCTCAGGACAGTCGGTTCCCCTTGCCCAGCCACAACCCAACACCGAGCTGCCAGCCTCTGGTAACACCAGCACAGCACCCACCCAGCGGGCCCATACCTCCCTACCCAGGACAGGTCAATCAGCGGTGTGTCCACCACTACAGGGCACCCAGGCTAACCCACCACCCCAACAACAACAGGGACCTGGGGGCAGTGGTAGTGGGCACACGGTCCAGGGGATGGAGGCACAGGAACACAGGGGAACTGGGAGGGCTGCTGTGCGACAGAGGGAGGACAGGCCAAGGGAACCAACTCTCCACGAGGCCCTCTCCTCCATCATGGGAGCATACCACCACTCCCAGGAGACGATGGCGATGGTCCTGGACAAGTTGCAAGAGACCCTGCGTCTGCAGGAGGAACAATATTTGGGGTTCAGGCAGGAGCTCAGAACCATCGGCTCTGGCTTGGGCACCATCGTAGGGGTGTTGACGGACATTCAAAAGACCTTGAGGGACACCGTGGCACTCCAAGGGGCCCCTGACACTAGCCACGACGATGAACTGCCCACTACCTCCGCCGGCGCTAGTGGACAGGACGCCCCGCCACAGGACCAACACACCAGCACCCCATCCCCTGCAGACGGACAACCACCACGCAAGCGGGCCCTGAGATCCAGGAACAGGACAGAGCAAGATGGCAAGACCCCCGCCAGGAAATGAGACAACCCTGATTGTCCCCCCACTGTGCCACTTTGTTACCCTGTCCAAATCGGAACTGCCCCAGCTCCACTTCCAATGGCCAGATGTGCAATGTACCTGTGAGACTAATAGACTGGACTCTGCCATGGACATTCCTCCACCATCACCCATCACCATTTTACAATCCCCCTTCATTTTTTAGCACTTAAATAAACACCCATGAAAAAACTAAAAAAAAACTGGAGTCAGTCTATGATTTGTAATTCTGTATTATCAATTACAGTTTCATAATGGGTTACCCATTGGAAGGCTAACATACCTATGTCATACATCACAAGCCCTTCAAGGATGCAAACAGTTGACACGTAGGTTACCACATTTGTGAAACTGAAATGGAAGTGGACAACTCAGTTAACAAATAGTGAGTGAAATGTCGGTACAGGATAGAGGTAGATTTGTGAAAGTTAATGTAATGGTAAAAATGAAAATGTTCTCACCTGTGTGTCACTGGAAATATTGCTGTATGACTGACTCCCTGTTGTCGTTTTCTTCTTCCTCAGCTTCCTCCTCATCACTGTCCACAGGCTCCACAGCTGCCACAACACCGTCATCTGGATCATCCTCCTGCAGAAAAGGTACCTAGCATCGCAATGCCAAATTATGGAGCATGGAGCAGGCGATGATGATGTCACGCACCTTCTTCGGTGAGTAGAATAGGAACCCACCTGTCATATGTAGGCACCTGAACCTGGCCTTAAGGAGGCCGAAGGTGCGCTCGATAACCCTCCTAGTCCGCCCATGGGCCTCATTGTACCGTTCCTCTGCCCTGGTCCTGGGATTCCTCACTGGGGTCAATAGCCAGGAAAGGTTGGGGTAACCAGAGTCCACCAATAGCCATACACGGTGCCTCTGGAGTTGACCCATCATATCAGGGATGCTGCTATTCCGCAGGATGTAGGCGTCATGCACAGAGCCAGGGAACATAGCATTTACCTGCGAGATGTACTGGTCTGCCAAACATACCATCTGTACATTCATGGAATGATAACTCTTCCTGTTCCTGTACACCTGTTCACTCCTGGGGGGGGGACCAGAGCTACATGGGTCCCATCAATGGCACCTATGACGTTGGGGATATGTCCAAGGGCATAGAAGTCACCTTTCACTGTAGGCAAATCCTCCACCTCAGGGAAAATGATGTATCTCCTTACGTGTTTCAGCAGGGCAGCCAACACTCTGGACAACACGTTGGAAAACATAGGCTGTGACATCCCTGATGCCATGGCCACTGTTGTCTGAAAAGACCCACTTGCAAGGAAATGGAGCACTGACAGCACCTGCACGTCAGGGGGGATTCCAGTCAGATGGCGGATTGGTGACATCAGGTCTGGCTCCAACTGGGTACATAGTTCCTGGATTGTGGCACAGTCAAACCTGTAGGTGACGATTAAATGTCTCTCTTCCATTGTCAACAGGTCCACCAGCGGTCAGTACACCGGAGGATTCCGCCATCTTCTCATATGTTCCAGCTGACAGTGCCTAAGAAGGACAACAGCGAATAAACAGTCACTATTCCTCCTGGTATGTACCCACAGTCACACCCAAGACTACACCAGACAATAAACCCTTCCTGTATGTGTGTTGAGTGTAGGCCTCAGTATGTGTGAGCAGTTGAAAATGAATCCATGTGGGCCCCTGAAATGGCAGCTGCCTGACCTCTAAACTGGGAGAATGTGATTGTGGGGTAACAGCGCTGGCGTTGCACACCGTCGCGGTAGGCTGTGGTAGAGCGCGGTGCAATGCTGCATTGGTTAACATTGGACCCTATGGGTCCCAGGAGCCAATGAACAGGTGCGCCGGCGGTGATGATGCGCCCCGCCGCGGACGTCACCGCCGTGGACGTCACTGCCATTTTCTATCTGTTGAATCACTAGATACCTGACCTTCGACAGGAGAGGACCTACACCGCTAGTGCTGCTGTGACCTCGGTCTGGAAGCGACTATGGCTGCTGCGTCTGGGGAAAGGGCCCCTGCCTTCACTGCACAGGAGTTGGAGAAACTTGTGGATGGGGTCCTCCCCCAGTACATGCTACTCTACGGTCCTCCAGACCAATAGGTTAGTACACAGGGAGCACGTTGTAGGGGCTAGGCCTGGGTGGACAGGGCTGGGTGGAAGAGGGAAGGGGCAGAAGTCATACTACAATAAAGCATGGGAATAAATGGGCCACATGGTCAGAGTATGGAGGGGGCCACACACATTGATGGTGCAGTTGGTAATGACTGTTCCTCTTCCCTTGTGCATGTCATGTAGGTCACCAGAAGAGGGACATTTGGCGTGCCATCGCCAAGGAGGTCCGGACCCTGGGGGCCCACCAGAGACGGGGCACCCACTGCCGGAAGAGATGGGAGGACATTCGCCGCTGCAGCAAGAAGACGGCGGAGGCTCAGCTGGGGATGGCCTCCCAACGTGGGAGGGGTGGCCGTCGCACCATGATCCCCCTGATGTTCCGGATCCTGCCGGTGGCCTACCCGGAGTTGGATGGGCGCTTAAGGACATCACAGCAGACACAAGGGGGTGAGTACAACCTCATTCTGCTGACGTTGCGTGCAGTGGAGGGGTCTGGGTGGGGGAGGTGGGCTGTGGGTGTCCCTAGGCCAGGGCGAGTTAGGTAGGCAAGGCCCCTCCATAATGTAGGCCATGTGGCACTCTACCCCACCTCAGAAGAGTGGCAAGTTGAGGTATAGTTGCCCCTGTGGCATCCATGTGCGCAGATTTCCACCATTGCCATGTAGGCCATATCCCAGAATTTGCATGTGCAGAGGGCAGGAGCACGGCGTTATGCATGGGGCTGTTGCGTTTGTCTTGTCCGCCAACGGTAGCGGTATGCCATGCACTAAAACTCTCTTTCTTCTGTCTCCCCCCTTTTCCTGCTCTCCCTGTCCTTTTGTACATCAGCATCATCAGGCGGAGGTACAGTGGCACCGGAGCACGAGGGAGCTGCATCCCACATGGCCATGGAGGGCCACACCACAGACTCTGAATGCACCAGTGGGATGGAGGGCGAGGGGAGATTCACGTCGGCCACCGGATCACCAACCAGCGACACGGACTCGTCCGCCGATTGGAGCTCCCCTGTGGTGGCGGCACCATCTGTGCGCCCCACTTCTACAGGTACAGCCGCCACCCCCCCCTACCAGCACCGCCCTCCCAGTAGCCCCTCAGCGTTCGCCCCGTGCCTGCTCACCCAGGAGGGTGGGCATCACCTTCGCCCCAGGCACCTCAGGCCCTGCCCCAGTCACCCCTGCTGCCCTTAGTGAAGAGGCCATTGACCTCCTCAGGTCACTCACTGTTGGGCAGTCTACCATTGTGAATGCCATCCAGGGTGTAGAACTAGAGTTGCAACACGGTAATGCATTCCTGGAGGGCATTCATTCTGGTCAGGCTGCCCTTCAGCGAATCCTGCAATCTCTGGCCTCAGCACTGATGGCAGCCATTGTCCCTGTGTCCAGCCTCCCCCTCCAACTTCCTCCAACCAGACCCAATCCCCTGTACCCCAGCCCATCCCAAGCACACCCACAGACCAGCATGCACAGAAGTCAACACACACAAGTAGCTCAAGCAAACATAGGCACCACACACACCACTGGCACTCACACAAGCATCACACCCATACAGACACAGCAACATCCACTGTCTCCACTGTGTCCCCCTCCTCCTCTTCTCCCTCCTCCCTCCCAGTCTCGTCTACACACACACCTGCATGCAACACATCTACAGGCACTAGGACTCGCACCAGAACACCCAGCACCACACGCCGCTCACCTGCACTCACCACCTCCACTGCCATTTACACGTCCCCTGTGTCCTCTCCCAGTGTGTCAATGACACCCCCTCCCAAAGTACCCAAACGCCGGCAATCACTCACCTAACATCCATCCACCTCACGACAGCCTCCAGTACCTACACCCAAAACAGCTAAAGTGACACCTCCTACAACCACCTCCTCTTCCTCCACTCCCAGACCCCCTCCAGCTACACATCCCAGTGTCCGTCAGAAACTGTCCCTATGTCAAATTGACCTTTTTGCCACCCCCCCCCCTCCAATTCATCAGTCCCGTCGTAGCGCCTCAGCCAAAAAGCCTCCAGTACCAGTGGTGCGTGTTCCAGGTTTTTGGACTGTACCGGCCACCAGGGCAGGCAGTAGGACCCGGAGCCAAGGCACTGGCAGCCCACCCCCTGTGAAGGCTCCGAAATTGGAGAGTGGACGACGGGACCATGTCAAGACTCCTGGTGGGTCAACAAGTGAAATGGGATCGAAGGCGATTGGTGAGTCAGCTGTAACTCCAACAAAGTTGGGGAAGGTCCAGAGGAAGTCTCCCCAGCCTGTTGTGAGTGTCACAGCGGAGAAGAGCGCCATCATTTCCGGCGGTCCAGACACAACCGGCAGCACCGTTGTCACTGGTCCAGAGACCACCGCCAGAGTCACAGCCCAGGAGGGCCCAAGTATCGTCACTGGTCAGGAGACCACAGCCGGAGTCAGTGCCCAGGAGGGCCCAAGTATCGTCACTGGTCCAGAGACCACCGCCAGACTCACAGCCTAGGAGGGCCCAAGTATTGTCACTGATCCAGAGACCACCGCCAGAGTCACAGCCCAGGAGGGGCCAGGATGCCACAGCCCCACTGGCCAATGATGGAACATCATGCCACACACCAATGTCCAGTGTGGAGATCGTCATGCCACACACCAATGTCCAGTGTGGAGATCGTCATGCCACACACCAATGTCAGTATCAGAACCACCATGTCAAAGCACCGCTGAACAGGGCAAAGACCGCCATGTCAAAGCACCGCTGAACAGTCCTGAACCACCATGGCAAAGCACCGCTGAACAGGGCAAAGACCGCCATGCCAAAGCACCGCTGAACAGGACAAAGACCGCCATGTCAAAGCACCGCTGAACAGTCCTGAACCACCATGGCAAAGCACTGCTGAACAGGGCAAAGACCACCATGTCAAAGCACCGTTGAACAGTCCTGAACCACCATGGCAAAGCACCGCTGAACAGGGCAAAGACCGCCATGTCAAAGCACCGCTGAACAGTCCTGAACCACCATGGCAAAGCACCGCTGAACAGGGTAAAGACCGCCATGTCAAAGCACCGCTGAACAGGGCAAAGACCGCCATGTCAAAGCACCGCTGAACAATCCTGAACCACCATGGCAAAGCACTGCTGAACAGGGCAAAGACCGCCATGTCAAAGCACCGCTGAACAGTCCTGAACCACCATGGCAAAGCACTGCTGAACAGGGCAAAGACCGCCATGTCAAAGCACCGCTGAACAGGGCAAAGACCGCCATGTCAAAGCACCACTGAACAGTCCTGAACCACCATGGCAAAGCACCGCTGAACAGGGCAAAGACCGTGTAGGAATGAATGTACTGCCACATCAGGCATCCTTATCCCATGTGCAGCTGAGACAGTGATAGGACAGGAACTTTCACGGGGAGACTCATCCAGTCTGGGCACCAGTCCCCCTCCAGAACCAGTGTAGACCTGCATCTACTTGAGAGACTGTGGCTTTGCACTCCCCAGGATGGCACAGTCGGCAAGCCACCCACTGTAGAGACTTGAGAGACTGTGGCTTTGCACTCCCCAGGATACATCAATGGGCATGGAGCCCCATCGTGGATCTGGCTTCGCATTCATGTGGCTGAGGTGCCCTCCTTCCCTTCCCCCTGAGGTGCCTGTAGTGTTTCTATCTGATGCCCCGGCAGCGTTCTCTCTGATTTTGGTCAGGTATCTTTTGTGGGCCTCACCCATGCATTTTTGGACTGTTTGTGCACGGACATTGTTGTGTACATATCTGCTCTACTTCTTGTATTGTATATATAATTATGAGTGATTTTGAGATATATATCTGTATATTTTTGTAGTGACATGTATATTGGCACATTACAATGTTTGACTGAAATTCGCATTGTCTTTGCATTCTTCCGGGGGGATTGTGGGTTGTTAATGTGATATTTTTGACAGCATTGGTGTGTATGTTGTACTATGCGAGGGTGGGGGTGGGGGAGTTTGGTGGGTGTCCCCTAACTTTTGCCTCCCTCGTGTCGTAGATGCAGTACTCACCGGTATCTTCTGCGCCTACGTCGCTGTTGGTCGTGAAGGAGCAGAAAGACAAGGGCTGCTTGTCTGTACTGCCGTGGCGGGCGGTGTGTTAAAGTGGCTGTCTTTGTTGGCGGAAAGGGTCATAATTCCCTTTTTTCGTCCGTCGGCCTGTTTTGCGGTATCACCGCCCCTTTTACACCGTCCGCCAGGGTTGTAATGACCCCCTTAATGTTTTCCAGCCCCTTACAGATACACTGGTAACTAACTTACTTCTTAATATTAAATCTGGCTCGCCTCTCGACCCTTCTCCTCCATCCATTCTGTTGTTGGCTTCAGACATTATTGTTCCGCCACTAACAAAAAATTTAAATCACTCTTTGTCTTTAGGCTTTCTGCCTCTATCTTTTAAACACGCTGTCATCAAACCCCTTCTAATGAAAAACAAATTGGATCCTGCCTCTCTGGACAACTATAGACCTATTGCTCTTCTTCCTATCTTAGCAAAAGTCTTGGAAAAACATGTCAACCATCAACTGACAAGCTATGTAGAGAACCAGAAAGTCTTGGATCCTTCTCAGATGGGTTTTAGAGCCCAGCATAGTACTGAGTCTGCTCTTTTAGCAGTCAACGAATCTGCCAGGCAACTTTTAGATCAAGGGGGCCATGCTGCCATTATTTTACTTGATCTTAGTGCAGCATTTGATACTGTAGACCATAACCTCCTCTGCCATAGACTCTCCAAGATGGGGATAGGAGGTATTGCTCTTTCTTGGCTTTCCTCTTTTCTTACAGGAAGATCTTTTCAAGTTTTAGAACGCTAATTTTTTTCAGATACTTATCTTCTGACCTGTGGAGTTCCTCAGGGCTCTTCTTTGAGCCCGACTCTTTTTAATATCTATCTATCTTCCTTAGCTAAGGTGGTTTCCCATCATAACCTCTCCATGGTCACCTATGCTGATGATACTCAGTTAGTAGTATCCCTCTCCAGCACTGGGCATTCCTCTTCTACCAGTCTCTCCCGTTGTTTGATGGACATTGCCAATTGGATAAACCTATCTAAATTGAAATTTAATGATGGAAAATCCGAGGTAATGATTGTGGGTAATGGCTCTCCTGCTTTTCCTCTGACCTCTTATTCAGAGGCCTTCAGCAGCCTTCCCCCTCCTAAGACACACATCAAGAGCCTTGGATTTTGGCTTGAGCCCCGTCTAACTATGGAGCTCCAGTCTAAAAAGGTTTCTTCTATATGCTTTGGCCTTTTAAGATATTTTAGGAAGATTTTTAATCTTCTACCTCCCATAGCTAGAAGAATCCTTATTCAGGCGCTGATTCTCTCTCGCCTTGACTATGGCAACTCTCTATGCCTTAGTTCTCCAGACTATGGGGGTCATTCCTACCCTGGCGGTCCGAGACCGCCAGGGTAGGGGACCGCGGATGCACCGCCAACAGGCTGGCGGTGCATCCAGGTCCATTCTGACCGCGGCGGTAAAGCCGCTGTCAGAAAAGGGAAACCGGTGGTTTCCCGCCGGTTTTCCCCTGGGCTGCAGAATCCTCCATGGCGGCGCTGCAGGCAGCGCCGCCATGGGGATTCTGACCCCCTTCCCGCCAGCCTGGTTCTGGCGGTTTTGACCGCCAGAACCAGGCTGGCGGGAACGGGTGTCGTGGGGCCACTGGGGGCCCCTGCAGTGCCCATGCCAATGGCATGGGCACTGCAGGGGCCCCCCAACAGGGCCCCACTTAGAATTTCAGTGTCTGCTTAGCAGACACTGAAATTCGCGACGGGTGCTACTGCACCCGTCGCACCCCTTCCACTCCGCCGGCTCCATTCGGAGCCGGCTTCCTCGTGGAAGGGTGTTTCCCGCTGGGCTGGCGGGTGGCCTTTTGGCGGTCGCCCGCCAGCCCAGTGGGAAACCCAGAATGACCGCCGCGTTTGACCGCGGTATGGTCTTCTGGCGGTTCCTGCTTGGCGTGCGGCTCCCGCCGCCCGCCAAGCTTAGAATCACCACCTATGTGATAAAAAAACTTCAAGTTGTACAGAATGCCGAAGCCAGATTGCTCACTAATTTACCTAGGCATCTCTCTGCAAAGCCAGCACTTGCAGCACTCCACTGGTTACCCATTAAACAACGTCTTCAATTTAAATCCTTATGTCTGGTCCATAAAGCCCTACATGATAAGGGTCTCTTTTTTCTTAGACATTGCTATCCCATTTATGCCCCTGCCAGATTTTTGTGTTCGTCCACCTCCCGGCAAGTCCACATAGCACGATTTAGGAGATCCTGGGAAGGCAACTCCTTCTCGGTCAGAGCTGCTCGACTACACTTAGATGACTTAGGGGGTCATTACAACATTGGCGGTACAAGTCGCTTACCGCCGTGCAGAAGACCGCCAACACACCGCCGCGGCTGCGGAATTCCGCCACAGCTATTATGACACACACCACGGAATCCGCCGAAATTCAGACACCCACACAATCCCGCCACACCAAAGGTCAGCGATAAACATGCAGAAACAAATCCTCCACCTCCATGCCAACAGAAACACGCCCATGCTATTACGACACACGAATCCACGCGGCGGTCTTGCAACCGCGGTATTCCATTGGCGGTACACACCACCGCGCTCAAAATACACACACTCTTACAAAACACAGCACCTGATACACATACACATACCACTCCCACACACCCAACTCAATATAAAACACACACTCACATCACCCACAAACCCCTACGACCCGAAATTAGAGAGAAGGCCAGAGAGAGACAGCACAGAATAGAGAACCCCATCACACAGAGGCACACTACACCATCACCCACACAACATCCACACTCAAAACACCACATACCACTACACTCACCACAACCATCAACACATACACCACCGCACACATCACACACACCACCCCATGGCACGCCAAAGACACCCCCGCTTTTCCGAAGAGGAGCTCAGGGTCATGGTGGAGGAAATCGTACGGGTAGAGCCACAGCTATTTGGCTCACAGGTACAGCACACATCCATAGCCAGGAAGATGGAGCTATGGCAAAGAATAGTCGACAGGGTCAACGCTGTGGGACAGCATCCAAGAAATAGGGAGGACATCAGGAAGAGGTGGAACGACCTACGGGGGAAGGTGCGTTCAACGGTATCCAGGCACCACATCGCGGTTCAGCGGACTGGCGGCGGACCCCCACCTCCTCCCCACAACTAACAACATGGAAGGAGCAAGTCTTGTCCATCTTGCATCCTGAGGGCCTCGCAGGAGTCGTTGGAGGAACGGACACTGGTAAGTCAAATCTTAACTATCATATCCCCCACCTTACCTGCATGCTATCACACACCCCCACCCTCACACCCTCCCCTATCACCCTAACTCCTCACTAATGTACCCATAACACCAACCACCCATCCCAACACCAAGACCTGCATGACACAACTAAGCATGGATACCCATCACTAAAGCATGCCCACTGCACATACCCAGAACACCCCCCAACCATCACCACACAAGCCCCCACACAGGAATGCCTGCCCTGGTGTACACGCACACCCAACCATTGCACACCATGAAACAAACACATGCAATAATCATGTACTTATACCCCCGCAGGTACCGGAAGGACCGTCACCACACCAGAGGGTCCAGACAACACCACTCCACCCCCAGAAGAGGCTCACAGTGACGACAGCAGCTCTGCCCTACTGGATCTTGATGACCAGCCCGGACCATCGTGGGCCTCAGGACAGTCAGTTCACCTTGCCCAGGCACAGCCCAACACTGACCTTCCACCCTCTGGTAACACCAGCACAGCACCCACCCAGCGGGCCCATACCTCCCTACCCAGGACAGGTCAATCAGCGGTGTGTCCACCACTACAGGGCACCCAGGCTAACCCACCACCCCAACAACAACAGGGACCTGGGGGCAGTGGTAGTGGGCACACGGTCCAGGGGATGGAGGCACAGGAACACAGGGGAACTGGGAGGGCTGCTGTGCGACAGAGGGAGGACAGGCCAAGGGAACCTACTCTCAACGAGGCCCTCTCCTCCATCATGGGAGCATACCACCACTCCCAGGAGACGATGGCAACGGTCCTGGACAAGTTGCAGGAGACCCTGCGTCTGCAGGAGGAGCAGTATTTGGGGTTCAGGGAGGAGCTCAGGACCATCGGCTCCGCCCTGGGCACCATCGTAGGGGTGCTGACGGACATTCAAAAGACCTTGAGGGACACCGTGGCACTCCAAGGGGCCCCTGACACTAGCCACAACGATGAAATGCCCACAACCTACGCCGGCGCTAATGGACAGGACGCCCCGCTACAGGACCAACACACCAGCACCCCACCCCCTGCAGACAGACAACCACCACGAAAGCGGTCCCTGAGATCCAGGAACAGAATAGAGCAAGATGGCAAGACCCCGCCAGGAAATAAGAGCACCCTGATTGTCCCCCCACTGTCCCACTTTGTTACCCTGTCTAAATCGGAACTGCCCCAGCTCCACTTCCAATGGCCAGATGTGCAATGTACCTGTGAGACTAATAGACTGGACTCTGCCATGGACATTCTTCCACCATAACCCATCCCCATTTCACAACCCCCCTTCATGTTTATGCACTTAAATAAACACCCTTGAAACACTGATAAAACTGGAGTCAGTCAATGAATTTTAACTTTGTATTGTCAATCACAGTGTCAAAAATGGTTACCCATTGGAAGGCCAACATACCAATATCACACATCACAAGCCTTTCAAGGGTGCAAGCTGTTGACACGTAGGTTACCACATTTGAGAAACTGAAATGGAAGGGGACATCTCAGTTAACAAATAGTGAGTGAAATGTAGGTAAAGGATAGAGGTAGACGTGTGAAAGTTAATGTAATGTTAAACCAGAAAACGTTCTCACCTGTGTCTCACTGGAAATATTGCTGTATGACTGACTCCCTGTTGTCGTTTTCTTCTTCATCAGCTTCCTCCTCATCACTGTCCACAGCTCCACAGGCTCCACCGCTGCTACAACACCGTCATCTGGATCATCCTCCTGCAGAAAAGGCACCTTGCGCCGCAATGCCAAGTTATGGAGCATGGAGCAGGCGATGATGATGTTGCACACCTTCTTCGGTGAGTAGAATAGGGACCCACCTGTCATATGGAGGCACCTGAACCTGGCCTTAAGGAGGCCGAAGGTGCGTTCGATAACCCTCCTAGTCCGCCCATGTGCCTCATTGTAGCGTTCCTCTGCCCTGGTCCTGGGATTCCTCACTGGGGTCAATAGCCAGGACAGGTTGGGGTAACCAGAGTCCCCTAATAACCATACACGGTGCCTCTGGAGTTGACCCATCATATCAGGGATGCTGCTATTCCGCAGAATGTAGGCGTCATGCACAGAGACAGGGAACATTGCATTTACCTGCGAGATGTACTGGTTTGCCAAACAGACCATCTGGACATTCATCGAATGATAACTCTTCCTGTTCCTGTACACCTGTTCACTCCTGCGGGGGGGACCAGAGCTACATGGGTCCCATCAATGGCACCTATGACGTTCGGGATATGTCCAAGGGCATAGAAGTCACCTTTCACTGTAGGCAAATCCTCCACCTCAGGAAAATGATGTATCTCCTTACGTTTTTCAGCAGGGCAGACAACACTCTGGTCAACACGTTGGAAAACATAGGCTGGGACATCCCTGATGCCATGGCCACTGTTGTCTGAAATGACCGACTTGCAAGGAAATGGAGCACTGACAGCACCTGCACGTCAGGGGGGATTCCTGTCGGATGGCGGATTGGTGACATCAGCTCTGGCTCCAACTGGGTACATAGTTCCTGGATTGTGGCACGGTCGAACTGGTAGGTCACGATCAAATGTCTCTCTTCCATTGTCAACAGGTCCACCAGCGGTCGGTACACCGGCGGATTCCGCCATCTTCCAATATGTCTCAACTGACGGTGCCTAAGAAGGACAACAGCGAAGAAACTGTCACCATTCCTTCAGGTATGTACCCACAGTCACACACAAGACTACAACAGACAATTAACCCATCCGGGAAAAGTTTTGAGTGTAGGCCTCGGTATGTGTGACGCAGTAGTAAATGAAGCCATGTGGGCCCCTGAAATGGCGGCTGCCTGACCTCTAAACTGGGACAATGGAATTGTGGGGTAACTGCGCTGGAGTTGGACATCGTCGCGGTAGGCGGTCGTAGACCGTGGCGCAATGCTGCATTGGTTAACATTGGACCCTATGGGTCCCAGGAGCCAATGAACAGGTGCGCTGGCGGCGATGATGCGCCCCGCCACGGACATCACTGCCGCGGACGTCACCACCATTTTCTATCTGTTCACTCACTAAATACCTGACCTTCGACAGGAGAGGACCTACACTGCTAGTGCTGCTGTGACCTCGGTCTGGAAGCGACGATGGCTGCTGCGTCTGGGGAAAGGGCCCCTGCCTTCACTGCACAGGAGTTGGAGAAACTTGTGGATGGGGTCCTCCCCCAGTACACGCTACTCTACGGTCCTCCAGGCCAACAGGTTAGTACACAGGGAGAACGTTGGATGGGCTAGGCCTGGGTGGACAGGGCTGGGTGGGAGAGCGAAGGGGGCACAGTTCTTACAACAGAAAAGCATGGTGATGAATGGGCCACATGGACAGAGTTGGGAGGGGCCCACTCACATTGACGGTGCAGTAGGTAATGACTGTTCCTCTTTCCTTGTGCATGTCATGTCAGTCAGCGCCCACCAGAAGAGGGACATTTGGCGTGCCATCGCCAAGGAAGTCCGGACCCTGGGGGCCCACCAGAGATGGGGCACCCACTGCCGTAAGAGATGGGAGGACATTCGCCGCTGCAGCAAGAAGACGGCGGAGGCTCAGCTGGGGATGGCCTCCCAACGTGGGAGGGGTGCCCTTCGCACCATGACCCCCCTGATGTTCCGGATCCTGGCGGTTGCCTACCCGGAGTTGGATGAGCACTTAAGGACATCACAGCAGACACAAGGGGGTGAGTACAACCTCATTCTGTGGACTTTGCATGCAGTGGAGGTGTCTGGGTGGGGGAGGTGGGCTGTGGGTGTCCGTAGGCCAGGGCGAGTAAGGTAGGCAAGGCCCCTTCGTAATGTAGGCCATGTGGAACTCTACCCCAGCTCAGAACAGAGGCAAGTTGATGTATAGTTGCCCCTTTGCCATCCATGTGCGCAGATTTCTACCATTGCCATGTAGGCCATATCCCAGAAATTGCATGTGCAGAGGGAAGGAGCACGGCGTAATGCATGGGGCTGCTGCGTCTGTCTTGTCCGCCAACGGTAGCGGTATGCCATGCACTAAAACTCTCTTTCTTCTGTCTCCCCCCTTTTCCTGCTCTCCCTGTCCTTTTGTACATCAGCATCATCAGGCGGAGGTACAGTGGCACCGGAGCACGAGGAAGCTGCATCCCACATGGCCATGGAGGGCCACACCACAGACTCTGAATGCACCAGTGGGACGGAGGGCGAGGGGAGCTTCACGTCGACCACAGGATCACCAACCAGCGACACGGACTCGTCCGCCGATGTGAGCTCCCCTGTGGTGGTGGCACCATCTGTGCGCCCCACTTCTACAGGTACAGCCGCCACCTCCCCTACCAGCACCGCCCTCCCAGCAGCCCCTCAACCTTCGCCCGTGCCCGCTCACCCAGGAGGGTGGGCATCCCCTTCGCCCCAGGCACCTCAGGCCCTGCCCCTGTCACCCCTGCTGCCCTCAGTGAGGAGGCCATTGACCTCCTCAGGTCACTCACTGTTGGGCAGTCTACCATTGTGAATGCCATCCAGGGTGTAGAACGAGAGTTGCAAAACAGTAATGCATTCCTGGAAGGCATTCATTCTGATCAGGCTGTCCTTCAGCGAACCCTGCAATCTCTGGCCTCAGCACTGATGGCAGCCATTGTCCCTGTGTCCAGCCTCCCCCCTCCAACTTCCTCCAACCAGACCCAATCCCCTGTACCCCAGCCCATCCCAAGCACACCTACAAACCAGCAGGCACACAAGTCAACACCCAAAAGTAGCTCAAGCAAACATAGGCACCACACACACCACAGGCACTCACACAAGCATCACACCCATACAGACACAGCAACATCCACTGTCTCCACTGTGTCCCCCTCCTCCTCTTCTCCCTCCTCCCTCCCAGTCTCGTCTACACACACACCTGCATGCACCACATCTACAGGCACTAGGACTCGCACCAGGACACCCAGCACCACACGCCTCTCACCTGCACTCACCACCTCCACTGCCATTTACACGTCCCCTGTGTCCTCTCCCAGTGTGTCAGTGACGCCCCCTCCTAAAGTACACAAACTCCGGCAATCACTCACCCAACATCCATCCACCTCACGACAGCCTCCAATACCTGCACCCAAAACACCTAAAGTGACACCTCCTACAACCACCTCCTCTACCTCCACTCCCAGACCCCCTCCAGCTACCCATCCCAGTGTCTGTCAGAAACTGTCCCTATGTCAAATTGACCTGTTTGCCCCCACCTCCCCCCCTCCAGTTCATCAGTCCCGTCGTAGCGCCTCAGCCAAAAAGCCTCCAGTGCCAGTGGTGCGTGTTCCAGGTTTTTGGAGTGCACCGTCCACCAGGGCAGGCAGTAGGACCCAGAGCCAAGGCACTGGCAGCCCACCCCCTGTAAAGGCTCCAAAATTGGAGAGTGGACGACGGGACCGTGTCAAGACTCCTGGTGGGACAACAACTGAAATGGGATCGAAGGCGATTGGTGAGTCAGCTGTAACTCCAAAGAAGGTGGGGAAGGTCCCGAGGAAGTCTGCCCAGCCTGTTGTGAGTGTCACGGCGGAGAAGTGCGCCATCATTTCCGGCGGTCGAGACACAACCGCCAGCACCGTCGTTACTGGTCAGGAGACCACCGCCAGAGTCACAGCCCAAGAGGGCTCAAGTATCGTCACTGGTCAGGAGACCACTGCCAGAGTCACAGCCCAGGAGGGCTCAAGTATCGTCACTGGTCAGGAGACCACCGCCAGAGTCACAGCCCAGGAGGGCCCAAGTATCGTTACTGGTCAGGAGACCACCGCCAGAGTCACAGCCCAGGAGGGCTCAAGTATCGTCACTGGTCAGGAGACCACCGCCAGAGTCACAGCCCAGGAGGGCCCAAGTATCGTCACTGGTTCAGAGACCACCGACAGAGTCACAGACCAGGAGGGCTCAAGTATCGTTACTGGTCAGGATACCACCGCCAGAGTCACAGCCCAGGAGGGCCCAAGTATCGTTACTGGTCAGGAGACCACCGCCAGAGTCACAGCCCAGGAGGGCCCAAGTATCGTTACTGGTCAGGAGACCACCGCCAGAGTCACAGCCCAGGAGGGCTCAAGTATCGTCACTGGTCAGGAGACCACCGCCAGAGTCACAGCCCAGGAGGGCCCAAGTATCGTCACTGGTCCGGAGACCACCACCAGAGTCACAGCCCAGGAGGGCTCAAGTTCGTTACTGGTCAGGAGACCACTGCCAGAGTCACAGCCCAGGAGGGCCCAAGTATCGTTACTGGTCAGGAGACCACCGCCAGAGTCACAGCCCAGGAGGGCTCAAGTATCGTCACTGGTCCAGAGACCACCGCCAAAGAGTCACAGCCCAGGAGGGCTCAAGTATCGTTACTGGTCAGGAGACCACCGCCAGAGTCACAGCCCAGGAGGGCTCAAGTATCGTTACTGGTCAGGAGACCACCGCCACCGCCAGAGTCACAGCCCAGGAGGGACCAGGATCCCACAGCCCCGCTGGGCAATGATGGAACTTTAAGCCACACACCAATGTCCAGTGTGGAGATCGTCATGCCACACACCAATGTCAGTATCCGAACCGCCATGTCAAAGCACCGCTGAACAGGGCCAAGACCGCCATGGTGAAGAGCGCAGAACAGGGCAAAGACTGCCATGGCTAAGCATCGCTGAACAGGGCAAAGACCGCCATGTTAAAGCACTGCTGAACAGGGCCAAGACCGCCATGTCAAAGCACCTCTGAACAGGGCCAAGACCGCCATGGTGAAGACCGCTGAGCAGGGCAAAGACTGCCATGGATAAGCATTGCTGAAAAGGGCAAAGACCGCCATGTCAAAGCACCGCTGAACAGGGCCAAGACCGCCATGGTGAAGACCGCTGAACAGGGCAAAGACTGCCATGTCAAAGCATCGCTGAACAGGGCCAAGACTGCCATGTCAAAGCACCGCTGAACAGGGCCAAGACCATCATGTCAAAGCACCGCTGAACAGGGCCAAGACCGCCATGGTGAAGACCGCTGAACAGGGCAAAGACTGCCATGGCTAAGCATTGCTGAACAGGGCAAAGACCGCCATGTCAAAGCACCGCTGAACAGGGCCAAGACCGCTATGGTGAAGACCGCTGAACAGGGCAAAGACTGCCATGGTGAAGACCGCTGAACAAGGCAAACACCATGTGGGTATGAATAGTCCGCCACATCAGGCATCCATATCCTATGTGCAGCTGGGACAGTGACAGGACATGAACTTTCACAGGGAGACTCATCCTGTCTGGGCACCAGTCCCACCCAGTACCAGTGGAGAACTGCAGATACTTGCGAAAATGTAGCTTTGCTTTCCCCAGGATGGTCTAGTGGGCAACCCACCCACTGTAAAGACTTGTGAGACTGTGGCTTGCACTCCCCAGGATGTAACAGTGGGGAAACCACCCACTTGAGAGACTTGTGAGACTGTGGCTTTCCACTCCCCAGGATGTAACAGTGGGCAACCCACCCACTGTAAAGACTTGTGAGACTGTGGCTTTGCACTCCCCAGGATGTAACAGTGGGCAACCCACCCACTGTAAAGACTTGTGAGACTGTGGCTTTGCACTCCCCAGGATACATCAATGGGCATGGAGGCCCGTCGTGGATCTGGCTTCGCATTCATCTGGCTGAGGTGCCCCCCCTTCCTTTCCCCCTGAGGTGCCTGTAGTGTTTCTATCTGATGCCCCAGCAGTGTTCTCTCGGATTTTGGTCAGGTATCTATTGTGGGCCTCGTCCATGCATTTTTGGACTGTTGGTGCACGGACATTGTTGTGTACATATCTGCACTACTTCTTGTATTGTATATTTAAATATGATAGATTTCGAAATATATCAGTATTTTTTTGTATGACATGTATATTGGCACATTACAATGTTTGACCGCAATTCACTTTGTCTTAGCATTCTTCCTGGGGGATTGTGGGTTGTTAATGTGATATTTTTGAATGCATTGGTGTGTATGTTGTGATATGCGAGGGTGGGGGTGTTTGGTGGGTGTCCCCCTAACTTTTGCCTCCCCCCTCCCCCGTGTCATAGATGCAGTACTCACCGGTATCTTCTGTGCCTACGTCGCTGTTGGTCGTAGAGGAGCAGAAAGACAAAGGCAGGTAGGATTTGGAGTTCCGGCTCCATGGAGTCGTCGTTTGCTCGTGGAGTGTGTTAAGGTGAGCGTTTGCCCATAGCAAAAGCTGTTTCTGCCGTGTTTTTATCCACGGAGAATCCGCCCCGGAAAAGGTGGCGGATTGGCCTGTCATGATAGTGTGGGCGGTACATTGTCTCCCGTCTGTCTGTTGGCGGTGACCGCTGCGCTGTTTGTCTGTACCGCCGTGGCGGGCGATGTGTTAAAGTGGCTGTCTTTGTTGACGGTTTCCGCCAGGGTCGTGATTCCCTTTTTTTGTCCGCCGGCCTGTTTGCGGTATTTCCGCAGCTTTAACACCGTCCGCCAGGGTTGTAATGACCCCCTTAGTAATTAACTGATGAGATGAGCACATGCTTGCCGTTCACTCAACTTTCTATGCTTTTTTACGTGCTTCAGACTATCGACAACCATACAAAGAGTTGTTTAGTATTACTTTCTATGGTTTCTTACCACCCTGGTATACATCAAGTCACGGACAGTTGTGGCATTTGCTCTCCACCATGTTTTTGTTCTACTCAAATAGAATTTTCATTTCTAATCACGTCCCTATATTCTAGAGGGTGTTTCACTTGCTATCTAAATTTTAGCCATGATTGGATATGGATAATGCTCTCCCGGAGTTCTTTGGGGATTTACTTGCTCATACTCAGTTATTACTTATAACAACTAGGGATAACTAAAACGCATACTGGATTACCTTCTAGTATGCTACATTTCATTCCGTGGGGTATTTATTTTTCATCCCTAACTAGTTGGGCCACATCTGATACACATCGACTCTTACAATGTTCTTCCCTGTTTTTAACAGATAAGGGACTTATCATGGTCCTATGAATCATGACGTACTATGAGCAGTTGGAATATTGGACCTTGCCTATCTGGGCAACAATACAGAACGGACAACTACTAGACCACAAATTTGACGAATGTCTATACACTTTTCTTTAACACAGGTACTTTTATAAGTGCTCCATTTGTCAATATTGCAGACTTGATTTTATCTTTTTTGGCTCAACATGGATCATCTATTCATAAAGCCCTTTCATCACTTTTTCCTATGCAAGATTACTAACCCACTGTTACATCATCTATTGTAGCTGTACTAGATCACTGTTCTTTTACTTTGGGTATGGTTCTATACACACCCTCGGCATGCCTGACATGAAAATGTATTTCACTACCTAGTTGTATGATTCACCTGATGGTGGCACTACTTTCTTCCTTATAAACTAGGGATTATTGGCACTGTATAAATCTATGCATGATGCACAACATCACTTGAAAGAAACATATTCATTTTGACTTGCACAGCATTTTTGGCATGTCCATACATTTTAACTGTTTTCTCCTATAAGTATATGCATCCATCTTTTTGCAGCCTTGAAAAAGTCACTGTGTGACAAAGCACGTGTTAGCTGGATTTTTGTAGCGGATCACTACGGGCTGTTATGGTATGTATTATAAGCACATGGACTACATGTATTGTACCATACTAAAGGATTGTGTTTCCAACAGTTCAACAGGAATGAACTGAGCTTTAAGGAACTTCCCTTGATGCTAATAAACCTATGAGGTTACAAGGAGAGAGTAAAAGACTTCGCTTCAACCCTATTTTTCATCAAAGACTGTTTTTAGTATTGCCATTTATTCAGTGGATCACTTAACCTGCTGTATTCTTGGGTTTGAGTGATGTGGTCCTTACCTAATACTGATATTTTGTGTATTGTTGTGATACAAACATTTTTTGTCTTGTGGTAGTAGGCGATTAGGCCACATAGCACTACCACCATACTACTCTATCTTTACTGTTAGACACTTGTGGGAAGCCCATGTGTGTTACTATTACTACCAATTCTTATTTATGTTCATGTATTTGATATTGTGTATACCTATGGTCATTAGTGGATACATTAGGATGTTGCGGCATTCGGAGATCCATTGGTGGAAGTTTCATGCTGAGATGTTTGGGCCTGTGGTGTGGGGAGGTGGTGATTTGCTGAGGGTGTTGATGAGCTTCTGAGTGTGAGTTCATATATCCACATGTAATGATGCAAATATGTGTATGTGATGACTATTAGTAAATCCTGGTGGAAATCCAAAAAGGTGTTGATAATTACTGAATTGTAAGTCAACTATGTACATTCACTACCATTATTGTATTGTAGTATACATCCGAGCATATCCTAAGGATTCATGAATAATCATTCAAATATCACGCGTAACACATTATGCATTGAAATATGGCATACGGCGCATTATGAGTATTTATCATAACAACCTTGTTCATGAAAGATGTTACTTAGTACAAATTTGCTATGTTCATAAAAAGTTAGTGTCCAAAGGAAAACAAAAACAGATTGGGAAACACAAGTCAAAAAGCAACCTGTTTCATGCTTGTTGAATCTGGCACAATTTCCTCAATGATGGTTAGAGATTATAGTTTGAAGGGCTTTCTATGAAATACAGTGCATGTACGTAGTGATCAAAACAAAACTAGTGAAGTCCCTGTTTGGTTGATGTGATTTCCTAACAGTGCATTTTATCTGTAACCAATCCAGTGGTTGCATTTTGTTTATCAACAGTAGATCAATTACGTCAAAATGTAACAACTGGACATGGCAGGTCCTTTGGAGTCAACATTTACTTGACCATTCTTTTTATTTTATTTAGGGGAGAAAAGGGCATCAACCTGCTCAGACATTCACTACAGTTAGGCAAAGCAGATGGCAGAGTGAACACTCCTGACTTCTAATGCACCTACGAAGAACCCCTACAAGACTGTTATTTCTTCAAAATGGTACAGAGGTCACACATTGTTTGCTTTCACAATGGCTTGTTGAAAGTCACAAACCTTTAATGTTATTGTTCTAAGGTCATGGTAAAAGTTATAATTTTAGAAGGCCCTCAGTTACTATATGTTATATGGTTGTGTGTCAGAATATCATTGGAAAAAATATCTTCAGTCAGAAATATAGCGTCCTAAATATAATTTACAAGAATACTGCACTTTAGGTTGTAGAATTGTTATTATTTAACGCCGAAGCAGCACTACTTCTGCAAACAATATATACAAAATGATATTTCAGTTAGACAATATATTGGTTACAATATTTTGGTACCATACCATGTCATGGAGGACAGGAAAACCCAGCTGTTACTTTTTTGTACCAAAATTATCATGATTAGGTCAGTTTCAGGGAGAAGGTTGTCTATGTAAGAATAAACATTATGTAGTAGACAATTGATGGAGAGTTAGTCAATAGTTTACATACCTCCTAATGCCTTTCTTAGGATCACCACCCACTCTGATGTGCCATCTGTAGTCTAGACGTGCCATCTTTTTTACTTTGCAAGCTTATTCTGCTTGTGTCTATTTACAACAGCATATACCGTCAGCACTGTATTAGGGTAGGTACACACCTTAGTCATGACATAGTAACATAGGGGTAAATAATGGGGTCTTGTGCTCATACTTCATATATTTATCAACCTGTTTCAGAGCTTCATTCAGACCCCCAGAATACCTGGTGCCTTCTCCAGGGCCTTATATGTTCTACATATCCAACTAATTGTCATTAGGTTGGCAATGGATACAATATTTGACTGTTCATCCTCAGTTCCAGTGAAAACTCTAGCAATGGGAAAAGACAGTAAGGTACAGGATAGAAAGAATACATCTTCTCAAGAATACTCTCAAGAACAATAGCGCTCCCCTCATATATATTGTACACAGTACAAAATAAAGCAGCCTCGTAGCAGAAAACCTTTGACTTAAACAAATCTAAGTCTATTTATTCTGCTATGGGACAATCAGATAATATCATGACACCTGTCTTCACTTTTCTATTAATGACTGCAAAGCATAAACAGAAGTCTTGATCTCACAAACACATGTGCATTTAACTCCAGCATAAAATATGCTTTGTACAATACACATGCCAAGAAATGGATTATTCATTTGGGAGGTTGGTACTCCTAGCAACTCAAAAACCGAGTCTGGTTGAGGCAAAACGTTCTGTTGAAAGAATGTATGCTCAGTCCTTATTAGCTATGGCACAAGCTGCAGGCAGTTCGTAAAGAAGACAACACAATAAAATTCCCAGTTTAGAAATTTTTTGAAAAAGCTAATGATCAAAAAGACAACAAAATCCTTAAAATACGTAAAAGGGACAGGAGATAGGAATTTGTAAATGTTAGGGCAAGAAATGGCTAGAAAAATAAAGCAATTAAAAGAGTTTACCTTTCAAAGACAATGGCTCTCATTACAACCCTACCACCAAATTATGACCATGGCAGAAACAGTCCAGACAGGCAGCCACTTTACCACACCGACTGCCAAGGCGGAATCAACAGGCATCACGGCAGTAGCCACCTACAGCCACGCGGAAGTCAATGTTCGGCCCACTGTATTATGAGACAGGAAACCTCCACCTTTTCCGGGGCCGTACCAACAACATCAAAAGCCTAGCGGAAACACTGCACCGAAGGGAAATGACTCACCTGTCGGAAGAACCACGCCACCATGGAGCCCGAGCTGCACATATTCCCAATGCTGTTCTACGTCCTGCTCCACCACGAACACCAACAATGGCGAAGACAACCATGGTGAGTACAGCCGCCTAGCACACAGGGGAGGGAGGAAGACATGAGTGACACACACACACAACACGCACACCCCCACCCCAACACCATATACACAAGCACATGCAGTAACATAACATG
Source organism: Pleurodeles waltl (assembly GCF_031143425.1). Classification (NCBI taxonomy): domain Eukaryota; kingdom Metazoa; phylum Chordata; class Amphibia; order Caudata; family Salamandridae; genus Pleurodeles; species Pleurodeles waltl. The sequence goes on along the minus strand of NC_090449.1, from coordinate 705,113,362 downwards.
TATACTCCGTACCCCTCAGGAATAATGCAAGGACAACACCAATAGATCAAAGTGAGTGTAAAAAGATAAATATAGTAGTAATACATGCATCCAAATCAAAAAGTATATACATATGTACAAATGAAGGGACACTGCCCAGTCCTCAATGTTCATGGGCCACAGGGTCCCATTACAAAGTCCAGGGACCCACTTGACTCCTGCAGCAACACAGAGAGAATACTGCAGGGGCATCAGGTCAAAAATAGGCAGGCACCTCAGGGGGATGGGAAATGGGGGGGCACCTCAGCCGGCAGATGGAACAACACCACTGGTCCTGGAGGGGGCAACATGCCCATTACTCTGTCCTGGGGAGTGCAAGGCCACAGTCTCTCAAGTGGGTGACTTGCCCACATGCTCTGGAGGGGGCATTGTGCCCTGTGATCTTCATCTTGGGGAGGATGGGGTGAGTGGATGGCTTCTCCACTAGTTCTGGAGGGGGCATCGTGCTTTGTGATCTTCATGCTGGGGAGGATGGGGTGAGTGGATGGCTTCTCCACTGGTTCTGGAGGGGACATCATGCCCTATGATACAGATCTTGGCGGAGTGCAAGGTCACAGTCTCTCAGCTGGGTGTCATACCCACAGGATTTTCAGGGGGCAGGCCGCACTGGATTTTCAGGGGGCAGGCCGCACAACCGCCTATGGAGGCAGGTCTACAGAATGTCCGCCAGCAGTGACGGCTGCTCAGTGGTGGCACTGGTGCTGCTGGTGGTTGTGGGGGGAAGCTCCTGCCCATCTCCTGCAGCCTCAGATTGCTGCCCACTGGTGCTGCTGGTGGTGGTGCTGGTGGCAGAGCTGGTGGTGGAGCTGATGGTAGTGGTGGGGGGAGGCTCCTGCCCATCTCCTGCAGCCTCGGATGGCTGCACCACCATGTTGGTGGTGTGGGCTCCGACTGAGTCCCAGCACCAGACCCCTTGTCCTTTCTGCCTGCTGGTGCAGGCCCCTTGCCCTTCCTGGTAGCAGCTGGGGATGGTTCCTTGCTGCTTTTGGCAGCAGATGGTGGTGGCTCCTTGCCCTTCCTGGCAGCATTTTCCATGTGGCTGCCTGGTGCCCGGGATCCTTTCCACCATGAGTTGCTGTGGACATTATTGGGCCTGTGGACTGAGTGGCTGAGGTGCTTGGCTAGGTTTTAACCACCCTGGCTTGATGTGAAGGACGGGGGAGGCGGGGTAGGGAAGAGGTCAACGGTTGTGAGGAAAAGCTTCTTAGGGACATTAGGGCGGGAAGAGGGAGATGGTTTGGGAGTGGAGGAGAGGGAGTGGTGGTAGGAAGTGTCAGTCTGCTGTGTTTGGGTGCAGGTACATGGGCTAGATCAGTGGTTCCCAACCTGTGGTCCGGGGACCCATGGGGATCCATGAAGCTTCCTCAGGGGGTCCCCGACTGCTTAGAAAATGAACTAATATTAACAGATTAGGTGCCCAGCTTTCAGTAATGACTCAGTGAAGGGGTCCCCGGTTTCAATAATGATTCGGTGGGGGTCCCTGGGTTCCAGTAATGATGGAGTGGGGGTCCACAGAAGTCGAAAGGTTGGGAACCACTGGGCTAGATGCTGTTGTGAGGTGGATGGCTGTTGGGTGTCTGAGTGCTTGTGTTTGTGTACTTTGGGAGAAGGGAGCACAGACACAGTGGGAGAGGACACATGGGACGTGTGCATGGATGTGTGGGTGGTGACTGCCAGTGAGGTGTGTGCTCTGATAGGTGTTCTGGTGATGGAGGTAGTGGAGGTAGTGGATGAGGATGTAGTGCATGCAGGTGTGAGTGTAGACGCAACTGGGAGGGAGGTGGACAACGAGGAGAAGGGGGACACGGTGGAGGCAGTGGATGTTGGTATGTCCGCATCTGGATGGTGTTTGTGTGAGTGCCTGTGGGATGAAGTGTGGTGCCTGTGTTTGCCTGTGCCACTCTTGTGTGTTGTCCTGTGTACATGCTCGTCTGCCTGTATGCTTGGAATAGGTTGGGGTTGAGGGGAATGGGATTGGGTAGAGGAAGTTGGAGAGGGAGGGTGGAAAAAGGGACAATGGCTGCCATCAGAGAGGAGGCCAGAGCCTGCATTGATCTCTGTTGAGCCGCCAAGCCGGTGTGAATGCCCTCCAGAAATGCATTGGACTGTTGCATTTGGGCTGCCAGCCCGTGGATGGCATTCACAGTGGTTGAATGCCCAACAGAGATGGATCTTAGGAGGTCAATAGCCTCCTCACTCAGGGCAGCTGGGCTAACTGGGGCAGGGCCTCAGGTGCCTGGGGTGAAGGAGATGCCCACCCTCCTGCGTGAGCCGGCACAGGAAACTCGCTGACGGGATGCTGGGAGGGTGATGCTGGTACGTGGGTGGTGGCTGTACCTGTAGAGGGGTGTGCACAGATGTGTCCGCCATGACCAGGGACCTTCCATCAGGGGAGGTATCCGTGTCCGAACTGTAACCTCCAGTCTCCACCCTGGTTCTCCCCTCGCCCTCCGTCCCACTGGTGCCCTCACCATCGGGGGACTCTGCCTCCTGGGCCCGGTGGGATGCAGCTCCCTCCGTCGCGGGTGCACCTGTTCCTCCGCCAGATGATGCTAATGCACATAAGGAAGAGTGACAAAACAAAAAGGGGGGAGAGACAAAGGATACACTTGGTCAATTGCTGCACCATCACCACCATTGGCGTACACAACACACTCACACACAGGGAACAGCCCTTCGCACTAGGCAGTGCACTACCAGTAACAATGCTAGTCACTAGGGCATGGGGAGGGACACTTACTGCCAACTGCAGAATACCTAGGACCCACACAGCTCTGCTCAGTAGTGGATGTCTACTAGCTAGGTAGGAGGAATTTCACATCAGTACCCTTCCCAACATGGGACCTACATTGCAATGTCAGCCCTGGCCTAGGGGCACCCATAGGCACACTTTCCCCAACCGGATACCATCCCACCAGGCGTAAGTAGTAATGATGGGCACTGTACTCACCCCCTAGTTGCTGCTGTGAGGCCCCCAACCACCCATCCAGCTCAGTATAGTCCACCACCAGTATGCGGGCCATCAGGGGGGTCAGGGTTCAACGGGCACCCCTTTCTTGTTGGGAGGCCATTACCAGCTGGACCTCCGCAGTCTTCCGTGCCCAGCGTCTCAGGTCCCTCCACCGTTTCAGACAGTGGGTGCTCCTCCTGCCGTAAACCCCTAGTGTCTGCACGTCCTTGGCGATGTCATGCCATATACCCTTTTTTTGATGGGCGCTGACATGCAGAGGAAATATACACAGGGAAAGGTATTAGTTAAAACGTCCTGCCTGTTAGACTCATGGCCCACCATATCCCTTCCCATCCCCTTACGCACAGACATGGCCCAGCATACATGCTGCACGCTGCCCAGGGCCCATCCACCAACCCCCCCAAACACGAGGCCTTCACACACACCACTTCATGCATTCATGCCCCATGCATCGTGCTCACAGCATACTCATCTGTTGGTCTGGAGGCACATACAGCAGTTGGTACAGGAGTAGGACCCCATTCACCAGTCTCTCCAACTCCGCTGAGGTGAAGGCAGGGGCCCTTTCCCCCATCACACGAGCCATGGTAGGTTACAGACACAGGTCACAGCAGCACATGCAGTGAAGGTCCTCTTCTGTTAAAGATCAGGTAGCAAGTGAGTGAATAGTTCGAAAATGGCAGTGACTTCTGTGACGGTGCACAACGTTACCGCCGGCGTACATCACCATTGGCTACTGTACCCATGGGCCACAATGATAACAATAAAGAGTTGCACGGTGGTTCCCGACCGACTCCCGCAACGGCGCACAACGTCAGCGGAATTACCTCACTTCCACCTGTCCCTCCATACAGGACAGGCGGACGCCATTTCGGAGGGGGGACAGGCCATGGATCCTAACTGCCTCACAGTTCACAATTGTTCATTCTAGACATATGCTACCAATAAATTTTAAAAATCCCATAATGCATTGAACTGTAGTGGTTACAATGTACAGATTATGACCGGCTCCTCACTCTTTTGCCCCATACATTGCAACCGCTGTGGATGAATAGGAGATGGAGACATAACCCCGTGCACAGACCCCTGGTGGACTTTGCAACAGTGGAGGACAGGCCCATCATCCTCACCTAAAGACTTGATAGGGCCACAATCACAGAGCTGTGTGCCCAATTCGAGCCTGACCTGATATCTGCTATCCGTCACCCCACTGGGATCCCTCCTCTTGTGCAAGTGGTATCAGTGCTCCATTTCTTGGCAACTGGTTCTTTCCAAGTGTCAGTGGGCTTGGCAGCAGGAATGTCGCACCCAATGTTCTCAATAGTGCTGACCAGAGTGTTGGCTGCCCCGATTAAACACATGCGCAGCTGCATCGTTTTCCCCCAGGTGGAGGATTTGGCCACAGTGAAGATTGACTTCTATGCAGTGGGACATATCCCCAACATTATTGGGGCTATTGATGGAACACATATTGCATTTGTCCCCCCCGGCAAAATGAACAGGTCTTCAGAAATCGGAAAAGTTTGTGTTCGAATGTGTAGATGGTGTGTTTGGAAGATCAGTACATCTCTCATGTCAATGCTAAGTATCCAGGCTCGGTGCATGATTCCATTATCCTGAGGAATAGCAGCATCCCAAATGTGATGGCCCAACTCCAGAGGCACAGGGTGTGGCTAATAGGTGAGCCTTGGTTCCCACCCAGTGGATGTTGGTGTATGGTGTGGGCCACAAGGGTCAGTGTGTGGCTAACAGCTGTCCCTCGATAGGTCAATCTCGTTACCCGAACCTCTCATTGCTACCTACCCCTGTGAGGAATCCTAGGACAAGGACAGAGGAACGTTACAATGAGGCACATGGGCGAACAAGAAGCATTATTGAACGTACATTTGGCCTCTTGAAGACCAGGTTTCGGTGCCTCCATCTAACAGGTGCATCCTTGTGCTATTCACCCAAGAAGGTCTGCCAGATCATCGTGGCATGCTGTATGTTGCATAACCTTGCCTTGAGACGCCATGTGCCTTTTCTGCAGGAGGAGGACGCTGGAGATGGCCGTGTGGCAGCAGTGGACCCTGTGGACAGTGAAGTTGAGGAGGCAGTGGATGAGGACAAAAGAAGTGCAGTGATTTGTCAATACTTCCAATGACACACAGGAAAAACAGTGTAACTTCACATTTCATTGACAGTTTAATGGTTGACATTGTCACTGGCAGGCTGTGAATTCCTTCTTCTATGCCTACTCACTATACCCTTGGCATCTCTTTTTGCAGATGTTGGTGCCCCGCTATCACTCCTGGTGTGTTCACTGCAGCCAACTACAGGTCTTTCCTATGTAAACATTACTGTACAGTTGAATTGCAATGTTTAATCCTTGTTATATGATACATACTTAAATCATTTGACATACTCCATACTTATATTTTTATTGCAGTGCTCTGACGAAAAAGGGGAAGTGCAATAGGCTGGGCTGATGATGGAGGAAAGTCCAGGTTAGAGTCCAGTCTATTTGAAGCACAGGTGCAATGTCCAAGGGGGCATAGGAAAGGGATCAATGGCAGTTCAAGGTGGACAGGGTGACAGAGTGGGACACAAGGGTGACAATCAGGAGAGTCTCATTTCCTGGAGGGGGTCTTGGCAATAGTCTCTGACTTCTGCCTGGATCACAGGGAACATTTGCGGGGTGGTTCTCCGTCTGCAGGGGGAGGGGTGCTGGTGGCCTGTTGGTCCTGTGACGGGGCCTCCTGTCCACTAACAGCAGCGGAGGTGGAGGGCTGTTCAGTAATTTAGGTAGTGTCAGGAGCCCGCTGGTGTGACACTACCTCCCTCATACTGTTGGCCATGTCTGCCAGCACCCCTGCAATGGAGACCAGGGTGATGTTAATGGACTTCAAGTCCTCCCTGATCCCCAGGTACTGTGGCTCCTGCAGCCGCATGTTCTCCTGCAACTTGACCAGGATCTGGCCCAGCGTATCCTGTGAATGTTGGTATGCTCCCAGGATCGCAGTGAGTGCCTCCTGGAGAGTTGGTTCCCTGGGCCTGTCCTCCCCCTGCCGCATAGCAGTCCTCCCAGTTTCCCTGTTGTCCTGTGCCTCTGTCCCCTGGACCGTGTGCCCACTGCCACTGACCCCAGGTCCCGGATTGTCCAGGGTTTGTGGTGTACCCTGGGGTTCCTGTAGTGGTAGACACACTGCTGATTGATGTGTCCTGGGGACAGACGTATGGGTATGGTGGGTGGGTGCTGTGGTGGTGTTCCCTGAGGGGGGGCTCTGTGGTAGTGTGAGACTGTGCCTGGGTAACCGACTCCGGAGGTCCCTGATGGGCCAGGTTAGTCATCCAGATCCAGGCGACCAGAGCTGGTGTCATCACTGTGTGCCTCTTCTGTGAGGTGACTGGATGTTGCTGGCACCTCTTCTCCAGTGACATTGGCTAGGATACCTATGGGGATGTAAATGAAGTGTTATTGTGTCTGTGTGTGACATATTGCGCATGGGTGGGTTGCCCTCTATGATTGTTATCGCCCTGGCAGCTTTGCCTTGTGTGATTTGTTACTTGGTAGGCTAGCTGATTGTCTCTAGTTTGCATGCTTTAGTGATCGGTGTCCATGCAGATCTGTGAGTGGTGTCCATGCATGTTGCATGCTGGGCTTGGCATTGGGATGAGTGGGTTGTGATGGTGGGGTGTGTGGGAGGTGGTGGAGTGATGGGATTGAGGGTGAGATGGGGGTATGTGATGGGATGCAGGTAGGCAGTAGTACTAGTAGTAGAGACTTGACTTACCAGAGTCCAGTCCTCCTACTCTGGCCAGGCTATCAGGATGCATGATTGCCAAGGCTTGCTCCTCCCATGTTCTTAGTTGTGGGGGAGGAGGTGGTGGTCCACCGACAGTCCTCTGTACAGCTAGCTGGTGTCTTGCTGCAATGGAATGCAGCTTCCCCCGTAGGTCGTTCCACCTCTTCCTGATGTCATCCCTTGTTCTTGGATGCTGTCCCATGGCATTGACCCTGTCCTCAATTCTCCGCCATAGCTCCATCTTCCTAGCAATGGCTATTTGCTGCACCTGTGATCCAAATAGCTGTGGCTCTATCCGGATAATTTCCTCCACTATGACGCTTATCTTCTCCTCAGAGAACCTGGGGTGTCATTGTGCTGCCATGGGTGTAGTGTGGGTGGAGTATAGGTGATGGTGGTATGTGGCTCTGGTTGTGTGAGTGCTCTTGCGGTCTCTCTCTGTTGGCAATTGTTTGTATTCGTAAGGGGTTGTGGGTAATGTGGGTGTGTGTTTTGTGTTGGTGTGGGTGTGTAGATGTGGTGTGTGTATGTGTGTCAGGTGTGTGTAGTTTGAATTGACCAATGTGGTGTTGTTTTGTTTGAGTGTGTGTATTTTGAGTGCAGCGGTATGTATCGCCACTGGTTTACCACCATTGAATGTCCGCCGTGGTGATCTGTGGGTCATAATGTGATGGGCATTGTTCTGTTGGCGTTACGGTGTGGGATTTGGTATCGCCAGTTCATCACTGACCTTTGGGCTGGCAGACTTGTGTGTTTGGCTGTATAGTGACTATTGGTATGTGTGTGTCATAATATGGTAAGCGGATATCCGCCATGGTGGCGGTATGTTGGCGGCAGCCAGCGTGGCAGTAACTGGGATTTACCGCCAATGTCATAATGAGGGCCAATATCTTTACTGTGAAGTCTGGCTGAACCAGTCTCCAGTGTACTAGAAAGCTCAGAGCAGAAAAAAACATATTTTGCCCGCCTTGTCTCCTACTTTCCCGTGCCTAATCACCTTGTTTGTGTCATCTGGATGTGGTAACAGGACTCAGTCTCAACTTAAGTCTAAGTACCATGCTTAGAAATCACCATATAGTGGACATGCTTCATCATAGGGGCACTCAGTGTAGCAATGGCATCCCTACAGCTTTTGAAAGTAATTGAGCATTGATACTCAATTTATTACTTTCCCTTGTTTTTAATCTTGGTTTCATCCCTGACTATTCATTAAAATTATGAAATGTGATGAATAACCAATTTTATTTCATTTTTTTGTTCTCTCCTCTGTGCGCTGGTGCCTGAATGCAGACATGCTCGCTTAAGATAGCTGGAACTCACCAGTCACTACCAAGAACAAAACGGCTTGTTGCCCCCCTGTTGGGGAGCCCGTCAGGCCCTGCACTGCCAGCCTGGTGTGGAGCACTACCCGATGATGATGCTAGTCATCCACTGTGATGCTTGAGGGTATTCGCTCCTGAATGTTCAGGTCTCCCTAGTTTTTCTTACGTGGAACAGTGTACTTTTGTTGTTGTACTATTGTTGGGAGAGTGTGCACTGGACCAGTTCAATCTCCCGGTCCCCCCCCCTCCTTCTTATCTTTATCCCTACAGCATTGTCATCAAAGTCAATCTAGCCTCTAAATATTGAGACATCCACTATGTACAACTTATCTGATCGCTGGACCGTCCATGATCCTTGTTGTGTCAAACAAGGATGTCCCCTAAAATGGTGGGGGGAAGGGGATCGAACATCTGTGAGGTTAGAATATCATATGCCTTCTCTTTGTCTCCTAATTGAATGATTCATAATCAAAGGGTCTAAATTCTGACATTTCTGTCATTGGCAATGAACATTTTTCAATATCTGCTGTGCACACACAGAGTCAAGTGCATTAATCAGGGCTATTAATGGAGAGGAGTCTACTATTTTAGACACAATGGAGATGAGCCTGTAAATGAGGGGTCACTTCAAGTTAAATGTACACATTGTTTCTTTTTGGGCCCTTTAAACTGATGAAATGCTCTACATCAAAATTTGATTTACCCACATCGGTGCTGAGGACAGAATGGTATGGTCCTCAACACCGGTGGTCCTGTGCTGAGGATGGAACCATTCTATCCTCATCACATGTATACAGCAGAGGGATTTAATTTTTTCACTTATTTTCACCTCAGGAGCTGGGGAAGATCTTCCCCAGCCACCAGAGGCTTTTATTTCTTTCACTGCAATAACAATCAGTGCACATGGTGTAAAGATGTCATTACAGTGAAAGTGAAATGAGCCAATCGGCTCAATTCACTTTCCCTGCGTTGGTGTTCCTGGGGCCATCTGAACCCCTCAAGCATAGGAGAGGTATTATTGGAAAGGGAAGACTCTCCCCTTTCCAATTGTACCTTTCCCAAATATATCCTTGCTTGGGGATTGCCCAAGGATGGCGATCCTCAAGCAGGGATTCACTCTACTAGACCACAAGGGAATGTGTGGCAAGGGTTGCTCCCTGCAATGGGAGCATTACTTCGGCTATTTTCTCCCCCCGGGGGCAGATTGGCTTTATTTTTAGGCCAATCTACGCTCTTAAGGGGCAGAATGCCACTATACACCAGGGATATAATAAGATATATATGGTAGGAGTGCCCCCTTGCGCAAGGGTTGCTCCCCATTATGGGGACATTATTTTGCCTGTTTTCTGCCCCACTGGGGGTTACCATGGATTACATTTCTTTTTTTTATTTGTAGGGGATGGGGGCTGCTCAGCATGGGCATGGTAATTTCTCCCCCTCCCCCAAAAAAGGGAAAAAAAGTCCTTCTGAGGGCAATCACCCCATCTGTCTCTCTTGAGGTGCAGCAAACTTACTAGACACCAGGGATTACTTTTTTATATTTGAAAGGGTGGGAACTGCCCAGCATGTGCATGGCAATGCTCTTACGCCCCCCCCCCCCAAAAGGAAAACAGTCTTTCTGCCCCCTTGGTGGGTAGGTGGGGCAAATACCCCATCTACCCCCTGGAGTGGGCAGAAAGCCCAATAGACACCAGAGATTACTTTTTGTATTAGTGTGAGTCACCCAGGGTGGACATTGCCATGTTCCCATCCCCCCAAAAAGGGGATCAATCTTTCTGCCACCCAGGGAGGCAGATGGGGGCAATTACCCCACCTGCTTTCCCCCAGTGGGGGCAGAAAGTCCATTAGACACTAGTGATTACTTTTTAAATTTGTATTGGTGAGGGCTGCCCAGCATTGGCATGTCCATGCCCTCACCCTCCCAAAAAAACGGCAAAAGTCTTTCTGCCCTCTGGGGGCTGCCCAGCATAGGCATGGCCAGACCCCCACCCCGCTAAAAAGGTAAACAGTCTTTCTGACCCAAGAGGGGACAGATGGTGGCAATTACACCCATCTGCCTCCAGGGGGACAGAAATCCGACTAGCTCCCAGGGATTACTTTTTTATTTGTATCAGTGGGGGCTGCCAAGCATTGACATTGCCTTGCACCCACCCCCTCAAAAAAAGGGTAACAGTCTTTCTACTCCGGGGGGGGGGCGGTGGGGGCAGTTAGCCCTATCCGCCACCCCAGGGGAGCAGAAAACCCACTAGAAATCAAGGATTACTTTTTATTTATTTGTAGCGGTGGGGGCTGCCCAGCATGGCTATGACCCCAACTACTCAAAAATGAAGAAACAGTCTTTCTGCTCCCCTGCAGACTTAAGCATTTCATCCCAAAGGCAAGCAAGAGGATATATGATTTTTTGGGGTGTTGTTTCTGCAAATTAGTTCAGGAGAGTTTGGCTATCTCATAGTATCATCCCACTTACAATGGTGAACATTTGCTCTTTTTGGGCTTGAATAGACTGCTACCTAGAAAATCCTACCATACCCAGATAGTTCTGAAAACTAGACATCTGGAGGAGTCCAGGGTGGGGTGCTTCACATGCATCCCACACCATTTTCTTACTCACAATGCCATGCAAACCTCAAATGTTGACTTAAAACACACATTTTTCTTCACTTTTCTGAGATGGAAACTTACAGAATCCACATGAATCCTGCCACCTAGCATTGCCCCACTTCTGATGATAAAAATGCTGTGCCACTTCGGTGCTTGGGCCTAGTGCAAGTGAGAGAAACAGATTCAACTGATAGGAGTCACCACACAAGGACTCCCATTGTCCTTGGTTTGATCCATTCCTGTTGAGGCACTAGGCCCAGCCACACAAGTGGTGCAACACTTTTATCGGCACAAGTGGGACAATGCTGGGTGGTAGGATTTTTGGTAGGAGAATTTTATAGATTCCTGCAGATTCTGGACATTTCCATCCAAATGTAAGGAACATGTATGATTTCAGGCAAAGTTTGAGGTTTGCAGGGCATTGTGGGTATAAAAACCTCATGCAAGTCATCACTCCCTCGATTCCCCTACATGTCTAATGTGTCTCAGTTTTGCGTGGAAAAATGTTATGTATCCATTTTGTGTTTTGGACTTTTTCTTGTCACGGGCACTAGGCCTACCCATAAAAAGTGAGATATCAATTTCATCAAAAGACTTAGGAGAATGCTGAGTGGAAGGAAGTTTGTGGCTTGAGCAGATTCCAGAACTTTAAATCACAGAAATGTGAAGAAAATGTGTTTTCTTTTAGTCACAGTTTGAGGATTGCAAGGGATTCTGGGTAAGACAACCTGTTGAGAGACTCACAAATCAATCCACCCTCAATCCCCTCAGGTATCTATTTTCAAAAAATTTATATGTTTGATGGGCTTCCCTAGGTGTCAGCTGAAGTAGGGCTCAAAAACCACAGCTACCCAATTTGCAAGAAACAGGTAGATTTTGAATGGAAAAATTTGATGTATCCTTTTTTGGGCTGTTTCCTGGGTCTAGGTCTATCCGCACAAGTGAGATATAATTTGTATTGGGAGACTTATGGAAACACAGTTTAGAAGAACAAGTGTTATTACCAATTGTATTTCTTTGCATGTGCACCTTCCAAATGTAAGCCAATGTGTAAGAAAGAAGTAATTTTGAGAAATACCCTCTAATTCACATGCTGCTATGGGTATCCACAGATTCAGGGATGTGCAAAAAACTCCAATTGGTAAACGCCATATCGTGTGCTCATTTTGCAAATACATAGGTTTCCTTGATTGCTACTTTTCACAATTTATATTTTACCATGTGAGTTGGTTGATACCAGGTACAGAATGAAAAACCATTGCAAGGTGCAGCTTAGTTTTTGGCTCTGGATACCTCGGGATAATAGAAAACCCACAAAGCCTATATGCCTGCAACCAAAAGGGTCTAGCAGATGTATTGATGTATAGCTTTTGTGAATCCGCCATTGTGATGAGAAGTCACAAAAAAACATTGTCGCAAATGCCCATTTTTTCCAACTAATTTTCTATATTTTTTATTTTAACACTTGGGGGCAAAGTTTCACGCACATTCGGCGCAAACCGTGCACCATATTTAAACTTTGACGCCTGAGCCCGCGGACGTCAAAATTCCTCTGTGTGAGTAATTTTTTGGATGCGGGAAACTGTCTTTCGTTAATGACATGCAAGGTCGGCGTTCCCGCCCAAAAAATGACTTTAAGGCCTGTGCGCCTTATTTATACTCCTGCGTCATTTTAACGCATAGGAGAGGGCGGGCCTTAAAAACGGCGCACAGCCGTTTTTTAACGTCTGGGTCAGGGCAGGCATTAAGGGACCTGTGGGCTCACTTCCATGGTCTCTGACCATGGAAGGAGTTCAGAGGTGCCCTTCCCTGCCCCCAGGGACACTCCCTGCCACCCTCGCCCACCCCTGGAGAACACCCATGGATGGGGGGACCCATCCCAGGTAAGTACAGGTAAGTTGAGGTGAGTATTTTTTTTTTTTAAAGCGGCATGGGGGGGCCTAATTTGGGCCCCCCTACATGCCACTGTGCCCAATGGCCATGCCCAGGGGACAGATGTCCCCTGGGCATGTCCATTGGGCAAGGGGGCATGACTCCTGTCTTTGCTAAGACAGGAGTCATTTCAATGGGGGTTGTGCGTCATAAAATTGCGCAAGTCCGGTTTGGGGCATGATTTTTGCCTCAAACCTGACTTGCACCATTTTTTGACGCACAACCTCCATTTTCCGCTACGCCCGCGCTGTCTGGTTTGAGTAATTTTTTTTTACTCTGACCAGTCCACAGTGCTGGCTAACGTCATTCCTTAAATAAGGCGCACGCATGGCGTTAGCCGGCGGTAAAAGTTTTTACGCAAACCAGCGCTGGGGCTGGTTTGCGTCAAAAAGTATAAATATGGGCCTTGGTTTCTTGGGGAAAACCTTGAAGGATTTACACAAATGGCCCCTGCTGAATTTAGGATAGTGTCTAGTGTTTAGAAATGTATAGCTTTCCTAGATCCATCATGGTTGCACAACTGTTTCCAGCACAAACTGTAAGAAGGTTGAAAGAACAAAAATGGGAAAATGGGCTATCGCCTGATAAAATGGCAAACCTGTGTTAGAACATTTGGTTTTCTGAATCAAGTTTGCCTGTTCCTGAAAGCTGGAAAGATGGTGATTTTCGCACGGCAAACCTTTCATTGATGCCATTTGCAGGGAAAACACAGACTTTCTTCTACAGCACGTTTTTGCATTTTCCCCAAACAACTCAAAATATAGCTGAATTTTGGGTAATTTCTCAGTTCCCTCCAGGGAAATCCACAAATCCTGAGTACCTTTAGAATCCCTACAATGTTTGAAGAAAAGGATGCAAATTTGGCTTGGATAGCTTAAGTGGACCAAAAGTTATGGACGCCTAATCTCAAACTACCCAAAATAGCCAAAAAAGGCTTAGCACTGGGGGGAGGGAGGCCTAGCAGCTAAAGGGTGAAAGAATCACATTTTGTTTTAGAATGACCATTCTCCACACTGCCTGTGATGATTTTAAAAACAATTTCCACTAAGAAAATTCACTTTTAACTCAGTTCACATTTCCATTTTGGGCATTATGACCTCATTCTCCACCAGTGGCTTCATGGCTGTAGCACTGCCATGAAAAGGCTGGTGGAGAGCAGGTGCAGGGGGCCATGGGGGGGCCCCTGCACTGCCCATGCACTTGGCATGGGCAGTGGAGGGCCTCCTCTGGCCAGCACCCTCACAGTGTTCAAGGGTTCTGGTGCACTCTACAGGCAACAGCATTGTCACTAGCTACGAGCCAGAGACAATGCTGTAGCCTTTTTCCCCCTAGGCCAGCGGGTGGAAACATAGGGCCGTATTTATACTTTTTGGCGCACAACTGCGCCAATGCAGTTGTGCGTCAAAAAATTTAACGCCGGCTAACGCCATTCCAAAGCGCCATGCGGGCGCCTTATTTATGGAATGACTGCAGCCGGCGGAGCTGACTGGTGTGTGTAAAAAAAAATGACCCACACCAGGCAGCGCCGGCGTAGGGGAAAATGGAGCTTGGGCGTCAAAGAATGGGGCAAGTCGGTCTGAGGCAAAAAATCTGCCTCAACCCGATTTGCGCCATTTTTTTTTACTCCCACCCTCCATTGACATGACTCCTGTCTTAGCAAAGACAGGAGTCATGCCCCCTTGCCCAATGGCCATGCCCAGGGGACTTCTGTCCCCTGGGCATGGTCATTGGGCATAGTGGCATGTAGGGGGGCACAAATCAGGCCCCCCTATGCCACAAAAAAAAAAAGAAAACTTACCTGAACTTACCTTAAGTTCCCTGGGATGGGTCCCTCCATCCTTGGGCGTCCTCCTGGGGTGGGCAAGTGTGGCAGGGGGTGTCCCTGGGGGCATGGGAGGGCACCTCTGGGGTCCTTCCGAGCCCACAGGTTCCTTAACGCCTGCCCTGACCAGGCGCTAAAAATTACGCTAAAGCGGCTGGACGTCATTTTTTTTTACCCGCCCACTCCCGGGCGTCATTTTTGCCCGGGAGTATAAATACGACGCACATGCTTCGGAGTCATTTTTTAGACGGGAACGCCTACCTTGCATATCATTAACGCAAGGAAGGTATACACGCTAAAAAATGACGCAAACTCCAAGATCTTTGGCGCTAGACGGGTCTAACGCCAAAGTATAAATATGGAGTTAGCTTTGCATCAGATTTGCGTAAAAAAAAACGACGCAATTCCGGCGCAAACAGAGTATAAATATGCCCCATAGATTTTTGCCCACCGGGCTAGCAGAAAACTCATAATAGCTCCATCCGGGAGGTCGCTGCTTAGGTGGAGGCCACCCTGTCTGGAGTTTGATGGACAAAGTTTTTTGTCCACCAAATTCGCAATCAGCCGCTAAGTGTCTTCATGCTTGTTTTCATTCACTTGTACATTTTGAGAAGACTTTTAATAATGATGTCTCCTTCATTAACAACCTCTGATATCAGTGAATGTCAAATGCCCACATTCAAAAATTGAAGATTTATACCCCGAGCAATCTTGCTTGCGGCTGCACCTAGCTATAAAACAGCAAAGGCGAGAGAGCTGTCTTGCAGGACCCCTAACTAACCAATTCAGAAGTAGAAATGTCAAGTTCCAAACTGATTGTCTGCATTCTGCCCTAAAGAAGACACCTCCCAATTCTCTGAAAACCCAGAGATGCTAACAATTCATTCTGAGTTGTCTAAAAAGGCCATGCTTAACCACATTTAAGCATGCTGACATAGTTTGTATCATTGCCATCCTTCTACCATCTTTGGCCCACAAAATTCTTTCCTAGGTGTTTACAAGACCAGTTTCATTAACCTTCCATGTTAAGAATCAGAATGCTAGATGTTCCGCAGGTATCAAGTATTATTATTACATCATGGTAGTGGACTGCTGGTAACAGTAACCTCAGGCTGGGTGGGACTTTGTCCCCCAACCTGCAGCACTCTTGAGAGGCGCGGGCCCTGTTGATCCCTAATACACTAAAAAGGCACTGACACTTCCTGCTGTGCTGGGCTCATAGTAGGGGACTGATGGCACCAGTAACCTTGGGTTGAGACTTTGTCTCCCAGCCTGCAACACGCTTAAGATGGGCAGGCCCTGTTAATCCCTGATGTGCTACAAAGACACAGATTCTTCCCCACTGTACAGGACTAACACCATTACCCTCAGGTTGAGGTGGAACTTCATCCCTGCTGCAAAGGCCTAACACCAGTACCCTCAGGTCAAGGTGGAACTTCACCCCCCACCCTGCAACATGCGTAAGAGGGACAGGCCCTGTTGATCCCTGGAAGACTACAATGGCCCAGACATTCCCCGCATTGTGGGAATTACAGTAGTGGACTGCTGGCACCAGTAACCTCAGGCTGAGGTCCCCCGGCCTGCAACACACTTAAGAGGGGCAGGCTTTGTCGAACCTTGATATGCTACAAAGGCACTGACGTTTCCCCCAAGAGAGGGATTCACGGTAGCACATTGCTCACACCAGTAACTTTGGACTGGGGTTGGACTTCACCCCCTAGCCTACAACATGCTTAAGAGTGGAGGGCCCTATCGATCCCTGACACACTTCCAAGGAGAGGATGCTCCCTGCTGCACAGGATACATGATGGAGACGCCTGGGAATGCACCGATCAGGAGCGGGTCTATCTGCGCTCGTCCACGCCCAAATGAGGTTGTGTCCTGTTTCTTTGTTTTTGGCCACAGACCTTCTGAGGTGATAACAGTAACTCAATGCCTGAGTTAGAACTTCTAATAAGTCTGCTACTTTCCCTGTCTCTTCTTGGTAGCACAGCCTTTCTATAGAGTTGATTTCTTACGGTACTTTACAAGGGTGTGGGCTGTATACTACACAATGGGGAAAAAGTCTTGTGGCCCCAAAGGGGAGTGAGAAGGGCTTATTTTCTACCCCCTCCATAACTATCTATCTTACCTTGGCTAAGGTGGCAATTTCCACTAAACTTAATCTTGTTGATGACCGCATAGCGGCAGTACAAAAATTTATTTCTGAGCCATTGCCCCCAGTGATTGAACTACACCAGAAGGGCCCTTTCGAGGATCTTAATACTAACCTAGCAGTTATAAATGAGATGAAGGTCCACAACACATCTCTAAAGTTATGAAGCAGAACTAGCCCAGATAAAAAAAAACGTGTGTACTACATGATAATGTCAGTGAAATGGTTCTGGATCCGTCAAGCTTCGCATCTCCAAAAGTCTTACCGCCAACAAAAAGAAAATGGAAAGGAGGAAGAAGACAGGGTAGAAAGGGTCCTCCCTTATTCAGGAACTTTGTGGCAGGGGGAAAAATGGGGCTCTTCAAATCTGGCTGGCACTAACCATGCATCTACGGATAATATCATTTATGCCACTAAAACATGCTGCCAGTCAATTATTTGCTCTGTGGAGAGCACAAGAAGATTCTTTAGGGAAGAAATGTTCAGTAACATCAAACTTCTGTCAGGGAAAATTCAAACTTTAGCTGAGACACTCTCTAATCCAACAGAAGCTTCTAGTTGTCAGGCTGGAGGAGCCAGAGACTATTAAAATGTTATTCAATAATGTGCAAGCTGCAACCTGAGTAGAGATTCGAACATACTTAACCAGTCCCTACTTCAGCCCATTTCCCTGAAGCTTCTAGTGGTCAGGCCAGAGGGGCCAGAGACTATCCAAATGTTATTCAGTCATTTCCCTAAAGGTCAACTTGAGAATTTGCATTTGCCACTGGAAGTATTCCATACACAGTTCTTCTAGTGAGGGTTCCACCATTGAAAGAAAGTGTATACAAGGACTGTCAAAGTCTCATAAACAAAGCCACTCACTGGTGTAAGAAAAATGTAGATTGCCACCCAGAAATACTTGACAAAATCATTATGGGCCCTTGGGTAAATTGGGTAGGCCCCACAGCAAAGTCTTCAAGGGAGGGACTGTGTGGTCTTAAATTTCAAAGATCTTGAGTGTACCCTCTTTTTTTATCATGCCTGAATATCTTCCTGTCTCAACATTCCAATGTACGGGCCCATCCACTAGGCTTTTTCTACTGCCCTTCCTGAAAAAGATGCCACATGTACAGGGTTGCCCAAGCCAAAAGATTTTACAAAGAACATTACCGGCAGCACCACTGATTCACATTAATCAATGCGAAGTATTATCTAGTCTTTCAGACAATTATTGAAGCCGAGAGCCAATTACCCTTAATAGAGATACTGTTCGGGTGGAGCTCACGAACAAACAGCCCCCCACGCTGTCAGCTGTCAGTATGCCTGCAAATGGCAAGACTTAGACTTGCAAGTTCTGTCCTGAAACATTGTGTAAATTCACGAGAAGCTTCATAACAAGGACTGGTTGTCTTTTATCTGTAATTTTGACGTAACATGCTGGCAGGAGACCTTGATTCAAACTTTATTGATTGTTTTAAATCTTATTGTTCTCATTCAACTCTATCCCTGCAGGAAGAGACAAGGAGACCCTGCCTATCTTTGTTACATGTTCTATTAGAAATTTGGAGGTTAAAGTATTAGAATCTGGGCCATGTTACCAAACCTTAAACCTATTTTTGCCAAACTGCTTTCATGTGATTTTGATACATTTTTTATTTGAACTTTTTTCAATACAATCATTATGTATTATACCATACTTGATAAAATTAATATCAGAACTTGTGCATAGCGGGAAATATTAAAGGTCAATTAGATGGGTGGGGGTGATTTTACAATGTATCCACAATGGAAACCGCTCATGCAGGTTCTCAACTGATCAAGAGGTAGACATGAGCCATTTTACACACTTGGCCAATGGTGAAACCTTGAACCAGATTGTTCTTTCGTGTGACTTGACTTTTACTTCATATGCTTATGCTCAGGGTACTGAAAATACGCCTACTGTTTTTGGGGAGAGGCAAGGACAGTATAATAGATTTTGGGCTTCTATCATAAGATCTGGCTCAGAAGTTAGTAGGTTATACGGTTTGCACCCTCCTTAATAGTGGTCACTATCCTATAGTCTTACATGTTTCCATCCGTCTTTACCCAGGCTCACTATGCGTGCCCAAGCTCCCAGTTTGTTATTCTGTAAACAAAGGGGTCTGCATGAAATGTGCTAAGGACTTGATAACAGTGGCCTCTAAAGAAGTTGCTTGTTGCTTGACAAATGATGGTGACACAAACAAGATTAGGGGCAATTTTATTGGAATTTGTGGAATTGTTTCACAAATGTTAGTCAAAAATATGCCTTTAAAAGAAAGTTTATCTCACTCATGGTTTAGCCCTGACTATATTGCAATGCTTAAAGCCCTTTTTAAGGTCACTGATTTGATCCCACACAACATTGATGAGATCAGGGAGGTCAGAACAAATGTAAGTATGCTATTAAATCTAGGAAACAGGAAATCAGAGTTAAGGCTTGGCAAGACTTGGAATAAGTGGTCCAATAGAAAAATAGCATATTTTTCTGGGAGGTAGTACAGTTCATTTTTTACTGATAGAACAGCCACCTGTATAGACCATATTTCTCAACAGGGTTAGATTGAACATTTCTCCGTTATTTACAATCTGAGTAACCAAGGTGGGGACCATGAATTGAGTATCAGGGTAGAACCTCTGGCTTTAACCCCTTCGCTGCCAGGCATTTTCCCACTCCTGTGCAGAGCCTTTATTTGGCTATTTGGGGCAGTTCGCGCTTAAGCCCTCATAACCTTTTGTTCACAAAAGCTACCCACACTAAATTTGCGTCCTTTTTTCCAACATCCTATGGATTCTAGAGGTACCCAGACTTTGTGGGTACCCCAGAAGGAGGCCAAGAAATTAGCCAAAATACAGTGAAAATGTAGTTTTTGTTTTTTAAAAAGGGAAAAAGGGGCTGCAGAAGAAGGCTTGTGTTTTTTTCCCTGAAAATGGCATCAACAAAGGGTTTGCGGTGCTAAAATCACTAACTTCCCAGCTTTCAGGAACAGGCAGACTTGAATCAGAAAACCAGTTTTTCAACACAATTGTGCCATTTTACTAGGACATACCCCATTTTTACGATTTTTTGTGCTTTCAGCCTCCTTCCAGTCAGTGACAGAAATGGGCATGAAACCAATGCTGGAACCGGAACATTTCTGATAAGTAGACAAAATTCTGAATTCAGCAAGGGGTAATTTGTGTAGATCCTACAAGGGTTTCCTACAGAAAATAACAACTGAAAAAAAAATATTGAAATTGAGGTGAAAAAATCTGCAATTTTTCTCTACATTTTACTCTGTAACTTTTTCCTGCAATGTCAGATTTTTTAAAGCAATATACCGTTATGTCTGCTGGACTCTTCTGGTTGCGGGGATATATAGGGCTGGTAGGTTCATCAAGAACTCTAGGTACCCAGAGTCAATAAATGACCTGCACCCTGTCTTGGGTTTTCATTCTATACCGGGTATACAGCAATTAATTTGCTGAAATATAAAGAGTAAAAAATAGCTATCAAGAAAACCTTTGTATTTCCAAAATGGGCACAAGATAAGGTGTTGAGGAGCAGTGGTTATTTGCACATCTCTGAATTCCGGGGTGGCCATACTAGCATGTGAATTACAGGGCATTTCTCAAATAGACGTTATATTTGGAAGGAAAAAATGTAGAGAAAGACAAGGGTCAATAACACTTGTTTTGCTATTCTATGTTCCCCCAAGTCTCCCGATAAAAATGATACCTCACTTATGAAGGTAGGCCTAGCGCCTGTGACAGGAAATGCCCCAGAATACAATGTGGACACATCCCATTTTTTGACAGAAAACAGAGGAGTTTTTTGCAAAGTGCCTACCTGTAGATTTTGGCCTCTAGCTCAGCCGGCACCTAGGGAAACCTATCAAACCTGTGCATTATTAAAAACTAGAGACATAGGAGAATCCAAGATGGGGTGACTTGTGGGGCTCTGACCAGGTTCTGTTACCCAGAATCCTTTGCAAACCTCAAAATTTGGCTAAAAAAAACAAATTTTCCTCACATTTCGGTGACAGAAACTTCTGGAATCTGAGAGGAGCCACAAATTTCCTTCCACCCAGCATTCCCCCAAGTCTCCCGATCAAAAATGATACCTCACTTGTGTGGGTAGGCCTAGCGCCCGTGACAGGAAATGCCCCAAAACACAACATGGACACATCACATTTTCACAAAGAAAACAGAGCTGTTTTTTGCAAAGGGCCTACCTGTAGATTTTGGCCTCTAGCTCAGCCGGCACCTAAGGAAACTTACCAAACCTGTGCATTTTTGAAAACTAGAGACCTAGGGAAATCCAAGATGGGGGGACTTGTGGGGCTCTGACCAGGTTCTGGTACCCAGAATCCTTTGCAAACCTCAAAATTCGGCTAAATAAACACATTTTCCTCACATTTCGGTGACAGAAAGTTCTGGAATCTGAGAGGAGCCACAAATTTCCTTCCACCCAGCATTCCCCCAAGTCTCCCGATAAAAATGGTACCTCACTTGTGTGGGTAGGCCTAGCGCCAACGAAAGGAAATGGCCCAAAACACAATGTGGACACATCCCATTTTTTTTTACAGAAAACAGAGGTGTTTTTTGCAAAGTGCCTACCTGTAGATTTTGGCCCCTAGCTCAGCCGGCACCTAGGGAAACCTACCAAACCTGTGCATTTTTCAAAAACTAGAGACCTAGCGGAATGCAAGATGGGGTGACTTGTGGGGCTCTGACCAGATTCTGTTACCCAGAATAATTTGCAAACCTCAAAAGTTGGCTAAAAAAAAATTTTCCTCACATTTCGGTGACAGAAAGTTTTGGAATCTAAGAGGAGCCACAAATTTCCTTCCACCCAGCATTCCCCCAAGTCTCCCGATAACAATGGTACCTCACTTGTGTGGGTAGGCCTAGTGCCCACGAAAGGAAATGGCCCAAAACACAACGTGGACACATCCCATTTTTTTTTTACAGAAAACAGAGGTGTTTTTTGCAAAGTGCCTACCTGTAGATTTTGGCCCCTAGCTCAGCCGGCACCTAGGGAAACCTACCAAACCTGTGCAGTTTTGAAACCTAGAGACCTAGGGGAATCCAAGATGGGGTGACTTGTGGGGCTCTGACCAGGTTCTGTTACCCAGAATCCTTTGCAAACCTCAAAACTTGGCTAAAATAACACATTTTCCTCATATTTCGGTGACAGAAAGTTCTGGAATCTGAGAGGAGCCACAAATCTCCTTCCACCCAGTGTTCCCCCAAGTCTCCCGATAACAATGGTACCTCACTTGTGTGGGTAGGCCTAGCACCACGAAAGGTAATGGCCCAAAACACAACGTGGACACATCCCATTTTTTTTTACAGAAAACAGAGGTGTTTTTTGCAAAGTGCCTACCTGTAGATTTTGGCCCCTAGCTCAGCCGGCACC
Organism: Pleurodeles waltl; assembly: GCF_031143425.1. Lineage (NCBI taxonomy): Eukaryota > Metazoa > Chordata > Amphibia > Caudata > Salamandridae > Pleurodeles > Pleurodeles waltl. Next base: position 705,091,331 of record NC_090449.1, on the reverse strand, counting down.
TAGGGAAACCTACCAAACCTGTGCATTTTTGAAAACTAGAGACCTAGCGGAATCCAGGATGGGGTGACTTGTGGGGCTCTGACCAGGTTCTGTTACCCAGAATCCTTTGCAAACCTCAAACTTTGGCAAAAAAAACACATTTTCCTCACATTTCGGTGACAGAAAGTTCTGGAATCTGAGAGGAGCCACAAATTTCCTTCCACCCAGCATTCCCCCAAGTCTCCCGATAAAAATGGTACCTCACTTGTGTGGGTAGGCCTAGCGCCAACGAAAGGAAATGGCCCAAAACACAACGTGGACACATCCCATTTTTTTTTACAGAAAACAGAGGTGTTTTTTGCAAAGTGCCTACTTGTAGATTTTGGCCCCTAGCTCAGCCGGCACCTAGGGAAACCTACCAAACCTGTGCATTTTTCAAAAACTAGAGACCTAGCGGAATGCAAGATGGGGTGACTTGTGGGGCTCTGACAAGGTTCTGTTACCCAGAATAATTTGCAAACCTCAAAATTTGGCTAAAAAACACATTTTCCTCACATTTCGGTGACAGAAAGTTTTGGAATCTGAGAGGAACCACAAATTTCCTTCCACCCAGCATTCCCCCAAGTCTCCCGATAACAATGGTACCTCACTTGTGTGGGTAGGCCTAGTGCCCACGAAAGGAAATGGCTCAAAACACAACGTGGACACATCCCATTTTTTTTTACAGAAAACAGAGGTGTTTTTTGCAAAGTGCCTACCTGTAGATTTTGGCCCCTAGCTCAGCCGGCACCTAGGGAAACCTACCAAACCTGTTCATTTTTTAAAACTAGAGACCTAGCGGAATCCAAGATGGGGTGGCTTGTGGGGCTCTGACCAGCTTCTGTTACCCAGAATCCTTTGCAAACCTCAAAATTTGGCTAAAAAAAACACATTTTTCTCACATTTTGGTGACAGAAAGTTCTGGAATCTGAGAGGAGCCACAATTTCCTTCTACCCAGCGTTCCCCTGTGTCTCCCGATAAAAATGGTTCCTCACTTGTGTGGGTAGGCCTAGCGCCCACGAAAGGAAATGGCCCAAAACACAACGTGGACACATCCCATTTTTTTTTTACAGAAAACAGAGGTGTTTTTTGCACAGTGCCTACCTGTAGATTTTGGCCCCTAGCTCAGCCGGCACCTAGTGAAACCTACAAAACCTGTGCATTTTTGAAAACTAGAGACCTAGCGGAATGCAAGATGGGGTGACTTGTGGGGCTCTGACCAGGTTCTGTTACCCAGAATCATTTGCAAACCTCAAAATTTGGCTAAAAAAACACATGTTCCTCATATTTCGGTGACAGAAAGTTCTGGAATCTGAGAGGAGCCACAAATTACCTTCCACCCAGCGTTCCCCCAAGTCTCCCGATAACAATGGTTCCTCACTTGTGTGGGTAGGCCTAGCGCCCGCGAAAGGAAATGGCCCAAAACATAACGTGGACACATCCCATTTTTTTTTACAGAAAACAGAGGTGTTTTTTGCAAAGTGCCTACCTGTAGATTTTAGCCCCTAGCTCAGCCGGCACCTAGGGAAACCTACCAAACCTGAGCATTTTTCAAAAACTAGAGACCTAGCGGAACACAAGATGGGGTGACTTGTGGGGCTCTGACCAGGTTCTGTTACCCAGAATAATTTGCAAACCTCAAAAATTGGCTAAAAAACTAATTTTCCTCACATTTCGGTGACAGAAAGTTTTGGAATCTGAGAGGAGCCACAAATTTCCTTCCACCCAACATTCCCCCAAGTCTCCCGATAACAATGGTACCTCACTTGTGTGGGTAGGCCTAGTGCCCACGAAAGGAAATGGCCCAAAACACAACGTGGACACATCCCATTTTTTTTTTACAGAAAACAGAGGTGTTTTTTGCAAAGTGCCTACCTGTAGATTTTGGCCCCTAGCTCAGCCGGCACCTAGGGAAACCTACCAAACCTGGGCATTTTTGAAAACTAGAGACCTAGCGGAATTCAAGATGGGGTGACTTGTGGGGCTCTGACCAGGTTCTGTTACCCAGTATCCTTTGCAAACCTCAGAATTTGGCAAAAAAAACACATTTCCTTATATTTCATTACAGAAAGTTCTGGAATCTGAGAGGATCCACAAATCTCCTTCCACCCAGTGTTTCCCCAAGTCTCCCGATAACAATGGTACCTCACTTGTGTGGGTAGGCCTAGCGCCCACGAAAGGAAATGGCCCAAAACACAACGTGGACACATCCCTTTTTTTTTTACAGAAAACAGAGGTGTTTTTTGCAAAGTGCCTACCTGTAGATTTTGGCCCCTAGCTCAGCCGGCACCTAGGGAAACCTACCAAACCTGTGCATTTTTGAAAACTAGAGACCTAGCGGAATCCAAGATGGGGTGACTTGTGGGGCTCTGACCAGGTTCTGTTACCCAGAATCCTTTGCAAACCTCAAAATTTGGGCAAAAAAAACACATTTTCCTCACATTTCGGTGACAGAAAGTTCTGGAATCTGAGAGGAGCCACAAATTCCGTTCCACCCAGCATTCCCCCAAGTCTCCCGATAAAAATGGTACCTCACTTTTTTGTTAGGCCAAGCGCCCACGAAATGAAATGGACCAAAACACAACATGGACACATCCCATTTTTTTTTACAGAAAACAGAGGTGTTTTTTGCAAAGTGCCTACCTGTAGATTTTGGCCCCTAGCTCAGCCGGCACCTAGGGAAACCTACCAAACCTGTGCATTTTTCAAAAACTAGAGACCTAGCGGAATGCAGGATGGGGTGACTTGTGGGGCTCTGACCAGGTTCTGTTACCCAGAATAATTTGTAAACCTCAAAATTTGGCTAAAAAAACACATGTTCCTCATATTTCGGTGACAGAAAGTTCTGGAATCTGAGAGGAGCTACAAATTTCCTTCCACCCAGTGTTCCCCCAAGTCTCCCGATAACAATGGTACCTCACTTGTGTGGGTAGGCCTAGTGCCCACGAAAGGTAATGGCCCAAAACACAACGTGGACACATCCCATTTTTTTTTACAGAAAACAGAGGTGTTTTTTGCAAAGTGCCTACCTGTAGATTTTGGCCCCTAGCTCAGCCGGCACCTAGGGAAACCTACCAAACCTGTGCATTTTTGAAAACTAGAGACCTAGCGGAATCCAAGATGGGGTGGCTTGTGGGGCTCTGACCAGGTTCTGTTACCCAGAATCCTTTGCAAACCTCAAAATTTGGCTAAAAAAACAAATTTTTCTCACATTTTGGTGACAGAAAGTTCTGGAATCTGAGAGGAGCCACAATTTCCTTCTACCCAGCGTTCCCCCGTGTCTCCCGATGAAAATGGTTCCTCACTTGTGTGGGTAGGCCTAGCGCCCACAAAAGGAAATGGCCCAAAACACAACGTGGACACATCCCATTTTTTTTTACAGAAAACAGAGGTGTTTTTTGCACAGTGCCTACCTGTAGATTTTGGCCCCTAGCTCAGACGGCACCTAGGGAAACTTACCAAACCTGTGCATTTTTGAAAACTAGAGACCTAGCGGAATGCAAGATGGGGTGACTTGTGGGGCTCTGACCAGGTTCTGTTACCCAGAATCATTTGCAAACCTCAAAATTTGGCTAAAAAAACACATGTTCCTCATATTTCGGTGACAGAAAGTTCTGGAATCTGAGAGGAGCCACAAATTTCCTTCCACCCAGCGTTCCCCCAAGTCTCCCTATAACAATGGTTCCTCACTTGTGTGGGTAGGCCTAGTGCCCACGAAATGAAATGGCCCAAAACACAACATGGACACATCCCTTTTTTTTTTACAGAAAACAGAAGTGTTTTTTGCAAAGTGCCTACCTGTAGATTTTGGCCCCTAGCTCAGCCGGCACCTAGGGAAACCTACCAAACCTGTGCATTTTTCGAAAACTAGAGACCTAGCGGAATGCAGGATGGGGTGACTTGTGGGGCTCTGACCAGGTTCTGTTACCCAGAATAATTTGCAAACCTCAAAATTTGGCTAAAAAAACACATGTTCCTCATATTTCGGTGACAGAAAGTTCTGGAATCTGAGAGGAGCTACAAATTTCCTTCCACCCAGTGTTCCCCCAAGTCTCCCGATAACAATGGTACCTCACTTGTGTGGGTAGGCCTAGCGCCCACAAAAGGTAATGGCCCAAAACACAACGTGGACACATCCCATTTTTTTTTTACAGAAAACAGAGTTGTTTTTAGCAAAGTGCCTACCTGTAGATTTTGGCCCCTAGCTCAGCTGGCACCTAGGGAAACCTACCAAACCTGTGCATTTTTGAAAACTAGAGACCTAGCGGAATCCAAGATGGGGTGGCTTGTGGGGCTCTGACCAGGTTCTGTTACCCAGAATCCTTTGCAAACCTCAACATTTGGCTAAAAAAACAAATTTTTCTCACATTTTGGTGACAGAAAGTTCTGCAATCTGAGAGGAGCCACAATTTCCTTCTACCCAGCGTTCCCCCGTGTCTCCCGATGAAAATGGTTCCTCACTTGTGTGGGTAGGCCTAGCGCCCACAAAAGGAAATGGCCCAAAACACAACGTGGACACATCCCATTTTTTTTTACAGAAAACAGAGGTGTTTTTTGCACAGTGCCTACCTGTAGATTTTGGCCCCTAGCTGAGACGGCACCTAGGGAAACTTACCAAACCTGTGCATTTTTGAAAACTATAGACCTAGCGGAATGCAAGATGGGGTGACTTGTGGGGCTCTGACCAGGTTCTGTTACCCAGAATCATTTGCAAACCTCAAAATTTGGCTAAAAAAACACATGTTCCTCATATTTCGGTGACAGAAAGTTCTGGAATCTGAGAGGAGCCACAAATTTCCTTCCACCCAGCGTTCCCCCAAGTCTCCCTATAACAATGGTTCCTCACTTGTGCGGGTAGGCCTAGTGCCCACGAAAGGAAATGGCCTAAAACATAACATGACGTGGACACATCCCATTTTTTTTTATGGAAAACAGAGGTGTTTTTTGCAAAGTGCCTACCGGTAGATTTTGGACCCTAGCTCAGCCGGCACCTAGGGAAACCTACCAAACCTGTGCATTTTTCAAAAACTAGAGACCTAGCGGAATGCAAGATGGGGTGACTTGTGGGGCTCTGACCAGGTTCTGTTACCCAGAATCCTTTGCAAACCTCAAAATTTGGCTAAAAAAACACATTTTTCTCACATTTCGGTGACAGAAAGTTCTATAATCTGAGAGGAGCCACAATTTCCTTCTACCCAGCGTTACCCCCTGTCTCCCGAAAAAAATGGGTCCTCACTTGTGTGGGTAGGCCTAGCGCCCACGAAAGGAAATGGCCCAAAACACAACGTGGACACATCCCATTTTTTTTTACAGAAAACAGAGGTGTTTTTTGCAAAGTGCCTACCTGTAGATTTTGCCCCCTAGCTCAGCCGGCACCTAGGGAAACCTACCAAACCTGTGCATTTTTTAAAACTAGAGACCTAGCGGAATGTAAGATGGGGTGACTTGTGGGGCTCTGACCAGGTTCTGTTACCCAGAATCCTTTGCAAACCTCAACATTTGGCCAAAAAAACACATTTTTCTCACATTTCGGTGACAGAAAGTTCTGGAATCTGAGAGGAGCCACAATTTCCTTCTACCCAGCGTTCCCCCCTGTCTCCCGATAAAAATGGTTCCTCACTTGTATGGGTAGGCCTAGCGCCCACGAAAGGTAATGGCTCAAAACACAACGTGGACACATCCCATTTTTTTTTACAGAAAACAGAGGTGTTTTTTGCAAAGTGCCTACCTGTAGATTTTGGCCCCTAGCTCAGCCGGCACCTAGGGAAACCTACCAAACCTGTGCATTTTTTAAACCTAGAGACCTAGGGGAATCCAAGATGGGGTGACTTGTGGGGCTCTGACCAGGTTCTGTTACCCAGAATCCTTTGCAAACCTCAAAATTTGGCTAAAATAACACATTTTCCTCATATTTCGGTGACAGAAAGTTCTGGAATCTGAGAGGAGCCACAAATCTCCTTCCACCCAGTGTTCCCCCAAGTCTCCCGATAACAATGGTACCTCACTTGTGTGGGTAGGCCTAGCGCCCACGAAAGGTAATGGCCCAAAACACAACGTGGACACATCCCATTTTTTTTAACAGAAAACAGAGGTGTTTTTAGCAAAGTGCCTACCTGTAGGTTTTGGCCCCTAGCTCAGCCGGCACCTAGGGAAACCTACCAAACCTGTGCATTTTCAAAAACTAGAGACCTAGAGGAATGCAAGATGGGGTGACTTGTGGGGCTCTGACCAGGTTCTGTTACCCAGAATCCTTTGCAAACCTCAAAATTTGGCCAAAAAAACACATTTTTCTCACATTTCGGTGACAGAAAGTTCTGGAATCTGAGAGGAGCCACAATTTCCTTCTACCCAGCGTTCCCCCCTGTCTCCCGATAAAAATGGTTCCTCACTTGTGTGGGTAGGCCTAGCGCCCACGAAAGGAAATTGCTCAAAACACAACGTGGACACATCCCATTTTTTTTTACAGAAAACAGAGGTGTTTTTTGCAAAGTGCCTACCTGTAGATTTTGGCCACTAGCTCAGCCGGCACCTAGGGAAACCTACCAAACCACTAGAGACCTAGCGGAATGCAAGATGGGGTGACTTGTGGGCCTCTGAACAGGTTCTGTTACCCAGAATCATTTGCAAACCTCAAAATTTGGCTAAAAAACAAATATTCCTCACATTTCGGTGACAGAAAGTTTTGGAATCTGAGAGGAGCCACAAATTTCCTTCCACCCAGCATTCCCCCAAGCCTCCCGATAACAATGGTACCTCACTTGTGTGGGTAGGCCTAGTGCCCACGAAAGGAAATGGCCCAAAACACAACGTGGACACATCCCATTTTTTTTTACAGAAAACAGAGGTGTTTTTTGCACACTGCCTACCTGTAGATTTTGGCCCCTAGCTCAGCCGGCACCTAGGGAAACCTACCAAACCTGTGCATTTTTTAAACCTATAGACCTAGGGGAATCCAAGATGGGGTGGCTTGTGGGGCTCTGACCAGGTTCTGTTACCCAGAATCCTTTGCAAACCTCAAAATTTGGCTAAAATAACACATTTTCCTCATATTTCGGTGACAGAAAGTTCTGGAATCTGAGAGGAGCCACAAATCTCCTTCCACCCAGTGTTCCCCCAAGTCTCCCGATAACAATGGTACCTCACTTGTATGGGTAGGCCTAGCACCCACGAAAGGTAATGGCCCAAAACACAACGTGGACAAATCCCATTTTTTTTTACAGAAAACAGAGGTGTTTTTTGCAAAGTGCCTACCTGTAGATTTTGGCCCCTAGCTCAGCCGGCACCTAGGGAAACCTACCAAACCTGTGCATTTTTTAAACCTAGAGACCTAGGGGAATCCAAGATGGGGTGACTTGTGGGGCTCTGACCAGGTTCTGTTACCCAGAATCCTTTGCAAACCTCAAAATTTGGCTAAAATAACACATTTTCCTCATATTTCGGTGACAGAAAGTTCTGGAATCTGAGAGGAGCCACAAATCTCCTTCCACCCAGTGTTCCCCCAAGTCTCCCGATAACAATGGTACCTCACTTGTGTGGGTAGGCCTAGCGCCCACGAAAGGTAATGGCCCAAAACACAACGTGGACACATCCCATTTTTTTTTACAGAAAACAGAGGTGTTTTTAGCAAAGTGCCTACCTGTAGATTTTGGCCCCTAGCTCAGCCGGCACCTAGGGAAACCTACCAAACCTGTGCATTTTTGAAAACTAGAGACCTAGCGGAATCCAGGATGGGGTGGCTTGTGGGGCTCTGACCAGGTTCTGTTACCCAGAATCCTTTGCAAACCTCAAATTTTGGCTAAAAAAACACATTTTTCTCACATTTTGGTGACAGAAAGTTCTGGAATCTGAGAGGAGCCACAATTTCCTTCTACCCAGCCTTCCCCCGTGTCTCCCGATAAAAATGGTTCCTCACTTGTGTGGGTAGGCCTAGCGCCCACAAAAGGAAATGGCCCAAAACACAACATGGACACATCCCATTTTTTTTTACAGAAAACAGAGGTGTTTTTTGCACAGTGCCTACCTGTAGATTTTGGCCCCTAGCTCAGCCGGCACCTAGGGAAACCTACCAAACCTGTGCATTTTTGAAAACTAGAGACCTAGTGGAATGCAAGATGGGGTGACTTGTGGGGCTCTGACCAGGTTCTGTTACCCTGAATCATTTGCAAACCTCAAAATTTGGCTAAAAAAACACATGTTCCTCATATTTCGGTGACAGAAAGTTCTGGAATCTGAGAGGAGCCACAAATTTCTTTCCACCCAGCGTTCCCCCAAGTCTCCCGATAACAATGGTTCCTCACTTGTGTGGGAAGGCCTAGTGCCCACGAAAGGAAATGGCCCAAAACATAACGTGGAGACATCCCATTTATTTTTACAGAAAACAGAGGTGTTTTTAGCAAAGTGCCTACCTGTAGATTTTGGCCCCTAGCTCAGCCGGCACCTAGGGAAACCTACCAAACCTGTGCATTTTTCAAAAACTAGAGACCTAGCGGAATGCAGGATGGGGTGACTTGTGGGGCTCTGACCAGGTTCTGTTACCCAGAATAATTTGCAAACCTCAAAATTTGGCTAAAAAAACACATGTTCCTCATATTTCGGTGACAGAAAGTTCTGGAATCTGAGAGGAGCTACAAATTTCCTTCCACCCAGTGTTCCCCCAAGTCTCCCGATAACAATGGTACCTCACTTGTGTGGGTAGGCCTAGTGCCCACGAAAGGTAATGTCCCAAAACACAACGTGGACACATCCCATTTTTTTTTACAGAAAACAGAGGTGTTTTTTGCAAAGTGCCTACCTGTAGATTTTGGCCCCTAGCTCAGCCGGCACCTAGGGAAACCTACCAAACCTGTGCATTTTTGAAAACTAGAGACCTAGCGGAATCCAAGATGGGGTGGCTTGTGGGGCTCAGACCAGGTTCTGTTACCCAGAATCCTTTGCAAACCTCAAAATTTGGCTAAAAAAACACATTTTTCTCACATTTTGGTGACAGAAAGTTCTGGAATCTGAGAGGAGCCACAATTTCCTTCTACCCAGCGTTCCCCCGTGTCTCCCGATGAAAATGGTTCCTCACTTGTGTGGGTAGGCCTAGCGCCCACAAAAGGAAATGGCCCAAAACACAACGTGGACACATCCCATTTTTTTTTACAGAAAACAGAGGTGTTTTTTGCACTGTGCCTACCTGTAGATTTTGGCCCCTAGCTCAGACGGCACCTAGGGAAACTTACCAAACCTGTGCATTTTTGAAAACTAGAGACCTAGCGGAATGCAAGATGGGGTGACTTGTGTGGCTCTGACCAGGTTCTGTTACCCAGAATCATTTGCAAACCTCAAAATTTGGCTAAAAAAACACATGTTCCTCATATTTCGGTGACAGAAAGTTCTGGAATCTGAGAGGAGCCACAAATTTCCTTCCACCCAGCGTTCCCCCAAGTCTCCCTATAACAATGGTTCCTCACTTGTGTGGGTAGGCCTAGTGCCCACGAAATGAAATGGCCCAAAACACAACATGGACACATCCCTTTTTTTTTTTACAGAAAACAGAAGTGTTTTTTGCAAAGTGCCTACCTGTAGATTTTGGCCCCTAGCTCAGCCGGCACCTAGGGAAACCTACCAAACCTGTGCATTTTTCAAAAACTAGAGACCTAGCGGAATGCAGGATGGGGTGACTTGTGGGGCTCTGACCAGGTTCTGTTACCCAGAATAATTTGCAAACCTCAAAATTTGGCTAAAAAAACACATGTTCCTCATATTTCGGTGACAGAAAGTTCTGGAATCTGAGAGGAGCTACAAATTTCCTTCCACCCAGTGTTCCCCCAAGTCTCCCGATAACAATGGTACCTCACTTGTGTGGGTAGGCCTAGCGCCCACGAAAGGTAATGGCCCAAAACACAACGTGGACACATCCCATTTTTTTTTTACAGAAAACAGAGTTGTTTTTAGCAAAGTGCCTACCTGTAGATTTTGGCCCCTAGCTCAGCTGGCACCTAGGGAAACCTACCAAACCTGTGCATTTTTGAAAACTAGAGACCTAGCGGAATCCAAGATGGGGTGGCTTGTGGGGCTCTGACCAGGTTCTGTTACCCAGAATCCTTTGCAAACCTCAAAATTTGGCTAAAAAAACAATTTTTTCTCACATTTTGGTGACAGAAAGTTCTGGAATCTAAGAGGAGCCACAATTTCCTTCTACCCAGCGTTACCCCGTGTCTCCCGATGAAAATGGTTCCTCACTTGTGTGGGTAGGCCTAGCGCCCACAAAAGGAAATGGCCCAAAACACAACGTGGACACATCCCATTTTTTTTTTACAGAAAACCGAGGTGTTTTTTGCACAGTGCCTACCTGTAGATTTTGGCCCCTAGCTGAGACGGCACCTAGGGAAACTTACCAAACCTGTGCATTTTTGAAAACTAGAGACCTAGCGGAATGCAAGATGGGGTGACTTGTGGGGCTCTGACCAGGTTCTGTTACCCAGAATCATTTGCAAACCTCAAAATTTGGCTAAAAAAACACATGTTCCTCATATTTCGGTGACAGAAAGTTCTGGAATCTGAGAGGAGCCACAAATTTCCTTCCACCCAGCGTTCCCCCAAGTCTCCCTATAACAATGGTTCCTCACTTGTGTGGGTAGGCCTAGTGCCCACGAAAGGAAATGGCCCAAAACATGACGTGGACACATCCCATTTTTTTTAATGGAAAACAGAGGTGTTTTTTGCAAAGTGCCTACCGGTAGATTTTGGACCCTAGCTCAGCCGGCACCTAGGGAAACCTACCAAACTTGTGCATTTTTCAAAAACTAGAGACCTAGCGGAATGCAAGATGGGGTGACTTGTGGGGCTCTGACCAGGTTCTGTTACCCAGAATCCTTTGCAAACCTCAAAATTTGGCTAAAAAAACACATTTTTCTCACATTTCGGTGACAGAAAGTTCTGGAATCTGAGAGGAGCCACAATTTCCTTCTACCCAGCGTTCCCCGCTGTCTCCCGAAAAAAATGGTTCCTCACTTGTGTGGGTAGGCCTAGCGCCCACGAAAGGAAATGGCCCAAAACACAACGTGGACACATCCCATTTTTTTTTACAGAAAACAGAGGTGTTTTTTGCAAAGTGCCTACCTGTAGATTTTGCCCCCTAGCTCAGCCGGCACCTAGGGAAACCTACCAAACCTGTGCATTTTTTAAAACTAGAGACCTAGCGGAATGTAAGATGGGGTGACTTGTGGGCCTCTGAACAGGTTCTGTTACCCATAATCATTTGCAAACCTTAAAATTTGGCTAAAAAACAAATTTTCCTCACATTTCGGTGACAGAAAGTTTTAGAATCTGAGAGGAGCCACAAATTTCCTTCCACCCAGCATTCCCCCAAGTCTCCCGATAACAATGGTACCTCACTTGTGTGGGTAGGCCTAGTGCCCACGAAAGGAAATGGCCCAAAACACAACGTGGACACATCCCATTTTTTTTACAGAAAACAGAGGTGTTTTTTGCAAAGTGCCTACCTGTAGATTTTGGCCCCTAGCTCAGCCAGCACCTAGGGAAACCTACCAAACCTGTGCATTTTTGAAACCTAGAGACCTAGGGGAATCCAAGATGGGGTGACTTGTGGGGCTTTGACCAGGTTCTGTTACCCAGAATCCTTTGCAAACCTCAAAATGTGGCTAAAATAACACATTTTCCTCATATTTCGGTGACAGAAAGTTCTGGAATCTGAGAGGAGCCACAAATCTCCTTCCACCCAGTGTTCCCCCAAGTCTCCCAATAACAATGGTACCTCACTTGTGTGGGTAGGCCTAGCGCCTACGAAAGGTAATGGCCCAAAACACAACGTGGACACATCCCATTTTTTTTTACAGAAAACAGAGGTGTTTTTTGCAAAGTGCCTACCTGTAGATTTTGGCCCCTAGCTCAGCCGGCACCTAGGGAAACCTACCAAACCTGTGCATTTTTGAAAACTAGAGACCTAGCGGAATCCAAGATGGGGTGGCTTGTGGGGCTCTGACCAGGTTCTGTTACCCAGAATCCTTTGCAAACCTCAAAATTTGGCTAAAAAAACAAATTTTTCTCACATTTTGGTGACAGAAAGTTCTGGAATCTGAGAGGAGCCACAATTTCCTTCTACCCAGCGTTCCCCCGTGTCTCCCGATGAAAATGGTTCCTCACTTGTGTGGGTAGGCCTAGCGCCCACAAAAGGAAATGGCCCAAAACACAACGTGGACACATCCCATTTTTTTTTACAGAAAACAGAGGTGTTTTTTGCACAGTGCCTACCTGTAGATTTTGGCCCCTAGCTCAGACGGCACCTAGGGAAACTTACCAAACCTGTGCATTTTTGAAAACTAGAGACCTAGCGGAATGCAAGATGGGGTGACTTGTGGGGCTCTGACCAGGTTCTGTTACCCAGAATCATTTGCAAACCTCAAAATTTGGCTAAAAAAACACATGTTCCTCATATTTCGGTGACAGAAAGTTCTGGAATCTGAGAGGAGCCACAAATTTCCTTCCACCCAGCGTTCCCCCAAGTCTCCCTATAACAATGGTTCCTCACTTGTGTGGGTAGGCCTAGTGCCCACGAAATGAAATGGCCCAAAACACAACATGGACACATCCCTTTTTTTTTTTACAGAAAACAGAAGTGTTTTTTGCAAAGTGCCTACCTGTAGATTTTGGCCCCTAGCTCAGCCGGCACCTAGGGAAACCTACCAAACCTGTGCATTTTTCAAAAACTAGAGACCTAGCGGAATGCAGGATGGGGTGACTCTTGGGGCTCTGACCAGGTTCTGTTACCCAGAATAATTTGCAAACCTCAAAATTTGGCTAAAAAAACACATGTTCCTCATATTTCGGTGACAGAAAGTTCTGGAATCTGAGAGGAGCTACAAATTTCCTTCCACCCAGTGTTCCCCCAAGTCTCCCGATAACAATGGTACCTCACTTGTGTGGGTAGGCCTAGCGCCCACGAAAGGTAATGGCCCAAAACACAACGTGGACACATCCCATTTTTTTTTTACAGAAAACAGAGTTGTTTTTAGCAAAGTGCCTACCTGTAGATTTTGGCCCCTAGCTCAGCTGGCACCTAGGGAAACCTACCAAACCTGTGCATTTTTGAAAACTAGAGACCTAGCGGAATCCAAGATGGGGTGGCTTGTGGGGCTCTGACCAGGTTCTGTTACCCAGAATCCTTTGCAAACCTCAAAATTTGGCTAAAAAAACAATTTTTTCTCACATTTTGGTGACAGAAAGTTCTGGAATCTAAGAGGAGCCACAATTTCCTTCTACCCAGCGTTACCCCGTGTCTCCCGATGAAAATGGTTCCTCACTTGTGTGGGTAGGCCTAGCGCCCACAAAAGGAAATGGCCCAAAACACAACGTGGAATACATCCCATTTTTTTTTTACAGAAAACAGAGGTGTTTTTTGCACAGTGCCTACCTGTAGATTTTGGCCCCTAGCTCAGACGGCACCTAGGGAAACTTACCAAACCTGTGCATTTTTGAAAACTAGAGACCTAGCGGAATGCAAGATGGGGTGACATTTGGGGGCTCTGACCAGGTTCTGTTACCCAGAATCATTTGCAAACCTCAAAATTTGGCTAAAAAAACACATGTTCCTCATATTTCGGTGACAGAAAGTTCTGGAATCTGAGAGGAGCCACAAATTTCCTTCCACCCAGCGTTCCCCCAAGTCTCCCTATAACAATGGTTCCTCACTTGTGTGGGTAGGCCTAGTGCCCACGAAAGGAAATGGCCCAAAACATGACGTGGACACATCCCATTTTTTTTAATGGAAAACAGAGGTGTTTTTTGCAAAGTGCCTACCGGTAGATTTTGGACCCTAGCTCAGCCGGCACCTAGGGAAACCTACCAAACCTGTGCATTTTTCAAAAACTAGAGACCTAGCGGAATGCAAGATGGGGTGACTTGTGGGGCTCTGACCAGGTTCTGTTACCCAGAATCCTTTGCAAACCTCAAAATTTGGCTAAAAAAACACATTTTTCTCACATTTCGGTGACAGAAAGTTCTGGAATCTGAGAGGAGCCACAATTTCCTTCTACCCAGCGTTCCCCGCTGTCTCCCGAAAAAAATGGTTCCTCACTTGTGTGGGTAGGCCTAGCGCCCACGAAAGGAAATGGCCCAAAACACAACGTGGACACATCCCATTTTTTTTTACAGAAAACAGAGGTGTTTTTTGCAAAGTGCCTACCTGTAGATTTTGCCCCCTAGCTCAGCCGGCACCTAGGGAAACCTACCAAACCTGTGCATTTTTTAAAACTAGAGACCTAGCGGAATGTAAGATGGGGTGACTTGTGGGCCTCTGAACAGGTTCTGTTACCCAGAATCATTTGCAAACCTTAAAATTTGGCTAAAAAACAAATTTTCCTCACATTTCGGTGACAGAAAGTTTTAGAATCTGAGAGGAGCCACAAATTTCCTTCCACCCAGCATTCCCCCAAGTCTCCCGATAACAATGGTACCTCACTTGTGTGGGTAGGCCTAGTGCCCACGAAAGGAAATGGCCCAAAACACAACGTGGACACATCCCATTTTTTTTACAGAAAACAGAGGTGTTTTTTGCAAAGTGCCTACCTGTAGATTTTGGCCCCTAGCTCAGCCAGCACCTAGGGAAACCTACCAAACCTGTGCATTTTTGAAACCTAGAGACCTAGGGGAATCCAAGATGGGGTGACTTGTGGGGCTCTGACCAGGTTCTGTTACCCAGAATCCTTTGCAAACCTCAAAATGTGGCTAAAATAACACATTTTCCTCATATTTCGGTGACAGAAAGTTCTGGAATCTGAGAGGAGCCACAAATCTCCTTCCACCCAGTGTTCCCCCAAGTCTCCCAATAACAATGGTACCTCACTTGTGTGGGTAGGCCTAGCGCCTACGAAAGGTAATGGCCCAAAACACAACGTGGACACATCCCATTTTTTTTTACAGAAAACAGAGGTGTTTTTTGCAAAGTGCCTACCTGTAGATTTTGGCCCCTAGCTCATCCGGCACCTAGGGAAACCTACCAAACCTTTGCATTTTTTAAAACTAGAGACCTAGCGGAATGCAAGATGGGGTGACTTTTGGGGCTCTGACCAGGTTCTGTTACCCAGAATCATTTGCAAACCTCAAAATTTGGTTAAAAAAACACATGTTCCTCATATTTCGGTGACAGAAAGTTCTGGAATCTGAGAGGAGCCACAAATTTCCTTCCACCCAGCGTTCCCCCAAGTCTCCCGATAACAGTGGTTCCTCACTTGTGTGGATAGGCCTAGTGCCCACGAACGGAAATGGCCCAAAACATAACGTGGACACATCCCATTTTTTATTATAGAAAACAGAGGTGTTTTTTGCAAAGTGCCTACCTGTAGATTTTGGCCCCTAGCTCAGCCGGCACTTAGGGAAACCTACCAAACCTGTGCATTTTTCAAAAACTAGAGACCTAGTGGAATGCAAGATGGGGTGACTTGTGGGGCTCTGACCAGGTTCTGTTACCCAGAATCCTTTGCAAACCTCAACATTTGGACCAAAAAAACACATTTTTCTCACATTTCGGTGACAGAAAGTTCTGGAATCTGAGAGGAGCCACAATTTCCTTCTACCCAGCGTTCCCCCCTGTCTCCCGATAAAAATGGTTCCTCACTTGTATGGGTAGGCCTAGCGCCCACGAAAGGTAATGGCTCAAAACACAACGTGGACACATCCCATTTTTTTTTACAGAAAACAGAGGTGTTTTTTGCAAAGTGCCTACCTGTAGATTTTGGCCCCTAGCTCAGCCGGCACCTAGGGAAACCTACCAAACCTGTGCATTTTTTAAACCTAGAGACCTAGGGGAATCCAAGATGGGGTGACTTGTAGGGCTCTGACCAGGGTCTGTTACCCAGAATCCTTTGCAAACCTCAAAATTTGGCTAAAATAACACATTTTCCTCATATTTCGGTGACAGAAAGTTCTGGAATCTGAGAGGATCCACAAATCTCCTTCCACCCAGTGTTCCCCCAAGTCTCCCGATAACAATGGTACCTCACTTGTGTGGGTAGGCCTAGCGCCCACGAAAGGTAATGGCCCAAAACACAACGTGGACACATCCCATTTTTTTTAACAGAAAACAGAGGTGTTTTTAGCAAAGTGCCTACCTGTAGGTTTTGGCCCCTAGCTCAGCCGGCACCTAGGGAAACCTACCAAACCTGTGCATTTTCAAAAACTAGAGACCTAGCGGAATGCAAGATGGGGTGACTTGTGGGGCTCTGACCAGGTTCTGTTACCCAGAATCCTTTGCAAACCTCAAAATTTGGCCCAAAAAACACATTTTTCTCACATTTCGGTGACAGAAAGTTCTGGAATCTGAGAGGAGCCACAATTTCCTTCTACCCAGCGTTCCCCCCTGTCTCCCGATAAAAATGGTTCCTCACTTGTGTGGGTAGGCCTAGCGCCCACGAAAGGAAATGGCTCAAAACACAACGTGGACACATCCCATTTTTTTTTACAGAAAACAGAGGTGTTTTTTGCAAAGTGCCTACCTGTAGATTTTGGCCCCTAGCTCAGCCGGCACCTAGGGAAACCTACCAAACCACTAGAGACCTAGCGGAATGCAAGATGGGGTGACTTGTGGGCCTCTGACCAGGTTCTGTTACCCAGAATCATTTGCAAACCTCAAAATTTGGCTAAAAAACAAATTTTCCTCACATTTCGGTGACAGAAAGTTTTGGAATCTGAGAGGAGCCACAAATTTCCTTCCACCCAGCATTCCCCCAAGTCTCCCGATAACAATGGTACCTCACTTGTGTGGGTAGGCCTAGTGCCCACGAAAGGAAATGGCCCAAAACACAACGTGGACACATCCCATTTTTTTTTACAGAAAACAGAGGTGTTTTTAGCAAAGTGCCTACCTGTAGATTTTGGCCCCTAGCTCAGCCGGCACCTAGGGAAACCTACCAAACCTGTGCATTTTTGAAAACTAGAGACCTAGCGGAATCCAGGATGGGGTGGCTTGTGGGGCTCTGACCAGGTTCTGTTACCCAGAATCCTTTGCAAACCTCAAAATTTGGCTAAAAAAACACATTTTTCTCACATTTTGGTGACAGAAAGTTCTGGAATCTGAGAGGAGCCACAATTTCCTTCTACCCAGCCTTCCCCCGTGTCTCCCGATAAAAATGGTTCCTCACTTGTGTGGGTAGGCCTAGCGCCCACAAAAGGAAATGGCCCAAAACACAACATGGACACATCCCATTTTTTTTTACAGAAAACAGAGGTGTTTTTTGCACAGTGCCTACCTGTAGATTTTGGCCCCTAGCTCAGCCGGCACCTAGGGAAACCTACCAAACCTGTGCATTTTTTAAAACTAGAGACCTAGTGGAATGCAAGATGGGGTGACTTGTGGGGCTCTGACCAGATTCTGTTACCCAGAATCATTTGCAAACCTCAAAATTTGGCTAAAAAAACACATGTTCCTCATATTTCGGTGACAGAAAGTTCTGGAATCTGAGAGGAGCCACAAATTTCTTTCCACCCAGCGTTCCCCCAAGTCTCCCGATAACAATGGTTCCTCACTTGTGTGGGAAGGCCTAGTGTCCACGAAAGGAAATGGCCCAAAACATAACGTGGACACATCCAATTTTTTTTTACAGAAAACAGAGGTGTTTTTAGCAAAGTGCCTACCTGTAGATTTTGGCCCCTAGCTCAGCCGGCACCTAGGGAAACCTACCAAACCTGTGCATTTTTGAAAACTAGAGACCTAGCGGAATCCAGGATGGGGTGGCTTGTGGGGCTCTGACCAGGTTCTGTTACCCAGAATCCTTTGCAAACCTCAAAATTTGGCTAAAAAAACACATTTTTCTCACATTTTGGTGACAGAAAGTTCTGGAATCTGAGAGGAGCCACAATTTCCTTCTACCCAGCCTTCCCCCGTGTCTCCCGATAAAAATGGTTCCTCACATGTGTGGGTAGGCCTAGCGCCCACAAAAGGAAATGGCCCAAAACACAACATGGACACATCCCATTTTTTTTTACAGAAAACAGAGGTGTTTTTTGCACAGTGCCTACCTGTAGATTTTGGCCCCTAGCTCAGCCGGCACCTAGGGAAACCTACCAAACCTGTGCATTTTTGAAAACTAGAGACCTAGTGGAATGCAAGATGGGGTGACTTGTGGGGCTCTGACCAGGTTCTGTTACCCAGAATCATTTGCAAACCTCAAAATTTGGCTAAAAAAACACATGTTCCTCATATTTCGGTGACAGAAAGTTCTGGAATCTGAGAGGAGCCACAAATTTCTTTCCACCCAGCGTTCCCCCAAGTCTCCCGATAACAATGGTTCCTCACTTGTGTGGGAAGGCCTAGTGCCCACGAAAGGAAATGGCCCAAAACATAACGTGGACACATCCCATTTTTTTTTACAGAAAACAGAGGTGTTTTTTGCAAAGTGCCTACCTGTAGATTTTGGCCCCTAGCTCAGCCGGCACCTAGGGAAATCTACCAAACCTGTGCATTTTTGAAAACTAGAGACCTAGTGGAATGCAAGATGGCGTGACTTGTGGTGCTCTGACCAGGTTCTGTTACCCAGAATAATTTGCAAACCTCAAAATTTGGCTAAAAAACAAATTTTCCTCACATTTCGGTGACAGAAAGTTTTGGAATCTGAGAGGAGCCACAAATTTCCTTCCACCCAGCATTCCCCCAAATCTCCCGATAACAATGGTACCTCACTTGTGTGGGTAGGCCTAGTGCCCACGAAAGGAAATGGCTCAAAACACAACGTGGACACATCCAATTTTTATTTACAGAAAACAGAGGTGTTTTTTGCAAAGTGCCTACCTGTAGATTTTGGCCCCTAGCTCAGCCGGCACCTAGGGAAATCTACCAAACCTGTGCATTTTTGAAACCTAGAAACCTAGGGGAATCCAAGATGGGGTGACTTGTGGGGCTCTGACCAGGTTCTGTTACCCAGAATCCATTGTAAACCTCAAAATTTGGCTAAAATAACACATTTTCCTCATATTTCGGTGACAGAAAGTTCTGGAATCTGAGAGGAGCCACAAATCTCCTTCCACCCAGTGTTCCCCCGTGTCTCCTGATAAAAATGGTTCCTCACTTGTGTGGGTAGGCCTAGCGCCCACAAAATGAAAAGGCCCAAAACACAACATGGACACATCCCATTTGTTTTTTACAGAAAACAGAGGTGTTTTTTGCACAGTGCCTACCTGTAGATTTTGGCCCCTAGCTCAGCCGGCACCTAGAGAAACCTACCAAACCTGTGCATTTTTGAAAACTGGAGACCTAGCGGAATGCAAGATGGGGTGACTTGTGGGGCTCTGACCAGGTTCTGTTACCCAGAATCATTTGCAAACCTCAAAATTTGGCTAAAAAAACACATGTTCCTCATATTTCGGTGACAGAAAGTTCTGGAATCTGAGAGGAGCCACAAATTTCCTTCCACCCAGCGTTCCCCCAAGTCTCCCGATAACAATGGTTCCTCACTTGTGTGGGAAGGCTAGTGCCCACGAAAGGAAATGGCCCAAAACATAACGTGGACACATCCCATTTTTTTTTATAGAAAACAGAGGTGTTTTTTGCAAAGTGCCTACCTGTAGATTTTGGTCCCTAGCTCAGCCGGCACCTAGGGAAACCTACGAAACCTGGGCATTTTTCAAAAACTAGAGACCTAGCGGAATGCAAGATGGGGTGACTTGTGGGGCTCTGACCAGGTTCTGTTACCCAGAATAATTTGCAAACCTCAAAATTTGGCTAAAAAACAAATTTTCCTCACATTTCGGTGACAGAAAGTTTTGGAATCTGAGAGGAGCCACAAATTTCCTTCCACCCAGCATTCCCCCAAGTCTCCCGATAACAATGGTACCTCACTTGTGTGGGTAGGCCTAGTGCCCACGAAAGGAAATGGCTCAAAACACAACGTGGACGCATCCCATTTTTTTTTTACAGAAAACAGAGGTGTTTTTTGCACAGTGCCTACCTGTAGATTTTGGCCCCTAGCTCAGCCGGCACCTAGGGAAATCTACCAAACCTGTGCATTTTTGTAACCTAGAGACCTAGGGGAATCCAAGATGGTGTGGCTTGTGGGGCTCTGACCAGCTTCTGTTACCCAGAATCCTTTGCAAACCTCAAAATGTGGCTAAAAAAACACATTTTTCTCACATTTTGGTGACAGAAAGTTCTGGAATCTGAGAGGAGCCACAATTTCCTTCTACCCAGCGTTCCCCCGTGTCTCCCGATAAAAATGGTTCCTCACTTGTGTGGGTAGGCCTAGCGCCCACAAAAGGAAATGGCCCAAAACACAACGTGGACACATTCCATTTTTTTTTACAGAAAACAGAGGTGTTTTTTGCACAGTGCCTACCTTTAGATTTTGGCCCCTAGCTCAGCCTGGCACCTAGGGAAACCTACCAAACCTGTGCATTTTTGAAAACTAGAGACCTAGCGGAATGCAAGATGGGGTGATTTGTGGGGCTCTGACCAGGTTCTGTTACCCAGAATCATTTGCAAACCTCAAAATTTGGCTAAAAAAACACATGTTCCTCATATTTCGGTGACAGAAAGTTCTGGAATCTGAGAGGAGCCACAAATTTCCTTCCACCCAGCGTTCCCCCAAGTCTCCCGATAACAATGGTTCCTCACTTGTGTGGGTAGGCCTAGTGCCCACGAAAGGAAATGGCCCAAAACATAACGTGGACACATCCCATTTTTTTTTATAGAAAACAGAGGTGTTTTTTGCAAAGTGCCTACCTGTAGATTTTGGCCCCTAGCTCAGCCGGCACCTAGGGAAACCTACGAAACCTGTGCATTTTTCAAAAACTAGAGACCTAGCGGAATGCAAGATGGGGTGACTTGTGGGGCTCTGACCAGGTTCTGTTACCCAGAATCCTTTGCACACCTCAAAATTTGGCTAAAAAATCACATTTTTCTCACATTTCGGTGACAGAAAGTTCTGGAATCTGAGAGGAGACACAATTTCCTTCTACCCAGCGTTCCCCCCTGTCTCCCGATAAAAATGGTTCCTCACTTGTGTGGGTAGGCCTAGTGCCCACGAAAGGAAATGGCCCAAAACACAACGTGGACACATCCCATTTTTTTTTTACAGAAAACAGAGGTGTTTTTTGCAAAGTGTCTACCTGTAAATTTTGGCCCCTAGCTCAGCCGGCACCTAGGGAAACCTACCAAACCTGTGCATTTTTGAAAACTAGAGACCTAGCAGAATGCAAGATGGGGTGACTTGTGGGCCTCTGACCAGGTTCTGTTACCCAGAATCATTTGCAAACCTCAAAATTTGGCTAAAAAACACATTTTCCTCACATTTCGGTGACAGAAAGTTTTGGAATCTGAGAGGAGCCACAAATTTCCTTCCACCCAGCATTCCCCCAAGTCTCCCGATAACAATGGTACCTCACTTGTGTGGGTAGGCCTAGTGCCCACGAAAGGAAATGGCCCAAAACACAACGTGGACACATCCCATTTTTTTTTTATAGAAAACAGAGGTGTTTTTTGCAAAGTGCCTACCTGTAGATTTTGGCCCCTAGCTCAGCCGGCACCTAGGGAAACCTACCAAACCTGTGCATTTTTCAAAAACTAGAGACCTAGCGGAATGCAAGATGGTGTGACTTGTGGGGCTCTGACCAGGTTCTGTTACCCAGAATAATTTGCAAACCTCAAAATTTGGCTAAAAAACAAATTTTCCTCACATTTCGGTGACAGAAAGTTTTGGAATCTGAGAGGAGCCACAAATTTCCTTCCACCCAGCATTCCCCCAAGTCTCCCGATAACAATGGTACCTCACTTGTGTGGGTAGGCCTAGTGCCCACGAAAGGAAATGGCTCAAAACACAACGTGGACACATCCAATTTTTTTTTACAGAAAACAGAGGTGTTTTTTGCAAAGTGCCTACCTGTAGATTTTGGCCCCTAGCTCAGCCGGCACCTAGGGAAATCTACCAAACCTGTGCATTTTTGAAACCTAGAAACCTAGGGGAATCCAAGATGGGGTGACTTGTGGGGCTCTGACCAGGTTCTGTTACCCAGAATCCTTTGTAAACCTCAAAATTTGGCTAAAATAACACATTTTCCTCATATTTCGGTGACAGAAAGTTCTGGAATCTGAGAGGAGCCACAAATCTCCTTCCACCCAGTGTTCCCCCGTGTCTCCCGATAAAAATGGTTCCTCACTTGTGTAGGTAGGCCTAGCGCCCACAAAATGAAAAGGCCCAAAACACAACATGGACACATCCCATTTGTTTTTTACAGAAAACAGAGGTGTTTTTTGCACAGTGCCTACCTGTAGATTTTGGCCCCTAGCTCAGCCGGCACCTAGAGAAACCTACCAAACCTGTGCATTTTTGAAAACTGGAGACCTAGCGGAATGCAAGATGGGGTGACTTGTGGGGCTCTGACCAGGTTCTGTTACCCAGAATCATTTGCAAACCTCAAAATTTGGCTAAAAAAACACATGTTCCTCATATTTCGGTGACAGAAAGTTCTGGAATCTGAGAGGAGCCACAAATTTCCTTCCACCCAGCGTTCCCCCAAGTCTCCCGATAACAATGGTTCCTCACTTGTGTGGGTAGGCCTAGTGCCCACGAAAGGAAATGGCCCAAAACATAACGTGGACACATCACATTTTTTTTTATAGAAAACACAGGTGTTTTTTGCAAAGTGCCTACCTGTAGATTTTGGCCCCTAGCTCAGCCGGCACCTAGGGAAACCTACCAAACCTGTGCATCTTTTAAACCTAGAGACCTAGGGGAATCCAAGATGGGGTGACTTGTGGGGCTCTGACCAGGTTCTGTTACCCAGAATCATTTGCAAACCTCAAAATGTGGCTAAAATAACACATTTTCCTCATATTTCGGTGACAGAAAGTACTGGAATCTGAGAGGAGCCACAAATCTCCTTCCACCCAGTGTTCCCCCAAGTCTCCCGATAACAATGGTACCTCACTTGTGTGGGTAGGCCTAGCGCCCACGAAAGGTAATGGCCCAAAACACAACGTGGACACATCCCATTTTGTTTTACAGAAAACAGAGGTGTTTTTTGCAAAGTACCTACCTGTAGATTTTGGCCCCTAGCTCAGCCGGAACCTAGGGAAACGTACCAAACCTGTGCATTTTTTAAAACTAGAGACCTAGCGGAATCCAAGATGGGGTGGCTTGTGGTGCTCTGACCAGGTTCTGTTACCCAGAATCCTTTGCAAACCTCAAAACTAGGTTAAAAAAACACATTTTTCTCACATTTTGGTGACAGAAAGTTCTGGAATCTGAGAGGAGCCACAATTTCCTTCTACCCAGCGTTCCCCCGTGTCTCCTGATAAAAATGGTTCCTCACTTGTGTGGGTAGGCCTAGCGCCCACAAAAGGAAATGGCCCAAAACACAACATAGACACATCCCATTTTTTTTACAGAAAACAGAGGTGTTTTTTGCACAG
Source organism: Pleurodeles waltl (assembly GCF_031143425.1). Taxonomy (NCBI): domain Eukaryota; kingdom Metazoa; phylum Chordata; class Amphibia; order Caudata; family Salamandridae; genus Pleurodeles; species Pleurodeles waltl. The sequence continues at coordinate 705,067,914 of NC_090449.1, read as the reverse complement.
TGCCTACCTGTAGATTTTGGCCCCTAGCTCAGCCGGCACCTAGGGAAACCTACCAAACCTGTGCATTTTTCAAAAACTAGAGACCTAGCAGAATGCAATATGGGGTGACTTGTGGGGCTCTGACCAGGTTCTGTTACCCAGAATCCTTTGCAAACCTCAAAATTTGGCTAAAAAAAACACATTTTTCTCACATTTCGGTGACAGAAAGTTCTGGAATCTGAGAGGAGCCACAATTTCCTTCTTCCCAGCGTTCCCCCCTGTCTCCCGATAAAAATGGTTCCTCACTTGTGTGGGTAGGCCTAGCGCCCACGAAAGGAAATGGCCCAAAACACAAAGTCGACACATCCCATTTTTTTTTACAGAAAACAGAGGTGTTTTTTGCAAAGTGCCTACCTGTAGATTTTGGCCCCTAGCTCAGCCGGCACCTAGGGAAACCTACCAAACCTGTGCATTTTTGAAAACTAGAGACCTAGCGGAATGCAAGATGGGGTGACTTGTGGGCCTCTGACCAGGTTCTGTTACCCAGAATCATTTGCAAACCTCAAAATTTGGCTAAAAAACAAATTTTCCTCACATTTCGGTGACAGAAAGTTTTGGAATCTGAGAGGAGCCACAAATTTCCTTCCACCCAGCATTCCCCCAAGTCTCCTGATAACAATGGTACCTCACTTGTGTGGGTAGGCCTAGTGCCCACGAAAGGAAATAGCCCAAAACACAACGTGGACACATCCCATTTTTTTTTTACAGAAAACAGAGGTGTTTTTTGCAAAGTGCCTACCTGTAGATTTTGGCCCCTAGCTCAGCCGGCACCTAGGGAAACCTACCAAACCTGTGCATTTTTGAAACCTAGAGACCTAGGGGAATCCAAGATGGGGTGGCTTGTGGGGCTCTGACCAGGTTTTGTTACCCAGAATCCTTTGCAAACCTCAAAATTTGGCTAAAATAACACATTTTCCTCATATTTCGGTGACAGAAAGTTCTGAAATCTGAGAGGAGCCATAAATCTCCTTCCACCCAGTGTTCCTCCAAGTCTCCCGATAACAATGGTACCTCACTTGTGTGGGTAGGCCTAGCACCACGAAAGGTAATGGCCCAAAACACAACGTGGACACATCCCATTTTTTTTTACAGAAAACAGAGGTGTTTTTTGCAAAGTGCCTACCTGTAGATTTTGGCCCCTAGCTCAGCCAGCACCTAGGGAAACCTACCAAACCTGTGCATTTTTGAAAACTAGAGACCTAGCGGAATCCAAGATGGGGTGACTTGTGGGGCTCTGACCAGGTTCTGTTACCCAGAATCCTTTGCAAACCTCAAAATTTGGCTAAAAAAACACATTTTCCTCACATTTTGGTAACGGAAAGTTCTGGAATCTGAGAGGAGCCACAACTTTCCTTCCACCCAGCATTTGCCCAAGTCTCCCAATAAAAATGGTACCTCACTTGTGTGGGTAGGCCTAGCGCCCGCGAAAGGAAATGGCCCAAAACACAACGTGGACACATCCCATTTTTTTTTACAGAAAACAGGGGTGTTTTTTGCACACTGCCTACCTGTAGATTTTGGCCCCTAGCTCAGCCGGCACCTAGGGAAATCTACCAAACCTGTGCATTTTTGAAACCTAGAAACCTAGGGGAATCCAAGATGGGGTGACTTGTGGGGCTCTGACCAGGTTCTGTTACCCAGAATCCTTTGTAAACCTCAAAATTTGGCTGAAATAACACATTTTCCTCATATTTCGGTGACAGAAAGTTCTGGAATCTGAGAGGAGCCACAAATCTCCTTCCACCCAGTGTTCCCCCGTGTCTCCCGATAAAAATGGTTCCTCACTTGTGTGGGTAGGCCTAGCGCCCACAAAATGAAAAGGCCCAAAACACAACATGGAGACATCCCATTTGTTTTTTACAGAAAACAGAGGTGTTTTTTGCACAGTGCCTACCTGTAGATTTTGGCCCCTAGCTCAGCCGGCACCTAGAGAAACCTACCAAACCTGTGCATTTTTGAAAACTGGAGACCTAGCGGAATGCAAGATGGGGTGACTTGTGGGGCTCTGACCAGGTTCTGTTACCCAGAATCATTTGCAAACCTCAAAATTTGGCTAAAAAAACACATGTTCCTCATATTTCGGTGACAGAAAGTTCTGGAATCTGAGAGGAGCCACAAATTTCCTTCCACCCAGCGTTCCCCCAAGTCTCCCGATAACAATGGTTCCTCACTTGTGTGGGAAGGCTAGTGCCCACGAAAGGAAATGGCCCAAAACATAACGTGGACACATCCCATTTTTTTTTATAGAAAACAGAGGTGTTTTTTGCAAAGTGCCTACCTGTAGATTTTGGTCCCTAGCTCAGCCGGCACCTAGGGAAACCTACGAAACCTGTGCATTTTTCAAAAACTAGAGACCTAGCGGAATGCAAGATGGGGTGACTTGTGGGGCTCTGACCAGGTTCTGTTACCCAGAATAATTTGCAAACCTCAAAATTTGGCTAAAAAACAAATTTTCCTCACATTTCGGTGACAGAAAGTTTTGGAATCTGAGAGGAGCCACAAATTTCCTTCCACCCAGCATTCCCCCAAGTCTCCCGATAACAATGGTACCTCACTTGTGTGGGTAGGCCTAGTGCCCACGAAAGGAAATGGCTCAAAACACAACGTGGACGCATCCCATTTTTTTTTACAGAAAACAGAGGTGTTTTTTGCACAGTGCCTACCTGTAGATTTTGGCCCCTAGCTCAGCCGGCAGCTAGGGAAACCTACCAAACCTGTGCATTTTTCAAAAACTAGAGACCTAGCAGAATGCAATATGGGGTGACTTGTGGGGCTCTGACCAGGTTCTGTTACCCAGAATCCTTTGCAAACCTCAAAATTTGGCTAAAAAAACACATTTTTCTCACATTTCGGTGACAGAAAGTTCTGGAATCTGAGAGGAGCCACAATTTCCTTCTTCCCAGCGTTCCCCCCTGTCTCCCGATAAAAATGGTTCCTCACTTGTGTGGGTAGGCCTAGCGCCCACGAAAGGAAATGGCCCAAAACACAAAGTGGACACATCCCATTTTTTTTTACAGAAAACAGAGGTGTTTTTTGCAAAGTGCCTACCTGTAGATTTTGGCCCCTAGCTCAGCCGGCACCTAGGGAAACCTACCAAACCTGTGCATTTTTGAAAACTAGAGACCTAGCGGAATGCAAGATGGGGTGACTTGTGGGCCTCTGACCAGGTTCTGTTACCCAGAATCATTTGCAAACCTCAAAATTTGGCTAAAAAACAAATTTTCCTCACATTTCGGTGACAGAAAGTTTTGGAATCTGAGAGGAGCCACAAATTTCCTTCCACCCAGCATTCCCCCAAGTCTCCTGATAACAATGGTACCTCACTTGTGTGGGTAGGCCTAGTGCCCACGAAAGGAAATAGCCCAAAACACAACGTGGACACATCCCATTTTTTTTTTACAGAAAACAGAGGTGTTTTTTGCAAAGTGCCTACCTGTAGATTTTGGCCCCTAGCTCAGCCGGCACCTAGGGAAACCTACCAAACCTGTGCATTTTTGAAACCTAGAGACCTAGGGGAATCCAAGATGGGGTGGCTTGTGGGGCTCTGACCAGGTTTTGTTACCCAGAATCCTTTGCAAACCTCAAAATTTGGCTAAAATAACACATTTTCCTCATATTTCGGTGACAGAAAGTTCTGAAATCTGAGAGGAGCCATAAATCTCCTTCCACCCAGTGTTCCTCCAAGTCTCCCGATAACAATGGTACCTCACTTGTGTGGGTAGGCCTAGCACCACGAAAGGTAATGGCCCAAAACACAACGTGGACACATCCCATTTTTTTTTACAGAAAACAGAGGTGTTTTTTGCAAAGTGCCTACCTGTAGATTTTGGCCCCTAGCTCAGCCAGCACCTAGGGAAACCTACCAAACCTGTGCATTTTTGAAAACTAGAGACCTAGCGGAATCCAAGATGGGGTGACTTGTGGGGCTCTGACCAGGTTCTGTTACCCAGAATCCTTTGCAAACCTCAAAATTTGGCTAAAAAAACACATTTTCCTCACATTTTGGTAACGGAAAGTTCTGGAATCTGAGAGGAGCCACAACTTTCCTTCCACCCAGCATTTGCCCAAGTCTCCCAATAAAAATGGTACCTCACTTGTGTGGGTAGGCCTAGCGCCCGCGAAAGGAAATGGCCCAAAACACAACGTGGACACATCCCATTTTTTTTTACAGAAAACAGGGGTGTTTTTTGCACACTGCCTACCTGTAGATTTTGGCCCCTAGCTCAGCCGGCACCTAGGGAAATCTACCAAACCTGTGCATTTTTGAAACCTAGAAACCTAGGGGAATCCAAGATGGGGTGACTTGTGGGGCTCTGACCAGGTTCTGTTACCCAGAATCCTTTGTAAACCTCAAAATTTGGCTGAAATAACACATTTTCCTCATATTTCGGTGACAGAAAGTTCTGGAATCTGAGAGGAGCCACAAATCTCCTTCCACCCAGTGTTCCCCCGTGTCTCCCGATAAAAATGGTTCCTCACTTGTGTGGGTAGGCCTAGCGCCCACAAAATGAAAAGGCCCAAAACACAACATGGAGACATCCCATTTGTTTTTTACAGAAAACAGAGGTGTTTTTTGCACAGTGCCTACCTGTAGATTTTGGCCCCTAGCTCAGCCGGCACCTAGAGAAACCTACCAAACCTGTGCATTTTTGAAAACTGGAGACCTAGCGGAATGCAAGATGGGGTGACTTGTGGGGCTCTGACCAGGTTCTGTTACCCAGAATCATTTGCAAACCTCAAAATTTGGCTAAAAAAACACATGTTCCTCATATTTCGGTGACAGAAAGTTCTGGAATCTGAGAGGAGCCACAAATTTCCTTCCACCCAGCGTTCCCCCAAGTCTCCCGATAACAATGGTTCCTCACTTGTGTGGGAAGGCTAGTGCCCACGAAAGGAAATGGCCCAAAACATAACGTGGACACATCCCATTTTTTTTTATAGAAAACAGAGGTGTTTTTTGCAAAGTGCCTACCTGTAGATTTTGGTCCCTAGCTCAGCCGGCACCTAGGGAAACCTACGAAACCTGTGCATTTTTCAAAAACTAGAGACCTAGCGGAATGCAAGATGGGGTGACTTGTGGGGCTCTGACCAGGTTCTGTTACCCAGAATAATTTGCAAACCTCAAAATTTGGCTAAAAAACAAATTTTCCTCACATTTCGGTGACAGAAAGTTTTGGAATCTGAGAGGAGCCACAAATTTCCTTCCACCCAGCATTCCCCCAAGTCTCCCGATAACAATGGTACCTCACTTGTGTGGGTAGGCCTAGTGCCCACGAAAGGAAATGGCTCAAAACACAACGTGGACGCATCCCATTTTTTTTTACAGAAAACAGAGGTGTTTTTTGCACAGTGCCTACCTGTAGATTTTGGCCCCTAGCTCAGCCGGCAGCTAGGGAAACCTACCAAACCTGTGCATTTTTCAAAAACTAGAGACCTAGCAGAATGCAATATGGGGTGACTTGTGGGGCTCTGACCAGGTTCTGTTACCCAGAATCCTTTGCAAACCTCAAAATTTGGCTAAAAAAACACATTTTTCTCACATTTCGGTGACAGAAAGTTCTGGAATCTGAGAGGAGCCACAATTTCCTTCTTCCCAGCGTTCCCCCCTGTCTCCCGATAAAAATGGTTCCTCACTTGTGTGGGTAGGCCTAGCGCCCACGAAAGGAAATGGCCCAAAACACAAAGTGGACACATCCCATTTTTTTTTACAGAAAACAGAGGTGTTTTTTGCAAAGTGCCTACCTGTAGATTTTGGCCCCTAGCTCAGCCGGCACCTAGGGAAACCTACCAAACCTGTGCATTTTTGAAAACTAGAGACCTAGCGGAATGCAAGATGGGGTGACTTGTGGGCCTCTGACCAGGTTCTGTTACCCAGAATCATTTGCAAACCTCAAAATTTGGCTAAAAAACAAATTTTCCTCACATTTCGGTGACAGAAAGTTTTGGAATCTGAGAGGAGCCACAAATTTCCTTCCACCCAGCATTCCCCCAAGTCTCCTGATAACAATGGTACCTCACTTGTGTGGGTAGGCCTAGTGCCCACGAAAGGAAATAGCCCAAAACACAACGTGGACACATCCCATTTTTTTTTTACAGAAAACAGAGGTGTTTTTTGCAAAGTGCCTACCTGTAGATTTTGGCCCCTAGCTCAGCCGGCACCTAGGGAAACCTACCAAACCTGTGCATTTTTGAAACCTAGAGACCTAGGGGAATCCAAGATGGGGTGGCTTGTGGGGCTCTGACCAGGTTTTGTTACCCAGAATCCTTTGCAAACCTCAAAATTTGGCTAAAATAACACATTTTCCTCATATTTCGGTGACAGAAAGTTCTGAAATCTGAGAGGAGCCATAAATCTCCTTCCACCCAGTGTTCCTCCAAGTCTCCCGATAACAATGGTACCTCACTTGTGTGGGTAGGCCTAGCACCACGAAAGGTAATAGCCCAAAACACAGAGGTGTTTTTTGCAAAGTGCCTACCTGTAGATTTTGGCCCCTAGCTCAGCCGGCACCTAGGGAAACCTACCAAACCTGTGCATTTGTGAAAACTAGAGACCTAGCGGAATCCAAGATGGGGTGACTTGTGGGGCTCTGACCAGGTTCTGTTACCCAGAATCCTTTGCAAACCTCAAAATTTGGCTAAAAAAACACATTTTCCTCACATTTTGGTAACGGAAAGTTCTGGAATCTGAGAGGAGCCACAACTTTCCTTCCACCCAGCATTTGCCCAAGTCTCCCGATAAAAATGGTACCTCACTTGTGTGGGTAGGCCTAGCGCCCGCGAAAGGAAATGGCCCAAAACACAACGTGGACACATCCCATTTTTTTTTACAGAAAACAGAGGTGTTTTTTGCACACTGCCTACCTGTAGATTTTGGCCCCTAGCTCAGCCGGCACCTAGGGAAACCTACCAAACCTGTGCATTTTTGAGAACTAGAGACCTGGTGGAATGCAAGATGGGGTGACCTGTGGGGCTCTGACCAGGTTCTGTTACCCAGAATCCTTTGCAAACCTCAAAATTTGGCTAAAATAACACATTTTCCTCATATTTCGGTGACAGAAAGTTCTGAAATCTGAGAGGAGCCATAAATCTCCTTCCACCCAGTGTTCCCCCAAGTCTCCCGATAACAATGGTACCTCACTTGTGTGGGTAGGCCTAGCACCCACGAAAGGTAATGGCCCAAAACACAACGTGGACACATCCCATTTTTTTTTACAGAAAACAGAGGTGTTTTTTGCAAAGTGCCTACCTGTAGATTTTGGCTCCTAGCTCAGCCGGCACCTAGGGAAACCTACCAAACCTGTGCATTTTTGAAAACTAGAGACCTAGCGGAATCCAAGATGGGGTGACTTGTGGGGCTCTGACCAGGTTCTGTTACCCAGAATCCTTTGCAAACCTCAAAATGTGTCTAAAAAAGCACATTTTCCTCACATTTTGGTGACGGAAAGTTCTGGAATCTGAGAGGAGCCACAAATTTCCTTCCACCCAGCATTTGCCCAAGTCTCCCGATAAAAATGGTACCTCACTTGTGTGGGTAGGCCTAGCGCCCACGAAAGGAAATGGCCCAAAACACAACGTGGACACATCCCATTTTTTTTTACAGAAAACAGAGGTGTTTTTTGCACACTGCCTACCTGTAGATTTTGGCCCCTAGCTCAGCCGGCACCTAGGGAAACCTCCCAAACCTGTGCATTTTTGAAAACTAGAGACCTGGTTGAATGCAAGATGGGGTGACTTGTGGGGCTCTGACCAGGTTCTGTTACCCAGAATCCTTTGGAAACCTCAAAATTTGGCTAAAAAAACAAATTTTCCTCATATTTCGGTGACAGAAAGTTCTGGAATCTGAGAGGAGCCACAAATTTCCCTCCACCCAGCGTTCCCCCAAGTCTCCCGATAACAATGGTACCTCACTTATGTGGGTAGGCCTAGCCCCCACGAAAGGAAATGGCCCAAAACACAACGTGGACACATCCCATTTTTTTTTACAGAAAACAGAGGTGTTTTTTGCACAGTGCCTACCTGTAGATTTTGGCCCCTAGCTCAGCCGGCACCTAGGGAAACCTACCAAACCTGTGCATTTTTGAAAACTAGAGACCTAGGGGAATCAAAGATGGGGTGACTTGTGGGGCTCTGACCAGGTTCTGTTACCCAGAATCCTTTGCAAACCTCAAAATTTGGCTAAAAAAACAAATTTTCCTCACATTTCGGTGACGGAAAGTTCTGGAATCTGAGAGGAGCCACAAATTTCCTTCCACCCAGCGTTCCCCCAAGTCTCCCGATAACAATGGTACCTCACTTGTGTGGGTAGGCCTAGCGCCCACAAAAGGAAATGGTCCAAAACACAACGTGGACACATCACATTTTTTCACAGAAAACAGAGGTGTTTTTTGCAAAGTGCCTACCTGTGGATTTTGGCCTCTAGCTCAGCCGGCCCAAGGGGGGCCAGAAATGGCCTAATATAAATTTGCCTTTCCTACGGGGTCGCTCCCCTTGCGTGACGGCGCAAAAAAAAGATCCCTGGTGCCTAGTGGTTTCTGCCCCCTTTGGGGGCAGATTGACCTAAAATCGGCCGATCTGCCCCCAAGGGGGGCAGAAATGGCCTAAATACAATTTGCCCCTCCAGGGGAGCGACCCTTGCCTAAGGGATCACTCCCCATCTCTAAAAAAACAAACAAAAAAACCACACAAAATAAATTAGCCCTGGCGCCTAGAGGTTTCTGCCCCCCGGGGGCAGATCGCCTAATGACAATAGGCCGATCTGCCACCAGGGGTTGCAGAAATGGCCTAAAATAAATTTGCTCCCCCACCCCCCAGGGGAGCGACCCTTGCCTACGGGGTCGCTCCCCTTCTGTGATGGCGCAAAAAAAAGATCCCTTGTGCCTAGTGGTTCTGCCCCCCTTGGGGGCAGATTGACCTAAAATCGGCTGATCTGCCCCCAAAGCGGGCAGAAATGGCCTAAATACAATTTGCCCCTCCAGGGGAGCGATCTTTGCCTAAGGGGTCGCTCTCCATCTCTAAAAAACAAAAAAAACCAAAAAAAATAATAATAATAATTTGCCCTGGCGCTTGTAGGTTTCTGCCCCCCGGGGGCAGATTGGTCTAATAACAATAGGCCGATCTGCCCCCGGGGGGGCAGAAATGGCCTAAAATATATTTGCCCCCCACCCCACCAGGGAGCGACCCTTGCCTACAAGGTCGCTCCCCTTGCGTGACGGCGAAAAAAAAAAGATCCCTGGTTCCTAGTGGTTTCTGCCCCCCTTGGGGACAGATTGACCTAAAATCGGCCGATCTGCTCCCCAAGCGGGCAGAAATGGGCTAAATACAATTTGCCCCTCCAGGGGAGCGACCCTTGCCTAAAGGGTCGCTGCCCATCTGTAAAACAACAACAAAACAAATCCCCGGTGCCTAGTGGTTGCAGATCGGCCTAATTAAAATAGGGTGATCTGCCCCCCAGGGGGGGCAGAAAAGACCTTAAAAAAAATGCCCACCTTGGGAGCGACCCTTGCCCAAGTGGATCGCTCCCTTATGACACTTTCCTTTTTGAAAAAGACATCCCTGGTGTCTAGTGGGCGTTTTGACAGCCGGATTGCTTTCAATCCGGCTGCCAAAACGCAGATAGAGACTTCAAAGGGAAGGAAATACATTTCCTTCCCTTTGAAGCCTCTCTCGGCCTCCCCCACGTGATCGGAAGAGAAATGCAAAGCATTTCTCTTCCGATCTCGCTGGAAGCTGAGCTTTTTCAGCGCGATGGGGGAGGCTCTGTGACAATCAGCGCGCGCTCGTGCGCTGACGTCACAGGGGGGTGGAAGGGGAAGGGCTTCCTCTTCCATCACTGACTTGGGGGGGTGGGGGAGAACCCCACAGAGGGAGCGCTAGCGCTCCCTCTGGGCAGTGTGCCCAGGACGTAATGGTTACATCCTGGGCACAGCAGCACTGTGCTGCAGGATGTAACCATTACATCCGCGGCACAGAAGGGGTTAATGAGCAATGGCTAATTGACTGTATTGACTTAGTATCTGGAAACAAAGCCATAACAAGTGCAGCTAGCGGGAAGGTGCCGCATCCTGATTGTGTCTCATTCATTCAAGCATAACGTAGTTTTTTGGGCATCATTAATAACAAATGTCTTAAGATCAGGGTAAAATAATTGATTCAGTGTGAATCCATATTCGTATAAATGTTTAAAAAAAGGTGACTGTAACCTCCCTGGTGGCTACTGGCCAACATCATTAGACTCTACCTCAAACATTTTGGCCAGGGTCATCCTGGGTAAATTGGAGGATTTGGCAGAGGCTAATTCCTTCTTTGCACCAGCCCAATATGGTTTCCGACCAGGCCTTGGGACCATGCAGAAAGCCATCAATCTACCCCTAGTTGTAGGGATGTGTGTCAAAGCCAGGAGTGGTGCCTCAAATATGGCCTCTCCTGTGCTTTTGATATGGTGGATAGGAGGAAATTATGGGAACTAATGGAGCAGGCAGGATTTGGCCTACCACTGTGGGACTTTGTAAGGTACCCGCATTGCATCACAATCACAAAGTTGCATTATACGCAGCATGGGGATTTCACAAATTCAATAAATGTCACGGGGGTCAAGCAGGCCTGTTTATTAGTCCCTTTTGTGTTTTAAATTTATATTAATTCTCTGGATTTTTTTCAGGTTCTTGTTGTAAAGATGTCCTGAGAGTTGGCCCCTATGCAGCCCCAGTACTTCTTTATGCGGATGATGCAGTCCTTTTGGTATTAACAGTTAATGGCCTACAAAAACCTTTAAATGTTTTTAATGCTTTTATGTCTAGATTCAATTTTAAGGTGAATCATTAAAAGTCCTTCATTATGACATTTGGACCCAGAAATACAAAATCTAAGCATTATTTATTGATGACACTCCAATAGCATCTTACTGGATGCTAATGAAACGTAGAGTAGGCAAATCATTCAATTAATGCAGATGATGGAAGTAACCTGCAATCCAATTTTAAGATTTGCTAAAACATTAGGCCAGAAGCCTGTTAAGGAGTTGATTCGGCTTTACAATAGTAAGTGCCTCTCAATTGGTGTCTGTGGAGCAGAGGTTTGGGGACATGCTGGGCTACGGAAAGTACAGGCAACTGAAAATACATTTTTTAACAGGCTTCTAGCCATCCGCAAAACCACTCCGAGCCTCATTGTGCATTTAGAACTGGGCTTAGGCTATCTGAGGGATAACGTTGGTATGGCCCCATTTTTATTATAGGTAAAGCTATGCAGTAGCCCAGAGGCAGGTTTTCTGAGGAAGGTTTTGGTTGATTGCCTACATTTAGACAATATGGCTGCCATGCCCAGACGTGGGTCCCTTGCTTACTGCAACACTGGGTTCAAGCTAGCCTGGTTTTACTATGCCTTGGTTGGCATATGTCAAGAACACCTACTTTACCCTGGGACTGAATCTCTTTTTTGATACTCCTGAATGTATTGATACCCAAACAAAAGAGATGGCAATAAAAAGATGGGTATCATTTAGAGAGAAGACGAAAATTGACAGGGCACTAGACACGGACACAGTTCTGAGTTGCCTACCAATTTCTACCACCTCAGGCATGGAACTTTATTTAACCTGGATAACCAGTCCTGGATCCAGATTTTATCTGACCAGACTATGGTCCTCATTACAAGGCTGGCAGACTAAGGACTGCCAGCCTAACAGTGAGGGTCGGGCCTCCGCAACTATGGTGGTCAGACCGTCACATTACAACCTGGCAGACCCACCAGGAGATCACCGTTCCTGCTGGGAACAGTATTCCCAACAAGGTGACAGCAGTCTGAATTGTACTCAGAGAGCACTGCCTGGCTGATTACTACTCACCTTACCACCAGCCTTTTTATGGTGGTCACACTGTCATGGAAAGGCTGGTGGGAGGGGTGTGCTGGGGACCACAGGGGGGGCCCTGCATTGCTCATGGCCTGGGCAGTGCAGGGGCCCCTGCCTAGCACACTCCTAATGCCTACTGTCTGCTTTGCATTCTTAGGGTGCTGTGTGCTGCTATATTGGCCTCAGCTCCAAAATAGTTTTAATATGTTTCTGCCGGTCTGCCCGGTGGGAACATTGTAATGCACTCAAGGGGGGGGCAGCAACATGGTGGTAGCATCCTCCCCGCAAGTATGGCAGTCCAGCGGTGGCACTGCCAAACTCATAATTGGGCCCTCAGACTTAATAAATAAGGTTCATTTTTTTAGTTGCCTTTCCTATGGTAGGTTTTCATCTCTTTTATACTGCCCATATGATGCTGTCACTCCCCAAACCACAGAGCACTTTATGCTTTTATGCACCCTGTATCGTTCCTTATGAAGCCGTTTCTTACACCCGGTACTCTTGCACAAGCACTTTATTACTTATAAAGAAGGAATGGGATATCTACAAAGTTTAGCATCTCCTGAAATTTGGTTTTCTGTGCTCAGTTATATTCTTGCTGCAATAAAAACAAAAGAAAAGGTATGCTTTATAATCAGAAACCGGGGCACTTATGGATTGTCAATTTTGGAGAATTATTTTATTATATTGAGTGATTATTTAATATGTAACATATACTCTGTGCTTTATGGTCCTTTTATTCACTGAATAAAGATACTTTTGTTTTTGACTTTGACCATTGTTGCATCAAAATTATCATCTGACACAAATATTGTTAAACGTTATTGAAGTGACAAGAATACAATGGCACAGAATATTGCAAGTAGGAATATTGCATTTTTAAGCCTTTAATATTATTTTTAATATAGTTGTACTAAAAATCAAAATGTGATAATTTTCTAATATTTTATAACAATATGTATTTTTTTAATAATTATTTTTATTGATTTGGTGACATTTTAAAAGCTTTGCTTTTGAGTTTATTTTATTTCTGAATTTCTGTACCATCAATGGGTTGTTAGGATTGTAGGAGCATGGGGTAGGAAGATATTTTAATATATTTTATACTTTTATTTGCAAATTGTTATATTTAATTTAGTAAGTAGATTAATAATTATGTCAACTATTTGTTATATTAATTAATTAATATATTTTACACAAATGTTGTATATCAGGTAGTCAAATTATTTTGTAACTTCTGAATGATTACATATTTAGTTTTTTGTATATTATTAGATACTTTTTTACTTTATAGAATAATCACGTTATTTATTATGTTCATTATATAATCAATTAATTTATTTATTTCCTTTATTTTAATGTTATCATTTTTTAATCTATTCTTTAGACTTGTTTGTTGTCATTTATTTATTTTTTCAGGATCTTAATTTTGTTTAGGTTGGAGTTGGAATAGTAAACATGAACCCTCCAAAGTCCAATACTTTCACCCAATTTGCTTAGGTTTTAGTTAGACCGAGGCAGAGTTCGCAGAGTTGCGCTACAAACAGAACTCCGCAAAGTGATAAGAAAATGTTGTCGCTCTACAAGGAGTTCTGCAGGTGGGCGGAGATACGTGTAGCACCTGTTTGTGTTGCTTTCTAGGTCAAATGCAATGCAGAGTAAGTTATTGCCTTCAAATTGCACCATGAAGCAAGCATGCACGCGGCCATCTTGCTTTCTTACTCTGCTCATGGGGCCAGGCTGTTTTTTGTATCCCCCTCTAATCTTTTTAAGCCTCCGCCCTCCTAATTATTCTACCCCTCATTTTTATTTATTGAATTAGTGTGTGTTTTTATGTCTGTGCATTTTTCTATGTTGTGCTGTGTAATTCATTTATAGAGTATACTAGCAGTTCCCATGACAGTGCAGCAAGGCTGGAAAGTATGAGGTTCCAATGTATTTGCCAACCAACAACATGGGGGTCATTACGAGTTTGGCGGTCGAAGGACCACAAACAGGCTGGAGAAGAAGACTGCCAAATTATGACCAGGGAGGTGTTCCCAACAGAATACAGCCAATCTACCACCAGCACCGCCAGTGCGATGAGGCCGCAATGGATGACAGTAGCCACCTGCAGGCCGGCAGAGACCATGTCCCACCTGATAGATTACAAGGCTGCTCACTGCCAAGGTTTCTGCTGAAATCAAATCTACAAAAGGAGATACTCACCTTCAGGAACACATACCCATCTGGAGCTGCCATGGAACCTGAACTACACAACTTCCTGCTGCTCCTGCTCACCCAATGACTCCAGAACCACTGATGACGACGACCACAGCAACCGTGAGTACACACACACTTACCTTCACTTTGCAAAATGTCAATGTACCTGCGCACACACAAAATATACATCTGAAATGGGTGGCGAAGGTGACACACACATGTAACCTCACACTGACACGCACTCAGAGACAGCGACATACACACATGCACATACATAGTACACACACTACGGCCATCACACACTCACCGACACAGTCACACACAACAACACCACCAAATGACTAAACTACATAACACCCACAACACTTCATAATCACCGTCAAGCATCCACAATACACAATTTTACTTGACAAATCATAAATACAACACAATGTAACAACACCAGAAAATGAACAAACAAAATCACACATCCACACATATGATATTCTGAAATCTTTTCTGACAGACAGATATATTATGGTGAGCTGTGGCAACTTTAAGACTCCACCATTTCAACTCCCCTGTGGTGTTCCATAAGGGTCGTCACTAAGCCCTACTTTGTTCAATCTTTATGTCGCTTCACTGGCCAAACTAGTTCACTCTCTTGACTTCCATGTAGTATCCTACCCAGACGATACTCAGTTAATCATTCCGGTGAACCGGAATCGGGAGGAGGTGGCAGACAGATTCCATGATTGCATGCATAGGATGAATAGCTGGATGAGCCATAATTGGCTCAAAATGAACAGAGACAAGACTGAAATTCGTTTTTTGAGCATGGACACTAGTCCATGAAGCTCACGTCGGTCAGGAATCTGGGTATCACATTCGACAGAACTTTATCTTTTGAGCAACAAGTTAACCAGACGGTTAAATCATTTTATTGGTCTATGAACATGCTAAAGAAAATATTTCCTTTTCTTCAGGAGGAACTTAAACCGGCTGTTATTTTAGCCCTGGTCATTTCTGAATTGGATTATTGCAAAGCTCTCATGCTGAAAAATTAGCAAGGCCACCCTTCATAGACTTCAGCTCATTCAGAATGCGGCGGCTCGTCTGGTTTTAGACCTACCTCGTGCTACTTCTGCCAGTGGGAGCCTTATTCGGCTCCACTGGCTACCTGTCGAAAAATGGATCAAATTCAAAACACTCTGCCTTACATATAAGTCCTATCATCAGGAGGGCTGCTCTTCCTTGAGCTCTGTTCTACAGCCCAATCCGCCGTGCCGTAGGCTTAGATTGGTTAATTTGCGACTAATCTCTGTACCCCGCTGCCACCCGGCTCGATGGAGGGACAAAGCCTTTTCCGTAGTGACTGCAAAAATATGGAATACTCTCCCATCCTATATTAGGCTGGAGGAGACATATCTCCACTTTAGGAAACAACTTAAAACCTGGTTGTTTTCGCACTAGGCAGTAGGTCTTCCCGTATGCTCTCTGCAATTTTCTGCCTCCATCTGGTTATCTGGTTTCCCCTGATTTACAGTCTTTTTCTCCCTTGTGCTTCGATGCTACGGCCGGAATGCGCTCTATAAATACTACAATACAATACAATACAATACAGCAAGGAATGGATGGATAATGGACTGGAAATGGTTGGGAATAGTCCTGTGTAGTGGGCCTGTCTGTTTGTAGCACAGGTCCAGTGACCAAGGGGCCATTGGAAGAGGAGCAATGGCATTCCAAACTGAACAAGGTGACTCAGTAGAACACAAGGGTGACATTCTGGAGGGGCTCCTTTCATGGCGGTGGACTTGGCAACTGTCTCTGGTGTTTGTCTGGTTCGTAGGGAATGTTTGCGGGGTGGTTCACCTTCTGCAGGGGGAGGGGTGCTGGTGGCCTGTGGATCCTGTGGCAGGGCCTCCTGTCTACTAGCTGCAGAAGATGTGGAGGACTGGTCAGTACACTGGCTAGTGGTAGGGGCCCGCTGGTGTGCTGTGTACTTCTGCATGATGTTTGCCATGTCACTCAATACCCCTGCAATGGAGGCCATGGTGGAATTCAAGGACTGCAATTGTTGCATGACATCCTGGTGGTGTTCTACCTGCAGCCGCTAGTTCTCCTGCATGATGCTTAAAACCTGACCCATCCTGTCCTGGGATTGTTGGTATGCCCCCAGGACATTTGTGAGTGCCTCCTGGGCAGTCAGTTCCCTGGGCCTGTCTTCCCCCTGGCACACAGCTGTTCTCCGACTGTCCCTGCCCCCCCTGTGCCTGTGTCCCCTGAACAATGTGCCCACTCTCACTTATACCAGGACCCTCATCGTCTTCCCTATGTGGTATGGACTTGGGTCCCTGTACCGGTGGTCACACTACTGATTGACATGTCCTTAGGACAGAGGTTTGGGGGCATTGGCTGGCTGCTGTGGTGTTTGAGTCTGAGGGGGACTCTGTGGTGGACTGGCTGTAGGATGTGGTAGCCAACTAACCAGTGGTCCCAGACGGGCCAGGGAGTTCATCCAGATCGAGAGTACCAGAATTGCTGTCATGACTGATGGCATCTTCTGGTGGAGGACTAGGTTGCTGTAGCAACTTCTCGCCATTGACATTAGCTGGGGATATAAGTGATTTGTTAGAGCAATTGTCTGTGAGATATTCTGCATTTCTAGCTTTCCCAATGTTATTGGTGTTGTCCTCCCACCTTTGTCAGTGTATGGTGATGTATCGAGGGATTGGTAGTTCTACATGCTGTCAATGCATTGGTGGTGGGTGTGCATGCAGAGCTGGGTGGGATGTGCTTGCAGTGGGTAGGGCATGCAGGGGTACACATTTGAGGGTGGTAATTGGGGTAGTGCACTGTGTGGGGTGGAGTAGGGTGAAGGTAGTCAGGTTGAGGGGGTGGGTTGGCATGCAGGTATCAGTGGTTGTAGGTTGTTAATGGTGACTCACCAGTGTCCAGTCCTCCGGCTACTCCAGTGAATCCCTCAGGATGCAGTATTGCCAAGACTTGCTCCTCCCATGCTGTCAGCTGTGGGGGAGGAGGTGGGGGGTCCACCGCCAGTCCTCCTGATGGCGAGCTGGTGCCTTGCTCCTATGGAACGCATCTTCCCCTGTAGGTCGTCCCACCTCTTCCGAATGTCGTCCCTTGGGCGAAGATGTTGTTCCACGGCGTTCACCCTGTCCACAATTTTATGCCATAGCTCCATCTTCCTGGCAATGGAGATCTGCTGTACCTGTGCTCCAAAGAGCTGTAGCTCTACCCTGACTATTTCCTCCAGCATCACACGCAGCTCCTCATCAGTGAAGCGGGGGTGGCCATGTGGGGACATGGGTGTTGTGTGTGTTGTGCAGAGGTTGTTGTGTGATGTGGTGGGGTGTGTGATGGATGAATGGGTAGTTGTTTTATATGTGTGCAGTTCTCGCTGAGATTGTCCTGGCTAGGTGTGGCGGTCTTCTCGTATTTGCAGAGGATTGTGGGTGATGTGGGTGTGTTTTTTATAGTGCTCTAGGTAGATGTGTGGGGTGTGTGTATTTTTGTCAGGTGTGGGTTTTTGTTTTCAGGCCAATGTTGTCTTGTTTTGTTTTTGGGTGGGCATATCCGCCTTGGCAGTGTGCACCACCAATGGTTTTTCCACCGTTGACTGTCCGCTGTGGTGATTTGTGGGTCATTATTTGGAGGGCATAATTTTGCTAATGTAACGGTATGGGTGATTGTCCTGACATCTTTTCGCCTTTGTTGGGGCTGGCAGATTTGTGGTTGTGGCTGGATTCTGTCGGTTTTATGTTTGTGTGTCATAATCTGGTGGACGGATGTTCGCCTACAAAGAGGTATGTTGGCAGCAGTCACTGCAGCGGTATTCAGAATTTGCCGCAAATTTCATAATGAGGGACATTATCTCATCCAAAGATTACATCTGTGCCACCCTACTTGATCCACGCTCCAAAAAAATCTTTCCTCTTTCATTCCTTTTTCTAAAGGGGATGTTTCAAAATAAAAGAGGTGGATTGTTGAGCAAGCTAGAGAACTGGAGGAAAAACGGCTGGAACTTAGAGTCCCAAAACACAGTTCTGAGGTGCCATCTTGAACTTCCAGAGGGGGCAGTCTTGTCTCATACAGCCAACACCAGCAACAAGAACACTGGCAAGAACAGCATCAGAAGAATATGACTCAATCACTGTAATGGCTTGGTTTCAAGTGGCAAGTCTTAAGTCCAGTGCAGAGACAAAGGCAAAAGAGGTTGAGCAAGTAGCAGCACCAATGACACTTCAGAGGATGTTCCAGGAAGATCTGGATAGCTCAAAAGAGGTGTATTTTCGATCAATACCCATTGGTGTATTGGTATGTGAAGATATGCCAATGGCCAGAGCTCAGCAGGCTGGCAATAAAGTATCCGGCTTGACCTCTAGCCAGCATGTCTTTTGAACGTGTGTCCAGTGCACCCGGTGCAGTTATTACAGTGAGAAGGACCAGTCTCTCACCTCAGTATATGGATTAACCATGATTAAAATGAACCAGCATTTTATACCACCTGATTACACTGTTCCCGAAGCACCACGGGAGGAGGAAGAGGATGATTGCTCAGAATCAAGTGTGTTTTCTGACCAACGTCTGGGTGAATCACCTGAGTTTGAGGATGAACTCTACTTCTCGTACTGAGTATGGCAGTGCCACCAACGTTTTAATTAACTCTTTCTTTCTTTCCTTCTTTCTTTCTTTCTTTCTTTCTTTCTTTCTTTCTTTCCAAAAGAAATTGATATATTATGTTAGTGTCAGATTTAGCCTGCCTCATCATTTTGTAGTCACATATAATTATTTTGCTGGATTTGAGTTGGACCTGTGTGCAATGAAGAAGCCCCCATATTCCCTTCAGGACATTGGTCATGATGCCTGCCTCCCTTTCATGCCTTTGTCTATCCTTTTTTTACATCATCTAGCAGGGCTGCCCCAGAGGATCATTTATTAAAAGACTGTCAGTGCCAATGCCAAATTCCAATGTGTTGCTACTTCCTACCACTGGAGGAGATAATATTTTGTTCCACCACGTGCTTGGATAGAAAGAGGTAACTACCAACTTCAAGTCGAAACCCTGATGATGGCAAAGACTTTGAAGCCTTATACACACTCAGCTCTGTGGACTGGAGAGAGGTGCATTGTTGGGAAACTCTGGTGAGTAAGTGTTTGCTGAATTGATGGGTCAAATGTCAAACTCCTCTTATGTTCTTGCTCTGCCTCTGAGTCTCTTGGTATAATCCTGACTCCTCATCAAGCTTACCTTGCTTCCTTTTTTGCTTCCACTTTACTCTATGATATAGTTACTGAATTTTTTATATGCAGGCCTTCTCCTAGTGCTCTCCTGCACAAACAAACCTTTGTTAAAGCTCAAGATTCTAGCTTAGCTACCGGACAGGTTCAGCCAGGCACTCAAGAGTGATGAACATTCCAAGAAGAATGGAGATGCATCGCCGAATTTGGCAATACAGTATCATTTTCCTTTTAACAGTTATAATTTTTAGAACTGGGTGCTATGAATAACTCCAGCCATCCATAATTTGTATTTTTCAAACCTAGAAGATATAATATTTAGAGATATACTATCTTGGGTCTCTCTTGGGCAGAAGAAGGACAATTTGCAATGCAATTAACTGAACTGTGTCATACTTATCTCTTCATCATTCCCTTCCACAACAGATTGATGATGGTATGCTGCTCATTGTCCCAATGAATATTGTCATGGTTTCTTTTGTGTTAGTGTTTGTCTTTGTCACACATTTCCCTAAATCCCCTTTTCCATCCATTCATCGAGCCCCCTAACCGCTTCCCCTGGGCTGTGTGATTTATTGAGGTGTGACTTCATTTTACTCCATAAATGGATCACACACTTGCTGGGCGGATGTGGTGAAAATGACACCAACTCATAACTTACCCTTCTATTACCTGAGTAATATTCCTCACCGGCCCCATCAACATCATCATTAAGGCCTGTGAGGTTGTGTGTTGTGTAAATGCTTAACCTTGTCCAACCGCTCTTGAGTCTGAGCCAACTTTTCCTGACTACATGATTTAATTTCCTAAGTTTCGTTTTTAAATACTAGCTTCCCAACATTGTTCAGAAGAAGTTGATAGTGCTAGCTTTTATTATCATAGGTCTTCTTTGTTGTGTGTGAAATGCTATCATTGTGGTAGTCTGTTTTAAAGTTATAATATAATATGACCCACTAACTCTCTGTTTTCTTTCACTTGAGCTGACAGTGATGGATAACCCTTTGATTAATCCTGCAATTGGAGATTGCTTAGGTGGGAGTGGTACCTTCGTTCTTCCCTGTTATCATGCTAGCCTGCTACTACTACTACCTAGCACTCGATTAAGATGCCCCCTTGGGAAAAACCCTGTAGTAAGAAGATTCCCTCACTTTATCTATTCAGGTAAGAGAAAAATTTATGGTATTATCAAGTTAACCTGTTAGTTAGTAATTAACTCCTACTGAAGAAGATGTCCTTGTGTATCTGGGTTTTTGGAGGCAAAATAGGCAATGACAATCTTCCCCTAATGGTTAATATAGTTGCAGAGGGAAGTAGTACAAGGGTATAAGTAAATGACATACTTGCTTTCTATCAGATTTAGAAACAGGCTTCACTAAAAGACAGCAGTGCAACCTAAAACACCAAAATAAACATTTGAGGCATAAATCAAGTGAAATAAATGATCCCCTTCATATTTTAACAAATACAAAAACCCACTCTTTCCACCCACAACATGCCAACCCCTTTCCCCCCCAATAAATAGCGCTGTCCCCAAAAAGTCCAACGAAAAGTCCAATATGTAAAGTTTTTGAAAAACTAATCCCAACTCCCTCCTTACCCTTTCCACTCACAAGTGTCTCTCCCACCAAAACAAAAAAATCACAAAAAAATCAGAACGGGCGTTTGAAGATGCATTCCCAGTATGAGGGGGGGCAGCAGTGGTGGTATGGGGATGGGCTGATGCCAGGTGGCAGAAGCGATGGTGTTGCTACTGCAAGGCTGGAGGCACTGGTGACCAGTTAAAGGAGCTAGGGCTGGCGGCCATGTTGACTGCTGCCTCAGCCTCATCCTCCTGAAGGGCCAGCAGCTGCTGATATTCATTGCAGATGCCCTCCAGTCTCTCCTGCCACAGCCCAGCTGCTATTTCCGGGTGAGTTGAATGATGTCCACCAGGAGTAGCTTTAGCAAGAAACAAAAAGGAAAAGGACAAATTATAAACCATGCTCTGTGCAAGTCATTTTTTTATAAAAAGTAGAGTGGCACACTAGCAGTAAATTGCTGGTTCCCTAGGGCCAGTGGAATTTGATGTGGCTGATTACGATGAGTCAAAGGGCCATTTTTTACCAACAGATTTTCCATGTAGTTGATAAATGTCAAAAGGATAACATTTGAACTCGCATGAATCAATTATGGAAGCCATGAAATATTAATCAATGATAGATGAACATGGCACATGCTGAACGGGATGTTTCAATTTTATTTGGGTAGCTGGGACAGAACTTTGGAAAGAATAAAGGACTGAAGTACTAGGATTTGACAAAGTGGGCACTGGGAGGGAAGGAAAAGCACAGCTTTTAAGTTTGCAATGCATTGTCAACTTTATAAATGCTACATTAACTGAAGGAGATGCACATTGCACACATAACACTATTGTACTGCCGTATTGAACCACGCTACACGTACGTCCCAGTAGCTTTGGTGACTAATGGGAGGGAAGTGTGATGATGGGTGGGAGGATGCAAATCAGTCTTGCTTCAATTACAGTGAGTTAAGGGAGAAGATAGAAAATGAAAATACCCGACTTTGAACGAAAGCTTTGATAACCATGCAAACCAAGTGAAGTAGGAGAACTGCAGACATGTCCCTCTCCACAACAGCTCCCTTATTTCTTGATCCAAGCAATTATACATTCATCTTTTCATTCTTCTATTCTATTCACCCTTTAAGCTTTACACTCTCTCATACAGTCTTTCACTATTACAATCCAGCCATCCATATTTATTTACCCGTCCATCCTTACACTCACCTATACAATTTCCACCCTTTTAACACCCTGCTTTCACCTATCTATCCTTTTACCTACGTATTGTTCATTACCATCCGCCTATTCCTCATCCGAGCATCAGCTTTTACTCATCCACCCTCCATCTACTGAGGCATCCTTTCATCTCTTTTACTCCTTTCATCGATACGTTCCCCCACCCATGCATCTCCTATCACTTAAGCATCTTTTCCTTTCACCCACGCATCACTTCACTCATATGCCATTTCACTCATTCAACCATTGTTTGTAGCGTCCATTCATTATGAGCTTTTGTCTGCTGATTTGCAGAGAGAAGAGGCCTTTAAGAACTCAGACTCCCACTGCAGCAGCTAAACCAAGGGCTTCACAAGCAACACCCTTGCTGTGAGCATATTAGTAAATGTCAATGAGCAAGACCAATATGACTTACCAACACCCGTCCCTGATGCTCCCAGGTCTCCCCATCTGACTGTTGCTGCATATGGAGTACTGGTTCTGCTGCTGGCCCCTGCACTAGTGGTTGGTGTGGTTGGAAAAAAATTACACATTTCTGTTCCAACAAAATACAACCAAAATATATCATTTCAGTTCTAGCTTCTTCTATAATTTACTTTAGGATTTTTTTTCAGTTGTTAGAAAAGCCAGGTAAACTAATCAACCGCAAACATTTGATAATGGAGGGGCAGAGGTAAGTCACTGAACCGCAATGAAGGGGTTGAATGCTTTGGTCAATCCAGGAGAACCTATGGTGAGGTCTTGGTTGGCAAATGCAATGGGCATGAACAAAGCAAAGAAAAGCTTCACAAACATGCATAGAAAAGAAAAGCTGGCATGATCATGCAATCTAGATGGTACAGTACCTGTCCTAAAAAGCTGTCCTCTTAGTATTAAGTACCAGTCTGCAAGATATATAAGGAGAGAAGGAAAAGCTATGGCTAATAACAAAGCCGAAGAAAGCTAGTACAGACAGGAGGAAGTCAGATACAGAAACATGAAAAATAGATAAATGGAGAGAGAATAAGAATTTAACAAATCTTACATAGGACAAAAATGAGTACAAAAAAGTAGACATGCACATTAAAACTAAAAGAAAAATTATTCAAAACGAGGAGAGGTAAAAAGTAGGGAAATAATAATAACATATAAGCGAAAGACTTATTGGGGCCAGCAGATCCATCAGCATCAACACTGGTGGTAGCACTGGCACCCTTTTCTCCTCATGGACTCGCTGCCGATGTTGCTCTCTTCTTCCCCTTGGGTGCTGAGGTAAGAGATAACAAAGAAAAATAATGAGTGATAGAGTTAATCTAGTTAATCTCCCAAAAATATTTTGACAAGCAGAGCACAGGCAAACAGAGTAATGTTGTGCTTTTCTAAACCAGAATGTCTGGTATAATGGACTCAACTCAAGTTGACCTATTACTTTTACTTTTGTAACACCAAATTTCCTAAACTATGGGCCAAATGTACAAACTTTTGATGCAGGGCAGTGCTGCCCTGCATTAAAAGAAAAGAGCAGGAATGTGACTTAGGCAAGGGTCATTCCCCTGGGGGGCAAATTGGGGGCAGAAACCACTTAGGCACCAGGGATTGGTGTGTTTTGTTTGGGGGGGCAGCCCCTTGGGCATGGGTCGCTCCCCATGGGGGCACATTACTGTTGGCCATATCTGCCCCCCATGGGGCAGATGGTCCTATTTTTAGAAGGCCCATCTGCCCCCAAGTGTGGCAGAAAGCCCACCAGGGAAGACTTTTTTTTCAAAATAAGAGGGTGGGTGTACGGCCACACCCCCACCCCAAATAAATGGGGCATAAAGTTGTTCTGCCCACCAGTGGGCAGATGGGACAATTACCCCCGATCCACATACCGGGGGCAGAAAGTCTACTAGATGCCATGGAATTAAAAAGAAAAATAGTATGGTGGTGGCTACCAACCAGTATGGGCATGGTTATGTCCCCACCCCAACTGAAGGGGGTAACTGTCATTCAGCTCTCTCCTCACACACTAAAACATCTTATCCCTTGGCAAGCAAGAGGATGTTTGATTATTTGGGGTTTTGGTTTTACATTTGGGCCATGAGAGCTTGGCTAACTCTCAAAATCGCCCCTCTTGGAATGGTGAGGGCTATTTTTTTTAGACTTCGAGATGCTGCCATGTAGAAAAATCCACAAGACCTAGACACATCTGAAAACTAAACATCTGGGTGAGTCCAGGGTGGTGTGCTTCACATGCACCCCACACCATTTTCCTACCCACAATGCCCTACAAACCTCCAACTTTGCTGGAAATCACACATTTTTTCCCAAAATTTTGTGATGGAACCTCCCGGAATCTGCAGGAATACACAAAAGTCCTACCACCCATCATTGTCTCATCTATACCAATAAAAATTCTGCCCCACTTGTCAGCCTAAAAATGTTTTTTTTTTCAAACTGCCCTTTTGGACCCGCTTTGGTTCCCCCTTAATTTTGACATGTTTTTGGTTCTTTCCTGTCTCAGTCACTTGGCCCACCTACACAAGTGAGGTATCATTTTTACCGGGAGACTGAGCGGAACGTTGGGTGGTAGGAAATTTGTCTTGGTGTGGTGATCCCACACAGAAATGTGGGAAAAATGTGATTATTTTAGCTAAATTGAAGGTTTGCTGAGGATTCTGGGTAAGAAAACACTGGGGATCCATGCAAGTCACACCTCCCTGAACTCCCTTGGGTTTATAGTTTTGTCTTGGTTTGGTAGGTTTCCCTGTATGGCAGCTGAGCCCAGGACCAAAAACGCAGGTGCCCCCCGCAAAAACAGGTAGTTTTTCATGTGATAATTTTGATGGGTCCAGATAGTGTTTGGGGCATTTCCTTTCATGGGCACTAGGCCTATCCACACAAGTGAGGTACCATTTTTATCAGGAGACTTGGGAGAACGCTGGGTGGAAGGACATTTGTGGCTCCTCTCATGTTCCAGAACTCTCTGTCACTGAAATGTGAGGATTTGGCCAGATTATGAGGTTTGCAAATGATTCTGGGTAACAGAGCCTGGTGAGAGCTCCACAAGTCACTTCAACCTGGATTCCCGTAGGTGCCTAGTTTTAAAAAAAGCCCATGTTTAGTAGGTTTCCCTAGGTGCCGGCTGAGCTAGAGGGCAACATCTAAAGCTAGGGACTTTGCAAAAAACACATCAGATTTCAATGTAAAAATGTGATGTGTTGATGTTGTGTTTCCTGTCACAAGCATTAGGCCTACCCACGCAAGTGAGGTACCATTTTTATAGGGAGACATGGGGGAATACAGAATAGCAAAACAAGTGTTATTGCCCCTTGTCATTCTCTACATTTTTTCCTTCCAAATGTAAGACAGTGTGTATAAGAGGTCTATTTGAGAAATGCCCTGTAATTCACATGCTAGTATGGGCACCCTGGAATTCAGAGATGTGCAAAAAATCACTGCTTCTAAACACCTTATCTTGTGGCCATTTTGGAAATACAAAGGTTTTCTTGATAGCTATTTTTCTATCTTTATATTTTAGCAAATGGATTCTTGTATTCCCGGTATGGACTGTGAAACCATTGCAAGGTGCAGCTCATTTATTGGATCTGGGTACCTAGGGTTCTTGATGAACCTACAAGCGCTATATATCTCTGCAACCAGAAGAGTCCATCAGACGTAACAATATATTGCTTTAAAAATCTGACATTGCAGGAAAAAGTTACAAAGTAAAACATGGAGAAAAATGGCTGTTTTTTTACCCCAATTTCAACAGTTTCTCTAAGTCAGCTGTTATTTTCTGTAGGATGCCCTTGTAGGATCTGCACAATTTACCCCTTGCGGAATTCAGAATGTTGTCTACCTTTCAGAAATGTTTAGCTTGCTGGGATCCAGCATTGGTTTCACTCCCATTTCTGTCACTAACTGAAAGAACAAAAAATTGTAAAAATGGGATGTGTCCCAGTAAAATGCCAAAATTGTGTTGAAAGATTGGGTTTTCTGATTCAAGTCTGCATGTTCCTGAAAGCTGGGAAGATGGTGATTTTAGCACCACAAACTCTTTGTTGATGCCATTTTCAGGGAAAAAAAACACAAGCCTTCTTCTGCAGCCCTTTTTTCCCATTTTTCTGAAAAAAACGAAATTGTCGCTGAATTTTAGCTAATTTCTTGGTCTACTTCAGGGGAACCCACAAAGTCTGGGTACCTCTAGAATCCCTAGGATGTTGGAAAGAAAGGACACAAATTTGGCATGGGTAGCTTATGTGGACAAAAAGTTATGAGGGCCTAAGTGCGAACTGCGCCAAACAGCCCAAAAAAGGCTTTCCACCCGAGGGGGGAATGGTCTGGCAACGAAGGGGTTAAATTAAGTAATGTTTATTACATTGGATGATATAACTTTTTGTTGAAGCTATATCTGTTCTGCATTTTAGTCTTAGCTGTTAATAGTAGTTATTATCTGTTTAAAATATTTTAAGGAGTTAAATATCAATTATTATATTTATTTCTTTATTTTAATTTATTCTTACATATTACACACACACAAATGCATATTTTTAAATATATTTTTATATACTTATCTATATAATCTCAATATTTAGTTGCACAATATTTTTGTAGTTTACATTGAAAGTATATAAACTCACAGCCTCATTTAGAGTTGGTGTAGGGCGGCGCAGTAAGTGCCTTGCTGAGCTGCCCTGCACAACAGGAAAGGGCAGAAATGTGCCATTTCTATAACATGCAGAGCATTTCTGTCTTCTCCCCCTGTGATGGCGCACAAATTGCTGCCTAGTGAAGGGACACCTTCCTGCACAAAAACAATCACAAGAGGAGTTTTCCGTATTCTATGTGTGCTGCAAAATGCAGCACACATAGAAAGAGGAGAAAATGGGGAAAAATAACAATATTGTTTGCTATTGCGTCACTCTTACGTCACCTCTGAGACGGCGTAGGAATCTGATGCTTGGCTTGGAAATCTGATGCATTCCCAGACTGGGAACGCAACAGATTTCTTTGGGTTCCATGGGTGTTGCATGGAAACACTGCAAGCAACACCCATGGAATGACCCTTTCACGCAGAGTGATGCATGAAAAGGGTCCATATTTACAAGGCCATGAAAAGCCATGTATGGTGTGCCAGTGCAATGTAAAAAAAAAGGCTCTCTGGTGGTGCTGTGTGCTGCCAGGACCTTGTAAATGAGGCTCTTAACATTTAGGACCAATACTTGTGTATCACAAGTTTTTGACATTAAACATAACGAGGGAAGCTTTCTACAGAGGAATAATCATGACCACTACATTTAAAGACGCTGGAATATCTTGTGTGTCAAAAACATTTTGAAACATTAACCTAAGATATGATGTCTCAGCCACCTTCTTCATCATTCTTAGGGGGCATGTCACCAAAGGTGAAAATGACGGCCAGACTTTAACAATAATCTTAAATGATCTATCCTACAGTCTATCTACTGTATTGATGTAACTTGTGTATTATGTGTCAATAGAAAACAATCGCAGAATGGCTTACTTGTAAAATAATTGTAATTTGTGGGATTATATCTATCTTTACATATAAAAGACTGCAAATACACCCTTGGCTTGCAAAGCAATCTGTCCATGCTGGGACATAAATCCTTTCATTAATATGAATAATCCATTATTCATGTTGTTCTACTGTCACCATACATCTTTCCACAAAAGTAAACACCTTGAAGATTAGTGTATATCATAGTTTCAACATTCCTAGCTTCTTAAGATGTTAAATAAATATTGTAATGAATAATAAAGGAGGAAGGAAAGAGAAACATCTAAACTATCAAGAACACGCCCTAAATATTAGGAATTCATAAAAAGAAGAGAGGGTGAGGGCCAATAAACGGACGGAATTAAGAGTCAAATTAATTGAAAGACATGTTGCATTGCATAGCTAAAATGCTTTTAAATACATTCAATAAAATGGATTTGGTTCAGAGGAGAACTGAACTGTATCAAGCAGAGAACAGGTTAACATGAATCAGCAGGTACATTGATCCCAATTCACAGAAGTCAAAAATAAGCATAGATATTACCGAGCCTCACCTGGAGCAGATTTCACAACGGTGTCTCGGTATGCACTTGAAAACTGCTACGAGCTAAGGTTTTACAGGTGTACTCCTAGGAAACTACTGTACATGTCTGTGAATGTCTATGTGATGTTATGTGAAAGCATTTTCGCTTGCACAATTATACATCAAATGTAACTTTAAGTAATGGGGGAATGCCTTCCCATGCTTAACAATATAATTTTTTACAGTATTTGTCTTGGTATTCCATTGTTTACAAAATATTATGATATCGTAATATATTATGCAGAAGAAAAATGAGGACCAAAATATCAGCAAGGTAAGAATGTATATGCAAGTAAAAAATGGTTGGTAAGCCAGTATTTTACTTTACTCCACAGACATGTACCTTGATGATGTATACGTCTCACCTTTTCAATAGTTGTGTCCTCTTTTGCCAATGATTTTATTGTAGCATGATATTCTCCCTCACTGAAACTTTTTACCCCAAATCCCCTTATTTCATTTCGAGTCCCACCCTGGAACATGACTTATTCATGTCCTTTACAGGGGTAAATCAACAACTTTTTTCCCCGTTTGGAATGGATAATAGATACGTTTAAAAAAATGCATACGTAAGTTTGTGGGAGTGCACAAATTTTAAGTGCATGCAACCATAGAGCATTACTGCCCAACCAATCCCCACCCCTGGGAGTAGATTATATCACATGAAAGTCTTTCTGTAATCTTTCTGTACGTTGGCCCTCTGACGAGTGTAGACATTGTTACACAGTCATATAATTACTATTTGCACTTGTAAACTAAACGTAAGAGCACAAATAGTTTATTAATCAGGCTGGATATTCACCAATACTAAAGACGTACGAAAGATAGCAGCAGACATTGTTATAAAAAGGAACAGAAGGAAAGGCACTCAAGGTATTTATTGAAATATTCTGCCGTTTGAGGGCAGAATGTCCTAATTAAACAACACCTAGACCACCTGGAGACCGAGGGGGTTTAAAAACCTGCAGATCCCAAGCCTTTGTTTTGCAGCTGTTGCTGTGAATGTTCAACATTTATCAGACAAGTGCAGGGCCAACCATTTGAACATTTACAGCAATAGATGTGAAAGGAGGCTGAAGACAGCCCCTTTTATTCCTTGGGTTTGGCTAAACTGAATTTCCTTATTCGGCTGAGCCAGGCAGACCGAGGAGCTGAGCAGATTACCCACCCCGACCTCCATCCGAGGCTCCAGTGACTGTGAACTATGGGAGGAGGGAGAAAGAATGCTCCTGTGATCTACTGTGATCTCAAAATTCCAATATTCATATGTTCATTTTGATGTACAAATATTCTTCTGTAGCTTGGCTTCTAAAAAAAACTCTCTGTGCTCGCTTTCCAGAAAGAGTGAGTGAAACCCCACAACTTACTGACACTTTCTGGCAGGTAATCTACGTTCCTCTAAATGGAACTGTTAACGCTTCCCAATCTAGTTAATTTACTCTTTCTGGGACTCATTTTAGGCCAATGAACCTTTTGACCCTGATTCAAGACACCTTAGGACGAGATAACTAATCAACATGTCAATCAATAAGTCAATAACGTTATCAATAAAACTCAGAAACCACCATGACCTTTCAGTCATGAATAATAACACCAGTTTAGTACTATTTTGTAATGTTTATTCCTTATTGATTACTATTCTATCAGTAAGTTTATTAGTCTCAAAACCATGAAACACATCAGCATTGTCATAATAGGGCAACACAAATAAGATTTCATCAAAGCAAAGATCACGAACATTAGAACATAGCATGACGTCAACATGAATTAACCTTAGCAGAGTATCATTAGTGCATCATTCAACAAAGCATTGATTCAGTCATTTGTCTATTTGCGTCCGTTTAGTGAACCTCTTAACTAACCTCGAATTAGCATTGGCATGTTGGGATTCATGCAAAACAATTTGGTAACATCTATCTATGGTCTCTATCAAAAGAAGCAGTTGGTACCAAGAAAGGAAAGGCAAACAGACAATTACAATTTCACCATCATATAGTTATCCTCCGTAATGGGTCAGCATCCAGAGTCAGTCTTCGTCCTCAGGGCATCAATTGATTTGCCATCAGCCCGGGAATTCAGCAAGTCGGTTGAGAAGGGACACTTCCCTCATAAGAAGGAGAAGTATAGAACGGGCAAGATAAGGGCGAGGATGGTTTGAAGAACCAAACAGCAAAGTCTCTAGGCAGACTGACAAAGTGTCTGGGTCATAGCAAAAGTTTGCAATGGCATCTCCTAATGGCTTCTCGTGTCAGAGGTTTTTATCCCTTTTGTGTTGTACAATCCCGTAATTTCTAATTGGTAGGGTTGGCACCCCACTATCTCCATCCAATGGGTTTCCAGTGGTACTATCAAATTTGTCACCCCATAACAGTTCTCACGTAGTTTATTGGTTCTTGTGATTGACGTCTCCAGCGGGTAGAATGTCCGGTATGATTTCATACTCTCGTGGTCCTTTCGCATCCTCAGTCAGTAGTTCCAACTAGTCTACACTGTTGCATTCGGCAAAAATGTTTCCTTGAGCAAGTCGAATTTCGTGAGAACGGATCTACTACGGTTACACTCATCTTTTAGCTCTGGAAAAGTACGAGTACCAGTCCTTCAGCAAGTCAGCACACTGCACGTTAGAAAAACACATTTAATATGAAACCGGGCAGCTAGGCCTCGACTCATTCTAACTAAGGCCTAATGATTTATTAGCAAATCTTTAACATATAACTCTTAAAATTAGTGTAAAATCATATATTAACTTATCATTATTTCATTATTAGTCAGCTTCATTATTCATTGTACACATTGATGGCCACTCCCCGTGTGCACATTTCAAGCGCATGTTTAGCAATAACACATTAATCCATTTTCTATGCAGCATTATTATGCATTAGTTCATAAACATTTCATGTTAATTTTGAGTATAAGAGCTACGCTCCCTCAAAGTCCTTCCAATTAAATTTGAGAGAGACTCCTGTGAGATGACTTGTCTGTTTTCCATTCGCTGGACTGTAAGTTGATTTATTCGTACTCCTTGGGGGCCAATGAAAATATTTTAGGTGTGCCCAGGTTTGATCTGAAATATGACAGGGCAGCCCTCTAATTTATTGATTATGAAGATGCTTGAAGAAGGAGGCAGATTGCTTTAAGTGGTGATGCAGCTGTTTCCCCAAGCTTTTATTCCTTTCAGGAAGGATATGTTTCAGTATTAATCTTCCCATGTGTCTCCTAAGCATGTCATCCAGATATTCTAGATATATCTACCACAGCAGATATGATAATATAGTTCCTGTTTTGTCTCTCATCTCTGCCCTGGCCATTTTGGTCATTCTGCATTCATTGTCCAGATGCCCCAAAGTAGTATACCATTTAGTGAGTACTGCCGGGCTCATTTTCATCTATGACTACATATGGGCACACATATCCCTAAAGTTGTCATTCTTAGGAAGTGATAGCCAGTGAAAGGGTAGACCTGGGTTTGAAAACCCACACACAGCTGCTTAATGCACACATAAGTATTGTTTTCATAGCACTAGGAATAACTCCTCTCACTTTTTCTTCTGAAAAAAATAGAAATGGAGTGGGCTTTGGGTCATCCCTCTTCAATCATTGTGTCATAACCCCGACCCCCTGATATACCTCTGTAAATAAATTGTTGTTCAGAGATTTTCATTTTTGATTTGTGTTTTTGGATCATTAGAAAAGCAATTTAGCTTGGGTATGCATTGTTGATCCTGGCCAAATTATTTGGGACAATAAGTTTAAATGTGGCAGATATTTTAGAGTGATAATGTAATATTTCAAGAACCAAGAGACCTATATGCTTCATTTTGGTGTCAAAAAACATAGGTTTGCGGGGCCTAAGTAGTCTTATAGCGACTGAAAATAACCACTCAGAGCAATCCTCTTGCCATTTTCTAAAATGGTAGCTATTATAGAGGAAGAACAAACATATATAGAAATTAAACAATAGTGGTTTTTATTCCTGTAATGTATACATAATGTTTATTACTACTGTTTTAGACACATTTTCATAATTCACTTTATTTGTTTTGGCAATCGCTCATGGTACATTTGCAGAATGTTGACCACTTTAGAAGAGCATATCGACAGGGACATCTTTTTGTAGAACAGGTTTTGCAAGTACATGTACATGTAAGTTCTGTGGGTAGTGGCATTAGCAATTTCATAGGTTTTAGCACCCCATCAATATCTTCCTAACCAAATTTGCACTGATCTTTCTCTACTTATGCATGCTCCTAAACATTTGCACAGTCCTCTGATCAAGTAGAAGGATCTTTTAATGTGTCCACACACAGAATATGCCTTTGGTGGAAGGTCACTTAGCAGGACTGATCTCTTGAAATCACTCTACCGATGATCGTCAAATAAGTGACAGTCAAAACTCATTTTCCACAGATGCACAAGGTATTTTTCTATGTCTTTAAAGTCACATTTTTCTTCTGTCTCGGCAAATGCTATTAGAAGCTTCACAGGTTCAGCAGCTAAAGCCTAAAGCTTTATCCAATTTTGCTCATGGTGTCATCACACATAAGAATATGTGCCTTGATAGAAAACACTGGAAATCTCTGGGTCAAGTTTCTTGTACAGAATATGAAGTGAGATTAAGGGCCTCATTATGAACGTGGTGGTCTACAGATCACCACACACACGGTTGCAGTCAGGACCACCGCTATTGCGGCTGTCGAATGCCACATTGCAACCTTGGCAGTCAGACTGCCAGGGAATTGCCAGCACCACCAGGATCTATGATCCCGGCAGCCTGGCGGTGGTGGAGCTCATAATCTGCCAGGTCAGCACTGTATGCAGCGCTTCCCTGCAGATTACAACCTTGTTGTCCGCCAGCATTTTCATGATGGTAACACTGCCATGAAAAGGCTGGTGGAGAACAGGTCCAGGAGACCACAGGGGAGCCCCTGCACTGCCCATTCACTTGCATGGGTAGTACAGGGCCCCACCTGCCCAGGACCATAGCAATGTTCACAGACAGTGAACATTGCGAGGGTACTGGTGCACCCTGTGGGTTTCAGCATTGCCGCCAGCTCAATTGCGAGCCAGAGACAATGGTTTCCTGCTAAGACGGTGGGCAGGAACTTGAAGTTTCCGCCTGCCAACCTAACAGGAAACTCTTAATGATTCCTGCAGGGTGGTAATCACAAATGCAGCGGCCACGCTGTCAGGATTTTGGCAGATGGGCTTTCCTGCCAGCCAAACTTGAAACAAGGCCCTAAGTGCCTTTTCTCGCTTGTTCCATAAGGTATCCATAACTCTGACAATCTTTGACTTATGAACATTGCAACAAATCTAAGTAGCACAATAATATCATCTGTGTCATTTGACAATACAATGACTCAATTGGAACCATTTCCAACAGCCCATTCAACATGTGGCACAAAGGTCAGCTTCCTCCAATTTGCTATTAACTATTGAGCAATGTGGTCCATATCCTTTGAATATATCTCTGCAGGCAGGCACCAACTCCTCACTGACAATCATTCCACTTGCAAAAATTGGAACTTCAGTGTTCACTGAAGCATCAACAATGTTTTGGCGAGTTAACATCTCCAAGTCCATATTGTTTGATATTTATGACAAGAATTCATTAAATTGCACAGGTATAGGTGTTGAGTTTGTGATGCAGGGATGGTCAATTGTTCCACTTGTAGACATTCATCTGATTCTCTCACATTCTTTGACAGATAGTTCAAGATAACTGTCAAATACAATGTGGAGTTCTTGCAAGGTGCATAATGGCTTTGATATATGTAGAACAGTGTGAACTAGCTATACGAAGTCTTTCTATGGGTGAAATCTTGATCATTTGTAATTGTGACATATAGTCCACACCAACAGCAGTTTTCAATGAGGACACCTTTTCAAATTGAAATTATTCAGGTGAAAGTTTTTTTTCGAACTTGTGCTTCATTGGGTTGATTGCAGCATCTCAATCAAATAATGCATTTGTTGGAAGAAGATCATGTGACAGAAGAGCCTTGATAAATTCACCCTTTCTTTTGCTACATCCATCTCTCTATGGGCTTGTAAAAGATGTTTTTTTTGTAACCTGTTTTGTTGTAGCTGGTTGAATGAAACTCTATTTATGCATGGATGTTTAGCTTTAGTGATTATGTCAAACAGCTTTTTCTCTTTCAATACAAATCTCTCCTATTTCAGTTCTGCCTATAGTTTTGATCCATGTTTCAGGAAATTTGGTAGATGTGTCTTTACATCGTTATCCACATATTGCTTGGCCACAAAGTTGTGTAGTTGCACAGGCTTAGTCATTTCAAAGGGGTTTCCTGGCTGCTGCATGAAATGAAGAAGGTTATCATCGTGTTTATTAAAACATTCCCCTTTCTTTCCCACAAGTTTGTGGTGAGGAACAATTTCACAATGATTCATTCATTATGAATTTGTCATCTGTTTGAAAACAAATAGAAAGGACTTTATGGTAAACTCACTGACATTGAGCAACATATTTGCTTTTACGTGTCTGACCAACAATTCCCTTTGAGCAGTTTTTGGATCTCTCAATCGTCTGTTCGAGTTTCATATCTGGAGCCTCAGCATTGAACCTTCCCTCACTGTCTTTCACCACAAAATATCTTTAGATGAATTTTCTGTAGATGTATGGTTTTTCTACCTCAAGCTTCATTACTCTTTCCAAAATACCAGGACCCATTTATCAGGAAGTTTATGCAATTTAATTCACAAAACACAGTAATCAGTAACACCACATTCTTCATGTGCAGCTCTCAATCACCTTCCCATTCAGCATGTGCCATGTTTTTCACTAGCGTTATGATGTGTAAAATATTTCCCCAGTACTGGCAAAATTCTGATTTTTCTTCACATTCTTTGACTAACTCTACAAACCTGGATTTCAGCTTTTCTGATTTGGAAGAGAGTGTATTTAACCTTGTATGGCTTTATATTTTGTCTTTTGAATTAAGTCCACCCTGTGCCATCACTTCTGAGATAAGATATGCTAAACCTAATTTGTTATTCATTCCAGAAAGCATCCCAATGTATTTCTATAGCATCAGATGTGATGAGCATATTGTGTATCAAATGATCATAATGTGTTCCGCTCAATATTGACTGGACAGTTTTGCTTCCAAAGACATCAGCCCCAATAAGTGCATTGTCTGTGCTACATCCACTTGAATAACTTCCTGCACAAAACACAACACAGCTTTTGTCATGTGGAAAGCGTCCATCATTGGCTAAAGATCATCAAATTGTATTGGAATGCTCATAAAAATGTCAGGTAAATAGGGAAAAAACCTTTATCACAGAAAATTGGCAGTATAAGCTGGTCTTCAAGCTGAGCATGCATATTTGGATTTTTTTTAAAGCTGTGTATATTACTGCGTAGTTTGTGACTGAAGATGGTATTACTGGTAAAAACCCAACTTTCTTCAGTGGAACTGTCCTCTGGGAGATCAGAGCATGAATTCCAACCCACTGAGGAACTGTTTTTTGTTTTTCTTCATCCTTCAGTCAACAACAAATAAGCAATATGATAAATTCAGTTAAAACAGGTTTGTGGACCACAGCCTTAGGCAGAAGAAGATCCATGTCCACAGCCACTTTTAAACTTTCTGGTAGACTGGGACATGTTGATGGCTGGTAATGATTTTGCACATGTTGGCAAGGCAGTCGTGTTTTAGGTTTGCAGCTTTGTTTATACCTACAGCTGACACAGCTTGTTTTCCAGCAGCTACTTCATTGGCACAGTCTTGAAAAAGCACCATGGCAATATCATGTGTGCTGGATGATTGAGTCAAAGAAGAGCTGTCTTCACAATCAAAATTATCAAGAGCAGCAATTGTAAATCCTTTCCTGTACAGTGACTTTGAAGAGATGTGCTGTCAGATTCACAAGACTTTTCAGAATGAGCTGCTAACATGTTCCTGCACCATACTATCGGCCTCATTACGACTTCGACGGTCCTATAAGAGGAACACCAAAGCTGCTGCAGGCAAAAGACCGCCAGTACTGGAGGTCTTTTGCCTGCCATATTAGAAGTGTTCCGCTGGGCCAGCGGGCGAAAACAGCGTATTCACCCGCTGGTCCAGCGGAGCACTCACCGCAACATTGATGCCAGCTCACAACTGAGCTGGCGGCAATGTAGTGGTGCGTCGGGTGCGAAAGCACCTGTCGCACATTTCACTGCCCATAATTTGGCCAGTGAAATGCGTGATGGGGCTGTGTATGGGGGGCCCCTGACACCCCATTCTGCCAGCTTTTACATGGATTTGTTAACTGCCATGGAAAGGCTGGTGGATGGGGACTTGTTATCCCCAGGGCAGTGCTGCCCTGGTGGATTGCAACCGCCAGGACCGCAAGTCTGCAGGCTGGCTGCAGCCTGGCAGTGTCAGCGGTTGGACCATGGTGGCTCTGCCACAGTCATAATGGGGCGGTCAGACCTGTGGGGGTCTTGAGACCTCCAGCCTCGTAATGAAGCCCAATGTCACTATAACTTGTTGATACACCAAACCTATTAATTGAAGTGATTAGCTCTCTACTTTTGCACTTGTCATAGATTGTGTCGGCTGTCATCAAGTGTAGTGGAGTTTTCTTTTTGCTGTGATGTAATTCATAAAACATAATTTGGAAAAAAACAGTACATTTCTACAGCATAAGGCTGTCAGATCATAGAATTGTCTTTCTCTTCAAAGCCATCAACAATATTGTCAGCTTCTGTTCCGAACTCAAGAACTTTATTTTGTAACAGTTTTGCTTTGCTGATATTAAACAATGATGTAAAAATGTAAATGCAACATTAGGCATTCTTGTTGACTCCTATGATTTGGGGAGCTCTGGGGCATCACAAAATATGTCATTAAGTCCAAATTTTTAATTCATTTATCTAATCTCACTGAGTGTGAACCCATTTCAAGCACTCAAGAGTGGCTTTAAAACTTCATTTGCTTTTCAAAGACTGAAGGCTGGTGGTTATGTTGCTGCTGGGAGCTCAGTGTACCTTCATATTTTCTAAAGTATGCACGCATGCAGTTTGGGTGGGCATACAAATCTGCTGCAAATGCATTCACCTCGCTGTTTAGATCAGCTACTCACCTGAAAACATAGGCCCTCATTCTGTTGGACCGCCAGGGCCGCGGGCAACGGAAGCACCGCCAACAGGCTGGCGGTGCTTCATTGCCCATTCTGACCGCGGCGGTAAAGCCGCGGTCAGAAAAGGGGATCCGGCGGTTTCCCGCCGGATTTCCCCTGGCTGGGCTGAACCTCCATGGCGGCGCTGCAAGCAGCGGCGCCATGGGGATTCCGTCCCCCTTCCCGCCAGCCTGTTTCTGGCGGTTTTTACCGCCAGGAACAGGATGGCGGGAGCGGGTGTCATGGGGCCCCTGGGGGCCCCTGCACTGCCCATGCGACTGGCATGGGCATTGCAGGGGCCCCCTAACAGGGCCCCAGCATGATTTTCACTGTCTGCATAGCAGACAGTGAAAATTGCGACGGGTGCTACTGCACCCGTCGCACACCTGCAACACCGCCGGCTCCATTCGGAGCCGGCTTCTGTGTTGCAGGCCCTTTCCTGCTGGGCCGGCGGGCGCTCCCTTGGCGGGCGCCCGCCGGCCCAGCGGGAAGGTCAGAATGGCCCCCGCGGTCTTTTGACCGCGGGGCAGCCATTTGGCGGTTCCCGCCAGGCGGGCGGCGACCGCCGCCCGCCCGTGTCAGAATGACCCTCATAATCTTGGAAAAAGCTTTTGGCAATCCCTTTTGTAAATCCCTTTGGTCCTTGTTATGGCTAAACCACAGACAACGCATTGAAGATACTCTGCATTGTGATCAGTTGTTGGAGGTGAAGGAGGGGTACCCATCAGTCTTCCAAGTGGATTGGCATTTGATCTGGTTATCATCACTTTCTCAGAAGACTCAGATTCTTGTGGTGATTCATTGGTTTCTGCTATTTTTTGACAATGTTTTTCCAGGCTTTTTTTCCATTGTATATGACTTGTAGCACTTGTAGTTACAATGATAAAACATTTGGTCCTTTTCACTCATCAATTTCAATCTTGTGTGAACTTCCCCTTGCGAATTTCTGCAGCATCTCAAACTCTCTTCTGTCCAGCCACAGTTGGTGTTAGCTTTTTTTCAGATTAGTTTGACATATGACACATTTTTTGTTGACGGAATCCTCAGATTTTGTAGTTAGCAACACCCTGTCAGGAGGTTAAGATCCTCTGGTACCACCTGCATCCCTTATGTTTCTGAATTTGAACAAACGGAAAACCTGAAACAAAAACAATATTAAAATAAATTACCACTATGACGGCTAAAACACATCGTTATGGAGTCTCTATAAGACTACTTGACACCCCCAAAACACTATGTTTCGACACCAAATAAAGTATATGGGTCTCATGGTTCCTATAATATTACATCATCACTGCAAGACGTCATTTTTAAAAATGTTATCCAGAAAAAATCAGCCTGGATTACCAATATCCACCCAAGCTAAATTACTTCTCTAATGATGCAAAAAAAAAAAAATAAAGAAAATCTCTGGAGACCAATTTTTGTTTTCGGAAGTATATCAAGGGGCCAGGACTAGTTAAGACAGTATGATCCATATCCGTCTTGCTTCAGCAAACAAATTCTGAGTTGGCAGGGACCCACAACTATGTATTTTAAAGAATGACATCTACCCAATGTACTTTTAAAGGGCACTGCGTGATCACAGAATACACCTTTGACCTCTGTATCATTCTAATATACAGTGGTACTTTCCCCCATATATACTGTGGATTAAATATCGTTTGTGCTCACGTTTTTGATGTAGATTATTTTTTTAACCGGGAATTTAACTGACTTTACAGGATGAAATATCAAATGTTTCTTCACACCATAATGTGCCAGCAGCTCATAAAATGTTAATAAAGTTAGCAGTGTCCAGCTCAACTTCGTCCTCTCAGTAGTTGCCTTAGATTGCTGAAGCAAAACTTTTCTGTCACAATTTCTTAGGTCTTCATGCAATAAGCAGAAATTCGAAAACAGTCCTAGCTCAATGTTGCATTGATCTACAGTTCACGAACATCGGCTGGGAAGTGTCTACATACACTAGGTCTGTGCCAAACATCGAGGGTTTACATAAATATTCCAGGCCCGTTTCACTCTCGCTCATGATTCCTTTTAAGGAAACTCAAAAGAAAGCTTTACTTTGGCAATCATAGTTTCAAGCAGAGGGAACGCTGCTATGACTCAGGTCTGCTCTTTGCTTCACTAATAATTTCCATATTAAAGTGAAACTGGTAATACACATGCAGTGTTACGATATATCTGATTTTATGCCCATTAGTGTAGTGAATACAATGGTATGTGTAAGCGCCGTCTAAACGGGGACATGTTTTAAGGTATTACTTTCAAATGGGGAAAACCAGCTGGCAGGTGTGAATTTAAACATTGGAACCCTTTCTGTGTTACACTTGGAACCAATCAATCAATGCTTATAAAGAGTGGCTACTCACCCGTGAGGGTCTCAAGGTGTGGGGGGGCCTCAACTGAAGCCACTAGGGTTCCTTGAGCTGGGCGCAGTCCAGGCACGGACAGGCGCAAACGGGCTTTCCTTTGGCGCGCCTGCTGCTCACTGCCACCATTAAGAAAAGGAGGGGGCAGGGGGAGCAGTCAACTGGGAGGCCAGAGGGTGGGAAAGGTGTTTTGTGAAAAAGCACTAGGGAAAAACAAGGGGTGATAAAAGAAAAAGGCAGAAAATGCAGAAGTGAAAGGGCGACAGAGAGAAGAAAACAAAAGGCAAATGATAGCAGTGAAAGGCAGAAAATGCAAAAGTGAAAGAGCACAGAGAGAAAAAAAGAAAAGGAAAATACTTACTTGTGATGGCCACTACACCACCAGGGATGAGGCACAAGGTCGAGCCTGCCAGTGGAGGAGGGCCTCAAACTGAGAGTCAGGAGACTCTCAGTTCGTCCCAGGCAAGAGGCAGAGGCAGAAGCACCCAGGGGAGCTGGGGAGGGCAGCAGACACCGACCAGGAGGTCAGTACAGCTACCCTCTCACAGCGCTGCTGCCACCATTAGGAAGGGGAGGTGAGCAAGGGGAGCAGTCATCTGGGAGGTAAGAAGGCGGTAAAGGTGCTTTGCGGGGGCAGGGGGCAGAGGAAGAAGGGAGAAAGGAAAAAGTGATAGGGAAAAACAGGGGTGATAGAAGAAAAAGGCAGAAAATGAAAAAGTGAAAGAGCGAGAGAGAAGAAAAGAAAAGGAAAATACTTACGTGTAATGGTCCCTAGACCACCAGGGATGAGGCACAGGGATGAGCCTGTGAGTGGAGGAGGGCCTCAAACTGAGAGTCAGGAGATTCTCAGTTCATCCCAGGCAAGAGGCAGAGGCAGCAGCAGCAACCAGAGGAGCTGGGGAGGGCAGCAGACACAGACCAGGAGGTCAGTGAAAATGCCCTCTCACAGCTCTGCGGCTGCCATTAAGGATGAGGGCAGGGGGAACAGTCAGCTGGGAGGTGGGATGGCAGGAAAGGTGCTTCGTGGGGGCAGAGGGGGCAGAGGAAGAGGGGAGAAAGGAAAAGCACTAGG
Source organism: Pleurodeles waltl (assembly GCF_031143425.1). Lineage (NCBI taxonomy): Eukaryota > Metazoa > Chordata > Amphibia > Caudata > Salamandridae > Pleurodeles > Pleurodeles waltl. Next base: position 705,027,149 of record NC_090449.1, on the reverse strand, counting down.
GAAAAATGAGGGGTGATAGAAAAAAAGGCAGAAAATACAAAAGTGAAAGAGTGACAGAGAAGAAAAGAACAGGCAAATGATAGAAGAGAAAGGCAGAAAATGCAAGAGTGAAAGAGTGACAGAGAGAAGAAAAGAAAAGGAAAATACTTACTTGTGATGGGCACTAGACCACAAGGGATGAGGCGAAGGCAATGACGATGGTGTGAAAGCGAACCTGAGGCTCAGCACAGCGTTTGCATCGATGTTTGAGCAAGTAAGAGCCAGCATTTTTGGACTGCAGATATTGCACTGGTGCACGTTTGCACCACCACCACCCACCTCTGGGTTGACCGGGGTAAAATGTTTTTGCATTGGTCAGTCAGTATAAATATTGCTTTTAACTTCTCAGAAATCGCAAATGTAGGTGCAATGTATATAATCTGGCGATGGAAGGAGCATATTTACCACTTTTTCACGCAACGCAGGGCAGAAAACAAAGTTGCTGTGTTGTCTAAAAGGCAACTTGCAGAGATGCTCCATATTTACGAATAAGTGGAACATTTCTGTTCTCTTTTTGTGCTATCTGACTGTGTGTTGACGAGCACCTCTGCAGGCACCCTTGCACTATAGTGCGTTACAGGCAGGATTATTTTTATTGCAGAAATGTACACCTTTTCTGCACAATAATATCCTTAGAGTCAAGTTTACTCTTTCTATGTGTACTGCAGAATAAAACACACCTGGAAAGATGAAATAAGGACAAATATATTTCTCAGCATCACACCTCACTGGGGAAACATAGAATTTGACACCTTCCCAGGTCTACTAGCTTCAGTAAATCTGTTAACAGACCAACATCCAGGGGTGGATGCATGGGAACGCCCCCAATCCACCCATGGAACATATCCCAAGTTGAAATGTAATGCATCACAAGCAGCAGTGTTGTGTTACATTTCTTTGCAAAGCCATGCAAGGCCACACAAATCAGACCTTGCATGGGTTTGTAAATTCCAAATAAGCCTTCACGTTGCTGTTGATCGCCTTGCTAGTTCGAAGTTCTCTTTGAGGTGTGCAAAGCTCTCACCTTTATTTCGATCAGACCCCAAACTTATGCAACGTCGGTCAGACATTTGAGAACATCTTTTAAGTATTTGAAGCAAGGTATTCTGCAAATAGCATTTTTTTGTAATGCATATTAATGTTTGCTTTCAGAAATGCTAGTGCCATTTTTCTGGTACATTCTCAAAAAATGAAAGTGGTAAGCAATGAAGAGATCCCATGGTGGATACCAAAAATATACAAATTATGTATTTGTCAGGTTAGGCGCTTCTTTCATGGCTTCAAGTAGAATTACAGTTTTACAATCTCATTTACTTGATTTAAAAAGTCAGTATTCTTACTGTAGGCTTTTATTTAGAAAATGTGCAACTCATATGTTTTCCAGATGACAATGCCTGCTTAACAGGGAGATATACGATGTTTTTAAAAATGGGGACAACGATCTGAAATATGGCAGGGACAACTGGTTTGGATCTCTTCTTACACGCTTTGCAACTTTACAATCATCGTGCAAACTTTCACATTTAGGTACTCTTCTGGAAAGTGTATGCAATCTTAAAATGGTTAATTTTACATGCCTTGTGAGAAATAAAGCAAGCACAGACAAAACAAATAATTCTGGTTCTGACAAGCATTTGTGATTGTACATTTCTTTGCAAGAGTATGCCACAGGAATAAAATAGAAGAAACTCAACATACTGCCCCTTAAACATGTGGGCCATTTGCTTACAATAAAAAAAAATATATACATCTATGAGAACAGTATTTGTGTTTCCGAGCAAGCAGGTGTAGCTATAACAGGTTTAGAAACCCTTTTTGGTATTAATGCACATCATAGGAGCTTAGGATTCTTCTTGTACCAAGAAAGTGGTGATCTTCAGCTGAATTAATTAAAAAGGGTTCTGTGGTCTTGAACAATGTTAAGGTAGGGTGTCTCCCATTATACAAATACTTGGGAATATGGGTGGACGAAAGAGGGCACACCTTTATCCACCTAAATATCGTAAAAAATGTCCATAGATTAATAACTGGAATTTTCCAAAAACTATGTAAAAGTCTGGCCTCCCCATATACACGTGCAGTAAGAAGAGTTATCACCAGAAAGCTATTGCCCTCACCATCATATGGCACTTTGGCACTGTCAAACAAAGCCCCAGCCTGGCTGGTTAGGGAACAATGCCACTGCTAGCAACACATTTTCCCTCAGCCTCCATGCACCGGGTTAGCTCAAATTCTATTTGAACTCAGTCTCCTGAGACAAAAACGTATGCTTATGGCTAGATTTCCATCTTACTGTGGCAAAGTGAAGATTGGACCGCAACAGATCTCTCAAGAGTCTTATAAGGTGAGAAATAATATGTGAAGGTTCAGCTTGTAACGCTTGCTTCAAACAGGTATTATACAATCTAGATGTGACTGCTCTCTGGGAAGCCTTTCGTTCACCCAAATCACTAGTGAGGGAACTCACCAAGCATGTGAAAATCATCTCTACACTAGCTGATGTAGATGAGCTGGCATAATGACACACAGTAGCCTGGACGCTCAAACATTATGACCACCTGCAACTGCTTCCATATTTAAGTTCACCTCCTTTGAAGGCACAGAATCACCAGCTAATGAAACTACTATTTGGCTGAATTCCAATAAAAGGCTATAGACATGGTAGATTATGATGGCTGCACATCACTTTTATAACCATTGAACAGAATCAGTAATCCACTTCCTATGTACCTTTGAAAGCTCCTCCTGTACAGAAATGTTTGGTTAAGTGCAATGTTTAGACTCCTCAATATTTGTTCTGGTAACCAATACGCTAGAAGCCTGCCGAAAGGGAGAATCTATGCAACCAACATCAAGATTCATGAAACTTCAATTGATTGTAATAAGAATCCTAGGCCTTTGTGATACAAATTAATTTTATGAATGATTGAGTCAGACTCTAAATTACTGTTGTATTGCTTTAAGAACTTTGATCTTCAGTACCTGGGTGGCATTCTTCTGTTCATTAACTTGTGGACGGGGCCTTCACTTCATTATTACAAACTACGGGCTTCATTTATAAGGCCTGTGGCATAGGGTGGCTTAGCAAGTGCCTTGGTGCATTGCCCTGCGCCCCCGGGAAAGGGCAGAAATGCACCCTATCTACAAGATACCGCTCATTTCTCTCCTCTCTCCCTTGTGCTGGTGCACAAATTGCTGCCTAGCGCCAATAGAAGCACCCTTGCAACATGGTGTAAGGGTGCTTGCATTGTCAGGATGATTGTATTTGTACAGGAAGGGACACCTTCCTTCACCAAAACAATCAAAAGATGTGTTTTCCTCTTTCTATGTGTGCTGCAGTTGGCTTACCAAAATGTAGCTAGGGAAAATGGTGGGTTGAGACTTAATCACACTTGGTATCATTGCGCCACTTTGTAAATATGGCAAAGGAGAATGGCATCCTTAATGCCACATTAGCATTAAAAAAATGACGCTAGTGTGGCTCTAAGAGGCGCTAGTGCCTTGTAAATCTGGCACTAGATGATTTAAAGAATGAACACACCAGCTTTCTAAAAGTGTTTTTTTCAGAATTACAATTTAAAATCTGTCTTCACCATAGGTTGTGATTTTAAATTGTCATTTCAGAGACACCAAACTTGGGGGTCTCATTTCTTCCTTATTGGAAACTACACTTATACTATGTAATAAGGCAATCCCAGTGCTAACCTATGGGAGAGAAAGGCCTTGCACTAGTGAAAAACACATTTAAGTGTTTTTCTCTACCTGGGCATGTCCAACCTTTTAAATACACTGCACGGTGCCCTGGGGGCTGTCTAAGGCCTACCTTATGGGTGACTTATATATATTAAAAGGGAAGGTTTGGGCCTGGCAAGAAGGTTAACTTGTCTGGTCGACAAGGCTGTTTAAAACTGCACACACAGGGGCCTGAGTCATGTTTAAAGGGCTACTGAAGTGGGTAGTACAATCAGTGCTTCAGGCCCACCAGTAGTGGTATTTAATTTAAAGGCTCTGTGCACATGTAGTGCACCTTACCAGGGACTTAGAAGTAAATTAAATAGGCCAATTGTGGATACGCCAATGGCATCAGGTTTTAGGGCAATAGCACATGCACTTTAGCACTGGTAAGCAGTAGCAAAGTACCCAGAGTATTACAGCCAGCACAAATGAGGTCGGCAGACAGGGGGGCAGAAGGCAAAAAAGTCAGGGGAGACCACACCAAAGATGCCATGTCTAACAATCCTTTAGAGATGCACCACAATAAAAGGCTTCACATATTTTCTTCAACCAGCTTTGGTATCTTTCAAATTTAATGAGCCATACATTGCATTGGTATAGTCATTGCTTATCTCTCAGTGCTACACCCATGTGTAACTGCTAAGCGGAAAGCAGCTGGCACATATTATTATGAGACCACAAAGGTATTCCCTAACCCCATATTATCTACTCACAGCATTCAGAAATTATTAACTGACATTCTCTGTCCTGTAGGTCCTGATTATCAGTTGCAAGATACTGGGGTAACAGTAAAATCACATGTGATTTTACAGTTAATGTGCAGCAATTTTGCACCAGCATCACGCATACATTTACCACCTGCTGTGAGCAAATGTATGTGCAGGTGTATAAGTGGGATTAAAGTGAGGGACACAGTGAGGGAAGTAGGGGAGGGATGGGGAAAGAGTTTTCAGGCACAGGGAACAATTTATGCTGCCCTGTTAGAAAACAATATCAAGAGAGCTGTTGCAGCAAACATCTCATGTGATTTCTCATGCTAGTTTTACTATCAGGAAAAACAGAGACCAGATTTATTAAACTTTGATGCAGCACAACTCAGCAAGACAAACGGTTGCACTGCGTCAAATTGAGAGGAAAGGAATTTGCCACATCTTTCTCTCTACTTGTGCTGGTGAGCTCAGTGCAGCCTAGCACCATCTCAGGTACCCTTAATACATGGAGCAATGGTGCCCGTGTTGCAATCAATATTGTTTTTGTGCTGGAAGGAACACCTTCCTGTACAAAAGCCTTCCTTAGAGGTGTTTCTCTTGTGTGCTGCATTCTGTAGCTCACTTATAAAGAGGAAACAATGAAGAGAAATTTGGATATTTCTCCTTGTTTCTCCTCTATCAAGGAGACATGGCATTTTGACACCTTCTGAGGTTTACCAGTCTTGGTAAATTTGTGAATGTACCAAAATCCATGTGTGAATGCAATGGCAGACCCACGCTGCACACATGGGAAGCCTTCCTAGGGCAGAGTAACGCAAGACTGTGACTTGTATTCCTTGTATTTACTCTAGATTTACCAGACAATGCAGGGCCACACAAGTTGACTTTGCATTTCTTGGTAAATCTGAATTAAGGTTTGCTCTGATTTCATACCACTGCCAATGAAATCCTTATTTTGTAACTTATTGCAGTCTGTGGGCCTGTTTCACAAAGGTAAAATTACACTTTCGTATAAGTTTACTATTTTGTCGCTATTCACAAATTGTGAGCTATGAGTAAGGTTATGACTGAAGAGAATGATCAGTCTGGGCTCAGTACTACAAACGTAAACAGTAGGCCTGTCCTTCAGAGTTCTCCGCCTCACAGTTGTAAATTTTCTCTTAGTTTTTAGATAGCAAAAAAGTAGTAAACTTACACAAAGTTTACTTTTGTGAATTAGCTCCAAAATCTTCAAAATTGTAAGCTTTTAGTAGGTCAAAGTGATTTTCTTGTGCAATAATCCACACTGTAGATGATTGCTACTATTATGTACAAGGTATCAAATCTACTAAAAAGAGAATAATGTCGATCTGCTTGAGCGCCACAATACAACCCTTTTCCTCAAATACAAATGGCATAAAACAAGTCAGATGAGGACAAGATTCACATATTGGGGACTAGCTAGGAGCTGCTTAGAGAATTTAAAAGACCTATTTTTACAAACGTGCCAATGAGGCCTTACATCCAACAAGGTTGATTTTCAGCATCTAGTAAGTGATGGTGAACCTGAATGCTCAAAACACACACAAGTGGAACTCATCAACACTTTGCAGAATTGAGAATTGTTCCAAAACTACATTAGACAATAGTTTATAAACACAAGCAGCAATACAAGTTCAGGTAGTGATAAATCAAAACTAGGACTCACATTTAAATGAAGCAATTAAAAATAAGTAGAAACTTTGCAGTACAAAATAAGCAAAGTAACATGAACATTTTATGTTTGTTATTATTCTGGTACAGGTAATATTAGTTTTGAAGAAATACATGAAAGGAAACATGATAAGTGCTTTCCGGCACCAACCATGCCAGTAGGTAGGTATAGGTAGGACCTTTTTTCCATAGGAAAAACATTTTTTGTTTTTGTAATTACTTGGGCACCGTTCAAAGAATCTTCATGAAATTTTCAAAACGAGTTTACCACTTACTTCAGCTGCTGTCTGAAAAGTTTTGGGGAGATTTGTGAAGCAGAGATGGCCCGGGAAAAAAAGGGGGTCCCAAAACATGTTTTTCCATGCAATTTCCCATAGGGGTTTTAGACAGGACTACATCCGAACTGTTGAACCGAATTACACTGAACTTGGCAGAAAGATAGATTTTGGTCAAGAAATAGCTCTTTTTACAATCCCGTGTAAATCAGTTCAGTTATTTTGGAGTTATTCAAGGAAAATACGATGTATTTCTGAAGACCCGGATCCACCATAAAGCCACAATGGATCCATGTGCCAGACACCACTGCTGTAATTTGTTGCCCACAACCTAGGAGAAATGTTGCAGCTGCCATTTTGTGAATTGGAACACTGTTCCCGTGGGTGGTACATAAAGATTTAATAAGATATAAAGGGTCAGGATAGATGCATTTTGACCCCTTGGGACGGATGGAGGGGTCTCGGAGTAACATTTCATGTGCAAAAAAATTCTCAAAAACATTTGTTAGGGTCTGCAAGGATCCACATATCTATTGCAGTGCTCTGCATGGCCCCCTTGTATGAATTCATGATGGAGCTGCTGATCCAGATCCCAGTCAAAAAACATGCACCCACTCACAGACCCACTCACACACTCACTCACACACCCACACCACACTCACACATCAAAACAGTAACTCATACACCCAAACACACACTTATTCACACACTCACACATCCACTCACAGAACCATAAAACCACTATGATACCTACTTAAAATCTCACACAGCGACGCACACACACATTAACACACTCACACACTCATTTACAAACTCACACACCCAACACACACACTCACAAAAATACTACTGTACCTACACAGGTACTCATGTACCCACTCACACTCTCACACAGCCACGTACATACACATACAGCCCCTTACCTACCTACTCACTGACCCACAGAGCACTTATACACCCACTCGCACACCCATAATGCAAAATCACTGAAACATACAATCACAGATCTATACATCCACTGACAACCCACTCAGAGAGCCACTCACTGACTCACACAGCCATGTACACACCTATACAGCCACTCACGCGCCCACTCACAGACCCATACAGCCACCAACACACCACTCAGATACCCAAACAACCACTTCCACACCCACTCATACACCCACCACACATGCATACACCCACTTGCACGCCTATATAACAACTTACACACCCACTGAGAGATTCAGAAAACCAGTGATACACCCACTCAGACACCCATGCAGCCATTCACATACCCAGTCACATATCCATACAGCCACTCACACAACCATACAGTCCCTGATACCATCCACTCAGAATCCCAGAAGACCACACATATACACACTCACAGACCCACACAGGCACTCACACACCCACTTACACACTCACACACCCAGTCTCATACCCAGTCATTGGTACATCTACTCAGAGACCCAGAGAACTACTCACACACCCACTCACAGACCCACACAGGCACTCACATATCTACTCACACACATTCACTTACATAGTCATTCAAACAGCTAGTCACACACCCATTTGGACAATCAGAAAAACACCCAAATCACATACCCATACAGACCCAGAGAACTACTCACACACCCATTGACAGAGCCGCACAAATACTAACACACCCATTCACAGATCCACCACACAGTCATACCCACAGAACCACTTGCATCCACACTCAACATCTATACAGCCACATATGTACCTACTTACAGACCCACACAGCTAGTGACACACCCACTTACAGAATCACCTATACATCCACACAACCACTTACACACATATTCACACACCTATACAGCCACTTACACACCACTCACAGATCCAGAAAACCACTCACATACTACTACAGGCCCTAGAAATCTACTCACACACCAACACAGTCATGTACAGAGCTACCCACACTCACAGGCAGTGATACAGCTATATGAATTATAGTAGGATATGTTTGTATTAAATGTGTTGTTGTTTATATTGAATGTGTGCTTTTGGTTTTGGATCTGCAGATCCGTTGCTGATCCTCCCACATTCTAAAAAACAGATCTTATATTTGGCTAGGGATTTGAGGTAGATCTGTGGATCAAAGTGGGAAATTTAAAAAAATGATTTGAAAATAAAAAGAACCAGTGTTTGGGAACATGGTTGGCTCTGGAAAGAGCCTTTGTGTTTATGGTGTGTAGATGAAAATTACAATTTGAACAGGGTGAAGTAATTTAAGTTGTTGAGGAACACCCTGCTCCCAGCTTCTATGAAATGGACTCCTTTTTTTTATATATTCCATCCATGTCAAAGAGTAAGTTGTTATTGCATATAGAACCCAAGGCAGTATGTGGAAAAAGTGGCGCTAATTTAGCAAAGTTATCCTTCATTCGGATTTCCCATCCTACTCCAATAATTGTGCCTAGGTAATTGCCACCACAGTGCACAATCATGAGGTCTGGGTGTTGGTAATCTGCAATGCTTTCAGTCAAAGTCAGCAATTATTGCCTTTTTAACCTTCTCTCTTAAAAAAGGACATGATAAGGAGAACATCCTAGGAAAAAAGAGCTGCTGGTATGAGAACTAAGGAGTTTGTAAAAACAGTATGTGAAAAAAGTTAAATGTCAAAAAGGTTCAAACAAAAAGAAAGGATTAAAATCAAATCACAAAGAAAGAGTGAAAGATCTTATAAGAGACCATCTACTTTGACAAGGAAGTAGAAAGAATTTAAAGAAATATGATTGAGAATGTTTAGAAGTTAGACGTAGGGTAACACAGACTTTGGTACGAAACATGAATCAGTGTAAGAGGAACAGAGCAGCACTGAAACAGAAACAATATTTTGAGAGTGTGGTTGATAAAGTATTTGCCATTAAGCACAAATTATTTAATTTGATACTAAACAAAATGAGAACACTGGATAAAACAATGTTGTCTATGAAGACAAGTAGACAATAAAAGGCTCATTAATAAAAGTTATGTTTACAAAATGTTCAAAGGAGAATGGAAGATTTTTTCTTTAATGAAGAAAGCTACTTAGTACAGAACACTTTAGTGCATGCAGTTGAAACAACTGGCTGCACCTATAAGGTAAAATAAGGTACTCCCAGTGCAAAAGAGGAAAGGTTCCTAGAAATGTAGAGGAACAGACAGGTGAAGAGGTGTAAGGAAGGCATAGATATGCTCATGTGTATAAATGTCACTACAGTAGTATTTGTAGTATTCACCAGGAATCAATTGTCTGTGTCATTTTCCACATAGAAGTGTGAAGCGGAAAACTGCAATTTTGTAAGTGTTAGATCTATGCAAAGTCAGGAAATAATTTAATTTACAAGGTCACTCAATGGCATGTCTATCCAGGAGAGTGTGCACAAGCACCTTTCATAATTTTCAAATATAGACTGTTCATCATTGAAAAATGAGAAATTACCTTAGAAGACTTTACTTTGAAAAAAGTCCTTCATTGGTTTAGGACACATGAACAAAACACTTCTGTATGGTACAGTATTAGAGGTTGAAATTATATGTGAAAGCATTCTTTTTTGTTCCTTTGGCACTGAAGTGCATTCTGGGCAAAATGAGGAGCTGGCCTTTTCGAGTGTAGAGGAACAAAACAGGGATATTAGTACTGATAACCTCAGATGAGAAGAAGCTACATTTAATGCAGTTTGTGCAGAGTAACTCAACTATGTACCTGATTTAGGTCTTGGCAGAGGGAATACTTTGTCACAAACATGATGCATATCCCACCCACCGTATTACAATCCCAATAGGACATAAAGGGATCTAATATGGCGGTCAGGATATCTGTCACATTTGTGATGTTGTTCCCTCTGCCAGGATCTAAATCAGGCCCTTTGTGTTTGTTGTCTGCGCACCCAGTACAAAGACTAAGGGGGTGATTCTAACCCTGGCGGGCGGCGGAGGCCGCCGCCAGAGTTCCCCCCTCCAGAATACCGCACAGCGGTCAGAAGACCGCACAGCGGTCAGAAGACCGCTGCGGTTATTCTGGGTTTCCCACTGGGCTGGCGGGCGACCGCCAAAAGGCCGCCCGCCAGCCCAGTGGGAAACACCCTTCCCACGAGGAAGCCGGCTCCGAATGGAGCCGGCGGAGTGGGAAGGTGCGACGGGTGCAGTTGCACCCGTCGCGAATTTCAGTGTCTGCAAAGCAGACACTGAAATTCTTTGTGGGGCCCTCTTACGGGTGCCCCACGACACCCCATACCGCCATCCTGTTCCTGGCAGGCGAACCGCCAGGAACAGGATGGCGGTATGGGGTGTCTGAATCCCCATGGCGGCGCAGCAAGCTGCGCCGCCATGGAGGATTCATGTGGGCAGCGGAAAACCAGCGGGAGACCGCCGGTTTTCCTCTTCTGACCGCAGCCAAACCGCCGCGGTCAGAATGCCCTGTTGGCGGTGCTCCCGCCGACCCTGGCCCCAGCGGTCCTTGACCGCCGGGGTCAGAATGACCCCCTAAATTCAAAATGTTGATGTGTGCTTGAAAACTGAAGAAGAAAAAATAATAAGTTGCAGTTAATGATTTCTGGAGGAACATTTTGATTTGTTGACACACCAGATCATGTACAAGTATTGCTATGACAAATTAGAGGACAACAAAATGGCTGCCAGAGGAATGCACATTAAGTTGAGGGGGGGTGAAATTCAATCAGAATTTCAACATCTGAATTTTTATGATGGAATACTCATACAATATATACACCCTTTTCCAGTAATAGTTTGTATGGAACCAAAAAATGGGAAACTACCAAGCACTGAGGTTCAGAAAGGGATTAAAGGTAAGGGTGTGTATTAGATTGTTTTATATATTTTCACCAATAGGAACATACAAAAATGGAAAGCCATACTACTTTGCATTAAACGCACAGTCAGTGTACATACAACATTTATTAGGATCCCACATCCTGTCCATAATATGTTCAGCATTTGCCCCAAATCTTGTCATGTTTCTGGGGTCACCCTCTTGCTTCACAGATTATTTTTTCCTGTCAAGCACACCAATTGACACCCCGCTGCCGTGCAATCAGGGCAGGGGTTTTGATGATTTCCAGTTGTGGGCTATGTCTCTTGTGGCCATCCTCAAACCTCCAACCTCCCCCAACAGACCCGGCAAAGCAATTCTGGGGATAAGGTCCACGTGGGGTCAATGATCATAGATAGCTTACACCCTATTTTTCCACAAGGGGGCCAAAGTCTGACAGGAACAAGTCATGTATAAAAAATCGGATCCAATTAGGGAGCACTGAGCACAACAGACTGGGGGGGTATGACCACTTTGCAGCAGTCTCTGAGGGGACAGGCAGGTCATATGCAGATAGTTAAGCTGGACCATGTGGAGGTGCAAGGAAATAGCCAACTTTTTAGGGGCCAGACAAGCCTCACACTAATCATCCTCATCTAAGTTTCCAACCATAACTCCCACTGGTGTCGCAAAGCAAGGAAATGGAGCAGCGTGTTAATGATTAGTGTTGGTAAAGCCTAGAAATATCACCTTTGCCCAACTGACCCAGTGAGAGCTTTGCCATTAGAGGGTTATATTCCGGGATCTGTGTCCATGGGAACATGCACTGATGGGACGTGGCACAGTTGAGGATAATAGTAATATTGCATGCAGGAAAGTTGGTATTGCACTTGTGGGATTTGAAATGACATCAGGGCATCACCACTTCAAATGTCTCCCAGATAGGTAATCCCTATGCTGTCCCAGTATGTGAAACCTCTCAGTCCTGCCACCTGGTATACGCCATAATTCTGTCAATCCGGTGAGCCTGTGATCCCAACCAATGAAATGAAGTGTCAGTCTCCAGCATAGCAAAGCCACCTGGATGCAGGCCTAAAAAGAATGAGGAATTGGGTCTCCATTCATCAAGTCCAGGATGCTGGTGAGAGCCAACAGGTGTACCTTAATCTGGTAGGCGGGGTTGTCCTATCCCCCATTATACCATAATTTATGGTTGTAACCTGTAGCAGCCATAGAGGTCTGTCATACCCCCCACCTCTGTTATAAGAAGACTGCCTGGTAGTGATAAAAGCCATCCAGTGGTGAACCCCGCCCAAAAAAAGATAGTGATCCTCAAAGTTATTTTCTGAAAATACCTTCAGGAAGTCCAGAATGAGAAGTTAACAAAGACACTCAAGAAGCGTGAGAGGCATGTCATCTGTAACAATGCTCTCTGAAAAAGGGAGTTGAGAGGGAACCAACTCCACTCCTGCAGGTCCCTGGTCAATCTGTCCTGAAGTGGTTGAAAATTAAAAGTCTGCACCAGGTGTGGGAGCTATGAGATATAAATGCCTACATTCTTAAAGGAGAGAAGGTGTATCAGGATTGTGGGTCACCAACAATATGTGCTTGTATCTCCTTTAATTGCTACTAGCATGGACTTGTTCATGTTGCCTGTAGTCCGGAAGCCTCCCCATATAGATTAAGGATCTCAAGGCATTGTGGGCCCAGCAACTGGGGATCACCAAAAAGTAATAAAATGTCATCAGCACAGAGAGCTATGCATTCCTCTGTGTCACCCTCCCAGGACCAACCTTGCACCCAGTTGTCACAATGAATGAAGCATGCTAAGGGCTCAGTCGCCAAGATGAATAGCAATGGGGATGGGGGACAGTCTTGTTTAGTGCTTCTACAGATGGGGAAAGGAGAGGACAGGACTCCAATAACCCAGACCTGGGTGGCAGGACCTGTGTATAGAAGGCTGATAATTATACAAAAGAAAAGCCCAAGCCCTCCCGTCTCTGCACCATGTGCAGGAAGGCCCACACAACAGTATCAAAGGCCTTCTTAAAGTCAATGAGGGGCAGGGCCTTCAAGCACTCCACTCGGTAGGCCAGAGAAAGGGCAAGCTGTTCTCTGCAATGTTCAGCCTGAGCCTGTATTGATCAGGGTGAATCAAATAGGGTAAAGTCTGATGCAACAAGACGCTAACAACCTAGCAAACACCTTGCTGAGATAATTCTGAGAAAGCTTAATAATTTGTTCCACCATGATCAGCTAGTCAAGGTCCTGAGCCAGAGACAGAGAGATTGAAGGCAGAGGGATCTCTTCCATTAATGGGGAATGAAGATCTGACTGAGACACAGGTGCTGCAGCATATAGTGCTCAATAAAAGTCGACAAAGACGTGGCCAACCTCAGGCATGCATTCATGGAGAACACCATGGACATCATAAATGGAAGTTACAATTCTAGACAATATGTCTTTTGTGGCCAGCCAGTTCAACAGCTTATTGGACTTGTCGCCATGTTCATAGACCCGTCAGATTGATGTAATCTAGCAGTGTTTGGCCTCCAAAGAAATGTGACATAAGGTAAATTTTGTCAATGCCAATTAGTGATCAACATCCCTGGAGGGGTGACTCAACACCTGTTGCTCCAGAGAAAGTATCTGGGTCTCTAAGTCAGTCACCTGTGCCATTTGGCACACCTCCTTGCACCCAATGTAGCCCTTAATCAGGCCTCTAAAGGTAAGTTTGCAGGATGCCTATATGCAGCCCTTGATCAGGCCTCTAAAGGTGGGTTTGGTGAATGCCAGTAATATCCCAGATGCACTAAAGGTATTGGAGTTAAGCTCAAAGAAGGTCATGATTTCCTTTTTCCTCTGAGTAGGCACACCCCTGGTACACAAGGTGTTAGGCATTTACGCACCACATGTGCCGTAAAGGCTTGTGGTTGGCTCTCACTTCTACTCAGAGGGGCATGGTCAGAAATGCCCCAGGGGAGGATCTGCACTTGCCTCAGGAGAAGAATGTCTGCAGCTGGGAGCCAGACCTGATCAATCCATGACAATGTTTGTACACTGCTGATGCATAGGTATAGGCCTTCGCAGAGGGGTGTCATAGTCTCCATGTGTCACACAAGCCCTTTGAGTCAGTCCACAGTGAGAGATGGGAAGCGCGCAGGCAGTGACCCACCGAGGAGGCACAGAGGTGTCCAGCAAGGTGTCTGGAACTACATTAAAGTCACGCCCAATCAGGGTGGTCACTGGGGGAGGTACACCAGAAGATCTTGGAGCATCTGCAGTGTCAACTGCAGGTTCTGCTGAGGAACATATGCTGAGAAGAAGTTATAGTGTTGGTGTCAATATCAGGACAGTGCGCGCTCTACGGGCGACGTAATACAAAAAGCCAATCCTTATGCAATGTGATAATTCATGCATTGTGTGTTGATGCAGTATGTTAACCTTTTGCATTACAGAGATTTATCTTGAAATGTCATAAATGCTGTTTGCAATGTATTGTTCATTTTCAAGGCTTTGCTTCAGGATTACAGGGAGTAGTTAGGGTGTGGTCCCTATTCTGAGCCCTTCTAGAATCCTTTCCTGCAGTCTGGCTGGGTGTGGCACGTGGGCGGGGTCTTGGTCTATTTAAGGGACCCAGCCCAGCTCCACGTGCTCACTATTCAGAGGTCCCAGTGCAGAGCAGCAGTATTTTCCTGAGCTCCTGTTCTGGAGGCCTGCCTAGGCTTTTCCAGGCCCTGTCCTCATTATCTTGGTGATCCTCAAGCAGGGTGGTAAGGCGGAGGTCGGGTTAGGCCCCCGACTCCGTTTTATTCGAGTTTTGAGCCTTTTGGTTAATCGCGTGTGCAATTGTTTTCATGGCATTTAAATCTTGATGTACGAATTGGCAACAGTGTACGCAATTCATTCTTGGCATTTAACTCTTGCAGTACAGATCGGCAGAGTGAGCGATTATTTCATGGCATTTGAATCTTGATGTACAAATCGGCAACAGTGTGCGCGATTCATTCTTGGAATTTAACTCTTGTAGTACAGATCGGCAGTGTGCGCAATCATTTCTTGCCATTTTAATCTTGATGTATGAATCAGCAACAGTGTGCGCAATTCATTCCTGGCATTTAACTCTCGCAGTACAGATCGGCAGAGTGCGCAATCATTTCATGGCATTTGAATCTTGATGTACAAATCAACAACAGTGTGCTCGATTCATTCTTGGCAAATAACTCTTGCAGCTCAGATCGGCAGAGTGCACAATCGTATCTTAGCATTTAAACCTTGATGGTGGAACAGGCAACAGTGTGCACTATTCATTCTTGGCATTTAACTCTTGCAGTACAGATCAGCAGAGTGCGCGATCAATCCATGGCATTTGAATCTTCATGTGCAAATCGGAAACAGTGTGCGCGATTCATTCTTGGCATTTAACTCCTGCAGTACAGATTGGCAGAGTGCGCGATCATTTCTAGACATTTGAATTCTGATGGTTGAATCAGCAGCAGTGTGTGTGATTCATTCTTTGCATTTATCTCTTGTTATAACATATTTGCTATTTCAAGAACTAACTTGAGAAAGTTCAATGTTCAGAGCATAAGATGTTATTCTAAAAACGCACATATGAAAGTTTGCATAATCCTTCTTTATTTTCCAGGTACCCAGAGCTAATAAGGTCATGTTATAGAAAAGCCCTTGATCATTCATGTTATCAGTATATAAATATTTGGAACAATGTTTATGAAAATCAATGTGAATAATCTTGCTATTGTGTTCTTAACGCTTGCTCCCACAGGTCTCATTCCCTGCTGTTCCCAACCTAAAACCCCATCCCCCGCTTGGCCATTCTTTAACTCTGTGCTCTGATAGCTAGTAGAGTTTGGAGCTGCCAAGATGTGGACATATTGAGAACAGACGCAAACCCCGAGGATCCGGTCTCCCTGACAGTTGGGCATCGAGGCGGCCCGCAATCCCTATATACCTCTCTTGGGGGTCCTTGCGAGCGACAAATACCACCAGTGCAAAGGCTTTGCATGATAAAATCGCTATCCTTCGTGACCACTGGGAGAAGCCAGTGTGGAACAGTTGGTCATGTATGAAGCAAACAAGAAAGATGTATTGTGAGCCTAGGACATTGGTTTCCTGAACCATGATTACCTCTGGGTATATGACACAGAACAGCCAACCTCTTGATAAAGTCAAGGAGGTTGTTCGTACTCCGGGAGACAATCTTAACCATGAGAGATGAGCAAGGGAGTTAATGGGTAGGCTCTGTTCCCAAGGGGAGGCCAAGAAGGCCAAACGAGTGCCGGCGTTATAGGACTCTCCAACGTACCATGGGCATGTGAGTATGTATGGAAAGTAGGATGGCAACAGCATGAAAAAAGAAAACAGAACATGAGAACAAAACAATAACCCATCCCCCAACTGCCCCTCACCCCACACTTCCAACCCTGAGGCATCTGTCGCCCCAAACCCAAAAATTAATAAACCAATAACTGGTCTCAAGGTATGTCCAAGACTCCCAGGCACTCCACATAAGGATTAGCTAGCGCAACAGCAATCTCCATGTATCACTCTCCAATAATAATAAAATCCATCTGTCCCCCATCACCACCTCCATCACCACTACCCTCACCCATCACAGCAATGGATAGGGTAAGACGGACTCCAATAGTGGGGGCCAATGAAAACCCTGTGGGATAGGTCTGGGCTCCACATTGGTCCCAGGATCATTAAGGCATTTCGGGCCCATCATCTTGTGTCCTGAATAGACTGAGCAAATCAGAGAGTGAAGCAAAGCACCTGGGTTCAGAACATCAGCAGTGTGCTCAGCTCAAGGTGGTCTTGACAAGTTGGCCCCACCGCAGACCAAATCTCCCCTTCAATGAATGAGACTTCTTGTGCCGACATGGCTTAGCTGAAGGGCCAGGAATGGACCCTCCCATCCCACGACTCCACCTCCTCCAGGTTTCACAGGGTGCCTAAGTATCCATTGTTCCATCGCCCACCCCCAGGCCTGCACCACAGAGGCAAAGAAGTATGTCAAGGAATTTAACTACCTTTAATTGGGCTGGAAGTATTGAAAATTAAGAGCACCCAATTTCTGCTTGGCTTCCTCAAAAGAGCATAGGCATTGCTCAACTGCTCTGGTGTATTCTGGAAAAATTATAATCTATGAGTTCTGGAAATTCTGGTCTTGGTGGTTTCTGGCCTCACAGAGGATGTCATCCTGGTTTTGATGATTAAGGAAAAGGGCAATAACAGGATGAGGGGGGCCACAGGGGGTGGTCGCCCAGCCAGGGACCGTTCCAACACAAAGTAGCGATTGAGTTTATAAGGACCGCAGCCAGTTTTCCAGCAGACAGTCAACACCAGAAGTTTCAACTCCCTCTGGAAAGCCAATAAAACACATGTTATTTCTACAGAAGTGATATTAAGCATCTTAGGCCCATTCTTCCAAGGTGATTGTCATGGAGAGTAGCTTAGAAACTTGAAGTTTAAGGATCTTCATCTCGTTTTCTGCTGTAGAGACTCTGGCTTTGGCCTCCATCATTCTACCGTCCACATTACGGAGGTATTCTCACAATAAGGAGACATCTACTCAGACCTCATCTACCTTGATCTCCACTGCTTCTTTAGAGTCTTGAATGCCCTTGAGGATGACCACCAGGTCAATAGTTTGGGTGTGACGCCGGCAGGGAGAGCCACCTCGACATTTCCACATGCCCCAGCAGAGGGTTTGGTGAATTGGCCCATTTTTGTCTACACCGGTGGCAGTTATGGGGCCAATACTGCCACATCACAAGGTGTGTATCAAAAGTGGCACCTCAAAGATATGGTCCCTCCACCTCTGACTCACTTCTCCTTTCAGGGTAGCACAAGCAGCCTACACCACAACAGAATCACTGAAGATTCACTGGGGTTGTTAAAGGCAAACTGTACATCTGGCACCTGTTTTACCACTTTCACCACTATGGATAGTTATTAGGGCCCAGTAAAGTGTGGTGCAACGCAGTCAATAGTCCCCCACAACCAACAATAGCCCTTGAGGAGTGCTATAGCTAGACATTTACAAGAGTGGAGGGCCTTTACCAATCAAAGATTGTGAATAGACAGTGGAGGCCCAAAGGAAGGAGTCCCATCTACCTCAAGGGCCATCACTAGTGGTCTCCCCCATGCCCCCATTCCTCTGGGTAGGACTGTCTCAGGCACTTCCAGGGAGGATCTCACATCTGCTGGACCCATCGCCAGTGCCTCATCACCCAGCTACATCCCCCAGTGGGTGCCCAGCATCATATGCACCAGTGGATTATCAGGCAGGGCAATCCCAGTTCTCAGCAGTGAGAGGTCCCACAAACCAGGCATGATATGGTCACCAGCAGGTCACAGGGCAACCACTGAACCGGGTCAGAGGTGCAATGACAGAGATGAGGAAGCAGATCAACTGAGCCCCGTGTGCCACCCCTTTAGGCCACTCTACTCTCCGCCAGGTTACATAATCATGCAGATAGAGTTCCATTGTGTCCCTTCAGCACCACCTCCGACCGAAGTCCAGGCAAGGTCCACACAGTTTCCCTCAGCCACCTTTAGGGAGGAACTTCAAATTTTCAGAAGAGTGGTAGCCTTCAGTTCCCCATCTGAAGCATGTAGCTGGCTATAGGCAGCAGGTAAGAGGACCCCCTCCAAGGCTGACCATGTAAGTCTTCAGTACCTTGGGAGGAAGGAAGTGCATCACCACCCGGACTCAGGGCCACCGCACACACCTCCATGTAGAGTCACTGAGCATCAGGAGGACTCCGGGATGCTAGTCTGACAGGTGGGCAAATCCAACCAGGCCTGCCAAAGGCTCAGCCCGCAGCATCGCCAGTGGAACACAGGACCCTGGCAGGCTGCAGGAGTGAGGCTGGGTGATTTGTTCAGATGGGGCTGCCTTAGCAATGGGTCCGACAATGTCCGCTCCTGCCTGCAATACAATACTTGTCAACACCAGGGCAGTGCGCGCTCTATTGGCGACTAGAATGCAAAAACCCAGCACTCTCAAAACAACGTAATTTATGCATTGTGCTGATATGTTGTTGTTTAACCTTTTGCATTGCAGAGTTTAATCCTGAAGACTTATTTTTAATGTGTTTACAAATACTGTTTATTTGCAAATTATTGCTGCAGGCTTTCAGAGTGTGTTAGGGTGTGGTGCCTTTCCAGGGCCTTCCAGAGACTTTCCCTGCAGCATGCCTGGGTGTGGTTGTGGGCCGGGCCAAGACTCTATAAAAGGGAGCCAGCACAGCTCCAAGTGCTCACTATTCAGAGGTCCCGGTGCAGAGCAGCAGCTACTTCCTGAGCTCCTGTCCCAGTGGCCTATTTGATCTTCCAAGCTTCTGCCCTTCATTCTTCATTGGTGATCCTTGTTCTGGGCGGTAAGACGTTGGTTGGGCTGGCCTCCCGATGCGGTTATCGAGAACTTTCATATTCTTGGCTTAATTCTTTAATGATTAACAGATTACTTTGCACGCTACCATTTCTTGACATTTGTATGGTGGCTTACGAATCGGCAATACGCGTGATTCGTTTCATGCTGATTTAATCTTGTTATTCATTGCGCGCTACCATTCTTTGACATTTGTATGGTGGCTTGCGAATCAGCAAGACGCGCAATTCATTTTATGTTGCTTTAACCTTGTTGTTCATTGCGCTCTACCATTTCTTGACATTTGCATGGTGTCTTTTGAATCGTCAAGACGCACTATTCGTTTCATGGTGCTTTAATCTTGTTGTTCATTGCGCGCTACCATTTCTTGAACACTCTAACAGACGGACGTTTTCTGCACAAACTACTCTTCCAGTTAATTAGGCTTATCATGGCCTCCATCATTCTTTTCAGTGCCATTTGACTGCTCCTAGTGGTCCAAGACCACTACGAGTCCATTACATTTATCCACTGAATCTTTGTGTACACATTTTAAGCCTTGAAAAAGTCTTGTAGATGAAACACGTGTTGGCTGTTTTGCTGTATGGACTATTGTTGCAATTGGTCATTCTGTTTGTAACTTTGACCATCTGATATCATCTGGCTGTTTGGATACATGAACTCACTATACATGTAGTCTTTGGGATTTAAACTCTGACTGCCCATCTGCATCTACAATAAATTTCGGAAACGTCATCTTCTCTGACCGGACATCTACTTTATTTCCTGAACATCATCTGGATCTACGACACAGGTGTGCCCTGGTCACTTCTCTTTCATTTCTTGACATTTACATGGTGGCTTAAAAATCGGCAAAAGACGCGCGATTCGTTTAATTGTACTTTGATCTTTTTATTCATTGTGAGCTGTTATTTCTTGGCATTTACATCGTGGTTTACGAATCGGCAAGACGCGCGATTTGTTTAATGATGATTTGACTTTGATATTCATTGTGTACTACCATTTCTTGGCCTTTTACATGGTGACACTCAAATCGGCAAGAAGCACGATTCTCTCCTCAAGTTTAATTCATGTTGTTTATTGTATGCCACTATTCTAAGATATTTATCATGTAATTTTCGAGTTGACAAGTTCTGTGATTTGTTTTTCCTGAATCCATATTGTGTTATGCATGGTGCACAATCCTTTTATGCTGTTTACTATATATATATATATATATATATATATATATATATATATATATATATATACAATATGCACAATTTGTGTTGAAACATTTTAAGAGTACACAGAAGATCAGAGTTTCTAGATGCAATATTATATTGTCCTAGTATGCATTCTCAAAAAAGGATTTATATGACTGGTTTAAAATTTAGTCAGAATGTTTTTCTGATTCTCATGTAAAGGAAAGTACTTGAATAAGAAAGTTTTCATTTAATCCATCTTGATTCCCTTACAGGTATCCGGCCATATTGAAACTTAGTCATTTTAAACTTAATTCTTAGATTCTTCATGTTTTCAGAATGACTATGCTTAGAATCATAGTCTAGTATTGATTTCAGGAGATATAATTTCTATATTGTGTGTTCTAACCTTTTTCTTACTACAGGTCTCCTTCCCAGCTGTTTCCCTTCCTAATCCCCTCTTCCCCTCTTGAACTCTCTTAGCCTCTGTGATTTATCGATCAGAGTCTTGGAGCTGTTCAGTGGTGGATGTGTTGGGAACGTGCGCAGACCCCGAGGATCTGGTGACTCTGACAGAATAGTGAGCCCACAAATTATTATCTTCCTGGTTTGTGTATGTTCTCAGCATGGCCACGCTGGACGAGTTAGTCAAGGCTATCACCCAGCTCCAGGCAGAGGTGGTATCATCCAAAGAATTGACAACTAGCTTAGCTGAGAGAGTGAGTCAGTTGCAAGATATGGTAGAGAAGATGGAACAAAGTCCCACGGGTGTGTCCTGGCCAGGTACTTCTTCTCAGGCTTCTGGAAGTAATCCGACAAACATTTCCCTAAATGTTCCTTTTGCAATTCCT
Organism: Pleurodeles waltl; assembly: GCF_031143425.1. Lineage (NCBI taxonomy): Eukaryota > Metazoa > Chordata > Amphibia > Caudata > Salamandridae > Pleurodeles > Pleurodeles waltl. Next base: position 705,005,473 of record NC_090449.1, on the reverse strand, counting down.
TTAGCTCCCCCAGAACGTTTCTCAGGTGACCCTTTGAAAGCGCAATCTTTCCTGGTTCAAGTGGGACTACACTTCACCTGCAGACCACATACTTTCCCCGATGCCCAGTCCAAAGTAGCTTTCTTGTTATCATATTTGGCTGGGGATGCAACTACTTGGGCAATTCCTTTTGTGCGTAAAAATAGTCCCTTGTACAACTGGAGACATTTTGTTCGTGAGTTTGAGAGAGTTTTTGATCGTAGAACTGTAACACAGTCAGCAGATCGTGAATTATTAGATTTACACAAAGGGAATCAAGACCTAGTTTCGTATTTAGCCAACATTAACCGACTGGTTGCCGAGACATCCTGGCCTGAAGAAAAACAAGCGGTCTAGTTTTACAAGGGACTCAAAGAGGAACTAAAAGATATCTTAGCGCAAATCAACCCACAACCTACAGACTGTCAAGAATTAATAAACCTTGTCTTGAGGCTTGATCATTGTTTAGCAGAACGTAAAGTAACCCGCAACAAGATTGAAAAATATTCATGGCGTGTTCATGATAACGGAGACTCAAGAACTCCGAAAGAGAGAACGCCAGAACCAATGGAAATTGGAACCATCAGAAGACATTTGACCAAAGATGAAAAGGACCTATGCAGAAAAAATGGACAATGTCTTTATTGTGGGCGGAAGGGTCATTTTGCCAAAGATTGTCCAATCAAACCAAAGAACAAGCAAGGTCCAGTTCAGAAGGTAGCAGCCAATACACCAGTCGAGTTGGAAAACTAAAACACCCAAGATGCAGAGAAGGGTTGCTCTTGGGTGTCACCGTGGACCCTTCACAATCTAGACATCTTAAACTGGAAATAAGAGTTTAGGTCAAGAAAAAGATCTATTTCAAAAAATCTCTGGTCGATTCTGGGGCTACTGGGAACTTTGTTGATGTCCAATTGGTTCGTGCATGGGGGATCCCATGTATTGAAAAGAAGACCCCAGAAATCATCCAGGCAGTCGATGGAAAACTCTTGACTGGAGGTCCATTAACTCTTCAGACTATCCCCTTGTCGATGATTTGTGAAGATAAGAATCAAAGAAAGAAACATAAAGAGAAAATCATTCTTGACGTGATCCATGCTCCCCAATATGGGATTATCCTCGGCTTGCTATGGTTAACTCATCACAATCCAGAGATCAATTGGGCAGAACGAAAAATCATGTTCTCATCTGTGCTATGTAAAGAACAATGTCTCCAAAAGATTCAAGTACCAAAAGTCTGCAACTCTTACATAGTTACTGCAGCGGAGAAAGAAATTCAGCTGCCCAAACTGTATTCATCTTACAAAGATGTATTTGATGAGAAAGGAGCAGAGACCCTACCTCCTCATAGTTCTTATGACTATCAAATTGATCTAGCCCCAGGTGCGAAACATTCCAACTGTCGTGTGTATGCCCTATCAGAACTTGAAAATCAACATTTACGAAAATACCTAGATCAATTTTTGGAGAATGGTTTCATTCGCCCCTCTAAGTCTCCTGCAGCTTCGCCTTTGCTTTTTGTTTCAAAAGCTAATGGAGAACTTCAAACTTGTATCAACTATAGGGGATTGAACAAAGTCACCATCAAGAATAAATATCCTTTACCTCTAATTCCGGTCTTATTGGAACAAGTAAAGAGAGCAAAAATCTACACAAAGCTTGACCTTCGAGGTGCTTATCATTTGGTCAGAATGAGAGAGGGTGATGAATGGAAAACAGTGTTCAAGACAAGATTTTGCCTTTTTGAATACACCGTCATGCCTTTTGGTCTGTGTAATGCTCCAGCAGCATTTCAATTTTTCTTGAATGACGTTCTTAGAGAGTACCTTGACATATTTGCCATAGTATACATCAATGACATTTGGATCTACTCAGACAATGAAAACGAACATGTCCAACATGTCAAGAAAATTCTTGCATCCCTTCGAAAACACCATTTATATTGCAAACTAACCAAGTGTGAGTTTCATGTTACCGCAGTTGAGTTTTTCTTATACCTCAAGGTATGGTGATGGCAGAAAAGAAAGTAAAAGGCGTATCTGATTGGCCCACCCCAAAGACTGTTCGTGATGTACAATGTTTCCTGGGGTTTGCAAATTTTTACCTGAGGTTCATAAATCATTTCTCCCAGACAGTGGCTCCAATCACTAAGCTATTAAGAAAGAAAGAAAAGTTTGTATGGTCCCCATAAGCTGACCAAGCCTTCTCTACTTTGAAGGAAGCTTTCTCCACTGCCCCAGTCTTGACTCATCCTGATGAGAATTGACCTTTCAAAGTGGAAGTTGATGCTTCAGATGTAGCAATAGGAGCCGTCTTATCGCAATGAAATAAAGACACTGGTCAACTCCATCCTATAGCTTATATGTTTCGGAAGTTGAACGAAGCCAAACAGAACTATGTCATTGCTGAAAAAGAACTTCTGACGATTTGTGACACCTTTAAAGAATGGAGACATCATTTGCTGGGTGCCAAATACACTGTCACAGTATATACTGATCATCGTAATCTTCAATTCATGAGTTACGCCAGACTTTTGACTCCTCGGCAATTACGCTGGATGCTGTTTTTTGCCGAATTTGATTTTGTAGTAACCATCCGGCTTGGTAAAGATAATCGCAAAGCTGACGCCTTTGCCCGCCAAGAGTCTACCGCGTTGCCTGCAATTCAAGCCTCCAGAGCTATCATTGCTCCTGACAAGGTTCTATGTATCATAACAACTGAAGATTTCTTTGAAGAAATTCGCAACTCTTTAACTGTTGAGAAATGGCAAACATGGGCCCAAGCAGACCCCAAAAGGTCAATCAAGCAAGGACTACCCTTTCACAACGCTCGTTTGTTCATACCCACTACGAAACTTCGCAAGATAGTGTTTCATTGGTTGCACATTATACCTACGGCAGGTCACCCAGGTACTCCTAAAACTCTTGAACTGATCCAACGCTATTTTTGGTGGCCTACCCTAACAAAAGATGTGAAAGCAATGGTAAACAACTGCGAAGTCTGTGCTCACACTAAAACAATTCATTCAAAACCAAAAGGATTGTTACATCCACTTCCAACCCCAAGTCGTCCATGGGAACACATTTCTTTAGACTTTATTACCGGTCTGCCAGTGGTTCAACAGCATTCAGTAATCCTGGTGGTAGTAGATGGTCTCACTAAATATGGACATTTCATTGCCTGTAAGAAATTGCCCACTTCTAGTGAACTGGCAACTATTTTACTGAACAGAGTGGTTCGTTATCATGGACTGCCAAAAGTTATTCTCTCCGATAGGGGTCACAATTTGCCTCCAATTTCTGGAGGACATGGTGTAAAACACTCCAAGTGACATCTACACTATCTACTAGTCACCATCCTCAAACAGATGGTCAAACGGAGAGACTAAATAAGACTTTGAAACAATACCTAAGTGCCTATGCTGAAAAGGCACTGTATTCTTGGACATCTATGCTCTGGTTAGCTGAGTTAGCCTACAATAACTCATTCCACACTTCTATTGGCGTTACACCCTTTTTTGGTTTATTTGGCTATCATCCTGACACCTTGCCCATCACAATTCCTCAAGAAAGTTCTCTTACTCCAGCTGTGTCAAAAACCATCAGCATTTGCATCAAACCCAGAAACTGATTCAACAGCATTTAGAAAAAGCCAAACAAAAATACAAAAGGCATTATGACAAGAAACATTGTGAGGGACCGCAATATCAACCAGGTGACAAAGTGTGGCTTTCCACAATAACATATAGATTTCAAGAAGAAGCACATGTTTAACCCCAAATTCATAGGTCCTTACACTGCCCTCCAGCAATTCAATCCGGTGACCTATAAACTACAATTGCCCAGATCCTTACGGATTCATCCAGTGTTCCACACTTCCCTCTTGAAGAAGGCAATCCAAAAGGTCCACCCTCATCCAGCTCCTGTTCTAGTACAAGGGGAAGAATACGAAGTTAAGAAAGTGTTGGATTCTAAATTGAGAGGGCGTAATCTATCGTACTTAATCTCATGGAAAGGTTATGGTCCTGAAAGTAACTCATGGGTTTCCGCATCTGATGTTCATGCTCCAGTACTTGCGAGACGCCTTCATAGTCTTAATCCAGGCAAACCAGGCCCTAGAGCGCGTCTGGGAGAGGGGAGTACTGTCAACACCAGGGCAGTGCGCGCTCTATTGGCGACTAGAATGCAAAAACCCAGCACTCTCAAAACAACGTAATTTATGCATTGTGCTGATATGTTGTTGTTTAACCTTTTGCATTGCAGAGTTTAATCCTGAAGACTTATTTTTTAATGTGTTTACAAATACTGTTCATTTGCAATGTATTGCTGCAGGCTTTCAGAGTGTGTTAGGGTGTGGTCCCTTTCCAGGGCCTTCCAGAGACTTTCCCTGCAGCATGCCTGGGTGTGGTTGTGGGCTGGGCCAAGAGTCTACAAAAGGGAGCCAGCCCAGCTCCAACTGCTCACTATTCAGAGGTCCCGGGGCAGAGCAGCAGCTACTTCCTGAGCTCCTGTCCCAGTGGCCTATTTGATCTTCCAGGCCTCTGCCCTTCTTTCTCCATTGGTGATCCTTCTTCTGGGCGGTAAGACGGTGGTTGGGCTGGCCTCCCGACGCCGTTATCAAGAACTTTCATATTCTTGGCTTAATTCTTTAATGATTAACATATTACTTTGCACGCTACCATTTCTTGACATTTGTATGGTGGCTTACGAATCGGCAAGACGCGCGATTCGTTTCATGGTGCTTTAACCTTGTTGTTCATTGCGCGCTACCATTTCTTGACATTTGCATGGTGGCTTAAGAATCGTCAAGACGCATGATTTGTTTCATGGTGCTTTAATCTTGTTGTCCATTTCGCGCTATCATTTCTTGACATTTACATGGTGGCTTAAGAATCGGCAAAGGACACGCAATTCGTTTCATTGTACTTTGATCTTGTTATTCATTGTGAGCTGTTATTTCTTGGAATTTACATCGTGGTTTACGAATCGGCAAGACGTGTGATTCGTTTAATGATGATTTGGCTTTGATATTTATTGTGTACTACCATTTTTTGGCTTTTTACATGGTGCAACTGAGTATAGGTCAACAGGATTACATCCACACTGACCTATGGCATTTACCACAATGAGACAGAGGGGATCATAATCACTTTGTTGGATGGTACAGCTGCCGATGGTGATTCACTACCTTCCTTCTCTCTCATCATCCTCTCATGTGTCTTTGTATTTCCCCGTAGTTCCTGATGACATTTTTGGTGCATATATTGCATTGTACAATTTTAGCAACAATCTTCATTTATCCTGATGGGATGCAGAAATGTTTCCAAATGTATATATATATATCTATATATATCTATCTATATATATATATATATATATATATATATATATATATATATATATATACAAAGACCACTCCAGTTGAAACACGTTCATTCCAGTCGAAACACATTGGTTGTTTGCACATTTAGATGAATAAAGGAACTGCTACGTTCACGGAGTGCTGTGCGACTTTTTTGTTGAAATATATATATATATATATATATATATATATATATATATATATATACAAACAAACGATCCAAAAGCAAATTTGACAGCGCAACTCTACTGCTGGTGCTGGTGGTGAGTGGGTCCAACCTCAAATTAATGTTTTAGAAACAAAAATGTTCACCTCACTCCAAAAGCTGCGAAATTGCAGTCTTTATTAATAGGATTGAGTAACTACAAATGTGTTTCAACTCAAAAAAAGTATTTTTCACGGTCAGTAAGTCCTTTCACTCTTTCCCTTAAATACTAACAATCCATCCTGCCTATAATGAAGCATTCTGGGTATCGTGGTTAAAATAAACATGATAACTAATATAAAATTAAAACGAGTGATAAATAATTTTTAAAAACGTATGATGGAAGTGTTATGGGTGCTTAATTTATAACTCCACATATCCTACATAGTGATCTATTTTCTATTTTGGTTCTACCATTATGCTAAGCAGTTTATGATATTGTACAATCAATCAGGCTTATTAAATAAATCCTTTCTCTGTCTCCATGTTTTGATTCTCAAAATATAGGACAGAAATCTAAAAGTGAACTAAAGAACAATTAAATATAAAAAATGTTTTATCTCTCACAAGTCTAGGCTAGGTACCTAATAACTATGTATATAACATTCTTTATATTTCTGTGTCTCATAATACTAAATGTTTTCATTATGTTATTCTACTTAATCATAACTACACTCTATAGTGACTCAATCATTCAATCAATTATGTTCACATATTCCATAACAAGAAGATCTGATGGTGTTCCTATTACTACTAATAATAATACCATTTCTACATTGCTGCTCACTTATCCATTTTTGTTAGAACCTCTACTGATTACAAATGAACAAAAACGTATTTCTTCATATTCAATCCTTACGGCATCTTTTTTCGAAATCAAATTATATATTTACTCTCCAATTGTCGCAATTTGAGGGTTCTATCTCCACCTCTTTCATCTTTCTGTACCTGAGCTAACCCAAAGAATCTAATACTCTTCCAATCAGTCATGTAATGTTTATTGTGATGTCTCGTAATAGCATAACTGTGATCTTGATGTTGGATTGCTCATACATGTTCCAATATTCTGTTTTTCAAAGGATAGATTGTACTGCCTATGTATCGTAAGCCACATTCACATTCAATCAAATATACAACACATCGGCTATTGCATGTTATTCTTTGTGAGATACAAATCTCCCTTCCTTTGTAATCTCTTATAGTTTTCTCATTGTTGGATATTTGACAAGCCTTACAATTATTACATTTATAAAAACCCAATGATCCTTTCTCCAGCTAATTCCTTGTCACTTGTTAGGGCAGTGGCTTTCACTAATATGTCTTTTATAGAACATGATTTTCTGTATGTTTCTTGAGGTCTGGAATCTATAAGATGTTCTATATCATGATCACTTTTTAATAACTTCCAATGTTTCCTAAAGACATTGATGATATCCTTACTTTCCGTACTGTAGGTAAGTATTAGTCGTGGATTTTCTTTTTCTTCCTTTTGAGTGATTGGTATTTTGTCAATTAAAGTTTGCTCACTGGTTTTGTTACTTGCTTTCTGAGCTCCCAATTCTATATGGGTTCTTGAGTACCCTCTATGAAGGAATCTTTACTTAACGTTCCTAAATTGAACTTCCATTTCTTAAACATTCTACAAATGGGATAGTTTTAAGTAATGGTTTAGGATGAAAACTTTTGCCATGTAGAATACTATTCGTTGCAGTTTTTTTTCTGTACATGGTTGTGTGAACTTGATTATTTTCCACAAACACTTTGATGCCCAGAAAATTAATTTGAGTGGCATTGATGTTAAAGGTAAATTGTAATCCACAATCATTCTGATTTAGATTGAAAAAGTATGTTTCAAATTCATCATTTGAGCCATTCCATATTATAAATAGATCATCAATATACCGAAGCCACAAGACACTCTTTTCAAGATGCATATGATAATTTTCCTGCCAAGCAATTTCTCTCTCCCACCATCCCATGGTGAGATTTGCATAACTTGGAGATAAGGAAATGCCCATGGCAGTTCCGTGAAGTTGCTTGTAAATCTGATGTTTGAATAAAAAAATATTATTTTTAAGACGCATTCCAACCATTTCTAAAAGCATCATTGAGTGTTTTGTCTCTTTAATGTTTCTCTGTCTCAAAAAATATTCTAAAGCCAGATGACCTATGTTATGTTGAATAGATGTGTAAAGTGATACTACATCTATGGTCACCAAGAAGTAATTCGGTTGCCATGTTATATCTGAAATTATTTGTAAAAAGTCTCTGGTGTCTTTATTATATGAACTCAATGATGTAACCATGGGAGCAAGGTAGAAATCTACATAGTTTGAAATATTCTCAAACAATGAACTGCACCCTGAGACAATTGGCCTACCAGGAGGTTTAACAAATGTTTTATGAATTTTGGGAAGAAAGTAAATGGTAAATTCAACTTGGGGACTACCCAGAGTTCTCTTTTTTTGCATATATATGTATATATACATATATATGTATATATATATAGATATAGATATATATATATATATATATATATATATATCTATATCTATATATATATATAGATATATATATATATATATATATAGATATATACATATATATGTATATATACATATATATGCAAAAAAAGAGAACTCTGGGTAGTCCCCAAGTTGAATTGGAGAGCGGCTCCGGTAAGGAGCACCTGATAACAAAAGCAACATTCTTGTTTTGCTCACCTCAAATGTCTGTTCATCTCGCAAAGCTTTTAAGTATAGGATCAGCACAGTGCTATCCACATCAAGCTAGATAGGGACAAAGAACTTTGCCATTTGTACAGCAAAATCTTTAAGCATAGGATTGATACAGTGTCTTCCACACCAAGCTGGGTACAAGATGCTACACCTAAACTTGGAAACTATCTAGAGTTCTCTCTTCTTTTTTGCATAAGTGATGTGTCATTCTAACCCTGAAAGGGCTTTGTTTTAACTTATACTTGGTCTGTAATACTGTGCCTGAAGGCATGAATGGCTTTTGTAATTTTACAGCTACAGTACAACTATACAGGTTAATTATAAAGTGCCCCCTCAATGCATTTTGATGCCACAGAGGCTGTCATCAATATGTAATATGTGGAGTAATTAAAAAGTTATAGCTACCTTTGGGCGCAAGTTATAGTCCCTTGAGTTAACCATAACTATAACTGCTGAATTTCTATGGGTTTGTGCGAGGAAATTCAGAACTTAAATATAACATCCCTGTCACCTTTGTTTTTTTTCAGTGAATTGCTATGGTATTTTTAGCATGAAAAGACGTAAATATAACCAGTGCCGTGCACAGCGGGGATTGACAGCAGGGCCTGGCCTAAGGCCAACCCTTCTGCATGCACCCAAACCCAAGCTGTGCACGGCAAGAGGTTGGATTCAGTGGATGTTTTTCTTCAATTTTTCTCAGGGACCAATGGATTTGCTGATCCAAAGATTGGTGGATCCACCCGTGGATCGATGGATTGGACAAAAAAATAATCGGGCAATTTTTCACTCATGAGGAGCCAGGACCCCTCTATGTATCCTATGCGGTCAGAATCCCTGTATTCTGACCCGTTATGTGTTTTTGCACTATTCTTTTCCATCCCTGAGCCGAATCGACAAACAAAATGGCAGCTGCAACGTTTTTGTCAGGTTGCAGCCAGCCAACCAGGGGATTGCTTCCCCCCCCCCAATTCACGGATCCAGACTCAGAGGATCTGCTTCCCTATATATTCTTTTGGCTTAAAATTACTCCAAAACTACTCATCGGATTTACACCAAACCACAAAAAGCATAATCTGCAGAACAGGACCTGGCTTCCTGCCAAATTCAGTGTAATTCCATTCAGCAGTTTAAACTGTAGGCATGTCTAAAGACCCTATTGAAAAATGAATGGGGAAAATGCCTTTTGGGACCCCCATTTTTCTCAGCCCACGCTTGACGGATCACCCCAAAACCTTCAAGACAGCAGCTGAACTGTCTAAAGTATAAATTTTGAATTTTTTTTTAAGTTTAGTCAAGTGGTGCCAAACTTTTAGGCAAAACCAAAAACATTCTGTCTCTGGAAACTAGGTCTTAACTACCTACTGATGACCGCCAGTAGGGCACTAACCAGGAAGTGTTGTTACATGACTTTGAGTCTGATGCTTTATAATAGATGACATTGCTGAAGATAAGAGCCCATTAAGTGCACAATCATATAATAAAACAACAATTACTAATATGAAATGAATGTCTACTTTATTTACCATATATATTTTGAACAGGATTCTGGAATGAGAGGAACATTATACATTTCATTTTTATTGCATGAAAAACTATGTTTTGGTTCCAAGAGGAGAGGAGAGTGCCACAAAAAGTCAGAGCAATCCTGAGAAGACAAATTGTTTGCAGCACAAATTATCATGCTATGATAGTTGTCATAGTGTATACCCCAAGAATAAAAAACTGGCAAAGTACAGGAAGCATACAAAAGGAACTAAAAAATAATACTGATTTTGACTACTATCTATATTAATTCATGTAGACCGTACATAGTATGTGAACTATGTTGTTGACTCGACTTGTTTCCTATCATTGTTAGTACATTTTGATTACAACCACTTGTAAGGCATTATCACTTATGCAGGTGTGTATTAAAATACAGAGAGAGCTGCAGAGTAAACAGTAGTCATCAGGCACAGTTTACTTTCTCTTCTTATTATTGCCTTGGTCATCACTAAGGCCAGGATTCACACTTGTGCCCCTAAAAATTTCCTAAATGACATCCATGTGATTAATCCATTTGATAACAAAGCACAACCTTACAATTACTACTAGTATTAAGGTTATAGTGTCACCATCTGTAGGTGAGATATCATCCCTTCCAAAAATAACAGGTTGCAAAAAATAATATTCCAGTCCTTAGTCAAAGTATGCAGGGTATTAAAAATTGCTGTCCAGATTTCAATCAGTGTGAGGTATTTGGTCAACAGATGTATGCCTATATTACAGCTTCATTGGTATAATATATTGTACTTTTTATTTGAACTTTTAATCAGGTTATGTCCTTTATTAATACTATGCAAAAGTTCAGTTTCTATTGTTCACTTATTAAATTTACCATTCTAACCAGGGCATTGGAGAACCAAATCCCCCAACAAGTTCCCCTGTAGGTAACCACTCATAGGCCCATATTTATACTCTGTTTGCACCGGATTTGCACCATTTTTTTATGCAAATCCAGCGCAAACTCCATATTTATATTTTGATGCTAGACCCTTCTAGCGTCATGAATGTGGAGTTAAGGTAATTTTAAGGATGTGTGAAACCACCTTGCATCAATGAGATGCAAGGAAGGCATTCCCGTCCAAAAAATGACTCAAACACCCTAGCACCATATTTATCCCATAGAGCAAAAATAACGCACGGGTTGGAGGCGGACCCGAAAAATTATGCTAAACCTGATTTGCGTCAAATTTTAATGCCTAGGTCAGCGCAGGTGTTAAAATGAGGCAAACACACCACTACTTAAGGAAAACACACAATCAACATTACTACCAACAGGACAACATGGAGGTGCTACTGATGCAGCATGCAAGACAACGGCAAGCACAGGACCAGCAGAGGCAGCCACCACCACCCCAACGTGGCCGACAAAGGCAACGCAGAAGGCAGGAGAGACTTTTCAGAAGCAGGACAACCCTGCATGGCCTCAGGGAACAGGACATGATTCAGAGGTATCGACTCAACTGGCAAGCCATGTAGCAACTGCTGTGCCATATTGAGCCACAATTAACAGCTAACCTGCCGACACCACACAACATACCACCGGTGACCAATCTTCTAGCTGTCCTGCATATGTTGGCAAGTGGCTCCTTCCAGACAGCGGGTTCCCTAGTCGCTGGGGTATCACAGCCCTCAGTTTCGGCTTTCCTGCCTAAGGTGTTAGATGCCATATTCTCCTTCAAACCTCACCACATCAGCTTCCCCAACACCCAGCAGAAGCAGCAGAAGATAAAACAGGGCTTTTATCAAACCCATGGCTTTCTGCCTGTGCTTGGTGCAACTGACTGCACCCATGTCCTGATTGTTCCACCTTCAGCAACAGAGCACCAATTCAGGAACAGAAACCTCACACATTATATCAATGTGGAGGCTATAGTTGACCACCAGGAATTGTTCACAAACATCTTGGCTAAGTAACCTGGGAGTGTCCATGACTCATTCATATTACGCCACAGCAGGAGCAATCAGCACTTCCAGGATGGACAATATGGCAATGGCCTTCTTTTCGGTGAGTCAATAAACATAGCAATATACACACAGCACAACAACCCTGTAGGACACACAAAACATACACCACTACATTGACACGTGGGCAGGGTGACACTGAGGTGTGACACTGGTAGTTATGTGGTACACCCTGACACAATGGGATACATACCTCTGGACAAATGACAGCTGCCACAAACATTAGTTGCCACTCTAGAGCACCATGAGACCAATGTCAAAGCCCACAATGACAATGACATGGCCTACACTGTAAGTACAACTTGAAAGATGAACCCTTTGCAATTACATTAGGCCACATAGTCAATCGGCCACTGTCCCAAACAGTATGTAGCGTGGAAGGGGTGTGCAATGTGTGTTGCAGCAGGTCTAACACCATGAGACACATTGCATGATGATGTATACTCAGATGTAGGTGACACGGAAATACTGAGGAAGACCCAACATCATACATCACTCCTGGGGTGCCATTTCCAGGTTGCAATAAGGAAGTGGACTGTGCTATGAACACATATTGATGTGCCACTAATGCAAACTGCACACTGTTGCACGCACTGAAAGAGCCAATTGACCATCAAAATAGCATATGTACAGGGAGATGGCCCTTCTTGCACAGATACATTCACCTCCACAAGGCAGTTAGACAGGTTCCCTGGAGCAAGGTCGGTAGTGTAGGTGCACGGTTGCACATGAGCTGCTGGCACAGGGAACAACAAAGGCTTGCCTAGAAACATGTCGCACATGAGACAGCTGTGCATTGTCAATACTGAACAGCTCAGTGCTGCCAACTTATGGAGATGTGTTGTGCATTGGCACCTACCCAATTCAAAAGGCCTCAGTGTCACATTTCATCTGCAATGACATATGTCTAAATGGATGGGATGTCCAGGCCATGTAGTGCAACCATGTTAACACCACATCTGTATCCATTGTGTGTGTGGATGTATCATGTCCCCTCCAGTGAAAGCACATTAAAACATGTGGGGCACTACACAACGCATGGTACATACTGACCAACAGTTTGGAAACCAAAGCATAGATCCCAGGTCAATGAGCCAAACACAAGTTGTCATGTCAAACAACCCAGTGCAGAGAAAACCTCACAGAAGCCCAGGATCTCACACAATACCACAAACACATATGAGTCACATACGACACAAGATATCAACTGCTATGCTACATGACATTCCTGTTGTAAGGACTAACAAAATGCTCACTCCTATTATCTTTTGCAGCAAATCAGGGTTACGGGATCCAGCCATGGATCATGACTCCATTCCCCAACCCAAGCACAGCAGCAGAAGTGCCTATGATAAGGCACATCAGAGGACAAGCACCATTGTGGAAAGGACTTTTGGCATCCTGAAGTCCAGATTCAGGTGCCTGGACATCACAGGAGGCAGCATCGTATATGCCCCACAAATTGTGTGTAAAATAATACTGACCTGTGCTATCCTGCACATTTGTGTGAGGATGAACATCCTATTAAATGAGCCGGACCAAGAACTGCCTGAGGAGAAGGAGGAGGAGGATGGTGGTAGGGAAAAGGAGGGGGAACAGCAGAACACAGCTGCAGGAATGGGCCGCAGACAGCAAATTGTACACAACGTTTTCACTTAATAGTCACTCTACACACCTTGTTAAGATATATAAATAAACACCTTCCTTGATCACACAATCCTGCTCTGGTTTCTTCATTCTCCATCACATGTACCTTAGGAATGTGAGTATTACCTCAAGGATCATGTCACAAAGACAAAGCTGACTACTTCTGATACAAAATAACATGTGATTGTACAGTAAACATCACACACATAAAAAATAATCATCTCTTGAATGTCACATATGGAGGACACAGTCAATGGACCACAACATATCAGTCACATCCACGTTGCTAACATGGTCTACTGTAGCACATGACACAATTATGACATCTCCATTCATAAGGTAAATAAGGGCCCCATACATGAGACAGTGGATGTGAAATATCAGAAGTACACGAATGTATGAACAGACCCCTGACATTACTAAGTGTGACAATGTCTGCAAGAAGCTTGTGTGACAAGGGGGGCATCATTTGCGAGAATGGATAGCATGATTGTCCCAGGTATGACAAGTAATGTTTACAATACATGCCCTGCGCAGTTCATATCAGAAATCAGTCCTGCCACTGCCATGTATTACGTCTCTCCCGTCCCATCTCTAGGGGGTGCTGTAACGGACTATCTGCGGCCTGGGAATCATCATTAACACTCAACCAGAGTCCCTTACCACTCCTGTTTGCTCCCCTTTTCGATATGGCATGCTATAGAAGAACTAGATTAGCTCCCATGTACTTCAGATCCCATAATGCACTGCCTGGTAGTCGGTAAGAACTGTAATCTTCTGTCCATTGCTTCCTATAGAAAAAGCCCAGTTGTTCCTTTATACTGGATTCTCTCCTTCAGGACTTGTGAGAGACTGAATCTTCACACACCTTGTGCAGCCGAGCCATGTGACTCGGCCCGGGGCTTGCTGCTGCCTAGAACTGCTTATAAGCTGCCATTCCCTGAAGCTCCTCGTCCTGCATTGCAGTTCGATTCCTTTGTGTTGTAGACCCCTTGTTGGATTGTGTTCCAGTCCTGCTTCAGCCTGAACCTCCTCCCTGTTTTCCAAGTCCTGTTCCTGCTTGTTCCAGCCAGAGTCTCTTTCCTGTTTCTTAGCATTGTTCCTGTTTGTTTCAACCAGAGCCTGCTTTCTGTTTCCCAGCCCTGTTCCTGCTTGTTCCAGCTCTCTGTTTCCTAGTCCTGCTCCGTCTTGTTCCGGCCAGAGCCTGCTCTCTGTTTCCCAGTCCTGTTTCTGCCTTTGCATCAGCCTGAGCCTGTTTCCTGTTCCTGGTTTTGCCTCCTAGTTTGTTCCTTCTTTTTTGGTTTCCTCTTGGGTTATCATGTCTGGGAAGTGTACTATCAGTCCTCACCTGTGTATAAGTGTTATCCTTTGTGCTTGGGTTGGCCCCTGGTTTCCAGGAGGCAATTCCAACCTCCATCCTTTGTCTAGTATTGCATGTAGTCTTTAGTGCCTAACAGTGACAGTGTTCTATCGCTTTTTTCCACAGAAGCACACACATTGTTGTTACAGCTCATTCACACCCAGATCACAAAGTTGCATGCTCTACCGCATGTGGCGATACACTATATTAGACTAAATCAACAGGGGGGGAGGGACCGGGAGTATTGATGGTCCAGTGTACAATCTCTTGTAGGATCTCTTTTACTCACTGATAATTTTCTCTTTTTCATTTAATAATTAATTTTTCCCTCTGTCCCATCCCTCTGAGGACGATAAAAGCATTTTATATTTTAATTTTTTCATGAATTCAAGTTTCCTTGCTGTCGGCAGTGTGGTCTAATGGACTACGAGACCAATTCATTTAGAAGGATCGGAACTACAAAAACAAGACAGCAATTGTAGTCCGTCCTCCATTTCTTGGCTGTACAGGACTCCCGGTAGTCCTTTTTCTCTTTCTATGATGAGACGCGCACGGACCCAGTCCGCTGGTCCTCGCAGCGTCTATTTATTACTCAGAAAGCGTCCGATCCGGTTGTTTCCTGGTCGTCCATTTCTGAGGGTATGTCCAACAAGATGGACCTGTGATAACTTTGTGAGTATGCCATCCGGTTATATAGGTGTTATTGGGCCCGATCGATTTTTTAGTGGGGCATTAAGGTTAAAGTCCAATCTCTTTTGGCCAAACGATGTCATGAGTGATTTATATATATTTTTTCACCTTAATCTATGACATTAGCTGAGTAAATTAACTTGGTAATGACAATAGCGGCAATTGTGGTAACTTTTAGCACAACTATTTATTGCCATGAGTTTATTCACCAATGTAGTTGAGTAAATTAACTTGGTAACGACAATAGCGGCAATTGTGTTAATTTTTAGCACAACTATCTATTGCCATGAGTTTATTCACCAATGTAGTTGCTTTTTAACTCTTAGAACTGCTTATATCTATAGATGTAGCATTGCTTTACATCCTTGTTTCAATAATGGTCTTTTATCTTGTTGTTATTTACTACGTTCAGTGTCACTTTGAGTCCTTGAAACGAACCACCCAAGGAACCTGGTCTCGACTTGGGGTTGGTAAGCATGATTTGTCATGTTATGTCCTTTTCTTCGTTTTTGACCAATCACTGGTTATATATTTACAATTACCCGCATTCATACTTTGGGTATTTTCGAGATGTTTTCTATGTTTTTGTCTTCTAGGGTGCCTGTGCTAACCAGTTAACTTTAAAGTAAGTGACCGGTGTCAAGTATCCTAATTTGCGATACTATTTTGAAGAGGTGTGAATAATTATTTTTGTAGGTCCTGATGAAGCTTCAATGGATCCGGCTGGACCACTAGACGCGAAACATGTCGACCATAGCAGAGAGGTTCTTTAATATCTAGGAATCTCTGTAACATCTTTATTTTTTATAGGTTTTGAGCATAATTCTCAAATTTTCATTTTCAAGTTTTTGATTTTAACCTTGGTCTTCATCCTTGTTATATAAGAATGATTAAATGATGGTGTCCAGTGGATGAATAATCAATTTTAACCTCTTTTTTCTCTTCGTGTGTATTGGTGCTGACTTTAAGCATCGTAGTCTGCATAGTTGAACCTACCAGTCACTATCATAAGAGTTCGGCTTAGAGCCCCCACATCGGGGTGCCCACCAGGCATTGCAGTGCCGGCCTGGTGAGGAGCATTTCCCGATGATGATGCCAGTCATCCGGTGTGATGCTTGAGGGTTCTAGCTCCTGAGATCATGGGTCTCCTGGTTTGATGATTTTTATTGGAACAGTGTACCTTTATTTAATTAAGATACATTATATTATACACTGCAGGCCATACCATCCTATCTTCATGTTGATACATGGTGCATGCATGTAAAATATTAGCAAATCCCGCAATCACACAGAGTCAAAAATGTTGACGCACATGTGTCCAAAACTCCTGCAAACGCAATCTAACCATACATGGGCCCTCAGTGTGAATTCCACCTGCGCACCACACTCATGCAAATATCCATTGAATTTGAAGTATACAGGTAATGTGTGGTATTTTACCACACATGTAGGTGATGCATCGAAAATATTCACACAAACATTGCATGCATCAAAAACATAAACGCATGATGGAAGACGTGCCGCAAGGGGACAGGAAGTGATGTAATAGGAAATCCTGTTTACAGGCATAGTACAGTGGTTGTACTTTCACTTTACAGTCTGTGCAATTTGTTGGCTGTGTGGCGGTGTCTCGGTGTTGCTGGTGTGTTGATTGTGTTTATTGTGGGGGTCATTCCGGAGACCGCCAGAAGACCGCACCGCGGTCAAATGACCGCGGCGGTCATTCTGACTTTCCCGCTGGGCGGGCGGGCGACCGCCAAAAGGCCGCCCGCCCGCCCAGCGGGAAAGCCCCAGCAACGATGAAGCCGGCTCCGAATGGAGCCGGCGGAGTTGCTGGTGTGCGACGGGTGCAGTGGCACCCGTCGCGATTTTCAGTGTCTGCTAGGCAGACACTGAAAATCATTATGGGGCCCTGTTAGGGGGCCCCTGCTCTGCCCATGCCTGTGGCATGGGCAGTGCAGGGGCCCCCAGGGGCCCCAGGACACCAATTCCCGCCATCCTGTTCCTGGCAGTTTTTACCGCCAGGACCAGGATGGCGGGAAGGGGGTCGGAATCCCCATGGCGGTGCTGCGAGCAGCGCCGTCATGGAGGATTCTTTGGGGCAGGGGTAAACTGGCGGGAAACCGCCGGTTGCCCTTTTCTGACCGCGGCTTTACCGCCGCGGTCAGAATTGCCCATGAAGCACCGCCAGCCTGTTGGCGGTGCTTCCGCGGCACTCTGCCCTGGCGGTTTTCAACCGCCAGGGTCAGAATGACCGCCTGTATCTTGTAGTGTCTCTTTTGTTGTTTCTTTTGTGAAATCTGTTTATTTCTTATACCAGTGGATGTGATTTTGTGTAGTTTAGTGTCTTTCATATTGTTTTTGTACTGTCGTGTGTCTGTCTGGGTGTTAGATTAGTTGGGTTAGTTGGGGTTCTTAGGTTTGTGCTGTAAGTTTCCTTTATTTTCATTTCTTTTCATCTTTTTTCTACATTTACTGTTTGAATTTGTTGTTGAGGGACATGTCAGGAAGGGAGAGGCTGACATGCATGGGGGAGGAGGAGATTGGGGGCTTTGTGTGGTTGGTGTGCCACTTCCTACCCACAATACTCGAAATGGGTGGGTGATGCCGGGGTATCACACAGAGGTGAGGGAGCTGCGGTGGTGCAAGGTGCTCTACCACCTAAATAGGGTGTACCATACCAGCCGGAATGAGCACCAGCAAAAGCATCACTGGGCTGAACTTGTGGCCAGAGAGCGGGATCTGCTGGACCACCTGGTTGTGTTGATCAGTGGCCCTGTTGGTGAGTATCACATTGACAAATGTGTACAGTAGAATGCTCCTGAGTGACAGTAGCAGATGTGTTGACGTGCTGCATGCAAAGTTTGTGGCCAGGTTGAATGCAAGCAGAACAAAGTGTTAGTGTTCCAGTACTGAGATGGAGTCCACATGTCTATACATGTTAACAATGCAGTTCTGAGGTTTGTTGAGTCATGTACGACTATCACTTAGGTCCACATGTACGAAGCTCTTTTTTTATTGTCGCAAAAGGACCAGTTTTCTGAATTGGTGCACTTGCGTGAAGAAAAAATGTTTTTTACAATGCACATATCCAATTTTGCCATTCCGCAATCACATTGGCGAATCACAAAACAGGGATTGCTAGTCGCACTTAGGAAGGGGCGTTCCCTTCCCATTTGCGAGTCGCAGTCCAATGTATGATTGTTTTGTGACCGCAAATGCTGTCACAAAAATATTTGCAGTTACCACCTGTTTCAAGCTGGTGCTAACCCTTTTGCAAAAGGGAAGGGGTCCCCATGAGAACCTTCCACAAAAACAAGGTTTTGGAGCAGGCAGTGGTCCCACGGACCACTGCTTGCTTTAAAAAAATGAAAATAAAAGTTATAATTTTTGTTTTTGACATGCATTCTGTTTACCCTTAATGAAAACAGGCTACATTTCAAAAAAGAAAATACAGCTTTATTTAAAAGCAGTCACAGACATGATGGTCTGCTGAGCCCAGCAGGCCACTATCCCTGTGAGTGCCGCCATTCCCAATGGGTTTGCAAATTGAGACCTACCTCATGAATATTCATGAGGTAGGTCATTTACTTCCCCAATTGTGAATTGCAAACAATGTCATTGACAGTGTTCTGCATCAGATTTTCCTACTCGCAAATTGAGAGTTGCTAAGTCTCACAATTTGTGACTCACAAAACCTGATCTTCGTACATGCGGCCCCTAGTCACACATTTTAGGTGCTATGGTAACACCTGTGCCCATGCATTCTGTCAATGATGATCAGGTGAGACTTGGGGGGTTATTACAACTTTGGAGGAGGTGTTAATCCATCCCAAAAGTGACAGTAAAGTGACGGATACACCACCAGCCGTATTACGAGTCCATTATATCCTATGGAACTCGTAATACGGCTGGTGGTATATCCGTTACTTTACCGTCACTTTTGGGACGGATTAACATCTCCTCCAAAGTTGTAATAACCCCCACTGTCAGCATACCACATTTCACTGGATCTGGACAGGAAAGTGGGCAATCCATGTTTAGAGCTACATTGTCATCATTACACACACATGGTCCCTGACATTATGTTGGCAAAGGGGGCACACCCGTCTTAGGTGATACTACCAATGGGGCATTTGTTACCTACATGCAACTGTGGCACATCTGTCATGGACCACTGAACGCATGATAATTGCAGACTGAAAAGGGAGCCACATGTCTATCACATAACTCAGGGGGTCATTCCGACCCCGGCGGGCGGCGGGTGCCGCCCGTCGGGCGGGAACCGCCCAAACACCGCCCGCGGTCAGATGACCGCGGGGGGCATTCCGACTCCGAATGGAGCCGACGGATTTGCTGAGGTGCGACGGGTGCAGTGGCACCCGTCGCGATTTTCAGTGTCTGCCAAGCAGACAATGAAAATCTTGCTGGGGCCCTGTTAGGGGGCCCCTGCACTGCCCATGCCAGTAGCATGGGCAGTGCAGGGGCCCCCAGGGGCCCCACGACACCCGTTCCCGCCAGCCTCTTCCAGCAAACTGCCAGGAACAGGCTGGCAGGAAGGGGGTCGGAATCCCCATGGCGGCGCTGCTTGCAGCGCCGCCATGGAGTATTCCTTTGGCCAGGGGAAAACCGGCGGGAAACCGCCGGTTTCCCTTTACTGACCGCGGCTTTACCAGCGCGGTCAGAATTGGCCAGGAAGCACCGCCAGCCTGTTGGCGGTGCTTCCGTGGTTGTTGGCCCTGGCGGTCAATGACCGTCAGGGTCAGAATGACCCCCTCAGTGTCCCTTGATGCACAAGCCACAACACCTGAGTCACTTGTACTGCAGTGCACCAAGGAATTGCCATTGAAATTTTCACCCAAATACAAATCATGCCATAGAGTACCATCTGAAATGGATTAGCCGCATATGGTTGTGGTAGGGATTAGCACCACATGGTTGTTAGGCCCAGTGCATGTGTGTTGATGTGTGGCTATCACTCACTGGAGTGTCAGTGCCAATGTGAGTTTTCAGTGGTATGTCTGTTGTACTGTCTCATGCAGGATCACTAGCTCACTCATGTGAAATGTTACAGACTTTGATATGCTGTCCACACGTATGTACAGTGATATGACATTGAGCATATATTTCCATTCCATGTCTTACAGGTGGACCTGCCCCCTATACCAATGGGGAAGTGGCAAGATTTCAGGACCCAGACGTATCCAGTAAGTGTGATAATGTCTGTCCTGTGTAGTGATTGTGGCTGTTGTGTGAGTGACTCTTGTGTGTTGCCCTCATTGCAAGATATGATGAGCTGGTACGTGATCTGATATCTTAGTAGCCTGGATGGTGACATAATGTTCTGTGCAAGGGTTACACATTCACAAGGAGAGAGTCATATCTTGGAAGCTGTGTGCTGCACTATAGGCAGCAGCATGTGAACATGGTGATTTTTAGCCACATGTAGGCTCATATGTGACTTGGAAGTGCACCAGTGTCAGTATATTGGCACTGGATCATACCGTCATTCTCACAACATGGTAATGCATCAGTTAACCACATAAATTGGTGCATCCCTGTATTGTAATGTACATGTAGGACTGTATGGGTAACTGCCCCCAGAATGTAGCCCCATAAGTGTAACTCCATTTAAGTGACACTTCTGTGGTATGGAATAGGGGTGCATGCAGGTCAAGGCCAGACGTGTGCTGTCATCAATGTGGGTGTTTTGGGAATTGTGTTGGCAGAACAGTTGTTGATGGGTGTCCACAACTGGACACATGAATGTAGTTGTGAATGACCGATGGATACCTTATTCCTAGGTGGCAGCACTCCTCTCATGTGCTCCACTCACTAAATCAATGCATTAGTAGACATGCCTTCATGGTTGTCCTCAACAGTTGTGATGATGTATTACATGCCTATCTCCCCTGAGGCATGGGTAGGGGAACAACATACATGTAGGTAGATATGATGGTCACAGTGTAGATGACAGTCATCTCATTCAAGCGTGTATGTGTCCCAAACAAAACTGACCCCTTATGATTAGCAACTGCATACCATACTGCCAATTACATCTACTAGTCACTGGTCTTGTGTGCTTTGAAGTTGACTCAGATGATAAAAATTAGTGGACCTGGCCCATATGAAGTAGTTGCTGTCTTTGCATTGTAACACATTGCACTAAATCAATGCACAGATCAGTTTATTTGGTCCAACTCTTGTTGTGCTTTGCTTTGGTGTAAATGACATGATGGGTAGGCAGCGTTGCCATTACATTAATCAGGGACATTGTATTATCTGGACTGTGATTCGGACTGCATGTGCAAATCGAGGCAGAGTGTTAGCTTATCATCCACACATGCATCACACAATGATGACACTGATGGTTGCCTGTCCCATTTTTACAGCTGCCAACAAGGATATTGTGGAACTCAGGGCGTTCAAAAAGCAGTCAGTGCGTTATCACCACATATTGGATGTTGATTCTGGATACCGCAAGATGGCTCAACGCTATCGAAGCAAACAAGCCACAGGGGATTTGTGGGCATTCAGCCAAGGAGGGGCCTGCATTTGCCACAAAGAGTGGACCCAGCACCACACCTACGCATGGGACCAGAGGCACCACTGTCATATCTGCCCCACCTGCTCCACCATAATCATCAGCACCACAGCCCGCCACGCATGCTGCAATTGACATATCAACAATAAGGGAGCTCCAGAGGGACATGAAACAGGTCCTCAAAAATCTGGACAGCCTACAGAAGGATGTTGACTGGAATACAAAGAGACTGAAGGCCATCAAGAGGACACTCATGAAGGCCTACCTCTGAACTCTTGCCTCCCCTTGCCCCTAGTTCAGTCCCCTCCCTCCTCATTCCTCATCATGTTCTGTAGTGGATTTAAGAGGTTTAGTGATAGGTTAGAGTAGACTAGTTGTTTAGATAGGAGAAGTAGGTTTGGGGGTGGTTTTTCATATCAATACATGTTAGTTTGTGGTTGTGCGGGTGGGGGTTAATGTTGGGGCTTTTGTGTATATAAAAAATAAAAATAATAAAACAAATTTAAAATTAAAATAACAATATATATATATATATATATATATATATATATATATATATATATATATATATATATATATATATATATTTGTTTAGGATTAGGTAGTGTATGTTTAGGTTAGTATATGTTGTCCTGCATGTGTCTCATCATATAAAGGGGGTGGGAGGGCAATGTTTAGAGTGTGTTGTTAAATGTGTTAAGTAAGCTGAGCATAGGGTAGTTAGGGCCAGTTGTAGGTAATGTATAGTTAGAATAGATTAGGTTAGTATAGGTGTTTTACATAGTTTTAAGTTAAATTCCATACATAGATAATAAAAATGTGGGTACTCCCTTACTGCATGTGTCATATGCTTGGGGCTCAGGGTCTTTGCACGAGTGTACAGTGCCAGTTGTCTGTTGGTCTGGGGATTCCATCCTGCATCCACATCCCTCTCTTGACATGTTAATTCCCACTTCCAACTGAGCTGTCACATTGGCAGCTACAACAGATCTAATTCTCAATGCATCTGCCATTCAACCAATGTACCCACCACTCAAGGTGACTATGGTTCCCATGTATTGGACAGGTAGGTGTGCTTTCTAAGTTGGAATTGTTTGGATCCTTTGTCGGGATGTTTGGCACTGTGGGACGTCTGCCTGCAGCCTGAAGTTCATCTCAACACTTCTAAAATTAGTAGTGCCAATTTCAGATGAGGTCAAGTATAAAATGTTTACACCAATGTGTTTCACTTGTATTCCCAGCTGATGTTATTGGCCGAGCACTCTTACACAGCCATTCCTGCTGTGTGTAGTAAGTGAGGCATGTATGTTTTATAAACAAATGTCACATATTTATTTATTTATTGATTTTATATAGCGCACAGCTACCCGAAGGTTTCCCGGCGCTAAAGACAATGCAAGACAAAGGCAGGCTCAGGCGAGCAGCTTAGGCAGTTACTGGTTAAAGAGCCATGTCTTAAGCTCCTTTCGAAATCTAATGAACACCCTTTCATGACGCAAGTAAGAAGGAAGAGAATTCCAGAGAGAGGGAGCTAGGAAAGCAAAAGAGCGTCCCCCCATTTTGGCACGTCTGAATTTGGGCACCTGGAATTTTAGTTGATTAGAGGATCGAAGTGAACGAGAGGGCCGATATTGTTGGACCAGGATTTTAAGGTAGTTGGGAGCTAGGCCCGTATTAATTTTATGCATGTAGCATAGGGCTTTAAATTTGATACGATTCTCAATTCTTAGCCAATGAAGTTCACGAAGTGCCCCAGAAGTAGGAGTGATTCTGGGAAGTTGGCAAAGAAGCCTGGCCGCCGAGTTCTGAACAACTTGCAGTTTGTGTAGCGCTTCCTTATTCGCACCCAAATAGAGCACGTTTCCGTAGTCCAGTCTAGAAATAACTAGCGCTTGGACCACAGTTCTCTGGGCAGCCACAGGAAGCATCCAGAGAATTTTGCGAAGCCACTTCAGGATAGCGAAACAGGTAGAGGCTACTTTGGTCACCTGTTTTTTCATAGTCAACTGATCATCAATTATGATGCCCAGGTTACGTGCAGAGAGGGAAGGGATAGGGGGGGCGCCCAATTCAGAGGGACAATGTTGGGGGCCCCAAAGAGATTTTTTATTTCCAAAAATGAGGAGTTCTGTCTTTCCTCCATTAAGTTTGAGTTTATTAAAATGCATCCAATTGGCTATCTTAGATAGTCCCATTTGCAAAGAGGGAGGGTTAGCGGTTTCTTTGGAAGAGAGTGAAAAAATAAGTTGAGTGTCATCGGCATAAGAAAAGATAGTTCGACCAGCTTGTTCTGCTAATCTCGCCAGAGGACTGACATATATATTAAAGAGTAGTGGACTGAGAATGGAGCCCTGGGGAACTCCATAAGGGGATGCATGAGTCAAAGAGGAAGCTGTATGAGAGAAAACCTGAAAAGTCCTATTAGATAAAAAACTGGATAACCACAGAAGGGCTTTGCCGCCAATGCCCTTAGTATTAAGAGTTTTTAGGAGAGATGAGAGAGATACAGTATCAAAAGCTGCGCTTAAATCCAGTAGGATAAGAGCTACTGTTTCTCCTTTGTCAATTTGTTGGCGGATATTTTCAGTCACACCCAGTAAGGTCGCCTCAGTTGAATAGCCAGCACGAAAACCAGATTGAGAAGGGTGGAGGATGTTACTGGTTTCTGCAAACTGGGATAATTGAAAATTAACATGTTTTTCCAAAATTTTGGAAAAAACAGGCAAAAGAGAAATTGGGCGAAAGTTAGAGAAAATTTCAGGATCAGAGTTAGTTTTCTAAAGTAAAGGAAGAACCATTGCATGCTTCCATAATGCCGGCACATAAGCTTCGGTAAATGACAAGTTAAGAAACTGCATAATGAATAGAAGTATGGAGGGGTCAAGCTTTTGAAGTACCGAGATGGGGATAGGATCTTGCGGGGAACCAGATTTAATGCTTGTGAGAATATTAGAAAAAGAGGCAGTATCCATAGGGAGCCATTCATTGAGTGAGTTAGAATTATTGACTTGGGTTCTTTCTGGAGTGATAGGAAAAGGTAAAAAGTGAGTGGATTGAGATTTAGTGCTAATACTGGAATGATTAGAGTCATTGTGGAATTCAGCGTACATTTTGTCAATTTTATCCACAAAGAAGGTTGCCAAATCATTACATTTCTTGGAGTCAAAGTCAGGGGGCTTAGATAGGCGAGAGTCACCAGAGAGTTCCTGAACTACTTCAAACAGCACTTTGGGGCAATTCTGGGATTGTAGAATAATCTCGGTGGCGTGTTCAGCGCGCGCAGTGTTACATAATCGATGATAATTAAGAAGGGCTAGTTTGTAAGTAGCTTTTCTGTCTGGGTCATAGTTTTTTCGGCATTTCCTTTCCAAGTTCTTGCATTTAGTTTTTTCTATTTTAAGGGTTTCTGAAAACCAAGGGGCGGGAGGATGCTGGTAGCCCTGTTTGTTCTTTTTATTTGATAAGGGAAGACATTCATCAGTGGCAAATGAAAGCCAGTCAACAATAACCCCGTCATCTCTTATACTCGTGATTAAAGGTAACGTTTTTTCCAACATCGAGTTCATAATATTAATATCTAAGTTTTTCCAGTTCCTGTAAGTACTGGATTTGGCGGAGGAAGAGGAAAGAGTCGGACCCTGTTTTAGTACAATCGAAAATTCCACCAAAAAATGATCAGACCATGGAATGGGAATGGCTTTTTTACATGAAATGAAATCGTAGCAAGATTGGAAAAAATAGGGTCACAGTGACTTGCGTGTAGGGGATATGACCAGCACTGACGTTCATCATGTAGATACCTTGTGCGTAGATTTCTGCCCACATTATTTATGCACTTGTATACTGACACTCTGTGACCATAGACATGTCACACGCATCACAAATCTCCAGCAAAGTAGATGTGTCACATTACACAGAGACAAAGTGGTTGTGTAGGTGCTGTTTATTTTAAAGTGCTGTAGTGCAATATTTACATTGTCCAGGTCTGTGACCCCATTAGTGTAAACCATTCCATTGTGACGCAAGACAAGTGCAAGGTTGAGGGAAATATCATTGGACATTGTGAGGTGAAGTGTTTTTCAATACATGGGAGTATGAATTGCCAATGGAGTAGTGAGAGACAATTGCAGTCCATAGTGGAAAGGTTAACAATGTGTCGGTGAAGAGTGCATGTCACCAACTGTAGCAACACTGGCATGTTGTCAAGCACACTTCAAAGGGAAATCACTGCCCATGTGGCATGGGCTGGTGCTACCTGGTCCTCCTATGAGTGAAGATGATCTGTTCCACATCTTCATCCTCTGATGTGTGTGTTGTCTCCTCTGCCCTTGATGGTGGTGCTGGTGGGTTTGAGGGGACCACACACACTTCAGTGGCTGGAGAAGTGGACACCAAATTCCCAGCAGCTGCCATCTCTGGAACTACATATGGCATCACCAGCAAGGAGGAGCTGTGATTATTGAGTATGGCAGCAACATCCCTGTGGTAGGCAGCCATGTCTGCCATGAGGGAGGCCAGTTCCCGGTGTATGGAGTACTGCTTGTTGTCATGCATGCAGCAGCAAGATTGGGAGGGCATGTGTTGTGGAAACCCCCTCACAGTAGTGGTTAGGACCCTTACACACTGTTGGACTCCATGCAGTGATGATTGTGTGCCTTGTTAGGCTGCTGTCTGTTCAGCGGACGTTATCATGCACATGCGCATACCCTCAAGGCTGGCTGCCATCGTTTGCATCCCCAGCAGCATCTCCTTGGCCAGCCCCCACTGTACTCCCACTGCTGTCCTCTGAAAGATGGTCCTTGTGTCATCAGAGTCCTTAGCTGTGTTTGAGCTGGCAGGTCATACTATTGGGGTGGTGGGTGGGTCCTCTGGGATGGCTTCTACATGAATGCTGTTCCTCACGACTGGAGGTGGTGTCTGGAGGGTTCACAGGACATCTTGGAAGGATTTCATAGCTGATGGTTCTCAGCTGATCATCCAGGTCATCAGCGTAGTCCAGAACAGGCAGATCCACAGGAGAGCCATCGTCTTCTGCAATGAGATATTGTACAATTAGTGTGCCAGTTGTAATGTGACGTCACTGACTTCCTATTGATGGTACATTGTCATCTTGGTTCCCAGGCATTGTGTTTGCAGTCTCTCAGCCCTATGCCCCACCTGCATGTCACTATGTAGTGAGGGGCAGTTTGGGCAATTGTCTGCGTCACATCTTCTAGGTGTGGGTTCTGTCCAAATTGTGGATTGCTACCTTCTTTTCCTCATCAACCCTCCCTCTGCTTCCATTTGCATGGTGAGGCCTTGCAATGAATGTTTGTGTGCTGATGCCACAGCTCCACACATGACAATATGGCCCTGTCCCAGTCTATCATTTTTCACATACACCTATGCGGTGCTGAGAACTAGCACCATAACATGCATGGCATTTCTATGAGACAATGCACGTGTTACCATTGGTAGTTTTTCATGCTGATGTTTGCGTATGTTTGCTACATTGCGTTGCACTGATGGACCTGGCAGTGTTCTGTTTCCTCTTGTGACTGTGCAAGTGTGTTCGCCTTCCTACACACATATGTCCTCCCCCTCAATGCAGTTGTCTTTGCACTATAATACCTGAGATGTTGCATGGTGGCATTGCAGCTATTGTGAAACAGGCACAGGGGTACACCCAGGGATGGCCAGCATGGGTATGAGATTACTGCTGATTACATCATTATGTATGTGACAGTGCCTGATGGTTATTGAGTCTATGGACATGAACAGTTGACAGGAGTTGCACTTGGATAGGGATTGATGGGGATCGATCACGTAGTCATACTGAAACCTCATTTCGAGTGTGTTTGTTCAATGGGCACCTAACTGCCATTTCCTAATTGACCAGCGCAAACAGCACAGGTAGTTGTGGCAAATGTTGTCAATGAGGAATGCCGTGTGAGACAATGGCCTGAGACTGGGCATTGTCCTATAGTTTAGATTCTGACAATACCAGCTGTGCTGTGATACCTGAACAGTTTTACTTTCTACCCTATCCTCCTGGTCTGCTTTGGCATTTCCATCAGCCTTGGCATGGCGGTATACCCTCATGCAAAGGTTGTTGGTGTTGTGTTGTGCTGTGCCCCTGGCTGCCCCTGCACAGCCCATGCACCTGGCATGGGCAATGCAGGAAGTCCCATGCCCTGCCTCTTTCCCCTTTTCACTCCCTAATTTGCAGGTCTAATATGCATTGTGTAGTAGCTATGTGCCTCCCCCTTCTTGCACTTGACATTTTGGCATTTTTGTCCCCCATGCAACTTACCCTGCATATGTGTTGTTTCCTGGTAGTCTGCGCTGTCCTGTCCTGTGATACCAGTGACAATTTCCTCTAGGATGATGGCTGCAACCATCTCCTCCATCTCGTCCAGGTCCTCTTGTGGTGCTGGGCTCCCACCTCCGGTCTGCAGTGATGCCTTCCTGTTCCTTGTCATTTTCTCGTTTGTCCTCCGCTTGCAGTCATGCCAGCATTTCTTGCACTCAGTGACAATTCTCCTGACCTCTGCCACACTGTTAATCTTGTCCACAATCTGCTGTCAAATTGCCTCTCTCCTTCCAATTGGAAATTTAGAGGTGATGAAGAGTTGATGCTGGTGATCCGTCACCTCTCTCACCAGTATTTTATGCTTCCTCTTTTTCTTGTCTCTCCCCGGGTCTTGTCAATGTCCCCCTGATTTGTTCCTGGTTGTCTGGGTTTTCCCTGGGGTCTCTCCTGGCTTTGCGGATCCATCTTGCCTCTCCTTTGCACTGTATGCTCCTTTTGCGTTTCTTTTTGATGCTATTGTGGGCACAAATGGCACATTTCCACTTTCCGATGTGTTTACATGGCTTAAATCGGATTAGTTTTTTCCTGCTTTAACGTCTTTTTGCCCTACGACAAGGCGCAATGGTTAGTGTCAGGAAAAATGACTCTAACCTATTCTTAGCGCCACCCAGAGTCATAGTATAAATATGGCGCACAGGTGGCGTTAAGAAATGGCGCTAGACAGCACTAAACTTTTTGACACAAAGCTGCGTTAGCGCAGTTTTGCTTCAAAAAGTATAAATCTGTCCCATAGCTCTTATTGTGATATAACTCTGCTCTCCCTGAAATCAGAGGAATAAATAGCACTTGCAAGGCATTATGGGGTGCTCCTTCAAGGAGCAGTGAATTATAAATGAGCAGCTCCTATCTCTCATTTATAACTCACTTTTTAAAAACATTATATTGCTCTGGGTGTCTCAGTGCCCACCCAAGACACCCACATTATAAATTTCACTGGGGGTCACAGGAGCCTCACTGTCCTGTGCTGGTTCCCCACCGGCCTTCCATTGTAGCTACCACAGGAGCTGTTTTTTTTTTTTTAAGTGGGTGCTCTACTACCCCCCAGGGGTACCCACAGATGAACCTTTTTGCGGTGCTGGGGGAGGAGCCCCAGGGCACTTGCAGCTCCAGCCAGCTCCCTTGGCTGGACCCAGAATTTATTTTAAATTGTAGGTCAGTGCTCCCCAGCCCACCAAGGCTACCAACAATGCTGCCCAGTTGGGGTTGCAAGGGCACAGGGGCTCTTGGACCTCAGTTGGGACGGCTGCTGGGAGAGAGCCTTTTTTTAAATTGGAGGTGGGTGCTCGAGGTGCTCACCAAGGGCACACACAATGCTGCCCAGTTGAGGGCCACATGGGAACCCCCAGGGCCCTCATGGGCCTAGCCAGCTCACCAACCAGCACCATAATGGATGCTGGCAGGAGCCAAGACCTTTGCCTTCCTCTCACTACAGTGGGAGAAGCATAATGTTGCTGCTCCCGCTGGTTGAGACCCAAGTTGTGCTCCCTGCCAGGGCGAGTGTAGGCAGGTATACCCACACACACTTGGGGCAGGAAACCACAGCATTTGGGTGTGGGCTCCTTAAAACTCTGTTAACTACCAAGTCTCAGGGCATCTAGTCCCCCAGGCCAGTACCATTCTGAGGCCACTTCTGTTTTTAAATAAAATTAGCCCCCATTGCCTTTCATTTTATGTCATGCCCTGTCGGGTGGGGTCCTGGGGACTGAACTTGTCTCAGAGAGGGAGGTGGAAATCCCCCCTCCTCTTTGCAAAAGTTTCCAGGCCCCAGGAGATGTGGTCTCCATGGTTAAATTAGCTCAGGGAAGGGGCAATATGCACACACCTTTCCCCACTTAATTTTATATATTGACCACAGAGCATGGGCCACCCCGGGGTCGCTTTCATTTGAAAAACAAATTGATGACAGTCCTTTTCTTCCAGTGGGAGTACCACAAGAAATGGCGGGTACTATATCAAAGGGTTCTATTTTTTGAAGATGTGCTCATGGGAGAGCCCTTTGAACCCAACCATCCAGATATACAAATATTTTAAAATCTTAATCCTCAAAGATTACTAAACGCTTTTACATCAATTCCCAAAAAGCAAAATTTCTGGACCAAAATCTGGTTTCATAACAAATTTGGCATTCTTCCATTCAGCTGTTTTGGCTATACTGTTGTTCAAAAATCCCTATGGAAATTGTGTGGGGATTTTGCATTTTGGGACACCCTTTTATCTCGGGCCCCACCTACCTGATCACCTCAAACATTTCCATGCAGAAATTAACCAAATAAAAAACATTTTGGGAAGGTTTTGTGAAGATTCCTCAAACGGCACCAAAGTTATTAGCAAACCAAAAAAGTCACTCTTCTTTGGGAACACAGTAAGATTCTGGACAGGGTACCAGCTGGGGCCATTAGGACTTTGGGGGTCCCACTGCCGCCTCTAAGGAAGCAAAGGCTGTGGCTGCCCTGGGTGGGCACCCATAAAAATTTGAAGTGGCAAACCTGGGTGGGGCCTAGGAGGACCTGGGGCTCACCCATGGCTTCAAACAAAAAAGAAGCTATGGGTGGCCTACCAAATAAAAGAAATGCCAGCTGCTCCAGAAAGGAGAACCCCATAATGCCCTAGGGCAGTTTTAGTTTATATATTGTATAGCTGGTGGTGTCCCTAGATGGGACAGGGTACCACCAAATATTTGTTTATTGTTGTTAGGGGACTCCAGGGAGTGTACTAGCCCCTCAACAACAATAAAAACACAGTTACTCTCCTGAGTGATTGAATTCATGACCACAGGAGAGCTTATCATATTTCTGAAAGCACTCAGAGTTGGAGCTGTATGCTCTTTAGCTGGACCACAGAGACCTTCAGTGGCTGGTTTTATGGTTGCACTTTGTGGTCTTAAAAAACTTTTTTTTAAACTCAAGCACATGGTAATAGTTTAAAAAAAGGCTTCATGCTAGGTGCATTTACATTAAAAGAAACTAGAAATTCACTGAAGGAGACGTGTTGAAGTGACATTATAGTTAACTACGGTAATTATATCTTATCTGCATCAAAAAACCTTAGAAATTCTCTGAAAAAACAAATGTTAAAGGGACATCACAGTTAGTTGAAAATGTAAGTTGAAGCATACTGTTCTAAATGGAAGAAAAAAACATTGAAATTGATCAGGTATAGTTATAAGTAACTACAACTCATGCTCCAAAATAACTATAACTTGCACCCTCATCACGCACTGTTAATTACCTTACTTAATACATCACTCATGGCATGTTCTATGACATAATTGATTAAAGCACTTCAACATCTAAAGTTACATCATTGATAACAATACTGTGCATGGTGGGGTCACAAATTATCATTGATAACAACACTGTTCATGGCGGGGTCACAAATTATAGCTATAATTATTTGGTGGTAAAAATACCCTTGATTTTGCTGGAACTTTTGTGGCTAGTTACAGTTACAAAGTTGATGACACTAATGCTAACTGAAAGCTGTATGTGTGACACATAGGGCCTCATTTAGTAGGAAATGGTGCAGCGCTATGCCTCAAGCGATATTGCAATGCCGACCTGAGTCATTTTCAAAATGCAAGGATGCACCATGTTTACTAGAATATGGCACTTCCCTGTGTTTTCCCCTGCACTGGAGCTAAATCACCTGCCTATCGCAAACACATCCATCATTGCGCCATGGTGCAAGGAAGCCCACTTTGGGGGGTTGACTGTTTATGTGCAGGAAGGGACTCCTGTTTATTTGTTTATTTTTTTAAACATGAAAGTTTCATTTAGTTTTAAATTGAAAACATCTTTGAGATTTTAAAATCAAATAGTATTTATTTATGATTTATATTTATAGTATTTATATATATAATTTTATATATATTACATATATTATTAAACAAACTAAAATGTTAATTTAACATCATTTCATATATTGATTTATTTTAAGTCCCAACTTCGATTATTTTCTATTGAATAGAGTTGTAATACCAGTGAGTGGCCACAAGTGGTGGTGGACTTACTCCAGCCCTGAGCCAAAGTACATTTACAACAGTTTTGGTTCCTTTTCAACTGTATTAATTATAGAAGTGAAGTTTTTGAATAGGAGTAGGCTTATTCTTTTTTGTGTGGGTCCATGTCCCTCCCTAAATTCCTATTTCCCTTCCATTAACCCCTCTATTCTCCTCTTTGACTGTACCCTTTTAGTCATAAGTATTCCCCATTATCCACCTATTCCCCCATCACTCCCACATATACCACTGAAACATATACCCTTTGTGAGGAGATCACCGCAGTAGAGACGCACATTTTTGTACAATAAGAT
The DNA here is from genome assembly GCF_031143425.1 of Pleurodeles waltl. Lineage (NCBI taxonomy): Eukaryota > Metazoa > Chordata > Amphibia > Caudata > Salamandridae > Pleurodeles > Pleurodeles waltl. Next base: position 704,972,740 of record NC_090449.1, on the reverse strand, counting down.
TGAACAGATGAAGGTGTAGATCTATGCACGTAGGTTATTGAACAACATTGTGTACTACATTAGTAGTGCTATTGTAGTACAATTAAACATACTACAAAATGCAGTTTGTGGATAGGCCTCATAAAGGCCACTGTTCTCAAACTACATAAAAATATAACAATTCATGTTACACAGTATACAGATAACAGAAAGCAGGGAATGCATTAATCCCACACTTTATAGCTCGAAGGAAGTTTATATAACCCAAGGTTCTTTCCACATAATTTTAGGGGCTGGGTTGATGCATTAGAATACAGTTGAAGGATATTCTGCTTTCATAACATAGAACTGGCACAATTAAATTATGTGTATGCCACAAAATGCAGAGTGATAGATTGGGGTTAATGCAGTAAGAGAGGGGAGTTGATGGTTAAACTGTGAAAACTGCCCTTTAAGACCTCTTGTCCACCAGTGTGCACAAACGAAAAAATTAAAAAACAAGGACTCACCTGGGTCATCATTGCCAGCAGCCTGTCGCTCTGCCTCCCTCTGTCCCCTGCTTCCGGGCCCGGCCTGTGCTGCTGGCAGAAGGAGGCCTTTTTTAAATCCTCCTGGATCTGGAACTGCTGGCACCAGCTCCGGCTCTACCACCTTCAGGACGAGACTGCACACTGCAGCCCAGTTATGGGCCACACAGTTTGCGATTGCGCTGTGGCCCATAACTGGGCTGCAGTGTGCATGCGGCGAGCTCTGCTTTGCTGGTGGGGCTAGTGGAGTAGAGCTCTCCGCCCATCCCTACTGAAGAGATAGGCGCAGGGGGACTTGTTTGACGTATGTGAATTACTGGGAAAGGGAAAACTGATAAATCACATTGGAAGAAACAAAATCGTGTGAAACCAATTTCAAGGACAGATAATTTTGAGAAAATACACATAAATCGATAATTAAAGGAAACAATTTAAAGGAAAGATCATTTTAAGGGAAAATCCAACAGAACATTAAATTTGGGTAGGGTTTAGGAGTAGTGAATCTTTTGTGTTCATGAATGGATGATGTTTGGGGTAGTGAAGAGTTTTTAGGGGTTAAGGATGGGTTGAGTTCAGGCCTGTTGAAGGATTTTAAGAGGTCAAATACAATGAGGGTGTCATTACTTGGGTAGTACTAAAGAAGGAATTTATAGAACTCCCGGACAGCACAGTGCAGATGTTACTCAATAGGAAACAACAGTGGGTGTACCGGTTAAAAACTAATGTTGAAGGACTGAATGATGAGATTCCATGACTACAGACCACATACTTTTTGCAGTTGTTAACCATTAGAATGACCTAGGTCTCTGCTATCCCTAGAATGTCCCTTCTAGTTCACAGCACCCCATTATGTAATGTATTGTTATCTATCCTCTTGAAACTATTACTTTCTTTTCAGCATCACCCTTTTCTATCATTTTAATGGGGAACAACAGAGGAAGGTTTGAAATAATGGTTGCTTTTACGTACATGATTGGACCATAATCCCTGCGTTTCAAGGCTTATAAAGAGTGGCATTCCTTTTAAGAAAAAATAATAATTTCCCCAGTTTTTCTACTAAAATAATCACGCCATGTATGCCTCATTTCTGTGGGACCTTTTTCTCCTTCTGGTAGTCCTGTTTCCCTGCTCCTTTTAATAGTAATGGCTGGTGAGCAGGACTTAATTTCCCATCAGTTGCGTGCACCACTTGACCACATGAACACACCATGGTGCATTGAACCCTTCTATTAGTTTGTTGATATCTCCCTGCAGTCAGAGTGTGCATGGGACTACATTTCTCAGAGTCTGTAGCACCGTGTGATCATACCATGATGTGTATGGTGCGACCAGCATATACAGCCAGCAAGAACAGCATCAGTACCCTCTGCTCCTCCACCCAGACATTGTTGGGAGGAGACAGATGCATTACCAGGTGAACAGATTGGGTGTAACCTTGATGAAGTAAGTGCCAGTTGGATACTTCAGTATCGCTGTTTACACTTTCAGCTGTTCCACCATTTTTTGTAAAGTGAATTAGTAATGCCTATTTATTTTGGGCTCATTTAGTGTGTGGCTACAAGGCCCCCCTTGATGTAGGCCTCCATGAGATCTGCCCAAGTTGAGCTTATGGTATGTGTTGCAACACAGTGTGTGATATATGCATGTACACCTCAAATGACTTTTCACCCTTTTCATCAGTTTGTAGTGGGATGCATTGCTACCTACCACAGGTGCAGCATACGTTTTTGTGAGCAGCTAGAATAATTCATGTTTTTTAAGTCATTGTTTGTCTCCCACTTTGACATTCTGGCCCATATTTATATTTTTTTAGCGCCGCATTTGCGCCGCTTTTTGATGCAAAAGCGGCGCAAATTTACAAAATCCAATTGTATTTTGAAAGTTTGCGCCGCTTTTGCGCTCAACAGCGGCGTAAATGCGGCGCTAAAAAAGTATAAATATGAGCCTCTATTTGTCCATCAAGACAGGACCATTTACTAGGCACTAAAGGATTGTTTTAGGCTCCAGCAGGAAATATGATATTTGGGTATGTGTGTATGTCTTCTGTGTGACTAGTATGTTTATACTAACAGTGTAGGAAAATAGTGATCCTCAGTCCTGACAAAAACCATGGACCACAGATGGGTCCATCAGCTGAAACATGTGACCAGTTAGAATCAGGGGTTAAAACTTACTCCTAAGCATCGCCTCAGTTTTGAATCACCTTGTTGCCTTTTTGAAAGATTAAAGGATGTTCCAATGGGAAGCATTCATGATGTTTAGTTCTACTTGTATTACTTAGATCCTAATCCCTACCCTTCATCCATAAAGTGTGTCCCATGAATATAAGAAGCCTGCTCCCCATTTGACTATCCTTTGGTAAGCAAGGGTGGCCAATGATGAAGCATGAATTCCGGGAGGGGATGGGGGGTAAGAGGGTGAGGCCATTCCTTGCACTTTTTTTAAATGGTTTGTAAATTCGAATATATATTATTATTACATATTATTGGTCCTTTTCACATGAAAGGCCATATAGGGACTAAGAGGAAGCCCAGGATTAGGACTTTTTCCAAATGTGGACCTCTCTTTCTTATGTCTTGTTTGCTTTTTTGTGTGGTATATATAATATATGGGAAGGTGGCAAGGTAGTAAGCTGATACCTTCCTTTTATTCTCTCAAATCCTTAGTAGCAGGGAGGGATGGTTGTGTATGAGGCATTGTAAGGTTCAGGTATGGGTAGAGTTTAGGGAAGTGACGAGTTTAAAGGGTCATAGATAGGTGGAATTAATATGCAGAAAGAGTTTTAAGGTTAAGGAATGGGCGGAGTTTAGGGTGGTGAGGGAATTGATTTTTTTTTTTTTTTTTTTTTTATTTATATTGTTTTATAAAGTATGAACATGACCACAGGGTTATCAGAGCACTGGGAAAGGTTTTTAGGATTCAGGTCCTGGTCAATTTTAGGAATGGTGATATCTTTTTGCATTTAGGAACAGGTGCAGTTTAGGGGTGGTGAGGGATTTTAAGGGTTCATGGATGTATGGTGTTTAGTCATAGAAAGGTATTTTTAGTGGAAGTGAGGGTCTTGAGGAATCACAGGTAGGCGTAGTTTAGGCATGGCTAAGGCTTTTTTTTCCGAAGGCAGGAATGGATGGTGTTTAGAGGTTGTGAGGGAATGAGGCATTGGTGGTGTTTAGGGTGGTGAGGGGTCAGCAAATACAAAGCATCCAAAGTAATTAGTTGACAATCCAAAAGCTATATATCTAAAAAAAAGTCTCCTGAAGTAAATGACTGAAATAAATACCTCTAACAAAAAGTAAAAGACTTGCAACCATTGCATAAGCATGCAAATGGCAATTTAAAAAAAAAGACGTTCTATGAACTAGTAAATTCCATTCATCCTGCAAATTTCTATTGAAGAGTTTAGGTTAAATGGTACTCAGTAATGGTATTCCACTACATTGTTCTCCTAAAACATCACATACAGTCAACTTCTTTTCATTATTTAGTGACTGCTGAGTTAAAGTGTGTAGTCTAGTCGTATGTATTCCTACATAACATTTAGAGGGAAGAACTAAGAAGGCTTGAGTTTAGGTTCATAAAGCACAGCCAGGAATTCATCTTTAGTAGGCCTGAGCAGAATTAATAGCTCAGCCGGCGAAATCAGAGGAATTTGGTAATTTTGCCTTACTTTTGTGATGCTGCATTACTTATAAATTCCGCCACTCCACCAAAGGAATCATTCTGCAGTATTTCTTTTCGAAAAGGGGCTGGACGAGGGAGAAGTTTCTCTATGTTTAAAAATCACTGCAGCTTAAAGTTTCATCTGCAGTGGTTAAACATAGAGGGACTGCTCCCTCTTGCAGCCCTCTTTAGAAACCACCACAGTGCATACATCTCGGTGCCCTTTCATACTTTGCAGTGCTTACTGCAGAGTATGTAAGGGTGCCAAGAGGTATGTACTAGTGATTACTGCAGAGCATGTAAGGTCACCAAAGGGTATGCACTGCAGTGATATGCAGTGGTTTCTAAAGTTTAGAAAGCACTACATACTACTCGGCAGGGGTGCCCTAACATATGTAAGGACGCCAAATGGCGTTTGGCTAATCTATTATTTTAGCAGAAAATGTATCCTGGCATCCACTTTTCAGCATGTTCATACTTTGCAGTGCTTACTGCAGAGTATGTAAGGGTGCCAAGAGGTATGTACTAGTGATTACTGCAGAGCATGTAAGGTCACCAAAGGGTATGCACTGCAGTGATATGCAGTGGTTTCTAAAGTTTAGAAAGCACTACATACTACTCGGCAGGGGTGCCCTAACATATGTAAGGACGCCAAATGGCGTTTGGCTAATCTATTATTTTAGCAGAAAATGTATCCTGGCATCCACTTTTCAGCATGAGTGTATTTTTCACTAAGAAAATAATGCTAAATGCCCACTCAACCCCATCATAGAATTTTGTGGAATCCCACAGAAATTTGCTGTAATGCTGTAGAATTCCACTGAATCAAATTCTGCGACTTCTGCTCACCCCTAATCTTTAATATTTATCAGTGAGGCATGGTGGAATTAGTCTATGTGAACTTTAAATTATGACTTGTAAGAAATATGACCAAAGTATGACTTGATTGTGCTTAAAAGGGTCTCCTTTGTTTCATAATATGTGTTTTGACAAACCATCTATTATATTTAGATCAGATTCCTGTTACTTCAAACGGAAATGACATTATCTGTGGATTTCAAAGGTACTTGGAAAAAGTACTACCATTTCCATAACCACAATGATTTTTCGAGTTTTCTATTGTTATTCGAAAATAAATCACAACACCTATCCCTGCCTAAAGCTGACTTGGTATTCGTGGATTAGGGTTTAGGCATAGAGCCTGGCCCAAAAAGTGTGTTCGTCAAATCAAATGTGCCTAGCTTTAGAGAAACACATTTGATATATTTCCATTCAAAAGCTGTTCACTAAGCCCCATGCTCCTCTCTATCCCTGAAACCAACTTACACCCCATTCAGAGGGTCATCGCTGTAGGTAACAATTTGTACATTCCTGGGAATTGCCTTTATGCCTTTTCAGCTACAGAAAAGCTGATCATACCTCATTGAATTACAATGTTCTTTCCAACGATCTGAAAATCATACAGTAATTACGCTGCAGATTGTAGATGGAGAGAAAAATAAATCAAAATCCATACAATCTCACAGAATTACGTGTTTTATTGATAGAAATTCTAATTTCTGCTGGAAATGTGGCAAGCAGTTTGAACAGTTCGTTATTTTTTTAGTTTAGTGAAAATCCATCTCGGGAAAACATTAAAGAAGGGAAACAAATGAGAAGCGTTCTTGAGAATTTATGATCTCCACTACAACAAAAACTACACCGATTTCTTAACTGAGATCTCAACAAGCAACATATTTACTACCACATTTGAGCCACACATTTTGGATTTTTGGTAAAGCAGCTAATCGATTTTTTCACCAAACCACAAAGGAACATGCGTTACTCACCTCATCTAAGTTTGACCCAAAGGAAACTAACAAGGACTTTACACTTTGGGAAAACACATGTACCCTTTGCTCCCATTGATGGGTCTTAACAAAAACGAGAAGAATCAAGGCAGTGAGGTTGGCCCAATCCTCAGGAATGTGCCACAGTTAATAAGGATTCAGAAAATGTGTTTACTATAGGGATAACCATGTAATAATAACTATAGCATTGATGTTAGTGACACTGTAATCCTAGGTGAGGTTCTTTAATATTGAAAATACGTTATTACTTTGCAAATAATCCTGGTGTTGGAAAATGGGTTATTGGTAAGGGCAGGTAGGTACCTACACTTAGCAATAGGCCACTAACCTCCACTTAGGTCCAGTTAGGTCTTAGTAAATTAAATTTAGCTCAACCCTTGGAAGCTTGGCAACGAGCGTCAAGGTTTAACTTAGGAGACAGAGTGCAAAGCAGTCAAATATCACAAAACAGTAATTAAATAAAACACAGGAAACAGTTTAAAAATCCAAAACCAATTTATAAAAATAGATTATATTTTTATCTTTAAAATGACACCAAAACGAGGGGAACCGGAGAAATGAATTTTTAAAGAATTATTATTTTTTTTGCGCCTAGAAACAAAAAACGCCAATCGGGTCATCTGGTTGCACCTCGACCGGGGCAAAGTCAAAGTTTCAGGCCGACCGCGATGGAGCCCTGCTCGGCTACAGGCCGCGGGAGGCCTTGGTTAAAAGTTTACCTTCACACTTAGGGGGTTATTCTAACTTTGGAGGAGTGTTAATCCGTCCGAAAAGTGACGGTAAAGTGACGGATATACCACCAGCCGTATTACGAGTTCCATAGGATATAATGGACTCGTAATACGGCTGGTGGTAAATCCGTCACTTTTCCGTCACTTTTGGGACGGATTAACACCTCCTCCAAAGTTAAAATAACCCCCTTAGTCTCTTTTTCGAAGATTTTCTTCAGAGGGACGAACCTGCCAGTCCAATCCGACCTCCTGGAGCCCTTCTCCGGATACGCGATGCTGGAATCCCCGGTGGAGATTTTTACCTTCGGACTAAGTCGTTTTTTTTAGGTGAAAATCCTTCGACTGGGGTAAACCTGGATCTTGATCCGACGTCCATGGAGCCCTCCTTGGATACGCTGGCTGGGAGGTCCCGGTCAACTTTTTACCTTCGGACTTAGGGGGTCATTCCGACCCCGGCGGGCGGCGGGCACCGCCCGCCGGGCAGAAACCACCCAAAGACCGCACTGCGGTCAAATGACCGCGGGGGTCATTTCAACTTTCACGCTGGGCCGGCGGGCGATCTCCAAAAGAGCACCCGCCGGGCCAGCGTGAAAGCCCCTGCAAAGAGGAAGCCGGCTCCGAATGGAGCCGGCGAATTTGCAGGGGTGCGACGGGTGCAGTGGTACCCGTCGCGATTTTCACTGTCTATTAAGCAGACAGTGAAAATCTTTGTGGGGCCCTGTTAGGGGGCCCCTGCACTGCCCATGCCAGTGGCATGGGCAGTGCAGGGCCCCCCAGGGGCCCCACGACACCCGTTCCCGCCAGCCTCTTCCTGGTGGTGTAAACCGCCAGGAACAGGCTGGCGGGAAGGGGGTCGGAATCCCCATGGCGGCGCTGCAAGCAGCGCCGCCATGGAGGATTCCCTGGGCCAGGTGAAAACCGTCGGGAAACCGCCGGTTCCCCTTTTCTGACCGCGGCTTTACCGCCGCGGTCAGAATGGCCCGGTAAGCACCGCCAGCCTGTTGGCGGTGCTTCCTCTGCAGGGTCGGAATGAGGACCTTAGTCTCTTTTTCGGAGATTTTCTTTACCGGGACGAACCAGCAAATCAGGCCGGGTCGCGGTTGAGGCAAGCCGGCTTGAGTTGCCGTGGCGGGTCGGTCCCTCTATGGAGCTTTTTTTCCAAAGTTGTCCAAACTTCTCCAAACTTCTGGGGCTTCTCCCAGATGTCCTTTTAAGGTTCTTTTGAGGTCCACAGCTCACCCCAAGGGTCCAGAAGTTCTGAGATGGTCCTTGGGGGGTGCGGACTACAACTCCCAGAATGCACCTGGCGCAAACTCCTTTCTGGCCACTGGACAGTGGTCAGCTGGTCGCTTTCTTCAGGAGTTGGTGCAGGGGACTCTGGATAGCAATTTTTCACCTGTAGCAAACAGGGAGTCCCTCCTTGAACCAGTTGAAGCCAGGCAAAGTCCTTCTTGTGGTGAAGCCCAAGTGTGCAGCTGGTGCAGTCCTTCTGAGTGCAGGTTCCAGGTGCAGGCCAGGGGTCCAGCAGGGCAGTCCTTCTTCTTCTGTTGTTCTTCCTTGTTGGATGTGGTAGGGAACTGAGGTGTGGGTGCAGGTCTGCCAGTTTTATCCTTGCTCCTGGGTGAAAAGCAGGGGGTCCTGGTTCTCCAATCAGGTGCAGGGTCCTTCCCCCTGTGATGACCACTTCCTGGGAAGTGTGGCAAAAACCATTCCCAGGAGGCAACATTCTATAAAAATCCATCATGGCTGAATCTGATTTTTGGAGGTTACATCTGGCTGAGCCCACCCACTGGTGTGGCTAAAAATCATAAACACACCCCTTTCCTGCCCTCTCCTAATCTAATCAAGGGGGCACCTAGTTGTCTGGGGTTGCAGGATGTGGGGGTGTTGCTGGTTGCTCCAAATGTCCTTCTCTGCCTTTGAAAACCAGTTTGGCAGCCCTCCCCCTTCCTGCCTCACCATCTGCTGAGGGGAGATTCCTTCCCACAGGCACATCCCTTTGTGTGAAGCCAGGCCACTTCACACCTCATCAAGGCAGCTTGGCCAAGCTGCTACAGGCTGGCCAATCAGAGCACAGCAGCAAAAACAATGCAGGACTGAAAATGGCAACTTTTCAGGTAAAGTTTTAAACTCTTTACCTGAACAAGTTATATTAAATCCCACAACTGGAAGTTGTGGGATTTATTACAACAATTAATTTGATACCAAATTCTTGGTATGCATCATTTAAGGAGACTTTAAAAATTAAAATAAAGTCTCCCCATTCTAGCCTATTAAGGCCATTTACTACAATGAGGGAAAAATGAATAGGGCTTACACAACTATTTTTATAAAGTCCCTGCTTATAGTTACATGGCACCCAGCCCTAGGGGCACATAGGGCACACCTTAGGGGTGACTTATATGTAAAAATAAGGTAGTTTAAGACTTTGGAACTACTTTTAATTCCAAATTCGAATTTGCATATAACTTTAATTTAAAAGCAGCCAGCAAATCAGACCTGCCTTTAAAATGACACTGGGCACCTCAGCAGTGCACCTATGGGTGCACTACCTATGCTGTGGTCCCTAAACCTACATGCCCTACCATATACTAGGGACGTATAGGTAGGTTAACTTAGCCAATTATAATTAGCCTAATTTGCATATCCATTTTACAAAGAGCACTGGCACTGGGACTGGTAAGCAGTACCCAGGACACAGCCAAGAGTCAGTAAAACACCAGCAAAAAGTGAAAAATGGGGGCAAAAAGTTAGGGGGCCTCTGCAATCAGCCCTGTTTTCTCACACCTGCTGTTATTTTTGATTCAGTTGAAATGTGGCACACAATTGGCACAGTCAGTTAAGATTCATTCAGGTGAAGAAACATTAATGGGCAGGGAAAAAAACATTTAATAAAGGCTTTTGGCGCATTTGAAGAATCTGAAGGAAATACATCATACACAAATAGGGCATCTAGCTTTTAGTTCTTATTTTTTTCCCGATCCGTCGGGGGAAGATAAAAGTGGTGGGACAGAAACAGAAGTGCTTTTCATTTTATTTCCATCATAATTACCCAACCTTTACTCTTTTAAGTAGTTTTTTTAGATATTTGTGTTACTGTGGCAGGTTGCACTACATCAGTGCTTAATTTGTAAATATAAACATGCTGGTGCCCAAAGCCCTCCTCCTAAACACGTGGCTGCTGCAATTGAATACTGAGGTGGCGTAATCCTGAAGACATCTTGGGCCTCTTTAATCCATTTAGAGCCACGCCCTGCCCCTTCAGCTCACTCTTGCAGCTTTCTACTTTCTCCCTTTGTTAAGCTTTTTTGTTTTTCCCTTCCTCCGTCTTTCCCATATGAGGCTTTTGTGCGCAGCAAATGCCTGGGGGAGAAGAATAAGACCTAGCCCGCAAAAATAAGTGCCGGTGCTCAGCACCAGAAACAACAAGCACAAATTAAGCACTGCACTACATGCCTCTCACTGGAAGAGTTTCCAATAGCAGGTCCCCACTACCTACTTAATGTCAACTTCGAGACAAACAAGCTGCGTTACCCATTTCCTCATGCTATTTCAGAAATATAAAAGTAAGACATGAAGAGCAAGGAATGCCATCACCAGGAGTCAGCAAGACATAAATATCCACATAAGCAGATTAAAATTGAAAGGCAACGATTGAGGTGGCGCTTCCCAAATAGCAAGAGGATGGGGCTTGGGGGGATTGGTGGGAGGTCAATAGGGGTGGAGTATGTGAGTGTGTTAGAAGAGGTGGGGAGGTTGTGGGTAGCCTCTTTGGCCACTGTCACGCCCAGGTATTCAAGGTTTGGGGGTAAGCCTAAGTCAATATAAGTTTTAAATTCCATTTGGTGGTCGAGCTTTTAATTAAACGTGATGGCACAACCTAATAGAGTGATTCAAGTGTTGAAAGTGTTTCAGGAAGAGGGCACGGAAGACCTTTTGCAAGAATGTATTCTTGAACAGGCATGGATGGGCCTTTAAAGCCCTAAAAGGGCATTGGCAGAAGGGGTTGCTGCGGCTGTATTAGCTTGCATGTGGCCAGTTAAAAAATAAAAAAAATGTCAGCAAAAGAGTGCGTTGGGAGTCGGGTGTGCTCCTCACCTAAGCCAGCTGTTGCTCTAGGTAATCTTTCAGGTGCGGTGGTTCCTGTTATGGGGACTGTACAAACTGTGCTGCATGGTGGTCCGAGGCTGACACGTTGTTCTGGGGCATCTGTGAGGCAACACGCTGGTGGCCTGGGCTGAGGCCTGCCTAATATGAGTGTGGTGATGCCGGGACACCACCAGGGTGTGTGTGAAGAAGGCAGCATGTAAAGTGAAAGAGGCCTTGGAAAAGGGCATGAGCAGACTTCAGAGCATGTACGAGTGCTGCCTGACGCAATAGAGGAAGGTTGCTATGGAGTGTCTGACAAAATGGCGACAGGCATGGCGGTTACAAATCCAGTTGTAATAATTGATTCCGATGAGGATTTAGACAAGCAGCATGCAGGTGCTCTACAAGAACAGCAGGTATTTGAGATACCGTATTTAGCACTGGTCATTCAAGAGGGTAGTCACATTCAAATTTTGCATAGGTTATTCAGCCCTATGATTAACAAGGTAGAGAGGTGGGAGGTGGATGACAATGTGACTGCCAATGCAACAGCATGTTGCAAATAAGTATGAGAAGTGGTTGTGGATGAATTTTTGAGGGGCAGGATTTTCTGAGAGTTTCATTTCCGAATGATTGGTATCAATTATGTACAAGTGAGTGATCTCTAGGCTCCATACAGCACAGGACGGCTGGGCTGCATGCTTAGTGCGACAACTCCTTTGAACTGAGTGGCTCAGTGGACATGATGTCAAATTATCAGTGCCGCGCTGGTGAAGTTGCCGGTGAGGGTTAGGGGTACCCTCAAAATGCCAGTCAGAAGTGAGGGCAACGTCCGGAGCGAGTTGCCCTACTTTGACAAAGCTGACCGGAACTGTTGTGGAATTGGCAGATAGAGAGGTCTTCATGGATCAACTGTCTATCAACAGGGGAGCTGCAGGTTTTTGAGGCTATACTAATATGGAGGAGGAACCCCTTGATTATGAAGATGAACAGGAGGTTGGAGAAGGGGAAATCAATGATGAGTTTGTGGGCATTAAGGTTGGGGCAAACACAAGTCAGGGTGTGGAATGGTAACTAATTACAAGAGGAGTATTGGTGTGTTACAGAAGGTGGTCTCCAGGATGGTCCAGCGCAATCAGATGCGTGGAACAGATGTGCAGAAACCAGCAAGCGGATACATTCCTAGAGGAGAGAAGAAAGGCATGTTGGGAGTGATTGGATAAGGGGGAGAAAAACAATATGATTTGTTTAGTTTCTGTCACAGTTGATAACAGTCCAGGTACATTATTGTCAAAAGGTTTGGTTATACTGGGAGGTAAGGATATCTCCATTCATGCAAATGGTGAAGTGGAAAATATATCAGTAAGAAAATCACATGTACAGATAATACCAAAATGGGATCCTCAATTGGTAAGTCAGTTTCAGAGGTCACAGGAGGTTTTAGCACTGAGGAATCAGGTAAGACAGAAGGCGATTCTCCTGGCGGCAGCATTCATAATGAAAATTGCCTTACACAGGTGTATTGATGCCTTTCGGGGAGCATCTCACTCAGTCCATGAAAGACAAACTCTGTAATGGGGAGTTTGTGGACTTTTTTAAGTTATTACACACAGAGGTACAAGCTAAAGAGGGATCAAAGAAAGAAGAATGGGAGTTGGCTTGGAGGCCTAAAGTACCCACTACTATAGAGAACTGGACATCAGCTGTCCTTATATGTGCAAGTGTCTACTCTGAGCTGCATCCTGAACGATCTCTTTTCATGTACATGGATTACATGGATGTTGTCCATAGTGCCAAGATGGATTATGGATGGTTTGGCTGGTTCAGGTATGATGAGGAATTTAGGGCTTGAATGGCTTTAAATCCAGAGAAAGAATGGGGTGAAAGAGATAATGAATTATAGATGCAGTGGCTTTGTAATGCTAAGAATGACTCAGTTGTACACACGCCCAGTGGTCTACCTTTACAGTACACACACTTTCAGGGACGTCTCACCCAATTTGGGTTGAAGGAGTTTGCCAACGAACAGTTTCCCCAAAATGGATCATGTTGGCCATTTAACGGAAGATCATGCACTCGCTTCCAATGTACATTTAGGCATGATTGTTCAAACTTAGGGGGAAGACACCCATTTGTAAGGTGCCTCAGGTGTGTGCAATGGGGTTATCAAGGCAACTCAGGCAGAGGTGGGAACAGGGGCAGGGGCCAGATGCAGCAGTTGGTAGGAAAAGGGCCCTAATCCTATTAAAATAGATATTTTAAGCTATTGGTTACATTTCTATCCATGATAGGAGGAGGCTAGGGAGGTTTGCTGACGGTTTTAGGTTGTATTATCAGGGTCCTAGAGTATGCAGATGTGCAAAAAACTTGAAATCTGCTTTGAAGGTGGTGTGAGCTAAGAACTGCAACACAGTAGGATTGTAGGTCCCTTTGACTTATGGCCTTTTCCCAATTTAACCATTTCACCACTGGGAGAATTTAGGCTTATTCACCATTTCTTATGGATGTTTGGGGAGTCTATAAATTATTTTATTCCACACCACAAGGGGATTCCATAGTTCATTATGCATCAGTAGACATTGCTATGGTGAGGGCATATGAAATAGGGGCTGAGATGGCGAAGTCTGACATTCAATCTGCATTAAGGCTATTGCCAGTGCATCCTGATGACTTCTCTCTAGTGGGCCTACAGCTTGATTATGTTATTTTCATCGACAGGATGTTGCCCATGGGATGTTCTGTTTCATGATCCCTTTTTGAAACAGTTAGTTGTTTTTTGCATTTTTTTTTCAACATCAGAGCGGTTTTCATTATGATACCCACTACTTAGATTACTTTTTTCTGGTGGGGTAGGCTGGGTCAAACAAATGTCAGAGAAGCTTGGATAGTCTCAGCTAGCCATGGAAGAGTTGAAAGTACCATTAGCACCTGACAAAAAAGAAGGTCCCTCTAGTAGTATTAACATTTTGGGGTTTAAATTGGACTCTACTAGAACAGAAGTGAGGTTCTCATCAGATAAAGTTGACAAGTTGATTTCCCTGTTGGAGAAAGTGGTGAGTGAACCCAAGCTGGAATTGAGGCAGGTTCAAGCTTCATTTGGTCATTTAAATTTTGCCTGTTGGGTGGTGAGAGTTGGGTGAGCTTTTTGCAGACAGCTTGCTTTAGTGAAAGGTGCAGTATTGCCACACCATCAGATAAGGCTTAAAGCTAGCATTAAGACTTACATTCAGATGTGAATTTTCTTCCTCAAAGGAGTTACTATGTTCACTGACGATGAGGATTGGTTGTGGCAAGTGCAAATGTTTTCAGATGCTTCTGGCACACATGGCTTTGGTTAGTTTTGGAACAGTCATTGGGCTGCTGAATCTTGGCCAGCGTCTTTGCAATAAGCATGCCACAGTATTGCTTTTTTGGAGTTCTTTCCTTTCCTGATTGTTTTGGTATTATGGGGTAACAAGTTGGCCAATAGGCATGTGCTGTTTAATGTTGACAATGAAACAGTGGCTAAGTTGACAAATGTTCAAAAAGTATGAGGTGAGAAGGTTTGCTTATCTGCTCAAAGTTTAACAGTTTATTTAAGCCCAGATATGTTCCGTGTGTGAATAATGATATCGACCATGGGCTATCTTATTCACAGTGGCTGATATTCCGGGGGCTGGTGTTGGGGGCAGATGCACAGAAGACAGCTCTACCACAGGAACTTTGGGAGCTGGGAATCTGAGGATGTTACAGTTGATTTGACAGTCCATAGCTCAGTCTACTCGGAAGAGTTATGATAAGTCCTGGGTCGAATTCCTTAAGTCAGGTAGAATTAGGAGGGTGGATGGTCCATATGATGTTGTGCGATTTACAGACAGATAAACTTAGGCTTGGCTTCAGTTACAATATCTGGTAAGATGTCAGGTATTTTGTTTTATGGTAAGTTTTATTGTGGGTATGATCAAATGGAGGGTGAAATCTGTAAAAGACTTGTGGCAGGTTGGGCTAGGGATGTGGGGCAAGAGTTGACAGAAGGCATCCCATTATTGTTATTTTGTTACGAGTCATATTGGGGATTTTACACAGTTTGTTTTTCACCTTGGGAAGTTGCTCTATTATACCTATACATGTCACTGTTGTATCATGGTGCTTTCAGAATGTCTGAGTTATTGGGGACAAAAGTGAAAGGTGACTTGCAGTATTCTTAAGTAAGTATAAAGGAAGATGGTATTAAGCTGTATTTGGCCACCTCAAAAACTGATCACTTGGGTAGGGGCCAGGAAGTTCTTTTGTTGACGACCTTTCATCCAGATTGCCCTTTAGCTGGTTGGGTTTTGTTTTCAATTTATTGATGACCTCAAATTGGAGTATATGTTTTTATGCATGAGGATGGTTCTTGTCTACGAACAGCACTTGGTAATTTGGGCATATCCTCTAAATATTATGGGACTCTTTCCTTTCCTATTGGGGCTGTCATAGATGCCAGAAGGGCAGGTAAGGATGATAAAGTGATTATAAACCTAGGGCATTGATAGGTGCAATGTTTTAAGAGTTATATTAGACAGTGTCCTTCTATAAGTTAACATTGTTGTATTACTGTGTATTCTTGGGTGCAATTATATTTTTCTTGCTAGGTTGTGTTGTGAGCCCTGACAGTTCTGGCTCATCAGTTGGATTGTGGCGCACTCCTTTGTTTGTTGGGCAGCAAAACAAGTGGCTTCTTGGCGTTTTAGACGTCAGTTGGGTCTTGATGGTGTCAGAGTAATCATTTAGTGGGGAGTCAAAATTGGAATGTGATGGGTGTAATTATTGGGAGTGTTTTCAAAGAAATTAGCAAAGGGTTTCTGTCCTAATTTATTATTGTTTCACTTGGGGGGAGAACGATGTAGTGTCCCTGTCAGGTATTGGTTTATTGAAAGCCATGAAATTAGTGTTTACTTAGACTGAAGGAAAGATGGTCTGGAACACACATCCTATTGCTGGAATTGGTGCCCAGAAGATATTGGAAAGGTGTGACAAGATTTTCAGGTATTGAAAACATAGAAATGAGAGGTTTTTGAAGGAAACAGGATATCTCAGTTTTGTAGCATTTGGAAATAGTCCCTGATGATTTATCATTTTACAGGCAGGATGGGTTACATTTGTCCTTTTTAGGGAATGAGTTCAATCTATTAAAGTTAAGAGTGTTGATTACTGATCTTATCGGTGAGCACTTGAGTACTTCTTTAACCTGGAAATTTAGGATTGGGGATGGGCAGGAAAACACCTATGGGTTTTCCTGGGTAGTGGATTTTAAAGAAATTTCTTGGTTGGGAGGGGGTACGTAAGCAGAACAATGTGAGCACAGGGATACTGAGAAGGTTCAAAGGGATGGAGGGGCAAGGGTAGCAATAGAAGGTGGAGATAAGGGCAGAGGGGTACTGGATTTTTGGTTGCAAGGGTGGAGTGGGAAATGGCATTGAATTTTATTAGAGGGTTGGGTTGGGGTTAGGAGGTGTTTATGTATTAGTGAGTATGTTATTTATTTTTGTAAGGCTTAATACCAAGGTTATTTACAGTTGCCAGACCTGTTTTATTAAAGTGGCCTTTTACCCCTTAACTCTGATGAACATGGTGTTTTGCGTGCCGTTTTTGCCTAAAACAGTCATTGTATTGACCAGGAAGATGGCAACTTGTGCAAGAGGAAGAGAGTAGAGGCCAAAAAAAAACAAAGAAGTGATTAGGGTGGAGGAGTTGCAGGCATAAAGAAAGTGGGTTAAACCACATTCTGCAATTCACCTTCATGTAATGTGACAACTGCTCACTCCACTATGTTCCTTTGGTGCAGAATTCTCATGGAGGCTGTAAATTAGTGTTGAGAACAAGTCTGTTAGAGCACAAGAGTTGCACTGCTTGTCTTAAATCCCTAAGTTCTAATACCAGGTGTGTTGTTTTGTTGTATGTGCACTTTATTTTCAGCCAATATATTAACCTAAACTGGGCAATAATAAATATTTCATAAAACATTGATTAATTACATGCACATTATCATGTGTCCATGTAAACATTTTTGTAACACATTTGAGTGAAACTCAATTCATCAAGATACCAAAGTTTCCATGAGTGGATATTTTGACATGAACCACAATGTTGTCTATACCCATGACCACAAAACATTGTGACTCATGACAATACTGCGGATGAGACAAATGTTAATTATATAGTTCTCACAGATGCAATAGAATTATAATTTAAATAAATATGGCATTACTTTGGGAATGCAATTTGATATGTGGTTTATCATGTATTATCGCAGCTCTTTTACAGAGGCTTGCAACATAAATTATACCTTTTGACTAAATTACTTAAAGTATATTCCCAGAACTCAATTCCTGACAAGATAAGTGTAAGAAAATTCCCTTTTTATGTGGTCACTCTACAGCTTTGCTAGATTTCATTGCTAGTGTATGGGCCCTGGTGCATACCGTCCTGCACGCAGTGTCTGTGCTCCCACCCTTAAAAGCATGTAGAATTGGCTAATTCCTTACTGTCATATTTAACTTATTTATAGGTCCCTAGTGCATGGCTTCAGGCTTGCCCATCCTGACTGAGTGTGCAGTTTTAAAACTGCAATTTCGACCTAACAAAATAAATCATTTGCCAGACATAAGCCTTCCTTTTTAATACTTACAAGTCACTCTTAAGGTAGTCCTTAAATGCTCATAGGGCAGTGGGAATGGAATATAAAAAGTAGGACATCTGTTTCTTATAGTAGAAAATCTCCGAGTCGTTTTTCATGCAGCGATGCTGGCTCTCCCATAGAAATGTAGTGAATTACGTTATAACACCTTACTGTGCAAAAACACAGTTTGGTAATCGCAAGAACCATGGTTCAAAGACTCAAATTAATAGAATTCAAAATTCATTGTGATACTAATGTTGAATTTTATATTACAATTTTGAAAATGCCATTTTTAGAAAGTTGGAATTTTCCTGTCTAAATTTTCTAGTAGCCCTTTCAGTGATAATCCCCAACTGGCACCTGGCAGCCAGGAAATTAAACAATAGGTCCTTGGTTGGGAGGAGGTTTGACCTGCTCCTGATCTGATGGCCTGAGGTGCGTGCCAACCAATACTACAAGCTTCAAAGGCACAACTGCGTCACTTGCAGATGTAACGTGCACATAGGTATGGCCCTGCCATTGTGCATGTAGCCAGAGTGGCTCCAGTTCCAAGGTGGGAAAAGCAGTCTCAGAACTTGTTTTGCAAAGAGAGTTTCACAGTTCCCTAGATATATCTCAGGGGTTTGCCTAGAGCTCTAACTATGGGAAGAGAGAATATGCTATATTGGATTTTGGAAGAGCAGGGCACTTTGGGATTGTTAAGGGCCAACCAACCAGGAAATGACATCAAAGTAGGTAGGGTTACCCCCAAATAATTTTTTCCCTATTTTGCTAGTGAGTCACAGCAACCCAAAAGCTAGTGCCAGGATCTGGATATGTGGAAGACTGAAGAAGCACTGCACCTGTTGAACCTCTGGATGTATGAAAGACAGAAGAAGCACTGCACCTGCTGAGCCCTGGATTTCAGAAAGAGACTGCACCTACTATGACCTGTGGGCTGGACCTGCTCCCACTTGTATCCAGGACTTAGGAGTGGTCTCCAAGGGCATCCCTGGATACCTTCTTCTTAGCCTCCTGATTAGCATCAGAAACACAAAAACTGTAAGATGCCCAAGACTCTGCTGAGCGCAGCTAACAAGCTCCAACCAGAATTACCCTGAACCCTGCTAGTAGCTTCTTAGAGGTTGAGTCCTAACTGCAAAAGGTCCTGAACCCTTTGCTGTTGAAGATTGGACTCTCTCCCCAACAAGAATTGCAAAATAGTATACTCAGAAACTTTTTCCACAATTTTTCCCAAAACAACCAGAGGCTAACCCCCGGAACGCCACTAAGCAACAGCTGCTGACTGACAATGCATTATAAGTAAGATTCAACTCACATGTTTGCCCTACTGAAAGGTGTTTGACTTCCAAAAAAGTTTTGAAGTCTGAAGATAGAA
The DNA here is from genome assembly GCF_031143425.1 of Pleurodeles waltl. NCBI lineage: Eukaryota > Metazoa > Chordata > Amphibia > Caudata > Salamandridae > Pleurodeles > Pleurodeles waltl. Next base: position 704,953,886 of record NC_090449.1, on the reverse strand, counting down.
CTCTTCACCAGGAGAAGACGCTAAATGTTTCTGGCCGGTGAGGGACCTTCCCTGGGTGTAAATTTAGAATTTTTTCCCCTTGGCGCCTTCCCACCAAATGTCGACAGCTTCACCGGGACCCTGTCTGATACCTATCAGGTCTTATGGAGCCCGTCTTGTCCACAGCCTGCTGTCTTTCCCTGCTGAGGATTTTCAACTTCCATAAAAGTCTCTAAGTCAGAAGGTAAAGCTGGTAATCTGGTGTTAGAAACATCTAAAGCAGTGAAAATTCACATCTCCATTTTCCTGAATTTAATTTTTGTCATTTTTGTGTCTCATTAAAGATTAAGATATATTCTATTTTTATAAATTGGAGCAGGATTTCTCTTGTATAGTGTTTTCTACTTCATAATTATTATGCAACTGATGAATGCTTCACTGGTTTCTCCTAAATTAAGCATGTATGCTCCGTGCTACAGCTACTAAGGCTTGAGCTCAGGTTTATATTATTGAGACTTGTTAGACATGGCAGCTCTTGGCATAGTTTCCCTGTACTTTTTGCTGTTGACATCCTGGTTTTTGTATTCTGTGCTGTAATTTGTTTTTGCTGGTTTTTATTTATGGGCACTTTACCACTGCCAACCAGTGCTAAAGTGCAAGTGCTCTCTGTCTAAATAATATTGGAAATTGGTTTATCCATGATTAGCACATTTGATTTACTGATAAGTTCCTAATAAAATGCACTAGAGGTGCCCAAGGCCTGTAAATCAAATGCTACTAGTGGACCTGCAGCACTGATTGTGCCACCCATATGAGTAGCCCTATAAACATATATCTCGGACCTGCCACTGCAGTGTTTGTGTGTGCAGTTTGTAACTGACAGTCGGACCTGCCAAGCGTACACATTTGCAGGCCCAAACCTTCCCCTTTACTACTTGTAAGTCATCCCTAAGGTAGGCCCAAGGTAGGCCCCTGGGCAGGGTGCAGTATATTTAAAAGGTAGGACATTTACTGGTGTGTTTTACATATCCTAAAAGTGAAATACTGCTGCATTTCTTTTTCACTATTGCAAGGCCTATCTCACCACATGGCTAGAAACATGAGGATTGCCTAGAAATACCTTTCACGTGTAATTTCCCATTGGGAGCAGATAGAGATTAGGGGTTTGGGGTCTCTGAGCTCACAACTTAAAAATACATCTTTTACTGAGTTGGTTATTAGATTGTAAGTTTTAAAATGATACTTTTAGAGACTGGGCATTTTCTTCCTCCACCATTCCCTGCTTAGGCCTACAAACTGAATATACATCTGGGTCAGACTGACAGTTGCCTACATGTGAATTCCCTCTAGACAGTGATACAAAGGGATCTGAGGTGTGTCCTGCATTTCCTGATGAGTCTTCCGGGGCTAGAGTAGGAAGGAGAGGCTGACACCTGCACTTGAAAGTGCTGTGCCGGTCCTTTCACAATACAATCTCCAACCCCCTGGTGGGCAGGACAAGGAAAAGGCAGGGTCTGGTGTTTTCCTACTTCAAAGGCAGAAAGGGGTATAAGTAGTGGCCCCAAAACCCCAGACATTTAGATTACTTCTGGATCAAGAGGAAGATCTGCCAAGGAGAAGGGCTTGAGGAGGACCTGCCATTCTGCCTGTGTTACTGCTGTGCTGCCCTGCAGCTGCTGTTTCTGCCTTGGGACTTAAAGGACTGGACTTTGCCTTCTGAAATCCTGCTTGTGAAGTTTCTCCAAAGGCTTGGACTGAGCTTGTCCCCTATTCTGAAGTCTAGGGCCATCAAAGCCTTCATCTGCCAGCAACTGAGCTCTCTTGCTGAGACCCCTGTCCTGCCAAGTGGTGCCACATCCAGTCCTTGGGTCCTTGAAAGGAGGAGTTGGTGAACACAAGGTGAAAATCCATGCACCAGAGCAGAGCAGCAGGAAAATCAACGCAGCACCCACCTTGCGGCTGTAAAATCGACGCTGCAACTGCCTCCCGGTTGCAGAAATCAATGCATTACCTGCTCAGCCCGGATTCCTTGTTGTAGGGCATCCGGATTTTCCACACATCATAGCTGAGTGTCAAAATCTAAAGCAACAGACACAGAAATCAATGATTCACTCTGCTGCGGGAAAAAGATTGATGCATCACCTGCCCGGTGGGTAAAGAATCAATGCACAGCCTCGCCTGCGAGTAAGGAATTAATGCATTGCTTGCTTTTCTGATGCATCACCTCGCCTGCAGCTTTATTTTTGATGCTCACAAGGCACTTTGGCCCTCATTACGATACTCATTATGATACTGGCTGTAAAAACCGGCTACTGCCGTGGCGACGGCCACCAAAAGACCGTTGCCGCAGCTACCAGCCGTCCGCCATATTATGACCACAGCCGGATTTCTGCCAGTAGGATGCCGGAAATCCGGCTGTGGCCATGCCAGGGGATGGCGATAAGGTAGCCCTGTTGCCACCATTAGGCATATTTATGAGAAATACCACGGCCTGGTGGTGTTCTACTGGCAGATGCTGCTGCTGGCAGCAGTGCCCCGTCCCGTCTCCTGCCGGAGGACCCCCCACACAAAGGTAAGTGGGTGCTCCGATGGGGGGGTGTTGTGTGTGTGTGTGGGGTGGTGTTGTATGTGTGTGTGCGTTGCGTGTTGTATGTGTGTGTATGTCTGGAGGTGTGAGTGCGTCTATGTTGTGTTCTGTGAATGCATGTCTGCGTGTTTGTATTTAAGTTTAAGTGTGTGTGTGAATGGATGTATGCATGCATGGATGAATGTGGGAATGGGTGTGTGTATGCGTGTGTGAAGGGAGGCGTGTGTATGAGGGGGGTCTGAAGAGGCAGGGGAGGTGGGGGTAATCTGGGGAGGGAGGTGGGGTGGGGAAGACCCCTAACAGTGACAAGGAAGGTATTCCCTGTCACTGATAGTGCCTACCGTCATGGTTTTCATGGCGGTAAGGAAATCACGAAAACCATGGCGGAAGGCGGGGTCATAATCTCGCAGGCGGTGCAGTGACAGACGCCGGGCTGGAGATTGATATCTCCAGTCCGACTGCCATAACCTTAATGGCAGTCGGTGTGGTACATTGGCAGTTTGGCTTCAGCCAAACTGCCAATGTCATATTTTGGTGGAAAGTACTGCCAGCCTGTTGGCAGTACATTCCACCATATTACCGCCAACCGCCAGTGTCATAATGAGGGCGTTTGTGTTAAAACCACGTATCCAATGATTTATATGGATTAAGACTCTTTTTGCTTTAAAAATTGATATCTCTTTTAGCGTATGTTGGATTTTAGTTGTTTTGGTCTTTTTTGATTTAGATAATTATTTGATATTTTTCTCAACTGGTGTGGAGTCCTTCCATGGTGTTTTCACTGTGTTACTGTGTCTACATGTACAAATGCTTTACACGTTGTCTCTGAGATAATCCTGACTGCTTGTGCCCACCTAACAAGGGGGGGAGCAGGGGTTATGTTAAATGTGTGACTCCCTTGCCCTGACGAGAGTGAGGCTCACTACTTGGACAGGGTGCAAACTGACTGTCAGCTAGAAACCCCATTTCAAACAAGGCCTAACTGGCTCTAGCCAGGAATACTTCCATTATTACCTGAAGAGGACTACCATCCACACTAACATTATGTAGTAAATATTGCCATGTTTATTTAAGTAATGGTCATTGCCCTAAATCATACTTTTCCTCTGAGACCTATGCTGGGTTTTGTTATACAAAGGTCTTTACTATTTTTGGAACACTTGGTAAATCATTAATTTTTGATTGACAGTGGTTGAATAATTTCTTGTAAATAAATATGGAAGTAGACAACTTCATTGGGATATGACGTTGACCTAATTATTGAAATCAAAGTTTATTTTCTTGCATTGAGTTCTCTTACTATACGGTGAATTCTCAGAATTCTCTTTTTCCATGAAATAATTATGAAAAAATAATAGTCTGTACATAGTGTTTTTAATAAGTTTTAAACTTCATTCCAAAATGGACTAATCAATCTTTTAATTTGCTGGATAGATGTAACATCAATTGAGATTATGATTAATGAATAACACTCTTAGGGGCAAATTTATACTCTCTTTGTGCCGAATTTGAATCTTTTTTTCATGCAAATTCATCGTAAAACTAACTCCATATTTATATTTTTCTATTAGACATGTCTAACGTCAAAAGACAGGAGTTTGTACCATTTTTTGGATGCGTGCACCCATCCCCCGTCAATGAAATGCACGGTAAGCGTTCCCATCTAAAGAATTGTGCTATCCCCATAGCCCCATATTTATCCCTGTGCTAAAATGATGCACAGGTGGAAGGAGGGGCTAAATAATGGTGCAAAGCTTGCTTTGCACCATTATTTAATACCTGGGTCAGACCTGGCGTTAGGGGACCTGTGGACCCATTTCCATGGTTAAACACCATGGAATGGGTCCACATGTGCCCTCCCTAAGCCTCTGGAACACCCCTACCCCGACCAGAGGGACACCGGAGGATGTGGAACCCCATCCCAGGTAAGTTTGGGTAAGTTTTTTTTTTTTGCCATCGTGGGCCCTAACTAGGGTTCCTCTGCATTTGCACAGGGTGTTGGCCATTGGTGTGGAAGGCATGACTCCTGTCTTTCCTAAGACAGGAGTCATGTTTTTGGTGGCTGTGTGCCAGGAAATGGCGCTAGTCTGGTTAGAGGCATTTTTGTGCCTCTAACAAGGCTAGCATCATTTTCTGATGTACAAGCCCCTCCTTCCCTACCGCCACCCGTACCCGGCTAGCATCTTCTTCTAAGATGCTAGCCTAAGTTTAGCACTGGCTTGTGCCATTCAATAAATACAGCGCTCTGCTGGTGTATGTTAAATGATGCTGCCAGTTTTGTGGCAAAAAGCATAAATAATGGCCCTAGTATTCAGAACAATAGATTTCTTTGAAATATGGATAATTATGCTTTACTTGTTCCGATGGACGATTCTGGTACATGTTTGGACCTATATGCCAAGGACTAAACACTATTGAGGTCTACTGAGTCCCAGAGGAAAGAGTCCCTCCTCCCAGTAACTCCTGGTGCCGCCTTGCACAGACCAGTAGATCTAAAAGTGTCATGTATCTCCTAAAAAGAGTCTCTGTCAGCAGGAAAAAAAAAATGGCAAAATATTCCTAAGCAAACTTGATCAAAGATAAAGAGTGGTACTACAGAAAGCATATTCTTCTTGAGATCCGGAAAGGGAAAAAAGCCAGGCATTATTATTCATAAGTGGAATCCAGTAAAAGGTTTGAAGTGCATGGTGCAAAAATCTGGGACAAAAATGGTAAAAAAAGGACAACACAGGGTATTAAACATCAAGGAACTAATATAATGTGATCCTTCACTTGGAAATTATTCCTTTTTTGCTGCACTATCAGGAACTGACAGCATAAGAAACAACTGTGCTTCATCTTGTTTTGGGAACTGCTCTTAGCATCTTTTGGGCAACAATCATTTTGGAGGAGCAGCTATAAGGCTTGTCTACATCCCTTTTCTAGAAACTTGGTATTCACAAAGTCAAGGTGAATGAAGAAGCCCCGATTTGACATCTTTCAACCAGCGTCGTATTCCACAATTCCATAGTCCAGTGGCCGATGCCTGCACTAAAGCGGTTAAAGATATCTGCATGATACATTTATAGGAAGCTTAACACTAACCAAATTATGTCTAGGCCCTTGAATACAACATTTTTTCCATTATCCTACTGAATGTTACTCCTATTTTAGGTTTCAGAAGGAAGAGAGGTTGAATCAGCTTTGGCAGACACATCATTTTCATGAGCAACATTATTTTAAATAGAAAGCATGGTATTTCAACTTCGCTAGGAGTAGAAATAGTACCAATACACATGAAAGGAGGCCGATATAATACTCTCAACTACTGCACTTTAAGTGTGTAGGATAACATCCAGAAATGTTGTTGTGTGCATTGCTTCCCAGACTGAAAACCTGGGTTGAGAAAAATATGATCCTCTTACACTCCTGAGTAGGCATAAAATAGTTGGCAGCAAGAATCTAGGTCACAATAGAAACCCAAAAACAGGAGGCTAGGCTCCATGGAGAAGGTCACTTCAGGATATAAGGGAAAGGTCAGAACCTGGAACTATGTGGCTGAAGAACTGGGAAATCCTAAGTCTGATGAGGAGCGAGGAAGCACACCAACAGGGAGCAAGAAGAGTTGCAAAACAAGGAGAAACAGATCAGATGGCTTTTATAACCTAAAGACAGGAAGCATCTCACAAGAAGAGAGCTTCTTCATATTGGAATCACATACCAACTAATGTTAAGGTAGTCATCTTGGACAGGGCAGGATATATTTTGAAAATTCTCACCAGAGGATTTTGAGAAAGAAAAAATAAAGCTGTTTGGAAACACTGAAGGTGACTTACACTAAGGCCTCAGCATGAAGATGGAGAGAGAAGAATGGTCAGCCGGTGTGAGGAAAGTCTAACAGCAACGTGCAGAGGAAGGCAGGCAACAACTTGGTCTGAAATGCTCAAGTGAGGACATGTGTCTCACTCCCCCAGAATCAACTCAGGAGCAGCCATCTGATGGGACACTGGTGCAGCAGGAGATATAGTGCAAATTTGGAACTCAAGCCTTATGGGCACTAAAGTCAAGCCATCACAAGAAAGTCCTATGCTATGTTTTAGACCTCCTTGTTAGTTGGCCAAGACTGGTTCAGTCTGAGAACTGTTGGAGCAGATAGATAGTTCAGACCTCAAGTCTTCTCCAGAATCTGTTATCGTAGTCACAATACATGAGGTTAAATCGGTGTACTCAAATGTCTCCAGGAGACCATAGTCTCAGATACCACCCAAGGGAGTTTTCCCAAGGTCTTTTTAACTGATATATGGACACCTAATTTGGAGACCTACTTGGATAGGATGCAACCATTGCTGGCTAAAGATTTGTATCTCAAGCTTAAGGTTTGCATTGCACCAATGAAATATTTTACCTGCAAATGGGAAGATGTGCATGGGTAGCTAAAACAATGATATAATTGTCAAGCAATCAAACAATCAATGTGGGGTTTATAAAGTGCCGCAATTCACCCCCAAGGGTCTAAAGGCACTAGAAAAGCTGGCTGCTATGAGGAGCTCTGTTCACTTGAGGCCTTTTCTGAATTCTAAGAGCAATGATGTGGTCCTAGGATGCAGGGGCAAGCCTTGGCCACCAGTTGAGAGAAGAAGCGTCCTCCTCTGTTGGCTTGTCGGATCCGGGGGGTGTCTGAGAGAAAGAGGGAGGCAGATAGCAGGTGTCTGGTCGGTTGGTTGAAGGTAATTAATTTGTTGATATATGCTGGTCCTTCATTGTGCAGGGCTTCGTATGCATGGGTCAACATCTTGAACTGGCATCTCTTCTGAATCAGGAGCCAGTGTAGTTCCTTGAGGTGTGTGGTGATGTGAGTCCATCTGGGGAGGTCAAGGATGAGTCTTGATGCAGAGGTTTGTATTATCTGTAGTCTCTTCAGAAGGCGTACAGTGATTCCTACGTAGAGAGTTTTTCCATAGTCCAACCTGCTGGTGGCATTGGCCTAAGTGATTGTCCTTCTGTTGTTGATAGAAGGCCATCTGAAGATCTTACGGAACATGCGTTGGGTGTGAAAGCAGCTGGATGAGGTTGCGGGTGGTCTGTCGGGCTGGGGTAGGGTTGTGTTTGGCAGGCCACCATGGTGAGGTTCTGTTCCTGAAGTTACTACGGTCTTGTCTTTGCTGATCTTGAGACAGTTGTCCTTCATCCAGTCAGTGACGTCCATCATGCATCTGTGGAAGTTGGCTCTGGTGGTTGATGGGTCTTCTAACAGCAAGAAGATGAGCTGGTTGTCATCAGGGTGAGATGATGTTGAGTCCATGTGATCTGACAGTGTTAGCCGGGGAGTTCATGTACTTGTTGAAGGGGGTGGGGCTGAGAGATGATCCTTGTTGGGTGCCATTGATTATTTTCTTGGGATCTGAGGTGTACGGTCGGAAACAGATTCTCTGGGTTCTCCTGATGAGGTATGAGGCAAACAATTTGAGGGCATCTCCTTGGATTCTGATTTGGTGAAGTCTGTTGATCTAGGTGTGGTGGGAGATGGTGTTGAAAGTGGATGACAGGTCCTGGAGGATGAAGGCTGCTTTTCACCTCAGTCCAGGGCTGCCCTCATGTCATCTGTGGCTGTAATCAGGGCTGTCTTGGTTCTGTGGTTGGCTCAAAACAGGTATTTAGATGGGTCTAGGAGGTTGTGGTGTTCCAAGTGTTCGGTGAGTTGTTGGTTGATTGTCTTTTTCAGAACCTTCCTCAGAAAAGGGTACAGGAAAATGGACTTGTAGTTCTTGGTTTTAGCTGGGTCAGCAGATGGTTTCGTCAGAAAGGGCCTTACTTTTGTATGTTTCCAGTCTTCAAGGAACGAGGCTGTGGTGATGGAGACTTTCAAGACTTTCTGGAGCTGTTTGGCAATTGTCTTGCTCCCGAGGTTGTGAATGTGGTGGGACATGGGTCCATGGGTGCTCCTGAGTGAATGGTGTTCATGATGGAGATTGTGGCTTGAATTGTGAGGGGGTCCCAATTGGTAAACAGTTGTTTGGGGTATGTGTTCATGGGTCATAGTTGATGCTGTTGAGAGAGGGGGTCTGGGTTTGAGGTTCTTGTAGATGGTTAAGTTCTTGTGGAAGAAATCTGCCAGGATGTCACACAGTCCTTGGAAGAGGGTAATGTTGTTCCCGGTGCCCCACTAGTTGGAGAATTCTTTCACAATGGCGAAGAGCTTCTACTGTGGTTTTTGCAGGCTTTTATGTGGTCTGCCACTTTCAGGAGGTGGTGGTACTGGTTGAGAGCTGCTTTTAAGATGGTGTAGACTTCTGTCTTTTTGCCCCTTTCTTTCTAGTAGCCTGCAGTTGCTTCTGGTAGATTTCAGTTCTGTGGTGAACAATCTGGCTCTTCAGGCAGATAATTTGGGTTGGGAAACATCCGAACCATGACTCTGGTTCAACAAAGTCGTAAAAAACGCAGGCGGAACAATGCTTGCTTGAACGACTTTGTTTTTCTGTGCCTTAACCATGCATGTGCTGAACAACGCACATGCATGGTTAAGGCAGAGAAAAAGGGAGTCAGCATCAGGCGAGGATGCTGTCAGGTAAGTGGTCCTGGGGCTGGGTTGGGGGTAGTTTTTAGGGGTGGGGTACTTTGTTTTTTAGGGGAACAGTGGGGGGCAGGGGTAGTTCTGTTTTTTAAGGGTCAGGGTGGGGAAATGGAGTAGTTCTGGTTTTTAGGGGTCAGCGGTGGGGGGATGGGGTAGGTTTGTTTTTAGGGGTGGGGTGGAGGGGTCAGGGTAGTTTTTGTATTAGGGGCGGGAGTGGGGGGTTGGGGTAATTTTAGTATTAGGTACCTGTTAGGGGGTGGGGGTAGTTTTAGTATTGGGGCGAGGAGGGGGGTTGGATAGTTTTAGAATTAGGGGCGGGGTGGAGGTTGAGGTAGTTTTATTTTTACGGGCAGGGGTGGGGGGGTCGTTGTAGTTTTGTTTTTAGGGGTGTGGGTTGGGGTTGTTTTAGTTTTTAGGGGTGGGGTGGGGTGTCGGGGTAGCTTTAGGTTTTAAGGGTGGGGTGGGTGGTCAGAGTAGTTGTCGTTTTACGGTCGATATGGGGGGTTGGGGTAGTTTTATGGGCGGGATGGGGTTTGGGTAGTTTTCGTTTTTAGGGGTGGGGGTGTGGGGTCAGGGTTGTTTTAGTTTTAGGGGTGGGGTGGGGGTCAGTGTACTTTTAGTTTTAGGGTGGGAGTGGGGGATTGGGGTCGTTTTAGTATTAGGGGCGGGGTGGGGGTAAGGCTAATTTTGTTTTTAAGGGCGGTGTGGGGTGTCAGGGTAGTTTTGTTTTTAGGGGCGGGGACAGGATTGTTTTAGTATTGGGGTTGTGGGGGGCTGGAGTAGTTTTAGTTTTAGGGGTGGGTTGGGGAGGTCTGGGTAGTTTTAGTATTAGGGGTGGGGGTTGGGATAGTTTTCTTTTTAGGGGTGGGGGCCAGAGTTGTTTTAGTATTAGGAGTTGGAGGGTCGGCGTTGTTTTAGTTTTTAGGATGGGGTGGGGGGTCGAGGTAGTTTTAGTTTTAGGGGAGGGGTGGGGGTCAGGGTAATTCTAGTATTAGGGGTCAGGGTGGGTGGTCGGGGTAGTTTTAGTATTAGGGGCCAGGGTGGGTGGTCGGGGTAGTTTTAGTATTAGTAGTGGGATACTTCAGGGCTTTAGGGCAGATGGGTGGGTCACATGCTGGAACCATGCATGCCATCCCACACATGCCTTTACTAGGCATGCCTTTACAATGAAAAATCGGTGTTAAGGCATGCGTGGTGAAGGCATCATGGTAACAACGCGGTCGTTGTTCTGACCGCGTTTTCAGGCATGCGTGGTTCCAGGATTCATTGTTCCATCATACAACCCTTTGGGTTTGGTCAGCTTGGCAGCGGCAATTGTATGGGCGCATTCCAAAATCCACAGGGAGATGTTTCTCGTGGCCTGTTCTGGATCAGTTGTTGTACCTGAGAGTTGGGATTTGAGAGCATTGTTCCACTGGTCCACTAATATTGTTTCCAGTTTCTCTGCATGGAGCTGGAGGGCATGGTGAAAGTGTTGGTAGGACCTGAGACTCTGAGGTGTATACTGTGGTGGTCAGTCCAGGTGAGCTGTGAGGCGAAGTTGTACTTGATTATATTGCTGGGTGTAAAGGTGGGGCTGAGGGTGGGTCCTGCAATGTGGGTGGGATCGGTGACAAGTTGTTTGAGGCCGATGTTGCTCTTGCTTTCCAGTTGGTTGGTTGTGCTGGAGTCACTGGAGTCGTAGAGGTGGAAGTTGAGGTCCCCTAGGAAGATGTAGTGTTTGGAGATTATGGCGATCAGGGAGATGAAGTCAGGTATGACATTGCAGAAGCAGCTGCAAGGTCCCTATGGTATTTACGGTGGGTGCCTCTGATGGTGTTTTTTCCATCTGTGTGAAGTAGAAAACTAAGATGCTCCATTATGGGGGTGAAATTGTATGAGGTGGTTGTGCAGCCTATGCTGACCTTGTGGATGATGGCAATTCCACCTCCATGTTTTTTTATTCGATCCCTGTATGTTATCTTGTAGCCTTCGGATATGGTGACAACAATATCTGATGTGGCGACGGGCGTCAGCCAGGAATATGATTTCCAGGTGAGAGAAGAGATTGCGTCCAGGATCTCGGTGGTGTGTTTGCTGAGTGATTGTGTGTTAAGTACAATACACTGGAATTGAGCTGTGGCGCTATTGGTTGTTGTGGTGGATGCAGTAGTGTTTGTGGTTTCTCTGGCATTGTTAGTGCTGCAGCAGTAGCAGCAGTACTGGCAGGAGAACGGCCCCTTGTTGTGAAAGTTTATGCACTGCAGCAGTTGTTGTTGTTGATGCACTTGAGATCCAGGGGTCTGAAGTCTGCAGCGGTGTAGCTACATGAGGCAGAAGACCTAGGATTCCGAGCACTGGGTGCAGTCTGGGCACAAACAGGCAAAGACAGATTTGCCTTCGGTGTGCTGGCATTGTGGTTGCGCTGCGGCCTCCATTAAGTAGGCTCTAGGAGGGGGAGTGGGCTGGGTTAGCAAGGGGATGGAAGTGATAGGAAAAGTTGCAGCGAGGCAGAAAACAGTGCGTGTGGTGGCAAGGTGGGAAACAGAGTGGGCTGCAGAGCCGAAAGAGCGGAAAGACCAGAAATGAAAAGAGATTTGTACAGGAGACAGAGTATTAAAGATAACCAGGTCACAAGGTGAAACTGAGCAGAACAACAAAGCAAGGTCAAACAGAGCAGAAACAACAGACAGACAGGCAACAACAGGCAGAGTACCACAGAGAGAAAACAGAGTAGGAACAACAGACAGGCAACACGCAAGGTGGCAGCAGCAGACAGACAGGCAGCAACAGACAGAGGAGCACAAAGAACGAGGTCACAAGGTCAACAAGCAGCACTCTCAAGGGAGAAGCACAGCAAAGCAGAAGCAGTGGAGAGCTGGCAGGGGACCTGCTCCAAACTGGACTGAATGTGAGACCCTCCCTGCTCCTCTGTCCGAATCATGTCATTCCAAGGGCAAAATCACTGTAGCAACTAAGAAATATGGGCAACGACAGTGTGATGTCTTGCACTTCCTGCTGGAAAATCAGGCAATCTTGTATTCTTATTATTATAAATAGCACACGTTTTTTAATTAATTACATCTATACAGCCCTTTCGAAGAATTTGTTTTAACATTTTTAAATTGATTGGGCTTTAACCCTAAAATATGCTTGCTACTGATACTGAACAAAATAAACTTGTTTGCAATAAATTTCTATGAGATCGAAAAAAAAATGTTAGTCAATTATAAATTATGAAAGACCACATTGGCTGAACGTTTTAACCTTTGTAAGTGTGTGCACAATTTATTTATTGGTTTGACTTTCAAGGACGGTCTAAGGTCAGGGGGTTAAAAGTTATAACTGTAGGGCTCATGTGTTCATAACAGAACATAACAGATGTAAAGGAACAAAGCATTCTAGCAGCTACTTCGCCTGAGCTTTCCTGTTGAAAAGGCAAAGAATATGAAGCAAGGTAGGAATAAAAATATGTTTTATATAAGTGCAGAGCAATAGTCTCAAATACTGTGGCAAAAAAAATTATTCATAGCAATGGCCTTTAAACGAACACATTCTCTCCCAGGTACAATTTGTCAGCTAATTTACTTGAAATTCCAAACACAAATCATTACAGAAATGTTAACACTACTCATTTCTCCCGTATACGTACTGTAGCTGCTATCAGAAAAAAACAGATGATAGGCCTTTGCACATGCAAGGAAAGAATTTTAGAAATGTTATTAAAATAATGCCCAGATTGCTAATAATCAGACTTCCCGAAATAGGATATTTTTCTGATTCTTCTTTTTATGTTTGTTTTCTCTACCCTTGCCCCGCTAGTTTATATCTCTAATTGTTGCTGCTGACAAAAAGTAGGAAATGTTAAATATGTTTTAAATGAGGTCAGCTGGTGAATCATGTACTTGCACAATAAAGCTTCAAATATTATTACACGATTCTCCCTTTATATGTTAAAAGTCAGTGAACTCGTCGTCATTTTCTAAATTCCTCTCATTTTTTAAGTGTGGTTCAGAGTTAGAAAACATGCCCGAGAGTTTGGAATTCAAGGCTCTTAGTAGGTTAAGGATCTCATAACGAATCATGCTTTTCATGTATTTATTTTATATATTTTTTGGAGAGACTGTGCCTCTGCTCCAGTTTCCTGCAATAATATATATCTGTTCTCCAGATAATATTGTGCTGAATGTAAGTTACAAGTAACCTCTCAGGGGCAAATTATTGAACATACCTCACACAGTGTTTCAGTCCATCAGTGGTGTCTGGCAGCTTTAGAAGGGAGGGGGTGGGCAGGAACCACACACACACACACACACTCATTCTTTCACACCCAGACATGCACGCGCGCTCATCCATTAACAACAACATTCAAACATGAACGCACGCACCAAACATTAATTTTAAAAGTTCATACACACTCGTTCTTCCACACACATGCACGCATGCATGCACGCACATCCATTAACAACACTCATAACATTCAAACATGCACGCACACACCAAACATTCATTTTAAAACATCACACACACACATACACTTACCGTCAGCCAATGAGGGAAGGCAGCAGTCCCAGCCTCGTCACAGGGTGGGATGGGGTCAGTGAGACTGCTGACCCCACCCCACTCTGTGATGAGGTGTCACTGATTGACAAACGCCCTGGGCACTTCAGGGCTTAAACCTGAAGCACCCAAGTCGAAGTCAATGGGTGACGCTTTCCTCGTCAGCCAGAGGAGGGCCTCGAGGCACCTTTGCTGAGCTGAGGAGGTCACGCTCATAGGAGCAGTGACCTCCTCAGCCCAGCAAAGTTCAGTTCAGGCAGTCAGAAGTCTGCGCAAATCGTGCATGTCTCACTCCTGGCTGTCTGAGCTGAAAATGAAGAGTGTCTGTCGGGCTGAACTTTGTTCAGCCTGACAGACACACTTCATGAGTGGCAAAAGTGGGGGGGGGGGTGGCCCCTCCACCCTAAAGGACGAGCCGCAACTGCAGTCCATTGTCTTTTTTCAAGATTGTGTTTACTCTACAATTTCTTGCTTCGTTGGCCAGATAATGATAGCACATTTAGTCAAGTGTTCTTTATTGTAGTGGAAAAAAGAACTTATCATTTTTACTACACTTTGGGAAGCTGTATCATAAATGTCACATTGATGAAATTTTTTTATAAATCAGCTGATTTTCATTTTTTTTCTTTTGTATTTTCTCATCATTATGTCAAACTATTATTTGAATTCTGCCTCTTAAGTTGGGACCGCACCTACTTAATATCTATTCACTTTCCTTATATGCTTTACTAGAATAGGATTGTTGTAGCCAAGTCTAGCTCTGGGCATGGGTGAGCAGTGCGCATGTGATGCGTGCTATTTTTAATGGGGCTCTACTGGAGTTGACCCAGCAAACTGCTTTAAAATCTTTTTCATTCCAGCGTGCCAGCGCTCATCTTCCCAGGGGCAAGCTTTTGATAAATCGCGTTCTTTACCCTTATCTTCACGTTCCTTTGTTTCCCTTCCTCCCACTACCGCTTTTTTCTCCATCTCAACCTTGTCCTCTCCCACAGCCTTTCACCCCTAGTTTAGAACCTTTGATAGGATATTCAAGTGAGGAGGTGAGAAATGTGTGTTTCTAGGCTGGTCCTTGTTAGGAGATAGGGAGATAGGTGAACATAAAATGGCCCACACTTACATTACCTGTAGCAGCAAGAATGAATGAAGATGAAGATATGGTCAGTGGCAATTGAGGTGTTAAGGTGAAGACTTTTCCTAACTCTGATTCTGACTCACAGAAAGTTCAGACGTAGAATAAAACGCCACACTCTTGATGCAGCCAAAGCTTCACATTTTCCAAGTTAAAATATTTGGTTTTCTCTGGAATTGTCGCTTTTAAAATTGCATTTATTTTAAGTGGATGAAATTAGTCACGCATTTTTTCTCTAAATCTCACATTTGGCTATTCCCAACTTTAGCATGTGTGCTATAGGGACAGTGGTGAACAAGGGATTAGGTCAGAGGTCTTTAAACTGTGGAGCGCTTGATAGCTCGAATTTGTTTATTTCTCGCATTTCTACACTGCCTTCAATTACAAGCAGCAGCTGAAGTGCAGGGCAGGGTCAAAGACATGATTTAAAAGGATCAAAATTGTTCTGTAACTATTTTGTAGTGATTTCACCTGCAGGTAACTGCAGATAAAATAACATACACCTTAAAGTAAAAAATAACTTCAAGGTAATACATATGAAACCTCTACTGGTTAATGCAATCACTGCAGACGTTTGTGGTTGAGGTCAAGGAATGACAGAATTGAATCCAAGTTTATCTAATTGTAACGGCAAAATGACCTCCATTCCTATTTGCAACCGGGACAGGGGAACTAATGACAGGCCATCCTGCCAGCCCATTAATAATTCTAATGAGCGAACCTTTAAACCTGATGCCAATAAATATGTTTGCTCTGTTGGGCGGCGGGATTCAGGTACTGTTTGTCCTACAGTTTCGAACAAAGTCCATGGGAGATTTCTTAGAGCAGGTTTTCATGCAAGTCCCCCTCGAGCTTCTTCCTTTGATTCCGTGAGATCTACACAATCGCTTGATCCGAAAGGAACATATGGACAAAGGAGGGATGGCAATTGCTTATACTTAACTGGGGTATCCAGATTGCCACAGGGTAACATAGAATCCAAGGATTCTCTCATTAATAAAGTAATCTTTTGGATACGTACACAAAGGAATTGTCTTTCTGTCATCTGGTCTGATATACAAGAGGTCCGTAGACATAATCAACTGGGGTCGGATTTTGATTTTATATCTATACTCTTTTATGATAGCAGTATTGTCAACAACCTCATATCCTTTGATGCACGGACCAGTTCTCTAAGCTCTGGTAGGAAGTCGGTCCTTAGACACTGCAGGCACCCTACTGGAGACATGTTGTACAGGGGCTGCTGCTCAACTGGAAATCAGGCAGATGGAGTCGCTATTCTACCAGCTATCCATCTATCATCCAATGCTGAGAATCATTACCTTTCACTTTCCGATTTGGATTGACTATCTGCTTCTCATGCAAAAATGCCAATTACAACAAATGGAGAATGTCAGGAAGAATATAAAGGGAGTTTAATGACTGTATCTCAAATAAGAACTCAATCGGTGATTTCACAACCAAAACTTAATGTTATGTCCTGGAACATTGCGGGAATAGAATCAAAGCTAGATGATCCAGAATGGTTGGGCTTTGCTAACAACTACGATGTCTGTTTATTTCAGGAAACCTGGGCTGTGGAATCGTACCATCTAGAGGGTTTTACGTCTTATTTCTCTCCTGCCCAATCGGCTACTAGAGGATTTGGCAGATGCATAGGAGGACTTATGATCTCATTGAATAATAGGCTAGATTGCGATCATTCTGTGATTGAATTTAACTCTCATGATTTGTTGGGTATACAGCTCACATTTTGTTCTGGCTTTAGGTTAACTGTATTAAATGTATATGCAAGGTCTGTTCCACGTACTACTGAATCTGAGATACTCACACAACTGTCTGAGTTTGTAGAGTCCTTAGATCCTTCAGATTTTTTGATGGTTGCAGGTGATTTTAACTGTTCTTTTGTACCTGATGGCACTATTATTATTACCTTAATTAGTGGGGAAGATGAATTATGGGGTATCCCTCAACCCAAGGAAATGGTTCCCTCTCCTGCATCGTGTTTATCTATGCAGTTGGCCTCACTCTGTTTAAAATATGGTTTGAGAGAATGCAACGGTCGCACTAGATCTGATCTAAATCTTGCTCTTACATTTAAGCGAGGGCTTTCTTTTAGCACTATTGATTACATTCTGGTGGACATCAGGCTTTGGTCAAGTACACTAGATATGGAAATCATTTCTCACCATGACAGTGATCATAATCCCTTGTGTCTTGTATTAACCAACCAAGCTTTTCTAAAAACGCGACACACAGAGATTACTAATGTTCCAATCCCTCGACTGAATCATAGACGAACTCGTGTTAGCTGGCAAAATGTGGCAGCAAATCCATATCAGATTAGGGATATTTATTTATCATTTCTAAATCTCGTTTCGGTTTTTGGGGAACAAGAGGCCACTACTATACCTATTGTGACAATTTATACAGAATTGGTGGATACCATACGGGGTATTTTCTACTAAGAAACTTGCCTAAAGAGGTCACCTGATATCATCTCTTCTAACGAATGGTATAACAAGGATTGCGCTCTAGCAAGATCTAATTTAAAAGAAGCATTAAAAAACCTCATTCAAGAAGATATTGTGGATGCTAGATCTAAATATGCTAAGGCCCTGAAGCAAGCAAAAAAAAGCTGGGAAGACGGAATCTGGCAGAGGTTATTGGTTGCAGTTAAAAATAAGGATAATGGTCCTTTTTGGAGACTGCTGGCTTGCAGATCGAGAGGGGGAAATGACTCCATCAGCTCAAATATTCAACCTGATAGATGGGTGACCCATTTCTCTGAAATTTATGCCTATCCTGTATTGCATGACCCTAAGGTTATCAGATATGATGATGATGTAGCTTCTACAAATAGCTCCTCTGAGAGCATTGTCTTTTCTATAGCTGAAACAACTGATGCTATTAATTCTCTGAGGCCACTTAAAGCCCCTGGTCCTGATAAGATACCTGGGGATCTGTTTAAATCTGAACCCATTATATGGGCATGGTATATCAATTTATTGTCCAATGCCATAGCAGCAGGTGGTCCCATTCCTGATTCATGGCGTGGTGCAGAAATAATCCCTGTTTACAAGAAAGGCGATGTAGGTTTATCAGCAAACTATCAACCGATTAGCCTTATTGATATTCTCCAAAAGATCTTTGTGAAACAAATTTTGGCCAGACTTACGGAATGGGTTTTGAAGAACCAGATTTTATCCCCTCTACAGGCTGGATTTTGTTAAAAAACTAACACTATGGACCAAGACTTTAGGTTGTCACTATTATTCTGGAAGTATTTCACATTAGCCAGACAGAAATTATATGTGGCCTTTGTAGACCTGAGATCTGCTTTTGATCTTGTGCCAAGAGAGAAACTGTGGGGAGTTCTGAACAAAATTGGTACCCCAGAGAACTTAGTACATTTAGGCCCGTATTTATACTTTTTGACGCTAAACTGCGCTAACGCAGTTTAGCGTCAAAATGTTTTGCGCCGGCTAACGCCATTCTGAAGCGCCATGCGGGCGCCGTATTTATTGAATGGCGTTAGCCGGCGCAAGCAGACCGGCGCTGCCTGGTGTGCGTGGAAAAAAACCACGTACACCAGGCAGCGCCGGCGTTGGGAAAAATGGCGCTAGGGTGTCTTAAAAATGGTGCAAGTCAGGTTGACGCAAAAAATCGCCTCCACCCGTTTTGCGCCATTTTTAACGACGCCCAGACGCCATTTACATGACTCCTGTCTTAGTAAAGACAGGAGTCATGCCCCCTTGCCCAATGGCCATGCCCAGGGGACTTATGACCCCTGGGCATGGTCATTGGGCATTGAGGCATGTAGGGGGGCACAAATCAGGCCCACCTATGCCAAAAAAAAAAATAAAAAAAAAACAAATTATACTTACCTGAACTTACCTGAATGTCCCTGGGGTGGGTCCCTCCATCCTTGGGTGTCCTCCTGGGGTGGGCAAGGGTGGCAGGGGGGGTCCCTGGGGGCATGGGAGGGCAGCTGTGGGCTCATTTTGAGCCCACAGGTCCCTTAACGCCTGCCCTGACCCAGGCGCTAAAATCCGGCGCAAATGCGGGTTTTTTTGCCCCGCCCACTCCCGGGCGTCATTTTTGCCCGGGAGTATAAATACGACGCATTTGCGGCGCAGTCATTTTTTTAGACGGGAACGCCTACCTTGCATCTCATTAATGCAAGGAAGGCGTTCACGCAAAAAAATGACGCTCTTTCCTCATACTTTGGCGCTAGACGCATCTAACGCCAAAGTATAAATATGGCGTTAGTTTTGCGCCAAATTTGCGTCTAAAAAAACGACGCTAATTCGGCGCAAACGGAGTATAAATATGCCCCTTAATCCAAAGATTGCACGAGAATACTTATGCACAAGTAAGATGGGGTAACCAGGGGGAACTCACTGACAGAATCAGGAGAGGGGTACGACAGGGTTGTGTCCTTGCTCCGACTCTTTTCATCTTGTTCATCAATGAGGTAGTGCAAGTTATTACTAATTGCCAAAATGATGTGCCCTCTTTGAATAACACAAAAATCCCGATTCTGCTATTCGCTGATGATTCTCTCTTGATCTCCCGAACACGGATGGGCCTACAGGTATTAATGGATAGGTTTAGCTTGTTTTGTGATGACTTTGGGTTGGAGCTTAATCACACCAAAATTAAAGTTATGACCATGGGAAGTGGTCCCACCAAAGGATATACCATCCTTCACAAAGGGACTCCATTGAGTAAGGTTTGCTCCATTGATTACCTGGGGGTCAGAATTAGTAAGGATATGCAGTGGGAGGCCCAGATTAATAAAAGCTCAGCCCTTCTGTCACATAGATCTGGGGCAATTCTGCGCTTCCACAAGTCGACTATCGAGAGAGTAGTCACTCCAGCAGTAAAAATTTGTCGGGCAAAGGCTCAGAGTGCTGTGGCTTACGGGGCAAAAGTCTGGGGATACTCAAATGCTGACAAACTTTCAATAGGAGAAAATAATTTTGTAAGATCATTCTTGGCTTGTCCACGTAATACTCCTTTGTTACCAATGTTTTGGGACCTCGGACTTGCACGTATCTCAGACATTATAGCTTTAAGACCTCTGCTTTTCTGGGTACGTGTTTGGACTACTCCTGGGCTACTCACATATAAGGAATCCATCCAAGATATTTTAGATAGACCTAACATGCTTACTATTCCTTGGTTTAAACACGTATCAAAATGGTTTTACATTCTGGGTCTTGGTAACTACGGGAGCCATCCTTACAACTTAAGGAAAGAGCAGAAGAATCATCTAAAAACAGCTTATTGGGCGTATTTCAGGGGGAACCACTTGCTTCATTTGTTTCGTGGCAGATTGACTTCTCAATTTCTTGACACCAAGTGGCATCCGTGTTTTGAACTGTTTTTGGATTTTATTACTGATCCATTAAGCAAGAGTTTGTATATTCAGTTCAGATATGGATGCCTACCTCTTAAATCTTTTGGCAATAGGCGGGATTCTGCTCCGAGAACTGATTTATGCCCGAGTTGTAGCACTTCTCCGGAAACCATTGTGCATTTTATGTTCATATGCCCAGCATGTAGGATTGCTTGTCAGAGGTGGCTACGTCCAGTTTGCAAGAACATGGGGATGAGATGTTGTATAGATGCCTTAAGGATTATGATGAGGGACACATCCTGTCCCCTGTTCTGTGCAGTTAGCAAGTTCCTTGCGGCTGCATGGCATGTACGAATTTGCCAGTTAAAAAATTATTTTTGATTATTATGAGGCCCTATGATTAGGGTGTTAGTTCGCTGGATGATATTTTGGCTATCTTGAGGAACAAGGTTGAGGTAGTTATGCACTGTGTGAAGAGAAATAACTCCTTGATTTTAGTATTTATGTTTTTATACCTTTCATGTATTTTGAATGTAAGATATTTATGATTTTAAATTTGTGTGATTTATGCTTTGATGGTTTAAAATTAACCGAATAAAGCGATGTGTTGATGATGACAGAATTGAATCATGTTGGGCTCATTTGGGAAAAGGGGCTTGTGTACATTTAATGTAAGTAGGATCATTATTTTAAAATTTTATTACACACAGTAAACGTTAGGCTGCTGCAGGATAGTTTAGTCAGAGCCACTGGAATTATGGGCAGGGGAGTGCCAAATTATGCAGCAGGGTTGACAAAAGTATTCAAGAATAAAAGGCAACTTTTGCAGCATAATGCAGCATATATTTTTATATTATTACTTCATTATTTTGTACACTTTTTACACATGGTTATACTGTTTGGACAAAAACTTTACCTTATTAGTTCCAGTTTCACAACCAAATAGAGAAATAAGCAAATGAAAGGTGACCAGTTAACCTTTTTGAAGGGCATTCCACTGTGTGAGAAGACATGATGCCACATTTTAGTAACTTTTGATCCGGTTGAGCTAGAAACACTTTTTTCTAAAATCCGCAGCTTATGCACTAGATGACGGATTATGTGGCTAATACGGCAGATCCAAAATTATGTGAAAAAAGCCAAAGAATCACATAATTACAGCAACTCTTGGCTTATTGTATAAGATATAACATGTTATTTCAAAGCATATATTTAGTAATAGGTAATCAGACTGTACCTGGATGGGCATTCCAAACCTCCCAAGTCTTCCAATAAGGTTTTGGAGTGGGGCCTGACTTTGAAAACATTTCCCCTTAGGGACCTCAGAGCAAGAAAGTTTGAAGACGTCTGGATTAGGTTCTGCAAAACGTCAGCCATTAGATCAGATGTTCAGGATAAGTATTTTATTTAGATCTGTGATTTCTCTTAAACTGCAGTACTTGTAGTTTTGTTTACACTCATTTTACATGTAAGACTACAAGTTCCATGATTCAACAAAAATCCACATGATCTAAATTGCTAGTTGCTCTTTATGTAGCTTCTCATGCAAGTGATACATCTATTAGTTTAAGCTCGGAAGGCACCAGTGCTTATTTTGCTCATACACACAAAACAAATAAAGCAGTGTCAGGTAGTAGTCTATGCATATTTCATTCAATTAGAAATAGAATAGCTCAGCAGCAGTACTATTAAGTTGTGTATTTGTAATATGTGTCATATGTAGCACTTAGAACCAGCAGAAGTGTAATGCTGGGGGTGAGGAGGTTGCGGGAGGATCTGAAGAGCTGCAACATTTTCTTTCTTCCACAATTCTGAATGAAGGACTGCCCTGGCTGTAGTCATTGATTGTAATACAATTAGTACTGGTCTGTCATTGCAGAAAGGAGAATAAAAGTTAAAGAGCAAAAAAATAGAAGCAGGGAGATGAAAAGCAGAGTTCAAAGAGTTTTGGGACCAGTGATCATTAAGGTCCTGTTTGATCATGCACGTTAGTAACTACAGAATGTGTTGCACCTGTTCAAGACAGGGCACTTCACTGAACACATCACAGAAGCATGCTAAATGTTAGGGTGAACCCTGGCAAAGGTGCACTAGCATATTATTTCACATTCCTCCTTTCACTTATGATGCGTTCAGATACCGCTGTAAAATGTTCACCACGGGTATTCTCACTTTATTTTGGGTAATAAGGTCCTCCAGCATGCCCACTTGCTTTTAGAGTCACTGTTAGCCCATCAACAGGGAGGCAGTGAGGTGTTCACATCTGCATCTGAAAGGCCATCTCCCCCTTAACCCTGCACCACTGCATAACTCTTCATTGTTGACTTCAAGGGGGGAAAAATCACAATGTTGTTTTGTTTTACACAAATGACAGGCATCTAGATGACATTTCATCATCAGCTAGTCTGACTTCGCAACCAACGACATACTACAAAACAATCTGGGACTTCTAGTTTTGTTTTTAACATGGTCATTGTTGGTTCAGAAAAAAAACAACACTTAAAGTGGTTTTGGATAAAATGCCAGTTTTGGTTAAAGGATTCTCACATGACATACAACTACTTGTTTTAAAATTTTACAAACTGGCATTGACCATTTTTGTAGTGTTTCAAGGACGTCTTCTTCCAACCTTGGGTTCAGAAACCACAAGCGCTCAGGTGAGACACCATCCCAATTTCTCACTATTAGAGGTCGACTGTATCTTTAGACTTCATGACGAAGTCAGTAGTTAGGATCCAACAATCAATAAATTGATAAACATAAAACCCAATAAACAATATCAAACACCATGAATAATTCAGCACTAAATCAAACTCCAAACCAAATGAAATATCAAAGCTTTATTACAATCCCAAAGTCAATGTCACATAAATGGTGCACAAAACTAAATTATAAACATACATGAAGATAATAGGCTGATCAAAGAGTCTCAAAAGAGTCAAACTACTAAACATCAATACTGTTGGACACTCCAAAAGAATAATGTAGATTAGCAACAACACAATGTGAACATTATTACTAGACTTTAAAGCAGAGCATGATATCACATCAGTAAAATATCAAAATACAATTTAGCAGTTCAATTTCAGATTTCAGGTTTCAGAGCTGGGGCCATTCCTAACACTAACAAGAATTGTGACTTGCATGTGTGGAAATGGGATAACACATGGGGGAAAAAGCAGAAATAAAAGAAGTCAAAAATAATTAGGGGAAAAAAGAAACCACATTCCGTGATACCTTTCCTCATGGGACAGCAGTAGGAGTTGATTTGTCACTCCGAATATTCACCGTCTTATGGCATCAGTTGGCAGCAGCATCAGGACAGTGCAGAACACAAGCTGCACAATAGGACAGATCAGCAGTACAGAATCAGTTGGCCTTACTAGTACTGAACCATGGAACAGAATAGGACAGTTAAGACTATGATGAGAAAACTCATCAGGAAACTTAAAACAGAAATGTGAGAGAGCAGACTTAAGCAGCACTAACTGTCTCTAAGAAGATTCAGAACAGAACGGACATTATGCAGGTACTGAGAAGGACTGACTGCATGAAAGTTCAGAAGAAGTCTGACATCTGTTCCAATGTTCTTCATTAATTAAAGGAGCCAAAATCCATTTGATTTGTCCATCAGATGGAAACACACTGGGTGTTGATCTCAGCTTCTAGTCATTGAAGATGGCACCACCAATTTCTGACACTTGCAGAAAAGTTCACAGCAAATGTCTATTGTTTCTTCTATGTCTTCATGCTGTTCTACTAAAATATTACATTTTCTATTAATCTGCAACATGCATTTCCCTTCCCATGGCACTCAATAAACAAAGCTAATATTCATTCACATAAGCGTTATGAATCTTACTGTATAACTCAGCAGCTAGAGGAAATTTTGTTGCATTAGCTAAACTTGAAACACGCTCTTCTTCTGGAATACAATAGAACATTCACAGTACATTTGCTGCCTATAGAAAAGAATTCAGGTCAGACTGAACAGTGTGACAAGTAAAATGTTCCATAACTGCTTGCAAAATTAACTTTGAGGCCTAGTCAAGTTAAGGAAGTCAAATGCACATTAATACAATTAATACATTATGAAAACTAGGGGGCACCCATAAATTCAAATTAAATATGCAAAGCTATTATATTTTTTGAAGCATCATTCATGTTATTTTAAAGCAGTTTTAAACATGCATTTATTTCACGTTATGAAAGCTATTTAATTCTAATATATGTGCGTTGAATTCTCATTCATTAATACTCAAAACTACATTTCCTGTTCTACAGATTTCACTTGAAATAATACTTTCAGTTCAATGTTTATTAATAATGCACTCAAAAATAAATGCACACTGTTTTCTAGTTAAACATGGTGTCAGAATATGACTGGTAGGCATAAATGGCTCACTGAAATTCAATCGTGCACGTTTTAGTTTCTAAATTGTTTTTCTGTTGAGGCATTTAAACTGTGATTTATTAGTTGCCGTTTGCCACTTCTATGCCACTATTATCTTACCTTGAGCTCTCTCAATCCCTCCTCTGATGGCAACCTATGCCATCACAAAGTAATATTTCTCATGTACAATGAAACAAGTCAAAACCTTGTAGTTTGATAAAACTTTGATATAGGTTTACGGTCTTTGTTAACTCCCTTCATTGACTGATAATATCTAGTGTCCATTTCCATTCCTAACTCTGTTTTTCCTTTGCTCTTTGTTTTCTCCAAAATGTGTATGCTTTGTAAAATCAAAGGGCACAAATTGTGCACAGTGTCACAATCGATAAAGGATTTAGGCCCGTATTTATACTTTTTGACGCTAAACTGCCCTAACGCAGTTAAGCGTCAAAAAATTTTGCGCCGGCTAACGCCATTCTGAAGCGCCATGCGGGCGCCGTATTTATTGAATGGCGTTAGCCGGTGCAAGCAGACCGGCGCTGCCTGGTGTGCGTGGAAAAAAAACACGTACACCAGGCAGCGCCGGCGTTGGGAAAAATGGCGTTAGGGCGTCTTAAAATGGCGCAAGTCAGGTTGACGCAAAAAAATCGTCTTAACCCGATTTGTGCCATTTTAAACGACGCCCAGACGCCATTTACATGACTCCTGTCTTAGTAAAGACAGGAGTCATGCCCCCTTGCCCAATGGCCATGCCCAGGGGACTTATGTCCCCTGGGCATGGTCATTGGGCATTGTGGCATGTAGGGGGGCACAAATCAGACCCCCTATGCCAAAAAAAAAATATTTAAAAAAAAAAATGTATACTTACCTGAACTTACCTGAATGTCCCTGGGGTGGGTCCCTCCAGCCTTGGGTGTCCTCCTGGGGTGGGCAAGGGTGGCAGGGGGGGTCCCTGGGGGCATGGGAGGGCACCTGTGGGCTCATTTTGAGCCCACAGGCCCCTTAACGCCTACCCTGACCCAGGCGTTAAAAAGTGGCGCAAATGCGGGGTTTTTTGACCCGACCACTCCCAGGCGTGATTTTTGCCCGGGAGTATAAATACGACGCATTTGCGTCGCCGTCATTTTTTTAGACGGGAACGCCTTCCTTGCATCTCATTAACGCAAGGAAGGCGTTCACGCAAAAAAATGACGCTCTTTACTCATACTTTGGCGCTAGACGCGTCTAACGCCAAAGTATAAATATGGCGTTAGTTTTGCGCCGAATTTGCGTCGAAAAAAACGACGCTAATTCGGCGCAAACAGAGTATAAATATGCCCCTCAGGATCATCTTCACAAAACCATTTCCCAAGTTACCAAAACAAGATCCTCCCTTCAGCTACTGTTTCCCAAACATTTGACTCTTTTGGATCATTTAAGTAATTTCTCAGAATTGTCATATTAGATAAATATCTCCCTATCTCCTTTCAGTTGTTCAGTACTTAATTGCGGCAGTGTTGTGACTTTAAAACATTACAGCCTCCGCCCTCCTTTGCTAGAAGAATGTCTAACGCAAGGTGGTTCTAAAGAATCATGTACATTGCCGCTACCATTGGCATGTCCATTAGGTGTATTGCACCTGAAAAGTCAGTTGACATCTTGTCTACAATTGTTGATAACATCCTTACCTTAATGTCATTCAAGATCACGCCCACTGGTGTAATAATAGCTCCAAAAATATCTCCTGTAATTTCTGAACTGCTTGCTCCTCTTTTAAATCTCATTTTAGGTGTCTCTGCATTGTCAGTGTTGTCCACTTGGCAAATGTTTGGGAAAACCACTCCCAAATAGCATGTCCCATACTAGCCTTTCAGCAGTTTGTGATAAGCGTTCTTACTACAGATATAACATACACCAGGTACAGCGTGGTCTTGTTCATTCAGCATAAAATATCATACACTCTTAAAAAAACATGTCTACATTCACTTGTAACTAAAAACTCATTGTCAGCTTTTGATTGCAGCCTATCCATACAAAGCTTTCCTACATGTTCAAAGCTAAGTGTCCTTTTATATCAGGTGTGTTGTAAAATGATTTCTTTTATCATCTACCTGATTAATGAACTCCTTTTCCACCTAAGTGAGAATACATGGCAGGTTATTTCTGTGTGCATATGCTGTGCCGAACGTTAGTGTAGTCTCAAAGAAACCTTCCACTATGTCTATGTTTCTAGCCTTTGCAAGGCTGCTCAAATGTTGATTAATGGGAACAAAAGAGAAAACTATGTCAAAGTTAGAACATAAATATAGAATGTACTTCTGGTTATACAAATGTGTTAATAATAGACTGCAACTAATCCCACATACTCATACATCAAGCTATAATGCACATTTGAAAATTAATCCCCCTTATTGCCATCTAAGTGAAGCTATCCCTCATCTTTAGAAAACGTATCCTGTTTAGATGTTGTCATTTTCAGTATTGGAGTTGCAGTACTTTGCACCGCTCCTTTCATTGAAACACTCATTCCTGCAATCAATAAAATGCATGCAATCATACATACCATTATCAAATCAATGCACACATATTTACACCTACTGTGTTTGCCCTGTCCCGGATTCATGGCGTTTATAGAATCAGAGAAGGAAAGAAAAAGATAAATATAATAAGACAAAAAGTGAACAAAAATCAAAAACAAAAATGTTCTTCTCGAAGTCTCTTGCACTATTCACAACAGTTCTCGATGTTCAAGGAAGTTCTTGAGCTCAGCAGAAATTGTCAAAAATCAGTTCAAAAGTTAATCTTTAATAGAACATAGTTTGATGGTCACTGATTATTATTTCCAGAGTGTAATGTCTTTGTTGATCAATTAGCAAAGTTATTTCAAAGTTCAGTTCAAATGTGATATCAAGTTCCAGAATATTCAGCTACATTCTCATGTTTAAAACAAAAGGCCATCAACCTGTTCTCCCATTCATTTGTGACAAGATAAGTCCATTCAGGTGAAGAGTATCTGCGACTCAGCACTCTTTTCCTTTTTGTTCTCCTCACAGCACCATCTTCATCTTCACTCTGATTTGACTATTTGACTGCCTCTGCTACTGATGAGAGTTTATTAGCAACCTATTCATGTGCAGCTGCAGGCCATTTGTTTCCTTTACGAATGTGTCTGCTTCCCCTCATAATTTATTGGAAGTATCCAAGGTATTTCAGGCTAATCAAAACTGTTCCTCTGATAAAGCTCCTCTCCCTAATAGAATTCCAGCTGATGTATATAAAGCTTATCCAGAATATTGGGCTCTGCTTCTTACCAATGTTATGAAGTCTGCTATGACGGGCCTCTTGGTAGATACCTGGAGTGAGGTGATAATTGTGCCCATTTTCAAGAAGGAGGACCTAGCGGATTCTCAGTGCTACCACCCAATTTCTTTTTTAGATAGCTCTGTCAAGATCTTAGGGTAAGTGGTATTGAGTGAGCTGGAACATTGGGCAAAGGAGATGAACAGCTTTTCAAAGGTCCAGTTTGGGTTTCGACCAGGGCTGGGCATAATTGAACAGACTCTTCATTTAACTCCGAAAGTGCAGAAATACACTAAGACTAAAAAAGGCTGTATCCATTTAGCCTTTATGGATCTATCCTGTGCTTTTGACACAGTTGACAGACATGAATTGTGGTCTGTCATGTCAGATATGGGGGTAGATAAAGATTTGATCTCCTTACTTAGTAGACTTCATGCCTGTACTACTGCCCGGGTCCGCTTTAGCCAGCAGGGTGACCTCACTGAAGAATTCCCTCCTTTGAAGGGGGTTAGACAGGGGAGTGTCTTGGCCCCTTTTCTTTTTTACTTTATATTAATGGTCTAGAAGATATTTTATGTAAGATGGGGAGAAGGACCCGCCTCTCATTAATTCCCAGCCACTACCAGTATTACTCTATGTGGATGATGCAGTCCTCATGTCAAGGACAACAAATGGCCTGCAATCCTTACTGGATGCTTTTAATATTTTTATGGGAAATCTTGGCCTTAAAACTAACAGAACAAAATCATTTGTGATGAAGTGTGGCCCAAAGTCATCAAAAAGTTAAAAATTTGTTCTCGAAGGTGCGGAAATACTTAAAGTTCCTAACTTCACTTACTTAGGGGTCCCCGTTGATGTTGATTTTAACTGGATATTTCCAATAAATGTACACATCTTGTAATTTCAAGGAGCTATTAGTGCAGTTTTTAGGTTTTCAAAGAAACTGGCACACAAACTAGTTAAGGAAATGCTGACTGTTTTTGAAAGTAAATGTCTGTCAAGTGCCTCATTTGGAGCTTGGGTGTAGTGATATACGGACTGTTCGAGTCTACAGGTAGAGGAAAATAAATGTTTAAGAAGGCTGTTAGCAGTCACCCAATCCAGTCCGGCCATTTTTTGCCATGAGGCAGTGGGTTCGAGGGATATAGCTGACTATAGAAGATGGCAACCTCTACTGCTCTGGCTTAGAGTATGGCTAAATCCTGAAGCTCACCTGTTTAGGTCCTGATCATGGACTGTCTATCATTGATGCTTTTTATAGATATTCCTTAGATTAGATATGTAAATTTCTATGTTTTCCCGCCTAGGGGTAGAGGAATATTTTCAGGACCCTGATTCCTTACCTGGGGGGTTAAACTGAAAATTAAGGACTTGTATTGGCATTCTAACCATGACTCGGATCTAACTGATAACATGCATGGGGCTTTGGAGTGTCCGCCACAAAAAGTCATTACTTCCTAAGCCATACCTTAATATGACTATTTCTGAGTGGTACATGTTTTTACGTACGAGATTTTGACTGAAGTCCATAAATTATTTATTAGCATTTCCAACTTAAGGCACTTGGTTTAAGAAACTCCCACCATGTGGTTGTGACGGTAGTTTGTGCCAAAGCATTTTTCACTTTATTCTTTTTTGTGATTTATTCAGAGTTCCTAGAAGAAGATTTTTATGCCCTGTCCTTCTCTCCACAGGTATTAGGCGTAGTCAACTTGCCTTTTCTTATTTGCAGGACTTGAGTAGAGAGGGGACAATAGAGGCGGTGCTAAATTTCATAAATGCTGCTATTCAAATTCAGAACTGTTATTAATGGTTTCAATCTGTTTTTATATGTGACACTGTTATTTATTATTATTTATTAAGTCTTCTTTTTGATTATAATGTTTGTAAATGATTATGGGCCTGATTACAACTTTGGAGGAGGTGTTAATCCGTCCCAAAAGTGACGGTAAAGTGACGGATATACCACCAGCCATATTACGAGTCCATTATATCCTATGGAACTCGTAATATGGCTGGTGGTATATCCGTCACATTTGGGACGGATTAACACCTCCTCCAAAGTTGTAATCAGGCCCTATGTCTCTTATGGCTGTTTTGAGCTGAATAAAGTATTTTGATGATGATGATGATAATGTGTTTGCTGCACTGGGAGGAATCAGTTCATTTTTACTTGGCTCTCCTACACTTCGGTCTGTTTGCAAGAACCGTGCACTTTTGACAACAACTTTATCTGCATCTTTGTCTACACCTTTGTTTGCATGCAGACCTCTTGTGCCTTCACTACTTTGCATGTTTTCTGCTTCACCCACTGGTTCCATCCTCACAGCTTAGTCAAGCAGAACACCTTCTTCATCAGCATTTTCTCTTCAAGAATCACACTCTTTGTTTTCAAGCAGACATGGAATATGCACATGTGGCTTCCATAGATCCAGTTTGGAAAACCAGCACACTTCACAGCTGTCGTCGTCCTCAAGATGTTTTGATATGGACCTTTCGACCTTGGCTCTAGGCAAGTCTTCCTCACGTGCTTTTTCACCACATCCATTTGCCTGTCTTCAGGCAGTGGCACTGTTCTTGGGCTGGTTGAACTGTTGCTGCTTCATCTTGATGAGACAAAGAGGAAACCACATCAGCTAGACCTTTGCAATAATCCAGCACTGAGCCATCTAGCAATAATCCAGCACTAAGCCATCTGTTATTCTCACAAGTGCATTTGCAGGTTCTGCTGGCAGTCTCATTGCACAACCCAGGAGGACATCATGGTGGGGACAGTCCTGTCTTACTGTCAGGGGTGCTAAGCATGCTTATCAGAACAAGTGGCAATTCATCGAGCCATTTTAATGCTGTTGAGGCACAAATCTTTGCCAATCGAGCTTTCACTGTTCCATTAATTTGCTCCACCAATCCAGATGCCTCTGGTCTGTAGATGCAGTGCAATTTTTTCCCAATGTTCAGTGCTGCACACAACAACTTTGTGATCTCATTATTAAAGTGTGTTCCCCCATCTGATTCCAAAGCAGTCCGGATTTAGTACCTCGGTATTAGTTCCTGGATCAGCAGCTACGTGTTGGATAAGCCTCAATCCCCTTGGGAAAGACACACACAATCACTAACACGTACCTCATTCCATTGCAAGCAGGCATCTCAATGATATCGACTTGCATTCTGTTAAATGGACCCCCCCCAATCACCTGTGTGCTTAAATTAACCCCCGTGCATTTCCTTACATTTAGTTGTTGGCATGTAACACATCTGCGACAAACCGCTTCTGCGAAAAATCTAAATCTGGGATTAAACCATGTCTATTTGAAAGTGTGAATCATTGCATCTCTGCCGAAATGGACCTGACCATGATAATACCTCACCATTGAGTTGAACAAACAATCTGGCAACACAACATTCCCTTTGTTTGAAATCCAGACATCATCTCCCTGTCTTTGTGCACACCCGACTTTTATCCAACCTCTGTGTTCTTCCTCTGATGTCTCTTCCTTCAACCCCTTAAATTCATCCAAGGTATCAACTACTGACAGCAAGATATTTTGATTTGTCTCACTGGTGTCACTTTCATTGCTTCACTCTTCACAGAAGGTGACACGATGGAGTGAACAATATCTGGCAATTTGGTCAGCATAGGTATCACCCATTTTTACATAGGCATTTGATCTCTGGTGGGCCACACATATAACAACAGCAATTTTCTTAGGTAACTGTAGGGTGTTTAACAACTCATTAATTTTCTCACCATTTCTAATAGGGGATCCAGACGAGGTCATGAAACCTCACTGGTGCCATAACTGTCCGAAGTCGTGCACAACACTAAATCCATAATGGCCATCTGTGAATATTGGGACCTTGAGCTTCTCGGACATGCAGCATGCTCTTGTAAGAGCATCCGATTTGGCTACTTGGGCAGAAAGAACTCCTTGAAGGCACAAAGCTTTGACAACTCCTGAAAGTGTGCAAACTGTATAATCATGCTTATCAGAACAAATGGCAATTCATTGAGCCATTTTAATGCTGTTGTGGCACAAATCTTTGCCAATCGAGCTTTCAGTGTTCCATTAGTTTGCTCCACCAATCCAGATGCCCCTGGTCTGTAAATGCAGTGCAATTTTTGCCCAATGTTCAGTGCTGCACACAACAACTTTGTGATCTCATTATTAAAGTGTGTTCCCCCATCTGATTCCAAAGCAGTCCGGAATCAGTACCTCAGTATTAGTTCCTGGATCAGCAGCTTAGCTGCAGTGCGACTATCATTCCTACGTGTTGGATAAGCCTCAATCCCCTTGGGAAAGACACACACACTCACTAACACATGCCTCAGTACATTGCAAGCAGGCATCTCAATGATATCAACTTGCATTTTGATAAATGCCCCCCCATCACCTGTGTGCTTAAATTAACCCCTGTACATTTCCCTACATTTAGTTGTTGGCATGTAACACATCTGCGACAAACCGCTTCTGCGACCAATCTAAATCTGGGATTAAACCATGTCTATTTGAAAGTGTGAATCATTGCATCTCTGCCGAAATGGACCTGACCATGATAATACCTCACCATTGAGTTGAACAAACAATCTGGCAACACAACATTCCCTTTGTTTGAAATCCAGACATCATCTCCCTCTCTTTGTGCACACCCGACTTTTATCCAATCTCTGTGTTCTTCCTCTGATGTCTCTTCCTTCAACCCCTTAAATTCATCCAAGGTATCAACTACTGACAGCAAGACATTTTGATTTGTCTCACTGGTGTCACTTTCATTGCTTCACTCTTCACAGAAGGTGACACGATGGAGTGAACAATATCTGGCAATTTGGTCAGCATAGGCATCACCCATTTTTACATAGGCATTTGACCTCTGGTGGGCCACACATTTAACAACAGCAATTCTCTTAGGTAACTGTAGGGTGTTTAACAACTCATTAATTTTCTTACCATTTCTAATAGGGGATCCAGACGAGGTCATGAAACCTCACTGGTGCCATAACTATCAGAAGTCGTGCACAACACTAAATCCATAATGGCCATCTGTGAATATTGTGACCTTGAGCTTCTCGGACATGCAGCATGCTCTTGTAAGAGCATCCGATTTGGCTACTTGGGCAAAAAGAACTCCTTGAAGGCACAAAGCTTTGACAACTCCTGAAAGTGTGCCAACTGTAT
This sequence comes from Pleurodeles waltl, assembly GCF_031143425.1. NCBI lineage: Eukaryota > Metazoa > Chordata > Amphibia > Caudata > Salamandridae > Pleurodeles > Pleurodeles waltl. The sequence continues at coordinate 704,920,891 of NC_090449.1, read as the reverse complement.
AAGCATGCTTATCAGAACAAATGACAATTCATCGAGCCATTTTAATGCTGTTGATGCACAAATCTTTGCCAATCGAGCTTTCAGTGTTCCATTAATTTGCTCCACCAATCCAGATGCCCCTGGTCTGTAAATGCAGTGCAATTTTTGCCCAATGTTCAGTGCTGCACACAACAACTTTGTGATCTCATTATTAAAGTATGTTCCCCCATCTGATTCCAAAGCAGTCCAGAATCAGTACCTCAGTATTAGTTCCTGGATCAGCAGCTTAGCTGCAGTGCGTCTATCATTCCTACGTGTTGGATAAGCCTCAATCCCCTTGGGAAAGACACACACAATCACTAACACATGCCTCAGTCCATTGCAAGCAGGCATCTCAATGATATCGAATTGCATTTTGTTAAATGCCCCCCCCCATCACCTGTGTGCTTAAATTAACCCCCATACATTTCCCTACATTTAGTTGTTGGCATGTAACGCATCTGCGACAAACCGCTTCTGCGACCAATCTAAATCTGGGATTAAACCATGTCTATTTGAAAGTGTGAATCATTGCATCTCTGCCGAAATGGACCTGACCATGATAATACCTCACCATTGAGTTTAACAAATAATCTGGCAACACAACATTCCCTTTATTTGAAATCCATACATCATCTCCCTCTCTTTGTGCACACCCGACTTTTATCCAACCTCTGTGTTCTTCCTCTGATGTCTCTTCCTTCAACCCCTTAAATTCATCCAAGGTATCAACTACTGACAGCACGACATTTTGATTTGTCTCACTGGTGTCACTTTCATTGTTTCACTCTTCAGAGAAATCCATATTGGCCATCTGTGAATATTGTGACCTTGAGCTTCTCGGACATGCAGCATGCTCTTATAAGAGCATCCGATTTGGCTACTTGGGCAGAAAGAACTCCTTGTAGGCACAAAGCTTTGACAAGTCCTGAAAGTGTGCAAACTGTATAAGCAGCTCTCAGAGTACCTTCACTGTCTCCTAAACAGGAAAGGTTCAACAAAGAAAACTTGATCATTCTCCTCTAAAGGAGTATCCTGAATATCAGGTCTGGGTTTGGTGCACAGTTCAGTAAAATCAAGGCAGTCATGTTCCATTTCATTAATATCGACTGTGTCATCAACATTCACAGGCATTAATGTGGCAGGGTTCAAAATTGAACAACCCTTAATGATTACATAAAAAAAAACAAGTATTACTAATTCATACTTAGTAAGACGGGCACTGGTCAAATATTGAGTCTTCGATCAAGTCAAAAGGATCTCAACTGAACGAGGGATGAAGACAGTTAAAGGATGTCCCATCACAATGTCTTCACATTGGCTGATGCTTACACCAGCACTGACCACCGCTTTTAAACAGTCGGGCAAAGCGGCAGCTACAGCATCCAATGTGGTGGAAAGATATTGCCACTGACCTGTTTGTTCCTCCATGAAACTCTGTTAAAACAGAAAGCACAACCATTAGGTTCATGACAAAATAGTGCAAAACATTTTATGTAATCAGGCATTCCCAAAGCTGGAGCTATGCACAAACTCTCTCTCAACTCAGTAAAAGCTTTCATGCATTCATCATTGAAAGGGACTGTATCTGTGACTTTGTGAGTCAACCTCTGCAACGGTTTGAAAATTACTTAAAAATTCTAGACCCATTGGCGACAATAGCTCACCATTCCCAAAAGCATTCTAACATCTATCTGTGTAACTGGGGGTTCATTTACATAACTGCTGCTACTCCCACTCGGGACACTTTCGTTGCACCTTTCTCAATTTGATGACCCAAATACTTCACTTCTTTCTGGCAATACTGTAATTTAGCATGGGGAAACCTTATGTCCGTTTTCACCCAAATGATTCAATAACTCTATGGTATCATGTCTGCAATCTTCACTGGTATTGAACGCAAGCATCAGGTCATTGATGTACTGCACTAAAGCAGACCTAAATGGCATGTTCAATGACTCTAAATTCTTCTTTGGGATCTGATTAAAAATGGATAGTGATTCTGAAAACCCCTGTGGAGTACGACACCATGAATACACGCAGTTGCTGAATCAGAAGCAAAAGAGGAACTGGCTATCGTCATGAAGAGGCACCGAGAAAAGTGCCTGTGTCAATAACTGAAACCACTCTGTTTCACATGGAATCTGAAATAAAATTACTGCTGGATTTGGCACTTTGGGACAACAGGCTACTGCAATTTTATTCACCTTTACCACATCTTGAACTATGCAATATTTCCTATTCGGTTTTCACAGACCCATAATCAGTGAATTACACAGGCTGCTCATCATCTCTTTTAGAACTCCCTGCTCAACAAAATCTGCAACTCTCAGTGTCACTGACTCTTGTAATTCTTCCGGCAAGTCATTAACTGTCATGGCTGGAAACAATGTAATGTGAGGATCCATCTCATCTGATTGACTGAAAGTTTAATTGCCGCTATTAGTCTGAATTTCTATTCCTCCTTGTGTAAAATTTATGGAACATTTTAATTTGCATAGTAAGTCTCTTCCTAACAGATTGACAGGACTTGAATCACAAACTACAAATCGGTGCAGACCTTCAAAGGTTCCAATTTTAACTGTAATGGGCTCTGTAATGGGATTTACCAAGTGCTGATTTGCTACCCCCTACAACCTGAACTGTTCTTCCTAAAAGGGGTACATCTGGGACTTCTTCAGATCTGACAGTGGAACTTTTTGTTCCTGCCTCAACCAGGAATGAAACATCATGACCCACAACACTCACATTCACATAAGGACCAGAATAATCTACCACCAATGAGGCAGCCAACACACATTCTTCCTCCTCTGAACTCTCACTCACTCATTCTTTGCTCACTCCATCATCACTGAAACCAATCAATTGATACTGTGTTACTAACTTATTTCCTGCATTTGTATTTACTCTTTGGTGTCAACACCAGGGCAGTGCGCGCTCTATTGGCGACTAGAATGCAAAAACCCAGCACTCTCAAAACAACGTAATTTATGCATTGTGCTGATATGTTGTTGTTAAACCTTTTGCATTGCAGAGTTTAATCCTGAAGACTTACTTTTAATGTGTTTACAAAAACTGTTCATTTGCAATGTATTGCTGCAGGCTTTCAGAGTGTGTTAGGGTATGGTCCCTTTCCAGGGCCTTCCAGAGACTTTCCCTGCAGCATGCCTGGGTGTGGTTGTGGGCTGGGCCAAGACTCTATAAAAGGGAGCCAGCCCAGCTCCAAGTGCTCACTATTCAGAGGTCCTGGTGCAGAGCAGCAGCTACTTCCTGAGCTCCTCTTCCGGTGGCCTATTTGATCTTCCAGGCCTCTGCCCTTCATTCTTCATTGGTGATCCTTGTTCTGCGCGGTCAGACGGTGGTTGGGCTGGCCTCCCGATGCCGTTATCCAGAACTTTCATATTCTTGGCTTAATTCTTTAATGATTAACAGATTACTTTGCGCGCTACCATTTCTAGACATTTGTATGGTGGTTTACGAATCGGCAAGATGAGTGATTAGTTTCATGCTGATTTAATCTTGTTATTCATTGCACGCTACCATTCCTTGACATTTGTATGGTGGCTTGCGAATCGGCGAGACGCGCGATTCGTTTCATGGTGCTTTAACCTTGTTGTTCATTGCGCGCTACCATTTCTTGACATTTGCATGGTGGCTTAAGAATCGGCAAGACTGACATTTACATGGTGGCTTAAGAATCTGCAAAAGACGCGCGATTGTTTTCATTGTACTTTCATCTTGTTATTCATTGTGAGCTGTTATTTCTTGGAATTTACATTGTGGTTTACGAATCTGCAAGACGCGTGATTCGTTTAATGATGATTTGACTTTGATATTCATTGCGTACTACCATTTCTTGGCTTTTTAAATGGTGACACTCGAATCGGCAAGACGCACGATTCTCTCCTCGAGTTTAATTCATGTTGTTTATTGTATGCCACTATTCTAAGATATTTATCATGTAATATTCGAGTTGACAAGTTATGTGATTTGTTTTTCCTGAATCCATATTGTGTTATTCATGGTGCACAATCCTTTTATGGTGTTTACTATATATATATATATATATATATATATATATATATATATATATATATATAAATCAACAATATGCGCAACTTGTGTTGAAACATTTTAAGAGTACACAGAAGATCAGAGTTTCAAGATGCAATATTGTATGGTCCTAGTATGCATTCTCAAAAAAGGATTTATATGACTGGTTTAAAATTTAGTCAGAATGTTTTTTTGATTCTCATGTAAAGGAAAGTACTTGAATAAGAAAGTTTTCATTTAATCCATCTTGATTCCCTTACAGGTATCCGGCCATCTTGAAACGTAGTCATTTTAAACTTAATTTGTAGATTGTTCATGTTTTCAGAAAGACTATGCTTAGAATCATAGTCTAGTATTGATTTCAGGAGATATAATTTTCATATTGTGTGTTCTAACCTTTTTCTTAGTACAGGTCTCCTTCCCAGCTGTTTCCCTTCCTAATCCCCTCTTCCCCTCTTGAACTCTCTTGGCCTCTGTGATTTATCTATCAGAATCTTATAGCTGTTCAGTGGTGGACGTGTTGGGAACGTGCGCAGACCCCAAGGATCTGGTGACGCTGACACTTGGTTCATGCTCTGCTGAGGAACCGTCACCCGCTGCTGTGCCATCGGAGCTTGTGGTATCTGCATTTGCTGGAGTACATGAATTGGCTTTTGGGGAATTGTTCTTGTTGCTGGGGAACTTGAATTTGGACTGTTCAGTTAGGGACATTCATGCTGTGATTTCTGGGGCTTTGAACTCTCTGATTTTGAAATTGACATTGATGGCATCTGGTAGGTATCTGGTAGGTATCTCTCTGATAACCCTGTCTACATGAGATGTATTTATACAGATCTTGCAGGACCTCTGACATAGATATGTTCCCAAACAATAGATAAGAAGGCATGCTTGGGGCGCCAGTTATATAAACAATTCCCTGAAAAGGTACAATATGTGTAGGAAAGTCCTTTTTTTTTTGCCTGATCACCCCCACTCTTTCTGGATAGGTACTGGTGGTTACTGACTCTTGGCTGTGCCCTGGGTACTGCTTACCAGTCCCAGGGCCAGTGCTCTGTGTAAAATGGATATGCAAATTAGGCTAATTATAATTGGCTAAGTTAACCTACCTATTAGTTCCACCTGGAGGAACCACCTGGTCCACCTGAAGGAAGTGCTTCAGGCCCTGCTTCAAGCAGGCCTGACTATCAAGGCAAGCAAGTGCCAGATAGGGCAAAGTTCTGTTGTGTACCTGGGCCACCTTGTTGGTGGAGGCCATGTACAACCTCTCCAGCCCAAGATCCAGACTATCCTGGATTGGGAGGCTCCAAAAACCCAGACTCAGGTCAGGGACTTTCTTGGCCTCACTGGGTATTACAGGAGGTTTGTTCAAAATTTTGGGACCATAGTGGCCCCTCTAACTGAGCTTACCTCCAAGAAACAACCCAAGAAGGTCATTTGGACCCCAGAGTGTCAAAAAGCTTTTGACACCCTAAAACAGGCTATGTGTTCAGCACCAGTGTTACTGGCCCCTGACTATAGCAAGGAATTTGTAGTGCAAACAGATGCTTCAGAAGAAGGGATTGGGGCAGTGTTAGCACAAGTTAATGAAGAGGGCCATGATCACCCAGTTGCCTTCATCAGCAGGCGACTACTCCCCAGAGATAAAAAATGGAGTGCCATTGAGAGGGAGGCCTTTGCTGTGGTTTGGTCCCTGAAGAAGTTGAGGCCTTACTTGTTTGGCACTCACTTCCGTGTACAAACTGACCACAGACCTCTCAGATGGTTGATGCAGATGAGGGGGGAGAACCCAAAACTGTTAAGGTGGTCCATTTCCCTACAGGGGATGGACTTCACAGTGGAGCACAGACCTGGGACTGCCCATGCCAATGCAGATGGCCTTTCCAGGTTTTTCCACTTAGCTGATGAGGACTACCAGGGTGTAGGTTAGTACCCATCACCTTTCATCTGGGGGGGGGCAGTGTAGGAAAGTCCTTTTTTTTTGCCTGATCACCCCCACTCTTTCTGGATAGGTACTGGTGGTTACTGACTCTTGGCTGTGCCATGGGTACTGCTTACCAGTCCCAGGGCCAGTGCTCTGTGTAAAATGGATATGCAAATTAGGCTAATTATAATTGGCTAAGTTAACCTACCTATAAGTCCCTAGTATATGGTAGGGCATGTAGGTTTAGGGACCACAGCATAGGTGGTGCACACCTAGGTGCATTGCTGAGGTGCCCAGTGTCATTTTAAAAGCAAGCCTGCCTTGCTGGCTGCTTTTAAATTAAAGTTATATGCAAATTCGACTTTGGAATTAAAGGGACTTCCAAAGTCTTAAACTACCTTATTTTTACATATAAGTCACCCCTAAGGTGTGCCCTATGTGCCCCTAGGGCTGGGTGCCATGTAACTATAAGCAGGGACTTTATAAAAATAGATTTATAAGCCCTGGTGAGGTAAAAACAGCCAAATTCGTTTTTCCCTCATTGAAGTAAATGGCCTTCATAGGCTAAAATGGGCAGACTTTATTTTAAATTTTAAAGTCTCCTTAAATGTTACATACCAAGAATTTGGTATCAAATTGATTGTTATAATAAATCCCACAACTTCCAGTTGTTGGATTTAATATAACTAGTGCAGGTAAAAAGTTTAGACTTTACCTAAAAAGTTGCCAATTTCAGCTCTGCATTGTTTTTGCTGCTGTGCTCTGATTGGCCAGTCTGCAGCAGCTTCTGCCAGGCTACTTTAATGAGGTGTGAAGTGGCCTGGCTTCACACAAAGGAATGTGCTTGGGGGAGAGAATCTCCCCTCAGCAGATGGTGAGGCAGGAAGGGGGAGGGCTGCCAAACTGGTCTTCAAAGGCAGAGAAGGACATCTGGAGCACCCAGCAACACCCCCACATCCTGCAACCCCAGACAGCTAGGTGCCCCCTTGATTAAATTAGGAGAGGGCAGGAGAGGGGTGTGTTTATGATTTTTAGCCACACCAGTGGGTGGGCTCAGCCAGATCTCTCCTCCAAAAATCAGATTCATCCATTTTGGATTTTTAGAGACTGTTGCCTTCTGGGATGGATTTTTGCCACACTTCCCAGGAAGTGGTCATCACAGGGGGACGACCCTGTCCCTGATTGGAGAACCAGGGCCCCCCTGCTTTTCACCCAGGAGCAAGGATAAAACTGGCAGACCTGCACCCACGCCTCAGATCCCCACCAAAATTTCAAGAAGAAGGAACTACAAGGAGAAGAAGGACTGCCCTGCTGGACCCCTGGCCTGCACCTGGACCCTGCACTCAGAAAGACTGCACCAGCTGCACACTTGGGCTTCACCACAAGAAGGACTTTGCCTGGCTTCCACTGGTTCAAGGAGGGACTCCCTGTTTGCTACAGGTGAAAAATTGCTATCCAGAGTCCCCTGCACCAACTCCTGAAAAAGTGACCAGCTGACCACTGTCCAGTGGCCAAAAAGGAGTTTGCGCCAGGTGTATTCTGGGAGTTGAAGTCCGCACTTCCCAAGGACCATCACAGAACTTCTGGACCCTTGGGGTGAGCTGTGGACCCCAAAAGAACCTTAAAAGAACATCTGGGTGAAGCCCCAGAAGTTTGGAAAAGATTGGAGAATTTTTGAAAAAAAAGCTCCATAAAGTGACCGACCCGACGCGGAAATTCTAGCCGGCTTGCCTCAACCGCGACCCGGCCTGACTTCGTGGTTCGTCCCGGTAAAGAAAAACATCCAAAAAAGAGACTAAGTCCGAACGTAAAAAGTTGACCGGGACCTTCCAGCCATCGTATCCGAGAAGGGCTCCATGGACGTCGGATCAAGATCCAGGTTTACCCCGGTCGAAGGATTTTCATCTCGAAAAAACGACTAAGTCCGAAGGTAAAAATCACCACCGAGGAAACCGACTTCGCGTATCCGGACAAGGGCTCCAGGAGGTCGGATCCAACTGGCAGGTTCGTCCCTGGGAAGAAAAACATCAAAAAAGAGACTAAGTCAGAAGGTAACTTTTTAACCGAGGCCTCCCGCGACTTGTAGCCGAGCAGGGCTCCATCGCGGTCGGCCTGAAAGTTTGACTTTGCCCCGGTCCTGGTGCAACCAGATGACCCGATTGGCGCTTTTTGTTTCTAAGCGCTAGAAAATAATAATACTTTAAAAATTCATATCTCCGGTTCCCCTGAACCGATTTTAATCGTTTTTGTGTCATTTTAAAGATAAAAATATAAGCTATTTTTATAAATTGGTTTTGGATTTTTAAACTGTTTCCTGTGTTTTATTTAATTACTGTTTTGTGATATTTGAATGCTTTACACTTTGTCTCCTAAGTTAAGCCTTGACGCTCGATGCCAAGCTACCAAGGGTAGAGCTGGGATTAATTTACTGAGACCTAACTGTACTTATGTGGAGGTTTGTGGCTTGTTGCTAGGTGTAGGTACCTACCTGCCCTACCAATAACCCATTTTCCAACAATATGTTACTGTGACATGTAAGTGGGAAAGTACATGATGTGAATACCTACATATCTCATTTGTCTTTGACTCTGATAGTGACGCCTCCACAGAGTGGCACTGATCACGTGCAATCAAAACTTCTTCCTAACTTTAAACATAGCAGCCACCTTGAAACAAATAATTTTATAAATGTGCTAAAACAGAGCAGGCTAAGTAGGTTAAAATTCACTAGGTGACGGGGGCATATTTCCCTGCCAAAGTAGCTAATTTCTCATAAGCATGTCCTGCTCTAATAGTAACATCTTTGCACCTGAAACACAATTCATTCTCATTGTAAAAATCTAATCTGTCTAATTCAAGGGTTCCCTTAATCATTTCATGTACTTCCAATTTTAATCTAGTCGCGTTCAAAGTCCTTTCTTCCTCAGGCGCATTTCCTGAAGCTCTACTCATATTATCTAACCATTCAGTCGATTGTTGGGCTATCAAACCTTGTAAACTAATGTTATTACCATTATTTCAGGGCACAAACTATGGAACGTTGCAAGGGGCTCTTATTACCTGTTTCTGAGTCATCACAGATGATCCCATTGATCATATGGGACATGTCACATCAATCAGTGGGCCAATTCCATTATGTGTCTGGTTTGCACCAAAATAATTCACAGGATGATGTCTAGCACAGTAGTGCACAGTCTCTTCATTTCTGCAGTTGGTTTGAAAGGTGAATTCATTGCTGATCCTGGATTTGAAATCTGGGGACCATGCTCATTAGTACCCTGGGCATACAACAGGACTACTGGACCTATAGTTACAGGAATTGCTTCTGGTCCTCACAGATTCAACTGATTTTGTGGGAACATTAATCCTTTACTTTGGCCAGTCAATACTGTACCAAAAGCTTGATTTGACTGATTCTGGGCAATATTCTAAAGTGTCATTGGTGGGGAATACATTGACATGGTCTGGCTCTGATTCATGACTTTTGTAGGTGTCGATACATTAGATATGGACTTCAACTGAGTCATCCCTGCATTCTGAATTGAGTGTGGTATAACTGGAACTGGGACATTCTGAATTGCATTTACATTAGGAATTGTCAGATACATTTCTGGTACCTGTGCCACATTTGGAATCATCTGAGTCTGGCTTTGAACAACTGGAGCTGTGGCAACATTCAGGACTACATTCTGGTTTACTGATTCACCTGCATTGTATAGTGGGGTACGATTCTGCAACAACTGAGTTGTAAGTTAATCATCAGAATCACTTTCGTCATCCTCTTTTCATTTATGTTAATTCAATTTCTGTTCTGAATCTTCCTCAGATTTCTTGTAGGCTTTACGCTTAACACTTCCATCTCCTTCCTGTGTAATTTCTAGAATGGGCTTCACTACAAGTAATTTATTTGCTCTCCACATCTTTTCCTCTGCATCCCATCTAGCTTCTGTTAACATCTTTTCTGCTTTCCTTATTCTCCTTTTGAATTTCTGAGCGCCTTTTTGTCTGGCATCTAATTGCCAAATAGCAAGTGCTTCAAACTGTGCAGGTCAATGAAGGGGCTTTGGTCTATACATGAATCTCCTCAGATTCTCCAAAAATTCTAAGATTAAAAGTTCCATAACTAAGAAAAGCTATGGTGCCTTCCTTCTCAGTAAATTTGCACTATTGATTAACCCAAATACATGCTGAAACTCCTCTCTCTTCCATTACTCGAATGCTGATGTACCCTCAGGTGGGGTAGGCTCACCCTCCCTTACTGGAATAACGACATATCCTCTCAACGTGCTCTTTAAAGCTTTGATTTTTTTTTTACACAAATCTAACTCATGAACACAAAATCTACAAAACCAAGAAGTCATTTTCAATCCCACAAATCCTTTTCACAAGCCGTTCTCAACATATAGCACTGCAGTCTTGTCCACCAATCTGTGTGCTGCTTTTCTCACTAACTGACCTATCCCAGCGCAGACCAAATTATATCACACTCACTCCATTCAGCAGTTGCAACTCGCTTTGGAGCCATCTCATGCACCTCTCAGGCAAAACCTAAATGCAATATTTTGCAAGCACGAAAAACAAAAACCTGTCTGCTCACTACAGGTAAGACTCAAACACTCCAGAAGCCATATGGAAATGTTGACTGTGGCCTTTTGCACAAACAGCTACTCTTCTGATTGTGGCTTTCTCACAAACGTAATTAAGATATGACTCGCAAACCTCAATCTGATTAGTACGGATCCTCAATGTGCACTCAAGATTCACCTAATACCAACCAACAACACACACTGAAAGGAAATGCTAATGGTTTTCATAACAGTGCTCAATCAATCAACACCTTTACCTGCAGACAATAAATTAACCAAGTGTCACCATACACTTGTACATACTTTGGAGCCTTAGGCCTCACAGGACCTGTTAACAACAACCATGTGGACAATGTTTGAACACAAAGCACCATATTCACTTATGCCAACTCCCCTACTCTCACAACTTGGAGTACTCAAACTCCCTATTCAACTACCTTGGAGTATGCAAACTCCCTTCTTTACTCATACATCATGCTTCACCTGCAATTTACCAAAGCATTGCAAGTGCAAAACCCTACTCGAGACACATACTGTATACATAGAGCACAACACTGAAATTTCACCAACCCTTACACTACACTAAAAATCATCTCACATTGTGGAAAATTCTAATTCTACTCCTCACAAGACATAACCATTCCTTACTATACTTCTCAAAAGATGAAACCCTTATTTCTATTACTGAAACTGTTGTAACCATTACTTCTTCTACCAAATCTGTTGGAGAGCCCAGCCTTGGTTTCAGAAACCACAAGTGCTTGGGTGATACACCATCCCAATTTCTCACCCTTAGAGGTTGACTGAATCTTTGGACTTGATGATGAAGTCATCAGTTAGGATCAAACAACCCACAAATCACTAAACATAAAACCCAATAAACAATAGCAAACACCATGAATAATTCAACACTAAATAAAACTCCAAACCCAATGAAGTTTCAAATCTTTATTACAATCCCAAAAACAATGTCACATAAATGGTGCACAAAACAAAATTATAAACATACATGAAGATAATAGGCTGACCAAAGCGTCTGAAAAGATTCAACCTACTAAATATCAATACTGCTAGACACTCCAAACGAGTAATGTACATTAACAACAACACAATATAAGCATTATTACCAGACTTCAAAGCAGATGATGATGACATCAATATAATATAAAAATATAATATAGCAATTCAATTTCAGATTTCAGGTTTCGGAGCTGGAGGATGTCTAGCACTAAACAGAATAGCGCTTGCATGCATGGGAACAGGCTCACACATGCGGGCAAAAGCACAAATAAAAGAAGACAAAAATAATATGGAAAACATATAAGTAGGGTAACTATTTCTAAAAATATGCTGGTGTAAGTTACTAACTTAGAAATGAAAAACAAGAAACCACATTCCGTTATACCTCTCCTCATGGGACAGCAGTAGGAGTTGATTTGTCGCACAGACCATTCACCCTCTTCTGGCATCGGTTGGCAGCAGCATCAGGACAGTGCAGAACACGAGCTGCACAATAGGACAGATTAGCAGTTCAGTATTGGCATTATTAGAGCTGAACCACATAATAGAATAGGGAAGTTAAGGCTATGTTGAGAAACCTCATCAGGAAACTTAGAATAGAACTGTGAGAGAGAAGACTTAAGTAGACATTAACTGTCTCGAAGAAGATTTGGAAAAGAACTGACATCATGCAGGTTCTGAGAAGGACTGACTGCAGAAAAGTTCTGAAGAGGTCTGACTTCTGTTGCAATGTTCTTCAATAATTAAATAGCCAAAATCCATTTGATTAGTCCATCAGTTCGACAAACACGGGGCATTGATCTCTGCATCCAATCATTGTAGATGGCACCACCAATTTCTGATGCATGCTGAAAAGTTCACAGAAACTGTCCATTGTTTCTACAATGATTGCATCCTGTTCTACTAAAATATTACATTTTCTGTTAATCTGCAACATGCATTTCCCTTCCCATGGCACACAATAAACTAAATGTAAATTAGCACTTGTATAGCGCACTACTCACCCGTTAGGGTCTCAAGGCGCTGTACTCATACCGCTATGGAACCCCTCCTGGCTTTTCCCTGTGAGGCGCCCACTCCTGAGCACCCCCAGGGTGAAGCCAGGCATCCAAGCGCTGTTGGGGCCGTTGTGGAGATTAAGCAAGCTATTGCCCAGAGTTGCAGAGTGGGACCCATGAATTAGATTAGGCACCGAGGCGAGAATTATCTGGTCAAGGGGAATTGAGCCCAAGACCTGCCGAAGCGGGACTTGAACCCTGGTCTTGAGCCAGATCTCTGCTACAATTTTCACTTGAAATAATACTTTCTGTTTGATGTTTATTAATAATTCACTGAAAAAAAAATGCAAAATGTTTTCTAGTTAAATTTGGTGTCAGAATAAGACTGGCATGCACAAAGCGCTCACCGAAATTCAAACGTGCAGTCTTAGCTTCTACATTATTTTTCTGTTGAGCCATTGAAACTGTGATTTATTAGTTTTAGAAGGCTACTTGTATGCCACTTATTTATTATCAAAGCTTGATCCCTCTCACCATTTTGAAAACTATGCTTGTTTCACATCCAAGTGCAACAGTAAATTCTTCTTACATATTTTGTGGGGGTCACACTTTCATTCACATGTTGCATTCAAACAAAAAATGAAATTATAAAGTCGATAATTTTGTTTTTTTCACAGTGCCAAAGTTCACAAAACGCTTCAATACGACATAACACAGGTACAAAGGCAACAGCAAAGCAACCTTGTCACAAAGAATATGTAACCTACAGCTGGAAATACTTGAAGAGGAGTGGCGCAAGATTCTGTCCCGCACACAGGACAGGTACAAAACAGAAAGTGGCAACGCAAGCTTGACTTCGACACTGAAGAAGTACAACTGTAGCATCAATAATGAGAGCTACCCCAACTCACAGAAAAGGTAGAGATGGGGCTGCCATAACCGGAATGGTTCTTCTTCACAGAAAAGGTGCAGCAGTGCTTTCAAACAATACGCAACAACATTGCAGGCTTCTCCATCACAGGATGAGTACAACATTTGGTAGTAGCATTCCAAGCTCACTATCTCCCAGACCAGATGCACTGTTTAGCAGCAAACCTCTTTCCCTGCGCCTTTTTCCTCTAGGATACAGATTCAGCATTGCAGCCATTGTGAAAGCTTCCATCACATAGAGAACATGTACAGTAGAGTGGTATGAGGTTACACTCAGATTTCTGGAACACATGCTCAATCCACTGTGGAGAGTGTATAGGTGAATTTGTTAGCGAATAGGCAACTACTGCCACTATTTTCACTCAAGTGACATTCCATGTTCGAACACTTGCCTTTACTCTCGTTTATATCTTACATTCATTCTGATTTATTTTGTATTTCTTTATGTGTTTTCAGGTAAATTTTATGTTTATGTTTGTATTTATGCTCTTATTATTTCAGGACAGAATCAGACACACATGACACCAGTATGACAATTGAACACAAACATACGTTAGAATAAAAATATCCCCCACACGTTGTTATTAGAAAGCTCGAGGTTCGATTAAACAAGCACAAATAAACAGACCATTAATAAACCGTTAATTAATTATCCAGTTTTAAATTGATACTAGTACATTATTATGTTTACCAGTTTGTGATGTTTTGCCTAATGGGTCCCTATAGTTTTTCTTTCTGGATTGTGATGCAGGTTCTTTTATAAGTTTTTTTCGCATCTCAATAATTTTTTCATTTGAGTACAGTACTCCTAAATCTCGTCTTTCCATCGTTCGGCAATAAGCTTCCTTATCATCACCTTTGCATAGATTATATTGTTTCTAATGTGACATTTTTCAATATATATGGGGACACACCAGTGAGAGCAGTGTTGTTTTCTTTCAACACCCTATGTTTGAACAAAAATTTAGATGGAAACTATTCCTTGATTTTCAATGGTGTATAATAGCTTGATTAATGTAAAATATAATATACATTGGTATTTGAAGCCTCCGGTTAGATTAGTTGATCTAATTCTTCTTATGTTTACATAACCTCAACTACTGACCATGTATCCTGAATCTCATTAAATGGATCGCTTTTCTCTATCATTACATTGATGATAGACACTCTCACATGTTTCTTTCAATCCTCCCTTTTGACCCAGCTTAACACTATTTCAGTGTCCTAAACCTAAACAAATCTCTTATTTGGAAGTATTTAAAAATTGTTTCCATGGCTACGTAGCTCGTACATTTAACTGTGATTTTAGCGTACATTTTAAAACATTTTGGGGGTCATTCGAGTTTGGCGGGCAGCGGTTGCCGCCCACCAAACTTCCCCCGTCGAAAGACCGCTTCGCGGTCAAAAGACCGCGGGGGCCATTTCGACTTTCCCGCTGGGCCGGCGGGCGACCGCCAAAAGAGCGCCCGCCGGCCCAGCGGGAAAGGCCCTGCAACATTGAAGCCGGCTCCAAATGGTCAATCATACGGTACTTTAGATAACCACATGAGGCAGCAATATTACTTTTCTCCTGATCAGGCAGCTCTCAACTCCTGTTTAGGACTGTATAACTGAGCCTGATTATTCTGTCCTTACCAGTTCAGACAGTTTCAGCTATATTCACGCTCAATTTTGCAAATATATCTCTGTTTATTCATATGGAGTGGTTTAAAAGACAAACATTCACATAGGCCCTCATTCCGACCCTGGCGGTTTCAAACCGCCAGGGTGGAGGGCAGAGGAAGCACCGCCAACAGGCTGGCGGTGCTTCCCGTGCCATTCTGACCGCGGCGGTAAAGCCGCGGTCAGAAAAGGGGAACCGGCGGTTTCCCGCCAGTTTTCCCCTGGCCCAGGGAATCCTCCATGGCGGCGCTGCTTGCAGCACCGCCATGGGGATTCCGACCCCCTTCCCGCCAGCCTGTTCCTGGCGGTTTACACCGCCAGGAAGAGGCTGGCGGGAACGGGTGTCGTGGGGCCCCTGGGGGCCCAACAAAGATTTTCACTGTCTGCTTAGCAGACAGTGAAAATCGCGACGGGTGCCACTGCACCCGTCGCACCCCTGCAAATCCGCCGGCTCCATTCGGAGCCGGCTTCCTCTTTGCAGGGGCTTTCCCGCTGGGCCGGCGGGCGATCTTTTGGAGATCGCCCGCCGGCCCAGCGGGAAAGTTGAAATGACCCCCGTGGTCATTTGACCGCGGTGCGGTCTTTGGGCGGTTTCCGCCCGGCGGGCGGCGCCCGCCGCCCGCCGGGGTCGGCATGACCCCCATAGTATTGTGATTTTAACCAGGTTGAGTTGACAGATCAATAAGACTGTATTTTGATCCCAACTCTGCAGTTGATTCAATATATTCCTTATGAGAGTTATAAATCAATCTGATTCTTGATAGTGAGGATACCAAGATATGGATTATGTTTTTTTACTGGAAGGGAATCACAGTTTAAGCCTAATTGCAATCATTTGTATTTTCGTTGATTAATTAAATAACTAAATATCAGAGCATTATGCTGAGTTAACCGATATGTTTGATCAACATTTACAGGTTCCTGTTGCTAATGCAGTACAGTATCATTAGTGTAGAGTTGGATTTTCACATCTCTTCTGAAACATTGTAGGAAGCTGGCCTGGCCTATAGTGGGTACCTGATGGTACTTACACCTTGTGCCAGGTCCAGTTATCCCTTATTAGTAGATTAGTAGTGTTCTAGCAGCTTGGGCTGATAGAAGAAGCTATAGCAGAGCAGCTTAGGCTGAATTAGGTGACATGCAATGCCCCTACTATATCACTTATATTATACAGCACTATATCATAAGAAACACAATACTCAGAGTTACTAAAAATAAAGGTACTTTATTTTAGTGACAATATGCCAAAAGTATCTCAGAGGATATACTCCCTTAGGAGGTAAGTACAATACACAAAATATACACACAAACCAAAATAAGGTAAGTAAAAGTAGTGCAAACACTGTAGAACACAATAGAATGCAATAGGAGACAATAGGCCTAGGGGCAACACAAACCATATACCTCAAAAGTGGAATGCAAACCACAAATGGACCCCAGGCCTAGTGTAGTGTGTAGGGGGTCGCTGAGAGTGCAATAAAACACTAAGGGTGTCCAAGATAGCCCACCCCAAGACCCTGAAAAGTAGGAGTAAAGTTACCCTAGTACCCCAGAAAGACGGTAAAGTCGAGATAGGGGATTCTGCAAAGACAACAACTGACTGCAAAGCACTGAAGACGGGTTCTTGGACCTGAGGACCTGCAAAGGAAGGGGACCAAGTCCAAGAGTCACGGAAGTGTCCAGGGGGGGCAGGAGCCCATTAAACCCCGGATGAAGGTGCAAAAGGGCTGCCTCTGGGTGGAAGAAGCCAAAGATTCTGCAACAACGGAAGATTCCAGGAACTTCTCCTTTGGTCAGAAGATGTCCTACAGCGTCCTGGAGGATGCAGAGTTGTTACCATGCAGAAAGACTGCAAACAAGCCTTGCTAGATGCAAGAGTCACAGTTTAGGATAATGACTGCTGCCAGGGCCCAGGAAGAACCAGGAGGTCACCCCTTGGAGGAGGAAACAGAGGGGGCCCTCAGCAACAGACAGTGTACACGCAGAAGCAGGCAGCACCTGCAGAAGCACTTGAACAGGCGTTCAAGAAATCTGAGCATGGCAGTTGTCTCAACACAACAAAAGAGGGTCCCACAAAGCCGGTGGTCAACTCAGTGAGTTGAGCAATGTAGGGCTGAGTGCTGGGGACCTGGGCTGTGCTGTGCACAAAGGAATCCTTGCAAAAGTGCACAGAAGCCCTAGCAGCTGCAGATCACGCAGTACACAGGAATACTGTCTGGCCTAGGGAGGCAAGGACTTACCTCCACCAAATTTGGACAGAAGGACCACTGGATTGTCAGGGTCACTTGGATCCAGCTCCTGTGTTCCAGGGACCATGCTCGTCAAGATGAGAGGGGACTCAGAGGACTGGTGATGCAGAAGTTCGGTGCCTGCGGTAGCAGGGGGAAGATTCCGTCGACCTACAGGAGATTTCTTCTTCGCTTCCAATGCAGGGAGAAGGCAGACAGCCCTCAGAGCATTCTCTACCAAGAAACAGTTGAGAAAGCCGGTAGGATTAAGCGCTACAATGTTGCTGGTAGTCATCTTGCTACTTTGTTGCAGTTTCACAGATGTCCTGGAGAAGTCAGCGGTCGATCCTTAGCAGAAGTCAAAGAGGGAGATGCAGAGGAACTCTGGTGAGCTCTTGCATTTGTTATCTGACGAGAAACCCACATTAGAGACCCTAAATAGCCCTCAGAGGAGGATTGGCTACCTAACCAGGTAAGAGCCTATCAAGAGGGGTCTCTGATGTCACCTGCTGGCACTGGCCACTCAGAGGTCTCCATTGTGCCCTCACACCTCTGCATTCAAGATGGCAGAGGTCTGGGACACACTGGAGGAGCTCTGGGCACCACCCCTGGAGTGGTGATGGACAGGGGAGTGGTCACTCCCCTTTCCTTTGTCCAGTTTCACGCCAGTGCAGGGGATGGGGGATCCCTGAACCAGTGTAGACTGGCTTATGCAAGAAGGGCACCATCTGTGCCCTTCAAAGCATTTCCAGAGGCAGGTGGAGGCTACTCCTCCCCAGCCCTTAACACCTATTTCCAAAAGGAGAGGGTGTAACACCCTCTCTCAGAGGAAATCCTTTGTTATGCCTTCCTGGGACTGGGCTGCCCAGACCCCAGGAGGGCAGAAACCTGTCTGAGGGTTGGCAGCAGCGGTAGCTGCAGAGAAAAACCCAGAGAGCCAGTTTGGCAGTACCCGAGGAACATGCTGGGGTGCTTGGCACCCCAATACCAGATTTAGCTTGGGGGGACAATTCCATGATCTTAGACATGTTACATGTCCATGTTCGGAGTTACCATTGTGAAGCTACACATAGGTATTGACATATATGTAGTTCACGTGTGTAATGGTGTCCCCGTACTCACAAAGTCCGGGGAAATTGCCCTGAACAATGTGAGGGCACCTTGGCTAGTGCCAGGGTGCCCTCACACTTAGTAACTTTGCACCTAACCTTCACTAAGTGAGGGTTAGACATATAGGTGACTTATAAGTTACTTAAGTGCAGTGTAAAATGGCTGTGAAATAACATGGACGTTATTTCACTCAGGCTGCAGTGGCAGTCCTGTGTAAGAATTGTCTGAACTCCCTATGGGTGGCAAAATAAATGCTGCAGCCTATAGGGATCTCCTGGAACCCCAATACTCTGGGTACCGAGGTATTATATACTAGGGAATTATAAGGGTGTTCCAGTGTGGCAATCAGAATTGGTGAAAATAGTCACTAGCCTGCAGTGACAATTTTAAAAGGAGAGAGAGCTTAAACACTGAGGTTCTGGTTAGCAGAGCCTCAGTGATACAGTTAGGCACCACACAGGGAACACATATAGGCCATAACTATGAGCATTGGGGTCCTGGCTAGCAGGATCCCAGTGACACAGGCAAAAAACAAACTGACACACAAGTAAAAATGGGAATAACATGCCAGGCAAGATGGTATTTTCCTACAGTTAACCGATATGTTTGACCAACATTTACAGGTTCCTGTTGCTAATGCAGTACAATATCATTAGCGTAGAGTTGGATTTTTACATCTCTTCTGAAACAGCTGTGCACAGCTACTATTTCATTTTGTAATGGATTAAGCCATGGTAAAGCAGTGTTTTAAAAAGATTCTTCCATCTCCTACCCTTGAGGGCCAAGAGGTTCTGTGTGGCGCTTAACCTGGTGTTTTTATAAATCTTCCATTTACTACTTTCCCAAACTACAATACATTGGATTACATTTTTCTTCTGCTGTAACTTTGCTTGCTATACAAATAACTTCCCACCTTCTTAGAATCCTGTTGGTAAATGGCCCTCTCTGAAGGGTCACCCCAAACCTTTTGCCTACATCCTCCTCTTTTTCTGACCTCGTTTTTGTGGGCTTTAGGACTCATTGCCCTTTACCATTGCTAACCAAAAATAAAGTGCTTGTGCTCTCTCCTTAAAATGTAATAACATTGGGTTATCCACTACTGGCATCTTTAATTTACTTGTAAGTCCCTTGTAAAGTGTTATACCACATACCTAGCACCTGCAAATTATATGCTATTAGTTTGCCATCAGCACTTATTGTGCCATCCACACAAGTAGCCTCCCAAACATGTATCAGACCTGCCATGCAGGGCCTGTGTGTGCAGTTTACTGCCACTTTGACTTGGCATTTCAAACTATTTCCCCAGCATTAAACTCCCCTTTTGTTACACATAAGTCACCCCCAATGTAGGCCCAAGGTAGCCCTATGGGAAGGGTGCTGTGCAAGTGAAAGGTAGGGCATGCACATTTACTTTTTACACAACCTGGTGGTTTCAAATTGCCAAATTTGTTTTTCAGTTCTGTGAGGCCTACTCCTCTCATAGGATAGTATGGGGAATTCCCTAATACACTTTTAAGCTGTAATTCTTGTCAGTGTTGCTGAACATGTTTCATAACTTTGGAATGGTAATGATAAATCCTCTTTAAGGGTAAAGTTGGATTTAAAATTACTATTTCAGAAATTACACTTTTAGAAAGTGGGCATTTCTCTGCTCACACTGCTCTGTGCCTTGCAGCCTGTCTCCAAAACACGTCTGGTATGGGGACAGCTACACTTTGTGCATTCCCTCTAGACAGCCACAAACACAGAAAGGGTGGGTGTGACCGACAACTCATTTGCATTTTGATAGCTCTAGCTGGAAACAAAAGGGAGGGGGAGCTGACACTTACACTTGCATAGGCAGTGTCCTGGGTCCCACACAAAGGGCTGATTAACCCCTACTGATAGTCTAGAGCCAGGGATAGGAGGAAAGGACCTCTGTGCACTTCAAAGACTCTTCTTTGAAGCCACCCCCACTTCAAAGGCACAACTGGGTATGGGTACTGGGCCTCTGACCCTACCAAATAAGTACAATAATGGACCTGTGAAGAACTCTGCCAAGAGCAGGCAGTGCTGTGTTACAAGGATTGCTACTCTGTTGAACTGCTGTCCTGGAAGGACTGATTTCTACTTTGCTGAGTTGTCCTGTTGCCTGCTGATCTCTGCCCCGCTAAGGGCAAGGGCTGGACCCATCTGACTTGAACCCAAAGTGACTCCAGGGACTTGTTGGCTTGCTCCCAGTTATTCTGCAGTCTCAGGGGTATCAAAGATTGCCTGCAACCTGCAACCAGCACTTGGACTCTCTCTGCTGTGAGTCCTGCTTTTCCAAGTGGTGCCAATCCAGTCCCAGACCCTTGAAAGTGAGTTTCTGTGCTGCAACCCCAAAAAACCAACATATTGCCATCATAGCGTCAATTGGAATATCTGCATCCATCCTCAATGCCAATGCATTTCTGCTGCCACTGAAGGTGTGGCCTCTGCATCGCTGACTGTGCAGCTCATAATCAACACATCACCATCAGCCACAGTGCACCATCTTTGCATCTCTGGCTGTGCAGCTCAACGGCGATTTGTTACCTTCATTACAAAGGGTTTGACGCCACACCTCAAGGGCATCACACCGACAACTGTGTAGCTCAACAATGACACATCCTGTCTCTGCATGGATTGAAACTGACCCGTCACCTTCGCATCACTCCTTAACATCGATGCTTCTCTATACCGAAAGTACTTTCTCAGCGGGCCCTGCATGGGTCTTTTAGCCAGCCTGCCCTCCTTCGTGGTTGGCTTGAAGTTTGGATTTACACCGGTCTAGCACAACCTCAAGTAACCTCTAAGGGGGTCATTCTGACCTCGGCGGTAAAAGGCGCTTTCAACCGCGGTATTCCATTGGCGGTACACACCGCCGCGGTCAAAATACACACACCTTTACAAAACACTATCACATTGGACAATTCTAAATACACACACCTGAGACACATACACACACCACTCCCACACACCCAATTAAATATAAAACACACACCCATATCACCCACAAACCCTTACGACCACAATTGCGACTGAAGGACAGAGAGAGACAGCACAGCATGGAGAAGACCATCACACAGAGGCAAATCACAACATCACCCACACAATTTCCACGCACAAAACACCATACACCACCACACTCACCACACTCTACAACACATACACCACCCCTCACCTCATCCACACCACCCCATGGCACCCCAAAGACACCCCAGGTTCTCTGACGCCGAACTCAGGGTCATGGTGGAGGAAATAGTTTGTGTAGAGCCCCAGCTCTTCGGGGCACAGGTGCAGCACACCACCACTGCCAGGAAGATGGAGCTATGGAGCAGAATAGTGGACAGGGTCAACGCATCCACGCAATCGGGACGACATCAGGAAGCGGTGGAACGACCTACGGGGGAAGGTGCGTTCCATGGTATCAAGGCACAACATCGCGATACAGCGGACTGGCGGCGGACCCCCACCTACTCCCCCAGAATTCACAGCATGGGAGGAGGAAGTGTTGCACATCCTGCATCCTGAGGGCCTCGCAGGAGTAGGCGGAGGAATGGACTCTGGTAAGTCAAATCTCCACTACTTGATTCCCCCCACCCCACCTGCATGCCAAATCATACCCCCACCCTCACCCCCACCCCCATCACACCAACTCCTTGCAAATGGCTCACCATCACAACCCACCCATCCCAAAACCTAGCCCTGCATGCCTCCCCAAAGCATGGACACCCATCACCAAAGCATGCCCACTGCACATACCCATCTCCCCCACAATCCACCGTCACAAAAACCCCCACAAGGGAATGCCAGCACTGGGGTACACGGCCACCCACCCATTACACGAAATGGCACATACAGAAGCAATAACCATACTCTTATACCCCTGCAGGACCCGAACGCCACCACACCGCCCAGGAGGGTCCAGAGATGTCCATCCCATCCCCAGAAGAGGCCCCCAGTGATGACAGCAGCTCTGTCTCTCTGGACCCAGATGACCAGCCCGGACCATCGGGGACCTCGGGACAGTCGGTTCCCCACAGACAGCCACAGGCTACAGCAGACCTAACCCCCTCTGGGAACACCAGCACACCTCCCATCCAGCGGTCCCATGCCTCTGTCTCCAGGACACGTCAATCAGCGGTGTGTCCACCACTACAAGGCACCCAGGTTGACCCACCACCCCAACAACAACAGGGACCTGGGGGCAGTGGTAGTGGGCACACGGTCCAGGGGACAGAGGCCCAGGGAAACAGGGGAACTGGGAGGGCTGCTGTGTGACAGGGGGGGCACAGGCCCAGGGAACCGACTCTCCAAGAGGCCCTCTCCTCCATCATGGGAGCATGTCACCGCTTCCAGGAGATGATGGCTACGGTACTGGCCAGCTTCCAGGAGATCCAGGTACTGCAGGAGGAACAGTACATGGGGTTCAGAGAGGAACTGAGAAACATTAGTTCCGCAATGGGGACCATCGTCGTGGCCCTTAACCAGATAGTCACCACATTGCGGGACCATGTGGCACCACAAAGGGCCCCAGTCACTTGTCTGGACCAGGAACAGCCTACCACCTCTGCCGGCGCTAGTGGACAGGAGGCCCCCACACAACGACAGGCCACCAGAACCCCACCTCCTGCAAAAGAAGAACCACCCCGCAAGCGGTACCTGAGATCTCACAAGAAGACAGAGTAGGATGCCAAGACCCCGCCAGCAAACGATACCCCCTGATGTCATCCCACTGTCCCACATTGTCACCCTGTCCAAACTTATACTGCCCCTGCTCCATCCTTCCACAGGCATATGGACAATGCACCTGTGAGACTGAAAACTGGACTCTGCCATGGACATTACTCCACCATCACCCATCACCGTTTTACAATCATGTCCCTAAATTTAGCACTTTAATAAAATCACTTATTGCACTTTAAAAAGCTGGAGTCTGCTTGTATTTTGAACAAATGTATTAGACATAACGGGGCCAAAATGTTCAGTTACATTGTGATGACAACATACCACTGTCACACAGCTGTAGTCCATGGGCAAACAAAGCAAAGGTCACGCAGTGGGGCCCACAACTCTGAAAACGGAAGGGAAAGTCACAACTCAGTTAACAGGAACTGGGGGAAACACAGACAGTAGAGAGGCAGGAGACTTTAAGTAAATGTAAAATGGCGGGGTTGATTCGTACCTGTGTGCTACTGAAAATACTGTTGTATCACTGTGTCCCTGTTGTCTGTGTCGTCCCCGTCGTCTTCCTCCTCTTCACTCTCCACAGGATCCACTGCTGCTACAACACCACCATCTGGACCATCCTCCTGCAGGAAAGGCACCTGGTGTCGCAAAGCCAGGTTGTGAAGCATACAGCAGGCCACGATGATATGGCACACCTTCTTTGGTGAGTACATTAGGGATCCACCTGTCATATGCAGGCACCTAAACCTGAAAAAATCAAAAATTAGTAATACACTGTTCCAACCATGTAAAACAGAAAGTCGTGACCGGGGTCCTAAATTCTAGGAGCAAGAGGCCTCACACACCCATAGGGTGTCATGCTTCATCATAGGCACTGCTCCTCGTCAGACCGGCGCTGCAATGTCTGACGGGCACCACCCCGTGTGGGGGGGCTCTTTGCCGGAGATCTTTTTATGTGGTGGTGCCGTGACCCCAAAGGTAATTGAAGTGTCAACGGAGATCAGAAAAGAATGTGATTTAAAATTGACTCCCAAAACCGCCACTGAGACAATGGATTTTATTAGACCAGATGGACGGTCAGGGCCAAGGTTAAAAATATATAGTCAGAAGAGTGAATAGAGAAATTAAGATCAATCACTCTTATAGTGAAAAAATGTATCAAAAGGAGGGGTCTGGGAATTTTCCAAAGTCTACCCTCTCATGGGTCAAATGTTTCGCATCCTGGTGGTCCAAACGGATCCAGTGATGCTTCATCAGGACCTTATATGACTATGTGTATCTCCTAGGTACTAAGGGCCACATATATTTCTAAACAAGGTATACAAGTTACTATAAGCCCGCAATTAGCTGGGGGGAGTAACAATCACTTACATGAACGTGGAACCAGTCGTTCTTAACTCGTGCCCGTCCTAAACTTGAAGACGAGCATCCTAGGAATACACAGACCAATGGTCCAGCGCTAAATGACGTTTTTGTCTGCTGCTGTGACCAGGGAGTAACCTACCCCGGTCCGTGGTTCCCGAAGGTT
The DNA here is from genome assembly GCF_031143425.1 of Pleurodeles waltl. NCBI lineage: Eukaryota > Metazoa > Chordata > Amphibia > Caudata > Salamandridae > Pleurodeles > Pleurodeles waltl. Next base: position 704,896,145 of record NC_090449.1, on the reverse strand, counting down.
CACCTAAACCTGGCCTTCAGGAGGCCGAAGGTCCGCTCGATCACCCTCCTAGTCCGCCCATGGGCCTCATTGTACCGTTCCTCTGCCCTTGTCCTGGGATTCCTCACTGGGGTCAGTAGCCACGACAGGTTGGGGTAACCAGAGTCACCAATTAGCCGCACACGGTGTCTCTGTAGCTGTTCCATCACGTGAGGGATGCTGCTATTTCGCATGATGTACGCGTCATGCACTGACCCAGGGAACTTTGCATTTACATGGGAGATGTACTGGTCAGCCAAACAGACCACCTGGACATTCATCGAATGATAACTTTTTCTGTTCCTGTACACCTGCTCACTTTCACTGGGGGGAACCAAAGCCACATGGGTCCCATCAATGGCACCAATGATGTTGGGGATATGGCCAAGGGCATAGAAATCACCCTTCACTGTAGCCAATTCGCCCACCTCAGGGAAAACAATGTAGCTCCGCATGTATTTCATCAGGGCAGACAACACTCTGGACAAAACCTTAGAAAACATAGGCTGAGTCATCCCTGATGATATGGCCACTGTTGTTTGGAATGATCCACTTGCCAAAAAATGGAGTACTGACAGAACCTGCACCAGAGGGGGAATCCCTGTGGGTTGGCGAATGGGGGACATCAGGTCTGGCTCCAGCTGGGCACACAGTTCCTGTATAGTGGCTCGGTCAAGTCTGTTTGTCAGTATGACATGTCTTTCTTCCATTGTCGACAGGTCCACCAGCGGTCTGTACATGGGAACATTCCTCCATCTCCTCGCAAGTCCCAGCGGACAGTGCCTAGGAAGGACAACATGGAGCACAGAGTCAAGCAACCCACAGGTACGTAACCACAGCTTGCACAGAACATGAATCGCTGTGCATTGAATGGCTTGTATGAGTGGCAATGCAAGGCCTAGGCCTGTGTGACGCAGTACAAATTAAGCCATGTGGGCCCTTGAAATGGCGGCTGCCTGACCTGTGAAGTGTGACAATGGGATGCGAGGTCAATGCGCTGGCGTGGCACACCGTGGCGGTAGGCGGTCGAAGACCGCGGCGCAAAGCAGCATTGGTTAACATTGAACCCTATGGGTCTCAGGAGCCAATGACGATGTGTGCCGGCGGTCGCGGTACGCACCGCCGCGGTACGCACCGCCGCGGGCGTGACCGCCATCTTCTATCTGCTTAATCACTCGAGACTTGATCATCCACAGGAGAGGACCTATACTGCAAGTGCTGCTGTGACCTCGGTCTGGAAGATACAATGGCTGCTGCGACTGGGGAAAGGGCCCCTGCCTTCACATCTGAGGAATTGGAGAAACTTGTGGATGGGGTCCTCCCCCAGTATGCGCTACTCTACGGTCCTCCAGACCAACAGGTAAGTACACTGGGACCATGCTTTGTGGGCAATGCCTCTGTTGAGTGGGGTGGATGAAAGATGGTGGGGAGGGGAGCGAATGAGGCATGCATCGCACGACAGATGAGAGCATGTGCCATATGGCAAGGTTGGGGAGGGGGGGCCACTCACACCGACCATGCAGAAAATTATGTTTTTTTTTTCCCACCCTGTCCATGTCACATAGGTCAGCGCCCATCAGAAGATCGACATTTGGCGTGCCATCGCCAAGGACGTCCGGACCCTGGGGGTCCACAACAGACAGGGCACCCACTGCCGCAAGACGTGGGAGGACATACGCCGCGGGAGCAGGAAGACCGCGGAGGCTCTGCTGGGGATGGCCTCCCAACGTAGGAGGGGTGGCTCCCGTCAATTGCCCCCCTGATGTCCCGGATCCTGGCAGTGGCCTACCCCGATTTGGATGGGCGCGTGAGGACATCACAGCAGACACAAGGGGGTGAGTACCAGCACATTCTGCTATATTAGCGAACAGTGGAGGTGTCTGGGTGGGGGAGGAGGGCTGTGGGTATCTCTAGGCCAGGGCGATTTCTGTAGGCTAGGCCCCTCCGTAAGGCATGGCCCTGTGCCCCCGCCCCCACCTCTGTAGGGTGCTAAGTACAGTTATCCATGGCCCTGGGTCACCTATGTGTGCAGTTGTCGTCCATAGGCTTGTAGGCCAAGTCACAATAATTGAGTAGTGTACACGAGTGCGCGGCGTAGTGCAGGGGGCTTCTGTGTCTGTCCTCTCCGCCAACGGTGTCGCCAATGCATGCACTCAACATGTCATTTTTTCTTCCCCCCCCTTTTTTTTGGTCTTCCTGTTTATGTGTGCATTAGCATCATCAGGCGGAGGAGAAGTGGCATCGGAGCACGAGGGAGCTGCATCTCACATGGCCCCGGAGGGCCATGCAACCGACTCCGAGTTCACCAGTGAGACGGAGGGTGAGGGGAGCTCCACAACGGGGACCCGTGGAGACGTCAGCGACACAGACACGTCCTCGGAAGGGAGCTCCCTTGTGGTGGCGGCAACATCCGTGCCCACCGCTACAACAGGTACAGCCGCCACCCAGCGCACCAGCTCCGCCCTCCAAGCAGCCCCTCAGCGTTCGCCCCGTGCTCGCTCGGCCAGGAAGGCGGGCATCTCCTTCGCCCCAGGCACCTCAGGCCCTGCCCCAGTTACCCCTGCTGCCCTCAGTGAGGAGATCATTGACCTCCTCCAGACGCTCATTGTTGGGCAGTCTACCCTTTTGAATGCCATCCAGGGTGTAGAAAGGGAGGTGCACCGGAGCAATGCATACCTGGAGGGCATTCATTCGGGTCAGGCTGCCCCTCAGCGATCGTTCAACGCTCTGGCCTTAGCACTGACGGCAGCCATTGTCCCTGTCTCCTGCCTCCCCCATCCAATTTCCTCATCACAGTCCTACTCCCCTGTTCCTCTCCCTATCCCAGCCACACCTACAGACCAGCCTGCACACACATCAACACCCAAGGGCAGCTCATCCAGACATAAGCACCACAGATCACACAAGCATTCACACATGCAACATCCACATGCAGACATGCCAACAGCCACTTCCTCCTCTGTGTCCCCCTCCTCCTCGTCTCCCTCCTCCCTCCCTGTGACATCTTCACTCACACCTGCATGCACACCACCATCAGCCAGTACGTCCATCACCAGCACACCCACCAGAACACTCCACACACGTGCAGTCACCACCCCCACTGCCATTTACACGTCCCCTGTGTCCTCTCCCAGTGTGTCTGTCACCCCCTCTTCCAAACCACACAAACGGAGGCAGCCACCCACCCAACAGCCATCCACCTCACGACAGACTCCGTCACAAGCACCTGCATCCAAAGACAGCACACTTGACTCTCCTACAACCACATCCTCTTCCTCCACTCCCATACCCACTGCACTTACCCTTCCCACTGCTCCTAAAAAGATTTCCTCTCCAAACTGAACCTCTTTGCATCACCTGACCCACCCCCTCCATCTTGTAAGAGTCCAACCAGCACCTCAGCCACCACAAGCCCTGCACCTACAAGGACCATAGTCCAGGGCTATTGGAGTCCACCAGCTTCTAGGGCAGCAACATCGGCCAGCAGCAAGGGGACAGCCAGCCCACCCCCTGGGAAGAAAACGAAAAAAGGGAAGGGCCGGCGCGAGAGGCCAGAGACGGCAGCCCCCAAAGGCAATACCCTGGCACCGTCACCTGGCACATCCACAAAGGGAGGCAAGGGCCCCAGAGAATTGGCGAAGGAGGGCAAGGGCAGCAGGGCGGACATTTCCGGCAGCAGGCGAGCTTCCCAGGAGGGCCCCACCAGCCCCATTTCGGGTGTGAAGGAGGACACCCACGGGCCCAGGACTCCAGCACAGGAGGGCCCGCAAGCGAAAGGTCGGATGGCGACTGAGCGGAAAATATTGGACTGATCTGGTTCCCTGGGAACACATGTCAAGCACCGCTGAACTGGGTCCCGCCGTGACAAGCACCGCTGAACAGGGCCCCGCCGTGGCAAGCACCGCCAAACTGGGCCCGACGTGGCAAGCACCGCCGAACTGGGCCCCACCGTGACAAGCACCACCGAACAGGGCCCCGCCGTGACAAGCACCGCCGAACAGGGCCCGCCGTGACAAGCACCGCTGAACAGGGCCCCGCCGTGGAAAGCACCGCTGAACAGGGCCCCGCCGTGACAAGCACCGCCGAACAGGGCCCCGCCGTGACAAGCACCGCCGAACTGGGCCCCGCCGTGACAAGAACCGCTGAACAGGGCCCCGCCGTGGCAAGCACCGCCGAACTGGGCCCCGCCGTGACAAGCATCGCCAAACAGGACCCTTCCTGTCAAGCACTGCTCCGCTGGGCCCTTCCTGTCAAGCACCGCTCCGCTGGGCCCTTCATCTCAAGCACTGCTCCGCTGGGCCCTTCATCTCAAGCACCGCTCCGCTGGGCCCTTCCTGTCAAGCACCGCTCCGGTGGGCCCTTCATCTCAAGCACCCCTCCGCTGGGCCCTTCATCTCAAGCACCGCTCCGCTGGGTCCTTCCTGTCAAGCACCGCTCCGCTGGGCCCTTCCTGTCAAGCGCCGCTCCGCTGGGCCCTTCATCTCAAGCACCGCTCCGCTGGGCCCTTCATCTCAAGCACCGCTCCGCTGGGCCCTTCATCTCAAGCACCGCTCCGCTGGGCCCTTCCTGTCAAGCACCGCTCCGCTGGGCCCTTCATCTCAAGCACCGCTCCGCTGGGCCCTTCATCTCAAGCACCGCTCCGCTGGGCCCTTCATCTCAAGCACCGCTCCGCTGGGCCCTTCATCTCAAGCACCACTCCGCTGGGCCCTTCATCTCAAGCACCGCTCCACTGGGCCCTTCATCTCAAGCACCGCTCCTCTGGGCCCTTCCTGTCAAGCACCGCTCTGCTGGGCCCTTCATCTCAAGCACCGCTCCGCTGGGCCCTTCCTGTCAAGCACCGCTCCGCTGGGCCCTTCATCTCAAGCACCGCTCCGCTGGGCCCTTCATCTCAAGCACCGCTGGCCCATTGGCAGGGCTGGATCTGTGTCGGCCAGGGCTTCACGAAGCACTCTGGGCACCATGCCTCCTCCAGAACCAGTGGAGTCTGTAATCCACTTGATGGACTGTGGCTTTGCACTCCCCAGGATGGTACAGTGGGCATGGAGGCCCCTCGTGGATCTGGCGTCGTGGACTGAACTGGCTGAGGTGCCTCTCTTCCCTTCCCCCTGAGGTGCCTGTCGTTTTACTATCTGATGCCCCTGCAGTGTTCTCTCCAATGGAATCGGGTCTCGTGTGTGGGCTTTGTCCATGTGTTTAGGCCCATTGGCCCACGAACAATGGATGATAGCCAATATGGGCCGGACTTTTGACCTATGTATATATTGTTCATGATGTAATAGATTTTATTTATATTTTCATATTTCACTTAACTTCAATTATGCTATATTATACTTCATTTTTAATGATCATTTTATTTTGTCTTTGCATTCTTCCAGGGGGTTGGGGGGTGTCACTCTGACTTGTTGCTCTGCATTGATGTGTGTGTTGTAGTGGGTGAGGGTGGGGGTGGGTGTGTGGCGTATGTGTGTCCCCGTAATATTTTGCCTCCACCCTCCCCTGTGTCGTAGGTGCAGTACTCACCGTTGTCTTCTGCGCCGGCGTTCGTGCTCCTGGTTGAGGAGCAGGTAGACAATAGCTGGTAGGATGTGTAGTTCGGGTTCCATGCTGTCCAGATTCCTCGTGGGGTGTATGGAGGTGAGCGTTTTCCCATTCGAAGTCTGTTTCCGCTGTGTTTTTATCGGCAGGGCTCCCGCCCCGGAAAAGGTGGGGGATTGGTGAGTTGTGATAGGGTGGGCGGTACATTGTCTGCCGCCTGTCTGTTGGCGGTGACCGCCGCGCTGCTTGTCTGTACCGCCGTGGCGGTCGGAGTGGTAAAGTGGCGGGCTGTGTTGGCGGTTCCCGCCAGGGTCGGAATTCCATTTATTTGGCCGCCTGCCTGTTTGCGGGTTGGCCGCCGCTTTAACACCGACCGCCAGGGTCAACACAGATGTTGCCACCACCACAAGGGAGCTCCCATCGGGGGACGAGTCTGTGTCGCTTGTTGCAGATCCTGTGACCGCCGTGGTGCTCCCCTCGCCCTCCGTCCCACTGGTGTATTCTGAGTCCGTAGTGTGGGCCTCCATACCCATGTGGGATGCAGCTCCCTCGTGCTCCGGTGCCACTGTACCTCTGCCTGATGATGCTAATGCACACAAGAACAGGGAGACCGCAAAAGAAGGGGGGGAACAGAAGAAAGACAGGTTGAGTGCATGGTTTACCGCTACCGTTGGCGGACAATACAGACACAGCAGCCCCCTGCACTACGTTGCGCTGTTGGGCTCTACAGTGCAATTCCTGGGAAATGGCCTACAAGGCTATGGACGACATCTGCACACATAGATGACCCTGGGGCATGAATAGCTGTACTTGGCACTCTACAGAGGTGGGGTGGGGGGACACAGGCCTCCTCCCCCACCCAGACACCTTCACTGCACGAAAAGTCAGCTGAATTATAGTGTACTCACCCCCTTGTGTCTGCTGTGATGCCCTCAAGCACCCATCCAACTCAGGGTAGACCACCGCCAGGATCCGGAACATCAGGGGAGTCATGGTTCGACAGGCACCCCTCCCACGTTGGGAGGCCATCCCCAGCTGAGCCTTCACCGTCTTCTTGCTCCAGCGGCGAATGTCCTCTCATCTCTTCCGGCAGTGGGTGCTCCATCTGTGGTGGACCCCCAGGGTCCGGACGTCCTTGGCGATGGCACGCCAAATATCCTTTTTCTGGTGGGCGCTGACCTACATGAAAGAAATGTACAGGGGAAGAAGAGAAGTCATTACCAACTGCACCGTCAAAGTGAGTGGCCCCCATCCCTACCCTTGCCATGTGGCACATGCATTCACCGTCTTTCATGCACTCAGAACTCTGCCCCCTTCCTTCTTACAACCAGCCCTCTCCACACAGGCATAGCCCATACAACATGCTCCCTGTATACTTACCTGTTGGTCTGGAGGACAGTAGACTAGCGTGTACTGGGATGGACCCCGTCGACGAGCTTCTCCAACTCCTCTGCAGTGAAGGCAGGGGCCCTTTCCCCAAACGCACAAGCCATTGTCTCTTTCAGACCGAGGTCACAGCAGCACTTGCAGTGTAGGTCCTCTCCTGTCGAAGATCAGGTATTGAGTGATTAAACAGTTAGAAAATGGCGGTCACGTCCGCGGTGGTGCGTACCATCACCGCCGGCGTACATCGTCATTGGCTCCTGGGACCCATAGGGTCCAATGTTAAACAATGCAGCATTGCGCCGCGGTCTTCGCCCGCCTTCCACGACGGTGTACAACGCCAGCGCTGTTACCTCACATCCCATTGTCCCGCTTTAGAGGTCAGCAGTCACCATTTCAGGGGCCCACATGGCCTAGTTACCAACTGCGTCACACATACCTAGGCCTAGTCTCAACATGCATACAGGCCACATTTTGTGTAAGATTGGTGTTTTGTGCATACTGTGGGTACATACCTCTGAGTTGTTTGACTCTGTGCTCGCTGTTGTCCTTCATAGGCACCGTCCACTGGGACATGTGAGGAGATGGCGGAATCCTCCAGTGTACCGACCGCTGGTGGACCTGTCGACAATGGAGGAAAGACATTTGATCATCACCTACAGGTTTGACTGTGCCACAATCCAGGAACTGTGTAGCCAGTTGGAGCCAGACCTGATGTCAGCAATCCGCCATCCCACAGGAATCCCCCCTCAAGTGGAGGTGCTATCAGTGCTCCATTTCCTTGCAAGTGGGTCTTTTCAAACAACAGTGGCCATAGAATTAGGGATGTCCCAGTCGATGTTTTCCAACGTGTTGTCCAGAGTGTTGTCTGCCCTTCTGAAACACATGCAGAGCTACATCGTTTTCCCTCAGGTGGAGGATTTGCCTACAGTGGAAGGTGACTTTTATGCCCTTGGACATATCCCCAACATCATAGGTGCCATTGATGGGACCCATGTGGCTTTGGTCCCCCCCTACAGGAGTAAACAGGTGTACAGGAACCGGAAGAGTTATCATTCGATGAATGTACAGATTGTATGTTTGGCAGACTAGTACATCTCCCATGTGAATGCCATGTTCCCTGGCTCAGTGCATGACGCCTACATCCTGCGGAATAGCAGCATCTCTTATGTGATGGGTCAACTCCAGAGGCACCGGGTGTGGCTATTAGGGGACTCTGGTTACCCCAACCTGTCATGGCTACTGACCCCAGTGAGGAATCCCAGGACCAGGGCAAAGTAACGCTACAATGAGGACCATGGGTGGAATAGGAGGGTGATCGAACGCACCTTCAGCCTCCTGAAGGCCAGGTTCTGGTGCCTCCATATGACAGGTGGATCCCTATTCTACTCACCAAAGAAGGTGTGTCAGATCATCGTGGCCTGCTGTATGCTTCATAATTTGGCTTTGCAATGACAGGTGCCTCTTCTTTAGGAGGATGGTCCAGATGGCGGTGTTGTGGCAGCTGTGGAGCCTGTGGACAGTGATGAGGAGGAAGCAGAGGAAGAAGACATCGACTACAGGTACTCAGTCATCCAGCAATATTTCCAGTGACACACAGGTGAGAATACATTCCTGCCTACTACAAGTACTTTTACACTTCTACCTCTATCCTGTCTGTCGATTTCACCCAGTGTATGGTCACTGAGTTGTCACTTTCCCTTACGGTTTCACTGGTGTGGGTCCCAACGTGTGTCATCTGCTTAGATTCCTCATGGACTAGAGCTGTGTGACATAGGTATGTTGACATTACTATTTCCTGGAAATTTTGTCAATGTAATTGCAAATACACTATTTCAAAATCACAGACAGACTCCAGATCTTGGTGCTTTAGGTGTGTTTATTTAAATGCAAAATACACCATGCACTCAACACCATCACTCACACAACATCCACGCACCTCACACAACACACCACTAAATATCACCCGACACATCACAACACACACCACCCGACACATCACCCACACCACCCCATGGCATGGCAAAGACACCCCAGGGTCTCTGAGGAGGAGCTCAGGGTCATGGTAGAGGAAATCATCCGGGTAGAGCCACAGCTATTGGGATCACAGGTGCAGCACACCTCCATAGCTAGAAAGATGGAGCTATGGCGAAGAATAGTGGAGAGGGTCAATGCAGTGGGACAGCACCCAAGAAATAGAGATGACATCAGGAAGAGGTGGAACGACCTACGGGGGAAGGTGCGTTCCGTGGTCTCAAGACACATCGCGGTTCAGAGAACTGGCGGCAGACCCCCACCACCTCCCCCACAACTAACAAACATGGGAGGAGCAAGTCTTGGCTATTCTGCATCCTGAGGGCCTCGCAGGAGTAGCTGGAGGAATGGACTCTGGTAAGTCAAATCTTAACTATTACATCGCCCACCTTACCTGCATGCTATCACATACCCCCACCCTTGCCCTCACCCCCATCACTCCAACTCCTCACAAATGTCCCAATATCACAAACCACCCATCCCAACACCAAGCCCTGCATGCAACACTAAAGCATGGACACCCATCACCAAAGCATGACCACTGCACATACCCATACACCCTCCAAACCATCATCACACAAGGTCCCACACAGGAATGCAAGCACTGGTGTACACGGTCACCCACCCATTGCACACCATGGCACGCACAGATGCAATAATCATGCATTTACACCCCTGCAGGACCCCTAACCAACGTCACCGGACAGGAGGCTCCAGACATGTCCACACCACCAACAGAAGAGGCCCACAGTGATGACAGCAGCTCTGTCCAACTGGATCTAGACGACCAGCCTGGCCCATCTGGGACCTCAGGACAGTCGGTTCCCCTCACACAGTCACAGGCCACTACAGAGCTTCCCCCCTCTGGAAACACCAGCACAGCACCCACCCAGCGGGCCCATAACTCGGTCCCCAGGACACGTCAAGCAGCAGTGTGTCCACCACTACAGGGAACCCAGGCTAACCCACCACCCCAACAACAACAGGGACCTGGGGGCAGTGGCAGTGGGCACACGGTTCAGGGGACAGAGGCCCAGGGAAACAGGGAATTAGGAGGGCTGCTGTGCGACAGGGGGAGGACAGGCCCAGGGAACCCACTCTCCACAATGCCCTCTACAACATCATGGGAGCATACCATCATTCCCAGGAGACGAAGGCAATGGTTCTGGCCAAGTTTCAGGAGACCCAGCGGCTGCAGGAGGAACAGTATTTGGGCTTCAGGGAGGAACTCAGATCCATCAATTCCACCCTGGGCACCATCGTAGGGGTGCTGAAGGAAAGTCCTCAACACCAGGAGGGACACTGTGGCACAAAAAGGGGCCCCTGACACTAGCCTGGATGATGAACTGCCCACCACCTCCGCCGGCGCTAGTGGACAGGAGGCACCACCACAGGACCACCACACTAGCACCCCACCCCCTGCAGAGGGAGAACCACCCCGCAAACGGTCCATGAGACCCAGGACAAAGACAGAGAACGATGCCAAGACCCCCACCAAGAAATGAGACCACCCTGATTGTCATCCTTTTGTCCCACCTTGTCACCCTGTCCATCCTCAAACTGCCCCAGCTCCACTTCCTATGCCCCTTTTGACAATGCACCTGTGAGATTAATAGCTTGGGCTCTGCCATGGACATTCCTCCACCATGACCCCTCACCATTTTACAACCCCCTCCAATATTGAGCACTTAAATAAACACCTTAAAGCACAAAAACAATCTGGAGTCTGTCTGTGATTTCGAATTAGTGTATTTGCAATTACAGTGACAAAATGCTCTTTCAATGGTAATGTCAACATACCTATGTCACACAGCTATAGTCCATGAGGAAACAAAGCAAATGTCACACAGTGGGACCCTCATCTGTGAAATCGTAAGGGAAAGTGACAACTCAGTGACCATACACTGGGTGAAAAGGACAGACAGTAGAGAGGTAGTAGTGTTTAAGTACATGTAGTAGTCAGGTTTGTCTTCTTACCTGTGTCTCACTGGAAGTATTGCAGGATCACCGAGTTCCTGTTGTCGATGTCCTCTTCTTCTGCTTCTTTGTCTTCACAGTCCACAGTCTCCACAGCTGCCACAACACCTCCATCTGGACCATCCTCCTGCAGAAAAGGCACCCGTCATCGCAAAGCCAAGTTGTGAAGCATATAGCAGGCCACAATAATCTGGCAGACCTTCTTTGGTGAGTTGAATAGGGAAACACCTGTCATATGGAGGCACGGGAACCTGGCCTTTAGGAGGCCGAAGGTCCGCTCTATAATCCTCCTAGTTTGCCCATGGGCCTTATTGCAGCGTTCCTCTGCCCTTGCCCTGGGATTCCTCAATGGGGTCAGTAGCCAATACAAGTTGGGGTAACCAGAGTCACCTGCAAATGGTGAGGGACAACTGTTAGACACACACTAACTCTTAGGGATATCCCCAGACCCAGACAGCTATTCCCACTGATTTGGTTCCAGGTGCTCACCTAGTAGCCACACACAGTGCCTCTGTAGTTGCCCCATCACATAAGGGATGCTGCTATTCCGCAGGATGTAAGCATCATGCACTGAGACAGGGAATTTGGCATTAACATGGGAGATGTACTGGTCTGCCAAACACACCATCTGCACATTCATCGAATGGTAACTCCTCCGGTTTCTGTACACCTGTTCACTCCTGTAGGGGGGGGACCAAGGCCACATGTGTACCATCAATGGCACCTATGATATTGGGGATATGTCCCAGGGCATAGAAGTCACCTTTCACTGTTGCAAATCCTCCACCTGAGGGAAAATGATGTAGCTCTGCATGTGTTTCAGCAGGGCAGACAACATTCTGGACAACATGTTGGAAAACATAGGCTGGGACATCCCTGATGCTATGGCCACTGACAGCACCTGCACTTGAGGGGGGATGACTGTGGGATGGCGGATAGCTGACATCATGTCTGGCTCCAACTGGGCACACAGTTCCAGGATTGTGGCACGATCAAGCCTGTGGATGATGATTATATGTCTTTCCTCCATTGTCGACAGGTCCACCAGCGGTCTGTACACCGGAGGATGCCGCCATCTCCTCACATGTCCCAGTGGACAGTGGCTATGGAGGACAACAGCGAGCACAGAGTCAACCAACTCAGAGGTACGTAAACACAGCTTACTCAGAAAACTATTCATAACCCAAAATTTACCTGTGTGAGTGTTGAGCCAAGGCCTAGGTTTGTGTGACGCAGTTAAAAATAAAGCCATGTGGGCCCCTAAAATGGCGGCCCCCTGACCTGTAAAGTGGGACAATCGGATATGAGGTAACTGCGCTGGCGTTGTACACCGTTGCAGTAGGCGGTCGAAGACCGTGGCGCAATTCTGCATTAGTTAATATTGGACCCTATGGGTCCCAGGAGCCAATGACGATGTACGCCGGCATTGACGGTACGCACCGCCGTGGACGTGAACGCCATTTTCTATCAGTTCAATCACTCGATACCTGTTCTCCAACAGGAGAGGACCTACACTGCAAGTGCTGCTGTGACCTCAGTCTGGAAGAGACAATGGCTTGTGCGTCTGGGAAAAGGGCCCCTGCCTTCAGCACGGAGGAGTTGGAGAAACTCGTGGATGGGGTCCTCCCCCAGTACACGCTACTCTACGGTCCTCCAGACAAACAGGTAAGTACACTGTGAGCATGCTGTATGGGCAATGCCTGTGTGGAGTGGGTTGGATGAAAGATAGGGGGGTGAGTATGAGGTGTGCATGAAACAACAGTGAGTGCATGTGCAACATGGCCATGGTAGGGATGCGGGCCAATGACTGTGATGGTGCAGTTGGTAATAACTTTTATTTTTCCCCTGTACAACTCCTGTAGGTCAGCACCCACCAGAAGAAGGATGTTTGGCGTGCCATTGCCAAGGACGTCCAGACCCTGGGGGTCTACCACAGATGGAGCACCCACTGCCGTAAAAGATGGGAGGACATTCGCCGCTGGAGCAAGAAGACGGCGGAGGCCCAGCTGGGGATGGCCTCCCAACGTGGGAGGGGTGCCCGTTGCACCATGACACCCTGATGTTCAGGATCCTGGCGGTGGCGTATCCGGAGTTGGATGGGCGCTTGAGGGCATCACAGCAGCAACAAGGGGGTGAGTACACTCTCATTCTGCTGATTCAGTGCGCAGTGGAGGTGTCTGGGTGGGGGAGGTGGGCTTTGGGTTCCCCTAGGCCAGGGCGAGTGTGCTAGTTAAGTCCCCTTTTTCAGGCAGACCCTGTGGCACCCCACCCCATCTGGTTACAGTGCCAACTACACCTAGTCAGGCTCCTGTGACATCCATGTGTTCAGATATCGGCCATAGCCTTGTACGCCATGTCCCAGGGATTGAATAGAGGACCCCAAGTGAGTGGCATAGTGCAGGGGGCTTCTGTGTCTGTCGTGTCCGCCAACGGTAGCGGTAATGCATGCACTCAACATGTCTTTCTTCTGTCTCCCCCCCCTTTTTGTGGTCTCCCTGTACTTGTGTGCATTAGCATCATCAGGCGGAGGAGCAGTGGCACCGGAGCAGGAGGGAGCTGCATCCCACATGGCCCTGGAGGCCGAGACTACGGACTCCGATTTCACCAGTGGGACGGAGGGCGAGGGGAGCTCCAAGACGGGGACAGGAGCTGACCCCAGTGATACAGACTCGTCCTCTGATCGGAGCTCCCTTGCTGTGGCGGGCCCATCTGTGCCCCCCACATCTACAGGTACAGTTGCCACCACCCCTTCCAGCACCGCCCTCCCAGCAGCCCCTCAGCCTTTGCCCCGTGCCCGCTCACCCAGGAGGGTGGGCATCACCTTCGCCCCAGGCACCTCAGGCCCTGCCCCAGTCACCCCTGCTGCCCTCAGTGAGGAGGCCATTGACCTCCTCAGGTCCCTCACTGTTGGGTAGTCTACCATTTTGAATGCCATCCAGGGTGTAGAGAGGCAGTTGCAACAAACCAATGCATTCCTGGAGGGCATTCATTCTGGTCAGGCAGCCCTTCAGTGAGCTTTTCAGACTCTGGCCTCAGCACTGATGGCTGCCATTGTCCCTGTCTCTAGCCTCCCCCTCCAACTTCCTCCACCCAGACCCACACCCCTGTACCTCAGCCTATCCCAAGCACACCATCAGACCAGCATGCACACACCTCAACACACAAAGGAAGCTCTGGCAAACATAAGCACCACACATCCCACAGGCACTCACACAAGCATCACACACATGCAGACATACCAACATCCACTGCCTCCACTGTGTCCCCCTCCTCCCCGTCTCCCTCACCCCTCCCAGTCTTGTCTCCACTCACACCTGCATGCACTACATCTTCAGCCACTACGTCCATCACCAGCACACCCACCACCACACCCCGCTCACGTGCAGTCACCACCCCCACTACCATTCACACATCCCCTGTGTCCTCTCCCAGTGTGTCTGTGAGCCCACCTCCCAAGGTACACAAACGCAGCCACACACCCACCCAACAGCCATCCACCTCACAACAGCCTCCAGCCCATTCACCTTCACCCAAACTCAGCAAACGTACACCTCCTACGACCACTACCTCTCCTCCACTCCCAAACCCCCTCCATCTACCCGTCCCAGTGTTCCTAAGAAACTTTTCCTGGCCAGCATTGACCTCTTTCCCTCACCTCCCCCACCCCGTCAGTCTCCTAGGGCCTGACTCTCCAGGTCCAAACCTAGCACCTCAGCCACAACATCGGCGGGACCAGTGGTGCCAGTAGTCACCGGATTATGGAGTGCACCAGGCAGCAGGGCAGCCAGTGTGGCAAGGAGCCACAGCACAGACAGCCCCCCACCTGTCAAGCATCAAAAGTTTGCCAGTGCCCAGCAGGAGAGGGGGAAGACACCAGCCACCAAAGCCACTCCTACGGGTACAGGTGGGAGTGTGGAGTCAGATGCAACACCTTGCAAGGTGGGGAAGGGGCACAAGAAAACTGGCAAGTCTGGGAAGATCAGCACGGCGGAGAAGACCGCCATCAGCCTCGCTGCCAAGGAGCCGACCGCCAGCAGCCCCACTGCCCCAGACAGGACCGCCAGCAGCAGCCCCGCTGCCAAGGAGCCGACCGCCAGCAGCCCTGCTGCCCCAGACAGGACCGCCAGCATCAGCCCCGCTGCCAAGGAGCCGGCCAGCAGCAGCCCCGCTGCCTAAGACAGGACCACCAGCAGCAGCCCCGCTGCCCCAGACAGGACCGCCAGCAGCTGAACCGCTGCCAAAGACACTGCCGCCACAAGCACCGCTGGCAAAGACACTGCCGTCACAAGCACCGCTGCCAAGGACACTGCCGCCACAAGCACAGCTGCCAAAGACACCGCCACCACAAGCACCGCTGCCAAAGACACCGCCGCCACAAGCACCGCTGCCACACTGCCTCCATAAGCACCGCTGCCAAGGACACCGCCGCCACAAGCCCTGCTGCCAAGGACACCGCCGCCACAAGCACCCAGGCCCATGAGCGCCAAGAGCTTTGACGCTACTGAGGCCGCCACGAGCAGGATGAAGCACTCTGAGCACTAGGCCCCTTCCAGAACCAGTGGAGAGATATATCCACTACCTCAGTCCTTGGCAGGATGAAGCACTCTGGGCAAAAAGCCCCCTCCAGAACCAGTGGAGAGATACATCCACTACCTCAGTCCTTGGCAGGATAAAGCACTCTGGGCACAAGGCCCCCTCCAGAACCAGTGGAGAGATACATCCACTACCTCAGTCCTTGGCAGGATGAAGCACTCTGGGCACAAGGCCCCCTCCAGAACCAGTGGAGACTGTTATCCACTTGAGAGACTGTGGCTTTGCACTCCCCTGGATAATGCAGTGGGCAAACCACCCACTGTAGAGACTTGATAGACTGTTGCTTTGCACTCCCCAGGATTGAACAGTGGGCAAACCACCCACTGTAGAGACTTGAGAGAATGCGGCTTTGCATTCCCCAGGATTGAACAGTGGGCGAACCACCCACTGTAGAGACTTGAGAGACTGTGGCTCTGCACTCCCCAGGATTGAACAGTGGGCGAACCACCCACTGTAGAGACTTGAGAGACTGTGGCTTTTCACTCCCCAGGATTGAACAGTGGGCATGTGGCCCCCTTGTGGATTTGGCATCGTGCACTTAACCGGCTGAGGTGCCCACCCTTTCCCTTCACCCTGAGGTGCCTGTTTCATTTCTATCTGATGCCCCTGCAGTGTTCTCTCTGTCTTGTTCGGGTATCTTGTGTGGGCCTCGCCCATGCATTTTGGGCCCAGTGGTCCACGGACTTTAATGGTGGAATACCTTGGACTAATATTATTGGTTTGTATATTTGTAAATAGTGTATGTATATTTTTTGAATACTGAATTTTAATATATTACAATCGTTCACCTCATTTCTTTTTGTCTTTGAGTTCTTCTGGGGGGCTTGGGGAGTGTAACTGTTATGTATCATGCTGTGTTAGTGTGTGTGTTGTCATGGGTGAGGGTGGGGGTGGGGGTGTTGCGTGTGTATGTCACTGATTTTCCCTCCCCCCTCCCCTGTGTCATAGGTGCAGTACTCCCCGTGGTCTTCCCCGCCAGCGTTCGTGCTCCTGGTAGAGCAGCAAGAAGATAATGGCTGGAAAAATGTGGAGCTCTGGTTCCATGGCGTCATGGTTCCTCGTGGGGTGTGCAGAGGTGAGCGTTTTCCCTTCGAAGTCCTGTTTCTGCCGTGTTTTTGTTCGCGGTGAATCCGCCCCGGGAAAGGTGGCGGATTGGTAGGTTGTAATTCTGTGGGCGGTACATTGTGTTCCGCCTGTCTGTTGGAGGTGACCGCAGCTGTGTTTGTTTGTACTACCGTGGTGGTCGAAGTGTTAAAGTGGCTGTCTATGTTGGCGGTTTCCGCCACAGTCGTAATTAAATTATTTTTTAGCGCCTGCCGGTTGGCGGTCTTACCGTCACTTTAACACCGACCGACAGGGTTGTAATGACCACCATAATGTTTGAGTGATTTAACTAGTGTAAATATGCAATCACCCTATGGCCTTTAGAAGGACTCTGGAGCCGTCAATCTACTATGTCCATACCTCTACTAGATGCTGTTGCACTAGTGAAGATAATCACCTGAATCCAGCTATATTTTACTTTCCAGTTAACCATAGATATTTTATGATGCGGCTTACATGAATATGATCAGTGCTTGAGTATCTTGCAAATATGAAAATATAGAGCATGCTGCTGTGCAGCAATTGTTTGAGCTATTCAATTTATAAATACAAACTGAAGCATTTTCTGTTCTTAAATTGCTAAACATATTTTTTCCTGGCACTGCGTCATTTGCCCCTAATCCCTTACCCAGTCCCTGTGTGTGCCTTTCCCACCCTTTAATCCAGAAGATCCTAACCCATGCCAAGATTTGATTGTGCATGGTTTTATCACTTCTTGGTTCATGCTGAGTGGAGTTGACACTGGCAGACCTGGCATCCGTTTTATATTTACAAATCACCCTTAGGGTAGGCCCTGGACAGCCCAAAGGGCAGGGTGCAATCTATTTAAATGGTAGGGCACATACTTTTAAATTTTAGGTGCCCTGGTGGTGAAAAACCCTGAAGTTATTTTTTTTCTACTGCACGGCCTACTTCTCCCATAGAACAACATTGGAGTTACCTTATTACAATTTGAAAGTGTAGTTTTTACATGTGAATAGATAACCAATTCATGTTTGGTGTTTCTAGAATTGTAATGAAAAATCATAACTTATGGTGAAGTAAATTGCCATTTTGGAAAATTCTACTTTTAGAAAGATGGCATTTCCCTACCTTAGCCATTTGGTGCCTGCACCCTTTCTCTGGAGCGCATGACTGGATGTAGCTTCCAGTTGGGCTTTGTAAATTTCCATTGGGGAGCTTGGGTGTGCCTGATTGGGCCATCACTGGCAGGATGGGAGGGAGGAGCTTGCCCCAGCTCCACCTACACTCAAATAAGTTGTGACCTGTCTCCACGCAAAGGGCTGCTTACCCCCTGTAGTTAGTCTGGATCCACTGCCAGAAGGGCAGGGTACCTGTGCACTTGAAAGGCCTGTCTCTAGAAGCTTCTCCCCACTACAAAGGCACAATTGGGTATAAATACTGGACCTCATACACCAACTCTTTGGCACACTTCTGGATTTAAGGATTCTTTGCCAGGAAGAAAGATTGTTGTGCTGCTGAAAGGACTACCACTCTGCTGTACTGCTGCTCTGAAGCACTGCTGCCCTGTTGTGCTGCCTGCTACCCTCTTGCCTGGGTGAGAATTACTGGGCCTGCATCTTTTGAACCCAGAACCCAAAGTGACTCCAAGGGCTAGTTGGTTAGCCTTCTGATCGGAAGCCTAAGGGACACAACAGTCTTCCAACAACCTTGACCCTGGACTCTGCCATCTGTGAGTCGACCCTGCCAAGTGGTGCTATCCTAGCCCTGGACCCTTGGAAGTGGGTTTAATTTGGTCTACCAACCTTTATGAATCCAACAGAACCTACGCATCTCCTTTGTTGTGCTGAGTAAACTTGAGCAAACTTATGCATCACTGACCCAGATCACCTTCACAGCACTATCACATCTAAACTGCAGTTGTGCAAAGTATCCTTGTTCATGCCCTCACACCCTTCGTTGACAAAATCCTCAACAACAATGTCAGACTCTGGGTCTGTTGTAGAGCCTGTGCTTAGGCCCTCATTATGAGTCTGGTGGTCTTGAGACTGCCAGACTCACCGTGGTCGTCTCACCACCACAAAGCTAAACCTCCACAACTCCGCCTGGCCCACCGGTGCTGTTGCACCACCGCAGCTGGCGGTGACCTCCTCTAATCCTATGACAGGCTTCAGGCCGCAGTCCGGATTATGAGGTTGCACACCGCCATGCTTTCCGTGGCGGTCACCCCGCCACGAAAAGCCTGGTGGTCATGCACACACACACATCACCACACATGCCCACATTCCCTCCACCCTTCCATACACTCACAGGCACTCCCACGCCCCTTCACATACGCATGCATTTACATACACACCCATTCAGCATCCGCATACATGCACTCAGACACACCCACTCACTCGCATTTATCCATACAGATACCCCCATACATGCGCACATAAACACACACACATACACTCACAGACATGCATGCATTCAGCACCCCCTCTGCAAACACGCACCCAAACACACCACAGACCACCTCACCCCCTCTCAGACGCCCACTCACCTCTTCCATTGTGGAGGACATCCGGGAGGGTATGGGTCCTGGCAGTCTTCTCTCTCCACCACACCACGCCAGCAGGGCACCGCCGAACCGTATCACGCCTCATAATACAGCGGTTGGAGTTCTGCTGGCTTGGCAGTGCCAGCGAGGGAACAGCCCCTGCGCTGCCTACCACCAGAACGAATGATGCCTGCTCTTCACCTCAAAAATGGCGGTGAGTAGCCACCACTCATAATATGTCAGTCTGCAGACTGACAGCACTGGCGGTCGAATGGCTAGTTCAGCCTTGGCGGTCAATGGAATTGACCGCCAAAGTCGTAATGAGCGCCCAAGCCTCTATTTTAGATTTTAGCTTCAACTTAGCTTTTTTTTCTAATGGTGACAGTTTCCATTTTTTTTCTACTAACTTTAGAATGTGCTGCATACACATTTGTTCATGGTAGGCAATGTCACCCTATGGTCTGCACATTTAATCCAAGGTCGTACAGTAACAATGCATTACCCTTGTTTTCACTTTCTATGCTTGTTAGGTGCTGAACTTTCACTTGTGTTTGTTACTACTGCCAACACAGGATATGATTCTGAGGTGAGTTTATAGTTTTCTTCTTCTGTTTCAGTCAGTGAAATTATATTCTAGCAACAACCTTTCGAGGTACCTACTGGCTCTTTTTTGCCTCATGAGGGCCTTGTTTTTACACAGACTGCCCCTGGTTACTTTGCCAAAACTGATGATTTTTTATCAAATTCTACACATATTTCCTTGCATGTTGCATGTGCACTGTTGTTTTAGTTGAAAAAGACTTATCGGGTTTCTCCATGATTCTGGATTTAACTTGTTACAGTTTTCATTTTGCTGTTGAATGGACACTATCTTTCAGATCATTCTTCTCCAGAACTGGTAGCTGAAGTACTTATGCCCATTCTTCTTCACATAATCTCTGAACAGTTTGTGAACATTACTGCATTTCCTCTCCATGATGGTATTGTTTGGGATAAGGTCCCTATGACATTTTTATTCACTCAGAAATTTTACAAATTACTTATGTTTTTAAGATTACTATGGATGATATCATCTCCCCAGGTTCATTTTCTGAAGAATGGGATGTTTATAATACGCTGCCTAGATTAAAATCCTATACTGTATTCGAAAATGACGATTTGTAATTGAATTCTGCAAACTAGGCTGAAATGTCTTGCTACTATCATTATGAATATCACTATTTACACAGGGCTGGTACTCTACATACTGTCTTTAATTGTACACAGTGGGTGCACTGCACAACACCACCTGTAGGTAGTCCCCAATTTTTTTTAAAAAAGTTCCCTTATTTTTCTTGTCATGTACTCACAGAGCCAGTATTGTTTTATTATAGCCTTCCGCCTTTCCGCACCAAGTAAAAGATGTTGACACTAATAGCTGCAATTTATGCTTTCTAAACTCTTCCATGTGTTTTAAAGCTAGCAGAGCAGACCCCTAGTAAATTCAGTCACACCACTCAGGTGTAGTTACTACTTTTAGCATAGGAAATTCATGCCATCAATGGTTAGAACATACCACCTTTACCACCTTACTCACTGTTAAACTACACTTCTTTCAGGCAACATGGTTTTACAAGATTTTTTGTTAGGTCCCAGATCTCCCCATTCTAGAAATTTCTTGTATCCTACTTACAATGAAATTTGGAGAATTTCTCAAAAAGGATCTGCTAAAAGGTTTGCGGAATTTTTAAAAAAAGCATTGGCTGTTGTTGATTATGGCGTGATGTCATTGTCTACTTATTGAATAATGTTGTTTCATCTGTCTATGCTTCATCATAGACAAAGTCAATTAAGATTGATTTTGCAATTGAGTTAAACATTGCTGGTTTTAAAATAAAACAGACTGTCATGGAAAAGTTTGAATGTGACACAATTTGTTTGGGCTGATAACCTGTCACATATGCAACATGTGATGGCAAAAAAGATGCAACCTACACTATGCATAATATGGAGCATTTAGATAAACTGCCCTTCGCAGTAGCTGAAATTCCCTTGGATATATGGTTAATTAGCAGATCCTTTTCTTTACCAATCCCTATGTTTCTTTTCACATCAAGTCTGAAAAATGTTCAAGTAGGCAGATACGAGCAGATGATTGCAAAGTTTTCTACTTGAAGCTTGGTTTCTTCCCTTTGATCACAGATGTATGAGTAGGGACATAGATGATTTTATCGGTGGAAAAAAATGTGAACGTTTTTGGGCTATTTTTTAGTCTGTAAAGAGATAATACTTCATGCAACTTGTAATGTGACCATGGCTAACTTAGCCTGGTGTTGGTAGGGAGTTCTCATAAACTTTATTAGAGCAGTAGTTTTGTTACTTTCTAATGGGAGTTACTCGATTCTGAATGATCAAGGTTGCTGTCAAGATTATGAATTGCTGTATGAATATTTGATGTCCTCTTACATACACGACTGGGTAAGTCACCTTGTAACCAATAGTCTGTATTTGTTTAAAAAAGACGTGCCATTAACTTATTTGAGAACGAACCTCATTGAACATGGTTAGGCCTGACTTTTTGCCTGGTATTTGATTTGTTTTCAAAGTTGTGAGTGCCCAGGGCCCCTGCTAACCAAGCTCCATGGGCCAGATCTCTTTCCCAAAACTGTTGTGATTCATTGACACAATTGGCAGTACCTTTAGCTGCCACTGTAAGTCCCTAGTAAATAGCACTTAGGTACCCAGGGCATGGGGTACTCAGGGAAGGCCGCCCTAGGGCAGCAGCACAGATTGTGCCACCCTTAGGACCATGCATCCAAGTGCATCCAGCATTACCATTCCAGGCTGGGTGTCCTGGTACAATCCTAAAATGCAAAACTGACTGTGTGCCCTGTCAATTGCACATTGAATGCCAAATAGGTAAGTCGCCCCTCTGGCAAGCCCTCCAGCCCTAAGGCAGGGTGCACAATATTGCATGTGTGTGCATAGATGCATGAGCAATATGCCCCTACGGTGTCCCTGCCAAACCAGGGGCATAGTTAGTGAACAGAGCAGCCACTTTACATGCATGCACTGGACACTGGTCAGTAGATTTTCACAGCTCCATGATGGCCACTCTGCACCGTGAGTTGTTTGGTATCAAACATTTCAGAATGATAAATCCAAACTTGTACAAGTATAGGATTTGTTGGGAAAGAGGTGCCCCCTGCAAAAGCTAATTACCCTGCTATGGTTGCTGTCCAGTCACAACCAACCTGCCACCACCAGACAAGATTCTGGAACCCTGTGGTGAGAGCCTGTGCTCTCTGGGTTCAGAGAACAAAGCCCTTGCTGGGCAGAGGAACAAGTGGAAGTGAAGTGTTGAAGATGTAGTATGGGCAGGGGTCCGATGGGGCACCGGAGTGGATGGTGTTCATGGTGATTTTGGTCTCTTCGGAGCTGATGGGTGTCCAGGCGTTGAGGGTGACGTCTGGGGCTGTGAGTTCCGTGGTGGTCGGCGGGATCTGTGGACCGAAGCTGTCGTGTAGGTCGGTGATCTTTTGATGGAAGAAGGTAGCGAGGGAGTTGCAGAGTTCTTGTGAGGACGTGATGGATTTGGAGCTGGCGTTGGGATTGGAGAGCGCTTTGACGATGTTGAAGAGTTCTTTGCTGTTGTGGGTGTTCTTGTCCAGTCTTTCTTTGAAGGATGCTCTTTTGGTGGCGCGGATCAGTTGGTGGTGTTCACGGGTGGCGTTTTTGAGGGCTGACATATTTTCTGCGGTATGTTCTTTGCGTCAGGTTTTTAGGAGGGTCCGGCAGGTCCTCTTGGAGTCTTTGACGGCGTCTGTGAACCATTGGGGTTTTCTGGCGTTGGTCTGACTAGGGTGGCGTCTGAGGGGGGCGAGGTTGTCCACGCAGTTGGTGATCCATTTTGTGCGGCTGAGGGTTGCGTTGGTGGCGTCAGAGGTGATGGCAGGTTGGTTGTGGTTGAGGGTGGAGAGTAGCTGTTCTGTGGAGATTTTGTTCCAAGGTCTGCGGGTGATAGGTTGTGTGCGCGGGTGGTGAGTCTTGCGTCTGAATGTGAAGTGGACACATCTGTGGTCAGTCCAGTGTATCTCGGTAGAGTGGCTGAAGGATACGTGGTTGCTGGCGGAGAAGATGGGGGTCGAGCGTGTGTCCAGCGATGTGTGTGGGCGTGTTCACCAGTTGCTTGAGACCGAGGTTGGCGAGGTTGGCGAGCAGGGTGGTGGTGTTGGTGTCGTTGCTCCAGGTGGAAGTTCAGGTCTCCGAGGAGGATGTAGTCTGGTGAGGCTAGGGCGTGCGGGGAGATGAAGTCTGTGATGGATTCGCTGAATAGGGTGCGTGGTCCAGGGGGCCTGTAGACGAGAGTTCCTCTGAGGGTGGTCCTGAGGTCGGTGTATATCTGGAAGTGCATTGATAGGCCTTTGTGTGCAGTTTCACTGCCAATTCGACTTGGTACTTAAAAGTACTTGCCATGCCCAAAACTCCCCTTTTCCTACATATAAGTCACCCTAAGGTGTGCCCTAGTTAACCCATAGGGCAGGTTGCTGCAGGTACCTGTGTTGTTTACATGTCCTGGTAGTGTAAAACCCCTAAATTTGTTTTTACACTGCTGTGAGGCCTGCTCCCTTCATAGGCTAACATTGGGACTGCCCTCATACATTGTTTGAGTGGTAGCTGCTGATCTGAAAGGAGTAGGAAGGTCATATTTAATATGGCCAGAATGGTGATACAAAATCCTGCTGACTGGTGAAGCTGGATTTAGTATTACTATTTTAGAAATGCCACTTTTAGAAAGTGAGGATTTCTCAGCACTTAAATCTTTCTGTGCCTTACAATCCATGTCTGGCTGGGTTTAGTTCACAGCTCCCTTGTGCATTTACTCAGACACACCCCCAACACAGGATACGCAGCCTCACTTGAATATATATCTGCATTTTGAATGGGTGGGAGGGTCAAGTGCCTGACACTTGCATGTCAAAGGACAGTAGCCTGCCCTCACACAAAGGACTACTACACCCCCTACTGGGACCCTGGTGGACAGGATTGAGCTGAAAGGGGACGTTGTGCACTTCTAGGCCTCTCTTTGAAGTCTCCCCCACTTCAAAGGCTCATTTGGGTATTTAAGCAGGGCCTCAGCCCTTACCAACTCAGACACCTCCTGGAGAAGAAACCTGAACCAGAACCTGCATCCTACCAAGAAGACCTGCCTGGCTGCCCAAAGGACTCACCTGTATGCTTTCTGTGAAGGGCTGCTGCCTTGCAGTTGCCCTGCTGCCTTGCTGCTCTCTGGCTGTGGTGAAGAAGTGCTCTCCAAGGGATTGGATAGAGCTTGCCTCCTGTTCCCTGAAGTCTCAGGACCAAAATGACTTCATGTCTACAAGAAGGACTCCTTGTGCGGTGAAATTCGATGCACAGCCTGCCAGAAACGATGCACAGCCTGCACCGTGGAAAAAATTTCACTGTACGCCGAACCGGAACGACACTACCAGACTTCGCAAGGAGAAGATCGATGCAGGGCCAGCGTAGCAATTGGAAATTCGATGCACAGCCCACCAGAATGAGCACCACAGCCAAGGAGGAACAACACTGCCCGACTTCCAGAGAGGAATCAATGCAGCTCCTGCCGTGTGTTAGAAAATTCAACACAACGCCCACCGAATCCACCAAGCTCCTGTGACTTTGTCTGCAAGCGCAGGAAATCCATGCATCATCCCCGGGGCATCCGAAAACCCTGCAACGCGAAGAGGCTCCACGACCGAGCCCCGGAATTCGACGCACAGCTGTCCCTGCATGAAAACTAAACAACGCATCACCATGTGAGGCCCAAGAAATTGACGCACAGCCCCTTTGTTTCCACGCATCTCCTCCTCTGCAGTTCTTTGTGGAGATTTTGCACGCGAACCAGATATTTTGTGCTTGAAAAATACTTTGTTTGCTTTTAAAGGGCTTAAGACACTTTATATCACTTTTACAACAATATCTGATCTGATACTTATTGAATTTGAGTTTTGACCTGCATCCTATCAGATAAATATTATATATTTTTCTAAACACTGTGTGGTGTATGTTTGTGGTGATATATGGTGTTATTGTATAAGTTATTGCACAAATACTTTACACATTGCCTTCTAAGTTAAGCCTGACTGCTCAGTGCCAAGCTACCAGAGGGTGGGCACAGGGTAGTTTGGATTGTGTGTGACTTGCTCTGACTAGAGTAAGGGTCCTTGCTTGGACAGGGGATAGCCTGACTGCCAACCAAAGACCCCATTTCTAACAGGCTGTTTTTGAATCTCCACTAGACAGTGACACGAAGAGAGCTGGGGTGTAGCCTGCATATCCTGATGGGTCATCTCGGCTAGAGTGGAGGGAGGAGCTGACACACCTGAATGGGCTGTGCCTGCCCTCACACAATGGAGTCTCCAACCCCTGGTGTGTGTCTGGGGCCAGGCCTGGGCAAGGCAGGATCTTGTGAACAACATAGACTTTCCTTTGAAGTTTGCCTACTTCAAAGGCAGAAAGGGGTATAAGTACTGGATCTAAAATTCCAGATTTTTAGATTACTTCCAGACTCAAGAGGAACCTCTGCCAAGGAGAAGAACTGAAGAGCTTGAGAAGGAGTACTATCCCTTTGCCCATGACTGTGCTTTGCTGGGTTGGAATGGAGTTCTGCTTGAAAAAGAAAAAAGACAGGACTTCTTTGTGGTATATTCCTACTTAAGAAGTATCTCCAAGGGCTTGGACTGAGCTTGCCTCCTGTTTTGAAGGTCCATAAAAGTCTTCTTCTGCCATCAACTGGTCTCTCTGCTGAGACTTCTACCCTGCCAATTGGTACCCACTCCAGTCCCTGGTGAAATTAGACTCACCACCCGCAACACGGCTGTAAATACTATGCACCACCTGCATCACGGCTGAGAAATTGACGCACCACCTGCATCGTAGCTGCAAAATTGACGCATCACTGGTGAAATGACACAACACCCACTTGCTGATGCAAAATCGACGCAAGCCCCAGGCAGCGTGGTTCCTCATCACTGTGCAGCTGGATTTTTCATGCATCGTTGTTGGGCATCAAAATCAACGTGCCTATGCAGGGGACATGACTGTGCAGGGAGGGCATGCACACAGGTGGACGCCTGTGTACATGGGTGGGGTGTTTGTGCAGGTTGTGGTACAGGTGTCTGGATTGGTTTGGTGGACGTAGGTGTGTTGAGTCCAGTCTATGTGTTGACTGTGAATGGAAGACTTTGAAACAGTTTCAACATGCCTTCAATCATCTTTATTGCCAATGCATGGCATCTTGCACTCTCTTCCCTGTAGATTGATTTGATGTTATTTTGCCTTATTGACATCTTAGCAATTTTTATCAATCCTGTCCAAGACATGGGTCTGTCTGTCAATTGTCCCAGGGATTTCCTGAATGAGTCTGAAATATCAGGCAGAGTACACCTATAGCATAAATGTCCTGCCTCACATCAGTTTTTTGTTGGAAAAATGTATCCCCCCACTGACCACCATGACCATCCATCAGACCCTTCCACATGGGGTGACCTCTTATACAACCGTCAGGTCCACCAGCACAGGGAGAGTTGGCACGTGAAAGGCTGTGGAGAGGAGATACATAACTAGGGGATACCTGCTCCTCACCAGGTGTTAGGTCCCTCGGATGCTTGAGAGAAGGCCTGGGATGCACTGTCATGGAAGGAGTGTAAAGGAGAAGCAACACGTGTACCTTGGACTTTAAGGCTGTGAGAAGATGATGGTTGTGTTGGGGTAGGTGAATTTAGTGACTAGTTTGGAGAATGCTGGGAATGGGCAGTCCTCAGAGGTGAAGTGGAAGGCACAATGCTGGCCGAGCCTGATGTAGGGTTCAGTGTTTTGGCTAGTGGGCCAACAGTGCGGTCCTCGAAATTCAGGTTCTTGTCTACGACCAGCACCTGCTCATCTTGTTTTTCCTCATCTTCTTCCTCCTCATCATCCTCTTCTTGAGCAGTGCTGGCAGCTGACATTGCTGCTTGGAGGAGGAATTTATAATATGGCGCACTATTGTGGTAGTTAGTGCAATAGCATCAACATTTTTGACGCTATTGTGGTGCTTTCCTACACTAGCATCAAAAATCTTGGCGCTAATGTACCAAAGTGCAAGGAGGCACATAGGTTTCTATGGGTGTATCAAATCTGTTGAATTTCACTGTGCTTTTTTGTGGACCTCCTAGTGCCAGAATGCCCCCTTGAATACATTATGCCTGGTGCAGGCATAATGTGGTGCAAGGGGTTACAAAGTGGTGCAATGCCTTAGCACAAAGAAATGACACATCCTTAGCTAACTCCCACTCACCCCCTTGGTAGCTTGGCATGAGCAGGCAGGCTTAACTTCAGAGCCCAGGTGTAAAGTATTTGTACCAACATACACAGTAACTCAGTGAAAACACTACAAAATGACACGACACAGGTTTAGAAAAATAGGAAATAGTTCTCTAAACAAAACAAGACAAAAATGGCAAACATCCAACATACACAAGTCAGTTTATTAATTTTAAAAGCAAAAGAGTCTTAAATCCTTTTGTAAACAGTCAAAAAACTGTTAGCGTTGAAAAGAACCTGGATAGCGTCAAAATAACATGCACAGGCGAGTGTGCATCGAAAAAGGTTAGGGATGCGTTGATTTCTCACCCACAAGCAAGACCGCGCACTGTTTCTCCTTCTCTGGTCGGGTCGGCGTGCCCCATTTTTCCTCTCTGCAGAAGAGCGATGCGTCGATCCGGGCAGCACTCGGGTCCGGGCAGGCGTTGCATCGTTTTTCTGCACTCAGCAAGGTTTGCGTCAAAAATCCTTCTGCACGGTATCAGCAAAATCGCACTGTATGGGTTGCATTGTTACCAGCCTCTGCTAGCAGTGTGGCGCCTCATTTCTCGAGCCGCGTGCACCTATCTTCCAGCCGCGCTGCAGGAAGGGCATCAATTTCAGCTGCGGAGCCGTCACCACGTCTTTTCTTCAGCCACGTCCCGGAGGTTGCGTCAGAAATGTCCCCGCACAGCGGTCTGTGCATAGATTTTCAATCTTGGTCTGCCAGCTTCACCTGTCAAAGGCCCAGGAACTGGATAGGGTACCACTTGGCAGGCAGGAGTCTCAGCAGAGAGTCCAGGTGCTGGCAGGGGAAGTCTTTGATGGCCCTGAGACTTCAATAACAGGAGGCAAGCTCAGGACAAGCCTTTGAAGATTTCTTCACAAGCAGGAATGCGCAATAAAGTCCAATCTTTGTCCCCTTTCACCAGGCAGAAGCAGCAACTGCAGGATAGCTCCACAAAGCACAGTCACAGGCAGGGCAGCACTTGTCCTCAGTTCTTCAGCTTTTCTCCAGGAAGAGGTTCCTCTTGATGTACAGAAGTGACCTAAAGTCTGTGGTTTTGGGTGCCCTTCTTATACCCATTTTGGTCTTTGATGTAGGCTTACTTCAAAGGAAAGTCTCTCTTTTTGTGAAATTATGCCTTGCCCAGGCCAGGCCCCAGACACACACCAGGGGTTGGAGACTGCATTGTGTGAGGGCAGGCACAGCCCTTTTAGGTGTGAGTGACCACTCCTCCCCTCCCTCCTAACACAGATAGCTCATCAGGATATACAGGCCACACCCCAGCTCCCTTTGTGTCACTGTCTAGCAAGAGGTGCAAAAGGCTCAACTGTCAAACTGACCCAGACAGGGAATCTACATGTAGGCAGAGACACAGAATGTTTAAGCAAGAAAATGCTTACTTTCTAAAAGTGGCATTTTCAAACGCACATTCTTAAAATCAACTTTACAAAAAGATGTATTTTAAAATTTTGAGCTCAGAGATCCCAAACTCCACATATCTATCTGCAACCAAAGGAAATCTATGCTTTAATCAGATTTAAAGGCAGACCGCATTTCAGCCTATGAGAGGGATAGGACTTGCAACAGTGAAAACCAAATTTGGCAGTATTTCACTGTTAGGACAGATAAAACACATTGGTATATGTCCTACCTTAAACATACTCTGCACCCTGCCCATTTGGCTACCTAGGGCCTACCTTAGGGGTGTCTTACATGTAAGAAAAGGGAAGGTTTAGGCCTGGCAAGGGGGTACACTTGCCAAGTCGAATTGGCAGTTTAAAACTGCACACACAGACACTGCAATGGCAGGTCTGAGCCATGTTTACAAGGCTACTAATGTGGGTGGCACAACCAGTGCTGGAGGCCCACTAGTAGCATTTGATTTACAGACCCTGGGCACCTCTAGTGCACTTTACTATGGACTTACTAGTAAATCAAATATGCAAATTATGGATAAACCAATCAACAGTACAATTTACACAGAGAGCATATGCACTTTAGCACTGGTTAGCAGTGGTAAAGTGCTCAGAGTTCTAAAGCCAACGAAAACAGGTCAAAAAAATAGGAGGCAGGAGACAAAAAGATTGGGGATGACCCTGCATAAGGGAAAAAGTCCAACAGTCCATCACCCACCCAGTGAGTGGTGCCTGACTATATGTCATACCCGTATGTGGAGCAGAGATAGCTGTAGTAGGTATTTCCTGGCCAATATCACAGACCCTAAAATTATATGAGTGCATTTAGTTTACATTCTAGTTGACACATGTTATGAATAGCAAATCCTAGTTCAGTTCACATGTTTGGGGCTATTGATGGATTCTATGTACAATATCTATGGGTTGTCTGATCACAATGTAGAAAATGGACCCTCTTCTAGCCTCATTTATGTGTCAGTTTGTGCCAATGGTATGTGTTGATCTACCCCATAATGTTGTCTCCCTGCAAGTGTAGGGACCTCTGTCCCAGTGGGTGGATCTACTCTGGTCATATGTGGAAATATAAAGAGTAAGTCAACAGACAATACCAACAAATGATGATTATGTAAAAAAAAAATCACACATTTCTTAATTGCATTTACAAGCCAACTGTGATGGTGATTAATTCTTGCACATTTTCTTTTGCTATATACCGGTGTAAAATGAAATCACCAGCAGTGGTGGACCACTGTTTGTCAATCAAAAATGGGAAGTTAACATTTCCATCACAAAGGATTCTGGGCCAAAATAGGACACATGAAAATCTAAATCACCATGAATATTTGCACAGACTTGAAGTGACTTCCATAGTCACATTTGCAGTTTATAATACAAAGTTATCGATTTAAATAATTGTTGAAATCATCACGTTACCTAGCACCACATTATGGTCATCATTCACAGGCAAGTCATGCATCTGGCAGGGGTTCATGGTGGAGGAGGAGTCCTTCTTAAGTGGTGTGAGACTGAGAGGCAAGATGGCTTCCAGTTTGTCCACCAGGGAGAGCTCTGGCCACCTCTTTCCTGGTGAACTTCTTCACCCGTCTCCTCTCATCCTGCCACTTCTTTCTGATGCTTGTGATGGACCGGGCATCCTCCCCCAATGCACTGACTGCAGTATCAAACTCCTGCCACAGGGCTGCCTTCTGTGTTCCATTGCTGAAGTATGGAGGAAGACAATGCAGTTTTTTGCAGTTCCTCACTACAAAACTAAAAATCAACCGGGTCTCCTCCTCAGTGGTGTTCTTCTTCCTCCTCACATTTAGCATGCTGATGGCAAGGCACGTCGCAGAGTAGGAAGGTGAAGTGAAGGTGTGGAAAAAACAGAGACTTGGAGGTGTCCCTCTTTAATGTAGATTGTTGTGCATGGGTTGCAGGTGGCATTAATTGTATGTGGGTGTATGAAATTACACTTACTCTGCCTGAGTACAGAACCTGCGCACCATATTCAGAGACTCTATTCCGACAGCTGAGATTCAGGCCCAAGTGCAGAACTTCTGCCCTGAATGTGTTTCAGTTGTGAATACTAAGTAGTAAGGTTAGACTTTCAAGGTAAACTTACACTTTTGGTCTAACTTTACCCTTTTGAATTGGGCACTGTATGTACAACCGAAACATCCTCCTTGGGTAAGCCTTGCACTACTCAACTTTGCTACCCTTAGAGTCATATGTTAAAGTTCTGGCTCAATAGTAAGCTAAACTGCCTACAGTACCAGAGATAAAAGGATCAGCTGTTACAATTTAAGCCCTGTAACACCTGCCTGACCTAGGATTCCTGAAAATATCCTACAACCGGATGCAGCTAAGAAGAAGCTAATGAAAGCGGCACAGTATGCAAAACATGGAGTGATCAGGGAATAGGAAAATGATCACACTTAAACGTAACTTGCTAGTAATAACCAAACTACTTAAAATATTTAGGGCCAGATTTATGCTGGCCTTGCGCTGTTCCAAAGCCACATTAATGTCATATTTGTGATGCTAATGTAGTGTTTGAACAGGAAAAGTGCTGCACCATATTTACAAAGTGGCACAATGCTTGCAATGTGCCACTTTGTAACCCCTTGCGCCACATTATGCCTGTGCCAGGCACAATGTTGCAAGCGGGGCGTTCCAGCGCTAGGGGTGCCACAAAAATGGTGCAAAGGAATATGTGAGAATCCTTTGATCAATTTTTATCAGCATTTTTTTAATGCCTGCTAAGTGCATGTGTTAAAAAGAGGCTCCAATTGGTTACAATGGGCCTCTGGGTTCTTTGCAGGATTAGTGTAATCATTTTTTACGCTAAAACTGCAAAGCGCCGGACTAACATCAAAAATTATGACCCTAGTCACCCTAACTACCGCCATGGTGTGCCATATTCTAAATACAGCGCTACCATGGTGGTGATAGGGGGCGCTAAAGGGCACAAGAAAAGTAGGGCGCACGAGGTGCAATGCCACTTTTCATAAATCTGCCCCTTGGAACATTTACAACAGTTGTAGATTATTAAAGAACAGCTGATTTTTGAAAGAGTGAAGTTTGAACCTCACTTACCAGAATCTGATGCATCGTGCCGATGTGTCAGATTTCTTGGGCTGCCCTGCAAACCCCTAACAATGCCATGAATGTGGTGTATTTACAATACAGAGTTCCATGGCCCACATTTTCTCATATGCGTCAGAAATTCTGACACATCTGTTGACACTAAAGTCACGCATTGCTGGACTAGCATTAAAAAAATGAAGCTACATACACAGAAAAATCCCATTGACAAAACTCCTGCATCAGTTTAACGCCTGTTCTGAGCTTTACATTTTTGATGCAGTGAAATGTAAATTTCACAGTGTCAGTTCTGTGTTGCTTTTTGCATGGGAACACCTACCTTGCATATGATTGCCAGTATCTGGCACCCATGGTTAAACAGTGACGCTGGAGGCCTCTAGCATCACTTTGTAAATTTGGAGATGTTTCTGGGCACCACAGCTTAAAAATAAATGAAGCTGAAGCGGCACAAAGGGCGTTATAAATAAGCCCCTTTATATCACAGCAATGGAATCATTTTTAGAAAGTATGAGTACTCACTCAATAGTACAGAAACCAGGGCGGTGGTTAAATATTTTAAATTTCTAAATAGTTACAAGTGAAAATGGACAGGATGTGTCACTTTTATTATGCAAAGGTGTGTTTTTTAAGTAGAGATAAACACATCAAGAGTGGATGCATAAGCGCCAATTCTTAAGGGTGAGATATAGGACTCCTCATTTATAGATTACAGATATAGGTTTTCCAAAGTCTTTTATTCATTATGGGCGGTACAAAAGGACTTACAATGATTAATGTCATGCAAAGAGGATATATGTTCAGTAAACTGTGGTTTAGAGGGAATGGAACCCCCTTTTTCATGTAATTCACACAGCTATGATCACGTGTAACAAAATTATGGTGAAATGAAACATCTATAGATTAACAAGGTTTATTTCTTTTACTGGGTAGCAATATTTCTTTTGACGTTTCAAAGTCAATTGGGGGGAGGGCAAAGAGAAGCTTCCCAAGGAACAGGAAGCAAACAGAGTCCCTCTTTGGAAGGAGAGACATCTGTAGATGCCATTTTTTGCACTGCATCTGAGACAGAAATCTTGTCGACATGAAATCAGCAGCATGTGATTTTGTAACTGTTTTATAGTTTGCCCTTTCAGAAAATAAAGGAAGCTTAACATGGGCATAGTAAGACCCAGCTGGTAAACAGAGACATAGTAACCAGCCAGATGTTGAACAATTGGTTGGCCATGCAGCTATGCTATTTGAATTTTGTGAATTCTGCAAGCTCAAAGACTGTTTTCCTTGAAGAATTTTACTGCTATGTTTGTGACCACAAACTAGTGTTTTAAAACATTGTTTGAGTGCAATGAATAATGAGGTCAGGAACTGCTGGTTACGGGTCTTATCTAACTATTTGGAGGTGGCGGAATTTGTTAGGTTTAAAGTTCAGTGAAGTTCTTAAGGATATGTCTTGTGTCAGACGTAAATAGGAGAATCGTGATCATTGGAGAGTGTGGTCTATGAAGGAAGGTGGTGAATATTTGAACTGTACGAGCAAATAATGAATCAGTTCGTGAGTTCATCTTTCACTTTATGCTTCGTGTTGGACGGAGTAAGTAACGTTTTGCTGTCAGATCTCGAGTTGAAATTGAAAAGATTGGTGATAGAGAAAATTGGGTCTAGATTCTAACTGCGGTTCCATGTGCTAATGTAGGGATCATTAATTGTATTGGGATTCATTTCGAAAGATTAATCTCCAGTTAATAAAATACGAATTCCTGTGTTTAATTAGGTTTTTGCATTTTATCAGGTAAACATGATCGCCTTCCTTCAAGCTTCATTTTCTTTTTAGCCGGTAGATGGCAGTGTTTCGTTATCTATGAGCATTTTCGTCCATTCTTTAATTTTTTTGTTTCCCCATTTTTGTGCTTTTCTTGTATTTTACTCTTTTTTGTATTTTAGGAGTAAGAGAGCGTCCCTTAAATCCCTCCCATTTTTTGTCAGTGAATACTTCAGTTATGCCTCACAATGTTCCCTTTTTATTGTATTTATTTAGTGTTTCCACATACCATTTTACAAAAAAACAGTTTTTCTTTCAGTTGTTCTCCTGAATTTCGAGATTTATTTGTATCCTGTGATAATTAAATCGCAATTAACATGTAACCCACCCTTTAGAAGCTCTATGATGTGTGAAACTGGGTGGAGGTATTTCAGGGGCACACTAAAGTTGTTTTTCTTTCAAGTCCCTCTATTTCCTTACTCTCAGCTAATCTGTTATGGTTTCATATTGAATCAATTGAAGTACCCAAAACTGTACCAATTTCAAACCAAAATGGAGAAAAAAATTCCTTTACTGGTTAGCTGGTATACGTCTGCATCTCTGTGGAATTAATTGGGGACTATTGATCCTTGGAAGTGTTCCTCAGAAACATTCATAGCTGTAATCCCCACACAATTGTTTCTACTAGTGGAACAGCTCCGGGCAGACTTTCAAGGTCATTAATTAGATGGTTCTTCCTATCCACCTTTGTATTACAGCCTGGGAACTTGGAAATGTCAAGCATCCATGGGTGCAGTAATCTTGCACATTGTTGCTCTACAACGCTTAACAAAACACACACATACATATAAAGGATTTTTTTTTTTGGGTCTGCTAATAACTTTGATGAAGTGTGAAGAATTTTCACAGAACTTTCTGAACAACTCTCATACACCTCAGCTCCTTTTTACAAAGCTTCAGGGTGATCCATCCGGCGGGGACAGAGAAACAGGGGTGGTCCCAAAGCATGTTTTCTCCTTGTAGTTTCCATAGGAACTTCAGACACAGCTATAGCCAAAAGAGCTGAACGGAATTACACCAAATTTGACAGAAAGTGTACTTTTTGTGATTTGGTTTAAATCTGTTCAGTAGTTTTGGAGAAACTAAGGCATACAATGTATGTATTTTTTATGTTGCAGAGGTTCCATAAATCCGACAGATCAAACAATTAGATCTGATTGACTGTCACAAAATCCACAATCAACAAAGATGTTGCAGCAGCCATTTTAGGATTCAGACACTCACTGCCAAATTTAAGATGGGCCTAGCGCCAACTATGCCAATTCAGCGTCATTTTTAAAAAACTAATGTGGTGATACTGTAGCAAAAAACACCACACCATATTACATAGTGGTGCAATGCTTGCCATGATTTTTGTAGTTTTTCAGTGATAGAAAGTGGATTATAATTATTGTGATGATTTAATGACAAAATCGTTAGGTCTGGTTAATATAAGTTGATGTGCTGAAGCATAACAATGCCAATAGGCCAGTCTTTTACATTTTTTATTTCAGACCTTTTGAGAAAGCCAGTAGGCTTATTTTATTTAAAATGGCAGTCTTTATATTGCTATTTTCTGCTCACAAAACTCATACATTCATAGAAAAAAAAAAATCAAAGGTTATAGTGACGTTATGGTAAAGTTTGGTAGTAATACGTTACTTTACTTGGAAATACACTGAAAAAAAAAACAAATATTAAAGTTACCTTATAATTAGGTGTAAATCTCAGTTAAAAGGTAACATTAAAAAAACACTGAAATTCACCAGCTGTAAATAATTTTAGTAACTATACCTGGCACACTTATCAAGGACTGCTTTGTTCGACCACACATATTTCAGCACTCACGACATGCAAGATCTTGGTGTGCAGATTGTGCTTTTGTGATTTATGTAAATTTATTCAGTAGTTTTAGGCATATTATGTGAAAAATATAGCTATCTAGGGATGCGGATTCTCCACAGATCCAACTGTCCCCTTGCTGATATCTGATTGGCTGCCAACATTTCAACAATGAAGTGTTGGCAGTCAGTTTGTGACTTGGCTTCAGCAGAGTTACAAATAAAAATGCCAAAATCACCCAAAAAAGCAAAAAGGGTGAAGTGTAAGAATACCCTGCCCCTTTGCCTTGGTCCTAGGGCCCCACCAGGGCTAAAAAGTATTTTTTTTTAGGTTTTGGCAAACTCTGCATGTGAATCACAGATTTAGCTGATTTTTTTTAAAGCTTGGGCCCTGATTTATACTTTTTGGTGCAAAACTGCAAGAATGTAGTTTTGCACCAAAAAGTTTAACACCGGCTTGCACCTTTTCTGTGCACCGGCTGGGCACCATATTTATGGAGTGGTGCAAGCCGGTGCAAAGGGTAGGCTAATGTAAAAAAAAAAAAGGCATTAGTTGGGTGGGGCTGGCGGTATGGAAGAAGGTTTTTTTTTCCCCCCAACAAATGACTCAAACCTGCCTAGAGTCATTTTCTGATGCAAAACTATCCATACCACATGACTCCTGTTTTAGACAAGAGTCATGCCCACCACCCCAATGGCCAGCACAGGGGACCACGGTCCCCTGGGCATGGCCATTGCACCCTGTGCCATGTATGGGGGCCCATTTCAGGGACCCCTATCGCACTTTAGAAAATGAAATAAAATACTTAGCTGTACTTACATGTACGTCCCTCGGATGTGGTACTTCATCCTCTGCTATCCCTCTGGTGTGGGTGGGGCTATCCCTGGGTCTAGTGGAGGGCACCTGTGGGCTTATTCCATGGTGTTCCACCATAGAAATAGGGCAACAGGTCCCCTAACGCTTGCCCTGACCCAGATGTTAAAAAAGGGGCAAAGCAAGCTTTGCACAATATTTTGACCCCTCCTCCCTCCAGTGCACCATTTTTGCATGGGAGTATAAATATGGCGTTAAGGCCATAGAGTCATTTTGTGCACAGGAATACCTACCTTGCATCTCATTAAGGCAAGGTAGGTTTCCATATCCAAAGAATTAGGTGCTAGACAGGTCTAGTGCCAAAGTATAAATATGGAGTTAGTTTTGCACCAAATTAGATTAAAAAAATAATTCTAATTTGGTGCAAGAAGAGTATAAATATGCCCCTTGGCCTCCTGTGCTTTTTATTAATTTTGCCTCTGGTTGGTCCAGGTCCTGGGGCATTACAGCTTCTATAAAAAAGAGAGCCCCTGGGTCCCCATCCTAGGGCTGTTAAAACACAGAGAAATACTACCTCCCATGGGCTATATTTGTTGAGTATAGAGGGGGATGGCCACCTACCGGGTGCTATAAGTTAAAAAGATGGGAGGGGCCGCACAGAGCCCCTGGGCCCCAGGGACCAATACCTCCCTGGGGCTAGAATTGCAAAATGATGCAGGGCAGTGGGGACACCCACCTACTGGGGCTATGCATATAAAATGCTGTTGGGACTGCGTGGAACCCTCGGGCTCCAGGGGCCACCACTTCCCGGGACTATTACTAAAAAAAGATGTGGGGAGGTGTGCGGACCCCCCCCCCGGGCTCTGGGGACAGCCACCTTCCAGAGCTATCCATATTAAATGCTGCAAAAGGGCTGTATGAACCCCTCCCCCCAGGGCTCAGGGTCCACCACCTCCCCGGGGATAGTACCCAAAAAATGATGCAGGGAGTTTGCAGACCCACACGGGCCTCTGAGACCACCACCTCCCTGGGGCTGTATTAAAAGAATTATATGGGGGCCATGCTCCCCACTAGGGACCCGGGACTACCACCTCCCTAGAGCAAATACAACATCATAGTGGGGGCTGCATGGCCTACCTGTGCTTCGATGACCACCACCTCCTCTGGGCCTTTACAGTTTTTATAGGAGGGAAGGAGGGCCACGTGTTCCCCCTCTGAGAAACATATATGGCCCTGGGGACTTCCAACCCCAGGGCCAGCTCCTGCTACCTTCCAAGGTGCCTACCCTAGGGACGTAGCTGTTTGCTTTTGGTTGGCAGGAGCTCCCGGCAAGCAAAAGCAAACACTCTGCTTCCAGCAAGCAGGAGTTGTCAAAATGCTTTCACTTGCTGGAAGTGGAGTTTTCATCTCTTCCCGTGCCTGCAGAATTGTGGGCTGGGAAAGAACTGAAAGTATTCCTCCCGCACTGAGGAAGCTGCATTTGCAGCAGCTCCCTGCTTGTAGGAGGCAAGCCAGCTCCCACAGGTGCCTAGGAGCTAGCTGGGACTGCAGGAGCTTGGAGGGTCCTCTCGTGGTCCCCGACCAGAATTAAATGAAAACGTTTGAGGGGCAACTGCTGACAGAAAACACTTCAGTCTTCTCTCTGCAGTTGCACCTCAAAAAGTTATCTGAGAAAACAGTTGCAGAACATTTACACTGGCAGAGTTCAAGAGACACAGGATCACTGGAGACATTACTTCAGTGTCCTTTGCGGAGCTGTCATGTAGGAGATGCAGTATACATTTATTCAACAAAGTAGCACTTCTTAATTGGCATGTACTAATAAGCAAGTGCCCAATTTCAAGGTCTGTAAAGTATTAATCATCCTAATGTGCTGTGCATGGTCAAGGCAAAGCAAGTGTTTTTAATCTGCATTTTCACCTTGAAAAGGTATCTGCACTCCTTGATGGAGGTGTCTGCATCCTTGCTCTTTTTGAGCGCCATATCTCTGTAGTGAGTGTGACAAGTGGCTTCTTTCTTGTCATGTGTTGCTGAGACCAGAGATCATCTTCTTCATTTTAAAACCCCTCACCATACACGGATAGAAGGCCGTGCATGGCGCAGGGTTGGGTGATGATAGGTGATTGGTTGCAGGGCTTGGCCTCAAGCCAGGCTCTGCGGCCACACCCTGCGGCATACGACCAAAGGCCATGCGGGTCCCAGGGTTGGGTGGTTATAGAGGGGTTGGCTGCAGGGTCTGCCTGCAGGGCAGGCCCTGTGGACAACCCCTAAAGTGCACAGCCAAAGGCTGTGCGAGGCATGGGATTGGGTGGTTATAGTGGGATGACAGCAGGGCCCCACTGCCCAATACCATGGCATGGGGTTGAGTGGTTATAAGGGGTTGGCAGTAGATAGATAACTTTATGTTTAAAAAAAACAAAGGTTACAGGCATGTTATACTTAGGAAATAGAAATAAATAAAAAAAACAAGAGAAATTCACTTAAAAAAACAAAGGTTACAGGAATGTTATAGTTAGACTTGAGTTTTAAATGTACAAAACCATAGAAATTCCTCTTTTATAGTTAGAGTTAACTATGCCCTAGGGCAACTATAACTCAGAGCCTCACCATGCACTGCTAATTACCCCAGATATCACAGCACTCATGCAATTTTTATAACACCATTGGTAATATCACTGTAACATTTGCAGTAACATTATTGAAGAGAAACTGTGCATGGCAAGGGTACCTTAGGGCATACGTTATCTTTTGAAGGCCTTGGAGGAAAGATTTACTATTTATGAAGGAAACATAAAGGCCAACAAGCAAAGAAAAGTTCTATGAGATGAAAGGGATTATGCTGAAGGAAGTGACTTTTGCTAAATGTTTTGATTTTTTTCAAAAGAAACATAAGGGTAACCCAAGAACAACCAAAACAAGAACTGTTGTCAATGTTGTCTATCCTGATGTCAGCGTGGTAATTGGGGATGAATTTAGATTGAGCCATTTATGGACTTGCCCTTTAAACTTCTACGAGGAATTCTAACTTCTCAAAGAGAAACAAGATCTTACAACATACAACAAACCCAATGGGGGAGGAGCAGGAAGAGGATACAGAAGGGGAAGGGCAACATAATAAAATGCAGAGCAACTCACAGGAATGGAAAACATAAACAACGGAGATTGACTTGTCCAACCTCAGTAGTATCTAACAACATGGATATCTCCAGTGGAAAGGACAAAGCTGTAATCAATTTATCAACACCAGAACTATCTGTGAAAGAGGAATATGTATTGAAATTGGGTTTATCTGTTTGTCCCATAACTGACATAAACTATACTGATACCAGGATTTATTTATTTTTACTTGTGAGGAAATTGAAGCTAATGACATTACATATAATGACTAAAGCTTCTACTCATGGGAAATCAAAGGCTACATATGATTCTTCCTTAACTTATCCTAGAATGGAGGATGGTGACTCTATTCGTATATAACACAAGTTGGAAATAAATTGTGAAATCCTGCATCAGATAATACTAGTGAGGTTCTAAGACGTTTAGGCTTCATAGAGGACTCTGCATATTGTAGTGGTTTAAAACCTAAGTGCAGGTTCAATCTGGATGTGACAGTGCTTAATATGTGCTTGTTGTTTCCGGTGCTGAACACCGGGGCTTATTCTTCTGCCTCAAGCATTTGCTGCAAGCAAAAGACACATATGGGAAAGACGGAGGAAGGGAAAAACGAAAAAGCGCCAAAAAGAGAGAAAGCAGAAAGCTGCTATAGTGAGCTAAGCGGGCAGGGAATGGCTTTAAATGGATTGAAGACGCCCGAGATGGCTTCAGAATTACGCCGCCTCAGTATTCCTTGTTCCCATATTTAATTGCAGCAGCTGCATGTTTAAGAGGAGGGCTTTGGGCAACAGCATGTTTTTATTTACAAATAAACACTGGGATGCGACATATAATAATATTGAGGCATTCCATAATGTCATGACAAATGAACTCCTTAAGCTTTGTACTACATATAACACATATGGTTTTGACAATCTAAGGAGGCAACAGAACATAGCATTTCAGAATTAGATGGATGGTCCCACTATAGTGGTAAAACGTCCAACCAGGACGTTAAAGTAGTTGTGATGAATATCTCTGACTATAAGGCTGAAGAAATGAGACAACTCAATGATCAAAATTGTCATGAATTAACTGACTGGGCAACATAAAAATATTCTTTTGAGACATTTCATGATTTGCTTTGGGTTGGCATTCACAAGTTCTCTTGGATATATGTTGTCACTGTTTATGCATTTCATTGGCATGTCAAAGGGAAGTTGAGCAACTCACTTAACTGAAATGTGTTGCTTTCCAAGTATGAATAAATCAGTGTATTCAATTAGTGTAATACTTTTCGTTTCTGCCATGGGAGCAGCATGGCAGCATACTGGGCAGTAGAATAATGTAGGAACACAAAAGGATGATGGATGGAGTGCTGAAAATGTTCAAACACTCATCCACATCACAGATCTCGGTGAACCCATTGTACTTTTGCTGACCATGCCACCCCAGTTTGGACCTAGTCATATGCAAATAAGTATTGACCCTGCTCCCCATGTGAACAGTCCAGCCCAAACTGCCAAGCCAGGTACTCCCTGGACTTGAAACAAGCATCCTGGGACTGGTTGTGGGGTATCATCCCTCATCAGCCAGGCTAGCTTGAATCCAGTGGCACAGCGAGCAAGGGGGCCATGTGTGGTCATACCCTGGCCATTTAGGACCACTTTAACAACACAAAAGGATGATGGACAGTGTGCTGAAACTTTTCAAACACTCACATCCAGTCACAGATCTTAAAATCCATTGTTCTTTTGCTCACCAGTCCAGTGGTACAGTGAGCAAGGTACTCCTGCCTGGAGAGACCCTGGCCACTTATGTATTTTGTGGAGTTGCTTTGTGAACCCTACGTGGCCATGGTATGCCCAGATGTGGGTCTCCCACTCGCTACCTTGCAGTGTCAATAGATGAAGCACTCATAGCATTTGGGAGTTTTTAGCAGCTGAAGTTCGTCAGGGTAGATTTCCTTTTGGTATCCAGATTGGAAATGAGAACCAGACCCTCTCCCCTGTGAGGTTTTTGGGGGGGCCTTAGAGAGCTCTATTTATCTCCCCCTCATTCTTCTGGTGGGAAGTCTGACAGCCCTTTTGTGAGTTCCTCCCCAAGATACCTTTTTGGACACGCTGGTGCTAGTCTGCTAGTCTAGCCTAATGTTTGAAGGAGTGCTTAAGTGAGTGGCACAATCAGTGCTGCAGGCCCTCTAGTGGCATTTCATTTAGAAACCCTGGGTAAGTGGTATATCACTTTACAAGGGACTTACCAGTAAATTTAGATTGCCAATTTTGGATACACCAACGTTATCATGTTTAGGGGAGAAGCACATTCACTTTAGCACTGGTCAGCTGTGGTAAAGTGTTCAGAGTCCAAAAGCCAACAAAAAGATACAGCAAGAAATGTGAGGCAGACAGGCAAAATGTTTTGGGGAAGGACACCTCTGCTCAACCTATCTACAAGCATTTAATTCAGAGCCAAGGTTGAGAATTATTTTCAGATATGATTACTAGGAGTCCTGGAATGTATCTTTTGTCTTTAATATAATAACCTGTCTAGTAGATTAAAGTTGCCACCAGGTAGGTGACAGTACAGAGCAGTGAGTACTCCTCATAGAATCCATGGGTTTCTGGGTTAAGCCCATAGAAGAAAACACTGTCAAATATAAAGTTCTATCCAATTAATCAAGAATAAAGGTATATAATTTAACACTATAAAGAATTACTTTATATACATTGATAATCTGTTAGTGCTTATTATTTTTAATATATTTTGTTTGTGTAATGTGATCATATTTTGTTTGTAAGAGAATTAGCCCAATAATTACCACAATTATTTTGAACAGCGAAGAGAAGAGTTGTGTCAATCACTAAAGGTTGTGATGGCACCTACAAACCATTTAAAACTTGTTGAACTGAATACCATTCAGTATATGTCACATTTTATTTTGGAAATGTTTAGTTTCATATCAGCCTCCACTGTTTTGAATGTCAGTCTTGATCATGTTTAGGAGACAATTCAGATTAGTGCCGTCTTGAAGTGTTCATGTTTTCAGTGAATATCATTCAACTGACTGCCCTTGCTCCAGCAGGCACATGTTGCTGAATTTGATTTATCCTCAACTGTATGTATGTCTTTGATGGCATGTCTGTACATATGTGTGAGTGGTTTTGCTAAGAGCATTGTCAGTTGAGGAGTCGGTATACCTATGAAGCTATATTGAGTGGGGAGTGAGGAGAGTGACCACACAAAGCAGGGGGCTACTAGTCCCAAGACACCACAGGGAGTGTGAGGAGGCTCGCATCAGCTGCTGCCCATCAGGGCTATAAGAGAATGCTGGTGCCCCCTGCTGCACGGGAAGTAAGGAGAGTGACCAGCCAAAGGAGGGTCTACTAGTCCCAAGACACCCAGGGGCCGGTAAGGAGGCCTGCATCAGCTGCTGCCCATCAGGGCTATTAGAGAAAGCTGGTGCCCCTCCTGCATGGGACATGCGCTGGCCATGCACGAGCAAATCCCAGGCCAAGGGTGTGCCCGTCCCGTGCCCGTTGGTGCCAGGAGTGGCCCATGCATTTACACTGTGGGGTATGCATTTGTGAATGAAATGATGTCTACTAGCACAATTTGATAATAAAATATTTCTGCATCTTTGAATGTCACTTTACCATGGCTGTGCTCTGAAGATATAGAAAATAGGTCATGGTCTACTCCTGTGCACATAACGCAGAATGATAGTATTGGTTCTGCAGAGATTGCATACAGTAATTGCAATGTCCTTTCACCATCTAAGTGTACTGCAAAGGTAGTCAGGGTAAGTAAAATGTATTTTTGTACAAAATGCTGCATTGACCTGTATAATCTAGCCACCCCAATGGGACCTTGAAAAAAGACATATGGAGTTTCTATTAAGGCTTTGAAGGGACGATAAGGTGGCACGAAGCAACTCAAAACACTGCATCTACTTACGATTATAAAAGCATGTGAATCGGTTGTAAAATCGTACAGTGCTACATCAGGGTCTACACAAGCCTTAATAAATAATCCTGCAGTGTCCTATTCAGAACAGCATCATTCCAATGGGGTGAAAATGCTACACCATTCTGTGAAAGCCTGATTTTCAAGGCTTTTAAATAATTCTACTCTACTACTGATCTAGGAGGAACTGTAAGCACTTCTTTCTGCTAGGCTTTTTTAAATAAATAAATAAAATTAACTTTTTGCCACCAAGCCCTACATGAGCCTGCCATTCTGTGCAAAGCTTAAAATGGCATAAATTGACTGCACACCCCAGGCTTCCAATATTCAGCTCTGGCAAATGATGTGTTTACTATCCATGCACTCACAGAGACTTGCGGTTTTCCAAACTTGTACAATTTACTCTGCTTGGTTATAATCAATTTCCACTGGTGGATTTTGATCTTGAATCAAGTTTTGGGAAGTCTAATGCATCATGCTTATTCATTCCGTAGCAACTTCTGCAGGAAGTACCATGCAAATAAGCTGGAAATTCAGCTATACCGTCCCACAGTCCACCATGTGACCCCATAACACAAACAGTGCCTAAACTATTCAAATACTACATCAGGTGAGTGTTGAAATATCATTGTGTACATATAATTAAACAAAAACATAATGGTGTTAATACTGTTCAATGGGTGTGGAGTTTCCTTTATTAACTCCTGAGGGTGATATTTTTCTAAACGGTAGATATAAGGCACAATTTGTTTCAGGCGCTATCTGGGTAACAACATTCTCGTAAGATAAATTTAAATTTAGTATCCAAGTGAGGGAGAAAATAACTGCTAACACAAAATTAAAGGATTTAATAAGATTGGGTTTGGAGTTTTTCTGGAGACCAACAGGCAGAAAGGAATTAGGGGATATCAGTGGTGAAATAGTGACAGAGCGCCTGATTTAGATCTTGATGATGTTACCCCCAAAGACAGGTCAGTGGTGGACCCAAAAAGACCCTCAAGGTGATGGTGTTCCAACCACTGTATTATATGTATTACGGCTGAGCTGAACACTGCCACAACAGAGAGCCCTTCCTAGTCATCAGGTAGGCAGGTTCCAGCCAAACATATTTAGACATTCCAGCTACGCAGACGGGGTCATGCTGGTGGATTGCTGACAGAAGAGGACTGTTGCTGGACCCAATGGACAACAGATATTGGCAGTGGCTATGATATACAGGTAAGTCATTCACACACACTCTTTCTTAGCCATTCCTGTCCTCCTGCACAACATATGTTACAACACAGCATATACACACTATTTTCCATTGCCATCCCACACCACAGAACCTGTACATACCAAACACACCCATTGCCATACACCCATGACACAACACACCCCAACCAA
The DNA here is from genome assembly GCF_031143425.1 of Pleurodeles waltl. Classification (NCBI taxonomy): domain Eukaryota; kingdom Metazoa; phylum Chordata; class Amphibia; order Caudata; family Salamandridae; genus Pleurodeles; species Pleurodeles waltl. The sequence goes on along the minus strand of NC_090449.1, from coordinate 704,851,254 downwards.
CACAACAACAACAGCCACAACAACCAGCACAATGACACACTCAGCTACATAAGCATACTCACATGAGGCACAACTACACTCATCACAACAGTGTCTGCAATACAACAACACTCACCTGAATGTTACAAGCAGCAACACAATAGTCACAAGAACATCAAGCCCACATGCAAGCGACACACATACAGATACTACCACATCACCCAATCCAGCTCTGCCCTCTCCAATCAGCCAACCCAATTACACACACACATATATGCGCTGACTCACATACACAACAGGTAGCACAACCTTACCACTAGAGGTCCCCTTGTAATGTGCATACGTGGAGACCATTGACAAGTGTCACTGTACCATCATTTTGGTGCCACCATTCATTTTGCAATGAATAATGACACCACAATGGCATGTGTGTATATGTGTGATATGCGTGTTATACCAGTGTTTCTCCATCCATGTCTGACCCAAATGTGTTCCCGACATATGAATGTCACAGTAATTAAAAAAAAATACTGTGACATGTATATACCTGCAGTGGTCCAGTAAAAAACGGTAGTTGAATATGGGGAATTACCCTCATTCCCCCCAATCTGCCAACTCAAGTATAGAGGTCAGACTGCCACTTTTTGCTTGGCGGTAAGGCACATTCAAATTTATGTGGTGGGAAAGGCGGCTGGAGTCCCACTGTCAGCCACTTTTCCCTTGGTGCCATCAACGTGGGCAATATTTCATGGTGGAGACGCCAGGACAAATGTGGGTGCTCGCCTATGGGACCAGCAACATCTAAATCTGGGGGTGGACCTGACTGGCAGTGGACAGGTTTTCAATCAACAGCAGGACCATTACCGGCAACATCTAAGTCAGGCCTAGAGAAATGGCCTTGGAAAAAGCAGAGAGAAAATAATTTTATGGACTTTGCACTGGTGTAGTGGAAAACAGACCAAATACTGTTAAACCATGTTTTTGCTGCATTGGCAATGAAAAAGAGAGCATCTGATGCTATGGGAAAGGTGGTTCGTCAAATTGCACATTATTTCATTTTTGATGATATAAAAAGCATAGAAGCTGCATTTTCTGCACTTTCTACAATCAGTTTGCTCAAATCTTCTTACAGTAGTAGTAACAGCAATGCAAAATCAGTTTGTTCTTCAAAAAGGGTGGGATGGGCAATGTTGAGGGTTTTTTGTTGCAATTCCTTTGACATTTTAAAATGATTTATTGCAAAGTACTTTTAACAGTGGTTCTAAAATCCATTTCCATATTGTACCTTATGCAAACCAACATTGGCAAAGCCAATTGGTCTTGCCTTTGGTTGAGCTATTGGTTTGTCAATTTCTTTTAGCCATGTTGTACAGCAGTGTGGCTTCTCTGCAGCATAGCTGAAAGTTAGGAAAAAAGTAGTTTGACATGGCCAGTGCTGACTACAAGGGATCCATTTTCTTAGTATGAAATTATGCTCTGCCTTCAAAAAGAATGCTTAACTATCTTACAACTGAGATGAAGTTTGCTGTGTTGAAGACAGCACCAAAAGGGTCATACATAGCAGGGAGTGCAGTGCCGTCTGGATCTTTGTAGCATCCTTAGGCCTTATGGCATGACTTTTGGGTGTTTTTTTGTAGTAGGACAAGAGAGGGCAGGAGAAACAGGAGGTTGTTGGGGGAGGCTGTACAAGCAACAATGAATGAGAAGGGTAGGGATGGCAGAGCAAGCAACAAGACACAGAGTTCCATAGGACTGATCCATTTTTGTGCAAATAAGAACACATAGTGACATATAACTGAAATAGTGTAGTCTGAATTGACGTAATTTTACCTTATGTGTCCATAAGGAAATGTCTGGAATGCACATAATCTAAGTCAAACAATCCTAAACTTATATCAGAAATTGCAATTTCTGATAATATTTGGAAAATTAAGGACACCACTTGACTACTTATCAGAAGAGGTCGTTGGACCAGATTATCATCTGACATTCTGCCAGAGATGATCTCACCGACTGCCATGACACTTTGCACTTCACAGATGCTACATCTTGCCTGAAGCCAATAGAGATGAGTCCCACAGTAAGACTGCAGTGTGTGTTTACCCTTCATGGGGAACACTCTCATCACACATCCACTGATCAAGGCAGCTTTTGATGTTAAGAAAGTATACAGTGCACCTCATCTCCCTAAGAAACTCCAGACTGCAAGTTACTCTGTCTTCCATGCTCTCTTAGCGTAGCACATAGAAGTAGGCATTCGTGTTAGGTTCTAGATGACATTTTAAACATGTTAGAAAAGATCATTTTATTGCTATTTATAATGTGTCTTTTTGCTGTTTTGATAATAGTCTGTGTAGTTGTTTTAGATGTACTAAGCAACAGATTGTTCATGTAGTAAAAAATACTTTGACTCAAAAGTGTTAATTCTTCTTAGTACAGTGTGTGTGATATTGTGAATAATGAAATTAGTTTGTTACTGTTACCACAGTGCCCCTGATCCCTTTCTGAGTAATTGTTATCAACCCAAAAGCAACATCTCTATCTCAATTGACATTGAATAGTGTTTTGTGGGATTATTGTGGGGCTACAAAAACTTGTCTTTCGCATTCATCGCTGATGCATTCAACCAGTTTCACCCTTGGTGGGAAAGCAGACATTGTAGAGCTACAACAAAGTTATAGCTTACGTCATGGTGGAATGGAGGAAGGGAGTGCAAGTAAAAGGAAAAAGTACCTATTAAATTGGAAAGCAGAGGAAGGACACTGGACAAGAGAAACAGTACTTGGCCTATACTCCAGGGTAGGGACAAACACAGGAATAAGAAATGAAGCCTTCACTCACTGACCGAAGAAAAACAAGAAAATGAGAGTGGTGATGAAGCCAAACAATGGATGGGTTCTAAGCCCCCTGTAAATTCACAAAATGTGTCACAATCATCAGTGCATATGCTGTCTCATGAGAAATCTAAAGTATAGGGTGTGGAGAGAAAGAGAGAGGGAAAGCCTGTCAAAGAGGGGAAAGTGCACACTGTAGGAGGCTAGCCTGGTTTGTAGTGGGTACCTAAGGTACAAACACCTTATACCAGGTCCAGTTAACCCTTATTAGTGAAGTGTAGGCAGGGTCTAGCAGCTTAGGCTGTCTAGGGGTAGCTGTAGCAGAGCAGCCAAAGCTGAAATAGGAGACATGCAAAGTTCTTGCAATACCAATATAGTCACACAGTACTTATACTAAATAAAAGACAATACTCAGTGTTACCAAAAATAAAGGTACTTTATTTTAGTGACACAAGGCCAAAAATATCTAAGAGACAATACTTCTACTAGAGGTAAGTATTATACACAATATATACACTAGTAACCAAAATCAGGTAAGTAAACAGTCATAGAATAGTGCAAACAGTGAAAAACACAATAGATTGCAATTGGCCTAGGGGCAACACAAACCACATACTAAACTAATGGAATGTGAAAGTCAGATTCCCCCCATAGGCAAGTGTAGTGTGTAGAAGGGTGCTGGGAGTGTAAGGAAACACCAAAGGAAAGTAAAGTACCCCACCCCAGAGCCCAGGAAAACAGAAGTAAAGTACAGCAAGTTTCCACAGAACACATTTGAAGTTGTGGTGAAGGTTTATGCAAAAACCAGGCAAGACTGCAATAAACCAACAATGGATTCCTGGACCTGTGGAGTAAGGAGACCAGTCCAGACATTGATGAAGAGTCCAGGACGAACAGGACCCCCTGCTCACCTGGAAGAAGTTGCAAAAGTGGAAGAAAAGTACAGAAATGCACCAAAGAAGATAGCTGCAGGTTCCTGCTTGGTGCAAGAGATGTCCCACGTCTAGTCGTTTGATGCAGGCTGTTTGTGTCACTGGATTGTGCCAACAAGCCTTGATTCAAGCAAGAACTTGTTGTGCATCAAAGAGAAGCTGCCCGGCCCCAGGAGGGGCCTGGGGGTCTCAACTTGGACTGAGGAGACAGAATGGGCTCTCAGCACTTCAGGGAGCCCTCAGAAGAGAGCCCACCGAGACCACGGCGGTAAGACCTCCACCGCAAGTGGGGCAGTAGTAATGAGGGCCTGAGTCTTCCAAAGGCATTTCTCTTGTATTTATAGTATCCTGCAGCTGTTTTTATGTACAGCTAAGTGTTATTAGTGCACTGATACAAATTCAGACCTATGTTTTGAGTAGTGAAATTTACATGTTGAGAAGTATGGAACCAGTATATTGTCTTTTAGGACCCCATGAAGAGAATGTGACTAGAAAATAAATGTTTCAGATCTTAACAAAATTGGATCTTTCTATCATGTAAAACCAGACTAGTTTAAGACATTGCCACAAATCCCAATTCGTTTTTAAAAGATGCTGATGAGCAAATTGTGGTATCAAAAGCTGCTATAAAGAAATTGAAGATATGGGGGGGTCATTCTGACCTCCGCGGGCGGCGGGAACCGCCAGAAGACCGTACCGCGGTCGAAAGACCGCGGCGGTCATTCTGAGTTTCCCGCTGGGCTGGCGGGCGACCGCCAGAAGGCCGCCCGCCAGCCCAGCGGGAAACCCCCTTCCATGAGGATGCCGGCTCCGAATGGAGCCGGCGGAGTGGAAGGGGTGCGACGGGTGCAGTTGCACCCATCGCGATTTTCAGTGTCTGCTTGGCAGACACTAAAAATCTTGGTAGGGCCCTGTTAGGGGGCCCCTGCAGTGCCCATGACATTGGCATGGGCACTGCAGGGGCCCCCAGGGGCCCCACGACACCCGTTACCGCCAGCCAGGTTCTGGCGGTCAAAACCGCCAGAGCCAGGATGGCGGTAAGGGGGTCGGAATCCCCATGGCGGTGCTGCCTGCAGCGCCGCCATGGAGGATTCCCTTGGGCAGCGGGAAACCGGCGGGACACCGCCGGTTTCCCATTTCTGAGCGCGGCTGTACCGCCACGGTCAGAATGCCCATAGGAGCACCGCCAGCCTGTTGGCGGTGCTCCCGCGGTCGTTGGCCCTGGCGGTCCATGACCCCCATGGTCTTTCTCTTGTAAATTTATGATGTTTTTCTAATGTTTTCTCAAAAAAGTGAGTAGAGTTATTGGTCTCATGTTATTTAGTTCAGTTATGAAGGCAAAGAGCTTTGTATAATGATAGTCATCCAGACAATCTGTGAACTTTCCTGTTGGGACAAAAACGTCTTCATCAAGGTAATAGACGTATACCTTTGCCATAAGTGGCCCATGTTGTCTGTTTCCCTAATGCTGATTTCTGTTGTCATAGACAATCCTGGAGCATGTGTGTGTACCATAACATAGGCCTGTCTCATGGATTGCAGTCTTGTGAGGCTGGAAGGGGTACCCAAAGCACCACCCTCATAGTGGTGGAAGGCTACTGCCTTCAACCTATGTTGCTGTGTGCTTAACGCACCCTTTGTCTTCCATTGGTTGGATGTGAAATACTGCACAGTGCAGGAGTGGTGACTGTACTGGATGGCTGTGCACCTGGGAAGAGTACAATACAAGGACAGGACAGTGCTGTGCAGAGCGTGCATGCTGACTACAAGTGATAGATGTAGGTGTAACTGCGAGCGTGCAGTACATGAAGGATGTGGCTCTGTGAAGTGTGTGCGTAGTGAGTGTATGCACTGGGTGCATATGTAATTGTGAGGAGTACAACATATGAAGGGTGCATCGTGCACATGAACAATTTGTGTGCTGGGTGTATGTGTGTCTACAAGTGGCACAATACAGCAAAGCTACAGTAGTGTGCAGTACACACAGAGTGAATGTGTTTGCTGAGTGTTTGTGCACTTGTGGTGGGACAATACATGAAGGTAACAGTGCTGGACAGTGTGTGGGCTGTATGCATGCCCTGAGTACAAGTGGACCTATAATGGCACATTACATGGAAGGCTCTTGATTCCATATCAGGAGACCCAGGCATGCATGGTGAAGACAGGAGGAGGTAGAGGAATCCCCTGAGACAAGATTTGTGTATTGCAGCATTTCTGTGAGCACAGTGGAAAACCCTAGGTAAGGGAGAGCTGGGCTCCCCATGCACGCATCAAAAAAGTGCTTTTTCATTCAGAGAAAGGCCCTGGACACATCTCAAGCAGGAGATAGGGCTGATAAGGGAACCATAAACAGTAGGACTGGAAGCCCCAGATTAACCATTTGATGAAATATCACTAAGGGTGACATCCAATTGTGAACTTCAGTCATTCCCATAGCCTGTGGTGTGGGACTATCAGCTTCAAAGTCTCTCCTTATTATGACAGACCCAGACTCTAAAGCACATTTGGTGTTTGGAAATGGACTATAAGAAGGGGTGTTTGAAACCCTAAGAATTATCATCTGCCAAGTAGCCAGACGGATTGTGTGAGGAGGAAAAGGTCTGCAAGACTTTCTCCAGTAACCAGGACTGGGGGCCCAGGTTTGATGGAGAGGACAACCACAATCATCTGCCCTGGCACTTGGAGAACTAGCACCTATCTGCTTGCCAAGATCAGTTTACCGTGAGGAAGAGGAGAGCGTTGGCAAGAGAAAGGTCCAGTGGGCAGCCCTGTCAAGTAAACCCCTGGCTGAGGGGGGAGTTGATTATAGTCAGTGATTCCCACCCAAAGGTCAAGTTCAAGATGCTAGCTGAACTAGAAGTAATTACTTTAAATGCTTTGAACTGCCTACAGTGAAGGGTAGACTGGAAGGTAGCAAGAACTCAAACCCCTTTAAAAATTCTTCTGACCTCTTAAAATCTACTGATCTCAGAAACTAGTGAGGTGATAGAGAAAGCAGGGGGTCACGAGGGGTCAAGGCAGAGTGAGAGGTAATGAGGCTTTTGCATTTCCTACCACAAAGAGTGCAAAGTCCTATGAATGTTTATGCCTACATCTATTTAATGCCATACCCTACAGAAATATGAAAATATTAAGAAAAAACCTCACCCACCAAATGGTTATGGATTTATCCAAATAATTGTATTAATGGGAACCCATACCACAATTAAAACCAAGAATTTAAATGTCTTCTAGGAATCCAATGATTCCGGCATCTCTAGTCTACCAACATGTTTTGGCTGATTTGCATAAGTCCAATTGAGTCTCTCACCCTTCTTCAGGGTACCTAGTCTTGCTTACCTACTGTCAACTTTTGCAGGGAAATTGCGAATGCAAAGAGGCATGTGGCCCTCCTACCTGTATGGCATTTTCAAATAAAAATCATTGTTAGGCATAAGCAAATATAAACTTTCAGTTATTGTTAGCACTACACCTCACTCATGTTTATATCAAAATATGCACACATTTTGCACAATAAAGTGAGAGCCAACTCCATTTCAAACAGCACACAGCATGCTAAGAAAGTCAATCATATTGCATGTGTTCACACAAACCCATAAGGAATATCCATGAGGGTCGGAAATATGAACACTACAGTGCAAGGGTTCTTATTCTTACCTAATTTAGGTTTCTAGAGGCTCCATCAACTCTGAGGTTGTAAACACTACTCTTTGGCCACACTCTTGGGAATGATATATGCAATTAAATGTTAATTAGTATATTCCAAATGTCTTTGTAGTAAGTACCAATAAAGATTGAAGTAACTTTATTGCAAATCGTTGGTGGCTCATTCTATTTTGGCCATAAAAAGATAAGCTATCTCCTATTGTAGAGGTTTAAATCCATACATAGGTACGTGTTATAGATACAAGCAGACAATACTTCACCCGCATGCTAGTAATCAAAGAACCCCTTATTGATTCAATGAGGCTTGTGTTGTGTCTATTTATCAACATGTAATCTCATCGTAGGTGGTTTGAAAGTCACTCTCATGACTATACGTCAAAAAGCAAGTGTAGAAATGCACGAACACTGCTTTTATGCTAAATTGAATTTTAAATGCACCACAAGTATTTTTGACCATTAAATGTGATGTCCTCACAGCACAAAAGACAACAAGCAAATACATATCATCCCTCACTGTAAAACAGACTTGTTGTGCTAGCCCCCTGCCACTAGTATAAAAGAGATACTCACATTAAAAGATATGAAACAAATATTTATGCTAAGGTATCTCTGTGTCATGCAGTAAGGGTGGTAAGGGCAGTCGCGGTTCGCTCCTATTTAAAGGGGAAGGGTGGGTGCGGCACGCAGGGAAGAGGGGCGCAGGGACATTAAATAAAAATAAATAAAAAAAAGGAAAAAAATGTACCTCCTCCATTGCCAGCCCTTCTCTGTCCCTTGTAGCTTTAGCTGCAGGCACTGGCTTCCAGCTCCCCGGGGCCCAATCCTGACACTGCTCAGAGCAGTGTCAGGACTGGCTGGGAGTGCCCAGACAGGGTGCTCCCAAGCAGACTGGGAGCCTGTGCAGGCTCTTTCCAGCCTGGCTGGAGAGAGCCTTCTGTGCATGTGTGTTTGGCCGGCCCAAGACGGCCAACCAAACAGACATGTGCTCGGAGGGGAGTGCTCTGTTCACTCCACTCTGTGGCTGTCATCCCCAATGCCCTGCCCCTTTCACCATGCAGGGATAATAAACCTAGTTTATTAACCCTTCATGGTGAAACGGTTGCAGCTTCTGCTCCTGGCCGGGTGGAGGGGGGCCTAACGCTCCTCCACCTTAATGGAGGAGCCACCCCTGAGTAAGGGGCATATTTAAGAAAAATGGTGCTGCACACAGTGCAGAGCCATTTTTCTTGCACCCCTTTGTGCCCCCCTAAAGCCACCATGTGTGCACCATAATTAAAATCCGGAGAACCATAGTGGTAGTTAGGGGACTAGCATCAGAATTTTTTACACTAGTCTAGCGCTTTGCAGGATTAGCATAAGCAATTCTGCTGCTAATCCTCCAATGCACCCAGAGGCCCATTGTAAGCAATGCAAACCTCCTTTTAACATCTGATCTGAGCAGGCATAATGTAGGGCAAAAGGTTAAAAAGTTGTCAATGCATGCATTGTGCCATTTTTTAAATATGGCACAGCGTTTGTGGCTTTCTAATGCCACATTAGCATAAAAATATGATGCTAATGGCATTGGAATTGTGCTAGGGGCTCTTAAATATTCCCCTAAGTACTATTAGATAACAATAATTATAACTTAACACAAGAGTCACATCCACTCTTTTAATATCAATTATGTCACTCTTTAACTGGTTATTGGTGCGGGTAGCCACCCTCGTTTCCCACATCAGATTCTGTGATTTGTCATGGGTCCCAAGCATGGAGCTAAACTATCTACAAACTGGGACAAGCGAAATATTCGTAGCTATACATAAAAAAGCAAGGAAAGGGGCTCAGAATGTTCAGCAACGTGTTACTGTTACAAATATTTTAATATTCCTGTGGGATGCGGCATTAAAAAAATCATAGGCTTTTGCATCCTATGTGTGTGTTCCGCTAAAGGTTCGTGACAGGCCGCCTTTACGAAGGATAATCTTCAATCAAGATCAGTGCTCTAAGTGAAGGACCAAACGTCACATTTGGGATGACTCCCCATACTTCAGTTACTTGGTTTCAGACATCATGTATTGTATTGTATTGTATTGTAATCGTATTTATATAGCGCTTACTACCCCTGACGAGGCGTCAAAACGCTTTTCGATGAGTAGCACGCTACTCTGGAACCCAACAAGAATTAGTGATGGATTAGTATTGTTAAATAATGAGTACAGTTTTAGTATTATTATGAGTTAATTTGAGCCGCGGATATGGGAGTTTGTTAGTTAGATTGACTGGAGTAATGGAGGGGTGGAGGAGGAAAGAAATACAGAAATGTTAATTGGGAGTATATCCTTCATTTACTCAACCCAAAGGCTTGGGATGAGTAAAGGGGGGCGGAGGGGGAAGAGTATGTGGAAGGGTTAGGGAAAGCATAGTAGCAGGGTGAGATAAATGCAGGAGAATTTAGTAGGGTTGTGTGGGAGGTCACAGTAGTAGAGTGAGGTTTGGTGAGTTAGATGTGGAAGCGGAGGGAAGAGCTTAGGCAGAGATATTTAGGAGATGTAAGTGGTAGAAGGGATTTGGGATGGGTCAGAGTGAGAATGGAGGATAGTTTGATAGAGACATGACATAAGAGTGATGAGTAGATAAGTGTGATAAGATGAGAGCAGGAATTCAGATATCTAGTATAACAACCCACCCGGGAGCCATGCAATGATCCACGAACATGCCAAGCACAGAAACACATATATACATATATATATACATATATATATATATATACACATATACACACATATATATACATATACACACATATACATATACACACACACACGAATACACACACATACAATACATAATTAGAACCATGGGTAAAAAAATACTTAGTCAAACAGGTTTAAAGAGTGTGTGTGTATTTTATTGTTATGACATAGTAGCAATACATATTTTCTAAAGAAACTATAAATAAATAGAAATATACATATAATCTGAAAATATGGATAAGTACAAGCAGGACATTCACGTAAATAGTGTTGAGGCTTAGGCCTACAGGGACACAGGTGTCAGTGTCACCATAGATACTGAAGACTAAGGGCCAGATGTAGAAAAATCTGTTTTTGCGAATTGAGAGTCTGAGCGACTCGCAATTTGCAAGTCGCAAAAACGGATGCAGAATGGTGTCTCAGACACCTTCTGTGACTCGCTATGGGGTCACAAAGACCCACCTCATTAATATTCATGAGGTGGGTCGCATTTTGCAACCCCATAGCGAGTCCCTGCACTCACAGAGATGGTGGCCTGCTGTAGTCAGCAGACCTCCATGTCTGACTGCTTTATAAATAAAGCAGTTTTTTTTTTTTTTCATTTTGCAGCCCATTTTCCTTATATGAAAACGAGTTGCAAAATGAAAAATAAACCGAAACCATTTGGTTTAGTTTTTTTCCCCCAGAGTAGGCAGTGGTCCATAGGACCACTGCCTGCTCTGAAATTTTAAAAAAAATCGACATTCACAAAGGGGAATGGGTCCCATGGGGACCCCTCCCCTTTTGCGAATGTGTTACCACCAGTGTGTCACTGGTGGTAGCTGCGAGTTAGTTTGCGACCGCATTCGCGGTCACAAAGCAACTCTGAATTGCGACGCGAGTTGCAAAGAGTAAGGTAACACCCCTTCCCATTTGCGAGTCGCATTCCCAAATTGCGAGTCGGAACCGACTCGCAATTTGGGAATGTGCATCGCGTGAGGACGTTTGCATGGCGCAAACTGCATTTTTCGCAGTTTGCGCCATGCAAACGGCGTGCTACATCTGGCCCTTAGTGTCACCTGCACAACACCTCCTTGGTCACCAGTACCAAGTCACTGATGTGAATAACTCCACTCAGCCCCTCCCCTAATCTGTATTACACTTTAGCTGGGGTGGAGTTACTGGCCCTAAACAGGTGGTAGTCTCACCTAACCTACCTGTTGTGTCTCTTAGGGAATGACCTAGAGACCTCAGATTGGGTTGAGGTAGAGTTCCTTGCACAACCCAAACATTTGCTCCCTTTACTCTCTAAGCAGACTAAAGAGCAAAGTAGAGAAGTAGCCCTGGAGCCTTGAATAAATCGGCCAGGACACTCCTAAAACACAGGCAAGCAGGTTAACAAATTATTCACTGCCCATCCTCCCACTAAGGATCCTGTTCCTCTGAGGGAAAATACCACCCCCATGGTGGAGCCAGTACCACAGGAGCCAAAAGCTATCACAGCTGAGCTCCCAGGGGGTAAACATACCCCCTATGGAAGGAACTTAACACAGAAAAGCAAACTTGCCCTGTCTTACAAAACTTGGAGCAACCCTCCTGCCCTCCCAGAGAAACTTTTGTGCAGCAACCCTGTCCTGCTCTACCCCAGGTAGGATAGCAATCCTGTCCTCCTTTAGAGCCTTTTAGACCCGTAGTTTGTCCTGCTCTAGCCCTGCTAAGACAGCACCCATGTCTAGCTTTAAAATCCTTAGGTCAGCAACCGTGTCCTAACAGAGCCCCAGGGACAGTCATCCTGCCCTACTCCTCACTTTTACCACACCTTCAAAATAGGCAATCACAGGGTACACAGTTTAAATTTACTTCAGACAGAAGTAACCAAACAGGGTGGTTCACCTTCCCACAGGGAAGGAACCACACAGTGGATGATAAAGGGAGTAACCACTCTACTGCAGAGGTACTCTCCACTTATCACCACTTAGACAAAGTCCCAACTGTCCAAGGTTATAAAGTAGGTGGTGGGGGTGGACGGGCAGAACGGGGACAAGTAGCCTCTTTCTGCTTGGTTAACCTCACTTTTTACCTGTTTGTCAGTGTGTTTGTTGACTGTGTTCACTGGGATCCTGCTAACCAGGAATGTAGTGACTATGCTCGCTCTTCTACATTTGGTAGCTGGTAAGAAAGCCAGTTACATACCTGTAACTACAGTTATCGAGTATTGGTATCTTTCATAAACTCATATGCTTGACTCATCCCCTAAGTGGGAGTCCCACGGTACATGAAAAGCAATAAACAAACAAAAATGTTTTCCCTATAGGCTATAATGGTAACCCAAATCACTCATATAGCCCAAGTCCTTTGGTGAAAAGGACCAACACCTGGCTGCTGGCCAATCAGGCACGCGTACCCTCTAGAACACTCCCCAGAGAGGCTCTTTCCCACGGATTTTCTAGCACAAGAGTGAAGACTATGGCCTGAGAAGGAAATGCGAGCGTCTAAGGGGAAGAGGGTGGGTCACATGTGACTTTATGAAAGATACCAATACAGCATAACTGTAGTTACAGGTAAGTACCTTGTTTTCTTATCCAGTATTGGGGCTTTCATAAATTCACCTGCTTGAATCTTAATAGTCAACGTCATGCAAGCCGTGGATGGTGGGTGCGAGCATTGAAATCTTCTAAAACATTACCAAATAACATGCTTATAAATCTTGTATTATAAGTATACACAAATACACATATATAGATATATATAAAAACAGAATCAGAAACGATATTGCATAGCAAGTATATATATATATTGTTGCATATAGAATGGTCTCTACATAATAAAGGAAATATCTCATCTTCGTGAAAGAGATGAAGTAAGACAGCCTGTCCAACTAGTCAGTTCTTTGCGACGACTCCAAACAGTAATGCTGCGTAAAGGAGTGGGTGGTCTTCCACGTCTCGCAGCCTGACATTTTATCCAGAGCAATGCCCTGGAACAGAACAGGTGATGTGGAGACTGGTCACGTGGAGTGCGCTCTCGGGCGCTTAGGCAACGGTTTTCCTGCTTTCGTGTTGCAAAACTGAATTGTAGATGCAATCCACCGGGCTTGGTGTCCTTAGTGACCCCTGCCTCTTGCCGTCCATGAGCACCAGATACCAACAGCTGATCTGTCTTTCTAAGCTGCTTGGTACTTTGCATTCCTTGGACCTCAAGAGATGCCTCAAATTTTACCTTCAGAGTCTTTTCTGCAATTGTCGATGGATTTGGGAAAAAGGTTCCTAGTATTACTGGCTCATTCAGGTGAAATGATGAGGGCACTTTAGGAATGTACCTGGGGTTAGTCCTGAGCAGGACAAAGTCATCTGAAAAAAAACAGAAAAGGTTCCTTAATAGTAAAGGCCTGTATATATTGCTGACTATCCTGGTGGAATTAAGAGCAAGCAGAGTTGCCACTTTCCATGTGATGTTTTTGAGTTCCGCTCTGTGAATGGGTTCGAACTGAGTTTTCATTAGCTGGGACAGGACTACATTGAGATACCACTCTGGCGGAGGTGGACGCACCGGAGGAAAAGTGCGGAAGAGGCCTTTCATGAACTGTTTATTCCTGGATGAGCCAAGTGAAGGCAAATCTGCCAAGCGTCTATAGGAGGCTATAGCTGCCAAATGGATCTTAACTGATGTGCGGCATAGCCCAGCCTTTGAGAAGGTGAGAAGATACGAGAGAATGTGTTCCGGCTTAATCTGTAAAGGATGGAACTTGTTCTGCTAGCACCAGACACAAAATCTCTTCCATTTGAGCTTGTACGTCTTATTTGTACTGTCTGATCATGCCCTAGATAAAATCCATCAGCATTCTTGGTCAATGTTCATACCCTGGAACTCAGGAGCCATGCGTGCAATTGCAGAGATGTTGGATCCTTATGAAGAATTTGACCCAGAGTCTTCGTGAGAAGCCTGTGTTGCAGGGAAGGCACATGGGATTGGCCATTGACATGAGTAGGAGCTCTGTGTACCAATCCTGTCTGGGCCACCTAGGCACTATGAGTATGACCCTGCAGCCCTCCGATTTCATCTTCCTCAGGAGTTTGGAGATCAATGGGATGGGGGAAAAGCGTATGCAAAGATCCCGGACCATCTCATCAAAAGAGCATTTCCCCATGACCCCGGGAGTAGGTATCGACTGGTGTAGAATTGGCATTTGGCATTCTGATTGGTGGCAAACCAAATCTAGGGTCGGTTGTCCCCAGCATTGAAAGACACCGTCCAGTACCTTCTGGTTGATTTCCCACTTGTGGCAGTTGTCGTCCGTCCTGCTGAGAGAGTCCGCCAGGACATTGCTGACGCCTGGCAGGTGCTTCATCCTAAGGCAAATGTTGTGCAGTGTGAGCCAGTCCCAAAGAGATTGAGCTTCGCTTGAGAGGGAGAGGGATCTTGTTCCTCCCTGCTTGTTGATATAGAACATGCTTGTTGTGTTGTCCGGCCAGACCAACACTGATGACCCTGCAATGCGTAGAAGAAACTTTATGAGCGCGAGATGGATCGCCTTTAATTCCAACAGATTTAATGTGCATTCCTTTCTCTGCATCTGACCATTTTCCATGAATGCGCATGTCCTGTAAATGGCCTCCCCAGCCTTCCAAGGAAGCGTCTGTCGTAATGATAAAATCTTATATTGGCGTTAGAAAGGTGAGCCCTTGAGAGATGGTTGACCTGAGACCACCATCGCAAAGTCTCCAGCATTCTTGGTTTAACACTTATTGAATCCTCAAAGGATCCTTGCAACTGGGTCCATTGGAGCTGTAACTCCTGCAAAGGTCTCATTCTCAACCTTGCTAGGTGAACGAGGACGATGGCTGAGGAAATCCTACCTAGGAGCGACTTGAACAGTCGTACTGAAACAGACCGTTTTCTGGAAATACTGACAGCCAAGTCGGTTAGTTTCTGCTGCCATGCCGGAGTGAGGTATGCCTGGTTTTCGATGGTGTTGAGTTCTGCACCCAATAAGACTATCCTGCGTGTGGGAAGGATGACTGACTTTTGGAAATTTACTGCTAGTCCCAAACAGTGAAATCATTCTAGGCAGGCTTGAGTAGCTTTGGACGCCAGTGGTGGTGAAGGAGTTTATCAGCCAGTCGTCCAGGTATGGAAACACCTGAAAACCCCTGTTGCGGAGAAAACCTGCGACTGGGGCAAGACATTGTGAAAGTTCGTGGAGCTGACTTCAGAGTGAATGGGAGAACCTTGAATTGATAATGGGCACCAACAACAGTAAAGCGAAGATACTTGCGATGCTTTTGATGTATCGGTATGTGGAAATAAGCATCCTGGAAATCCATTATTGTCATAAAGTCCAGGATTCAAAAGGTGTAGGATAACCAACAGCATGATCATCCGAAAGGATTGCTTCTGAAGGAACTTGTTCAGCTTCCTGAGTTCTAGGATCGGTCTCCATTCCCCTGACCTCTTCTTTATTAGAAAGAACCGGGCCCTCTTTGCTGAACCAGAACCTCCTCTATCGCTCCCTTGGAAAGCATCAGGAACACCTCCTGCTGAAGCAAGCGAAGATGAAACGCTTGGATCTTCCTGGTGGACGGTGCAGTGGTTTTTGTATAAATTCCAAGGTATGACCTCGTGCCACTATATCCAGCACCCATTTGTCTGATGTTATGCTTTTCCAATTCTGGAGGTAAATGGAGATGTTCGCTCCCAGTTGGTGATTCTGTAAATAGTGGGGCTAGGTAGCTGGTGGCTGATAATATTGTTTTCTAGGTTGATCGTGGGTTTGGGAACTCTGTTTTCTCCTTCCTTCCTGTCTGGCATATGAGGCAGTGGATGGTTGTCTATACTGCTGCTGATAGGTCGGTCTATATTGAGGCTGTTGATACTGCCTGTGGTAGGAACCTCGAAATGTGGTAAATCCCCTTCCTCTTGCATCCCGAAAGGGCTGCTTCCGGTACTGCCAAGTACCTAGGGACCGAGCAGTATCTGTCAGCCTTGATGGTCTGCAATGCATCATCTACATGCTTGCCGAAGAGAGATTCTCCGTCGTACGGCATGTCAAGAACTCTGGACTGCACCTCCGGTCTTAAAGAGGTGGCTTTTAGCCAACCCTGGTGGCGTAATACCGCAGCTCCTGGCAATTGACGAAAGCTGGTGGAGGCTATATCTAGGGTGCAATCAATTATCTCTTCAGGTGTACGATCTCCTTCTTGGAGCATCTTTAGTGCATCTGCTTGTTTGCTTTCCGGGATGAGGTCTGTAGGAAGTTGGCTCTGCATGCACTATTTCAAAGTAAGGAATAGTATGCACAGGGTCCAAGGGTTCCCCTTAGAGGTAAGATAGTGGCAAAAAGAGATAATACTAATGCTCTATTTTGTGGTAGTGTGGTCGAGCAGTAGGCTTATCAAAGGAGTAGTGTTAAGCATTTGTTGTACACACACAGGCAATAAATGAGGAACACACACTCAGAGACAATTCCAGGCCAATAGGTTTTTGTATAGAAAAATATATTTTCTTAGTTTATTTTAAGAACCACAGGTTCAAATTTTACATGTAATACTTCAAATGAAAGGTATTGCAGGTAGGTACTTTAGGAACTTTGAATAATCACAATCAATAGCATATATACTTTTCAAATAAATCACACATAGCTATTTTAAAACTAGACAGTGCAATTTTCAACAGTTCCTGGGGGAGGTAAGTATTTGTTAGTTTTTGTAGGTAAGTAAACCACCTACGGGGTTCAAGTTTGGGTCCAAGGTAGCCCACCGTTGGGGGTTCAGAGCAACCCCAAAGTTACCACACCAGCAGCTCAGGGCCGGTCAGGGGCAGAGTTCAAAGTGGTGCCCAAAACGCATAGGCTTCAATGGAGAAGGGGGTGCCCCGGTTCCAGTCTGCCAGCAGGTAAGTACCCGCGTCTTCGGAGGGCAGACCAGGGGGGTTTTGTAGGGCACCGGGGGGGACACAAGTTAGCACAGAAAGTACACCCTCAGCAGCACGGGGGCGGCCGGGTGCAGTGTGCAAACACACGTCGGGTTTTCTATGGAAATCAATGGGAGACCAAGAGGTCTCTTCAGCGATGCAGGCAGGCAAGGGGGGGGGGCTCCTCGGAGTAGCCACCACCTGGGCAAGGGAGAGGGCCTCCTGGGGGTCACTCCTGCACTGGAGTTCCGATCTTTCAGGTCCTGGGGGCTGCGGGTGCAGAGTCTTTTCAAGGCGTCGGGATCTGGGAGTCAGGCAGTCGCGGTCAGGGGGAGCCTCGGGATTCCCTCTGCAGGCGTCGCTGTGGGAGCTCAGGGGGGGCAACTCTGGCTACTCACGGTCTCGTAGTTGCCGGGGAGTCCTCCCTGAAGTGTTGTTTCTCCACAAGTAAAGCCGGGGGCGTCGGGTGCAGAGTTGCAAGTCTCACGCTTCCGGCGGGAAACGCAGTTGTCTTGAAGTTGCTTCTTTGGAAACAAAGTTGCAGTCTTTGGTGAACAGGGCCACTGTTCTCGGGAGTTTCTTGGTCCTTCTAGAGCAGGGCAGTCCTCTGAGGATTCAGAGGTCGCTGGTCCTGGGGAAAGCGTCACTGGAGCAGTGTATTTTAGAAGGGGGGAGACAGGCCGGTAGAGCTGGGGCCAAAGCAGTTGGTGTCTCCGTCTTCTCTGCAGGGTTTTTCAGCTCAGCAGTCCTCTTCTTCTTAGGTTGCAGGAATCTGAGTTCCTAGGTTCAGGGGATCCTGCATCACGGGTTGTGGTCCGGTGTAGTCCTCTTGGCCCTCCCTCCCAGCTGTCCAACTTTGTTGGAGGTAAGCCTTTGCCTTCCCAAGCAGGACATCACCCCTGTGCACCGCATTTCTTGTAACTGCCAGAACAGGTTTGCATCTCCTCCAAGGGATCTTCAGACGACGTGTAGCTCCAGCCCTCCATCCTGCAAAGCACAGCCTCCTGCTTGTTTATCCTGCAACGTGGGATCCTCATTTGTAGTGCTGCGTGGGCTCTTGCAGCAACTCGTGTCCCAGTCCTGTGGGACTCTTATGGGTGCGGGCTCTGCTTCAGTGGACTCTGCGATGCAGAGGGTCCCCTGTGACTACCCCTCCTGGTTTCAGTCCTCCTGGGCCTTGCTGGTCCCCGCCACCTCTTTTGCACTAACTGCGAGTTTGCCTTTGCCAAGGCTTTTTGGTGGAAATCCAGCACAGACACCCTTCTGCAATCTTCCTTCCGGTGTGGGACATCTTCTGCATCCATTTGGAACTCTTTTCTGGCTCCTGGGCTGCAGTGCTGACCTGTTCTTCAGAACTGTCGACCAACTAACTCCTGCATTTACAGCTGGGTGGGTAATATCTCCTACTCTTCCTGGACTTCATTGTGACTCTTGTACTTGGTCCCCTCCCTCCACAGGACTTCTTTCACGAATCCACCACTGGTTTTCTTGCAGTCGTCTTTGGGTGTCTTTTTTTCTTCTTTTCCACCTTTTGGTTATTACTGTTTGCACTGTTTTCTAACCTTTTCTATGATTATTTCTGATTGCTAGTGTATATATTTAGTGTATTACTTACTTCCTCAGGGTGGGTCACCTGTCTAGTATTTTGTGGCGATTTGTGCCAAAAATAAAGTACCTTTCTTTTTGTACAACTGAGTGTTTTCTTTTATGTGGGTAAGTGCTGTGTGTCTACGATGGTACTGCATGAGCTTTCCACAGCTATCTCTAGAGAGCCTGGCTTCTAGACACTGTCTAGACTTCACTAAGAGGGGATACCAGGACCAGGTTTAAGGTGCAAGTACAACAGGTACCCACCACATACAAGGTCAGCTTCTTACAGCTGGCATTAATGTTTCCAGGAGGACACAAGACTCTGCCTTTTCTTCCTCCGGCTGTATACAGTAGGTATCAACAGCCTTCTTGGTGAGACAGTTGTGGTTGGAGAGGTTGTCCGGTGGTGAATGCCTTGAAGTTTAGAGGTCTGCTTCCTCTGGGGAATCGGTGTCCAGATTGTTCCACGACTGTTCCGCAAACTCTTTAGTCCCTTCTGTCTCTTTGGTTTCATGGAACTATCCCCGCTGGTTCTTCCTTCTGTGGCTCCAGTGTTGCAGGAGCCTGTAAGGCAGACTGATTGTCTTCTACATCAAAGGTTTGGCTGTTTAGTTGGGATTTGAAATTCCCTTAAGGAGTCGAAATCCCTTTTTTCTTTGCAGGAGTGCTGCCATTTGGTGCTGAGCATTGGCAAAGGGCTTTTCTTGGACATCGATCGTTTTGAGCCTTTTTTCATTCCCCCTCAACTGGATGGGATCATAAATGGTTTTGACAGTCTCTTGCTCGCATCAGTATCTAGTTTGTCGGATCCATGGGCAGCTTTAGGTTGACCATCAATCAATATTTACTTCATCACCAAGGTTGCCCTTTTAGACTTTTTGTTTAAGGATTTAGGTTCGGTGCCTTTGTTAACTTCTGGGTTTTCTTTTTGGCCTCCATCGCTGCTTTCTTCACCATCTGCTTTCTCTTGGCATCTGTTGCGTAGGCTTCGGCGTCCAACTCCCTGCCATGTGCTATTTCGGCTTCCTCGATGTTTTAGTCCTTTGACAGGCCGACGTCCTTCAATGATACCTGTGATCTCTGGCTGGCCATGGAGTAATGTTGCAGCCTTTGTCTTACAAGGGCCCTTCGGCACAAACGCAGTCCTCATCTGAAAACAGAAAGTACCAGGGCACTCCAAATGATAAGTCCACAATAGGCAAGAATCCAAAAAGTTTTAATTCCTTGTGTTGGGCATCCTGCCCGTATCTCCAAAAGTGACTGTACTACTACATTGTGTAACTTCTGAAGACAGTGTTGTCTGCGTATATTTTGTGTTAAACTCATCAATTCCTCTAATTTGGAAGTGATTTTGGATTCCATAATGATGATCAGTAGCTTTTCTAGGCCGGGTAGCTTACCTCGCTGATGCATGGTTTCCAAGCTATAATAAAATCGTGACTTCCATGCTTAGGCAAGCATTTCTAGACCTAGCCTCGTTTTTGCTTGTAGGTTACTGATGCTGTACTGACCCATGCATTGGCTTGGCTCTGTGGGCATCTCCTACTCATTAAAAGTAAGAATGTGCTATATTACTCCATTTATTTTTTAAGCAGTGGGCGCTGTTACTTTGGAGACAAGGATGCCTGCTCTAGTTTCTTCAAAAAAGTTTGTTCCGCTCTCTTTAATTAATTTCCAGACCAGGCATCATTTCACGACCCTCATAACATATGTTTGCACGCAAACACAACCTTAATAAACAGAAATCTACATTGTCACCGCAAGGCACTTTATATTAAACCAGAACTAAACTATCTCCCTAGGGGCCTATTACGTTAATTTAGTATTTAGATGTTGGTAGATAAAAACGAGTTCATTAAAATTTTGCAGTAGGTACACGCAATTGTTTTAAATAAGATGTCCCATAGAAACATTATGATCCAACAGAGCAGCACGTATTGCCATTTTTCTTCCACGATAAGCCTGGTTTCTATCTTAATGAAAAGACTGAAATACGTATAAAAATTATTGCAGGAAGCTTATTCAGAAATTCGAGGCATCTGGCAAAGTAATCTCTTTAATGTTTATTGTTAATTTAAAAAAAGGAAATCATTAGCCACCCAACTGCATGAAAATATAAATGGCTTCCTCACAACCCATTTTGAATTCAAGGGCAACAGGTCACAACATGGTACGTGTTCCTGAAAGTGTAAACGATAATCGCAAAATGTGATCACCACACTAAGCATTCATTCCAGAGTATCATGATAATGTGACTCAGGTGACAAGGATTATGCAATTGTTCTGCGGCCCTTGGACCTCGAACCGCATCCTAGCAAAACTTAAATTATTTACAACTAACTTTAACATAAGCAGAGCAATGTTTTTTGTTTGTAAAATGATTGGCTCCAGGTGATCGTTCGGTCATTTATAAATTAAAGTCCATTTGAATTATAAAAATGGCGAAAACAAATAATTGACATACTGCTGAGATCGCATCCAAAAATAATAGTGGAAAACCTAGCCATTGTTAACAAATTTGATTTCCTGACGTTCACTTCTGTACAGCGTGCTCTGAGAAAGGAGATTCGAAGTGGTCCATTCAGCTGCTTCAGGGGACTGGATACATTCCCAAGTGAGTTGAGCTATACAAATACCAAGCATAACATAACAGAACATAACATGACATAACATAACATAGCATAACATATAACTGCACGCAATATTGTCCTTTCGAAACAAAAAAGTTGAAAATTAAAATAGGAGAAAAATACTATGGCCCTCATTACAACCCTGGCGGTCGGTGTTAAAGCGGCGGTAAGACCGCCAACAGGTCGGCATAGAGTCAGATGGATGTGAGTGTACTCACCCCCTTGTGGCTGCTGTCATGCCCTCAAGTGCCCATCCAACTCCGGATACGCCACCGCCAGGATCCGGAACATCAGGGGGGTCATGGTGCGACCGACACCCCTCCCACGTTGGGAGGCCATCCCCAGCTGGGCCTCCACCGTCTTCTTGCTCCAGCGGCGAATGTCCTCCCATCTTTTCCGGCAGTGGGTGCTCCGTCTGTGGTGGACCCCCAGGGTCAGGACGTCCTTGGCGATGGCACGCCAAACATCCTTCTTCTGGTGGGCACTGACCTGGAGGAATAGTACAGGGGAAAAGGGTGATCTTTAACCATCCGGACTGTCACAGTCATTTGCCCACATTCCCACCCTTGCCCTGACGCACATACACTCACCGTCCGCTCATGCAGGCCTCAGCCCCCCCTGTACCTTCCATCCACACCACTCCAAACAGGCATTGCTCATACAGTATGCTCACAGTGTACTCACCTGTTTGTCTGGAGGACCGTAGAGTAGCATGTACTGGGGGAGGACCCCATCCCCTAACTTCTCCCACTCCTCCGAAGTGAGGCAGGGGCCTTTCCCCAGACACATGAGCCATTGTTGCTTCCAGACTGAGGTCACAGCAGCACTTGCAGTGTAGGTTCACTCCTGTCGAAGGTCAGGTATCAAGTGAGTGAACACACAGAAAATGGGGGTCACGTCCACGGCAGTGCGTACCGTCCCGGCCGGCGTACATCGTCATTCGCTCCTGGGGTCCAATGTTAACCAATGCAGGATTGCGCAGCAGTCTTTGACCGTCTACTGCGACGATGTACAACGCCAGCGCAGTTACTGCATATCCCCTTGTCCCACATTACAGGTCAGGCAGCCGCCATTTCAGGTGCCCACATGGCTTTATTTTTAAATGTGTCACTCCTATCTAGCCCTTGCATACACACAGTGACAGGCACATTGCGGATTGACAAATGTGTGCAATAAATTCTTTTTTTACAACCTCAGTGTTGGCTGACTCTGTGCTCACTGTTCTCGTCCATAGGGCACGTCCGCTGGGACAGGTGAGGAGATGGCGGTATCCTCCAGTGTACAGACTGCTGGTGGACCGGTCGACAATGGAAGACAGACACATCATTATCACTTACAGACTTGATTGTGCCACAATCCAGGAACTGTGTGCCCAGTTGGAGCCAGACCTGATTTCAGCTATCCGCCATCCCACAGGAATCCCCCATCTAGTGCAGGTCCTGTCAGTATTCCATTTCCTGGCAAGTGGGTCTTTTCAAACAACAGTGGCCATTGCATCAGGGATGTCTCAGCCTATGTTCTCAAACGCGTTGTCCAGAGTGTTGTCTGCTCTGCTGAAACACATGTGCAGCTACATCGTGTTCCGTCAGGTGGAGGATTTGCCCACAGTGAAAGGTGACTTCTATGCCCTGGGACATATCCCCAACATCATAGGTGCCATTGATGGGACACATGTGGCCTTGGTGCCCCCCGCAGGAGTGAACAGGTGTACAGAAACAGGAAGAGCTACCATTCGATGAATGTGCAGATGGTGTGTTTGGCCGACCAGTACATCTCCCATGTGAACGCCAAGTTTCCTGGATCAGTGCATGATGCTTACATTTTGAGGAATAGCATCATCCCTTATGTGATGGGGCAACTCCAGAGGCACAGTGTGTGGCTAATAGGTGAGGACAACGACCCTATACCGTGTCAATGATTGTCTGGGTCTGGGGTTGTCCCTAAGGGTTAGTGTGTGTCCAACAGTTGTCCCTCGACATTTGCAGGTGACTCTGGGTACCCCAACCTGTCATGGCTACTGACCCCAGTGTGAAATCCCAGGACAAGGGCAGAGGAACGCTACATTGAGGCATATGGGCAAAGTAGGAGGGTGATCGACCGGACCTTCGGCCTCCTGAAGGCCAGGTTCCAGTGCCTCCATATGACAGGTGGTTCTCTCTACTACTCACCAAAGAAGGTGTGCCAGATCATCGTGGCCTGCTGTATGATGCACAACCTGGCTTTGCGATGGCAGGTGCTTTTTCTGCAGGAGGATGGTCCAGAAGGAGGTCTTGTGGCAGCTGTGGAGCCTGTGGACATTGAAGAAGAGGAGGCAAAAGAAGAGGATATCGACAACAGAAACAACGTTATCCAGCAATACTTCGAGTCAGACGCAGGTAAGAAGATGTCACTGCCTCCTACATCTCATATAATTGTTAGACCTATCATATGTCTGTCACTTTCACCCAGTGTATGGACCCTGACTTGTCACTTTGCCTTTCCATTTCACAGATGTGGGTCCCACTGTGTGACCTCTGCTATATTGCCTCATGGACTAGAGCTGTGTGACATAGGTATGTTGACAATACAATGGACATTGCTATTTTCCTTAGTTATTGCAAATACACATTTGTGAAAGCACAGACTGACTCCAGATTGTTTTGTGATTCAAGGGTGTTTATCTAAGTGCAAATTAGTGGAGGGGGATGGAAAATCGTCAGGGGTGATGGTGGAGGAATGTCCATGGCAGAGTCCAGTTATTTGTCTCACAGGTGCATTGTCCAAAGGGGCATAGGAAGTGGAGCTAGGGCAGTTTAATGATGGACAGGGTGATGAAGTGGGACAGAAGGATGACATTCAGGGTGGTCTCATTTCTTGGCGGGGGTCTTGGCATTGTTTTCTGTCTTTGTCCTGGATCTCAGGGACCGTTTGTGGGGTGGTTCTCCATCTGCAGGGGGTGGGGTGCTGGTGTCGTGGTCCTGTGGCCGTGCCTCCTGTCCACTAGCGCCGGTGGAGGTGGTGGGCTGTTCATCATTGAGGGTAGTGTCAGGGGCCCCTTGTTGTGCCACAGTGTCCCTCCTGGTGTTCACAAGGTCCTTTAGCACCCCTACAATGGTGACCAGGGTGGTGTTGATAGACTTGAGTTCCTCCCTAATCCCCAAACACTGTTCCTCGTGCAGCCGCTGGGTCTCCTGAAACTTGGACAGTACCGTTGCCATGATGTTGTAGAGGGCCTCGTGGAGAGTGGGTTCCCTGGGCCTGTCCTCCCCCTGTCGCACAGCAGTCCTCCCAGTTCCCCTGTTTTCCTGGTTCCTATGTCCCTTGAACCGTGTGCCCACTGCCACTGCCCCCAGGTCCCTGATGTTCTTGGGTTTGTGGGATTGTCTGGGTTCCATGTAGTGGTGGACACACTGCTGCTTGACGTGTCCTGGGGACAGAGGGATGGGCCCGCTGGGTGGGTGCTGTGCTGGTGTTTTCTGAGGCGGGAGGCTCTGTGGTGGCATGTGCCAGTGTGTGGGGAACCAACTGTCCGGTGGTCCCAGATGGGCCGGGCTGGTCATCTAGATCCAGTTGGACAGAGCTGCTGTCATCACTGTGGGCCTCTTCTGTGGGGGGGTGGACATGTCTGGAACCTCCTGTCCGGTGACGTTGGGTAGGGGTCCTGCAGGGGTGTAAAGGCATGATTATTGCATCTGTGTGTGCCATTGTGTGCAATGGGTGGGTGACCCTGTACCCCAGTACTTACATTCTTGTCTAGGACCTTGTGTGATATTTGGTTTGGGGATCTGTGTGGGTATCTGTAGTGGACATACTTTGGTGATGGGCGTCCATGCTTGGTGTTGCATGCAGGGCTTGGTGTTGGGATGGGTGGTTTGTGATAGTGGGACATATGTGAGGTGCTGGAGTGATGGGGTGAGGGTGGGGGTATATGATAGCATGCAGGTACGGTGGGGGATGTAATAGTTAAGATTTGACTCACCAGAGTCCATTCCTCCTGCTACTCCTGCAAGACCCTCAGGATGCAGTATAGCCAAGAACTGCTCCTCCCATGTTATTAGTTGTGGGGGAGGAGGTGGGGGTCTACCACCAGTCCTCTGAACTGCAATCTGGTGTCTTGAGACCACGGAACGCACCTTCCCCCGTAGGTCGTTCCACCTCTTCCTGATGTCATCCCGTGTTCTTGGATGCTGTCCCACTGCATTGACCCTGTCTACGATTCTGAGCCAGAGCTCCATCTTCCTAGCAATGGAGGTGTGCTGCACCTGTGATCCGAATAGCTGTGGCTCTACCCGGACGATTTCCTCCACCATGACCCTGAGCTCCTCCTCCGAGAACCTGGGGTGTCTTTGTGGTGCCATGGTGTGGTGTGGGTAATGTGTGAGGTGGTGTGTGTTGTGATGTGTGAGGGGATGTGTTTGTGTGTGTTGTGTGAAGTGCATGGATGTTGTGTGAGTGATGGTGTTGTGTGCCTGTGGATGCTTGATGGTGGTGTCTCTCTTTGGCCTTCTTTCTCAATTTTGGTAGTAAGGGTTTGTGGGTGATGTGGGTGTGTGTTTTATATTGTATTGGGTGTGTGGGAGTGGTGTGTGTATGTGTATCAGGTGTGTGTATTTCGAATTGTCCAATGTGGTTGTGTTTTGTAAATGTGTGTGTATTTTGAGTGCGGCGGTGTGTACCGCCAATGGAATATCGCGTGGATTCGTGGGTTGTGATAGTGTGGGCTTGTTCCTGTTGGCGTGACGGTGGAGGTTTTGTTATCGCCAGTTTATCACTGACCTTTGGTGTGGCAGACTTGTGTGGGTGTCTAGATTTTGACGGATTCCGGCCTGTGGGTCTAAATAGCTGTAGCGGATTTCCACAGCCACAGCGGTGTGTTGGCGGTCTTCTGCATGGCGGTAAGTGGAATTTACCGCCAATGTTGTAATAAGGGCCTATATGTGAGGCCATTCTTCTAGGTGGCGTTAACCCACGTACTCTGACTATCCGCTTCTGGATGTGCAGGCATCTTGCTCATCGGAGTGAGAGGGAGTGTGAATTTGAAGGCACAGATGGTGGTCCCACAACTAACCGAGCACATCTGGTTGTTTGCAGCTCACCACCAGCAGTTTTGGAATGTAGTTATATATGTTAGTTTTTATGTATCTATGTGGTATTTCTATAAAGGGACATCAATTACAAAGCCAAAAAAATTACACTCAACAAAAACATGAGCCACAAGTTGCACCAGGGTCCTATTGTACAGTGTGACTAACAAACAAAACTTTTCAATTGGCGTGTAGAGAGAAAACAAGATAGCTCAGTGGTCCCATAGGTAGCCAAAGCAGTGTGATAGACTGTGGCACCCTGCTGGATCCTGCTGTAGAATGCAGGGCTATTCCTCCCAATTTGGATTAAGAAACCATATGCTGGTGAGATTCCATGACTCGTCCCACCCATACTAGAGGTCGATGGGATCTTTGGACTCATTGAAGAGGGGGTAATCAGATCACAAATCAATAACATGAGAAATCTAGACAGTTTAAACACTATGACCAATTCACCTATGAAAACAAGACTCCAACCTGAACTAAGGTTGAAAGCTTTATTACAACCACAGAGCCAATGTAATTTAAATGGTACACAAAAGTAAGTTATAATCATACATGAAAACCATAGGCTGACCAAAACGTCTAAAGAGATTAAGCCTACTAAACAACAATATGGTTAAACACTCCACGAGAGTAACACAAATTAAAAGAACTATAATATGCACATCAAAAACAGATTTCAAAGCAGATGACAGTGACATCAGTAAATCATCAAAATTCATTGTGAAAATTCAATTAGTAACAATCACATTTTGGGGCTCGCCCATCCTTATCCCCATTACAAATTAGAACTTGCATGTGTGAGGATGGACTAACAAATGTGGACACAAACAAAAGAAGGGACAACTCACGATAAAATACACTGGTGTAAATGATCTAAGCTGAAAAGGAAACAAAAAAAACTAAATTGCAGATTGTATACCTCTCCTCATGGGACAGCGGACAGGAAGGATTTGTCAGTCCAGAGCACTCACTGCTTCTCAGCATCAGCAGACAGCAGCATCAGGAACAGTGCAGAACACGAGCTGAACATAGGGTAAGAGGGCAGTTCAGAATTTGTTGGGCATATTAGTACAGAATGCACATGTACATGGGGCATAAAGAACTAAAGGAAACTCATAACATGAAAGGCTAGAAATGGTACAAGATTTGGAGAGGAACAGAAGGTGACAGCACGAACATGCAAGCAAGAACTGTTTCAAAAGTGTCTTCCTATGTAGAAATGTCCATAGCGTTTGCAACTGTTACGGATATTCTCAGGGAAGGTATGAAGTCATCTCAATGAAATCATTCAGTTCTCTTAAAAAAATTACAATTTGCATAGCATTTGAAACAGTGAGATTCCTTCCCATGTGATAACGGATGAACCCAACAATTCTCATGTGAATTCAATAATACTTGTCGTCCATCCAATGGTTGTATGATGGAACCATGCATGCAGCAACCATGCATGCCTCAACAACGTGGTTGGAACAACGACTGCGTTGTTTCCACGCATACCTTTAGCATGCATGCCTTTACAATGATTTTTCATTGTAAAGGCATGCCTAGTAAAGGCATGTGTGGAAACGGCATGCATGGTTGTCATTTGCCACCCCCACTCTAAATACAGAAGTACCCTGACTGTCTCACCCTTAAAAACAACCCCGAGACTCCCCCACCCTGAGCCCTAAAACCGACCCCACCCCCAAAAATAAAACAACCCAATCCCTAAAACCAAAATTACCCCGACCCCTCCACCCTCGCCCCTAAAACCAAAAGTACCCTGCCCCACCACCTTTAAAAACTACCTGATACCCCCCACCCTGAGCCCTAAAGCTGATGCCCACCCCCTAAAAATAAAACTACCTAACCCCTAAAAACATAATTTACCCGATCCCCCATTCCGCACCTAAACACCTGACACCCCGCCTGCCATGAATACAAAATTACCTCCACCCTTCACACCCACCCCTAAAAACTTGAACCCCCACCTGCCCTAAATACAAAATTACCCCGACCCCAACCCTAAAATCCCTCCCCCACCCTGAATACAAAATTACCCTGAGCCCCACCCCTAATAACCCCCGCACTTACCCTAATTACAAAATTACTCCAACCCCACCCTGCCCCTAAAACCCGACCCCCCATCTGCTCTGAATACAAAATTACCCCAACCCCTCACCCCGCCCCTAAAAACACAACCCCCCACCTTCCCTGAATATGAAATTACCCTGACCACAACCTCTAAAAAACCAAACCCCCCAGCAGCGCTAAATACAAAATTACCCTGACCCCATCCCTAAAATACCACCCCATGAAGACAAAATTACCCCGACCCTCCCACCCCTAATAACTCACCCCTCACTCGCCCTAAATACAAAATTAACCCAACCCCCTGCCCCTAAAAAACAACCCTTTACCCGCCCTAAATAAAAAATGATCCCACCCCACCTCTAAAAAAAAAAAACGCCACCCGCCCTAAAAACATTATTGCCTGAAATACAACATTTCCGTGAACCCCAAAACGCCCGTAAAAATCCGACCCCCCACCTGCCCTATATACAAAATGACCCTGACCACTGCCCCTAAAAACCCAACCCCCACCCCTAAATACAAAATTATCCCAACCCACCGCCGCTCATAAAAACGAAATAACCCCAGCCCCCCACCCTGCCCTAAAAACCATAGTACCGACCCCCGACACTGCCCCTTAAAAAAATTAAAATAACCTAAACACCCCAACCGCTTCACCACCCGCCCCACCCCTAAAAACTACCACCAACCCTGACCCAACCCCACTTACCTGCCCATGTCCTCTCCTAATGGATCTTCCTTTTTCTCTGCCTCAACCACGCATGTGCGTTGTTCAGCACATGCATGGTTAAGGCAGAGAAAACGGCCTGTATTGTTCAGGCAAGCGTCGTTTCACTTCAGTGAACAAAACAGGTGTGGTCCCTGACACATAGTTTCGGATCTTTCCCCCGTCTGATAGCTAGAACAAATGTCGCTACATATCGAGGTGAACAGAACCAAAATTGCTATTTCTGAAAACATTAAGCCATTCTTCAACACATAAGCAAACTT
Source organism: Pleurodeles waltl (assembly GCF_031143425.1). Lineage (NCBI taxonomy): Eukaryota > Metazoa > Chordata > Amphibia > Caudata > Salamandridae > Pleurodeles > Pleurodeles waltl. Next base: position 704,821,868 of record NC_090449.1, on the reverse strand, counting down.
AGGAAATAATTCAGATCAAAAGAACATGATGAATTAGTACTTCTCACTATTGCAAATTCTTTTTAACTTCAGGCCTAGTCTAGCTAAGTAAACCTAAATACATAGTTCTAATTGCTAAAAACTTATACTAATGTGTACCATTTAATTAACATATGCAAAGCAAAATGTATTTATTTTCATACATCATTAATGCATAATGTTCGAAATAATTGAAACGTGTATTTATTTTTCTGCCTACAGCTCCAGATTCATAAAACCATACTTGTCAGTAGAAGTATGTTTAATTCATGTTCATTCAAAGCTCATTATATATTTTTCATCTCTACTGTATCTCTAAAATAATAACCTTAACATTACTTGATTTCAGTAGTTTACTAAAATATAAATGCATAACATATCCTATGGCAAAACATGATGTCCAAATAAATAGAGGGCACACTGTCTGCCATAATTCAAATGTGCACAATTTTACATTTCATGTTAATTTCTCAGTTAGGCTTTTAAATAAAGATTTATAAGTCACCATATGCTAACTTCTATGCCACTAATGTATTAGTAAAATCAGATCTCTATCAACCCCTCCTCTGACAGCATTTTAAGCCATCACGAAACCGACAGTCTCAATTAAAATGAAACAACTCAAAGCACTGTAGTATGATAACGCATAGGTCTAGGTCTGCTTAACATTTCAATTTTCTTCATATTCTTGTAGCATCTGTTTCTCATATTCCCCATTTGCTTCTTTTTCCTCCTCTGTTTATTCTTTGTATCTTCCAGAAATTGTAGACCTTGTAAAATCCAAGTGCAGAAATTATGTAGACTGTCACGATCAATAGAGGTTTCATGATCATACTCACAACTCCATTTCTCAAATCGCCAAACCAACATTCTACTTTTGAGAATCCTTCACCTATTGTCTCCTAAATATTTGTCTAATTTAGGTAACTTAAGTAATTTTTATGATACGCCAAGTTAGAAATATATCTCCTTACTGTTGTCAGGACTGTAGGTACAAAAATGTTTCACCTTTATTGATTCTGTCTTCTTTTGCTAAAAGGATGACTAAAACAAGTTGATTTTGTAAACCCATTGATCTTCCTGCAACCATTTATGTGTCCATTAGGAGTATTGCACCCACAAAATCAGTTGAGATGTTGTCTACTATGGCTGATAACTTCCTTATTTTAATGTCATTTAGGATCATACCTACTGTTGGAAAAAAGCTCCAAAATATCTCAGGAAATCTCTGAACTACTGGCTTCTCTCTTAAACCTTGTCTTAAGTCTCTCATTCCCTGCTAGGTTGTTACATTTGTCTATTTGGTAAATTTTCTAAAAAAACACTGCTAAATAGCATGTGCCATATCAACTTTTTCGTAACCTGAAACAAGCGTTCTTCCCATAAATATTCATCATGCACAGCAGGGTCTTATCCATTTAACATAAAATCCCATACACTCTTTAAAAAAGCAATTCTGCATTCCCTAGTCCCTACAAACTTATTGGCAGTTTTTGATTGTGACCTATATATAGAAAGCTTCTCTACATGTTGCCAATCTTAAACTAGGCATCCTTGTGCATCAGGCGTGTTGTGAGCTGAGTTATTTTTGTAATCATGTGAAACTATGCCCTTTTCTATCTTTTCTTTCATTGCTTTCCTTCTGTCATCAACTTGATAAATAAACACTTTCTCTACTTGTTTGAGGATGCATGTTAAGTTGTTTCTGTAGGTGCATGCTGTGCCGAAAGTTAGTGTAGGTTCAAAGAATCTTCCTGCTATATCTATGTTCTTAGCCTTTGCAATTCTGTTCAAATGCTGATTCACAGGAACAAAAGAGAAAACAAGATCAAAGTTAGAATAAAAATACTAGATATATTGCAACTAATGCCATAGGTCAGTGGTTGACTGTGATTTGTGATCTCTTCTTGCACTGACAAAGGAATCTGTGAGCACACCTATGTATCCACATACTCATACAGCAGACTATAATAAACATTAGAAGACAAATTCCCTTTGCATCACCTAAATGAAGCAATCTCTCATCATTGTGAAACTTCTCCAGCTTAGATGGTGTTATTAGCTACAGTGGAGTCACTGTGGTTTGCACATTTACTTTCACTGCATCACTCAATCCTGCAATCAATAAAATACTCGCAATCACACATACTATAGCTAAACCATTGCACACCTATTTACGTTTGCTACTTTTACCCAGTTCCGAGTACATGGCTTCGGTGGAATCAAAGAGGGAAAAGAAAAGGAAATATTTTAAAACAAAATCAAGCACAAATCAGAAATTCAAAGTGGCTTTTCAAAAAGTCTTTTTGCACTTATTTACAACAGTTCTTGATATTCTAGAAAGAACAAGTTTCAACTAAAAGTTTCAAACACAGTTCAAAAAAATTAGTCTTTAAAAAATCACAGTCTAATGATCAATTGTTGTCACTTCCAGTCTGTAGTGTCTCTGTTGATAAATTGGCAAGGTTAAATATGATCACAAGTTCCAGATTGTTTACCTGAATTCTCACGGTCAAAACAGAAGGCCATAACCTCATTCTCACATTCCTTTGCAACAAGATAGATCCATTCAGGTGACGAGTGTTTTCAGCTTGACAATCTTCCTTTTTGTTCTTCTCACAGCACACATTTTGCCTTCATTTTGATTCGATTTTTCTGCTATAGTTAGGAGCTTATCAGCAATAGGGTCAGGTATGAGTGTGGGCCATTGATCTCCTTTTTCAGTTCTCTTTTCAGGTGCAACTGTGTTTTCAATGTTTGTTGTTTTGGCAGGAGTCAGTTGACTTTGACTTGGCTCTCCTGCACCTTGGATTTTCACCATTTTGCACAGGTTCTGCTACAGCCACTTGTCGAGTCCTCACAGCTTGTTAATCTGAACCCTGTTAGCTTCCACATGCACTCTTAGGGGATCAGAGTCGGTGTGTTGAAGAGGACATGTAACTTTGCATGTGTGGCTAGCATGAATCCAGTTTGAAAGACCAGCACACTTCACAGCTATTGCAGTCTCTGAGATGATTTGATAAGGTCCTTTCCACTTTGGTTCTCAGCAAGTCTTCCTCACATGCTTCTTGACGGGCACCTGTTCACCAGCCTTTAAGCTGCAACACTGCTCTTGATCCATTTGAACCATTGCTGCTTCAACCTGCTTCAACCTGCTGAGATAAAGAGCGAACCACATCAGCCAGACCTTTGTAGTAATCCTGCACTGTCATCTGTCATGCTCACAAGTACATTGGCAGGTAGTGCTGGCAACATCATTGCGCGCCGCATAAGGAATTCATGTGGTGACACTCTTGTCTTCTTGTCCGGGGTGCTACGCATGCTCATCAGGACAAGTGATAACTCACCAGGCCACTTCAGTGTTGTAGAGGCACAATCCTTTGCCAATTGAGCGTGAAGTGTTCCATTCATTTACTCTACCAATCCAGATGCCTCTGGTCTACAACTACAGTGCAGGTTTTGCTGCCACACACAACATTTGTATGATCTCGTTGTTAAAATGAGATCATCTATCTGATTCCAAAGAAGTCAGAAAGCTGAACCTAGGTATCAGTTACCTGAGCAGCAGCTTGGCTACAATAAGACTCTCATGTATCCTGTCCTGTATGATGGATAGGCCTCCATCCAATGTGAAAACACTCACACAATCACCAGCACATACTTCAAGACATTACAGGCAGGCATTTCCACAACATCTAGTCACATTCTTTTAAATGTTAAATTTACTTCCCAATCTGTCTACATGGCTCAAATTAACTACAGTGCCTTTTCCCACATTTGCTTGCTGACATGTAACACATCTGTGGCATACTGCTTCTGCGATTAACCTAAATCTGGGTTTGTACCATGTCTGTTTAAATGTGCAAATCATTGCATCTCTGCTTAGACGAACATGTCTATGGTAATATCTAGCCATAGAGTTCAACAAACAATTCAGCTACACTATTTTCCCTTAATTAGAAATCCAGACATCATCTTCCTCTCTTTTTACACAACCTGCTCTTCCCCAACTCCTGCAATCTTCTTCTGTCACCAATGCCCGCAATCTCGATATCTCATCCCAGGTATCAACCACTGACATTAGGAAACGCTGATTTGTTTCACTGGTGTCACTTCCATCACCCCACTGTTCATTGAAGGTGACGCAATCAAGTGCACAGTATCTTCCAATTTGGTGAGCATAGGCATTGCGAACAAGAAGTGTGTCAAAACAGAAAGAGCACAAACATCACGTTTATGACAAAACAGTCAAAACATTTTATATAATAAGGCATTCCCGGAGCCGGAGATCTGCACAAACTCTCCCTCAACTCGGTGAAAGCTTTCATGCATTCATCATCAAGTGGGAAGTAATGTCTTTGTGCATTAATTTCTGCAGAGGTTTAGAAATTACTGAAAAATCTGGGATCCTTTGGCAGCAGCAGCTCACCATGCCCAGAAACATTCTAACATCTCTCTGTGTAAATGGGGGGTGTCATCTACATTATGCTCGTAACTCCCTCGAGACATTTTCCTTGCACCTTTGTCAGTCTGGTGACCCAAATACTTTACTTCCTTTAGACAATTCTGTAATTTTGTAGAGGAAACTCTATGTCCATTTTTGCACTAATGATTCAACAAGCTATGGTATCTTGCCTGCAGGCTTCACGTGTACTAGATGCAACTAGCAAATTATCAATGTATTGAATTAAGGCGGATTGAAATGGCATATCTAAGGTTTCTAGGTTCTTTTTCAGGATCTGATGGGAAATGGACAGTGATTCTGAGAATCCCTGTTGAGTTCGGCACAATGAATACACACAACTGCCAAATTTAAATGACAAAAGGAATTGACTGTCTTCATGTAAGGGCACTAAAAAGAATGCTTGGGACAAATCAATAACAGAAAAACATTCTGCTTCACATGGAATCTCAAATAAAATTACTGTTGGATTTGGCATTACATGCAACATGATACCACTATTTCGTTCACCTTTCTCAAATCCTGGACTATGAATTATTTTCCACCTGGCTCCCGTAGTCCCTTAATTGGAGAATTACAAGGGTTGCCCATCACTTCTATTAGAACTTCATGCTCATCAAGTCTGCAATTATTGAAGTAATTCCCTCAATTACTTAAGGGGTCATGTTATACTGTGGCATTCTGGGAAAGACTGTATTTAACTTCATAGTCATCATCATCAGAAAATTGTTTTCGGCTCAAAAGAGCAATTAAAGACACAATCTATTACATGCACCATAATCAGAGATAAAAATAAGTAACAATATCAATCTGAAAACACATTTAAAAAAACTTAATAACAATTTCGAATCCGAATAGCAGCATTTATCAAATTTAGCACCGCCTCTATTGTCCCCTCTCTTCCCAAGTTCTGTAAATAATAAAAGGCAAGGTGATTACGCCTAGTGCCCGTGGGAAGAGGAACGGGATGTAAAAACCTTCTCCTAGGTACAGTGTATAAATTGCACAATAGAATAAAGTACAAAAATGTACTTTGGCGCGATCTATCATCACAGCCGAATGGCAGAAGTTTCTTAAACCAAGTTCCAGAGTGGGAAATGCTAATAGATAACGTATGGACTTCAGTCAAAGTCTGGCCAGTAGAGACCTGTGCCACTCAAAAATGATGGTATTAAGGTATAGCTTGGGATGTAATGACTGTGGCTGCGGACTCTCCAGATCCCCAGGTGTGTCACTGGTTACATTTGAATTATGAATAGAATGGCAATAAAGGACCTGCATCCCCTCTTTGCCCCCCCGAGAAGGAGTTGGGGTCCTGGAAATAATCCCCTACCCCAAGATGAGAGATCATGAAATTAACATATCTGAGCCAGGGAATGTTCATAAATCGAGTCAATGACAGACAATCCGTAATCACATACCTACACAGATGAGCTTCGGGATTTAGCCAGACTCTTGACCAGAGCAATAAAGCTTGCAGTCTTATGTGGTTGGCTATACCCCTCAAACCTACTTTGTCATGGCAAAATGCAGCCGGAGTAGATTGAGGGACGGCTAACAGCCTTCTCAAAAACTTATAACCCCACACCCCAGCTCCAAATGAGGCAATTGAAAGACATTTACTGTTACAAACAATCAGCATTTCCTTCACTGGTTTATGTTCCAGTTTCTTTGAAAATCAAAAAACTGTGTGAATAGCTCTTTAGAACTGCAAAATGTGAACACTAATTAAAATTTTCCAGTTAAAAACAACATCAACAGGAACCCCCTAGTAGGTGAAGTTAGGAACTTTAAGTATTTCCACTCCCTCCAGAACAAATCTTTTACTTTTTTATAACCTTGGGTCACTCTTCATCACGAAGGATTTTGTTCTGTTAGTTTTAAGACCAAGGTTTCCCATAAAAGTGTTAAAAGCATACAGTAACGATGTGAAAGCCGTTTGCTGTCCTTGACATAAGGACAGCAGGGCCCGCATAAAGTAATACTGGGATCGGCTGAGAGTTAACAAGAGGCAGATCCTTCCCCATCTTACATAAAAAATCTTCGAGGCTGTTTATGTAAAGGTGGAAAAGAAAAGGGGCCAGCACACACCCGTCTAGCCCCCTTCAGAGAAGAAAATGCTTCATTGAGGTTGCCATCCTGACTATAGCGAATCCGTGCAGAAGTACAGGTATGGAGTCTATTAAGTAAGGAGATTAAGGCCCTCATTTCAACCTTGGCGGTAAGTGTCGCCTACCGCTGTGCTGACGGCTGCCAACATACTATGACTGCAGCGTTATACCGCTACGGGTATTATGACCCACACAGAGAAATCCGCCATTATACGGACACCAACACAAGTCCGCCAACCCAAAGATCAGTGATAAACTGGTGTTACCAAAACCCACACCGTTACGCCAACAGAAATACACCCAATGTATCAGGGCCCACGAATCACGGCGGCGGTCTTTCAACCGCAGTAAACCATTGGCGTACACACCGCTGTGCTCAAAATACACACACACTTACAAAACTACACCACATTGGACTAGTCAAACTACAGACACCTGACACACATACACACACCACACCCACACCCACACACCCAATCCAATATAAAACACACACCCACATTACCCACAAGCCCTTCAACAAAAAAAAAAGATTGCCAACAGAGAGAGAGACAAGCCAGGAGCACCTACTCAATCTGAGCCACAAAACACCATCACCCATACACCATACACACACATCACAGCACACACCCCAGCAAATCAACCCACACATCCTCACACACACCACTCACACAACATCCATGGCCCCCCAAAGACACCCCAGGTTTTCAGAGGAGGAGGTAAGGGTCACGGTGGAGGGAATCATCTGGGTAGAGCCACAGCTATTCGGATCACAGGTACAGCAGACGTTCATTGCAAGGAATATAGAGCTATGGCGGAGAGTAGTGGACAGGGTCAACACCGTGAGACAGCAACCCAGAACAAAGGATGACATCAGGAAGAGGTGGAATGACCTAAGGGGGAAATAGCGTTCTGTGGTTGTAAGATACCAGGTAGCAGTACAGAGGACTGGAGGTGGACCCTCACCTCCTCCCCCAACTAACAACATGGGAGGAGCAAGTTTTGGCAATCATGCATCCTGAGGGCCTCGCAGGAGTAACAGGAGGACTGGACTTTGGTAAGTCAAATCTTTACTATTATATCCCCCACCCTACCTGCATGCCATCACAAACTCCTACCCCTACCCTCACCCCCATCACTCCACCACCTCACATATACCCCACTATCACAACCCACCCATCCCAAAACCAACCCCTGGATGCCACACCAATGCATGGACACCCATCACAGACCTGCATGGACACCCATCACTAAAGCATGCCCATTAAAGAGAATCACCAAGCCCACAAAACACCACACACACAAGGCAAAGGTGACAGGGCAATCACAACCATACAGGGAAACACACCCATGCACAAGATGGCACACAGACAGACAATAACACTGCATTTACATCCCAACAGGACCCCCACTCAATGTCACGGAGAGGAGGTGCCACCAACATCCAGTCTCCCCACAGAAGAGGCCCACAGTGGTGACAGCAGCTCTGCACGCCTGGATCACGATGACCAACCTGGCCCATCAGGGACCTCTAGACAGTCGATTACCCTGCCACAGTCCATACCATTACAGAGCCTCCCTCTCAGGAAATACCAGCACAGCACCCACCCAGCGGGCCCATGCCACTGTCCCCAGGACACATTGATCAGCAGTGTGTCCACCACTACAGGGACCCCAGGCAACCCCACAAACCCAAGACAATCAGGGACCTGGGGTCAGTGGGCACACGGTTCAGGGACAGAGGCACAGAACAGCAGGGAAGCTGGGAGGACTGCTGTGCGACAGTGGAGGACAGGCCCAGGGAACCCACTCTCCACAAGGCACTTGCAGGGATCCTGGGAGCATACCACCATTCCCAGGAGACCTTGGGCCAGATACTGGCCAAGTTGCAGGAGACCCAGCGGCTGCAGGCGGGACAGTACCTGGGGATCAGGGATGACCTCAAACACATCCACACCATCCTGGTCACCATTACAGGGGTGGTGGCTGACATGGCCAACACCATGAGGGAGGCAGTGGTATGCCAACGGGCGTCTGACAGTAGCCACACTGAAGAACAGCCCTCCACCTCTGCCGGCGCTAGTGGACAGTAGGCCCCGCCACAGGACCAACAGGCCACCAGCACCCCTCCGCAGCAGCAGGAGAACCACCCCGCAAACATTACCTGCGATCCAGTCAGAAGCCAGAGACTATTGCCAAAACCCACGCCAGGAAATAAGACTCTCCTGATTGTCACCCTTGTGTCACCCTGTCCACCTAGAACTGCCATTGCTCCCCTCCCTATGCCCCCTTGGATACTACACCTCTTGATACAAATAGACTGGACTCTAACTTGGACTTTCCTCCACCATCACCCCAGCCCATTGCACTACCTCCTCTTCTTCAGAGCACTGCAATAAACACACTTTGATAAAATACAAGTCTTGTGGGTGTCAAATGATTTTAAAATGTATTTATTTAACCAGGTTAAATATTGCAATTCAACTATACAGTAATGTTTACATAGGAAAGACCTGTAGTTGGCTGCACTGAACACACCAGGAGCAATAGTAGGGCACCAACATCTGCAAAAAGAGATGGCAAAGGGTACAGTGAGTAGGCATAGAAGTAGGAAGTCAGCCTGCCAATGGCAATGTCACACATCAAACTGTCAATTATATTTGAAATAATACAAGTAAGTGTTGACGAATGACTGCACTTCTGTTGTCCTCATCCTCAACCTCTGACTCCTCATCTTTACTGTCCACAGGGTCCACTGCTGCCACATGGCCATCTTCAGCCTCCTCCTCCTGCAGAAAAGGCACATGGCATTGCAAGACAAGGTTATGCAACATACAGCATGCCACAATGATCTGGCAGACCTTCTTGGGTGAGTAGCACAGGGACCCACCTGTTAGATGGAGGCACCGAAATCTGGCTTTCAAGAGGCCGAAGGTCCTTTCTATAATCCTTCTTGTTTGCCCATGTGCCTCATTGTAATGTTCCTCTGCCCTTGTACTGGCATTCCTCACAGGGGTCGGTAGGCATGAGAGGTTGGGGTAACCAGAGTCACCTGTGAATATTGAGGGACAACTGTTAGCCACACACTCACCCTTAGGGCCCACAACATACCCATACATCAACATCCACTGGGTGGCATCCCGTGCCTCTGGAGTTGGGCCATCACATTTGGGATGCTGCTATTCCTCAGGATAAAGGAATCATGCACAGACCCAGGATACTTAGCATTGACGTGGGAGATGTACTTGTCCACCAGGCACACCATCTGAACATTCATGGAGTGAAAACTCTTTCAATTTCTGAACACCTGTTCATTTCGCCGCTGGGGGGGGGAAATGCAATATGTGTTCCCTTATTTGCCCCAATGATGTTTGGGTAGAAGTCAGCCTTCACTATGGCCAAATCCTCCACCTGGGAGAAAACAATGTAGCTGCACATGTGTTTAATCAGGACAGCCAACACTCTGGTCAGCACTATTGAGAACATTAGCTGTGACATTCCTGCTGCCAAGACCACTGTCACATGGAAAGAACCAGTTGCCAGGAAATGGAGCACAGATAGCACTTGCACAAGAGGGGGGATCCCGGTGGGGTGACGGATAGCAGATATTAGGTCAGGCACCAATTGGGCACACAGCTCAGTGATTTTGGCCCTGTCAAGTCTATAGGTGAGTATAATGTGCCTGTCCTCTGTTGTTGCCAAGTCCACCAGGGGTCTGTACATGGGGGGATGTCTCCATCTCCAATTCATCCACAGCGGTTGCAATCTATAAGGCAAAAGTGTGAGCAGCTGGTCATTACCTGTACATTCGAACCACTATAGTTTAATGCATATTGTGATTGTAACATTAATTTTGTGGGATACGTCCAAATTGTAAATTTGTGTACTGTGACGCAGTTAGGATCCATGGCCTGCACCCCCCCCTGAAATGGTGTCCGTCAGTCCTGTATGGCGGGACAGGTGAAAATGAGGTAATTCCTCCGACATTGTGCACCGTTGCAGGAGAACCACAGTGCAACTCCTCATTTGTTATCATTTGGCCCTCTGGGGAACAGTGGACAATGGTGATGTACGCCGGCGGTGACGGGACGCACCGCCGTGGACGTGACCATCGTTTTCTATCTGTTCACTCACTTACTACCTGACCTTCAACAGGAGAGGACTTACAATGCATATGATGCTGTGACCTGTGTTTGGAACAGACCATGGCTCGTGTTACTGGGGAAAGGGCCCATGCCTTCTCCTCGGCGGAGTTGGAGTGGCTGGTGCATAGGGCCCTACCCCAGTACCGACTGCTGTATGGGCACAGATGAGTACACCGTGAGTACGATGCATGCGGTGTGAATGCATGGAGTGCTGTGTGTGAAGGCCTCATGTAGGGGGGGTTCGTGGATGGGCCCTGGGCAGTGTAAAGCAGGTATGCTGGGCCATGTTAGTGCCAATGGGGATGGGAAGGGGCATGGTAGGCCATAAGTGGAACATGCAGGGCGGTCGGACTAATAGTTCTCCCTGTTTGTATTTCCCTGCAGGTCAACCCCCATCAGAAGAAGGGTATATTGTGACCCTGTGTGTATTTCCCTGCAGGTCAACCCCCATCAGAAGAAGGGTATATTGTGTGCCATTGTCAAGGACGTGCAGACCCTGGGGGTCCACGGCAGGTGGAGCACCCACTGTCGAAAATTGTGGGAGGACCTGAGATGCTGGGCATGGAAGATGGCAGAGGGCCAGCTGGAGATGGACTCCCAACGAGGAAGGGGTGCCAGTCAAACCCTGACTCCCCTGATGGCCCCCATACTAGTGGTGGCCTATATGGAGCTAGATGGGCAATTGGGGGCATCACAGCAGCAACAAGGGGGTGAGTACAGTGCCCATCATGCCTGGTGGGGTGGGACCCGGGTGGGGGGTGTGGGCCCTGTGCGTGGCCCTAAGCCAGCCTGGCATTGCAGAGTAGGACACATGTTGGGCAGGGCTCTGATGTTAAAGTCCTCCAACCGAGCTAGTAGGCATCCACTACTGTTCAGGGGTTTGTGGATCTCAGGTATGCTGCAATTTGCTTTAGATGTCCCTATCCCTGGGCTGCTGACTAGCATTGTGACTGGTAGTGCTTTGCCTAATGCGTATGGCTGTTCCCTATGTGTGAGTGTGTTGTGTACGCCAACGGTGGTGTTGGTGCCGCCATTGACAAAGTCTATCCTTTGTCTCTCCCCTCCCTTCTGTTATGTCACCCTGTACTTATGGGCATTAGCATCATCTGGCGGAGGAGCAGAGGCACAGTTGACGGAGGGAGCTGCATCCAACAGGACCCAGGAGGCCAAATACACCGACGGTGAGGGTACCAGTGGGATGGAAGGTGAGGGAAGCACCACGGCGAACACAAGAGGGGACGTTTTGGACATGGATACCTCCTCCGATGGAAGCTCCCTGGTGGTGTCGGACACCTCTGTGCCCACCCCAACTACAGGTACAGCCGCCACCTCTGGTACCAACATCGCCCTCCCAGCAGCCCCTGAGCGAGTTTCCCATGCCTGCTAACCAAGGAGGGTGGGCATCTCCTTCGCCCCAGGCACCTCAAGCCCTGCCCCAGTTAGCCCTGCTGCCCTGAGTGAGGTTGCTATTGACCTCCTGCGAACCATCTCTGTTGGGCAGTTCACCATTGTGAACGCCATCCAGGGGCTGGCAGCCCAAATGCAACAGACCAATGCATTTCTGAAGGGCATTCACTTTGGCTTGGTGGCCCAACAGAGATAAATCCAGGCTCTGGCCTCCTCTCTGATGGCAGCCATTGTCCCAGTTTTCAGCCTCCCCCCTCCAACTTCCTCTTCCCAATCCCATTCCCCTCAACCCCAACCTATCCTTAGCACACAGTCAGACAGGCAGGCACCCAGGACAACACACAAGAATGGACATGGCAAACACAAGCACCACACTTCATCCCACAGGCACTCACACAAACATAATCCAGAAGCAGGCATACCAATATCCACTGCCTCCACTGTGGCCCCCTCCTCCTCAACGACCACCTCCCTCCCAGTTGCGTCTCCACTCACACCTGCATGCACTACATCCTCATCCACTACCACCATCACCAGCATACCTAGCAGTACACACGCCTCACTGGCAGTCACCACCCCCACATCCATGCACATGGCCCATGTGTCCTCTCCCACTGTGTCTGTGCCCCCTCCTCCCAAAGTACACAAATGCAAGCACTCAGACACCCAACAGCCATCCACCTCACAACAGCATCTAGCCCATGTACCTGCACCCAAACACAGCAGACTGACACCTCCTACCACCACTCCCTCTTCCTCCACTCCCAAACCATCTCCCTCTTCCCACCCTAATGTCCCTAAGAAGCTTTTCATCACCACCGTTGACCTCTTCCCTAGCCCTCCCCCCATCCCTCACGTCAGGCCGGGGTGCTCAAAACCCAGGTAACACTTCAGCCACCAAGTCCACGGGTACAGTAGTGTGCCCAGCAACTCCAGGTGGGAAAGGATCCCGGCCACCAGCCAGCCAGACGGAAAGGGTGGCTGCCTCAGGTACTTCAAGGAAGGGCAAGGAGCCAGCCCCAGCTGCAGGAAGGAAGGGTATGGAGCCAGCCCCAGCTGCAGGAAGGAAGTGTAAGGAGCCAAGGAAGGGCAACGATCCAGCCCCAGCTGCAGGAAGGAAGGGTAAGGATCCAGCCCCAGCTGCAGGAAGGAAGGGTAAGGAGCCAGCCCCAGCTGCAGGAAGGAAGGACAAGTAGCCAGCCCAATCTGCAGGAAGGAAGGGCAAGAGGCCTGCAACAGCAGGTAGTAGAGACAAGGGGCACAGCCACCAGTACTGCCACCTGCCCCAGTGGGCAGCCATCTGAGGCTGCAGGGGATGGGCTGGGGCCTCCCCCTACCACCATCAGCTCCATTAGCAGTACTGCCATCAGCACTGCCTCCTGCCCCAGTGGGCAGGCGTCCAAGGCTGCAGGGGATGGACTGGAGCCTCCTCCCACCACCACCAGCTCCACCAGCAGCACCGCCACCAGCACCACCACCTGCCCCCGTGGGCAGCCATCTGAGGCTATGGGGGATGGGCTGGAGCCTCCCCCGACTACTACCAGCTCCAACAGCAGCACTGCCACCACTGAACAGCCATCACCACTGGTGGACAGTGTGTAGTCCTGCGTCCATGGGCTGTTATGTGGCCTGACCCCTGCAAATCCTGTGGGTATGACACCCAGCTGACAGACTGTGACCTTCCACTCACCAAGATCTGCATCACAGGGCACAATGTCCACTCCAGAACCAATGGAGAAGACATCCACTCCCCCCATCCTCCCCAGGATGAAGCTCACTGGGCGCAATGCCCCCTCCAGAACCAGTGGAGGAGACATCCACTCACCCCATCCTCCCCAGGTTGAAGATCTCAGGGCACAATGCCCCCTCCAGAACCAGTGGGCAAGTCACCCACTTGAAAGACTGTGGTCTTGCACTCCCCAGGACAGAGCACAGGGCATGTTGCCCCCTCCAGAGCATGAGGCCAAGTCACCCTCTTGAGAGACTGTGGCCTTGCTCTCCCCAGGACAAAGCACAGGGCATGTTACCCCCTACAAAGCATGTGGGCAAGTCACCCACGAGAGTCTGTGGCCTTGAACTCCCCAGGCAGAGCACAGGGCATGTTGCTCCCTCCAGGACTAGTGGCGTTGTACCATCTTCCTGCTAAGGTATCACCCCATTCCCCGTCTTCCTGAGGTGCCTGGCTATTTTTGACCTGATGCCCCTGCAGTGTTCTCTTCATGTTGTTGCAGGAATGAGCTGGGGCCTTGGACTTTGTGATGTGGCCCTGTGGCCCACAGACATTGAGGACTGAGCAGTGTCCCTTGATTTGTAAATATGTATATACTTTTTGATTTGGATGCACGTATTACTACTATATTTATCCTATTACACTCTTTTTACTCTATTGTAGTTGTCCTTGCATTATTCCTGAGGAGTACGGGATGAATATGTTATGTTACTGCATCTGCTGGTGTGTATGGTGTTCGGTTGAGGTTGTTGCATGTTTCGTGTGTGTGTGTCACTCTCTTTTTCCTCCCCCGTGTGCTAGGCAGCAGTACTCACCGTGGTCGTCTTTTCCGTCATTGATGTTCGTAGTCGAGCAGCACGTAGAAGAGCCTGGGGAAGACATGCAACTCGGGCTCCAGGGCTTTGTGGTTGTTCCCTGAGTCTCCATGGGAGAGTCGTTTCCCTTCTGTGTAGTGTTTACGCAAGGCTTTTGATGTCATAGGCACCACCCCCGAACAAGTGGCGGTTTCCTGTCTCATAATAAAGTGGGTGGAACATTGTCTTCTGCCTGGCTGTAGGCGGTTACCACTGTGGAGCCTGTTGATTCCGCCCTGGCGGTCGGTGTGTTAAAGTGGCTGTCTGTCTGAGCTGTTTCTGCCATGGTCATAATTTCACAGTTAGTACCGCCGGCCTGTTGGCGGTATTACCGCCACTTTTCACCATCCGTCAGGGTTGTAATGAGGGCCAATGTGTTTGTGTCCGGCATGTTACTTGCAGCCATTCTGCAAATGTGTTTGTTTTTCAAAAACAAAAGCCAAAAACACAAGTTTGAATTTGAAAAAAAAAACTAAAGGCCCTATCACCGTGGAAGTTTTCCCCCAGGGTGGAGAGGCATTTTGATTGTATTTTTTTAATTTAAGGCTTTTACTGGTGATACTGAACAATAAGATAGTATACCAGAACATCCACATTAAATAGGTAACTAGAACTGACAATCTGGTGATACTGAACAACAAAATAGTATGTCAGAATATCCATATTAAGTAAGACAGACAATCTGATCACTATAGATTGAAGTGCATCTAGCCATCAGACTAAGGACTGTCGGGCCACTACTGGAGGAAACATGACAGCTCGCTTGACACTACATAGAGTGGGTGAGCTGTTAGTTCATGGATAGGGAACTGCACTCATTTTGGGATCCTAAGATTTTCCTGACCAGTTTGTCCAAATAAATTATTCCAGATGCAGAGCATACTGCAACAGAACATTTGTACTTACCCATATTTAACAATAAATGTATGTGATGACAACAATGTATCACTGTGGTATGTGGTATATATGACTAACAATGCCCTGTAATCATAATGTTGTAGCACAAATCTTTGCAGTATTTTTTATTCCAAGGTAGTGCCAATTCTGTGGAAGTGAGATGTGATCCCAGAAGCTAGGTCCCCATGCCACCCAGCTACTGACTCCATCTGACTTGAGGGAACAGGGGAGTGATAAAAAAAAAGAAAAAACAATCTTCTCAGCTAGTTTGGTAAATTTCAGCTTTTTTAACATACAGTAATTTTCATTACTATACAATAATCCAACCATCACTGCACAATGCCTTTGTCCATGCATGGCAGTGGTTGGCAGCAGGGCCTGGCCACTATAACAACCCTAACTCATGCTATGCCTGGGCCAGTCCTTGTGGCCAACCTCTATAACCAGTCAACCCCATGCTGTACACATCCTTTGGTGGGGCGCAGCAGAGGTTAGCTGCAGAGCCAGGCCCGTGGACAGGCCCTGCAGCCAAGACCCTGTCATCACCCAACCTTGATCTGCACCTGGCCTTCGGCTAAGCATGGTGGGGTTGCAGCAGGGCCCAGCCTGCAATAAGTCTCTGCAGAGCTAAAGGTGTAATGGAAGCGGTCCTTGCTAGCCTGGCTCCCTTTCAGTGACTCTCTCGACAGCAGTACCGTCTGCAGCCATTCTTCGCCTCACCTCACCTCATCCTACTCCACCTTACTTCACCTCATAATGAAGCACATGGAATGAGATGCAGGCTCTAACACATGAAAAATCGTAAAAGTTCCTAAAGGACTTAAATCTAAGACTTTGACTCTTGCCATGAGAAGGCAAAGATAGCTCAGGCGAGCAAGACCTAGGGCGGTCCATAAGAGAATCAGCGGGGATGCAAGACTTATTGTCTGCCTCTCCAGTACTTCCTGGGTCTAGTCCATTAGACGGTCAAAAATAGCAGCACTCCGGCCAACACAGATTGCCGAATTACTCTCTCAACCCTCCATCTCCGTGTTGGGCAATCAGACCACAAGTCTCAAGCAACTTCGGCTAGTCCACCTGCACCCATAACCCTCCCCCTGGCCCTGTTGATTAATGCACAAACAAAACAGCACAAACAAAAACCTGCAGATCCTCTGTTTTCTACTACTAGCAGTAACATTAAGGGGGCATCAAAAGAAATTGAAGGAGAAAAACTGAAATAGCAAGAGCAATCTCTCTGATCAAAGAAAATGTACTTGTCAGTGAACTACTTCCCACCAGGCAACAGCTGACTCTCATGAAAATATCCTTCCACAGACTCTCTGCTCCTTTCCACATACCTTCATTCCAGCCAGTTCTGTAGGTGGGGTAACTGGTGTCTCTTAAATGGAGGATTTGATAGGTCAGAATTTAGAGGTGCTCTGAGCAATATATCTATCCCAGGAGAAGGCTCGTAGGGAAACCAAGGATCAACTTAGCCAACTTAATGCCCATTTAAAGCATCTCTCTTCACGGGTATCCCAAGCAGAGCAGAGGGTTTCTGATCTGGAGGATGCTGAAAAGCAACTGGAGTCTGCAGCATCCCAGATCCAATCTGAACTCTAGGATCTCCAATTTAAGCTTGATGAGATGGAAAACAGATTTTGGCGATCGAACCTCAGGTTCATATGGGTCCCCGAAGAGATTGAATCATCTTCATCTGTGACCAAAGTAGCCTCAGACCTCATCTATAAATATATCCTTCTGGAAAAAGCCAGAACAAGAAAGGATCTCTTGATTGTGAGGGTGCACAGGGTCCCTTTTATGTGCTGCAAACTTAAAATACCCTCACACCAAATTGGCCAATTTTTGAGACTACAGGATCAAAAAACAAATTCTATCTCAGGCTATAAGAACAAGAAACTTTAATTATGGTGATAAATTTAGCTTCTGTGTGTTTTCTGATCTGTCTATTGCGGCTGTCCACTGGCGTCACTAATTTGTAGCTCTTATAGATGATTTCAAGAGATTGGGGGCCCCAGCTGGTAGTGTGCAACTAGCTGAACTAAAGGTGTTTCATAAAGGACAGGCCCATATTTTTCATGGCGTACACTATACAAAAAAATCAATGATATGGTAGGAAAAATGTATTATGTGATTAGGGAGGATTACATTTGCACGCTGTGTCTTTTTTTTTTTTTGCTCGCCCTTTATTTATTTTTATTTTTTAAGCCCTACTGCCTTGCTGCTCTTCCTGAGATCAAGGCTCTAGGAGTGCCATGTCAGTCCACTCTCTTTTTGGCTATGGGGAGGTTCACAGATTGGTGGGGCCATGATGGTTGGGGCCCACAGACAAAGGGGGGGCGTTTATTCACTAGGGTGGGGGAAAAGAGCAGATAACAACAACAAAAAAAATTATATATATATATATATACATATATATATATATATATAGAGAGAGAGAGCTTGGTTGGCGGTCGACTATGACTTTGGTACAGGAGGATATCTTCTGGTGGAAGGGGGGTCAGGGCGCAAATTAAGGGTTATCTCTTGCAATGTTAACAGTGCCAATAATCATGTAAAGCTTGCTGCTATACTTAACTGGCTTAGAGCTTCGCATTCACAGATTTTTCTCTTGCAGGAAACACACTTAAAATGTCAAAATAACTGGCCAAAACTCCCTAAATTTATTGAACAGGCATACTATGCATCGGCTAATGCCATGGATCCAGGGGTGGCCATATTGGTGTCTCAGGAATTTACTGGGAAGGTGTATCACGTCCATAGAGACCCGCAGGCATGAAGGGTGGTAATTAGTACTCTTATCTCGAATTATATCCATTTTGCGAGCTTCTACTACTCAATAGAAGACGTTCCAAGCCCCCTTCAGGGTCTTTCAAGGTGATGAGTACACTTCCCGGCCTATTCATTATTTGGGAAGACTTTAATATTATTCCAGATACTTCTTGCAAGAACAAAAAGCAGAAAACCTAGAGTTTCCCAGTAGCTGGGTAAGATTATTTCTGATTTAGCATTAGTAGACGCATGGAGGACCGATTACCCTCAGGATTATGAATTTACTTACTTTAAAAAAATATATAATACAGCTTCCAGAATTGACTTCATACTAACTTTGTTTCTTCTTGCAGGAAGTGGCACTTCTATACGTGCCAATCCTTTCTCAGAGCACTCAGCAACTCAGGTCAATTTTAATATACCTACTGAGATGTGTGTTCGTCCATGCTGGAGCTTCGACAAATCTCTTCTGGCAGATGAAGGATGGGAGCAGATCCTTAAGACCTTGGTTACCGATTTCTTGGAGATCAATAAAGACTCTGCTTCACTATTTTCTGTTTGGGAAGCACTCAAGCCTTACATAAGAGGAGAAACAATATCTTACAAATCTTAAATGATCAAACTAACTAAATAAAAAGTAAAAGAGATCCAACAGGTGCTAAATCAAGCACAAAGAGCCCTCTAGACCTCCCAGAATCTACAGACAGACACAAGATTGAGTGTGGCACAGGCTAAGCTAAGGGATTACTTTTTATCTCGCAAGCTTGTCAATCAACATACAAGCTCGCAGAGATGGTATGAAGAAAGTGTACACATAGAGAAATTTTTGGCCGGGTCTGTGAAAAAAATAATCTAATAAAGACGTTATTAAATCTATTTTTGATTAGGGTCAAGGTATGCTCGTTAACCACCCGGAAGATATTGAAAGTTTTTTTGGATCTCACTTAAAAAATCTATTCTTACTCTCTTCCAACCAATGTCCAGCTGATTAATCAATAACTCGATCTAGTGCACCTACAAAATTTGGACGAGCTATCTAGGGCAAAACTTATATCACCTATCTCACTTCTTGAAGTTAAGGACGCAATTCTGGTCTCACCGAATGGGAAGGCCTGTGGGGAAGAAGGCCTCCTGGCCGAAGTCTACAAAACCCTTTAGCCACTGTACTGCGCCAAGATAATTCTATTCTTCATCCCAGTCTGCAGACACCTAAATTTAAACTGTTTGCTGACAATATGATTTTCTATCTTGCAGTGGAGACAACAAATATGAATAGGGCTTTTGCTAAAAAGGTCTTTTCAGATTTAGGGTGGTATAGGATTAATCCCTCTAAGTCAGAAGCTCTGCTGTTTGATACTACAGATAATATTCTTCCCTTGGACATCCGGGCCCAGTACCATCTCTTACGCCCCATTAGATATCTAGACATTATGTATCACACAATTTTTCAGATCTTTTTGGTTTAAACTATCTATCTATGTTTAAGAAAGTGCAACAGTTACTACAGAAATGGCAAGCCTCTGCCCTTGCAATTATTGGAACGTGGCATTGGTCAAAATGATGATCCTTCATTTTTTGCTATTCATTTTCTCTAGTGTGACTATGAAAGTCCATCAAAAATTCTTCAAAGATTTCAATGTGAAAATTCGTCAGTTTATATGGGACAACAAAAAACCAAGGACAGAGCTTGACATTTGATCCCTCTCTGTTGAGGATGGAGGAATATCCCTACCAAATTTTAGGAGGTACTATGAAGCTGTTCTTATGGATTAGGGTACTAGAGCAGTTTTATCCCCTAATCTCAACTTCTATTTGAAGTCTATGCTAGCAGAGCACAGCTGTCAGCTAGCACCATTTCTTAAGTTCCCGCGACAGCCCACACATACCAGATACAAAGTCCCTACTTTAATCTATGCCATGCATCTTCAATTTCAAGAGAAATGTCAAGATCCAAGTTTTCATCCAGCAATGTTCCTGACCCACTCAGGGATGATGAGGCTAAATTTGATTCCACCTCATCTTAATCAATGGATAAAACTGGGGTGTACTAGATTTTCTGACTTTCTAACTGGTAACCAAATTAAAACCTGAGCACAGTGTCATGGTGGAGTACCTATTGCAGACTTTCTAAGATTTTCCTATCTTCAGCTATTGCATTTGTTGCTCCCACGCATCCCTTTAGTTTATTCATCTTCTCCTCTAATTTCCCAGGCATTTTATGGGAACCAGAAGGGCATAGGCAACTGGTTCCAGGTCCTAAGCTCTCAAGGAGCATCACAATTAGTCCCTCGCTTTCAGACAAAGATCGAAAATACCACTGGGTGCAAATAGATCTGCAAACAAGCAGGAACCTCAATAGTTTGTCTTATAAGGCAATAAACGGGGCGAATTTCAAGAGAATGGCTTTCTTTTCAAACTGGATGCTATATCTCACTTTAGAACAAAAAAAGCATACCCGGCCACTTCAAGTTCTTGTCCACGATGGAATAGTACCCAGGGGGACTGGCTTCATATGTGCTTTACACCTAAACTTATAGAGTTTTGGGACAGAATTGTTCAGTGGATTAGCTCAGAGGTACAGTTTGTACTTATTCCTGACACCATGGGAATCCTATTTGGCACCTCGTGTCACCCTGTGTTAACTATTCGGGTGAAAAAGATGTTATTTATAGCATCACTGCTTGCTAAATCTCTAATTCTACAAGCCTGGAAATTGCCTATTCCTCCTTCATTTAAGGCTTGGGAGGCAAAAATGAAAGCGGTGCGCTTTGAGGAAAAACTGTTGGGCAACAAATAGGTGCAGTCCACAAGTTTAAGGGTATATGGGGACCAACTTTTGAAATATAATTTTCAGATATAGCCCTATATGACGCTAAGATGTGCTCTCATAGCTGTTTTCTGTTCTATAATGAGATCAAAAGTGGTCTTTGATGATACATTTTTATTTTATGTTTTGCTCCGTTTAATTATTATGGTGTTATCTGCTCAATAAAAAAAAGGAAACATCAAAGTCTGCGGCCAACACCTCTAACCACCCAAACCCACACTCCGCACAACCTTTGCCCATGTACAGCAGAAGTTGGCCGCGGGTCCACATGGTCCCCCCTACCCTGGACAGTTTTGGCATGAGCGAACTCATTCCTCGGGTCCCGATCTTTTACATTGTCTTTATGGGGGAGGGACCCACCTCCCCAGGCCAATCTCAGCCTCAGGGACCCTATCGCTATGGGCCCAGCCTAAACATGTAATTTTTGTGGGGAATCTGCGTGCCCCAGTCTGGCCAACCTCGACTTCGGCTCCACATTAGTGCCATTATTTTTTACATTAATGTGGCCCAACAAGGCCAAAATCCCATGTCGTATTTACAGAGTGGTGCAATGCATGCCCTTTGGACTACATTATGCCTGCGCCAGGCATAATGTATGGAAACGGGGCATTCCCCTGTTCAGGGGCCCAAAAAACGGCACAAGGAAATGTCTGAGATTTCCTTGTGCCATTTTTTGTGGCACTTTTAAAGCCTGCTCAGAGCAGGTGTTATAAGGGGGGTTCCATTCTTTTGAATGGGCCCCAATGTACTGTGCAGGAGTAGTGCCAATATTTTGGTGCTACTCATGCAGAGTACATCAATAGCGTCATGAAAAATGACGCTATTGCCCATAACTTGCGCCATGGTGTGCATATTCTAAATATGGCGCACCCATGGGTGGCGGTGGGGGGCTCTAAGGAGTGCAGGGAAAGTGGCGCTGCACTCAGTGCAGTGCCACTTTCCATAAATCTGCCCCTTAATTTTTCATGGAGAAGGGTGGTCCGGTCCTAACCTTCCCAGGCCGATCTCGGCCCTGGGGACTCAATCTCCTGGGCCTGGCCATGTGACCTGGGTGCCCCCCCAAGGCACCCAGTGACAATGCTGGGGACCACTGGGGGAGCCTGAAGACCCCTGTGGTCCCAGCTGGCTCCCCGCCTTCTGAGGGACCAGGCAGTGCTGTCACAGCTAGAGCAATGTTTCCTCGAGAGCAGGGAAACTGAGGAAACCTCTACTCACAGTGAGGGAGAGCTGTTTGACAGCTCTCCCTCACTGCAAGTGGAGTGTTTGCTGTGACTTGGTGGTAGCTGTCAAAGCTCCCGCCAATTCACAGTAAACAGATATGTCCCGGGGTGGGCACCCCAGGACATTGTATGAGCCAGCCCTGGGGGCTATGGTCCCCAGGGCCCTCAGTGGCTTCTTGAGGGGGGCCCCTTAGCTGCCCTTCAACAAATAGTCCCAGGGAGCTGGTGGTCCCTGGGGCTGAGCCCCAGTGAGGAGTCGGTCCCTGAGACTGTAAGGGGCTTGAGTGGCCTCCCTGCATTCTCTTTATTTGTAGCAGCAGAGGAGTGGTTGTTCCCGGGGCTGCAGTTGGGCTGGGCAGCTCCCACACAATGTCTTTGTTGTACCCTGGGAGGTACAGATTCCTGGGGCTGTGGCACTGTTGGGGGGGGCACACAGCCCTTGCATTATGCTTACTTGAAGCTCTGGAAGGTGGTGGACCCCAGGGCTGTGGGGGGGCTGGCCAGCCCCTACATTTTCTTCATTTGTAGACTGCGGAGGTGGCGGTCCATGGGGCTGTGAGGGGGCCAGGCAGCCCCCTGCATTTTATTAAACATTGTTGCCAGGGGAGGTGGAGGTCTCTAAGGTTGTAGGGGGCCAGTATCACCCACGTTCTTTTTAGTTCTAGCCCTGGTAAGGTGGCAGACCCCAGGGCTGAAGGGGGCCCAGTGGCACCCCATATTCAAGACTATAATGCCCCTGGGTCCTTGCCCACCCGGGGGCTTCACTCAAAGAAAGAGTGGAGCCTGTTGTTTATTTTAAGAATGTTAAGCTGATCCAATGATCTGCCATGCCTCCTTTATTTAAAAAATGCTTTTTTGTTGAGGGTGGGGGAACCTATTGGAACACCAGCACCAGAGCTAATGGGCCAGGGTGTTCTTACACTGACCCCCTTATCTGGTTTTTCATCTTTTTTTTCAGGAACTCAGCTGAAGCCGAGTCCCAACATGGTTGGTAACACTTCTTTGGTGAATCCTTGGCTACCAATCAGATCGGAGCACGAGATAGGAGGGGTTTGCAGAGCCTTAGCGATCCCCTCCTATCCAAATTTGTTTTGGCTTAATATTTCTAAAATTATTTAACAGATTTACACCAAAATAACACAAAGAGTGCTTCTGGACCACCATCTACCTTTCTGACAATTTTAGTGTAATTCCATCCAGTGGTTTGGGCTGTAGACATGTTCAAATTCCCACCTTTTTCTCAGCCCCCACTTGATGGATCACCCTGAAACTTTACAGACAGCAGCTGAGGTAACTGTCAAATTTATTGGAAAATTTCATGAAGATTTATCAACCAAATATTTATAAATATATGTGCTCCCATAATGCATTTCTTATGACCTCACATATTAATTCACTCATGACATGGTCAGTGACAGCACTGATGATATCATGATAACATCTCAAATGACATCACTGATGACATCATCCAAATAAACATTCACACATCCACTTATTCACATATGCAAGCTCATTTGTATCCACAGACACACATCTAATCACATACTTATTCAATGAAACATAAAACTAAGGACATACACACACTCATTCACTCAAACAGCCAATGACACAACCACTCAGTCACCCATACCGTACTAACTGACGTATTCACAGAGTCATACAGCTAGTTATATACCCACTCATAGACTCATACAGCCACTGACACACCCAATCATACACCCATAGAATCACTCACAAAACCAATTAATAGATCACTCATCTACTGATGCATCCTGTCAATCAGCTGTACAACCACTCATACACCCACACACTCACCCATGCAGTCACCCACACAGCATCTCACTCATCAATACAGTCACTTACACACCCAATAACTCAACTATACAACCATTCACACACCCACTCATATGTACAAGCACTGATACACCCAGTCAGTCACCCAAGTAGCCACTCATACATCCACTCACTGACCAACCCAAGTACTCACACATCTACTCCCTCTCTTATGTAAAAAATTCACCCATTTTAGGATACATCCACTGATACACCTACTCACTCTCCCATACAGTCACTGACACAGCCACTCAAGTATACCTATAAGGTCCCTGTCAACTTAGTTTTTTCAGTGAATGTTTAAGTTTTTTTTTTATTCCACTCCCTAACTTTGACATCCCTGTAACCTATGTTTTTTTCAGTGAATTTCTAAGGCTTTTTTTTTTAATGTATACTATTTTTTACTTAATATATGTTAATTGAACCACCGCCATGCACAGTATTTGGCTGTCCACAGCAGTCCTTGGCCATGGCCAACCCTGTATAAGCACCCAACCTTACATCATGCACAGGCTTCACCCATGCACAGCAGGGGCTATCTGCAAGACCTGGCCTGCAGCCAGACCCTTCAACCAACCCCCTAACCACCCAATCCCATGATGCGCCTGCCTCGGATCCCTGGGGTATACTTTCTTTCTCTTTTCTTACTTTATCTATGTTCTTGGGTCTTAAATGGTAAATATGGGTCTTTTATACCCAGTTTATTATTCGAGCATTTCGGATTCTAACTCAAGTGATTTACTTATAATTTCCAACCCTGAAGAAGTCGTTTGGGTTATTTCCCTATGCCGAAACATGTGTTGGCTTGTAATACTGGGTGTTTTTCCGATGAACAGAATATTGGGATTCAAGCTGTTGGAAGACTTTCCTCAATAAATCACGTGGACTGGATTACATATCAAGAACTGTTTTAGACTTTGATTGAAAATCCTTTTGTATAATACTTAATTATAACTGCGTGGATGTATGCTTTGTCTGTAAAAATATATTGAGGGCCTCACATAGGTTTTTTTGTAGGTTTTGGTTTACTCCGTAAACCTTTGGAGGGATGGGTGTTGTCCCTTGTGAAGGCACCTTTTAGATATATTGTGGCCGGTTGTTCCCTGAGCACCCCTTTTCTACCCCTCATTAACGCACCCCTGCAGTAAGTCCCAGGATGCGCCTGGCTGCCCTTTGGCCGTGCTCTACGGGAGTTGGCTGTGACCTCCATGGATGTGAGAATAATTGTGAGAGGGTGTATCTGGGGTTGAGAATGGCTGTGAGAGTGGCTGTCTGGGTTTGAGAGTGCATATATCAGTGTTTTAGTTAGTGCATCCTTGTATGCATGGGTCTGTGAGTGGGAGCAAGAGGATGTCAGTAGGTCTGTGAGTGTGTGTATGAGAGTCTGTGTGGGTCTGTGAGTGGGTCCGAAACTGTCTGAGTGCATCTGTGAGTGAGTGCATAAGTGTCTGAGTGGAGGTGTGAATGGGAGAAATTGATTGAAAAAGAGTCAGAGAGAGAAAGGAAAAAAGTTAGAGGGAAAGGTATAGAGCATTTTTTAGGCTTTGACGTATGATTTACTTAGAATGGGATATTTCTCTACAATATAAAAAATATATATATTTGTCATTTTTTTAATAAAACTAATTTGTACTTTAAAAAAAGGGAAGCGAGTCGGGTTGGACTCGAACCACGCCTGTTCAGTGGAAAGGTCTAGCAACCCTCACACTGAGCTATGGGTTCCATTTATTTATTTTTTCTTAGCCCTTTATGGGCTATCTGGGACCATGAGGGAGCCCTTAAAGGCTCCCTCACTGTCCCTTCATATTTATTTATTTATTTTTAATATATTTAATAAAAAAACACAATGGGCTACCTGACACGGCAGGGCAAGCCTTAAGGCTTCCCTTGCAGTGCCATTGCTTCAGCAAGTACAGAGTTGCCTTGACAGGAGCTCTATGCTATCTGAAGTGTTTTAAGCTTATGTTTTTGACAATAGGACATGTTTTAGAGTTACCGCTGTAAAACACTGAAGTGTTTGCTATGGCTTGGCTGCAGCTGGGCCGCAGCAAACAGCTCTGTCCCAGGGGTAGGTACTCCGGGACATAGCAGGAGCCAGCCCTGGGGGGGGGGCATCTGAGGCTCCTCAAGGGGGCCTGGTGGCCCCACTCTGACAAATACAGAGCCCCAGGGAGGTGGTGGTCTGTGGGGTAGTGGGGAAGCATGTGGCTCCTGCTCATAGTTCATTGTAGCCCCAGGGAAGGGGAGGTCTCCAGGGCAGAGGAGGAGGCCATAGCACTTCCGCACTTATTTAAAGCATTTTTGCCCTGGGGTGGAGGCCCACGGGTGCAGGGGGGCCACAGACCCCCCATTAATTACACTGACTGCATCAGAGAGGTGGTGGTCCTCGGGCAATAGGGGGCATGCAGCTCCCCCACATATTTAATATTTGCCCTGGGAAGGTGGTGTTCCCCAGGGAAGTGGGGGGGCACACGCCCCCTGCCTATGACTGATGAGTCCAAGGGAGGTGGCGGTCCCTGGGGTACCAGGAGGGGGCCAGGAGGACCTCCTGCATTTTTACACAAAAGCCCCCAGGACTTGGCCCACCGGGGTGTAAAGCAAATAAAAAGGGCTGGAGACCGCGTTTTTTTAAAGAAAAAATCTCAGAAAAATCTATGGATCCCTCTGCGGATTTCGCTGATGTTTTAAGAAAAAATATTTTTAGCCCTGACAGTGTCCCTCAGAGACCCAAGCACCAGGACTGAGGGATCAGGGTGACTTGACCCTGGCCCCTTTTCTTTTTGTTTGGCTGGCTGCCGAGACTTATTTGTTGAAGTGTTGGCAGCCAACCAGATATCACCACAGGGACAGTTGGATCCGTGGATGATCTGCATCCCTATATGTGTATATTTACCTATATATTACTATGAAATTAGTGAATGGATTACCACCAAACCACAAAAAGCATAATCTGTGGATACAAATCTAGCTTCATGCAAATTTGGTGTAATTCCGTTCAGCGGTTTGGGGCTATGGAAAAATGAATGGGCAAAACGTGTTTTGGGACCCCCCTTTTAATCGGCCCCCGCTTGACAGATGACCCTGAAGCTTTCAAGACTGAAGCTGAACTAAGCAAAGTATACATTTGGAATATTTGTGTAGATTCATCAAGTGGCGCCAAAGTTATAGGCAAAACAAAAAACTCTCTTCCTAAGGAAACTAGGTCCTAACTAAGTTCTAACTCTAACTACCTAGAGGCGACTACCACTAGGTTTTATATATATATATATATATATATATGTATGTATATATGTATATATATATATATATATATATATATATATATATATATATATATAATATATATACACATACATACGTGTTTCGGTGAACATACCTCCCTCAATGTTAATGAAATAACCACCAAATGAATACAAATCTTTAAATACCGTCCAATGAGGGGATGTCCATAGGCACAAAGAAGAGACTAATCAATTTTATTATGAGATGTTTCAAAGCTTAGCCACCATATTTAAATGCACCTCAAAAAAGATTTCAAGCATAAAGTGCTTTGATGCCCAAATGATCAAAATAGTGCCTAATTATAATCTTCCATAGTATTTGTATTATTGGTAACCTCTATTTGCATCTACCCCTTGCCAGCCGCTACCAAAAATGTAGAAAACATAGAAATATTGTGATATGATACCCGTGGGGGTTAATCAAATGATTGCTTGTTGCCTCCCTCGATGTGATGATCGACAACTTCAACAGTCACTGGCTGCATACACAAACAATCTTACTGATGTTATACCAAATTTTGGCTTATGGTGGTTCAGGCAGTGTTAATTAATGCTGTTTCCTTGAGTCCACCAATCCTGCCAAACTCTTAGTGGCGGGTGCTGCTGTACTTGAGGGTGGCCTCATATAATATCCATAACAAAAACAAATAACAGGAACTCTAGAGGTCCAAGTAATTACTCCTTTAATTTCAGCCAACAGACGGGTTTCAGCGAACATGCCTTCCTCAACTGGCTGCAACTGATTTAAATACCCTTCAATGAGGGGATTGTCCATAGGCACAAAGAAGAGACTAATCCAATTCGGTATGAGATGTTTCAAAGCTTAGCCACCATATTTAAATGCACCTTAAATAAGAGATTTCAAGCATAAAATGCTAGATGTCCCAATGTCAAAAATAGAAGCTAATTATAATCTTCCATGGTCCTTTTATTATCGGTAAACTATATTTGCAGCTACCCCTCGCCAGCCACTATCAAAATCATTGCAGAGATAACTTGTGATACGATACCCGGGAGATTAGTGAAATGACTAATTATTGCCTCCCTCAAAACAATCATCAGCACCTTGAACAGTCCTGGGGTGCACATACAAACAATCCTACCGATGTTATTCCAAATGTTGGCTTACGGCGGTTCAGGAAGTGTTAATTAATGCTGTTTCCTTGGGTCCGCCAATCGTGCTGAACTCTTAGGCGGTCATTCTGACCGCGGCGGGCGGCAGTCGCTGACCGCGGCGGGCGGCGGTCACCGCCAAATGCCCGCTCCGCGGTCAGGAGACCGTGGATGCCATTCTGGCTTTCCCGCTGGGCCGGCGGGCGACCGCCAAAAGGCTGGAATGAGGGCCTTAGTGCCAGGTGCTGCTGTTCCTGAGGGTGGCCTCACATTTAATGACCACTAAAAAAGCAAATAACAGGCACTCGCGGGTTCAAAAGTAATTACATTTTTAATATCAGTCACTAGACACATTTCAGTGAACATGCCTTCTTCGATGTTGATGAAATAAACTCCAATTGGATGCAACTTATTTAAATACCTTTGAATGAGGGGATGTCCATAGGCACAAAGATATGCCTACTTCATTTCATTATGAGATGTTTCAATGTTTAGCCACCATATTTAAATGCACCTTAAATAGATTTCAAGCATAAAGTGTTAGATGCCCCAAAGTCCAAACTACGAGCTGAATATAATCTTTCATAGTACTCTTATTATTGGTAGTCTCTATATGCATCTACCCCTCGCCAGCCACTACCAAAAAAATAGCAGAGATAGCTTGTCATATGATGCCTGTGGGGTTGGTCAAATGACTACTGATTGCATCACTATTTTGGACATTGAGGCGTCTAGCACTTTATGCTTGAAATCTCTTACTACTTATTGCATTGCTATTTTGGGTGAGCAGCCCCTGTATTAGGTTTACCAATTCTCCCAGGAAGGTGGTGGTCCCCAGGGAATGGAGGGGCTGTGTGGCCCCCTCCAACAATCATAGCCCCAGGGAGGTGGTGATTACGGGTATAAAGGGTGTGTGAAATGGACCCCCTTTCCTTTTTTTATTATAGCCCCGGGGAGGTGGTGGATTCCAGGGCTGCAGGGGGGGCCTGTGGCCTTCCTGCACCACATTTAGCAATTTCCCTGGGTAGGTAGCGGTTCCTGGAGCTGTGGAGGAGGCCCAACACTTAAAGCAATTTGCCCCAGGGTGATGGTGGTCCCCGAGTCACAGGGGCCACTGCCCCCCATATATCATGAAAATTACCCTAGTGAGGTGGTGGTCCGGGCAACCCCCTGTAGTCATATAAAAAATGCACCCGGGACTTGGCCCACCCGGGGGCTTAAAAAGCACAAAGCGCAGAGGCCCGCACTTTGGTTTCTTAAAATTCTTTTGCCGGATCTGCCACAAATCATCGCAGAAATTAAAAAAAATGCTATTTAGCCCTGGGGGACACCTTTGGGACCCATCCACTAAAGATATGGGGCAAGGTGATTCTACTCTGGCCCCTTTTCTTTTTTTTTTTTCTTTTTTTTTTGGGACTCGGATGCAGACACTTCCTGGTTAAAGTATTGATAACCCAATCAGAATTCACCGTGATCGGGAGTGGTTGTGAATCCTTCGCGTTCCTAGATATACAAATTCTTTCCCCTCATTTTTTCAAATGCTACTGAACAGATTTACACCAAAATAAAAAAGGATTTGCTTCTGGACCGGGAATTACCTTTCTGCCAAATTTGGTGTAATTCTGTCCAGTAGTCCAGTAGTTTCTGCGCTATCGCTGTTCAAATTCCCTACGGAAAAATTAATTGGGAAAAAGTGTTTTGGTACCCCCCCTCTTTCTGGGCACAGCCGGAGGGATTACACCAAAACTTTCCAGACATCAGCTGACATGACTGGCAGCCACTAGGTAAAAATATATATTTTTGTGGTGAATTGTCAGGAGGGTATAAAAATAAAAGGGGTACCAAAATGCTTTTTTCACAAGTGCATTTTCCATAGTCTATAGTATTTGATGTAGGCCAAAAACGTCTGAAAAAGGCTGTATGGATTTTCATGAAATGTGTTAGAATTATACATTTTGGTGCAGATATTTAAACTTGGTGACATATGCCAACGCTGCACTTTTGTGGAATTTCACAAAATTTTGTGAAACTACTACAGTACATGACAGTAAGCATATTTAAAAATATGCAAAACAATTCTCTACCTATTGACACCTTAACAAAATGTTAATATGTAGGGATCTAATACTTACCTATATCTATGGCCCTAACACTAAACACAGCCAAAGTGTAGCAAAAACAGTATGGCTGCCTTTTCATTCCCAAAAACAGCCACAGCCCAATTATATACTAGCTAATCATTGCTATATACCATGGAATACTATGGTATGCTGAAAAGTTAACACGGTATACCATGCCCCAAAATGTAATAAGGCCTAGCTGTATTATTGGATTGCAGTACCCAAGCATCACTCATAGTGTGGCATGGGCAATGCATCAAGTCAGATTTACAAAGAAATGCAAGGTCACCATGTAGGACCCTGCATTGATTGGTAAATCTGGAGAAATGCAAGACATCTCCATTTGCTCCTTTGTGTTACTCTACACATCATAATCTACTTTGCTTTGAAATTTCACATACACCTGAATGCCATGCCACTATAGCCACTTCACTACACTATTCCACTGTATTTCACTCCAATCCATGTATTTCCTCTATACAAGACTCCACTCTACTTCACTCTATGCCATTGCATTGTACGTAACACCACTGTATGCTATTCCAGTCTATGTCACTCCACTGTATGCCACCCCAATGGACACTACTCCACTGCATGCAGTTCCACTGTAGACTATTCTACTGTATGCTGCTACACTTTACCATATTCCACTATATGCCTCTCCACTCTAAAACACTCCACTTTATGCCATTCCAGTATATGCCTCCCCACAGTATGCTAGTCCACTCTATGCCACTCCATTGTATGACACTCCACTCTACACCAATTCAGACTGTTTTATCGGACCCCATTTCAATATATGCCACTCCACTGTAAGCTATTACACTCCAGCCCACAGCACTGTATGCCACTCCAGTCTACACCAATCCATTATAATCTGCTCAAATGTATACTGCTTCACTATACACTATTAAACTCTACGCCTCTCCATTGTACAACACGCTTCTCTACACCACTCCACTGTAACCTATTTCACTGTACACAACTCCACTCTACCCCTATCAATTCTACACTATTACAGTGTACACATCTCCACTGAATGCCTCTTCAGTGAGTCCCACTCTACTGTATGCAACTTCTTGATACGCTAATCCAGAATATGTGCTTCTACTCTACAGCACTGAACTGTATGCCACTCCACTCTATGCTATTACATTGTGTGTCCCTCCACTTTGTGATACTCCACTCTATGCCACTCCAGTCTACTCTACACCACTTCATTCTATGCTGTTCAATCAGACCCCACACAAATGTAAGGCAATCCACTGTATGCTACTACATCTATCACACGCCACTGTATGCAACTCCAGTCTACACCACTCCATTATACACTCCACTATACACTACTCCCCTATATACTATTATACTCTACTCGTTGTGTGATTGGTTGGCCCCAATGTGATGCAGTTTTGTAGTTTTTTTTCCCAGGGATTCTGGGATTTGTAGTTCTTGGCTGCTGGTTAAATAAAGCATGAAAAGAAATGCCTAATACTTGCCTCCTTGTCTTTAATAAAATCTAGCCTTTCTGACACCAAGGCTAGGAAAATCTCAATTTCATTATATGAGACAGCATGCCGCTATACTACATAACACTTTTCTACACTGTGCGATATGCTACTACACTTTACCCTACTCACTCGATTCCAAGTTACAATTCTCCAGTCTACGACAATAGACTTTACAACACCCTCCTCCACTGTACTGTACAGTACTCCATATAACAACTTTCCACTTGCGACACTGTACTCGAGGATTTGAAACAAGGTTTTATTAAAAATTTAAAAAAACATTGAAATTCAATTAAATAAACAACGGTTAAGGCTTCCCCTGTGCAAACGAAGAATAGACCACACAAACTTAAAAAATTCTGAAGTTATAGTTATAACTTTAATTTACAATGTATCCACCCCTTCACATTATTATAAGTAGTTCACCTTGTTACACACTCTTTTCAGCTTGAGCCTCCTCTTTACTCTCCCTGACAGCTACCACTCTCCATCAAACCTCCTGCTTCTCAAATTGATCAAGTTGCTTCCTGCTCTACCAGATGATTGCTTCCATCTTGCCTTCATTCCCCAATTGCAACCACATTTATGCATCTTAGATAGAAGGTGACACTTTTTCCTCTTGATGTTCTTAAGGATGCTCTCCAATCACCAACAAGAGCAACCCAGATTGATCACTGCTGCCTGTCATTAATTCTAATTTAGGCTATGACTTTATTAATGTTGCTTGAGTTTCTGCTTTCAGGTTGAGCACTACATTGACTCCCAGCCATGCCCAATAACTTAAGAATATGAAGGTTCGAGCTAGAGTGGAGGGAAGAGTAGTCACTGAAACCTGAATGGGCTGTGCCTGTCCTCACACAATGTATTCTCCAACCCCCTGGTATGTGTCTGGGGACTGGTCTGGGCAAGGCAGGATCTTGTGAACAACAGAGACTTTCTTTTGAAGTTTGCCTACTTCAAAAGCAGAAAAGGGTATAAGTAGTGGACCCAAAACCCTAGACTTTTGATCACTTGAGGAACCTGTGCCAAGGAGAAGAGCTTAAGAGCTGAGGAGAAGTGCTGCCCCTGCCTGCGACTGTGCTTTGTTGGGCAATCTTGCAGTTGTTGCTACTGCGTGTGAAAGGGGACAAAGACTTGACTTTGTTGTGCATTCCTCCTTGAAGAAGATTCTCCAAGGGCCTGAACTGAGCTTGACTCCTGTTTTGAAGTCTCATGACCATCAAAGACTTCCTCTGCCAGCACCTGGACTCTCTGCTGAGACTTCGGCCCTGCCAAGTGGTGCCCTATCCAGTCCCGGGGCACTTGAAAGGTGAAGTTGGCAGAACAAGAGCTGAAATCTAAGCACCAACACTGTGAGGGTAAATTTTTGACACACCATCTGCAACTCGGCTGCTAAACAACCCGCCACCCGTTTCGTGGCTGAAATCAACGCTCCACCTGCATAGCATATGGGAGATTGATGCATTGCTGCTGGAGAAATGGCGCAACACCCACTTGCGGCAGCTGATAATGACGCAAACCCTATGCAGCGTGGTTTTTTAACACTGTGTGACCAGATTTCTCACACATCGTCCTTGGGCATCAAAGTTATTGCAAACCTTCATGGATCCGAGGTACCCCCGTCTGAAAACCAATGCATTGCCAACCCAAACGAAGAAGAAAACGGCCCACAGCCTCTCTTGTGAGTAAGCAATCAACACATTGCTGATTTTCTCGATGCTTGCTCACCCTTGAGGCTTTATTTGTGAAGCAAACCAGGTACTTTGTGGAAAATCAATGTTTCCATTGTTTTCTATGGAGTAAGACTCTTATTCTTATGAAAATTCATATTTTGACTTGTGTATGTTGTATGTTTGTTGTTTTGGTCTTGTTTGATTGAAATAAATATTACCTATTTTTCTAAACTGGTGTGGTGTCCATTTTGTAGTGTTTGCACTATATTACTGTGTGAGTTTTTACAAATACTGTACACATTGCTTCTAAAGTTTAGCATGCCTTCTCGTGCCAAGCTACCAAAGGTGTGGGTGGGGGCTAACCTGGTGTGTTTCTCCTTTGCCCTGACTAGAGTGAGTGTCCTTGCTTGGACAGGGGGTAACCTGACTGCCAACCAAAGACCCCATTTCTAACACAGTGTATCCAATGAAATTATGTTTTATGTTAGACGCTTTTAAGCATAGAAAGCCTGTGTATTGTACTTTCATGTTCACACTTCATTACACTATCTCACATCTAATTACCTATCACATTCACTCTGGCAGGACTCTTTCTGGTACATAGGACTATTAATTGATTCAAAAAGTAAGAGTGCTATATTCAAATGTTTTAATGAACACATTTCTGGACACAGTTGGGTGGGGTTATTCACCTATATCTTACTGAATAATATGAGAATTTATCAGTGGTCAACCCTGCAAACAGCATAGTATCTTGTGAAACTTTTAACATTTTGAATTACACCAGATCTATTTGTAGCCCAGTATTCAAGGCACCTGAAACTTGATGTTTAGGCATGCTCCAGATTTTTTAACATACCTGACATTATATTCTGGGACATTTTACAAATATGTGCTAAAAAAAACAACAGTAAATTATGTTTGGGCAAAAAGCCATGAATAGTTGAAGGTGTTACACGAAACTGTGGACCAACTTCCAGCTACAACTTTTGCGGGTATGTGAAGTCTTGTGTCATGTTTTCACCACTATCTCATGTGCAAAGTGACAGCTCTCTTTAGCTATATCTCTCACTATGCCTTGTATTGAATGTTTATTGCCTGGGGTATTTTACCCATTCTGTGGGTTAATGTGATAATACATATTTGCCAAGATTCATATGGGCCAGCCATTTAAAAAATCAGTGAAAGAAATGAACACTGCCAAATGATCAAATATGATTTCAATATTTCCTGATTCCCTATAGTTTATGAAATAATTAAATCAGACATAAAACACACTTTTAACCCTTTACCTTTAATCCAAGCACACAAAACCACAAGAAATAAGAGGAAGAAACAATATTTTAGTAACATCCTTAAACCACAAAACTCAAGAAGAAGAATCTTAGACCAGTCTTCCTTGTGCTACCAATTATACCAAAGTTACATTATGTTGGCTCCTTCAGGAAGAAATAAAAATTACTCATTCTCTGTCTCTTTAGTTTCTTTAAATGACATTTTAGTTTGTAGTTCTGGAGGTGTTTAGATATGTTTACACTGATGAGGTATGTTTCTTTTTTGGTTGGGTTTTAACAGTTATTATAGGTTTAATTCTAAAACAGGATAGCCTCAATATAACTTTGGGGTGGGCACAGTTGTTCACAAAGTTGACTTAAGTTTCCCCATTCCATGTGACATGTCACATTTTGTAAAAATATGTCTTGCCTAATAGACCGTGTTGGTTGCACACAGGACAGATCTTGTTGGTTGCAAGCAGCAGTGTACACTTTAGGGCCATACTAGTGGCCACATTTTGCTGCAGGGGGAGGGTTCATATGGCTTTGCATTGGTGGCAGCTGTTAAGAGGTGTGACAAGCCTTGCAGAGATGATATGGAAACAAACCCCTTCTCCTGACCATACAAACACGTTAGTATGGAGGTGTACAAATAGAAGGCTTGACCAGAAAAGGAGAGATGGACCCTTGGTGTTTGGTGGTTTGGTCCACTGTCAAGTTGTCAAACTGAAGTAATATAAAAAATATAGAGACAGCTTGAGAATGATGTCTTACTCTGATATCTGCTCTCATTCCCAATCATCCATCCAACCCAACCCCGGTGTCCCCTGAATACCTGAGAGTGACGTTGAGTAATCTTGGACTAGGAGTTGTTGTAACACCACAAGATATGGTTGTAGTGGGATTTGCCTAAGAAATGAGTGAACAATGCAATGAACACTTGCCATTAATGATTGTCAATGATTGTCAATGAACTTCTAATGTTGAAAACAAAATGTTACATAACATCACAGCACATACATATGATCTCTTCCTTAAGTGACCAAAGATCTGAATGCACAATAGTAGATTTTTCTTGACTGCTTTATACCTGACAAGCTTCTGAAATGTTTCTTTATCACAAGATTACACTGTTTCTGCACGTTGATCCTTTGGTGCCTATAATTCTTTGTCTTTTTGTCCTTTCCTTTGTCTCATTCTATTTTAAACAAACTGTGAGTTCAATATATGCATAATAGTGCTTTCTATATCAATTACAAGCCAAATATATGTTAAAAAAAACAAAGGCCATGATTGTACCTTATCTTCTTTCTTTCTCCTTTTTTGTTGCTGCATGTACCTGTGATGCGGGAAGGGAACAGGTGATGCGATGATGCAGGCCAGAAGCTGATCACGGTGCAAGGTAAGTGCTTTTCTATGTTTGAATACCATGTGGTTAGTTGCTCAATGTGTTGTGCAATGTTGCTTTCAGGCTCAGTAGTTTTCAATGAAGTGGGTAGGGATAGGAATGGCTTTGTAGATGTGGAAGGGAACCCGCTGTTATTTCTGAAGATTCTCGCGGCAAAGCAGACCTCTGAAGTCAGGCATGGTTTAAATAGGAAACCACTGGCCCACGCCCAAGATGGCTGCCGAGAACTGTTAATATCATGCTGTCCCTTACTGTGGTCCTTTCCTGCACGGAGCAACCTAAATCTTGTTCACAACACACATATGTAACTTTTAGGTGCATTGTAATCAAGTAAACAGTATAAAATTAAT
Source organism: Pleurodeles waltl (assembly GCF_031143425.1). Classification (NCBI taxonomy): domain Eukaryota; kingdom Metazoa; phylum Chordata; class Amphibia; order Caudata; family Salamandridae; genus Pleurodeles; species Pleurodeles waltl. The sequence continues at coordinate 704,784,863 of NC_090449.1, read as the reverse complement.
AGTAACAAACATGGTGAAAGCTATACAAGAATATTGGGCACAATAGTGAACTGGTTTAGCAACAGATTAGATACCTGGGAATTTAAGTTATTCCCAACCTTAATGAATTGGCTAGGATCAATTTTGATAAGCTTTGTAGGGAGACTCGTAATTGCTTAAGATTTGGGCTGGGCTCCCTCTGTCTTTTATAGGTAGAGTCAATGTTCTAAAAAAGGTTATTCTTCCTAAATTTACATTTTTGATTAATGCGATCCCCCTGGAATTTAAGAAGAGCTGGTTCCAGAAGATGCAAGCTGATTTAATATTGTTTGTATGGTCCTCTGGAGGGGTTAGGATTGCTTGGCAAAAATTGTGTAGGTCCAAGGGAAAGGGGGAGATTGCAGCTCCAGATTTTTACAAATATTACTTAGCTTTTCATTTGAAGAATGTTAGGATCCTGCTACGGGACAGGTCTCAATATACGTCATTTTGGGGCGCAGTGACTCAAGAGTTTTTGGCGGCTGGTAGTTTTTTTTTTTGTATAAGTTGGGCCATCCAAAATTCTTCAAAAAAAATGTGTTTGAAGCTGATTAAGGATGCTGCCAGAGTATGGTGGTTGGTATGCCAATCTCTCCATATTCATTACTACAGTCCCAGAGCTCCGGTCTGGGACTCTCCCTGTACTCCTCAGTTCCTCTTAGATAGATTGGCCCTTATATTAAAGGGAGTGACAAGGTGGAGGCAAATTTTGAAGGAAGCCAAGTTGGTGCCCTGGTCAAGACTTGAGGAATTAACAGATTATAAACTTTCAAGGTTTAAATATTTACAATTAGTAAGTTGGGTGGCATCCCTTCAAGAGAAAGGGTGTGTGTGTATAATTATTGGGAAGAGAAATTATCCTTGGTGTTAGTACATAAAGAAGTTTCTGTTTGGTATCAGGCGCTACTTGATGCTTCAGAATCAGCGGTTTCGCTTCCCGAGAAGAAATGGGGAGAGGTTTTGCCAGATTTAGATATAGTGCAGACCTGGGAATCATCAAGCTCCATGCTCTGGTCGGTAACCAGATCAGCCGCTTTGAAAAATAATCATTTGTTTACGATGCACAGGGTCTATTGGTTCCCCCAGAAGTTATCTATCTTGGGGAAGTCAGAAAAAAGTGTCCACGATGTGGGGAGCTTAATGCAAATGATATACAGATGTTCTGGAGCTGTCCCAATCTAGGTATCTTTTGGTCTGGGATTAATGGTTTTCTTAAACAGTTTATAAGTACTGAGGTGGAGGTGACCCCCCTCTTTAGTATTCTTTGATGTTTCCCCCGGCTCCGTATGGGTCCAGAAGCTATCCAGACCACACAAGTGTATATTGTTTTTGTTGATGTTGCTGGCTAGGAGACAAATATGTTTTAAATGGATCATGCCCATACCCCCGAATGTTTCTGACTGGTTGTCTTCTGCAGATTATTTTTCTTGCTTAGAACGGAGTAGCCCAATGGGTAACAATGATGAATGCTGGGCCATTTGGGAAAATGTTCGGCAAAATGGATCTACTTTTGGTATATAGTCCAATGATTACTCCTTCTTTTCTTTCCCTCCTCCTTCCCTCCCGGGCATGTGGTTTGAGATGATCATTGGGTATGTACGGGAGAGGTGAAGTGTTGTGTCTGCCTCGGTTTAACCTGGTTATACTGGTTCACCATGCTGGATGCAGGTGATGACCCTTAAGTGGTGTGGCGGGATCTCTTTATGAGGACTAAAAAAAAAAAAAAAAATAGTGAACCCAGACACAAAATACAGTAAGCATAGTTACAAACAAAGCACACATGAGCTGTGGGTTGAGCGATGACTTCTCACCTATTTTCCATAAACAAAGTCATGCTCCTGCAATCTCAGATGAGCATGTACTGCAGGGTGCACAGCGGGTGCTCAAATTTCACAGTGTATGGATGATCAGGTCAATGAAGCAGGGTTGGGGTGACAGGGACATGGTCTTGACAGAAGCTACCAAGAAGCAGGAGGGTGACTGAAATACTGAAATAGCATTACAATTAAAAAAAAAATGCCATCTTGAATTTCACACTTTTGACTCTTACAAGATTTAAAAAATAGAAATTTGCAAGCCTGAAGCCTTTGAAAAGTCACACCTCTCTAATATATCACTGTTAATTATTCCATCATTGATAAGCTCAAAACAGTCATTACTCATGACGATGGCAATTGTCCATTCAATGAATGCTTATGCTTTTGTCCTTTCCTGAATCTTCCTTTACAATTTTGATCTTAGCTAAACCCAATATGGCCCTTAAATGTGTGAACTGTTGGTAGTGAAAATAGGACAAAGCACAACAGATTGCGCAATCAGAAGATGAGGTTATTGGCAAAATCTAACTATGGGAATGAGGAATTAGTATAAATGTCGAAATTAACAAAACCCACTTGGAACCTGCCAGTATATCTATTTTGGTAGGAGCATTACATTTTTAATTCCTGCTACATTGAGCAGACTCGCATGTCAAACTAAAATATTTTAATTCCTTCGTACTGTTAGTTACACATCCAACATACTAAAACGGACTACAAATATACACATTGTTGCACAATCCCACTCTAGGTTAATAGACAATGGTAAAACAATGATGCATTATGTTTTGCATTTCTGCAAGATATCTGAGTCTCAGTGTTGCATAGCTGCTCGAATGTCTGCCTTTGCTCTTGCCATTGTTGGTTTACATTTTGTCTTCAACCAACTTGTATTATGTCAATATTACAAAGGTGTTAGAAATTGGATTTCTGGTTGGCAGAGGTATGCACCCAGTTCAAGCAGGAACCACTATCCCAGTAAGGGTAAGTCAGTTACACACCATAAATTAACCTGTGCTCACACTCTGGTAGCTTGGCACAGAGAAGCAAAGCTAAACTTAGGTGGCAGAGTGTAAAGTATTTGTGCAACACTTAAGACAGTAAAACAGTGAAACCACTGCACACAAATAATCCACACCAGTTAAAATGGATCTTAATATAATAAACAAAACAAGACCAAAACAATAAAAATCCAATGAGATATGAAGTTGAGAAGTTGGGATATGAATTTTAAAAGAATATCTGCAAATAAAGTGCTTAGAAACATAAAGCCCCAACAGGGGCTATCTAATCGTGCTTGACCAGGGTAAATCTGCACGTTCAGGCTAACCACAATATAGCAAATGTCAGATACAGAAGCCAAGCAAGACCACTGCAAACAGCACCTTGATTGACCTTGAGAAACAATGAAAGGAGCGCTGCGAGAAGCAGCAGTGTTGATGCATTGCCTGTCGATTCTGGCAATGTAGGCGATACATCGGTTCTGAACCACGCAATCAGAGATGTGTCGTTGATGATCCCCTGAGATGTAGGTGATGTGCCATCATTGAGTTACGCAACTGGCAATGCAAGGTCCTTGAAGCAGCAGCGATGCATCAGCACTGAATGGCGATGAGGTGGTTCCGACCAGTGCAGCTGCAGCGATGCATAGATTTGAAGCAGAGACAGCCAGGAAACCCACTTCCAAGAGACTAGGGCTGGGTTTCCACTTCCTGGCAGGGCAGGACTCACAGTTGGAAGAGTCCAGAAGCTGTTGGTTGTGAAGGGCAGGTTTGGAGAGATACAGGCAGTCTTTGATGTCCCTGAGACAGCAGAACAGAATGTAAGCCAGCAAGCCATAGGAGTCACTTTGGTTCTGGGGATGATGGGGATACAGTCCTTCTCACCAAGGCAAGGAGGGCAGCAGGCCACCACAGGCAAATACAGCAAGCACAGTCCTTCCAGGTCAGCCGTCCAGCAGAGTAGGAGTCCTTGTATCAGCACAACAGTCCTTCTTCCTGGCAGAGTATCCACAGATCCAGAAGTGTACTGAATAGGTAACTCAGAAGGCCATTTCTTATACCCAGAGGTGCCTTTGAAGATGGGTGACTTTAAAGGGGTGCTTTGAGGTTCACACAGGTCCGTCTTTCCTGCCCTGGCTCCAGACACACTACTGTGGGGTATGTAGCGCGTTGTGTGGGGACAGGCACAGCCTTATTCAGGTCCAAGTGTCATCTCCTTCCTCCCATCCTGTACTGAAGGGCCCATCAGCCTGGTGATTTTCCATCAGGATCCCTTTGTGTGTGACTGTCTAGAGGTAATGCACATACCCCAGCTTTCACCCTACCCAGACCTGTATTGGAGGAAGGCAGCAGGCACACAGGGTTTAAGAGCAGAAAATGACAACTTTCTAAAACCATTTTTAAAGGTGTAATCATAAATCATTCTTTGCCATTAAGGAGGATTTATTATTACAAGTCCATAGGGACCAAACAGGACCGTCCTACTCCTTCTATATCAGGAATTACACTGAATAAATATATTAATGAACACCCACTGTCATCCTATGAGAGGGGTAGGCCTCACAGTAGTGACAAATGAATTTGGGAGTTTTTCACTACAAGGACGTGTAAAACAAAAAATCTGATATTTTGCCTTTTACTTACACCACACTCTGCCCTATGGGCTTCCCAGGGCCTAGCTTAGGGGTATCGCATTTGTAAGAAAAGGGGACTGTTAGGCTTGGCAAGGGGCTTTACATGCCAAGTTGACATGGCAGTGAAACTGCACATTCAGGTGTTGTGGTGGCAGGCCTGAGACATGTCTAAAGGGCTACTTAAGTTGGCGTCATAATCAGTGCTGCAGGCCCAATAACATTTAATTTGCAGGCCCTGGACACATACAGTGCAGTTTACTAGGGACATTTAAGTAAATGAAATATGCCAATTGTGGATACACCAATGTTACCATCTTTTGGAGTGTGAGCACATGCACTGTAGCACTGGTTAGAAGTGGTAATGTGCCCAGAGTCCCAAGGCCAACAAAAACAGATCAGCAAAAGTAAGGTAAGGCAGGCAAAAAGTTTGGGGGTAGACCATCCTATGGCTGTCAGGTCTAACAACAGGGCTTTCACTGATCTGTACAGACTCTCAGTAAAAATAAAGTGTGAGAGTAAATCACATGTGGCTTCAACCATGCATTTAAAAAGACCTTTCAAATTACAAATTGAGAGTGGAGTTAGAGAAGCAAGGTGAATATGACAGTCAGAAGATCTGAATTGACCACAAAGGCTCACACAAATATAGGAGTGTACTGTTTTCGACAAAGATTAACAGAGCTACCACTCTTCCCTATGCAGCAGTTGCTAAGAGCATTTAAGTGATGAAAAATGTAATCATGCAAATAGCTCTAACTAGTTTAGGTAAGAATTCATCTTATTACAAACTTTTAGCCAGGTGCCCAACAAATCCTTTAAATCATTGTTCCATTCCAGAGTTATGTACCTCACATTTTACATAGTAGTCATAGAGGTCATGTAGGATGATTCAGAGGTTGAGAAATCAGAAGGACCGCAGAAAATCTGTAGTGATACTGCCCGCCAAACTAATGATTACATGAGTTCATAGTGATGGTTTCCCTGCCCAATTTTCAATAAAGTGACATGAAATGCAGACCTGTATGGTAAACCAAGGGCACCTGATGTGGCATCTTATTCTTCAGGTGAATTGGCAGAGGTTTGTACTGGTGACAGTTAAGAACTAAAAGGATGGACTTGATAGTGGCTGGACAGAGACTAGTTTTTGAGGTGATGCCGTCAATTGGAGGGTACACACAAGACAAAGACTAGAGTGCACAGCTATGTCTGTGTTGTGATCTGCACTTCCAAAGGGGAGTTGGGAAGAAAGGTAAGGACCTAGGCTGGTCTTCCCATAAGATCCTATGCAAAAACCTAACAGGAACCATGCCCAAATCAAAGTGAAGCTAACTCTCCAAACAGGAAACTGTTTAGTTTCCTAAGAAAATCCCTCACCCACTAGAGTTATCCCTTGGTGGCATGCTTGAACATCAGACCCTTACTGTTTAACTACAGAACTGGGCATGCTGCAACCATTGAATTACTTGGGAGCATTTATTATAATTTGACTATGATATGTGAAAATAGGAGTGGAGGAGTTTTAAAAGAGTCAAAAAATACCAGCCTCCTGGGAGAATTTCAGTTTTAATACCAATTCCTGTGGCTGTGTCATTAAAAGTGAGGTAAGTTGAATGGATAGGGTTGTGAACTTTAAACCAAATCCATTTAGTGAGTCAGTAAGATGTTACAAAGTAACGAAATGAGTCTAGAAATGCATTCCAAATCACAGTTTGTAAGGGACTTGTTTCGGGTTTCCTTTTCAAATTGCTATTACCGTGCAATTCACAGACATGTCAAGGGATATTTTCTCATTTGTGAATTTCAAAATTTGATAGTAGGGGGTGGACCAAGAAATCACTGCCAACTTTTACATTTAAATTTTTTAATTAAGCATGCTTTTTTTAAGATCATCCCCATTTTCTTAAAGCAAAAGCAGGATGCATTAAGAAAATGTTTTCTTTATTTAAATGCTATAACAGACTTGGCGGTCTAGTTTCAGCAAGCTACCATCCCTGTGATGGTATCCAAACAGAACAAGACATAAATTGCGAGCTACCTGATAAGTAGAAGTGAGGTGGGTAAGATTGCGACCCTCTTCAAATGGCAATTTTGTGATCCAATCTAGTAGTATATAGGTCAGTTTACAGAATCGTATTGTATTTACAAAAACCTAGCTTACACCTCTTATTGACATCTGAACATCTTTTATTTATTGCTGTATTAAGAGTGAACAATGGTCATTGCCTTTCTCTTGTTACACTTTGAATAGTTAGATTGTTATAGTGACATGTGCCGTGCTGAGTACATATTACAGAGAACATTTTGTATAGCTGATTTTGATTATATATTGAGCTCACACATTCACTGTTATTTAGTATTGCGTTTTTGACATGGTTTGTTTATGGCCAGTTCCCTTCTCCAAAGGTTTGTTATCATCAAACTGTTGGTTGTGTATTTAGGACTGTTCAAATAGTGTGGTTTTGCGCCTATGTACTCTATTAAGTGTATGTGTTTTGTTTTACGCTTTTGTAAAACCTCTAATACGACCTATTTATGTCACAACCATACTATTTTTAATTTCAGTTTACATAGCCATTTATTTGAATAAGTCATGTTCTGGCTCCTACAAAAAGCTCCTTAGACTTGACCTTAAAAAACATTTGAAAAAAAAAAGCTAAAACATTTGGAGTGGAAAGCAGTCGCTGTAATAAATGCTAAGTAAAATGTCTCAGCACAGAAGTTTAGCTTAGATTCATTTTGTTAACGTTCATTGTTTGCTCTCTTGACTTTTGTGTCTGAATTCATATCATCCTGTAAAACTTCAAGAATACAAAACATGGAATAAATCATAATTTATGTTGGATCAGAACGCTAATGTTTTCATGCTAAAAATGCATTTCTGCAATAGAGATTTCTGCAGATTTATGTGCACGTATTAAAAACGATGGATTTAGGCCCAGATCACTGTACTGGGGGTGAATGTTTGACAATGTTCAGCATTCCGTCCATCACTTGTTGTTTTTGCATTTATTGCCCTAAGTGGGAAGGGTATGCCGAGACGTGGGTCCCGTGATTCCCATGCCACTGGATTCAAGCTAACCTGGCTGATGAGGGGTGAAGCCCCGAAACCGGTCCCAGGATGCTTGTTCTAGTCCAGGGAAGACCTGGCCTAGCAGTTCGGGCTGGACTGTTCCCATGGGGGGCAGGGTCAAGACTGATTTGCATATGGCTGAGTCCAAACTGGAATGGCATGGGCAGCAAAAAAACGATGGATTAAACCCAGATCACTGTACTGGGGGTGAATGTTTGACAATGTTCAGCATTCCGTCCATCACTTGTTGTTTTTTCATTTATCGCCCTAAGTGGGAAGGGTATGCCCAGACGTGGGTTCCGTGCTTCCCATGCCACTGGATTCAAGCTAACCTGGCTGAGGAGGGGTGAAACCCCGAAACCGGTCCCAGGATGCTTGTTTCCATTCCAGGGAAGACCTGGCCTAGCAGTTCGGGCTGGACTGTTCCCATGGGGGACAGGGTCAACACTGATTTGCATATGGCTGAGTCCAAACTGGAATGGCATGGGCAGCAAAAAAACGATGGATTTAGGCCCAGATCACTGTACTGGGGGTGAATGTTTGACAATGTTCAGCATTCCGTCCATCACTTGTTGTTTTTGCATTTATTGCCCTAAGTGGGAAGGGTATGCCCAGACGTGGGTCCCGTGCTTCCCATGCCACTGGATTCAAGCTAACCTGGCTGATGAGGGGTGAAACCCCGAAACCGGTCCCAGGATGCTTGTTTCCAGTCCAGGGAAGACCTGGCCTAGCAGTTCGGGCTGGACTGTTCCCATGGGGGACAGGGTCAAGACTGATTTGCATATGGCTGAGTCCAAACTGGAATGGCATGGGCAGCAAAAAAACGATGGATTTAGGCCCAGATCACTGTACTGGGGGTGACTGTTTGACAATGTTCAGCATTCCGTCCATCATTTGTTGTTTTTGCATTTATCGCTCTAAGTGGGAAGGGTAACTATAACTTGCACACTTTTTAATGCTGCATGAATGAATAAGAATTTATGACTAGGTATCTCTACTTTGTCAGACTCTTATGTGCAATGTCAAACGTTGTTAGTTACCAACATAAATAATTCCACCATAGTATTTCTTAATTGCATCTAAAATTTAGCACAAAACCACAACATCACAAAGGTAATGCTAATCATCACAGTGATTCCATAAAACAGCTACACAGAGTGAAACAAAAGTTTTTAAGTCAAAGATTTTTCACAGTTTTGGCAGGAGTACACTTTGACACTATCCAAGGGTCCAGGACCTTCAGGACGACCTTGGGGATCAGGACTCACTCCAGCAGAGGCCAACAGCAGGGTCCAGGACACATCCGTTTAGAACTGGTCAGCTGGCAATGTAGAAAAAAGACCTCTTGAAGCTTGTTGTGTTCCTGTAGCTCAAACATGGGTCTGTCTGTAGTCACTGGGCACAAGGAAAACTAATATAGTCTTCTCAGATCTTCCGAAAGAAGGCTAGTCCTGTTCTGACTCTTCCTCAGATCCAGTAATGTTCCTATGCTGGTACTGGAAATGCTATAATATAATTAAGCCCTGTCTAGCCTGTGATGGGGCTACTCTTTCTTTTTTTAAATGCAGCCCGTTTTCCTTGGGACCACTGGCAGCTCTTAAAATGTTTTTTTGCATGCATTCAAAAAGAGGAAGGGGTCCCTTAGGGACCCCTTCCTGTTTGCAAATGGGTTGCCACCTACTTGAAGTAGGTGGTAAGATGCGAATGTTTTGCAACCAAATTTGAGTCACAAGACATTCCTTCATACTGATGCGATTCGGTATTATGATGGGACACCCTTGACACGCCCCTTCCTAATACTGAAATGGTATGTAGTCACAATTCCAATTTGCGATTCGGTAACAAGTTACTGAACCGTAAATTGGAATTCATACATACCAAAATGCATTTTTGCGATCGAAAACGGCCTGTTGGGTCGTTTGCGATCATAAAAATGCATGATACATCTGGTCCTAAATGCCTTTGTCTCAGCTCAGTGAACAAGTTCACACCTCATGAAGGGAGCTATTCAGCTGTATGTTGACAGCTGGGCTCCTGCAAATGGGCAACCAGAGAAATTAGGCAAGTGGTTACTTTCCCAAATAAATATCTTCCAGAACATTGATTACACATGTGACATCATCAGAGAATCAGCCTTATCGTAAACATTTCAAAAAGTCAAAAAAAGGAAATCTGCAGCTGCTTTCTAGCCAGCAATAACATGTATTACATTTAATATCATATCCCAAATCTTTCCTGTGGAAAAGCGAACCGTCTTACAGTGAAAATATATTTTTATAGTGTAACTCTAGTGGATGACACAATGGGTGCTGAAGTCAACTTACCGGCCCTGGATACGCTTTTGTATCGTAGAGTTGGGGCTTAAAGGTATGTTAAATATGGCAATCAAGGGTATGCCAATTTCATCATGTTGAAAGCGGGAACGCAGGTACTTTACCAAAGTGAGGCAAGGGTAAAGTGAACAGAGTTCTACATCCATTAAAAACTGTCAAGTCAAGAATCTGGCTGACTGAACAGGAGCATAGATGTGAGCTACTCAGGGCCAGGATCACCATCAGTTCAAATACATGGACAGCCGTAGCCATCCACCCTTCAAATGCAAAGGTACAAAACAAAAAAAATAACAACAAAGGTAAAATACACCTACTTCACCCAGGGCCCTACCATTGTCGATCTCCCCAAAATGGGTCATAGTGGATTGATGTTGGCTGGCGAGATGCTGGATGCTGCATGGCTTTAACTGGTCAGCAGTCATGAGACCATGTTGTTCGAGTCACTGTTCACTGCTGAGCTGAATCCTGAGCCATAGACCTCCTCCAAGCTTGTAACCAACTCGCATCAGATCATTGGATAGGTGGACTCAACCACTTCTTCCTCGAAATCGTGGATCCAGCCGAGCATTCTTGGACTTGCGTGACCCGATTGCAGCATAACCACATCAGAAGCACTGACCCTAGTCAAGCGGGCCCTGAGACGTCGTCCCTCTCTAGTGTATAAATTGTATACATTGAGGGATGGACTCTCCCTCTGGCTGTGGAAATGTAAAGAAGAGTGGCATGGTCGTGTGACCTGATACCACAGGAAGAGCTTCACTCCCTCAAGGAAAGGCTGCACCGTCCTGACACCTGGCATTGGTAAGTTAGTCATTCTCTGCAGCCTCCCACAACTTCACCAAAGTACACATCTCCCATAAACATTTCTGCATCCCCATTGACCTAACTGCACCTTCCTTTTATCAGTGAATCACAGTCTCATCTCATCTCAGACAGAGGTGAGCGCGTTTTTTGTGTTCACTGCCGTTGTTTTCTCCATTCCCCAATCTCGTTTTAAGATTAATGTTTGTATTAAATGCTTTTAGTATTTTAATGAATTGTTTTTACGAATTTGAGTGATTAACTGAATTTGAATCTGAAATTGTCATTACTAGAAAGATTCGCGCTGCTTTTTGTTTTTTTAATATTCTTACCACTCACCGCTTGATTATTTTATTCTTAAGGTGCTTCTTTCACCATTCTGGGGGACAGCTTTTCTGGAGGGCGGTCGGGAGGAGGCTTATTACTCTTTCCGGCGGTTTTCTCTACTTAGGATTCTTGGGGGCAGGAAGTTGGGCTGTCTAGTACCCACTTCCGGTCTGCAGGTCGGCAATTACCGCGGTGTGCGGTACTGTTGTTCTGCCTCTTCTAGGGGGATAAAATGAGGGCTGAAACGCGTCCGCGCAGCGGGCGCGCCGCTGGCGCGCCGAAGGCGCGCCAAAGGCAAGCCCGTCTGCGCCCATCCGGTACGGGCCGGAGGGCCAGGGACCTTATGTCTTGCACTTCTAAGTACAGGTATACTATTACGGAACTTAAGAATTTGGCAGGCCCCCGATGTATGAACACACTCACTATGGATGCTGCTCATACCTGGAAATGCGCACAGTGTAATTGGAGTACATTAACTTCTTCTGTGGCGGGAAGGCAGACTACTCAGGGAGTGTGGGGAGGAGGAGGCAACAACATAGTACACGCCTCAGGCAAATGTACTAGTAACTTTAAATCGACGGGCACTTTTGCCCTTATTAATGTTAGATCCCTCCCCAAACACAAATTTGAAATTAATGAACTAATTTCCTCCCTGAATATTGACTGCCTTTTCCTGACAGAAACCTGGGCAAGGCCAGACTCTGATCCCGATTTTATTGCGGCGGCCCCCATGGACTTTTCCTTCTATAGAGTGGATAGGAATACAGGCAGAGGAGGTGGCTTGGCTATAATTTGTAGATCTGAGCTCACTTGTACCTGGAATAATGCTAGTCATATGCCGGAGGTCTGTGAAATGATGGCATTTAAACTTTCTTTAGGTAAATCCCTTATTTTTGAAGGCTTGTTAATCTATCGTCCCCCCGGCCCCACTTCCAAGTTTCTTTCAAATTGGACTTCCTTATTGGAACCGTTAATGATGGCCTCTACTGCCATCATTTTAGGGGACTTTAATATTCATTTTGATAATATGACGGATCCGCGGGTGGTGGAATTCCTTAATTGGATGGCGGTCCTGAATTGGGTCCCTAAGAATGGGATGGCCACTCATAGAGCCGGCCATACCCTAGATGTAATTTTTGCCCACTCCGAGGTTGAAATTAATCTCCTAACATCCCCATTAGAATGGACGGATCACTTTCTCCTGACATTTAAATTTTTGGTCAGGCAGCAGCCGTCGATATCTACTCCCCAGAACAAATGGTTGAGACCATGGAAAAATATTAAATCAGAATCTTTAGCAATCGCATTAAGGCACAATTGGAATGACCCTAAGGTATCCACTCTATCCCCTCTTGCTAGATTTAATCAGGGCATCATTCAGGCAATGGACTCGCTAGCTCCGGCGAGGGCTGTGGCTCCTCGCGCTACAAAAAAACTTAATCAACCTTGGTTCTCTAAAGAGCTTAAAATATTACAAAGAAAATACCGGCAGAAAGAGCGCTGCTGGAAACTTAACCCTCGGGATGAGGAGAGAGCGAAACTTAAATCAGCTCTAAAAATTTACAAAGAAGCTTGTTTGACAGCTAAATCGGATTATTTCACACTTAAAATTAGCGAGGCGGCCAATTCCTCTAAGGAACTATTTAAAACTATCACTGCCCTCACCACCCCCCTAGATACTTCTAAAGGTGAAAATTCCCAAGACTTTTGCAACAAAGTGGCCAATTTTTTCGAACGTAAAATTCATAACATCTACTCTAGTTTTGAGTCGGACGATGAATATGTTAACCTATCCTTACGGTCAATTGTGCCCCCATGCCAGGGATTGACACCCCATGGGTCGCTGGATGAGCCTCATTTATTATCTAGGTTTAAATTGCCATCTAAAGAGGACATGCACAAGCTTTTACTTGAATGCAAATCTGGCTCCCCTACGGATCCTTGTCCTCCTGCTATCCTGCGACTTGTACCCGACTTAGTGGTACCTATGTTGACCCTTATTTTTCAGGAAGTTCTTATAACAGGTGTGTACCCCAAGGCATGGAAAGAAACTACGATCCTTCCTTTAAAAAAGAAGGAAACTGGCAAACCTGACGATTTGACTAATCTACGCCCTATAGCCCTTCTTCCCTTTGCGGCTAAAATGTTAGAAAAACATCTCAATAAAGGATTAGTTGATTTCCTGTCAGCCACTAAGGGCTTAGACAGTGCGTAACATGGTTTTCGGAAATTGCATAGCACGGAATCGGCTCTCATTGCATCTTCCGACACCATTCGCAGATTGGTTGATGAGGGCCAAGGGGTCTTTTTGGTTTTGCTAGATTTGTCTGCAGCATTTGATACCATCGCCCCTCATATTCTATTAGATCGTCTGCACCAGGCTGGTGTAAGAGATCAAGCTCTCAAACTGATTGAATCCTTTCTGTCCGACAGGTGGGCTACGGTTAGTAGTGGTGATTTCAGATCCCCAGCTTATCTGCTGCCGTGTGGGGTCCCTCAGGGCTCGTCACTCAGCCCTACGCTGTTTAATGTGTACGTGGCACCGCTGGCAGAATTAATTCGTACTTTCGGCTTCATTCCCACCTTGTATGCTGATGACACTCAGATCATCATCCCTATCGATAATGATTTGGAGAAAGTGGCTATCCGCTTTAATGCTTGTATGATAGCAGTAAACAATTGGATGAGAGCCAATTGGCTAAAACTCAATTGTGAAAAAACGGAAATCCTGTGTTTCGGGGTGAAAAGGGATCTCTGGTCCTCCATGTGGTGGCCGAAAGAATGCGGCACCCTCCCGGAGCCAGGATCCACCTCGAAAAACTTAGGGTTACTGTTTGATGACCAACTATCATTTAAACCGCAGGTTAATCTGATAGTTAAGTCCTGTATGTGGATGCTGAAGAAATTAAAGAAAGTTTTCCCTTTTATTCCACCCTCCTGTAAAATTGCCGCTACTCTGGCTCTAGTCATTTATCGACTGGACTATGGAAATGCGCTGCTGCTTAACCTGGATAAAGCATCCCTCAACAAGCTACAGGTGATGCAGAACACCGCGGCTAGGCTTGTATTGAAGTTACCTCGTGGGGCCTCTGCTAAGAGCTCCCTCAGAAGCCTTCATTGGCTTCCGGTAGCCCAGCGGCTTTCTTTCAAGGCACTCTGCATCACTCATAAAGCTGTCCATGGGATTGGGCCCAACGCTTTGACCTCCAAGCTACAATTCTATAGGCCTAATAGGCCGCTGCGATCTGCTTCTGCCTATCGAATTCAAACCTTCCGTACTAAGAAGGCGAAATGGGGAGATAAAGCGTTTACCATTGCGGCCGCCAAGATCTGGAATTCACTCCCGTTGAATTTTATGCAAGAACATAATCATTTAAGATTTAGGAGATTGGTTAAAACGTGGCTCTTCCCGCAATAACTGGGGAGTCCCTTGGTACATGGATTCTGCCCCACCTCAGTCAGCGCTTCGATGCCCACGGGTTGGAATGCGCTTTATAAATACGCAATACATACATACATACATACATCTACCGGTTCCCATGCCATCTTCGATCTGGCGGAGTGATCTGGGTCACCATTTAGAGATCTTTCCTCAACTCCATAAATGCTCCAGATCCCCCATTATTATTTAATAGAAACAGAAAGAGGATCGACTGCATCAAGGTTTCAGATCCTGTATGTGTATTAAATAGCAATAGAAAGAGGACCAACTGTATTGAAGATCCTCTCTCATTACCACCTCAACTGAAACAACTCTCACATTACCATCTCAACCATAATAGGACTGTTCAAGTCCCCATAGTGGTGGCCATTTTGGACTGGGCATTTTGGACTGAGTTTTCAACCTCCTTAAACGTATTAGCCTTTCCTGGTTGACTTGAACAACCTCACTGTTCTGATCTCAACCTCCAGACTCTGAGTTACTCAGGGTGATCCGTCACAATAGAGTTTGCTTGACATCACACAAAAATTGTATTCAGGCTCTTCTATAGAGGATAATATGATGTAAACCTCCATGACACTCCTCACCCTTGCTCTATCCAACTTCATGAAATCACATGGTCCGAGTTCATTCTCCACCACTCGCCCCATAGCCTTTCAGCTACTGTGGCTAAAAACCTCAAACACAAACTGTTTAAACAACACCTGTAAACACTCTTTGCTGATCTCTATGACAATGCCTCCAAAGGACACAAGTGAAAGGATCTAATTTTTTACACCACCAAAACGGCGAAATGGAATAAATTCCTAATGAACTATCTTCATACAACCAAAACCACTAACATCTCTTACAGCTGCAAACTGACAATTTCTCACTCTCCTAGGTTTAAAGGCAACACCAGTACCCTCATCTACAGAAACTGAATAGTCATGATACAAGCCAATGAAGCCAACCTATGCACTTTTGAATCCATATTCCCTACGCTACAGAATGTCATCTACTATTCGCATAACTCACCTTAACTAAGCTAACTTCCCCCACTGGTAAAATCACAGGTTGAAAAACTCCCAAGTCGCAATACTAACTCTAACTCTGTCCCCTCCTCTACCACTCATGTTGCCCTCATCTCCCCTCTTACTGACTCTGGTCCCTCTAACTTACTGTATCACATCTGCACCCCTTGCTCGGACACTAAGGACTATTCAGCTAGGCCAAAAGACAGCTACCCGTCCAGCTCAGAGTAACACCACTAGTCCTACTCCCCAGCCCAACAATCCCACCGATGAACCTCCCCCATCCTACCCAACCCCCAATCCCTTTCCACTCAGGCCTCTCAGGCAGTGACCTAATAGTGCATATACCTGAAACTCACAACCTGTCATCAGAGCTCATCAAACTGTTGACAGAAAGCATACAATGGTGCCCACACAACTTGTCCACCTTACCCGTCATGAACAATAAACAAACAAATGTAATTTCAATTCTTACTCTTACTGTCATACATTCTCCTATGATTTGAAGCTAAATATCCCCACTCCTTCTTCAACGAACCAAATATCTATGACCTATCTAAATGAGTGTCTAACTCTCATGAAAGCCAACTAGGGAAAGTAATACATGGTATAAACAAAATCCTAATAAACCTTAAAATGTATCCGGAGCATGTCCAATGCCATGTATCAACAGACAACACCTAAGACAATTCAATGCACAGCCACACAGGAGGACTGCAACGCTTCTTAAACACCAAGCTCAGATACCAATATGAATGAGTGCCACAATGTTTTTGAGTGAGGCAAACAATCTAGACAAATCATATGACCTGTCATCTAGCAGAGACAATCCCACCTCAAGGATTCAGGTTATTATGTGATGTGGGATAGACCCCATCCCATTGTGAGCAGCCAAGCCACCAGCACACCTCATCAATATCCCAATGGCACCCCCCCTTAAAAAAATAACAACAACAGAAATACTAACTGCATGGTTACAAACTGAAGATCTGCAACCAAGCACGCAACAGAACTGGTGGAAGCCATCCTTATTCACAACATTGATATCACATTCATCATGGAAACATGGCTTAACAAAGCCTCCTACACGATCATTGATACTGGGTTTTCAGTCATCAAGAATGATAGAAAGGACCAACATGGTGGTGGCATGGCCATCATCCACAGGATTGGGATTACCATGGCTGAAACAGACACCTTCACTTCCAACACATTTGAATATCATAATGATGAAGGACAGCAAAACAACAAACTGTCACCTCCTCTACCACCCATCGAACAACGGGTTCTCCTTTGGTGAACACCTTCCAGACCTGGTAACATTCTGCTCTCTCTCACTTGTGAATAACATAATCCTCGGTGACCTCAACCTTTGTTAGAATGACGAGAACAATTCTCTAATCCAATCCCCAAAAGATCCTTTACTCAGTAATAACCTCCTCCAGCACTGAAAAGGTCAAACTCATGACAGAGGCTCAACCCTTCATGCCATTACTGCTCATGAAGACACAGTAATCATTGATAACATACTCCCTGTTGACCGGTCGGATCACCTCCTCATTCTGCTTCACATTAACCTAGTGAAACCACAGCCAATCGATGCAGAGAAATCTCTTAAATGTGCAAGAAACTTAAGGCTAATTACCCTAGCTGATCTCAAAGAAAAAAGGATGTCATTACTTACCCCTTCCTCAGATAACCTCTCAACATCCCATCACACAACCTACTACAATTCAATTAGCCATCCTAGACCAAGTAGCCCTTCTAAAACTAAAAATGGTTAGGCTAGAGATCCTGGTTTAACAAAGACCTCAAGACTAAAAGAACACAACTTAGAGCTGCAGAAAGACGCTGGCAAACAAATCCTCCCACTACCCATCTTGACCAGCTCAGAAGGAAAAGCAGGAAATACAAAAAAACTCATCATAAAAAAAAGCTGCCTTCTTCTGCAACAAAAAGCACAATTCCAAGAGCTGCCCCAAAGAGCTTTCCATCATCATCAAATAGCAAACCTCAAAGACAGGCCAAAAAAATAAAAAAACCCTAAGGTCTCCTTAGAACAGTGTGATGAATTTGCTAATTTCTTAAATGATAAAATCACAAAGGTGGAACTCTCCCTTGACGGTCACACTCAGACATCCAATAAAAACCCACCTCCTAGTAAGGAAGGAAACAACTCCCACACTCTCTTCGGACACCTAAGCAGTGGTCTTTCTAAGGGACATCACCAGGTCCCCCATGACTTCTGGGAGCTGTAAGGAGTTCTTCACACTCTTGGACATCTCTGAACTGATTGCTAATTCAAGTACACCCCCCATCTTGTGGACCCCCACCCAGTCACATGGCAAAGAAACTCAATCCTGCCCCAACCGCTCCCTGGACTAAGATAATAAACAGCTCACTGAGGACCAGAGTTATGTCAAACTGCCTCACATTTGGTCAAGTCATGTCACTGCTAAAAAAATGGGTGCAGACCTGAATGACCTCAACAACTTAAGACCGGTCTCCAATTTTCCCCTCCTAGCCAAAATTCTCGGGAGATGTGTTCTCCTACAATGTAACAGACACATTGACAGCTATATTCTCCTAGATTTTCATCAAGTGGACTTCAGAAAAGGATGCAGAACAGAAAGAGCTATTCTGAATATAATAGTTGACCTACACAAATTCCTGGACACAGACCAATGCTGCCTGCTCATACTCCTAGACCTATCATTGGCCTGCGACATGGCCAACCACAAGCTTCTCTTGGACTCCCTTCAAAAAAGGATCAGAGCAGATAGAGTGGTCCTACAATGGTTCACAATTGTCTACAAAACCGCTCTCAACAAAAAAAAAATCAATTCAACTTCAGACATAGTTGCAATAACCCGGGGTGTTCCCCAAGGCTCAGTCATCTTGCTAACATTGTATATTATCTACATTCAAACCCTCACCAGCATACTCAAATAATCAAGCATCCCTTTCCATCTCTATGCTGACAACACCCAGCTTCACCTAGAAACATCCTCACTAGATGACGAACACTGGTTAAATGCCACCTTCAAAGAAGTCAAACACTAGTTATCTCACAACTAACTAAGACTCAGCCAAGATAAGACAGACATTCTTCTCATATCCATGAACAGACAGACCCCCCCATGCACAAGAATGGCTAAACTCCATTGATGCTCTAAACTGCAGTCTAACCCTTGCTGACCCAATCTCTGGGTATCACACTGGACCCACCTTTGAACATGAGCAAACACATAAAAATACTGTGAAAAGTGCCTTTTACTACCTAAAACTCCTGAACTAAATCAAACCCTTCCTTCCTACAAACTATCTCAAATATGCTGTGCAAACTCTGGTTCTGTCCAGAATGGACTAGGGGAATGCCACCCTCATAAGCACAGCAAAATACCACTTTGCCCTCCTAAGAACAACTTTATATGCAGCAGCTAGTATGTTCACCAGAATCAAAAAATACAATCACATCTTCCCAACACTAAAAAGAATTAAAGTGGCTTTTGAGTGAAGCCCTCTGCAGCTTCAAAATGGCGTATCACACTCACAAAGACCTTTAAACCAGTAAACCTTGTATCCAAACTGAAAAAGCAGGTCAGAAGAGAAACCTAAAAAGCACCAAAACCCTACTTCTCATTCTGCCTCAGAATCCCAAACAAGAAACCCTGGGATGCTCTTTCTCGGGAAATGCCTCTTAAATCTGGAACTTATCCCACTATAAATCAGGACTAACCCCTCCTCCATGAGCTTCAAGAGACAGCTAAAGGATCTCCTACTCATTTGGAATCTCAACCAGCTGATAACAATTACCCACAGTGACGGGGGTTCCATATAATAAGCATTTCTACCAGCTGACAACAATCACCCAGTGCAATAATGTCTCATTACACCATTTGTTTATACTTCTTTCCGTGGTTCTCTCTAGGTCAACCCCTGTCTCTCTCTAGCTCAACCCCTGAATCGATTCTCGACACAGCTGTTTTCCTGAACTAATTGTTGTCTGTTATCAACACGAAAATGTAGCAAAGCACTCTGATCCTTTTGGATCTTGCCAGAGGTATGTCAAACTCTTAAATAAATAAATAAATATCTTGAGTATACCACACAAAAGATAAACATATCGACAAGGTATATTTAAAAAAGGAGCACATCCCCGAAGGCTATATGAGTATATTAACTAGAAAGTGAAAACTGTCACAAATGTTTCTAGGCTAACCTATAAAGACATTCGTAACTACAATATTACACTACCAATTTTTAGGCTGTTGCCAGGGTTGACAGGTTCATATAGTTTCTTCATGAAATATAATATATCCTTGCCTGCATAGTGCTATAGGGAAGCATGTAAAGGCATCATACTCTGATATGTGCAATTGCATCATTCACCAGGGAATAGAACAGGTCAAGAATAAGGAAGGAATTTAATTGACAGAGTTAGGATGTCAGAACCAAGTGACGGAACATGTTTGCAGGTAGTACAGCAACAGAAAATTGAGCAAAATAAAGGGAAACTATCTTAGTCAGTTACATTGGCATAATAAATAGGCTCTTTAGCAACAAAACTGTGTGACCAACTAAACAGAGTCTGGGAGGAGTGTAATAAAGATGGTTGTTGGGTTTTAGGGATGACAACAAAAGTGAAGACATTATTTTGAGGAGTAACAACATTCTTGTTAATGTATTGAACCACAAACCACACCGTAGTTAAAACAGACTAGTAGAAAAAACATTCGGGCCCATATTTATACTTTTTGACGCAAAACCGCGCCAACGCAGTTTTGCGTCAAAAACATTTGCGCCGGGTAACGCCACTCTGAAGCGCCATGCGGGCGCCGTATTTATTGAATAGCATTAGCCGGCGTTAGCCGCCGGCGCCGTCTGGTGTGCATTAAAAAAAACAACGTACACCAGGCAGCGTCGGCGTAGGGGGATATGGGGCTTGGGCGTCAAGAAATGGGGCAAGTCAGGTTGAGGCAATTGTTTCGCCTCAACCCGATTTGCGCAATTTTTTACGACTCCCAACCCCCATAGAAATGACTCCTGTCTTAGCAAAGACAGGAGTCATGCCCCCTTGCCCAATGGCCATGCCCAGGGGACTTCTGTCCCCTGGGCATGGTCATTGGGCATAGTGGCATGTAGGGGGGCACAAATCAGGCCCCCCTATGCCACAAAAAAATAAAAAATAAAAACTTACCTGAACTTACCTTAATGTCCCTGGGATGGGTCCCTCCAGCCTTGGGTGTCCTCCTGGGGTGGACAAGGGTGACAGGGGGTGTCCCTGGGGGCATGGGAGGGCACCTCTGGGCTCCTTCAGAGCCCACAGGTCCCTTAACGCCTGTCTTTTGCAGGCGCTAAAAAACGGCGCAAAAGCGGCCGTACATCATTTTTTTTGACCCGCCCACTCCCGGGCGTGATTTTTGCCCGGGAGTATAAATCCGACGCACCTGCCTCGGAGTCGATTTTTTAGACGGGAACGCCTACCTTGCATATAATTAACGCAAAGTAGGTGTCCACGCTAAAAAATGACGCTAACTCCATGGACTTTGGCGCTAGACGCGTCTAACGCCAAAGTATAAATATGGAGTTAGTTTTGCGTCGAAATTGCGTAAAAAAAAACAACGCAATTCTGGCGCAAACGGAGTATAAATATGCCCCTGGGTACTTAAGGAATAGTCTTTATCCAATTGTTGGGCCTGGTGTCTAAGCAAGGGCACATAAGAAAGGTAATCATCAATAAAATAGGCTATTATTTACCTACATGTTATGTAACACCAGTAGTAGTGACCTTGCAGCATGCGCAAAGGCACCAGGACCAAGAGATTTAAATGACCCAATGTACTTCAATAAAAGGTTATTAGGTGAGACCATTAGCTGGGGGTTGGGTTTGTGAGTTTATGCAGATTGCTGATAGGATTAATAGATAATATCAAGGAGATTAAGGGCCTGATTTAGACCCTCATTACAACCCTGGCGGTAAATCCTGATTTACGCTGTGTTGAAGACCGCCAACATACCATTGCAGCGGTGGAATTCCTCTACAGGTATTACGACCCACATTTCGGAATCCGCCACAATACAGACACCCACACAAGTCCACCACACCAAACGTCAGTGATAAACTGGTGATACCAAAACCTACACCGTCACGCCAACAAGAATACGCCCACACTATCCCGATCCACGAATCAACGCAGCGATCTTACAACCGCGGTAATCCATTGACCGTACACACTGCCGCGCTCAAAATACACACACATTTACAAAACACAACCACATTGGACAATTTAAAATACACACACCTGATACAATACACACACCACACCCACAACACTACAAAACGCATACCCACATTACCCCCAACCCCTTACAACAACATTTTTTGAAAAAGCAGAGAGAGAGAGAATAGCAAACACAACACCAGCATCCACAGGCACACAACACCATCACTCATACAACATCCACGCACCTCAAACAACACACACCAACACAACACTTCACACCACAATAAATAGCACCTCACACATCACCCACACACCCTCATGGCACCTCAAAGACACCCCAGGTTTTCAGAGGAGGAGCTCAGGGTCATGGTGGGGGAAATCATCCAGGTAGAGCCACAGCTTTTCGGATCTCAGGTGCAGCACACCTCCATTGCTAGGAAGATGGAGCTATGGCGGAGAGTCGTGGACGAGGTCAACGCAGTAGGACAGCATCCAAGAACACAGGATGACATCAGGAAGAGGTGGAACGACCTACGGGGGAAGGTATGTTCAGTGGTATCCAGACACCAGATTGCTGTACAGAGGACTGGCGGTGGACCCCCACCTCCTCCCCCACAACTAACAACATGGGAGCAAGTCTTGGCAATACTGCATCCTGAGGGCCTTGCAGGAGTAGCAGGAGGACTGGACTCTGGTGAGTCATATCTTTACTAATATATCCCCCACCCCACCTGCATGCCATCACATACCCCCACCCTTACCCTCACTCCCATCACTCCATCATCTCACATATGTCCCACTATCACAACCCACACATCCCAATACCAAGGCCCTGCATGCAACACCTATGCATGGACCACCATCACCAAAGCATGTCCAGTACAGATACCCACACAGACCTCAAACCAACTATCACAAAAGGGCAAAAGCAATGATGCAAGCACAGGAGTAGAGGGTACCTCACCCAATGCACAAAATGGCACACACAAACTATGCATTTACACCCCAACAGGACCCATATCCAACGCCCCCGACAGGAGGTGCCAGACATATCCAGTCCTCCACAGAAGAGGCCCACAGTGATGACAGCAGCTCTGCACGCCTGGATCAAGATGACCAGCCCAGCCCATCAGGGACCTCTGGACAGTCGGTTCCCCTGCCACTGTCACAAGCCACCACAGAACCTCCCCCCTCAGGAAACACCACCACAGCACCCACCCAGCGGGCCCATCCCTCTGTCCCCAGGACACGTCAATCAGCAGTGTGTCCACCACTACAGGGAACCCAAGCAAACCCACCAACCGGGAAGCTGAGAGGACTGCTGTGCGACAGGGGGAGGACAGGCCCAGGGAACCCGCTCTCCACGAGGCACTCTCCAGCATCATGGGAGCATACCACCATTCCCAAGAGACCATGGGCACGGTACTGGCCAAGTTTCAGGAGACTCAGCGGCTACAGGAAGAACACTACCTTGGGATCAGGGAGGACTGGAATTCCATCAACAATACCCTGGTCACCATTGCAGGGGTGCTGGCAGACCTTGTCAACACCATGAGGGACACAGTGTTACACAAACGAGCCCCTGACACTAGCCTGGACGATGAACAACCCTCCACCTCCGCCAGCACTAGTGGACAGGAGGCACCGCCACAGGACCAACAGGCCACCGGCACCCCACCCACTGCAGAACAAGGGCCAGCCCGCAAACGGTCCATGAGATCCAGGAACAAAACAGAGAACATTGCCAAGAACCCCGCCAGGAAATAAGACCCTCCGGAATGTCACCCTTCTGTTCCACTTTATCACCCTGTCCACCTTAAACTGCCATTGATCCCCTTCCTATGCCGCATTGGACAATGCACCTGTGAGACCAAGAGACTGGACTCTACCATGGACATTCCTCCAACATACCCCCAGCCCATTGCACACACCCATCCACTTGTTTACACAGAAATAAACACCCTTGTATCACCAAACAATATGCAGTCAGTCTGTGCTTTCACAAATGTGTAATCGCAACATCTCTGAAATATAGCAATGTCAATGTACTTGTTCACATACCAATGTTACACAGTTGTAGGCCAGCAGTAAACATAGCAGGGGGCACAAAGTGGGACCCAGGTCTGTGAAATGGAAAGCCAAAGTGACAAGTCAGGGACAATACACAGAGGTAAAAAGGCAGATTTATGCTAGGTCCTACAATAGTATGAGATGTGTGAAGCAGTTCCATCTTCTTACCTGTGTCTCACTAGAAGTATTGCATGATGATGTTGTTTCGGTAGTCTACATCTTCTTCTTCTGCCTCCTCTTCTTCACTATCCACAGGCTCCACAGCTGCCACAAGACCACCATCAGGCCCATCCTCCTGCAGAAAAGGCACCTGGTGTTGCAAAGCCAGGTTGTGCAACATACAGCAGGCCACGATAATCTGGCACACCTTGTTCAGTGAGTAGTATTGGGAGCCACCTGTCAGATGGAGGCACCAGAACCTGGCCTTCAGGAGGCCGAAGGTGCGCTCAATTATCCTCCTAGTTCACCCATGTGGCTCTTTGTAGCATTCCTCTACCCTTGTCCTGGGATTCCTCACTGGGGTCAGTAGCCATGACAGGTTGGGGTAACCAGAGTTTCCTGCAAATATCGAGGGACAACTGTTAGACATCCTCCAAACATTAGGGAATCTCCTATAACCAGACAGCAAATGGAACTGTGTGGGGACTTTAGGCTCACCTATTAGCCACACAGGGTGCCTCTGGAGTTGCCCCATCACATAAGGGATGCTGCTATTCCTCAAAATGTAAGCGTCATGCACTGAGCCAGGGTATTTGGCATTCACATGGGAGATGTACTGGTCTGCCAAACACACCATCTGCACATTCATGGAATGGTAGCTTTTGTGGTTTCTGTACACCTGCTCATTCCTGCGGTGGGGACAAATGCCACCTGTGTACCATCAATGGCACCAATGATGTTGGGGATATGTTCCAGGGCATGAAAGTCACCTTTCACTGTGGGCAGATCCTCCACCTGAGGGAAAACAATGTAGCTGCACATGTGTTTCAGCAGGTCAGATAACACTATGGACAACACGTTAGAGAACATTGGCTGTGACATCCCTGATGCCATGGCCACTGTTGTTTGAAAGGACCCAGGAAATGGAGTACTGACAGGACCTGCACTAGAGGGGGGATTCCTGTGTGATGGTAGATAGCTGACATCAGGTCTGTCTCCAACTGGGCACATAGTTCCTGGATTGTTGCACAATCAAGTCTGTAAGTGATAATGATGTGTCTGTCTTCCATTGTCGAGAGGTCCACCAGGGGTCTGTACACCGGAGGATGATGCCATCTCATCACCAGCCCCAGCGGACATGCCCTATGTGTCTAAGAAACTCTTCCTCGCTAACTTTGACCTCTTCCGTACACCTCCCCCTGTCCTTCCCCTAGGGCCAGGCTGTCCAGGTCCCAGCCCAGCCACCAAATCATCCAGCACAGTGGTCTCAGCAAGTCCGGTCACATCGCGGGCGGCACCCATCAGGGCTGCCAGTGTGCCACCTAGCGAGTCCAAGGAGCAGGCCATTCCGCCACCTGCCAAGTTGAAGAAGGTGCCCACATGCCGGAGGGAGAAGCCACACATACCACCAAGCAAGGGCTCTTCTAAGCCAAAAGGGGACAGTGGCAAGGCACCAGCAGGGACATCAAAGGTGGGGAAGGGACACAAGCCTGAAGAGCAGGTCAGGACAGGGCATGGAGGCTCCGGCTGAGGGACCAGTCACCCCTTCTGTCTACCAGAACATCAACCTGTACAGCGGTGGACACCGCCACCTGCACCGCCACCTGCACCGCCACCTGCACCACCACCTGCACTGCCACCTGCACAACCACCTGCACTGCCCCTTGTATGTCTGCTGCCTCAGCAACAGCCCCCAGCATCATCCCCAGTGGGCAGCCGTCTGAGGCTGCAAGAGACGTCCTGCTGTGTCCCTCAACAGGTGCAGACACATGCACCACCGCCAGCACCGCCGCAACCACCGCCACCACCGCCACCACCAGCCCCACGACTTGCTCAGACAGTGCCACCACAGCTGACATGGCAATCATCCCCAATGGCCAGCCGTCCGAGGCTGCAGGAAACATTCTGGACCCTGCCCAGCATATATGAGGCATGACTCTCAGCACTGTTTGTACCTGCATGTGGCAGGCGAAGTCGCAGCAGGGTGGAGTTTGTCTCTGCCTCCACAGAGTATCATGCTACCTGTTCCCAGGCAATCTTGTGGCAAACACACCCAGGTGAGGGAATGGGACCTGCCACACTGCATGTGAAGCACTCTGGGCACTAAGGGGGTCATTACAACCTCGGCGGTCTTTTAACAAGATCGCCGAGGGACCGCCGTGCGGAAGACCGCCAGTAGTGGTGGTTTGCCGCTTGGC
The DNA here is from genome assembly GCF_031143425.1 of Pleurodeles waltl. Lineage (NCBI taxonomy): Eukaryota > Metazoa > Chordata > Amphibia > Caudata > Salamandridae > Pleurodeles > Pleurodeles waltl. The sequence continues at coordinate 704,758,753 of NC_090449.1, read as the reverse complement.
GTATTATGACCGTTGGCTGCTCTCCGTCATTTTTCCGACGGAGAGCCACCAACAGCCATACTTGCGGGCGGCAGGGAAGTGGAGGTTGCTCCACCTCCACCGCCACGCCAACAGAACACCGCCCAGCTAATCACGTCCTGCGATTCTGCGCGGCGGTGTTCTGTTGGTGGTGTGGTGTCAGCGGAGCTGCCGCCATGGCTCCCGTCCCCTCCCGGCTGATCGACGGAACAGGTAAGTCGATTGTCCGTTAGGGGAGGGGGGTGGGGGGTGTTGTGTGTTGTGTGCGTGCATGGGGGTGTGCGTGTGTGTTTGTAGGGGGGTGTGTGAGTGCGTGTATGCTTGTGGGGGTGTTGCGTGGTTTGGGAATGAGTGCGTGTATGTCTGTGGGTATGTCTGTATGGATGTGTGCGTATATGTTTGAATGTGGGTGTACGTGTCAGACTGTGTGTGTGGATGTTGGCATGTATGTCGGTGTGTGCGCGTGTATGTGTGTTGGTGGTGACTGCGTGCGTGTCGTGTGTGTATTTGTAAGGTAATGTCGGGGGTCGGGGTGGGGAGGGGGGCCCTGCCACCTTTGGGGGGTGGCAGGGGTGGTGGGTGGTGTAGGGGAGGGAGTCGGGGTGGGGTGGGGTGTGGGTTAGACCCCTATCAGTGCCAGGGAAGGAATTTCCTGGCACTGATAGTGCTTACCGCCATGCATTTCATGGCGGTTCCTACCGCTGGAAATCCATGGCGGTAACCCTGGTCCAAATACCGGCGGCGGTATTGTGACGTCCGCCGGGCTGGAGACCCAGGTCTGCAGCCCAGCGGTCGTCTCCGCCCTGGCGGGTGGAACGGAGAACCGGCGGATGACCATGGCGGTAACCGCCATGGTCATGATCCCACAAAGTAAGACCGCCAGCCTGTTGGCGGTCTTACCGCCGGTTTAACACCGACCGCCAGGGTTGTAATGACCCCCAAAGTCCCCTCCAGATTCAGTGGAGAAAGGCATCCACTACCCCAGTCCTTGGCAGGATGAAGCATTCTGGGCACAATGCCCCCTCCAGAACCAGTGGAGATTCACATCCACTACCCCAGTCCTTAGTAGGATGAAGTACTCTGGCCACAAAGCCCCATCCAGAACCAGTGGAGAAAGGCATACGCTACTCCAGTCCTTGGCAGGATGAAGCACTCTGGGCACAAAGCCCCCTCCAGAACCAGTGGAGATTCACATCCACTACCCCAGTCCTTGGCGGGATGAAGCACTCTGGGCACAAAGCCCCCTCCAGAACCAGTGGAGACTGACATCCATTTGAGAGACTGTGGCTTTGCACTCCCCAGGATAAAGCAGTGGGGAACTACCCACTGGAGAGACTTGAGAGACTGTGGCTTTGTACTCCCCACAATAAAGCAGTGGGCAAACCACCCACTGGAGAGACTTGAGGGACTGTGCCTTGGCACTCCACAGGACCAATCAGTGGGAATGGAGCCCCCTCGTGGAGCAGTGGCGCCGTCCGTTCATCTGGCTGAGGTGCCCCTGCTCCCCCTCCCCCTAAGGTTCCTGTTTATTTTCCATCTGATGCCCCTGCAGTGTTCTCTCCGTTTCAAGTCAGGTATCTTGTGTGGGCTTCGCCCATGCATTTTTGGACACTGCTCCACAGACAATGATTTCATTCATATCCGGACTTGTGTAGTTGGTGTACATATTTGTATATACTGATATTTGAATTTGGCCTATCTGACATTTCAATGATTACACTTGTTACAATAATTTCATTTTGTCCTTGAGTTCTTTCAGGGGGTGACGGGGTGTATATGTAATGTTGCTGCATGTATTTGTGTGTATGGTGTTGTGGATGAGGGTGGGGGTGTTGCATGTTGTGTGGAAGTGTCACTCTCTTTTCCCTCTCCCCCTCCCCTGTGTGCTAGGTGCAGTACTCACCGTGGCCGTCGCCGGTGTCTTTGCTGCTCCTGATACAAGAGGAGGTAGACCAGCATGGGCAGGACCTGTAACTCGTGCTCATGGCGTCCTGGTTGTTCGTAAAGTGTTGAAAGGTGAGTGGTTTCTGTTACAAAGACTGTTTCCGCCGTGCTTTTGATGGCTTTGGTACGGCCCGGAAAAGGTGGCAGATAGGGATGTTGTAATACAGTGGGCGGAACCTTGTCTTCGGCCTGTCTGTTGGCAGAGACCGCTGCGGTGTTTGTTTCTACTGCCTTGGCGGTCAGAATGTTAAAGTGGCTGTCTATATTGGTGGTTTCAGCCATGGTCATGATTCCATTTTTCTGCCGGCCTGTTGGCGGCTTTAACACCGACCACCAGGGTTGTAATGAGAACCTTAGAATTTGGTGGATGGGATACTCCATTTTAAATGTGACAGATAATACCACTGGGTATATTGCACTTGCAAAAAGGTGGACCAGATATTCACCACATTTGTAATAGAGTATCCCATGTGCTAACCCCTAAATGAGTCCCTTAGTGTTGCTGCGTTAGAGGACAATGATTTTCATATTAGTAGTGTTTGTGATCTTTTAAATGAGTATTGGCAATTTGCAGAGATGTGAGCAACCATGTAGGTTATTTCTATTGTAAGTAAGCATGCAGACAATGCAAATGTGGAGATAGCCACATGAAAGAAAAAGGAAAGCAACTATCAAATTTTTAAATCAAGGTACTTTTTCATCCAGGGTTTTAGAAGTATGGAGGATGCTTTATCCAATAGCATGCACTGTGATTATGCAAAACTATTGAGAAAAACATCATCTGCTGATGAGAAAGTGCTTTATTATGCACATTAGAACCATGTGAACAGTCTGTCCACTGCTCGAATATTGCAGACCACGGCCTCAGCATGGAGAGCTGATGAGCTCAGGAGTTGGAAGCCTAAAGTGGTGGTTGGCTGCAAATATTTAGCTCTTGTTAAAGGAATCAGTGACCTCATGATCATAGTGGCATGAGAAATCAATGTAGTAAATAATGCAAACAATGAAAATACGTGTCTGCAAATGCTGGAGCAGATGTCTTCTGATGTCTGCTCATAAAGTTTTGCTCATAGTATTACTGTGAAGATCTAAATGTAATCCATTTTCGATGCCCCTAGTTTTGCATAGGGTTAGGAATGCTCCCCACAAACGTTGATGACATACAGGTGCAGAGATCTCACACTTCATTGTGCCCATGTTGTCGATACTCCTGTTAGAACCTAGACTCGGTGGTACCTACTGTTAAAAACATAAATGTAGACAAAGTCTATTTCTTGAAGTAAGCTTGAGAAGGACAATAAGGTATTAAGGTAGAAAGTAAAGTAACTCCGAGTGCCCTATTGAAACACTAGTCTGGATCCATTGTACTGTTAATCCATGCCTGACAGAATGGTTCTGTCATGTGCACCAGAACCATTCTGTCTTCATCACATGAGCATGAAATCCCTCTGCTGTAAACAGCAGAGGGTTTTTCTTTTTTGCTTTTTTTGCCTCAGGTGCTCTGAAAGCCACCACTTTTTTCAATGTAGTGACGATCATGCACATTGTGCGCTGACATCATTACATTTGAAGTGAAAGTGAAATGAGACGATCAGCTCATTTCACTTTCACTGCTTTGGTACTTGAGGGGCTATCCCAGCCCCCTGAGCACCAAATCACATGGTAGAGGTATTGTTGGAAAGGGGAGAATCTCCCCTTTCCAATGGTACTTGTCTGAAGTGGATCCCTGCTTTGGGATTGCCCAGGGATGCTGATCCCGAAGCAGGGATCAACCCCACTGGACACCAGGGATTTTTTTGGGAGCAGAGAGCAGCCACTTAGGCAAGGGCTGCTCCCAATATTTGTGAATTATTACTTGTGGGCCAATCTCTCTCCCCAAGGTGCAGAATACCACTAGACAAAGGGATTTATAAACAAATACTTTGGGGAGAGGCCTGTGATTTTTTATTTTTGCCATTGTCTGTCTTTGGGGCTGAGTGGTCATATTTGTATGCCAATCTGCACCCCCCCGGGGGGATAGAAAACCACTAGGCAATACACTAGGGATTACTTTTTTATATAAGTAGGAGTTAGGGCTGCCCAGCATGGGAATGGCCATGCCGCCAACCACCCCCCAAAAAATACAAACAGTTGTTCTGTCCCCTGGGGGGCAGATAGGTGGAATTTCCCCCATCCACCCCCCGGGAGGAAGCATAAAATCCATTGGACACCAGAAATTACCTTTTCCTTTTCATTTCTATCAGTGCGCACTGCCCAGCATTGATAGGGCATGCCCCCAACCCCCCAAAATAGGGAAACAGTCTGTCTGCTCCCCGAGGAGGCAGAAGCCCACTAGACACCAGGAATGTTTTTTTTCTTTATTTGTATGGTTGGGGTCTGCCCAGCATGGCCATGCCCCCACACCTCCCAAAAAACAGAAACAGTCTTTCAGCCGCCAAGGCAGGGGCGGATGGATGCAAATTACCGACATCTGCCCCCCTGGAGGGACAGAAATCCAACTGGATGCCAGGGAATACTCTTTAAAAAAAATGTTTGTATTGGGGGCTGCCCAGCATGGGCTTGAACATGTCCCCTTTTCCCTGCAAAATAAGGAAACAGTCTCCCCCCCCCCAGGGGGGCATTTGGGGACAATTACCCCCACATACTTGTGGGGAGGGCAAAAAGCCCACTAGACACCAGGGATTTCATTTATTTTTTATTTGTATCAGTAGCTGCTGCCCATCATGGATATAGCCATGCCCCCCACTTCCCAAAAAATGGGAAAGTCTTTTTGGTCCCTCAGAGTGTCATCTGAGGGAAAATATCTCCATCTGATCTCAGGGAGCAGAAAGCTCACTAGGCACCAGGCATTCCTTTTTTTAGGATGAGGGCTGGCCTGCATGGACATCATCTGAGGGCAAATATCTCCATCTGACCCCAGGGAGCAGAAAGCTCACTAAGCACAAGGTATTCCTTTAGGTACGTTGAGTGCTGGCCTGCATGGCCATGGTAATTGCTCCATACCCTCAAAAATGAGAAAACAGTCTTTCTGCTCTCCTGCGAACTAAAGCATCTCATCCTAATGGCAAGCAAGAGGTTATTTTATTCTTTTGCCTGTTGTTTTTATAAAGTGGGCCAGCAGAGTTTGGCTAACTCCCAACACCATCTCACTTGCAATTCCAAACAGCTGCACTTTTAGGGCTTGTGTAGGCTTCCACCTAGAAAAACGTACCAAACCAATACAGTTCTGAAAATTAGACATCTGGGGGAGTCCAGGGTGGTGTGACCCACATACATCCAATACCATATTCTTACGCACAATGACCTGTCATCCTCAATTGGGGACTAAAACACAAATTTTTCCTCACATTTCTGATATATAAACTTCTGGAAGCTGCAGGAATCTTAAAAATTCTTACTACCCAACATTGTCCCACTTCTGCTGATAAAAATGCTGCACCACTTGTGTGGTTGGGCCTAGTGCCCTGGACAGGAACGTATCCAACCACTGCCATTAGGAGTCCACAAGCAAGGGCTCCCATTGACCTAGGTTTGATAATTTCCTGTCACTAGTAAGAGGCCCAGCCACACAAATGAGGTACCATCTGTATCAGAAAACTTAGGAGAATGCTTTGTGGAAGGAAGTTTGTGGCTCTGTGAAGATTCCAAGCCTTCTGTTACAGAATTGTGAGGAAATGTGTTTTTAGATACATTTTGAGGTTTGCAAGAGATTCTGGATAACAAAACCTGGCAAGAGCCACACAAGCCATCCCATTCTGAATTCCCATATGTTTCTAGTCTTCAGAAATATACAGGTTTGCTAGGGATACCTAGGTGACAGCTGTGATGAAGTCCACAATCCACAGCTAGGCACTTTGCAAAAAAAGTGTAAATTTTGCATGGAAAAATTTGATTTATCCATATTGCATTCCAGGTGCTAGGCCTACCCACACAAGTGAGGTTCCATTTTCATCTGAAGAATTGGGGGGAAGCAGTGTGGAAGGACGTTTGTGGCTCCCTTCAGATCCCAGAACTTTCTATCACAGTAAATTGAGGGAAATATGTTTTTTAGACAATTTTGAGGTTTGCAAGCGATTCTGGGTAACAGTACCTGGTGACAGCCATGCAAGTCACTCTATCCTGAATTCCCCTTGGTGTCTAGTTTCCTAAAATGTCAGGTATGCTAGGCTTCTCTAGGTACTGGCTGTGCTGGAGCCCAAAATCCACAGCTATTAACATTGCAAAAAACGGGTCAGTTTTCAGTGGAAAAATGTAATATGTCCACGTTGTGTTTTGGGACGTATCTTGTTGCAGGAACTAGGTCTACCCACATAAGTGAGGTACCATTTTTATTGGGAGACTTGAGGAAACACAGAATAGTAGAACAAGTGTTATCACCATTTGTTTTTCTCTGCATTTGTGCCTTCCAAATGTAAGAAAGTGTGCAAAAAAGAGCCAATTTTGAGAAATACCCTTTTATGTACATGCTAGTATGGGTACCTGCAAATGCAGAGATGTGCAAAAAACCACTGCTTCTAAACTCCATATTTTGGACCCATTTTGGGAATACATAAGTTTCCTTGACTCCTATTTTTCACTTTTTATATTTTACCAAACCAAGTTTTGTATACCTGGTGCACAATGGAAAACCATTGCAAGGTGCAGATCGGTTATTAGCTCTGGGTGTTAGGGAAACTACTTTTCAACCCTCCTCAGAGTGAAGCAAAGAAAACACAAACACCAGGCAAGGCTCCGGAACAGATGAAATGCTTTCATGAGGTACCAAGGTTTATTGGCAGGCCAAGGCAGAAGGCAGACACACATCCCCGTGTTACGTCTTACAAGCTGGCATCTTCTGCCCTGAAGTATGTAAGTCAGGCACTTATCTATGTTAATAAGTGCTGTCACAGCAAAACTCCAAAAGGGGACATAGTCCAAACATGGGCACGCACATACAAAAGAAATGCTGCATGTACAAAACTTAAAGTCCATAGAGTAAAAATATACATAATGCAGTGTGAGCATGAACAAGTGAACAGACAACAGGTGGTCCCTAAAGAAAAGGGGGCTGGGTTGCTGACTGGTTGATCTTAAAGTGTGAGACCGAGCTGAACTTAACAACGTGGCTTGGAGAGGTTTGTTTACACAGCTGGCATAGGTGTCAGAGAGGTCAGTAGGGAAGTCTTGGAGCAGTTCTACATAGTAATGTGGATGAGCTGGTTTCAGCCCGTGAATGAGATGAGCAAGTGTCTGGGAAAAAGGAAAGAATAAATAGCTTACTGGGATTTAGATAATGGAGGAGAGAATTGGAACTAAAGTATCACATCTATAGGTACATACATGGGAATATATTTTTTTCAACACTGGGTGCCTTGGGTTCTTGGTGAACTTACAAGCCCTACATATGCCCACAACCAGAAGGGTCTAACAGAAATAGCTGTATATTGCTTTCGAAAATTTGAATAAGGTAGAAAATGTTACAGATGAAAACATAGGTGCAAATGTCTGTTTTTGTCAACTCAATTTCAATATTTATTTTCCATCTGTTACTTTCTATAGGAAAACCCTGAAGGATCTCCACCAATTACCCATTCTGAATTCAGAATATTGTCTAATTTTCAGAAATGTACAGCTTTCTAGGAACCACCATTGGTTTCATACCTATTTCTATCACTAACTGGAAGGAGGTTGAAAGCATAAAAAATAGGAAAAATTGGCCATGTCAAAGTAAAATGCCAAAACTGTGTTGAATAATTTAAGGGCAGATTTAAGAGCCTCTTGTGCCATATTATCACCACTTTAGTGTCATTTTTTTTTACATTAATGTGGCGATATTATGGCAAAAACGCTGCACCAGATTTACAAAGTGGTGCAACGCATGCTTTGCGCCACTTTGTAACCCCTTCGTCAGAAACAAGGCTGTGCGCGGTCCAGGTCCCACCCGAAACTCCGCTGCACACCACTTGTCCTCCCCTCTTGTTCTAAAAGTGGTCATCAACATCGTCTGCCCTGTGGTAAAGCTCATGTAGCTGCAGGGTCAGGACATTGGTGGACAAGATGCACTTATCAGTGCTATTCTATGAAGGGACTACAATTCCCATATTTTTAGAGGCAGCAGCCATCTTGGGGTGTGGCAGGCCTATAAAGTCCAGCCACACCCAAGCACATTGCTCACTATTTTGAAGACTTCGATGCAGTCGGACCTCGTGGAGGTTCCTCTGAAGAAGAGCAGATTTCCTGCATGGCAGATTGACAGCAACTCAGAGTATACTTGTTTCCATGGTGAATTCAGATACGAGTAGGGCGGACTCGTAGCGGTAAGGTCTTGATGAGTCCAATCTTGAAGGGAGTTGATACTTCCAAAGATAAAGCACTCCTTAGCACAACGAGCAAAGCGTTTAAAGTTTAAAGCGCTTCGGAGCACAGAAGTAAAGTGCCCCTTAGCACAACGAGCAAAGCGCTTCAGGCCACAAATGTAAAGCGCCCTTGGAATGGCAATCAAAGCGCTTCAGTCCACATATGTAAAGCTCCCGTGGCACGGCAATCAAAGCACTTCAGTCCACATGAGTAATGCGCTCTTGGCACGGCAATCAAAGCGCTTCAGTCCACATGAGTAAAGTGCCTTTGGCACGGCAATCAAAACGCTTCAGTCCACTTGAGTAAAACGTCCCTGGCAAGGCAATCAAAGCGCTCAGTCCACACGAGTAAAGCGCACTTGGCACAGCAATCAAAGTGCTTCAGTCCACATGAGTAAAGTGCCTTTGGCACGGCAATCAAAGCACTTCAGTCCACATGAGTAAAACGCCCTTGGCACAACAATCAAAATAATTCAGGCCACATGAGTAAAGCGCCCTTTAGCATCATGAGCGTAGCGCTTCAGACAAGTCAAGTAAAAGCTCTTTCTGGTATAATAATCAAAGCGCTTCATAAACAATAAACAAGGTGCTTCTGCCCAATTAATAAAGCGCTTCAAGTTCAATGAGTAAAACTCTCAGGTCTATAGTTGTTAATGTGAAAGCATTCTGGAGATAAGCAAATTATAGTTTCATTGCTCTTATTGGAAAGCGTAATATGTGAGATACATATTTAAGTCTTTGAGAATTTCTAGGCTGTGATCAAACGTCAATGTTATGAATGCATAGTTGTTGCAGGATTGATATTCAGAGTATAACCATAGTCCAAAGCTCTTGCTATTTCTTGATTCAGAGGTTGTAGTTTGTTCTTGTTCCATGATTCAAAGAAGGGGCTTTGCCCTCATTTCACAAAAGGGTCTCAATCTGATATCACAGAGACGCCTTTATTTCAAGAGTCTATTGATGAGTTATACTGCTATGAATGAATAGATGCATTTTTTGTTCTAACCTTTTCTTTTCAGATCTCTCACCCTGCAGTTCCCTACCCTAATTCCCTTCCCCCTGCCTGGCTTCATCATAACTCTGTGCTATAATAGCTTTCTGAGTTGGTGATGCCGGGAGGAGGGCCTTTTGTTCAGCAGCGTGCTGATCCTGAGGAAAGGACACTGTGACACCCTTGTGCCACATTATGACTGCGCCAGGCATAACGTATACAAGGGGGGGAATCCCCATTAGAGGACCAAAAAAATGGTACAAAGAAACCTAAAAGATTTGTTTGCTTTATTTTTTTCTGCATTTTTAATGCCTGTTCAGAGCAGGTGTTAAAAGGGGGAAAACCATTATCTATAATGGGCCCCTATATACTGTTCAGAGTTAGTAACCCTGAAAAATACATCAATAATGTGAAAAATTCTGATGCTATTGCCCCCTACCGGTGCACACATTGTGGTGGTAGTGGGACGCTAAGGGGCATAAGGAAAGTTATGCAGCAATGGGTGCAGTACCACTTTTCTTAAATTTTACCCCTTAGTTTTGTGATTCAAGTCTGCCTGTTCCTGAAAGCTAGGAACACAACAAGATGATGGATGGAGTGCTAAAATCTTTTTAGACACTCACTCCCAGTCACAGTTATGGGTTAAACCCATTGTTCTTTTGTTCACCATGGCACAGAGTTTGGACCCATCCCTGTGCAAATCAGTCTTGACCGTGTTCCTCATGGGAACAGTCCAGCCCAAATGCCCAGTTTCAGATTATCAACTCTCAGCAGCCAGGCAAGCTTGAATCCAGTGGCACAGTGAGAAAGGGCCCCATGTTTGGACATACCCTTGCCATTTAGAGCAAACATAGCAACACAAAAAGATAACGGACAGAGTGCTGAAACCTTTCAAACAGTCACCCCAGTCACAAATCTGGGTTCAATCTAGTATTCATTTGTTCATCATGCCATCCCAGTTTGGACCCACCCATGGGATTTGTGTATGGCTGGTTCCAAGGTATAGTTTGTGTGTGAGACTTCAAAATTATTTATACATCATTATGGTATTTTGTAAAGCGTGAACCTAACTTCAAAGAACAGTTTACATGAAATATGTATATGTCAACAGAGCATCTCAAACTTGAGGCATTGTACAAGAGCAGCTGGTGTGTGGATTTTATGTTTGAAAAACTGATTACTAAAACAAGAACGTGATTAGAGGGTGGGGAAACAGAAACATCATACGGGGACACTATTAAAGACACACAAAATGGTTTGTTTTTACATTACATCCATTGATATACATTGCACTTATTTATCATTTGAAAGACAGGGAACTGCAACAATTTGCTAATACTCATTGTCCGCATGTTCATTGGTCAAATGTCGAAAACCAAATTCAAGCTAAAGTCTGTACTTTCCACTTTAGAACAACTTCACTTTAATATGGTCTTAATTGAAACTGCAGGGATGACATTTGGGAAATAATCATGTTTCCATTTGATAGAAACATTACTTTAAAAAGCTTCATAAACACATCATCTTCTTGATGGCAGTTGTCGACAGAAATCATCATGTCAGTGGAAACAGCAAAATGACAATCACAGCATTTTAAATTGCCACAATAGAGCAAAACTGCCTTATTGTCTTTCAGTGGTTGCTGGTGATTTTTGAAGGTGGTGGGCCATCATATCTGCTCAGAATTGTAGCAAGTAAAGCGAGTGAACCTGACATCTTCCAGGGAGGCTTGTTGGGGGCAGTACCTTCCCCAAGAAAATAGTAAATAATAAGACAAGATAGTACCTGCTTTGGGAGGGACATCCAAAAGAAGCACTTGGGCACTATGTTATGGTAATTATTCTCAGGAAAGGGCAGGGATAGGCTCCTGACATTGAGTGAAACAGATGCTAAATCCTATGACCTCATGAAGGGCACTTTGTTTGAGGGCTTTGGATTTACTACTGAGGAATACCGCCTAAAATTCAGGGGGACTCAGTAATCCCAGTGCCAGTCCTGGGTAGAGTTTGTGGACTTCTCAGTAAAAATGCTAGGTGGTTGGTCAGAGGGCAACAGGATACATGATTATGACGGGCTGTACAAAGAACACTGTTTGAGCAATTGCTTCTATGAATTGCAGCAGTACCTAGTACATTTGGGGCCAGTCTCCCCCCAAAAGTTTGGGAAGAAGGCTGATCATTGGGAGAGAACTACAGTATCCAAAACCAAAACTTCAAGGGTGACCAAAAGAAAGTCAGGGAAGCCCCGTCGAGAGAAAAAGATGGATCACCCATCAAGAGAAGGAGTCATTAGGCCCCCAAAATCTGTCCAGGAAGGTGAGCCAAAGACACCTCACAAAACAAAGGAGAGTACCAGGGTAAAAACTGGGATTCCACTAAGGCATGATGCCACAACTGTCAAAAGACAGGGCACCACACCAAGGACACTTCTTGTCCCAAAACAAATCCCCTGGTAAGCCTCCAGGGGTAACCAGTGTAGCATTGGGGATGATTCCTCAAATGAGGAGATCCTTATAGCCTTTAACTGGAAAGTGGGCCCCATAGGTAAGTTGGAGATTCCAGAACGGAATAGACATTTCCCTCACCTACTGGTGAATGGAATCACAGCCACTACCCTGAGGGACACTTGTGCCAGTCACACAGTTGTGCATGACAGGCTAGTACTCTTAAACCAGTGTATCCTAGGGGAGACTGCCAGGGTATAGGTTATCCCAGGGAAAGACACTGATGGGCCAGTAGCTGTAGTGCCTATAGCGATAGATGGGTCCCTTAGCTGGAGACGGGTGGTAGTAAGTACAGATTGTCCCTTGACTGTCTCCTCAGAAATGACCACCCAGAGTTTGGTCAGAGCCCAAAGAAGAAACTGGCCCAGTGTCAGTCCTCTCACAAGGATTCTGGAGGTACAGCCCCTGTGGTGAGTGCCAGTAGGCCCCAGAAGAAAAAGAAGACAAAGAAAAGGAAAGGTGGCAGCCTTTAACATAGGCACCAGAGAGACAAGGAGTTTCTGCTCTAGTAGGGAAGAACTCCACTGTTGGAACTGGTGAAGCCCAGCTTGACCTCCAGGACATCTTGCCTACTGAGGCACCTGTGCAGCCTGCGTTGGTGGCTTCTCAGCTGACAGAGGGGAGAGCTGAAGAAGGGTGTTCTCTGCAGGATGTAGAGACCTCCTACTCCCTTACAGCAGACAGGCACCTGAACCTAAAGAAGCCTGTAAGTTAGCCCTGTCCCCTATGGGTGTGGAGCTAAAGGTGTGGTTCTGAGGTTTTCCAGCTGTCAGTGGCCTCTTCTGGGACTTAGTCTTTATGGCTGCACTGTCCTTGGCATGGTGACCCGGTACCAACTAGTATGTTCACCCCCTGACCCTGTTGGTCCTGGTGGGGCTACGTATGTTGTGGGTGACCTCTTTGGGTAAGCTGGGGGTTGCCCTAGCTAAGATAGGGATAGCAGAGGTGGACACCTCTGACCCCAAGACAGAGGGGGAAATGCAGACACTGGTGGTACAGGTGTAAGACATTTCAGATTGGATTCTATAGCCGTTGAGGTGGGTCAGTTTCCCAGAGTAATTGACCTGGACAGTAGGATGTGAGGCAGAGTAGGCCCTGCAACTAACCAGCCTGTTTCCCTTCTCTTCCTTTCCTGACAGATTAGGAAGTCTCTCACAGACATTGGCTGAGTGTCTTGGCCTGTGCGCTGGGGGGGGTGGGGGAGTTGTCTGGAAAACTGGCATCTTGTTGCAGTACCCCCCACTTTTTGCCTGGTTTCTGGATGCAAATTGGGCTGAAGTGCACTGGTATCCTGCTAACCAGGTCCCCAGTGCCAGTGTTCTTTCCCTAAAAATTGCAAAGTCATTGATACAATTGAAAACACCTTTAGCTGCCACTGTAAATCCCTAGTAAATGGTACTTAGGTACCCAGGGCATGTTGTGCCACCCTCAAGGGCCTTGCATCCAGAGGCACCCAGCACTGCACTTGCAGGCGGAGTGTCCTGGTGCAACCCCAAAATGCAAACTTGACATGGCACACAGGCTATATGTCCTATCCACTGCACACTGCATGCCCTATAGATGAGTCACATGAGCAAAATGCCTTTACTGTGTCTCTGCCAAACCTGGGACATAGTAAGTGAACAGAGCAGCCATTTTAAATGCTTGTGCTGGACACTGGTCAATACGAGTTTTACAGCTACATGATGGCCAATTTGAACCATGGGTTGTTTGGTATCCAACAACTCAGAATGATAAACCCAAACCGGTACCGGTATTGGATTTATTACAAGATGTACCCAGGGGTCACCTTAGAGGTTCCGTCTGCAAAAGCTAAATACCATGGCATGGTTGCTGGCAGGTCCCAACCAGCCTGCCTCCACCAGATAAGAGTTTGAATCCATGGGGTGACAGATCCTGCTCTCTGGGATTCAGAATGAAGACCTTCCTGGGTGGAGGTGCTAACACCCCCTCCCTCAGGAATGTGCACTGCCTTGGCAGCGAGCTTCAAAGGGCATATCACTCTTGAGACTCAATCCCCAGGCCTGTTGCTAGCAGCAGAAGGCCACCCTGGTTGCAAACCCCAACTTTTGGCAAGAGCAACAGTGGGATTACAGACAAAGGGTAGGAAGAGTGGTTGGTCCTGGCTTCCACCACCCCTCAGGTGTTGCTTGAGAGGTGACCCCTCATTTTCATTTTCTTCTATCTTGCATGAATGGAAATTAGCCAATCAGGTGTAGGGAAGTGACCTCTGCTCACATGAAGTGGTCACTTAGGGGGTGTAGCCACCCTATGGTAGATGGCCCATAGGCCACTACTAGGTTTCCCTCTAAAATGCCCACCAAATAAAGTATTTAGTGGGCATCTCTAGACCAAGAAATCAGATTCCATGGACAAAAGAAGACTCGTAACAAAGAAGACCCAAGACTCCAGAAGTGAAGTCGTGCTGCACCAAGAAAAGGGGACAAAACCTGCCTGCTGAATCCAGCACTCGACAATCACTGTTGAGGTGTTGCTTGGACATCGGACAGACTCTACAAACCACCAGAAGACCTTCCCTCTTAAAAAGTCACAAAAGATCTCTGTCTAGAGTGAAGACATCACTTTGCAACACAAAGGAACCAAAGACCCAGTGAAAGCCACTTCAAGGACCGGCTGATGACTAAGAAACCAGATGCCGCAGCTGGACCAAACTTCACATGCCAGACCGTGAGTACAAAAACTACCAGTTTGCCACGATTGGTGGCACTGCTCCCATGGTTGGCCAGACCATGCAATAGTCCCAGGTACTGGTCACCTCACGTTGGACACTCAGAAGCAGAGACCATTCCAGACAGAAAAAGAACCAGGAGAAAGCCCTAGTTGAATGACTTCAGGAACCACCCAGACCTCCCACCAGAGTACCTCTTCTGACCTGCAAGTGACCCTCGAAGGTACCTTCCTCCTACTTCCAAGGGCACCTTTGCGCACAGCTCCTATTCCCTGCACCAAAGATCCATCTGTGTCCTAAGGGTCCCGCACCCCTTGCAACCTCGACAGTTCATAGGGACCCACCAGACGTAACTTTAAGTCCCCCAGTGCAGCGTTTTTCCAAGTGTTCCCCTGCAGTGGCCTGGCACCAGCTCCATCGACTTGCTGCAGCTGCTCCCACCAGAACTGGGAGTCTCCTGAACTTCTCCTGTTAGTCCAGAGTACCCATCGGCAACCTACCTGCAAAAGGAAACACTGGAAAAATGCAATGCCTGATTTACTGTGAATTTTCAAACCATTTTGCCATTGATTTCTATGGTGCATAATTACGCACAGAAAAACTATTTTCATGAACTTCAAAAATCGATAACTTAAAAATTACCCGATTTTGACAATCTTTATCTTAAAATGTATAGAAAAATCTGAAGTCTTTTAATAAAGTGGTCTTGAGTTATTCTTTTGAGTATTTATTGATACTGTGCATACCACAAGTTCTTTGCACTTCTCCAAGATTAGCCTAACTGCTTGACCAAGCTACCGTAAAAACTAGAGCATTAGGTGCTCTAGTTTTTACTTTTGTAAACCAATGTGTTGTTGCCTGGAGCCCCTGCACAGTGTGCCTAGCTTTACACACTACATAGAGGGCCAGCCTCTTACAATATCACTCAAAGTAAACATTAAACAGTGAACGATGATCCCTGGGGTGCTTCTCTTTACAGCATCTTAAAATCAGAGGTTAAAGGGGGAAGTTATCTGTCTTCTGGGTGTGATACTTTCTAATTATAAGGAACACAACTGGACCAAGCACAATCCTTCCATGCGACTCTTCATGGTTCAATACTGTACTGGCAAGGTTACTGATAATTCTAAGAGAACGTGTGCATATTGCTACAACCTGTAGAGGTTAGCTACAGTTTAACCTAAAGCCATATTGAAATTACTTGGGACATTTTGTTACTGAAGGAAAATGGCAGATGTTGGGAGATGAGGTAGAAATTAGTCAGGTCAGCCTAATCATGAATGGGCTTCTATAACTGCAGATAGACTGATAGTACTTTGAAAGTGATAGTTAGAGTGCCCATAAGCTAAGAACGATTAAAAATAGACATGAGGAAGGAAAAAAGAATGGGAGCAAGCCATTAAAAATGTAGATGGGGTAAGGGATTTTTCTCAGAAAAATATTTAAGGTTGGCTTGTACCTCTGCTATGTGAAATTTCAAGAAAAGGAAGAAAGAATGTCACAGAATTACTCACATGATTGCTCACCCCTCATTGGGAGGAAAGTCAAAAGAGACTATCTGATCTATGGTCTTACTGAACCCATATCTGTGCTGCAAACTCATTCTTGAATGTGGGTGTATGTGTAACGGCCCTGCCAATATCCAAGAATTCACAGTGTGGGAGGAGGGAGTCAGGAGGGGGGTGGGTACTGGGTAGGGGGTGGGGCCTTAAGATCATTACTTCCCCAGCAATGAAAGTGCGTCTGAGGGGGCAGTGGACATTGAATAGGGATGGCTCTTTGTGTAGGTTGCTGCCCGTGAGCCACTCTAACACCCCCACCCCTCAAAAAGCAAAACAAGATTTCAAAAACTGCAGCTGAGGTCCTGGGAAGATTGCAAAACCACACTTGACTTCAGCTGTGCTCAGCCTCCACCTTCTCCTCAGGGGTTTCCAACTCACATTGTGTACCACTATGTGATATTGGTTTCTCACAAGGAGACCATATGAAAGGAACCAATATCATGTGACACATGGTGACGGCCTGTGTGTTGGCGGGTTTGGTGGTATGGTGTAAATGTTTCAATGGGTAGTGGAGGTAACTGTGCCATAGGATACCACCTAAATGCTGAGTTTCTCTTTCCAAAGAAGGGTGGATCTGGGTGTGGAAACATCTAAGGAGTTTAGGCATTTCTTTATTTTTCAAAGCAGATGTTTTGTCAGAGACTTATAATGTTGTATATCTTCACTGCCATGCTACTGGTTTCAGATCATTCTCTTGTTGTAGAAGGACACATAGCCTAGCCAACAAGTATCTGAGACAGTATGGACACTTATTATTAAATAAAAGTAGACAAAACTATTGACAGTCTGTTTTTTTCTACCCACCTTACAGAATAACTATGGATACATACCAGTAAGAACAGAAAGAAAAGAAGAATGGCTATATGAACAAAATATAGAACATGGGCCCTCATTATGAGTTTGGTGGTCGGTGGAAGCTGCCCACCAAAGTCGTACCACCACTTGACTGCCAGTGAGGCCAGAACACTGCTGGTCCTATAACGAGTTCACTGCAGGGCCTTAACATTGATTCCGGCTCGTAATCGAGCCGGCGGCAATGTGGCGGGGCGGCGCGTGCAGGAGAACCCGTCACGCTTTTCACTGCCCGTAATCTGGGCCCTGGAAAGCGCGATGGGGATGTCCATGGGGGTCCCTGCACTGCCCATGCCAAGTGCATCAGCAGTGCAGGCACCCCCATTCCGCCAGTATTTCCATGGCGGTCAAACCACCATGAAAAGGCTGGAGGGTTGGAGAGTCATAATCCCCAGGGCGGTGCTGCATAAAGCGCCACCTTGATAGATTACAACTGCAGAGAATGCCAGGTTGTCGATTGGCGGCAACCTGGCAGTGTCGGTGGTCAGATTGTGGTGGCCCCACCATGGTCACAATGTGGCAGTGGGACTGCCATGACAGCGGCGGTCCAACTGCCACTGCTGGTCTGGTGGTCTTAAGACCGCCAGACTCGTAATGAGGGCCATAATATGAGGAACTATGCTCATAAGTGATCATATCTGTCATTCTCTACAAGGTACAATTCAACACAAGAACTGCAGCCTTTGTTTTACTGAGAAGCGAAACGAACTGCAGCATACGAAAGGAAAAAAAACAAAAAAAGCACTGGTAGGTGTTTTTATCCTTTAGGAATAAAGCTACTTGAAGTAGTGCTGCTGTCAGATAAATTTCCGAATGGAAAGCCACTGTCTTCAACAAGACTGTAAAACTGAGGAGAGAGGAAAATCTTAATAGCTCGAAGACAGTAACTCATGCAGCCAGATTCCTAACTGGCAGGGGAAGGATGCCGGGCAGAGTAATTGCACTTGAACAAATGCCTAGTGGCATACTTTTGCAATATTTCACAATGGAAAAGCCTGCGTCAATGAGAATAAAAAGTAGGACAGCAAGTATCTAAACATTTTCAAGAAAGATAATAGTACTGTTCCTTTTCACCTTAAAAAACACACAAACACACACTGAATTTCGTACTGCCTAAAATTATCTACGTTACGACAATTGCTATTAATTACTGCTGACTTTCAATCTATGTACAATTTCAAATAGATATTTCACAAGAAATACGTTAACTGCAACATTGAGGCCCATATTTATACTTTTTGACGCAAAACTGCGCCAACACAGTTTTGCGGCAAAAAAAATTGCGCCGGCTAACGCTATTCTGAAGCGCCATGCGGGCGCCGTATTTATTGAATGACGTTAGCCGGCGTTAGCCGCCGGCGCTGTCTGGTGTGCGTTAAAAAAAACGACGTACACCAGGCAGCGCCGGCGTAGGGGGAAAATGGCGTGTGGGGGTCCAGAAATGGTGCAAGTCAGGCTGAGGAAAGAAAATCGCCTCAACCCGATTCGCGCCATTTTTTTACGACGCCCATCCCCCATTGAAATGACTCCTGTCTTAGCAAAGACAGGAGTCATGCCCCCTTGCCCAATGGCCATGCCCAGGGGACTTCTGTCCCCTGGGCATGGTCATTGGACATAGTGGCATGTAGGGGGGCACGAATCAGGCCCCCCTATGCCACAAAAAAAAAAATACTTACCTGAACTTACCTTAATGTCCCTGGGGTGGGTCCCTCCATCCTTGGGTGTCCTCCTGGGGTGGGCAAGGGTGGCAGGGGGTGTCCCTGGGGGCAGGGGAGGGCACCTCTGGGCTCATTCTGAGCCCACAGGTCCCTTAACGCCTGCCCTGACCCAGGCGCTAAAATCCGGCGCAAATGCGGGTTTTTTAGTCCCGCCCACTCCCGGGCGTCATTTTTGCCCGGGAGTATAAATACGACGCATATGCATCGCAGTCATTTTTTAAGACGGGAACGCCTACCTTGCATATCATTAACGCAAGGAAGGTGTTCACGCAAAAAAATGACGCTAACTCCATAAACTTTGTCGCTAGATGCGTCTAACGCCAAAGTATAAATATGGAGTTAGTTTTGCGTCGAATTTGCGTATAAAAAAAACGACGCAAATTCGGCGCAAACGGAGTATAAATATGCCCCTTAATCTAATCATATGGTGCAGACCCCCGAGTACATTGTGTGAAGCTTAGTCCTACCCAATTCCAATACATTTAGATAATTACAGACTTTCTGATGTTAAAAGTTGTGAGGCAAAGTTTTCTTTAAATTAACAATAATAAAAAATACAAATAGCATACACATTTCTGAAAGTCTCTGTTTAAGTGCACACAATCTTTTCAAGTAAAATTTTGCAATATTTGCTTCTGGAAAGGTGTTCATGTGCAGCATATTTTGGTGCAAGGGCCTTGCTGTCTGTATTTGTCTAAAAATTGGGGCCAGATTTACTATTGTTTCAAGCAATGCGACACGTGAGCTTGTGGGCAAGATTGTTTTTAAGCAAGAAGGGATACTTTCCTGCACAAAAAAAACAATCCTTTGAGGCATATTTCGTTTTCAAAGTGTGCTGCAGATCACAGCACACATGGGAAGAGGAAAAACAAGCAGAAATGAAGACAGTTCTCCTCATTACACCTCCCTCCAGTAGGCACACCATGTTGGCACAAACCCATGTTTACATTTCTTTACTAATCTGGGTTTGCTTCAAAATACATTGATGAATGCATACAAATGCCCAAATTCCAGCGACATAATGCCTACTCAATGCAAGGTAAGGCATGGCAGTCTGAGGTGCTACGTTGCATTACTTTGAGACTGAAAATCTCTATTTGCATGCCTTTGTTTGCCACTTCAGTACTTGTACTGTATTGCCTTACGTCAATTTCAGCATGCAAGGACAATGCCAGTTCATATTAAATCTGGCCCGAGATCTGTTACTATGATCTAGTTTTCTGTTGCCATTATCTTAATGCAGAGAGAAAGTTACACATATGATATTATGTAACTACATCTTCTAGACTAATCTATCCATTGATAAACTGGTTTAGGAGATAATGGTGTAACTGGCAGATATCTATGAATATCAAGCCTTTCTCAAGTTGTAATACTTGCACCGGACGTTAGGCTATTGATGGACATGCTTTGGTTTCTGTTCCCTATCACAGGCTACTATTTTTTAAAATGTTCTTACTGAGTCACATTTAAACGTAAACATTTGAATCTAAAGCTTCACTGATTCTATGATATCCACTTTCCTAAAATATATCTTAGTCACACTTTATTCAAGGGCAATCATTCTCAATCAAAGCATTCTATAATAGACGATCTGGTGTATTTACAGACAGGGAGTTGCAAATGGTGGTTTCAAATTGTGCACTAACATTTTACAACCTGCCTATCGTTTTGCAATGTGACCTATGGAATAATAGTTTGCAATGCAAAATGCGCTTTGGGAGAAGGCCACAAAATGACCTGGCTCGTGAATATTAAGTAGGCAGGTTGCTATTTGCTGCTCCTTGTAATTAGGTACAAACCAAGGGATCGTGATCTACAAGATACTACAGAACTCCATCTTTATAGTCACAATTCCGAACAAAAAACATTTTTTTAAAGTATCCCAAGTCCCTTAAAGGGATAGATTGTGGTTTAAAAATTGTTTTTTGTTTGGTAAGAAATTGGGGAGAGCATTCACTTCACCTCAGACCACTGTCTGCTTCCCCTGGGCCACACAACAAAATTATCAAAGAGCAAGTTGCCCCAGGTCAGACGTTGGTATATAGGGCCTGATACTAACTTTGGAGGACGGTGTTAAACCGTCCCAAAAGTGGTGGATATACCACCTACCGTATTACGAGTCCATTATATCCTATGGAACTCGTAATACGGTAGGTGGTATATCCGCCACTTTTGGGACGGTTTAACACCGTCCTCCAAAGTTAGAATCAGGCCCATAATCATTTGTCTGAACCATCAATTGCGGTCACAAAACATTGGTACGTGCCACTGCAAATCACAATCAGAAGTGGACACAACTTTAAAGCCCTCTCCTAACTGAATCAAAATACATCATAAAACCCCCTTTAGCAAGCCAGAAAAGTTAATCTGATTCACAAGCTTTGTAAACAGAAAAAAATATTCTATTCACGAGTGCAATAATTCCTCAGTACTACATCAGGGCTCACCTTTGCAGATCTGAACACCTGCCACACACACAATCTGAACTAATATGCAAGAAGACTCATTCCTACCCAAATTTCTTTAAACATGTATACTCTTTATTGGCAATGTTTGTCTTTTTTCTTTAAAAACAGAAATAGAAGATTATCAAAGGTTATTGCAGACAGATGAATGGAGACTTAAGGCAAGTTACTTGACAATCTTTTGAGCTCTACCGAACTAATTAACTGCCACTTTTTATCATAATTTTATTCATGTGCTTATACATTTGAAACTTTTCACTCATTACTTCCAGTGTTACCATAGTTTTCTGTGATATTTTGGCGAAGCTCATTTTCAATTAATAGCCTTTAGAAATGCCATGTTGATCTGTTATCCTCCCTTTGGCACTCTAATCATTATTCCACCCTCTCTCACAACATAGAATATTTTCAATTTGTTCACATATTATTAATACTGAGAAGTATGATGGGAGATCTTTATAATTATTTAAACACTTTGGTAGAAGTGCTTCACGTGTAATTATTCACCTAGGTTCCTTTTAAATTAATGGAGTTTTACAACCACTGCCTGTCATTAAATTCACCACATGATCCATGATTTAAAATGTGTTTCGTGCTAAAATATGGCACTTCTTATTAAAGAGGCGTGCTGTTGGTGCTATTGTGTTTATTTATGTTGGTTCCATTGTTTTTTCTCTTCTTTTCAGTTGTCCAACATAATAGAGCCCTCATGGGCAGCACAGTCTTGTAAAGGGTGTAGCATTTTCACATGTTCCAAAAAACATAAATCTATATGAGCCTCCAGAGTATGGGTGGTACATAAGATACCTCTTTGTAATAATATTAAAATGACTACTAATAAAGCATGAATAATGTTCATCTATAAATCATAATGGCCCTCATTCTGACCTTGGCGGTCTTTTCGCAAGACCGCTGAGTTACCGCCGCGGTGAAGACCGCCGACCGCGGCGGTGTGCCGCTGTGCGCATTCTGACCGCTGGGAGCGTTCCTCCGGAAAACCGCCAGCAGCCACACTGGCGGTCGGCGGGAAAGTGGAGACTGGTCAACCTCCACCGCCACGCCAGCAGAACACCGCCCACAGAATTACGACCCACATTTCTGTGTGGCGGTCTTCTGTTGGCGGTCTTCTGTTGGCGGTCACGTCCCTATGGCTCCCGTCGCCTCCCGGAGGACCAACGCACAAGGTAAGTTGATCGTCCGTGAGAGGAGGGGGTGGGGGGGTGTTGTGTGATGTGGGCGTGCATGGGGGTGTGCGTGTGAGTGTGTAGAGGGGGTGTGTGAGTGCGTGTATGCGGGCGGGGGGTGCTGCTGTGTCTATGGGTAATGTGTGCTGTTCGGCAGGTGCGCATGTCGGCATGTATGTGTGCGGGTATGTGTCCCCGTTGTGTATGTGTGTGTAGGGGGTGTGTATATGTGCATGTTGGGGGTGTGTGCATGTCGGGGTACATGTATGTGCATGTCGGGGTGGGGGTGGGGAGGGGGTTCGTACCACCTCTGGGGGGTGGCAGGGGGGTGGAGGGTGTGGGGGGAGGACTCGGGTGGGTAGTGGGGGGTGGGGGAGACCCCTATCAGTGCCAGGGAAGGAATTCCCTGGCCCCGATAGTGCTTACCGCCATGGTTCGCACGGCGGTTCCCGCCCGCAAGAAACCGCGGCGGTAGGCAGGGTCATAATACCCTTGGCGGTCTTGGGACGACCGCCGGGCCGGAGTGCGCAAACTCCAGCCCCGCGGTCATGACCGCCGCGGCGGTCGGAGTGGAGAAGTAGCGGTCGGTCGCGGCGGGGACCGCCGCGGTCAGAATGCCATTTTTAATACCGCCGGTCTGTTCGCGGTCCGACCGCCGTCTCTCCGCCGACCGCCAGGGTCAGAATGAGGGCCAATGTGTGATAACCTTTTAATTTAGGCTCATAACTTTAACTAAGAACAAGTTATATTATTAGTTTCACTCAATCAATCAATCAAGGATTTGTAGAGCGTGGCTACTCACCATTGAGGGTCTCAAGGCACTGGGGGAGGGAGGGGTGGCTGTGGGTTAGTCGAAGAGCCAGGTCTTGAGGTCCTTCCTGAACTGTGACAAGGTGGGGTATTTCCTGAGGTGGGTGGGGAGGCTGTTCCAGATCTTGGCGGCAATCTGGGTAAAGGATCTTCCTCCAGCTGTAGTCTTTCGAATGGGGGGGATGTTGGTGAGAGCCTAGTCGGCGAAGCAGAGCTGTCTGGCGGGAGTGTAGAAGGAGAGTCTGTGGTTGAGGTAGGCTGGTCCGGCATTGTGTAGGGCCTTGTAGGCATGAGTCAGGAGCTTGAAGGTGATTCTCTTGACGATGGGCAGCAAGTCTAGGTCTCTTAGGAGGGTGGAGGTGTGGCTGTGTAGGGGGCGTTCATGATGAGACGGGTGGAGGTGTTCTGGATGCGTTGCAATCTTTTTCGGGTCTTGCCGGTTGTTCCGGCATAGAGCGCGTTGCCGTAGTCAAGGCGGCTGCTGACGAGGGCCTGGGTGACTGTCCTTCAGTTTTTGGTCAGGATCCATTTGTAGATCTTCCGAAGAATGTGCAGGGTGTGGACGCATCCCAATGAGACAGCGTTCACCTGTTGGTCCATTGAGAGCGATGAGTCTAGGATGATGCAGAGGTTGCAGGCGTGGTTGGTGGGGGGTGGGACATTACCGTGGGTGGTGGGCCACCAGGAGTCATTCCAGGCAGAGAGTGTGGAGCCGAGGATGAGGACTTCTGTCTTGTCTGAGTTCAGCTTGAGGCAGCTGTCTTTCATCCAGGAGACGACTGCCTTCATTCCTTCGTGGAAGTTGTTCTTGTCGGTGGTAGGGTTGTTTGTGAAAGAGATGATCAGTTGGGTGTCGTCTGTGTAGGAGATGATGTTGAATGCATGGCTTCTGACGATGGGGGCCAGCGGGTCCATGTAGATGTTGAAGAGGATGGGGCTCAGCAAGGATTCTTGGGGGACGCTGCAGCTGATCTTGGTGGCTTCCTAGAGAAAGGGGGGAGTCGGACCTTCTGTGTTCTAGAGGTGAGGAATGAGGAAAGCCATTGTAGTGCTTGGATGCCTGGATCACTTAGTCAAATGACATGTTCAAGTTGTAATTAAAACGACAACAAACAATTCCTACTGTTTGTTAGACATAGCCTTCTCTGCAGAGTCACCCCGAAAAGGTTTGCCTTCAGCCACCCTAACCACCTCCTCGTTTTCTGTTTTTTATTTCTAGTTGACCTTAGGACAATTTACCACTGCACTAGTGCTAACGTGCTTGTGCTCTCTCCTTAAAACATGGTTAAATTGGCTTACACCCACTTGGCTCATTCTGTTTACTTATAATTCCCTAGTAGAGAGGTACCTGATATACCCAGGGCATGTAAATTAAATGCAACTAGTGGGCCTGCAGCACTTATTGTGCCACCCACTTAAGTGGGCTCAGGTCTGCAATTGTAGCCTAGGTGCAGTTTTAAGCTTCCAGTTCAACTTAGCTAAATAACTCCTTTCCCAGTACTCAACCTTCTTTTTAATGTTTTAGTCACAGTCAGATAGGCCCGAGATAGCTCTTAGAGCAAGATGAAGCATCTTTAACATGTTGGAAATGTACTATTACATTTTACATGCCTGGGACTGAAAAACGCTTACATTTGTTTTCAATACTGCAAGACCTACATATTACACAGGATAACTTTGGGTTACCTTATTACCTTTACTAAGTGATAACATTTCTATGGGAACAGGTAGAAATTTCATATTTGGTCTCATGTGTATCGTAATTAAAAATCACCTTTAATTTTAAAGTCAGATTTTTAGTTGCAAATTTAAAAATGACACTTTTGTAAAGTTGGCATTTTCTTGTCCAAACCTTTTGGTGCCTGCAGCCTGTGTCCTGGGTCACATGACTTTGATCATATGGCAGCTAGCCTTTGTGTATTCCTTCCAGACAGTGAGTCAAAGGGGGACTAGATGTTGGCAGGATGGAGGAGCCTGCCAAGATGGGAGGTGTGTTCCTATTCCTTGCCCCAAGTACTATTCAAAAGAGCTGTCTCAGCACACTCACAAAGAACTTCACACTAACCTTTTTTTACCCTAAACCTCTTGGAGCATGGTGAGGGATGAAGGAAGTTCTAGAATTATCCCTGGGGGGGAAAATCCAGAAGGTTTTCAGGCCCACTCTTCAGTTCACTCCTGGGCCTGCAAAGGATACTCAGAAGGCCTGCCATATACTTCAGAGGAATAACCTGCTGTTTGAGGCTTGCTTGTACTTCAGATGATTGCACTGCTGATTGAGGACTGCCTTGCTGCTTGTAGCCATAATACCAGTGGGGCGCCAAAATCTAGTTGACTGAACATCTTGTTCCAAGCTACAGGGATACAAAAAGCTCCAACAAGAAGAACTCTGCACCTGGATGCTACTTGAAGTGAGTCTTACCCTTGAAGTGCTTCCCCTTCAGTCCTGGTCCCTTGGAAATTGTGATTAAGGTGCTGAAACAGCCAGAACCCTAAAACTAGGACTTGGAAAATTTTCAGCCAAAAAGGGCTCTAAGAACTGACAGGAAACCAGGACCTACTTGCTCACCAAACTGTCCAAAGTGCAACACCATTCTCCCTTACTTTATAGTATCTCTGACTATGTGCTCTGCGGCAGCAAAGTCACTTCACCATCTCCTTGCATTAGGGGCATCTGGCCTCGTGGTGATCTCGTTGGCTACAGCCTGCAGCTCCGTCCTGCTGGAAATCTTTGACATCTAAAAAAGTGACAAAGTCTGAACGTAGTAATCAACACCACTATTTCACCCAGCATCTCCCTGATGTATGTTCCTTGCATACTGCTTCATGCCTTGCCCAACTAAACTTTACATTTTCAGAAATTTTTGAGGGTAAGCCGAGTCCAGGTCCAATCCACCTATTGTTTCTAATTCCCGCTCCATCGTGGTCAGCCATAACTTTTAACTTTGTCCCTGTCTCAGCAACCAGATGCCCATGGCTAGTGTTGTGATCTTGTATGTGCTACATTTTAGTAAAAACTTACAAAAATTCATAACTCTGGTTCTACTGATTTATTTTTGTTGTTTTGGTGTTAAATAAGTTTGTTTTAACTCTATGTTTCTACAGTGGTGTGAGATTCTTCTTACATTGTTTTTTCCCTTTATTACTGTTTGATTACCTCATAAATACGTTACACTTTGCCTCTAAGTTGAATCTGACTGCTTTTGTACTAAGCTATTAGAGGGTTAAGTACAGAGCAGTTTAGTGACTTTTGTGGTTCACTCTAACACAGATTGTGGTTGTTTCTTGTGAGGGCTTGTCACCCCCTCATTCAAAAACAAAATTTCTAACACTATTACTAAGTTTTCAGATTTGTAAATGGTAACGTAAGGGGCTAAAGTCATGACAAAATTATTATTTTCTAAAATGCAATGATTGCAAAATATATCCATCTGCAATGAATGCAACTGAAGGAAATAACATTTCAAGAAAAATGAAGCACAATACAATACATTACAATACTTTGTAAAATATTAACTATAATATTTTTTTATTTGAAAAAACCTTGGTAGAGGTATTGACCAGAGAACTCCAAATGAAAAAAAACGTCTTCCCATAATAATATACATGGTAACACCAGGAGGAAGGAAAAAGGACATCAAGATAAAACATTTTGGCCCGTATTTATACTCCGTTTGCGCCGAATTAGTGTCGTTTTTTTCGACGCAAATTCGGCGCAAAACTAACGCCATATTTATACTTTGGCGTTAGACGCGTCTAGCGCCAAAGTATGGGCAAATAGCGTCATTTTTTTGCGTGAACGCCTTCCTTGCGTTAATGAGATGCAAGGAAGGCATTCCCGTCTAAAAAAATGACGGCGACGCAAATGCGTCATATTTATACTCCCGGGCAAAAATCACGCCCGGGAGTTGGCGGGTCAAAAAACCCCGCATTTGCGCCACTATTTAACGCCTGGGTCAGGGTAGGCGTTAAGGGGCCTGTGGGCTCAAAATGAGCCCACAGGTGCCCTCCCCTGCCCCCAGGGACCCCCCCTGCCACGCCTGCCCACCCCAGGAGGACACCCAAGGATGGAGGGACCCACCCCAGGGACATTCAGGTAAGTTCAGGTAAGTATAATTTTTTATATTTTAAATTTTTTTTGGTGGCATAGGGGGGCCTTATTTGTGCCCCCCTACATGCCACTATGCCCAATGACCATGCCCAGGGGACAAAAGTCCCCTGGGCATGGCCATTGGGCAAGGGGGCATGACTCCTGTCTTTACTAAGACAGGAGTCATTTAAATGGCGTCTGGGCGTCGAAAAACATGGCGCAAATCGGGTTGAGGCGATTTTTTTGCCTCAACCTGACTTGCCCCATTTTAAGACGCCCTAACGCCATTTTCCCCCTACGCCGGCGTTGCCTGGTCTACGTGGTTTTTTTCCACGCACACCAGGCAGCGCCGGTCTGCTAGCGCCGGCTAACGCCATTCCATAAATACGGCGCCCGCATGGCCCTTCAGAATGGCGTTAGACGGCGCTAAATTTTTTGACGCTAAACTGCGTTAGCGCAGTTTAGCGTCAAAAAGTATAAATATGGGCCTTTATTCCACTCAATCTCAGGTTAAATAGCTTAGTGAGTTATACGTCAGTCCATTTCAAGCAGATTAGTCACTTATGGACTGCTCCTGGTTAAATAGCTTGGTGAGGTATTCCCTGCTCCTGCTTCACAACATGCATATATCTGATGTGCATAGCATGTAGATTTGGGTCCTTATATTACTATTTCCTTTCTTTGTCCTTCTGGGTGCAGAGAGATAGTGAAGTTGAAATAACCCCTTCATCTCAGCAAGGTTTGGCATATAACTAATAGGAGAATTTTCTTGAATGGAATATAAAGCATCACTCTTCCTAACACTCAATACCTTTTGCTAAAATGTTAGGTGAAAGTGGAGCGCAGATGTGTTTTATCTCTATGTTCTTCTTCTGCAATAAGGATCATCTCCAATGTTTTCTCTAGCTGCACTCCTTACTCTGGTAAGTAAAACATTCAGCAGAAATATCAAGGTGGTCATAAAGAATAGGAGGAGCTGACTCATTGCAGGAGATGCAAGTGGACATGTTTGAGGGAGGACACAGTCCTTGGAGCCATTGATTCTGACTTTGCATCAGAATTGACACCCACCCACCATCCTGGTGCCACCATTCCTATCTTAAATAAATGTGATGGTTAAGCCTGAAAAAGGCAAGTGGACATGACTAAGGTAGGAGAAGGAAAACAAAGAATAACTTCAGGTCCTGACACCTAGTACAATATCTCCCTAAGGATCAACCAGAGCAGTGCAAGCCTTGAATCAAGAGGCAGAGGCATGCATAGCACAAGCAATTTAGCTAGCCGTTTTCCTATCATTCTATGTAGCTTCAAATGAAAATAGGAAAATATGCTGAGTGACAGTTCTAGCTCTGGAGTTAAAAAAGTGAGAGATGAGGAAGGCAGGAAAAAGGCTCAGAAAGTGAAAAAATGTGAAAGACAAAGAGACTAACTTGTAAGGGGTAGAATCAGGATAAAAAGGAATATCTCAGAAATTACTGTGTGCAGACTCTTAAATGTAGTTTTACTTGCAAAGGAAGCTTAACTATCTTTACCCCCCTTTCCCTTTCTTCCAATATGGAGAACTGTTCTTCATTGCTGAGAGATATGATCTAGGATATATGAAACAAGTAGACTCAGTTCTCCCAGATTCCACTCATGTGCTGAGAATAAGGAAAGCAAGTAAATATTTGAATACTGCCAAAAAAGTATTTTAAGATCCACTTCACTGGATAAGAGAATCTATAAACTGTGTTAGTTAAAAGATTCAGTTTGAAAATATGATTAGAATGAGATTAATGAATGATGATCTTGATGTACTATAACCATTTGCAAAACAGTGAGGTGCTACCTAAACACTGACTTCTTTGTTATTTGGAATCTAATTAGCAGCTTGTCTAATATGCTTATTAGACAAATTGCAAATTTTCCATTCTGAGCGGGGTTTGCAAAGTGACCTGCCTAATGAATAATAATTAAAAGGTTGCAATTTGTCAGCCCATGTGAGTGGCTGCTAGTGGAGTAATGAACACCTCAAGAGACAGCAGACCTTCATCTCTAAGCATACTTTCCTCACCCAAAGAACAGCCTGTGTCTATTAAGTGGAAAGGTGCTTCGTTTCTGCTTTAAAAACTATCTCCCAATTGGGGACACACTGTGAGGAGCAGGCAGTGATCTTTTGTACTACTGTCTGCACCTACGAGGGTCGACAAAGTTCCTAAAGGAGACTTCTTCTCTTTTGAGAATAAGCTACTATCCCATCTCAGGGTGATCCCCCAACTGATCAATGGTTTATGACCATTATTTACCTTCAGAAACCACAGATACATCCCCTTCTGAGTCACAAATAAAAAAGGGGACACCCATTAATGGTTCCTCATGTTTACAAAGAGGAAATGGACAATGAAGACCATTTTTAGTCTCGCAAAAGGGTTTGTGCAGAGTATGAAAACTCTTTCCAGTTACAAATCCAGTGATTTTATGAATTGCAGCATTTGCAACTACGGAAAGACTTTGCACATGTCTCCCAAAAATAGATCTGGGTGAGCAAAGCAGTGAGCTTTCATTTATTAAATTTGGGAATCTCTTTATGATAAACTTCATTCCGGTACTATGATAGGATCATAGTGAGAACAAGTGCAAGAAGTTCAGGACAACCTATATTGGCTTAGTCCATTTTTACCACTTACCTGGATTTACAGTTGGTAGGCCCACCAACATGTTTGGTGAAGTGGCAGTAGGAAGATTGGAAAGGTTTTCTGATATAAATAAATTAGCATTTCTATTCAGTTAGTACGCTAAAGAATGCCCCCCCCCACAAATTCTATAATACATGGTTTTATGTCAGTATCAGAGCAAGACCTATATCGTACCAATGTTTGACAAAATTAACTCCACAATGGTGCCAAACATGTAAGATCCACTATTTCCCTGGGCATTTAGTGACAACAGATATTTTCACTACTACGACATTGGGCTGCTTGATTTAATAAATAATGACATGAAGCAAATGGGAAAATGTATATTTAACAATATTAGGTAGAGTGCACTATAAAAAGGCTGAGTCTGTCCTATTCTATATCTGATTCATCATGTATCACAGGAGGTACAAGTAATTTTCTTAAAGGAACAATATATTATCTCTGGCATTATAAGGGGCTATGAAATTTCATGCATGTGTTGGCAAAAGTTAATTTGCCATAAACTGAAAAGAGGTAATATGCTGTAACAAAGCACTATGAAATTCATATCAATGCCTCTCAGAACACTGGACATGATAAGGGGAAAGAACTGGGTAACAATGCTCTTTGCATTGATTAAGACTGTTGTGGCATATTTGTATGTATTACACAAAAGCATAACATATTTAGGCATTGGGCAAATAAATGGATTTGTTCTCTATGTGATACTAATCCCCTATTCCATATGAATGATGAAATATACTGTAAAAGAGGATGAGAGACCAGAAGCCTGGGCAGAACTGGAAGTGACAGTGATGAGCATGTCTTTGGAGGGTCCTAAATATACAAACATCTAACACATGTCAAAATCCTTGAAATTGCTAACCTTGAGAGCCCACTGCAGTCCCAAATTTTGTATCATGTATATAAACCTCAGCTTGAACACTCCCAATTATCAGCTGAAAGAAGTTGTCACTTTGGGTTGATGCACCATTGTGTAGAGCAAATAAATATTTTTACTCTAAACTGCGCATTCCCTGCATGCTCACTTAAAGACTCGTTCACAGTGAGAAAACAGACTCCTTCAAACATGGCTTAAAAGTCTTCTTCCTACTGTTACACTTGCAAATCACCATACTTTCCATCTGATTCTTGACACCATCTAGACTTAAAAGGAACCAGAACATAAATGACTGGATACATTGGATCCTAAACTATGGGCAAACACTGGTACATGTCTTCATGATTTGAGTTTAAACAATTATTCTAATATAATTGTGTTTTTTACTTTCTAAATTATGTTTGTAACTATGTTGTACTATCCAATTTGGGATGTGATGTTTCTGCTAATTATTCATTAGCAGAAAGTAGAAATTGGCATGACTCCTGACTATTAATCAGACAGGTAACAATTTCTGGTACTGTCTGATTGGCTGTGAATGCAGGTCTGGAGTTCTGCAAGGGACAGAATACCTAAATCCCTGCAGTTGCATATTATGATCGAGAACTTTTTAAAAATAAGCACTTCTCTATAAAAGCTAGAGGTACTGCTTTAAAAAATATTTGGTTTTATTTGGGAGTACATTGGAGGAGAACATTCTTCCAAAAGAGGGTAAAGCTCCAAAACGAGGGATGATAAATGATCACCAGTTTTCTAACAAAGCACGCAAGGTCTGCTTTGAGCCTCCATTTTTAAATGCGCATTTTTAACTTAGCATTTCTTTTCTGTAAGTAACCTTTTACATGGCTTTTCGTTTATGTGATCATGTACTGAAAATTCATTGCACATGTGCTTGTTCCTAGTAAGCACTGATGCCATTTAGTCTATACAATCTGTCCAAGGTTGAGCACACAGAACACAATCCCTAAACATTCTAATTGCCCATGGAGACAGCTCCACATTTGTAGATATATCACAGCATCAAGCTTGCATCTTGAACATAAATGTAACATGGATGGTGCTGGTATTATAAAAACTGACACCGCGCCATATACATTAGAGGAGCACTTCTGATGGACTTATCCTGGAATGTGGCATGCTTACCACAGACACCCATCTTAGCTTCCAATAAACTCTTTCAGTGTGTATATTTAGACCATTGTGGGCCCTTAAATTCTGATGGGACTTTTAAATACATAATACCAGCTGTAGTTTTATGTTCTAGATTCATATGCCTGTGGCCACAGCAATCGCTGATGCTTGAATTGTTCTTATTGATTTGCAAGTCTTTGCGGAGACATATGCAATAACGGCATTCGACTTGGACTAGGGTCCTGCGTTTATCTCTAAGGTTTACAGGGTTACCATGTGAATCCTCGGTGTTACTGTAAGTTAATTCTCTCCATATAATTCTGAGGGAAGTATGATATTGGAGAGGAAGAACTGTGACTTAAAGCACTCCTTAACAGCTAGAGTATTAGGTTCAGGTCATAGTTGGATCCATCACTTGTAATGAGTCCAGAGAGCTTTAAATAATCTGCCCAGAAGATCTTTTGGAGGCTGAACCCCCTACAATGTCCTTTTTGGCATCCAGATATATGTCCCAGACCTCGATAGCCCTGGCACAGTTGCAGCAGATACTCCTTTTGATGTAAATTAATATTAGTCTGTCTTACAAAAATTACAAGACTTCTGGAATGAGGGCTCAAATTAAATTACCAAATGTTCTGCCACTGATGGAGCAAAGGAGCCACAAGAAACTCTCGGCTGGATTCCAAAGGTTGGGAATTGAGTCTGCAAGAAGATTGCCAATAAAAAAGAATTCAGAGCTTCATACCGAGCATTTGTACCAATCCTAGGCAGTCAAGGTAGATTAAATGCGATTTTGCCACAGCTTGCTGATTGTAAAAGTAATTGCTCTGTCTCATTAGACCATATAAAGCTGCACCACGTGGCTAGTCCTGTACAGTAGGATGAGCGGTTCATGAGTTGTTACCCATTTTCTCTCACTACCCTGCATTAGATCCCTGTACAAGAATAAAGCAACACAAGTAATGCTGCTCGCCAGATGGAGAATCAAGATGCTGTTTTTCCATTAGTCCCTGTTACTACTGCTACTACAGGACAACAAGCACCAGATGTAGGTTTTTAGTCTGCAACTGCTACTTCCACAATGCAATTGTGTATTACCAGCCACCCTTGGAAGTGACCACCAGTTCCCCTTCACCACCTGAAGTTCCTGTTTTTGCACAAACTGTCCCCAGATTC
This sequence comes from Pleurodeles waltl, assembly GCF_031143425.1. NCBI lineage: Eukaryota > Metazoa > Chordata > Amphibia > Caudata > Salamandridae > Pleurodeles > Pleurodeles waltl. The sequence continues at coordinate 704,725,727 of NC_090449.1, read as the reverse complement.
CTTATCAATGTTGATTTTTCTTTAAATTCTTCATGCACTTCTATGCATGGTGTATGTGCCCTATTTGTTTGGCTGAAAACGACTTACCTGATTCCACCTTAGTCCTACATTTGGATTACTACTACACTAACTTTCCTCCTCATTTGGAATGGGTTTGTCATAATGCTTTTCTCTATTTTAAGTGGATATTATCTCCCAGAATACACTGCTCCTGAACTGGTAGACGAGGTGTTGAAGCCTCATTCTTCTTTACATAAGCTGCAAAGAGTCTCGTCTCACGTGAACATTGGTGCTTTTCCCATCTCAGATGGAATTGTGTGGAATAAGGCCCCACTTGATATGTTTGGCCCCTCTAAAATGCTTCAAATATCACACATTTTCAAAATGTCACTACTTGACATTATTGTCCCTGGTGGTTTCTCTGAATCATGGGATGTGACAACAGTGAGAAAAATGCTCTCTGAATTGGAATGTTATTCTGTATTTGAAGCTGAAGATTTGTATCTGAATTCTACCAATTATGATGAAATGTTTTGTTACCATCATTATGCTCACCATTATTTACACAGGGCTAGTTCTGCTAGTTCTTCCTGCCCGACACCACCAGTAGACAGTTCAAAAACATACATGAGAAAGTTTACATATATTTCAGGACATAATCACCTAGGTCTGACTTCCTATTATTATAAACGCATCCTTCACAAGCAAAGAGGAGCATGCCTACACAAACTAAATTGATTTATTCTTATTTGTTATATATATATATATAAGTACATTCTACAGGGTTATTAATAATTGGAAAAACAATATTGATTTGACGTAAAATTGGGGAACACATAATTGGCAAACTTAGGGTACAGAACCTGCCTAATACCACAGCAAAAGATTTTGCTGAACAAAACAATGCAACAAATAATATCTATGTGTTTGGCTAAAATTAAGTATGACTAGGCTTAGCATTCTCTCTATTGTGCAGTTTGAAAATTGTCAACTCTTTGCAAACTATTCTGAATATGAGTTAAATGACGTGATGCAAAATAGCACAAATAGCTCTTTACTTTGAGGTTCAGACAGGAGGTTAGTGTAACCAGTAGACACTAATGGTTGTCATATTAAAACCTCCACTTTGGGTTTTAAAGCTAGCAGACCAGACCCTGATACTTGCAGTCACAACACTTAGGGGTAGAGAACACTTACAGTTTGGACAATTATGCCAACAATTGTTATTACATTCCACATTAGGTGCAGTGAAAGAATACATATCTATCCTATCTAATGACATGGATTTCCAAGATGTTCTGTTTGGTCAGGTCCTAGAACACAACTTCAGAAATGCTTCATATATGCCATAAGCAATGACATTCAGAAAATTCCCCATGAAGATGCTGCTGATGGACGGAGACACATTGACAGGGGACATTTAAAAAAAGGTTTGGCTGTTTTGGGCAATGGAGTGACTACTCTATCAATTCAAATGTATTCATTGAATAATATTATGTCATATGAACTTGATATTATAAAATATGATATGTCTTTGTTGCAGCATGAACAGAGCCAGCTGAGATTGATTATGAAATTGGGTTGGACATTACAGGTTTTAAGATCAAACCATGTACCATGGACATAACACAGTTGTTTTTGCAATTCAATTTAACACACATACAGAAGTTATTTGCAAAAAAAAATGCAGCTTACACTATGCTTACATTTGAGCTTTTAGAGAAGTTACCCTTTGCAGTAGCTGAAATGCCATCAGCGGTGTGGCTAATTCATGGGTTTATTTATTACCAATCTCTACATCTCAGTTCATAACCTGTTTGAAATACTGTCCAGTAGGTAGATATAAAGCTATGGGGTTGGGTTCATGAGTCCTGGGTTTTGCCTTTCAATTACAAATGTGAGCATAGGGAAACAAAAGTGTTCCTTAGTGGAAACAAATGTGCAAATTTGTTTGGCCATTCATTACTTTGTAATAGGTCACACTATGTAGCTTGTGAAATGCTCTATGGCAAACTTAGCATATTTTCTGAAAGGAGCAACAGTCTCCTTGATTTGCCCAGTACTCCAATTGCTCTTGAATGGGAGTTATTTGTTCCTGATTGATTAAGGTTGTTGTGGGATGAAAGCAGATGTCCCACATTTGGTGACTGTCTCCAGGGTTGTAAGCTGCTGTAGCAGTGTGCTATTTCCACCCATGCATGTAGAAACGGAGAATAAGATTTGAACTTCCATCCGTATTTTTAGTTTTAAATTTTGAAAAACTGAATGACTGAAAGCCTAATTGTTTCAGAAGGGTGTTGCTTCAGCATCTGCTAGAGAGACCTTAGATCTCCACGTTGCTAGGTCTTCTGCTGAAGTTCAACCGCTACTGCATACTAACTGCCCAATCATTTTGTTGAACATATTCACCAGATATTTAGGGCCATATTTATACTTTTTGACGCAAAACTGCACTAACGCAGTTTTGCGCCAAAAAAATTAGCGCCGGCTAACGCCATTCTGAAGAGCCATGCCGGCGCCGTATTTATTGAATGACGTTAGCCGGCGTTAGCCGCCGGCGCTGTCTGGTGTGCGTTAAAAAAAACGACGTACACCAGGCAGCGCCGGCGTAGGGGGAAAATGGCGTATGGGCGTCCACAAATGGTGCAAGTCAGGCTGAGGGAAAAAAATCGCCACAACCCGATTTGCGCCATTTTTTTACGACGCCCATCCCCCATTGAAATGACTCCTGTCTTAGCAAAGACAGGAGTCATGCCCCCTTGCCCAATGGCCATGCCCAGGGGACTTCTGTCCCCTGGGCATGGTCATTGGGCATAGTGGCATGTAGGGGGGCACAAATCAGGCCCCCCTATGCCACAAAAAAAAAAAATAATAATACTTACCTGGACTTACCTTAATGTCCCTGGGGTGGGTCCCTCCATCCTTGGGTGTCCTCTTGGGGTGGGCAAGGGTGGCAGGGGGTGTCCCTGGGGGCAGGGGAGGGCACCTCTGGGCTCATTCTGAGCCCACAGGTCCCTTAACGCCTGCCCTGACCCAGGCGCTAAAATCCGGCGCAAATGCGGGTTTTTTAGACCCGCCCACTCCCGGGCGTCATTTTTGCCCGGGAGTATAAATACGACACATATGCATCGGAGTCATTTTTTAAGACGGGAACGCCTACCTTGCATATCATTAACGCAAGGAAGGTGTTCACGCAAAAAAATGACGCTAACTCCATGGACTTTGGCGCTAGACGCGTCTAACGCCAAAGTATAAATATGGAGTTAGTTTTGCGTCAAAAAAACGACGCAAATTCGGCGCAAACGGAGTATAAATATGCCCCTTAATGCCTCAAATTCAGCGGGTGTAGTACACTTTTTTAAAGCAATTGGGTCTGCATTTATGGGCACATTGCAAACTGTATTTGAAGGGATTCCGTCCTTTTACTAGTCATTTATTTTTTGTTTTTTTGTTTTTCTGCCCTGCAAAGCATTTTCCACCACTACAAGGCCAAATAATGATGAATATGCCACATGTCCTAAATTGTGTTTAACCATGATATAGTGCTTCGGAGTGTCTCCTCTCCAGGAAATGAATTTGAATTGGTCTTAACAAGCTTGATTACAATGTGTACAACCTGTGTTCTGCTGTCTGCTGTGCCTGTTTGAGTGTGCCCTGGAGCTGTGTCCGGCTACGCAGTTGGTTCAATCTGTGTAACCTGCACGTGAGTTCGTTGAGGCCCTACCTGGAATTTAAAGCTTAGAAATGATAGACAAGCTATCATTAATGATAGTTGAATATGTGACAAAACAACTAGGTCCTAAACAACTATAGCCTAAACCACTACTGCTAAACAACTAAAAAGTCTCTACAACCAAGTACTGAACAACTACTGTCTAAACAACAATTGTGCCTGAATAACAATTGCCTGAACAACTAATATATATATATATATATATATATAGTCTAAACAACTAATAAACCATAAAAACCAAAAAGAAAACCTTATCTTAAAATTAGTTGTTCAGGCAATTGTTATTCAGGCACAATTGTTGTTTAGACAGTAGTTGTTCAGTAATTAGTTGCAGAGACTTTTTAGTTGTTAAGCAGTAGTGGTTCAGGCAAGTGGTGGTTTAGACCTAGTTGTTCAGGATGTTTCCCGTTTTACAGAGTTCTAGGAGACACCCAACAGCTCCTTTAGAGAAGGTGTGCTGGGTGGGTCTCTGTGTCAAAGGCACTAACCTTGGAATCTAACTGGCATTCTTGGAAGAAATGACAAATTGAGCCAACAATTCAAGACAGAACAGCAAGGAACAGGGCAAGGGACACCGAAACATAAATTTGGCTCAGGCAAAGCAGGTCTAGAATCAGAGTCAGGAACAGGACTGAAATTCTGCAGACAAGCTAGGAAAGTTCTGCATTCAACGAAGGCAAGGCCTAAATATTCAGACAATCAGGAACGTAGAATACAAGGCAGGGGGTCTGCATGTAACAGACTCCAGCCCGTCGGTCATGACCGCCGTGGCGGTCGGAGTGGGGAAGTGGCGGTCGATCGCGGCGGTGACCGCCGCGGTCAGAATGCCATTTTTTGGACCGCCGGTCTGTTCGCGGTCCGACCGCCGCCTCTCCGCCGACCGCCAAGGTCAGAATGAGGGCCAGAGTCAGCTGAATGAGAGTGTACTCACCCCCTTGTGGCTGCTGTGATGCCCTGAAGTGCCCATCCAACTTTGGATAGGCCACAGCCAGGATCTACAACACAGGGGAGGAGGGGATCCGGGGGTCATGGTGCGACGGGCACCCCTCCCACATTGGGAGGCCATCCACAGCTGGGCCTCTGCTGTGTTCTTGCTCCAGTGGCGCAGGTCTTCCCATCTTTTACGGCATTGGGTGCTCCGTCTGTGGTAGACCCCCAGGTTCCTGACGTCCTTGGCGATGGCACGCCAAATACCCTTCTTCTGGTGGGCCCTGACCTAGAGGAATGGTACAGGGGGAAAGGAAATTCCTTACCTGTCCAGACCGTCATACTCATTGCCCACCAGTTCCCACCCATGCCCTGACGCATATACACTCACCATCCGCACATGCAGGGCTCAGCCCCCCCATGTATCTTCCATCCACACCACTCTAAACAGGCATTGCCCACGCAGCATGCTCACAGTGTACTCACCTGTTTGTCTGGAGGACCGCACAGTTGCGTGTACTGGGGGAGGACCCCATCCACTAGTTTCTCCAACTCCTCCGAAGTGAAGGCAGGGGCCCTTTTCCCAGACACTGTAGCCATCGTCGCTTCCAGACACAGGTCACAGCAGCACTTGCAGTGTAGGTCCTCTCCTGTTGAAGGTCAGGTATCAAGTGAGGGAACAGACAGAAAATGGCGGTCACGTCCGTGGCGGTGCGTACCGTCACCGCCGGCGTACATCGTCATTGGCTCCTGGGACCCATGTGACCCAATGTTAACCAATGCAGAATTGTGCCGCGGTCTTCGACCGACCACCACAATGGTGTACAACGGCAGCACAGTTACCTCATATCCCCTTGTCCCACCTTACAAGTCAGGCAGCTGCCATTTCAGGAGGCCACATGGGATGAATGTTAACTGCGTCACACCTATATGGGCCGGGAATATAGACAATTACCAGCACATTGCGGATTAATAATGTTTCTGCAAATAAGAAATTGTGATACCTCAGTGTTGGATGACTCGCCGCTCGCTGTTCTCCTCCATAGGGCACGCCTGCTGGGGCAGGTGATGAGATGGCGGCATCCTCCAGTGTACAGACCCCTGGTGGACCTGTCGACAATGGAAGAGAGTCACATCCTATTCACATACAGGCTTGATCATGCAACAATCCTGGGACTGTGTGCCCAGTTGGAGCCAGACCTGATTTCAGCTGTCCGCCATCCCACAGGAATCCCCCCTCTAGTGCAGGTTCTCTCTGTACTCCATTTCCTGGCCAGTGAATCTTTTCAAACAACAGTGGCCATGGCATCAGGGATGTCCCAGCCAATGTTCTCTAACGTGTTGTCCAGAGTGTTATCTGCCCTGCTGAAACGCATGCGCAGCTACATCGTTTTCCCTCAGGTGGAGGATTTGCCCACAGTGAAAGGTGACTTCTATGTCCTGGGGCATATCCCCAACATCATTGGTGCCATTGATGGGACACATATGGCATTTGTAGCCCCCCGCAGGAATGAACAGGTGTATAGAAACTGGAAGAGCTACCATTCGATGAATGTGCAGATGGTGTGTTTCGCAGACCAGTACATCTCCGATGTCAATGCCAAGTATCCTGGCTCTGTGCATGATGCTTACATTTTGAGTCTGGGTATAGGTCTGTCCCTAAGGGTTAGTGTGTGTCTAAAAGTTGTCCCTTGACATTTGCAGGTGACACTAGTTACCCCAACCTGTCATGACTACTGATCCCATTGAGTAATCCCAGGACAAGGGCAGCGGAACGCTACAATGAGGCACAAGGGCGAATTAGGAGGATTATAGAACTGTCAACACCAGAGCAGTAGGCGCTCTATTGGCGACAAAAATGCAAAAACCCAGCACTCTCAAGACAAAGTAATTCATGCATTGTGCTGATATGTTGTGATTTAACCTTTTGCATTGCAGAGTTCAATCCTGAAAACTTATTTTTAATATGCTTACAAATACTGTTCCTTTGCAATGTATTACTGCAGGTTTTCAGAGTGTGTTAGGGTGTGGCCCCTTTCCAGGGCTTTCCAGAGACTTTCCCTGCAACATGCCTGGGCGTGGTTCTGGGCTGGGCCAAGACTCTATAAAAGAGAGCCAGCCCAACTCCCAGTGCTCACTATTCAGAGTTCCCGGTGCAGAGCAGCAGCTTCTTCCTGAGCTCTTGTCCCTGCGGCCTATTTGGATTTTCCAGTCTTCTGCCCTACATTCTTCATTGGTGATCATTGTTCCAGGCGGTAAGACGGTGGTTGGACTGTCCCGACACCGTTATTGAGAATTTTCATATTCTTGGTTTAATTCTTAAATGAGTAACAGATTACTTGTGCGCTACCATTTCTTGACATTTCTATGGTAGTTTACAAATAGGCAAGACACGCGATTTGTTTCATAAAGGTTTGACTGTGTTATTCATTGCGTGCTACCATTTCTTGACATTGGCATGGTGGCTTAAGAATCGGCAAGACGCGCGATTCGTTTTATGGTGTTTAAACATTGTTGTCCATTGCGCGCTACTATTTCTTGACATTTACATGATGTTTTACGAATTGGTAAGATGCGCAACTCGTTTCATGGGGATTTAACTTTGTTGTTCATTGCGCGCTACCATTTCCTGACATTTACATGATGGCTTAAGAATCGGCAAAAGAAGCGCGATTCGTTTCATTGTACTTTGATCTTGTTATTTATTGTGAGCTGTTATTTCTTGACATTTACATCGTGTTTTACAAATCGGCAAGACGCACAATTTGATTAATGATGATTTGACTTTGATATTCATTGCGTGCTACCATTTCTCATTTAGAGTTTCTAGATGCAATATTGTATGGTCCTAGTATACATTCTTAAAACAGGATTTATATGACTGGTTTAAAATTTAGTCAGAATGTTTTTCTGATTCTCATGTAAAGGAAAGTACTTGAATAAGAACGTTTTCATTTAATTCAACTTGATTCCCCTACAGGTATCCGGCCATATTGGAACTTAGTCATTTTAAACATAACTCTTAGATTGTTCATGTTTTCAGAGTGACTAAGCTTAGAATCATAGTCTAGTATTGATTTCAGGAGATATAATTTTCATATTGTGTGTTCTAACCTTTTTCTTACTACAGGTCTCCTTCCCAGCTGTTCCCTTCCTAATCCCCTCTTCCCCTCTTGAACTCTCTCAGTCTCTGTGATTTATCTATCAGAGTCTTGGAGCTGTTCAGTGGTGGATGTGTTGGGAACGTGCACAGACCCCGAGGATCTGGTGACTCTGACAAGAACGCACCTTCGGCCTCCTGAAGGCCAGATTCCAGTGCCTCCATCTGACAGGTGGATCCCTATACTACTCACCGAAGAAGATGTGCCAGATAATCGTGGCCTGCTGTATGCTGCACAACCTGGCTTTGCGATGGCAGGTGCCTTTTCTGCAGGAGGATGGGCCAGATGGTAGTCTTGTGGCAGCTGTGGAGCCTGTGGACAGTGAAGAGAGGAGGCAGAGGAAGAGGATATCAACAACCGAAACAACATCATCATGCAATACTTCCAGCGAGACACAGGTAAGAAGATGTAACTGCTTCCCACATCTCATACTGTTGTTTGAGCTAGCATAAGTCTGTCATTTTCACTCAGTGTATGGACCCTGACCTGTCACTTTGACTTTCCATTTCACAGATCTGGGTCCCACATTGTGCCCTCTGCTCTGTTTACTCCTGGCCTACAGCTGTGTTACATTGGTATGTGAACAAGTACATTGGCATTGCTATATTCCATAGTTATTGCAATTACACATTTGTGAAAGCACAGACTGACTCCAGATTGTTTTGTGATTGAAGTTTGTTTATTCCTGTGCAAATAAGAGGAGGTGGGTTGTAAAATGGGCTGGGGTGATGGTGGAGGAATATCCATGGCAGAGTCCAGTCTATTTGTTTCACAGGTGCATTGTCCAAAGGGGCATAGGAAGTGGAGCAATGGCAGTTTAAGGATGGACAGGGTGACATAGTGGGACAGAAGGGTGACATTCAGGGGAGTCTCATTTCCTGGCGGGGGTCTTGGCAATGTTCTCTGTCTTGTTCCTGGATCTCAGGGACCGTTTGCAGGGTGGTTCTCCATCTGCAGGGGGTGGGCTGCTGGTGTCCTGTAGTTCCTGTGGCAGTGCCTCCTGTCCACTAGTGCGGGCGGAGGTTGAGGGCTGTTCATCGTCCAGGCTAGTGTGAGGGGCCCCTTGTTGTGCCACTGTGTCCCTCCTGGTGCTGAGAAGGTCTGTCAACACCCCTGCAATGGTGACCAGCGTGGTGTTAATGGACTTCAAGTCCTCCCTGATCCCCAGGTAGTGTTCCTCCTGCAGCGCTGGGTCTCCTGAAACCGTTGCCATGGTTTCCTGGGCATGATGGTAAGCTTCCATTATGTTGGAGAGTGCATCATGGAGTGTTGGTTCCCTGGGCCTGTCCCCCCGTCGCACAGCAGTCCTCCCAGTTTCCCTGTTATCCTGTGCCTCTGTCCCCTGAACCGTGTGCCCACTGCCACTGCCCCCAGGTCACTGATCATCCTGTGTTAGTGGGGTTGCCTGGGTTCCCTGTAGTGGTGGACACACTGCTGATTGACGTGTCTTGGGGACAGAGGGATGGGCCCGCTGGATGGGTGCTGTGCTGGTGTTTCCTGACAGGGAAGGCTCTGTGGTGGCTTGTGACAGTGGCAAGGGAACCGACTGTCCCAAGGTCCCAGATGGGCCGGGCTCGTCATCTTGATCCAGGTGTGCAGAGCTGCTGTCATCACTGTGGGACTCTTCTGTAGGGGGACTGTATATGTCTGGCACCTCCTGTCCGGTAACGTTGGGTAGGGGTCCTGTGGGGGTGTAAATGCATAGTTATTGTATCTGTGTGTGCCATCGTGTGCAATGGGTGAGTGACCCTCTACTCCAGTGCTTGCATTATTGGCTTGATCCTTGTGTGATTGGTGATTTTGAGGCATGAGTGAGTCTCTGTACTGGACATGCTTGGGCGATGGGTGTCCATGCATTGGTGTTACATGCAGGGCTTGGTTTTGGGATGTGTGGGTTGTGTTGGTGAGGTATCTGTGGGGTGTTGGGGTAATGGGTGTGAGGGTAAGGGTGAGAGTATGTGGTGGCATGCAGGTGGGGTGGGGGGATAAGGTAGTAAAGATTTGCCTTACCAGAGTCCATTCCTCCTGCTACTCCTGCGAGGACCTCAGGATGCAGTATTGCCAAGATTTGCTCCTCCCATGTTGTTAGTTGTGGGGGAGGAGGTAGGGTTCCACCGCCAGTCCTCTGTACAGCAAACTGGTGTCTGGATACCGTGGAACACACCTTCCCCTGTAGGTCGTTCCACCTCTTCCTGATGTCATCCTGTGTTCTTGGATGCTGTCCCACTGTGTTTACCCTGTCGACAATTCTTCGCCATAGCTCCATCTTCCTTGCAATGGATGTCTGCTGCACCTGTGATCCGAATAGCTGTGGCTCTACCCGGATGATTTCCTCCACCATGACCCTGAGATCCTCCTCAGAGAACCTGGGGTGTCTTTGAGGTGCCATGATGTGGTGTGGGTGATGTGTGAGGTGGTGTCTGTTGTGATGTGTGAGGGGATGTGTTGGTGTGTGTTGTTTGAGGTGCATGGATGTTGTGTAGGTAATGGTGTTGTGTGTCTGTGGATGCTGGTGTTGTTTTTGGTAGTGTCTCTCTCTGGCCTGCTTTCAAATTTCTGGTAGTAAGGGTTTGTCGGTAATGTGGGTGTGTGTTTTATATTGGATTGGGTGTGTGGGAGTGGTGTGTGTATGTGTATCAGGTGTGTGTAGTTTGAATTGTCCAATGTGGTTGTGTTTTGTAAGTGTGTGTGTATTTTGAGTGCGGCGGTGTGTACCGCCAATGGTTTACAGCGGTTGAAAGACCGCCGCATTGATTCGTGGGTCGGATTAGTTGGGCGTATTATTGTTGGCATAACGGTGTGGGTTTTGGTATCGCCAGTTTATCACTGACCTTTGGTGTGGCGGATGTGTGTGGGTGTCTGTATTGTGGCGGATTCCGAGCTGTGGGTTGTAATACCTGTATCGGAATTCCACGACTGCAGTGGTATTTTGGCTGTCTTCTGCATGGTGGTAAGCGGGATTTACCTGCCAGGGTTGTAATGAGGGCCTTATTTCTTAGGAAAACATTTTCCTGTTAGTCTTAGTGGAAAGTAATGTATTAACAAAATATGCATGGATTGAGAATTAATTTTTATTGCACTGCTCCTCATACAATTTGTCATTAACTCATATTGTAAATGTAACCTTCTTACTTTTTTTCAATATTTGCAGAATAGACTTATGAAATATGCATTTTTAAATTTGGTTATCATTTTATAAATTATGCACTGAAAAACATTTTAAGATTTGACATTTGCAGGAACAATTATTGGAATTAATAAGAAGGGTAAAATATCCATTATTGATCCTGAGTTATGAATTGATATTGATTGATATAAATCGAATTTAGTACAGTGCAAAAATAATATATAGTGCGTAAGGCACTATGAGATAAGTGCAAGCTGAGAGGAGTGCTAAGGGGCACTTTAATGGATGGGAAATGTGAGTAAAAAGTTAAACAAATCTCAAATTTGTCATGAAAAAGTAACAATTATGATAGAATTCACAATCATTCGGCTGACATTTTGTTTACAGAAAGATGCAAAGGTTTCTCAAATGGAGGATTCATTAATTTTAATTCATGAATTTTAATTTAAAAGGTATAACAATCAATACAATGGTTGGATGAAACCCCTGGTAGGATTCACAAGCTTGTGACTGCAGATTCTCTGGGATGTCCAAGGAGGGCCTGTGAGAGTGCTTTGGGCAGATGAGCTTGCCAAAGACAGTGCACAATGCAGAATGGAACCATGACAGGTAAATGCACTATATCATAAAAAACAGATTCATTAGTACATAGGTCTACGTAGCTAGAAAGTGGAGAATGGATGGATGGATGGATATAGCTAGAAAGATAGATGGATAGATAGATAGATAGATAGATAGATAGATAGATAGATAGATAGATAGATAGATAGATAGATAGATAGATAGATAGATAGATAATCTATTTTAGTAGTTCCAGTTTTAACTGAAATTAATGCAGAGAAACCATGCCAATCTTATACATTCTAAAATCATAGGTTTGAAAATTCCTCATTTTGCTTATAGGTATATTTCTGACCACTGTGTAAGATGTTCAGGTGTGTTTATAATGCAAGCCAATAAAATATTTTAATATATAAGTGACTGCATCCAAATCTTTATCCACAGTAGTGTTATAATTTAAAAGGTGTATTCTCAGAAATTATTGCTGATAATATGATGCTGAAAGTATGCCCAAACTATGATCCATTCACAATTCTCCTACCAATAATAATCAGAAAAGCATTTCCTATATCACTAATCTTCAAAAATGAGTACAGGATACAACTGCCTTTAATCAACCCCCCCACCCCCCCACCCCAGCGCTGAGCCCTTTTTTGGCTATTTGGGGTAGTTCGCGCTTAGGCCTTCATAACTTTTTGTGCACATAAGCTATCCATGCCAAATGTGCGTCCTTTTTTTCCAACATCCTTGGGATGCTACGGGAACCCAGAGTTTGTGGGTTCCACTGGAGAAGACCAAGAAATTAACCAAAATACAGCAAAAATGTAGTTTTTTTCCAAAAAATTGGGAAAAAGGGCTGCTGAAGAAAGCATGTGGTGTTTTCCCTGAAAATGGCATCCAAAAAGGCTATGCAGTGCTAAAATCCCCCAACTTCCCAGCTTTCAGAAACAAGCAGACTTGAATCAGAAAACTACATTTTTCAACTCAATTTTGGCATTTTACTGGGAGATACCCCATTTTTACAATTTTTTTCTGCATTTAGCCTAATTCCAGTTAGTGACAGAAATGGGTGTTAAACCAATGCTGGATACCCGGCAGCTAAACATTTCTGAAAAGTAGACAAAATTCTGAATTCAGCAAGGAGTAGATCCTACAAGGTTTCTCTACAGAAAATAACAGCTGAAATAAAAAAAAAAATCAAATTGAGGTAACAAAACAGCCATTTCTCTCCACGTTTTACTCTGTAACTTTTTCCTACCATGTCAGATTTTCAAAAGCAATACCCTGTTACGTCTGCTGGAATCTTCTGGTTGCGGGAATATATAGGGTTTATAGGTTCATCAAGAACCCTAAGTACCCAGAGCCAATAAATGAGCTGAACCTTGCAGTGGTTTTTATTGTATACAGCAATTCATTTGGTAAAATATGAAGAGTTAAACATAGGTATCAAGGAAACATTCAAATTTCAAAAATGGGCACAAGATAAGGTGTTGAAAAGCAGTGGGTATTTGCACATCTCTGAATTTGGGGGTCCCCATGCTAGCATATGAATTACAGGGCATTTCTCGAATACACTTCTTAATTACACACTGTCTTACATATGGAAGGAGAAAATGTAGAGAAAGACAATAGGCAGTAACACTTGTTCTTCTATTCTGTGTTCCCCTATGTCTTCCCATAAAAATGGTACCTCACTTGTGTGGGTAGGCCGAGTGCCCGTGACAGGAAAAGCCCCAAAAAGCAACATGGACACATCACATTTTTACATTGAAATCTGACATGTTTTTTGCAAAGTGCCTCACTGTGGATTTTGGTCTTTAGCTCAGCCGGCACCTAGGAAAACCTACCAGACCTGTGCATTTTTTTAAACTAGACACTTTGGGGAATCCAGAATGGGGTGACATGTGGGGCTCTCACCAGGTTCTGTTACCCAGAATCCTTTGCAAACCTCAAAATTTGTAAAAGAAAATTATTTTCCCTCATATTTCGGTGATGGAAAGTTCCGGAATCTGAGAGGAGCCACAAATTTCCTCCTACCTAGCATTCCTCCAATTCTCCCGATAAAAATGGTGCCTCATTTGTGTGTGTAGGCCCAGCTTCCACGACAGGAAGAACAGAAAGTTCTGGAATCTGAGAGGAGCCACAAATGTCTTTCCACCCAGCATTTCCCCAAGTCTCCCAATAAAAATGGTACCTCACTTGTGTGTGTAGGCACAGTTTTCATGGCAGGAAATGCTGTAAACCACATCATGGACACCTCACATTTTCCGAAAGAAAACTGACCTGGTTTTTGCAAAGTGCCTTGCTGTGGATTTTGGTCTCTAGCTCAGTCGGCACCGAGAAAAACCTACCAAACGTGTGTATTTTTTAATCCTAGACACCTAGGGGAATCCAGAATAGGGTGACATGTGGGGCTCTCACCAGGTTCTGTTTCCCAGAATCCTTTGCAAACCTCAACATTTGGAGAAAAAAAACACCTTTTCCTCACATTTCGATGATAGAAAGTTCTGGTATCTGAGAGGAGCCACAAATGTCCATCCACCCAGCATTTCCCCAAGTCTCCCGATAAAAATGGTACCTCACTTGTGTATGTAGGCCTAGTTTCCATGACAGTAAATGCTGCAAAACACAACATGGACACCTCACATTTTCCGAAAGAAAACTGACCTGTTTTTTGCAAAGTGCCTTGCTGTGGAGTTTGAACTGTAGCTCAATCGGCACGCAGAGAAACCTTGCAGAATAATCATTTTTGAAAACTAGACACCTAGGGCAATCCAGAATGGGGTGACTTGTGGGGCTCTCACCAGGTTCTGTTACCCAGAATCCTTTGTAAACCTCAAAATTTGGCAAAAAAAACATTTTTTCCTCACATTTCGATGATAGAAAGTTCTGGAATCTGTGAGGAGCCACAAATGTCCTTCCACCCAGCATTCCCCCAAGTCTCCCGATAAAAATGGTACCTCACTTGTGTATGTAGGCCTAGTTTCCATGACAGTAAATGCTTCAAAACACAACATGGACAACTCACATTTGCCGAAAGAAAACTGACCTGTTTTTTGCAAAGTGCCTTGCTGTTGATTTTGACCTCTAGCTCAGTCGGCATGTAGAGAAACCTAGCAGAGTAATCATTTTTTAAAACTAGGCACCTAGGGGAATCCAGAATAGGGTGACTTGTGGGGCTCTCACAGGTCAACAGGTTTTGTTACCCAGAATCCTTGCAAACCTCAAAATGTGTAAAAAAATATTTTTCCCTCACATTTCAGTGATAGAGAGTTCTGGAATCTTAGAGGAGCCACAAATGTCCTTCAACCCAGCATTCCCCCAGTCTCCCGATAAAAATGGTACCTCACTTGTGTGTGTGTGTGTAGGCCTGGTGCCCACGATAGGAAATGCCACAAAACACAACATGAACACCTCACATTTTCTGATATAAAACTGACCTGTTTTTTGCAAAGTGCCTCGCTGCGGATTTTGGCCTCTAGCTCACCCGGTACCTAGGAAAACCTACCAAACCTGTGCATTGTTGAAAACTAGACACCTAGGGGAATCCAGGATAGGGTGACTTGTGGGGCTCTCACCAGGTTCTGTTACCCAGAATCCTTTGCAAACCTACGAATTTGGCAAAAAAACATTTTTTCCTCACAATTTGGTGATAGAGAGTTCTGGAATCTGAGAGGAGCCACACATTTCCTTCTTCCCAGCATTCCCCCAGTCTCCTTATAAAAATGGTACCTCACTTGTGTGTGTGTGTAGGCCTGGTGCCCACGACAGGAAATGCCACAAAACACAACATGGACACCTCACATTTTCCAAAAGAAAACGGACCTGTTTTTTGCACAGTGCCTTGCTGTGGATTTTGACCTCTAGCTCAGTCGGCACGTAGAGAAACCTCGCAGAATAACCATTTTTTAAAACTAGACACCTAGGGGAATCCAGAATGGGGTGACTTGTGGGGCTCTCAACAGGTTCTGTTACCCAGAATCCTTTGCAAACCTCAAAATGTGTCAAAAACACTTTTCCCTCACATTTTGGTGATAGAGAGTTCTGGAATCTGAGAGGAACCACAAATTTCCTTCTACCCAGCATTCCCCCAGTCTCCTGATAAAAATGGTACCTCACTTGTGTGTGTGTAGGCCTGGTGCCCACGACAGGAAATACCACAAAACACAACATGGACACCTCACATTTTCCAATAGAAAACTGACCTGTTTTTTGCACGGTGCCTTGCTGTGGATTTTGACCTCTAGCTCAGTCGGCATGTAGAGAAACCTAGCAGAATAACAATTTTTTAAAACTAGACACCTAGGGGAATCCAAAATGGGGTGACTTGTGGGGCTGTCAACAGGTTCTGTTACCCAGAATCCTTTGCAAACCTCAAAATGTGTCAAAAAACACTTTTCCCTCACATTTTGGTGATAGAGAGTTCTGGAATCTGAGAGGAACCACAAATTTCCTTCTACCCAGCATTCCCCCAGTCTCCTGACAAAAATGGTACCTCACTTGTGCGTGTGGAGGCCTGGTGCCCACGACAGGAAATGCCACAAAACACAACATGGACACCTCACATTTTCCAATAGAAAACTGACCTGTTTTTTGCAAACTGCCTTGCTGTGGATTTTGGCCTCTAGCTCAACCGGCACCTAGGAAAACCTACCAAACCTGTGCAATTTTGAAAACTAGACACGTAGGGGAATCCTGGATGGGGTGACTTGTGGGGCTCTCACCAGGTTCTCTTACCCAGAATTCTTTGCAAACCTCAAAATTTGACCAAAAAAAACACTTTTTTGCTAACATTTCAGTGCTAGAAACTTCTGGACTCTGAGAGGAGTCACACATTTCCTTCTACCCAGCATTCCCTCAGGGACCCGATAAAAATGGTACCTCACTTGTGTGAAAAGGCCTGGTGCAAACAACAGGAAATACCACAAAACACAACATGGACACCTCACATTTTCCCATAGAAACTGACCTGTGTTTTGCAAAGTGCCTCGCTGTGGATTTTGGCCTCTAGCTCAGCCGGCACCTAGGAAAACATACCAAACCCGAGCAAGTTTGAAAACTAGACATCTAGGGGAATCTAGAATGGGGTGACTTGTGGGGCTCTCACAAGGTTCTCTTACCCAGAATCCTTTGCAAACCTCAAAATTTAGCCAAAAAAACCACTTTTTTGCTAACATTTCAGTGCTAGAAACTTCTGGACTCTGAGAGGAGTCACACATTTCCTTCTACCCAGCATTCCCCCAGGGGCCCTATAAAAATGGTTCCTCACTGTGTTTGTAGGCCTGGTGCAAACAACAGGAAATACCTCAAAACACAAAATGGACACCTCACATTTTCCAATAGAAAACTGACCTGTTTTCTGCAAAGTGCCTCACTGTGGATTTTGGCCTCTTGCTCAACCGGCAGCTAGCAAAACTTACCAAACCAGTGCATTTTAAAAAACTGGACACCAGGGGAATCCAGGATGGGGTGACTTATGGTGCTCTCACCAGTTTCTGTTACCCAGAATCATTTGCAAACCTCAAAAGTTGGCCAAAAAAAACACTTGTTCCTCACATTTTGGTGCTAGAAAGTTCTGGAATCTGAGAGGAGCCACAAATTTCCTTCTACCCAGCATTCCCCCAAGTCTCGCAATAAAAACGGTACCTCACTTGTGTGTGTAGGCCTGGTGCCCACGACAGGAAATGCCACAAAACACAACATGGACACCTCACATTTTCTGAAATAAAACTGGCCTGGTTTTTGCAAAGTGCCTCGCTGTGGATTTTATTCTCTAGCTCAGTCAGCACCTAGGAAAACCTATCAAACCTGTGCATTGTGTAACACTAGACACTTAGGGGAATCCAGAATGGGGTGACTTGTTGGGCTCTCACCAGGTTCTGTTACCCAGAATCATTTGTAAACCTCAAAATTTGGCCAAAAAAAACATTTTTTCCTCATATTTCGGTGATAGAAAGTTCTGGAATCTGAGAGGAGCCACCAATGTCCTTCCACCCAGCATTCCCCCAAGTCTCCCAATAAAAATGGTACCTCACTTGTGTGTGTAGGCGTAGTTTCCATGACTGGAAATGCTGCAAAACACATCATGGACACCACACATTTTCAGAAAGAAAACTGACCTGGTTTTTGCAAAGTGCCTCGCTGTGGATTTTGACCTCTAGCTCAGCCGGCATGTAGAGAAACCTAGCAGAATAAATATTTTTGAAAGCTAGACACCGAGGGGAATCCAGAATGGGGTGACTTGTGGGGCTCTCACCAGGTTCTCTTACTCAGAATGCTTTGCAAACCTCAAAAGTTGTTAAAGAAAATGCTTTTTCTTCACATTTTGGGGATGAAAAGTTCTTGAATCTGAGGGGAGCCACAAACTTCCTTCTACCCAGCATTCCCCCAAGTCTCCCAACATAAATGGTACCTCACGTTTGTGGATAGGCTAATGCCCGCAACAGGAAGGGATCACACAAGGGTCAATGGTAGTCCTTGCATGAGGGCTACTGTTAACCCTGGAGTGATCTATTCCTGCCGCAGGCACTAGGCACAGGCTCACAATTGGGGTTGTGTTTTTATCAGGACAAGTGGAGAAACACTGGGTGGTAGGAATTCTGTAGATCCCTGCACATTCCTGTAGTTTCTGGGATGAAAAAACAATGAAAAATAGTGTTTTTAATCAACGTTTCACTTTTGCAGGTGTTCTGGGTAAGTAAACTTTGTGAAATCCAAGCATGCCAAACTTCTGTGGACTGCCTCAGTGTCTAGTTTTCAGAAATTCCTGGGTTTGGTAGGTTTCCCTATATGGCAGCCGAGCCCAGGACCAAATGCTCATGGGACTGTCTTACAAAACAAGGCTGTTTTGTGGTAGGTAATTGTAATGTCTCTACAATCCATTTTGGGTACTTCCCTGTTGTGGTCAGTTGCCCACTCACTAAAGTGAGGCAGTTTTTCACTGGAGACTTAGTGGAATGCTGGGTGGTAGAAAATGTGTGGCTGCCTGCAGATTCCAGGCCTTCTACTCACTGAAATGCAAGGCAAAAGTGTTTTTAAGCAAATTTTGTGATTTCAAGGGGATTCTGGGTGAAGGAAAACTGTTGAGGGCCATGCAACTCCTGCACCCTTGGACTCCCCTGGTACTAGTAAGTTAATCCATCACTCACACTGGTTGGTTTTATCACCTCCAGAAATTATAGTTTCAAAGCATGAATACTTATCAAAGTATCTGAGTATTGAAACCAATCCTTCTTTAGGTGGGCCATAAAGCCACATCTAGGCACCAACCTCTTTATGGTCCATTCACACACCATTCATGCACAACAAACAACCCTTGCATACCGCCGGCCATGGGCCCAATCGAAACAATCACTGCACTCACATTAACTTACCGCTGCCAGACAAGAGCCCATCACAGTCATACGCCACAGGACGGAATACGTTTGACTACATTTTACCACTTGTCAAGTAATCGCCTCCTTCTTCCTGAACATTACCGAAGGCATGCACAACGAACCTTTACTAATGACTCCCATGACAGCCACCGAGGCTCAGAAAGACATGTTTTTCATGCGCCTTTAATGCACTCACTGTGCTAAATCCAACTCCTTCCAGTTTGTGGATGCACGTTGGGGGTGTCTGAGTATGCCGTACAAAGCGATTCCTTGAACTGAGTGAGCATGTCCACCTTTGAAACTAAGGGAGACATGCTGGGGAATTCTCACAATGTTCCCTAAAGACAAGGTCATAGGCTATGAAAAAGGGTAATGTTTGGCACACAGGGGAGTCCGTGAGAACGTAGCATATGTCCCAGCCCTCATTATGTGCAGTGCTGTGACTGTAATGCACTTATCATATTGCAAACTAAACATCTACTAAGTGGTGGATGAACATGAAAAGCAGATCAAACATTGACCCATACATGTAATTGTCCTTCAGTGCTGGGATGGCACTAATGGGTTTGAATCCATAGCTGTAGATGATGTACATCTGTACTACCCTTACTATCTGCCTTCTACCTGTGCAATATCCCTGTGAAGGCACATCTACATTAAGCTTTCCTTACCCATTCATGTCTCTGTTCTCATCAGAGTCCTGACTAAGCCTGTATAATTGTGAACTTATACTAGTTTGTGGATGCAAGTTGGGGGTGTCCGAGTATGCTTTGGGAGGCCTATTCCTCAAAATGAGCGAGCATATCTACAGCTGAAACGAAGGCAAACATGCTGGTGAAGAAATCCTAAGGTCTCTAAAGTAAAAAGTGAAACAAATATCCTGTGGGACTCATTCACCAATACTTCTACTTTTGCTTTGAAAGTAAAGCTACAAATTGAGTTTGCACACTGTTGGAGTGTAGTTATTATAATCAAAATTAACATGAAATGTTTGCGAATTAATGCCTAATGATGCCGCATAGAAATTGTATTGCTGTGTTTTACTAAACGCGTGTTGAGATGTGCCCACGGTTAGTGGCCACCAATGTATACGATGATTTATGAAATTGACTAATAATGAAATATTAATGTCCTAATGTATGATTTTGTATTAGTATGAAGAGTTATATGTTAAGGTTTTGCTAATTAATCACTAGGCCTTAGTTAGCATAAGTCGGGGCCTAGCTGTCCGGTTTCATATTAAATGTGTTTTTCTGACGTGCAATGTGCTGACTTGCTGAAAGGCATGTAGCCGTACTTTTCCAGAAGACTAGAAAATGTGTATAACCGTAGTAAATTCATTCTCATGAGACTCGACTTGCTCAAGGAGACGTTCTTGCCAAATGCAAGAGTGTAAACTTGCAACAAGTACAAGGTCGCTTGAGCTGGTATAGACAATGGAACTACTGACTCGGTCTGTGAGAGGACCACGAGAACATGAAATTGTACCTGATATTCTACCCGTTGGAGACGTCAATTACAGAAGCCAATAAACTACATGAGAACTGTTCTAAGGTGACAATCCTTATGAGGCGACAAGTAAACCATTGGATGGAGATAATGGTGCACCAAAACCTGCCCAATTGGAAATTAGGGGACTGTACAACAAGTTTGATATAATCGTATGACACGAAGAGAAATCAGCCATTACGTGCCTTTGCTATTACCTAGATGCTTTGTCACTCTGTCTTAAAGACTTTGTGGTTTATCTCTTCGAACCATCCTTAATCTGTCTGGCCCGATTCATACTTTCCTCCTTATGAGGGAAGTGTCCCTCATTGCCCCGACTTGCTGAACTTTGCTTTGTTTCCTGGCTGATGGCGAATCAACTGATGTCCTGAGGACGAAGACTGACTCTGTATGCTGACCCATTACGGAGGGTAACTATATGATGATGAAATTGTAATTGTCCGTTTGCCTTTTCTTTCTAGGTACCAACTGCTTCCTTTTGATAGAGACAAAAGTTAGATGTTTTCTAAATTTGTGTTGCTAAATTGTTTTGCATGAAGCCCAACATGCTAATACTAATTCGAGGTTAGTTAGGGAATTCACTAAACGGACGCAAATAGACAAATGACAGAATCTATGCTTTGTTGAATAATGCGCTAATGATACTCTGCTAAGATTAACCCATGTTGACATCGTGGTTCGTTCTAATGTTTATGATTTTTGCATTGATGAAGTCCTATTCGAGTTGCCATATTATTACAGTGTTGATGTGTTTTCTTGTATAGAGACTAATAAACTTACTCATAGAGGCGTAATCAATAGGGAATAAATATCAGAAATCATACTAAATCCGTGTGGTTATTCGCGACTGAGAGGTCTTGGTGTGTTTTGATTCTTACTTATGCCAGCATCCAAATTGAACTGATTTGCTATAGTGAATATTCATGATGTTATTGATCTATTGATTGCTGTGTTGATTAATTGTCTCGTCCTGAGGTGTCTTCGATCAGGGTCCAAAGATTCATTGGCCTAAAACGAGTCCCAGACTAATTAACTTATCTAAGACTGGTCGCGTTATGAACACTTTCAAACAAGTAGAAATATTTGTGAATATGTCCGACAGGATATTTATTTGACTTATTACACTTACTCTGGTTCTTGTTGGCAATCATGGTGGTCCTTGTGTAGCATACATAAGTTCACTAACAAGCACTTAAAAATTCAGTCATGCTTTTAATATTCTGCCACACAGGGTACTCAGTGACAATGTGGCATATGTTCTGTCCACTAGTATGTGAAGTATGGGGAATATAATGCATGTTAATTGAAAAGAACACCTACCACGTTCTGACGATGGATATAGGTCTCAAGCAGGCCTTAAGGAAGTCCTTAATTTCTTAAAGTAGATGCCGAAAAATTCTGTGGCTGCTTGCCTAATGAAGCAGTGGCCCATGAACGTTCAGTATCCATGCACAGCCACTGAAAGGATTACCCGACAGCAGCTCTACCTCAGTCGATTTCTCAGAACTTTGCTTTAGTATGATACAATGCAAAGCAAGTAAGGTCACAGAGGCCTGGTTGAGATGGGCACTGGGGACAATATCACCGACTGTCCTGCCACTTTCCATGCTTCAAACACACTTTACAGCGGCGACTTGGACTATCCTTTTTGGGTGTTTTAGGAATGCGATCAGCAAAGTCTCACTCCTGCAGCCTTGCCACATCCTCCAGACCATAAGAGGTGGGGGCTGCTGCTGCTTCTGTAACAACAGTGAGGCTTTCAATTATAGACAACTGGAAGTCAAGGAAAGTCATGAGTCTTCCTGTGGTTGTCTGATGGCAAACAACAGATGCATCGTTGGTTGCCATCTGGATCAAGTGGGTAAACAGTTTCTTGTACCAAGTGCGATTTTTACGACATGCTTTGTATGGTTGACGAACCTGGTCATTCTTGTCCACTCTGCCCATGTACTTATTGTAATCAAGTATACAGATGGGCTTGTGGACTTCGGCTGTCTGACCCCAAACCGTGATAGGGGAAGTGCTCTCATCATGAATTGTAGCGAGGAAGAATACATCACGCCTATCCAAATACTTGACTGCGAGCGGTTCGTTGGAACGCAATGCAGTACTCTGGGATTTCTGGAGCTTCCTGCAAACAAGCTCCTGCGGGAATCCTTTGCAGTTACAATGAACTGTACCAAAGGCCACAGTGTCAGCTTTGTAGAGCTCACTGAACAGCTCTACTCCTGTATAGAAATTGTCCACATAAAGGTTATAACCTTTGTGAAGGAGTGGCTGGACAAGTTGCCATACAATTCTACCTGCGACCCCTAACGCAGGAGGGCAACCTACAGGGTTTATGGTAGAGTCCTTCCCTGTATACACTCTCAAGCTGTACACATAGCCAGAAGAGCTCTCACACAGCATGTATAGCTTTATGCCATAGCAAGCTCTTTTGCTGACAATGTACTGTCTGAACAGCAGCCGTCCTTTGAACAGGATCAGGGACTCTTGAACAACCTGTCATGGTCTGGATGGTCCCGGGGTAATGCAGCAGAATTGTCATTGAAATGCAGCATGCACTGCAGTAGCAAAAACAATCTCTGTTCATGTATGGTGCGAAGATGGGGGTTACCCAAACCGTGCTAGTGTCCAGTAGGACTGCAAGGTGGGTTTCTGCACTAACCCCATTTTGAACGTAAGGCCGAAAAATATCTTCAACTCCGCCAGCAAAGTGGGAGTCCACTGGTGAGCCCTGGAACGGAGCCCTCATGTTCCCTCAGAAATTGGTCTGCACGCAAATTTGTTTGCTGCACAATTTTCTGAAGGAAATCAACATCCAAAAATAGATGGACATAGTCGACTGGCAAAAGTTGGCAGTATCGACATTACATCCAGCGTCACCAGTCAAAGGTGGAATTTGGGGCTGAACTAAATAGGGGGGGCGGCCAAAAGAGCACTCTCTCTATGTTTGTTGCAAATGCACCTGCTCTCTGGGTTCAGCTAACCCGATGTTGTCCCACTGCACAGACTGTGCTTGCGATGGGACAGCACGGCTGTTGTCATCGTCTCCTTCACAATCACTGGAAGAGGTTTTGTCGAATGGGACTCCGCTGACTGAAAAATCACTCCCAGATTCTGCCCCATTGTCCTTTCCCTTAGATTCTGTCTTAGTCTCTGATCCTGCCTCAGAGCTATCCTCCATAATCTGAGCTAGGGCTTGAGCAGCAGTAATCCAACAAGACGCCATATCTGCTACTGGCTAAACTGTCCCTCTAAAGTACTAGCCTACATAGAAGGCAGATAGAGCCACAAAATTGTTTGTGGATATGTCTGATGTGTTCAATAGTAAATGTAGTCACCTTACCTTCACTTCTCCTCCAATTTGGCAGATTCTCTGAAGACACTGAAAAAAACAAAAAATGACCCATCATCACAGCCTTTAGCGCTGGTGGCACCCAATGCGAAAGTCATTTTTGGTGCTCTGCTTCCCATGACCTCCTCTTCTAATTCCCTCAGTACCACCCAGCAAAAGTGCCACTCATATCTCCATAGTCCCCTGCGCTCATACATTTCATTTGTTTTAAAGCGCAGGTAACGCTTGGCTTTACTAATCATCTCAGCTAAATATATATAAATGTATATCCTTTGCAGCAGGAAATAAACCATCTGCGCTACTTTATGGCATCAAAACTGCTACTAGACAAAAGACAGATCTATTTCTATCTCCCCATATAAATATACATATATATAAACATATATACACACACACACACACATATATATATGTATGTATATATATATATATATATATATATATATATATATATATATATATATATAAATATGTATATATATATATATATATATATCACTTTGTTAATTGTGTGTTGTGTGGTTTCCCTGGGTGGGGCCTATTGTGGCTCCCAGAAAACAACATGTGTAAAAAAAAAAAAAAAAAAAAAATTAAGACAATTTTATATATATATATATATATATATATATATATAAAGAGAGAGAGAGAGAGAGAGATTGATTTGCCTCTCTTTAAATATATATATTTATATAATTTTATATATATAAAGAGAGACAGACTCTCTACATCACTTTTTTTTTCATACATGTGTGCTTTCCCTGGAGCCGATCGTGGCAAAGCACACATGTATAAAAAAAAAGAAATCACATGCATAAAAAAAAAAAAGATTTTTTCTTCACGTCACAGTGACTCCCAGCTACACCTGGCAAAGCAAGATTTGCACTTTGTGCTACAGCATTGACAGCTTGTGGTGACTGCAAAGCAAAGCTCCTGTAACGACTGTCCGCAACGCCCAACAGGATCTTTGCACTACCGAGACGACCACCCACGATACCCGGCCTGCTGTTTGGGCTACATCGACAACCACTTGCAACGCTTTCCCTGCTCATTCTGGTCCCTTCCACCCTGAATGTAAGTTTTAGTGTTCAACTTTGAAGGTAACTCTTTCAACAGCACTAATCTGGTCCCTGTATCCAGCCCACGCTCCATTGCAGTCGGCCTGAATTTAGTCACTTTCACCCACCGGGAATGCTTTATGCTTTTAAGTGCTTTACATACCTGAAATCTTTGAAATTGTATATCCTCAGTTCTACTGATTAGATTTTTGTCATTTTGGTGTCAGATATTTTATTGAATTTTAATCTAGTTTCTTAAATTTGGGGGGAATTTTTCTTGTTTTGTATGCTCCATATATACTTTACACATTCCCTTTAAGTTTAGTCTGACTGCTTCATGTCAAGCTAAGAGAGTGGTAAGCACAGATTAATTTGGGGTTTGCTTGTGTTTCACCCTGACAGAGAGTATGGTTGCTGCTTGAGTAGGGTTTCCATTCCCTCATCCAGTAACCAAATCTCCAACAGATATGTATTAGTCAAAGGTTTGAATATTTAATTCTCTATTTTTCTGATGAACAATGGAGAAATATTTGGCATTGTGTAGTGATACTTATTCATCTTATATTACAAGAAAAACAGCCTTCAGATTTCTAAACCCCCCAGGCACTAATGACTCAATCAATGTGCCAACTTGAATCAGAAAAGCAGTTGGACTGTAACCCATGCACAATCGAATGAGCAATATCTGTGTAAGATGTATTTCAGGTAATGATCGGTCCCATGACACAATGACAGGGACAGTTAGTGGAACCCCAAATACTCTTTCATGAATGAATAACACATTCAAAGCCCACTACAAAATACGATATGCATTTTAAAATGTTTGTATTAAAAGTAAAATCCTGGCCTAGTGCACACAATATGAATTGCTATGTATTCTATATCACTAAAACCTTAGTTTTTTTTACTTCTAAGCGCTATACAACTATACACCTGCATACCTATTTAAGTTAAATAGCAAGCCTACTATTTTCAGTTCTCAAAGGCAGTAGTGTGTGTTGTAAGTGCAGCCAACTAGACAGCCAGCTATGGCTGATTACCTCCAAGCAGCTTTCAGTTTGAGTGGATGTTTTGTTGTGTCTGCGTTCCCTTTGTCACCTGCCTTGAAGGTCCTCTGAGCTTCTTATGGACAGTGTTTATAAGATTATTTAGAGGTTTGTTGAAGACTTGCAGAATACCAATGAGTGGGGAATGCCCTTCCTGTTATTTTCACTCCATTAGACAGTATTCTTTTAAAATGGCAAGCAAATGAATCATGCAAATATCAACCTTATAGAAATGCTGTGATTTCATTATACTGATTACCATAAAATGGTTAAATTCATTGGACTATATTGTAAGATTGTTTATTATATTTACAGGAACAGAACGATAGGAAATGAATGTGCACTTGGTTTAATCATACATATTTACTCTTGATTAATCAATTAGCATACGTGATTCATGAAAGGAGAATATAGGTCCTAAAGAGGAAAAACATAACAGTTATGGTGATATTGCTAGTAGTAACATACATAGTCAAACACTAATTTTAACCCCTACAGTGTGGGCATCAGTCACTGGCCGATGCCCACACTACCTACCTGGTGTGGGTCACAACCAGTGGCCGACACCAGGGAGGGGGGAAACAAAATCCTCTGGTGCAATGCACCAAAGTATTTTTTCTTTTTATTACCCAGGGAGATGCGGAAGAACTTCCACATCTCCCCCCCACCCTCAACCGAGAGACTCCCCTTACCACTGATGCGTTCCTGGAACAGTTTCCTGGCCATGGATCGCAGCGCGGCTGTGATCCAATGCCAGGAAACGCCCCCAGGCACCAGGGTTCTTGATTGGGGGGTCAGCCCCCGTGTAAATGGGCCAGCTCCTCCTGTGGGAGCATAAATAAAAAAATATGTAAGGTGGGGTTCTTCGGGGGGCGATTGCGCCCCCCAAGATAATAAATGTGTTTTAGAAAAAAAAATGGCGGGGTCGGCCCTTTGAACACGGGCCAACCCCTGGGGCTGAATTTTAACGCAATAATTTTCCACTAGGGAATATTTTAAAAAAGAAAAGAAAATGTTGGGGTCATTTTTTTTTATACATGTGATTTCTTTTTTTTTATACATGTGTGCTTTGCCACGATCGGCTTCAGGGAAAGCACACATGTATGAAAAAAAAAGTGATGTTTGCTAAAGCTTTGCATTGGCGGGCACAGTGGACGGCAAGATCCTGGTGTGAATGGTCCCATTTGTGAATAGTCCAAAACTTAATATTTTCTCTTTTTCATTGGAGAGGAGCTCTACCGCTACCACACCAATGGTTCAGGACCCGAGAGGCACCTCTTAGGGGTTATGAACTCACTCTGCAGAGGTCAGCAGGGCTCAGATAGGGCCAGTTGCAGCTCCAGTTTCAGGTCCAAGAGTAACACTTCTCACTTAACCTATATATTTCAGATAATGGACTTTAATCCTATGTGGAAAGACCTAAGAAAACCCTCTAAATGTTCATTTCATTTAGCATAATCTATTTTATATCTTTTTTTATTTTTATAGCAAAACTTTATATTATAAAATATTTACAACACTTCAAACATGTACATGGATTCACAATATTGTTACAATAAATACAAATTCATCATATTGTAATACACAGCATTATAAATGTATAACACCCCACTCATCAAGCACTCTGTGTCATTCATGCACACTCTCCCATAAGCTCCATATTCACTCATCCTTCACCACCCAGAAACACAGAAAGTGTACACTGATGCAACAGAGACCATTCCTTTTTAGCCTTCCATTGTTGTGCCACAAACTGGTTTTGCAACAACTGGTCAACGCATGTTTCAATGTCTTACAAGTATTTTTGACCACCTTCTTCAGGAC
Organism: Pleurodeles waltl; assembly: GCF_031143425.1. Taxonomy (NCBI): domain Eukaryota; kingdom Metazoa; phylum Chordata; class Amphibia; order Caudata; family Salamandridae; genus Pleurodeles; species Pleurodeles waltl. Next base: position 704,698,050 of record NC_090449.1, on the reverse strand, counting down.
TTAACAATCTTTGAAATTCTTACTTCATCCAGATTGTACAAGTGGGAGTGTACATCTGAAATGGGAAACATCACATGGGGCAGGGCCACATTTATAATTAAATATAGCTTCAGAAAAATATATGTACCATCAGTGTTCTAGACCCAATCTGTGATCCAAACTTGGAGATTGATGAATAAAGCCCTGTGAAAAGATAATTATAGTTTTAGAATCCAACGTTCATTTAAAGTGCCTTTCATAGGAGACTGGTTACCATTAACCACACCTCACAAACTTTCCAAACAATATTCAATGTACGACTCATAATTTCCTGAGTCTATTCTTTTGTAGGCTAAAGTCACATCACCAGGGACTTTCAGAGTATAAAAGAAGCTCCAATAAAACTCACTATTGGTAAATTGTGTATCCTTTTAAAGAAAGTTAGAAAAGAGCACATGAAACATATATCCTTCTCCATCAGGGAATATTACATCTCTAGCTAGTCCAGAAAAAAAACAAAAAAAAGTTGTAGGAACACCCCTTAAATGTGAATCACTCTTGTGTTCTTGATTAGAAAAGTACTCTGACCTGACATGCACTCCTACCAAGAGTACCATATTGAAACGGATGGAGTTTCTATATACAGCACATCAGATAAGGGCTTACGGTGCCTAATTATTATCGAGATGTGCTGCTGAGTCCAACTGAGAAGGTATAATTGCATAAGTTTCAGTGTAAAAAATAACTCAACACCCCTACTGCTAAGATAAGAGCAAACAAGATTCTTGTAGAGTGATACTGAAAATGGACATTACTGAAGCCAGGAAGATTATCGCAACCCCTGTTAAGCGAATGTTCCATGGGGAAAATGTTGGAATGGGAAGTCCTGACACAAAGCAACAAGAAAAGAATAAAACATGAGAAAAATACTTGGCAGGTACCTGACAGGATAAAGTGTGACTTAATAACCATTAAAGATTATTAGGTTTACGTTTCAAATAAAGTAATTTTGCAGCAGACAGTCCTAACATGGAGCAATTGATATGTGCTTAGCAAGTACCTGACAGGATAAAATGTAACTCACAAAGTTGATGTTTGTATGCCAAATGCCAGCACAGTGTATGCCAATGGTCATATACTTTAGACACACAATTGATGCATCTTGTAACAGTGGGCCATACCTTCGGACATGCATTTGAGTGTTGCTAGCCGTGTTGGCACAGGGAGCGCTGAGAGCAAAAATAAACATAACATGAGTGTCACCATTATGAAGGGCTAATAGCATGTTCCAATATAGAATATACAGAACTGCTTGCAGTAGAACCCTAAGAAGTAGAGAGATTACCCCAGGGCTGCTGACTTACAACAGGTTCCTTGCATTTTGGGTTCCTAATAGATGGTTAGAATACCTTGCAACCACAGACACTCAAGGATTAGTGTTAGAGGGTGAGGCCTAAATGCCCTTCCATGATGTATGTTCAGTGTGGGGTGTTACTGCAATAATTTCGAATGGGTATATTGATCAGCAGACCTTTTCTTTATTACACACATCAGTATACAGATGCAGATATTTACTGTGTAGATGTCCAGATTACTTCTTTGTTAAATCCCTTGTGGTTAGTTTCGAGGGAGAAAATCAAAAAGGTTTCTCTCTCTCTCTCCTTACATTAAACTCAGAACACCCTTGTTGTAGATGAACATTTCCCAGTATTAGCCATTTTGAATCACATTTGGTATGTTTGACTTCCATACAGTGTTGTGCTAAAGTTGCTTGGATCTTTTTAGTCCTTATTTCCGATTTATGCTCTCCATAACGAGTTCTGAATTCTCTGCCAGTTTCTCTAAAATAGCTTAGGCCACTTGGGCATAAAATTAAGTATGTAATGTAATAGCTACTACAATTTGTCATATCCTATTGGGTTATTCTGTATCCATTATGCTCCCACTTGTTGGTTCCTATGGCAGTGATGAGCGCATGACGCATTACATCACTGGTTGCTTTGAATAGGTGTAGCCCCACCTATACCTCCTTTTTGCCATCCAGATTTTGATTTAAACTGGGTATGCAGGCAAGGTTTGTACAATGTGGGTGTTTATGAGGGAGTAGGAGCAATCTATATCTATCTGCATGTATATCTTTTTTGAAGATGTTGGGTTCTAAAACTACAAATTACATTTGAAGTTCTTGAAGTTGTCTGCTTTCCCTGCCCTAGCTCCAAGCTGGCTGCATGACCAATGCAATGGTGGCAAATTGCTATATGACTGCAGAGCACTGCCTGTTGAGTCACAAGTGGGGCTGTGCCCAGCTCTGCCTACCTCATTTTCGAAGATGATATCCCACCCAGGCACACCCAATGTCTCTACTGTGTAACTGTCTGAGAGGAATAAACAAAGTCTAACTGCCAACTACACCTAGTGATGTGACCCACTAACAGGTTGCAGGTACCAAATGATTTCAACAAGAACATGTCAACTTTCTAAAAAGTGGCATTTTCAAAATGCTAACTTTAAATCCAACTTTACCATTAAATGGGGCTCTAAATTACAATTCTTTAGATACCACACTTGAGATTCCTACCTGCTTCCAAGTGAAAGTAATCACATATTAAATGTAATAAGATAACTCAATGTTATCCTATGGGAGGGGTAGGCCTAGCAGTAGTGAAAAATAAATTTAAGATTCTTTCACTACCAGGACATGTCAAACTTTAAACTGCATGTCTAACTTTTTAAGTACAATGCACCCTGCCATGTGGGCTATTTAGGGCCTTCCCCAGGGGTGATTTATATGTATTAAAAAGGAATGCTTGGGCCTAACAAATGGCTATTTTGACAGGTTGAAATGGCAGTTTAAAACTGCACACACAGGCTGCAATCACAGGCCTGAGACATGTTTAGAAAGCTAATTAAGTATTGGGCACAATCAGTGTTGCAAGGCACTAGTAGCATTTAGTTTACAGTCCCTGGGTACGTGTAGTACAATTTTTACCAGGGATTTACAAGCAAATTAAATATGCCAATTGGGAATAAGCACATTTCATCATGTTTAAAGGAGAAAGTACATACACAAGAGCACTAGTTAGGAGTGGTTAAGTGTACATAGTCCTAAGGATAACAAAAGCTAGTGTCCATGTTGCCTTTTCGGTCATTTTCTGTCACAGACACTAGACCTACCCACACAAGTGAGGTACCATTTTTATTGGGAGGTTTAGGGGAACCCAATATAGAGGAAATGTGTTATTAGCAATTGTATCTCTCTGCATTTGACTCTTCCAAATGTAAGACAATGTGTAAGAAAGAAGCTATTTTGAGAAATACCCACTAATTTACATGCTAGTATGGGTACCCGAAAATTCAGAGATCTGCAAAGAACCTCTGCCTCTAAACTACATATCATATGCCCATTTCGGAAATACTTAGGTTTCCTTAATACCTATTTTTCACTAATTATATTTTACCATATGGATTGCTCTGTACCTGGTAAACAATGAAAAACCGTTGCAAAGTGCAGCTTAGTTATTGGCTCTGGGTAACTTGAGTTCTTAGAAAACCCACAAACCCTATTTATATCCTTAAAACCAGAATAGTCTAGCAGAGGTAATGGTATATGCCTGTTTTCCAATCCTAATGTTCAATACTTTTTTATTTCAACACTTGGGGCCTCATTACAAGTCTTCAAGACAAGTTTCTGCCCGCCGGCCCAGCAGCAAACTCGTAATAGGTTCCACGGAGGGACGGCTGCATGTGCGGTCATCCCGATGCAGGACATAATGAAGTCCTTGGTTTCTTAGGATAAACTTCAAAGGATATACACAAATGAGCACTTGCTGAAATCTTGATTTTGTCTAGTTTTCAGAAATGTATTGCTGTCCATGATCCACCATGGGTTTTTCACAAGTTTCTATCAGAAACTGAAAGGAGGTTGAAAGCACAAAAATAGGAAAAATGGGTTAACTTCAGTAAAATGCCAAAACTGCATTAGAAAATGTGGATTTTGAATGAAGTCTGCCTGTTCCTGAAAGCTGGGAAGATGTGTTCATAGCACCACAAATCTTTAATTGATACCCTTTACAGAAAAAACACACTTTCTTCTGCAGCAGTTTTTCACATTTTTCCCCCAAAAAACTAAATGTAGCTATTTTTTGGCTAATTTCTCAGTACCGTTCAGGAACATTCACAAACCCTGGGTACCTTTAGGATTCCTAGGGTTCTTGTAAAAAAGACACAAATTTGACAGGGATAGTTTATGTGGGCAAAACGTTATGAAGGCCTAAGCATGAACTATCCCAAACAGCCAAAATAAATGACTTAACACTGAGAGGGAAAAGATCTGAAAGGAAGGGTTTCATGAATGCTTGCATCCATCCCTGGAGTACATTTAAACAATTGATTATATCTGACCTTTTGAATTATCTCAATGTCTTAAAAGTCTTAAAAGCCTTTTACAAGGAACACCTCATATTAACAGGATATTTTTTATTTAAATGTAGTTTAATAATATAAATAAAAATGAAATTGGAACTTGGTTACATAAGGTCTGATGGATACTTTGTAGCTCAGTTTCAGAACAAATGGATGCTCAGTTGGTGACACTTTGTTATAATCATTATGGGGGTCATTACAACATTGGCGGTAAAAGCCGCTTACCGCCGTGCAGAAGACCGCCAACACACCGCCGCGGCCGCGGAATTCCGCCACAGCTATTATGACCCACAGCTCGGAATCCGCCAAAATACAGACACCCACACAAGTCCGCCACACCAAAGGTCAGTGATAAACTGGCGAAAACAAAACCTCAACCGTCACGCCAACACTATCCCGACCCACAAATCCACGTGGCGGTCTTTCAACTGTGGTATTCCATTGGCAGTACACACCGCCGCGCTCAAAATACACACACATATACAAAACACAGCACCATTGGACAATTCGAAATACACACACCTGATACACATACACACACCACTCCCACATGCCTACTACAATATAAAACACACACCCACATCACCCACAAACCCTTACGACCACAATTGCGATAGAAAGCCAGAGAGAGACACCACAATCTATAACCAGGCATCCACAGGCACACAACACCATCACCCACATAACATCCAAGCACCCCACACAACACACCACTAAATATCACCCCACATATCATAACACACACCACCCCACACATCACCCACACCACCCCATGGCACGGCAAAGACACCCCAGGTTCTCTGAGGAGGAGCTCAGGGTCATGGTGGAGGAAATCATCTGGGTAGAGCCACAGCTATTCGGATCACAGGTGCAGCACACCTCCATAGCTAGGAAGATGGAGCTATTGCGCAGAATAGTGGACAGGGTCAACACAGTGGGACAGCACCCAAGAAACAGGGATGACATCAGGAAGAGGTGGAACGAGCTAAGGGGGAAGGTGCGTTCCGTGGTATCCAGATACCACCTTGCAGTACAGACGACTGGCGGCGGACCCCCACCTGCTCCTCCACAACTAACAACATGGGAGGAGCAGGTCTTGGCGATTCTGCATCCTGAGGGCCTCGAAGGAGTAGCTGGAGGAATGGACTCTGGTAAGTCAAACCTTAACTACCTTATCCCTCACCCTACCTGCATGCTATCACATACCCCCACCCTCGCCCTCACCCCATCACTCCAACTCCTCACACATGTCCCAATATCACTAACCACACATCCCAAACCCAAGCCCTGCATGCAACACCAAAGCATGGACACCCATCACCAAAGCATGGCCACTGCACATACCCATACACCCCCCTAAACCATTATCACACAAGGTCCCACACAGGATTGCAAGCACTAGGGTACACAGTCACCCACCCATTGCACACCATGGTACACACAGATGCAATAATCATGCTTTTACACCCCTGCAGGACCCCTACCCAACGTCACCGCACAGGAGGGTCCACACATGTCCACACCACCAACAGAAGAGGCCCACAGTGATGACAGCAGCTCTCTCCAACTGGATCTAGACGACCAGCCCGGCCCATCTGGGACCTCGGGACAGTCGGTTCCCCTCACACAGTCACAGGCCACCACAGAGCTTCCCCCCTCTGGAAACACCAGCACAGCACCCACCCAGCGGGCCCATACCTCTGTCCCCAGGACACGTCAATCAGCAGTGTGTCCACCACTACAGGGAACCCAGGCTAACCCACCACCCCAACAACAACAGGGACCTGGGGGCAGTGGCAGTGGGCACACCATTCAGGGGACAGAGACCCAGGAACACAGGTGAACTGGGAGGGCTGCTGTGCGACAGGAGGAGGGCAGGCCCAGGGAACCCACTCTCCACGAGGCCCTCTCCAACATCATGGGAGCGTACCATAATTCCCAGGAGACGATGGCAACGTACTGGCCAAGTTTCAGGAGACCCAGCGGCTACAGGAGGAACAGTATTTGGGCTTCAGGGAGGAACTTAGATCCATCATCTCCACCCTGGGCACCATCGTAGGGGTGCTGATGGAAGTCCTCAACACCAGGAGCGACACTGTGGCACAACAAGGGGCCCCCGACACTAGCCTGGACGATGAACTGCCCACCACCTCCGCTGGCGCTAGTGGACAGGAGGCACCGCCACAGGACCACCACACCAGCACCCCAGCCCCTGCACATGGAGAACCACCCCGCAAATGGTCCCTGAGATCCAGGACAAAGACAGAGAACAATGCCAAGACCCCCGCCAAGAAATGAGACCGGCCAGAATGTAATCCTTTTGTCCCACCTTGTCACCCTGTCCATCCTCAAACTGCCCCAGCTCCACTTCCTATGCCCTTTGGACAATGCACCTGTGAGACTGATGGACTGGACTCTGCCATGGACATTCCTCCACTATCACCCCTTCCCATTTTACAGCACCCTCCAATATTGAGCACTGAAATAAACACCCTTAATGCACAAAACAATCTGGAGTCTGTCTGTGATTTCGAATTAGTGTATTAGCAATTACAGTGACAAAATGCTCTTACAATTGTAATGTCAACATACCTATGTCACACAGCTCTAGTCCATGAGGAAACAAAGCAGATGTCACACAGTGGGACCCACATCTGTGAAATCGTAAGGGAAAGTGAAAACTCAGTGACCATACACTGGGTGAAAAGGACAGACAGTAGAGAGGTAGTAGTGTTAAATTACATGTAGTAGGCAGGTTTGTCTTCTTACCTGTGTCTCACTGGAAGTATTGCAGGATAACGGAGTTCCTGTTGTCGATGTCCTCCTCTTCTGCTTCCTCGTTTTCACTGTCCACAGGCTCCACAGCTGCCACAACACCTCCATCTGGACCATCCTCCTGCAGAAAAGGCACCTGTCGTCGCAAAGCTAAGTTGTGAAGCATACAGCAGGTCACGATGATCTGGCACACCTACTTTGGTGAATAGAATAGGGAACCACCTGTCATATGGAGGCACCTGAACCTGGCCTTCAGGACGCCGAAGTTCCGCTCTATAATCCTCCTAGTTCGCCCATGGGCCTCATTGTAGCATTCCTCTGCCCTTTGTCCTGGGATTCCTCACTGGGGTCAGTAGCCATGACAGGTTGGGGTAACCAGAGTCACCTGAAAAAGGTGAGGGACAACTGTTAGACACACACTAACCTGTAGGGATATCCCCAGACCCAGACAACTATTCCCACTGGTTTGGTTACAGGTGCTCACCTAATAGCCACACACAGTGCCTCTGGAGTTGCCCCATCACATCAGGGATGCTGCTGTTCCGCAGGATGTAAGCATCATGCACTGAGCCAGGGAATTTGGCATTCACATGGGAGATGTACTGGTCTGCCAAACACACCATCTGTACATTCATCGAATGATAACTCTTCCGGTTTCTGTAAACCTGTAACTCTGGTCCAGAACATAGCTGGGTACAGTATTTATGACATTCCCATGCTTGGAGAATAGTACTTTATCTTAGCCGATATGAACATGATAAAGACAGGGGTGAATGGTGCCCCAGGTCCTAGCAGATCCCAAACAGGCTATTTAAAGAGGACAAAGAATACTGGTCCTCTTAATTCTTCTCATTGTAGAAGATGTATTTTCAGTAGAACATTATCCCAGCAACATAGAAAGGGATTTATATTAGAACCTATCTTTATAAAATGTGAAAGTAGTTTCTTGTATTATTATTGACTGTTAGCACTATTAGATACAGATGTTAATATATTATTTCCTAATTTTGTTATGATCATGAAATTAGGTCTCATATCAATAACCTATTATTGACTTAATATCACTTAATTAAAGAGGAACTAGAGCTATCTGTGACACCACTAATGTTATGTTAGCTTTTTTCTATAATGATATGTCCTGCAGTGAATGTGGGAACAATTGACTGAATGAAGCTTCAGAAAGAAGAAATTGACCCTCTTCTGTTCAGAGCCATTCAATTCCTGCATATTGGAACTTGGGTAGAACCCTTCCATATCTTGAAAAATTGCCTCAAATAGGGCAGCGAAACAGGGGTGCTCATTTGGGTGAGGTGATCTTTCATTAATTTCTCCCAATATAAGGCCCCACTTTTTCAGTATTGTAAGGTTAGAGGTTCACCACTGTAGACCTTAATCAAACAATGTCAGCATGTCGTACATACAATGAGAAACATGGTCTGGTTGTTAATGCTGTGAAAACAACTTTTGTATTCTGTGGTCATTGCCTATGATGTGTTAACCTGGAATTTGCAGGATTTGGGATTAAGGACCAGACCTAGCATTTAGTGGTATACCGACAGTCAAACAGAACATGAGAAGATATGCTCTCTTCACCACTGGTGGTAGAACACACACCATAGTTTGAGATATCTTCTTGCCAGACAGAAATCTCTAAATCCTTATTTGCAACAACTGGCGTGCTACTGGCATTGGAGGCTGTGTGGTTTTCTGAGCACTAACGATGTTTGCTATGCTTGCTAGTCAAATAATTTTTTTTTTGTCCCCATTCACCTCCAGGTGAGTTCTCCCTAAAGATCCAAAACCAGAGCCACCCTTATTGCAGATCTCTTTCAAAGAGACTCTTTCCTTCTTGGAATTACACAATTTCTCTGATGCACCAAGGCCTTTCAGCACTGTATCGAAGTACAATGGTGGCTATCAGGTGTAATCATAGGATAGGACCACTAAGGGCTTACCGCACATGCTCAAATTTATTATCTTCCCAACCAGATCATCAACAGGACCAAAAACATATACTTTCTATTGTGTGTGTCTTTTGCATCCAGACTTACGTTGTAAGCAAGAGATCTTTTCCAGTCTGAAAAAAATTGGTGAGGAGCTACTGAACCACTTTCTACATATTTCCCTTCAGGCAGGAAAGAATCATATAAAAAAGCATTTTAGCACTGTTGTTGTTGTTTAAGTTAACTTGGTCTTGCACAATTCCAAAAATAACCAGAGAGGGGCTTACCTCAAGCTTTATAGAAATAACTTCACCCGCTGCTTTCCCCACTTCTTCCCAAAAGTGGTTGACAACTGGGCATTCCACAAACATCTGTAAGTCATTAGCATCTTCAAGCCCACACCGCCTAGCTTCAATCTTGATAGTCTTGCCAGAGTCCAAAAAGCCCCGTGAATCGAAAAGAAGTGGTTTCTCCTTAAATGGGCAGGTTTGATTGTGCTGTACAAAAGATTCATAGATACTTGCCAGGTGCCTATTAGGTGGCTCCCTGGCAAGCATTCTCTCTACAGTTCCTGTTGAAGTATGAAGTCTCCATCTATTAGGTCCACCATAAACCAGTACCAACTTGTAATTTCCTTCTTCTTCAGGGGAGCCTGATATAATAGCTCATCCAACTCATTCGAGTGCCCAATATAATTACCTACACTCTGCACCCAAGCACAAACTTGGAGCTGTTTGTACTTGGACACTTTCCCATCTGTTTCTGCCCGCAACTTCTCCTAGGACATGAGATCTCCATCTTGGCAGAGTTGACCCCATTCCCGAAAACCTGCCTCCCTCAAAGAGACAGCTAGGATATCTTTAACCCATTCCGTAGAGCCCAGGTGGTCCCAAAAGGTGTGTATTCGTTATAGTATGTGAGATTGGTGGCCTTCCAAAGCTCTGCCACATTTTGTAACAGCTTCAGCCTTACCTTTTTGAAAAACTTGGGATCTGCAGGTTTATACATGAAACGAAGGTCAGTACCTTGAACCTTCTTTAACATAGTTCTTTACATAGCCCCCAACCCTGAATTCCCCAGGCTACGTAGCAAAGACCTACCATTTTTTAATTGACATTTCCATGCATAATACTGAAAGTCAGGGAGTGTCATCCCCTTTATTCCTTTTTCCTCCTCACTTTCTTCCAAGCGATACAAGTCCCATTTGAAGTCCAAATGAAACTGATTATCATGCCTTGCAGCTTATCAAACATTTCTCTCCTGAACATCAAAGGCACCAAAATGAACATAAAAAGTAAATTTTTACAAGATACACATTTTAACCAATGCTCTTCCTAAAATGGCGAGAGGTAGGTGACCCCAACTCTTCATCAACCTGCAAGAATCACTCATCATTTGCTTCAGGAAGCTTATTAATGTCCTAAGTTACCAGCACCCCAAAATACCTCATTTTTATTTTAATTAACGTGCATTCACTTGACATATTCCAGACCATACCATTTGTCTTGGCATTATTAACTTGATACCCTGCCAATTTTCCGAACTCAGGCATCAACCTCTCTAGAGTTGATAATGTATTCCTTAAATCAGGCAATAGATTCATCCTAAGAAGAGGGTAATGGGACACCAGATTCTAAGGTCTCTCCAGAGAGCTTGGTCATAATTGGCGTTATACTATCATCCAGAGCCTTATAAACTTCCAGGGGCAGGCCATCAGGCCCTGGAACTTAACCCACCTTACTGGTCTTAATTGCCTGTTCTACTTCAGAATGCTCAATATAACCATTAAGTGACACTTTCTGCTCAATACTTAGTACACCTAGGTTTAAGTCCTTAACCCAGGTCTTCACCATCACCTCAGTAACCTCCAAATCCTCTGAATATAATTCCTCAAAGAACCCCCGAAAGGTGTCTTCATTATCTTTTGAATTTTTCAGAGTGGCCTGATTCCCCTACAGGCTATTCCACTTATGGAATTTCTATTCAGGTCAGATTTTATTTTCCAGGCCAGGAGCTTCCCACAGTTTTCCCTATACTCAAAATAGGTTAATTTATTTGCCTCACACCGCTTCCTGGCCCTTTCTGTCACCACCGCCCTCAGCTTATCCCTTACTGATTGCAGCAGCCCTTTCAGTTGTTCTTTCTCCTCTAAACCAATTCCCTGCTGCAACAGCTTCCTGTTTACCTCCCACACTTTCAGTGCCAGTTCACTTATCTCCTTCTTGTAAAGCTTTCTCTTAAAGGAGGCCAGACTAACAAGATTACCTCTTTGAAAGTCTTTGAAAGTGTCCCACACCAGTCCTATAAGTGCAGAACTAAGATTAATGCGAAAAAAAACTCCTTTGTATCTGATCTAAGCTTATTGATTATGTGCTCATCCTATAAGAGCATATGATCTAATGTCCACCTACGCTGCTCTGTTTCCACATTTAGATTAATATCCAGGGCCACCGCAGAATGGTCAGACAGATGGGCCGCCACATGACAGACATCTTTAGCTCCCTTGGCCTGAAAAATAGTCAATACTTGACTGATGCCTGTTTTTTTATTGCTGAAAGTATACCCTTGCAGTGGCCCGCCTTTTCTTTGCACATGTGACATAACCCCAGCTGTTCCATCATACATTTTATCTGGGACCTCATATTCTCGTTTTCCTCTCGACTTACTACTTGATGATCTATCCAGATAGTAATTCTGCACTACATAAATCCCCTGACAAAATGGTAGGGTCAGAAAATTGCAGCAAGCAATGGAACATCTCTGTCAAAGGGCCAGTGCCATCCACATTCAGCCCATTATAACAAGAGTATACACATAATTATATGCTATCAACTTCAAGATTACCCACCTCCCTGACTTATCTACAATGCTTTCCCCAATTAAAAATTGTGGTTGTTACATAGCATCCACCTTTGCCCCCACTTTTTTCACATGGGGGAGAACAAGGCAGCTGGCTAGAAGCAGACCCCAGGGGCCCCTACAGTGCAGCATCCACCATGTCAGTAGGAATATAGGGCTAGGGAGCGAACAAACAGGGTGAGGGTTTGGGGAGGTGGCTGTGACAGCAGAATGGTGTTCTGCCTAGCTAGCTTTCCCCCTGGGTGAGCCCCCTTTATTGAGTCTCCTACTGAGGCAGGCAGTGGTGTAGCAGACGGTAGTGATTCTGGTGAAGACTTCGACTGACGGTCACAGCCACATCAGAAGCAGTGCAGCTCAGACAGGAATCAGAGTGCTGGTCAAGGGCCGTGCTTAGTCTTTGACGCAGAAGGAATGGAGCTGCAAGGAGAGGAGAAAGAGGCAGCATCAGTACTAGAGGCTATATAAGGGATGACAAGGAGGATGAATGGAGCTCAGGAAGCGGCCACATCCGAGGTTACATATAAGGTGTCTGCAGCCATGGCAGCTGTGAAGTTCGGGGGAAAGGAAAGGACAATTGTGACTGGGGTAAGGACACATGGGAGCAGAGGCTTGGGGGGACCTGACAGGAGTGAGATGGAGGGCGATACAGTAGTAGTAGTAAAAGCAAAAGCAGTGTTGAGGAAAAAGAGTAAATGTGTGGCTTACGAGTTAGGAAGTGCCACAAAAGTAATATTTCCAAGAGTGTGGGTAAGGGAAGCCCCAGACTAACCAACGTGGGCTCTGAGGTGGATGATGGTGAGCTGGTGGGCTGGTAGTGAGAGAGGGGGAACCAGGTCACGCCAGTAGATAATCACTACACACAATGGAGGTCATTCTGAACCCGACGGTAGGTGTAATAGTGGAGGTATTACCGCCAACAGGCTGGCGGTACATACCTCCACTATTATAACATTGGCGGTTTGGCCAAAGCCAAACCGCCACATTAACACACCGACCGCCACAGCGGTAATGGCCGCCAGGCTGGAGACTACAGTCCAGCCTGGCGGCCGTCACCAGGCTACACATGGCATATTGACCCCGCCCACTGACATGGTTTCCGTGGTTTCTGTACCGCCACGGAAACCATGGCTGTACGCACTATCAGTGCCAGGGAATTCCATTCCTGGCACTGATAGGGGTCTCCCCTGCCCCCCTCCCCAGAGTCCTTCCATACCCTCCCCTTCCCCCTCTCACCCCCCACATATACACACATTCACCACATACATACACACCCATACACACACTCATACACACATTCACCCACATAGGCATACATTCATACACATTCACAGCAACACTCACGAATATACATCCAGGCACACGATACAACATGCACGTACACACACACCCAATCATGCATACATGCATTACACACACATGCACACATTCAAACACAGTCACACATACCCCCACACAGGCACACAACACCCCCCCTCTCCTGTCAGAGAACCCGACTTAACTGCTTGCAGGTGGTCCTCTGGCAGAAGACGGGATGCAGCACTGCTGCCAGAAGCAGAGTCCACCAGCAAAACACTGCCAGGCCATATCATGGAACATGATACAGTAGGCGGTGTTTTGCTGGCGTGGTGCTGCTGCTGGCAACAATGTCACCTTACCGCCGTCCGCTGCCATGACCATAGCCGGTTCTGAGGTGTCCCTTCTTGCACATAAACAATCACCTCGCAAGGATGGCTGCATTGACGCTAGGCAGCTGATTTAGCGCCTGTGCAAGGGGAAACACAGGGATGTGCTGTATTCTTGTAAATACATTGCATCCCTGCTCTTCGGGAATGACACAGCTTAGTGCAGCAATAATGCTTGTGGTACTTCACTGCGCCATTTCCTACAAAATGAGGCCTGATAGGACAGATGGAATGGATTGGCTCATGCAGATTGAGCACACTGTGTACAGAGCATGGCATGTCCATGGAACGTTCTACAAAGTATAGAACACATCAGTAGGGGGTGACAGGTCACATGGATACTGCAGTAATAGGATTCCCATCTTGGGACAATTTAGGAGGGAGAATGGCTGTAAGTTGGGCGTCTGGCTAAACTGAATTTTTGTGGATTGATCTGCGGTGCTTTGAAACCTACATTGTATGTTAAAATTGAAAACACTACAGTAGGTGTGCGCTGGGATAGTGGTGAAATATTTTATGATGAAGTTGACATGTTTTAATTGTTCACGTTGCAAATAAAAAATATAACGTTTTTGAAAACACATTAATTTAAAATAGTAATCCTTCAACTAAAACTCAAAAAACTGAAATAAATGACAAAATCAATGCTGCGATCATAAAAACTAGTTATGGGTGGAACTCACAGAGTTTCACGCTGCAGAATTCCATGGAGTTACCCAAAAACTCTGCAAGATTCCTCAGAGTTCTGTGAGTGGCAGAATTAGGTACATCGAGCTGCTTGTACTGATTTCTAGAGTCATGAGCTTGTCCCACGTTATACAATCAGTACAAACTGCACTACATGGGGTGCCAGAGGGCATTTCTTTTTTCTGCCACTCAAGTAGATTTTCTACTCAAGCAACAGCTTTCTCAAGGCAGGCAGCATATTTTTCAACGTGAGTGGTAGTGTCTTGCCATTACCATCTGCATTGAGAAATGTCACTTGTAGGTGGTCGAGGACTTTATTTTCTTGTTCACTCTCAGCAAATTAACGCCAACTTAGCATGTGCAGAGTTGGCAGAGTTTATCTAGAACACCATGCTCCAAGAGGAAGGAAGAGTGGGCAAGACTCTGCGAACACCACCGAAGGATCAGAGTTTACCATCCACCCATAATAAATAATCTTAATCAATATCTTAGGCCCTCATTGGATCAGCCAGGGGTATATTATTTATTGCCTCTGGTAAATGCTAACACCTATTTACTGGGAATAATAGTAGCCTCCTTTACAATAGTTCCCAATCCAAATTGGCATGTTTTAATGTGGAATTCACATACCACTGATTTTACCAGATGTTTCTTATCTGTTAGGTTTCAACAAGTATGACCTCTCTGAAACTGCATTTAACTTACAAAGACTTTAGTGGTGTAAATTAAGCATGACACAAAGAAAAGTGCACGAGAGAAGCATTCAATACATGAAATAAGTGCACATTTATCCTATTTCACTATATAATAAAAATGTATTTAATATAACTATCATGATCAAAACCTACCCCAAAACACAAAAATATGGATATTTTTACATTGTACCGATATTTCATGCAGGGATCCAAACTAATTGTAGGCACCTGAGCACCTTGCCTACCACTTGTCAGTGAACTCCAGTTCCCACTTGTTTGAGCCTGATTCTGTTACTGCCATTTGACCAAGAGACACTGCCACTGCCTGTGTTTTCTGCATTCTGTTCTTCTTGCCAACTGAAGATTTGTCCTGACCAGGACCTCTAAATGCAGGCCATAGCGAACTGTGCTGCTACCATGCCAAAGGTGCACCAAAGGCAAGCCCATCTGTATCTGGACTTTGCCCAGCGCCAGGAACACTGGCCCTACAACCATCCATCACCCCACAACCACAGCTGCAGCTTCCACTGCCACAGAAGCCAGCAAATGCCACCATTACTCCTCTGCCATCTGTGACCTCAACCCACATTGCTGCTGTGCATCCCACAGCACTACGGTAGGCCCTTTCTTCTGCACCCATTGTGATTTCAACTGGGACTCCTCCAAACAACCAATGCATGCCACCACCACCGTACACCATCTGCTTGCCATGTTCCTCAACATCAAATCCCTCGGGAAACACCCCATCATAATCTGCAACTTTTTCAACAGCACACCCAACCTTCTATTATTGACCAAAACATGGCTCACCCCAGCCTCCATCCCAGACATTACCACACCCATGCCATCTGCCTACAAAATAGTATACAAGGACCAAACCCACAAACCAGGCGGAAGACTTGCGATCATCTACAAAAACACTGATTGACTGCACCACCTCCATGGACTTTGACACCAACCTCATGGAACACCTCCACTTGAAAATACGACGGACAACAAAACTACCCTGAGGGGAGCTCTCATCTACCATCCCCTGGCCCGCCAAGCAGAATTCTGAAACCATATTGCAGACTTCATTGCTCCATTCTCCATCAGAGCCACCAACTACATTCTCCTAGTGAACCTCAATTTCCAAGTGGAAGACACCACAGATGACAGCTCCACTGCCTGCTTCGACAACCTCAGCAACCTCAGACTCTCCTAGCTCATCCAAATACCAACCAACACAACAGTCACACCATTAACTCTATTTTCTCTTCCAACCATAGGATCACCATAGCCTACATGAACCCTCTTACATGGTCTGACCACTATATCACTTATTTCAAGATACTCACCCATCAAGCCACCCAATCAGAAGAACCTGAAGCACCATCAAGACAGTGGGGCAAAATATCCCCCAAAATTGGACCAGGACCCTACAGGAATGCCCACTCAACCACACCAGGGACCTCAATGTCAACACTAAGTTCTTCAATAAATGGCTTACTGATTGCGCTAACCACAGCACTCCCACTAGAAACTAGACCTCCAAAACCAACAAATGACCCAGATGGTACACGAACAACCTCAAGGAGTACAAGCGCCACCGAACAACTTAAGAGAAAATGAAGACTCAATAACCATAGCAACATCCACATACAAAGCCTCTCTCAATCTCTAACACCAACAACTGCGAGAAGCAAAGAAAAAGCCCTATCTCTCAGACTTGAAGCTAGCTCCAACAACACAAAATAACTCTTCACCATTGTCAAATAGTTTGCCAGCTCTGCAGCTGCCAACAATTACATCATCCCATCCTAACCACTCTGCAACGACCTCTAGCACTTCTTCAAACAGAAGATTGCCAAGATCTACAACACCTTTGACCCACAGCATACCCATACAAACACTCAGAAGAACACTGTTAGAAATGGAGCCTCTAGTTGGAGTGGTTTGCACCCTATCAAAGTAGGGACCCTTACTCTAGTCAGGATAAGGAAGTCACAGAGCTAAGATAACCCCTGCTCATCCCCTTTGTAGCTTGACACGAGCAGTCAGGCTTATCTCAAAGGCAACGTGTAAAGTATTTGTACATACAGTAACACAGTGAAAACTCCACTAAAGTACTCCACAACAATTTAAAGAGATAGCCAATATTTATCTGAATAAAACAAGACCAAAATGGCAAAAATCCAACAGACATGAGTAAAGATATACTTTTTTAAAGATTAAAACTCAGTAAAGCACTTAGAAACACAATAGCTCCAACTGTGGGTGTTGCAACGTCTTGATGGAGTAATTCCTAACAGTCCAACGTCACTTGTGAGGGAGTGCGGGCTGGTCATGGAGTCACACAGACCCCAGACACAGTACCTAGGAAAATGAGGAAGCAAAGATGTTGCACGTAATCGGGAAGATGGGGCATCATTGGAGCCGGTGTGGCATTCGTTCCTTACTGGTACCGGTAAGGTGAGCCATCTGTTCCTTACTGCTAGGCAGGGGGGGTGGGGCATTGGTTCCTTACGGTTGCAGGAGAGGTGACGTAGCATCAGTGGTGAGGCATCAGTTTCTTGCCATCCGACGAGGTTGATGAATCCAGCAGGAGAAGACATGAGGTGTTGACTCTACAGTGTCACCATCACACTACAGGGCCACAGGTGCTGCAGCAGAGTCAGAGTCGGGTGTCACAGACGTTTGTGACAGGGCGCTCAGGACTTGCTGTGGCAGGACTTTGGAGGTGCTGCGGTGGCATCAGGCCTGCTGCATTGGTCACAGTCTTTGCACTCAACAGGGACCACAGGTCAGGTGTAGGCAGCGGCGTGGAGTCAGACAGCAATACTGGTTCTAAAATCACTCTGGAGTCAATGTAATTGGTTTCTTCTTGGTTACACTAAAACTCACTCCCAAGGGCCCAGGAACAGGATTTGTCACCACTTGGCAAGTCCGGACTCTTAGCAAGAGAGCCCAGGTGCTGGCAGATGAAGTCTTTGATGTCCCTGAGACAGACTTCTAACAGGAGTAAAGCTCAGCCCAAACTATGGGAGAACCATTAAAAGCAGGATGTAGAAAGCAAAGATCAGTCCTTTCACTCCCAAGATAGAAGCAGCAAGTGCCAGGCCTTCACAGTAAAGCAACAAACAGAGTGACAGTCCCTCCTACAACATCTAGCTCTTCTTCCTGGCAGGATGTCCTCAGTCCAAAAGAATTATAACGTTTTGGTCTCTGAGGTCCAATACTTATACTCATTTCTGCCCTTGAAGTAGGCAAACCTCAAAGGAAAGTCTTTTTAGTGCACAAACCTTGCCTTTCCTGCCCTGGCCTCAGACACACTCTAGGGGATTGGAGACTGCTTTGTGTAAGGACAGGCACAGCCCTATTTAGGTGCAAGTGTCAGTTTTTTTCACACGCTAGCCCAGGAAGACCAGTTAGGATATGCAAGGCACACCTCAGCTCCCTTTGTGCGACTGTCCAGAGTAAATTTACAAACAACCCAACTGTCATCCTGATCCAAACGTATATTCCACAGCCAGGCAGAGGCCCAGAATAGTTAAGTTACACAAGAAAATACCCACTTTCTAAAAGTATCATTTTCAAACTTGCAATTAAAAAAAAACCTTCACCAAAAGATGTAATTTTAAATTGTGAGTTCAGGGAACCCCAAACTCGACATCTCTATCTGCTCCCAATGAAGATATTTCAAGGCAATCCCCATGTTACCCTATGGAATACGTAGGCCTTGCAATAGTGAAAAACAAATGTAGCAGTTTTTCACTATCAGGACATGTAGAACACACCAGTATAGGCCCTAAATACACTGTATCCTGCCCATGGGGCTACCTTGGGCCTACCTTAGGGGTGACGTATATGTAGTAAAATGGAACGTTTGAGCCTGGCAAGTGGATACACTTGCCAGGTCCAATTGGCAGTGCAGAAGTGCACACACAGATACTGCTGTGGCAGGTCTGAGACATGTTCACAGGGCTACTCGTGGGTGGCACAATTAGTGATGCAGGCCCACTAGTAACATTTGATTTACAGGTCCTTGGCCCACATATTACACTTTACTAGGGACTTACCAGTAAATCAAATATGCCAATCATGAATAAACCAATCACCAATCCAATTTAGACAGAGAGCATATGCACTTTGGCACAGGTTAGCAGTAGTAAAGTGCCCAGAGCCTTAAAGCCAACAAAAACAAGTCAGAGAAATTAGGAGGAAAGAGGCAAAATGTTCAGGAATGACCATGCAAAAAGGATCAGGTCTAACAAACCTAAACCTATCTCATCCCTGGGTCCCTTATCACCTGCAGCACCTCCCAATGCAATTCCTTACAGATGAGCATAGCCACCTTTCTAGCTGCTGCATCAGTTGAGGCAAAAACACAAAGGTAATGGATCTGGAAATACTTAGCAGAGATTATGGGGGTCATTCCGAGATTGGCGGGCGGCGGGCGCCGCCCGCCAAGCGGAAACAGCCAATTGGCCGCTCCGCGGTCAAAAGACCGCGGAGGCCATTCTGGCTTTCCCGCTGGGCCGGCGGGCGCCCGCCAAGGGACCGCCCGCCGGCCCAGCGGGAAAGGCCCTGCAACCCAGAAGCCGGCTCCGAATGGAGCCAGCGGTTTTGCAGGGGTGCGACGGGTGCAGTTGCACCCGTCGCGATTTTCACTGTCTGCTAAGCAGACAGTGAAAATCATGCTGGGGCCCTGTTAGGGGGCCCCTGCACTGCCCATGCCAGTGGCATGGGCAGTGCAGGGGCCCCCAGGGGCCCCACGACACCTGTTCACGCCATCCTGTTCATGGCGGTAAAAAACGCCAGAAACAGGGTGGCAGGAAGGGGGTCGGAATCTCCATGCGCCGCCATGGAGATTCAGCCCAGACAGGGGAATGCGGCGGGAAACCGCCGGATCCCCTTTTCTGACCGCGGCTTTACCTTCACGGTAAGAATGGGCAGGGAAACACCGCCAGCCTGTTGGCGGTGCTTCCGTGGTCATCCACCCTGGCGGTCGATGACCGACCGCCAGGGTTGGAATGACCCCCTATGTGTATTTAGGAAGCATCTCCTGCAAAAAAAAATCACACTCTTATTGGATGCTGTCAGCCAGGCCACAAATTACCTAAACTTGGTTTTAATATTAATTCCATTAATGTTACAGGAGGCCACCCTCATAAACTAAACTTTCATACCTATCTTATCTTCTAACTCAAAGTCCCATTAAGTTTTGAAACAACTTTCGGTTAGCAAGACTGCTCCAATTTGCTTTTTTGCGTGAAGCATAAAGATTCACTTGTGGTCTTTTGCTTAGTAACTGTCAGAGATAATGTAACAGAAAGTTTCTACTTATTTTTTCTTCCTTACTAGAGTGCATCTCCTTCCTGCAATCCAATAACCCGCCTCCCCTACTGATCCTCTCTGGCTTGATCAGTCAGGCTTCCAAGGATGCCCTCCCTTCCCTCTTCCAACTACTCCCTCCTACACTGTGCTCCCCTACCCTTCTACGCATGTGATGAGTGCCTTGAATTGCACCCAAGATTACTATCTCGAGGTGTGAATGGCTAACCAAGCATTACCCTATAACTAATTCATATAGTTAATCACATTTTCAACTGAAATATATAAAATAAATGACAGTTCATCATGACCTTAAAAAACCCTTGAGATGCTAAAACACCACTAACGCCCTACTGAAGCAATACAGTAATCAAACCTCAAAGTACAGAAAGGCAAGGTTATCTCCACAAAAGGACCTTGAGCAGAGAATAAAAAAAAGTAACTACAGTTCTCAACTACTTTCCAAAAATTCAATGGCTTGCACAACTGATGAAAAATATGACATTTTCCATTGTGAATGACTTTCAGTTTTGCCTTCTGGACTAAGCCTGCCTAGGCAATAAGGCCAATATTTAAACTTTTTTTCGGCGCCACATTTGCGCCGCTTTTTGAAGTAAAAGCGGCACAAACTTACAAAATACAATTGTATTTTGTAAGTTTGTGCCACTTTTGTGTCAAAAAGCGGCACAAATGTGGCGCTAAAAAAAGTATAAATACGGACCTAAATTTCCTGAGTAGCTCAGTCATATACTTGAGTTCCTTGTGCCTTCGGGCAGTAGCAAGTGACATATAGGAAAACATCTGAAATGAATAATGAATCATTTTGCTTGTAATGCTTTTGGTAGAATCTGTTCTTTAATGTGATAATCTCTAAAATTATCCAAGATTGCTTGAGGACACTTTGCATTGAGAGACACAGTGACAGGAACTCTATCAGCATGCATGATTGTAAGGTCTTGGTCTTTAATGGCAAATCAGCAACTACACGTCTTTATCATATTAGGTATCATTTTGTCAACAGTTTGACTATTCTGTCAACCTTCTGGTATGCCCGTGAAGCAAAGATTCGAGCGACGTGCTCTAGCTTCCATTTCTTCCAGTTTATCTTTGATCTCCTTTAGCGCACCTTTGGATCTTATTGCCCAAGTATCTAGTTGCTTACAGGTACCTTCAAGGTCAGAAACCCTCAGCAGCATTGATCAAGTTATCATTTATAATATGCAGTTGCTCCTTAACTTTCATATTATCCTGGTTTTAGGCAGTCCCGATTCACAAATATTTGATGTAGTATCATTGCCATTGATGGAGAAGAGAGCATGTTAACTGATGGGCTAGTGTGTACAGGTTTCTGTGCATCATCCAGGAGCAATACTTGTGGCTGTGATGGTTGACCTGATGTTGCCCATATATCAATCAAGCAGAGTGTTTAGATTTGGAACTTTAAGAAGAAAATGTGCTGTTCTTTTATTAGTAGAATCTAAACTGGGAGTGTTCTGAAGGCTGCCTCTGCTGTTGGATATGCCACTAACAGATTGGGATGTCTCCTCATGGAACAAACTGTCAGAATTATCTAGTGGGCAAGGCATGCTGTACTGTTGTTTGATCCAAGGAAGATAGCCTTAAGGAGTGTGAAGGTTGTGCTAAATTGGATATGGTGTCTTTGGGGGCCACATAGATGCTACTTCGCCTGACCTAGAACCTTGCTAACTTAACTGTCATAATGCGGCGGTTGTTGCCACTGTGGCTAGGAGTTGAGGCTCTTTAATCATTGCTGCTGCAATGCTGCTTCCACTTCTAACCACCTCAGTGGAAGTACTATCAACCAGTGGCCCAACAATGCACCTATTCTGAACCTCATCTCCATCTATCCATTGTAATATCAGCTTCTGAGCAAGCTATCTCGAGTACATTCGTGGTCATTATGACATTGGCGGTGACTGTTAAAGTGGCGGTAATACTGCCAACAGCCTGGCAGTAATTACTGCCAAATTATGACCATGGCGTTGATAACACCCATAGACAGCCAATGTACCACACCAACTGCCAGGGTGTAAACACCACTGGCCACAGCGGTAGCTATCAACAACCAGGCAGAAGACAAGGTACCACCCACCATATTATCACATAGCAAACCACCAGGATTTCTGGGGTGGTACCAACACCATCGAAAGCCTGGCAGAAACACATTACAGAAAACTAAAGACTCACCAACAGAGACATGGAGAAGATCAAAGCTACCATGGAACTGGAACTTCAAGTCTTCCCGATGCTCTTCAACGCCATGCTCCACGTGGAACACCAATGCCAAAGAAGACGATGACTGTGAGCACAGCCTCCTAGTACACAAGGGAGGGCGGGAGGCAAAAGAGAGTGACACATACATGCACAATAAACACCAGACACACACACCATACACACAACCAGCTGCAGAGGAAAACAGGTCTCACAGGACACACGTCATAATAATTCAAGGACTACAGTTGTCCAGAACTGATAGTGTAATTTGATGCAAACAGCCATCATATCGACCATGTGACAAGATATACATGAGTCACTGTTCCGAAAGGGCCAATGGCCAGTCCAAAGTACAAAAGGCCTACATGGCCACAGGGCACAGTCCAAGGCCCAACTCGTTCCCTGACGTAATCCGCACTACACTGTGCAGGGGTATTATGTTAGGATTGACCAGGCACCTCAGGGGGAAGGGGAGTGGGATGCACCTCAGCTGAAGTGGGGAACTGACCCACTAGTCCTGGAGGGGGCTCCTTGTCCATTTCACTATGCTGGGGAGTGCAAGGTCACAGTCTCTAAGGTGGGGTACTTGCCCACTGGTTCTGGAGGGGGATCCTTGCCCATGTCACTTTGCTGGGGAGTGCAATGTCACAGTCTCTAAGGTGGGGCACTTGTCCACTGGTTCTGGAGGGGGCTCCTTGTACAACAGTCCCTGGGGGGTAGCCTACATGCCCTCTGCTGGAGGTGAGGGCTGCTGTGTCCCAGCTGGAGGTGAGGGCTGCAGTGTCCGAGCTGGAGGTGAGGGCTCCTTGCCCACTGCTGTTGGAGGGGAAACCATGCCAGCCTCTGCTGGAGGTGAGGACTGCTGTGGCCCAGCTGGAGGTGAAAGTTGCTGTGTCCCAGCTGGAGGTGAGGGCTCCTTGCCCACTGCTGTTGGACGGGAAACCCTGCCAGCCTCTGATGGAGGTGAGGGCTGTAACCACTGTTGTTGGGGAAGTGCTCTTGCCTCTCTTAGTTGGTGGAGTGGTCGGAGGTCGTCATTTTATGGTGGTGGACAATATTCAGATATTCGAGAACTGGGTCATTTCCATGACTATTTCAACTAATTCACATTTTCATCACATAAAACACTGTCACTCAGGTTATGTTCAAGGGTGTTTATTGCAATGCAAATAATTACGGTAGAAGTGAAATGGAATGGGGTGATGGTTGGGGAAAGTCTAGGGTACTGTTCCAGTCTGTTTGTAGAACAGCTCCCGTGTCCAAGGGGCCATAGGAAGGGGAGCAAAGGCAGTTAAAAGTAGACACGGTAACAAGGTGGAACACAAGGGGGACTTTCAGGAGGATTTCATTATCTGGTGGTAGTCTTGGTCTTGGCAAGTGTCTCTGCCTTCTGTCTGGGTCGCAGGGATTGTTTGTGGGGTGGTTCACCTTCTGCAGGAGGAGGGGTGCTGGTGGCCTGTGGGTCCTGTGGCAGGGCCTCCTGCCCACTAGCTGCAGCAGAGGTGGTGGGCTGGTCAATAGACTGGCTAGTGGTAGGGACCCGCTGGTGTGCTGTCCATTCCCTCATGATGTTGGCCATATCTTCCAGCACACTTGCTATGGAGACCATGGTGGTGTTGAGGGCCTGCAAATCCTCCCGATCTCCTGATGGTGTACCTCCTGTAGCCGCTTGTACTCCTGCATGATGGTAAGTATCTGGTCCATCTTGTCCTGGGATTGTTGGTAAGCCCCCAGGACATTGGTGAGTGCCTCTTGAAGAGTCAGTTCCCTGGCCCTGTCCTCTCCCTGGCAACAGAGGTCCTCCCAGTGTCCCTGTTCCCCTGTGTCTGTGTCCCCTGAATGGTGTGCCCACTGCCAGTGACCCCAGGTCTCTGATTTTCCTGGGGGTGAGGTGTGGACTTGGGTCCCTGTACAGGTGGGCACACTGCTGATTGACGTGTCCTGGGGACAGAGGTGTGGGGATTTTGGGTGGGTGCTGTGGTGTTGGATACTGATGGGGGAGGCTCTGTGGTGGACTGGGAGTGGGCTATGGTGGCCGACTGGCCATTGGTCCCTGATGGGCCAGGTAGTTCATCTAGATTCAGAAGTCCAGAGACACTGTCATCAATTGGGGCATCTCTGTTGCTGACTGGTTAGTCGTGGCACCTCCTCACCACTGAGATTGGCTGGGGCACCTGTGGGGATATAAGTGATGCATTATACTTCATGTCTGTGAAATATTATAAATCCCTTGCTTTCCCTCTTTTGTTGCTGTTGCCCTGCCCCCGTTTGTGTATGGTGTTGTATTGAGTGATTGTTAGTTCTCCATGCTGTGCATGCTTTGGTGATAAGTGTCCATGCAGGGTTGGGAGGGCTGACCATGCATTGGTATAGCATGCAGGGCTTGGCATTGGGGTTAGTCAGATGTGTAGGTGCAGTGTGTGGGATGGAGTGGAGTGATGGTAAGGGGGTGAGATGGCATGCAGGTATGGGGGATGATAGGTAGCAAATATTTACTCACCAGTGTCCAGTCCTCCGGCTACTCCAGTGAGTCCCTCAGGATGCAGTATTGCTCCTCCCATGATGTGAGCTGTGGGGGAAGAGGTTGGGGTCCACTGCCAGTCCTCTGGATGGCGAGCTGGTGCCTTGCTGCCACGGAATGTACTTCCGCGTAGGTCGTTCCTACTCTTCCTCATGTCGTTACTTTTTCTTGGATGCTGTCCCACGGCGTTCACTCTGTCCACGATCTATCTCTATCTTCCAAGCAATGGGAATTGCTGTACCTATGCTCCAAACAGCTGTGGCTCTACCTTGACTATTTTCCCAACCATGACCCGCAACTCCTCATCTGTGAAACGTGGGTGCCTTAGTGGGGACATAGTTGTTGTATGGTGTGTGTTGTGCAGAAAATGTTAAGTGATGTGGTGGGGTGTGGGATGTGGGGTGCGTGACGGATGGATGGGTGTTTGTGGTGTGTGTAGTTGTCTCAGTGGTTTTTGTGTGAGTCATGTGACGCTTATTGGTATTCGTAAAGGGTGGTGTGTGATGTGGGTGTTTGTTTTATAGTGCTATGGGTGGGTGGGTTTGGTGTGTGAGACAGTGTCAGGCGTGTGATTTTTGTTTTGGCCAATGTTGTGTTGTTTTGTATTTGGGTGGCTATTATGAGTGTGCCGGTGTAAACCGGCAAAGGTTTATCACCATTGAATGTCCACCGTGGTGATTTATGGGTCCTAAGGTGGTTGGCATTGTTTTGTTGGCGTAACGGCATGGGTGTTCATACCGTCACTTTAGCACTGACCTTTGGGATGGCAGATTTGTGTATGTGGCAATATTCTGTCAATTTGGTGTGTGTGTGTGTGTCATAATATGGTAAACGGATACTCACCACCGCAGCAGTATGTTGGCGGCATTCACAGTGGCCGTAAGCGGCATTTACGGTCAATGTCATAATGAGGGCCACTGTCAGATACCAAAGCGTGGGCACAGCTATTATTCAGAGAAGGGTCCTTATTAAATATTGCTCTGTTTTGTCATGAAAGCATGGTTGGACATTCTAAGTTGGAGTCCTCTCCGTCTAATTTTATACCTGCAATACAAAGTTTATACCCTTAATTTGTCTTTACAGGCAGTCTATCCCTTCATTAGAGTAACTAGTCCTGACTTTTACAGACAACTTATCCTAAGTCTTTACTGATATATCTTTCCTGAAGTCTCCACCAAACTTGTGCACCTCAAAGGGGGTCCAGAAAGAGGGTCCAGCAATATGTGCCAATGACAAGTTACTCTTAAGCTAATGAGGGAATACACAGAGAACCCTGAAGGTGCTGCAAGGTGGACCCATCACTAAATGGGCCATCTCTGCAATAACCCTCTGAGTCCCCAACACTAAAAAATGGTAACTAGTACACTACTTAAAGGAGCTCAAGCTCTCACTGTATCTATCAATTATTGATGTATATCCAATAGGAGCCAATTCACACTGCCTTCTCCGATCCAAATTGGAAAATTTAAACAATAAACAGTCCTGCTTATGTTCATCCCTGGGAGTGCTGAGTAGCTTCAGATGCCTTTAGCCTCTGTTCCGCACCATTTGATCAACACTGATGAAGTGTTTTGCGGTCCTGCAACTACATCTGTTGAGTGGTGCTCCCTCTCTGGGCCACTTTGCCACTCCACATCTCACTTCCTAATGTTAGAGGCATCATGTCAGAGTCACCAGATTCTCGGGGTCTGTGCACGTTCCCAACACGTCCACCACTGAACAGCTCCAAGACTCTGATAGATAAATCACAGAGACTGAGAGAGTTCAAGAGGGGAAGAGGGGATTAGGAAGGGAACAGCTGGGAAGGAGACCTGTAGTAAAAAAAAAGGTTAGAACACACAATATGAAAATTATATCTCCTGAAATCAATACTAGACTATGATTCTAAGCCTAGTCACTCTGAAAACAGGAACAATCTAAGAGTTAAGTTTAAAATGACTAAGTTTCAAGATGGCCGGATACCTGTAGGGGAATCAAGATTAATTAAATGAAAACTTTCTTATTCAAGTACTTTCCTTCACATGAGAATCAGAAAAACATTCTGACTAAATTTTAAACCAGTCATATAAATCCTGTTTTGAGAATCTATACTAGGACCATACAATATTGCATCTAGAAACTCTGGCCTTCTGTGTACTCTTAAAATGTTTCAACACAAATTACGCATATTGCAGATATATATATATATATATATATATATAGTAAACACCATAAAAGTATTGTGCACCATGAATAACACAATATGGATTCAGGAAACAAATCACATAACTTGTCAACTCGAATATTACATAATAAATATCTTAGAATAGTGGCATACAATAAACAACATGAAATAAACTTGAGGAGAGAATCGTGCGTCTTGCCGATTCGAGTGTCACCATGTAAAATACCAAGAAATGGTAGCACGCAATGAATATCAAAGTCAAATCATCATTAATCGAATTGCGCGTCTTGCCGATTCGTAAAACACGATGTAAATGTCAAGAAATAACAGCTCACAATAAATAACAAGATCAAAGTACAATGAAACGAATTGCGCTTCTTTTGCCGATTCTTAAGCCACCGTGTAAATGTCAAGAAATGGTAGCGCGGAATGAACAACAAAGTTAAATCCTCATGAAACGAGTTGCGCATCTTGCCAATTCGTAAAACATCATGTAAATGTCAAGAAATAGTAGCGCGCAATGGACAACAATGTTTAAACACCATAAAACGAATTGCGCGTCTTGCCGATTCTTAAGCCACCATGCCAATGTCAAGAAATGGTAGCACGCAATGAATAACAAAGTCAAACCTTTATGAAACAAATCGCGCGTCTTGCCTATTTGTAAACTACCATATAAATGTCAAGAAATGGTAGCGCGCAAGTAATCTGTTACTCATTTAAGAATTAAACCAAGAATATGACAATTCTCAATAACGGTGTTGGGACAGTCCAACCACCGTCTTACCGCCTGGAACAATGATCACCAATGTAGGATGAAGGGCAGAAGACTGGAAAATCCAAATAGGCCGCCGGGACAGGAGCTCTGGAAGAAGCTGCTGTTCTGCACCGGGACCTCTGAATAGTGAGCACTGGGAGTTGGGCTGGCTCTCTTTTATAGAGTCTTGGCCCAGCCCAGAACCACGCCCAGGCATGTTGCAGGGAAAGTCTCTGGAAGGCCCTGGAAAGGGGCCACACCCTAACACACTCTGAAAACCTGCAGCAATACATTGCAAAGGAACAGTATTTGTAAGCATATTAAAAATAAGTTTTCAGGATTGAACTCTGCAATGCAAAAGGTTAAACCACAACATATCAGCACAATGCATAAATTACGTTGTTTTGAGAGTGCTGGGTTTTTGCATTTTTGTCACCAATAGAGCGCGTATTGCTCTGGTGTTGACACATCATAAGTGCAACTTTCCAAAGTGCTCAGTGCACCTTTTCCTCTGGGTTGCTGCTGACGCCTCCTCAGGTATGAACTCAAGCCTTGCAGTTTATTCTTCCTGCAAGCCAAAACAAAATCTTATACTTTCATCGGCAAGGACGCCTTTGTGTACCCCGGAAGCAATTGTTAGCTGTGGAGCATTATGGGTGATTCACACCACTGCCCTATCACCGTGTAGCATAGAATAACATCCTTGAAATAGTTTTCTTTCCCTCCACCTCACTAAATCAATAAGATCAGGAAATGAAAAATGATGTTGTAAGTAAACTAAATCATACTTAATCTGCTCTTTCAAAACACCTTAAAAAAGGCTCATCTGAGTTCTTTCAGTTATGGTAGTTTCAGTTGCCAGTTGATGAAAATGAGTCACATAAATCACAGTATCCATTCAAATTAGTTGAATGTCACACAATACTACTTCAGCATAGTACTACAAGCTAGGGGGAATATTTAAGAGCCCCTAGCACCACAGGAGTGTCACTTTTAGTCTTTCAGCCTAGCAGTCTGCCCCACTGGAGCGTAACATAAAAAGTATGCTCTGGTATGGCAGTGTGCAGTCAGTGTCTGGAAAATGTGGCCTATTGTCAACCATGTATAATGAAATAATGCAGTGCAGTACAGCAGCCCAGCCTCCTGTGCTGTGTTGCCTTATCATGAATGTGCTGGGATATGTAGTTGTCATTAACATGAAATGCAACCCTTGGTGATGGGGCACAAACTGCTACCTACCACCCACACTGGCACACCTTGAGCATGGTGCAGGGGGACTTGTGTTGCAGGTCTGATTGCACATGTGCAGGAAGAGACACATCCTGCAACATCCACAATCAGGAATGCTGTATGCCACTTCCAAAGTCTGTTGCGATTACAACACACACTGAAAGATGCAAACAATTGGCCCACAACAGTGTCAGTCACATGCAGCACCACTACAATGCCACTGCTGAGGCAGTGTAGCAACGTGATACATTCACACACTTCACATGTCTGGGAATGTGTCACGTCCTTATGCCAACCCAAGTGTGTTGTAAGAGTGATGCAAGGGGGAGAATTGTCCACGTGCATTCTTCTTGTCACCTTTTATCATGTGTTCTCTATCATTAACCACCCATAGTAAGATGCAACACCATGTATGGAATTGCACAGGAAAGTGTCCCTTCATGCACAACAAAACTCAGCCCTGCAACACAGAAACCTATGTATCCATGCTGCCAAGAGGCCTGCAACACACATAGGCTGGAAGGGGAATGTGACACGTACCCAAACTTATAGATCTTGCAATGAAACATAATCTGAACCTTTTCATAGGTGTTGCATAGGAACACCCCAAGCAAGACCCTTGCCACGCAACTAACATGCAATGTAATGCATGAAAGGGTCTATATGCAGAAGCACAAGAAAAGCCACACAAAATGGCTTGGACTGGGCTTATAAATATTGACTGGCATATTGTGCCAGTGGTGCATTAAAAAAATGAGGGACCTGTTGCGTGGCTCTGCGCCATGTAAGTGAGGCACCATGATTAACAACCTGATGACCCATGTGACCATCTAACACAGATCAATATTGACATATATCCATCTCCTTGCAGAGGATGATGCCATACCTTACGGCCAGCTGCCTGTCCTGGGCTTGACCGATGATGGCAATGACCAGCTACAAAGCATCAATTATGACACTCTCCAGCAGATCCTGGGTGCCATCCAGACACCATCTCCGGTCACAGGGAGGACACACAGCATTGCGGGGCCTCCAAATGAACCACCCAACAGACAGCACACATCACCTGCCACCTCACCCAGAGCCCTGGACCCCCAGGACCCAGACATCATCTTCAAATAAGCAGCAGTAGGAGCCAAGTGGGATCTGGCAGAGCAGGTGCGGGTGGGGATGGAGACCATGGCAGGTAGCCTAACAGGAGTCCATTGGTGACTCAGTCAAAATAAGGACAACTCTGCTGCCATTAGAGGCCCCTACTCTCTGCTACATGGACTCCAGCAGTCCCTGGCCAACATAGCTGGTGTCCTGAGGCAGAGACTCAAACAAATGATGTCCCAAAGTGGCATCAGCATGATTGACAACATGCTGGGGGCTATCCAAACTGTCCTGGAGTGCGTGCAGTTGAATTTGGGCTCTCTCAGTGACATCCTGGCTGCCTACCACAGTGATGTTGCTGCTGTTTTAAATCAGCAGAACCTTCCTACTGCAGTGATGCCTTTCATATTTCCACCTATGACAGCTGCCAGGACCTTTGAATCCACATCTCCAGCCACTCATGTGTGTGCGCCTCCATCAACTTCAACAACAGCACCACCCCTGGCACGGGAGGCACCGTACACATCAGAGGATGAAGATGTGGAAGGAACATCATTTACCCACAAAACTACCCAATAGTTGCAGTCTGTGGCACATGGACAGTTTCTCGTTTGCTCTGTGCCTAAGATCATACCAGTGTTACAACATCTATCAACGTCCACTCTTTACTCTCCCACTGTTGACGAATCACACATGTGGGCTGTCATTGTGGCCAATTCCTATCTATTAGCAATGTGAGCACTTCCTCACTGATGCACTTCTCTCCTACATACGTCTAATGACATGTTGCCCACCCCCAGACTCTGTCCGGACATCCAATGGCTTGGGATCTCTCATAGAGTCAGTCTCCTGTGTACTGTACAGTACAACAAATCACATAATTTCATATGAAAATTAATTAGTTGTCTTAAATCTGTGTCTGAGGCAGTAACTGTGTGAACTTTATGCATTGTGTGAAGTCTATAAACTGAGAGACCTTGGTTGTTTATGTGCATGAAGTTTACCTCCCTATACATATTCAAACAGCAATGGCTCCTTGCTCCAATTATGTGTGTGGCACAATGCAGCACACAAACAATAAGCAAAAATGAGGAGAAATAATTGTCTGTCTCCCTGTTGTGCCATGCCAACTCCACCCCTCGGGTGACATCACTGCTTTGGCACTGCCTCAGATCTACATTCCATTGTAAATCTTGGGCATCCCAAATGTAATTGGTGTTGAATGGGTAAGCCCACAGCAACACCCATAGCACGCCCCTCTGCCCTAGAAATCTCGATTGAGGGGACCCATGTATACAATTCAGTGCAAAGCCACCCAAAGTGGCTTCATGCCACCTTGAAAAATTGGGAAAGGGCACAGTGCCACTGAAGTATCACAAAAAGAGATGCTCTGGCGGTGCTAGGGGCTTGTCACTATGCTCCCGGGTACTTGCTTAAGGGATATGTGTGGATTTGTGACATACACAAAGTCACATACACTGACTGCAACAAGATTGAGGTGACTCATAGCTATGTGAACTAGCAAGTAGAACCTGGGTATCCCAAGCATGGCATGTGACAGCTAGCATGCATGTATTGTGACAGCTGACAGCAATCACTACATAAATGGCCGTGCCTAGAAAGGATGGTAGCAACAGGTAAACATTGATATGATAAATAAATGATACATGTGTAATACTAAGATGGGCAAGCAATGAGTATCTCAGTAACAAAATCTAGATTTATGGGAAGTACAATGACAACAACATAATGACAAATCAAGTCACATGACTTCACAATACGCGGAAATGCAATTTGAATACTTGTTTTGGGATATGAATCCATGCACATCTAGAAAATCAAGTACATTGGTGAAAGATGTCTGGAGTTGCAGATGTGACACCATTGCCAACCTGACAGGAACTTGACCATAGCAGAAACACATAGGCACATATTTAAACTAAATACTACTCACAAGGGCATGTGCTTAACATCACTTATACATACATGCTACCACCTACACAGTAAATCATGATGGTGACCATATATTAAGAAAAACCTAGAGTTAAATAAGCTTAAAAACTTAGCCTAAAAAGCCCTACTTAACTAAGCTATCTCCACTAATCTAAAATACACTATCTTATTCTAAATTATTCCTAAAACTAACTTATCTTATCCCTACTTATCCTATACATATATCACCACATGATATACATCAACCCCCTACCACCCCTTCATATACATCTCTGGGCAAGAACAACAGTAACTTTAGCTAAACATAGACTAACTAAACATTTAGCGTGAACAATGATATATATATTTTTTAAGATTTTTTTTTTATTTTGTATTTTTTATAATACACATACCCTAAACATCACCCCCTCCCCAACAAAACAAAAAAGTGTTACCCTAAACCCCACCAAGAAAAAGCTACTACTAACTACAATTAATCTACACTATGCTATCTTAACAAACCCTTACTATCTAAATATCCCAACTATATACATATATATTTACAATGGGAAGGGAAGTGCAGTGTCAAATGAACTGTAGCAACTGCTGAGGTTGAAAGTCCTGCCCCAGGAGAAGTGACACTGCCTGTTGCCACAGGCCTGTCTGCTGCGTGGGTCCTGGTGGTGGAGGGCTCTTTGGCTAGACCCACTTGAGGGAAGGCTTTCCATGCCCACAATGCATCCTCCCACTCGTATATGCGCCCCGTACTCCGTAGCCCTTGGAGACCTGGCATATGTTGCAGTACCGTTCCGCTCTCTTTTCAAATTGGTGCATCTAGGATGTGGGTATGTTTATAGCTGCAACATGAATGGGGCATGTCTGCCAAATGTATTTAAGCAAATGAACAACAAGCATGCAGTGAATACACCATCTGCAGATATCACACATTGGCCAGCATAAATCACCATAACATCCTGATGTGCAGGGAGGACATGCATCTCCACACCAACTATCATCTCCACATTTCCCATGTTCATGGTATCAAGACTAGCTATTGTTCATAATAACACTGAGCCATCTTGGAAAATCTTTATAGGACAAAGTCACCTTTGACTAAGATTGTCATACACATCAGTCATGTGCCCATGAAATGTCACTCATCATGCTGGATTGCACATCAATGTTCCTCATGTTTGAGCTAGTGACCTCAGATCTGTAGGCATGTAGCAAACTCATCTGAGCAAGGACTGAAAATTAAATGTGGTCTCACAACAGAGTCACATGTGACAAGGACAGTTGTCAGGACACATTGCTATGCAAAACTGGATGTGACAGGCATCATTTGTTAAATTGTAGGGTAGCATAGGCACTCATGTCACACAGAGGGGCATGACACTACTCTCACTTTGACACAGGTCAGTACCTTGTGAGCTGTGCCATGACTTGATGCATATTCCCAGAGTAACTTGTTTCCTCACACTATGCTGCCAACTATTGCACATCAGACACCATTTGCTAATGGAACTAGTATACCCATGTTGGTGAATACTCAAATAGGCTATTACATAAGTCTCAGTGACATACATTGGTGCATCAGACTGACATGTACACATCTGTGCTGGAACCTGACATACATGTCACTACTACATTGTTGGATTTGTGCAGATGACTTCCTGCTGCAGCAGTTTTTCAAGCATAGCTAGTTGCAATGTCACTCCACACATACATGACTCACAGGACATCCTCAGCCATGACTCCTTTCACTCCTGTGTAATTTTGTAAATCAAATGTGCATGACTATGCAACATACAACAGTAGTCAGGCATGTACTGGACATGGACACGTTTCCCTGGTAACCATGTACCCTTCTACCATAACTCAGTTGTGTTGGCATTGGTGCACATCAGAATTTAGTGGCAAAACCCAGGGAGCAAGGACAGAAATATATTCCATTTGTCTCTTTAATGATGCAGTGCTTCCATTGTCATGGATGCTTTTCTGGGCCAACGCCCTACTCACAACGTTTCCCTTTGCCTTAACTTGGTAAAAGAGACCTTACGTCTAATAGATATGTACTTGCAATTGTAAAACATGAGTCAGCCACATAGATTGCGTACTCACCCACAGTTCATTTGAGCTCAATCCCAATGTGGTCAAGAAGGTCCCATTCGCTGCTGACAATGTCTGCCCAGCGATGCTTTAGTTGCAGGACAGTGCACTCGATCCTGAGGATCCCATTCATTTGCAACAGGACCTTCCCCCAATTCGTACCTCAGTCTGGTAGCCCCTTATGACATGACACCCCATAGCCAGCATATTGGGTAGGTAATGCCTAACCAACCTTAGAAAGCCAACCATTTCCTCTGCACTGAGGTGACATGCCCTTACCTTTCCTGAAATTACTTCACAATCACCCATAGTACCCTTAAGCAAACAAGTATAAACCCAAACTGCTCTCAAATAACCCAACTTCCAAAACTACTCCAGAGACAGACACCCAACAACACAATTACAACACAATACAAAAAAACAAATATATAGGACCAAACAGATGTCAGGGACAATATTTGGACAGAAGACAGCACAAAAGATACCTCTAATACCACTTAATGACACAGCTCTCAGAAACACCTTCTCCCACCAACACATACAAAAAGACTGTGACTGTAAAAGAAAGTGAAAGTATTTTTTTAGTTCCTGTTGTGCAGCATGGCAGCATGGTAGATCCATTACCTTACTTCCTGTGATGATGTGCCACGATTTTGAGGATGTTGCTTTTTTTTATGCTACACTCCTGTGTGGGATTTTTTTAACACAACATTAGCCAGTTCCAATGTGTCCCATGGGATGCATCCTTTTTGGCAGACGCAATGCCTTCAGAAAGCACTCATTGCTGCAAAGCATACATTTTTTGACGCAAGCCAATGCAATGTATTAAAAATGTATGGTGTCCTGTGGAAAATCTCTTTTACATGTATTCAGTCATGAGTGACTGACATTCGCACATCTCCAGACTCAGCAGTTGGGAAGTCTGTGAGTCACCTGCACAAAGTGCTTGTGCAAGTTTAATACAGGAGTGTCTCAGCTGTCCGTCAATATGTGTGTGTATAATGTGACCACTTACACACAGCTTCTGCCAACATCCTTTGTCAGATGCACAATGAGGGTGGGTGGATTATATGTTTGCTCATGACAGCTATGTTAACCACATGTATGTGGAAATATATCTGTGTCCTGATAGATACATGGATTTTGCCAAGGTTCTGAGAGATGCTATGACATTGTTTGACATACTTGGGAGGTGATTACTTCTTTGAGTAGGATAGGCCTAGACATACTGGTCAGTGTCCTCTGTATGTCATACACTATTTGTCAGACATGTGGATGCCACTGAGTGGTATGTTATGATTTTTCACCTGTGATTGAGACATGAAGAAATTGCGTTGTCACATTTCTGACACTGACCTACTCTTGTAGGTACTTACATCTCTTGTCCTACCAAAGGCTGACATTTGGATAACATTCCTCACATGGAGTTACAGTGTGCCTGCTGTCGAATTTCAACCCAACAAACCTGTTTGATATATGTGTTGCTATGTAAAATATATGTTGAACAGGCAATGCATACATTCCATACTCATTGCCTTGTGTGTAGTTGTTTGGTGTTCCTGAGTAATTATTCTCCCACTGTTGTGGCCTAGTCTTGTTTTCCTAGATGTGTATGAGTTGCTGTTGCATTTGCTTGTGATAGATACTCCAAAACACTTGTGTGATTCAGTGATTTATTAACAAGTTTTTACAAAGTTGCATATTATTTGCAATATTCATGAGACGTCCTCAGCAATACGTGCACGCCTGTGTGCCCCAGCAGTTCTATTATGTGCTTCCCCATGCTGAGGTGGGGCCTCATTGTCCTCATCCTCTTCCCTGGTGCCCTCCATCAGTTCATCCCAGGCGACATTAGTCAGCACACAGATATTGTGCAATGTTGCACAAAACAACAAACCATTTTACAGGCAAAGGGAGGTGAGTATGGTAGTCTCCCTGATAAATCGATGCATCAGAAATGCAACTTAAGGATGCTGAATGCCTGCTCTACAACATTGTGGGTCCGGAAGGGAGCCACATTGTATGCCTTCTCTGTGTCGCTCTGTGGATTGACATATGGTGTCATCACCTATGGCTGGATGCGATATCCTTGTTAAGCTGCAATGGAAGAGGAGAGACGGTGTCTGACTTGCCCTTGTGTTTCTTACTGACTGGCCGTGCACAGTATTTGTCTATGAATTAGAGATTCAGGCCCTCATAATGAACACAGTGGTGTTTACTGCCGTGTTCAGGCTGGCGGTCATTTAACTGACAGCCAGCCCCCTTGGGACCCCGCCGGCTGCATAAAGAACATTCTGCTGTGCCGGGTCAATGCCTCTGTGCGGCGGGTGCAGCTGCACCCGTTGCGCAGATCACTGCCCGTAAATCAGGCAGTGAGCTGCATGATGGGACACTTCACAGGGGCCCCTGCACTGCCCATGCCAAGTTCATGGGCAGTGCAGGGGCTCCCAGGGGGGCCCCGGAGCACCCCTTGCGCCAGCCTTAAACACCAGGGAAAGGCTGGTGGCAGTAGGGATCATTATACGAGGGGCAGCAGCGCTGCCCTGTTTGATAATGATTCCCTCCACCGTCAGGCTGCCTGTCGGAGGCAGCCTGGCGGTGGATAGGCGGCCCTCCATGTTTTCATTATATGGCAGTTCAGCCCGCCATGCCGGTGGCGGTCTTTTCACCTGCTGCCGGCTTGGCGGGCTGAACTCCCAGGGTTCACAATGACCCCCTCAGTCTTGCATCTGACTTTGTGTGGTTTCCTCTTTGCATGCATGATTGTAGTTGTGTGTGATGGTGCAACTTCCAGTCAAGGGTACAGGCTTACGGGCATGGTGATTGTGTGATAAATGTGACATGACAGTTCACCCATGTGGGATGTGTGTGCTGTTGCAGAATATTGCACGTGTCTACTAACGTGTGACCTGCTGATGAGCCATGTCGTGTGAGTTTTCACCTAGTTTGTGTTGTGTGTGCCATGGGATGGGTGTTATGCCATGTGTGTTGCATGTGTCCCCCCTGGTGGACATGGTACAGCTTCCTTGCACACAGAGCCATTATCCATATTTCTTGGCAGACAGGCATGTGTATGTGTAGACATCATGTAAAGTCCGGCATAGTAGCTTAATGTCTACTGCATGTCTGTTGACAATTTACAAGCCCCTGTGGCATAGGCAGTAAAGTAAATGTGTTGCTACACCGTCCTGCACCACCGTGAAAGGCCAGCAATGTGCCATATTTACTAGATATAGTGCATTTCTGTCCTCAGCCCCTGCACTGGCACTGAGCCAGCTGCTAAGCTCCAACGTAGGCACACTTGTACTATGGTGCACAGATGCCCGTGTTGTGGGTGATTATTGATTATATGCAGGATGGTGCCCCTTTCTGTACATGACCAATCAATTATGAAGATGTACTCTTTCTATGTGTGCTGAAGAATGCATCGCAAATAGGAAAAGGGAAAACATTGGGAAAATCAAGTATTTCTCCTAGTTGCACCATGGTAATGCCACCTCTAGGGTGGTGTTATTTTTTGATGCTGCATTAGGTTACTATTTTTCCATAAATGTGGGGCTGAGCCGAATTACAATGGGTGTTGTGGTGGGATGACCATAGCAACACCCTTTGCACACACTGTCCACACTGAGGGGCATAATATAAAAAAGTAGTGCATCAGTCAGGGTGCACCATCTTTCTAGCGTCCCCTTTGCCCCTCCTAATGACACCATGCTTGTGTGGTATTTACAACACGGCACACCATGGCAGTTATTACCACAAGAGAATCAGATTTTTGATGCTGTTATGGTGCTTTTCAGGACTAGCATTAAAATGTTTGATGCTAGTGCAGCAAAAGTCAAGGAGGCTTATAGATTATATAGGGGCGTCACTTTTACACTTGCCCTGAGCAGGCATTAAAAATGATGGAAGAAAGTGTGCAGTGAAATCTTGTAAATTTCACCATGCCATATTTTCTGGCATCCCTGTGTGAGAACACCCACCTTGCACACACTGCCTGACGCAGCCATGAAGTGGTGCAAGGGGTCCCAAAGTGGCACAGTGCATGCATAGCACCACTTTGTAAAATGGCACGGGGGAATGGCCACCTTAACACCATTAGTAGCATAAACATCACACTAAGGCAGTGCCAAGACAGCAAAAGGGGAATGTAAATATGCCCCTAAGTGATGTGTGTGAAGATGCTGCATTTACATGATGACGTTCGGACACAAAAAGTGGCTTGTAACTGCCTTGTAAATGTGGAGCTGGCATTGCTCCAGCAGAGCATCAGTAAAAGTGATGCTCTTGTGGTGCTAGTGTTTTTAACACAGGGTCCTATGTAAGGGTGATGTGCATTGGGTGTGTGGAGTGAGGCATGTTGCATATGTGTTGATTAGCAGTCATCCATGAATCTCCATCGATTTGTGCAGAGTGTGGTGTGTGCATTTTTTGGCCTATATGCCTTATTTGTTGTCTGTGTTATGTTGTCTCTGCTAGCTTACCTACAAGTAGGCCATTTCCGTATGGTCCATCCTGGAAAGTTGATTGATGATGGAGTCTCGGAAGATATAGGCATCATGAATGCTACCAGGATATTTTGCAAGGACATTGGTGAAGAGTCCCCGATGATCTACAATGGTCTGGATGTTGATGGAATGTGTGTGCTTCATTTTGTGGTGCAGATGTTCAGTTGCAGACTGAGGTACAAGTTGTACCCAACACATGTGAAAACCCAGCAATTGTTTAAAAACCTTCTTCTGTCTCCTGCTGCAATTGCTGGGTGTTGGGTAAGAGCATGTGGTGGGGAGTGAGACAGACGATGGTGTCCAGTATGTTTGGCAGGAAGGCAAACTAGGAGGGCTGATATATTCTGCCCACTTGTGCTGCAGTCCTTTGAAAGGAGTCAGAGGGCAGCATGTGCAGTACAGCCAGGAGCTTTGTCAGGGGTGTTAGGATAATTTGCCTGTCAGCTCTTGCCGTGATTGTGGGTGCTACTTGTTGGAGCAGCTGGACTCCCACTTAAAACAATAATATTTGATAACATCATCTTCTCTGAGGCCAATTATTGATGTTCTTTGGTGATAGATGCTCTCTTTGTGGTTGATGTGGTGGTGATGGTGGTGCTTGGTGTAATCTCTGTCATCGCCTCCGAGTACCTAGCTGGAGCAGTAGCAGGTCCATGTTGTCCTGTGCATTGCCAGAATATTTTGTGTGTGTTGTCCTTAAATACCTGTGCCTGTGCATCATTTTAATGCCTGGTCTCAACAGACATTACCATTTTGATGCTAGTAAGAGCTAGTGTCATTTTTCCTGAGCACACCTTTTTCATGAAGCTTGTAAATATGACGCTAGTGGGCTAGCATAATTTTTTAGGAAGGAATACCTACCCTGCATATCATTGTCGGTAAACGCTGCAGTGTAAGGCTGTGCTCCTAAAAATTGAAATACGCCTAGGAAAAGTGGTGCTAGACAGGTCTAGCGTCACCTTATAAATATGGTGCAAACTCCTTGTAAATATGCCCCTAGGTTTAAATATCTGAGGCCTTAATGCTCTAATGAAATGCCTGGCACTGCTTTCCATGGTGAGGGACTCCAAATGTGAAAATTGCTTCATTCAAGAAAACCATCTTCTCAAGGCAGACTAGAAACGTTTGTGATCCCGTTAGTTTGAGAACCAAAACTGGCCCAGGGAAGTGGGCGGGGTGGCAGTCCTGTTGTCCTCAAATTTCCCAGGTCGGGTCATCCATACGCAGACTGTGCTACCAGGCAGATTACTTTCCTTGTGCATTGCGCATAACACATAGGTCCTGATTCACAAAGATAAACTTAGACATGTGGGCCCTCATTACAACATTGGCGGTAAAAGCCGCTTACCGCCGTGCAGAAGACCGCCAACACACCGCCGCAGAAAACCACCACAGCTATTATGACCCACATTTCGGAATCCGCCAAAATTCAGACACCCACACAAGTCCGCCACACCAAAGGTCAGTGATAAACTGGCGAACACAAAACCTCCACTGTCACGCCAACAGAACTACGCCCACACTATCACGACACACGAATCCACGCAGCGGTCTTTCAACCGCAGTATTCCATTGGCGGTACACACCGCCGTGCTCAAAATACACACACTCTTACAAAACACTACCACATTGGACAATTCCAAATACACACACCTGATACACATACACACACCACTCCCACACACCCATTACAATATAAAACACCGACCCACATCACCCACAAACCCCCACGACCAGAATCACCGAGAGAAGGCCAGAGAGAGACACCACCATCAAGAAACTAGCATCCACAGGCACACAACACCATCACCCACACAACTTCCACGCACGTCACACAACACATCACTACATATCACCACACTTTTCACCACACATTCCACCCCACACATCACCTACACCACCCCATGGCAAGGCAAAGACACCCCAGGTTCTCGGAGGAGGAGCTCAGGGTCATGGTGGAGGAAATCATATGGGTACAGCCACAGCTATTCGGAGCACAGGTGCAGCACACCTCCTTTGCAAGGAAGATGGAGCTATGGCGAAGAATAGTGGACAGGGTCAAACAGTGGGACAGCACCCAAGAAATCGGGAGAACATCAGGAAGCGGTGGAACGACCTACGGGGGAAGGTGCGTTCTGTGGTCTCAAGACACCACCTGGCGGTTCAGAGGACTGGCGACGGACCCCCACCTCCTCACCCACAACTAACAACTTGGCGATTCTGCATCCTGAGGGCCTTGCAGGAGTAGGTGGAGAAATGGACTCTGGTAAGTCAAATCTCAATTATTATATCCCCCACCCTACCTGCATGCTATCACATACCCCCACCCTCACCCCCAGCACCCCAAGTCCTCACATATGTCCCAACATCAAAAACCACCCATCCCAACACCAAGCCCTGCATGCAACAACAAAGCATGGACCCCCATCACTAAAGCATGCCCACTGCACATACCCATACACCCCCCTAAACCACCATAACACAAGCTCCCACACAGGAATGCAAGCACTGGGGTACACGGTCACCCACCCATTGCACACCATGACACACACAGATGTAATACCCATCCTTTTATACCCCTGCAGGACCCCTACCCAACGTCACCGGACAGGAGGGTCCACACATGTCCACACCACCAACTGAAGAGGCCCACAGTGATGACAACAGCTCTGTCCAACTGGATCTAGATGACCAGCCCGGCCCATCGGGGACCTCTGGACAGTCGGTTCCCATCACACAGTCACAGGCCACTACAGACCTTCCCCCCTCTGGAAACACCAGCATAGCACCCACCCAGCAGGCCCATACCTCCGTCCCCAGGACACGTCAATCAGCTGTGTGTCCACCACCACAGGGAACCCAGGATAACCCACCACCCCAACAACAACAGGGACCTGGGGGTAGTGGCAGTGAGCACACGGTCCAGGGGACGGAAGCCCAGGAAAACAGGGGAACTGGGAGGGTCTGCTGTGCGACAGGGGGCGGACAGGCCAAGGGAACCCACTCTCCACGAGGCCCTCTCCTCCATCATGGGAGCCTACCACCACTACCAGGAGACAATGGCAACGGTACTGGCCAAGTTTCAGGAGACCCAGCGCCTGCAGGAGGAACAGTATATGGGCTTCAGGGAGGAACTCAGAACCATCAGGTCCAACCTGGGCACCATCGTAGGGGTGCTGAAGGAACTTGTGAACACCAGGAGGGACACTGTGGCACTACAAGGGGCCCCTGACACTAGCATGGACGATGAACTGCCCACCACCTTCGCCGGCGCTAGTGGACAGAAAGCCCGGCCACAGGACCACCACATCAGCACCCGACCCCCTGCAGAGGGAGAACCACCCTGCAAACGGTCCCTGCGATCCAGGGCAAAGACAGAGCACAATGCCAAGACCGCCGCCACTAATTAAGACCACCCCGATTGTCATC
This sequence comes from Pleurodeles waltl, assembly GCF_031143425.1. Lineage (NCBI taxonomy): Eukaryota > Metazoa > Chordata > Amphibia > Caudata > Salamandridae > Pleurodeles > Pleurodeles waltl. Next base: position 704,655,715 of record NC_090449.1, on the reverse strand, counting down.
CTACTGTCCCACTTTGTCACCCTGTCCATACTGAAACTGCCCCAGCTCCACTTCCTATGCCCATATGGGCAATGCACCTGATAGACTAATAGACTGGACTCTGCCATGGACATTCCTCCGCCATCACCCCTCACCATTTCAATACCCCCTCCAATATTGAGCACTTAAATAAACACACGTAAAGCACAAAACGATCTGGCGTCTGTCTGTGATTTCGAAATAGTGTATTAGCAATTACAGTGACAAAATGCATTTTTAAATAGTAATGTCAACATACCTATGTCACACAGCTCTAGTCCATGAGGAATCTAAGCCGATGTCACACAGTGGGACCCACATCTGTGAAATCGTAAGGGAAAGTGACAACTCAGTGACCATATACTGGGTGAAAATGACAGACAGTAGAGAGGTAGTAGTGTTAAAGTACATGTAGTATGCAGGTTTGTATTCTTACCTCTATCTCACTGGAAATATTGCAGGGTAACTGAGTCCCTGTTGTGCATGTCTTCTTCCTCTGCTTCCTCGTCTTCACTGTCCATAGGCTGTCAGCTGCCACAACACTGCCATCTGGACCATCCTCCTGTAGAAAAGGCACCAGTTGTCGAAAAGCCAGGTTATGAAGCATACAGCAGGCCACGATGATCTGATACTTTGGTGAGTAGACTAAGGATCCACCTGTCATATGGAGGCACCTGAACCTGGCCTTCAGGAGCCCGAAGGTCCGCTCGATCACCCTCCTAGTTTGCCCATGGGCCTCATTGTTGCGTTCCTCTGCCCTTGTCCTGGGATTCCTCACTGGGGTCAGTAGCCATGACCTGCAAATGGTGAGGGACAACTGTTAGACACACACTAACCTGTAGGGATATCACCAGACCCAGACAACCATTCCCACTGACTTGCTTCCAGGTGCTTACCTAATTGCCACACACGGTGCCTCTGGAGTTGACCCATCACATAAGGGATGCTGCTGTTCCGCAGGAGGTAGGTGTCATGCACTGAGCCAGGGAACATGGCATTCACATGGGAGATGTACTGGTCGGCCAAACATACCATCTGTACATTCATGGAATGATAACTCTTCTGGTTTCTGTACACCTGTTCACTCCTGTGGGGGGGACCAAAGCCACATGTGTCCCATCAATGGCACCTATGATGTTAGGGATATGTCCCAGGGCATAGAAATCACCTTTCACTGTAGGCAAATCCTCCACCTGAGGGAAAACGATGTAGCTCTGCATGTGTTTCAGAAGGGCAGACAACACTCTGGACAATACGTTGGAAAACATAGGCTGGGACATCCCTGATGCCATGGCCACTGTTGTTTGAAATAAGCCACTTGCAAGGAAATGTAGCACGGGCAGCACCTGCACTTGAGGGGGGATTCCTGTGGGATGACGGATTGCTGACATCAGGTCTGGCTCCAACTGGGTACACAGTTCCTGGATTGTGGCACGGTCAAGCCTGTATGTGATAATCAAATGTCGCTCCTCCATTGTCGACAGGTCCACCAACGGTCGGTACACCGGAGGATGCCGCCATCCCCTCACATGTCCCAGCGGACGGTGCCTATGAAGGACAACAGCGAGCACAGAGTCAAACAACTCAGAGGTACCTACCCTCTGTTTACACAGAACACCATTCATACACAAAAGGTGGCCTGTATGTGTGTTGAGTCTAGGCCTAGGTCTGTGTGACACAGTTGAAACTGAAGCCATGTGGGCCCCTGAAATGGCGGCTGCCTGACCTGTAAAGTGGGACAATGGGATGTGAGGTAACTGCGCTGGTGTTGTACACCGTCGCGGTAGGCGGTCGAAGACTGCGGCGCAATGCTGCATTGGTTAACATTGGACCCTATGGGTCCCAGGAGCCAATGACGATGTACGCCGGCGGTGACCATTTTCTATCACTTCAATCACTCGATACCTGATCTTCGACAGGAGAGGAGAGGGCCTACACTGCAAGTGCTGCTGTGACCTCGGTCTGGAAGAGACAATGGCTCGAGTGTCTGGGGAAAGGGACCCTGCCTTCACATCAGAGGAGTTGGAGAAACTTGTTGATGGGGTCCTCCCCCAGCACAAGCTACTCTACGGTCCTCTAAACAAACAGGTAAGTACACAGGGAGCATGTTGTATGGGCTATGCCTGTGTGGAGAGGGCTGGATGTAAGAAGGAAGGGGGCAGAGTGCTGCGTGCATGAAAGACGGTGAATGCATTTGCCACATGGCAAGGGTAGGGATGGGGGCCAATCAGTTTGACGGTGCAGTTGGTAATAACTTCTCTTTTTCCCCTGTACATTCCATGTAGGTCAGCGCCCACCAGAAGAAAGATATTTGGCGTGCCATCGCCAAGGACGTCCGGACCCTGGGGGTCTGCCACAGACGGAGCACCCACTGCCGTAAGAGATGGGAGGACATTCGCCGCTGGAGCAAGAAGACGGCGGAGGCCCAGCTGGGGATGGCCTCCCAACGTGGGAGGGGTGCCCGTTGCACCATGACCCTCCTGATGTTCAGGATCCTGGCGGTGGCCTACCCAGAGCTGGATGGGCGCTTGAGGGCATCACAGCAGACACAAGGGGGTGAGTACACTCTCATTCAGATGACTTTGCGCGCATTACGAGGTGTCCGGGTGGGGGAGGTGGGCTGTGGGTTTCTCTAGGCCAGGGTGAGTTCCGTAGGCAAGGCCCCTCCATAAGGCAGGCCATGTGGCACCCCACCCCACCTCTGTAGAGTGCCAAGTACAGCTATTCATGCCCCTGTGTCATCTATGTGTGCAGATGTCGTCCATAGCCTTGTAGGCCATTTCCCAGGAATTGAACAGTGGACCCCAAGAACACGGCATAGTGCAGGGGTCTTCTGTGTCTGTCGTGTCCGCGAACGGTACCGGTAATGCATGCACTCAACATGTCTTTCTTCTCTCTCCCCCCCCCCTTTTTTTGTCTCCTTGTTCTTGTGTGCATTAGCATCATCAGGCGGAGGATCAGTGGCACCGGAGCAAGAGGGAGCTGCATCCCACATGGCCCTGGAGGGCGACACTACGGAGTCAGAATTCACCAGAGGGACAGAGGGCAAGGGGAGCTCCACGACGGGGACAGGAGCTGAGACCAGCAACTCGGACTCGTCCTCGTCCTCTGATGGGAGCTCCCTTGTGGTGGCGGCAACATCTGTGCCCCCCACATCTACAGGTACAGCCGCCACCCCCCTACCAGCACCGCCCTCCCAGCAGCCCCTCAGCCTTTGCCCCTTGCCCGGTCACCCAGGAGGGTGGGCATCACCTTCGCCCCAGGCACCTCAGCCCCTGCCCCCCCTGTGAGGAGGCCATTGCCCTCCTCAGGTCCCTCACTGTTGGGCAGTCTACCATTTTGAATGCCATCCAGGGTGTAGAGAGGCAGTTGCAACAACCAAATGCATTCCTGGAGGGCATTCATTCTGGTCAGGCGGCCCTTCACCGAGCTTTTCAGACTTTGGCCTCAGCACTGATGGCAGCCATTGTTCCCATCTCTAGCCTCCCCCCTCCAACTTCCTCCACCCAGACCGAATCCCCTGTACCTCTGCCTATCCCAAGCACACCTACAGACCAACATGCACACACGTCAACACACAACGGTAGCTCTAGCAAACATAAGCACCACACATCCCACAGGCACTCACGCAAGCATCACACACATGCAGACACACCAACATCCACTGCCTCCACTGTGTCCCCCTCCTCCTCATCACCCTCCTCCCTCCCAGTCTCATCTACACTCACACCTGCATGCACTACCTCTACAGCCACTACGTCCCTCTCCAGCACACCCACCACCACACCCCGCTCACGTGCAGTCACCACCCCCACTACCATTCACACTTCCCCTGTGTCCTCTCCCAGTGTGTCTGTGACGCCCCCTCCCAAGATACACAAACGCAGGCACACACCCACCCAACAGCCATCCACCTCACGAGAGCCTCCAGCGCATGCACCTTCACCCAAAGTCACCAAACGTGCACCTCCTACAGCCACCAACTCTTCCTCCACTCCCAAACCCCCTCCAGCTACCCATCCCAGTGTGTCCCAAAAACTTTTCCTGTCCACCCTTGACCTCTTTCCCACACCTCCCCCACCCCGTCCATCTCATAGGTCCCGAAGTAGCACCTCAGCCACAACATCTCTGGGACCAGTGGTGCCTGTAGTCACCAGAATGTGGAGTGCACCGGCCACCAGGGCAGCCAGTGTGGCACGGAGCCACAGCACAGACAGTCCCCCACCTGTGAAGCATCAGAAGTTGGCCAGTGCCCAGCGGGAGAGGGGGAAGACTCCAGCCACCAAAGCCGCTCTCAGGGGTCCCGTTGTGAGTGTGGAGTCAGCTGCGACACCTTCCAAGGTGGGGAAGGGCCACAAGAAACTCGGCAAGTCTAGCAAGAGCAGCACGGCGGAGAAGACCGCCATCATCCCCGCTGCCCAAGAGGCCACCGCCAGCCCCAACCCAGCTGCCCAGGAGGCCACCGCCAGCCCCAGCCCAGCTGCCCAGGAGGCCACCGCCAGCCCCAGGCCAGCTGCCCGGGAGGCCACCGCCAGCCCCAGCCCAGCTGCCCAGGAGGGCACCGTCAGCACCAGCCCAGCTGGGCGCCAGCACCAGCCCAGCTGGGCCATGAAGGACCGCCAGCAGCTGAGACCCTGCAATGTAGACCTCCATCTGAAGCACCGCTGAACAGGGCACCGCCATCTGAATCACCGCTGAACAGGGCACCGCCATCTGAAGCACCACTGAACAGGGCACCGCCATCTGAAGCACCGCTGAACAGGGCACCGCCATCTGAAGCACCGCTAGCCCATGAGTGGCAGGGGCACTAGGGTGAATGATGCACTCTGGGCACCAGTCCCCCTCCAGAACCAGTGGGAACTGTCACCCACTACCTCTGTCCTTAACAGGATGAAGCACTCTGGGCACCAGTCCCCTCCAGAACCAGTGGAGAGATCTATCCACTACCTCTGTCCTTAACAGGATGAAGCACTCTGGCCACCATGCCCCCTCCAGAACCAGTGGAGAGATCCATCCACTACCTCTGTCCTTAACAGGATGAAGCACTCTGAGCACCACTCCCCCTCCAGAACCAGTGAAGAGATCCATCCACTACATCTGTCCTTAACAGGATGAAGCACTCTGGCCACCATGCCCCCTCCAGAACCAGTGGGGACTGTCATCCACTTGTGAGACTGTGGATTTGCACTCCCCAGGATTGAACAGTGGGCAGACCACCCACTGTATAGACTTGTGAGACTGTGGCTTTGCACTCCCAGGATTGTACAGTGGGCAGATCACCCACTGTATAGACTTTTGAGACTGTGGCTTTGCACTCCCCAGGATTGAACAGTGGGCATGTGGCCCCCTCGTGGATTTGGCGTCGTGGACTCAAGCGGCTGAGGTGCACCCCCTTTCCCTCTCCCTGAGGTGTCTGTTTTATTGGTATCTGATGCCCCTGAAATGTTCTCTCTGTCATGGACGGGGAATCTTGTGTGGGCCTCGTCCATACCGTGTGGTCCCAGTGTTCCACAGACTTTCTTTGTGCAGTACCTGGACTACTATGCCTGGTATTTATTTTGTACTTTGTGTATATATATATATTTCTGCCTACTTGTTTTTAATATATTCCGATGGGTACACTCATTTTCTTTGGTCTTTGCATTCTTCCGAGGGGGTTGGGAGGTGTAACTATATTGTATCATTATGTATTAGTGCGTGTGTAGTGGTGGGTGAGGGTGGGGGTGGGGTTGTTGCGTGTCACTGTTTTTTGCCTCCCCCCTCCCCTGTGTCGTAGGTGCAGTACTCACCGTGGTCTTCGCCGCCGGCGTTCGTGCTCCTGGTAGAGGAGCAGGAAGACTATCGCAGGTAGGATTTTGAGTTCCGGTTCCATGGTGTCCTCGTTCCTCGTGGAGTGTGTAGAGGTGAGCGTTTTCCCTTCGAAATTCCAGTTTCCGCTGTGTTTTTATCCGCGGTGAATCCGCCCCGGAAAAGGTGGCGGATTGGCCTGTCATAATAGTGTGGGCGGTACATTGTCTTCCGCCTGTCTGTTGGCAGTGACCGCCGCGCTGTTTGTTTGTACCGCCATGGTGGTCGGAATGTTAAAGTGGCTGTCTTTGTTGGCGGTTTCCGCCACAGTCATAATTGCTCATTTTTTACCGCCGGTCTGTTGGCGGTCTTACCGCCGCTTTAACACAGTCCGCCAGGATTGTAATGACCACCTTGGTCTAAACTTAGACCAAATATCTATGCTCACAACTTAGGGAATTCACAGAGGACATTTATGAGTATTATTGTTAGGTCCGCACTTACAGCATCATCCACACTGGTAAACATCAACATTGCTGCCCTTTCTGACCACTCACCTATCTACACCATGCTGTGCTTCCTAGACCCCATACTACATCCCGCACTTGGGGCCTCAGTAATACGTTATTGACACACAATTCCACCATATTTGAAACAACTATACAATTCACACCTTTCTCAGCACCAATGACACACCTGACATACCCATCGCCTTACCATGAGACACCCTCAAAGCAGTGACACAAGGCAAGATTATAGCTATTTCTGCCGGACTTAATTGAGATAGAAAAGATAAATGGCTCCACTTGGAGGAGCAGGTGAAAACTTAGAGGAGGACCATAATCAATCTGGCCCCCGGAAAGTATGGCGTCAAGTCAAACTAGCTCAAAAGCAGCTTAGGGCCCCTAGTAACGGAATATGATCTCCTTCATACTAAAAAAAAATACAACACTAGTAGTAATAAAGCAGGGCCCCTCCTAGTACATCGGTTGTGCACCCCGGAACCCAAGCAGAGGAAAACAGAGATTGCAGGGACTCAGATAGACCAGGAATTTGCACAAACGGCTAGAGAATTTGAATGCTCCTACTCCAAACTGTATACAGCAGAGACACTTGACCTTGGAGACACTGAAGCATACTTGACTCAGGTTCACAGGGACTGCATCTCTGTTGCAGATGCCTCACAATTAGACAGGGATATCCAGCCCAACGAGGTGCTCATGGCCATAACCCACTTGCAGCCTGGTGCAGCACCTGGCTACACCTCAGACGTTTTAAAAATATTTGCGTACACATTAGCTCCATATTGGCCACCTCTATAATTCTTTTAGCGCTTCTGGCTCACTTCCAGATACTATGAGAAAAGCTATTATTACTGTATGTCCCAAACCTAGAAAATACCCCATGCACTGCTCCTCATAGTGTCCCATTTCATTGTTAAATATAGACATCAACATTTTTACCAGCATACTGGCAGCCTGTCTTGCCCCTTATGTGCGCAGCTTAATGAACCCTGACCAGGCTGGGTTCATTGCCAAATGGGGCTGCAACAAATGCCAAATGCCTCTGCTACCTAATAAATAAAATTCACCACTCCCATACACCAGCCCTCTTTCTATCAGCCAATGCTGTGAAGGCATTTGACTGTGTACATTGGCCATATCTCCAATTAGTGCAGGCTAAGACTGGCCTCGACACCAGGTTTCATCTCTGGATATGGTGCAGTTATATTAACCCTGGGACTAGGGTCAGGGCAAACGGGCTGTTGTTGCAGTCCTTCAATGTAGAATACGTCGCTAGACAGTACTTCCCCCGTCGCCGCTCCTTTTTGTCCTATATATGGAGCCATGCACTGAAGGGTGTGCAGACACCTCCTGATTGTGGAAGTTACCATGGGAGGCAGAGAACATAAACTAGCTGAAAAAGCAGATGATATTATGATAGCCATTACCAAACCATTCACAACCCTACCTAAACTGATACAGGAAGTGGGAGCTTTTGGGAGGGCCTCAGATTTTAAAGTCAATCTTCAGAAGTCGCAGACTCTGAACCTTTCCATCTCACATGGTGCCCAATTCTAATTAGAGCACCTCCTCCACTTTTCTTGCACCTCTCAAATACATCCTATGTTGGAGCGTACAGCGGAATGTAATTATGCATGTTGCTCTCCACCACCAGGTTCAAATTACTATCATGGAAGGGAAGCACCCTCTCTTATCTGGGTAGGCTTTCTGCGGTTAAAATGACCCCACTATGCAAGATATTAGATGTTATGCAGATATTGCCAACACAGCCCTCCCATATGTTATTGGCAATGGTGCAAACATGGGACAAGGTACAATTGGCACAGAATCTCTCCTCACGCACATCACTATAGACACCTACTTGGAAAAACCTCATTTCTCTCTTCCCTTCAGCAACTTCATTTTTGAAGTGGCAAACAATAATTAAAAGAGGGTGGGAGACCTCTATGCTCAAGATGACCTTATGTACTTTGCACAAATCCAGACTAACTATGGTGTCCCTCCAAGTGCGCACTGGCAGTATGTCACCATTAGACATTGGGTTGTGCAGCCACACATATGCCTGTATCCCAGCGGACCTCTTATACCTTTTGAGAACTTGCTCCTCTCTCGTAACACAGACAAGGGACTCCTCTCTGACACTATGCCTTCCTTACTGCCTCAATGACTAACACCAAATCCTTGGCACAGCTGCGATGGGAACCAGAGTGTGAATGTACCTTCACCCATAGAGGGTGGCCAGATATCTTGCACTGAGCCCGGATGTTTGCTTATAGCACCTCCGGTTGGGAGACCTTGCTGAAAATTGTTGATTACTGGTATTACATGCCTGCTAGAATAGCTAAATGGAAATAAGATGGAAATGACGGCTGTTGGAGGCAAAATGGACATCTAGACACATTGACACATGTTCTCTGGCCTTGCCCCAACCTACAGCAATATTGGTGAGATGTACTGGTAGACATTAATGAGATGTATGACACTGACCTGCCACGGTCGTCAGCTACATCCTGATGGGTCTTCCAAATATATTAACATACCCCTTATGACCAGCAAGGAGGAGGGCCATCACCCCCGCACACTGTGCACCAAAGCAAGTTATACTGTCTAAGTGGGGAATAGACAAGACAGTGACTTGGCTGGGTGGCAACATGAATTATGGGAACTCCTAGGGATGGAGAAATTCATGGTGCCACTGGATCATAAATTACCACAAGACATGGGGATCTTGTGTATGCTTCATGTCTCAGGAACTCAGGTAACTATCTTGTACAACCTACCTGAGGATACTGTGGCTCACACAGACAGATCAGAGCACTGACTTAGCCACAGCAATGGCATCCCTACCTGGGCTCTTCACCCCGTGGTCCTAGTTCCTACCATCAGGAGTTAACAAGTAGACCTCCAACCAGTTCACCCTGTTATCTTCCTTTTCTTTCATCCTCCTGCCCGCTTCCGTCTAGATCCCCCCCGGGGGTATTCTACTTATTTCCTGTTACAACTCACCTCCCTACAGATGTGGGTGCGGAGTCTGTTGTGTATCATTTTCTTTTGTCTGTTTATTTAAACTTTAATGAAACAGATTTAAACCTAAAACAGTATGAGCGAAGTATGCTTTACCACGGAGTTTTAAGGTGCTATCATTGTAATTCTGGTGCTGAGTGTGAGAGAGCGTAGCTTATATAATCAATATTAACATGAAATGTTTATGAACTAATGTGTAATAATGCTGCATAGAAAATGTATTAATGTATTTTGCAATAACGTGCACTTGAAATGTGCCCACGGGGAGTGGCCGCCAATATATACGGGGACTAATAAAAAACTGACTAATAATGTTGAAATGTTATATTAAGAGATGATTTTAAACTTAGAATAATAGGTTATACGTTAAGTTTTTGTTAATAAATCATTAGGCCTTAGTTAGCATGAGTCAAGGCCTAGCTGCCTGGTTTTCATATTAAATGTGTTTTTCTAACGCGCAGTGCGCTGACTTGCTAAAGGACATGAACTCCTTGTTTTTTTCCAAACTAGAAGCTGAATGTAACTGTAGTAGATGGTTCGGTCTTCGCCCTTAGGACATCAGTTGATTCGCCATCAGGAATTCAGCAATCGGGTAAAAGGGGGCACTTCCCTCATAAGGAGGTAAAGTGTATACGGGCAATCTAATGGCAAGGATGGTTCTAAGTAAAATTAGCAAGTCACTAAGCAAAGTGACAAAGTCTCTGGATCATAGCAAAATGCATCAGCATCTCCCCCTCTCCTAGTCTCCTACTCCCTAGTTCTCTAGTCTTCGTTCTAATTTACTTCTTGGTGTCAAGGGTTTTTATCCCCTTTTTGTTGTACATTCCCCTAAAATTTGATTGGACAAGGGGTTGCGCCGCACTATCTTTAACCAATTAACTTCAAATTAGCTCATCAAATTTGTCACCCCATAACAGTTCTCACGTATTTTATTGGTCCTTATGATTGACGTCTTTAGGAATGTCCGGTATGATTTTATAGTATTGTGATCCTTTGCACATCTTCGGTCAGTGGCTCCATTGTCTGTACCGGTTCAGGTGACCTTGTACCTACGACTGGTGTACAGTGTTGCATTCAGCTAAAATGTTTCTATAAGCAAGTCGAATTTCATGAGAACTGATCTACTACAGTTACATTCAGCTTCTAGTTTAAAGAAAAAAACAAGAGTCCATGTCCTTCAGCAAGTCAGCACATTGCACGTTAGAACAACACATTTAATATGAGAGCCAGGCAGCTAGGCCTCGACTTATGCTAACTAAAGGCCTAGTGATTTATTAGCAAAATCTTAACATATACCTATTATTATTAGTGTAAAATCATATCATAACATATCACTTTAACATTATTAGTCAGTTTAATTAGTCCCCGTATATATTGGTGGCCACTCCCCATGGGCACATTTCAAATGCATGTTTTAGCAAAGTACATTAATACAGTTTCTGTGCAGCATTATTACATATTAGTTTATAAGCATGTCATGTTAATATAGATTATATAAGCTACGCTCTCTCAGTCCCTCCTCTGATGACACTTTTCATCACACAAACCTTTCCCTTAACCTTTCACCTTGCGCATAATGCGCATTTCAACATCCTGTCCTTTGTGTGAGCTTTCCCAAATTTCATTAAAGATTTTCTCCCTTTCATTTTCTTCATTTCTTTTATTTCGTTTTGTCAAATTTCGTTTAATTCTTTCATTAATTTTGCATGATCCCCATAACCCCAATAAACAAATCAGAACAATCAATAGACCCCCCCAATATTTTTTGCAAGAACCCCATTCCAAATATTACTAAACCAATTCCCTACTTTGGTAATTCCTTTTCCAACTTTTTCCCAAACTCCAGGTTCCTTCAGCTCCTTCAAATCTGCACTATCTCTTGTTAGGTTAGAAAGCATACCTCTAATCTTTTTGCTGTTATCGGGAATGAATGCACAACAATGGCGCTCATTAAGCATCTTACAGACTCCGCCGCTCTTCGCTAAAAGAATATCTAAAGCAAGCCGGTTTTGAATAGTCATAGCTCTTTCCGCAGCAAGTTCTGTATCCATTAGGAGCATAGCCCCTGTGAGGTTTGTCAGCATGTTATCCACAATAGTAGACAACTTTTGAATCTTTATGGAGTTTAAAATAACCCCTACTGAAGGAATTATGGCTCCAAATATGTCACCAACGACAGCAGCCACAGTCTCTCTCTTTTGTCTAGTGTGTTGTATTTCAGACATTTTAGGTATTTGCTTTAAGTCATCAATCTGGTAAATCTTTGGGAAAACTATTCCCAAATAACATGTCCCATACCATCCTTTAGAAAGACGGTAATAAGCATTAAGTCCACATATATAATAGATCCCAAGGACCGCTGGATCCTGTCTATTTAACATGAATGTCCATTTACTCTGAAACAAAAACACATGCCTGCACTCACTCGTTCCCACAAATAAAGTGTCATACTCAGATTTCGGCCTATATATACAAAGCCTACCTACATGTAATGCGTCTATAGCTAACTTGCCCTGTGTCTTTATTGCAGTGTAAGCATAATCATTTGCAAGCATGCGTTTTTCTAATCCCTTTTCTAACCTTTCCTTTAATGCCTTTCGTCTATCATCAGTGTGATCTAAGAAGCTCTTCTCTACAGGCGTTAGTAAACAGGTTAGGTTATTGCGATGCGCATAAGCTGCCCCAAATGTTAATGTCGGCTCAAAGAAACCCCTAACAAACTTTATACTGTGTTCTTTAGCTAATTTGTTTAGAAACTCGATCACAGGCACAAAAGAAAACACTACATCCAAGTTAGAATAAAAGTATTGCACATGCTCCTGATCATAGAATCTTGTTAATAGCAAGCTACAGCTTATCCCGTAAGTTAGAGGCAAGCTATGATAAGTAACCCCTTCTTGTACTGACGAAGGAATCTTTGTGCACACATAACAATTCTTTGCATCCATTGTGTCAACATACTCATTGAACAGGCAATAGAAGACATTAGTAGATAGTTCCCCTTTTGAATTAGTTCCCTCATGTAAGTATTTTGCATCCTGCTCAAACTTCTTCCACTGTGTTAGTGTAGCAGTCTCGGGTTTTGAAGCATTGTTAGTCACTTTCTTATCTATCCATGGCATTCCCACAATCACACCTATAATTCTTATTGCACACACAATACCTAGAATAACACTCAACCAACCATACATTCTACCCTTTTTACTCTTACTCTTAGTGTAACTCATGATCTGTAAAGAATCAGATAGCAGAATAACAAACAATCAACTTGAGGACGATAAAAAGCTCTTTTTTTTTTCTTGTGCAAAGTCTCTCTCTCTGCGAATATTTACAGCGTTTCACTCACTCCAGGACCCTTTTATCAAATCAGGTTTAGCAGCTTGTCATAATCGGTTTTCAAAGTCAATTCAGGTTATCAGTGTCACATCCGGTAATTTATCAGTCTCTTTTCTCAGCTTCTCAGCTTTCAATTTTTAATTTCAATATTTTAACACAGTCTCTTTCTAGAGTTGAATTCAGGTGCCGTAGTATTGACCTGGTACCTCTCGATCAAAACAGAACGCCAGGAATTCTTATTGCCATTCAGTGGTTGTTGCATACGCCCATTCAGGACCTGCGTACCTTTTGTTTGCAACTCTTTTTCTTTTCAATCTGCGTTCACTTTGTAATTCTCCTTCACTGAGATCCTCTTTTCTGGTTGTATCAACTTCTTCCTCAATTGTGTCTCCAGGGATCACTTTCTCTATTGCAGCTTGTGGCTTCGGCAAGTTTTCTCCTTTATGTGTTTTCTTCTTGCTTGGCTTTTCAGAACGTTGAACAGCGCCCTCCTCTTGTGCTATGGTGTTTTCTATAGATGGACCTGCAATTGGCTCAGGAGGAGTCAGTTCACCTTGACCTCCCTCTGCTTCTTCCCACTCGCCTTCAGGGACTGTCACGGGCTCAACTTCAAACCCGAATCCGTCTGCTTCTGGGAGAACCTCTCTTTGCGTTGGTTCCCCTGTTGCCTCAGCAGAGATAGGCTCACTTTCACCCCTCTGGAACTCACTTTGAGTGACTGAGCCATCCTCAGTGGGCTCTCCTTCAGTCTCAGTTCCCCTTTGAATACTCTCCGGCCCTGAGACTTCCTTTTCTGCAGCTGCTGTCTTGGATACTTCAAGTTCCTCATCAGTTGGACACGTCACCCTCTTTGTGTGACTGGCATGTATCCAATTCGGAACACCTGCACATTTCACAGCAGCAGTAGAACTTTTGGTCAGGAGATAGCTCCCCCACGTCCGCAGCACCACCAAGCTGTGCCCTTGTCCTTGACCCCCGCACACGCTGCTGTTTGCGTGTTCGAGGCCCTCCTCTACCCACAGGCATCCGCCTGCACCTCATCCCTGGTGTCTAGTGGGCTTAGGTAAGCGTCACTAGACTTGTGCTTTGTGCCGTTTATGTAATTGTGACTTGTTTTCTGTGCCTTGAATTATTGTGCCGTTTCATTCCTCAGTTTTCCTTCTGTGCCTTTTTTCTGGTTTTTCTCTGCCGCTTTTGGACCTTGTGTGCTCCCCTTGCCGGCTCGCTCTGAGCCGTTTTCCCCACCGCTGCCTCCCTGCGGCCCGCCCCCCTCGCGCCCCCATTCGCCGCTCCCTCCCGCCTCCCAGCTGCTCCTCCCTCCCCCTCCCTCCCCCTTCCTTCTTAATGGCGGTCGCTGCGCCAGAGGCAAGACCGCCTGCGCCTGTCCGTGCCTGTCCGCGCCTGGACCGTGCCCAGTGCCACCCCCCCGGTCCACGGGACCCCTGTACCTCCAGACGCCGCTACACGGCCGACCAGCTCAACACCCTCAATCCCGGCCGCATCACAGCATGCTTCCAGTCCTCACCAAGGAACACGACGGACCCTTCTCCTGCCGCGCCTGCAGATTCACTTGCGACAGAACAACTAAACCAACAAAGACCGAAACAAACCACCTCCACTGCATACTCCTCAACACCCGCTGCGCACGCAAGCACGCCATCGAGCTCTGGGACCTGCTCGACTCCACCGCCCCAGACGTAGCCTCCCTGACCGAAACCTGGTGGAACGACTCCTCAGCGCCCGACATCGCAATAGCCATCTCGGACGGCTACAAGATCATTCGAAGGGACCGCACCAATGGAATCGGAGGAGGAATAGCCATCGCCCACAAATCCACCCTCAAGGTCTACACCCACACTGACGACACCCTCAAGACCACTGAACACCTACACTTCCGCATCCACACTCACCCCAACACCACTCTCAGAGGAACGCTCATCTACAGACCTCCCGGACCACAAGCACCATTCAGCAAATCCATCGCCGACCTCACCAGCACCCACGCACTCACCTCAACGGATTACATCCTCCTCGGGGACCTAAATTTCCACCTGGAGAACAACAACAACACCAACTCCACTACTCTGATCGACAACCACACCAACCACGGCCTCAGACAACTCGTCAACACACCAACCCACATTGCCGGCCACACGCTTGATCCCATCTTCTCCTCAAGCGCCCACGTCACCTTCAGCCATACCACCGTACTCCACTGGACCGACCACCACTGCATCCACTTCACTTACAAGAAACATACCGAGCACCATCGCACCCAACAACCACCCCGCCGATGCTGGAGCAAAGTTACGGAAGACCAGCTTACCAACACCCTCGCCCAGAACCCACCCTCCGACCCCACCGACCCAGACACCGCCGCCCACAACCTCACTCTGTGGATCAACGATTGCGCCAACACCCTCCCGCCACACAAGAAACCCACCGACAACCAAGCCAGAAGAAATGCCACCTGGTTCACCGACGAGTTCCGAAACTCCAAGCGTGACTGCCAGAAACTAAAAAAGGAATGGCTCCTCAAAGGCACACCTGACAGCCTCACAGCCCACAAGGACACCACCCGCAAGCACCACCAACTCATCAGACAAGCCAAACGATCCCACTTCAAAGACCGCCTGGACAACAACGTACACGACAGCAAAGAGCTCTTCAGCATTGTGAAAGAACTCTCCAACCCCAGAGCCAACGTCAATGGCATCCCTCCATCCCAAGAACTCTGCAACGCGCTGTCCACCTTTTTCCACCGGAAGATCACCAACATCCATGACAGCTTCAACGCCACTCCCACGCCAGACCCCACCTCCGAAAGCTCCACCTGTGCAAACCGCCTGACCTCCTGTACCAACGTCAACGACACAGAGACACGCAAGATCATGAACTCCATCCACTCAGGATCTCCGTCAGACCCCTGCCCCCACCACGTATACAACAAATCCGACTCCACCATCGTCCCCCAACTACGGAAGGTCATCCACATCTCCTTCGAAACAGCGACATTCCTGGAAAGATGGAAGCACGCCAAAATCCGCGCCCTCCTCAAGAAGCCCAAAGCAGACCCCAACGACCTCACGAATTTCCGACCGATCTCCCTACTCCCTTTCCCAGCGAAGGTGATTGAAAAAATCATCAACACACAACTAACCAGCCACCTCGAAGACAACGACATCCTGGACCCCTCCCAGTCCGGCTTCAGAAGAAACCACAGCACTGAGACCGCCCTTCTCGCCGCCACAGACGACATCAGACGCCAAATGGACAACGGCGAAACATCAGCCCTCATCCTCCTGGACCCATCTGCCGCCTTCGACACAGTCTGCCACCGCACCCTGAAAACACGCCTCCACAAAACCGGAATTCAAGGAAAAGCTCTCGACTGGATCATCTCATTCCTCTCTGGCAGAACCCAGAGAGTCCGCCTCCCCCCCTTCCGCTCCAAAGCCACCAACATCATCTGCGGCGTCCCCCAAGGCTCATCCCTCAGCCCGACGCTGTTCAACATCTACATGGCCCCCCTCGCACAAGTGGCCCGACAACATTCTCACCTACGCCGACGACACCCAGCTCATCCTCTCACTCACCAAAGACCAGCGCACCGCCAAAACCAACCTCCATGAGGGAATGAAATCCATCGCCGAATGGATGAGAAACAGCCGTCTGAAACTGAATCCAGACAAGACGGAGGTCCTCATCAGCGGACCCACCCCCTCTGCCTGGGACGACTCCTGGTGGCCTACTGCACTAGGAACCCCACCGACACCGACCAACCATGCTCGCAACCTGGGCTTCATCCTCGACTCCTCCCTCACCATGTCTAAACAGGTCAACGCACTTTCCTCCTCCTGCTGCAACACACTCTGCATGCTCCGTAGGATCTACAAGTGGATCCCGACAGAAACAAGAAGAACGGTGACACAGGCCCTCGTCAGCAGCAGGCTAGACTACGGCAACGCACTCTACACAGGCATCCCAGCAAAAGACCTACTACACCTCCAACGCATCCAAAACGCCTCCGTCCGGCTGATCCTCGACGTACCCCGCCACAGCCACATCTCCCACCACCTGAGAAACCTTCACTGGCTCCCCGTGGACAAGAGGATCACTTTCAAGCTTCTTACCCACGCTCACAAAGCGCTCCACGACACCGGACCAGCCTACCTGAACAACAGACTCAGCTTCTACACCCCCACCCGTCAGCTCCACTCCACAAACCTTGCCCTCACCGTCGTTCCCCGCATCCGAAGAAAGACCTCCGGCGGCAGATCCTTCTCATACCTCGCCGCAAAAACCTGGAACACCCACCCTACCAACCTGCGACAGACCCAAGACCTACTCACCTTCAGAAGACTCCTCAAGGCCTGGCTCTTCGATCAGTAACAATAGCACCCACCCCCCCAGCGCCTTGAAACCCTCACGGGTACGTAGAGCACTTTATAAATCCAAATATTGATTGATTGATCAGTATTACTTGATATGGCCCCTTCCAACGCGGCTCAAAACACGACTTCCTCACGTGTTTCTTGACAACAACCCAGTCACCGGCTTTCAGGGTGTGAGCTGGATCACTGATCGGTGGCAATGCGTTAGCCTCCACCTGGTGAGAAAAAGAGCAGACCACATCAGCCAGCCCTTGCAGTAATCCAACACCATATCATCTGTGATATTTACTAGAGCATTTGCAGGTACTGCGGGCAATCTCATCTCTCTGCCCATCAGTATCTCATGAGGAGATAGTCCAGTTTTCATGTCAGGTGTATTTCTCATTGACATCAGCACTAAGGGCAATGCATCTGGCCACTTCAGATTGGAAGCTGCGCACATTTTTGCCATTCTCGACTTCAATGTACCGTTCATCTGTTCCACTGGTCCTGATGCTTCAGGGCGATAGCTACAATGCAGCTTCTGCTCAATGTTCAATGCGCCACACAAGAGCTTAATCACCTCATTTTCGAAGTGTCTGCCCTTATCTGATTCTAAAGAGATCAAGAATCCAAAATGTGGTATTAACTCTCTAAGCAACAGCTTTGCTACTGTGAGGCTGTCATTCCTACGTGTAGGGTAAGCTTCAATCCAATGACTGAAAACACACACAATCACCAACACATATCTCAGTCCTCCACACACAGGCATGTCAATGAAGTCCATCTGCATCCTGCTAAATAGACTGCCAGCTCTCCCAGCGTGGCTCATATTTACCACCGTCCCTTTTCCTGCATTCATCTGCTGACAGATGATGCACCTGTGACAGATAACCTCTGCAGCTTGTCGGAATTTTGGATTGAACCAATCAGTATTGAACAATCTGATCATTGCATCTCTCCCTATATGGGCTTGGCCATGATAGAACCTCGCAAACCGTGACAGAAGACTGTTGGGGAAGACCATTTTCCCCTCATTTGAGACCCATAAGTCATCAGCTCTTTGTATACAGTGCATTCTCTGCCAGGAGCGTTTCTCTTCTTTGCCAGCACGTCCCTGCAGTAACTTTAGCTCATCTAATGTGTCAACCACCCTTAATGCAAAATTCAAACATGTTTCTTTTTCCGTTTCAGGTAACAATTCCCACTGATCTCGGAACGATGTACAGTTCAATGCGCAAAACCTTGCGACTTGATTTACATAGCCGTTTCTCATTGACACAAAGTCTTGTGACTTAACATGAGCATTGCATTTCACCACGGCAATTTCAAGAGGTAACTGAATTGCATGCAACAAATCCTTAATCTTTTCGCCATTTTTCACTGGTGAGCCAGAAGAGGTCATGAAACCCCTCTGTGACCATAGTTGGCCAAAATCATGCACAATTCCGAATCCGTATCTGCTGTCAGTATAGATAGTGACTTTCAGGTTTTCAGCTGCATGGCATGCCTTAGTAAAGGCAATTAATTCAGCCACTTGTGCAGAGTACACTCAAGCCAGGAAGCTTCTAAAATACCGGTGATTGTACACACGGCATACCCAGCTCTCAGTACTCGCACTGAGTCTCTCAAACATGAACCATCAACAAACATAATGTAATCGTTTTCTTCTAACTGGGTATCTTTGATGTCAGGC
This sequence comes from Pleurodeles waltl, assembly GCF_031143425.1. Classification (NCBI taxonomy): domain Eukaryota; kingdom Metazoa; phylum Chordata; class Amphibia; order Caudata; family Salamandridae; genus Pleurodeles; species Pleurodeles waltl. The sequence continues at coordinate 704,636,957 of NC_090449.1, read as the reverse complement.
CTTGGTTTGGTGCACAGTTCTGTTACCTCAAGACAATCATGTTCCACTTCCTCAGCATCACTAATGTCTGCATTTTCAATGGGAAGTAAAGTTGCCGGGTTCAATACAGTATATCTCTTGAGGGAAGCATTCGGAGACCCCAGTATAACGGTCTCGTATCTGGTTAATCTAGCATTTGTCATGTGCTGTGTCTTGGTTCGGGTTAGCAAAATTTAAACTGAATGAGGAACCATTACTGTTAAGGGATGTCCCATCACTATGCCTTCACACTGTGTGAGGCTTTGTCCAACAGCTGCAACTGCACGCAAACAACCCGGTAAGGCTGCTGCGACTGGGTCCAAAGTAGCTGAAAAATATGCTACTGGTTTGTACCTCCATGGACCTGTGTTAAGACAGACAAAGAACAAGCATCACGTTCATGACAAAACAGTAGTAAAGGCTTTGTGTAATCAGGCATACCTAAAGCTGGTGCCCTGCACATACATTCTCTCAAATCCATTATTGCTTTCATCTCTTTATCGGACAGGATTATGTAACCCGGGTCATCCTGAACTTCCTTGCCTGTCAGTTTTATCAATGGTTTAGAGATAATAGAGAAATTGGGAATCCACTGACGGCAGTAGCCCACCATTCCCAGAAACATTTTGACATCTCTCTTGGTTGTCGGGAGATTCATCTGTAGTATGGCTGTCACTCTCTCTTTGGATATTTTTCTCGACCCTTTCTCAATTAGGTGACCTAAGTACTTCACCTCTCTCTGTCAGTATTGCAGCTTCTTTGGGGACACTTTGGGGGTCATTCCAGCCCTGGCAGTCAGTGTTAAAGCGGCGGCAATACCGCAAACAGGCTGGCGGTAAAAAAAATGCAATTTGGACCCTGGCGGAAACCGCCAACATGGACCGCCACTTCAACACACCGCCCGCCACGGCGGAACAAACAAACAGTGCGGCGGTCACCGCCAACAGACAGGCGGGAGACAATGTACCGCCCACCCTATCACAACCCACCAATCCGCCACCTTTTCCGGGGCGGTAGCCCCGCCGATAAAAACACGGGGAAACAGCCATTTCAAACGGAAAACGCTCACCTCCATACACCCCACGAGGAATCTGGACAGCATGGAACCCGAACTCCACATCCTCCCAGCGATTGTCTTCCTGCTCCTCTACCAGGAGCACGAACGCCGGCGCAGAAGACAATGGTGAGTACTGCACCTACGACACAGGGGAGGGTGGAGGCAAAAATTTACGGGGACACACATATGCGACACACCCACCCTCACCCTCACCCACTACAACACACACATCAATGCATAGCAAGACATCACAGTTACCCCCCCAAACCCCCCAGAAGAATGCAAAGACAAAAGGAAATGATTATAAACATCGGAATATATTGTATGGCTGGCTTTAAAATATATCACACATATAAAACTTTTATATACATAAATTGTCCAGTCCGATATTTGTATCAGGCATTGTTCATGGACCACTGGGCCCAAATCACATGGGCAAAGCCCACACAGGATACCTGACTCCAACGGAGAGAACACTGCAGGGGCATCAGATACCAAAACTACAGGCACCTCAGGGGGAAGGGAAGGGGGGCACCTCAGCCAGATGAGTCCACAACGCCAGATCCACGAGGGGCCTCCATGGCCACTGTTCCATCCTGGGGAGTGCAAAGCCACAGTCTCTCAAGTCTCTACAGTGGGTGGGTTGCCCACTGTTCCATCCTGGGGAGTGCAAAGCCACAGTCTCTCAAGTCTCTACAGTGGGTGGGTTGCCCACTGTTCCATCCTGGGGAGTGCAAAGCCACAGTCTCTCAAGTCTCTACAGTGGGTGGCTTGGCCACTGTTCCATCCTGGGGAGTGCAAAGCCACAGTCTCTCAAGTCTCTACAGTGGGTGGCTTGCCCACAGTTCCATCCTGGGGAGTGCAAAGCCACAGACTCTCAAGTCAATATCAGTCTCCACTGGTACTGGAGGGGGACCAGTGCCCAGAGTGCTTCGTGCAGCCCTGCCCGACACAGATGCGGGCCTGCCCCTTCCGCCAATGGGCCAGCGGTGCTTGAGACGGCGGTGCCCAGTTCAGCGGTGCTTGAGATGAAGGGCCCAGTTCAGCGGTGCTTGAGATGAAGGGCCCAGTTCAGCGGTGCTTGAGACGGCGGTGCCCAGCGCAGCGCTGCTTGAGACGGCGGTGCCCAGTTCAGCGGTGCTTGAGACGGCGGTGCCCAGCACAGAGGTGCTTGAGATGAAGGGCCCAGTTCAGCGGTGCTTGAGATGAAGGGCCCAGTTCAGCGGTGCTTGAGACGGCGGTGCCCAGCGCAGCGGTGCTTGAGACGGCGGTGCCCAGTTCAGCGGTGCTTGAGACGGCGGTGCCCAGCGCAGCGGTGCTTGAGATGAAGGGCCCAGTTCAGCTGTGCTTGAGATGAAGGGCCCAGTTCAGCGGTGCTTGAGACGGAGGTGCCCAGCGCAGCAGTGCTTGAGACGGCGGTGCCCAGTTCAGTGGTGCTTGAGATGAAGGGCCCAGTTCAGCGGTGCTTGAGATGAAGGGCCCAGTTCAGCGGTGCTTGAGATGAAGGGCCCAGTTCAGCGGTGCTTGAGACGGCGGTGCTCAGTTCAGCGGTGCTTGAGACGGCGGTGCCCAGTTCAGCGGTGCTTGAGATGAAGGGCCCAGTTCAGCGGTGCTTTAGACGGCGGTGCCCAGTTCAGCGGTGCTTGAGACGGCGGTGCCCAGTTCAGCGGTGCTTGAGACGGCGGTGCCCAGTTCAGCGGTGCTTGAGATGAAGGGCCCAGCGCAGCGGTGCTTGAGATGAAGGGCCCAGTTCAGCGGTGCTTGAGACGGCGGTGCCCAGCGCAGCGGTGCTTGAGACGGCGGTGCCCAGTTCAGTGGTGCTTGAGATGAAGGGCCCAGTTCAGTGGTGCTTGAGACGGCGGTGCCCAGTTCAGCGGTGCTTGAGATGAAGGGCCCAGTTCAGCGGTGCTTGAAACGGCGGTTCCCAGTTCAGCGGTGCTTGAGATGAAGGGCCCAGTTCAGCGGTGCTTGAGACGGCGGTGCCCAGTTCAGCGCTGCTTGAGACGGCGGTGCCCAGTTCAGCGGTGCTTGAGATGAAGGGCCCAGTTCAGCGGTGCTTGAGACGGCGGTGCCCAGCGCAGCGGTGCTTGAGATGAAGGGCCCAGTTCAGCGGTGCTTCGGATGACTGCCCAGTTCAGCGGATCCGCCCATGGCGTGGAGGTCAATCGCCACCTGACCTGTGGCTGGCTGTGCCTTCCTGCCCACCTGGGATGGGCCTGGTGGGGACCTCCTGGGCTGCAGTAGAGGGCCTGTTGGTGTCCTCCTGCCCACCTGGGATGTGGCATGCGGGGCCCTCCTGCACAGCTGGGCTGCTGGCGGTCTTGTCGGGCGTGCTGCCCTTCCCAGCTTTCCCTGTTCGCCTATGGCCCTTCCCCACCTTTGGCGGTGTGCCAGCTGGCACCACACTCCCTGCCGGAGCCATGGTAGGGATTTTGGTCCCAGGTGTTGCAGGCCTCTCGCGCCGGCCACTCACAATCTTCGCATGTTTTTGCGGGGGTGGGCTGGCGGTGCCTTGGCTCCCTACTGAACTGGCTGACCTTGAGGGTGGGGGACTCCACAGTCCATGGCAGACTGTCTTCACAGGGCCCGCTTTTGTGGTGGCTGAGGTGCTGACTGGAGTCCTATTAGATGGACGGGGTGGGGGAGTTGTTGGAAAGAGGTCAAGTTTTGATAGGAAAATAAGTTTAGAAAGAGAGGGACGGGTAGGTGTAGTAGGTATGGGAGTGGAGGAAGAGGTTGTGGTTGTAGGAGTTTGAAGTCTGCTGTCTTTGGGTGCAGGTGCTTGGGCTGGAAGCTGTTGTGAGGTGGATGGCTGTTGGGTGGGTGGCTGCCTGCGTTTGTGTAGCTTGGAAGAGGGGGTGACAGACACACTGGGAGAGGACACAGGGGACGTGTGAATGGTAGTGGGAGTGGTGACTGCACGTGTGCGGGGGGTTCTGGTGTGTGTGCTGGTGATGGACGTAGTGGCTGAAGATGTTGTGCATGCAGGTGTGAGTGGAGACGTGACAGGGAGGGAGGAGGGAGACGAGGAGGAGGGGGACACAGTGCAAGCAGTGGGTGTTGGTATGTCTGCATGTGGATGTTGCTTGTGTGAATGCTTGTGTGATGTGTGGTGCTTATGTCTGTCTGAGCTTCCTTTGGGTGTTGAGGTGTGTGCAGGCTGGTCTGATGGTGTGTCTGGGATAGGCAGAGGTACAGGGGATTGGGTATGGGTGGAGGAAGTTGGAGGGGGGAGGCTAGAGACAGGGACAATTGGTACCATCAGTGCTGAGGCCAGAGTGTTGAACGATCGCTGATGGGCAGCCTGACCAGAATGAATGCCCTCCAGGTATGCATTACTCTGGTGCACCTCCCTTTCTACACCCTGGATGGCATTCAAAAGGGTAGACTGCCCAACAATGAGCGTCCTCAGGAGCTCAATGACCTCCTCACTGAGGGCAGCAGGGGTGACTGGGGCAGGGCCTGAGGTGCCTGGGGCGAAGGAGATGCCTACCTTCCTGGGTGAGCGGGCACAGGGCAAACGCTGAGGGGCTGCTGGGAGGGCAGTGCTGGTGCGCTGGGTGGCGGCTGTACCTGTTGGTGCGGGGGGCACGGATGTTGCCGCCACCACAAGGGAGCTCCCTTCAGAGGACGAGTCGCTGTCACTGACATCCGCACGAGTCCCCGCTGTGGAGCTCCCCTCGCCCTCCGTCTCACTGGTGAATTCCGATTCTGTTGCATGGCCCGCCATGGCCATGTGAGATGCAGCTCCCTCGTGCTCCGATGCCACTTCTCCTCCGCCTGATGATGCTAATGCACAAATGAACAGGAAGACAACAAAAAAGGGGGGTGGGGAAAAATAAAGAAATGTTGAGTGCATGCATTGATGACACCGTTGGCGGACAGGACAGACACAGAAGCCCCCTGCACTACGCCGCGCACTTGGGGTCGACTACGCAATCCGTGGGACATGGCCTACAAGCCTATGGGCGACCTCTGCTCACATACATGACACAGGGCAATGAATAGTTGTACTTGGCACCCTACAGAGGTGGGGGGCGGGGGCACAGGGCCATGCCTTATGGAGTGGCCTAGCCTACAGATATCGCCCTGGCCTAGGGATACCCACAGACCTCCTCCCCCACCTAGACCCCTCCACTGCGCGCAAAGTCACCAGGATTTGAGTGTACTCACCCCCTTGTGTCTGCTGTGATGTCCTCACGCGCCCATCCAAATCGGGGTAGGCCACCGCCAGGATCCGGGACATCAGGGGGGGTCAAAGTACGACGGGCACCCCACCCACGTTGGGAGGCCATCCCCAGCTGAGCCTCTGCCATCTTCCTGCTCCAGCGTCGGATGTCCTCCCATCTCTTCCGGCAGTGGGTGCCCCGTCTCTGGTGGACCCCCAGGGTCTGGACGTCCTTGGCGATGGCACGCCAAATATCGATTTTCTGGTGGGCGCTGACCTATGTGACATGTACAGGAAGAGAAGAATAATCATCACCTTCTGCATGCTCGATGTGAGTGGCCCCCCCATCCCCACCCTTGCCATGTGGCACATGCTCTCATCTGTCGTTTGATGCATGCCTCAATCGCTCCCCTCCCCACCATCTTTCATCCACCCCACTCAACACAGGCATTGGCCACAAAGCATGGTCCCAGTGTACTTACCTGTTGGTCTGGAGGACCGTAGAGTAGCGCATACTGGGGGAGGACCCCATCCACGAGTTTCTCCAACTCCTGAGCAGTGAAGGCAGGGGCCCTTTCCCCAGTCGCATGAGCCATTGTCTCTTCCAGACCGTGGTCACAGCAGCACTTGCAGTGTAGGTCCTCTCCTGTCAAAGATCAGGTATCGAGTGATTAAGCAGATAGAAAATGGCGGTCACGCCCACGGCGGTGCGTACTGCGGCGGTGCGTACCGCGACCGCCGGCGCACATCGTCATTGGCTCCTGAGACCCATAGGGTTCAATGTTAACCAATGCTGCTTTGCGCCGCAGTCTTCGACGCCTACCGCCACGGTGTGCCACGCCAACGCATTGACCTCACATCCCATTGTCGCACTTCACAGGTCAGGCAGCCGCCATTTCAAGGGCCCACATACCTTATTTTCTACTGCGTCACACATACCTAGGCCTTGCATCGACACTCATACAAGCCATTCAATGCATTGGGAATCATGTTATGTGCAAGCTGTGGTTACGTACCTGTGGGTAGATTGACTCTGTGCTCGCTGTTGTCCTTCATAGGCACCGTCCGCTGGGACATGCGAGGAGATGGAAAAATCTTCCCGTGTACAGACCGCTTGTGGACCTGTCGACAATGGAGGAAAGACATGTCATACTGACATACAGGCTTGACCGAGACACTATACAGGAACTGTGTGCCCAGCTGGAGCCAGACCTGATGTCACCAATCCGCCAACCCACAGGGATCCCCCCTCTAGTGCAGGTGCTGTCAGTACTCCATTTCCTAGCAAGTGGGTCATTTCAAACAACAGTGGCCATATCATCAGGGATGTCCCAGCCCATGTTTTCCAAAGTGTTGTCCAGAGTGTTGTCTGCCCTGCTCAAACACATGCAGAGCTACATCGTCTACCCTGAGGTGGGGGATTTGGCTACAGTGTAGGCTGATTTCTATGCCCTTGGACATATACCCAACATCATTGGTGCCATTGATGGGACACATGTTGCTTTGGTCCCCCCCAGCAGGAGTGAACAGGTGTACAGGAACAGGAAGAGTTATCATTCCATGAATGTCCAGATGGTGTGTTTGGCTGACCAGTACATCTCCCATGTTAATGCCAAGTTCCCTGGGTCAGTGCATGACGCGTACATCATGCGGAATAGCAGCATCCCTTACGTGATGGGTCAACTCCAGAGGCACCGTGTGTGGCTATTAGGAGACTCTGGTTACCCCAACCTGTCATGGCTACTGACCCCAGTGAGGAATCCCAGGACAAGGGTAGAGGAACGGTACAGTGAGGCCCATGGGCGAACTAGAAGGGTGATCGAGCGGACCTTCGGCCTCCTGAAGGCCAGGTTTCGGTGCCTCCATATGACTGGTGGATCCCTAATGTACTCACCGAAGAAGGTGTGCCAGATCATCGTGGCCTGCTGTATGCTTCACAACCTGGCTTTGCGACGCCAGGAGCCTTTTCTGCAGGAGGATGGTCAAGATGGTGGTGTTGTAGCAGCTGTGGAGCCTGTGGAGAGTGAAGAGGAGGAAGGCGAAGAGGATGACATAGAGAACAGGAACACAGTAATACAGCAGTATTTTCAATGACACACAGGTAAGAATCCACAACGGCATTTTACATATACTTAACCCCTACTAACTCTCTACTGTCTGACCTTTTCCCCCAGTGTATGGTAACTGAGTTGTGACTTTCCCTTCCGATTTCAGAGATGTGGGCCCCACTGCGTGACATCTGCTTTAATTCCCCATGGACTACAGCTGTGTGACATTGGTATGTTGGCATCACAATGTGAATATGCCATTTGACACGGTAATGTCTAATACATTTGTACAAAATCTCAGCCAGACTCCAGATTGTTTTATGCAATAAGTGTGTTTATTACAGTGCTCAAAATTGGTGGGTGGTTGCAAATCGTTGAGGTGTGATGGTGGAGGATTGTCCATGGCAGAGTCCAGACTATCAGTATCAAAGGTGCATTGTCCAGATGCCTGTGGAAAGTGGAGCAGGGGCAGTGTAAGGTTGGACAGGGTGTCAATGTGGGACAGTGGGATGACAATCAGGGAGGTATCCTTTCCTGGCTGGGGTCTTGGCATCTTACTCTGTCTTCTTCCTGGATCTCAGGGCCCGCTTGCGGGTGGTTCTTCTTCTGCAGGGGGTGGGGTTCTGGTGGCCTGTTGGTCTTGTGTCGGGGCCTCCTGTCCACTTGCGCCGGCGGAGGTGGTAGGCAGTTCTTGGTCCATGCTAGTGTCAGGGGCCCTTTGTGGTGCAACAGTGTCCCACAATGTGGTGACTACCTGATTCAGAGCCACTACGATGGTGCCCATGGCGGAACTGATGTTTCTTAGTTCTTCCCTGAACCCCATATACTGTTGCTCCTGCAAAAGCTGGATCTCCCGAAACCTGGCCAGGACCGTGGCCATCGTCTCCTGGGAGTGGTGGTATGCTCCCATGATGTTGGAGAGGGCCTCGTGGAGAGTGGGTTCCCTGGGCCTGTCCCCCCCCTGTTGCACAGCAGCCCTCCCAGTTCCCCTGTTTCCCTGGGCCTCTGTACCCTGGACCGTGTGCCCACTACCACTGCCCCCAGGGCCCTGTTGTTGTTGGGGTGGTGGGTTAACCTGGGTGCCCTGTAGTGGTGGACACACCGCTGATTGACGTGTCCTGGGGACAGAGATATGGGCCCGCTGTGTGGGTGCTGTGCTGGTGTTCCCAGAGGGGGGAAGGTCTGCTGTGGCCTGTGGCTGTCTGAGGGAAACCGACTGTCCAGAGGTCCCCGATGGGCCGGGCTGGTCATCTAGATCCAGGGAGACAGAGCTGCTGTCATCACTGTGGGCCTCTTCTGGGGGTGGAGTGGACATTTGTGGACCCTCCTGCGCGGTGACGTTGCGTTCGGGTCCTGCAGGGGTATAAAAGTAATGTTATTGCTTCTGTGTGTGCCATAGCGTGCAATGGGTGGGTGCCTGTGTACCCCTGTGCTTGCATTCCTGTGTGGGGGCTTTTGTGATGGTGGTTTGGCCGGGGGGGATGGGTATGTGCAGTGGGCATGCTTAGGTGATGGGTGTCCATGCTTTGTGGTCGCATGCAGGGCTTGGGGTTGGGATGGGTGGGTTGTGAGGGTGAGACATTTGCAAGGAGTAGGTGTGATGGGGTGGGGGTGAGGGTGGGGGTATGAGTTGGCATGCTGGTGGGGTGGGGGGGATGAAGTAGTTAAGATTTGACTTACCAGAGTCCATTCCTCCGCCTACTCCTGCGAGGCCCTCAAGATGCAGGATCGCCAAGACCTGCTCCTCCCATGTTGTAAATTCTGGGGTAGGAGGTGGGGGTCCGCCGCCAGTCTGCTGCACCGCGATGTTGTGCCTGGATACCATGGAACGCACCTTCCCCATAGGTCGTTCCACCGCTTCCTGATGTCGTCCCTATTTCTTGGGTGCTGTCCCACAGCATTGACCCTGTCCACTATTCTGCTCCATAGCTCCATCTTCCTGGCAATGGTGGTGTGCTGCACCTGTGTCCCGAAGAGCTGTGGCACTACCCGTACAATTTCCTCCACCATGACCCTGAGTTCAGCCTCAGTAAACCTGGGGTGTCTTTGCGGTGCCATAGTGTGGTTTGGGTGATGTGTGGGGTGGATTGTGTGGTGCTAAGTGTGGTGATGTGTATTGGTGTGTAGTTTGAAGTGCGTGGTAACATTGCTGGGTGACAGTGAATTGCGCGTCAGGGTGCTCAGGTCTCTTATCTCTGTGCGTGTTCACAAATTTCTAGAAGTGGGGGTTTGTGGATGATGTGGGTGTGTGTTTTATATTGTGTTGGGTGTGTGGGAGTGTTGTTTGTATGTGTATCAGGTGTGTGTATTTAGAATTGTCCAATGTGGCTGTGTTTTGTATATGTGTGTGTATTTTGAACGCAGCGGTGTGTACCGCCAATGGAATACTGCGTTTGAAAGACCGCTGCGTGGATTCGTGTGTCGTGATAGTGTGGGCGTGTTTCTGTTGGCGTGACGGTGGAGGTCTGGTCATCGCCAGTTTCTCGCTGGCCTTTGGTGTGGCGGACTTTTGTGGATGTCTGTATTTTGGCGGTTTGCCTGTTGTGGGTCAGAATGACCGTGGCGGTTTACCGCGGCCGCGGCGGTGTTATGGCGGTCTTCTGCACGGCGGTAAGCGCCTTTTACCGCTGAGGTTGGAATGACCACCTTTATGTACATTCTTTCCCAAATGGTTCAGGATAAGGCAATTGTGTCATACCTGCAGTCGTCTTTTGTCCTGGACGCAATTAACAAATCATCAATGTACTGTACTAGAGTCAAACTGAAAGGCAGTTCCAACGACTCTAAATCCTTCTTCAATATCTGATTGAAGATGGAAGGTGACTCAGAAAACCATTGAGGAATTCTGCACCAACTGTACATCTTATCCAGGAATTTGAAGCTGAAAAGAAATTGGCTATCCTCATGAAGAGGCACCAAAAGAATGCTTGGGACAGGTCCACAACTGTGAACCACTCTGCATTGCACAGAACCTGAACATGATTTCTGAGGATTTTGCACTATGGGGCAACATTTTACTACAATCTCAATATTTTGCTCAATTCCTGCACAATTCGAACCTTCCCACAAGGCTTTTTCAGACCCATTATTGATTAAATACACATTATTGGTTGTCGGGAGATTCATCTGTAGTATGGCTGTCACTCTCTCTTTGGATATTTTTCTCGACCCTTTCTCAATTAGGTGACCTAAGTACTTCACCTCTCTCTGTCAGTATTGCAGCTTCTTTGGGGACACTTTGGGGGTCATTCCAGCCCTGGCAGTCAGTGTTAAAGCGGCGGCAATACCGCAAACAGGCTGGCGGTAAAAAAAATGCAATTTGGACCCTGGCGGAAACCGCCAACATGGACCGCCACTTCAACACACCGCCCGCCACGGCGGAACAAACAAACAGTGCGGCGGTCACCGCCAACAGACAGGCGGGAGACAATGTACCGCCCACCCTATCACAACCCACCAATCCGCCACCTTTTCCGGGGCGGTAGCCCCGCCGATAAAAACACGGGGAAACAGCCATTTCAAACGGAAAACGCTCACCTCCATACACCCCACGAGGAATCTGGACAGCATGGAACCCGAACTCCACATCCTCCCAGCGATTGTCTTCCTGCTCCTCTACCAGGAGCACGAACGCCGGCGCAGAAGACAATGGTGAGTACTGCACCTACGACACAGGGGAGGGTGGAGGCAAAAATTTACGGGGACACACATATGCGACACACCCACCCTCACCCTCACCCACTACAACACACACATCAATGCATAGCAAGACATCACAGTTACCCCCCCAAACCCCCCAGAAGAATGCAAAGACAAAAGGAAATGATTATAAACATCGGAATATATTGTATGGCTGGCTTTAAAATATATCACACATATAAAACTTTTATATACATAAATTGTCCAGTCCGATATTTGTATCAGGCATTGTTCATGGACCACTGGGCCCAAATCACATGGGCAAAGCCCACACAGGATACCTGACTCCAACGGAGAGAACACTGCAGGGGCATCAGATACCAAAACTACAGGCACCTCAGGGGGAAGGGAAGGGGGGCACCTCAGCCAGATGAGTCCACAACGCCAGATCCACGAGGGGCCTCCATGGCCACTGTTCCATCCTGGGGAGTGCAAAGCCACAGTCTCTCAAGTCTCTACAGTGGGTGGGTTGCCCACTGTTCCATCCTGGGGAGTGCAAAGCCACAGTCTCTCAAGTCTCTACAGTGGGTGGGTTGCCCACTGTTCCATCCTGGGGAGTGCAAAGCCACAGTCTCTCAAGTCTCTACAGTGGGTGGCTTGGCCACTGTTCCATCCTGGGGAGTGCAAAGCCACAGTCTCTCAAGTCTCTACAGTGGGTGGCTTGCCCACAGTTCCATCCTGGGGAGTGCAAAGCCACAGACTCTCAAGTCAATATCAGTCTCCACTGGTACTGGAGGGGGACCAGTGCCCAGAGTGCTTCGTGCAGCCCTGCCCGACACAGATGCGGGCCTGCCCCTTCCGCCAATGGGCCAGCGGTGCTTGAGACGGCGGTGCCCAGTTCAGCGGTGCTTGAGATGAAGGGCCCAGTTCAGCGGTGCTTGAGATGAAGGGCCCAGTTCAGCGGTGCTTGAGACGGCGGTGCCCAGCGCAGCGCTGCTTGAGACGGCGGTGCCCAGTTCAGCGGTGCTTGAGACGGCGGTGCCCAGCACAGAGGTGCTTGAGATGAAGGGCCCAGTTCAGCGGTGCTTGAGATGAAGGGCCCAGTTCAGCGGTGCTTGAGACGGCGGTGCCCAGCGCAGCGGTGCTTGAGACGGCGGTGCCCAGTTCAGCGGTGCTTGAGACGGCGGTGCCCAGCGCAGCGGTGCTTGAGATGAAGGGCCCAGTTCAGCTGTGCTTGAGATGAAGGGCCCAGTTCAGCGGTGCTTGAGACGGAGGTGCCCAGCGCAGCAGTGCTTGAGACGGCGGTGCCCAGTTCAGTGGTGCTTGAGATGAAGGGCCCAGTTCAGCGGTGCTTGAGATGAAGGGCCCAGTTCAGCGGTGCTTGAGATGAAGGGCCCAGTTCAGCGGTGCTTGAGACGGCGGTGCTCAGTTCAGCGGTGCTTGAGACGGCGGTGCCCAGTTCAGCGGTGCTTGAGATGAAGGGCCCAGTTCAGCGGTGCTTTAGACGGCGGTGCCCAGTTCAGCGGTGCTTGAGACGGCGGTGCCCAGTTCAGCGGTGCTTGAGACGGCGGTGCCCAGTTCAGCGGTGCTTGAGATGAAGGGCCCAGCGCAGCGGTGCTTGAGATGAAGGGCCCAGTTCAGCGGTGCTTGAGACGGCGGTGCCCAGCGCAGCGGTGCTTGAGACGGCGGTGCCCAGTTCAGTGGTGCTTGAGATGAAGGGCCCAGTTCAGTGGTGCTTGAGACGGCGGTGCCCAGTTCAGCGGTGCTTGAGATGAAGGGCCCAGTTCAGCGGTGCTTGAAACGGCGGTTCCCAGTTCAGCGGTGCTTGAGATGAAGGGCCCAGTTCAGCGGTGCTTGAGACGGCGGTGCCCAGTTCAGCGCTGCTTGAGACGGCGGTGCCCAGTTCAGCGGTGCTTGAGATGAAGGGCCCAGTTCAGCGGTGCTTGAGACGGCGGTGCCCAGCGCAGCGGTGCTTGAGATGAAGGGCCCAGTTCAGCGGTGCTTCGGATGACTGCCCAGTTCAGCGGATCCGCCCATGGCGTGGAGGTCAATCGCCACCTGACCTGTGGCTGGCTGTGCCTTCCTGCCCACCTGGGATGGGCCTGGTGGGGACCTCCTGGGCTGCAGTAGAGGGCCTGTTGGTGTCCTCCTGCCCACCTGGGATGTGGCATGCGGGGCCCTCCTGCACAGCTGGGCTGCTGGCGGTCTTGTCGGGCGTGCTGCCCTTCCCAGCCTTCCCTGTTCGCCTATGGCCCTTCCCCACCTTTGGCGGTGTGCCAGCTGGCACCACACTCCCTGCCGGAGCCATGGTAGGGATTTTGGTCCCAGGTGTTGCAGGCCTCTCGCGCCGGCCACTCACAATCTTCGCATGTTTTTGCGGGGGTGGGCTGGCGGTGCCTTGGCTCCCTACTGAACTGGCTGACCTTGAGGGTGGGGGACTCCACAGTCCATGGCAGACTGTCTTCACAGGGCCCGCTTTTGTGGTGGCTGAGGTGCTGACTGGAGTCCTATTAGATGGACGGGGTGGGGGAGTTGTTGGAAAGAGGTCAAGTTTTGATAGGAAAATAAGTTTAGAAAGAGAGGGACGGGTAGGTGTAGTAGGTATGGGAGTGGAGGAAGAGGTTGTGGTTGTAGGAGTTTGAAGTCTGCTGTCTTTGGGTGCAGGTGCTTGGGCTGGAAGCTGTTGTGAGGTGGATGGCTGTTGGGTGGGTGGCTGCCTGCGTTTGTGTAGCTTGGAAGAGGGGGTGACAGACACACTGGGAGAGGACACAGGGGACGTGTGAATGGTAGTGGGAGTGGTGACTGCACGTGTGCGGGGGGTTCTCGTGTGTGTGCTGGTGATGGACGTAGTGGCTGAAGATGTTGTGCATGCAGGTGTGAGTGGAGACGTGACAGGGAGGGAGGAGGGAGACGAGGAGGAGGGGGACACAGTGCAAGCAGTGGGTGTTGGTATGTCTGCATGTGGATGTTGCTTGTGTGAATGCTTGTGTGATGTGTGGTGCTTATGTCTGTCTGAGCTTCCTTTGGGTGTTGAGGTGTGTGCAGGCTGGTCTGATGGTGTGTCTGGGATAGGCAGAGGTACAGGGGATTGGGTATGGGTGGAGGAAGTTGGAGGGGGGAGGCTAGAGACAGGGACAATTGGTACCATCAGTGCTGAGGCCAGAGTGTTGAACGATCGCTGATGGGCAGCCTGACCAGAATGAATGCCCTCCAGGTATGCATTACTCTGGTGCACCTCCCTTTCTACACCCTGGATGGCATTCAAAAGGGTAGACTGCCCAACAATGAGCGTCCTCAGGAGCTCAATGACCTCCTCACTGAGGGCAGCAGGGGTGACTGGGGCAGGGCCTGAGGTGCCTGGGGCGAAGGAGATGCCTACCTTCCTGGGTGAGCGGGCACAGGGCAAACGCTGAGGGGCTGCTGGGAGGGCAGTGCTGGTGCGCTGGGTGGCGGCTGTACCTGTTGGTGCGGGGGGCACGGATGTTGCCGCCACCACAAGGGAGCTCCCTTCAGAGGACGAGTCGCTGTCACTGACATCCGCACGAGTCCCCGCTGTGGAGCTCTCCTCGCCCTCCGTCTCACTGGTGAATTCCGATTCTGTTGCATGGCCCGCCATGGCCATGTGAGATGCAGCTCCCTCGTGCTCCGATGCCACTTCTCCTCCGCCTGATGATGCTAATGCACAAATGAACAGGAAGACAACAAAAAAGGGGGGTGGGGAAAAATAAAGAAATGTTGAGTGCATGCATTGATGACACCGTTGGCGGACAGGACAGACACAGAAGCCCCCTGCACTACGCCGCGCACTTGGGGTCGACTACGCAATCCGTGGGACATGGCCTACAAGCCTATGGGCGACCTCTGCTCACATACATGACACAGGGCAATGAATAGTTGTACTTGGCACCCTACAGAGGTGGGGGGCGGGGGCACAGGGCCATGCCTTATGGAGTGGCCTAGCCTACAGATATCGCCCTGGCCTAGGGATACCCACAGACCTCCTCCCCCACCTAGACCCCTCCACTGCGCGCAAAGTCACCAGGATTTGAGTGTACTCACCCCCTTGTGTCTGCTGTGATGTCCTCACGCGCCCATCCAAATCGGGGTAGGCCACCGCCAGGATCCGGGACATCAGGGGGGGTCAAAGTACGACGGGCACCCCACCCACGTTGGGAGGCCATCCCCAGCTGAGCCTCTGCCATCTTCCTGCTCCAGCGTCGGATGTCCTCCCATCTCTTCCGGCAGTGGGTGCCCCGTCTCTGGTGGACCCCCAGGGTCTGGACGTCCTTGGCGATGGCACGCCAAATATCGATTTTCTGGTGGGCGCTGACCTATGTGACATGTACAGGAAGAGAAGAATAATCATCACCTTCTGCATGCTCGATGTGAGTGGCCCCCCCATCCCCACCCTTGCCATGTGGCACATGCTCTCATCTGTCGTTTGATGCATGCCTCAATCGCTCCCCTCCCCACCATCTTTCATCCACCCCACTCAACACAGGCATTGGCCACAAAGCATGGTCCCAGTGTACTTACCTGTTGGTCTGGAGGACCGTAGAGTAGCGCATACTGGGGGAGGACCCCATCCACGAGTTTCTCCAACTCCTGAGCAGTGAAGGCAGGGGCCCTTTCCCCAGTCGCATGAGCCATTGTCTCTTCCAGACCGTGGTCACAGCAGCACTTGCAGTGTAGGTCCTCTCCTGTCAAAGATCAGGTATCGAGTGATTAAGCAGATAGAAAATGGCGGTCACGCCCACGGCGGTGCGTACTGCGGCGGTGCGTACCGCGACCGCCGGCGCACATCGTCATTGGCTCCTGAGACCCATAGGGTTCAATGTTAACCAATGCTGCTTTGCGCCGCAGTCTTCGACGCCTACCGCCACGGTGTGCCACGCCAACGCATTGACCTCACATCCCATTGTCGCACTTCACAGGTCAGGCAGCCGCCATTTCAAGGGCCCACATACCTTATTTTCTACTGCGTCACACATACCTAGGCCTTGCATCGACACTCATACAAGCCATTCAATGCATTGGGAATCATGTTATGTGCAAGCTGTGGTTACGTACCTGTGGGTAGATTGACTCTGTGCTCGCTGTTGTCCTTCATAGGCACCGTCCGCTGGGACATGCGAGGAGATGGAAAAATCTTCCCGTGTACAGACCGCTTGTGGACCTGTCGACAATGGAGGAAAGACATGTCATACTGACATACAGGCTTGACCGAGACACTATACAGGAACTGTGTGCCCAGCTGGAGCCAGACCTGATGTCACCAATCCGCCAACCCACAGGGATCCCCCCTCTAGTGCAGGTGCTGTCAGTACTCCATTTCCTAGCAAGTGGGTCATTTCAAACAACAGTGGCCATATCATCAGGGATGTCCCAGCCCATGTTTTCCAAAGTGTTGTCCAGAGTGTTGTCTGCCCTGCTCAAACACATGCAGAGCTACATCGTCTACCCTGAGGTGGGGGATTTGGCTACAGTGTAGGCTGATTTCTATGCCCTTGGACATATACCCAACATCATTGGTGCCATTGATGGGACACATGTTGCTTTGGTCCCCCCCAGCAGGAGTGAACAGGTGTACAGGAACAGGAAGAGTTATCATTCCATGAATGTCCAGATGGTGTGTTTGGCTGACCAGTACATCTCCCATGTTAATGCCAAGTTCCCTGGGTCAGTGCATGACGCGTACATCATGCGGAATAGCAGCATCCCTTACGTGATGGGTCAACTCCAGAGGCACCGTGTGTGGCTATTAGGAGACTCTGGTTACCCCAACCTGTCATGGCTACTGACCCCAGTGAGGAATCCCAGGACAAGGGTAGAGGAACGGTACAGTGAGGCCCATGGGCGAACTAGAAGGGTGATCGAGCGGACCTTCGGCCTCCTGAAGGCCAGGTTTCGGTGCCTCCATATGACTGGTGGATCCCTAATGTACTCACCGAAGAAGGTGTGCCAGATCATCGTGGCCTGCTGTATGCTTCACAACCTGGCTTTGCGACGCCAGGAGCCTTTTCTGCAGGAGGATGGTCAAGATGGTGGTGTTGTAGCAGCTGTGGAGCCTGTGGAGAGTGAAGAGGAGGAAGGCGAAGAGGATGACATAGAGAACAGGAACACAGTAATACAGCAGTATTTTCAATGACACACAGGTAAGAATCCACAACGGCATTTTACATATACTTAACCCCTACTAACTCTCTACTGTCTGACCTTTTCCCCCAGTGTATGGTAACTGAGTTGTGACTTTCCCTTCCGATTTCAGAGATGTGGGCCCCACTGCGTGACATCTGCTTTAATTCCCCATGGACTACAGCTGTGTGACATTGGTATGTTGGCATCACAATGTGAATATGCCATTTGACACGGTAATGTCTAATACATTTGTACAAAATCTCAGCCAGACTCCAGATTGTTTTATGCAATAAGTGTGTTTATTACAGTGCTCAAAATTGGTGGGTGGTTGCAAATCGTTGAGGTGTGATGGTGGAGGATTGTCCATGGCAGAGTCCAGACTATCAGTATCAAAGGTGCATTGTCCAGATGCCTGTGGAAAGTGGAGCAGGGGCAGTGTAAGGTTGGACAGGGTGTCAATGTGGGACAGTGGGATGACAATCAGGGAGGTATCCTTTCCTGGCTGGGGTCTTGGCATCTTACTCTGTCTTCTTCCTGGATCTCAGGGCCCGCTTGCGGGTGGTTCTTCTTCTGCAGGGGGTGGGGTTCTGGTGGCCTGTTGGTCTTGTGTCGGGGCCTCCTGTCCACTTGCGCCGGCGGAGGTGGTAGGCAGTTCTTGGTCCATGCTAGTGTCAGGGGCCCTTTGTGGTGCAACAGTGTCCCACAATGTGGTGACTACCTGATTCAGAGCCACTACGATGGTGCCCATGGCGGAACTGATGTTTCTTAGTTCTTCCCTGAACCCCATATACTGTTGCTCCTGCAAAAGCTGGATCTCCCGAAACCTGGCCAGGACCGTGGCCATCGTCTCCTGGGAGTGGTGGTATGCTCCCATGATGTTGGAGAGGGCCTCGTGGAGAGTGGGTTCCCTGGGCCTGTCCCCCCCCTGTTGCACAGCAGCCCTCCCAGTTCCCCTGTTTCCCTGGGCCTCTGTACCCTGGAACGTGTGCCCACTACCACTGCCCCCAGGGCCCTGTTGTTGTTGGGGTGGTGGGTTAACCTGGGTGCCCTGTAGTGGTGGACACACCGCTGATTGACGTGTCCTGGGGACAGAGATATGGGCCCGCTGTGTGGGTGCTGTGCTGGTGTTCCCAGAGGGGGGAAGGTCTGCTGTGGCCTGTGGCTGTCTGAGGGAAACCGACTGTCCAGAGGTCCCCGATGGGCCGGGCTGGTCATCTAGATCCAGGGAGACAGAGCTGCTGTCATCACTGTGGGCCTCTTCTGGGGGTGGAGTGGACATTTGTGGACCCTCCTGCGCGGTGACGTTGCGTTCGGGTCCTGCAGGGGTATAAAAGTAATGTTATTGCTTCTGTGTGTGCCATAGCGTGCAATGGGTGGGTGCCTGTGTACCCCTGTGCTTGCATTCCTGTGTGGGGGCTTTTGTGATGGTGGTTTGGCCGGGGGGGATGGGTATGTGCAGTGGGCATGCTTAGGTGATGGGTGTCCATGCTTTGTGGTCGCATGCAGGGCTTGGGGTTGGGATGGGTGGGTTGTGAGGGTGAAACATTTGCAAGGAGTAGGTGTGATGGGGTGGGGGTGAGGGTGGGGGTATGAGTTGGCATGCTGGTGGGGTGGGGGGGATGAAGTAGTTAAGATTTGACTTACCAGAGTCCATTCCTCCGCCTACTCCTGCGAGGCCCTCAGGATGCAGGATCGCCAAGACCTGCTCCTCCCATGTTGTAAATTCTGGGGTAGGAGGTGGGGGTCCGCCGCCAGTCTGCTGCACCGCGATGTTGTGCCTGGATACCATGGAACGCACCTTCCCCATAGGTCGTTCCACCGCTTCCTGATGTCGTCCCTATTTCTTGGGTGCTGTCCCACAGCATTGACCCTGTCCACTATTCTGCTCCATAGCTCCATCTTCCTGGCAATGGTGGTGTGCTGCACCTGTGTCCCGAAGAGCTGTGGCACTACCCGTACAATTTCCTCCACCATGACCCTGAGTTCAGCCTCAGTAAACCTGGGGTGTCTTTGCGGTGCCATAGTGTGGTTTGGGTGATGTGTGGGGTGGATTGTGTGGTGCTAAGTGTGGTGATGTGTATTGGTGTGTAGTTTGAAGTGCGTGGTAACATTGCTGGGTGACAGTGAATTGCGCGTCAGGGTGCTCAGGTCTCTTATCTCTGTGCGTGTTCACAAATTTCTAGAAGTGGGGGTTTGTGGATGATGTGGGTGTGTGTTTTATATTGTGTTGGGTGTGTGGGAGTGTTGTTTGTATGTGTATCAGGTGTGTGTATTTAGAATTGTCCAATGTGGCTGTGTTTTGTATATGTGTGTGTATTTTGAACGCAGCGGTGTGTACCGCCAATGGAATACTGCGTTTGAAAGACCGCTGCGTGGATTCGTGTGTCGTGATAGTGTGGGCGTGTTTCTGTTGGCGTGACGGTGGAGGTCTGGTCATCGCCAGTTTCTCGCTGGCCTTTGGTGTGGCGGACTTTTGTGGATGTCTGTATTTTGGCGGTTTGCCTGTTGTGGGTCAGAATGACCGTGGCGGTTTACCGCGGCCGCGGCGGTGTTATGGCGGTCTTCTGCACGGCGGTAAGCGCCTTTTACCGCTGAGGTTGGAATGACCACCTTTATGTACATTCTTTCCCAAATGGTTCAGGATAAGGCAATTGTGTCATACCTGCAGTCGTCTTTTGTCCTGGACGCAATTAACAAATCATCAATGTACTGTACTAGAGTCAAACTGAAAGGCAGTTCCAACGACTCTAAATCCTTCTTCAATATCTGATTGAAGATGGAAGGTGACTCAGAAAACCATTGAGGAATTCTGCACCAACTGTACATCTTATCCAGGAATTTGAAGCTGAAAAGAAATTGGCTATCCTCATGAAGAGGCACCAAAAGAATGCTTGGGACAGGTCCACAACTGTGAACCACTCTGCATTGCACAGAACCTGAACATGATTTCTGAGGATTTTGCACTATGGGGCAACATTTTACTACAATCTCAATATTTTGCTCAATTCCTGCACAATTCGAACCTTCCCACAAGGCTTTTTCAGACCCATTATTGATTAAATACACAGGCTGCTAATCACTTCTTTCAGAACCCCTTGCTTCACAAAGTCCGCAATTATCTGTGCTACCTGAATGAGGACATCTTATGTCATGTGATACTGCAGTACCTGCGGAAACACTGCATTCGGCTTAACCTGTACTTTGACTGGTTCTACTCCTTTTATCAATCCCACTTCTTTTCCTGTCAGGTCCCACACTTTCTCTGTTACTGTTCCCTGCAACTCGGGTGGCAAGTCAAGTACTGTAAGCATCGGGAATAAAGTTATCAGAGGATAATCTTCGTTTGCAGTCTCTGTCTCTGACTCTGAAAACTGCCCATCGTCCCCTTCATCATCACTGTTTGTCTGGACTTCAATCCCTTCATTGGAACAGGTCATCGAACACCTCGTTTTGCACAGCAAGTCTCTTCCCAGTAGGGATACTGGACTAGAATCACAGCTACAAATTTGTGCAGTCCCTGGAAGTTGCCAATCTCAACTTGGACCGGGTCTATAATCGGATTTGTCAAAAACTGATTTGCTACTCCTACCACTCTTATCGTACGCCACGAAAGTGGTAACTTTAGAACCTCTGCACTTCTTACTGTAGAGCGTGTAGCTCCTGTATCAATTAGGAATGAAACCTTGTGACCCATTACTTTCCCTTCTACATAAGGTCCTCTCTGATCTACTTCTAGGGATGCTGCAAGCCTGTACTCCTCACTGTCTGAACAATCATCTGACCATTCATCGTATATTCCATCCTCACCACGCAATGGGAACTGTTGTACTCTGTTATTTTGCCTCATCGTTTGGCCTGTGACCTGTTGAGGAAGCATCACCTGTTGCTGTCCCATTGGAGCTAATGGTAACTGCATTTGCTGTCTAGGTACCATGTGAACCTGTTGTTGTACCTGCTGCATTTGTGCTGGTTGAACACGTGGCATTTACATTTGCTGCATGGGCTGTAACCCCTGCATCTGTACCATGTTATTCTGGAAGTTTTGATTTTGACCCCTTAATTTTGGACCCCTCACATTTTGAAAGGTACCAACATTAGTGCTTTGTTGAACAACACCATCCTGCACCACCATTGTGCATTCCCGCTTCCAATGCCACACGCCCCCGCACGCGTGACATGGTGACACCTTTTTCATCTCCTGCACATCGTTTAGAACCACAACAGTATTCAGGTCTGGACCACAGTTCACAAAACCTCGAACTCTCGGCTGTGCCTGAAACATGCCATTTCCCTGCGGTTGCTGCTGTATAACCTGTTGCACTCCATTTCCCTGCTTGTGCTGCCTTAATCTGCATCACCATCACCTTCTCTTTCAGCTCAATCTCGTCACTACAGTATTTTGCATACTGCAACACCTCATCAATCGGCTTTGCTTGCCAACAGATCAAATGATTCTTAATCATCCGGCTAATCTCTGGTCTCAGCCCTAAAACAAACCTGAACACAAGATGATTCATGTCTTTCGGTTCTATGGTCTCAGTGCCACTGTAATGTTTGAACGCTTTCAACAATCTCTCATAGTAAGCATGAATCGACTCTTTGGCCTCCTGTGAGGTTTGATCGATTTTCTGCCAATCAGTCACTTTCGGTGACACTTTCTGCTTCAAAAACTCAATCACTTTATGATAATACTTCATCACCTCCTCAGATGGGGCTCCACCTTATCCCTTGCCTGTTCCTGTGTCGGCCAATCCACAACTCTCTTGCACTCAAGCCATAAATCAGGTGGAACTATAATCTCAAACAGGGTATTCAAGTCCTCCCAGAGACATTTTGCCAACTTCACAAACCTGTCCGTCTGCTGGTACCATTCTATTGGCTTCTTCCTCAATCTGGGATAATCATTTGTGAATGACAGGATGTCTCCCCCTAGACCACAGTACATGAACCAGAACCCCTCCAGCTGTTTCTCTCATTGGTAACATTTTTATTGTCCCCGTGTCCGGTGCAGCTTTAGCCTGCTTTGGTTCCGGATAATCGCCTTTCTCTTTATCTCTTTTCTTTGCCCATCTGCCTTTCCATTTCTCTAAGGCTCCCCAAATCTGCGCACTTTGCAGTATTTCTTTAAGATGTGCTTTCATTCCGGTAGACCTCATGTGATCAAAATCTATAGAATCGAAGTGTAATCTGTAGCTTCTTTTCAAATCTTTAGTATTCTCAATATCAGTGTTGTATTTATCCGCCAGGTTTGCCAACCTGAGGTGCACCTTGCTCACTTCTTTTGTGATTTTGGGGCACAGATACCTCAATTCTGCTTCTGTGTATGACTCTAATCTGTTCACCCCCATTGTTCCTTCCACTAGTTCTGCAGCTTCTACACCCAGTCTCACAAAATTCAGGTATTCATCCCTTTCTGACCTCTCTGCGGTCACTGTAGTAGTTTGTGAAGTGTTGATTTTTTCTAACCACTCATTCAACTGTTGCACGGAATGCCCTGCAACAAAATGTTTCCTGACTGCATCAATGGTGACTGTGTTGTATTTGTACTCAGCATCTGTGGGGCTAACACACTTAGCCCTGCTTGTCTCATTGGCTCTAAAGGAGCCCCAATCGGGCTGAGGTCTAGTAAAGACCTGAGTCCTTCTGCTGCTTGTTCCCTTGGTGTAATTGGTTAGGGAGTTCCTGTGAACCCTCCTCTTATTACCTCTTGGGTCCTCACTCCCTGATCACACACGCCAGGCTTACCCTGTGCATACAGCGGTACTGGCGGACCAACAGTAATTGGTAATGATATGGCAGCTGGTGTCTGACCAGGTCCCAAACCCCGTGAAGCAGTAACTCCCAAAGCTTGACTCACCGTGGCTGGTGCAGGTACTGTCTGCGGTCCTGCCACTGGATTGTAACCCGGAATCAGCTGTTGCTGCGGCTGGGGCAGAAATTGCGTAGTTGGCTCAATCTGCACTAGCTTTGATCTCGTATATATCGGATCAGGCGGCACCATCAGACTAGTGTTTGTCTCTAATACTGGGACATCTGGATAGATCCTTTGATTCTGTGGCGGAGGTTGCAACTGTTTCTGCATGTCTGGTGCAGTGGGTACACTGTCACCATTTCGTATCAAAACTGTATCGCTTGTCTGCACTGTACTTGTAATTCTCTCACTCTGTGTCGAATCCTCAGGACCTGCACTAGTGCTCGGAGCAGTGTCATTTATAGCGTATGGTGGAGGGCGATCATGTAGCAACTGATTAAGAAATTCTTCATCATCTGAATCATCTTCATCTACCCAAGACCTCTGAGTCTCTTTTGACTTACTAGAGCCCTTTTCTGTCTTACAGGTGGCTTTCTTTCCCTGTGTCGCATCTTCTTGGGTTATTGCTGGAAACAATTTAAGTCCGTCAACTATTCCCCTTATCCACATTCTGCTCTCATTGTTCCACCTAGCCTCAGCTAACGTCTTTTCTGCCCTTTTCATTCTCCTTTCAAATTTTTGCTGTCTTTGTCGTATGCCCATTAAATTGCAGACTGCTAATGCTTCATACTGTGCTGGTCTCGGAGACGGTTTCTGTACACTTAACATCCACCTCAAGTTTTCTAAAATTCTTGTATTGAACGTTCAATGCTCCGGAAACGCTAGACAACCCTCCTTCTCTGTTAATTTGCACCACTGCTTCATCCAAAGACATGGCGCGACTCCCTTTTCTTCCATTACAATATAAGCTGGAGTACCCTCAGGCGGTGTAGGCTCCCTTCCACGCACTCTTTAAAGCCTTGAAAAACTTAATCTTCATGTCTTTTTATTTTGTTTTGAATCTAATCAGAAAGTGACTTTAATTCCCAGGACACTCTTCACCCACCTCTCTCAACCTATTGCCTCTCACGGACGGCTGCCAATCCGTGTGCGACCCCTCTCAGCAACTGACCTATTCCAGCGCGGCACCACTTACGTCACACTCACACACACTGCAGTTGACAAAGTCTTGGGGTTGGCCTCTCCACATACACAAAACTAATGTGATGTATTGCGAGCACCTTTAACAACAAAGACCCAAATTTGCCGGTTTACTACAGGAAGGGTAAAACAATCGCTTCAGAACTTTACAGAGACTTCACTTGAAACCTCGGCCGCTACTCTCTCCTTCTCAGCTCCCGCATACGCAAGCAGAATTCGACCCGCAAATCCTACTCTCGACTTGTCAATGGTTTGCTCTAGTGCACTCTAGAACTTGCCAAATCTCCTTCAAAGGTTTCACTCACACATTTTGACTCAAACTCAACTTGTCAACCACGCCCGATTGACCTATTAAACCGCACAAATTTCAACACAAACCCAAGTGTCTCCTACACTTGTCAATATACTCCGGAGTCTTAGACTACGACGGGTCCGTCCATCACCAACAACAACCACGTGGATAATTTTGAGCACAAAGCTCCACACTCACATGAAGTTCTCCGACTTCCCTACTCTCATGCTGCGGAGTACGCCCACTCCTCTAAAACAACATGACCTGGCCTAAATTCACACAAATTTCATAAAACACCTGCAATATGCATAAGATGAGCAAGCGCAAATTCTACACCACATATACTAAAACGCGGAGAACATACCCAACTCACTCAGACAGGCTCCGAGATTCCGGGAAAGTCACGGGGAATTTAGAAACGCATCATACCTCCAATTTGCATTATCTCGAAAAACAATTTAAACAATAGTCCTCTGTCCTAGGGCCCCAAAGGGACTAAACCGTTACTCTGCTACCAGAACTGTTAACGTGTCCATTTATAATTAATTTACTCACTTTGGGACTAGTTTTAGGCCAATGAATCTTTTGACACTGATTGAAGACACCTTAGGACGAGATAGCTAATCAACATGTCAATCAATATGTCAATAACGTCATCAATATTTATTAAAACAATGCAATTCACCTTAGTCAATGACATTTAATGAAACTCAAAACACCATAACCTTTAGTCATGAATAACCACACCAGAATGATGTGAGTTTTGTGGATTTTATTCCCTATTGATTACAATTCTACTAGTAAGTTTATTAGTCTCAAAACCAAGAAACACATTAGCATGGTCACAATATGGCAACTCTGATAAGATTTCATCAAAGCTAGAATCACAAACATCAGAATATAACACGGCGTCAGAATGGGTTATTCTAGCAGAGTATCATCATCGGGTTATTCAACAAAGCATAGATTTGGTCATTTTGTCTATTTGCGTCAGTTCAATGAACCCCTCTCAACTAACCTCTAATTAGCATAAGCATGTTGGGCTTCATGCAAAACACTTTAGTAACATCAATTTGGAAAAACATCTAACTATGGTCTCTGTCAAAAGAAACAGTTGGTACCTAGAAAGGAAAAGCAAACAGACAATCACAATTTCATTGTCATATAGTTACCGTCCGTTTGGGGTCAGCATTCAGGTTCGGTCTTCGTCCTCAGGACATCAGTTGATTTGCCATCAGGAATTCAGCAATCGGGTAAAAGGGGGCACTTCCCTCATAAGGAGGTAAAGTGTATACGGGTGTTCTAAGGACAAGGATGGGTCTAAGTAAAATTAGCAAGTGACTAAGCAAAGTGACAAAGTCTCTGGATCATAGCAAAACACATCAGCATCTGCCCCTCTCCTAGTCTCCTACTCCCTAGTTCTCTAGTCTTCGTTCTAATTTACTTCCTGGTGTCAAGGGTTTTTATCCCCTTTTTGTTGTACATTCCCCTAAAATTTGATTGGATAAGGGGTTGCACCGCACTATCTTTAACCAATTAACTTCACATTAGCTCATCAAATTTGTCACCCCATAACAGTTCTCACGTATTTTATTGGCCCTTATGATTGACGTCTTTAGCGGGTGGAATGTCGGGTATGATTTCATAGTCTTGTGGTCCTTTACACATCTTCGGCCAGTGGCTCCATTGTCTGTACCGGTTCAGGTGAACCTTGTACCTATGACTGGTCTACAGTGTTGCATTCAGCTAAAAGGTTTCTATAAGCAAGTCGAATTTCATGAGAACGGATCTACTACAGTTACATTCAGCTTCTAGTTTAGAGAAAAAAAACAAGAGTTCGTGTCCTTCAGCAAGTCAGCACATTGCACGTTAGAATAAACAAATTTAATATGAGAGCCAAGCAGCTAGGCCTCGACTTATGCTAACTAAAGGACTAGTGATTTATTAGCAAAATCTTAACATATACCTATCATTATTAGTGTAAAATCATATCATAACATATCACTTTAACATTATTAGTCAGTTTCATTAGTCCCCGTATATATTGGTGGCCACTCCCTGTGGGCACATTTCAGGTGCATGTTTTAGCAAAGTACATTAATACAGTTTCTGTGCAGCATTATTACATATTAGTACATAAGCATTTCATGTTAATATAGATTATATAAGCTACGCTCTCTCATTACCAATGAGAGGAACAGCCGGAGGGGTTTTTGTCCATGTACCGTGGTCTAGGGGTGACATTTTGTCATTCACAAATGACTATCCCAGGTTGAGGTAGAAGCCGATTGAATGGTACCAGCAGACGGACAGGTTTGTGAAGCTTGCGAAATGTCTCTGGGAGGACTTGAATACCCTGTTTGAAATTATAGTTCCACCTGACTTATGGCTTGAGTGCAAAAGAGGTGTAGACTGGCCAACAGAGGAGCTGGCAAGGAATAAGGGGCCAGATGTAGCAAAATTTTGCGAGTCGCAAATGGCCCGATTCGCAATTTGCAACACTGCAAAATCGGAAATGGGATGCAAAAATCCCATTTCCGAAGTGCAAATTGCGATGCGAGCCATTACCGACTCGCAAAAATAGCGACCTGATTTAGCGACCCGCAATTAGGAAGTTGTAATTTGTGAGTCGCAAACCATATGAAAAAGCCAGTCGCAAATTGTGACCAGTCGCAAAAAGCCCATTTTGCACACCCAAATTACCACTAAGTCAGAGTAGGTGGGAACCAGAACCAAAGTGTAAAAGGAGACCCAGAAGGCATCTGGGTTACTCAAAATGGCTGAAATATATGTGATAGCAAGGAGGAGGAGAGTCCACACCGCCCAGCAGAGGAGGGGGAGGAGCCAGAGACAAGAGAGGATATACAGAACCAGGCAGACACTTTTCCAACAAACAGAGGAGGAGATATATGACAAATACAGACTCAGCAGTGCAGCAATATTAGAATTAATTGAACTACTCAATCCACAGCTTCAACGCCACACTATGCGCGGCAGCGCCATCCCCACGCATGTGCAAGTGCTATGCTCACTGCACCTCTTGGCCTCGGTTAGCTATCAGTGGGTGATTGCAGTGGCAGGTGGGGTATCCCAAAGTGCACTCTCACGGTTCTTCAGATGTTTCCTAGATGCCATACTCACACACATGTCCAGATACATATACCTACCCAGGAATGAGGCAGAAATTAACAGCACCAAGTTGGACTTCTACAGAATTGCCAACTTCCCTCATGTAATAGGTTGTGTGGACGGGACACATATACAAATTTGCCATCCTGCAAATCTGGAATATCTGTTACGCAATAGGAAATGTACCCACTCACTGAACATCCAGGTGGTATGTGACGCCCATAATGTAATCACTGACATTGTAGCCAAATTTCCAGGGAGTACACATGACTCATACATATTCAGGCACAGTGGGATACACCAACGCCTAGAACGTGGGGAGTTTGGAGACAGATATCTATTAGGTATTGCTGACTACACCCTGAAGCCATACACACAGGTCACTGTAGAAACCATCCATGCCCTGCTAACATTGCTTATGTTTGCCAAACAGGTGACAGTGCATATGCACTAAGACCATGGATACTTACCCGGTACCTAACACCTGGCAATGAGAATGAGAGGCGATATAACTGTGCACATCGGCGGACCAGAAATGTCATTGAGAGGACCTTTGGACTGTTAAAGGCAAGATTCAGATGCCTCCACAGAAGTGGAGGTGTGCTCCAGTATGCCCCAATAACAGCATTCAAGATAGTTGGCGCATGCGCAATACTACACAACATTGCCACCAGATGTGGGCTACATCTCAGCCCTGAAGACCCAGATTCGGCCGATGAGGAGCAAGAGTTACCACATCACCAGCCTGGAAATAGAAGCATTGGAAATCAAGGCAGACAGAGACGGGACCACATTGCAACCCAATACTTTGGAAGGTACGTGGCAACTGTCACCAAACTCACTAATGTCACACAAAAAGAGCCCAGTTGTGCAGTGGAACAAACAAAACCTTTTAATTTGTGAACCAAATGTCGAAAGAATATAACTGTCCGTAAGGGGCTGCACATGTCCACTCTATATGAGGACACATTAACTTCATGTGCCTCATGAGTCCTGCTGTGGTATGGCCTACACCCTCCTCCTGGTTCACCCAGCATGGCTCATCCCAGGTTTGTCTGCTGACCCCTGCCGTGCACTTCCACTCCTTAGCACACATGAGTCAGTGACTGACACACTGCTGATAGTGGACACCTCCTCACTGTCCTGAGGAGTCTCACCTGTGCCCCTTGCCACCTGCCTGGCCTCCAACATGTCCACAGCGTGGCTTATGCGGCCCAGTCCCGGTGCCACATCCCCTGCAAAGTGGCCAAGTTCCACCTGCAGACTCACGGTCCGTCTTGACAGGCCTGTAGTGTTCGTGGCAAGATGCCCAATGGACGCTGCCATGCAGTCAAATCTTGTGACTAGGTGGCGCTCCCGACGCTTTGCGCTGTGTCTATCAGCCACCAGTTCTGTCACTAGTTGGCGGATTGACTGGGTGAGTTCGCTCACATTGTCATTGAGTCTTTCGAACCGCGAGTTCACATCAGCCAGGCCGTGTGTCAAGTTATTTTTCAGTCTGTGCAAAGCACCTGGTATTAACCTTAATTGCCTTGTTTGCAGGCGCTGACCAGTAAGGAGGGATGCCTCGACTACAGACATTTCTGCCTCCCCTATCTCCTCCTGGGACACCGCCTGGACTTGGCATCTGCGTCTGCGACGTGGTTGTGTTGCTGGCTCTGGACGTCTCACTGTGTGGCTGGGGCCAGGGGTCGTGTTTTCTTCCTCCATATCCTGCACTTCTTCTGGAGGGGACTGTGGTGGTGTTGTGCTGGGCCCTGGAATATCTGCTGCAGCCTCCTGCACTGCCTATGTCCTGCTGTTTCCTCCCTGGATGGTGTGGCTGGTGGGGGTGTCGTGTGGGAGACCTGTGGGACATAGGGAACACACTGTCAGTCTCTCACATCTGTTGTATGCCTCATAATAAACATTTGCCTATATGCTGACTACTGTACTACATTGCCCATAATGTGCCATTCTGGTGGTTGCTAGTCTGGAATGGAGCTAGTCTGGTTGTGCCTGTTGCTGTGTACTGGGAGAGTGTGGATACTGCATTTGTAGGTGTAAATGCTTATTTCATGGTACTCACTTTTGGATGTCCCTTGCGCAGAAGTGTCCAATTCTCCCATTCCTAACACAGCCTCAGGCTCCAGTGTCTGCTCCACCAATTTCTCCATGGCTGTGGGTGGTGGGATGGTGGATGGGCCTCCTCCTGTGCCCCTCATTTCCCTGAGGTGCTCTGCCACCCTCTCCTTTGTTCTGGAGCGCAGGTCGTACCACCTTTTTTTTATTTCATCCAGGGTTCAGTGACTCACCCCAATGGCATTGATCCTCTCCTGGATTTGCAGCCAGATCTTCCTCTTCTCAGTGTCTGGGACACTCAGGGCTGCCTTGCCAAAAAGTTGGTCATGGTGCTGGCAGCATTCTTCTGTTAGCACCTCAAGTTCTTTTTCAGAAAACTTGAGTTTCCTTTTCCTCCCTGCACTGCCTGTGTCTTCCATGGGAGCAGCAGCTCCTCTCTCCTGATTGTTGCACAGCAGTTTGAAAAGGGTGTGGTCCACCCTCCTCCCAGGTGTATTTGATGACTTCCTGGTTCTGATGTCATTAGCAAGAGCCAGGAAGTGGTTTTCCAACTGTTATGCTGCACCTGGATGCAATTTGCGGGCCAGTCGCAAATTGCGACGCCAGACTTGCAAATTGCAAGTTCACTTCTAGCGAGGTCGCAAAAAGCGATCTCGCTAAAAGCGAACTCGCAAACTGCGGTGCAACATCATTTGCGAGGCGCAATTTGTTGTCGCTTTTTTTTCTTGGATCCCATTTTGCGAGTCGGAAATTGCGATTCGCATTGACTCGCAATTTCCGACTCGCAAACTTTTTCCTACCTACATCTGGCCCAAGGTTACTGGGGCACCGTCCACAGAAGTGATGAGGTATTATCACAAAGTGATTGAGTTTTTGAAGCAGAAAGTGTCGCCGAAAGTGACTGATTGGCAGAAAATCGATCGATCCTCACAGGAAGCCAAAGAGTCGATTCATGCTTACTATGAGAGATTGTTGAAAGCATTCAAACATTACATTGGCACTGAGAATATTGAGCCGGAAGACATGAATCATCTTGTGTTCAGGTTTGTTGAAGGGCTGAGACCAGAGATTAGCCAGATGATTAAGAATCATTTGATCTGTTGGCAAGCGAAGCCAATTGAAGAGGTGTTACAGTATGCGAAATACTGTAGTGACGAAATTGACTTGAAGCAGAGAAAGTTGAAAGAGAAGGTGATGGTGATGCAGATTAAGGCAGCGCAAGCAGGGATGCAGGGAAATGGAGTACAGCAGGTGATACAGCAACAACCGCAGGGGAATGGAGTGTTTCAGGCACAACTGAGAGGCCGAGGATGAGGAGGTTTTGTGAACCGTGGTCCAGACTTGAATACTGTGGTGGTTCAAAATTATGTGCAAGGGATGAAAAATGTGTCACCATGTCATGCGTGCGGGGGCGTGGGGCATTGGAAGCGGGAATGCCCAATGGTGGTGCAGGATGGTGTTGTTCAACAAAGCAATGATGTCGGTACATTTCAAAATGTGAGGGGTCCAAAGATGAGGGGCCAAAATCAGAACTTCCAGAATATTATGGTACAGATGTAGGGGTTACAGCCCATGCAGCAAATGCAAATGCCGCGTGTTCAACCAGCACAAATGCAGCAGGTACAACAGCAGGTTCCTATGGTACCTAGACAGCAAATGCAAATACCATTAGCTCCTGTGGGACAGCAACAGGTGATGCTTCCTCAACAGGTCACAGGCCAAACAATGACTCACAATAACACAGTACAACAGTTCCCATTGCGTGGTGAGGATGGAATAAACAATGAATGGTCGGATGATTGTTCAGACAGTGAGGAGTGCAGCCTTGCAGCGTCCTTAGAGGTAGATCAGAGGGGTCCCTATGTAGAGGGAAAGGTGATGGGTCACAAGGTCTCGTTCCTAGTCGATACAGGAGCTACACGCTCTACAGTCAGAAGTGCAGAGGTTCCGAAATTGCCACTTTCGGGGCGTACCATAAGAGTGGTAGGAGTAGCAAATCAGTTCCTGACAAATGCAATTACAGGCCCGGTCCAAGTTGAAATTGGCAACTTCCAGGGATTACATAAATTTGTAGTCTGTGATTCGAGTCCCATATCCCTACTGGGAAGAGACTTACTGTGCAAAACGAGGTGTTCAATTACCTGTTCCAATGAAGGGATTGAAGTGCAGACAAACAGTGATGATGAAGGGGATGATGGACAATTTCCAGAGCTAGAGATGGAGATTGCAAATGAGGAATACCCTTTAATAGCATTATTCCCAATGCTTACAGTGAATGACTTACCACCCGAGTTGCAGGGAACAGTGACAGAGAAAGTGTGGGACCTAACAGGAAAGGAAGTGGGACTAATAAAAGGAGTAGAACCGGTCAAAGTACAGGTAAAGCCGAATGCAGTGTTTCCTCAGGTACCACAGTACCACATGGCACAAGATGTCCTCATTCAAGTTGCACAGATAATTGCGGACTTTGTGAAGCAAGGGGTTCTGAAAGAAGTGCTGAGTAGCCCGTGTAATAACCAATAATGGGTTTGAAAAAGCCTTG
The DNA here is from genome assembly GCF_031143425.1 of Pleurodeles waltl. NCBI lineage: Eukaryota > Metazoa > Chordata > Amphibia > Caudata > Salamandridae > Pleurodeles > Pleurodeles waltl. The sequence goes on along the minus strand of NC_090449.1, from coordinate 704,604,913 downwards.
TGGGAAGGTCCGAATTGTGCAAGGCTTGAGAAAAATAAACGAGATTGTAGTAAAATGCTGCCCCATAGTGCCAAATCCAGCTGTAATCATGTTTCAGGTTCCGTGTGATACAGAGTGGTTCACAGTTGTAGACTTGTATCAAGCATTCTTTTTGGTGCCTCTTCATGAGGATGGCCAATTTCTCTTCAGTTTCAAATTCCTGGATAAGGTCTACAGTTGGGGCAGAATTCCTCAAGGGTTTTCTGAGTCGCCTTCCATCTTCAATCAGATATTGAAGAAGGACTTGGAGTCATTGGAGCTGCCTTTCAGTTCGACTCTTGTACAGTGCATTGATGATTTGTTAATCGCGTCCAGAACAAAAGATGACTGCAGGTATGACACAATTGCCTTACTGAACCATTTGGGAAAGAATGGACATAAAGTGTCCCCAAAGAAGTTGTAATACTGTCAGAAAGACGTGAAGTACTTAGGTCACTTGATTGAGAAAGGGTCAAGGAAAATATCCAAAGAACGAGTGACAGCCATACTGCAGATGAATCCCCCGACAACCAAGAGAGATGTCAGAATGTTTTTGGGAATGGTGGGCTACTGTCGTCAGTGGATTCCCAATTTCTCGATTATCTCTAAACCATTAGTGAAACTGACAGTTAAGGAAGTCCAGGATGACCCGGGTACCATAACCCTGTCCTAGAAAGAGATGGAGGCATTCATGGAATTGAAGAAAGTATGTGCAGGGCACCAGCTTTAGGTATGCCTGATTACATGAAGCCTTTCATACTGTTTTGTCATGTACGTGATGCTTGTTCTTTGTCTGTCCTAACACAGGTCCATGGAGGTGCCATCCACCCAGTAGCATATTTTTCAGCTACTTTAGACCCAGTCGCAGCAGCCTTACTGGGTTGTTTGTGTGCAGTTGCAGCAGTTGGTCAAAGCCTCACCCAATGTGAAGGCCTAGTGATGGGACATCCTTTAACAGTAATGGTCCCCCATTCAGTTTAAATTCTGTTAACCCGAACTAAGACGCAGCACATGACAAATGCACGCCTTACAAAGTACGAGACCATTATACTGGGGTCTCCGAATGTGTCCCTCAAGAGATGTACTGTATTGAACCCGGCAACTTTACTGCCTATTGATAATGCAGACATTGATGATGCTGAGGAAGTAGAACATGATTGTCTTGAGGTAACAGAACTATGCACCAAACCAAGGCCTGACATTAAAGAAACCCAATTGGAAGAAAATGATTACATTATGTTTGTTGATGGTTCATGCTTCAGAGACTCAGTAGGAGTATTGAGAGCTGGATATGCCGTGTGTACCATCACTGGTATTTTAGAAGCTTCCTGGCTCGATAGAGTGCACTCTGCTCAAGTGGCTGAATTAATTGCCCTTACTAAGGCATGCCACGCAGTTGAAAACTTGAAAGTCACTATCTATACTGACAGAAGATACGGATTTGGAATTGTACATGACTTTGGCCAGTCATGGTCACAAAGGGGTTTCATGACCTCTTCTGGTTCACCAGTGAATAATGGTGATAAGATTAAGGATTTGTTGCATGTGATTCAGTTACCTCTTGAAATTGCTGTGATGAAATGCAATGCTCATGTTAAGACACAAGACTTTGTGTCAATGGGAAATGGATATGCAGATCAAGTTGCAAGGTTTTGCGCATTGAACTGTAGATTGTTCCGATATCAGTGGGAGTTGTTACCTGAAACTGTGAATGAAAGATGCTTAAACTTTGCATTAAGAGTGGTTGACACATTAGATGAGCTAAGATCACTGCAAGGATGTGCCAGCAAAGAGGAGAAACGCTCCTGGCAGAGAATGCAATGTGTGCAGAGAGCTGATGACTTATGGTTCTCAGAGGAGGGGAAACTGGTTTTGCCAGACAGTCTTCTGTCACAGTTCATGAGGTTTTATCATGGCCAAGCCCATACAGGGAGAGACGCAATGATCAGGTTGTTCAAAATCGATTGGTTCAATCCGAAATTCAGACAAGCTGCAGAGGTTATCTGTCACAGGTGCATCATCTGTCAACAGATGAATGCAGGGAAAGGGACCTTGGTGAATATGAGCTACGTTGGGAGAGCTGGTGGTCCATTTAGCAGGATGCAGATGGACTTCATTGAAATGCCTGTGTGTGGAGGACTGAGGTATGTATTGGTGATTGTGTGTGTTTTCAGTCACCGGATTGAAGCTTACCCTACATGTAGAAATGACAGCCTCACAGTAGCAAAGCTGTTGCTTAGGGAGTTAATACCACGTTTCGGATTCCCGATCTCTTTAGAATCAGATAGGGGCAGACACTTCGACAATGAGGTGATTAAGCTCTTGTGTGCTGCATTGAACATTGAGCAGAAGCTGCATTGTAGCTATCACCCTGAAGCATCAGGACTAGTGGAACAGATGAATGGTACTTTGAAGTCGAGAATGGCAAAAATGTGCGCAGCTATCAATTTGAAGTGGCCAGATGCATTGCCCTTAGTACTGATGTCAATGAGAAATACACCTGACAAGAAAACAGGACTATCTTCACATGAAATTCTAATTGGCCGAGCTATGCGATTGCCTGCAGTGCCTGCAAATGCTCTTGTGAATATCACGGATGATATGGTGTTGGACTACTGCAAGGGTCTGGCTGATGTGGTCCGCTCTTTTTCTCACCAGGTGGAGGCTACCACATTGCCACCGATAAGAGATCCAGGTCACACCCTGAAAGCCGGTGACTGGGTCGTTGTCAAGAAACACGGGAGGAAATCGTGTTTGGAGCCGCGTTGGAAGGGGCCATATCAAGTAATACTGACAACTACTGCTGTGAAATGTGCAGGCCTTCCGAATTGGATACATGCCAGTCACAGAAAGAAGGTGACGTGTCCAACTGATGAGGAGCTTGAAGTGTTCAAAACAACAGCTGCAGAGAAGGAAGTCTCAGGGCCGGAGAGTATTCAAAGGGGAACTGAGAATGAAGGAGAGCCCGCTGAGGACGGCTTAGTCACTCAAAACGAGTTCCAGAGGAGTGACAGTGAGCCTATCTCAGCTGAGGTAACAGGGGAACCGACGTAAAGAGAGGTTCTCCCATAAGCAGACGGATACGGGTTTGAAGTTCAGCCCGTAACAGACCCTGAAGGCGAAGGGAGTGAGACAGAAGGAAGTCGAGGTGTTCTGACTCCTCCTGAGCCACTTGCAGGGCCATCAAGAAAAAACACCATAGCACCAGAGGAGGGTGCTGTTCAACGTTCTGAAAGGCCAAGCAGGAAGAAAACACATAAGGGAGAGAACTGGCCGAAGCCACAAGCTGCAAGAGAGAAAGTGGTCTCTAGTGAAACAATAGAGGAAGAAGTTGACACAACCAGACAAGAGGATCTCAGTGAAGGAGAGTTGCAAAATGAACGTAAACTGAAAAGAAAAAGAATCGCAAACAGAAGGTACGCAGGTCCTGAATGGGCGTATGCAACATCAGCTGAATGGGAACAAGAATTCTTGGTATTCTGTTTTGATCGGGAGCTACCAGGTCAATACTACGGCACCTGAATTCGACTCTAGAAAGAGACTGTGTTAAGTTGAAATTAAAATTGAAAGCTGAAAAGCTGAGAAAAGAGACTGATAAATTACCGGATGTGACACTGTTAACCTGAATTGACTCTGAAAAAACGATTATGACAAGCTGTTAACCTGATTTGACAAGGGGGTCCTGGAGTGAGTGAAACACTGTAAATACTCGCAGAGAGAGAGAGACTTTTGCACAGAAGAAGAAAGAAAAAAAAAGAGCTTTATATCGTCCTCAAGTTGATTGTTTGTTTTGTATTATTCTGCTATCTGATTCTTTACAGATCATGAGTTACTCTAGGGGTAATAGTAATAATGGTAGGATGTGTGGTTGGTTGAGTGCTGTTTTAGCTCTTGTATGTGCAATAATAATTATAGGTGTGATTGTGGGAATGCCATTGGTGGATAAGAAAGTGAATACCAATGCTTCAAATTCTGAGACCACTACATTAACACCATGGGAAAGGTTTGAGCAGGATGCAAAATACTTGCATGAGGGAACTAATCCAAAAGGGGAACTATCTACTAATGTCTTCTATCGCTTGCTAAATGAGTATGTTGACACAATGGATGCAAAGAATTGTTATGTGTGCACGAAGATTCCTTCATCAGTACAAGAAGGGGTTACTTATCATGTCTGCCATTAACCTACAGGATAAGTTGTAGTTTGCTGTTAACAAGATTCTATGATCAAGAACATGTGCCATTCTTCTATTCTAACTTAGACACAGTATTTTCCTTCGTGCCTGTGATTGAGTTTCTAAATAAACTAGTTAAGGAACATAGCATAAAATTAGTTAGGGGTTTCTTTGAGCCAACACTGACATTTGGGACAGCTTATGCGCACTGCAATAACCTAACCTGCTTACTAACACCTGTAGAAAAGAGCTTCTTAGATCATACTGATGATAGACAAAAGGCATTAAAGGAAAGGCTAGAAAAGGGATTAGAAAAACGCACACTTGCAAATGATTATGCTTACACCTCAATAAAGACACAGGGTAAATTAGCTATAGATGCATTACATGTAGGTAGGCTTTGTATATATAGGCCAAAATCTGAGCATGACACTTTATTTGTGGGAACGAGTTAGTGCAGGCATGTGTTTTTGTTTCAGAGTAAATGGACATTCATGTTAAATGGACAGGATCCAGCAATCCATGGGATCTATTATATATGTGGACGTAATGCTTATTACCGTCTTCCAAAGGGATGGTATGGGAGATGTTATTTGGGAATAGTTTTCCCAAAGATTTACCAGATTGATGACTTAAAGCAAATTCCTAAAATGTCTGAATTACAACATACTAGACAAAAGAGAGAGACAGCGGCTGCTGTCGTAGGTGACATATTTGGAGCCATAATTCCTTCAGTAGGGGTTATTTTAAACTCCATAAAGATTCAAAAGTTGTCTACTATTGTGGATAACATGCTGACAAACTTCACAGGGGCTATACTCCTGATGGATACTGAACTTGCTGCGGAAAGAGCTATGACTCTTCAAAACCGGCTTGCTTTAGACATACTTTTAGCAAAGAGTGGCGGAGTCTGTAAAATGCTTAATGAGCGCCATTGTGGTGCGTTCATTCCTGATAACAGCAAAAAGATTAGAGGTATGCTTACTAACCTAACAAGAGATAGTGCAGATTTGAAAGAGCTGAAGGAACCTGGAGTTTGGAAAAGGAATTACAAAAGTAGGGAATTGGTCTAGTAGTATTTGGAACAGGGTTCTTGCAAAAATATTAGGGGGTCTATTGATTGTCCTGATATGTTTATTGGGATTATGGTTATCATGTAAAATTAACGAAAGAATTAAAAGAAATTTGGCAAAACGAAACAAAAGAAATGAAGAAAGAGAAAAGGTGAAAATGTTCAAAGAAATTTGGGAAAAATCACACAGGGGGGATGATGTTGAAATTCGTATAATGAGAAAAATAAAAAGGTTGAGAAGGGAAAGGTGTGAGTGATGACAAGTATCATCAGAGGAGGGACTGAGAGAGCGTATCTTATATAATCAATATTAACATGAAATGTTTATGAACTAATGTGTAATAATGCTGGATAGAAAATGTATTAATGTATTTTGCTATAACGTGCGCTTGAAATGTGCCCACGCGGAGTGGACGCCAATATATACGGGGACTAATGAAAATGACTAATAATGTTGAAATGTTATATTAAGAGATGATTTTAAACTAATAATAATAGGTTATACGTTAAGTTTTTGTTAATAAATCATTAGGCCTTAGCATGAGTCAAGGCCTAGCTGCCTGGTTTTCATATTAAATGTGTTTTTCTAACTTGCAGTGCGCTGACTTGCTAAAGGACATGAACTCTTGTTTTTTTCCAAACTAGAAGCTGAATGTAACTGTAGTAGATCCGTTCTCATGAAATTCGACTTGCTTGTAGAAACATTTTAGCTGAATGCAACAGTGTAGACCACAGGCAAGTACAAGGTCGCCTGAACCGGTACAGACAATGGAGCCACTGACCGAAGATGCACAAAGGACCACGAGAGTATGAAATCATACCGGATATTCAACCCGGTCAATCATAAGGACCAATAAAATATGTGAGAACTGTTATGGGGTGACAAATTTGATGAAGTAATCGGAACTCTATTGGAGGGAGATAGTGGGGTGCAACCCCTTATCCAACCAAGTTTTAGGGGAATGTACAACAAAAATGGGATAAAAAACCCTTGACACCAGGAAGTAGAGCAGAACAGGAGAGAATAGGAGATAGATGAGAGGGAGATGCTGTCGCGTTTTGCTATGATCCAGACACTTTGTTACTCTGCATAAAGACTTTGCTGTGTGGTTCTTAAAACCATTCTTGCCTTATAAATTGCCCGTTTACACTTTACCTCCTTATGAGGGAAGTGCCCCCTTTTACCCAATTGCTGAATTCCTGGCTGATGGCGAATCAACTGATGTCCTGAGGACGAAGACCGAACCTGAGTGCTGACCCAAATACGGAGGGTAACTATATGACAATGAAATTGTAATTGTCTGTTTGCTTTTCCTTTCTAGGTACCAACTGCTTCTTTTGACAGAGTCCATAGCTAGATGTTTTCTAAATTGGTGTTACTAAATTGTTTTGCATGAAGCCCAACATGCCAATGCTAATTCGAGGTTAGGAGAGGGATTCTCTAAACTGACGCAAATAGACAAATGACTAAATCTATGCTTTGTTGAATAACGTGATGATGATATTCTGCTGAGGATAACTTATGCTGATGCCGTGTTATGTTCTAAAGTTCGTGATTCTTGCTTTGATGAAATCTTATCAGAGTTGCCATATTGTTACTATGCTGATGTGTTTTTTGTTTTTGAGACTAATAAACTTATTAGTAGAATTGTAACTAATAGGGAATAAACTTCACAAAATCATATTAACCTGGTGTGGTTCTTCATGACTGAAAGGTCATGGTGGTTTGCGAGTTCTATTAAATGTCTTTGATTAATGTGAATTGTCGCATTACTGTGAACTTTGATTACATTATTGACATATTGATTGACATGCTGATTAGCTATCTCGTCCTAAGGTGAGTTCAATCAGGGTCAAAAGATTCATTGGCCTAAAACGAGTCACAAAGTGAGTAAATTAGTCATACTGGGAAGCGTTAACGGGTGCTAAGAGGAATCCATAAAATAACAAAATTTAAGAACCATGGTAATTTGTCAAGGACTGGATGCTTGTACAGACTGTTGAATTCTTAGTTCTAGTTGGACATATTTAACCCCAGGCAGCATTTTGTTATCCCACTGGTCTCCACATGATCCCCCTGACAATGTGACCAAAGCTCTTCTTCTCCGTCTCACACAGGGACCTCTATTTAAGTTGTTAACTTCTTTCCCAGCACACAACTAACACTTATCTAAACAAAAAGAAACAAAATGCTCTTAAATACTCATAGGTTCCCTGCAAAACCTAAACTGAACCCTGATTAATATTTAAAAAACAAACACAGATAAATCAAACAACTCGGAGGAAAAATTTAACAATATTTGAAATTGTAAAAAAAGAAATACCAAATTAGAAGTAATGCACCACCAAACCAGAAGGATTTAATTGCTTGCAACTTTAAAGTAGTACATACATCCCACTCCTGAATGTTCCTAAAAATGAAAACGTTCATAATTACTGTACCACTTCAATCTCCACCTTCATTACCAACCCGGAAATACACAGTCATCAATAAAAAAATACCACCCTATAGGTCTGCCACTAAATATGTTTGGGCCTGATTTAGTTATGGAGGGTAGACCACCAACTATCAGGGTGACAGTGGTCATTACCTCTATTATGCCTAAAATATCAAGAAATAAAAAATTGGGTTGGGCAGCTCCTATGAAGGCACAACAAGTTTGGTGCAGGCCCACCAGGTTTCTGACAGTCAAGCACCAAATTATTTTGTTTTAAGAAACGGACCCTGAAATGAGGACTGGTCATTATTTTTTCTGTTTGTGACAGCCAGGTTTTACCTAACATGATGGGCAGAAAAAAAAGGCATTAGTGTGTCCATTCTAAGTAGGACAGGCAGTCTGAAGCCCATTCTCTGAATGTCCCCTCCTAAATAAGCTTTTAGAGGGCGAAGCCAATGGGGGCACCACAGCCAGAAAACTGATGATCTGCCCAACTGAAAACAGGTCAGGCAGACGAAGAGTTTGACAGACAGGGTACTCTGTCATGTTAATGTCAAACTGTAACTGAGGTCTGAAATATACACTAACCCAGTACTAATACACAGTAATCATAATATCTATAAATGAATCTCACACTTAAAATGACTAAGGTTAAATTTAGTTAACCAATGTAGCTGAATTGAGTGTTTTGTATGACGTGATTTATTTATGGATTTTAGTATTCTTTAAAAGGAATTGGAACATTTTAGGAGCCATCCTTTAGCTTTAATTCTTTGCCTGTCGCTGCAGGTATGTCAGTTTATGTGTTTTAGAAATGTGTGTAATTGTTGGGCATAATATCCTAATATTTAAAATATGTGTTATGCAACAGTATGGATTATTATGTATTATTATGTCACATTTTAAACACAAAGCGCAATCTAGGGAAATTAAAAACATTTATTCCAAAATGTGTTTTTAGTACATTGACATAGAGGAGGTTTAACAAGACAAACAAAAAAAAAGAATAGTACATGCAATGTTAGACAGTGTAGCTTTTTGCTGGCTATATCCTGTGTTTACAATGTATTTTTACACACTAGAGAAGATTCGCAGACAGATGCTTACACCACTGATGAGCCTACTAGGGTGCACGTATCAGGTATGCTAGCAAATGCTCAGAGAGAAGCATGTCATTAGGAAAACATTTTTAAACCGACCCTGATAGAATGGTGAAATGCTATGTCAACCATCCATTTCTTATTTTCATTTATTTAGGGAAGCAAAATATCCTGCATATATATTACGGTATATGTGTAGTGGGTATTAGCTGGTAAAATAGTAAAAATGTCAGTAGCAGTCATTTGCATTGAAATAGCACCCACTGACAGTGACTATTTTAGATCCATTGTCAGTGCAGAGAGAATTGTGCTGATATCACCCAGGACTGGGCTACTTTGAGTTTGTAAAGTAATCCTCTGCCTGCATCAGCTATGGACACAACCACAACAAATGTATGTGTGGTTCTATACAGTCCCACAACAGATGATAAATGAAGCTGTAGTCAACAACAGATGGTACAGTTAGTTGTTGTCAGTCACATCTACTTTTCCCAGTCTCTTTGGGTCTATTGAGGCCTGATGGAGTAGAAGGAAGGTAGATAAGCCATTCTACCACTTCCTTTGGGTCTTGTGGGATCTGAGATAGGCAATGCTAGAGGAGGAGAGTGTTTATGTATTTGAATAATAAGTTTATGTAGAAAATGTAATAACATACAAAATAATGCACACATTTGAAAATGTGATCACGGAGAATGGCCACCAATGTTAATGAACTGTACTAATCAATGATTAATACTTATGAAATATTGAATATATGTTAGGCTAATGCAGTAATATGTCATAATGAAGGTTATGACTTAAGCTTTAGTTTTATTAATTGTAGGCCTTAACTTAGCGAGTGTCTTGGCCTACTTGCCAGGCCTCATGTAAAAGCTGTATTTCCTAGCATTTAATAAAAAGGCTGACCAAGTGAATTAAACTGTGAAACGTCTATTCTATTGTTTAAATGTGCTCATAATGGAAGCTTTTCACGTGAACCGACTGCTAGGAGATGATGTTGTTGCCAATGCAACATTTTATGTCTAATGTGTGTGAGACGGACTTTCCCAAGACAAGCACAATGAAGATACCGACAAGTGTAGAAGCTGCAACAATATTGTTACCTGACAAGCCAGATGATGAGGACATTGCAAGACGAACCAATCAAATATATGAGAACAGAGAAATATTAGAATTCATAGATGTGGGATATTAGTTTTATTGGACAGGGTGTGAACATATGATTAACTGACCAATAGGGATTTGGGGGATACATTAGCCAATTTTGACTTAACGACAATGCACAGTGAGAAGACGAACATTCAGGGTTAATTCTGCCCTTGCCTTCATGCCATTGCCCATATTTTCCTGACTGAAAGGTTATTATTTTCTTATGTGTCTTTACGAGAGACGTGTTTAACTTTGATGCTTAAATGACTTTGCCCTTTTAAGTTCTGATGCTGAAGCCTGACACCTTGCTGATCAAACTGATGTCCTGAGGACGGAGACTGATTCTGCTTTGCTGATCCAAACCGAGGACAAGTATATTCTGAAATGTGATTATTATGCATATTTGTTTTTCCTTTCTAGGTACCAACTGCGCTTTTTTGATAGAGCTGTAGTTAGATGTTTTCCCAAATTAGTGTTACTAAATTGTTTTGCATGAAGCCCAACATGCTGATGCTAATCCGACGTTAGTTAAGGATCCCGACTTATGATAACAGGGACTAATGCTTGATGAATTTCTCCGCTCAACTTCATGTATTTCATTTCATTGACACAGCTGACTTTTGCTATTGATTTGCACCATAACTCTAGAATGTGTTGTAGTTCAAGCTTTGATTAGATTGTGTTTCTTCCGCCCCTTTGGACAACCAGTATTGTTTCTATATGTCTTCGTTTTGATTTTGAGATTAATTTACATGACCTTAGCATTGTTAATATAGGGAAATAAACATTCTAAACTTTTACTAAAGGTGGTTATTCATGACTGGAAGTTCATGGTGCGTGACAATTACTCACTCCATTGATTATTGATTACTAATGATTATTGATTATTGTGTATTGATTATTGATAATGTACTGGAGCTATGGTAAGAACATCTTAATTGCGAGTCAAAGGGTTCATCGACCTATTTGCGTCCCCTTGTAAGTTTACTTATCAAGGTCAGGCGCGCTAACAGCAACAGACCAATGTATTGCCATGTGCTGGCTTTAGAGCCCAGTGTTTTACAGCTCTAACATAAGAGCAACGAATATCAGTGTTTTGAACTTGTTGTGCCCTATAATGGCTCACGAGGCTCAAAACCAGCACAGCAAAAACAGAGAAAGACTGGGGAGTAGTACAGTCAGTCACTGGAATATTTTCATACTTTCTTTGCACAAGTAACTCTTTGAGACTTCTGTTGCAATGGAGCAGTATACAAATGTTCTTAAACTATGACATAATATAACGTTACATTGACTCTGTCATTGCAAGAATCCGAAGAAAGACATGATATAATAAATAGAGTAAGAGTACAAAACAATACTTGCCTCATATGAAGGCTTGGCAGATATTTCTTCTAAGGGTACAGATTCAGTGAAATGTGCCCTCTGAAAAAGGTCACCAACAGAAAGCAGCATGCCACCATTATTGAAAAATATCTTTCACTGCTGATTTTATGTACATATTTATAATACCTGGCATGCTGAAATCCCCATATAAACGTATGTATCTCATTTCGGCAACTTGTGACAAACCCATTCACCAAATATAAAAAAAAGAATTCCGAACTTGATTGCAATCATTTATTATAGTTGAGTTCTGACTTCAGAATCCCTGACTGTCAGATCAAGCAGCCAGCTGAAAGGCAGGCCAGGTCACCGAGCAGCTATACAAGCAATGAAACATTGCTTTTCTTTCATATGACCAATTTTCCAGCTTAAGGTGAGTAGTAGAAAAAAAAATATCATTTTTGAATTTCTTAAATAACTATAGAAATGTTAGAATGTTTATGCATGTTTGTACACATTCTGAAAACGTGTATTGAACTGTTTCTAACATCTTTTTGCAACAAATATGTAACAGGTTTTCATGTCTTTCATTTTTTGCTAAATATTCTAACTGTATTCTTCCTGTTTGTAAGCATGTTTTCTCTTTCATATGAAAGAGCTACACATCAAGGTTTTAAGTGGTTTGTGGTGATGGTGTGATTATGTATTATAATGGGATAAAGTACCCTCAGCTGTACATGATAAGGATATTGCAAGTCCATAACCTTATAAACTTTCTGCCTTATTCTTCTAAATGGTTATGGAACTCCTCGGTGACTTGCAACATCCTTATAGTGTACATCAGAGGGTATTTTATCCTTTATATATTTTGACCGATGAGGATAAATGTTCATCAGCCAGAGTTTGAGAGATATCCACCAATACTAGGACCAAGCAAGGAAGGGAAGGGAAGATAGGTAAAGATTACTAGTAGCAATCTGCTTTGAGTAGAAGTTGAGTGAACATTTTTGCAAACTGATTGCAGAGTACCACTATCACAACTTAAGTTATAATAAAGTTAGTGACCCCAACAGGCTAACTGAGGCTTCTATATCATATGCTCTCTTTTTCAGAGGAATGAATGCTACTATATAAGTCTCAAGAGAGGATCATGAAAACAGGGATCCTCAACAAGCTTGGGATGGATAAATGAGGCCCTACTAGACAAATCTAACTTAATTGTATGTAAAGATGATTAGCATAAGCAGAAGCATTATATAAAATTAATGGATGCCCTTCTATATCCCAAACCTCAGTGAAAAATTGGAAAGAATATTGGAAAGGATATTAAAATGACTTAGGGCCTGATTTATAGTTTTGAGTAGGGGTTACTCCATCACAAATGTGACGGATATCCCGTCCACTGTATTACAAGCTCCATTACAAGTAATACGGAAGGCCGGGTATTAGTCATCTTTGTGATTGAGTAACCCCCTCTGCCAAAGTCTAAATCAGGCCCAAAGTATTATTCTTTGTTTACAAGATTAAATAACAATAACACGTTTTTGGAAGTACTCAGAAAGGCAACTGCAGTTTTAATACATGACACGTCATGCTGGTATTATTAAAGTTGATAGTACTGTAATATTTGAAAGGAGACTAGAAAGGGCAAATAGTGGCTTACTAACTTTGATTTTGACCACAAGTCTGTTGAAGAGATTTTAGTTTGACTCACATCTAGCATCAATTCTTGTTGTATGGGTAAGAGTAGAAGTAGGTTTTTCTTTTACAATTAAGTCTTTATTGTTTTTTTTTTAATTTTTAGTTTTCATTTAGTATACATACATTCTCAAGGTATCCTTAGGTTTCCGGCTAGTACCTGTAACATAGTGCATATACACATAACATGCATGGAGGTGCCATCTTGCATACAAATATCTGTCATTTTTTTATTTTTTATTTTTTTTTTAAATATTTTTTTATTGATTTTCCGTTACAGATCCATATGGCATACTTTTATAATTACATCAACAGGATTTGATTGATCTGGTAAAGTTTTACATTCAAACAACTAAACAACCCAAAATGTACACAAGTTAGATCCGGTTATAACAACCAATATATTTTCCTGCTGTAGTATCTGGCTGCGAAAGCTTATATTTTGACGTTGAGGAGCCCCTCATGTAATTACTGGAGTGTTCAATTCCCTGCTGAGCCCAGCTTATTATAGTGGCTAGGAGCGCCGTTTTATGAATTTATTAGTGAGGTGTGTTGGGAGTGCATTGATTGCGTGCTCTACATTTTGCCCTGCACTCATGAGCTAGCAGGCGAGCAGTCAGGTGTAAGGGAGTGGGGATACTTGCTGCTAGATAGTGTATTGCGCAGCAGGCTGTTACATGGTTGTATTATGTATAGGCAGATATCATCTGAGTACGTTGTAGTTACTATATTCCCTTATTCATGGAGGCTTCTCGTCGTTCTTGGCCTCTAGTCTGGCTACTAGTATTTCCCAGGCTTCACATCCTGTGTGTTGTTGACCATCTCGTGCTAGTTTCCTTAATACTTGGTATTCTGTGCGGGCCCAGCGCAGTGTGAGGGTATGCCAGGTTTTCAGATTGGGTGCATTGGGCGCTTTCCAGTGCATAGCTATCAATCTTTTGTACATCACATAGGCTAGATCCGTGAACTTATGTAGATGTCTGTGTTTTTTTACTCTTGTCCTCAGCCCCAGTAGGCAGGACTTGGGATCTGCTGCTAATTCGAGCCCCGTCAGGTCCGTGATTTCTTTTACCACCCTATTCCATTCCTTTTGTACCTGAGGACACACCCAGACCATATGGTAAAAGTGTGCCACTGGCGCTTTACATCTAGGGCATGCCGGCTCCGTTTCAGGGAACATTCGCTTTATCCTGGCTGGGGATAAGTATGTTTGATGTGTGAAATTAAACTGAGTGTAGCGAAATCTAGGGTTCCTCGACACCCCACGGGCATGGTATAGAACTTTCGACCAGTCTTCTTGGGGGATCGGATCAGGTAGAACAGTGTTCCACCTGTCCCTAGCCCTCTCCAGGTCAGGCTCAGGGGGCTTGCTCAGGATTTTATATAGGCTCGATACTACTTTTACTTGGGCATCATATTGTAGCATATGATGTATTATAGGAGAAGTCTCTGGTTCTAGGACTCCTGCCCCCCATGTTTTTTTAATTGCATGGCATATGGCATGATAGGCCAAAAATTGTCCAGGGTTCACTGCAGTGAGGGCCTGTATGACTTCGAATGTCATTAGTTTACCATCTTCAAAGCAGTCACCCACTACTTGTATTCCCGCTTCTAACCACGCCGTGAGTGGATGCGTCACGGCCTCAGTCCACCATGGAAGACGGTCCAGGGGGATGAGCGGGGTGTAGGGGAGCGTCTTGCGCCCCCTCTGTACATACTTCCCCCAGCATGCATGCGCCACTTCCATCAATAGGTTAGCAGGCGCACTTTTGGGGTTTTTGTTTGTTAGCCATGTTATCAGGGGAGTCCCCTGCAGCCGGGCCGCCAACCATACGGACTCAGCTGTCGCAGGCCTGTGGAGCCAGTTCAGTATCCACTGTAGCTGTGCAGCAGCGTAATAAAATTCAAAATTGGGAGCTCCCAGTCCGCCAGCACCTATTGGGCGCTGCAGTGTAGAGTGCTACTCGCGACCTGCCCTCACCCTATATGAGTTGCAATAACATTGCATTCAGATTTCGGAAGAAACTTTTGGGGATATTAAGTGGCAGTACCGCAAAGTAATATAGCAGCCTAGGTAGTATCAGCATGTTTGCCACCGCCACCCTGCCCGGTGGTGATAGCGGTAATTTATTCCAGAAGCGCAGCGAGCCCTTCATTGAAGCCAGCGCTCTTCCCAGGTTAACATCTCTGAGGTCCTCAGTTTTATGATATATATATGCCCCTAGGTATTTGAATGTTTCGAAGCACCATTTCAGGCGTCCTACTGGGGCATTATCTTGTCTTTCCGGTGGCCAACTAGTTAATGGGAACACACACGATTTTTCCCAATTTACCACTAGACCGGATATCCCTCCATAATCGGACAGTAGTGATATTATAGAGGGTATCACCTCGCTACCTTTCCGTGTGTATATTAAGGCATCGTCGGCGTACAATGATGTAGCGTGGTGTGTCCCGTTCCTGATTATTCCCCATCAGTCTTCCAATGGCGCGTATTCGTGACGCTAGTGGTTCCATTGCTATGGCGAACAGCAAGGGGGAGAGGGGGCAGCCCTGCCTTGTGCCCCTAGTGATCGGGAAGCTGTCGGATATAACTCTACCCGTTTTCACTCTGGCTTGTGGCCTGGTGTATAATGTCTGTACCCAACGTGTGTAATTAGGGACAATTCCCATTCGCTGCATAGTGGCTAGTAGGAAGTCCCACTCTAGTGTATCAAATGCCTTCTCAATGTCTAGTGAGAGTACCATTTCGTCTTGTGCATCCGGGGGAGTGTCTCCCATTACGCTCAATAATCTACGTATATTTAAGAAGGTGCTACGCTTTGGGATGAATCATTTTGATCATCATGTATCAGGGTGTGCATGATAGGGGCTATCCTGTTAGCCAATATTTTACCCAATATTTTACAGTCTAAATTTAGGAGCGAAAGTGGTCTGTAAGATTTGACATCCGTAGGGTCAAGTCCTTGTTTAGGGAGGACCACTATCATGGCTTCTCTCTGAGGTGGGGGTAGTATTTCATTGGCCCATGCCTCTTCAAATACTTTCAACAGGTGGGGCTTTAAGCATGACGAGTAAGTGGTGTAGTATTCTATCGGGAGGCCATCTGTGCCCGGCGCTTTGTTCCTAGGCATCTGCGCTAAAGCTAAATCTATTTCCCCCAGAGTCAGAGGAGCCTCGAGTGTCTCCCTGTCTGCCTGTGAGAGCTGCGACAGGGGTGAACCTGCCAGAAAGGACTCAAGTTGTTGGATCGTACATGAGGTACGTTTGGTGTATAAATTCGCGTAATATTCTCTGAACGTCTCGTTTATCTCGTCTTGCGTATTGACCATTGTGCTTGCACCAACCCGTATGGCCCCAATGGGGGATTGCTGTCGGTCCTCACGTAGGAGCCACGCCAGCAACCTTCCCGACCTGTCTCCCTCTGTTTGTAGTCACATTAAGTGATAATTATGATCGTGTCGGCGAAGTCTAATATCTACCTCATTGTATTTTGTGCGCGCTCCTTTTAGCGCTGTATAGGGTGTTTCCTTGTGTACGACTGCAATTTCTGCTGCTCTGAGCTCCTTTTCTAATTTACTGATCTCTACATGTAGGGTGCGTCTTACTCCCCAGGTGGTTGAGATACATTGTCCTCTGGCCACTGCTTTATGTGCATCCCATTCTA
Organism: Pleurodeles waltl; assembly: GCF_031143425.1. Lineage (NCBI taxonomy): Eukaryota > Metazoa > Chordata > Amphibia > Caudata > Salamandridae > Pleurodeles > Pleurodeles waltl. The sequence goes on along the minus strand of NC_090449.1, from coordinate 704,588,270 downwards.
CAGCTCGTGAATTTGTGGATAAATCATTTGTTTCCCAGTACTGCCTCAGTGTTGCGCTCAATGCTTCTGCAAATGCCTGATCTTGAAGAGCGTCCACCTGTAGTCTCCACGTGGGGATCCCCTGACGTCTTCTGCCCCAGTTCAGTGTTATTCTCAGTGGTGAGTGATCCGATAATGTCTTAGCTAAATATTCTGTCCTATTGACCAATGCACCTATTTCCTGGGTTCCCCATATTATGTCAATTCTGGTGTGTGTTTTGTGTGGTATTGAATAGAATGAATATTCCCTCTGTTGCGGGTGCCTCATGTGCTATACGTCATGGAGTCTCATGTCTCCTGCCCATGTCTGCAGTGGGCACGTGGCGTTTCTATTTGCTGTCGTTTTCACTTGAGCGTTTGACCTGTCTAATATTGCGTTCGGTGTGCTATTAAAGTCCCCCCCCCAAATGGCAGGGGCCGTTGGGTTTGTCAATAATGCCGGCGTGAGCGTGCCCAGGAATCCCGTTATCCCACTGTTAGGGGCATATATGCCAATTAAAGATAACTGTCTGCCATCCAGCTGGCCTTCCACCACCACAAATCTGCCACCGTGATCTATTCTGTGCGACGTTTGGACAAATGGGACGCCTCCTGCTATCCATATCAATACTCCTCTTGCAAAAGCTGAGTATGATGTGCCTATGACCTGTCCTCCCCACTTCACGCGCATCTCCTGTAAATCCGGCTGCAGCAAATGTGTCTCTTGTAAGATGGCGATGTGTGTGCCCTGGCGCCTGAGGCGTGCGTGTACTCAGGATCTTTTACTCCGTGCTCCCAGGCCCCTCACGTTCCATGTCACTATATCATATTGATGTGTGTTGTGTTTCACGTTTTGCGCCATGTAACATTATAAATTGTGACCACTCGTGAAGCTCTCTCATTTGCAAAACCCTTCCAGGCTCCACCCCAACCTGCAGTAAATTTTGTTGAGGTTACCAGTGCCAGCAGTATTTCCTGTGTTTTGAGTAGACCTGTAGTGTACATTTTAACTGTTACCCTCCCCCCCCCACCCCAACTGGTTCCCTAACCCAACTATTAACGTGTGCAAAACTACTCAACCCATGAGTATGTGAAAAGACCTGTATCCGTGTGGATACCTGTGGTGGAGCTATCATGTCAACCAGATGTGGCTCTTTTACGGGGCTCACATCTTTCCGCAGACTTAGTCTGCCGATGCACTTGGGCACCCCCGGGGTGCCGTTCCACCCCCTCTCCCCTCCCCCGCGGGCCCACACAGTGCACTCAGCAAAAAGATTTAGGTTTATACAAAAGATACTCGTTGTTGGGGGGTTGCATCCTCCAGCATGCACTCCCGCTCAAGGGCATCCTGTGCCGTCCTTCGGGGTCAGCTGTCAGTTCAAAAGGGGGAGGCGGCACTGCTGCATACAGTCAAAGTTCATCTGCAGATCTGGGGGTAAGTTTCGGACCTTTCAGCACGTCTGTTATTGTAGAGTCTGAGATGGCCGCGTCAGAGTCCAAACTGTCCTCAGGGGTCGCCCGGAGTGCCTCGAAAGTGTTCTGTGTAAGCAGGGGAGTTTCATTCAGAACTCTTGCTCTTTCCTCCGCTGTCTGTTTTTCAGTGGGTTGTCCCTTAGATCGTTTCCTGGAGTGCCTCCTTGAGGTAGAGACTAGCCATTCCTCGTCCCCATCCGTGCCCTCCCGGGGTCGTGCAAGCCCCTTGGCGTGTAGCCATGTCCAGGCATCCTCGGGAGAAGTGAATATGTGGGTGCGTTCCTCCGTTGCCACTCTTAATTTAGCAGGGAACAGTAGGGCGTATTTGATATTGTGCTCTCGTAGTCGCTGCTTGATTTTAACATAGGAGTTACGTTGTCTTTGTACTTCTTGTGTGAAGACTGGATAGGCATTAATGACTGAATCCTCATAGCTGACTGGGTCTTTGTTGCGGAACTGCTGTAATATTGCATTGCGGTCCCTGTAATTTAGAAATCTGGCTATCAGTGGTCTGGGTGGTTGACCTGGGGCCGGCGGTCTCCCCGGGACCCTATGTGCCCTTTCCATGGAGAAGAACTTCGATGGAGCACCGTTTAGCACTTCCTTAATTAACCATTGTTCTAGGAATATTTCCGTGCTTAATTCCTGTATTTTTTCGGGGAACCCCAGGAAGCGAACGTTATTGCGGCGCGACCTACTTTCTGCCTCCTCTGCCCTCCTCCAGAGTATCTTCATCTCTGCATCCAGGTGTTGGATTTGTTTTTGATTATCCGTAGCCATAGGGGTTAGTTCAGTCAACCCCTCTTCTGCCGATTTCACTCTCTCCGTCAGTTTACGATGGTCGACTTGAAGTATATTCAGATCTTGTGAAACTGCATCTATTCTATTTTCCAAGGAGGATTTAGTGTCCATTATTGCCTGTAGTACTTTTTCAAATTGTGTGAAGTGGGCTATGAGCGTGCTTTCTAATGATTGTAAGGTTGGGATTATCTGTTGGTCACTGGGAGCTGGTCCATGTGCATTTCGGTCCTGATTTTTTGCTGATTTGGATCTCCCAGCCATTTTGCTAATCTATTAGGTGCCTTTTAGGGTGCAGCGGAGTGCGTCCAAGCGTTGCCCACTCCGCAGAATTCACTTTACGGTGTGTCGTTGGCTTAGTGCTTATTTCTCTGCACTTTGGTGCTGCCAGAGGCGCTCGGGTTCCCCCTGGACAGGCAGGGCAGAGGTGGCATCCGTTGCAAGCTTTAGCTGAGAGGCGCTCACTCCTGCTTGTTATGAATCTGGAGCGGAGGCCACCCTCCAGCCAGCCGTCCCCAACAATGAAAAGCCTTAAGAGGACCGATGCGCCCCTTGTTGTATAGTCTTTGTGTGACTCCTGTTCATCAATGCAACCCCCCACGAGGGCAACGGTGAAGGCGGGCGGCAGCAACTCACCGGGGGGAGCGGCGAGAGAGAGAGAAAAAGAGGAAATAGGTGGAAGGAAGGAGGGCGAGCGGAGGTCTGTTCACAGCCCCACCACTCAGCCCCCTCTCAGATTATTTGGCCAAGTTTTCAGATCCGCCGGACAGAGGAGAGATCCACTAGTTATGACAGCCAGATGGGCGCAGGCCTGGCTCTTGAATATCTCCCCCGCGCTCAGCCCAGACCAAGTCCTTAGTTAGTAGGCCTCCAGGGCTGGTACACGCAAGTACCCAGTTCTCCACTCGATGGCCGACGCGCTCCAAGCGCAGGGGGCAAAATTCTACAGGCAGCGTGTAGTCACCTATGTTTTGCGGTGTCTCTGCTCCAGCAGCAGGAGGAGGGGAGGAAGTTCCAGCCGCACCCCATCTCCCGCGGTCGGGACCCAATCTCCCCATCCGCTCACCTACCGCACCTTGGTGTCCCGTGGCTGATGCCGCTGAACGTGTCCCACGCCGCTCCAATCGGGAAGCCGCGATCCCGGCTCCTGAATATCAGCACCTCGCCCGGGCAAGTTAGTACGGGGGCAGCGCAGCAATCAGGCGCCCTCGTCCCGGCCAGCACGGAGGCTTTCTGCCAGTCTTTTTAGTGGCCGGCTGCCACTCTTGTCATGACGTCCGGCTTCCAGTGCCCCACTCGGGGGCCGCCGCTATGCCGGTTCCAAGATGGCGCGCCGCTCCGCAGAAGCGCCAGGGGCCACCTCGGCTCCTCCACGTGGCGTAGATGGTGACCGATAGGGGGAGAGAGGAGAGCCCCAGTTGGATCCCGGACCGGAGGCCGCGGCTCAGCCTCTCCCGGGCGCAAGCACCTACACGCAGGCGCTCAGCCAGCACCTTCCAGCGACCCGCGATCGGGGCCGCAGGGCGCGACCTGCGCCGTCTCAGGTGCCACGGGCCAACTCCCTCCGTAGGCCGTCACCCGGCCGCCGAAGAGGCTCAGCTGCCGCAGCACCAGTCCTGACACCACGCAGCTTCTCTGACCTGCGTTGGTCTGCCAAACCCGGAGTCCGCTCCCTCAGGCGCCGATATTGATCCGGGGGCACCCTTCAGGATATCTACGGCGAGCCCGAGTCGGAGCTCACAGATTAGGCGTCCTTCCCGGCCGCCATTTTGGCTCCTCCTACAAATATCTGTCATGTTATACTGTCCCCTCATTTGTGGAGCCTTCCGAGGCTTCCCTAGCTGTAATTGGTGATTATGCTTTTTTGCCAATGAGAACCTCTCATTGTCAAACTGTATTACTGCCAAACTAGGTCTGAAATGTTGTAACCTTAATTAATTGGAGTCATGCTAGCATTGCTTATAGTGTGGACTGCAGGACTCTGTTACCTGCTGTGCTCAATGAGGCCAAAAGGTGGACCATGGTCTAGTGGGGGGAGAGAGTGGCGTAAAGGAGAAAGAGCGAAACATATATAGTCCCCAGTGTGTGCTGTGAGGTTTGTGTGCACATGGTGGTATGGTGCATGTAAATCCTAGTGTAGTTTCTTTTGGAGGAGATATGAGGGGAGGTGATAGCACTCATGATGCTTCATCTTCTGTTTTAGCCTCCAACATTTCTATGTGTGTCCCTATCACCAGTAGGTGGTGTGCCTCTCTGGTGTGTGCATAAGGATTGCTAGGCTGCTACCCCTACTGTTGCCCACTTTAACAGGTCTTCGATCCAGAAGAGTGAAGGTGGGGCCTTGATGCATTTCCATGATATAGCTATTCGCTGTTTCACCAGCACATACGCCCGGTCAGTAAACTTTATGGCATGTTTGTCTTTATGTGTGTGCAATGTTACGCCCAGCACACATTGTAGCGGGTCTACCAGTAGTGTTCATCAAGTTTTTTCCATCAGGTTCTACATTATTGCCGTCCAATAGTGTGCTATGATTGGGCATTCCCATACCATAAGGTAGGAGTCCGCCTCAGAGCATGTGCTTCTAGGGTACTTGGGCCCATATTTATACTTTTTGACGCTAAACTGCGCTAACGCAGTTTAGCGTCAAAAAGTTTTGCGCCGGCTAACGCCATTCTGAAGCGCCATGCGGGCGCCGTATTTATTGAATGGCGTTAGCCGGCGCAAGCAGACCGGCGCTGCCTGGTGTGCGCGAGAAAAACCACGTACACCAGGCAGCGCCGGCGTAGGGGGAAAATGGCGCATGGGCGTCTTAAAATGGGGCAAGTCAGGTTACGTCGAAAAAATCATCGTAACCCGACTTGCGCCATTTATTTTCGACGCCCATCCCCCATCAACATGACTCCTATCATTGTAAAGATAGGAGTCATGCCCCCTTGCCCAATGGCCATGCCCAGGGGACTTCTGTCCCCTGGGCATGGTCATTGGGCATAGTGGCATGTAGGGGGGCACAAATCAGGCCCCCCTATGCCACAAAAAAAAAAAAAAAAATACTTACCTGAACTTACCTTAATGTCCATGGGATGGGTCCCTCCGTCCTTGGGTGTCCTCCTGGGGTGGGCAAGGGTGGCAGGGGGGGTCCCTGGGGGCAGGGGAGGGCACTCTGGGCTCATTTTGAGCCCACTTGTCCCTTAACGCCATCCCTGACCCAGGCGTTAAAAAGCGGCGCAAAAGCGCCGTTTTTGGCCACGCCCACTCCCGGGCGTCATTTTTGCCCGGGAGTATAAATACCACGTAAAGGCCTGGGAGTCATTTTTTAAGACGGGAACGCCTCCCTTGCATATCATTAACGCAAGGAAGGGGTTCACGCTAAAAAATGACGCACACTCCGGGCACTTTGGCGCCCGAAGGGCCGTGTTTATACTCTGGTTGCGCCGAATTTGCGTCGTTTTTTTCGATGCAAATTCGACGCTAAACTAACGCCAACTAACGCCATATTTATACTCTGGCGTTAGACGCTTCGGGCGCCAAAGTGCCCGGAGTGTGCGTCATTTTTTAGCGTGAACCCCTTCCTTGCGTTAATGATATGCAAGGGAGGCGTTCCCGTCTTAAAAAATGACTCCCAGGCCTTTACGTGGTATTTATACTCCCGGGCAAAAATGACGCCCGGGAGTGGGCGTGGCCAAAAACGGCGCTTTTGCGCCGCTTTTTAACGCCTGGGTCAGGGATGGCGTTAAGGGACAAGTGGGCTCAAAATGAGCCCAGAGTGCCCTCCCCTGCCCCCAGGGACCCCCCCTGCCACCCTTGCCCACCCCAGGAGGACACCCAAGGACGGAGGGACCCATCCCATGGACATTAAGGTAAGTTCAGGTAAGTATTTTTTTTTTTTTTTTTTGTGGCATAGGGGGGCCTGATTTGTGCCCCCCTACATGCCACTATGCCCAATGACCATGCCCAGGGGACAGAAGTCCCCTGGGCATGGCCATTGGGCAAGGGGGCATGACTCCTATCTTTACAATGATAGGAGTCATGTTGATGGGGGATGGGCGTCGAAAATAAATGGCGCAAGTCGGGTTACGATGATTTTTTCGACGTAACCTGACTTGCCCCATTTTAAGACGCCCATGCGCCATTTTCCCCCTACGCCGGCGCTGCCTGGTGTACGTGGTTTTTCTCGCGCACACCAGGCAGCGCCGGTCTGCTTGCGCCGGCTAACGCCATTCAATAAATACGGCGCCCGCATGGCGCTTCAGAATGGCGTTAGCCGGCGCAAAACTTTTTGACGCTAAACTGCGTTAGCGCAGTTTAGCGTCAAAAAGTATAAATATGGGCCGAAGCGTCTAACGCCAGAGTATAAATATGGCGTTAGTTGGCGTTAGTTTAGCGTCGAATTTGCGTCGAAAAAAACGACGCAATTTCGGCGCAACCAGAGTATAAATACGGCCCTTGGGGTTGATGTTGGGAATTCACAGTGTGTGTACTTCAGACTGAGGTTTCTGAATACCTTATGCTTGTGCTGTAGCTTTGAGATCTACTCTATTTGAAATCTCTGCCAATTGGGGTTGCCCATTTACCCACGAGAGTTAGGAAGTTGGCAATTTGCGTGTCTAACAGTGTTCTGTATAACATCATGATCACCCGCCTGGTGTTGCTGTGGTTAACATCCGTAGGGGATTGTGGGGTTTCAGTTCTTTCTGCTTTGATGCCTATTGTGTCTTATTGTGGTTATCAGTGCGTTGGAGGCCCTTAACAATGCCACTTCACTCTTGCAGTTCCTGGAGTTCAATAACTTTTTATGAGCATAGAGGTTCCCTAATGTGTTGAGGCACACCTCTCTCCATGGTCTAGTGTTGTAAAGGTCTGACACTTAACAGAGAACTGGCAAGGCCCCTTTTGGAAGGTCCGGTGATTGCGGTGCTATATTGCACTTAGTGTGGCTGTACCTGTGCCAACACTTCTTGGCAATTTTGGCCAGGGTGCCTGTGTGTGATGTGGACTGCCTAGGGACTGTCTGGAAATCTATTATTGTGCAATCTCTGAGTTTTTGTGGATCGGCATCCACTTAGGGTTATGGCCATCTTCTGGCCAACATGTCAGTCACTGTGATTAAGCTGCCATGTAGTAAGGCTCATAGTTTGGAGCACCTTAACCACCTTGTTCCAAGGATATAGTTTGGCAAGCATGACCCTTTTCTGGCCTGCCCTGTTATAACAGCCTGTTCAATACAAACATTTTAACGACTGCCACTCTGCCCATAGGTCAGTGCCAGGGAGCCCCAAAATAACAGAGAGCTACCCATGGTGGACATCATTGTTCCTAGGTTGCTTTGAATAAGATCATCGTTGGTGTGGTGAATGTTCACCTTAAAGTGTCACGTTGCCACTTATGATGCTAGCTGGTACATCCTCTTCTGTTCTAATTGAGTATGTGCATGGGGTACTGTGACGCCGCGCTTTACCTCGGTGCCCCTTTCTCCAACCGCGGTCAGGCCACCACTCCAAGTATCGGAGCATCGGCATCACCGCGGCCCGAGGTTTCACATTTCCTTTCTGGAGGTGCAGCCTAGAAAGCACATTTCGTGCTTCCAGTTGCGCCGCTATTCTAGCCTGCTTTCCAAATGTTTTTTCCTTCCTTACGGGGGGGGGAACTCCTCTTCTTTTCTTCTCCTATTTTCTTTTTCCCTTTCCACTTCACCTTTTTTCTTGTTCAGGGATCCATGTTGTCTTCCTGGTGTTCTTTTTCGCAGCATGCCTTTTACTTTCATACTGCTAATTATTTCATATTCTCTTCTATTAGGCCTTTCCCAATCCAAGATGGTGTTGCTTTGTCTTCCTGTTTTATCACTTCCTATCTCCTGGTATATAAGTGCTTCAGTCCTGGTCTTCTTTGTATTGCAAACACTCCCGCTTGGTGGTGATCCTCGCTCCTGTTTCTTTGTGTTTTCCTCCAGTTCCTGTTGCTCTTGATTGAGATTCAATTTTTTCCTTTTTTTTCATTATTTGTTTCTTCCTCTTTTTCAGGAGTTCCTGTGCAGAGGTTTTCCCACATTTTTGGGTTTTTTTCCTCTGGGACTCCTTCTGGAGGGTAGGGTCTGCTTAGGCGTTTTCTGTCAAGCAGCACCATGGCTACTAGAAAGGGTCGTCCTTCTCTTGGTCAGTCCAGAACCAACAGAAGATCGGGTGCTCATCTCATTCCTCCATCACTCAGGAGAGGTCCGCCTGCACATTTCTGAGATACACCAGTGCATCATCAGTATACAATGATACGGCCTCCCCGTTAGTGCCACTTGTTATTCCTCACACTGGGCCTTGTTTTTGGAACAGGCCAGCGAGTGGTTCTCTGCCTAAGGCAAAAATAATTGGTGACAGTGAGCATCCCTGCCTTGTGCCCTGCACACTTCAAAAGCAGTTGAGATTTCCATGCCTACGCAGACTTGGGACAATGGGTTTCTGTAAAGTCCCAAAGGCCTCAGCACATTCAATGGGTAGGGTCAATCCAGGGTGTCAAAGGCCTTCTCTATATGCCGTGAGAGTGCTGTGTACGGGGCAATTCATGAAGGTTCCGGAGACATCAGCCGGAAAATACTTTTTAGGTTTAAGAATCTGTTTCACCAAGCTAGAATAAAATTTTGGTTGTTTGAACCAGTATGGAGAGGAATCGGAGCAGCCTGTTTGCCAAAACCTTCCCAAGGACCTTGCAGTTAGAATTTAGAAGGGACAAGGGTCTGTAGGAGCCTAACTCCAGGGGTCTCTATTGGGCCTAGACAGTACTCCTATCACTGGAGGCCTATCTTAAGGACCCGGGTAGGATGTCCTCTTCTCCGGCCTGTTGATACATTTGGTGCAGAATTTGGGGGAAGTTGCTGTGCAGGTGAAGTAAAACTCCTCTAAAACTCCTCTAGGAATCAGTCCATCCCAGTGGTTTTATTGCATGTGATCTGGTCAATTGCGAGGCTAATTTCCTCACTGGCCAGGGCTTTGTTTCATGTGAGTCATTGAAGGGAGTTAGGTCTGGGGATTGGCAACCTATTCAGGTACTCATTCAATTGGGGGTTGTGCAAATCAATGGCACATGGTCTCTCCATTGTCGAGAGGGTAGTGTTCTTTACCATGGTCTTAGTGGTGTATCTGCAGATCATATCACCTGATCCACCATCATCTGGGTAAGATCAGGATCCAATCACAGTTCTGCTGACATTTTCTCCACAGCAAAAGTTAACTCTTGGAGTGGTGAGTTTCCCTCTTGGGGTTGGGGGATGGGGTAAGGATGGTGCAAGATTCATCTTCCACCACAGCCCTGGCTTGTTCTCGTCTTCTTGTGCATTTGTAGGCTTGCTTTTGGGTTGCCTATGCTGTCCACACTTTGAGTGTGGTATTGCCAGGCTCTGTCTGGTGGGGTAGATTGCACTATTGGAAAAAAAACATTTCATCTACAGCCATTCCCAGGCATCCATTGGGGTTCTGAAAAAAATGTGGAGGCTGCATTCCCTACCTGCAATGTGGCTTGGAACAGTAGCAAGTATTTTAGACTCAGCTGGCACAGCTGCTACTTGACTGGCATGAAGGACCAGCTGAGGCCTTGCACTTCAGCAGTGTAGTCCTGGTAGATGTTCATCTTGGCATTTTTGATCCTCCAGGATCCTTGGTTCTTGTGACCTGTAGCATGCAGTGATGTCTTTGTAGTTGAAGAGTCAGACCACAAGTCTTGTTGAATAGCCTGAGAGGTGCTCTGCTCGGGAATCTATGTTCTCTTTCTATTGAGTAAAAGGTTGCTCTCTTACCGCCTGTACCTCTATTGAAGAGTTCCACGTTGGGCCCCTCAGCGCCTTTTGTTAGTCCCACCAGCCTAATGTTGTTTTGGTGTTATCCGCCTTGTGCATCGTCCACCCTGTCTTGCAGCTGGGTGACCTTCTCCTGTAGGGCCTTTATGTGTGATTGCATCTTGGCCAGCGTAGGGCACACTCCTGCCAAAGTAGATTCATTTATCTCAGTTCTGTCTCTAAGGTTGGCCTGGACAGCTTGAAGTAGTCCCATATCTATTGCTGGAACATCCATTGTAGGTTCTAGAGTGGCCTTTACACCCTTGATTGCCCCCACCCACCCCAGCCAGCCACGCACGAAACCTCGGCTTCATCTTCGACTCCGCTCTCACCATGTCCAAACAGGTCAACGCAGTCTCCTCCTCCTGTTTCAACACCCTCCGCATGCTCCGCAGAATCTTCAAGTGGATTCCAACAGGAACCAGAAAGACGGTGACCCAAGCCCTCGTCAGTAGCAGACTCCACTACGACAACGCACTCTACACAGGCATCCCAACTAAAGACATCCAACGACTCCAACGCATCCAGAACGCATCCGCCCGCCTGATCCTCGACATACCCCGCCAATGTCACATCTCCCACCACCTGAAGGACCTCCACTGGCTCCCCGTGGACAAGAGGATCACCTTTAAACTCCTCACCCACGCACACAAGGCACTACATGACACCGGACCAACCTACCTGAACACCAGACTCAACTTCTACGTTCCCTCACGCCAACTACGCTCTGCCAACCTTGCCCTCGCCATCGTCCCCCGAATCCAGCGCAAGACCTCTGGCGGCAGATCCTTCTCCTACCTCGCCGCCAAGACCTGGAACTCACTCCCGACCTCACTACGCCAGACCCAGGACCTCCTCACCTTCAGGAGACTCCTCAAGACATGGCTCTTCGAATGATAGCAGCTACCCCCCCCCCTTCCCCCTAGCGCCTCGAAACCCTAACGGGTACATAGCGCGCTTTATAAATCTAATGATTGATTGATTGAAAGTAGTATATCAAAGCATTCCATCTGGTGTTGTGCACTTAGGGAGCAGTGGTCTGTCCGCCTCTTTTTAGACGTGGGAATTAAATGATTCACCCCCACTATCTATGCCCCCCTTGAGCTGCCTTTGCTTTACCATCTTGTGCTTTTGTAGTAGCGGACCTGAGGTGGGGGCATAGTGGTCGTCAACACTTGTTTCGAAGCTGGCACCCGTCATAGGATTGGGGAGAGATTGTGATGTGGCTGAACCTCTGCCTGATTGGCTGTGAAGGTACAGTGCACCACTGTCAACTCCAAAGGACGGATCTACCTTGGTAGTCAATGCTGCCAGGTCAGCTTAAGGATTTCCCCAAGGAAGTTGTCATTTCCCAGGCTTCCAGAAGGGGGGGAGCGGTGGGGTGGACAATACATGTGGGGCCTGTCACCCTATCTCTGATGTCTCTGTGGTCCCTCTGGGGACCCACAATGAGACTGCAATGAGTCTCAGCGTGGTATGTTGTCTCTTGGTGCGGTGAATGTAAAGTGTTCCTGTGTGTTCCCAGTGTACCCCCGTTGGCCTGCATGAGCTGGGGGGGGGCTGGAGTGCTCCAACTACAATTCTGAAGGAGGAGATAGCAGTGTGACTATCTCATCGTAAGTGTACCAGTGTCTAGTTTCCCTACTTCACACAGCACCCTTTGGAGGTGAAGGTACCTCTCTACTTGGCAACCAGAACAGTTATATTCAAACTGAATAGGAGTCACAATTTGTTTTTAAAGAGTCCTGGCTGTAGTTGTGTTGATTTCAACAGCAACTTGTTTGACTGTGAAAATGAACATTTATGTGCTAGGATCTGTGAATTGCTATTGGGGATACATGAGAGTTATTTTGATGAAAAGTCTTTAAATTATAGGTTTAATGCAAAGAGGGAAAACATATTCACTACATTGTAGGCATTTAAATGGTCATTTTGAGAAGGAAAGCCCTGCATGTCTAAGTTGTATACATCCCATTGTAAATGACAATCATTTAGATTACATATTAATAAAATGATTTACTGTAAACTTTAGCTGTTCCAACAGATCTGATATGTGTTCAGTCTGTTATTAGTAACTTTGTATTGAAAGTCTATCAGGGAAGAGTTCAATAGGCAGGTGTAATGCATGGGCTGGTGGACGTTTGGGTCATGGAAATCAAGGTGTAAATTAGAGAAACTTGGAAAATGTGAGGTTTGGAAATGAGTATGCTCTCTAGCATTGAAATAATAATTTGAAAGTCAACCAGGGTAATATAATTAAAAGACTACTCATGGGGAAAAGCATAATATAGCATTGCATAAATTATACTGTAGACAAAATTTAACAAAGCAGAGCATTTACCTCCAGGTTGAAATGCTATTTTGCTTCAATCCTGCAAATGTCACTCACAGGTCTGTGGAATGAGGTATCATGAGACCAGCTATATATCAGCATACTGAACAACAGCTGAGTAGTATGTAGGAGGATCTAAACAGGATAAATAGTCACTGGCTTAGTTCTTTAGTTAGTTCTATAGAAGCAAATCTGAAATTATATTGTATGCCTTTAAAGACGTTAGTGGCAGTAGGCGGTCGCAACCCCCGTGCAACTTGTCATTGGGTAACATTGCTGTCTATGGGAGACTGTGGCCAATGGCGATCAGCGCCAGTGGTGATGGTCCTGTACGTGGTGACCGTGACTGCCATTTTCTGCAGCCTAGCTCACTTGACTCTCCAACAACAAAGACCTCCACAAGCTGAGCTGCTGTAGACTCTCTCTGGGAGCCATCATGCCACGTCCTGCAGGTGATAAGGCCCCCACCTTTACCCTGGAAGAATTAGAGAGGCTGGTGGATGAGGTCCTACCCCCTGTATGGACAGTTTTATGGGGCACCAGAGGAGCAGGTGAGCCCAATGCCATAGTCATGTGTGATAGGGGTGTGTGTGAGAGTGAATGGTGTACGTGTATCAGTCAGGGAGCACATGCATGCAGGGGGCATGGAGTTTAGATGTGTGAACCATAAGGATGGGTATGTGTGGCCATTTAGTGGGTCTGATGTTTATAGTCCACTGCTATTGGTATGGTGCCAGTGTACATAACTTTCTCCTTCTGTCTGTGTCACCTATGCAGGTCAAAGCCCATCAAAAGATGGGGATCTGGCGTGCCATCGCCAAGCAAGTGCAGACCCTGGGGGTCCATGCCTGGCAGTGCACCCGTTGTCGCAAGCGGTGGGAGGACCTGAGACGCTGGGCCCGGAAGACCATGGCGGCCCAGCTGGGAATGTCATTCCAATGAGGAAGGGGTGCCTATTGGTCCCTAGCGTCCTTAATGGCCCACATTTTTGCAGTGACCTACCCTGAGGTGGTTAGGCATTTGAGGGCAGCACAGCAGCCACAAGGGGCGGAGTACAGACTGTATCCTGGTACTTGGCTGGCCTTAATTGGGATTTGGGTGCCTCAGTGCTGCCAAACTGACACTGCAGTTATTGCTACATGTGCATCAACATTTGGAAATGGGTAATAGGCACCCTTGCTGAGTATCTTTTGTTGTTGTGTCCCCATGCTCTACTGTCAGTGGCTTTTCACCTCCCTGTTCCATACCTCTCCATGTCGGTAATGTGAAGATACACAAATGACATGGGCACATGTGTGACTCCATCCTGGCCCTATGATGGATGCGAGTGTCAGTAGTACCCTAAGCATTGTGTATGACCAGCTCCAGCCATCTTTGTCAGTGGCTCTGAGGTGTCAGTCCACTGCCATCTGTGTAACCAACCTGCATACACAACTGTGCGACTCTCCTTCCAACCCTCGGACTATGTAGATCATGTACTGTAACTGGTATAGATAGATTAGGGACTGGCATTACAGTTCCACCACTGCACTGCCCTTCATGGGACTACTGGCTTGGGAGCTGACTAGGTGATCTGCTGACTGGAGGATATGTATAGGTAGGCAACCTGGCACACTGATACATTTAGATTTGATGAGGTCTGATTGCATAGCTCTAACATTCCTGGGGCTATACTTGTGGGGATGTGTCCTTCCAAAGTATGGGTTGGTACTGGTGGTGGTAAGTGCCCTGGAAGATCACTGATGTGTCACCATGGTGTGTATATGGTATGTATAACAAAGCCCTAGCTTGTTCTCTGCTGCATTGCTGACTGACAGCTTACATCATGTCGACATGGATAGTTGGTGAGACTTCTGATGGCCTGTGACTCTTTGCAGGACACATCTAATGTGAAGTGTTTGCGTGTCGGACTGTTTTGGCCAAATCTGAGTTGTACTCCATGATGGCCTCACTATACTGAGTGGGCAGCCATGTGTAAGGACAGGTAGGAGTTGTGTGCTCAGTGTTTCACTATAATGGACATTTGATAGAGGACAATGACTATTCAGGTGTTCTCACTGTAGGGTACTGCTGTGTATTGTTGTGTCATCTGCACATCCAATGGGTGATAGGGGCATGGTGAGGTAAGATTTGTAATCAGGCATGGTATTGATTGTGCATCCAGGGCGTGCCGTGCCAGCTTAAGAGGGCATAGGTTGGCATCATGGGGATGAGTCTAGTAGGACTGCCCTACTTAGGAATTGCTATAGGTGTGAGGGTTGGCAGGCAGGTGTGGGAAGTAGTCACATGTCATGACATGATGTAGGTAATGTGTATTTGCCAATGATAATACCTATGCATGATAGTTATTGTGATTGATGCACATGTTTAGCAGTGTCAATGGGAGGTGTATGTTAACCATTTTGTTCCCTTTCTCTCTCTCCCTCCCCCCCTCACCCTCTCATTGAATACATCAGCATCATCTGGTGGAGCAGAAAGGGAACAGGCGAGTGACAAAGCAGCAGACCACTGGACCCGGGAAGGTAGAACCACCAATACCGAGGGACCCAGTGAGACAGAGGGTGAGGGGAGTACCAAGGGAGAGACCAGATCCAACGTCTCTTCTTCGGAGTCCTCCTCCATTGGACACTCCCTGGGGGTGGTCGGCCCATCTGCGATCACCCCAGCACCATCTTTGTCCACCACCCCCTTTATTAACACCTCTCTCCCTTAGCTCCCCAGCCAGTTACCCATGCCCGCTCACCCAGGATGGTGGGTGTCTCCTTTGCTGCAGGTACCTCTGCCCCTGCCCCAGTCAGCCCTGCTGCCCTCAGTGAAGAGGCTATTGACCTCCTGAGTGTTAGGTAAACTACTTTTGCAACCCTCCTCAGAGTGACGCAAAGAAAACACAAACACCAGACAAGGCTCCAGAACAGATGAAATGTTTGTTGCAGTACCAAGGATTATTGGCAGGCCAAGGCAGAAGGCAGACGCACATCCCAGTATTACGTCTTACAAGGTGGCATCTCTTGCCCTGAAGCATGTAAGTCAGGCAGTTATATATGTTAATAAGTGCTGTCACAGCAAAACCCCAAAAGGGGACATAGTCCAAACATGGGCACGCATATACAAACGAAATGCTGTGCATACAAAACTTCAAGTCCACAGAGTAATAATACACATAAAGCAGTGTGAGCATAAACAAGTGAACAGACAACAGGTGGACCCTAAGGAAAAGAGAGCTGGGTTGTTGACTGTCTGAATTTAAAATGTGAGACCGAGATAAACTTAACAACGTTCGCTTGGAGAAGTTTGTTTCAACAGCTGGCATAGGTGTCAGAGAGGTCAGCAGGGAAGTCTTGGGGCAGTGCTAAAATAGTATTGTGGATGAGTGGAGCCAACCTGTGAATGAGAGACGCAAGCATCTTGGTAAGAGATAAGAATAAATAGCTTACTGGGATTCTGAGAATGGAGGAGAGAATCGGAACAAAAGTATCATATCTATAGGTACATACATGTTTATATATATATATATATATATATATATATATATATATATATATTTTCCTCAACAATATCTCCTTTTTGATAGTAAACAATTGTAAAAATATATTAGATATAGTAATAACAACATATCAATAAAATACATATCTTCGGATGGCATTACACATTTTGTTTAGATTAAATGCAGATATTGTCTTCTAGATATACACGTATGAGATATTCATTATTTAAACATAGACCAAATGATATGCTAATACCCAATACATTCATGTGTTACCGGTCTATATCCATGAAATCAAACATTTCCTTATGTGCTTCCTCTACAACTTGTTGTATTCTAAGATATATGTGGGCTAGTTCCTGCTCTGTAGGAGGTAGAACTTTAACTGAAGAAACCAAATAGATGCTCTTAACACAGAATTGCTGGAGCATGGCAAAAGTTATAGATATAGATATGAAGTCTATCTGTCACTCAGTTCTAAGCCACCTTCTCTAATTGTCAGTAAAGCAATGGCACACAGTGTGCTGTCCTCTGCTTCTCCTACTGGTCTGCAGTTGTCTTATTCAGGGGCCGTTTCACGGACCTGCCCTGCGGTGTCCTCTTCATTCTATTTTTCTGCAGGTGTGACCATCACCTTTCTTCGAGACTATGTTGTGTGCTTCACTCAACTACATCAGTTGGTGTCACCTGACACCTGATGAGGAGCTCTCAGAGTGGTTTTTAGGAATGATCTGGTCTTTCTCCCCCTTTCCTGGTATGTTGTGCTGCTCCACAAGTTGCAGGTGCTCATCGGTTGCAGGCACATCCGTCTCTGTTGTTGTTGGGGCGGGTCTGCACCTAGTGCCGTGAATCCACTCAGGACGTCCCTGCACCTTCACCGCCGTCCACGTCACCAGGAGCACAAGGTGTTATAGCATAGTCAGAAATGTTTTCATTTGTCCACAGCAGTGCTGCTTCAGATGCTGGGAGAGGCAACTTCACCCCCACAGACATAGGTCTCCCCATCAGGACCTCATGGGGGGACAAAAGAGTTGATCTAAATGCCGTTGCCCTAATGGCATGCATCATTAAATGCAATACATCAGTCCTTTTCAGGCCTATTACATCAGTTGTCTTCACTAATTTATTTTTTATTGTGGAGGTCATCCTCTCCACCTGTCCTGAGCTTTGGGGGTGATAAGGGGCATGCAGTTTCCACTCTATTCCCAAAATTTCACACATATTTTGCACAACTGCAGCCACAAATTCACCCCCTCTGTTGCTATTTATGCCCTGGGAGACCCCAAATCAGGGTATGAAATCTTTCATCAAGCATCACACAAACGTTGCCCCATCATTCTTCCTGGTGGGAAATGCATCCACCCATTTTGAAAATTGATCCACACACACCAGCAAATATTTGAATCCATTCACTGGGGGCATATAGGCAAAGTCTATTGAACGTTGGTAAATGGCCCCTGTCGTACTGATAAGTGATCATGTGTCGCAATGGACCAGCCTTATGAGCAAGCCCTGTAAGCAGAAGGAACCTACTGCGCGGAGCCAGAGGTCTCCCATCCTGGCGGACCCATACTCCCTCATCATTTTGCTCACACCCAGAATCAATGCAAACTCTTTCCTCATCTGGTGTTGTAGACCATTGTGCTTCCTT
The DNA here is from genome assembly GCF_031143425.1 of Pleurodeles waltl. NCBI lineage: Eukaryota > Metazoa > Chordata > Amphibia > Caudata > Salamandridae > Pleurodeles > Pleurodeles waltl. Next base: position 704,570,695 of record NC_090449.1, on the reverse strand, counting down.
CACATCATCTAGTGACAATTGTCTCTGAATAAGCTGAATTTTTGGAATGCTTTTTGCCATTAGGGGCACCATCTGTACTGGCTGTAACATGCTCTCTCTTGCTGCTGCGTTTCTATCTTGGTATTAGCTCCTATATGGGCCTTGCATTAGAGCTGCACTTTCAATTATGGTGTCTACTATTGTTATAGCATATCCTGCTCTGTAATTGGTGTCTGTTAGTCTGCTGGAGGAACCATCAGTGTACCACTCATAGTCTGCCTTTACTAAAGGTGTCTGTTGTAAATCTGGTCTGGGTGTGGTGCATGTTCTACAACCTCAACACAATCATGGTCAGGGGTCTCATCAGAATCACCTATTGCAGGTAATAATGTTGCCAAATTAACAGGTAGGCATTTTTTAATGGTAATATTAGTGTTAGACAAAAGAGTGACCTTACAACCCGTGTGCCTGGCTGCCAAAAAATGCTGTGTTGATGTTGATGACAACAACAACTGTACTGAATGTGGCACATAAACAATACAAGGATAGTCCATCACAATGGGAGCCGCACTCTCTACCGTCACAGCCACAGCAGCTACGGCCACTGCTCTCAAACAAGCTGGATGCCCAGTCACTGCTGAAGGCAAAGTCACAGAGTAATACGCCACAGGTCTTTTTCCAGAGCCATTTTGCTGTGTCAGCACACCATTTGCGATGCTATTTTGCTCTGACACATAGAGATGGAAGGGCAATTTGTAATCAGGCATCCCCAATGCTGGTGCAGTAAACAATGTCCATTTCAGTTTCTTGAAACATCCTGCAAGTTCATTACTCCATACAATGTTGTTGGCTGCATCTTGTAGTACACATTTACTTGAGACTGCATCATAGGATCTGTACTCGGGGATCCACTGGTGGCAGTAGTTCATCATCCCCAGGAAGGACATTATTCCTTTCTTGGTGAACGGGGGTTTCATGCTTTGAATCATTTTTATACTGTCAGGTGATATGCAGCGTGTACCTTTGGATACTACATAACCATGGTAAGTCACTTCTTTTTGGCAGCACTGAAATTTTGACAATGAGGCTTTGTGTCCTCTCTCTTGGAGGTGGTTCAGCAGAGCTATGGTGTCTTTTTCACAAGCCTCAAGTGATGGAGATGCCACAAGGAGATCATCAGCGTACTGAAAGATGACACTGCTGCCTTCCAAGTGTAGGCTGTCCAGGTCTCTCTTTTCTGTCTGTGCATAGACCGTGTGACTCTCTGTGAAGCCTTGGGCGAGTCTTGTGAAAGTGTACTGGGTATCATTTATTGTGAAGGCAAAGAGGTGCTCACTCTCTGGATGGACTCTAATACTGAAAAACACACTTGTGAGACTTAACTGAAACATACGCTGCTTCTGCAGGTATAAAAGATAATATAGTATTGGTGTCAGGCACAACAGGTGCTAACAGAACCACAATGTTGTTTATCTGGCGTAAATCCTGTATGAATCTATATTGCCCAATGTTGCCCTTGGGCAATGGAATTATTGGACTATTACAGGGCTATTGGTCTTTTTAATGATACCCTGTTGTAAAAGAGACTCAATCGCTTCTCTGTCTGAGGTGACAGTCAATACCGACGCACATAAGGTAGTTCTGCATTTTCCTTAAGTGTCGCTTCATGAGGAGGGAATATTTTTAACTATCCTGCCTCATGTTTGTGTTTTGCCCAAACCTCTGAGTTCAATTGTTCCAGGACCTTGCTTTTTGTCAGCTGTAAAGTCATATTCCCTTCAAGCTTGTCAAAAACTACAGCCCTGTCATTTCTGAGCATGCACAACACCCAACACCATCCTTCTCCATCTCCCAACACAGACACAACTCCCAAAGGAAATGTAAAATCCTTAGTTATCATCCATATTAAAATTAAGAAATCAACCATTGTGTCTCCTACCTTAGCTGGAAACATAGTATTCTCTTCAGGTGTGTCAGATACCTTCATCATAAATCACTGGGCTCATCGGTTTTCTGCTGCTTGGGTCATATCTCTCTCTGCGTCATCCAATGCTCTTACTTGTTTTCTCTGGAAAGAGTTCCTTATGTAGTGCTGTTTTTTCTGTAAGCCTCTTGGCATGGGCAAGAATAACACTGATCCCTACTTTTGTCTCCTTGGGGATATCCTTGTCCTCCATCTTATCTACACTGTGCCCCTCGGTAATGTTATTTAATAATATCTCCTACAAAGGAACTATTCCTCAAGAAAACAGCAAAGTCCATCCTGTCCTTAACAGGATCTGCAATTCTTCCTTTATCTAGTCTTGTTAGTTGCATAGTGACGGTCCCTCAAGCAAGTTACAATCCAGTGAGATACCAGCTCCTTCTTTTACTTACGCTTTTATTGACACTGCAAAATGCATCATATGAGGGCCAATCACTTTCATTCTGGGACCTAGAATGGACCTGTGGTGTCCAATCTAGTTCCAAGTGGGCTGTACCTAAGCCAGAAATTCATTGTTACCACTCTGTAAATTCTCCCATGTATTCAAATAATAATGATGATATCGTAATACAGTTTACATGTATTCAGGATCAATTTGACCCTCTTTTTACTAAGCACATGAAAGCCCCAAGACATTATCACAGCCAATTTTTTTTTTTGACATTTTCATATATTAGTACTTTTTACCTACTAGGTTCTTGTTTGTATATTACTTGAAGTGAGTTCTCCTACCATGGAACATTTAGTAAATGTAGCAAATTAAGCTATTCTTAAACTACTCTTCAAAATTACAGGCATACATTATATATTTCTTTCCTTTGGTCCGTGGTGCCTATTTAAAACAGGTTGCACTCCAGGGTGTGTTTTCTTACTTTTAGGAAATTGTGCTCATTCAGTGTGGTGAAGGCTAACATGGCACTACACTGTTTGCACATGTGTAGAAGAGAGAGCTGTCTCAAATAAGGGCACTGCTGCAACCATCCCTACACAAAACAGCTGTTGCAAACCATCGGAAATAGAAGCAAAACTGCTGAAAAGGAATAGCTTCTCCTCCAAACTAGCTCCACCTTTTTATTTTCGTTATTATTATTACAAGTGGTATATACTAAATGTACAAATTTCATTAACACAATAAAAAATGTACATGTGTATATACATATGTATTATATATTTAAAATATGGTGATGACCTGCAGTCATGCTTTCACAGTCTAATGTAGACCCTTCAGCAGTTTGGCAAGCTTTGAAGCCATTCCAAGAGCTATTCCAATAAATGGAGACCGTAATGAAAGTTGAAATCACACAAAAATATTTTCTTTCAAGAGGCTCTGAAAAGTTCTCACCTATATATATATATATATATATATATATATATTTTTTATTTTTTTTCTTTTCTTCAAAAACTGCATTTAGCTAGCGTGTGTGTGACTCTTTCAAATCATTTAGATAAAACCAGTTTAATCAGTGTACTGCTAAAACATCTGGTGTAAAATAAGGACTGTCACAGTTGTCATTACTTCTTTGCATAACTTTGAATGGGGAAATGTTCCAAGCTTCCCTTGAGTATCTTTTTTGTAACAGCAGTGCAAGTCAGGGCTAAATACAGAAGCTTAGCATCTGACACCTAAACCTGCTGTCATAAATTCACATCCCCTGCCCCAGAAGAGTTAACAACTGCTGTTTAGTGTTTGACCTATGTGAGAGTACCATCAGAGCTCTGCAGGGCCAGCAGCATGACAGCTTCGCATCAACATTTTCAGTCTTTGGAAAGGTAGGATTTAAACTATGTTGTTTTTGTATTTCTGTGCAGTGCATTCTCTAGCATGAATTAACACCAGTAGTTGAATGTAACCTTCCAAAGAACTGGCTCAAGAACATTTTGAATTCCAGTATGTGCATAGAAATCCTGTGCAAAACTGCAGGCCAGGAGCTGGGGTACTTGAGACACACTGCAGCCATATGCCACATTGAAACTGAAGCTCACATTTCAATTTTGTCTCAAAGATACAGGAATATTGGCAGTGCTAGAGCTCAAAATCATCCTATTTTGTACTCAAGATATCCACCTATTTAGACACAAAAATCTGAGTGTGTGATTTGCACATGTTGAGAAAAGGGACACAAAAAAGTTGCAGCACTTTAAAAGTGTGATTGAAGCCGTAGAAATGAAAAATATTAACTGATTCTTAATAAGATGTTACAACAGAATACTTATGAACAGGACAATTTAAAATGGTTATGGTGACAAAATAATGCAATTCTAATGATGTACCCTAGCCTTTCTATTGCCTTACATTGTAGTACACCATGAGAAGAAACGGGTGCAAACATTTGTGGGAATTGGTTACATAGCTGATATTTACAGTAGTGATATTAAACATTAGTAAAATCATACAAATGCAAAAACAACTTCAGTAAAATTAAGTTTAAGAATAATTTAGATGTATGTATGTTGAGAAACAGTTTGTGGTAGTAGGCCATATTCAGCCTTGGTCATTATTGAATAATGTTTTAAGGTCTTCAAGATGTAGCTTCACACTGTAGTATGTCTTTATTCAGAATTTACATTTTATGTTGATTTCTTTCTTGCTGTGAACATGATCCTTTACTGAATCCTAGAAATGTCCATAAGTTGTCAACAGAAAGAAATGTTTATATTATCCTTTAGAAATAAGTAATTATTTCCCATCCAACCACAAATGTACTTGAAAGGTCTTTTTTAAAGTAGTATACCATGTGCCCAGGGCCAGTAAATTAAATGCTACTAGTGGGCTGTAGTACTGGTTGTGCCACCCACAGATGTAGCCTTTCAATCCTTTCTCAGGCCTGCCACTGCTGCCCGTGTGCGCAGTTTACTGCTACTTTGACCTGGTATTTAAAACTGTTTGCTAATCCTTAAACTCCATTTTTGCTACACATAAGTCACACTAAGGTAGGCACTAGGTAGGTGGGGCATGTACTTTTACATTTACATGTCCTGGTGGTGTCAAACACAAATTTGTTTTGTTTTCTTTTCTCTTCACTACTGTGAAGTCTAATCTTATATTGAGTGCCTTTTTGACAATTAAAGTTAGTTGTATCATTAGTATTTTATAAATGTCACTTCTAAACGTAGATATTTCTCTGCTGTTACAGTTCTGTGTGCATGCAGCCTGTCTTTAATACCTAGGCTTTGTTACAGCTACACTTTTTGTTTTCCCTTTCTCTGTCCACATTATCGTGCAAACTACTTTACATATGTTAGACAGTCTGTGTCCTTCTTACCTTGCTCTTTAGGGCTATCTGGTCAAAACATTTCTCTCCTTTCATCTGTTTCAACAACCTTTTAATCTTTTAGGGCTTACCACCATTACGTTTCCTTTAAACTTGTCTCTGCCCAATGTGCCCTTCCCTCACAATTTTACAAACTGAAGAATAAAAACAATGGTGGTATCCTGGAAAAAAATTGTTAAGGAGGAAAAAAATTGTTATGCAGTGGTGGATAGGGAGAGATAGAGAAAATCAAGAGCTGTTGACAACTTAGAGACACCACATAAACAGTTTTTCTTATCTAATGCAGCAATGCTCTACTTCACATATAATTCAAATAAACATTGCAAAACATAGTGGCACATTTCCACTTAATCAACACATATTTCAAATACAGCTAATGATCAATGACAGACTATTTGTTTGAGCAAATTTCAAAATCCTTTCCCTGTGTTCCGGTGCCAGCTGATCAAATGCTTCCCAAGCTACACTCTGGGAGGGTTTTCATTTATTTATTTACGTTCTCTCTGGCATTCCCGTAAAACAAAAAAAATATATATCTTCTCTGTGTCCAGGTTCTCCTGCGTGGTCTTACTGTTTGCCATACGAATTTGCCACTATCATTTAACGTAATAATACGGATAACTTAGTTACTCCTCAGTCCCCTGTTTAAGAAAAAAATTCTCTTCTCTCTGGCCAGGCTCTCCTGTGTGGTCTTACTATTTGCCATACGAATTTGCCACTATCATTTAACGTAATGATACGGATAACATAGTTACTCCTCAGTCCCCTTTGTAATTGCCAGCTATATTTTTATTTAATTCAATCCCCAGTTTAACCCTCAGCTAAATTGTAAGCCTTGAAAAGCCACAACAGCAAGGCATTTAATTAACTTACTGATGGTGGCATTTCATGCATCCCACTTCTGATGCCATTTGTTAGGGAAACGACTTTTCCAACCCTCCTCAGAGTGACACAAAGTAAACACAAACACCAGGCAAGGCTATGGAACAGATTACATTTTTGTTGAGGTACCAAGGTTTATTGGCAGGCCAAGGCAGACGCACATCCCAGTGTTACGTCTTACAAGCTGACATCTTCTGCCCTGAAGCATATAAGTCAGGCGGTTATATGTTAATAAGTGCTGTCACAGCAAAACCCTAAAAGGGGACATAGTCCTCCACTCCCAAACTCTTTTCCCATGACCACCCCTGTGTGCCAAAGAAACATTTCTTGTATGTATTTTACCTGTTCCATGCCCCGCTCCCACCCTGTGTGACCCTGGGGCACTCTGTGTCTCTCCCCAAGCCCAGTTCTTCCACCTCAAAGACCTCCCCTTCCCCCCCTGTTAGTAACTCTTCCCATCCCCCTGCAAAAAAGTTGACTCCCCTCATGGCCAAGGCCTTCCCTTCCAAGGCCAGACACAAGGACCCCCCCCAAACCCAAACCCAAGGACCACCCTCCCATGCCCAAACCCCACCTCCAATCCCCCTGCCACTGAGGTGCCTGCATGCTGCCTTGATGCCCCTACCATGTGGAGGTAATTTTAGTGCCAGGAGTCAAGTCGACAGTGAGGTGTCTAATGTGCCTTTGGCACCTCAGTGATTGGACTGCCATATGGGCTATTATTGTACATAGTTAAATATTTATATTTATTTTAAAGATTTAATACATCTGGGCAAACTAGATGCTGGCATCCATGGCACACTACTCGTCCTACCATTCTTTCTCCATGTCATATTTGTGTTTGTGATCGTTAGTTTGTGTGTATGACGTTTGTGTGCCGGTTTTGCCTGCTGTTGTGCATAGCATGCATGTGTGAGTGAGGCCCTGGCATCAGTCCTGCTGTGATGGGTGAGTGTATTGTGGGTGTGATATGATTGTGTAGTCACATGCCTGTGTGTAGCTATAATGTGTATTGTTCGTGGTACGATGTGTTATGTTGGTGTTGTGTGCCATTGTGTGGTTGTTGTGTGTATGTGTTTGTGTGTGTGTGGTGTTGGCTATGTCCTATGCATTGTGTGTGATATGGGCATGATGTGACAACACATTTGTTGCATGGGTGTGTGTTGGTTGGTTGTGTGGTGTTGTTACATGTTGTTGTGTGTATGTGTTGTGATGTGGAGGGGTGCAGTGAGAGTGGTTGGCGAAGCATATGAGTAGTTGCAGTTGTGATGTGGTTGTGTGATTCGGTGGTGTTGTGTATGAATGTGTTTGACAGTAGTGGTGTTGTGTGTGTGCGCGTTGGTGCGTGTATGTCATGTGTGCTTTGGCCGTACATAGACCTTACAGCCTTGGAGTGGTCATCCCCCAACTTTTTGCCTGCCTCCCTCCACTTTTCTGACACTGTTTTTGCTGGTTGTAGGACTCTGCGCTCTGTACCACTGCTAACCAATGCTAAAGTGCATATTCTGTATTTCTTAAACATGGTAACATTGGTTCATTCCCAATTGGCATATTTGATTTACTTCTAAGTCCCTAGTAAAGTGCATTACATATGCCCAGGGCCTGTAAATTGATTGCTACAAGTTGGCCTGTAGCACAGGTTGTGCCACCCACATAATTACCCCCCTAACCATGTCTCAGGTCTGCCATTGAAAGGCCCGTGTGTGCAGTTTCACTGCCACTTCAACTTTGCAGTTAAAAGTACTTGCCAAGCCTCAAACTCCCCTTTTTCTACATATGTCACCCCTAAGATAGGCCCTAGGTAGGGTGCTATGTAGGTAAAAGGCAGGACATGTGCATGTGTGTTTTATATGTCCTGGTAGTGGGAAACTCCTAAATTTGTTTTCCACTACTGTGAGGCCTGGTTCTTTCATGGGATAGCATTAGGGCTACCCTCATATGCTGTTTGAGTAGTGGATTGTGATCAGAAAGGGGTAACCAGGTCAAATTTAGTATGGCCAGAATGGTAATAAAAAATCCTGCTTATTGGTGAGGTTGGATTTTAGTATTACTATTTTAGAAATGCCACTTTTAGAAAATGAGCATTTCTCTGCACTTAAAATCCATGTGTGCCTTACAGCCTGTCTCCTATCCACGTCTGGGCTGGTTGACAGCTCCTTTGTTCATTTCACCCAGACAACCACAAACACAGGATACTCAGTCACACCTGCACTCATCTGCATACTGCATGGGTCTTCCTGGATTGGAAGGGTGGAGGGCCTGACACTAACATTTCAAAGGATAGTGGCATACACTCACACAATGGACTGCCAAACTCCCTACTGGGACCCTGGCAGACAGACCTGTACTGAAAGGGGAACTTGTGCATTTCAAAACCACTCTTTAAAGTATCCCCCACTTCAAAGGCATCTTTGGGTATATAAACTGGGTCTCTGACCCCACCAACTCAGACACTTCTGTACCTGAACCTGCAACCTGTCAAGAGGAACTGCCTGGCTGCCCCCTGACTTTGTTGAGAAGTGCTCTCCAGGTGCTTGGATTGAGCTTGCCTCCTGTTTTCTGAAGTGTCAGGGCCAAAAAGACTTCATATCTTCAAGGAACTCATTGCGTGCCGAAAATTGACGCAAAGCCTGCTGGAAATGACACACCGGAATGACGCGGTCTGACTTCCCGAGTAAAGAATCAATGCAGTGCCTGCCTTGCAGCAAAAAATTCGATATCGTCTTGTAGGAAATGCAGATGCTATATTGACAACAAAAACTCTATACAACAGTCTGAGGTAATGAACAAGGTGCACCTAATCGTTGCTTTTTAACGTTCATAAAACCATGGGGTCAAATTTATGAAAAGTTTTGCACCACGCAGAGGAAAACATAAAATGAGATGTACCAAGCCAGGCAACACCACCGTATGTGGCCCTGCGGGCTTGATAAATATAGAGTAACCCAAAGCAGGACAAATCACTGCCTTACATTAATCTGTGGCAGGGAGTCATGCCATAGGTGGAAAGCGAGTGTTCACATGCATCCACCCATGCATTCTGACACATTCCCAGATTTATCCACACTGGTAGACCTGGGAATGCAACACTAATGTATGCCTCCCAACCAGACACGCAACAAGTAGAAATATCTTTATTTCTCTTTGTTCTTTCCTCTTTTTACATGCACTGCATTGTTAAGCACACATAGAAAGAGGAAAATGGCACTGAGGAATCTTTTTGTGCAGGAATGTGTCCCTTTCTGCACAAAAACAATCCTGCCTACAACTCAGGCAGCCTTGCACCTTTGGTGCTAGGCAGCAGTTTGTGTGCCAGCACAGGCATGGAGTAGAACTGCACCATATAACTTTAAATACGGCACAGTCCTGCCCTCTTCCTTTCACGCAGCACAGCAAGGTAGGTTTCTGAGATGTGGGAACATTAGTTAAATATGCTCCACAATGTCTTTGAAATTAAGCCCCACAAGCGCCTGCTATTCTTTAGTGTTTTTTTAATAGTTTAGTGGGTGAAATGTTGTTTTCAGAATGAAATTTCCCAGGATTTAGTCACTGAGGTAAAGATGTCATGATACAGTTAAGGCAGAATCAAAAATAAATCAAAAATTGAAAGACAAGTCGCAATATTTTACGACTTAACTCGTGGCATTCATTATTTTGCTAGCACAATTTGACAAAATCATCTTGTCCAATAGAGTTCGACAATTCTGCGGGTCAGTGCTGCTTATTTTAAATTAGGAAATTACAATGTAATAAGAGTATGATGAATTTAATTTGTCACATTATCAAGAGACAATTTATTTACTTTAGTCTGACAAGTACTTAGCAGCCACAGTGAAACCAGCGTCTGATGCCGTTTTAAGTTCTATTTCGTGTAACACCGACGTTATAGTTTCGGTGTTTCTCAAGTTCATAAATTCACTTTTCAATTGGTAAGCTTTAGAGCCATAAATCAAACTGAAAGCAGTAAATGCTCGGTGTAATGGAACATGAAATAGAGGAAAGTCTTTTTCAATGACAAATCTAGTATAAATAAAGCTTACATCGGAATAAGTATGATTCGTCTGAGATGAGGACTCATTTTCTCCACCCTGCAGATTGAGAGCAAATGTATCCACAAAAACCACTTCAGATGTGTAATGCTGCCCTTTATGGTCTTCTACCATTTAGGAGAGTGATTGCCTCAGATCCTGCCAGAAAGGAATTCAGTCATTCATTCCCGCTGGAAACATTACAGGAAAATGGTCTTTGCACAGCTCCTGCCGGGGTTATTCGTTATGCCATTTTTGCAGTGTAAATGTAAATCGCATTGCAATGTTTCTATAATATATTAATGTAACAGCTGTTCCATTAGGCGCTTTTGCTTTGAAAACGTGTTAGTACCGCTGATATATAATGCATTTATATTGGTAGCTCTATTCTCAATGGAGAATATTGGAACATATATTCTAAGAGGGAGAGCCTTACTGGGTCTTGTAGAGAAGAAATAGCAATGAATCCGGTAAAATGTATTTAATTCCGAAATACTTCTGATGACAGAGGAGCAGGTCAGCAGTTAAGAAAAAAGATTCATCTCTGTGAGGAGAGTTGATTAGGAGTACATTCAGAAGAAATAGTCGGATAGACTGTGTGTGTTCAGTAACAAAGCGTGCGATTTGTTATTGCTGGATTCTGGTTATAAAATATAAAATCAATAATTTAAACTACTTGTAGACAAACTATAGTATCTAAATAGATAGGGAACTGTAAGTTCGAAATCATGTTTTCTTATTTTGTGCATAAATCTGTCATTCTGTTTTACTTATTTCTAATAGCTACGCTTGTCAACAGAAGGGAATAGGCAAGGAGAAGAGGGCATAACATTACGTGTCCAAGATCAAGCTACCAATTTTAACATGTAACATACAAAAGTTTGGATTAGGCTTGTCATTTGCCATCTGGATGAAGTCCCCCAAGTAAAGGGAGCATTTCAAATCTCCTGGTAATGCTCTGAAGAGGGAAAACATCTGGTAACGGAATTAACAGACATATTTTCCTCACTAGAACACAACAATTTCTGAGAATTATAAGGAGCTGTGACAATAATACTAAACATCTTCCATTGATTTCATGAAATGCCTCCGCCACCTCTTTCAGTCATTTGAACTTGGGGTGATTTGTAATTAATCAACGCCAGTGGAGATTTCTGGTGAAGTCGGCAGGACTTAGGCAGCATTTTGTTTATGGGACCACTAGAATCTAAATACAGCGGGTGCACCGCCAAGGCGGCAGGTGGGAAATCCAATGAAAAACTGACGGCAGACCGATTCCACCAACATCTAACCAGGGCAAAATGTTTTTGGACATGGCCTAGTGAAGTGCAGTGGGGTAATGTGACATCCATGTGCTTTTGTGAGCGGAGTTTTCTAACAATATTTGTTATAGAATGCCAGGGCACACAATCATAGTCCACAAAGTCCATGTAAATAGTAGGGTATAAGATGCAGTCCGGTACACATTTTGTAATTTGGTTAAGATGTATTCTTTCCAAGGTACGGTACATCCAAAAAGACAGCCAACACATGTTTCATCATCTTGACTTTCTCAAGGCTACAAGAATCCAATATGCAAAAGAAGGGTACAGTAAGATGTGAAAACGATAACAGGGAATTATAGCTGTTAAACAGTTCTATTACACCAAGTAATGAAGGCATTTTAATTCTGTTGTGCATTTAGAAGTAACCAGTAAATTAACCCCTACATAATGACAATTTAAAGACAAGAAGAATCACACCCTTATTGTAAATAATGAATTCTGAATCGTAAGATGGAGAGTAAAAATACCAATATTGTCTGCATGCAAAGCACATGCCTAGTGTCCTGAATTTGTTAAACTGAAACACCCATCTGTCCCTAGAGCTGTATATAGGAGTGATGTTAGTGTCAACAATCAACCACAATACCGTGTGGGGCATGTATTGAGCAGTGGGAATACACAAAGAAAGAGACATACCATATATCACTGATGACGACGTCCAAACATGTTTGAAAATGTGTATTCTCTCAATATGATATTTGAAAAGAAAGGAGAATGTGGAATAGAGCAAGGATCCCTTAAGTTATGTCCATGGGATTACAATGGTATCTCATGTCTAGACACAACATAGCACTTCCGTAAACCAAAGGGTTGAATAAACAAACTCTAGATAAAGGTGGAAAATGGTATTTGTTTACCTATATAAAGCCGCATACAGATAGTGGTGTCAGAGCCATTACCAGACGGAGGAGTTACATCAAGGCAAATTAGTTTGGAAATGTGTTGATGAAACCAAGTGTTGCTGTATGAAAAGATAGGAAAAACATACCTTTAAAAGATTGTCTTCCCAATATTGGAGATTTTCAAATAAAAGATTTGAAAGAGAATCAGCATGACAAGCCTATGGTGACATAATAACCAATATAAAGAAGTATCGAAAAAGATGTATCCAAATAGGTAAAGCAGGTAACTGTAGTTGAGTGGAAATACGTGTGAAACCCGGGAAAAACTCAAAATGTAATGTGTCCATGGTTCATTTAGCAACATATTTTAAAACAAACAGATTATATGGAAGATGAGTCAGTCAAGTATTACATGTACAAATAGTTAACAAGGCCATAAAAAATATATTCCCAAAGTGTCAATAATCCTCTATTGTGTATTGAATCAGCTTAAGTGGCTACGGAAATAAGCATGCTACAAAAGCATACCTACCGTATGTATCATGGATAACCGTATAAACGTTCCTGCCAAATACGGGTGTTTTGCAATATGACAAAGGAAAAACGATCTAAACAAGTGGTGTATCCTTAGATGGGACTTAAAACGTAGAGTGACCAACACCACTAGAAAGTGCCAAAATGATACAGTATATTACTCAGAGAATGCTCGAGCCAAGTACTAACAAAGAAACTCAGTTATGCCTGTGAGCGTAGCTATACTTGGGCAGTGCAGGGGCCCCCTAACAGGGCCCCAGCATGCTTTTCACTGTCTGCCTAGCAGACAGTGAAAAGCGCGACGGGTGCAACTGCACCCGTCGCACACCTGCAACACCACCGGCTCCATTCGGAGCCGGCTTCAGTGTTGCAGGCCCCTTTCTTGATGGGCCAGCGGGCGCTACCTTAGGTAGCGCCCGCTGGCCCAGCGGGAAAGTTGGAATGGCCCCAGCGGTCTTTTGACCGCGGGCGGCCAAATGGCGGTTCCCTCCAGGCGGGCGGCAACCGCCGCCCGCCGGGGTCAGAATGACCCCCAGTATCACTGAACTTAGTCAGAGCTAGGTGTAATTATAAGTAAGATTATCTACTTATTAGCATAAAGGGCCTATCCCCCTGTGTATCATCCCCAAGGGCAGAGAAATTATTTGTTAGTGTACCATGAGCTATCATACCATGTCACAAAAAGTAGTTACATTTACAGATACAATATGAAAAACCAGGTCAAAAAAGCATATACCTAAGCTCATACATATTTAGAGGAAAACATATGTCTTTGTCGATGTTCAGACCCTCTTCCACCACTCTGAGCTTGATAATCCATTTACTTTCCTACGTCTTAGGATCAAGGTTTTATCCCCTCCCCGAGGTAGTGCAACCACTACATCTCTACCATGTCTATACCATGTATGGTGATACCTAAGATTTCTCTTTGTCCATGAACGATGTTGTAGTGTGTGGCGAAGGGATAATCTTGTGACGCCACGCTTAACTGTGGCATCTCTTTTTTCACCTGCGGTCAGACCACGACTACAATTTTCGGAGCGCCGTCCTCTGCATTTCTGCATACCATTCTTGGTGCGTTTCAGGAAGCACATTTCGTGCTCTCGGGCGCGTCGTTCTTACCTGTATTTTTAACATTTTTCTTGCTGGATGGTGGTGGGCTCCTCTTCTTTTCGGTTTTCTACTTTTCTTCTGAGTTTTTTGTGCACTTTGTCTTTTTCTTTTTTCTGGTATCCATACTGTCTTCTTGATGGTTTCCGTGTTGTGTTCTTTCTGTTCCCTTTTCCCAGCATGCATTTTTCTTTTATACTACTACTCTTTTCCCATTCTTTTCTATGGGCTTTTTTACCAATCTAAGATGGCGTTGTTTCTCTTCCTGTGTTGTCACTTCCAGTCTTCCAGTATATAAGTCACTCAGTCCTGATTTGCTTTGTGTTGCAAACACTTCCGCTTGGTGGTGATCTTTGCTCCTGTTCATCATGTTTTTCTCCAGTTCCTGTTGCTCTGATTGAGATTTTCAATTTTTTTCACTTTTTCACTCTTGGTCTTTCTTCTTTTTCAGGAGTTCCTGTTTTGAGGATTTTCCCATATTTCTTTTTTTTTTCCTCTGGGACTCCTTCTGGAGAGTACGGTCTGCTAGGGCATTTTTTCTGTCTAGCAGCACCGTGGCTACTAGAAAGGGTCACCCTTATCTTGGTCTATCCAGAACCAGCAGAAGACCTGGGACTCTTTCAAATCCCTCAGTCAAAGGTGAGAAGCATTGTGTAGATCGTGACAGGTTGCAACGCCAAAAGAATCCGTGTTGCGAGACAACCATGGAAGTACCACAGGGAAACTTAGTAGAGAATGCACAAGTTATGCTGCAGACAGTCCAACAACAAGCTCAAGAATTATAGCAATTGGGGGCTGAAAATATTGCACTTCCTCCCTGTCAATGGACGTACCACCCGTATTTGCTGCTACCCCTCGATATACGGGGATCCTCAGAAGATAAAGGAGTTTCTGGATGCCCTTACAGTCTTCTTTGCATTCTGTCTGCTACAATTTTCTTCCGATAAGCCTAGGTGGGTTATCTGATTAGTGCCCTGTCTGGCCCTGCATTAGCTTGGGCAACTCCCTTGGTCTCCGCCGAAGATACAGTCCTAAATAATGATCCTGCCTTTTAGATAATTTTGAAGTGTTTGAAAGGCCTGGGTTGGAAGCAGCGGCAGAGGAGGCCTTATGTGATGTACAGAAGGGTAATCAGGACAGTCTGCAGTATATAACCCATTTCAAACAGTTGGCAGCCGAAACCTCTTGGGTGTAACGCACCTTAGTAACCTTGTTCCGCAGAGGACTGCGTAAAGAAATCAAGGATGACTTAGTACATTCTACTCCTGCCCGTTCCCTAAAGATGTTAGAGGACCAAGCAATGAACATTGAGTATAGACTACAAGAGTGCAAGATAGGAAGAAGAAAACCTGAGTACCGTATCAGCCTGGTGTTAATCGTACCATCAGTCTGCGAACTGACGACGTCCATTCTGATGCTTCTCCATCTTCTACAGAAGAACCCATGCAGATTGATCTCGTCTGTGGTCCATTATCTGAGTCTGAAAAGGAGGATAGATAGACGAAAGAGTCTTTGCCTTTCTTGTGGCAAGGCTGGTCATCTGATTCGTAGTTGCCCTGGTCGTCCTTCCAAACCTTTGGGAAACACCAACTCCCGTCACCTGTAAGGAGGAAGGAGACGGGAGGAGCCAATGTACCATCAATATGTTCCTCCAGAGAAAATATATTCACCTTGTTTATTCTTTTGGTCCCATTACAATGTTCACAAGGTCAGGAAGAACAACTCTTAGCCCTTGTAGACAGTGGAGCCAGTGGACCCTATTTAAACGAGACCTGGGCTAAGAATAAGGGTATTCCACGTACTCCTAAGGAAACCCCTGAACAAGTACACACTGTTTACCTCAGGGCTTGTGGTTGCTTCTACTCCCACACTCTGTTTGAATTTTGGAAGGCACCAAGTACATGTTGCTTTTGATCTTATATCCTCACCTAACCATGCGATGATTTTAGGAATACCTTGATTAACCCAGCGCAATCCCTATATCAATTGGTAAACAATAACAATATCCTTGACATCTCAGTTTTGTCAACAAAATTGCTATTCCACCAACTCATATTGGTCTCTTAAAGGATTTGATCAGTCTTCTAAAAATACCAACAACACTATAAATACGATTCAGGGGGCCCAGATTGTTACCAAGAATACTTTGACATCTTTCAGAAACGTAGTAATCCCATCTTACCTCCTCATCGTATCTATGACTGGGCTATTCCTTTGGTTCCGAACGAAGTAGTTCCATTTGGTGGAATGTATTCTTTGACAGATTTAGAAAAGAAGGTGCTCAAAGAATGCTCAGACGACAACTTAAAGAATGGGTTAACTGCTCTATCTTCATCTCCTGCTGGGGCTTCTCTCTTCTTCTTTCCCAAGAAGACAAAAGATCTGCGTCCATGTGTCGACTTTCACAGACTCAATAAAATAACAATCAAAGATCGTAATCTTTACCTTTAATTAGGAATATACTGGACGCAGTCCAAGGAGCCAAGATGTTCACAAAATTAGATCTAAGAGGTGCCTATCATCTGTTGCGCATCAAGGAAGGAGATGAATGGAAAACAGCCTTCGGTACTCAATTCGGACACTATGAATATTGTGTAATGCCTTTTGGATTAACTAATGCACCTTCTCTTTTCCGACGATTCATGGATTCTGTGTTTTCTAACTTGTTAAATCACACTGTAATAATCTAACTGGACGATATTTTGATATATTCACATAACCCTGAACAACATACTGAACATGTTCTACAGGTTCTGGAAAGACTCAAAAGGAACCAATTATCTTGCAAACAGAAATGTCAATTTCACAAGACCGAAGTGATGTATTTGGGGTTCAGTATCAATCAAACAGGAATATCCATTGACCTAGACAAAGTAAGAGCCATCCTTGACTGGCATTCTCCATCTTCTGTAAAGGAAACTCAATGTTTTCTTGGGATTTCTATCTTCTACCGACAATTCATTCAGGATTTTGCCAACCAACAATGTTTCATCACCCAGACTATTAAAAAAAATTTTGAAGAAGGAATTTGTCCGGACCAAATATGCTGAACAGTCTTTTCAGGAGCTAAATAATTCCTTCACTCAAGCACCCATTTTGCGACGCCTGATACTACAAAGAAATTTATAGTAGTGACTGATGCATCTGAGAGAGCCTTAGGAGCAGTTGTATTTCAAGAACAAAATGATGATGAATTGGAACACCCTATCTTCTATCTCTCTCACATTCTGACTGAAGCAGAATGCAATTACTCAGCACTGGAACGGGAATTGCTTGCTCTCAAATTAGCATGTAAAGAATGGAGACATTTCCTGATGGGCACTAGAGAGCCCTTTGAAACCAGGACTGACCACCGCAATTTACAATGTCTTCGAAGCTTCCAGTACCGAAATAGTCATCAAGCAAGATGGGCCTTATTTTGTAGCCTGTATGATTTTGTGAGAACTTACATAACTGGATCCCAGAATCTTGTGGCAGATGCATTATCCTGTCGATATCCTGACATCACCAGTACTTCCTCTCCACACATCATTGAGTCCAGTAGAATCATAGGGGTTACTCAATCTTTTCTAGATCGAGTTAAATCTGAGTACCAGTCCCTTCCACTTGAAGAGTGGAATAAAGTCACACCTCTCTTACGAAAAGATCAAGACTACTTCTATCATCAAAACACCCTTTTCTTACCTACTAAAAAGGTACAGACCGAGGCATTACAAATGTGTCATGATTCTCCGGTAGCTGGACATCAATGAATCAAGAAAACCCAGAAACTGCTTCAACAGTCTTTTTGGTGGCCTTCCCTTGAGAAAGGTACGGAAACCTATGTCTCAGCATGTCCTGTCTGCGCCCAGACCAAGATACCCAGAACTAAACCAGCAGGGTTATTGATGCCTTTACCTGTTCCTGCAGCTCCTTGGTGTACTCTTTCCACAGATTTCATTTGTTCCCTACCATCTTCGTCTGGTAACCATGTCATCATGGTAACTGTGGATTCCTTTACCAAGATGGCTAATTTCACAGCCCTAAAGAAATTACCAACAGCCCCTGAAATTAGTCGCATATTCATGTGAGACATTTTTCGCCTCCGTGGTCTTCTGCAAGAGGTAATTTCTGCTAGAGGGCCACAATATGTGTCACGATTTTGGAGAGCTTTTTGGGCCTTATTAAACATTGATGTGCTCTTGTCTTCTGGTTTTCATCCACAAACCAATGGTCAGACTGAACATGTGAATCAGGAACTCCAACAATACCTGAGATGTTTCTGTAATGCCACTCAAAGTGATTGGTCGGATTTTCTTGCCCTTGCTGAATTCTCCTATAACAATATAGTACATAGTAAAACCGGAGCAACACCTTTTTATTGCACCTATGGTTACCATCCTAGGGCCATGTCCACTATTCATTGTAAGACCTCGCTTGTTCCTGCAGATACTTCTTTTGCACTACGAATCCGCCAAATCCAAACCCTAATCCATACCACTCTTTTAGCTTCTAAACAAGCAATGAACCGGAAGGCGGATCATCAACATCAGAAGGCACCCTGATATCAAGCGGGACACAAGGTGTGGCTTTCCTTCAGATTTCTGCCCTCACGGTTTTCTCTCGACAAATTCAAACCTCATTTTTATTGACCCTTTTGGATCTTGCAAGTATTGAATCCTGTTACTGTTCGACTCAAGTTGCCTCATACCTGGAGAGTTCATCATGTTTTTCATGTGCTCCAATGAAAAACCTTTCATTCCCGATCCATACAACTGATATTTTCAACGACCTCCTCATCTTTCTGTGGATGGCCATCCTGAATATGAAGTGCAGGAAATCTGAAAATCTAGAGTTTCTTGTAACAAACTGCAGTTTTTGATTCACTGGAATGGTTACCCCCTCAGTGACTGCTCTTGGGAACATGCCTCCGTCCATGCCCCCGATGGGTTTGCCTTTTTCATTCCCGTTACCCAGAAAAGCCTGGGGCCTCCGGTAGGGGAACTATTGTGACGCCGCATGTAACCGCGGCGTCTCTTTTTTCCACCTGCAGTCGGACCGCAACTCCGATTATCGGAGCACCGTCCTCCGCGTTTCTGCATACCATTCTCGGCGCGTTTCAGGAAGCACATTTCATGCTCCTGATCACGTTGTTCTTACCTGTACTTTTAACATTTTCTTGCTGGTTGTTGGTGGGCTCCTCTTCTTTTCTGTTTTATACTTTCCTTCTGGGTTTTCTGTGCACTTTGTCTTTTTCTTTTTCCTGGAATCCACACTGTCTTCTTGCTGCCTTCCATGTTGTGTGCGTTATTTCACGCAGGCTGCATTGGCAGTCCTGTTAAAGGGTTTGTCTGAGCTCCTTATGGGTGTCAAAAGAAATGCTGCAGCCCATAAGGATCTCCTGGAACCTCAATGCTCTGGGTACCTCAGTACCATATACTAGGGACTTATACGGGGGCTCAGTGTTCCAATTGAAATTAATAAATGTAGCCACTAGCCTACAGTGACAAATTTAAAAGCAGAAAGAGCATATGCACTGAGGTTTTGGTTAGCAGAGCCTCTGTGACACAGATAAGCACTACTGACAACACACGCATTAGGCCATAAACTATGAGCACTGGGGTCCTGGCTAGCAGGATCCCAGTGAGACCTGCAAAACACACTGATATATAGGTTTTTATCTATGAGCACTGGGGTCCTGGCTAGCAGGATCCCAGTGACACAGTAAAAACACACTGACACACACTCACAAACAGGCCAAAGGTGGGGGTAACCATGCTAGAAAGAGGCTACTTTCTCACAGTTGCTAAATGAACCATGGAGACTATTAAGCTTTTAGTTTTTCCCTGATTTCACACGTATTTCCACTCAACTACAGTTACATGCTTTATCTTTTTGGCTATATCTTTTTGGATACTTCTTGATATTAGTTATTATGTCACCATAGGCTTATCATGGCCATCTTTTTACAAATCTTTTCCTTGAAAATTTCCAGTATTGGGAAGACAATCTTTTAAAGGTATCTTTTTCCTATGTTTTGATACGACAACACTTGGTTTCGTTAACACATTTCCGAACTAAGTTGCTTTGAACTAACTCCTCTGTCTGGTAACGGCTCTGATACCAATATCTGTATGTAGCTTCATATTGGTAGACAAATACTATTTTTCCACCTTTATCTAAAGTTTCTTTATTTAGTCCTTTGGTTTACGGAACTGGTGTGTTGTGTCTGGACATGAGATACTATTGCAGTTCCATGGACATAACTTAAGGGATCCTTGGTCTATCCCACATTCTCCTTTCTTTTCAAAGATAATATTGAGGTAATACGCATTTCCTAGCACTTTTGGACATCGTCGTCAGTGATATATGGTATGTCTCTTTCTTTGTATATTCCCACTGCTCAATATTTGCACCACAGAATATTATGGTCAATTGTTGACACTAACCTCACTCCTATATACCGCTCTAGGGACAGATGGATGTTTCAGTTGAACAAATTCAGGACACTAGGCACGTGCTTTGCATGCAGACAATATTGGTACTTTTACTTTCCATCTTACGGTTCAGAATTCATTATTTACAATAGGGGTGTAATTCTTCTTGTCTTTAAATTGTCATAATCTAGGAGTTTATTTACTGGTTACTTGTAAAGGCACAACATAATTAAAATGTCTTAATTACTTGGTATAATAGAACTGTTTAACAGCTTTAATTCCCTGTTATCATTGTCAGATCTTACTGTACCTTTCTTTTGCATATTTGATTCTTATAGCCTTGAGAAAATCTAGATGACGAAACACGTGTCAGCAGTATTTTTGGATGTACTGTGCCTTGGAAAGAATGAATCTTAACCAAATTACAAAACGTGTACAGGGCTTTGTCTTATACCCTACTATTTACATGGACTTTGTGGAATATGTCGGTATGCCCTGGCATGCTGTAACAATTATCTCCGTTCTGACTCGTTCTCCAGTCAGCACAGCTTACACCCTTGGTGGTTGGGTGTAAAACTAGTTTGGCACCCACTAAATAATTTCCACTCTAACAGGATACAATCTCCCCTGGAAACTCTACGGATACTTTGGATGTGCGAACCTTATAGCATAGCCACCGTTTCTTCATGGTTTCTATCAATATTTGGTCTAATTCTGCAAGTCATCCTGTTTCTCTAAGTATTAGTATTTCTATCCACCCTCTCTCTATATTTTGTGTATTAGATTTTAGCAGAATAGCTCTGACTTGCGAAGCCACCATGGCTAGTGGACTTTCCTCCTTCCACTGAAGTTGCTGCACACTAAAAATGACTTTAATATCACCAATAAACCTTTTAGGTTCTTTTTCTCAAACGTCTTTCTTCTTTATTAGTTTTGAAACCCCTTTTTATTAGTAGTGATATTAAGAAACGTTGGCAGCCTATAAAGCAGGCCTGTACATCATGACTACTGACATACTTCATTCAGACACTACATTTCTTAAATTAAGGTACTAGATTGGTTTCTGGCTTGTGAAACCCAAAGGCAACATTTCTGTGTTTACCTTAGTGTCTTGAAATGGCATTGAATCAAGTTATGAGATTCAGGCTCCATGCCTAAAACATCATAAAGGACCCTACGGACATCATGAGAAAAAGCAGGGGCAATTGCGCATTTTAAAGCACACAGGGCCAGAAACATTGGCCAAAATACTAGATGAATTAAAGTTAATTGCCAAATGTTGCATTTTTTAGGCACCTTTAGTTAAATGTGAATTCCAGAAAGAACAGGATGTGTTTAAAAGATAATTCTAAAGTGCACTTAAGTATTTAAACAGAGAAGCACTTTGCTTTCTGGTCATGAAGAGTAGTGCGGATGTAATTTTTAGGTGCCAGTGTAATAAGGAACATTACTGGGGGGACAGAAATTAAATTGGACTACACATGGAGAATTACGCAAAGATCCCTATGGTTAGTTCCTTTCAGAGACATGAGCAAAATCACACAGAGACTATGGCCCTCATTACAACCCTGGTGGTCAAAGACCACCAGGGCTGTTTCGCCGGAAGCACTGTCAACAGGCTGGCAGTGCTTCCCATGGAATTATGACCTTGGCGGAAGCACCGCGGTCGCACCGCCGGGACGGGTGGTTTCCTGCCACTTTGGTCCCAGCGGTTTCCCACCACTTTCGTCCTGGCAGTTGTAATCCCCTAGGGCAGTGCTGCTTGCAGCGCTGCCCAGAGGATTACGAGTCCCCCTCCGGCCCAGAGGGGATCTCGAAATGGCCACCGCGGGAGTGCGGCCGCACAGCGGCTAAAACTTGGGGGGCGGCGCTTGCCGCCCGCCAAAGTTTTAATGAGGGCTATATATGTCTGGTATGTGACACACTCTACCATGGTCCTACCAACCTGTCCGAGTCCTTGAGACTTGCAGTTACGAAAACCATCCACTCCAGCAATAAAACATTTTTCAAAAAATGAGTTGTGCTACATAGTATATATTTAGGCCCATATTTATGAAAAGTTAGTGCCCCTTAGCGTCAATTTCTTTACGCTAAAGCAACGCTAACTTAACTCCATATTTAAATTTTGATGCTAGACCCATCTAGCATCAAAATATATGAGACAGCATCATTTTAGGAAGCGCCAGCTCCCCTTGCATCAGATTGCAACAATGATATGCAAGGTAGGCGTTCCCTTCCAAAAAGTTATGCTACCCCTAGGGCCATATTTACCTCCCTATGCTAAAACAACGTGCACCAAGGGAGCGGACCAAAAAATTACGACAAGGCCGCTTAGTGTCAAATTTTAACGCCTGGTCAAACCAAGTGTTAAAGTGATGTTAGGGACATTTTTCATGGGTAAAATCATGGAGTCCACCATGGTGTCACTATTTTGAGCACATACATGCCCATCCCAACCCCCAGCATCACCACCACCACACCAGAGGGACACTGCAGGTAGTGGGAGTCCATCCCAGGTAAGTTGACATATTTAACGTCTGTGTGCCACTGGGGACCCCTTACATGGGGCCCCCTGGTTGGCACTGGTTTTATTGGGGTTGTCCTGGGGACACTGGTCCCCTGTGGTGGACATTGTTTTTGTGGTAATGTCTCCTGTCCATGCGTCAACCTTTGGCTGCTAGTGCGATGATAAAATGATGCTAGGCAGACTAGCGGCACAGTTTATGCCGGTAATTAGTCTAGTGTCATTTTTGGCCCAATAGCACCATTCTTCCTAATGCATTCCAGCACTGGCTAGTGTAATTTTCCATGATGCTAATCATCAGCGTCAATGTACGTCATTTTTTAGATATGGCGCAAGGATGGAGCTAGGGAATGGCTTTAGCTCGCAGTATTTGTTTTTATGTGCAACTGCACTACTGCTGTTGTGCGTCTTTTTCCATAAATATGGGCCTTAATGTGTACAAAACAAGCACTTCTGAACATCATTTGACACATGTGCAGCGAAGCAGTTTAGCAAGAGCATTTGATTGTATCCCTATTCAATGACCCTTTGGAAATGGGACTGAGCAACTGATTGTATGTTTGTAGACTCCTTCTGAGGTAAAGCACAATAGGCCAGGTCTGATAGTCTTCTTTTTGTCTGTAACTTTAAATAGTTTTACTGAATAAAACCTCGATTTACATGAAGTGTGCTCCTTATCTCTAAAGAAGTCTCAGGTGATCCATTCAAACGTATTGAAGGATGGACATTGAAAGCACAATTAATACACATCCTGTAATGTTGTACCAGGATTTGTGGTACTCTTCGCAGTTTCATAATACTTGGACTTTACTCTTGAACAAATAATGTGGTAGCCTGGAATTTATTAATTTGTTTCTTCGGTCAGGTCAGGCCAGGCCAGGCGATTACTACTTTTTAATGATACAGTTATGGAATATTAGGAATGGCACATCTTCCATTTCCCCTTCATTAGCTATTTATCACAATCACCCTTTCACACCTATGTTTAGTATTGTTTGCAATCTGGGGGATGGCTCAAACTGGGGTGATGTCCTCTGTGCATAAACAAGATGTTACCTTTCTAATCGGGAAATTAATACCTAAGTCACATGTTGTTTAAATGTCTCTCATTCTCTCTACATCATATTGTAGAAACATTGTAAACTCTTGGAGAGCTTTAATAATTGTGAAGCTCAGAAAAATGGTTTCAAAGTTCAACAATTTAGTTTGATTACTTATTTGAATTGTTAGCTTACGTATGCATTTAAGGTCCACATTAATGCAGTGTAGTATTTTTACTGAATGAGATTTAAATCATTTCACATTTTACAATTCATAAAAAACATGAAACAATCTCTAATGCAGTATGATTATACATAAAAGATTACTGCATTATGGTACAACTACAACACTGCCCATTGGAAAAGCTATTTTATCACCATATTTTTTAATTTTATACAGTCGTGTCTATCTCATAGGTAGTGAATCAGTGCTCCTCCAAAAACAGTGATAACAATTGTGTAAAATCAAAATGAAGAATAACCAAGTCACCCAAAAGATCATTTTTTAAAGACAGCTTGTAAGAATTTGTCGGCCCAAAACCACTCAATTATATTCCTCGAAATATAGAAATACGTCTGGGCATTCATGCAACTTTATAATTCCATTGTTTAAGATTAGTTTTAGCAGCTTTTGTCTTTCAGTGCTCACTGCTTG
This sequence comes from Pleurodeles waltl, assembly GCF_031143425.1. Lineage (NCBI taxonomy): Eukaryota > Metazoa > Chordata > Amphibia > Caudata > Salamandridae > Pleurodeles > Pleurodeles waltl. Next base: position 704,546,104 of record NC_090449.1, on the reverse strand, counting down.
GCTGCAGAAAAACAAGTGCAAACCTATAACACTCTTGTAATTAGAGAGTCTGCAATCTAAGACAGTCATTCAAATTTTTTTTTCAGGATTGCCTAAATACCCTTGAAGGAAAAATATAAAAGTGCACACGGATTATATGCTGTTTAAAGGATACTACTAACAATTCTCCCAAGGTAATAATGCTTGATTACTGTGTAATATCTTCCACTTGTAGCTCAACAGGCCTAAATTCTTTAAATTCAGTAAAGTAAGCAACTTTTGAAATTAACATTAGGTGAAATGTTAGCCTGGCCTTTAGAACTGGTTTTGGGTTGTTATCTGCCCAAACGCAGTCCATTTCCAAACCCCTAATGGTTAGTAACAGTTTGCACAAGGATTAGAGCATACATTAATCTCCTAAATATTTGTTTTAGTAATACTTTTACTGACCCTGCTTTGGCAAACTGATTAGAGTATTTAGTACAGGATGCCTTTTATATGAAATATTGATTCAAAAGCCCACATTTCAAGAGGATCTGTAATCAATGTGTCCTTATTAGCTGATGAACAACCAATGTAGAATATACAGTGTGTTAGCCATTGTGCCTGGGAATGCACACAGACCATATGTAAGAACTTGTAATGGTTTGGCCCTAATTATCTTCGAAATTGGTTCTGCTGGTGTACTTTCCAATGTTACATTTATTCTACATAATACAAAGATTAAGACAGCCATTTTATTCTTAACACTAATAAGTGTTACCTAGGGGAAAAACGTGTCAGTGAAACACGCATCCAAACAATTGTAAGCTGTGACATGAATCAAACAAAGAGGACGGATATACACCTGTGGATGACCTTCTTGGTTTTACTGAAGACCAGTGGTTTCATTTAGAGTTGCTTAGTCTTAGACCTGACAGCATTAGGTAGGTCTACCCCAACCATTTTTGAATTTGCCCTTCTGTATTGTTGTAAGTCATTTTTGTTGACTTCAGCAAACCAGTGCTAAAATGCTTATGCTTTCTCCTTTAAACATGGTAAATTGGCTTACACCCAATTAGTACATTTAATTTACCTGTAGGTCTCTAGTAAAGTGATACTGCATGTACTCAGGGTCTGTAAACTAAATGCTACTAGTTGACCCACAGCACTAATTGTGCCATCCACTTACGTAGCTTTTTAATCATGTTTCAGGTCTGCCCTGTGAATGCAGTATTAAACTGCCATTTAAACTTTGTAAAATCATACTTTTGCCACACTAAACCTTCCATTTTAATACATATCAGTCACACCTATGGTAGGTCCTAAACAGCCACTGGGGCAGGATATGTTGTATGTAAAACCTTGGACATATACGTTTAAGTTTTGCATGTCCTGGTAATGAAAAACTCTTAAATTCATTTTTCACTACTGTAAGGCTGACCTCTCCCATGGAATAACATTGGATTACCTTAGTACAATAAATAAGTGATACATTTTCCTTGAAAACAGGCAGAAAGTTTGGTCTCTTAAGATTTGAAATATTAAAACCTATTTTATGGAAAACTCGGATTGTAAGTCACAATTCTGAAAATGCTACTTTCAGAAAATTGGCCTTTTCATGTTGTATCCATTTGGTCCCTGCAGCCCATGTCCTGGGTCATATGACTAGGTATATTTGGCAGTTTGCCTTTGTGTATTCCTACCAGACAGTATCATAAAGCAGGACTCAGTGTTGGCAGGATGAGCCCCTTGACATGATGGTTCACCGCATTTGCACTTTAAACGGGGCTACCTCCTGCACTCACAAAGAACATCACACTAGACATTTGTTACTCCAGACATCTTGGGACAGGGTAGGGAGGAAGGAAATCCCAGAACTATATATGGGTGGAAGGGTGAGTTGGGACTCCAGAAGTTTCTTCCACTTCAAAGCTGTCACCAGGTATAAAAATAGGACCCTTAGATCAACTCTTCAGAACACTCCTGGTCCTGCAGACTCCTTAAGAAGCAAGACTACCAGAGTGCCTCCGTAGTTCATTACCTGGCCCCCAGTTCTGAGCTACAGAGACACAACAAGCTCCTGACTGGTGGCTTCATCAGAACCTATGCAGCGTGATGCATCTTAATGCAAGTCCTCGGATTGCCAGCTCCAGACAAGAGGCATCACTGGAACCAACACAGTGAGCCACACCTCAATACCAGACCTCACATTGCAACTCCTGATTGGTGACTTTGCAAAGCACCGATCAAGCATTATGCATTTCAACACAAGTCTCGGCAGTGCAGCCGCAGAGTGGTGACTTCATCCACCCGATGCAGAAGAATGCATCTTGATGCCCACACTGAAGCTCCTGATTGGTGGCTTTGACAGCACTGACTCAGCACAATGCATCTTGATGCAGGATCACGCATTGCAGCTGCTGCTCAACGGTTTCTCAATGCAGTGTAGCGCAGTCCAATGTGGACTTTACATCATGATTCCAAGGATACAAGGTTCTTGCTCAGCAGGCCAAACATAGCCCTGTGCCAGGCCTCCCTACATCAGTCAGCCTGAATCCTGGTTCCTGTGACCTGGTTCTGGTCCAGCATGATCAGATGACTGTAATTATCTGCATTTGCTTCTAAGTGCTATGAAGTCTTTGAAATTGCATAGCTTCAGTTCTACTGATTGAATATTTGTCCTTCATTTTGGGGGCATTTTATTTGATAAAGATTACTCTGTTTTTGATTGGTGTGGAATTTTTTGTGTGTTGTTTTTTCACTTTGCTACCATTTGTGTGCTGCATAATACTTTACATATTGCATCTAAGTTAAGCTCCACTGCTTGAGTGTCTAGCTGTCAGAGGGTTAAGCACAGGCCAATTTAGTGACTTTTTGTGGTTCACCCTTACAAGGATTTTGGCTGTTGCTTGAGTATGGTTTCACCTCTTCCAATCAACTAACAACCCAATTTCTCACAATTTGTAGCTAATGTGATGGATAATTCATATGCATGCAATTCATTTAAAGCTGTTTGAAGATCTTTTGGGTTTTGATTGAGGATTTCTGGGTTATCAGTGTACTGTACAATTTATATTTTGCTAGTAAATTCTTTGTGGAAATGACCTAGCCTTGTGAGAGCAAAACAAATATCGTTAATGTAAATACACAGCAGTAGGGGCACCAGAACACAACCTTGTTTAAAGTCTTTATTGTTTTTTGTGGGGTTTTATTGTAACATGGGTTCCTTCGCCCTCCTTAAATCTGTCCCACTAACATGAATATTAAAAAATTTAAGCATTCATTAAGGCTTTTGTAGTGTCCCATTCTAAACGTTTCTTCCATGACATGCGGTGGTATATACTGTCAAAAGCAGCTATGTGATCAATTACTTGTTTCTGATCCGCCCATTTTTCAAATTATTTAGAAGGATCCTATCATAGATTTGGTGTCAGTGCTAAAAGGTGCAATCAGACAGTAGTTTACAAGTTTCAATCTGTTTCCTTTTTTGCATTGGTGATGTAAGATCGAGCCTCACAATGAACTGGGCACACCAAGGTCAGCTGATAGGAGGCATTGTAGACTGCTGTTAAATAATATTCCCAGTAGTCAAGAATAGATTTAAATAAGGGAACCAATATGTATTTGGGGCTAGGAGCCCCTTTTATCTGAACATTTTGAGTGCAGCTTGGTGCACTTGGGACTAATTTTCATATCAGGCTTACCAGGGTCTTCATCATTCCAACTTGAACTCTGTTGGGGTTACTATTTAGTAAAAACACCTAACATAGAGTTTTTTTAGTGTAATCATATGCTTTTGAAAGGTACAGACTGATAATGTAACTCTCCCATTTTAAAGCACCTACTGTGTTGTCCCTAGCCAGATCATTGCTGACTTCCAATTGATTAATGCACAGCCAAAAATATACTTTTATCCCTTTACCTAGATAGCTTATATAGAAAATCCTACTGACGATCATAGTACTTTTTTTCTTCCTTTCATACTATTTCCTTGAAGCTAGGTTTACTATAACATAACGTATAATACCATATATCATCTTGGTGCAGATGGTTGTACTGTTATGATTTTTGCACTAGCTCTTAAGTCATATTTCTGTTGTTTTAGGTTTGGTTTATACAATTATTGGTTATGTGTGAATGTTGTCTTATAATTTTGGGTAGGTTTTATACCTTTTTCAAACTTCTCCTTTAAATAGTTTATTGCAAATGGCCATAAGGATGAAGGGAAAGTTGTGTCATGTTAGTTTTTCTGGCATCTTTCACAGAGATTTGTCATTCTACTCGTTTTCTGAAATCAGTGTTCATTTATATAATATTGTTTCAGTTGACACACACCCTAAAAAAACTTCACTAGGGCAAACTTATCATCTCTCACTAGCTGAAAGTCACAGGAGGATACAATGGGAAAATAAGCACTTAAATTCCTATGCTTTGCTTTAAAATCTCTACAAACTTATAACAGTGAGTGTCAATCAAATATATAGATTAATACCTCCCATCTACCTGCTGAGCAATGGGTAAAATCACTTGATGAGATATTGAAAGATGAAAAGATCAAGGGTCATATTTATGAGAACTGATGCTATGCTGCAAAGCGGCAGTGTTGCATCAAAAAAACTTGTGCTCTATAGTGCTATGTTCTTGGGATTTGGGTGCACCATATTTTTGGAATGGCACACCATGTTGCAAGCTCTGAAGGTGCCTCAAAATTATTGACGCATCTTCAAAAAAATTGACACAACGTGGCTTAAGGCAACTCACTCCTACATGATGCAAAGCTGATCTGCTTATTGTAAAGCCCTTGTAAATGCAGCAAATCAGAATTGCATCACTTAGAAATGCATTGTGTGGTGGGGAGCATCAAAAACATAAAACAACAGACAGAACTGCAAACCAAAAATATCTTTAAAAAATGGACGAAGCACCATCATCCAGTCAGAGGGCAACAACCCCAACCCCAGCTAAGATGACCAGACAGCAGTCCAGGGGAGGAGGAAGAGGAAGACCAATTTCAATGAGGAGGAGAACAAAGTATTAATAGTTGAGGTGACATAAAATGAACACCTTCTCTTTCTTACCACCAAATTGCCGTTAGGGAAGAACAAAGGCATTTGGCTATCCATACTGGACAAATTCACAGTGTATGGCAAACAAAAAGGACAGTGCTGGAGATGAAAAAGAGGTGGCATGACTATAAGCGCAGGTCCAAAGAGAAACTATCCAAGAACCTTAGGGCAGTCAGGAGGACCGGAGGAGGACTTGAAGGCCAGGAGGAGTTGGACCCATTGGGGTAGCATGTGGGGTCAGTCGTCCCAACAGAGTTGGTGACAGGAGTTGTCACTTACCCTGTAGTTCTTCCTGTCTTGAGAATCAGGAAGAACTACAAGGTAAATGAAACGGTTGTGCAGTCAAGTGCTTTGCTGCGCTGAGCTGCACTTTGTGAATGTGAAAGGGGTGGAATGTTCTACATGCATCACATAACTGAAAATTATTTACCCAATCACATATGTTTATGCCCAGCCCTGCCAAGTTTCTCTGATCTATGCCTCATGTGTTGGACCAGTTCAGGTTGCCCAATAAATCCTGGAATTTGGAGTCTAATCTACAACATGATAGACTTGGACTAGAAGTCCAACAATACAAAGCCAAAAACAGTGACTAGAGCATCAAACAATGCATGCATCTTGGAAACGGTGCAGATATGTCAGATATGTCAATGACAATGCTGGCTCCCTTGCACCATGAAACAAGTTTGCTTGTCTTGGGGATATGTAGCCAAAATGGAATTGAATGGAATGTAAAATAATCTGCTATGCCAGAGTGCTAACTTGTCTTTCAAGAGAGTATCCAGGTGCTGAGTTTGGCTGACTCTTCAAGTAGGACCACCTGAAGAGCCATGTGTAAAGTCATTAGAACTAAACCATTTTGCACCCAGCTTACCTTATTGGGTGGTGAGGTTTTTACAGGTGTTGGCTTCCACATAAGAGACCACCCTACCTCCGGTTAGGCTCATATGGATATTGAAGATGAGGGTTAATACTAGTGATGCACAGCAGAGGTCCATGATTATTTTTTGGAAGAATAGATGGTGTATGAGTTAGGTGGGGTTCAGGTAGTGTAGTGCTTGTAGGTGTGGCAGAGCAGATTGAACATGCAGTGTCTCTGAATCAGGAGACATTGTATCTCAATGGGATGAAGGGTGATGTGTGTGCCACAAGGTGGACTGAGTAATATTCAGGCACTGCTGTGTATAGATGCAGGGGTTGAGGGCATTGATGTACCACAATCCATATGTGATTAAGGCCTGGGAGCAGGAGGGGGCCAGATCAAAATAAGTCTGTCTCTCCAACATATATGTAAGGAGGTGGAGAAGAAACAGGGATTTGTGGAGGTTCAGGGTGACCTAGGTGTCCTCGATGATGGCCAGCTGTCTGGGATGGTTGGAGGGTGAGGGGTTTGGACTTATTTGTGTGTACACTTAGCAGAATATTCTTGCTAACATTTAGTGAGATTTAGTAAGACCCATTACTCTCACATACTGGTAGACATGTTGGACAGTGGCATCATGTACCAAATGCTGGTGGTGTTTTTTGTCTTCTAAGAATCAATGTTTGATCTGAGTGACATCAGTGTGTGAGTCTCTGGGTCTGAGTGATGATTACCTCAGGAGTCATGTATAAGTACAAGTGAGTGTGGCTGATAATAAGAGTTGCTTAGTGGGTGGGTAATAGTGGGTATCTGCAGATGAGCATTGTGGGTGCATAGGAAATGGAGTGAGCTTGGGATGTTGCATATTTCAAATTGTGACGGTTGTCTGTGTCTACTGTTTTGTATTCTGAAGATGAATATGTGTGCTAGAAAACTACTGGAATTCATAAAATATTAAGCATGGCATATGCATGTCCTTACCCATTCCTGCAAAGTAGCAAGGTTCTTTGCTGTGTCGAGTTAGGTGGCTGTGGGACTAATTTGAACCCTAGGCTACTTATTTTGTAAAAATTACATGCAAGACACTTCAGCAAGGTAGATTGGTGTTTTTTACTTTTGGAAACCAGAGTGTAAGAAAATCTGTAAAATCAAATACATTTACATTGCTTTGACACAGCTGTGGTGTTAACTGATGGTTTGAGGGAATTCTGTCACTCTGGTGATATGGTGCATTGTCTCAATAGTCTTGTGAAGAAGCAAATATAAGATTATTGTAGGCACAAACCAGAAAAAACAATGTAAAATGGGTCCCTTACCCGCAATCACTCATTTGTGCAGGGCAGGCCAGCCAGCTGCCAATCTGTGCTGTATTGTGTGTCATTAAACAAATAGTCCTCCATGTACATACTTAAAAATGTTAAAATATTGCCACGTGAAAGGCTACAATAGTCTAACATGCCTCATCTATTCCTAATTAAATATATTCCACATATCCATGTGTTCTTTAAATCAAAATCACTTATTTCTACATCTATCATGGATCGTTATTGATATTTTCCTATCTCTTTCTAGAGGGACAACCAATAACTTACTGTTGAACAGCCAGTCCATGATGACCAACCGGTTGAGGATACCACCTGCTGTCTCATGGATGATGACACATATTTCTTCAACATGCTTCCCATACAACTTTGATCATCTGACCAGGCATCCCATTCTGTCATGCATAATACGGGAGACCAGTTTGGAGTCTCACAGAGAGAGAGAAGGCCGTGGGCGAGGACAATGCAAAAACGGCTGCAAGACTCATGGCCCCTGACTGCAGCAGCCCCTTTGGACACAGCGGGGAAGTCTGCAGTAGTAGACCACGGAAGACCACATGCAGCATTGTGAGCAGGTGACACATGATGCCATTGCTGCTGGGACAGAGACACTGTGGCCTGCCCTGATAGCCTGCCTGCAAGAGGAGACACCTCATTAGTGGAGGGGCTCCACGCTGGAGCAGCGATCTCCAGAACAGACCTGCAATGAACAAAGATCTTTTGTGACCCATCCCAACACTGCCCTGATTTGGGGACCAAGTCTATTGCAGGGCCTTATGAGCTGCTGCAACCCAGAAGAGGGAAAAACAAGAAATTTAAAAAAAGAAAAGCGTGGGACTGCTCCCTGGGACTTGAGGGCCTTCAGTAGATTTGGCATGGTCCACCAACAGCAGAAACACTGGGGGCACGACACCTACACCCGATGGTACAGAGGTGAGGGGGACCCTGGGGGCTGAGTCTCGAGTGCCAGAAGAACATTGGTGAATGAATTGGACCTGTGGACACAGAGCTTTCTAAGAGATGGGGGCACCAGGGGACTCTGCCGATCCACAGCATCCAATTTGAGGACTGTGCCACTCTGGGGGGACTTTTGCTGTCCACATGCTTGCAGATGCTGAGGAGAGATAGTGCTGCAGTGGTACCCCTTTTGCCCTGGAGAGGGAGTGTGGTTGACCCCCGGTGTTACCTGTGCATGGGACTATTGCTGTGACTGTGCCTACACCTGAGGCCTAATCTCTTCATTGAACACTGCCTTGGTGCCTAGAGCCTACTGAAGAGTTATTGCGCCATGCCGGTGGTCAGTGTGACCAGGTGCAATTGAGGTACTGGGAGATGTAGGGCAAATGGGGCCAACAGATGAAGAGTGCCCCTTTCTGGCCCCTGGGTGCCTGAGGTTGTCACCCTCCGACCACTGCAATGGAGGAACACTTTCCCTGAACCACACAGGATGATTGTCATCATAACTCAAAAGTGTGGGGAGTTGTGTGACTCTATTCCCCTCACCTTGACTGGAAACCCGCACTCTGCTGCTCTGTCTGGTGGGCAACAACTATGGAGCAACCTGGAGAGTTGCTGTGATCAGTGGGGGAGCCATGTGGCATTGCTCTCCGAGGACCTGGAGGCCTGGCAGCTCATCTGGCTCAGGACCAGCACCTGTGCAGAGGTGAGGGGACCCATGATGATGTGCCTGGGACACTGTTGCACAACATATGAATGAATGGGGACTACAGGTACATGGATTTGAAGAATACAGAGCCTGTAGGCACTATTTAAACCCACAACCTCTATGTTGAGCACTGGACTGCCATGGGTGCAACTCACCCCCTAACCTCCTTGCAGCTCCAGAGGAGAGACAGAGATTTGTGTGCTACCCCTGTACCCTGAAGGCTGCGTACAACTAGCCCATGATGTGGCCATCTCTCCCCTTGAGACTTTGTTCAATGTCTGTACCTATAACTGTGGCCATAACAACTTTATTGCATGTCCCATTGATCTCCGGTACCTACCTCTGACTCTAGAGCGACACTAAAGGCTGACAAGGAGTGGAACATCATCAGTGCTATGCGCTGCACTACAAACAGAGCCCTTCATGTGCATGGCTGCCCCATATTGCTGCTGAGGCACTGAGTTCCTCACCCCCTGAACACAGCAGCCGAGGGTCAGTGCTACCGACCACCCAGGACGATTGCTCTCACAGCTGGGAGGTGTATAAAGTTAGGCTGCTTGATTTCTCCTCAGTTTGGCCGGGTCCTGCTGCTATCACCTGCTGCCCCACGTCATTGGTAGGGATAGACCTCAACGGGGAATACAGCAGACTTAAATGAACCAAATGCACACCCATGGAACACTTGGGAAAGGGGAGCCCTCTTGCAGGAAGATGTAAGTGAACCTAGACGTGCCTCATGATCCCTTCAGATCACAAATTCTGACAGCAAAAGAAGCATCCACCTCTGCTGTACAAGCCAAAATTGATGCCATGTCCTTCGATGTTGGACCACTGCGGGTGGATCACCACATGGTGGTAGAGCGAGCTATGGCCATGGAGCAGTGTGTAAGCTCTCTGCAAGATGAAGTACCCTCTCTCAAGACTGCCCCCACTAACTTAATAGCCAAAACTGAAACTCTGGAGCAGAGGGTAAATCCAGAAGGTGCAACCTCCACTTCCTTGGTTGCATGCATGCCCAACTGCGACACTGTCTCCTATGTTTTTGGTTGAAAGAGCACATCTTGCCCTCATCTCGAGACCACCGGTGGGGGGTCCACCTGGTACCCTCAATGCAAAAATCCTGAACTACATAGATTAGGACTCTATTCTTCAAGCTGTGAGACAGACAGGTGACCCCAATACTGAAAATCATGTGATCAATATTTTCCCTGATTAATCCTCTTAGTCCACCTTTTGTAGGTGTGAAACAAAAACTTAGGGCTGTGGGAATCCAGTACATGCTGCTCTACCCAGCCAAGCTGAAAGTCCTGCATGCTGACTGACCCCACTTCTTTACTTCCCTGGAGGCGGCCTGGGATTGGCTTAAGGTGTGAGGGGATGGCCAGGTTCCTGTTCCACAGATGCCTCACCCACCCTTACCGGGACATTGACCCCCTGACCATCATGGGGGAAGAGGTGACAGGGTGACCAGGCCTCCCACTCCTCTCAACTTGTAGTGGCCTGACAAGATGGTATCCTGGCCTTAGAACACTAAGGGCCAGAGCATGGGGAAATCTGGAAGCATGTCCTGGACCTCGAGCAACAGATATCTGAATGGGAGGAAGAGAGAACACTGGTGACAGCAGCACCAGCCTAGCGGATGAGATCCCGCCACCTGATGGGCCCTGAGAGTACCCCTTAAATGACGAACCCCTGCAGAGGAAGCTGGGCAGCTTCATGACACTGCCCACTTGGCATGAGATAATGCATGTGACTGTTAACAATTTAAGACCAGATGGGAATATCTCATAAAGTTGGTAATGTTCCATTAGGAATGGATGAGGGATATATGTAAGTTGTTGGGTGAACCATCTGCTCCCCTCTCATTTTTAGAGGTTGATGGTGACTGATTGGAGTGGCCAAGAAGCACGTATGCAATATTGGTGGAGTTGGTGAGTTTGGTGTGTTTGGCAACAATGTCTAGTTGTGCATAGTCGATAGGAGTGAGTGAGAGAGTCAGTGGTAGGAGGTAGTGATGGTTGCTTCTTGCCTCAATATGAATAGCGGGGCAGGCACATGACGCTCTCGCAGCACTAGATATATTCAATGATGTGTGTGTGCGAATGCATGGGGTGTGATTTTTGCATGTGAGAACTAGTTAGTTGTTGGAGACTGCTAAAGACACACTTGCTCTTCTCCTTCTCTTTTGGATAGGGGTTTAAAAATTGTTTGTTTACTGTTAATTGTGAAGTGGGACATGGCGGAACTGATGATTTTGGATGCACATGTTGGTGTTTTATGTCTACCCAGTGGGGGGGTTATATTTGTAGTTATACTTCATATGTGGCAGCGGTGGTGGCAGAGCTACATCTGGAGGGGGGTGCTGGGTAGGGAAGGAGATAGGACCTGCAATGGAAACTACCTTTAGATTCATGATATGGAATGTTCGAGGGCTGAGTTCTTATGTATAACAATACAAAGTCCGACTTACCTGATAATGCATGCAACTGTTAACAATTAAAGACCAGATGGGAATATCTCATAAAGTTGGTAATGTGCTGTTAGGAATGGATGAGGGACAGATGTAAGTTGTTGGGTGAACCACCTGCTCCCCTCCCATTTTTAGAGGGTGATGGTGATTGATTGGAGTGGCCAAGAAGCACGTATGCAATATTGGTGGAGTTAGTGAGTTTGGTGTGTTTGGCAACAACGTCTAGTTTTGCATATTCGATAGGAGTGAGTGAAAGACTCAGTGGCAGGAGGTAGTGATGGTTGCTTCGTGCTGCAATATGAACAGCGGGGCATGTGCATGACCCTCTCGCAACACTACATATATTCAATGATGTGTGTGTGCGAATACATGGGATGTGATTTTTGCATGTGAGAACCACTATTAGTTGTTGGAGACTCCTATAGACACACTTGCACTTCTCCTTCTCTTTTGGAGAGGGGTTTAAAATTGTTTGTTTACTGTTAATTGTGGAGTGGACATGACGGAACTGATGATTATGGATGCACATGTTGGTTTTTTATGTCTACCCGGTGGAGGAGGGGGAGTTATATTTGTAGTTACACTTCACATGTGGCAGCGGTGGTGGCAGAGCTACATCTGGAGGGGGGTGCTGGGTAGGGAAGGAGATAGGACCTGCAATGGAAATTACCTTTAGATCCATGATATGGAATGTTCGAGGGCTGAGTTCTTATGTATAACAATACAATGTCCGACTTACCTCCACAGACATGGAGTGCATGTAGCTTTACTCCACAAGACACATTTGTTAGATGATGAGGTACACAAATTACACAGGAAATGGAAGTTCCAACTAACACATATTCTACTTACACCTGTGGGATCCTTATTTTGGTCGCCCCACAGGTCCCATTTAAGGTTTGGTATTTCAGGCAGGTGTAAATGGAAGGTACTCACTGGTGCATGCACTCGTTAATGACACTGAAATGTGTCTGTTGAATGTCTATGTCCCAAAAGTGGATAATGGTGACTTTTTCCTTGAGCTCGAGAAAGAATTGCTTGCTTACATAAGTACACCCCTTTTGTGGGCTGGAGATTGTAATTGTGTGCTAGATGGTGGCCTTGACTCACATCCTCCATGACCATGCACCAAACCAAATATATGGCAGATGCCCTCTGTATGGTGATGGGCCACTGGTATATTATAGACTTGTGGAGTGTGACACCTGCTACACCACTGCCTGTGAATCCTACAGCTGACTTGACAGACTCTAATCATCAGATGAGACCATGGTCCGTTTCCTCGCGGACCATGCTGTGGTGCTGCTGGAGTGGGGGTGGGGGGTAGGAGGGCCCCAACAGGTCCCCTTATGGTGATTGTGTCCCGAGACACGAGAAGATGCGCTGTTCTGAGACTAACTCCACAACGTGGCAACTGTTTTCTTCTAAATAAACTGGCTGCCCACAGGAGAGAGAGAGGGCTGAAGTGGGACACTCTGAAGGTGGAGGCCCATGGGGAATGCCTCTCCAGAATATGCGACATGCAATGACATTTGGAAAAAGAACTACTGGAAGCAGTGGGATCTTGGTGGACCTTCAACACTCATGCCCTGAAATAGGGGAGTGCCACAAAACTAGACTACAGGCACTTCCCCATGTTGGCGGCATGTGGGATAGACTGGATTGCTTGACTAGAGGCGAGTACTGGCAGTTACTGCACTGGCAATGGGATAAATCAGAAAGACTTCTGGAGTGACTGCTGTGACAGGTGCATCCACCTCCCCTTATCCTTTTGTTGCAGCACCCCAATGGATCTAGAACAACCACCCAGCCTGGCATTAATGCTCTACTGCAAGATCTCCCTTGGCGGCGCTTCAGGACTTTCTGATGGACCTCGAACTCCCACGATGAATCCCAGCTCTGACACACCCCTATCAAAGCTTTCCATGGATGCCAAAATATTGGCTAAGGTTCTGAGATGCATCTGGGACACATCATGACTCATCTTGTTCATAAGGAGCAATGTAACTTCATTCCAGGTAGAAGGGCTCATATGAATCTGCGGAGGCTATCCCATGTGTTCCACTCGATGGCAGGCACGGAGGCATTTTCAACTGTGGTCCCGCCTGATATTAAAAAAGCTTTTTGACACCCAGGATGGGAATACTTTTGTGTTGAGTTGGAAGAGATGGGATTGAGACCCGTGTTTCTCTTGCAGGTCTTACTACTTTATGCCCACCCGACAGCGCAGGTCAGCAGTGGTGCCGTAGTCTCTGAAAGTATATCTTTGAAGAGGGCGACTAGGTCGGGCCTCTTCTCTTTGCTCTAGCTGTGGAACTTCTTGCACACCAACTGAGGAATGGCATGGCCCGAAGGTGTATAGATATGGGGGGGGCGTACTCACATTGTCTCCTTCTGTGAGGATGACGCTTTACTTTAGATTAGTTACTATGAGCCGTTGGCACCCTCATTGCTGGAATTCATGACTGCCTTTTAGAAAGTCTCCAGCTTATGCATCAACCACCAGAAATCGATTCTCTTTCCGTTGGTGAGTCTGGTGATGTTAGATGCCATAATCCTGCCCCAGACAGGGCTTGGCTAAGAGTGCAATAGTTTTTGTTACATGGGCATCCAGGTGACCCACACAGATGCAGCCAATTATGACCTAAATATGTGAGTAGTGATCACTAGCCATGAGGCCTGTGTCCAGTTCTGGAACCACCTCCTGTTCTCCATTATGGGGTGTGCATCACTGAGTAGAATGGTCCTACTCCCCTGTTGTCTCTATGTGCGGCAGAACCCCATGTGCTGCATTCCACTGGCCAAATTAAATAGCCTCCTAATATCCCTAATATGGGCAGGAGGCCAGAGCAGAGTAAAGCTGGAGTGCTGAAGCTGGACATGGAACGTTTCTGGTGGGGTGGGAGGGAGTGCCAGATCTTCTGGGATAGCTGATGAAGGGGAATGGAGTCCCAGGCGATGCCCCATTTGTGGTACGCTGGGTTGCTGAGATGAGGGTACATGCAGTCACGAAGGTGCTTCGCAGGGCTTCATACATGTGGCTGCTGCCACTGAGGTGTCTGTCAGGCTTTAGGTGGATACAGACAGTGATAGACTTGCCGCAGTGGTATGCTGGGTGATGCAAGGAGGCTGGAGACTTGTATCAAAAGAGGGTATTCCTCATAATAGAGGAGGTCTGAGAGTGCTGCCTGCTCCCTTCCGGCCAATTCCTGCAGTACGCCAAGATCTCCGAACGGTTTGAGCAATTGGAACTTCCTACCCCACAGAGCCAAAGGAGTCCTATACAATGAGGCTGTTGCTAGACTCATGCACTACTAGAGGAATGATATCTCAGAGTGGACGTGACTGTGATTTCGGATAGATGGTCCGGGGACCTGCCTGTTCCCCCCACAGATGCAGAGTGGTGACAGGCATTTGCACAGGTACATGGGTGTTACAGTATGGACTCTCCCACAGCACCCACCCATAAGTCATTTAAGATAACTCCATAATAGACTATATCTGTGCTTCGTATAATCTGGCTCAAAAAGTTGGGGACATGGAGGTATTAGACACCACATATAGTGACCACAAAACCTTAAGGCTCTCTCTATGCATGAAGCTAGGGGCAACAGATCTGTGGTCTCCAAAAGGCGTAGACATAATTACTCATGGAAAATTTAGGAGAATGTCTTGGTCGATAGGCAAAAGGCTATCGATTAAGCCATTGTTGGAGAACATAGCGGGTAATCCGGAGGTGTGGGGGAAAGCTGCTTTAATACAATTTCATAATTTAATAAGGCATATCACCTCGCATAAACTGCCCGAGCGTAATACAAAAAGAGTGGATAACGTACAGCTTCCTATTTTGAATTTGAATAGAGAAATAAACAAGTTAATACGTGGACAATTAGAGCACAAGTCTAAGGAAATGAACAAGGAAATAACAAAATTAAAGAGAAGAAAATCGAGGCTGAAATTGACAATTAGGAAAAGAAAGGAGGATCAGAATTGGGTGGCACTGAGGGAGGCGACCGTAAAGAGAAACCCCAGACTATTCTGGGCTATTATACCGGAGGGATGTGGTAATCGTAAATCCTTAGCGGCCGCTCCAAGAGCAGAGGTTGTCGGGAAATTGTATATTCAAGAACTGTATGCTGAAAATCAGGGGGCCAACATGGGGAAAAGGGAGAGAGTACTAAACCGAGGTGGAGAAAGGGGTAATACAGGGGCACCAACAGTGACAGAACTAGAAGGGATCATAACTTCAATGCGTTCTTCAGGTGCCATGGGCCCTGACGAGATCCCAATGACTTCAATTAAAAGGGAGCCTTTGCTTTGTGCAAAAATGCTCCAACCAGTGATTGGTCTCTGCTATGCCCACGGTATTATCCTGGAATCATGGTCAGGTAGTATAATAATTCCTATATATAAAAAGGGGGATAGATCAATCCCGACAAATTATAGACAAATTGCCTTACTAGACACTCCTGGAAAGATATTTGCAAAAAGTATCCTCTTGCAAACTGAATGATTGGGTGGAGGAAAATTGTATCTTACCAGTGGAACAGGCAGGTTTTAGAAAAGCCCACAACACCTTAGATAATATCTTGATCATGCACACTATAATTGACAAGTATGTCCAGACTAGGGGAGGCAAAGTGTATGCCGCATTTATCGATTATTTCGCAGCATTCCACAGAGTGGATAGGGGAACACTGTGGAAAAAACTCCAAGATCTAGGGGTTCCACCTGGCCTTCTGCAATTGGTAATTGCCCTTCACTCATCAACCTGGTATAAAATCCTAATGGGCGGAGAACAGGGATTATCTACTAAGGTACTGACAAAAAACGGCCTAAAACAAGGCTGGCTACTGGCCCCATTGCTCTTCTCCCTTTACATCCATGATCTACCCACAAGTCTCAGGAACTCCCCCGGCGATGCCCCTGTGGTAGGGGGCCGGCCTATTTTCTGCTTGATCTATGCAGATGATATAGAAGTGTACGACCTTACCCCAAAAGGCCTAATCCATTTTCTGGCTGCACTGAAAATCTACTCAGAGAAGCACTACTTGAAAATTAATACTGCCAAGTCGCAGCTGGTTTGCTTCTCTGGGAAGATCTTTAGGAAAAAAGTTGTGTTCCATTGGGTAATGGGTCAACATAAACTGGTATCATACCAGTTTTTAGGCAAGATCTTTTCGGCCTCAATAAAAGACTCAGATCATATACGACACAATACCAATAAGGCCCTCTCACTAGCCCAAGGACTGTCGGCCTTTTATAAGGCAAATGGTAAGCGCCACTTTTCCCACTTACTATCAGCATATCAGGTTAAGATTCCAGCGTCTCTTTTATATGTGATAGAGTGTATTGACATATCTAAATGGGGCTTTTTGGACAAGATGGAATGCCGGATTCTGAGACGCATGGTCTCTAGTAGCCATGCAGTCTCTGGGGCTGCATTACGCCTCTAATTTGTCGTTAAGAACATCTTTGCGCAAGGCCTTGTGGCAGTGATAAGAAGGGCACATAACCTCATGCATAGTGAGGATTGTACATTGAGAAACCTGTCCTATGGTGAGATCTTCAACAATCTGAGGGAAAATCTGTTTTCTTTAGAAACTACATCAAAGCTATTCAACTGCTAGAGATAGACTCAGGGCTTTGTCCTTCAAGTTCTCATGTATCATTAAAATACATTCTGAAGGAAGCCTCATGGTCTAAGGGTTTATTGATGGATATGGAGGTGAGTCGTAAAAGAAGAGGACTAGAGAAGTTAACTGCCTCTGTAACTATGAAAAGGGTGCAACCCTATCTGACCTGGAATTTAAATCATGGGGTGAGGCGATTGTGTATCCTGCTTAGACTAAATAGATTGCCACTGAAAGATCTCACCTCACAGTGGGATGGCGCTACTAGTGTTTGTGATGTGTGTCAAGGAGGGGTACAATTTCTTACTCATGTCTTATTTGTCTGTCCGGCTCTTGCCGTTCCAAGGAAACTTTGGTGGAAACCCCTTTTCTTACATTATAAGCTTAATATTAGATCTCACAGAGAAGCGCTGGATTTACGTTATACCCCCCTATAATGAAAGATTTTGTTACAGGATTTTTAAGTTCTTCCAATCATTTTTGCAGATATTATGAACTATGTATATTAATAACAAGTCACTGTTTTATGTATTTATCTATTTTTCCCTTTTTTAAGAAATAAGTATTATTTTATGTGGAAGTTTGTTTCTTTTTAAATTATTTTGTATCTGAATTCATGTGGACCTCTTAGGAGTTCCATAACATGATAATAAAATTAATTGAATGAATTGAATGAGGTGGCAAACAATGCCCGTTTCAAGCTCATACATTTCCACTATCTGCACCATACTTATCTTACCGCCACCGAGGCTACAAAAAATGTATATGACACGCTTGCCTGGGTGCCCACACTGCTTGTTTGAACTGGCTTTGTTCCTACAAAGGAATGGGAATGCCCAAAGCTACAAAGTTACTGGGCTGACATTCAGAGTGACCTGAAACAGACCCCAGGGGTTCAGATTGAAACTTCGGTCAAGCACTGGTTGCTTGGTGTACTTCCGACACCCAAAAAAGGGAGCCAAATGTGACACAGGTTTGCCCTACTGGTACTGGCGTTGTCTAAACACCGCATTGCAATACTTTGGACCCAGCCCCATCTTACAACTCTGAAAAAATGGAGAACGGATCTAAGCCATTGGGGATAGCTGAGAAGAGGAGGCTAAAACTGGTCTGCACAGATGGGAATGGGGAGTGTGATTTACAGATATGAAGTGATATGTCAGATGACCTAGAGGCAAGGGAGTTAAAATGGACTGCACTCTCTGGCCACTTGGGGAGACAAACACAGAGATGACCCTAGTATGGATAGAACGACCTGAGAGGGCAGAGTGGGCCTCGGTTCCCGGCGGGGTGCACGCTGCTCATCACTGCATTACGATCCATGATGGGAGGGAAGTTGTAATTACTGGCAAACACCCTCTCTCCCCCAGTCTCACACACCACTCCTATACAAAAGCTGAAGATAGATAACACTCACTGACTTGCCGCTGTCACATTTTGTTTTTGTTAATCATTGCCTATTTACATAAATGTTTGGAAAATTCTGGTATTTCAGGACAGTAATTTTGATTTTAGGGCTGTTCACGACGAATGACCGAACCTTGGGGGCATATTAAATTGATATAAGTATGGCACATATGGTTGAAGCTATCCACAGAGATCCTACAGGTGCCTCCACACTGACAATAACAGACTATTATGTTGCACGCCACTTTGACTAGTTGGTCACCATGATCTGTATCATTGTGTACTTGCAATGCCTACAGACTGTACACCAACCTATTTGATTTATGTGGTATAATGTATGAACCTGCAATAAAGACAACTTTTTAAAAAATGGATAATGACACCGTTCAACAACTCCTTGACTCTACTGATTAACCCTCTTCAGTCTTGGCAAGCGAAGATGACCTCGCAGGATCTCCAGAGGAACCACCATCCACAGAACCGGCCCCATCTACGTGTGCAATCCCAGCTGAGGAACCCAAGGACTCCCGAGTTGAATTTCAACGGTTAGTGGTAGGAGTCCAGCAGCAAATGGCTGATGAGATGGGGCAGGGATGGAGACCATAGTGGACATCCTAGAAGGAGTCTATAGATGTTTGATGTTTACACACGCCTAAAAAGTCCATCACGTCCGAGGACCAGCAGACATCAACCACTGCTTGAACTGACACCAGTACTCCAGACATCTGTGCTCCCTTACCTCACCCTTATACATACTCCCTGCATCTGCCATCGCTTTAGTGGAGGACAATCCTTTTCCTACCTCACTACCAAGTCCTGGAGTGACATCCCCCTCTGAACAGCACCCTCACTCCAGGAATTCAGAAAGGGACTCAAGACATGGCTTTTCAACTGAGTACAACATAAACGCAACACCTGGACACCATCATGAAATCCATGGAGCACAAGTTGGACTCCTACATATCAACAATGGGTGACCTTACCCTCAACATCAGTGCTTTGTTGGCAAGCCACCAGACCCTTGTCAGGGATTTGGTGGCTGCTTACTGGCACAGACAAATGCTGGTGGGGTCACGGGAGCCACATCTTCCGCCACTGATGTATGTGTTTCTCAGATGCTTCCCTTACAAACACCATCAACTGCAGGGAGTGCACAACACCCATCAGAGGAGGAGGATGTGGAGTTCCCCAGTTTCAGTTGGTGAACTGCTAGATAACATTTTTCTGTGCCTCCTGGCCAGTTTCCTATTGGTCCTGTGTTTAACCTCATTCCACCTAACGAGTTGTGACCTTTCAAACAACCCTATCTTTCCCATAGTAACTTGTATCTTCTCATTGAAATACTCCTCATCTCAGCATGTCACCTGACATGTCTTCCAAATGGGCATCTAAGCTTTCAAGAAATGTTGGTGTTTATACAAAATAAATATACCCTCAATAAACAATGTGCAGGGCCTACAATCTTTTTTAATATTATCTCCTAACCAACTACTTACCTACAACCACAGAGTATTGTATGCATTTTTGCTTAAAAGGACTACATATAGCATGGTGGAAGTGTATTGTCATTACCCACTTTTTTGCAATTCAAAGAGTCAGCTTAAGTCACTTGCACATGCTGTCTTTAAGAAATGTACCTACAAGGAATACATCCACTGCAATGTCAAAATTATGAATGTGTTGTTCCCAAATGGAACATCACAGTGTGACAACAAGCTGCAATTACGTGAATGGTGCACAGTGAGACTCAGGTAACATGACAACGTGATTAACCTATCATGATAACCTCAATGCCCAAACTGAAGAGATAATACGGTAAATACATTTGCATGGCTGAACTAAAAATAGCCAGGTAAACATGCACATACTCCTCAAAAATTAGCTTCATACCTGTGTCACACGAGCTTGCACAAGAACAATCCACTACCCTGAATGTCAGTATGCAAGAAATGCAAGGCCCTGTGTCAACTGATAAACGGTGAATAATGCTGCAGTGGGATAGTAAGATAAATGTGTCCATCTGCCTCTAAGAGTTCTCATATATGTTAAGTGTGAGTGCAAACACACATTAGATCTATTGTACGTGATACAAAATTATTTTGCGTAAGAGCCAGACCATGGGAACATAAACAATCCAACACCTCCCCAAGGGAAGAGGACATGGGAGATGTAAGGGCATGAAACTTTGAAAGTACTTAACCCAAGTGAGGTGCATGAAGTGCCACACCTAAGAAGCAGTCAATGCTACTGATGATAGAGGTCCTCCAGGCAGGTGAGGATAGATTAATACTTTTTAACCAGCCACCAACAACAATGATCAACTTGCAGAATGGAGCAAGGGTGTGTGCTGTAGAGTCAGGCACCAGTGTGTATCCCAGCGCAGCCAGGGATCTGTAATCTGTAGTGAGAAAACTATCACAACTCTACCTGCCCTATCACTTTCACACAGAATGCAACAGTAGGAGACTACCTGTGTTATGGTGTGTGTACATTCACCAAAGGATGCCCACTTACAGTGCCTAAAGAATGGTAAGGGGTGCATACTTGACTCAAATGTGAGGTAGACTAACACTTGTCCACAGACAACTAATTAAGCACCATATACCTTCAAAGACTGCAGGTCAAGGGCTACATCATGTACTCACCTCACCCTGTGTGGTTTTATCACAACCGAATAAAGATAATTCTGAAGGTACTCAATGATAACACCTCTTACTTATGAACTGATGACAAAATTTGAAAGTAGAAAGACCTATAATAGCAAAAAATGTATCTAAACAACCTACAACTACCTATCCTACACTAAAAAGCCTTAACATTACTTTACAATATCTTAACTTACCTTAACTTATCTTAAACCACCTACACCTACCTGTCCTACACTAACTAACCTTACGGCTACACTAAACTATCCTAACTCATCTTAAATACCTTAAGACCCTACACAAATGACAAGTTAAACATCAACTCATCACAACACACACCACCTCACACATCACCCACACCACGTCATGGCACCACAACGACACCCCAGTTTCTCTGAGTAGGAGCTCAGGGTCATGGTGGAGGAAATTGTCCAGGTAGAGCCACAGCTATTCGGATCACAGGTGCAGCACACCTCCATTGCTAGGAAGATGGATCTATGGCACAGAATCGTCGACAGGATCAAACCAGTGGCACAGCATCCAAGAACACAGGATGAGATCAGGAAGAGGAGGAACGACCTACGGGGGAAGGTGCGTTTCGTGGTCTCAAGACACCAGATTGCAGTACAGAGTACTGGCGGTGGACCCCCACCTCCTCCCCCACAACTAACAACATGGGAGGAGCAAGTCTTGGCAATACTACATCCTGAGGGCCTCGTAGGGGTAGCAGGAGGAATGGACTCTGGTAAGTCAACTCTTAACTATTATATCCCCCACCCTACCTGCATGCCATCACATACCCCCACCCTCACCCCCATCACTCCATCACCTCACATATGTCCCACTATCACAACCCACCCATCCCAACACCAAGCACTGCATGCAACACCAAAGCAGGGACACCCATCGCCAAAGCATGTCCACTACAGATACCCACACAGACCCCAAACCAAATATCACAAAAGGACCTAGACAAGAATGCAAGCACTGGAGTACAGGGTCACTCACCCATTGCACACAATGGCACACACAAATGCAATAATCATGCCTTTGCATCCCTGCAGGACCCCTACCCAACGTCACCGGTCAGGAGGTTCCAGACATATCCAGTCCACCCACAGAAGAGGCCCACAGTGATGACAGCAGCTCTGTCCAACTGGATCTAGATGACCAGCCCGGACCATTGGGGACCTCTGGACAGTCGGTTACCCTCACACAGGCACAGGCCACCACAGACCTTCCCCCCTCTGGAAACACCAGCACAGCACCCACCCAGCGGGCCCATACCTCCGTCCCCAGGACACGTCAATCAGCTGTGTGTCTTCCACTACAGGGAACCCAGGATAACCCTCCACCCCTACAACAACAGGGACCTGGGGGCAGTGGCAGTGGGCACACGGTCCAGGGGACAGAGGCCCAGGAACACAGGGGAACTGGGAGAGCTGCCGTGCGACAGGGGGCGGACAGGCAAAGTGAACCCACTCTCGATGAGGCCCTCTCCTCCATCATGGGAGCATACCACTACTCCCAGGAGACAATGGCAACAGTACTGGCCAAGTTCCAGGAGTCCCAGCGCATGCAGCAGGAACGGTATTTGGGCTTCAGGGAGGAACTCAGAACGATCAGCTCCACCCTGGGCACCATCGTAGGGGTGCTGAAGGAAGTACTCAACACCAGGAGGGACACTGTGGCACAACAAGGGGCCCATGACACTAGCATGGACGATGAACTGCCCACCACCTCCGCCGGCGCTAGTGGACAGGACTCCCCGCCACAGGACCACCACACCAGCACCCCACCCCCTGCAGAGGGAGAACCATCCCGCAAGCGGTCCCTGAGATCCAGGAACAAGACAAAGAACGATGCCAAGACCCCCGCCAAGAAATGAGACCACCCTGATTGTCATCCTATTGTCCCACTTTGTCACCCTGTCCATAATTAAACTGCCCCAACTCCACTTCCTATTCCCATATGGGCAATGCACCTGTGAGACTAATAGACTGGACTCTGCCATGGACACTCCTCTGCCATCATCCCTCACCAATTAACTTCCCCCTCCAATATTTTGCATTGAAATAAACACACCTAAAGCACAAAATGATCTGGAGTCTGTCTGTGATTTCAAAATAGTGTATTAGCAATTACAGTGACAAAATGTGTTTGAAATAGTAATGTCAACATACCTATGTCACACAGCTCTAGTCCATGAGGAATGTAAGCAGGTGACACACAGTGGGACCCACATGTGTGAAACCATAAGGGAAAGTGACAACTCAGTGACCAGACACTGGGTGAAAACGACAGACAAGATAGAGGTAGTAGTGTTAAAGTACATGTAGTAGGAAGGATTGTATTCTCACCTGTGTTTCACTGGAAATACTGCTGGATCACTAAGTCCCTGTTCTGCATGTCTTCTTCCTCCTCTTCATCCTCATCACTGTCCACAGGCTCCACAGCTGCCACAACACCGCCATCTGGACCATCCTCCTTCAGAAAAGGCACCTGTCGTCGCAAAGCCAAGTTGTGAAGCATACAGCAGGCCACGATGATCTGGCACACCTTCTTTGGTGAGTAGAATAGGGATCCACCTGTCATGTGGAGGCACCTGAACCTGGCCTTTAGGAGGCCGAAGGTCCGCTCGATCACCCTCCTAGTTCGCCCATGGGCCTCATTGTAGCGTTCCTCTGCCCTTGTCCTGGGATTCCTCACTGGGGTCAGTAGCCATGACAGGTTGGGGTACCCAGAGTCACCTGCAAATGGCAAGGGACAACTGTTAGACACACATTAACCTATAGGGATAACCCCAGACAACCATTCCCACTGTCTTGCTTCCAGAGGCTCACCTAATAGCCACACACGGTGCCTCTGGAGTTGACCCATCACATAAGGGATGCTGCTATTCCGCAGGATGTAGGCGTCATGCACAGAGCCAGGGAACATGGCATTCATATGGGAGATGTACTGGTCGGCCAAACATACCATCTGTACATTCATTGAATGATAACTCTTCTGGTTTCTGTACACCTGTTCACTCCTGTGGGGGGGAACAAAGCCACATGGGTCCCATCAATGGCACCTATGATGTTGGGGCTATGTCCCAGGGCATAGAAATCACCTTTCACTGTTGGCAAATCCTCCACCTGAGGGAAAACGATGTTGTTGTAAGGTAGTTTGTTTATTAGCTATGTTCATTAATTGCTAATAGTGTATTATTACCATTTATAGTGTAAGTATGAGTATAAGTATATGAGTATAAGTATTTATTAATTATAATTCATTAATATGTATTAGCACATTATAAGACTGAGAATGGTATATCCCTCCTCCCCGTGGAAAGTTGGTATATGGAACATTCGGGTTGGGATGGGAGGCTGCAATAGAATGTTGGTCAGAGGAGAGAAGCTGAGGAGCCGGAGGTGGGGTGATCAAGATAACTGTATGAAGGCTGAACAGTGGAGATGAAATAAAGTCTGGAACTAAAGATAAGTACTGCGTGTGGTGGACTTTATAATACTGGCGACGAGGGAGTGCGAAATGGGGCACCATCATCTCCACCCCTTGTGATGTACCTATTCATGCCTTCAGTACTAGTTAGTGAACTTTAAGCCTACAGTCCTACCAATGATCATTTGTTTGCCTATTGGTGAAGATAACTCATAATTTTGTCGAAAGGATAATCTCTTCAACATTGCCTTTATTCAACTACCTGCTTGACTCGCATTTCATCTTATCAAGCACCCATGTGTATTCCCTTCTTTCCAGGGGCATTTGGCACTGTGACATTTATATCCACTTTTGCCTGTTCTGCCCTGCAGTGTTCCTCTGAATTTTGACTTCAGTGCTCCATTTGGCAAAACGGATTCTGTGTTACCTGTCTTCTACTTGCGCGGGGCATTGGACGAGTGGTGAGTGAGGCGGTTTTGGTTTGGCGGCCTGTCACACGCTGACAGGCACAGCACGGCGCACGTTGGATTTCGCTGCGACCTGTCAATTTCGTATGCGCTGACAGGCGAAACACTGCGGACGCCTGTCAACACGCCGACAGACACGGCGTGTCAATTTCGGCGGCCTGCCAACTTCATACGCGCTGACAGGCACAGCTTTATGGACGTTGTTTTCCGACAGACACGGCGTGTCAATTTCAGCGGCCTGTCAACTTCATACGCGCTGACAGGCACAGCTTTACGGACGTTGTTTTCTTCTTCCAACGTGCCGTCAAAACACAGCGTTCTGTCAGTGTTCTGTCAGCGGCCGGTTAAGCTCCCAACGCGCCGCGTTCTGTCAGCGGCCTGTCAAGTTGCGACGCGCTGACAGGCACAGCACATCGGATGTTGGAGTTAATATTAAACACGCCGACACACACGGCGTTCTGTGTCGGGTCTTCAATCCGGTAAGCCTGTCCGTGCTGTGTGACACAGCAGAACAAACGATCCTGTAGGCATCTAGTATTCTCTACACACCGTTTCATTGTGGAAGCCTGTCAGACTAATACACGCTGACAGGCACAGCACAATAAATTTTTCTGTGGACATCTAAGAATATTTTAAGGAAGATTGTAAGCATATCATCAGTAATCTGCCCTACTTGTTCTTAATTCTTAATTCACTTATGCTGCAGTATATAGGCATGTTGGGATTGATTTATTACTAAGATCGTTTCTCTGATAAAAAAAAAAAAAAAAAAAAAAAAAGGGAGGAAAACTGAATCAATTATTACCAATTTTTCGATTTTCAAGGTATATTGGATTTGTTTTAGTGTTCTCTCTTGTGATTATATTGATAATTTGTGTGTTTCACTTACTTTATTTTCTAAGTGTAATGATGGCTGCAGCGGGGATGTCCCAACCAATTCCCTTCTTGAATGATATGGGGGAACCCAACATTCCGTTGAAGGATTGGTTTAAAATTTTTGAATCCTATCTCATAGCCATTGGAGGAGACAAATTTAATCCGATTAGGAAGCAACATATTTTGCTTCATAATTTAGGAACTCATGGAAGGAAAATTTATGATTCTCTTCCAGATCCCAATAATGCTGATGGGTTGGTACAGGATGAATATGTAAGTACATGTTTGAAACTAGAGAAACAGTTTGGAGACCGTGTTAATGTTGTCCTGGAGCGATACAAATTCTTCTCTAGATGTCAAGGCAAGCAAGAGAGTGTCACCAACTATATTGCTGCTCTTAGAGGTCTGTGTACGCTATGTGATTTCGGAGAACTCAATGACTCTCTCATTAGAGACCAGTTGGTCCGGTGTACCAATAATGCTAAAATTCAGGAGAAGCTTCTGCAGAGACAACCGGACCTACAGGAAGCCATTGAGATTGCGAAATCTATAGAACACACGGAAATCTGCCTGCAGGAAATTAGACACACACCTGTTGAGGAACATATAAATGAAATCTCTAGTGACCCCAGAGAAGATAAGATACTGAAGATCAGAAGTAAAGACAAATCACCCCAGCTGCATGGTAATAATAAGCCTAACTTTACTTGTTTCCGTTGTGGTAGCAGTAACCACTTGGCTAATTCCACTCAATGTCAAGCCAGATCTGCAGTGTGCAGACAATGTAATAAAAGGGGCCACTTTGCAAGAGTATGCAAGGACACATCTAGGCTGGTGGATAATAAGAAGCTAGAAGAGTCTTCCCAGTTAATCAAGAAGATTATATTACAAGTAAATTCTGATAATAGTAACTCCAATCGTTATCCAGAATGTACCATAACCATTAATAACAGGGCGATTAGGGTATATGCTGATTCATGCTCCCCATTTACCATTATCAATTCTCAGGACCTTAAGGAAATTGAAAAGGAAAATGGTATTGATTTATCCATAGCTGATATTTGTCCCAAAGGGTATAACAGGGATCCCATTTATCTAAAGGGAATGTTCTCAGGCATTATTTCCTTCAAAGGACGCTCCACCGTAGGTAAAATATATGTGGTGGAAGATGGTTCCAGTTTGCTGGGGTGGCAACACCAAAAAGAACTGGGTATAAAGCTTGACCCTAATAATCCGGATCAAGTGATTTGTGTGGAGAGTCTTAATGGTGGTGAAGCTTTTATACGTGAATTCCCAGAAATCTTCTCTGGTAAACTAGGGCTGTTGAAGAATTTTCAACATAAAATTAAGATTAAACCTAAAGCTAAAGCGGTTGCCCACAAGACGAGACCAATTCCTCACCTGCTAAAGAATGCAGTCAAAGAAGAATTAAACAGGTTGGAAAATTTAGGGATTATACAACCGGTGGATTGTTCAGAATGGTTGGCCCCCATTGTGGTTGCAAAGAAAAGTAACGGTAAAGATATCAGGCTATGTGTTGACTTGAGGGATTTGAACAGGAACATTTGGGTGGAAAGATACCCCCTACCTAGAATCCATGAAGTTCTTAGTACGATGGGCAAAGCAGCATATTTTTCAGTTCTGGACCTTTCAAATGCATACCATCAAATTGAATTACATCCTGACTCTAAGTGGCTTACAGCGTTTACCACCCCGTTTGGCTCTTTCATGTTCAACAGAATGCCCTTTGGGCTCGCTTCAGCAGCCGCTGTCTTTCAGAAAGTTATGCAGAATATCCTGGGCCACTTACCTAACACCTTATGTTTCCAGGATGATGTTCTAGTCTATAGGGTCATGGAAGAAGAGCACAATGAGATGTTAAGAGCTGTGCTCCGGAAGTTGAAGATGGCGGGACTCACACTTAGAAGTGAAAAATGTCAATTGGGAGTGGGTTCGGTAGAGTATTTAGGTCATATAGGCCCTCATTCCGACTTTGACCGGCGGCGGTCGCCGCCGGCCTGTCGGGGGCCGCCAGAATACCGCTGCGCGGTCAAAAGACCGCCGCGGTAATTCTGACTTTCCCGCTGGGCTGGCGGGCGGCCGCCTTCAGGCCGCCCGGCAGCCCAGCGGGAAAGATGCTTCCACGATGAAGCCGGCTCGGAATCGAGCCGGCGGAGTGGAAGCTGTGCGACGGGTGCAGTGGCATGGGCACTGCAGGGGCCCCCAGGGGCCCCGCAACCCCCCCTACCGCCATCCGGTTCCCGGCGGTCGGACCGCCGGGATCTGGATGGCGGTAGGGGGGTCGGAATCCCCTCGGCGGCGCAGCAAGCTGCGCCGCCTTGGAGGATTCAATGGGGCGGCGGGACACTGGCGGGAGACCGCCAGTGTTGCCGGTCCGACCGCGGCTTTACCGCCGCGGTCGGAATCCCCATTGGAGCACCGCCGGCCTGTCGGCGGTGCTCCCGCGGTCCTCCGCCCTGGCGGTCTTTGACCGCCAGGGTCAGAATGACCGCCATAATCTCCAAAGACGGATTCAAACCGAAGTTTTCCCTGGTGGATGCGGTAAAAAAAGCTGATCCCCCAAAAAACAAGGATGAGTTACGTTCATTCCTGGGGTTGGCGGAATTCATGTCCAAATATGTTAAAAAAATTTCATCCATTTCGCATAAACTCAGAGAGTTATTAAAAAATCATACACCATTTATCTGGACGGAGGACCATAACAGTGCTTTCGAGCAAATCAAATTAGCCATAATAGAAGCTCCTCATTTGAGTAATTTTGATCATAACAGGAAGACAATTCTCACGACGGACGCCAGCAAACTAGGATTGGGCGCCACCCTATCTCAAATAGTAGATGGGGAAGAAAGAATAATTGCTTTTGCATCCAAGGCCCTAAATAATGCTGAATCAAACTACTCAGTTATCGAAAGAGAGGCCTTGGCAGTCTTCTGGGCCGTAAAACATTTTAAGTTTTTTCTGTGGGGTATCCAATTTGTCTTGAGAACAGATCATAAACCCCTGGTATATGTGTTCTCCACCAAGGGATTCAGCAACAGCACCCCAAGAATAGCCAGGTGGATATTAGGGCTCGAAAACTTTTGCTTCAATGTAGAGTACATTCCCGGTAATAAAAACACTACGGCTGATTTCCTTTCCAGATCCCCAATGGACACAAAAGAGGAGGTGGAAATTAACGAATCTCCAATACTTTTAGTGGATCTGCCTTCCATTAGTAATTGCGAATGGGAGCTAGCGTATAAACAAGACGACACCTTATCTGTGGTAAAAGAAAGAGCTAAAGAAGGGTGGCCATTATTAAGAAAAGACCTGGAAGAATCCATAAAGGACTTTTGGGAAGTGAGATTGGAAATAAATGAAAAGAATAATTTTATTCTCCGAAATGATAAAATCATACCTCCACAGAGTCTTAGATTAAAAATAATCAAACTTGCCCACGAGGGCCATTTAGGTCGCAGTCTCACTAAAGCCAGAATCAGAGAGTGCTTTTGGTTCCCCAATATGGATTCCTTAATTGAAAATGAAATTAAAAAATGTTCGGTCTGTTCTGCAAGTGACAAATCTAAACTGGTCCGCAAAACGCCTATCTCTCCGGTTCAAGTCCCCAATAAACCATGGATAAAATTAGCTTTTGACATCATTGGGCCCCTTAATTATTCAGGTCTTCAAAAAAGATTTGCTTTAGTCCTTATTGATTACCATTCCCATTGGATATCCACAAAATTCGTAAACCAAATCACTACAAATTCTGTCATTTCCTTCCTTAAAGATATCTTTGCTGTGGAAGGTATTCCTGAAACGCTGGTTACAGACAATGGGGTACAACTTACTTCGTTAATGATGAAGCAATTCCTGGACTTAGTAGGCATTAAACATCTCACCACTGCCTTATATTGCCCTAGGGCAAATGGCCTGGCTGAACGTACCAATCGAATGATTAAAGAGTGCATCCAATTGGCCTCCATTAACCACGTTAATGTAGAGGATGCTGTCAGGGAGATGTTGTGGGCTTACCACACTACTCCAAATTCTATTACCAAGATTTCCCCTTTTATTGCGTTACTTGGCAGAACACCCTGCACCAAATTCTTTCCATCATGGCTGGGTGGTGGTAACAAAAACGAAAAGGTATTGTCTTACAGTAGTACAAAAGTAAGGATGCATCAGGACAAGTATAAACAAAGATATGACATGAAGTACGGGACTAGGATGCAAAATTGGAAGGTGGGAGATCAAGTATTAGTATGTAGACCGTTAGGTCAGGCAAGGTCGTATATGAAAGACTCTAAATTTGCAGGTCCCTTCTACATAACCAAAATAAAGAGAAATGTTGTTGTTTTAGATAATGGTCAATGCTGGAGTATGGATAGAATTGTTAAATTCTCCAATCATAACTAGTGACCACTCTATTTAGAATCCCACAGTGGTTAGATGGCATTTCGCACCTTTCAACTGTGCCTCTAGGGGACAATGAGATTTTCTTTTATTTATTTTTTCCTCTTCCGTTCCTTCCACTCTCTTTTTTCTTTCTCTCCGTTCATTTATCTTTTCCAAGGTACCTTTCTCTCTTAGTTTTTATTATTATTGTGGGGAAGATGTGTTGTAAGGTAGTTTGTTTATTAGCTATGTTCATTAGTGTATTATTACCATTTATAGTGTAAGTATGAGTATAAGTATATGAGTATAAGTATTTATTAATTATAATTCATTAATATGTATTAGCACATTATAAGACTGAGAATGGTATATCCCTCCTCCCCATGGAAAGTTGGTATATGGAACATTCGGGTTGGGATGGGAGGCTGCAATAGAATGTTGGTCAGAGGAGAGAAGCTGAGGAGCCGAAGGTGGGGTGATCAAGATAACTGTATGAAGGCTGAACAGTGGAGATGAAATAAAGTCTGGAACTAAAGATAAGTACTGCGTGTGGTGGACTTTATAATAGATGTAGCTCTGCATTTGTTTCAGAAGGGCAGAAAACACTCTGGACAACACATTGGAAAACATAGGCTGGGACATCCCTGATGCCTGCACTTGAGGGGGGATTCCTGTGGGATGGCGGATTGCTGACATCAGGTCTGGCTCCAACTGGGTACACAGTTCCTGGATTGTGGCACGGTCAAAGCTGTAGGTGATTATCAAATGTCGCTCCTCCATTGTCGACAGGTTCACCAACGGTCGGTACACCGGAGGATGCCACCATCTCCTCACATGTCCCAGCGGATGGTGCCTATGAAGGACAACAGCGAGCACAGAGTCAAACAACTCAGAGGTACGTAGCCACAGTTTACCCAGAACACCAATCATACACAAAAGGTGGCCTGTATGTGTGTTGAGGCTAGGCCTAGGTATGTGTGATGCAGTTGAAAATGAGGCCATGTGGGCCCCTGAAATGGGGACAATTGGATGTGAGGTAACTGCGCTGGCGTTGTACACCGTCGCGATAGGCGGTCGGAGACCGCAGCGCAATGCTGCATTGGTTAACATTGGACCCTATGGGTCCCAGGAGCCAATGACGATGTACGCCGGCGGTGATGGTACGCACAGCCGCGGACGTGACCGCCGCGGACGTTACCGCCATTTTCTATCACTTCAATCACTCGATACCTGATCTTTGACAGGAGAGGACCTACACTGCAAGTGCTGCTGTGACCTCAGTCTGGAAGAGACAATGGCTCGTGTGTCTGGGGAAAGGGCCCCTGCCTTCACATCGGAGGAGTTGGAGAAGCTCGTTGATGGGGTCCTCCCCCAGTACACGCTACTCTATGGTCCTCCAGACAAACAGGTAAGTACACAGGGAGCATTTTGTATGGGCTATGCCTGTGTGGAGAGGGCTGGATGTAAGAAGGAAGGGCGCAGAGTGCTGCATGCATGTAAGACGGTGAGTGCATGTGCCACATGGCAAGGGTAGGGATGGGGGCCACTCACTTTGACGGTGCAGTTGGTAATGACTTC
The DNA here is from genome assembly GCF_031143425.1 of Pleurodeles waltl. Classification (NCBI taxonomy): domain Eukaryota; kingdom Metazoa; phylum Chordata; class Amphibia; order Caudata; family Salamandridae; genus Pleurodeles; species Pleurodeles waltl. Next base: position 704,514,309 of record NC_090449.1, on the reverse strand, counting down.
TCTTCTTCCCCTGTACATTTCATGTAGGTCAGCGCCCACCAGAAGAAACATATTTGGCGTGCCATCGCCAAGGACTTCCGGACCCTGGGGGTCTACCACAGACGAGCACCCACTGCTAGAAAAGATGAGAGGACATTCGCCGCTGGAGCAAGAAGACGGCGGAGGCTCAGCTGGGGATGGCCTCCCAACGTGGGAGGGGTGCCCGTCGAACCATGACCCCCCTGATGTTCAGGATCCTGGCAGTGGCCTACCGGGAGTTGGATGGGCGCTTGAGGGCATCACAGCAGACACAAGGGGGTGAGTACATTCTCATTCAGCTGACTTTGCGCGCAGTGGAGTTGTCTGGGTGGGGGAGGAGTGCTGTGGGTTTCCCTAGGCCAGGGCGAGTTCCGTAGGCTAGGCCCCTCCGTAAGGCATGGCCCTGTGGCCCCCCACCCCACCTTTGTAGAGTGCCAAGTACAGCTATTCATGCCCCTGTGTCATCTATGTGTGCAGATGTCGTCCATAGCCTTGTAGGCCCTTTCCCAGGAATTGCACTGTGGAGCCCAAGAGCGCTGTGTAGTGCAGGGGACCTCTGTGTCTGTCTTGTCCGCCAACGGTAGCGGTAATCCATACACTCAACATGTCTTTCTTCTGTCTCCCCCCCCCCCTTTTTTTGGTCTTCCTGTTCTTGTGTGCATTAGCATCATCAGGCGGAGGAGCAGTGGCACCGGAGCACGAGGGAGCTGCATCCCACATGGCCCTGGAGGGTGAGACTACGGAGTCTGAATTCACCAGTGGGACGGAGGGCGAGGGGAGCTCCACGGCGGGGACAGGAGCTGACACCAGCGACACTGACTCGTCCTCTGATGGGAGCTCCCTTGTGGTGGCGGCAACATCTGTGCCCCCGCATCTACAGGTACAGACTTTGCCCCGTGCCCGCTCACCCAGGAGGGTGGGCATCACCTTCGCCCCAGGCACCTCAGGCCCTGCCCCAGACACACCTGCTGCCCTCAGTGAGGAGGCCATTGACCTCCTCAGGTTCCTCACTTTTGGACAGTCTACCATTTAGAATGCCATCCAGGGTGTAGAAAGGCAGTTGCTACAAACTAATGCATTCCTGGAAGGCATTCATTCTGGTCAGGTGGCCCTTCACCGAGCTTTTCAAACTCTGGCCTCAGCACTGATGGCAGCCATTGTCCCGCCTCTAGCCTCCCCCCTTCAACTTCCTCCACCCATACCCAATCCCCAGTACCTCTGCCTATCCCAAGCACACCATCAGACCAGCCTGGACACACCTCACTACACAAGGGAAGCTCAGGCAAACATAAGCACCACACATCCCACAGGCACCAACGCAAGCAACACACACATGCAGACACACCAACATCCAGTGCTTCCACTGTGTCCCCCTCCCCGTCGTCTCCCTTCTCCCTCCCAGGCTCGTCTACACTCACACCTGCACGCACTACCTCTACAGTCACTACGTCCCTCACCAGCACACCCACCAGCACACCCCGCTCACGTGCACTCACCACCCCCACTACCATTCACACGTCCCCTGTGTCCTCTCCCAGTGTGTCTGTGACGCCCCCTCCCAAGATACACAAACGCAGGCACACACCCACCCAACAGCCATCCACCTCACGACAGCCTCCAGCGCATGCACCTGCAACCAAAGTCACCAAACGTACCCCTCCTACAACCACCACCTCTTCCTCCACTCCCAAACCCCCTCCAGCTACCCGTCCCAGTGTCTCCCAAAAACTTTTCCTGTCCAGCCTTGACCTTTTTCCCACACCTCTCCCACCCCGTCCATCTCATTGGTCCCGAGGTAGCAACTCAGCCACAACATCTACGGGACCAGTGGTGCCTTTTGTCACAGGTATGTGGAGTGCACCGGCCACCAGGACAGCCAGTGCTGCACGGAGCCACAGCACAGCCAGTCCCCCTCCCCTGTGAAGCATCAGAAGTTGACCTGTGCCCGGCGGGAGAGGGGGAAGACTCCAGCCACCAAAGCCGCTCCCAGGGGTCCGGTGGGAGTGTGGACTCAGCTGTTACACCTCTCAAGGTGGGGAAGGGCCACAAGAAACCCGGCAAGTCTGGGAAGAGCTGCACGGCGGAGAAGACCGCCATCATCCCCGCTGCCCAGGAGGGCCCGCCAGCCCCAGCCCAGCTGCCCAGGAGGGCCCGCCAGCCCCAGCCCAGCTGCCCAGGAGGGCCCTGCCAGCCCCAGCCCAGCTGCCCAGGAGGCCACAACCAGCACAAGCCCCGCTGGGCCATCAAGGACCACCAGCACAAGCCCCGCTGGGCCACGAAGGACCGCCAGCACAAGCACCGATGGGCCGGGCACCGCCAACTCAAGCACGCTGAACAGGGCACCGCCAAATCAAGCACCGCTGAACAGGGCACCGCCAACTCAAGCACCGCTGAACAGGGCACCGCCAACTCAAGCACTGCTGAACAGGGCACCGTCAACTCAAGCACCACTGAACAGGGCACCGCCAACTCAAGCACCGCTGAACAGGGCACCACCAAATCAAGCACCGCTGAACAGGGCACCACCAAATCAAGCACCGCTGAACAGGGCACTGCCAACTCAAGCACCGCTGAACAGGGCACAGCCAACAAAAGCACCGCTGAACAGGGCACCGCCAAATCAAGCACCGCTGAACAGGGCACCGCCAACTCAAGCACCGCTGAACAGGGCACAGCCAACAAAAGCACCGCTGAACAGGGCACCGCCAAATCAAGCACCGCTGAACAGGGCACCGCCAAATCAAGCACCGCTAGCCCATGAGCGGCAGGGGCACTGTCGCAACTGGGTCCGTCACAGGGTGAGTGATGCACTCTGGGCACCAGTCCCCCTCCAGAACCAGTGGAGACATGCATCCACTACCTCTGTCATTCACAGGATGAAGCACTCTGGGAACCAGTCCCCCTCCAGAACCAGTGGAGACTGTTATCCACTTGAGAGACTATGGCTTTGCACTCCCCAGGATGCAGCAGTGGTCAACCCACACACTGTAGAGACTTGAGAGACTGTGGCTTTGCACTCCCTAGGATATGGCAGTGGGCAACCCACCCACTGTAGAGACTTGAGAGACTGTGGCTTTGCACTCCCCAGGATGCAGCAGTGGGCAACCCACCCACTGTAGAGACATGAGAGACTGTGGCTTTGCACTCCCCAGGATGGACCAGTGGGCAACCCACCCACTGTAGAGACTTGAGAGACTGTGGCTTTGCACTCCCCAGGATGGACCAGTGGGCAACCCACCCACTGTAGAGACTTGTGAGACTGTGGCTTTGCACTCCCCAGGACTGAACAGTAGGCATTGAGCCCCCCGTGGATCTGGCATTGTGCACTCATCCAGCTAAGGTGATTCCCCCTGAGGTGCCTGTTGTATTTCTATCTGATGCAGTGTTCTCTCTGTTTTGATCGGGTATCGAGTGTGAGCCTCGCCCATGAATTTTGGGCCCAGTGGTCCATGGACTATAAATGGTGCAATACCTGGACTTGTATTATTGGTGTTGTTAGACTTTTCATCCTTGCCGTGGTCTCCCTTAACTTGTTGCCTCTGTTCCCCAGGTTGTTGATGTGTGCTGGACTCTGATTTTACTGTTTTTGTTACTCTGGGCACTTTACCACTGCTAATCAGTGCTAAAGTGCAAGTGCTCCTGTTTAAAATGTGTACGCAATTGGTTCTCCAAGATTGGCATATTTGTTTTACTGTTAAGTCCCTAGTAAAGTGCACTAGAGGTGCCCAGGGCCTGTAAATCAAATGTTACTAGTGGGCCTGCAGCACTGGTTGTGCCACCCACACAAGTAACCCTGTAATCATGTCTCAGACCTGCCACTGCAGTGTCTGTGTGTGTATTTTTACACTGTAAATTCGACTTGGCAAGTGTACCCACTTGCCAGGCCTAAACCTTTCCTTTTCTTACATGTAAGGCACCCCTAAGGTAGGCCCTAGGTAGCCCCAAGGGCAGGGTGCAGTGTTTGGATAAGGTAGGACATATAGGGGGTCATTCTGACCCTGGCGGTCATGGACCGCCAGGGCCAACGACCGCGGAAGCACCGCCAACAGGCTGGCGGTGCTTCCTGGCCAATTCTGACCGCAGCGGTAAAGCCGCGGTCAGAAAAGGGAAACCGGCGGTTTCCCGCCGGTTTTCCCCTGGCCATAGGAATCCTCCATGGCGGCGCTGCAAGAAGCGCCGCCTTGGGGATTCCGACACCCTTCCCGCCATCCTGTTCCTGGCGGTTCTTACCACCAGGAACAGGATGGCAGGAACGGGTCTCGTGGGGCCCCTGGGGGCCCCTGCACTGCCCATGCCACTGGCATGGGCAGTGCAGGCGCCCCCTAACAGGGCCCCATAATGATTTTCAGTGTCTGCTTAGCAGACACTGAAAATCGCGACGGGTGCCACTGCACCCGTCGCACCCCAGCAACTCCGCCGGCTCCATTCGGAGCTGGCTTCATCGTTTCTGGGTCTTTCCCGCTGGGCGGGCGGGCGGCCTTTTGGCGGTCGCCCGCCCGCCCAGAGGGAAAGTCAGAATGACCGCCGCGGTCATTTGACCGCGGTGCGGTCTTCTGGCGGGGGAACTTTGGCGGGCGGCCTCCACCGCCCGCCGAAGTTGGAATGACCCCCATAGTAATGTGGTTTATATGTCCTGACAGTGAAATACTGCCAACTTCGTTTTTCACTGTTGCAAGGCCTGACTCTCTCATAGGATAACATGGGGGCTACCTTTAAATATGATTAAAGTGTAGATTCCCCTAGAGAGTAGATGGACATGTGGAGTTTGGGGTCCCTGAACTCACAATTTAAAAATACATCTTTTAGTAAAGTTGATTTTAAGATTGTGCATTTGAAAATGCCACTTTTAGAAAGTGAGCATTTTCTTGCTTAAACCGTTCTGTGACTCTGCCTTGTTTGTGGATTCCCTGTCTGGGTCAGTTTGACAGTTGGGTTGTTTTTCACCTCGCACTAGACAGTGACACAAAGGGAGCTGGGGTGTAACCTGCATTTCCTGATTAGCCATCTCTGCTAGGAGGGAGGGATGGAGTGGTCACTCTCCTCTGAAATGACTGTGCCTGCCTCTGACAATGCAGACTCCAACCCCCTGGTGTGTGTCTGAGGCCTTGCCTGGGCAAGGCAGGATTTCACAAGTAGGTGTGAGTCCCCTTTGAAGAAAGGTGACTTCAAAGACTAAAATGGGTATAAGAACGGCACCCAAATCTACAGGCTTTAGAAACACTTCTGGAACCAAGAGGAACCTCTGCCTGGAGAAGAGCTGATAGCTGAGGAAGAAGTGCTGCCCTGCCTGTTGCTGTGCTTTGTGGAGCTTTCCTGCAGTGCTGCTTCTGCCAGAGTAAGAGGACAAAGACTGGACTATGGGGGTGATTCTGACTTCGGCGGGCGGCGGAGCCCGCCCGCCGAAGTTCCCCCGTCAAAATACCGCTCCGCGGTCCAAAGACCGCTGACGGTATTTTGAGGTTTGCCCTGGGCTGGCGGGCGGCCGCCAAAAGGCCGCCCGCCAGCCCAGGGCAAACCAACCTTCCCATGAGGACGCCGGCTCCGAATGGAGCCGGCGTAGTGGGAAGGTGCGACGGGTGCAGTGGCACCCGTCGCGTATTTCAGTGTCTGCACAGCAGACACTGAAATACTTTGCGGGGCCCTCTTACGGGGGCCCCTGCCGTGCCCATGCCATTGGCATGGGCACGGCAGGGGCCCCCAGGGGCCCCGCGGCACCCCCTACCGCCATCCTGTTCCTGGCGGGCGAACCACCAGGAACAGGATGGCGGTAGGGGGTGTCAGAATCCCCCATGGCGGCGCAGCAAGCTGCGCCGCCATGGAGGATTCCAAGGGCAGCGGTAAACCGGCGGGAGACCGCCGGTTTACCCTTTCTGGCCGCGGCAGAACCGCCGCGGTCAGAATGCCCTTCGGAGCACCGCCGGTCTGTCGGCGGTGCTCCCGTGGCCGGTGACCCTGGCGGTCACCGGCCGCCAGGGTCAGAATGACCCCTTATGTGTGCCTTACATCTTGGGAAGAAATCTCCAAGGGCTTGAGTTAGAGCTTGCCTCCTGTTGTTTGAAGTCTCAGGGACAGCAAAGACTTCTCTCTGCCAGCACCTGGAGTCTCTGGAGAGACTCCTGCTCTGACAAGTGGTGCCCTATCCAGTCCTTGGGCCCTTGAAAGGATAGCTGGTGGAAATCCAAGAAAATCGACTTCGGACGACTCTGGACCGACGCCGCTGCTGAATCCAGTGACGCCGCCTGCATCCGACGCCATAACCTTCGCTGGAACGTGACGCTCTTCACAAGCCCAACGCCGCTGCAGCCCCACTGAAGTCCGCGGCTCAGTGGAAATCGCCGCACCCCGTCGTGACTGACTCCGCTCAAAGCACGTGGATTCAACATTTCGCACTGACGCCGTGACCCACGACTTCGCGCATCGGCTTGTTTTCACTCTTCACCAAAGGTACTGTACTTGGGTGTCTACACGACTCCGTGTCTTTGCCCGCTGGTGTCGGGTTGTTGGGAACGACTCCGTCACGACGCCGTGTTAACATCTCATCGAAGCATTTTTGTTTCTAAGCGCAATTTTTTAGCTTAATCTCTAAAAATTCATAACTTGACTTGTGTATGTCGGATGTTTGTCGATTTGGTCTTGTTTTGTTTAGATAAATATTTCCTATTTTTCTAAACTGGTGTTGTGTCATTTTGTAGTGTTTTCCTTAAGTTACTGTGTGTGTTGGTACAACTACTTTACATCTAGCGCTCTGAAGTTAAGCCTACTGCTCTGCCAAGCTACCAAGGGGGTAAGCAGGGGTTAGCTGAGGTTGATTCTCTTTTACCCTGACTAGAGTGAGGGTCCTTGCTTGAACAGGGGGTAACCTGACTGTCAACCAAAGACCCCATTTCTAACATTGGTGATCAGCGGTTGGGATTTGGACTTGTATTTTTATTTGACATACAGTAATTAAGTGTACACTACTGTTTGAGTTCAGACCACTACGTGACCACATACTACTAGTCTCGTGATTTTTGTTTTTTCTATTTGGACTGTTTCTGCTCTGCATTAATTTTTTTCTCGCTGATTCCTTGATTGACTTTCTTTGGAACTTCATTTGGGAACTTGTTTTTCTGCCTTTGGAACTTTACACTTGTTTTTGAATCTTCATGTCCCATGCTGGAGATGCATCAGTTGGAGCTGACTTTGACCTTGAGAAATTGGAGAGTTATACCAAAGCTCAGTGGAAGCAGTCCTGTAAAAGTTTTGAGTGTCCCATTAAGAGCTCATCCAGGAAGGAGGAGCTGCTAAAGGCGCTGAATGCCTGGGTGACAGCCAAGAGCAATGAAGGGCACACAGAGGATGAGGGAGATGAGGAGGATGGGGAAGAGTGTTCAGTACATAATGGTATTGTGGGTGGGCCTTTTATGTCCAGGGAGAAGGTCTCCAGGGCAGGTAGCAGTGTCTCATCCAAGGGTCTGACACCTGAGGAGTTACAGGACAGACAGGCAGAAAGGGAGTACCAATTGGAGCAGAGGAGGCTAGCCCTTGAGGAGAGGAAGTTACCGATGGCTCATGAGCTTAGCTTGAGAGAGATGGATCATAGAAGCCAGTCCAGTAGAGATGGTTTCAGCAATCCTACAGTGCAGCCTGAGAGAAGGGTACACATCCCAAAAGACCTTGTGAGGGATTATAAGAGGGAGGATGATATCTACTTGTGGTTCAAGGGTTATGAGTCAGCTCTCCACATGAACCTGGTCCCTGAAGCTCATTGGGGGGCAGCCCTGTGGAAGCATTTTGAGGCAGAGGGGAGGGACACACTGACAGCCTTAAGGGATGCTCAGGATCTCACCTACTCTGTCATGAAGGAGGCCTAACTCACCAGGTATGGTCTCACCCCTGAGCAGTACAAGGAGAAGTTTAGATCCTACAAGAGAAAAGAATCTCAAACATGGTTGGAATGTGTTGATTCTTTTTGCAGGTCACTGGATGGTTGGGTGAAGGGCAGTAAGGTAAACACGTATGAGGGGCTTTACAATTTAATTGCTTGGGAGCACTTGTACAGTTTATGTTTTCCAGAGCTGCGCCAGCACCTCATTGACAGCAAGCTGACTGACTCCAGGAAGCTTGCGCAGGAAGCGGACCGCTGGGAGAGCACCAGGGTCCAAAAAAGGTATGGGGGAGACCACGCCAAGGGTGGGCAGGGTCCCTCTCAGAAGAAAGGGGGGGGGTAAGGGCAAACAGGGGGAGTTCTCTAAAGGGCCCCAAACTGATTCCCAGGGTAAGGATTCCCAACCCGCCAGTGAAAAGAAGCCATGGTTGTCCAAAGGGAAGCCAGTAGCATGTGGTCCCCCATGTAAGTGCTATGCATGTGACCAGGTGGGTCATGTGAATGGGGATCCCAAATGCCCCAAAAGTAAACCGTCACCCACTGGTGCACCGTCCCAGGGTTTGGCCAGTGTAGCGCTTGGGGAGGAGTTGGTTTCAGGTGGGTTGGAACCAGCAGAAATGACCCTTGTCTCACTAAGGGACAGTGAGATGGTCCAGAGAAACCTAGTGCCTGATAACACTAAGAAGTACAGACAATGGGTGACCATCAATGGACAGAGGGTGGAGGCTCTGAGAGACACAGGAGCCAGTGTGACTACAGTGAGGAGTCACCTGGTGTCTGAAGAGCAGATTGATCCCCGGGTGCTTTACCAAGTAGTTGCGGCAGACAACTCTGAGCGCCTCTGCAGAGTGGCGCAGGTTCCCTTTGAATGGGGGGGGTCTCAGGTTCCTGGAAAGTATCTGTGAGTCCAACCCTGCCTGTTGATTGTTTGCTAGGCAACGACCTGGAGGATTCCCCTTGGAAGGAGGTGGAACACAGGTCTCACTTGGAGATGTTGGGTCTGCCTGGGTGGGTATGCGTATCCACCCGGTCTATGGCAGCCAATCAGGGTAGTCAAGAGCCCTTGGAGCCTGAAACAGTGGCCCAGGGGACCGCCAAGAAGAGGAAGGGCAGGGGGCGTGGGAAACCAGCCCCAGAAGTTCCCACGGTCCAGGAGGAGGCAGAGCCTGAGGGTGATGCCCCGGAGCCTACAGGGGAACAGGTGGCTGAACTGGGGGAGGTCCCTGAGCTGTCGCAGTGGCAACAGGAAGGGGGGCCAATCAGGGAAGCATTCTGTGCAGCACAGAAGTCATGCCCTACTTTGGAGGGTTTGCGGCAGCAGGCGGCAGACCAGGCGGCTGGCAAGGAGCCAGGATCACACCTGATTTATTGGGAGGATGACCTCCTGTATAGCGAGCCTAAGGTTCCTGAGCCTGGGTCAGCCTGTGTGCTGGTGGTACCCCAGTGCTTCAGGGCCTTCCTACTGGGGTTGGCTCATGATGTGCCGTTAGCTGGACATTTGGGGCAGGACAAGACCTTTGAGAGGCTTGTCACCCACTTTTACTGGCCCCTAATGCACAGGCACTCAGATGCACATTGTAGGTCTTGTAAGACTTGTCAGGCAAGTGGCAAGAGTGGGAGGAAATGTAAAGCTCCCCTCCAGCCTTTGCCTGTTGTCAGTACTCCCTTTGAACGGGTAGGAATTGACATTGTGGGGCCTCTGGATCCCAAGACAGCCCTGGGCAACAGGTTCATCCTGGTCTTGGTGGACCATGCCACACGGTACCCAGAAGCTATTCCTCTAAGGATGGTCACTGCCCCCGTGGTGGGACGTGCCTTAATGGGAGTTTTTACCTGCATGGTGTTCCCCAAGGAAGTGGTATTTGATAGAGGTACAAACTTCATATCTACTTATATGAAGTCTCTGTGGAAGGTGTGTGAGGTAACCTACAAGTTCACCACCCCTTACCACCCCCAAAGTAATGGTCTGGTTGAGAGATTCAACCGCACCTTGAAAGGCATGATTCAGGGCCTGTCAGAGCCCTTGAGGCGTAAGTGGGACGTCCACTTGCCATGCCTTCTGTTCGCTTACAGGGAGGTGCCTCAAAAGGGGCTTAGCTTTAGCCCCTTTGAGCTCATCTATGGCCACCCTGTGAGGGGACCACTCTATCTGGTGAAGGAGGCTTTGGAAAAAGCTCCTAGTAAACCACCCCAGGATGTATTTAGCTACATGCTGGCACTAAGAAACCAGACTTCCCGCTTCAGGAGTCTCGCTCAGGAGAACCTGGAAGCAAGCCAGGAGGATAGGAAACGGTGCTACGGCCAGAATGCCACTCTGGTTGCGGTTCAGCCTGGACAAAAAGTGTGGGTCATGGCACCAGTGGAGCCTAGGGTTCTCCAAGATAAGTGGACTGGGCCTTTTGAGGTGGTGGAAAGAAAGAGCGAGGTCACCTATCTGGTAGACTTGCAATCCCCCAGGAACCCTTTGAGGGTCCTACATGTCAACCGCCTCAAACCACACTTTGAGCGAACTGAGCTATCCATGCTCCTAGCGACAGATGACGGGTGGAGGAAGAGAGTGAGCCTCTTCCTGACCTCCTGTCTGCAGGAGAAAAAGATGGGTCTGTGGAGGGAGTGATCCTCTCCCCCTCCCTGACTGAGGAACAGCAGAGGGACTGTCGCCACATGTTGGGACAGTTTGCCTCACTGTTTTCCCTGATCCCAGGAGTCACACACCTGTGCACACATGATGTGGACACTGGGGACAGTACACCTGTTAAACATAAGGTTTACAGGGTGACTGAGAGGGTCAGGGCTTGCATTAAGGAGGAAGTCTCCAAAATGTTAACCTAGGGGTCATTGAGCACTCCAGCAGTCCTTGGGCCAGCCCAGTGGTATTGGTACCAAAGGCTGCTGCTCCTGGTGCCACTCCAGAACTTAGGTTTTGTGTGGACTACCGGGGTCTCAATGCGGTCAGCAAGACCGACGCACACCCCATCCCCCGAGCTGATGAGCTCATTGATCGGTTAGGAGCTGCCAAGTACCTCAGTACGTTTGATTTAACATCTGGGTACTGGCAGATTGCCTTAAATGAGGGGGCAAAGGAGAGGTCAGCATTTTCTACCCCAGATGGGCACTTCCACTTCAACGTGATGCCCTTTGGGATGAAGAATGCCCCTGCCACCTTTCAGAGGTTGGTCAACCAGGTGTTGGCAGGACTGGATGAGTTCAGTGCCGCCTACCTGGATGACATTGCTGTGTTTAGTTCCACATGGGAGGAACACCTGCAACACCTCTGGAGAGTGTTAGATGCCCTGCAGAAGGCAGACCTCACTATTAAGGCGAGCAAGTGCCAAATAGGGCAGGGTTCTGTGCTGTACTTAGGACACCAGGAGGGGAGTGGCCAGGTGGCACCCCTACAGCCTAAGTTTGACACGATTCTGGCTTGAGAGCCTCCCAAGACCCAGACTGAAGTGAGAGCCTTTTTAGGTCTCACAGGATATTACCGGAGGTTCGTTAAGGGATATGGTAACATTGCTACCCCCTTAACTGAGTTGACTTCTAAGAAGCAACCCAAGAAAGTGATCTGGACAGAGGCTTGCCAGAACGCTTTTGATGCACTAAAGGCTGCCATGTGCACAGCACCTGTGCTGCAGGCACCTGACTACTCCAAGGAGTTTGGTGTGCAAACAGACGCCTCAGAGTATGGTATTGGAGCAGTACTCTCACAACTTAATGAAGAGGGCCTAGATCAACCTGTAGCCTTCATTAGCAGGAGGTTACTACCCAGGGAACGTAGGTGGAGTGCCATAGAACGTGAAGCGTTTGCTGTGGTCTGGTCACTGATGAAGCTAAGACCCTACTTGTTTGGGACTCACTTCCGAGTTCAGACCAACCACAGGCCCCTCAGATGGTTAATGCAGATGAGGGGTGAGAATCCAAAACTGTTGAGGTGGTCCATTTCCCTACAGGGGATGGACTTTACAGGAGAACATCTTTCTGGTACAGAGCACGCCAATGCTGATGGTCTGCCCAGGTTCTTCCACCTTAGTGATGAGAACTCCCATGAGGTTGGGTAGTTGCTCCCCACTTTTAGCTGGGGGGGACACGTGTTAGACTTTTCATCCTTGGCGTGGTCTCCCTTAACTTTTTGCCTCTGTTCCCCATGTTGTTGATGTGTGCTGGACTCTGATTTTACTGTTTTTGTTACTCTGGGCACTTTACCACTGCTAACCAGTGCTAAAGTGCAAATGCTCCTGTTTAAAATGTGTACGTAATTGTTTCTCCATGATTGGCATATTTGTTTTACTGTTAAGTCCCTAGTAAAGTGCACTAGAGGTGCCCAGGGCCTGTAAATCAAATGTTACTAGTGGGCCTGCAGCACTGGTTGTGCCACCCACACAAGTAACCCTGTAATCATGTCTCAGACCTGCCACTGCAGTGTCTGTGGGTGTGTACCCACTTGCCAGGCATAAACCTTCCCTTTTCTTACATGTTAGGCACCCCTAAGGTAGGCCCTAGGTAGCCCCGAGGGCAGGGTGCAGTGTATGGATAAGGTAGGACATATAGTAATGTGGTTTATATGTCCTGACAGTGAAATACTGCCAACTTCGTTTTTCACTGTTGCAAGGCCTGTCTCTCTCATAGGATAACATGGGGGCTACCTTCAAATATGATTAAAGTGTAGATTTCCCTAGAGAGTAGATGGACATGTGGAGTTTGGGGTCCCTGAACTCACAATTTAAAAATACATCTTTTAGTAAAGTTGATTTTAAGATTGTGCGTTTAAAAATGCCACTTTTAGAAAGTGAGCATTTTCCTGCTTAAACCATTCGGTGACTCTGCCTTGTTTGTGGATTCCCTGTCTGGGTCAGTTTGACAGTTGGGTTGTTTTTCACCTCGCACTAGACAGTGACACAAAGGGAGCTGGGGTGTAACCTACATTTCCTGATTAGCCATCTCTGCTAGGAGGGAGGGGTGGAGTGGTCACTCTCCTCTGAAAGGACTGTGTCTGCCTCTGACAATGCAGACTCCAACCCCCTGGTGTGTGTCTGAGGCCTTGCCTGGGCAAGGCAGGATTTCACAAGTAGGTGTGAGTCCCCTTTGAAGAAAGGTGACTTCAAAGACTAAAAGGGGTATAAGAAGGGCACCCAAATCTACAGACTTGAGAAGCACTTCTGGAACCAAGAGGAACCTCTGCCTGGAGAAGAGCTGATAGCTGAGGAAGAAGTGCTGCCCTGCCTGTGACTGTGCTTTGTGGAGCTTTCCTGCAGTGCTGCTTCTGCCAGAGTAAGAGGGCAAAGACTGGACTTTGTGTGCCTTCCATCTTGTGAAGAAATCTCAAAGGGCTTGAGTTAGAGCTTGCATCCTGTTGTTTGAAGTCTCAGGAACAGCAAAGACTTCTCTCTGCCAGCACCTGGAGTCTCTGGAGAGACTCCTGCTCTGACAAGTGGTGCCCTATCCAGTCCCTGGGCCCTTGAACGGAAAGCTGGTGGAAATCCAAGAAAATCGACTTCGGACGACTCCGGACCGACGCCGCTGCTGAATCCGGTGATGCCGCCTGCACCCGACGCCGTAACCTTCGCTGGAACGCGACGCTCTTCGCAGGCCCGACGCCGCTGCAGCCCCGCTGAAGTCCGCGGCTCCGTGGAAATCGCCGCACCTCGTCGTGACCGACTCCGCTCGAAGCCCGTGGATTCAACGTTTCGCACAGACACCGCAACTCTCGACTTCGCGCATCAGCTTGTTTTCACTCTTCACCAAAGGTACTGTACTTGGGGGTCTACACGACTCCGTGTCCGGCACCGCTGGTGTCGGCTTGTTGGGAACGACTCCGTCACGACGCCGTGTTAACATCTCATCGAAGCATTTTTGTTTCTAAGCGCTATTTTTGAGCTTAATCTCTAAAAATTCATAACTTTACTTGTGTATGTCAGATTTTTGTCGTTTTGGTCTTGTTTTGTTTAGATAAATATTTCCTATTTTTCAAAACTGGTGTTGTGTCATTTTGTAGTGTTTTCATTAAGTTACTGTGTGTGTTGGTGAAACCACCTAGCGCTCTGAAGTTAAGCCTACTGCTCTGCCAAACTACCAGGGGGGTAAGCAGGGGTTAGCTGAGGGTGATTCTCTTTTACCCTGACTAGAGTGAGGGTCCTTTCTTGAACAGAGGGTAACCTGACTGTCAACCAAAGACCCCATTTCTAACAGGTGTATATATTTGTTTATAGTGTATATATCTGTTTGAGTACTGGATTTTAATATATTACAATGGTTACAATCCTTTCCTTTTGTCTTTGCATTCTTCCGGGGGGCTGGGGGGTGTAACTGTAATGTATCATGCTGTATTAGTGTGTGTGTTGTAGTGGGTGAGGGTGTGGGTGGGGGCGTTGCATGTGTGTGTCTCTGTTTTTTGCCTCCCCTGTGTTTTAGGTGTAGTACTCACCGTGGTCTTCGCCGCCGGCGTTCGTGCTCCTGGTAGAGGAGCAGGAAGACTATCGCAGGTAGAATTTGGAGTTCCGGCTCCATGGTGTCCTCGTTCCTTGTGGGGTGTGTAGAGGTGAGCGTTTTCCCTTCGAAATTCCTGTTTCCGCCTTGTTTTTATCTGCGGTAAATCCGCCCCGGAAAAGGTGGCGGATTGGCCTGTCATAATAGTGTGGGCAGTACATTGTCTCCGCCTGTCTGTTGGCGGTGACCGCCGCGCTGTTGGTTTGTACCTCCGTGGCGGTCGGAGTGTTAAAGTGTCTGTCTTTGTTGGCGGTTTCCACCATGGTCGTAATTGCAATTTTGTTTACCGCCAGCCTGTTGGCGGTCTTACCGCCACTTTAACACCGTCCGCCAGGTTTGTAATGACCACCTATATACCTTACATTGAATGAATCCCTCCAAGAAATGGAATATAGGGGATATACATGGCAGGGGTTTGGCACTACAATGCCAATCAATCTGCAGATTATTGTGTTTATCCAGTTGGTCACACAATTGCCAATAAGACTGTATTATTGCTTTGATGCCTACTGGCACTCCATACGTTTTACAGCAATTGCAATAGCACAATGTGCTTAAAATAATACACATTGCACAAATATCTGAAGGCTGACTGTTTACCTGGCATCCTTGGGGTGGTTTGTCTTGCCTTTTTGCCTCAAGCAACCTATTAGCTTCTAAGCACTTCAATGCAGTTTACTTCTTAAAAATTCATGTCTCAATTTCTACCTATTAGGTTTTTGCCATTTTGGTCTGGTTTTACTCATATTTTTATAAATTGTTGTGGAGCTTTTTTGTGGTGTTTTCACTGTGTTACTTTAATTTGAGAGCTGCACAAATACTCCAGACATTGCTCTTGTTTTGTTTTGAGTTTATTTATTAGAAAATTGCAATAGTTCAGAAAGCTGCACATATTTAGAACTTATTAGACTACACCACAATGTATTAAGTAGATGATAAATGGGATCAGTAACTTTTCAAACCAGTGTGGGTTGACTGTGAGTGCGCTAGGGAAATGAGAAAAGGAAAAGAGAGAGCCAGAGAGAAAAGAGGGGGAGGGAGCAGAGGCTGAAAAATCTTGAAATGAAGGAGATGTGCACTTCAGTTAGTGGATTTCGTCCCAGGTGTGATCGTACCGGGGATTCTATGTAGTCCTGGTGAGTTGTTCTCCATCATTACAACAGACAGTATGGGGGTCATTCAGACCTTGGCGGACGGCGGAGGCCGTCCGCCAAGGTACCGCCGACAAATGACCGCACCGCGGTCAAAAGACCGCGGCGGCCATTCAAACATTTCCGCTGGGCCGGCGGGCGCTCTCCAAAAGAGCGCCCGCCGGCCCAGCGGAAATGCCCCTGCAACGTGGACGCCGGCTCAGAATTGAGCCGGCGTAGTTGCAGGGGTGCGACGGGTGCAGTTGCACCCGTCGCGTATTTCAGTGTCTGCAAGCAGACACTGAAATACTTTGTGGGGCCCTCTTACGGGGGCCCCTGCAGTGCCCATGCCATTGGCATGGGCACAGCTGGGGCCCCCAGGGGCCCTGCGGCACCCCCTACCGCCATCCTGTTCATGGCGGGTTTCCCGCCATGAACAGGATGGCGGTAGGGGGTGTCTGAATCCGCATGGCGGCGGAGCGCGCTCCGCCGCCATGGAGGATTCAATGGGGCAGCGGTAAACCGGCGGGAGACCGCCGGTTTACCCTTTCTGACCGTGGCTGAACCGCCGCAGTCAGAATGCCCTTGGGAGCACCGCCAGCCTGTTGGCGGTGCTCCCGTGGTCGGTGACCCTGGCGGTCACCGGCCGCCAGGGTCAGAATGACCCCCTATGTCTGCAGACCTATATTCAGTGTTTGGGCTGGCGTGTCCATCCTAAAGGTCAGATACTAGATGGTGAAGGCCATAAGTCATAATAGGAGAGGGCTGCAGAGGACTTGACACAGGTAAGGCTGGGAGAGGTTCATAGGCTGCAGAGAAAAACAACTGTCACTGGGGTGTATCATCGGGTCACTACTTCTGGTTTGCAGGACAAGTGACCCGCAGCAGTGCTGGTAGAGGGTACTTGATGTAGAAGGAGGAGATGTAAGAAAGAAGAAAATAGAGAGAGTAAGAAGAAGGAAAGGCAAGAGAAAAGGAAAGAAAAAAGGGGGAGGCGAAAGGTGAGTGGGACAACTGGCGGAAGGGAGGTGTTAACGGTAGATAGGTAAGTGAATGCATTCAGGGGAAACAGGTTAGAGATGGGTAGTGCACTGTGGATCCAGATGATGGTAAGTGTAGTGAAGCTGAAGCTCTGTATAACGGCACATTGGAGGGGTATGTGGGTACAATGGTTGCAAGGTAGAGTAGGCCTGGTTTCATGGAGAGGGGTAGTCTGGAGAAAGAAGGACTGGGGGGTGAAGGAGGGACCTGGTTCAGGAAGGGGGATGGAAAGTACAAACGTTAGATTCCAAGGAAGAAGGACCCCAGAGAGAGAGGAGGTAGTATTTGAATAGCAACGGATATATGGTGGGTGGGAGGACTGGTGCAGTAGGGGAGTACAGTGGTAATGATCCAGGGCTGGAGGGTGCCCAACACCCTGTGTGTACTGGGTACATGGAGGGGTTTGAGGTGGCAAGGAAGGCGGGGAAGGGGGGGAAGGTGCGTAGGGGGGAAGGAGGGTGAGGATTAGAAGGGGTAGGGTAGGAGGATTTAGAGGGAAGGGAGGATAACTGGTGTCACAGCTATGGCTACCGTGACGGATAGGGACGGAAAGTGAGGGTGGCCGGTAATGAGCGGTCAGTTGTGCCCCTGTGAGGAAAGGAGTCCGTACCTGATTAAATAGGGCGGCCTGGTCCTCTAAGTTATAAATGACACATTTATGTGCAGGTATCCGAACCATTGCCACAATCCAGTCTTCCGGGGCAGGGGGAATGGTCGATCTCCAATGGCGGAGGATGCATATCTTTGCTGTCGCCAGCGCCGTGTGCAGCATTCTCTGCTGCGGTCGTGACAGGGCTGGGAGAGGTCCTGTATTGTCAAGGAGTATGAGAGAAGGGGAGGGCGGTGACCGGAGTGGTAAGGAGGCATCTAGGGCGGAGCTCACTGCTTCCCACAGTCGCTGGAAAGATGGACATTCACAGATGATGTGGAGCAAGCCGCATCGGGTCTCCAAGCAGCGCCAACAGTTCGCATGTGGTAGAAGTCCTGCTTTGTGTAATTTCACAGGGGTCCAGTATCAGTCATGGATTATTTTAAAGAGACAGAATTTCAATCGGGCTTCTTGAGTGCCCCTCTCCAGGGCATCTAGTATGTCTGACCAATCTTCCTCGTTATAGACCTTCTATAGAGGGGCCTGCTATTTAGAGCATAGCGTGTGAAGGAGGCGCTGTGAATATAGATGTTGCGTAATTACCTCATAGGGGCCTGACATTACACCTCTATGGTGACCCCACATCTTAAAATAGGCAACTACTGGCGAGGGCTGGAGCACCCAAGGGGAGGCTCCGATACTCTGTCGGAGACAGTGTCTAAGTTGTAGATAGCGTTGTTCTTGCCGTGGGTGGAGATTGTACTCCTCCCTCAGTTTTCCAAACAGTTTGAGTACTCCTTCTTCAGTAGCCTGGGCCAGGTTGGCAATATGGCCACACACCATTGTGGCCAGCTGAGGGTAACTCCCCTCACACATACTTTTCATTTCCCCATAGTGGTGCCTGAGCATGCAGAAAAGGGAGTATTCCGAGTACGCGATGCACTCTGCACCGTGCTGCACACATCGCCTTCAGGATCGGGTTGGTTGGGCTGGTTTGAGAAGAGCCGGTACAGTACAGTCCACTTAGGCTGCCTCGATGGGAGAGCAGTAGTTTCTCTGTGACCACCCATTGTGGTTGATCCAGAACTACTGGAAGCATGTATACCAGTTGGGACAAGTGGAGGGCAAGGGCATAGTGTTCCACCAAGGGAAGTCCCAGACCCCCATAAGAATGGTGTGCCTGTAACTTAGCCAACGCTAGTTGTGAACTTGTGGGGCCCCACACGAAGGTTCTGATCGATGCATCTATTGGCGGTAGGGTCGAGAGGGGCACCTGGAGGGGTAGCATGCCCAGGACGTAGGTAAAATGTGGGAGCATGACCATTCTGACTGCCTGTACTCTGCCCCACATGGAGAGGCCCAAGTGGGATCACTTCTCAAAGTCCAGTTTCATATGAACAATGAGAGGGTCCAGGTTATCTGCCACTACCCTTTCTAGTCCTTGGTTGACAAGTATACCTAGATATTTAAGGCAGTTTGGGATCCATCGGAACGGAAAAACATGTATCTCAGCCCTTGTCATCACTGGTGTGAGGGGCAGTGCCTCGCTCTTGTCCCACTTCACCGGCTTACCAGATAGGATCACAATTCCCTCAGTAATCTCAAGTAGGGCTGGCAGGGATTGCCCCAAGTCTGTTAGGGTGAGTAGGATGTCATTGACATATAGGTAAAGTTCTGAGGCCCCCCCTTCAGAGGTGGCCCTGTACAAAACTGAGATTGACTAATTGTAGCTGCAGCAGAACCAAAAATGGCAAAAGAGGACAACCCTGCCGTGTCCCTCTACGAATTGGGAAAGGGTCCGAAAAAAAGCCACTGCAGTTGACTTATGCCATGGGGTGATCATAGAGCAGGTGGACTTTGGAAATGAATTGTTCTGCAGTCCAAATGTTTCTAAAGTCGCAAATAGGTAGTTCCATTCAATGTGGTAGAACGCCTTTTGAGCATCTAGGGACAAGATGAGAGCTTTGTCCAGTAGATTCCCGGATGCCCACAGAGTATGGCAAAGAGTGCGTAGGAGGTTCCTAGAGGTACGCCCTGGTACAAACCCCACTTGAGTGTGGTGAATCAAGGATGGAATAACTTTGTGCAAGCGGGCCGCTAGCACGCTGGTCAGAACCTTGACACCTCCGTCCAGGAGAGATATAGGCCAATAACTGCCGCAGAGTAGGCGATTCTGTGCTGGTTTCAGTATGACCACTACAGTTGCTCTGTTGGTTATTGCACCCAGTGAGCCCTCTCAGCATGCCTCACTGAGGGCCTCGTGCACGGCACCAACCACCTTCTTGTCAGCTCACTTATAAAATTCTGTAGGAAAACCATCCTCCCCTGGTGATTTATGATAAGGAAGGTTGGAAATGGCTTGTGCGATTTCTATCCTGCTTATCTCTCCATCAAGAAGGGTGCGATCGTCATCCAAGAGGTGGGGCAGGCAAGTGTTATTTAAGAAGGCCTCTATTTGGGCGGGACTAGACACCAATTCCCGGGAATGTAGATGTTGATAGAAAGTCGCAAACACGGGGTGGCTTGGACAGCCTCTCTCTGAATGAGTTGTGTCGCCAATATTTGTCCACCATTCTTGCCTTGCTCGTAGTGCCGTCCTCGCAGGCGTTGTAATGCATATTCAGCTTAAGACGTGTATAGCTCATTGTGGGCCATGAGGGCACATTCCAGGCAGTGGTGTGTAGGGATAGATGGGTGGGTTGTGCAATGTCGCATTATATGTCTTATGTCGTCCTCTAGAGCCTTCTGTCAAGCCTTTCAGTCTGTATTGGCTAGTGATGCGTCTCTCATCATTTGTCCTCGCAGGGCCGCTTTAGCTGCAGCCCATAGAACCCTCCGAGAGTCAACAGTACCGGCGTTGTCCCGCATGTAGGTGGATATGTGGGCCTGCAGTTGTGCTTTGCCCTGGGGAGAATGGTAGAGATGGATGCCAAATCGCCAGGACTTGCGGCCTGGGGATGTTAGGCCCGTGATGACAGATAGGTGGATCGGGGAGTGGTCAGAGAGACCAGATTCCAGTATTTGGGTGTTTTGGATATGGGCCACTATGCTGTGTGAAACAAGGAGATAATCCAATCAGGATTGAGTACCATGTACAGGTGACAGGAAAGTGTATTCTCTGTCGGATGGGTGTATGAGCCTCCAGTAGTCCACCAACCCAGTGTCTGCCATCACATCAGTCAGAATAGCCCTGTCATGGTTGCTACTAACATCGAGAGGACCAATCCTATCTAACACTGCATCTCTGGCTAGATTCCAGTCTCCCCCTATTACATAGCAGGTTGCCTCTATTTGAGCCATGAGGCGGTTGATGTGTAAGAAAAACAATCATTTAGGACTGGTCGGTGCATATACGGATTCCACGCATAGCGTGGAGTCTCCCATCTTTAATTTGGCAAAGATTTGAAGACAATTAGGGGGAATGTCTTACGGAGCAATATCGCAACCCCACATTTCCTTGAGGCGCTACTCCCCAACACCTGCTGTGCAGGGTAGCAACTAAAGTGCTCCTTACCCACCCAGTCACAGTGCAGTTTACTGGATTCAACATCGTCAAGATGTGTCCCATGAAGAAGAGATTTATCAGCCCGTTTAGATTGGAGGTAGGAAAGTAATTTCTTTTGTTTCACAAAATGTGTCAGACGATTAACATTCCATTATATGATCTGTAGTGGGCTGACTGCGATGGGGACAGGACAAGCCATGATGGAACTGGAAGGGAGTGGGGGGAAGCAAGTAAATGGAGATTAGTTATGTGTGGAGAAAAAGGGTGGGCTGTATGGGATGGTGCGGGTAGGGACAAGGTGGTATGGGGGGTGAATGCCGGGTATCAGGTACCCACCTGGGACAGTACAGGGGAGAGGTGTGGAAGGGAGCACAGATGGGCGGGAGGGGGAAGGAATAAGAAAGAGAGAAGGAAGGGAAGAGGAGGGAAAGAGACTAGATGAGATAGAAAGAAAGGGGAGAGAGGTGGATGAGAAAGAACAGAGGGAAGAAGAAGAAGAGGTGGCAAGAAGAAGACTAGATTCTAACCGATGAGAGAGAAGTGCCGCTGGATCAGAGGGAGGAGCAAAGCCACACGGGTCCGGATCTGTGGACTTCGAGTCCAAACCTGTGAAGCCCACACGGTCGGCTAAGTGGACCCCGATCGGGGATATTATACGAGACTGGGCACAATGGTAGAGCATGAGAAATAGACAGGTCGGCAGGGGAAGAAGCATGTAGTGGCGCAACTTCTGCGTCTGTTATCGCCATGGCAGGGGCAGGTTTGGAAAGCAGTAGTATGGTCCCTGTCTGTGTAAGTGTCTGCAATAGTCCCTTGCAACAATGTTGGTACACAGTTGTGTGGTTGCAGTGGCTGTGGTAGGGCTGGGGGGGGGCATAGTCATCCTCCGACTGATGGAAATACGAGCAAATAGCATGCCAACAGAAGTGCGTCACAGTGTAGTAGTGTACCCTACAGCACGTTGTGTTGCATCTTTCATTGCCCTTGTAGCCCTACCATTATGCTTAGTAACCTGCTGCTCCCATGTATCTCGGTATCATGTGTAGACCTCAGTACTCCTCTTCTACTTCAGTAGGGGTCTGGTATACCAACAAGGCGGTAAGCACATCAAAAAGGGGAGGAGGGAAAGAAGAGATGACTGGAAACAGTGGGAATGGGGCAGTGCTATTTAAAGCACTGAACAGTGTTATAATAGGCATGACAAACGAATAAGGCACATCCGTAGCATGGTTAACACACGTCTAGAGCGTAATTGAAAACATCGCAACATCATAACATCAACATGTGCTCAGGTACTCAGCCATCCGTTGGGTCAGTGACGATGTCTCTGATCCTCAAGCAGGTCTCCGGGCCCTCTAGCATCTCATATCCTGACTGCAGTTTCAAATGGGAGATAAGATGGCTTTCAGGGGGGAGCGAGTCTTGTCTCTGTCTGATAACTTGGTGTTTCCCCTGTCATCATGTGTCCTTGCGAGTCTCTCTAGGTCTGTGCCTCTGAGATGATTTTCTGTTGCGTGGTGACCTATTCCGCCCAGGGTGGCTGGTGGGGATGGAGCACTCCGAATGTCAGTAGGGGATTCTTTAGGCTAGGCCGGATTAGTTGTATTCATGAATTGGGGCGGTAGGCTTCCAGAAAGAGTTGCAGGTCCTCTGGTTTGTAGAAGGCCTTGGACACACCATTTTTGGTGACCCTCATTCTCGCTGGCTCAAACAGACCATATTTCACACCTAGGTTGCCTAGTCGGGGTCTGAGAGACAAGAACGCTTTTCTACGGTCATTGGTCTCCTTTGAGAAATCAGCTGATATTCGGATCTCGTATCCCTCCACCCAAAATGGTCCATGAACCTGGGCCGCTAAGAGGAGTTGACGGGCCTGCCCGTGTCGTAGAAGACAAGCAATAATCAGGCAGGGTCTGGGGGGTCCATCCTGTCGTGTTGGACCCAGTCGTTGCGCCCTTTGTAACTCCAATGGTGGATCAAAGGTTAAGTTAGTCATGGTGGAGAGGGCAGCTTTTAGAAAGGATTGGGTGTCTGTATCTTCTATGTGTTCCGGGAATCCAAAAAAATGGATGTTGTCCCTGACGCTCCTTTTCTCCCAAGTTTATCAGCTTACTGCGGAGGTATAAAAGTTCCTGATCTCTGTCTTGTGTAGTATTAATATGATCTTCCATGGTCGCCACTCGTTGCTCCAACCCTGTCACCCAGGACTGGAAGCCTGCTCTGTCTAAGTGCATGGATTTCGTCTCTGCTGTCAATGAGGTTATAGCAGAGTCCATTCCCTCGAGCCTACAACCCACAGCTGTGATCTCCTGAAGTATACGTTCCATGGTTGTTTCCTGCGCCAGTTCGATCATGGGAAAAGACTGGGTGGCCGGGTGCAATCCTTTGGTGAGGGATGTGGGTCATGAATGTAGGAGGGCTTCTTAAAAGAGTAGTTTCTTGTCTGCTTGCCTGAGAATTTACATGCCGTCTCGCCGCCGGGCATTGCAGGACCTATTACGCGGATACAGTCCTCGGGTCTAAGGTCTAGAAGCCCCTCTTCCAGTGAGTTACTGTGTTGCAGTATCGATGAAGAGGAGATGGGAAGGTGAGGAGAGGGGAGAGGGAGTCTCTTGGGGCGGTTCTGGCGCAATCTATGGCCCAAGGCTGTCTGGAGTAGTGGGATCGTTCGAAGGGTGGGTCAGTTTCTTTTCCTGCTGAGTAGGATGTTTCTGCTGGTATAGTGTTGCGGGGTGCACAGGGCCTCCTGGATCTTGCCATTGACAGTGGCTTCCTGGGTAGGGTACGTTTCTTGGGAGAGAGGGGTAGTACCTGGATATCATAGCCGGTGCGGAGTCTCTGATCCCAGGGGGGATGGAGGGGGGCCTCCTCAGGCCGCTTCCCCTGCCTGGGCTGCACCTGATCATACAGTGAGGTCAGTGCAGAAGAAGGGGGGGTCAAGTGTCACTCAGTGCTTGCAGTCGTTTGTCCCCACTCGTAGGACCTCGTCATCTTGTGCAGTCTGTATCCAAGCTACTCTGAGTCCATAGCAGCGGCGGTGAGCCTGAAGACTCACATGCCAGGTCTTCTTTGTGGCAGCCTGTCGGTGCAGTTAAGTATCAGGCGGGCTCAGTGAGGGCAGAGAATAGGAGGGCCACTGGTTCAGTGGGTGAAATATTTATATAGTGAGGCAGAGCGTTATGGGGCTACTGAGTTTCTGGCGCTAACATCCAGATGAGCCTTCCTTCCTTCCTCCAATCTCCCAAAATAAATACATCATAGCAAGACCTCATGAAGCACTGGAGGAGACTAAGATCTCCCACCGGCCCCCTTGGCAACAGTGCTGCAATGACGAATCTCCTGTTTATGGCTGTGCCCTCTCCACGGGGCTAAAGCCCGGAGCGGCTCAGCTCGTAGAGAACCCAGCAGCTTTCCACTAAGCTGGATTAATTACTGGGTAGGTGGCGGGGGAGGGCTAGAGGCAGGAGAGGTCCCTTATGCAGATGGTTAGGGCCGGCGGCCTCTCCTCCTACGCCGCTATGGTTCTTATGTCAGGGGGCACCGAGGCTGGCTAACCGGTGTTGTCCCTGCCCACCCACAGCAGCTCACTGCCGTCACGATAGGCCGTGGACTAGGGCGATCTGGTAGGCCTCCCTTCCTTGCTCCTCTCCAGGCACCGTGGAGTTGCGGAGTGTGGCCCTCTTTCAGTGCCCCGATCAGAGCACGGTTCCAGGAGGCTCCCTGGGGTTGAATCAGGAGGATGCACGGTCTCAGTAGCACCCCCTCTCCCGATCACCGCCTCGCAGAGCTCCTATTTCAGGCAGCCATCTTTGCCCGTGGCCAGACCACGTCCCTCTACACATTGCCTCTTAAGCTAAGCAGAGGCCAAGCTCCCAGAGGGTGAGCACAGGGTGTATATCTGACTTACTCTGACTAAGATTGTGGTGCCTACTAGGACAGGGTGCATACCTCCGGCAATTAGAGACCCACTGACATACAGTTAACACATGCAAAACAATGTGACTAAAACCCTACCTGTCATGTGTACATTCACATTCACAATATGAATCAGTCAGCCATTCCAGCAATGATATGGACAACACCATGGTTACCAAGAGGCCTATATCCTTACAGTCTCCAGTGCATCTATGTAAATGTTCCTTTGTCACAGCATTTCACAGTGTGATGTTGTGGTCTACTCTGAAGGAGGCTCATATAGCACTGCAGCTAGATTACAGCCATACCTTGGGTCAGGTTGAGAATTTGAAATTTTTTAAGTCCGTAAGATAATGTGCTAACACCTCTATAGAAATTCATGTTGCCATTTTTTTATTTTCTGTTATGAGTCAAATCCATGACTTAGAATAACTTTACCCTATCACAACAACATTTGCAGCATCTATCATAGTCAAAATGGTTAGATTGTGATGGCTACCCTGCTGACACGGTCCTGAATGATTTTACAACTAGGCTTTTGATTCGGCACACAGCTACAGGGACGGGTATGTGTTTACAAACATTTTCCTTGTTCCACATCAGGTATCCTTAGCCACATCTGTGGTTAGTCACAATGGAATTGTGCTGCAGTAAAGGTCAAATGAACGCAGCGTGTATGAGCACAGTATGATGATGGTTAAGGAATATATGTGGCATATTGACACACGTTTTGTATTACTCTGATTTTGTGATACCTTTCTGTTCACACTTGGTAACTGTGTGTGTTTAGTATTTGTGCACATCATCAGGTCCTATATCATACACAAATTTGGACATAAGCAACATAAACCTTCCCAGTCAAGCTTATCAAAGTTGATTTTGCTGCTACATTTGTTGAAACATGATTTCTTATGTTTGTGGTATGACCAAGTTTGTTTCTATTGAACACCTGCATATTGTGAACAAGATGATGGTTTCTGTGCCAAAAGCAACAAGATTATAGATATGCTAACATCAGCATAGATGTAAACATACTTATACCCTATGTGCCTGCTTACATTGACCCTACATTCACAATGCCTCCTTGTTCATTCCAAATGAATCAGTCTCCAAGTTCTGTTGTGTTGGCACAATGACTATAACATGGTTGTAGGTGAATGATACCTTTCCAAAACACATCACAATGTTACAATTCACATAGATCACACACAGACTTCAAAAAGCTACATACATGTCCTTATTACACGTATTGGTAGCATTGGGGTCCCAAAAGCCGCTACTTCACCCTGGTTGTATGGGAGATGTCTGCCTAGAAGACAAAGGGGTTCATTACAACATTGGCGGGCAGCAAGCGGTGCCCGCCAAGTTGTAACCGCCGGGCGGCCGCCAATGCAGCCACACTCACGCGGTGCCCATTTTGACATCCCCGCTAGGCCGGCCGGCGGAAACCGAGTTTCCGCCCGCCGGCCCAGCGGGGATGTGGGCCGCAACATGGAGCCAGCTCCAAATGGAGCCAGCTGTGTTGCGGCCGTGAGACGGGTGCAGTTCCACCCGTCGCGCTTTTCACTGTCTGCATTTTCACAATGCAGGAATGCGCCGTATTTTATTTTAATAAGGTGCACCCCTGTGTTGTTCCGTGCACTGGTGCTAAATGTAGCTGCCAGCTCCAACGTAGGCATCCTTGCATCATTGTGCAAGATGTCTGCGTTGAGGGGTTTGATTGTTTATGTGCTGGAAAGTGTCCCTTTCTGCACATAAACAATCACTAATGGCTATTCGGCACTTCTGTGTGATCTGCAGAATGCAGCCCACACAGAAGTGCCAAAGCGTCATTTTCAAGTGATTGCTCATGTGCAGGAAGGAACAGCTTCCCGCACATAAACAATCATTTCTGGCATTTTACTCTTTCTATGCATGCTGCAGAATGCAACACACATAGAAAAAGCGAAAAACGAGGAGGAATAAAAGTATTTCTCCTTGTTGTGCCTTGCTAACGCCACCTCTGGGGTGGCCAGATTACCTGACATATATTCAACCCTAGGTAGGCTGTGACAGTTGACATGTTTGACATTGACACATATATTTGTTCTTTTTACAACTCTGATGTTGTTGCTACCTACATGACATTAGCACAGCCTTTGACTGGTTAATTTAATTTAGCGTGGCTATTTGCTTAACACCTGTAGACAATTTCCAACATGTGAAACCAACAGCTAATGCTTTTTGTAGACCAAGGTTTAATGGTGAACCTAAATTAACACATATATATATAGCAATGTAGGCCATTTTAATATGTAAACACTGTTTTAATATGGGACAAACTGATGTAGATACAAGTAACTTTCTATTATGGACCCGGACACAACACTTTGGAATTTCACATGTATGTATGTGATTTTAACTTGTAGGTGAATCAGTACTAATATGCCTTGATTTTGACATTATTGATGTGGCAAAGAGTTCCTGAGTACACTGAGGCGGTCATTCTGACCCTGGCGGTCAAAGACCGCCAGGGCGGAGGACCGCGGGAGCACCGCCGACAGGCCGGCGGTGCTCCAATGGGGATTCCGACCGCGGCGGTAAAGCCGCGGTCGGACCGGCAACACTGGCGGGCTCCCGCCAGTGTACCGCCGCCCCATTGAATCCTCCAAGGCGGCGCAGCTTGCTGCGCCGCCGAGGGGATTCCGACCCCCCCTACCGCCATCCAGATCCCGGCGGTCCGACCGCCGGGATCCGGATGGCGGTAGGGGGGGTCGCAGGGCCCCTGGGGGCCCCTGCAGTGCCCATGCCACTGGCATGGGCATTGCAGGGGCCCCCGTAAGAGGGCCCCTAAATGTATTTCACTGTCTGCTGTGCAGACAGTGAAATACGCGACGGGTGCAACTGCACCCGTCGCACAGCTTCCACTTCACCGGCTCGATTCCGAGCCGGCTTCATCGTGGAAGCCTCTTTCCCGCTGGGCTGGCGGGCGGCCTGAAGGCGACCGCCCGCCAGCCCAGCGGGAAAGTCAGAATTACCGCCGCGGTCTTTTGACCGCGGAACGGTAACCTGACGGCGGGACTTTGGCGGGCGGCCTCCGCCGCCCGCCAAGGTCAGAATGAGGGCCAGAAGAGATACCTTACCCTGGTTGCTTTTTATTCTATGTTAGTTACTGGTATGTTATATGTTTGACATCATATTGTGTGAATTTGTGAGTTTACATTGAGGGACTCAGATGCAGGACACGTAGACTACTTGCACAGCAAAACTGCTCATCTATCGAACGGATGTAGTATGTCATTGTGTGTTTTATGACTGTGTATGTTTGGTCCTAGAGTGTATGAATAGCTGAGACATGTGCACTGTTGGTATCAAATATGTAACTGAAATTGACATTCACACATGAACTAGGTTACACTTACAGTGCATGACACAAATGGAATTTACAACTGCTTCTTCCATTAGTGCTCCTGATACTTTGCTCAACATGCAGGTTTACTGCCATGTGTGACACATTCACTTAAGAATGCAAGATTTGTTCATAAAGCATTATTTTAGTGGAAGTTTAACTAATACAGCGACTAGATACACCATTGAACATGCACTCAGCTCACACTTAGCTAATATGTACTCTTTATAATCATATTGACTTTAGTGTGTACCAGATGATTGTATATGGATTTCTTAACAATTGCAGAGTGTGTGATTCTGTCCACTCACACAGTGTGATATGAGACAATACTTCACACATTTATTATTGTGATACTAACATTGCAGTATTGGTGAGGAAATGACACAATGTAACTTCATTGTCTACATGTTTGAGTATGTTATTCCCTCCATGTGCACATGGAACAAGCTCCTTAGACAAAAGCACAGATGGCTATCATGTCATGCATTACAATGTATTGTAGTATATTGTATATTTCTGCTTTGCTTGCCAATGAGTATGCCTTTCCCACAACACCCATTCTGGAACTGTTTGTTTATAATGCTGTGGCGGAAGATAAAGGCACTGTGCACAGCCTGGAGATTTGTCCAGCACATTGATAAACATCCCTTGATGATCCACTGTAGCCTGGACATTGATGAAATATGTGTGCTTATGGTTTCTGAAGAGATGGGATATTGCAGCAGGGGGCACCAATTGCACACATGTGCAATCCATTGCACCAAGTACGGGGAAATCCAGCTATGGCAGAGAATCCTTGCTTGGTGTCCATTTAATGGTGTTGAGTTTTGGGTAAGAGAAGGTACTGGGTTCTGATTTGGATTATGACATCCAAGACAGAGGGAAGAAACTCAGAAAATGCTCCCTTCGAGATTCCTACCAATGTGGCTGTTGTGATCTGGAAGTAACCGGATGCCATTATATGGAGTACAGCCATACGTTTCACATGTGTTTGGATGTCATTGGGCCTTGTAGTTGGTGGCTGGAGACTTAGCCCAATCATATGCAGCAATTCAGTAACAGACTCCCTCCTGAGTCTGTAGAATGTTATGACCGCCTCCTTCCTGAGGTCAATGAGGGATATGTGCTGCCAGAATACACACTCCCTCCTCTTTCACTGCCTACATGGTGGGTAGAGGTGGTGGTCTGCTCGCTATTCCTGGTCCCAGAATGATGACTTCCATTGCATAGTTGAGCTTGCCAAAGTATTTTGTGATATTCAGGTGTTTAAACTGCAGCCACTGAGACATTGCCAATGCCTGGTTTGATGATACGCAGCAATTCTAGCACATTTCTGGCTTTGTGCTTCTCATAGATATGTGATGCTTTAGTAAACTCATAAATATGACTGCGTTACACTTGTGCCAGAATTTGTAGGGGAATACCTGCATTGCATATATCAAATGTTGCCTGGCACAGCTGCTTTTGGCACAGCTTTTCCCCCATGCAACACTTGAAAAACAAAGCATTTTTGCAAATGTGCTGTTTTATAAATATGGCTTTATGTTTGCACCCTGTTGTGACAAAATTCATGCCATAACCCTGCCACCAGTCTCTCATATATACACACCCCATAGTTGCTATGATAATTAGATTGTGGTACCATGCCTTCTGTAGTGTGGGGGGCCCAAGGCCCTCATGCTAATAAAAGTGAACACACGGGCATGGTGGTTGCTATAACTGGCCCCAGGCACTTGCACCCAGCCTCTTTTATTAGCAGGGTCACCTGATCGTTGACACCTTGTGATGGATGGGTGTGGGGTGAGTGTGGAAGCCAGCCCTTGAGGAGAGGATGGTGGAAACACATCATTACCAAACACTAGTATGAGTTCAGCCGGACTCTTCACCTTCTTCCTTAACATTCACCAACTAGGCAAACACAGTAGTGCAAGTGACATCCATTCCTAAATCCCTCCCTGCCCCTGCATCACCCTCCCTAAGCCCTTCCTTGCTCCTTCCTCATCGTCTCACTTTTATTGGTAAGAAATCCTAATTGTCTAACTACTCCTATGTGCCCCTCCAACATTTACTACTAGATACGTACCTGTGCAGAGGCTCCACAGTCAGGGTGGAGTTCTCTATACAAATAGGTATTAGAGAGACAGAGACATAAACTCTGCACATAGGTTTGTGAATATCATATTGTAGTACATTTTGTAGTACTGCAACACGTTTCACAGCATGCAGTTTGTGAATATCTACCGAACTGTATTTAACAAAAGTGCATATTTAAATTCATACTCAACACAAATGTGTTTAATAGGAAATTTAGTTTAACATTTGTAAAACAATTTTTCTCTGCTTCTGTTATATATGATTTGCTGTATCGAATCGTTCTCAAGTTACATACAACTAAATCCTGACGTTTTGGAATGCCAAGAAAAAATCTCAACCCTATTTTAAATTATATTCGTGCATATGCAGCAATGATTGTGCAATATTCGATCACACTATTTCACATACAGAATTAGAGAGATTGAAAAGTTCAGAATATTTCTGGTAGCAATAACAAGATACCAAGTGGCGGTTTTGCAATTAAGTTGTTTCAGTATACGAATTACTACATCCGTTGTGGAATAGGCAATACTGATTCGTTCAAGGACACTCTGGTAAGTAACCCTTCTTGACCCATCCAACCCACCCTCCAGATACTGGAAAGATTGTTAAGAATTGCATGCTAAAATAGCGACTAATTTGGCTAATTTGATTCTGCGTAGCCCTCAAACTCTCCAGTCTTGTCACAGTACCTCTCACTGTAACATCTAAAAAAATATCTCTGTAACTGGTGGTCACATATCTGCTAGAACAGCATCTTCCAGTACATCTCCTAGTAACATTCATCAAAGCATGCCACACGATCTTATGCAGTACCAACATGTAAAAAATGCCTCCAAAAAGCACTTTTCATTGCTTCACAGTAATTATGTGCAATGATTTCCAACATCACACCTGCTCTGTAACACTAGATTCCTACCATGCCACCAGCATGATCACTTCGATGTCCAGTCTGGATATGAGAGACATTGTACCTTTTCCTGTGGTATGCTCCATCACCCCAGTTGTGATTATCACTTTTCAGAAACAGATGTTCTTTCTTGATCTTTTCATTTGTGTGATTCTTATTCCTCTTACCCGTCTCTCCTGCTGAAGACTTCCCATACCCACAAACACTGACAATTGCCGTTTCTGGGTAATAACCCTATGCTTGCGCTTTGCCTCCCTCCACCTATCTACTGTAGTGCAGATTTCACTTTCTCCAAACCAGTCCTGCGCCTCTACCTTCACTAGTATTCATTCTCATGCAGCTTTCCCTCCGCCAGAACTTCTGCAGCTCTTAATTCTCATTAAGGCCTCTGCTTTTTTAGCTCTGATTTCATGCCTGCTTAGGACATTCTTCTTCACTGTGTATTCTCATTCAGTAGTTTCTCTCCCCTTTCTCACTCCGCAAATGTATTTCCTCTCTTACCTTTCATGGCGGGGCGTTATTTATAGCTCTATGACTTCGTTTTGCTACCTATAAATTCCTCTCTCAAATAACCTCCAGCAGCTCCCCCTCTTACTTTATATCATGCATCCGTTTCTTATCAACTATTCTGCAGTGACCCTTCATTCTTGATTCTCAAGTGCAGTTTTACCTTTTTCTTTTCTGTTTCCACCAGCATTTTCTATTATTTTTACCATATACCTTCGAAGTTTCTACCTATTACTTCTTCGGTGTCTGTCCTGTTTTTTTACTCCTGCAGATTTCCAGTCTTCATTTCTCTTCCTCCGCAGTAGCTACATTTCCCATCACACTCATCCATTTGAATGCTTCTCCTTTCAGAAAAGCTGAACATTTCTGGTGGGCAAAGTTGTTTGATTATCCTTGATTGACTCGCATTCAATAAACAGCGACCTATGTGTCAATAATCCTCCGGCTGTGTAACAACATTTTGGTACTCACTTCCACCGGCTCTGTGAATCTTGTTCTGAACCATTAAAAAAGAAACTGAGATTCTTTCACTTTGGGTCTTCACACACTATAATATGCTAGATAATCAACCTACTGAATGTCTTGATCTTCCACACTAGACATCATTTTCTTGCTTCATTTTGGACTGCTGTGCTACTCCAATATTGACTTTGAAATATCTTTTGATAAAAAATATCATGGTCAAAACATTGCGACTGCAAACATATTCAGGGACCCAATATCAAGGGTGAAGGTATC
The DNA here is from genome assembly GCF_031143425.1 of Pleurodeles waltl. NCBI lineage: Eukaryota > Metazoa > Chordata > Amphibia > Caudata > Salamandridae > Pleurodeles > Pleurodeles waltl. Next base: position 704,482,121 of record NC_090449.1, on the reverse strand, counting down.
ATCCATTTTTCCTATAATATCAATGTTAAAAATAGTGATTATGGAATTGTTTTGATATTCAATATAGTATTTTTAAAGTTGTTATGTTTTCTTTGGTTTTTATAGCTCAATATTGTTTCTCATCGTGGGTTTAACTGCTGGCTGGGTTGTGTGGTTATGTTCAACTTTTAAAATTATATTATGAAAATATATACACTAATGTTTTTATATTTTTTAAATTCAGGTTAATTTATTATGGGCTGAATAATTATGTTTTTCATTACATGCGGTAGAGATTATTGTATGGTAGGGTGGAAAGGGTGTTTTTTGTGAGTTCCATACCTAATTATGGTAATTTTCATTGTTAAGTTGTAAAAGAACTGGGATACTTTAAGAATCAACAGAAGTCACTGGCTGGTCTCCGTGTCAGGAACCAAGCCCCAGGCCATCCATGGCCCATGGCGGATGCTCCAATATCTGGCCTGTGACAGGCCTCACTCCCAGCAGTGGGGCTAGTAAGGAAGTCTCTCAGACTTCTAAGGTTCTTCAGAGTGGGGTCTGCATCATCAGGGGATTGACACCCTCCTTCAACTCTTTATTTGACAGCTTAGGGGTGGCTCCCTGGGATGGGCTTCATGGGTCAGAGTTGGTACCCTGAAACTAAATAGTTGCCTGACAGTCTAGAATTTCTAGGGTAGAAACACAGTCCTCTCCCAGTGTAACACACTGTCAGTGTCATGTAGGGGCATGGATGGTTTATGTGACAATGCAGACAGTATTTCAGGTAAAAAGTGGCCTCCCTTGTGTCAGTCTTGGGGTACTCTCTGCTCAGAACAAAAAAACCTTCAATGTTGATGGCATGCACCTTTACCCTGATCTCATCAACAGAGCCACTGTATGCTCCATTTAGGGACAACACCTCCAGAAATTGGTGCTGTTGAAGTATTCTGGGCAGCGCCCATCCCAGCTTTTTTCATCCCAGTGGGAGTTTAGTGCTGATGATGCAGTCAATGGGCCTGGGAACTGACAATCACCAACCTCTCTGCAGGTACCCCCTGCTTTCTAGCATTCGAGACCCCTAACCATGTGGAGTGCCCGTCTGTAGTGGACTTCCTGGGACATACTTCTTTTACCCTGACTAGAGACCATCTTAACACCTGAGCAGGTGAAAGATCCCCCTAGGCTTCCGTCTATCAAAATCGCCCCTCCTGTGCCCAGGAGAAGTTGAGGAACCCTTCCCCTTAAAACTCTTTTGGAGTTCTTTTGGAACTTCTCTGTATTATTCTGGCCTTCCCTCTGTAGAGGCAAACCACAATTCCAGTGATCTCAGAGAGACCCAGGAGCTCAAGTCCATTGTGTGCTGGCTCCTCTTATGGTCCAGTAGGGCCTTCCTTTCTTCTAAGGCAAAGATCATCTTTTTGTTCTCAGGAGCCAAGACTAGTAAGGCTTCTAAGGTTAGGGTAGCCAGCTGCAGTTTTAAAGTCCTCTCCACTTGCCTGTCCTCTAGTCCTGAGGGGGACAAACTGTAGCTGATAACCTACTCACTGCACTGGACATTTCAGGCGAGTTTGCTCCTGGCGTTACACACTTCTCAGGTACTGGAGTGTCCTCAATGTCATCTTCATCTCCCTTTTCTACCTTATCCTTATGCTCCTGAGGGGTATATTGTTGCAGCCAGATTGCTTCTGTAACTCTGATGGAAATCTGGTAGTTCTCCTTTTTGGACTCCTTGCTCAGCTTTGGCCTCCTTTCTTTGCACATATTCCTCATATATGCCATGATGAGACTCTGCATGCTGGGAAACTCCACCACCATGTTTACAAAAGGGTATGGTGCAAGAATTGAGGGAAGAAATAAATTATAAATTTAGAAAAAATCCGAAAATAATCCAATTAAAATAGAGTGAAAACACAACACAAGAAACATCCCAAACCAATTAAGAAAAAAAGATTTAATTTTTAATAAATTATTTGATGCCAAAATGACAAAAATCCAATTGGTAGAACCCAAGTTATGGATTGTAATTCTTTTTTGTGTGAAAATGAGTGCTGAAAAATCAAAACGCCAACCGCAGACATCTAGTCCTGTGAGACTGGTTCAAAGTTAAAAAAATAAATATGTCCAACTGCGATAGAGAGGAGTTCAGATACAAGAAGTGAATTGGGCCAGGTCAGCGCTTACCGTTGGATTTAGAAGAACTTCTGAGAAAAATAATCTGAGAAGGTAAAGTTCAGTAGGACAAGGCTGCAGAGACATCTGAGGAGGGAGTGCTGTTGTTGGATAGCCTTGGGTTGATGAGGCGGTTGAACCGCCACACTCCAATACAGCAGTGGTGAGGCGGCTGTCAAGCCAGCAGCTTCACCACCATTGTATTATAATGTTTCCACCAGGCTGACCAGCGGAACTTTGTATTACAATGTTGCAGCCGGTAATCCAGGTGGAAACAGTGCGGAGGCAAAGCAGGCAGTGTGCATTCCAAGGGTGCTGACAGGGGGGCCGCTGCTCTGCCCACGTCAGCAGTGGCGCAATGCATGCACTGTGCCATTTTGTAACACCTTGCGCTACATTTTGCCTGTCCCAGGCATACTGTATTCAAAGGGGGCGTCCGCCCACTAAGGGAGAGGGGGGAAAGATGACACAAAGAACTCTAATGCATAATTGTTTTCAGCACTTTTAATGCCTGCTCAGAGCAGGCATTAAAAGGAGGCACACAGTTGTTTACAATGGGCCTCAATAGGCTTTGCAGGATTAGAGACAACAAGTTTTGACACTAATCCTGCAAAGCTCCAAACAGTGTCAAAAATGTTGACACTAGTTCCCTAACTACTGCCATGGTGCACCATACCTTAGATGTGGCGCACACATGGTGGCATTTAACAGGGAGCTATGGGGCAAAAATGAATTCAGCACAAAAGGTGGACGGTGAAGTCAGAAGGTTTGGTGGTGACCCTATAGAGCGGCCCGGGTTCAACAATATACTATGGACTTACTTTTATGCTAAAAATATCAATAATGAGTATACCCATTCAACTATGTTTAAAGAAGGAGCACAAGCACTTTATTACTGGTTAGAAGGGGCATAGTGCACAGAGTTCTAAGGCCAACAAAAATGAATTGAACACAAAAGGTGGTTGGTAAAGTCAAAAGGTTTGGTGGTGACCCTGCAGAGCGGGCCAGGTCCAACAATATATTATCCACTTACATTTATGATAAATATATCAATAATAATGAGTATGCAAATTCAACTATGTTTAAAGGGGGAGCACAAGCACTTTATTACTGGATAGCAAGGGTATAGTGTACAGAATTCTAAATCCAACAGCAACACGGTTTAGCAAAAAAAGGTAGAAAATCCAGGATAACTATAGAGAAAAGGCATATTGCCTACTCTTTAGGGAGATTTCTTTCTTTCTGGCATGTGCTTCATTCTTAAATTATTAAATAAAATACATAGGGGCATATTTATACTCTGTTTGCGCCGAATGTGCGTCCAAATTTTTGATGCACATTTGGCGCAAACACTGCCCCATATTTATACTTTCACATTCAACGCAGCGGGCGTCAAAGTTCCACCATGTGCGACATTTTTTAGAAGGGTGAACCAGCCTTGCGTTAATTATATGCAAGGTAGGCATTCCCTTCTAAAAAATGACTTTAAGGCCTGTGCCCCATATTTATACTGTGACGTCATTTTGACGCACAGGAGGGGGCAGGCCTTAAAAAACGGCGCCCAGCCTGATGGGCGCCGTTTTTTAACGCCTGGGTCGGGCAGGCGTTAAGGGACCTGTGGGCTCAGAAGGAGCCCAGAGGTGCCCTCCCATGCCCCCAGGGACACCCCCTGCCACCCTTGCCCACCCCAGGAGGACACCCAATGATGGAGGGACCCATCCCAGGGACGTTGAGGTAAGTTGAGGTAAGTAATTATTATTATTTTTTTTTTTGTGGCATAGGGGTGCCAGATTTGTGCCCCCCTACATGCCACTATGCCCAATGGCCATGCCCAGGGGACATAAGTCCCCTGGGCATGGCCATTGGGCACGGGGGCATGACTCCTGTCTTTGCTAAGACAGGAGTCATGTCAATGGAGGGTGGGAGTCAAAATAAATGGCGCAAATCGGGTTGAGGCAGATTTTTTGCCTCAGACCGACTTGCCCCATTTTTTGACGCCCAAGCTCCATTTTCCCCTACACCGGCGCTGCCTGGTGTGGGTCATTTTTTTGGACGCACACCAGTCCGCAGCGCCGGCTAACGTCATTCCATAAATAAGGCGCCCGCATGGCGCTTTAGAATGGCGTTAGCCGGCGTTACATTTTTTGACGCACAACTGCGTTGGCGCAGTTGTGCGTCAAAAAGTATAAATATGGCCCCTATTTCATAATTGTATTATTATAGAAGATTTTTTGCCAAAGTGGAATTTTGCATATGTAAAAAAAAAATTTTTTAAATGCTGGGTTTCATGCATATTGGGATGATAATGCTGTCTTTAAAGTACAGCTTGAATGGTTTACAGGGTGTCTTGGATCAGTAGTGTTTAAAAGTTATTTTATTGTAATTTAAAAGGTATTTAAATAAATAATGTATTTGAGATTTAATTCAAATTAAATTAGAATATAATTGGTACAGTTTGAATTTATTCAATTAATATTTTAAATGATCAGCTTTTACTTATACTGTATTTTTTTCTAATTTAAAAAAACATTTATATCTTTTTTTAATGAAAAAGTAAAATCTTTACATACTTAATAACAAAGTATTTATGCATACTGATCATGGTGTAATGCACAAAGGTATACATTTTAATCATAGCAAATCAGCCATCATGTGCAAAATATGGAGGAAATGCACTCTTTCTTCTCACACGGAGAACAGACATTTATAGAATCATCAAATGGTTACCACCAGAGACCACTGTGGTCTATTTAGCTCATAGGTCAAGTGCCCTTAATCGAAAGTGCAAACATCCTATATGTGAGACAAAGTGCAATTCAAGAAGAAGTACTTTTTGTACAATGTACATCTCACACTTTTGAAAAAGCTGGGTGTAAAGTAAACATTGAGCAAAATTGAAATATTTCCCTTTCACTTACATACAAAAAAAAAAGTCAAGACTTTTCCCATCTTTCACCTCAGGGAAGGACATTATATTGTCAGTGATCATGGAGATTATATATGGAAAATCACTGGACCTTAATCTCAAACTTATTTACTTTTGAAAAGTAAACAAAAAAGTATTCAATCTCTCTAAAATGGGTAAACCATATGTACCGCTAATCAATTTTTCAACAGTGCAAGTACCTATATAATATATGGCATTATTGGCATGCTCCATATCATAATATTAAAATGCTACACTATTCAGTCTCAACACTTCACAATAAACATGTAGAACAGTAATGTAAAATTACTCAAATCTCTTGAACTATTCCTGTCATTCTTCAGTATATAATGCATATCATCTATTAATATTAATATCTGCATGGTATCTGAAGTATCACAGGTTAACTTATCAGCACCCTTAACATTGTACATGTACGCCCAAGTTTTAAGTTGCACAGTACAGGGCCAATTCTACTGTTTCTATGTGGAACAATCACCTTAATACTGGCAATTAAGAGTAAAACATAATGTAAAGGGGAATACCTATGTTAGACTGAATTTTCCATGTTATTCCATGGGTTTTACCTTATACATTTAACACTTGCTCTGGGCAGGTAGAAAATATATTCAGGGGGTGATACATAAGGTGGTGGTTGGAGGAGTGGCATGGGGCTGCAGCCAAAGGCTCATGCAACATTTTTATGCCACTTTTTCTGTCCATAAAAATCAGGTTCAGTTCTTCTACACCCTGTTAATAGGCAGAGGGAAATTATGAATGCATCACTTTTTTCCCACCTGACTTGTAATCAGGCCCCTAGTCATTGAATTGTCAACTTGTGATACAACTTTCACACCTGTTCAGTTCATACTTTACAGATCTGTGATCAAAAGTGATTGTAACTCAGTAAGAGTGTAATTCATTCATGTAAGTTTTTTTTTTAACATGATCTAAGGCAAAGATTTCCAACAGTCCAAGTTTGTTCTTGTGCCTGTCTTTAAGCAAATGGGTATGTGAGTTCCTTGTTCCTAATTGCTCTTATATGTTCAAGAGTCACTTTCTTTATTTATTGTCAACTATACTATTTCAACTACTGTTTACCTAAATTTTTAATAAATGAATACAGTTTCCTATAGGAAGATAGTTTTTATATTGTAAAATTATATATATATATATATATATATATATATATATATATATATATATATATATATATATATATATATAAATACATAAATATATTACTTTAAGTTAGATTTATAATGGCATTAAAAATAATGTTTTTGAAAAATTAATTATTATGTATAAAATATTTAAAACATAATACATTGATTTGGAAACATATATTGAATAATTAAAACTGCAAGTAGTTAACATTTTTATGTTTAAATATAAAATGCTAGATTTTGCTTTTAAAAAGAAACCATTTATATTTAAATATTTAGAAGCTAAGTTTGCATGTATAGATCTCTTAATGTGTAGATCTCCAGCAAATCCTTTGGTGAAATCTGCTCATTGATGGAATTCACCATTTTCATATCTACATTTTACACTCAGCTGTCGATGTATGAGTCTTCCCTCCCTCGAATGAGATGGTGGAGATTCCTAAAACTGAATTTACGATCATAAAGTTACTATTAATATCTGCATGTTAACTTAAAAATATTTTAATCAAATAAAAACATTAAAACATGTTTCCTTAGTGCCTTTTCAACTAGGACAAGGACAAAAGACAACACACTTGCTGTAAACCCTGCCAATTTTAAAATAATTAATATTTGGATGCAAGATATGTATTACTTTATTTGTGATCTGAATGTATTTAAAAACAGCACTTACATTGTATTGTATTCAAATGTTATTATGTACATAAATAAAATTAACATTTAGAAATGGTTGGTGTTAAGATATATTTAATAAAAATTAATTTAAATAAAGTTTTATTTAAACTGTTGTTTCATTTTTTCATATGTTTCTCTATGTGTTAGTGTTGTTTTCTGTCTCAACAGACTTCAATGGGAGTGTGTTGCATGTGAGGTACATGATTTACTCCAGGGCTGGGATGGAATGCATTCAATCCTGTTTTGTCAGACGTTCTTTTGTAGTAGACGTAAATGTTTATTTAATGAATTGCCATTATATAAGTCTTTTTTATTTAGTGTTACTTATTAACATGCCGCTACTTTAACCCATTTCTTCTACCCCATTTTGTAATAATTGTTCTCCATTTTTTAAACCAGCCTTCCTTGTCCCTCCCACATTTGCTGCTAAAATCCATACCTACATGTGCAGTGAACAAATCTCCACCCGCAGTTCCTTGCCGAACAAACTGTATGTATGTCCAATAACTGAAGATGTTCTAAGTGAAGGGAGAAAGTGCAGTTAATATATTTGTGAATGAAACATTGTTTAGCCACCTCTGCAGATACAACAATATGACTTATCCAAGAACAAGAAACAGTGAAAATATTATTTGTTATTTAATTCTGTTAATTCAAAATAATATGTTTCAAGCTAGACATCACTTTTCCTAATCTTGAATCAAACCTTAGGTTTGTCTTGTTTCTGTCAAATGATTGGGTTCTTGCTTTGTCAGGTAACAGTACACCAGTAAACAGTAAATATTGTGTTGTTTCTTTACTAATGCCTCTCTGTAGAGGGGATACCATTACAGCAGCAATGGTAGAATTGCAAATTCGGACTCCTATACTCACCATTGATGAGATAAATGTATTAGAATTTACACCTGTACTGAATATTGCTAGGAAAAAAGGGAGACATGAAAACTCACAAACACATACAAATATACTTTCATACACTACCCTCTAAAAATTAAAAAAGTCTCTTTCACAAAGTAGAGGATATGGGGGTTATTCTAACTTTGGAGGAGGTGTTAATCCGTCCCAAAAGTGACAGAAAAGTGACGGATTTACCACCAGCCGTATTACGAGTCCATTATATCCTATGGAACTCGTAATACGGCTGGTGGTATATCCGTCACTTTACCGTCCCTTTTGGGACGGATTAACACTCCTCCAAAGTTAGAATAACCCCCTATGTGTCAGAGACACACCTAACACAAGCAAAGACATGCAGAGATGATGAGTATGCATATATGGTTGACATATGTGGTGTGTGTGCCCATGTGTGTACCTCCCCTCACACACAGCAACAAATGCACAAACCAGATTTCATTACACAAACATAATAAACTCCCACAGAAAATATGCTTATTAGTCAATGCATTAAAAATTATATATAGCATTGCTTCATATTGAATCAAACGTTATGATTGCTTGCTTTTTGGCAACTTAGGACATCCTAAAGCTGTTGTTTACATTAGGAACCTTTTAAGGAGCCCCTGGGCAATCAGGAGGTAGTTGCAGTATTCAGTTTGGCTAAATCAGAGTTGTATACTACTGGTGGACTAGGGACTAATCTTACTAATAGAACCAAAATGGAATATCAAGTCCACCACTAACTTGTCGATCTCAGGGTAGCAAAGTCAAGCAGTCCAGTGCTTATTTGGGAATCTAGGGTGGGTCAGAGAATCAACACTCAAAAGACATAGGGTGGCACGAAAAAATCACTCTCTAGCTTGTGCTCTGATTTTAAAAGGAAAAGAAAATTACTTTAATGCTAACACACACACAATGAATGTCACTATGCACAGTTTATGAGAGGGTGTTGTCTAAGAGGCACTAATGGGAATGCTACCCACAAAGTATTGGAGCACAGTCTTTACTGGTAAGGTACATTGCTTCTTTGCCCTGGAAGGGGAATCTCAGTGTGAGTTGTTGGGGTAGATTGTGTCATTATAAACACTCTTAGCCACAATGGAATAGCTATTCAGCGACCAGCCTAATGTGCACTCATCCCTACTTTCAGCTGTAATGTCAAGGTACTTTTACTGTCCTGTTTGCAGAATTTGTGAAGGTCTTTCTAGAGGGGGTACTTGCAGTTGCCACTATCAGTGAAGGCAGAACCTACCCATTGAACACAGTCTACTAAAAGGGATTGCTGTGGTCTTGGCCCAAGCATTGGACTCTACTGCTTAGGAGCTAGCAATTGCTGAAGCTGTTGAGAATTTTTGGAGCTTATGATTCCTACACTTGGAAGTGAACCATTACTCTCTGTTACACTTCGATAAATGCAATACTAATAGATGCTTAAATAGACAATGCAACCTGCACCGCCCTGGTCCAGAAACCTGCCTAAATAAGTCCATAGCATCAAACCATTGATGATCTATCCCCTCTTAGATTGCCATATGACATTACATGTGGTGGCAAAAGGATTAACAAATAGACTGTCACAATTTTCCCATAGGGCAGTTTTGACAACTGGCACAACATTTATACTCACCTAAAACCTTTTGACATTGAACACCTCTTAAATATATTGTGAGGTTTAATTGTTCTTTTTGAAGCACCTTACATAAACAATGTCATTTATGATTTAAATACAAAGGAAGTTTAACTAATTATTGGACTGCTGATTTATTTGGGGATGCATGCCTTGGGGAAAGCTGTAGCATTTCACATTCACAGTATAACACTTTATAGGGAGTCGATGGCTCTTTAGACGCAGCATAAAGGTGTGGAGGAAAAAAATAATTACATTTCACAGCAAATCATTTCAATTAATCACTGTATTTCCAGTATGGCCACACAAGGAAAACTTTGGTTATAGAGATACGTAATCAACTAGGGTTGACCTAAGATGATGAAAAACATTCAACAAAACAATACAAAACATAAGAAGAATCACCAGAAAACAAGCACTGTTCAGTTCTGACAGGCATCAAGACAATTTAAAGTAATCTAAATTAAGCTACTTTAGCAACAGAAAACCCTACAGATCAGCCAATCAGGGATTAACATGTGCTGGGCTAAACATGTGAACAAAAAGACAAAAAGAACAAAAAAGACATAAGGAATTTAGAAAAAAGGAAATCTGGCGTGGTAGGTTCCTAACTAATGTGGGCAAAAAGGTAAATAAAAAGGGAAGGCGTCAGCATTTCAGAAGCTCAAATAAAAGTCTTCTTCCCTGGGTCAGGGCAAACAATCTCTAAATCTCAACAAAGCATTTCAGAGGGGCAAGGATAGAGAGGACAATACCTCTCATAGTTCAAGAGGTTCAGCAAGAAAAAGAATAAGAAAGATTCTCTCAAAGAGGAAAGCGTTCAATGCTCAGAGAAGACTGCTGCCAATCCATGCAGAGGACAGTATATTAAAGTTCAAAGGGAAAGATGATTTGTCAATCTATCATTTCATATGATGCAGAAGATGTAACATCCAATGGAACTTGATTATGCAACACAGCCTTCAACCTTTCCAGAAGCTTCCATTACCAACAGGTAGAAAATATTCCATCTGGTTTCATCCATGCAACTTTGATACATTAACATATGTTGCTAGTTCACAGTTCTGAATGTACTTAGCTCAAAGCCAAGCTCCCAGGCCCTCCGTGTGTAAAACAATAGAACACCCATTATCCAAACAACTTTCTCATGAAAGTTAGATCTAAAAGAAAGGATCATGTTAAAAAGAATGACTAAACATTTTCTGCACAGCTACAAAGCAGGGCCTTGCAGGCCTCACTTAGGCTAATAAAATGAATTAAAACATCACACTCATCTGTGCATTTAATATACATTTAACATTCTAAACTATAGCTCAATATTAATTAGCTACCAGGCTTGTTCATGTTACAATGCATTTAAAAAGGATTCTGTTAACTCTCTCAGATAACAATAAAACAATACTACATTCTCTACATTTGTACATCAAAAGACTTTTCCTGTAAATTGTATTATTGTTTTAGTGCGCACCATTCATTTTCATCATGAATTGTAACATAATCATAGAATAAGCCCTTAAACATGAAATTAAAACGTCATACCACATGGATATCAACTGCTAATCTAGAGTGAATGCACATTAATATGGCTTTTCAGTGCACCACTTTACAAATAAACTAGTACTACTTTTATTAACATAATGTATAAACTGTCAAGTGTAGATGATCATTGTGACATGAGGTAGAGCACTTACATTTCTGATACATTGAACCATTGTTTTTGTGTACTGTATGATTCATTCAGGTTCTGGAGGATACAGAATCACTCCGTAAAAAATTATCATTCTTGCTGATATGTCAGTCAGCTCTCTCCCTCGTCGTAGGCAACAGGAAGCACAACTTGGTAGGCTAGCTGAATCTTCACCAGGGTACTGGCCTCTAATCTGGTAAGGAAAGGTGGCAGTCAGTACCCTACTTCTTGAGCTGAAACGAATATCCCAGTCACCACTGGTGTGAAACCCCTGGTTTCTACTCTGGAAATCTCAGCATCACAACTGGAGGATTCTGTTCCATTTTTATACTGAAGTTACAGTCTTTGGGTATTCCAGCAATTTGGACTTGTGACTGGTTCTGGGATGCTCTGCACTTTTGAGATTGTCTGGCAGACAGTTCTAGACATGGTGTTTGTTGCACATACTAGTGGGGAGACAGGCCAGTGCTAGGAATTTCCTCTCAGGAGAAATCTAAATCAAGAGCACAAAGATTAGTGAATATGCCATGCTTTACCACTTGGCTGTCTCTGATGGAACAACAGGCTCTCCCTGCTCCCCAACACCAACAACACTCCTCTATCTGACCTACTGAAAATAATCCCTGGAATGCTCTGTTGGGTGCCTTGTAAATATACATTTCTTGTCTGCACTCTCCTCTCAAAGCTTCCATTCTAGGTGCCACCTGGGTATATCTCTTACAAAATGGAGCATAATGTGGCCACAGCCACATGTATCAGTCAAGCAATACATGCATCTTCTACACAGAAGAAGTGCACAAGCAGTACATGGACACACACCAACCATGCTCAAAGCTACTGTGATTTCTTCCCACTGAAAAAGACCCCCCCCCCCCAAAATAGAATAAAATGTGCAAAAGGACAGGGACTTGCCCAACCAAACACACACTGAGCCACAAATGTACAAACCACCTCAACTCATAGACACAACACATTATAAAATGCTTACAACTGTGTCCGCTAAGAGAATGCCTTGCAAACTAGAAAAAATATTTTCTTCACCATAAGTAGAACTTTAGATTTGCCCTACTTTCAACCAAGAATAGGATTCAAATCTCCTTGTTTAGACATTGAACAATGGATCAGTAAGTGCTGGACATCTATGTGTTTGTGTGTTGAAGAACTGTAGTTGATGACTACTTTGGCCTTCTTTGAAACTCACCTCACTGTGGTGATAACAATTAAAGCAGTAACCACAGTATCCCAAATTAATTCAGTAGTACGTACTGATAGGGGATTGAACTTACTAAAACCCATGCCTACCTGTACTGAATATTGTCATGATAAAAAGGATGAGTAAAAGTAGCAAATTAAGGTTTGCACACATTACCACTTAAAAATAAACATCTTTTTGGAATAAAGTAAAGGTGAATGGGTGAAAATACACACACTTACACATATAGCCAGCGCTAGACATTCGCAGTGCTGTCAGCTGCCCAGGGCATCACTCCTGCTCAAATCTAACAAGCCTGCACCAGGGCACTGCCTTTCAAATGACTCCAGGGCTACAAGTCACCAAGGGAGAGAGGGAGGGGGCTCCCCTTCCCTGGGCCTCTCAGACACGAGCTCCATCTGGACAATTCCGCAGAAACGTTAGCGTAATACCTTTGTTTAAAGGTTAGGATGCTCAGAAAAGCTGTTCCATGATAAGAAAAAGTGCTGCTAAAGATGTTTACAACAACTGTTGCACATGCAAACATTTTCATGATGTGGTGGTTTTACCATTTGCACACATTATATCTGAGGTATTGTTTTTCCATCCCAGAGCACATGCTGATGCTTCATTTCATATTGCTGTTCTCCTAGTGCACTATAATCTCCAGAACATGTGCCTTTCACAAGACAAACTTGACATATAGTCCCAAAAGGGCTTATTATTTCTTTTATCCAAGAATCCTGTGACAACCCAAACCTTTTACATCCACAAAGTTATTTTATATCTTTTTAAGTTGGAAAGCTCGAGCAAGTAGACTTTCACGCCAAAAGAACTGCCCTTTGTTTTGGGGTTCACATACAGTTTAGATCTATCTTTACTATACTGCATCATTTATGTAGCGCTTACTGCCCTTCTGTGGGACATTGAAGCGCTTGCCCACATCTTCCACATGAGTCTTTTCAGAATTGTAAAGGATCACATATCCTCTTATAATGCCAGGTACATTGTTGGATAGTCTGATTTCATATCTCTCAGATGGCTCCCTGCAAAACAGATCAAAATTGTTAACTATCCCTTGGACTTAAAATTCTGCATGATTAATTAGTAACTGCAACAGTTACAGGACATCTTGCTAAAAAAAAACAGGCTTGGGAATCTTGTGAAACATATCTGTTAGAGTTTTGTCCAACTTCCCAAAAACTAAATTATTCTGCTTTCTCTTTCTGTTGACTCGGAAATAAAGGCTTGTGAAAAGAGTTTCAGTTCTGAGGTATTTAAAATTCTCCTGCAGGCCCTTTAATTTATTCTGTAAAACACTTACTTCAAATTGATGAATGAGATGGTAAACCCTTCCGGTCCTTATGGCTATTGTAGAAGATATATACATTCTTAACAAATTGATTACTATACTGTTTGTTTATCATAAAGTTCTCTCTGATGTTGACTGTGTGTGGCCTACCTAATACCACCATTAATACTGGGTTTTAATATTACTCGACTGTCTGCCACTTCCTTTATTAAAATCAGAGGGATGCAAGGTTAATTTGACTTTGTTGTGGCACAAAACTGAATCCTGCAGGTTGCACATGGATTTCTGGGGCATTCGCATTAGCTGCCTTAGAGGCTATCTCGTAAAAATGTGTGGCATATTTATATACATAGGAATTCATCATCACACAGCTGTAGCAACAGTGCAGGGAATTATGAGAGAAGCTACTTGCACATGTATAAATGTAATTTCGTCCTAATGAAAGCTACCATTCACACATTTTATTTCTGTACTGCTGAATTGTCTAGTGGCCCCATCCAAAAGTCATCCACCCTATGTTAAATACTAGTGAAGTTGTCTATGTGCAGGAGATTTCATTACTTCTTTATTCTAGGCCAGCAGGGTGGCTCAGCGATTTTAACAATTATATTCTGATACATGTGGTGGCCTGCAGTCCACATGTTTAAATCCCCACAAGCAGACTCAGTTTCTATTCTTCAGTTGGTTAATTGTGTAACATTGAATCGGCTAATTGTAACAAATGATACATATGCCAAGGCAGAAATTTAGTATGAAAGACTAGTTTTATTTTGGTGAAAAGTTGTTCATGTGAGTCTTCTGTTGATGAGGTGATTGTGCAACATCATGATCTCAGTAAAATAAGAATCCATGACTGATATAACTGCTACTCAAATAAGCAACAAAAACTAGCACTCAAGTGCACATCTAGTTTTATTAAGAAAAAGTGATCTTGTTTGACAATAAGTACACATTCCTTAGTGCAAACTGATGGTATGCAAAACTTGCCTTATGGACACTTTCACTCCCGACTCTTCATTTGTTTTTACTTTAAAAAAAAACACACTTCATTATTTTCAAACAATTTATATAACAAGTAATATAGTTCACAGTGTGCACCATCTGAGAGTAGTGGAACTTTATTATACTAGTCGGTCACCATGAATGATCCTTCCCGCTGTAAATTTTGTTCTCATTTGATATGCTATTACGCACTTTTGTAGTGCCCTGCAGCCCCATATTAGACATGTCAGACTCATTACTCTTGCACAGAGATCCTTCATGATCTGTGTTGCTATTCACTTTGAATCACAACACTAGTATTTTCACAAAGCTTACTTATACTCACTCCTCATTGCAGATGTTGATGGCAAGAAATTACATCATCTTCTGCTATGACAGACTGTTGCAATATAGTTTTTATAATATATTAGGAAGTTATAATGTAAGGTAGTAGGCACTTAAAATAGTAGTGAAATGTAGAAGTTGTAGGAAATTTAGGTTTTTGGAATTGGTATGCTCTGCTCCCCTTTGTAGGAGATGGAACATGGAACATTCAGACAGTTGGAGACTGGAGGGTGGAATAGAATGCAGAGATGACTGGAGGAGCTCTGAGGTGGAGGTGAGCAATAAGGCTGTATGAAGGGCGAAGCAGTGGAGATGAAAATAAAGTCTGGAACTTAAAGATAAGTGCCATGTATTGGACTTTATAATACTGGCGACGAGGATGGGATTGTACTGGTGCTAATAGCTTTTCTCTAATTCTCTATATTACTTCCTTCACTCTGTGATAAATACAAAGTTGAAGTTTGGTAATGTTTATTTTACATGTTGTGAATTTACATTGTATGAAATAGAAATTGTAATTGTGATTGTTTCAGGGAAATTCATTTATTTAAAGAATTAAGTTGGTACAATGGCTGCTGCAGGGATGTCCCAACCAATTCCTTTCTTGAATGAAATGGGAGAACCAAATGTTCTGTGGAAGGATTGGTTTAAAATTTTGGAGTCATACCTAATAGCAATTGGTGGGGATAAATTCAACCCTATCAGAAAGCAACATATCTTACTACATAATTTGGGGACACACAGTAGAAAAATATAAGAATCTCTTCCTGAACCACACGTTCCTGAGGGTCAGGCTCAGGATGAGTATGTTACTACCTATTCAAAACTGGAGAAGCAATTCGGAGACAGGATTAATGTCGTACTTGAACGACATAAATTATTTTCTCGCTGTCAGGGAAGACAGGAAAGTGTAACTAATTATATAGCTGCACTAAGAGGATTATGTACTCTGTGTGAGTTTGGGGACTTGAATGACTCTCTCATTAGAGATCAATTAGTTCGATGCACAAACAATATCAAGATGCAAGAGAAACTTTTACAAAAACAACCTGATTTACCGGAAGCGATAGAGATAGCAAAATCCATAAAACATACCGAAATATGCCTACAAGAGATCAGATCTCCACCTTCTGAGGACCATGTGAATGAAATCACAAACAATGCAAGGGAGGACAAAATTCTCAAGATTAAAAGCAATGAAAAACAGCTCCAGAAGTATGGAAATACAAGAGCTAATTTAACATGCTTCCGTTCTGGGAGTAGCAATCATCTGGCCATTTCCACCTCTTGCCAAGCCAAGTCAGCAATTTGTAGAAAGTGCAATTAAAGAGGCCATTTCGCTAGGGTGTGCAGGGACACTACCAAATCCTTTGACAGCAAGAAATCAGAAGAAATATCTCAGATGGTTAAAAAGATAGTGCTGCAGGTAAATCCAGATTGCAATAATTCTGCCCAATATCCTGTGTGTACCATATCGATTAATGACAAAGTGACAAAAGTGTATGCTGATTCGTGCTCACCGTTCACGATTATAAATGCCTCCGATTTAAGTAGGATAGAAAATGGTAACAGCATCGAGTTATTAAACCCTGTTATTAATCCTAAAGGGTGCAATAGGGATCCCATTCATTTAAAAGGTATGTTTAGAGGTGTCATATCTTTCAAAGGTCGGTCCACAGTAGGAAAGGTCTACGTAGTGGAAGAAGGTTCCAGTTTGCTGGGATGGAAGCACCAAAAGGAGCTAGGAATAAAGCTAGACCCAAACAATCCAGAGCAAGTACTATGCTTTGACAACTCTAACTCAAGTGAACCTTTTATCCAAGTGTTTCCGGAAATTTTTGTGAAAGACTAGGCCTACTAAAAAACTTTCAACATAAAATCAAACTCAAACCCCCAAGTCCAGACCTGTAATACACAAGACCAGACCCATACCGCACTTGCTGAAAAATGCCGTCAAGAAAGAGTTGGACCGATTAGAAACCCTAGGGATAATACAGTCCATTGAGTGTTCAGAGTGGTTGGCCCCCATTGTTATTGCCAAGAAAAGTAATTGCAACGACATTAGGATCTGTGTAGATTTGAGGGACTTGAATAAGAATATCTGGGTTGAAAGATACCCTCTCCCCAGGATCAACAAAATATTAAGCACTGTGGGGGAAGCAGCATTCTTTTCGGTGCTAGATCTTTCAAGTGCCCATCACCAGGTTGAGTTGCATCCTGAATCCAAGTGGCTTACGGCATTCACCACCCCTTTTGGCTCCTTTATGTTTAATAGGATGCCTTTTGGGCTCGCATCAGCAGCAGCTGTTTTTCAAAAGATTATGCAAAGCACCTTAGGTGATCTTCCGAAAACTCTCTGTTTTCAGGATGATGTTCTTATTTATGGAACCACGGAAGAAGAACACAACAAAAATCTAAGAGTTGTCCTTGAAAAATTTAGAACAGCAGGGCTCACTTTAAAGAAAGAAAAATGCCGTTTGGGAGTGAATTCAGTAGAATATTTAGGACACGTCATTTCTAAAGACGGTTTCAAACCTAAAACCTCCCTAGTGGACGCTGTGAAGAGAGCCGAAGCTCCTAAAAACAAAGATGAGTTGAGGTCATTCCTTGGCCTTGCTGAGTTTATGGCAAAGTATGTAAAAAAAATATCTTCCATTTCATTTGAGCTTAGAGAACTACTAAAAAACAACGTACCCTATATTTGGACCGATTGCCATGATCGTGCATTCAAGGAAATTAAACTAGCTATAGTAGAAGCTCCCTATCTCTGTAATTTCGACCATAATAGGAAAACAATTCTTACAACTGATGCCAGCAAGTTAGGTTTAAGGTGCTACCTTATCTCAAATTATAGATGGCAAAGAAAGAATAGTAGCTTTTGCATCTAGAGCCTTAAGCCAAGCAGAGACCAATTATTCAGTTATTGAAAGAGAGGCCTTGGCGTGTTACTGGGTCATTAAACATTTCAATTTTTTCTTGTGGAGCACACAATTCATTTTGCGCACCGATCATAAACCGCTGGTATATGTGTTCTCCACTAAAGGATTCAACAATAGCACACCAAGAATTGCAATATGGATCTTGGGCCTAGAAAACTTTTGTTTTAAAGTTGACTACCTTTCTGGCAATAAAAATTCTGCAGCAGACTTTCTCTCCAGGGTCCCATTAGACACCAAGGAAGATGTTGAAATTGCTGAATTTCCTACTTTATTAGTTGACATACCTTCAATTAGTAATGATGAATGGAGAACAGCATATCAACAAGATGATACCTTATCTCTTTTGAAAGTGAAAGCCAAAGAGGGATGACCATTAGTAAGAAAAGATCTTGAGGATAGCATCAAAGATTTTTGGGAAGTGAGATTAGAAATTAATGAGAAGGACAATTTTGTGCTCAGAAATGATAAGATTATACCTCCTCAGAGTCTTAGACACAAAGGGGGTCATTCTGACCTCGGTGGTAAAATGCGCTTATCGCCGGTCAGAAGACCGCCATAACACCGCCTTGGGCGTGGGAAACCGCCACGGTCATTCTGACCCGCAACAGGCAAACCGCCAAAAACCCGACATCCACAAAAGTCCGCCACACCAATGGCCAGCGAAAAACTGGCGATGACCAAACCTCCACCGTCACGCCAACAGAAATACGCCCATTCCATTCCGACCCACGAATCCACGCGGCGGTCTTTCAACCGCGGTATTCCATTGGCGGTACACACCGCTGCGGTCAAAATACACACACAGCTCCAAAACACTGCCACATTGGACATTTTGAAATACACACACCTGATACACATACAAACACCACTCCCACACACCCAACACAATATAAAACACACACCCACATCACCCACAACCCCTACGACCACCATTTATTGACTAAGGCCAGAGAGAGACACCACCAGCTAGTACAGAGCATTCACAGGCACATAACACCATCACTCACACAACATCCACGCACAAAACACCACACACCACCACACTCACCACACTCATCACCACAAACGCCACCCCACACCTCATCCACACCACCCCATGGCACCCCAAAGACACCCCAGCAACAGGCAAACCGCCAAAAACCCGACATCCACAAAAGTCCGCCACACCAATGGCCAGCGAAAAACTGGCGATGACCAAACCTCCACCGTCACGCCAACAGAAATACGCCCATTCCATTCCGACCCACGAATCCACGCGGCGGTCTTTCAACCGCGGTATTCCATTGGCGGTACACACCGCTGCGGTCAAAATACACACACAGCTCCAAAACACTGCCACATTGGACATT
Organism: Pleurodeles waltl; assembly: GCF_031143425.1. Lineage (NCBI taxonomy): Eukaryota > Metazoa > Chordata > Amphibia > Caudata > Salamandridae > Pleurodeles > Pleurodeles waltl. Next base: position 704,462,877 of record NC_090449.1, on the reverse strand, counting down.
TTGAAATACACACACCTGATACACATACAAACACCACTCCCACACACCCAACACAATATAAAACACACACCCACATCACCCACAACCCCTACGACCACCATTTATTGACTAAGGCCAGAGAGAGACACCACCAGCTAGTACAGAGCATTCACAGGCACATAACACCATCACTCACACAACATCCACGCACAAAACACCACACACCACCACACTCACCACACTCATCACCACAAACGCCACCCCACACCTCATCCACACCACCCCATGGCACCCCAAAGACACCCCAGGTATACAGACGCTGAACTCAGGGTCATGGTGGAGGAAATAGTTCGGGTAGAGCCCCAGCTCTTCGGGGCACAGGTGCAGCACACCACCATTGCCAGGAAGATGGAGCTATGGCAAAGAATAGTGGACAGGGTCAACGCTGTGGGTCAGCATCTACGAAATCGGGACGACATCAGGAAGCGGTGGAACGACCTACGGGGGAAGGTGCTTTCCATGGTATCCAGACACAACATCGCAGTGCAGAAGACTGGCGGCGGACCCCCACCTCAACCCCCAGAATTTACAACATGGGAGGAACAGGTCTTGGCGATCCTGCATCCTGAGGGCCTCGCAGGAGTAGGCGGAGGAATGGACTCTGATAAGTCGAATCTCAACTACTTCATCCCCCCCCACCCACCGGCATGCCAAATCATACCCCCGCCCTCCCCCCCACCCCCATCACACATCCTCCTTGCTAATGTCTCACCATCACAACCCACCCATCCCAACACCAAGCCCTGCATGCGACCACAAACCATGGACACCCATCACCTAAGCATGCCCAATGCACATACCCATCCCCCCCCAAACCACCGTCACAACAGCCCCCACAAGGGAATGCCAGCACTGGGGCACACGGGCACCCACCCATTGCACACTATGGCACACACAGAAGCAATAACCATACTCTTATACCCCTGCAGGACCCGAACGCCACGACACTGCCCAGGAGGGTCCAGAAATGTCCATTCCACCCCCAGAAGAGGCCCACAGTGATGACAGCAGCTCTGTCTCCCTGGACCCAGATGACCAGCCCGGCCCATCGGGGACCTCGGGACAGTCGGTTCCCCTCAGACAGCCACAGGCCACAGGCCACAGCAGACCTACCCCCCTCTGGGAACACCAGCACAGCACCCACCCAGCGGGCCCATGCCTCTGTCTCCAGGACACGTCAATCAGCGGTGTGTCCACCACTACAGGGCACCCAGGTAAACCCACCACCCCAACAACAACAGGGACCTGGGGGCAGTGGTAGTGGGCACACGGTCCAGGGGACAGAGGCCCAGGGAAACAGGGGAACTGGGAGGGCTGCTGTGCGACAGGGGGGGACAGGCCCAGGGAACCCACTCTCCACGAGGCCCTCTCCTCCATCATGGGAGCATACCACCGCTCCCAGGAGACGATGGCGACGATCCTGGCCAGGTTCCAGGAGATCCAGGTACTGCAGGAGGAACAGTTTATGGGGTTCAGGGAAGAACTCAGAATCATCAGTTCCGCAATGGGCACCATTGTTGTGGCTCTCAATCAGATTGTCAGCACATTGCAGGACCATGTGGCACCACAAAGGGCCCCTGTCACTAGCATGGACCAAGAACAGGCTACCACCTCCGCCGGCGCTAGTGGACAGGAGGCCCGGACACAAGAACAACAGGCCACCAGAACCCCACCCCCTGCAGAAGGAGAACCACCCCGCAAGCGGTGCCTGAGATCTAGGAAGAAGACAGAGTAGGATGCCAAGACCCCCGCCAGGAAAGGATACCCCCTGATTGTCATCCCACTGTCCCACATTGTGACCCTGTCCAACCTTAAACTGCCCCTGCTCCACCTTCCACAGGCATATGGACAATGCACCTGTGAGACTGAAAATCCTGACTCTGCCATGGACATTCCTCCACCATCACCCATCACCGAATTGCAACCATTTCCCAAACTTTTACACTTTAATAAACACACTTATTGCACAAAAATAATCTGGAGTCTGCCTGTATTTTTGAACAAATGTATTACACAGCACCGTGCCTAAATGTCCAGTTACATTGTGATGACAACATACCACTGTCACTCAGCTGTAGTCCATGGGGAAACAAAGCAGAGGTCACGGAGTGGGGCCCACATCTCTGAAATTGGAAGGGAAAGTCACAACTCACTCAACATACACTGGGGGGAAACTCAGACAGTAGAGAGGCAGGAGACTTTAATTAAATGTAAAATGCCGGTGTTGATTCTTACCTGTATGTCATTGAAAATACTGCAGTATTACTGTGTCCCTGTTGTCTGTGTCGTCCTCTTCGTCTTCCTCCTCTTCACTCTCCGCAGGCTCCACAGCTGTCACAACACCACCATCTGGACCATCCTCCTGCAGGAAAGGCACCTGGCGTCGCAAAGTCAGGTTGTGAAGCATACAGCAGGCCACGATGATATGGCACACCTTCTTTGGTGAGTACATTAGGGATCCACCTGTCATATGGAGGCACCTAAACCTGGCCTTCAGGAGGCCGAACGTCCGCTTGATCACCCTCCTAGTCCGCCCATGGGCCTCATTGTACCGTTCCTCTGCCCTTGTCCTGGGATTCCTCACTGGGGTCAGTAGCCAGGACAGGTTGGGCTAACCAGAGTCACCAATTAGCCACACACGGTGTCTCTGAAGTAGTTCCATCACGTAAGGGATGCTGCTATTTCGCATGATGTACGCGTCATGCACTGACCCAGGGAACTTGGCATTTACATGGGAGATGTACTGGTCAGCCAAACAGACCACCTGGACATTCATGGAATGATAACTTTTTCTGTTCCTGTACACCTGTTCACTCGTGCTGGGAGGGACCAAAGCAACATGTGTCCCATCAATTGCACCAATGATGTTGGGAATATGTCCAAGCGCATAGAAATCACCCTTCACTGTAGCCAAATCGCCCACCTCAGGGAAACAATGTAGCTCCGCATGTATTTCAGCAGGGCAGACAACACTCTGAGACATCCCTGATGAAATGGCCACTGTTGTTTGAAATGACCCACTTGCCAAAAAATAGAGTACTGACAGCACCTGCACTAGAGGGGGGATCCCTGTGGGTTGGCGGATGGGTGACATCAGGTCTGGCTCCAGCTGGGCACACAGTTCCTGTATAGTGGCTCTGTCAAGCCTGTATGTCAGTATGACATGTCTTTCTTCCATTGTCGACAGGTCCACCAGCGGTCTGTACACAGGAAGATTCCTCCATCTCCTCGCAAGTCCCAGCGGACGGTGCCTAGGAAGGACAACATGGAGCACAGAGTCAATCAACCCACAGGTACGTTCCCACAGCTTGCACAGTACACGATTCTCAATGCATTGAATGGCTTGTATGAGTGTTGATGCAAGGCCTAGGTATGTGTGACACAGTAGATATTAAGATATGGGGGACCTTGAAATGGCGGCTGCCTGACCTGTGAAGTGCGACAGTGGGATGTGAGGTCAATGTGCTGGCGTGGCACACCGTGGCGGTAGGCGGTCGAAGACCGCGGCGCAAAGCAGCATTGGTTAACATTGAACCCTGTGGGTTTCAGGAGCCAATGAGGATGTGCGCCGGCGGTCGTTGTACGCACCGAGGCGGGCGTGACCGCCATTTTCTATCTGCTTAATCACTCGATACCTGATCATCCACAGGAGAGGACCTATACTGCAAGTGCTGCTGTGACCTCGGTCTGGAAGAGACAATGGCTGCTGCGACTGGGGAAAGGGCCCCTGCCTTCACTTCTGAAGAATTGGAGAAACTCGTGGATGGGTCCTCCCCCAGTATGCGCTACTCTATGGTCCTCCAGACCAACAGGTAAGTACACTGGGACCATGCTTTGTGGCCAATGCTTGGGTTGAGTGGGGTGAATGAAAGATGGTGGGGAGGGGAGCGAATGAGGCATGCATCAAACGAAAGATGACAGCATGTGCCACATGGCAAGGGTGGGGATGGGGGGCCACTCACATCGAGCATGCAGAAGTTGATGGTTGTTTTTCTTTCTCCCCCTGCACATGTCACATAGGTCAGCGCCCATCAGAAAATCGATATTTGGCGTGCCATCGCCATGGACGTCCGGACCCTGGGGGTCCACAACAGACGGGGCACCCACTGCCGGAAGAGGTGGGAGGACATCCGCCGCGGGAGCATGAAGACCGCGGAGGCTCTGCTGGGGATGGCCTTCCAACGTAGGAGGGGTGCCAGTCGTACCTTGACCCCCCTGATGTCCCGGATCCTTGCGGTGGCCTACCCCGATTTGGATGGGCGCGTGAGGACATCACAGCAGACACAAGGGGGTGAGTACAAGCACATTCTGCTGATTTTGCGCACATTGGTGGTGTCTGGGTGGGGGAGGAGGGCTGTGGGTATCCCTAGGCCAGGGCGTTTTCTGTAGGCTAGGCCCCTCCATTAGGCACGGCCCTGTACCCCCGCCCCCCACCTCTGTAGGTTGCCTAGTACAGCTAATCATGGCCCTGTGTCACCTATGTGTGGAGTTGTCGTCCATAGGCTTGTAGGCCATGTCCCACGAATTGTGTAGTGGACCCCAAGTGCGTGCCGTAGTGCAGGGGGCTTCTGTGTCTGTCCTCTCCGCCAACGGTGTCTCCAATGAATGCACTCAACATGTCTTTGTTTCTCCACCTCCCCCTTTTTTTGTGGTCTTCCTCTTCATGTGTGCATTAGCATCATCAGGCGGAAGAGAAGTGGCATCGGAGCACGAGGGAGCTGCATCTCACATGACCATGGAGGGCCATGCAACTGACTCTGATTTCACCAGTGAGACGGAGGGCGAGGGGAGCTCCACAGCGGGGACACGTGGTGACACCAGCGACACAGACACATCCTTGGAAGGGAGCTCCCTTGTGGTGGCGGCTACATCCGTGCCCACCGCAACAACAGGTACAGCCGCCACCCAGCGCGCCAGCTCCGCCCTCCCAGCAGCCCCTCAGCCTTCGTCCCAGGCACCTCAGGCCCTGCCCCAGTTACCCCTGCTGCCCTCTGTGAGGAGGTCATTGACCTCCTGAGGACGCTCATTGTTGGGCAGTCTACCCTTTTGAATGCCATCCAGGGTGTAGAAAGGGAGGTGCACCGGAGTAATGCATACCTGGAGGGCATTCATTTGGGTCAGGCTGCCCATCAGCGATCGTTCAACGCTCTGGCCTCAGCACTGACGGCAGCCATTGTCCCTGTCTCCTGCCTCCCTCCTCCAACTTCCTCAACCCAGTCCCACTCCCCTGTACCTCTGCCTATCCCAGACACACCATCAGACCAGCCTGCACACACCTCAACACCCAAGAGAAGCTCATCCAGACATAAGCACCACACATCACACAAGCATTCACACAAGCAACATCCACATGCAGACATGCCAACAGCCACTGCCTCCTCTGTGTCCCCCTCCTCCTCGTCTCCCTCCTCCCTCCCTGTGACGTCTCCACTCACACTTGCATGCACAACATCTTCAGCCACTACGTCCATCACCAGCACACCCACCAGAACACTCCGCACACGTGCAGTCACCACCCCCACTACCATTTACACGTCCCCTGTGTCCTCTCCCAGTGTGTCTGTCACCCCCTCTTCCAAACCACACAAACGCAGGCAGCCAACCACCGAACAGCCATCCACCTCACGACAGCCTCCAGCACAAGCACCTGCACCCAAAGACACCAGACTTCACTCTCCTACAACCACATCCTCTTCCTCCACTCCCATACCCACTACAACTACCTGTCCCTGTCTTACTAAATGGATTTTCCTTTCCAACCTTGACCTCTTTCCATCAACTGACCCCCCCTCCATCTCATAAGGCTCCAATCAGCACCTCAGCCACCACAAAACCTGGACCTACTAAGAAAATAGTCAAGGATTTTGGAGTCCACCACCTTCAAGCCCAGCTACTTCGGCTGGGAGTAAAGAGACGGCCAGCCCACCCCCTGCAAAAAAAAGCAAAGAAAGCCAGTGCCTGGCGCGAGAGGCCAAAGACAGCAGGCTCCACAAGCACTACCCTGGCACCGTCAGGGAGTGGGGTGCCACCTGGCACACCGGCAAGGGGAGGAAAGGGCCACAGACGAGCAGGGAAGGGTGGCAAGGGCAGCATGCCCGACAAGTCCGGCAGCAGGCGAGCTGCCCAGGAGGGCCCCGCCAGCCCCAGCCCAGCTGCCCAGGAGGGCCCCGCCAGCCCCAGCCAAGCTGCCAAGGAGGGCCCAGCCAGCCCCAGCCAAGCTGCCCAGGAGGGCCCCGCCAGCCCCTGGCAAGACTTGTGAGACTGTGGCTTTGCACTCCCCAGGATGGCACAGTGGGTAATCCACCCACTGTAGAGACTTGTGAGACTGTGGCTTTGCACTCCCCAGGATTGAACAGTGGCCAGGGAGGCCCCTCGTGGATCTGGCGTTGTGGACTCATCTGGCTGAGGTCCCCCCCCTTCCATTCCCCCTGAGGTGCCTGTAGTTTTGCTATCTGATGTCCCTGCAGTGCTCTCTCCATTGGAGCCGGGTATCGTGTGTGGGCTTTGCCCATGTGTTTAGGCCCATTGGCCCACTGGCCCGCGAACAGAGGCGGCGTTCGTGCTCCTGGTAGAGGAGCAGGAAGACAATAGCTGGTAGGATGTGTAGTTCGGGTTCCATGATGTCCAGATTTCTCGTGGAGTGTGTAGAGGTGAGCGTTTTCCGTTCGTAATGTCTGTTTCCGCCGTGTTTTTATCGGCGGGGCTACTGCCCCGGAAAAGGTGGCGGATTGGTGGGTTGTGATAGGGTGGGCGGTACATTGTCTCCCGCCTGTCTGTTGGCGGTCACCGCTGCGCTGTTTGTTTGTCCCGCCGTGGCGGTCGGAGTGTTAAAGTGGCGGTGTCTCTTGGCGGTTCCCGCCAGGGTCAGAATTTCATTTTTTTTACCGCCTGCCTGTTGGCGGATTGGCCGCCGCATTAACACCGACCGCCAGGGTTGGAATGACCCCCAAAATCTTTAAACTCACTCATGAAGGCCATTTAGGGAGAAGTCTCACCAAAGCCAGAGTCAGAGAAAGATTTTGGTTCCCTAACATGGACTCCATGATTGAAAATGAGGTCAAAGAATGTTCCATCTGTGCGGTAAGCGACAAAACAAAAGTTATCCGTAAAACTCCTATCTCCCCAATAAAAATTTCTAATAAGCCGTGGGTGAAGTTAACGTTAGATATCATTGGTCCTCTCAACTACACTGGGCTTTCAAAAAAATGTGCAATTGTACTAATTGATTACCAGTCGCGTTGGATCTCCTCTAAATTTGTTAATCAAATTACTACTGAATCAGTAGTAATTTGATTAACAAATTATTAGGAATTTGTATTGGTACACCAAGAAATGTATAAGAAAAGATATGATTCTAAATACGGGGTAAAAAAACAACACTGGAAAGAGGGGGATCAAGTATATATAAAGAAACCTGTGGGATGTTCAAGGTCAAGCATGAAAGAAACCAAGTTCATGGGTCCCTTCTGCATTATTAAGGTAAAAGAAAATGTTGTGGTGTTAGAAAATGGCCAGTGTTGGAGCATGGATAGAATTGTGAGGCAACTAACACCTAACACGGTGAGATCCTAAATGAGAATTCCAGATGGAGAGAGACATCACAGAACATGACTCGGAATGATTTGCAAAGAACATCAAATAACCGTCTTTCTAGACCTCCGTTTTGGCACAAGGACTATAAGGTCACTAAATGATAACTATGATGCATGGGTTATTTGTTCAAAAAGCTTTTGAGTACAACAATTATAACAACCTTGTATTTAATGTCAGCCTATCTACATAAGATAACGTGAATCAATATCATTGTAAAGGGGAAGATGTGTTGTAATATAGTTTTTATAATATATTAGGAAGTTATAATGTAAGGTAGTAGGCACTTAAAATAGTAGTGAAATTTAGAAGTTGTAGGAAATGTAGGTTTTTAGAATTGGTATGCTCTGCTCCCCTGTGTGGGAGATGGAACATGGAACATTCAGACAGTTGGAGACTGGAGGGTGGAATAGAATGCAGAGATGACTGGAGGAGCTCTGAGGTGGAGGTGAGCAATAAGGCTGTATGAAGGGCAAAGCAATGGAGATGAAAATAAAGTCTGGAACTTAAAGATAAGTGCAGTGAATTGGATTTTATAATACAGACTTTAGTCGACCCTTCTTTGTAAGTCCTTTCTCCGGGACTTGAGAACCAAGGATGTGCTAGGCAAGGGCAGTGTGGGCAGCTTCCCAGGGCCTTGCTCCTGGCCGCAACTAAGAGACACTGCAGCAGAGCACCACCTTTCAAAAACCTCCAGTGTTTCAAGGCCCAGGAAGCAGCAGAGGTTGAGCGCTGCAAGGCCCAGGGGAGGGAGTGGGCCCCCTCCCAGCAATGAGCTGAAAGGGCTTCAGAAATCTAGTTACTGCATCTGCATGAAAACAGCATTAGATGGCTACTTGAAGTTCCCTTAGTTGTGAAGTGACCCCTGCCCTTGCATGAAAGAAAAGTAGGGTACCGGGCAGGCCTCACAAAAAGAGAAATAATCACGTCCCATTACTAATGGACGTTTCTGTCCTAGGACATAGAGAAGGGAGATGGTGTCATCAAAATTCAGAAAAGCATATTTCTTTAACACACAGGAGCCTTTTGCCTTGGTAAATCAGATTATGTGGCATAATGCAGCTGATTTTGCGATAGCATTACCCCATTATTTTGTCATTTTTGCCATGTTATTACTACCTGTGCAAATGTATCTCATTAGTACCAGTCTGACTCCCAAATGCAGCAATAGGTAACAGAAAGATGACCAGGCAACCTTTGAGAAGGGTGTTCCATTGTGCAGCAACAAATGTTGCTGAATTTTAGTAACTTTTGATCCATTTGAGCTAGAAACATTTTCCATTGTTAAAAGATGCAGGTTATGCAGCAGGTGGCTTATTCTGCAAATCCATAATTATTCTGAAATCACAGCGATCACAAAATTGAATAATTCCAGTGGCCCTCACTAAGAGGCATGTCAGAGTTTATGTGTACCATATATGTGGGCTGGATTCATACTAAACACGAATAGCAATTATAATCTATTACATAAAATACAAGAGGTATTGTACAACACACATCCTGACTGCACATATTTGAATGTCCTTTGATGTTTGACAATGAACAAAATGAAGGTTGGTGAAATAAAGCATTTGCGAAGGATGACAAAAATTGGTCAAACAGGGAAGCCAGGATTGATCCAAAATTTCAGCTCCGCACTGTGCAAATCAGCCACTACATGACAATCTTCACATGATATCAATGCTTAATGCTTCGCCTTTATTTCTTGGACAATGAGTCTAGAGCCTCTGTAACAAGCAGTGTCCACACTGTATTTTTGGTAGTTTTACATTGACTGAACCTTGGCCATGGACATAAGAGTACTTTGCAACAGAAACAGACTTAAGTCATTTTTTTCCAGTGTAGTTTTTTGTCTGGATTCACAGGATGCTGACCCAAGGCTAAGAATTAGCATGACTCCCCATGATACAGAGTGGGCACCTGTATCCACCAGGCCACACTGCCTCATTTTGGGCTCAATGTTCAAAGAGGTCCTTAGCTGAGCAGAGCCAATCCTCTGGCTTTAGTTTTCAGTAGTTTGCCCATCTTTAATAGCAAGTTAGGAGGGGCAGAATCCATGAAAAATTGAAAAAAATCTCTTGTGATTGGGAGGGTGGAAGAGGAAAGATGGTTATAAAGGAGGAGAAGAGCTGAAACAAGGTAAAAGACCGGGGAAGAAGAGTGGTAAAGAACAGCATATGGAAGGAAGATATGAATATAAGAGCGGTGGGCAGAACCAGTGTGAAGAGGCTGGGGAAAAGTGAAAGGTTGATGCAAAGGGGACAGAACCAGTGAAACAGAGTTAAAGCAAGAGAAGGTGAGAGGCTGGGTGGGAAGATAAGAGGGAAGTAGAAGAGCGTTAAGGGGAAAGATGGATGTAAGAGTTGCAGAATCAGAGAGAGAATAGAAGATGCTTGGGTAGGCATTGAAAGCAGGGCTGAACCAGCAGCTGTACCTAATAGATTGGGCAGAGATGAGGTGAAAGGTAGAGCATGGAGGGGTGAGGTTGATGTGAGTGGGCAGAATCAGAAAAAATGTAGGAGGCTGGAAAAGGGGTAAACATGTTGTTGAACCAATGTGTGCTGCTACATCAGTTGAGCCTTTTGCTAAAGTTTCTAAATCCCTACCTCTTTATTTTCCATGAAAGAAATGTTGATAAAAGTCTTAGGGCCTCATTATGAGTTTGGCAGTCATTGGACCGTGATGGTAGCGGTGGTGGTCCAACCGCCCCAACTTCAGCGGCCGGACTGCCGGATTACAAGTTTGATGATAGGACCGACAGAAGACTGCCAGCAGACTGCAGTCACCGCTATAGTCAATGCAGCGGGGACTGCGCTAGTCCTGATCCCCATGGCTAATGTTGGAGATCCCAGCGTTGGGACCGCCATGCCCATTACCACCTGTAGGACTGCCAAGCTTTCGATGGTGATCCCACCGCCATGGAAAGCTTGGCAGTTAGGCAGGTAAGGGGCCCAAAACAGGGGGCCCCATTGGATAGGGCCCCATTTGGGATGTACAACAATTTGGGGATCAGGAGCACACTGTGTTCAGTGAACGACATGGTGCATAGGTACAGTCTGCCAAATCATGCATGGACTGCATTATATAGCCCCGTGCCTCCCCTAGCCAGTCACATGAGCACTGTGGGGAACTCGTAATCAGGCAGTCTTGAGACCGTCGGCTTGGTGCCATTTGAAAGACTCCCACCATAGTGGTCCAGCTGTCCGACCACCAAACTTGTAATGAGACCCCTAGTTTTGAGATGCATGTAGCATTTTCACTATGTGTTGTGATCTTGAACCATCCGCAATGCATCTGATGAGTTTCTGCCTGTTGGCTGAGTACTCTACGATTCCTCCTGACATTTTTATTACATCTCCTGTGCATGTTGTGACATGAGATCTAGAAATCACAGCTCCTGCCCTGAATTCATTTGCAACAGCTTGTTTGCCTCGCCAAAAGTTCATGATAATGTAAAAAACACAAAAATACGCTGTGGTTGTTTCTCTGCTCAAAAAAACGTGAGCGGACTCAAACCTTCTCCACATCTTCTGACAGCTCTTTACTACCCCTTTTTCCAGTGCCCCACAATATTATTATATAAAAGGAATAAAGAAGTACATTGTGAGACATTGCCTTTGGATCATGGGCAATAGGTGATTAATTTGCAGCATCTGGTGAAGATACCATGGTTTATTATAACACAGTTTCAGAACTATTTCATTTCATTTGGATAAAAGTTATTCCTTTCAGAAACCTGCCTCTCCAAAGGTGACAATAGCGAGCAGTCAAATTCTTCTCCTGAAGGTGATAAAGATATTTAAATCAAACACAGTATGTCACATTAATCATATCAGGTTAGCAGTTTATTCAGCCAGCCTAGATAGGTCTTTTAAAAGGGACTTATTTTGAGCATGTGGTTATGGGATGAAACCCCAAAAAGGTCTTCAGTGGTTAAAAGTCCCCGAATATCCAACAAGTGTCTTAAGATGTATCTGCGTGTGCAAAATCTTGTGCAAAGTTCTAACGGGCAGTAGTTCACCCTGCAAGACTTAAGTGCTGCGAGGCCCAAGGAAGGGGCTAGATTCAGGTAGGAAAAGCAGTGAATCCACAGTTGGCTTACGGCAAGATTTTTTGTTTTTTTACGATGGATAAACTGGGCTTCTTGCTTTAGGCTGGCTTGGCAGCAGGTGTGCAACCCAAAAGGCTGCTGCAGCCTTAAGGTTGGTGTGCATAGAGTCAGTCTGATTGTGTTCACAAAGCCAGCTGGCTAATTGTCAGTGCAAAATGATAATGGGCTGGCCTGGGCAAGCAAAGTAAAATGTGCACATCCTCTCACAACAAAGAAACCCAAACATCAGGGAGTGACAGCAAGACCTTGGGAAGTGGCTGATTTTCAGGAGCACAGTTGTAATTAGCCAGCGTGTGAGGTGTGGGAAAGAAGGGATTGTGCAGGAGGTGGGAGCTGTGGGAGAGCAGGGAAGCTGTTAAGCAAGGGGAAATTCCATAGAGTGGATCAGTTCAAATGGTGTGACCTGCCAGAAACTGAGCCTGTGTGAGTAGGTAGCCAGTAGGTTCAGGGAGGCAGATGTTGCCGTTGAGGTTGGAAGGCTAGAGGTATTTGTTTGATGTACCTTATGAGTGACTGAAGTGACTTGTAGATAACAGAAATGGTCTGTCATTCAATTACCTCTTTAACTAAGATCCAATGGATACCTGGGGAGATAACATTTGTATTGTGTGTGTTGTACAGGGACTGATATGGGTGTTAAAGCCAGGAGGCTCTGTTACTTTTACTCTACTCAGGAGCCCTGAGTTCTCTTCTCCAAAAATACATTGTTTGGTAAACCATGAATTAAGTATACGCATCTGAGGGATAACATTTGCATTGGGTATGTAGTACAGGGACTGACATGACTGCTAAGGCCAGGAGGCCTTGTGCCTGCAACTCCAAACACCAAGCCAGGGTTCACTTGTCAAACAATATCTGTTAGTGAACTCTCAAATGTAGTTTACTCACCTGGGACGATAACATTTGTATAGTGAAGGGAAGTAGAGGGAGTGAACTGAATGCAAAGGCGAATAGGCCCTGTTTCTCTAGTTCCAACCATCAGCACAGTGTTCACTGGCGCAAATACATCTGCTCGTTAACTCTCAAATGAAGTGTAGTATCCTTGGAGGATACCATTTGTCAAGTGTTGGGAAGCAGAGGGAGTGACAATGACTCCAGTTCCCAGGAGACCCTGCTTTACTAACTCCAACCACCAGCACAGTAGTGTTTGTTAATTCTCAAATGAAGTTTACTCACCTGGGAGGATAACATCTGTCAAATGTGTGAAGTATAGAGAGGGACATGACTGCAATTCCCAGGACACACTGTTTCTCCAACTCCAACCACCAGCACAGTGGTCACATGCTACAATACATATGTTTATCAACTCTCAAATGAGTTTTACTCACCTGGGAGTGATCAAGCACCGATTATGCACAGATCACAGATACATCTGTTAACATAGATCCATCTTGACTTGCTAACCCAAGATGAAATATTGGAGGACAGGAATGACACCTTACCCAGTGTGCAGAACAATGATCCCTAAGGCCTCAAGGTGCTTGACCAGAAGGGTATTGGCAACAGGCACATTCATACTGCACTGACCACATGATGACTCCAGTCACATATACAACAAACTGCTGGGTCTGCCTGCATCACACTCAACTAGGCCTGCCAATGGGCAATTCAATATCTTGCATAGCCACTTTTTGCCTGCACTGGTGGCTAGATGGTATTCTCATAGCCATCCTCCCAAGTGCTAATGATCTGCACATCTCAGCTGCTTCAGTCAAAATGAGGTGTCAAGCTTCACAAATGTCAGTTCAATACTACCAATACCATGGGCACTTGCCACAATAGGATTTACTGCAACTTAACGTTGTACAAGGTCTCTACTTACTGTAACACTAAACTGCTAGAGGTAGATGTCACAATGCAACCAATAACAGAGTATGTTTCACATCAAAAGGTCAGCTGCCACTGTGCACAAAGAGGCCACAGAAGAGTGCCACTACCCCCATGGATGAAGCTCTCAGTGCAGAAGACACTCCTAGAGGTCTTGGAGTGGAGGACAGTTCTGGCCCATCTGGGCATCCTGGACAGACATCAAGAGGGAGTCTCATTATGCCCACATCAACACCTCCCACCCTCAACATCAAAGGCAACAGTTTGCCTCCCAACCTCTGTACCTAGCACAGTGTCTACCATCTCGAGCCCTCCAGTCCTTGATCTTGAGTTGCAGCACAACACTTCTAACAATGAGGGTCTAGGAAAAAGAGGGCATCCTGTGGTAAGGGCACAGACCTGTAGGAGAGGGTATGTGGGAAGGATGCTGTGGACCAGTGGGGTGAAGCCAATGGGTCTGCTCCTGGCTAGGGCACCATCATCCACGTCTTGGGGGTCTATCAGGAGTCCCTAGGCGTGATGGGCCAAGTCTTGACCGAACTCCAGTAAACCAAGCAACTACAGAGGGACATGCACAAGGACATGCGTGAACAGATGGAGGCCTACAATACAAACATGGCCTACCTAACAAGGGTGCTGAGGGACATTCACACCACCCTGAGCAGGGGTTTTCAACAATAGTCTACCCTTTTCTTAGGCTCATCAACACCAGGCACATCTACACTGGTGCCACCCACTGGAGGAGAAGCACTAGCAGATGAAGAACCAGAATCAGACACCCCTGCCTCTGTAGGAGCTGATCCCCCTACAACACATGTGGGGACATCGAGGAAAGAATCCAGGAGGTGCAGATGGCAAGATACCCACCACTGCCAGCAAGTGAACTCTTCCTAAAGGACCTCCTTTCTGTGCCACAAATTCACTCTGTTGACTGATCCTTAACCACCTTCAATTTCCGATGGGAGTAGTACTCTGTACTTTGGACTCCCAGTGGTGTGGTATCTATTCCAATGATTTCATTCATCATGACTGACCCCTTCACTGCACTATTTTGTTTCTTCCTGTCCCAAATGTATTTTGTTGTATAAGCATTGTAATAAATTCACCCATTACAAACTCTTTGTCTGCTTGCTCAATTTACTACTTTTTGCTTTGTCGAGATGTGAGAACATGTGAACCATATGATGAAGACACAAGTTACTTGTGCAAACCAACAGGTACACATTGTCCAGCTCATGATTACAACCATTACATGCCAACACATTAGTAGATGTGTTTGGTCAAAACCAGTGTACAGCACATAGGCTATCAATATGTCAGAACTTTTAGAAACAAGAATTTGTGATTCATACTGAGTCAAAGTACATATTTCAAGGTACAAACCCCCAGATCACGGTAGAAAGGGCCTTGCCAGACATTGTCCTGAAGAATAGGCAAACATTAAAGTGGTTAATGTCAGCAGCTTGTGCCTTATCACATACTAGACCAAAGTAATCCAACATTAAATAATTGAAGATACAGACAGGTGGCAATGCAACAGTCCCTGATCACAGGCCCATCATTATCCAGTTACCATGTATCTGGTAGTATGACACAAGCATATGTCTGTGTTGTGGCACAGGCATTGTGGCCTGCAATGATGAAACACATCTACAACTAAATACAGGTCAGAGAAACAATTTTTTTTTAGCCAATGTGAAGGTAAAAAGACCTGGTAACAAGTGGAAATTAAATATCTTGTGACCACATGATGACACAAATGATGCATCAGGCCCACCACAACACACAAAACAAGTCCAATATGCACTTCTGTACCTCTACTCAAACACTGTGCAACCCCTCTTGGTACAGGTCTCATACTTCCAAACTATGCAACCTACATTACCTGGAACAATCCATTTCCACTCTGTATGTCAGAACAGCATCAGATATATGCCAATGTCATAACTCTGAAATGCCCACATGAAGATGGCATGGTGACAGTGCCTGTACAAAGAACAAAACAAGGAGTATAGGCTTGAAACTATACATACGGCACAAGTCACATAACAAGCACATGGAAAACAAAGTACCTTACAAAAAACTGACACAAACAAAGCAAAATCATCAAGGTGGAGATGAGTCCAAAACTATCTTATCAATCATATTTTGGCTGAATATTGCAGAGTATCATCTCTCTAGCTGTTTCCAAAACAGTCGACTCCACACATTCTCACAACTACAGTTCATTGTACAGTCACAGTCATTACATCACATGACATACTTACACTTATGAAAAGTAGCTGTTGATGAGATCTTCCCAAAGGGGAGCTCCTTCGTCTTCATCCCTGTCATCCTCAGTTGGCATTTCAGGATTCTCACCCAGTGGCACTGTAGGCTCCCCCTCGTATGGGATGTGTGGGATATTCCTCTGCATAGTGATGTTGTGGAGCATGCAGCATGCAACAGTGATTTGACTTACTTTCCTGGCTGAGTAGAGGAGGGCTCCACTAGCAGAACCTGGCCTTCAGGAGCCCAAAATCCCTCTCCACTGGCTTCCGTGTTCTTTCATGGGCCTCATGGAATCAGACCTCCCCTGGTGTAGTTGGATTCCTCAGGGGAGTCAACAACCAATGATGGTTTAGATATACTGAGTCTCCTGTTAAGGAGTGGGACATGAGTGCAACAATGAATCACTGACTTCATGATTGTAGCACCTGACATTGCTCACACACAATTAGTGCAGACTTGACTTACCAACTAGCTAGGCCCTCTCTGGTAAACAGTTGTGACATCAGATGGAGTATGGTGCTGTTCTGCATTATGAAGGAATCATAGTCTGAATCCGGATAATGGGCACACATGTGAGATGTAAAGATCGGCCAAACAGACAACTTGCACATTGATGGAATGGAAGTTCTTTCTGTTGTGACAGACTTGTTCAGTGGCCTGCGGTGGCACCAAGCCAACATGTGTGCCATCAAAGGCCCCCACCACATGTGGGATGCGGCCAAAACCATAGGTGTCAGCCTTCACATTGGCTAAATCCTCAAGTTGGGGGAACCTGATATAGCTGTTAATGTGTTTCAACATTGCAGAGGAAACCCTTCAACACCAGACTGAACATAGTTTGGGACATACCAGCATATATGGCCACTGTATGTTGGAAGGACCCTGTGGCTATGAAGTGCAATACTGACACGACTCGTACAATAGGTAGTATGCTGGTTGGATAACTGATAGCTGTTATCAGATCTGGCTCCAACTGAATGCATGAATCAACTATTATTTGCAGATCCAAGCAATAGTACATTATGATATGGCATTCTTCCATGATCTGAAGGTCTGCCAGTGGAAGGTACAAAGGAGGTTGTCGCATCCGCCCTCTCCCAGGGTGCCTGACAAGACACGAGTTGTGGCATTAGTCAGTGTGTCCACAGCAACATACATGAAGCATGCCAATGATATCATGTGACACAGCATTTCTGACTGGATAGACATGACACCCAGTGCACATCACAGCTGCCTACTCAAGGGTCACATGTGACACCCATGGTTTTCAGCACGCATCCAAAACATGGGTTTTGACAAAGCTCATAGGTGTGCAACACAATTGCCCCTCAAAATGTGATTGTATATTCCGACTGCCAAAAGACAGTTGGCAGTGGTGGACCGTGCACCACTGTAAAATGCCATCTGTGCCCTGAAACATACTACAATGGTGGTTGAGCAGAAAGACCTACATGACAAGACATGATAAGTCTGTTTATGTTGCACAGTTTAGAAAGCCCAGTACAGCATTTCAGGCCACCAAATTGGTGGATGCCTGACCTACTCCACTAGAAATTAGGAATCGCTCGCGACCGCTGGCAGAAGTCGTCATAGCAGTAGGTGGTTACAACCATAATGGACACATTGTTGCCTGTAGCGGTCGCTAACCAATGGCTGTGTCTACTGGAAGTGAGAACTGCGTACATGGTGGACGCGACCGCCATGTTGTGCAGTTTCAAGCACATGACTCCTGACACTGCTGCCAGCAATACCTTCACCACCTGAGCTGTTGGGTTTCTGGCAGCAATCATGCCACATCCAGCAGGTGATGGGGCCTCTGCCGACCCTCCAGAGAAGTTGGAGAGGTCCTACTCCAGTATGGACAGCTCTACAGCTCACCAGAGGAGCGGGTAAGTACCACATGTGCCCAGGTGTGCCAGTTAGACTTATTGTGTGTCTGTTGCTGCAGTCTGTGTGGCATCAATGGGACGTACATGGTGCAGGTATTGGTAGCCAGTACCATATGTTAAGTTCAGTCACACTGCGTTGTGTGAGATATTTTGGGGTCCTCGGTCCTCCTTCTGTTGGATGCACATATTTAGGTAAGGAGACTTTTCTGCCATCCACTGACATGAATGTTGTAAATGTCGGATAACATGTATGTGCATGACAGCATGAGCTGTGTATGCATTTTGTACGAGTCATTTGAGGATCGTGTAAGCAATGTGTATAGTACCACAGGTCTTCCAACCCACATCTGGCCTTGCCAAACTGTTGTCTGGAATCCATATTCTGACTCATCCTGCCCTTCAGGTTGTAACACACACCAAATTGCTGATGGCCACATGATGTACTGACATGCATGGAAGTGATGGAAATGGAGTTTCATGTAGGTTCGTTATGCTTATCCTGCAGAGACCAGGGCCTGTCAAATGTATCTCCCAGTATGGGACTTAGGGGGTCATTCTGACCCTGGCGGCCGGTGACCGCCAGGGTCACCGACCACGGGAGCACCGCCAACAGGCTGGCGGTGCTCCCAAGGGCATTCTGACCGCGGCGGTTCAGCCGCGGTCAGAAAGGGTAAACCGGCGGTCTCCCGCCGGTTTACCGCTGCCCCATTGAATCCTCCATGGCGGCGGAGCGCGCTCCGCCGCCATGGGGATTCAGACACCCCCTACCGCCATCCTGTTCATGGCGGGAAACCCGCCATGAACAGGATGGCAGTAGGGGGTGCCGCGGGGCCCCCACAAGAGGGCCCCACAAAGTATTTCAGTGTCTGCTTTGCAGACACTGAAATACGTGACGGGTGCAACTGCACCCGTCGCACCCCTGCAACTACGCCGGCTCAATTCTGAGCCGGCGTCCTCGTTGCAGGGGCATTTCCGCCGGCCCAGCAGAAATGTTTGAATGGCCGCTGCGGTATTTTGACCGCGGTGCGGTCATTTGTCGGCGGTACCTTGGCGGACGGCCTCCGCCGTCCGCCAAGGTCTGAATGACCCCCTTAGTCTAGGCAGTGGGCGAGTCACTGTGGCTATGCAACTGTAGTACTGTGCCCATTCCCTGTACACCAGCAGATCCTGGCATGTAGACAATATGATTCTCTATTGGGAAAACCTGCCCTAAATGACTCAGTTCATTGACTAGATTAGGAATGGGTACTGAGGTAAATCATTAAACTAGTCCATATGTGCATTTTGCATCATAGTCAATGTGTGTTTTTGACTCCCTACATGTCTCTTACTCCCACATCTCTGTTGTCACCTTCAAACAGGTCAAATCTGCCCTGAACTGGCTTATCGCACAAATGACAGTCCCACAGTGCAGTGTGTTGTTTCGTGGGAGGCCATGATATGTGACTCAGTAGCTTGGCCACATAGCTGAAGTTGTACAATGCGTGCTTTTTATGCTAGATGCCATCTCTGTAGGATGGGCATATATGTGTTCTGTTGTACATGTACACACCATAGAACTAACCCTCTGAATTGGGATGAGTCTGCATTTGATAGGCCACATGTCCACACATGGACAAGGAAGACACTTTCTGTACTTACCATGCTAGCCCCTTGATTGTCATTCAGGTGTAATGGTGAAGTCTGTACTATGTTACTTGCCTTTGGGACTGTATGCAGTGAGTTAATCTCACAGAGAGAGAATGTGTTTGTCCATCCCGGCCTAAGAGGTTTACCCTTCAGAAGCCACATAGATGTGTAGTGTTTCATTGTGGCTCACATCACAGTACAGGTTGCTGGAGCATGGGCAGCCTGGTGTCTGTAAGGTTGGTTAGTCATTTAGGCCCTGAGGAGGGTAGTGGGGTACCCGCAGATAGAAATATATATCTCTGACGTCATGTCCCTGTACTTATTGGCTTATGTGTTTCACACTTGGAGTGTTAACAAATTTGAAAGTTCTAGCTTGGTATTTCTAACATGTATGTGGCTCAACCATTCATGCCAAAACTTGTGATTGTAATCTCTTGATTTGTCTTTTGCAGCCATACAGGTTAATGAGCATCAGAAGAAGGAGCCATGGATAGCCATCACTAAGGAGGTGCAGACCGTGGGGGTCAACAGCAACTGTTCAAAGAGGTGGGAGGACATGAGACGCTGGGCCTGGAAGATCGCAGAGGTCTAGCTGGGGCTGTCGTCCCAGAGTGGAAGGGGCATACATCGGACCATGACCCTCCTAATGGCCTGCATTGTGGCAGTGGCTGGCCCAGACCTTGATGGGCATTTGAGGACAGCACAGCAGCCACAAGGGAGTGAGTAGAGGACATATTCCTGCCTGTCACATTGCCAATTTGATGTGTTAAGTTCTGACAGCTCCCCCTGATGATTAGACTGATCCATGTGTAACACAGTAGATGAGTGATTGTTTGTGAAGACATGTCATGTGGTACATACTGATGTGCTTTGCCTAATGACAGACAGGACAGAATGTGAACAAACCATAAACATTTTGCTCTCCAGGGACAACATATACCTATGTCCATTGATCAATTATGTAATGTTTGTTGTAGTGGGTGTAAATTATATGCAACAGACCACTACTCCTCCGTGTTTTAGGCCAAATGAAAATGATCACTGTCCTCAGCAATGTGTCTTGTCAAATTAGTATATTGGCATCTGCCACCAACAGACTACTTGTCTTCAGTGTGTGATGGGTGCTGATGCCTCACTAATGACTGTAATTAGAAGGTGCCCATCGTATACGAGACAGAACAAGCAATTTAATAGGGTGCAGCTACAGACCAATACTTTCCCTTGGTAATTGGGGAATGTCCATTGACATGATTTATGTGTATTGACTGTTGCCAACATTCTTCGTGCCTACATGTCAGCATGTGTCCCTTTCTCTTTTGACAAAATGTGTACACTGCTATTTCATGCATGGCCTTCCCGTGTGGAATGGATAATTTATGTGTTCCCTCACATATATGTGTATGCCAACCTATGTGTGGAATAGGACATTTTCAATGAGGCTACATTTCATGTGGTGCCACTTACAGGAGTGTTTCACCATTGAATATTGGCTGACATATGCTCTCACCCATCAAAACATGTCATTTGGCATGTACAACTGCAGTAACAATGAGGGACAAGACATGTATGACTAGCTATTGTGCCCACAATGTACATTCTTATGCCGTTGATGTGGTATAATGTGGGAAAGTGCACTGCACCTGGGTAATGGGGAAAGTTTGTAACCTGACTGTTGCCATGCATCATTGATTGAATTGCTGTTATGTTGGAATCACAAGTGTTTGGATACAACCATACATCCACAGATATCTGGGTTTGCATGACCAAAATAGAGACAGTGATGTATCTTCCCAACGGGCAACATGTTGAGTGCCTTCTATAAGTACTTGCAAATCTCTGTGTCTCTCTCACATCCAATGGACTAATGATGTCTACTGATGCAATCAGTGTTTGTTTGTCATTATAAGGAGTGCCAGATATTAGTGGTGATTTCCATGGGACTTGCTGAATCATTGTGTTGTGGATTTTAGGGACATATCTTCCTGACAATTTGCACATGATGTCAACAGTGCGCATTTCCATGCCAAATGTGTAGCATATCTGACCAAAAGTAGTACTTCCACCATTATGCCATTTGGACACATTTCACTTGATGAAGTGTGCATTTGTTAATATGCTTCCAATGTGACATTAGTATTTCCATGTCACCTTCTCCAGGCTACTGTACTGCTATCATCAACATGGCAGGTTTTAGGAGCATCATTTCTTATTGTTGTGTAATTGTGTATGTGACAAATAGGTGTTTTTATGACATTGTGTGGGATCTGTGGGAATGAACTTCGCATTGGCCTACTATGGTATGACAACAGGTAACTGAGGTATGTTCCATAAGGCAAGATATTGAAGGTGATGTGGTCTCCTACTTTTTCAAAAGTTACTGTTTCACTCTGAAAATAGAGAGAGAGAGGGCCCCTCCAACATCAAGGGGACAGAGCACCGTACCACAATAATGTATAAAAATATTTCCCCTTGGAAAGTAGACTCCCACTACCATACCATATCACACCAGAAAATTCCTTCCACCCTTCTTTCACAATCCCCAAAAAATCAGTATAAATAAAGGAATACCAAATAGAATCACTTATTTAATAAATAATTAGAATACAGAACAACGATGGATGCAATCACATAAAACAACAATACAGTAAGAAAATCCCGAGAGACACAAGGCACCCTTGTAGTAACTCCCCGCAGTAAATAAACACAGAAATATATCTAGGAGACAAGAACCCCACCCCCACCCCCACCCCAGCCTATCACCTAATCACTGTCCCCCATATGACATCATCATGCCATATGACTGATACATCAAACTCCCAGTCTAATCCTGGCAAGTCCCAGCAGATCCAGTCTTCCAAGTGTGTTGATGCGTTTCGGTGGCCTTCATAATTCTCTCACTACCTTCCTCAGGGCAATCATATAGTCTCCCAACACAATTAAAACATATCTGTATAGAAAACAACAAATTACAATTGAATGTAATATACCAATCCATACAAATAATCAGTATCACAATAGATCTACTTATATGTTCAATATATAATCTCAAATGTACCTAGTTACCATAAATTATATATAGCGATAACAATTAATATTTGTCACATAATGATAACCGCCTTGTAAAATGCATTGTATTCCTTTGTATGGCCCATGCTGTTGCTGCTATATTTGCTTTCTTTACTTGCACTTCCAAATTTTGCAGAGAGGCATTTCACTTGTCTGTACCATTGTTTGTCCCTAAGATACCTGAAGGGCCAGTTCCTGTGCACATGTTGCGTTTTGGGCATGTGCGAAGTGATATATGTCCCAGTGCAGCACCTTTTCCTGAGTGCTCCTGATGCTGCCATCCCTTTTAGCAGGTATTGTTTACATTGTGAGATTTGGATACTTGTCTCTCAGACTATTGTGCATCCCATTGTCGTTCCATTGTGTTGCAATGTGGGTGATGTGTGGGTCCACTGAAGGGCTGTTTGATGGGGGTACTGTTTGTGTTCCATGACACACCTATACATATGTGTGTGTGCCAGGAGCAGCCACTGCAAATCTCAAAGGGGGAAGGCATGAGGGAGTAAATAAAAATAAAAATAAAAATAAATGTACCTGTTCCGAGGCTGCCAGCCGACTTGCATTCCTCTTCTGATGGAGTCCCAGCTAGGCTTGGTCATCCTTTCAGACATTGTGTTGGAGTCTGTGCAGTTTCTCCAACCCAGCTGGGTAACTCAGTCGGGTTGGAGAAACTTAAGTGCGCACTTAAATGCATTCCACTCCTCCTCCCCCCTCCATGGCCCAGTCCTGCACCTCCCTTCACTCCCAGGCTTAGCTGAGCCAGCAGTTGAAAAATAAAATGAAATATTGTGTTATTTTTCAGACACTGGAGTGATGCTCCTCCGCTATTGCAGAGGAGTTGCCACTGGTGAAAGCAGTCCATGACATGTGAGGAATGTGCTGGGTGTCAATAGTATTTGTAGATGTGATGTTGCTGTGTTGTTGGTGTTGTGTGACACAAAGGTGTGTATTCTTTACTGTCCCTGTGCCTGACATGGTTAGACGTGTGTTTTTGTGTCTTGTGGCAGTGCAGTGTGCGTGACCTGCCCAAAGGAGGCATTTAATGGCTGTGAGTGTGTTCTTCTGTGTGAATGACTCAGACTGTGTACACAATGACAATTGTAATTGGTGTCCGTAGTGTGACCGCCATTTCATGTGGCTGATGGCACGACAATTTGTGATTGAGCGTAATGACACAGGTAGGTGTGTCTACTTACGGTTGAGTGCGTCCACGACGGTGTGGAATGTGGGCTCCATCGATGAGCAGCATCAGCGGCAGAACATGTGTGATGGACCCCATGGTGGCACCTGATGTGTAAGGCCTCCTGCAGGTGAGTTGCAACCTTTATATTCTCTGTTTTCCGCCTGCTGAGATGTGGTAGTTCGACAGCCACAGTCAAATTGATGGTGTGCAACCTCATAATGTGTCTGGCAGAAACACAGGCTCCGCCGGACTGTTTGTGCTGCCTCGTGACTGCGGCGGTCTGTGCTGCCTGTAAGTGCCAGCAGGCCTGTGGCGGTCTTTGCTTCAGAGGCCCGCCTAACTCAAAATAAAGTAGTCCGACCATCAAGCCAATGGTGGTCAGACAGCCACCGCCGCCATGGAGGTG
Organism: Pleurodeles waltl; assembly: GCF_031143425.1. Taxonomy (NCBI): domain Eukaryota; kingdom Metazoa; phylum Chordata; class Amphibia; order Caudata; family Salamandridae; genus Pleurodeles; species Pleurodeles waltl. The sequence continues at coordinate 704,438,866 of NC_090449.1, read as the reverse complement.
CACTGACCACCAAACTCGTAAGGAGGCCCTCAGATGCACATAGATTATGAGTGTGCCTACGTGGTGAATGAGGCTAATACGTATTTGTATAATGGTGAGGCTGAAATCCACACAGACACTGATCCCAAGCTTTTAGGTGCATGTGCATCCTTGTTTAGTGGGTGGGTCAGAATGTCTTTCTCTAAGAACAACCTGGCCGCTTCTATAAATAACTACACACAGATACCATAAACATCCATCTAATTAATACATACGTGTCTGAACACAAGCAATCCATACTCCATTGAACAAAACCACAGAAGTACAGACAACCAATATCTTGACATGGAGTAACACACAAACCGGCACTCCTCCATAGACTCTGATGGACCCAAATAACAAATCCTCACAATTTTAGAGCACTACAGATTGTCCCCTATGCATGTTATCATGTTTCATATGGTTGAAGACAGCTCTGTGGGAATCAAATATCCACTCCGGCCGCGACAGATTCAGGAGCTCTATTGGTGAATATCTTTCAAAATACTGAGGTTCATTTGTATGTGATTTGCTTTCTGTCCTAGCGATATAATCAAATGCAAATATCAGGTGGCAGTGTGTGCTGAGCACCCAGGGCCTATGTGTCTCACTCTGTTGCGTTACAGTGAGCTTATATTATTAAGATTTCATTGATATATGTAACAATGATTAGAACACACATACCACAGGTCTGCATGACTAAACGTGCACATTATTGTATTCAATTGCACTTGATCATTGCAAACAGCTCTGCCGTCTGAATGGGCCTCGTGCTACTGAGCACAGGCCATAAATAAATACATAGGGGGTTATTCTAACTTTGGAGGAGTGTTAATTCGTCCCAAAAGTGACGGTAAAGTGACGGATATACCACCAGCCGTATTACGAGTTCCATAGGATATAATGGACTCGTAATACGGCTGGTGGTAAATCCGTCACTTTTCCGTCACTTTTGGGACGGATTAACACCTCCTCCAAAGTTAGAATAACCCCCATAATTTCTAAACATTCCCAATCCCTGTTATCGTAACAAAAATTTATTTTGGGCACTGGTGCTCAGTTTACATGACTCATAAATTAAGCGCTTGCAAAATTATGCTGAGGTTCGTGTGATGTCTGACATCGGGTGGCGCTGTTAACGAATAACAAATAAAAGAGGACGCGCACATGTAGTGGATGCTTTACAACAATATTTTGTGAACCTCTGGCTCACGAATTCAGTTTGCCTCGCTCGGTATGTTGGACCCCTGAGCCAAAATAAATTGCTGGGATGCATTTATACTTATTACAGCCAAGCACCCTCTCTACATTTAGGGGGAGATCGAAAGACACACTATGGGGGTCATTCTGACCCTGGCGGCCGGTGACCGCCAGGGTCACCGACCACGGGAGCACCGCCAACAGGCTGGCAGTGCTCCCAAGGGCATTCTGACCGCGGCGGTTCAGCCGCAGTCAGAAAGGGTAAACCGGCGGTCTCCCGCCGGTTTACCACTGCTCGATTGAATCCTCCATGGCGGCGGAGCGCGCTCCGCCGCCATGGGATTCAGACACCCCCTACCGCCATCCTGTTCATGGCGGGAAACCCGCCATGAACAGGATGGCGGTAGGGGGTGCCGCAGGGCCCCTGGGGGCCCCTGCAGTGCCCATGCCAATGGCATGGGCACTGCAGGGGCCCCCGTAAGAGGGCCCCACAAAGTATTTCAGTGTCTGCTTTGCAGACACTGAAATACGCGACGGGTGCAACTGCACCCGTCGCACCCCTGCAACTACGCCGGCTCAATTCTGAGCCGGCGTCCACGTTGCAGGGGCATTTCCGCTGGGCCAGCGGGCACTCTTTTGGAGAGCGCCCGCCGGCCCAGCGGAAATGTTTGAATGGCCGCCGCGGTCTTTTGACCGCGGTGCGGTCATTTGTCGGCGGGACATTGGCGGACGGCCTCCGCCGTCCGCCAAGGTCTGAATCAGGCCCTATGTATAGCTGTGCTCACATAGATGTTGCCACGACCTGCAAATAAACGCCGCGTGCTCAATTGATAACCCATATGCCGCTTTCGAAAGAGCAGCCAGGCTACTTTGAAATATATTAAAAAACCCTTGACAGCTGCACAAATTAGAGCCAGCTGAGGAGCATCCTAAAATATAATTTCTGTGTTTCCTTCTTTTGCCCTACCTGAAATACAAATGACGTTTTTGGCTATGCAGTCCTGAAAATAATGTAATTTATATATTAATGCTGGTTTAAACGTGGGATATCTTGATGTTATTCATTTCCCCTCTTGCCTGTTTGCTTTCCCAAGTGGCTTAACCAACCAGAACTATGCATTAGAGTAATTACACATCTTTTTCTTACGGAAAATAACTGTTTGTGGTTTATGAGTAATCAAGTACAGCTGCCAAGCCCTCATTTTTAGTCGTCCTGAGTGGTTGTCCAGGGAGGGCAGTATTCCGTGCAAACCTAAAGTGACTCATGTTTCTGCAACCTGGTACTCCAGAAACACCTGTGACTCCAGAACATTTGCTTCTGGAAGTAGCTGGTCACGTTTGGCACCCTCAATCAACCCGAGGTAAACAAAAAATGTTGCCTTCCTCCTAGGTTAGAGCCTGCTCACCTCCACTCCACAATTGTTTTGGCCCCTTCTGCCGTTAACCACCTGCTCAAGCTTGTGGTAAATTGTAGTGTAAAAGGGGCCGTTACACGCCGCGGACAATTTCACACGTTACACTACATGCGCAAGGCAGTGTCTAGCGGATCCTCGAGTTTCAAGTGACTAGTAATGTATGGTTAGCATAACTTCTCCATTCTAGGGCCAAAAGCTTGTGATTCCTGGAAAAATAGTGGTTGGGCATTAGACCTCAGTGAATCAGTAATTCCATTCCTCCAAATGGCAGGCGTCTTTTAAGAAGTTCCTGAGTGATGTAACAAGCATCTGCACACCCTGTTGCACTTTACAAAGCATTCGGTAATCTGCTCACATGTTAAGTGGGAAAGTAAAGGAACTAACAGAGAAAAACACACAGGCCCTTGCGCCACCTTGTCTTGCCGTAACGTCATTTTTTTCTAAGGTGGCCTTTTCCCGCACCAGATTTAAAAAGTGATGCAATGCTTGCTATGTCAGGCATAATATATGCAAGGAGGGTGTTCCAAAGCAGGGAGGCTCGAAAAAATGGCACAGTGAAATTTACAAGATTTTTTCCACCAGAGCAGGCATTAAAATGACGTACCCATAGTAACCTATGGGCCTCCCCGTGCTTTGCTGCACTAGCGTCTACATTTTTGACGCTGGTGCAGCAAAGCTCCACAATAGCATAAAAAATGTTGATGCTATCATGTTAATGACCGCCGTGGTGTGTCTTATGATAAATATGGTTCAACCACGGTGTCATTAGGTAGCATTAGGGGGACACAAGAAAAGTGGCGCCTCAGGACTGATGTGCTGCTGTCTTGTAAACCTGCCCATGGGGCGTATTTAAAAGCTGCTTGCGCCCCTGGTGAATCACTTTTTGTAATGCACAGGCGGTGCAAGCTACAGGCCCATATCTACAAGGCCCTGCAAAGCCACGTTGCATGACTTTAAATGGCTTTGTATATATGGAGTAAGGTAACTCAGTGTAATTTGCTGCATTGCCTTACTTTACATCAAAGAGATGTTCCATGGGTGTTGCAGTGGATGTTTCCGTGCAACACCCATCAATTTTGATGCATTACCATATTTACAAGATTTTGTAAACCTGGGAATGCGTCAAAAACCTACACCCCTCAGGGGAGGGGTAAGGGAGGCGGACCAAGGAGAAATATCATTAGGTAACCCTTCCTGCACAAAGCAATCATTCCTACAACACAGTCACCCTTGTGCCATGGTGCAAGAGTGTCTGCATTGGCACATGGCAGCCTACAGTGCACCACCACAGGGGGAAAGGACAAGAATGGGCCATATCTCATAGATACAGCACATTCCTCCCATTTTCTTTTGATGTAGAGCAGTGCAGCAGGAATCCTTCCAGCACTGCCCCGCACCAAAACCCTTATAAATGAGGCCCACAATGTCTTGTTTAATTGAACACAAATTAATGAAAGTGTTACCTATCTATTTACCTTAAAATGTGTTTTACTTTTCAATAATAATTGTATATATGTTAGAGGAAATATAAAATTGTAGAAAAAAACCCAAATCATCTAGGTCATAAAAGCAAAATAAACAAGAGTAAAACAGGCTGAGTTAAATTTGATTTAAAGCTGACTTTCTGCAACAAATCATTATGACAATCGAAAACTACAGAGTGGGTGAAATGAGTTATAGTTTTTATCTGTTAGAGTTGCTCTTTCCTTCTGAGTTTGTGAAAGAAAAGTGGATGCCAATCATGCTTACATTCCAATCATTCTGTTTACAGATGCAAGTGTGAGAAATGACTGGATTTTTATTAATACATTTGTTTTACCATGTTGGCAGAATATCAAACTTAAAACATTTAACTTGAAACTTGAGGTATGAGACATCAGTGGATACCATTGATTACACCTGCTTCCATACATTGGATTACCATGAAAGAGTTATGAAGAGTGATGATCGCAGCGAGCCAGAAAGATATACCCACATCTTAAAATAACCCGAACATTTGACACCTTCGTTTTTTCTCCGAGATCGAGTCAACTTCAGAGAACGCTGGTCCATTTTGCTAGAATGTTCATTCTGCTAGATATCAAATGGCTTAATTAAAACATATTATTTAGACTTTGTTTTTGGCAAACTAGCAAAGTACAATACAGTGATCAAGTAAATAGGCAACTCCGTTAGATACAGAGTGATGACATTGCAGTAGATCATCAAAGAACGTGAAGGGCCTGGTTCCAGAACTCTCATAGACAGAGAGATCGTCATACTCTTATAAGATGCATGCATTTGCTTGGTGGCTGGCAATGAAAAAGGCATACGGTAGAAATGAGCTGCCATCTATCTCACGCTTAGCATACAGTTGTTTACCTGATTTTTAATGGGTCACCTGAAGTGTTTTCTCCAGAGCCCCTTCTGTAACTTTCTAGTTGATTGAGCAAAAATGATTGCAGTGGCTGCCACATGTCTCTGGGGTCTGAGACAGAAGGCAACAACTCAGCATATATATCCAACTGCTCATTACAATATACGAGATCAGCAAACCATCAGCCGCTTTGCCAGCAAGAGCACCAAGGCCACAAATGTCCTGTGTGGTGCTGCTATACCTTGAACATAACCCAGGAGGTCTATCAAAGGATTCAACCCTATCTTCTCATCCATGTTATATAGAGCTGTGATGACCTCCTCCCTATAGGTACCTACGATAAGACAGCACCATCATATGGGAAGGCTCCACCTGTAAGGCTCCTGGTGCCCTACTGGTGGGAAGTGAGCTAATAGCAAGCAATATTTCATTGAGAGTAAAGGGTCGGTCCAAGAAGAGTTTAATGGTATCACTCAGGAACCCAAAGCTGACATCAGCCATGTATTTTTCAATGCCTTTAGGGTGATTGATATAGGTTGAGGTGGACAGCGACTTGAGGAAGGTTGCATATTTGGAGACGATCAACGTTGGGTCACAGCACTTCTTGTGAAATTTCTATCTTGAGCACTACATTTGCAGCCTTAGGATGTTGGATCATAGCAGCTAGTGCTTCCCCTGGTTTCTCTCCTTCTCATAAGTTCTAGTTTGCTCATACTAGCTACTACAATTGTTCTCTCTCAATGCCACTTTGTCATATTCAGAAAGCTTAGTTCTAATCTGTTCGAGAAAAGCACCATCACATTTCTAAGCCAGCCACAGCTCAAAGGACATAAGTTCTCTCACTCTCGCATTTCATCAGGTGGTCTCAAAGTATGTTCCTAAAACAGTGTTTAACTATGCAATGGCCCAGCATTCTGATCTTGAATACCTCGCAGATAGTGCCCACTGAGTCCATCGTGCCCTCATTATCTTGAAAGAAGTCTGCAATTTTGGTCTGTTGCTTATCTGCGATTAGCGGGTCAAACAGTGTGTTAGGGGAAAGGTGCCAGGATCTCCCTATAGGGGCAGTTCCTGATATCGCAAGTCATAGCAGCACCAATGAGTGGTCTGAGAGGGTGTGTGCCAAGTGTGAAACTATGTTTCCCCAGGCATCCATGTCTTGAGTCACTAGCCAATAGTCTAATCTCAACAAGCCCTTGTGCACCCCAGAGTGAAACGTGCCCTCTCTATTGTTTGGATACCTAGACCTCCAAATATCCACAGGGCATCTTGATCCTAAATTGTTACCATGCAATGAGTAGAAGGAAGATCTCTGGAGCTGGGAGGCACATGGGACATCTCTAGCCTCACCTTAAGCACACAGTAAAAGTCTCCTCCTGATATCAAAGAATGCTAGTCTTGTGAGAGAATCTTACCCCAAAGAGAGTCAAAGAAGGTAGGATCATCTATATTGGGGCAACAGCAATTCATCAAGTGATTGTAGTGGTGCCTAGCTTTCCCCAATCAATGACATAGCAGCCCAGGTCAGGGGGATGCCTAGTGGGTGAAATGGGATACCATTTTTTCAGTAGGATAGCTGCCTCTCATGAATAGGAAGAGTGCAATGACAGAAGTTGGAAGGCAAACCACCAGGGAGCAAAATTGCAATCCAAGCGTGGGTCAATGTGGGTTTCCTGTAAAAATGCAATCTAGACATGTTAGTGATCTGGATATGACAGAACCTGTCTCATCTAACGTGGATTGTTAAGACCTCACACAGTCCATGTTAGAAAGGTTATTAAATTAAATTGATTATTCCCTGTCCAGCCTGCCTTTTCATGAAACACATTGGGGATAGGAAATAGCATAGCAAGGGTAGCATGTGAAATAGTGTCCCTGTCCAAATCTCAGCCATCGTACAGAGCCAGAACACAGCAAAATGGCTTGTAATTTCAACTCTGCATACACTGCTGCCTCACCCACACTGGGGGCCCAATTCCACCAGAAAATTAATTCCACTTGATAACAACAGAGCACAACAATCAGGGAACCAAACATTTCCAACATTATAACTGCTTCTGTAGCCTCCATTGAGGATTGTGAATTATAACTGGCTGTATCAACCTACCTATAAGTCCCTAGTATATGGTAGGGCATGTAAGTTTAGGGACCCTGGCATAGGTAGTGTATCCGTGGTGCACTGCTGTGGTACCCAGTGCCATTTTAAAGGCAGGCCTGTCTTGCTGGCTGCTGTTAAGTTAAAGTTGACCCCAAATTTGACTTTAAAATTAAAAGTACCTCCAAAATCCTAAGTTACCTAATTTTTACATAAATGTAACCCTGTAGGTGTGTCTAAGTGCCCCCAGATTTGTGTGCAGTGAAACTAAAACAGGAACTTAAACAAATGTTTCATAAGCCCTGTTGAGGGAAAAGTAGCTAAATTAGTTTTTACCCATTGTAGTGAAAGGGCTTCATAGGTTAACATGGGGAGATTTTATTTTAAAATAATAAAGTCTTATATTCCCTAAATATGGCATGCTTAGTATCAAATTCAAAGTTATAAAAAATCCAACAACTTGCCGCTGTTGAGTTTATTGTAACTTTACCTAGGAAGAGTTTTAAAACTCTTTCTAAAAGTTACCAGTTTCAGCTCTGTAGTGCCCTTCTCTAAATGAACAGCGTCTGGCAGCATGAGCCAGGCTGCCTCAATGAATTTTGAAGCGGCCTGGGCTGAAACAGAGGAAGCATCTGGATGGGAGGTTATCTGTCTCAGCAGATGGTGAAACAGGATGGGGGAGAGCATCCAAACTTGTCTTCAAAGGAGGGAAGGACATTTGGAACAGCAACTGTGCCTCCTCCATTACCTGCAAACCCAGCCAGCCAGGTGTCCCCTTATTAGATTAAGAGAGGACTGGAAAGGAGTGTGCCAAAGGAAACATAGCCACACCAGTAGGTTGGCTCAGACATACCTAACCTCTGAGATTGGATTTTTGCCATCTTGGATTTTTGGAGAATGTTGCTCCCTGGGATTGATTTTTGCCACACTTCCCAGGAAGCGGTCACTCAAGAAGCCCCCCCTTCCTTCCACCCCCCTGAGCGAGGATAAAACTGGCATGGCTGCATTCCACCGCAGATCCTGACCAGAGCAAGACAACTAGGAGAAAGACTGCCCTGCTGGACCCCTGACCTGGAAACTGCACTCTGAAGGTCTGCACTGGCTGCACACATGGGCTTCACCACCAAAAGGACTTTGCATGTCTTCTAATGCTTCAAGAAGGAACTCCCTGTTTGCTACAGGTAGAAAGTAGCTGACCAGAGTCCTTGCATCAAGCCCTAAAGAAACTGACTAGCTGACCAGTGGTCATTTTTGTATTTGAACCAGGTACACTGAAGGAGCAACTCAGAGCTTCTAGAACCTTAAGGTGAGTTTTGGACTCCTAAAGAACCTGCAAAGACCATCTGGAAGAAAAAAACAAAAGGTTGGCGAAGTTTGGAGCAACTTTTTGAAAAAAGCTCCATAAGTGGACTGAGTCAAGCCAGCTTATGTTGACCAGGACCTGGCCTGACTTGCAGGTTCGCCCTGCTGAAAATATCCGGAACCCCTACTACCAGGATTTTACCAGGGCTCATTGGGAGGCAAGCCAATGACGTCAACTTGAAATCGGCTTGCTGTGGAGGGTCCTCCAATTTCAGAGAGAAACCCCCCCCCAAACGGTTTTTCAGTCTAAATGTAAAAAATTGATGAGGCTTCCCATGCAGTGGATACCAGGAGGGCTCTAGAGAGATCGACTTCAATTTCAAGTTGGTACTGGATGAAGATTTCCGTCATTATAAAGTTTCTAAGTCTGAACGTAGAATCCTTGTCGGAGGTTTCCTGTGATGTGTTTTCGAAGAGGGCTCCAAGGAAGTTGGATTCAACTTGTGACTTCTACCCAGTCCAGAAAATCTTCAGGAAAAAGACTAAGTCCGAAGGTAAAACTTTGACCGAGGCCTCCCGCTCAATGAAGCCGAGCTGGGTCCCATCGCGGTCAGCCTGAAATTTTGATTTTGCTCCAGTTGTGTGGGACAAGATTTCCCGATTGCCGCTACTAATTTCTATGCACTAAAGAACATTTATTGTTTACAAATTCATATCTATGGTTGCCTTTTGGGATTTTTGTCATGTTAGTGTAATTTTAAAGACAAAAATGTGATCTATTTTTATGAATTGGTGTTGGATTTTTATTGTGTTTTGTGTTTTACTTATTTAATGTTTTGTGATTTTTTAAATTCTTTACACACGTGTCTCCTAAGTTAAAGTTACTGCTCATTGCAAAGTTACCAAGGGTTGAGATGGGATTAGTTTATTGAGAACCTGACTTGACCTATTGGGGGTTTGTGGCCCATTTCAAAGTTTAGGTAGTTAGCTGCCCTTACCAATTATCCATTTTCCAACATTTTTGGTGTGCAGTGGTGGGATCCAGTGCATGTGCTTAATATCACAATGCTGTTCTAAATAAAAAATATCTCTAAATTGTCCTAGTGCATTTATTTTTAATTTGGGCTAATTTCAATTTTTTAATTTTTGTAATTGTTCTATATTTCTGAATCCAATGTTTGCAAAGTTTTTTTGTGTGATACAAAACTTAGGGATACCATGGAGTTTGATCTGGCTAGGCTACCCACATCCACAGTAGTCCATCTTCGGGGTTGTGTGCTGAGAGGGGGTTGTCTTAACCTAACAACAAATGTGCTGATTAAATCCCTGACAGCCTGGGCAGAGGCCAAAGAGGTAGGCACAGAGGAAGCTCGAGGGGAGGATGAGGGGGAGGATGCTAGGTCCAATCTCTCAGTGGAGGGAGAAAACACACCTCAGTGGTGAGGAGGAAGAAAGGTCAACACTCAACACAGTTACCAGGGCCATGCCCAAAGCTAATTGCGGGAGGAGGATCGCTTAAGAAGGAGAGAACTTGTCCCTCAGTGAGAGAGAACTGGAAGCCCAGCTGGCCTATATAGCTTTAGAGGCAGAAAAGTTGGCCCTAGAGAAGAAAAAGTGGGCAAGAGTATAACAAAGAGATAGTGGCAGTGAAGAAGAGGTTGAGATGTCCAGGGGTAGCGGGGCTGGTCCCATGTAACCCAAGGGGGTGCATCCTGTACACCAAGACGGGAATGGCATAGATAAATGGCTGTCAGCCTTTGAAAGAGCTTTCAGAATGAGAAGAGGTAAGCCTCAGTACTGGGGTTCACTCCTATGGGAGTTGATGCCAGTATTTGGGAGGGATAGGCTCCTGACCCTAGGGGAAGAGGAGACAGACTCCTATCCCAACATGAAAAAGCGCCTTACCCAGAAGTTTGGTCTGACCCCCTAGCAATGTAGAATGAAGTTCAGGGACACACTGAAGGTCACTACCCAATCCTGGGTTGACTTTGTGGACATCTCACAGAAGGCACTAAAGGGCTGGATACAGGGTAGCAAGGTAAGTACCTAAGAGGGGCTATACAATTTGATTATGAAGGAGCACCTTCAACTAATTGTGTGCAAGAGAAGTTACCCCAGTAAGTTGACCAAACCCAGGAACCTGGGGGAGGCAGCAGAATGGTGGTTAAGAACCAGAATAAACCAACCCCCCCCCAGCCCGGGGGTGATCAGAAAAAGGGATGACCCAGAGTAAGGAAGATAAAAAGTCCAAGAAGTCCTCACAAGAGTCCCTAAAATCTGCACGGGGGCAAGCCATGCCACTTCTAAGTGGTATCAGGGAAAGTGTCAACGCAGGAAAGTTCCAAGAACTTACCAAGGCAGGCAAGTGTTTTGAGTGTCACCAGCCTGGACATAAAAGAGGGGATGCTATCTGCTCAAAGAAGTCCCCTCTGGTGGGCAGTCCCATATGATTGGTAGTGTAGGTATGGGGGTGGAAGTGCTGAACACTTGGACCCTGGAACAATATGCCAAACCTCCAAGAACAAAAGAAAGGGCACAGGGTCTGGCCTGCCAACCCCAAAGAGTACAGAGTTAAAGGAGGAACCCAATCATGAGGGAGAGGGTCTGACCTCTGAGGCATGGGTCCTTCCCCTGCAAGCTCTGCCTGATTTGGTAGAGTTGAAAGGGGAAGGTGGGCCCACCAGAGAAGAGATGTGCTGGGGAAAGAGAGTGTCCCACTCTTGAGGGCCTGAGGAAGACTGCCTCCAGACAAGTACAAGGGGATGTCAGTGGACCCCTCAATGTTTATTGGGAGGATGGAGTTCTCTTTACTGAGGCAAGGGACCCAAACCAGGGGCGAACAGAAGAGTGGTGGTCTCCCAGAAGTACAGGAAATTCCTCCTCACCTTAAGCCATGATATTTCCTTAGCAGGACATTTGGGGCAGAAAAAGACCTAGAACACAATGGTAAACTATTTTCATTGGCCCCATATGTCAGAGAAAGTGGAGGAGTTCTAAATATTCTGTGTCACTTGTCAGGCAAGAGGCAAGACAGCGGCAAGCAAAAGACTCCCTTAATACTACTACCAGTGGTTGGAACTCCTTTTGAGAGGGTGGGGATTGACATTGTTGGTCCCCTAGACCCACCAACTGCCTCAAGCAACATACACATGTTGGTGGTAGTGGACCAGAGGCAATACACTTCAGGACAGTCACTGCTCCCACAGTGGCTAGGGCCCTGTGTTGTGTATTCATCAGAGTGGGCTTTCCAAAAGATGCATATCTGAAAGCAATGTGGGAAAAATGTGGTGCTACTTGCAAGTTCACCACCCCATATCGTCCCCAGACTAATAGTCTGGTGGAGAGATTTAACAAGACTCTGAAGGGCCTGATCATGGGTTTGTCTGACAAGCTCAGGAGGAGATGGGATGTTCTCTTCCCGTGCCTGCCGTTTGCTTACAGGTAGGTGCCCCAGAAGGGGGTTGGCTTCAGCCCCTTTGAGTTACTGTTTGGACACCCTGTAATAGGCCCTTTGTATCTGATGAGAAAGTCTTGGGAGAAGCCTCTCAAAGAGTTCAAACAGAGTGTGCTTGATTATGTGCTGGGCCTGCAGTCTTATATGGCTGAGTACATGAAGAAGGCAAGCAGCTTTAGCATGACCAGAAGGCTATCATGCCTGAGTATCGATTAATTAACATGACAACAGAAAACCTTGCTATATGGCCTCACATTCCCATTAGTGTAGAGTATAGTATTGGTGCTCAATACATTCTGAACATGCCTGTTGTCAAACATGTATTCTGGGACAAGAGAACTTGTACCAACAACTTATAGCTCAAATTAGGAATGGAGCACACCTAAACAAGTGAAAGGGATTACAATTTCTAGTTCAATACATGGAATCCATAATACTGTTGAGAAATTTGATAAATAGTCGTACTGTGATTTAAGAGAAAAATAGACCTACGCTATAAGACAATGGTGTATGATGTATCCGAGACTGTACAGTTACAATACTTTTAATACCAAGCATATCTATAAAATGTGCATGTGTACAACAAAAGATTTGTGAAAGACCAACTAGAAATATATAATAAAGCCAAGTCAAAAATAAGCAAGAACACCACACATTTGTCCCAAGACCTATGACTTAGTCACAGCCTCGTATTTTGTGTTTTGGCAATGTCCAAGCCTCATGCTGCAATAAGTTCATCAGTAGCCGAGTAATGTCCAATTCATTGGTTTGTTGCACTGAAAGTTCTTGTCATTCAATGTGGAAGATCGACATGTAATTTAATAATCCATTTCAGACCGATGTAGAGAATAAATTTGTAGATCAACAATCCAATTCAGCCATAATCCAATTCAGCCGACACGTGTTTCGTCCCAAGCGGGACTTTATCAAGGCTGATAAAACAAATCATATCATTTCTTAATATCACTTGTTTTTCCATAAATGCTTTGACCAATCTACCATCTTGCACCAAAAAGTGAATTTTAAAATCCAATGTGATACCACACACCAACTACGTGTGAACACATCTAAGCACCTAAAAGTGTGATAAGAAAAGGACCTCTACATCAAAACACCAGTCAACATGCCAACAAAATTCTATGTATTCAAAGTAGTATCAGACTTACACAATATATCTAAAAAAGTAGCTTTTGTATTAATTGAAATGCCAGAAAGAAGACAATAATTATCAGGTAGAAAGAGGGAAGAAAGAAGTGCATGCTATGTTCATGCAAGTTAATGTTAGTTGTTGCACCAAGTAAATCAGCAACACGATATCCTGTCACCATATGTTCAAGTGAAAGGAAATATCTATTCTGACCATGAGTAAGTGGCTCTAATAAAGAGCTGAGTGGTGTAAAATGAAAATGTAGATGTTTATATCCTGTACCTTATTTTTCTGTATTTTTTGTAAATAGAATGTCCTGTTTCAGATTGGGTGAATCAATTTAGATGCAGCAGCACTGTAGAGCTACAAAAGGACAAGGTCAGTAAACCATGTCAAATGAAGATAGCAACAAAGGTGTCCCGAAGTCAGTAAGCCCAAGAGTATCACTAACCTGTAGTTGTTTATACAATAAAATCCAAATGTGCAGTTCACAGGTATGGGTGATTTATACACTGCGTAACCTGTAATAAGTTGTACAAACAGAAAACTTAACGGATGTTCATCACGCAAAGTCTTGTAGCAAGTAATAGAAAAGAACCAGAAAACGCTACTGCCAAAGTAATTCTCAGCATCCAAACAATTTAAGATTGTTAAGTACATGTGTATGCTAATTGCTATACAGTGCATACACGCAATAAGTCATCACACACAGAACCCTTAATGCCGTCTCCTACCTAGTTTGTAGTCCGTTCGGACTGTGTCGAAAGTCCTTCTGTGTATGTAACGCGAACCGGAATGTCTCCTGACTGCGTCTTTAGTAGTAGTTAGAAACTGAAATAGGACTACCCGCGGCCGCCATCTTAGAGTGTGCAACGAGTATTTCGTTAGCACACACAGCCCATTACAGGGAAACGCAAATGTCTAGTATCGACCTAAAGGTTACGGGGACTCCAAAAGGCAATATTAGATTATTATACGACTACGAGGATTTTGACGCACTTGTCACATTATGTCTCTCAATGTAGATAATGGCTATTTGCAGTGCTGTTAGTCTATAATGTGAAGTGAATTAGAAGTATCAATGGTTAGTGGAGATTATAGAGTGTCATGTAAACCATATTTTAACCATATTAAGATACATATTAGTTTTTCACAGTTCATATGCATAACGGAGTAAGAGTCACGACATATGTAGTTAGAAAAACATGAGAGGCATACAAAAGTACATGTTATTAATCTGGCCATGTAGCTTCATAGGAAATGGTACATTTCATGATCCACGTTCATACCTAGTAGTATGCTCTTTAGCCTGATTATCCATCTAACTTCATTTTTTCTGAGTTCTAACTCCCGATTGCCTCCTCTGGGATGTGCTCGTGTTTGACTAATACCCATGTACTTAAAAACAGGAGTCTCCATAAGGGAGTGTTCCTTAGTCACATGGCGTACTATTAGAGAGGCTGTATCATTATTCCTCAAAGCCCGTACATGTTCCTGAATCCTCTCCTTGAGAGGTCGAATAGTACTCCCTACATATATCTTCATGCATTCACATACCAAGACATACACAACATATCTTGTATTGCAATTTATAAAATCTTGGATCTTGTATGATTTACTACCGTTGAAATTAAAGGTATGTGTCTTGTGTAGAGCAAGGTGACATATGTTACATCTGCTACAATTGAAAAAACCTTTAGGTTTTCCAGGTAGCCAAGTTGATGATTTCTCCTTAAAAGGTGGTAGAAAGCTCTTACATATCAGATCCCTGATTGTGATGCCTTTTTTGTGAATCATGTGGGGCTTCCTAGATAGAATATGTTTTAAGGTGTTATCGGTGTGAAGAACATTCCAGTGTTTAAGCAGGATTCTATATATATCCTGGCTATTTTGGCTGAACGAGGTACAGAACGATATTGTCTTTTCTGATTTAACATCCTTTATTTTCCTATTTCTCAACAGCACTGATCTAGGTAGCTTGTTGAGTTTGGTTCTTGCACTATTCAAAGTAGTATTAGAATAGCCTCTATGGGTAAATCTGGTGACTAATCTGTTTAGTTCTAATTCACAGAGTCTGTCATTGCTGCAATTTCTCTTCACCCGAACCATTTCTCCAAAAGGAATAGCTTTGATCTGTGTAGTAGGATGGACACTCCTGGCATGTAGCAATGCATTGCAGGCAGTCGATTTGCGATGTAAATTAGTATGTACACAGTTGTTCTCTATAAATATTTCTAAGTCAAGAAAGTTGATTCGATCTCTGCTGTATTCATATGTCATGTTGATGTTAACATCATTGTTGTTGATATACAGAACAAATTCGACCAACTGTGACTCATCACCTGTCCAGATCATGAGTACATCATCAATGTACCTTCCCCAGAAAAATATGTGTTCAGTTAGATTGGGAGGGCCATTCAACCACAGATGTGTTTTCTCAAACAGTCCCATGTACAAATTTGCATAAGATGGTGAGAAGCGTGAGCCCATCGCCACACCTTGTGCTTGTTTGTACCATTTTCCTTCATGAATGAAGACGTTGTTATCAAGTATAAACCGAATCATTTCCACTAACATGTTGGTGTGTTCCAAATAAGAGGCCGATCTATTGGCCAAAAAGTGACACGTTGCTTCCAGGCCTCTATTCTTGGGTATGCAAGTGTAAAGGGAGCTGACATCCAAAGTTACCCACATCATTTCTGAAGACCAGGTGACGTCTTCCAACTTAGTCAGAACATCACGTGTGTCTTGTAAATAAGAAGGAAGGTTTTTGACAAACGGCTGTAAGTAACTGTCAATATATTTGGATAGGGTTTCGGTGGGCGAGTCCAATCCCGATATGATAGGTCTACCTGGTGGTGCTGTCCTATTTTTATGTATTTTAGGAAGTATATATATACAAGGTGCCTTTGGAGAAGCATTCAGGATATATTTGAATTCAGCGTCCGAAATTAGACATTGTTCAACCCAATTACGTAACAATATCTCTAATTCCTGAACGATTCTAGATAAGGGATTGTCTTTTAGTTTTGTATACGATATATTATCCCCTAGTTGTCGATTAATTTCATTGATGTAGTCTGATCTATTGAGAATGACTATATTTCCTCCCTTGTCTGCTTCCTTTATTACTATATCTTGATTGTTGGTTAAGTTTTTAAGTGCCAGTCTTTCTTTCATGCTGATGTTGAATGAGATGTGTGATTTGCCCTCAACAATCTTTTTTTCAAGTTTGTCAAGATCCTCCACCACTAATTTCTGGAACGTGTCTATAGCATTGTCCCCAACTAATACTGGTGTAAATAGAGATTTAGGTTTCAAGCCACTACTTAGGGACAAGTCCTGTGTGACATTTAGATCATTCAGAATTTGTTGAGTGTCATTGTCTTATAGCGTAGGTCTATTTTTCTCTTAAATCACAGTACGACTATTTATCAAATTTCTCAACAGTATTATGGATTCCATGTATTGAACTAGAAATTGTAATCCCTTTCACTTGTTTAGGTGTGCTCCATTCCTAATTTGAGCTACATGCCTGAGTATCGCCCAGGTCCGTTCGTGTGAGTTTTGGAGCCTTTGGTTCCTAGGGCTCTCCAGGACAAGTGGACTGAGCACTACCCCATTTTGGAGAAAAAGGGTGAGGTCACCTACCTGGTGGACCTTGGCACCCCCAGGAATTCCCATAGGATTTGCATGTAAGCAGACTGAAATCCCACCACAACAGGCAGATTACCTATCAAAAATAGGTTGTACAGGTTGTCAGACCAGGTCAGAGACCGAATCAAAGCTGAGGTAACTAAGATATTGGAGTTGAAAGTAATTGAGCCCTATGATAGTTCTTGGGCCAGTCCAGTTGCGCTGGTCCCCAAACCTAATCCCCAAGGTAGGAAAGGTGGGAAAGAATGAGCTAAGAATCTGCGTAGACTACAGAGGATTGAATGCTGTCACTAACACTCATGCCATACCAAGAGCAGATGAGCTCTTTGATAGGTTGGGAGCTGCTAAGGTCCTGAACACATATGATTTGACCTCAGGATACTGGCAGATTGCCTTAAGTCTGGTAGCTAAGGAGAGGTCAGCATTTTACACCCCAAAGGGCCACTTTCATTTGAAGGTGATGCCCTTTGGTCTGAAAAATGCCCCTGCCACCTTCCAAAAGTTGGTGAACAGAAGAGTCTTGTCTGGGTTTGAATCTTTCAGTGAAGCTTAGCTGGATGACATAGCTGCATTCATTTCCACCTGGGAGGATCACCTGGTCAACCTGAGGGATGTGCTTCATGCTGTGCTCCTGACAGGCCTTCCTATCAAGGCAAGGAAATGCCAGATAGGGCAGAGTTCAGTGGTGTGCCTGGGCCACCTTGTAGGCGGCGGCCATGTACAGCCCCCCCAGGCCAAAACTCAGACCATCCTGGATTTGGAGGCTCGTAAAACCCAGATTCAGGTCACAGCATTTCTTTGCCTGACTGGATACTACAGGATATCTGGCCAGAATTATGGTACCATTGTGGCCCCTCTGAGAGAACTCGCCTCAAAGAAGCAGCATAAAATGGTAATTTGGAGCCCAGAGTGTCAGAAAGCCTTTGACACTTTGAACAAGGCTATGGGTTCAGCACCAGTACTACTGGCCCCTGCCTGCAACAAGGAGTTTATAGTGCAAATGGATGCTTCAGAGACAGGGACTGGGACAGTGTTATAACAGGTCAATGAAAAGGGCCAGTATCAGCCAGCTGCCTTCATCAGCAGGCGACTACTCCCCAGAGAGCAATGGAATCTCATTGAGAGGAAGGCTTTTGCTGTGGTTTGGTCCCTGAAGAAGTTGAGGTTATACCTGTTTGGCATTCCATGTTCAAACTGACCACAGACCTCTTAGATGGCTCATGCAGATGAGGGGGGAGAACCCAAAACTGTTGAGGTGGTCTATTTCCCTACGGGGATGGACTTACACTGGCGCATAGACCTGGGGCTGCCTATGCCAATGCAGATGGCCTTTCAAGGTTTTTCCACTTAGCTGGTGAGGACTACCACAGTGTAGGTTAGTACCCAACACCTTTCATCTGGGGGGGGGGAAGTGCAGGAAAGTCCTCCTTTTTGCCCTGGTCACCCCCAAAACTTTTGAAGAGATACTGGTGGTAACTGACTCTTGATTGTACCCTGGATACTGCTAATCAGTTCCAAGGCCAGTGCTCTGTGTAAAATGGATTATGCAAATTCAGCTAATTATAATTGGATGTCAATCTACCTATAAGTCCCTAGAATATGGTAGGACCCTAAACTTGAGACTAGGGTGTCGGAAGGCAGGGTCATGTTGCAATCAGGCCACAGGTGGCTTGGGCGGTGGCCCTGACATCTTGCCAGAGTTACTACATGATGTCTTTGTAGTGGGGACCTGACACAACATGACCATATGTGAGAGTGTCTGTCTAATGTCAGACAAAGTGTTGTTGGCCACAACATTTCAGATTGATCTGCAGATATAAGGGTGGCAGATGGTCACCAAGGGTGAGCCGGCACAGTCACAGTCAGGACCCCATCCACGGCCACCTGAAGAGATGTACCTCTTTCAGTGATTTAGTCCAGATCCGTCAGAGGGGAGGAGGCATCCAAGTTTCTCAATGGTTGTCTCCTCCTCAAATCTCTATTGGGGAGTTTTCTCAGGAACTGGTTGGCCTGCTGTGCAGATTGGAAAATATGTTGTTTGCCTTATAAGGTGACTCAGAGTCTGGCTAGAAAGAGCACTGTGTGCTTGATGTTCACTTGTTGTAGTTGTTGTATAAACATTTGTCTTGCTTTTTGTACTGTGTGAGAAATTGGGTTGTTAGGTAAGGGCGGTGTGACAACCACAGTTCCTGTCAGGGTGACCCACTAAAGTCACTAAATTAATCGATGCGTGACCCTCTTGCATCTTGGCACCAAAGGGGTAGCCTTAACACCCAGGCAGTGAGTAAAGTATTTATGCAGCACGCAAACTGTAATAAAGTGAAAACACAACGGAAGAAAAATTCCACATTAATTTAGAAAAATAACATATATTTTAATAAATTATTTGACCCCAAAAGAACAAACATACTGTTAGTAGAACTGTAGACCCGCATTATAACATTGCAGAGTGGGAAGCTGTTGAATCCGACTCAGTATCAGGATGCTAGCTAATCAGCACAAGAAAGCAAAAAATATGTACAGTACTGAAGTACACGCATGTGACTAGGGTTTGTACCATTCACCTGCCCTGATTGCCATTAAAATTTTGTTAACTTTCTCAGCTTGATCTGCCTATTTTTTTCATGGTAGCTTGTAAAATTCTTCCTCTTTTGTTGGGTTATTAGCTCCTGGTTAAGCTGTCGAGAAGTACTCTCTAACCTACTCTTACATTTGAAATGAATCATTTGGGAGATTGGTGGCACCTATATTGGTCTGTACGCTAGCTACTGGTTTCTTACAGCATGTACCTGATCTCGGAAAATTTTAAATGGCACGAGGCGGTGATACATGCATTGGGTGTGAATTGACGTCAATTCACCAAAATGCCAAGGGTAGCAGAAGTGACATCCCACGCAGTTTCATCTTTACTTTCACTCACACACACACATCTTATAAATACACACACATCCACTCATTTACACACACAGTTTTACATAAGCACACTCCCACCCACAAGCATGCACAGAACATACATTTAAAAGTGTTTTTTACTTACCTCAGCTCCCAAGAAGGGTCACATAGTCCATTTGTATTACATTAACCCATTGTCTGCCATGGACGTAATGGTTACGTCCATGGCTGCGCCTGTGAGGCGCCATGGACGTAACAATTACGTCCATTGAACAGCCCTCGGGAGAAGCGCTAGTGCTCCCCGAGGGTCACCCCCCACCCCTCCAGGCCAGGGATGGAAGGGGAGTCCCTTCCCCTTCCACCTCCCACCCCCCCATGACGTCAGCACGCTGACATCATAAAAAGGGAGGAAAGACGGGGTGGAAGCCATTTGCTTTCAGCATGTCTTCAGGAAAGGAGGTAAGTTTTACCTCCGGGGGGGGGGCGGGGGCGATGCCTGTGAAAGAGGCATCGAGGGAAAGGAAAGGGTTTTGCTTTCCCTCAATGTCTCTTTGAGCATTCCTGCTGCCTGATCGCGATGCGATCGGGCAGCAGGAATACCCACTAGACACCAAGGAATTAGTGTGTGTGTGCGGGTGTGTGTGTTTATTGAATGGGACAGTGACCCCTTGGCAAGGGTTGCTCTCCTTCTGGGGGCAAAGCTTTTTTGACATTTATGCCCCCCTTGGGGGCAGATTGGCCTTATTTTTAGGCCGATCTGCCCCGAGGGGGGCAGAAAGCCACTAGACATCAGGGATTGTTTTTTTTTTTTTTTTTTTTTGTGTTGGGGTGGGTCGCCCCCAAGGGCCCAAAAGTACTATTGGGCAGTTCTGCCCTCATTGGGGGAAGATCAGCCTATTTTTTTTAGGCCTTTCACTTAGCGCCAGGGATCATGTGTGTGTATGTGCTTTGTGAGGGGGGAGGCCCCTTGGGTCAGGGTCATCCCTCCAAAGGGGGCAACGTAATCTAGGCCATTTCTGCCCTCCTTGGGGGCAGATTGGCCTAGTTTTGAAAGGACCTTCTGCCCCCGGGGGGGCAGAAACCATGAAGACTCCAGGGATTTTTTTTCTTTTTTTTGTGTTGGGGTGCCTCCTTAGGCAAGGGTCACCCCCAAGAGGCAAAAAGTACTATTGGGCAGTTCTGCCCCACTTGGGGGCAGATCGGCCTATTTTGTTTAGGCCTTTCTGTCCCAAGGGGGGCAGAATCCACTGAGCGCCAGGGATCATGTGTGTGTGCTTTGCGTGGGGGGTGGCCCCTTGGGCAAGCGTTGCCCCCCAAACGGGGCAATGTAAAGTAGGCCATTTCTTGACCTAGTATTTGTAGCCCTTCTGCCCCCGGGGGGGGGCAGAAACCATGAAGACACCAGGGTTTTTTTTGTTCTTGTTTTTTTTTGTGTGTTCATGATCTTATGTGTGTTTTGTGTGGGGGGGTGGCCCCTTGGGCAAGGGTCGCCCTCCAAAGGGGGCAATATATTCTATGGCATTTCTGCCCCCCTTTGGGGCAGATTGGCCTATTTTTTTTATTTAGGCCCATCTGCCCCCAAGCAGAGAACCCTAGACACAAGGGAACATTTAAAAATGGTTGGGGGCGGGGTGTTTGTCAACTGGCGAAGTATTTGCATTTATGATAATAACAGTTTATTTCTTCTTTTTGTTCTAGTTCAAAGCTTTTGCTGCCTTTGCTGTGGCTTGTTGCAGTTTTGTCAGTAGTTGTCCTGCGGTATGCGTAGTTGCATGTTTTAGGATCATGGCTAGCCGTAGCATGACCGTTCAGCAAGTTGGTGGTGTGCTTTTTGAATCGTCTTCTGACCATCACTATGAGAATGACTCTGCATCTGAGGCAGAGGAGGAAGTGCAAGATTCTGGAAGTGAATTTTCTGTCAGAGAGGAATCATCTGATGATGAAGCCTGTTGAGGAAATGACTCAGATGACAGCCAGTAATCCAAGTAAGAAGTTTATTTGGAGAAACACAACCTTGCGCCGACCGTCCCAGAGGTTGCTCGCCAACTGCCACCTCAGGAATGGTGAACGCTCTCCATTTCAAATTACATTTACATCATAACACATCCTCCCATGTTCATCAACAAAGCAACTATGAAAACAAAAGAGAAACAAAACAACCAAAATAAAAATAAGCAATAAAAACAAAATTCAGGACAACAAGTTCATTAGCTAACATACACCTCCCAAATAAACATTAAGTGCATTATCTTGAGCAGACTAATTTGTATGCAGATCAGTATTTGAGGGACAACGCTGCCAGACTTAGGCCACACTCTAGAGCTCGCCAGTGGATTCCTACAAATTTGGAAGAGTTGAAAAATTTCTTAGGTTTAACTTTTTTGATGGGGCTGATAAGGAAGCCATCACTGTCTTCATATTGGTCTATTAGTCCTTTGATGGCAACTGCTATATTTCCTGCCAACATGAGTCGTGACCTGTATGAGCTTCTTCGGATGTTGCATTTTGTAGATAATGCTTTAGCCTTGCCATGAGATCACCCTGATTCTGACCGTCTTTTTTAAGATTAGACCTGTCCTTGATCATTTGGTAGATCGTTTTTCAGAGATCTATGTTCCAGGCAGCGAAATATCTGTAGATGAGTCTTTGGTCCTGTTTAAGGATCGTTTGTTTTTTAGGCAGTACATTCCTAGCAAGAGGGCACAGTATGGAATTAAGATGTATATGCTGTCTGAAAGTAGTACAGGATAGGTTTATAATTTCCGGGTCTACACTGGTAGGGATTCCAATATTAACCCCCCTGGTTGTCCACCCATTTTTGGAGTTAGTGAGAAAATTGTGTGGGAACTTGGTAGACGACTGTTTAACAAAGGTCATCATTTATATGTAGATAACTTCTACACTGGAGTTCAGTTGTTGAAGGAGTTGTTCAGAGTGGACACTGTTGCTTGTGGCACAATCCGCTCTAATCGGAAAGGCTATCCAAGAGTGCTTGTCTGAAAAAAACTTGAGAAGGGACAGTGCAGTGCCTTGTGGAATGATGAGCTGCTAGCTCTGATATTTGTAGACAGGAGGGATGTGTACATGCTAAGTACCATCCATGATGAGAGTACTTCACCTGTGGCTGTTTGGGGTCAGGTTGCTGAAGTGCGCAAACCTGTGTGCATTTTAGACTATAATAGCACATGGCTGGTGTTGATACAGTAGATCAGAGGTTGGAACCTTACACTTCTGCTTGTAAGTCTTATGTTTGTTCTAAGAAATTAGCGGTTCACCTGCGCCAATTATTGGGAAATTCCGTGAGCGTAAACTGCTGTTTTATATTTTTATATTTTCAGTTTCACAGTTGGCATTACTGTCATGTATTCAGTTAGAGCTTTTGTGTTTGTAGTTTTGTACTTATTTATAATTAGTGGTTTCTTTGTTGCTTAAAAACAAAAAAAAGTGATGACGCTGTGCGTGGGGTGGCGCTTGGCTGGCAGTGTGTGTGGGGTGGCGCTTGGCTGGCGTGTACATGGGTGGCTCTTGGCTGGCAGTGTGCATGGGGTGCCGCTTAGCTGGCGGTGTGAGTGGGGTGTTGCTTGGCTGGTGGTGTGAGTGGGGTGGCACTTGGCTGGTGGTGTGAGTGGGGTGGTGCTTGGCTGGCGGTGAGCGTTGGGGTGGCACTTTTCTGGCGGTGCCAGCCAAACGCCAGTCCACACACTCATCAGCCTGTGTGATTGCTGTATCAGGCATGTGGGCGTATGAAAGTGATGGGCCCTTGAGTGGCGCTGTCTGTCGATGCGAGTTTTGTAATGTGCTGGGCCCGTGGCTGGCGACATGAATGGTCTTGTGCATGTCATGTATGGAAGGTGTGTGAATGGACTGGAAAGCAGTTGGTGCCATGTCGAGGCTTTACAGCTCATGAGCTGTGAGTCATTGGTTCCGTTTTTTGGCCTTTCAGTTATTAACAGTGCATTTCATTTTTGTGAAATCTCTTGTTAATATAATTTGATCCAGTCAACCAAATCCTACCAGTATGTGTGGTAAAAATGACAAAACCTGCTCACACACGCTAGGTGTCTCAGGTGGGACCCTGATGATGAAGCATGGCACCAACTTGGTTGGTGGGTGAGGGGTCTTTTTAACATAACCAAAGTGCATTTCTTTTCACAATTTTAGTGTTTCAAACAACACATAAGTAGGTGGACACATCCAATTTATCTATTGCAAAACTACCTGTGTTTGGGGGGGGGCACCTATGTTTTTGGTCCCGGGTGCGGCCTTCCTCTAGGGAAATCTACCAAACCCAGACACATTATAAAAATAGACACCCCAAGGAGTCCAAGGAGGTGTGGCTTGCCTGGATAACCCAACACTTTCTTACCCAGACTCCTCTGCAAACCTCAAAATGTGCTTAAAATGAAAAACAAGCATATGTTCCTCATTTGCTTTGTAGGATCACCGCTGCGGAACAAATTTCCTACCACCCACAGATCTCTTCAGTCTCCCAAGTAAAATGATACCTCACTTGTGTGGGTCCCCAAAGCAGAGTCAGCCTAGTAGATGTATAAAAGAAAAAACAAGTCGCTGTGCTATCCCCTGAATCTCTACAGGTTTTTAGCATTTTTCTGTTGCAGGCACCTGGACCACCCACACAAGTGAGGTATCATTTTTATTGGGAGACTTGGGGGGAACACTGGGTGGAAGGAAATTTGTGGATCCTTTCGGATTCCACTGAAATGAGAGGAAAAGTTGTTGTTTTTGTCCAAAATTTGAGGTTTGCAAAGGATTCTGGGTACCAGAACCTAGTCAGAGCCCCACAAGTCCCAACATCTTGGATTTCCCTAGGTGTCTAGTTTTAAAAAATGCACAGGTTTGCTAGGTTTTCCCTGGTGCCGGCTGAGCTAGAGGCCAAAATCCACAGCTAGGCACTGTGTAAAAAACAGCTCTGTTTTCTTTGGGAAAATGTGACGTTTCCACGTTGTGTTTTGGGGCATTCCCTTTCAGGGGCGCTAGGGCTACCAACACAAGTGAGGTAACATTTTTATTGATAGACTTGAGGGAACGCTGGGTGGAAGGAATTTTGGGGCTCCTCCTGGATTTCAGAACTTTCTGTCACCGAAATGAGAGGAAGAAATGTTTTTCGGCCAATTGTTGAGGTCTGCAAAGGATTCTGGGTAACAGAACCTGGTCAGAGCCCCACAGGTCACCACATCTTGGATTGGCCTAGGTGTCTAGTTTTCAAAAATGCGCTGGTTTGCTAGGTTTCCCCAGGTGCTAGCTGAGCTAGAGGCCAAAATCCACAGCTAGGCACTTTGTAAAAAACAGCTCTGTTTTCTTTGTGAAAATGTGATGTGTCCACATTGTGTTTTGGGGCATTTACTTTTGCGGGCGCTAGAGCTACCCACACACGTGAGGTACTATTTTTATCGGGAGACTTGGGGGAACGCTGGGTGGAAGGAAAGTCGGGTCTCCTCTTGGATTCCAGAACTTTCTGTCACCGAAACGAGAGGAAGAAACTTTTTTTAGCCCAATTTTAGAGGATTGCAAAGGATTCTGGGTAACAGAACCTGGTCAGAGCCCCACAAGTCAACCCATCTTGGATTCCCCTCGGGCTCTAGTTTTCAGAAATGTGCTGGTTTGCTAGGTTTCACCAGGTGCCGGCTGAGCTGGAGGCCAAAATCCACAGCTAGGCACTTTGTTAAAAACAGCTCTGTTTTCTTTGTGAAAATGTGATGTGTCCACCTTGTGTTTTGAGGCATTTCCTTTTGCGGGCACTAGGCCTACCCACACAAGTGAGGTACTATTTTTATCAGGAGCCCTGGGGGAACGCTGGGTGGAAGGAAATTTGTGGCTCCTCTCGGATTCCAGAACTTTCTGTCACCAAACTGAGAGAGGAAAGTGTTTTTTGGGCCAATTTTTGAGGTTTGCAAAGGATTCTGGGTAACATAACCTGGTCAGAGCCCCACAAGTCACCCCATCGTGGATTCTCATAGGTGTCTAGTTTAAAAAAATGTGCAGGTTTCCCTAGGTGCCGGCTTAGCTAGAGGCCAAAATCTACAGCTAGGAACTTTCCAAAAAACAGGTCAGATTTCAATATAAAAATGTGATGTGTCCCTTTTGGGTTTCCTGTCGCGAGCAGTAGGACTAACCACGCAAGTGAGGTACCATTTTTATGCAAAAATTTGGGGGAACACAGAATAGCAAAATAAGTGTTATTGCCCCTTGTCTTTCTCCACATTTTTCCCTTCCAAATGTAAGACAGTGTGTAAAAAAGACATCTATTTGAGAAATGCCCTGCAATTCACATGGCAGTATGGGCACCCCGGAATTCAGAGATGTGCAAATAACCACTACTTCTCAACACCTTATCTTGTGCCCATTTTGGAAATACAAAGGTTTTCTTGATACCTATTTTTCACTTTTTATATAGTAAATTAATTGCTGTATACCTGGTACAGAATGAAACCCATTGCAAGGTGCAGCTCATTTATTGGCTCTGGGTACCTAGGGTTCTTGATGAAACTACAAGCCCTATATATCCCCACAACCAGAAGCGTCCAGCAGACGTAACGGTATATTGCTTTAAAAAATCTGACATTGCGGAAAAAAGTTACAAAGTAAAACGTGGAGAAAAATTGCTGGTTTTTTTCACCTCAATTTCAATATTCTTTTATTTGAGCTGTTATTTTCTGTAGGAAACACTTGTAGGATCTACACAAATGACCCCTTGCTGAATTCAGAATTCTGTCTACTTTTCGGAAATGTTTAGCTTTCTGGGACCCAGCATTGATTTCTCACCCATTTGTGTCACTAACTGGAAGGAGTCTGAAAGCACAAAAAATAGTAAAAATGGGAATGTCCCACTAAAATGTCAAACTTGTGCTGAAAAATTGGGTTGTCTTATTCAACTCTGCCTGTTCCTGAAAGCTGGGAAGGTGGTGATTTTACCACCACAAACCCTTTGTTGATGCCATTTTCAGGGAAAAAACCACAAGGACGCAACTTTGGCGTGGGTAGCTTATGTGGAGAAAAAGTTATAAGGACCTAAGCGTGAACTGCCCCAAATAACCAAAAAAAGGCTTGGCACCTGAGGGGGAAAAGGCCTGGCAGAGAAGGGGTTAATAATGAATAATATAATATTATTCTCCATTAGTAAAAAGAAAATGACTTGAAACAAGGAAGTGAAGGTCAAACCAACATCCATCAGGACAAGCTGCCCCTGTGTTCCTTGCACTGAATTTGGCACCTCTGAAGCCAGGGGTCGCAAAGGCAGTGACAGGGATTGTAAGCTTGGGGTCGCAGCAGCAACCACTGGTGACCTCTAAACGAGGTCTATGCAGGTGTGCACAGCACCAGCAATGATGCCTTTCAGTTCATGGACTCCTCTGAATCTTTGAATCGGTAAGCACTCATCTACAGGTCATTTTGCTCAATCCTAGACTTATACCTTGGATTTTAATAATGGATTTTAATTATGAATAAGCTACGTATATCTTTTTCGAATACTTTTATGCATTCCACACACTACTCAGTCTTTCTTGGTCCTCCTTTCGGAAGATCTCAGATGGGCAGCCTTTGTCTCCTCTGCCTGTGGGGCTTGCTACAGCTTCAGTCAGCAAAACAATTTACTAGTACCTGTGATTTAAAAACCTCAAATCTTAAAGCATCTTCCATTGTTTGTGGTTCACAATATGTACTTTTTAATGGTGGGTTATTTGTCAAGCACCCCAATGAGGTGCAATACATTTTATTAAGCTATTATTTGACCTTCTCTTCCTCACACAGTCTTGGACGTCACGTCACACACCTACATTAATTTAGCCTTTGCAAACCAGAATGATTTTCAAACAATCCCTCTCCTTCGCACAAATAGAAAGGTGGTGGTTAGTTTTAGACACTCTCTTAAAGTTGCTCAGTTAATTATTTCTTTCTCCAGTGCAGAAATTCCATTATTTCCTGCCATGCTGACTGCATTGCAATCGATTTCGGGGATTATTTGCTACAGACCTCCTATCATGGAGCATAATTTTGTCAGCTTCTCCACAGAATTCCTGTCATATATACTTCTAAGTAATTCCTATTTTTTGGTACATGTTTTTTTTGTGTCTGGGATGAATTGCCCACGCATCTTGATGCCACTGTTTTGTTAAATTCGCTTTCTCAAGTATTCTCAAATGGTTATCCACCCTCCTCACACATGGCGGGCCATTCTCTGAACCTTGCCTTTGGTCTGAAGTGATTGGTTTCCTGCAAACAACTTCATTTGGCATGGATTGATCGTTTCTGGTGCCTTTTTGGCCCCTTTTCGGGGGTGACAGCCCCTTCTCAGAAGAAATTTCTCAGCAAACATGCCTGGTCCAAATTCTCTTCCAATAATTTTACTCAAGCCTTACTTAAGTAGCTTGTTTTCAATCTATCCTACTCCTTTGGCTCAGGGCATTGAGGCCTTTACACTCATAATTATGGAGGAGGTGAATGGCTCATCCTCCACTGTAGGGAAGAAAAATCTTGTAGTGCCATATAGGATGAGTAAACACTTTTGGAAATTCTGCTTTTAATCCTGGCTTTCTATTTGATTGAAAGGTGTGCCTTGCCTTGCAAGTTGGCAAACTAACGTCTTCCTGCTTTTTGTTACAAAATTCTCTCATATGCACCCAATCTTTCTTGACACCTCCTGGTTCAGTCTACTATCCTCAGACGTCTGGAGAGTTGTAATTTACTTTTTCTGGCTTCTCCGTCATACCTTATACAGAGACTTCAGCACAATCAGAATTCTGCTGTTTGGATAGCACTAGACACTACCAACTGTTATTTGGTTGGACTCAAAGTTTCTCAACTCTCTTCAATGCCTGCTTTTCTCTAAAATAATTATTTTAAAGTCTACATGCATTATATATAAAGTGGTCCATCTGTTTCTTCCTACCTATCTGTGGTTGAAACTGCCACACTATTTACCTGGTCATTCTCTTAGATCATCTAATGCCTGACTACTCTCTGTTCTCACGTTTTTTTGGGTGTGTGGTTGTGGTTTGTCAGCATTAGATACCATCATTGTTCTTTTGGAGCCCAAGATCAGCTACTTAAGATGTGGTTTTATCCTCCCTACCTTTTATTGCCAGTGCATTTCTGTAGAAGCCCCTTTCAGTTCCAGGGCACCTTCTAGGTAATCGCATACCATATACAATTTAAACATATACAAGAAAACAGCAACAAGGTCTGGATCAAAAAACGTTTTGACTGGTGATATTTCATGCCTTGGGTGGTACATAAGGGAGTGTTGGCTCCAAACAAATTCTATCATTGTATTTTGAAAGTAGAAGTCTGGTGGTGGTAATTCGTACTACGCACATTTCTTCATTTGTTGGGTGCTATTTTGTTGAGTTGGTGAAGTTTCTGTTGTGTCTTTGTGCAGTATTATTGCAATGTGATTTTGCATTGTTGTACAGCGGTTGTTGTGTTGCGCTACGTTTTGACTGCTTTCTTATGTTCAAGTAGTGCTGGTATGCTGTGTTGTATATGTTATTGTGTTATGTTCCTTCGTTCATTTTAAATGCTGCTAAAGTTCTCTAGGAAAAGCAGCACAAGCCATTAAGATTCCTATGAAAACTAACCATTGTCTCTCTCTAAGGCGTTAAAATAGAACTCCTCCAGCACTTGTCAGATTAAAACTGCGGCAGACACCGTCTCTTAATTTAGCACTCCCAGCGTTCACTTAATGTGATACAGCGCTGAGAATTTGTTCACACACATAGAGGAGCATATTGAGGCTAAAGTAGCTAGTAAGCATGATGAAAACAGCACGAAAAATGTTGTTAGGGAAACTTCATAGTCCTCAAATGCTGTGGAGTATTGCTACAGTGTGACATGCATAGGGAAACTCAAGAGGTATCTTTCCAAGATATTGCCAGCTCTGAAAGATTCCATTTAACACTTACTAAAATGTGAAAAACTGCAATAAGTGTTTTCCTGTTAACCCTCCATATGTACTACATCAGAACTACCACTTTTTTAAACAACCATGCAACACAGAGCGTCCTACTCACAAGGGTAAATGTACATGCATAGATTTGCATTTTATGTTGAACTATTTTAGTGTAAAATTACCCCATGCTGTAGACTAACATGTTTCTATTTGTTGGTGGGTCACCTACCCAAGGATTTACAAGTGTAAAGTTAGTACTCAAACATATTTGCACAAGGGGAGACCTTGATCAGGTGGAGTGAGACATGGCTCCAGGCGCTATTCTCACCCTGTTGTGGCCTGCCAACCCACAGTGCACATGGTTTTTGGCTCTGTACTGTGGGGTTGGCTCCATGGCGAGGCCCTGTACCCAACTCAGTGTGACTGCCAAAACTCTCCTCGACCTGGTATATCATGTATCCATTCTGCACTGTCCACAGCCTTCAGCCAGGCAGTTTGCCAAACCATCTCCGGCTGTGTGCAGCAGCGGTTGGTTACAAGCCTTGTCTGGCTTTTACTAGGCTTAATTTGTAGCTGCCAATTTTTATGCAGGTTAATTGAGCAGCACCAAAGCCTTTAGTGAATGAACCTCTAAATGCCCTCCATTTTATCTTTGCCCCAGTCAGATCTGACAATGTGACATAATCAAAAGTAAGCTAAACCCACAAAACATCTGCCAAATGTTGTGTGGATTCACCAAACAGTGCCACCCAAATTTAGCATAGGAACACTTCTTTAACCTCTTCGCTTAAAATGTCCCCCTTCATGGGTCTGCATGAAATTGAAAACAACAAGAGTAGACTAAACATATTAAACCTTTGCAAGATTTTGAGCAGATTCATTAAAGAGTTGCAAAGTTGATATTAAATTCAAAATAGTCCATCATACAGTGCCAAGCTTATCGGTTAGTAAACACCACCTCACCATTTTTAACTGTGCCTCCTTTTATGGATATGAACACATTCAAACTGTGACAAACAAATGCAAATTAACAAATAGCTTTTCAACTGACAAGGTATGTAGAAAAATGTTAACACTTTAAATCCCACATGATACCCCTTTAAATTGGAATATCTCAGAAATTATTAAACACATTTCACCAAATCAAAAATAAGCCAGATTTTTCAGTAAAATTAATTTTTTTTGCCAAATCTGGTGTACATGTGTTCAGCTGTTTTCACTCAGTCTTTCAGCAAACCTTCCTTTAGGAGCTAAGAAATGGTACACTTTTTCACCCTATAACTTTTTCACATCGATGGATCTTTATTTTTACAACACTTGTCATGCCAAAACTTAGTTGACTAAGTTAGTAGAATGGCAAGTATAGCATTGAAAGTCAAATTAATCTTATTTAGTTATTTTCCATGGTATGTTAATCCCTGCCTCCACTTTTTCTATGGGAATATGCTGCACCACTTGTGAGGGCCATTAGTGGTGCTGGACTTAGTCCAAAGCTGAACTGGAGTACATTTGTACTGTTTGGGGACCTTCTGGCTGTAGTAACTTTAGAAGTGTAGTTTGTGAAAACCAATGGGCATATTCTTTTATGGGTGGGTGTTGGTATTTGCATGCCACCTCTAAACTCCTCGTTAACCCTAACATTTAGGTGTAGTTATTCCCCACTTTTAAGTTACTCTCCCTCCTAAATTTACTACTAAAATATGGACCTACATGTGCACAGATCGCTGCGCTTGTGGCAAAGATCTGCGCAGAAACGACTGGAATGAGGAAGCCAGAGTTTTTGTTTGTAGGTAGGGTAATCATTTTGTAGTATGTGAGCACTAATCGTGTAGTACGACTTCTCATACTACAAAATGTAGTTTGGGAATAGGCCCCATTGATATCACAACCAGAACACAACTGGTCATGTTGTCTTTTACTCCCTGCTATAGAAATTTGGTAATCAGTCACATAACTGTATTAAATTTCCAGCACAACAAATTAGTGTATATGCCTTTACTACCAACATGTAACCTTCATTACAGAGAGTCTACCTTTTTTCATATCACAGAGAATTTAATTGCGTAAAGGGGATCCATGCATGGAGAGAGATAATCAACTGCCCCCATGAAATATATAAAAGAGGAGCTTTTTTTAAACTTTTCCCAATGGAAGAGAGCATAAAAATACCATCCTCCAGCTAACCACATTTGCTCTTCACCAATACTGTATAAATTCAATCAGAGCTCTTATTAATCTAGTGGATGGGAAGAGGGAAGAAGATTAGGAATGGAAGGCAATCAGGATCGTGGCGAGTGAGAATCAGATTTGGTTTAATGGAGATGGCCGTTAACAAAATGTAACCACTGCTTCCCTCTTCCTCCTCACAGTTCTTAATTAACTAAAGGTAATCCAAAGAAGTGAACAAAGTATGTAGCAATAAATAACAATGAAAGGAAAGGCACCAGTTATGTGAAAAGGTTAGAACTTAATGGATCTAAGCACATTCAGTAGGTGTAACTATGGGGGTCATTCTGACCCCGGCGGTCTCAGACCGCCGGGGCCAGGGTCGGCGGGAGCACCGCCGACAGACCGGCGGTGCCCCGCAGGGCATTCTGACCGCGGCGCTTTGGCCGCGGTCAGTGCAGGAAAACCGGCGGTCTCCCGCCGGTTTTCCGCTGCCCGTCAGAATCCTCCAAGGCGGCGCAGCATGCTGCGCCGCCTTGGGGATTCTGACACCCCCTACCGCCATCCTGTTCCTGGCGGTTCGCCCGCCAGGAACAGGATGGTGGTAGGGGGTGTCGCGGGGCCCCTGGGGGCCCCTGCAGTGCCCATGCCAATGGCATGGGCACTGCAGGGGCCCCCGTAAGAGGGCCCGCTTGTATTTCACTGTCTGCATAGCAGTAGCACCCGTGCAGTAGCACCCGTCGCACCTTCCCACTCCGCCGGCTCGATTACGAGCCGGCTTCATGGTGGGAAGGTCGTTTTCCCCTGGGCTGGCGGGCGGCCTTTTGGAGGCCGCCCGCCAGCCCAGGGGAAAACTCAAAATACCCGCCGCGGTCTTCCGACCGCGGTACGGTATTTTGGCGGCTCCCGCCGGGCGCGCGGTGACCGCGCCCGGCGGGAGTCAGAATGACCCCCTATATTTCCTGAGTGGAAGAAACCTTTGAAAATAGAGTAAAAAACACCTGAATCAGATGAATGTCAGAATCTTGGTGACAATTGAATATGAAGGATGGAGTACCAATCATTTCAAGAAGGAATCAAAGTTACTGACCCATGTACAAATGTAGTCCCACTTTTCTGAATGGAGACAAATAGGCCCTCATTCCGACATTGGCCGGCGGCGGTCCCGCCGGCCTGTCGGGGGCCGCCAGAATACCGTTCCGCAGTCGAAAGACCGCGGCGGTGATTCTGACTTTCCCGCTGGGCTGGCGGGCGGCCGCCTTCAGGCCGCCCGCCAGCCCAGCGGGAAAGAGGCTTCCACGATGAAGCCGGCTCGGAATCGAGCCGGCGGAGTGGAAGCTGTGCGACGGGTGCAGTTGCACCCGTCGCGTATTTCACTGTCTGCAAAGCAGACAGTGAAATACATTTAGGGGCCCTCTTACGGGGGCCCCTGCAGTGCCCATGCCAGTGGCATGGGCACTGCAGGGGCCCCCAGGGGCCCCGCGACCCCCCCTACCGCCATCCGGCCCGCCGGGAACTGGATGGCGGTAGGGGGGGTCGGAATCCCCTCAGCGGCGCAGCTAGGTGCGCCGCCTTGGAGGATTCCTATGGGCGGCGGTACACTGGCGGGAGACCGCCAGTGTTGCCGGTCCGACCGCGGCTTTACCGCCGCGGTCGGAATGCCCATTGGAGCACCGCCGGCCTGTCGGCGGTGCTCCCGCGGTCCTCCACCCTGGCGGTTTGAAACCGCCAGGGTCGGAATGAGGGCCATAGTGCCCCAGAATTATGGTCTTGGCACTCAAGATCATAAGAAATACTTTCTCCAGGAAGCCAAAATGGATTTATACAGTAACTGAAGTCTCCATGTATGAGCCAGAGAATGGATTGGCAAACTCAAAACCAATGTAAACCTTGCATCTCAATTTCCTGTTTCCTAACACCATTTTCATTTATAACTATTGTATCAGCTAGTTGGCTAATATGTGTACTGACAGAGCCCAAAAGAGATTATTGCTACAAAATTCCTGGATCTACAGGGAACCGTAAAAAAGGTCATCAATTTAGAACCCCTGTAATTTGTAAATGGTCTAGGAGTGGCAAGCCATTAGGGGGCATATTTATACTCCGTCTGCGCTGAATGTGCATCACAAATTTTACCGCACATTCAGCGCAAACGTTGCCCCGTATTTAAACTTTGACACCCGTAGATGACAAAAGTCCACCATGTGCGTAATTTTTTGGGATGCGGCAACCCGCCTTGCGTTAATGATATGCAAGGTAGGCGTTCCCGTCCAAAAAATGACTTAAGCGGCCGTGCGTCGTATTTATGCTTTCGGGCAAAAATTATGCACGGCCGGGAGGCGGAGCCGGAAAATGACGCACAGCCCGATTTACATCAATACTTAACGCCTGGGTCAGGGCAGGCGTTAAAATGGGGCAAACACACTGTATTTAATCAGAACACACAGAAGCAACAGCAGAGCAGCAAAAGGGAGACATGGAGGTGATTCTTATCCAGCGTGCACGCAGACGCAGAGCCCAGCAGCTACAACAGCAGCTACCACAACATGAACAGGGACCCCAAAGTCAGTGCAGAAGGCAGGAGAGGATATTCCACCCCAGAACAACCCTTCATGGCCTCAGGGAACACAACATCATGCAGAGGTACAGGTTGAACTGGCAGGCCATTCAGCAGCAGCTGTGAAACATTGAGCTGCAGTTGGCACCCACTTTGCTGACACCCCGCACCATCCCAACAGAAACCAAGCTGCTTGCCGTACTTCACATTCTGGCAAGTGGCTCTTTTCAAACAACTGGTGCCCTGGTTGCCGGAATATCACACCCATCATTCTCTGCCTTTTTGCCCAAAGTAGTGGACGCCATCATTGGATTTACACCCCACCACATCTGCCTCCCTAACATACTGCAGAAGCAGCAGGAAACAAAACAGGGATTCTACCTCATTAGTGGCTTCCCACACGTCCTTGGTGCAATCGACTGCACACATGCACGGCTTGTGCCACCTGCTGCAAATAAACACCTCTACCGCAACAGGAAGCACACACATTCCATCAATGTGCAGGCCATTGTCGATCACCAAGGATTGATCACCAACATCGTGGCTAAATATCCAGGGAGTGTCCATGACTCATTCATCTTCTGTCACTGCACCATCAATGAACACTTCCAGGATGGACGGTATGGCAATGGACTACTTGTTGGTAAGTACAAAAACCTACCTATATACCCACTGCACAGCAACCCTCTAGGACACACAACACATTCTCCACAACAGCAACATGTCGACAGGAACACACTGAGGTTGTGACACCGCTAGGCATGTTTCTTAGGTCACCATTGAACCTGTCACACATCGGAAATTAGTGTACAGTCTAATGTTAAGACGTGAAAGATCACAACGTGTGGAGTGTGTTGCCTAAATGTCACCTTGCAAATTGTAAATGTCCCAATGACGTTTACATTAATCCATTGCATAAGTCTAAAGGGATGGGATGTCCAGGGTACATTGATATGGACGTGTTAACAACACTGTCAAAATGAATCTGTGTATGGAACTATCATCTCACCCCCAGTGAAGACACACGGACACCTGTATCACAAGTCACAATGCTAGGGAGGGCACACTGTACTGCAAATCCCAAAACATACTGCTGACAACCGTTCAGCAGCCAAACACTCGTTCAGCCAAGGAAACAACACAATGCAGATGATACATCCTACAAGCCTAGGATGCGACATAATAACACAAAAGAGTCACAGACAACACAAGACAACTACTGCCATGAAAGGTCATTTCACTAGGGCTAGCTACATCAACATGATCCCCTTCATTTTCTCTTGCAGCTGATCAGGGGTATGGCATCCAGCCATGGATAATGACACCTATTGGCAACCTGAGTACTGCAGCAGAGCGTGCCTACAATGATGCACATAGGAGGACACGCACCATAGTCGAGAGGACCTTCAGCATCCTCAAGTCAAGGTTCCGGTGCCTCAACATCACTGGTGGTAGCCTCCTATATTCCCCGGAGATGGTCTGTAAGATCATCCTAACGTGCTATTCTGCACAACTTTTGAATAAAAAGGAACATTCCCCTCCTGGAACCTGAGCCACACATGCCTGAAGAGGAGGAAGAGGAGGATGGTGGCCTGCAACATGAGGGGGAACTACAGAACACGGCCGCTGGTTTACGCAGGCGGCAACATATTGTGAACAATTTCTTTTAAATATAATCACCATCACCACTTTATGAACTAATTTAAATAAACACCTAAAATAATCACCATATCATCGTTTGGCTATTCATTCTTGCACACCTTCATCTCTAACTATCAGAATAAGAGCGTTGCCTCATGGAGCATTGCTGATATACCGATTAGGACACTGAAAATCCCAGAGCTAATGTGATGCGTAACATACAATGGTCACATACACACACACTGTAAATGACATATATCATGTACATCTCTCCTTTGAAGGCCAATAGCAGAGGACCACACCTATTTCACACATACATGTTGAAATCAAGGTCCAATGCAGCATATGGCACACAACTAAGACACCATCACTCAATAAGGGGAAAACAAGCCTCATACATGAGGCAGTTGATGTGCTTTTGCATCAGTAACAGGAATGTCTGACCAGACCCTTGACAGCAGTAAGTCCAACTGCATCCAATATTTGCAAGGACTATCTGTGACCAGAGTTCCATAGAAGCAGTATTTAGACAGCACAAGTGCCACACATATGAGCAGCATTGCGCACATGACATTCCATGTACATGTCAGCCCATTTCCTAACTCCTGACACACCCATGCACCTGGTCACAACCCACCTGTCTGAAGAGGTCCCTGGAATACTAAGATGTGTACCCCGATATTCCCTCCTCTACACACACAGCTTGTCAATAGCAATCCAGTGTGCTACACTCTTTCCTATGGTATACCATTGTCATAGTACATCTGACTGCATGGACATCAGGTCAATTAATACACTGGCTTCTAGTTTCCAAGCCCTGTTAGCACCTGTAGATTGCTTCCCGTGTGAAAATGTCTGTTGGCCATTAGAATGCAAATCTCACCTACATGACTTGTGAGAAACAGATGCAGCTCACACCTGTGATCACCTCATGCACACCACCCATTTCAACAAGCACTGCCCCTGCTGATGCCTGGAACAGCATAGGAGTTGCCATTTTGTCAAATGCACTGTTAAGCATTGATACTAATTAAGCCGTGTAACACAGCCCTTGGGTTCATTTGTCACCTTCAAAAACACAGGACATACACAGTTTGACATGTCAGCTGTCTAGTTCGTCCTTCAAACAGTCTTAGTCAGACCACTGATTATGTAACTTGTCAAATTGCTGGATCCTGATTCACCCTGCATTCTGTCAGCCTGACTGGCATCTGTATGTGCACCACACTAAAGTATCCCTGTGTCTACATATGTACCACACTTGCGTCAGCAAACCTCTCATTCATCAGGGGTTATTTGGCCATGTGCTTCTTCAATGTATACCCAAATACATTGTATAGCATCATCTGCCTTTTAACTGTACCATATGAGTTAAATCCTCTGTGAAAACCAAAATTCATGGCCCATCCCTTGTCTGGGTCTCAATTATGCATGAATGACAAAGTGTGACAGTGTCCCAGGGCCGTATGCAGGGATTGGGTACGGGGCCTTCAGCAGAACCAGCAACCTCTGATAATGTCCATGAAAAATCCACACATGTCAGGACCCTGACAGTTCACACACAGAATTACATTACTCACAACATATTGATGGGCCGTGTGTGGTGAATAGCTGCGAGAATAATCAGCACAGAGGCTATGATGTTCCCAGATGCAGTGGTAATTGCAGAGGCTAACCTGTGTACAAATGTTGTAATGACATCTGCCGGAACATGACACCTGAGACATTATCTCACTCAGCACACCAAGGTTGCCCTGTTGACTGTCTCATTACACGTCTTTAGTGACAGGGTGGGACCATCCCCATGTAGGTTCTCATGTCCACATCCACTTTACTCACATTTATCAACAAAGGATACTCAGTAGATACAGGAATATCTGCCACTGACTCATGATGAGTCCTGTACCGAACTGTGACAAATTACACCCCATAAAATATACAGGATCAACATTGGACCACACACATGAACAAGACACCTGTGTGCAATTGATCACTGGAAATATGTGGACACGTGCTGCCTCGTCTGCTGGTCCACCACAGCCACTTGAGAGTTGTGGCTCAGTTATATGACCTCAACTGTGGTGACATCATACATTTGTGATTCACCTTTGTCTGTCTGGGCAAACAACATGGTACCCACTTCCTCAATGCATGTGTATGACTCACTGTGGGATTCACCAACTAGTGCCTAGGAAGCTGTTACCAAAACTCTAGGACATAGGATGTTGAAAATGTGGACTTTTGACATGAACAAGCGTCTGCCATCTATCTGGTGCATGCTTTGTCATAAGTGGTGTCTACGTTACCCTAAATCTTGAAAGTCCACATTACGGATGTTGCTACATGTATGACTAACACATGTCCTCTCTCATTTCCACAATGACTTGCATCTAAGGTTTGGACACATGGACGTCACAATCATACAAGCATATGTGCAATAATGCATCATGTGATACACACACACTTGGTCAACAAATACATTAGTTGCCACAGCACACACTTTGAGCCAAAGGCATTTAGGTATTGTACATATATGTGTCACATTGCTATCCTCTCCTGATGCCAAACATGCCCAATTTGTGCAATACATATATGTAGGCCACACATATGGCTATCTAGTGTGTCAGCCAAACGTCAAAATACTGTGAAGGAAGTAGCGGATCATGGTCCGCTGCAGTATGATGTCACACATGTGAACATACACCATCAACACCATAGTAGGTGCCATCAGTCTATCTCTGATGTGTCCCAAATGTAACATAACATTAAAAAAAGAACAGAAGCCCAAAAACAGTTCATGCACTGAAATTTTGACGTTGCTAGCGTTATGCGTCATTTTTTGTACACCAATACAGAATTTGCATCATTATTTTTGAAGCACAGGAGTGAAAATTAGGCCGCATCCAGATAATTGTACAGGATATTTACTATTATTTGGATGCTGGCCAATTTTCACTGCTGTGCGTAAAAAAAATGACGCACAAAATGTATGCGTGAAAAAATTATGACGCATAACGCAAAAAAGGGAGGACATTTTATTCAGGAAGTGATGTAATAGGATATCCTGTTTACAGATCATTTACAGTGGGTGTACTTTCACTTTCACTTTGCAGTCTATGGGCCTGATTACAACTTTGGAGGACGGTGTTAAACCGTCCCAAAAGTGGCAGATATACCACCTACCGTATTACGAGTTCCATAGGATATAATGGACTCGTAATACGGTAGGTGGTATATCCTCCACTTTTGGGACGGTTTAACACCGTCCTCCAAAGTTGTAATCAGGCCCTATGATTCTTCTAGACTGTGTGGCTGTATAAAGAGTGGTGTCCATTGATTTTGTGCTTTTGTGTCCTGTGTGCTGTCTCTATTGTCAATTTGTGAAATACATATTGTTGGTGTATACTGTCCTACTGTGTTTTGTGTACATTTGCCCATTTATCTAGTGTTTTTGTTGTTTGTGGGAGTCTGTTGTGGGTAGTGGTAGTTTGGGTATAGTTGGGCTCTTTTAGTGGTTAAGTTTACTTTTCTTCTGTATTTGTACCCCTACTTTCCCCCCTTTTCCCCTTTCTATTTCTTTAACCCCTATTCCCTTTCACATTTCTACAATGTCTGGTAGGCCACGTCTTGGCAGGATGGGTGAAGAGGAGTTGGGGGGCTTCATATGGCTTGTGTGCCATTTCTTACCACTGATGATCGAGGCAGGGGGCAAGGTGATACAGGGGTATCACACTGAAGCGCGCAGAATCCGGTGGGGAAAGGTGCTGCATCACCTGCAGCGTGTGTATGCCAGCCAGAGGAGTGACCACCAGCTGAAGCACCGGTGGGCTGACGTCATCACCAGGGAGCAGGATCTCTTAGACCACCTTGGCATCATGATTGGTGGCCCTGTTGGTGAGTACTAATCATGTAAATGTGCACGATTAAATGCTCTGTAGTGACATCAGATGATTTGTACAATGTCTGCCAGCTAAGTTGCTGACTGTGTGTAATGCTGGGGAAACATACTGGGATAATTGATGCACTATGGGAAGGATCACAATTGTTAGCTGTCAGGTAGCACGTGCTCCGCAAACTTACAGGATACCTTTCTATGAAGTAAATTGGTGCTGCCTTTGTGTCAGACAACCAAACAAAATAGGAGCCAATCATGTCTATATAGGCCACATTTGCCAGAGAAGTAAAGATGTACCAACATATTGGCTAACTTTGTTGACGCAATAGCTTGACTGACTTTAGAATCACTACATGATGCAGAAAATGGGTGCTGGCTTCACGTCTATTGATGATAGCAAAGTGGCCCAGACATATGTCTCATGTGAGTCTGATGAGTGTGTAAGGAAAGCGTTCACGGAAGTTCTATGAATGTTAGGGATTATTGTGGTCCTTTATCTTTTTGGATACATGTCAGATCTAGATTTGAAAACATTGTGAAAAGGTGTAAGGTGCCCTCAGCTAACATCTTAGAATGTTTGTTGGAGTTAGTTGTGCCACATTCCAATTAGGGATGGCAGCCAAAAGGTATGCACATGGGTTCACATCTCCATGGTTGGTGCAAATCACCATAGCTGGGCCACATCAAATGAAGAAACTGTAACAACATGAGGGCTTACAAAAGTCCTTGTCCCTCTGTACATTGTACCGATGTGTAATGAATGTGTCATGGCCACATAGGCATTTGACTGGTAATGCAGTCCTCAAGTAACAAGGCTTTGGATGTCTCTATTGGATGCACATGATGAGACGATTACACTCCATATCTTTTCTGGTCACTAATGACGGGGCATGTTTGCCACCACCTGATAGTTAGGGCCACTGCATGTGTGCAGATATGTGTGTCGTGATATATCAGATGCAGTATCATCATGTCTGAATTGCTGCTATTTCCTTATTCAGCCTACACATTGTATATGTTTATGAAATTATTGGTCAGTGCACAGATTTTGAGCACATTTCTTCCTTCCATGCCTTACAGGTGGACCGGCACCCTACACTGTGGGAGAGGTGGGTACATTTGAGGACCCCGACCACTCCAGTAAGTGTTGATATGTCTGTTATGTGTTGTGTTTGCTGGTTATGGACTCCTGTGTGTTGAACGCATAGCAAGGTGTGATGCGTTGGGCAATCCTTTGTCTTGTTCCATGAGTGGGATTTCAGGTTCTCAAATGTTTTGAGTTGACCAATGAGTATCCTATTGTATTATCTAGGGATTGTAGGCCATTCCTGTAGGCACCACAGTGAGTCCTGGGGTGAGTCATGTGGATTACACTTGTATCAAGAAGAGTCGCACTGGAAGTCAGCTCAGATTTAGTCAGCCTGTCAGACCCACATTCTCCAAGATTGGTACAGCAAATTGCTTTCCAAAAGACTTCTGCTTCCCTATTTACCAAGGTACTTATTAAACTGTAGGTAGAACTTCCTAGCAGCATGTTCTTCCACATGTAGTGCTACAAGTATGTGGAACTTAAGTGCAATGGCCTAGGTGTGCATGGTAATCATGATCATGGGTGTTCTTGCAACTCTGTGTCTGATGTAAGTCATTCCTTACTGGAAGTATATGTTGTGTACCAAGCTCTGCATTTCCTGACATGTGTGGCGCTATGATTGGTCAAGGGTTTGCAGACTCCTAATTGTTGATAGACCTTACCTGTGGTGTGTGTGTAGAGCCAAACACGTGTGGAGTTTTCTATACACTCCTCAGTGTCCATGTTGTTTTGGAATTGATAGTTGTTTATCCACGCCCCCACCCTCAAACACAGGCATGGGTTTGTGAATAGGGCACCTAGGACTGATGCTACCAGTATGTTACACATACATGTGAAAAAGTGACTGGTTGGAACCTAGTATACACACTCAGGTTTGGCACATGGGTACTATACTGGCAAGTCATGTTACAACTTGCAGAACATGTGGTTTTAGTGTTGCATTCCGTACACTGACATTTGTAGCCCAGGTATTGGCGGAGGATATGCATCATAATTGCTAGCTGATAACTGGCAGAACTCAGATGGCAAGTCAATGCCAGCTGTTACCCATCTTGTCGGTTTTGGATGTGCTTTGTGTGATGTGACATTTGTAGGCTGGCCTGCCATGTACTTCCTCAGGGACATTCAATGATCTGTATTGTGATATGAGCTGTTACAAGTACAGTAGATGTATTGTCTGATTGACTTCTTGTGCCATTTCACACATTGCAGTTCCTAATGTAGATTATTTGCATTTGTCTTCACAGCTGCAAACATGACTCCAGACCTGGTCCGTGAGTTCCAGTGGTGGGCCATGAGATACTAGCACATCCTGCTGGTGGAGTCGGGGTTCAGGAGGATGGCCTGTCGATATCACCATGAACGGGCTTCCGGGGCATGGAGGGCCTTCCCACAGGGTGGCCCTACTTTGCCCACCACAGCCACCACCAGCACAACCACCACTTCAAGCCAGGTGGCCCCACCTACAGCTGGGACTGTTGTCCCTACATCTGCCGGACTTCCAGGCCCCAGCATTGCTACAGGTGCAGGACAGCCCACTTGTCTTGGCTCCACACACACACACAGACCTCCTCCACTGGTACCCCGACTGCCCCAGCTCCATCTGTTGACCCTGCAGCATTCCACAACATGGAACGGAAGATGGACCGTGTGTTGCGCAAGTTAAGCCATCTGAGCCGGGATGTTCGCCACATTAACCGGCGTGTGAAGTCCATCAAGAGGACCCTCCGGAGGGCCAACCTCTAGACTTTTTTGATATGGACATGACTCTTTCCTTGTTCTTATACTTAGTGGGCTTAGGGGGCTTAGTGTTAGGTTAGTATAGGCTGTTAGTTTAGTTAGTGTTAGTGGGTGAGGGGTGGGGGGGTTTCCTAATTCTTTCTATTTTTACTTATTACAGGTGGTTGGGGGGGGTACATTGGTTATGTTGGAGTTCTTGTGTGTTTGAAAAAAAAATATATAAAAAAATAAAATAAAAATAAAAATATATTTGTTTAGTATAGGATAGTATGTGTTTAAGTTAGTATGTGTTGTCCTCCATGTGTCCCGTCTCATAAGGGGGATGGGGGGTGGATGTTTAGAACGTTTCGTTACATGTGATAAGTACGTTTAGCTTAGGTTAGTTAGGGACAGTTGTGGGTAATGAGTAGTCAGGGTAGATTAGGATAGGTAAGACTTTTCCCTCAGTTTCCTCTTCTGCGATTAGCATTTAATAAATATATAGTTAACCCTTAACAGTATGTGTTAAATGCTACTTGATCCTGGGCTTGGAATCAGTGTACATGAATGTTGTTCTATTACATTTGTGTCCTATGCTACAAACAAATCCCAACTGAGCTGAAAGATTGGCAGCTACCCAAGAGCTACCTTGCAAAGTTTCCACCATTCGTTGCAACCACCAATCACAGTTAATATGGATCACAATTTATTTCTGTTGATAGGTGTGTTTTCTACGTCACAAACAGACTTGGTATTGGGGGAACAGTTTTAGGTCTGACTGCAGTGTGATGATCAAGGACACCCTTATAAGATGAGTTCTCGTAGGCACTCTTGTATTCTTGTCTTCATGACTCACATACGTAATTTGTGATACAGTTCAGCATGAGTACCTATTTGTATGTAAACTCAGACAGATTCATTCATGCAGTTTTTGTAGTGTTTGCTTAGATTTGTGTGCACTGTTATATGTGTTAGTATTGCATGGTGACAACATTTTGCTGCCACTATTTGATGACTTAGATATCCCTTGAGGAAGCATTATTCTGTCCAACACAGCATGATGGTGTGTGGTTTCTCACTTCATCAGATATGTCCCTCAGGATGGGCAGAGTATGATGCAATCATGGGCACTGTGCAGAATTATCTGACTACACAATAGCAGGACAGTTGTATTGACAAGCTACGTAATTTGACAGTAGGCACATTTCAGTTATCTACTGCACAGTTGATATGTCACATTACCCAGAGACAGATTTGTTGTGTAAGTGCTATTTATTGAAAAGTGCTGTAGTGCTATATGTACATTGTCCATGATTGTGAGTCCATTAGAGTGACATCTTACATTGTGATCCTACACAAGGGGTTACGGAAATGCTTTTGACATGCTGGGGTGATGTTTCAGACAGTGCAGAGGGACAGGATTTGCCAATGAGTAAGACAGAGACAATCACTGGGCAGGCTGACAAGATATACAGTTGTAAGCAGAACAGTCATTAAGTAGAGTTGTTGTAAGACTGGCATGTTACAAAGTGCAGGACCTTGGTAATTGTTGGCCATGTGGCAGGGACTAGTGCTTCCGGGTACTTTTCCGTGTGAAGGTGAT
The DNA here is from genome assembly GCF_031143425.1 of Pleurodeles waltl. Classification (NCBI taxonomy): domain Eukaryota; kingdom Metazoa; phylum Chordata; class Amphibia; order Caudata; family Salamandridae; genus Pleurodeles; species Pleurodeles waltl. The sequence goes on along the minus strand of NC_090449.1, from coordinate 704,394,752 downwards.
CTGTTCCATGTCTTCTTCTTCTGATGTGTGTGTTACCTCCTCTGTTCTTGGTGGTGGTGGTTTTGAAGGGGCAACACACACCTCAGTGTTAGAAGACGTGGAGTCAGACATCCTGGTCGCTGCTACCTGTGAAGGTCTTAAGGGCAGTACTGCAGCAAGGAGGATCTGCTGATTCTTAAGAATAGCAGCCACATCACAATGGTAGGCAGCCAGGTCGGCCCAGAGGGGTTCAATATTGCATTTGTACACGCATTGACAGGATTGCTGTTATAAGTGTTGGGTCAACTGTATTACAAATGTGCTGATTTCCTTCAGGCTTTTTTGCTGTTCCTGCAAGATAGATGTTAGCCCTTGCATAGCTGCTGCCTGATCTGCAGATGACATCATGCACGAACGCACCCCCTTTAGGCTGGCTGCCATAGTTTGCATCCCCACCCGCACCTCCTTGGCCAGCTCCCGTTGTACCCTAACTATAGTTCTCTCAAAGCTTGTGCCTGTGTCGTCTGAGTCCTCAGCTGTATTGGAACTGGCAGGTCTTACAGTTGGGGTGGTGGGTGGATCCTCTGCTGCTTGTTCTCTGCTCCTCCTTGTGACTGAAGGTGGGGTCTGGAAGGTTTCAAGGACCTTTTGGATGGTCTCCTGGGGAATGTTTATCAGCTCGTCATCTATTTCATCACGGTAATCTGGGACAGGCATATCCGCAGGAGATCCATTGTCCTCTGCAATGAAACGGGGTACAATTAGTGTGTTGTGGCATTAGTGATGTGACATGCTTGCCTTGTGATGAATTCAATTGTGATCTTGTTTCGTGTTTATTGCTCCAGTCTTTCAGATGGGCATTCTCCCAGGCCTATGGCCCACCTGCATGTCACATTTATGGTATTAAGTTATTAAACTTGTCGGCATCATCTCTTCTAGGTGTTGGTTTTGGCCAAATAGTGAATTGCCACCTTCTTGTCCTACTCAACCCTCCGTCTACATCCATTCTCATGGTGAGACCTTTCACTGGCTGTGGGTGCTCTGATGGCACTAGCAGCACACTTAACAATCTGGACCTGCCCCATGCTCTGATCTTTCACATCCACTTATATGTAGTTGAAATGTAGCGTATACTATGCATAGCATTGTTATGGCACGTTATGGATGTCAGCATTGGTAATGTGTACAGCTGATGTAGGGGAATGTGTGGTATATTGGATTGCCCTGATAGTTGTATCAGTGTCCTATTTCCTCCTCTGACTGTGCAGGTGTATGTCAGTGACCAGTTTCATGTGTCCTCCCCCTCAATGTTGTTGTCTGAGCAGTATGACATTTGGGATGTTACATTGTGACCCAGGCACAGGATGGACCCTGACATATGCAGCATGGGTATGTCCTTAGTGCTGTGTAGCTCCTATTGTTGTTGACATTGGCTGATGTTTGCATCAACTATGGGCATTGACATTTGACAGTACTAGGGCCTTTGTCTTTTTTAAGGGGATTGTTGAAGTTGTCATCCTCAACCCTCTAATTTAGTTGTGTATGATCCACGTGGAGGTTACTGCCATTGGCTACTTGAGCTGCACACAGAGCGGAGGTGGTAGTGGCAACTGTTGTCGCAGTTACATTTCAGTTGTCGGTATGGCTAGAGGTTGTTAATAGGGCCCTAGTTTATATGGGGGGTATGGTGGCTGACGTGTGCCGGGATGTCAGTTTGACATTGTGCCCTTCCCTCCTGGCGTGGCTTTCCCTTTGCTACATCGTTGGTATGGCAGCATGCCCCCATGGGACTGTTGTTGGTGTAGTGTAATGGTGTGCCCCAGCTTCTGTCTGTGCAGGCCATGCCCACATGCCTTGCCCCTTTACCCATGCCACTCCATGTATATGATGACTTACATGCAATATGTAGTAGGTATTCCCCCCCGGTTGCAGTTCACATTAGTGCATTTTAATTCCCCATGCGACTTACCCTGCATGTGCGTTGTCTCCTGGTAGTCTGCGCTATCCTGTCCTTGAATCCCTGTGACGATTTCCTCAGGGATGACGGCTGCGACCATCTCCTCTATGTGGTCCAGGGCCTCCTGGTGTGCTGGACTCCCACCTCCAGTCTGCAGTGCTGCCTTCCTGTTCCTGGCCATCTTTTCCTTGGTCCTGCGCTTGCAGTCATGCCAGCATTTCTTGCACTCGATGACTGTTCTGCGTACTTCTGCCACACTGTTGATCTTGTCAACAATTTGTTGCCATATAGCCTCTCTCCTACTAATTGGCAATTTTGAGGTGACAAACAGTTGGTGCTGATGTTCCGTCACCTCTTTAACCAGAATTTCCTGCTCCTCTGCACTGGAGCGACAATTTCTTTTCCTCTTATAAGTGTCCGGGTTCTTGTGTGGGTCCTCCTGGTTCCTGGTCTGTTGTCATCTTCCTGGGGTCTGTAGTGGCATCTGGGATTGATTGCGTCAAAAAACGGTGCATATCCGGTTTGCGGGGTTGTAAATCGACCCACAGTCATTTCCGCCGTGTTAACGTCGTTTTGCTTCATGACTTGACGCTGCGGTGTGTGTCAAAATAAATGACTCCCACCTGTGGTTTGCGCTGCCGTGCGTCAAAGTATAAATTTGACGCCCACACGGCGCACCAAAATGGTGTTAGCCGGCGGTAATATTTTTGACGCAAAACTGCTCCGGCGCAGTTTTGCGTCAAAAATTATAAATATGGCCCTAGGTCTTTTAAAGGGAATGGGCCGACTTCCCTAAGCAGGCCTGTTCTAAAACCAGATCCCCTATATCATTTGAGACAATGTTTGAGAAGCTAGAAAAGCTCACTGAAGGGATGCATATGACTGCATAAGAGCCCATTCCTGCCATACCAAGTTTACCAGAGATATAGAAACCAGGACCTCCTCTCTCATACAATCAAGATCACCAGCAGTCCATCTCTACTGTTTTTGAATAGAGCATTGGTGATTAAAGGCAGAATAGAAAGAAATGATAGACAGAAAGCGGGGTAATTGCCTATGGAATGGAGAGGCATTCTCCCCAAACTCACAGACCCTGTATTTGGAGCAATATTATGGGATGGAATTGTAGGAGGCTGGCCTGGCTTATAGTGGGTACCTGATGTTACTTACACCTTGTGCCAGGTCCAGTTATCCCTTATTAGTAGATTAGTAGTGTTCTAGCCGCTTAGGCTGATAGAGGTAGCTATAGCAGAGCAGCTTAGGCTGAACTAGGAGACATGCAAAGCTCATACTATACCACTTATATCATATAGAACTATATCATAAGAATCACAATACTAAGGGTTACTAAAAATAAAGGTACTTTATTTTAGTGACAATGTGCCCAAAAAATATCTCAGAGGATATACTCCCTTAGGAGGTAAGTAGAATACACAAAATATACACACAAACCAAAATTAGGTAAGTAAACAGTTAGAAAAGTAGTGCAAACACTGTAGAATACAATAGGATGCAATAGGCCTAGGGGCAACACAAACCATATACTAAGAAAGTGGAATGCAAACCTCTTAGGGACCCCAGGCCTAGTGTAGTGTGTAGAGGGTCTCTGGGAGTGTAAGAAAACACTAAGGGTGTCCAAGATACCCCACCCCAAGACCCTGAAAAGTAGGAGTAAAGTGACCCTACTTCCCCAGAAACACACTAAAGTCGTGAGAGGAGATTCTGCAAAGACCACAACAGACTGCAAAGCACTGAAGATGGATTACTGGACCTTAGGACCTGTAAAGGAAGGGGAACAAGTCCAAGAGTCACAAAAGTGTCCGGGGGGGCAGGAGCCCACTAAACCCCGGATGAAGGTGCAAAATGGCTGCCTCTTGGTGGAAGAAGCTGAAGATTCTGCAACGACAGTAGGTGCTAGGAACTTCTTCTTTGCACAGGAGGATGGAGGATGCAGAGTTGTTTCTTTGGAGAAAAACTGCAAACAAGCCTTGCTAGCTGCAAAGGTCGTGGTTGAAGAAAATGGGTGCTGCCCCGGCCCAGGAAGGACCAGAAGGTCACCACTTGGAAGAGGAGACAGGAGGCCCTCAGCAACACAGAGAGCCCATGCAGAAGAAGGCAGCACCCACAGAAGTACTTGAACACGGGTTCAAGAAAACTGAGCATGGTGGTCGTCTCAGCATTACAAAGGAGGGTCCCACAAAGCTGGTGGTCAACTCAGAGAGTTGAGCAATGCAGGACTGAGTACTGGGGACCTGTGCTGTGCTTTGCACAAAGGATTCCTTGCAAAAGTGCACAGAAGCTGTAGCAGCTGCAGTTAATGCAGTACACAGGATTACTGTCTGGCGAGGGGAGGCAAGAACTTACCTTCTACACATTTGGACAGATGGACCACTGGACTGTCGGGGTCACTTGGATCCAGCACCTGTGTTTCAGGGACCATGCTCGTCACGATGAGAGAGGACCCAGAGGACCGGTGAAGCTGAAATTTGGTGCCTGCGTTAGCAGGGGGAAGATTCCGTCGACTCACAGGAGATTTTTCCTCGGCTTCCAGTGCAGGGTGAAGGCAAACAGCCCCGAGAGCATGCACCACCAGGAAACAGTAGAGACAGCTGGCAGGATTAGTCACTACAATGTCGCTGGTAGTCTTCTTGCTACTTTGTTGCAGTTTTGCAGGCGTCTTGGAGCAGTCAGCGGTCAATCCTTGGCTGAAGTCAAAGAGGGAGATGCAGAGGAACTCTGGTGAGCTCTTGCAAATCGTTATCTGAGGAAAAGCCCACAGGAGGGACCCTAAACAGCCCTCAGAGGAGGATTGGCCCCCTAGTCAGGTAAGCACCTATCAGGAGGGGTCTCTGACATCACCTGCTGGCACTGGCCACTCAGAGGTCTCCATTGTGCCCTAACACCTCTGGATCTCTGGAGTCAAGATGGCAGAGGTCTGGGACACACTGGAGGAGCTCTGGTTACCACCCCTGGGGTGGTGATGGACAGGGGAGTGGTCACTCCCCTTTCCTTTGTCCAGTTTCAGGCCAGAGCAGGGCTAGGCGTTCCCTGAACCGATGTAGACTGGTTTATGCAAGGAGGGCACCATTTGTGGCCTTCAAAGCATTTCTAGAGGCCTGGAGAGGCTACTCCTCTCAGACCCTTAACAGCTATTTCCAAAGGGAGAGGGTGTAACACCATGTCTCAGAGGAAATCCTTCATTCTGAATTCCTGGGACTGGGCTGCCCAGACCCCAGGAGGGCAGAAGCCTGTCTGTGGGTTGGCAGCAGCGGTAGCTGCAGTGAAAACCCCAGAGAGCTGGTTTGGCAGTACCCGGGGTCCATGCTGGAGCCCCAGGGATGCATGGGATTGGCACCCCAATACCAGATTTGGCATAGGGGGACAATTCCATGATCTTAGACATGCTACATTGCCATATTCAGAGTTACCATTGTGAAGCTACAAATAGGTATTGACCTATATGTAGTGCATGCGTGTAATGGTGTTCCTGCACTCACAAAGTCCGGGGAAATTGCTCTTAACTATGTGGGAGCATCTTGGCTATTGCCAGGGTGCCCTCACACTTAGTAACTTTGCACCTAACCTTCACCAGGTGATGGTTAGACATATAGGTGACGTACAAGTTACTTAAGTGCAGTGTAAATTGGCTGTGAAATCACGTGGACATTATTTCACTCAGGCTGCAGTGGCAGTCCTGTTTAAGATTTGTCTGAGCTCCCTATTGGTGGCAAAAGGAATACTGCAGCCCATGGGGATCTTCTGGAACCCCAATACCCTGGGTTCCTAGGTACCATATACTAGGGGATTACAAGGGTGTTCCAGTGTGTCAATTAGAATTGGAGAAAATGGTCACTAGCCTGCAGTGACAATTGTAAAGGCAGAGAGAGCATAAGCACTGAGGTTCTGGTTAGCAGAGCCTCATTGACTCAGTTAGGCACTACACAGGGACACACATTCAGGCCACAAACTATGAGCACCGGGGACCTGGCTTGCACGATCCCAGTGAGACAGGCAAAAACAAACTAACATACAAGTAAAAATGGGGGTAACATGCCAGGCAAGATGGTACTTTCCTACAGGAATATTTTATTTTTTGCAAAAATACGTGCCAAAAGCAATATAGAGCATTCTGTTGTAAAATATCAAGCTTTATGAAGGAGTCATATATACGGAGGGGGGTGCACTCTGCTGCATCTGTCTTCGGCTAAGTGGAGGGAAAACACCATTCCCATAGCTGTACTGAGTAGGGCTCTGGCAAATTCTATGCACTGATAGCGAATAAGACACTGAATTGAATATGTTGTTCTTTTTGTGCAATTGGCCTGCATTCACCCACAAATTAAAGATATAGGGACACTAATCTCCATCTTCATCAGAATCCAGCTCTCATGAAGCAGGATCACAAATGGAACCAATACTATGTGGGATACCATATGTGTAATTTATATGAAAGGAAATTGGCCTTGGAAAGGGCACTAAATTATTGCGTTTGCAAACCTTAGAACCGAGTGAGGATGTCATTTGATCCCAATCATGAAGTCCCTTCCAAGTATTCGCAATCCAGAACAAACTGACTTCATATTTACCCTGTTTGATATAAAAATGGGCTCAAGAAGTCATGAAAGGAGCTAGAATGAACCCTGTTCCACATATCTCTTGAGTGACTGAAGCAATGCATCCTGTGTTTCAGCAGGTGCTAGTATTCCCAGGCTGAGCATGAAATGCCTTTGTGTTCCCGGACCATGTAAGCATCAGGACACCACAGCCTAAGGCATGTGGGAAAACTCAAGAATCCTGAGTAGGTTCAAATAACCACAGATAATTGTTGTCAACAGTATTTAGTACTATATGAAGTGTCCCATGGATAGAAATGGGTAGGGATAGCAAGGACACAAGCATGAGAAAATAGGTACAAACATCCACCAAGGCTAGTTCTGGGCCTGAACAGAAGCAAGATATTGGTAGCTTAACCCTTATGTTTAATAAAATTCACTACTCAAAAACCTTAAAGTTCCTAACAAATATGACCACATTTCTTCTGAGCTTGATCCTGCATTCACATTCTGATGCTGAATTTATATCCAATAGGCATAGCTGAAACTGATGTAAGGACTATTGCATGTCATCAAACACCCTCTGCAAAATAAGTTATTTCTTTTACTAACGTCTGCAGAAAGGACACATATTCTGTGCTCTCTTCAATCATTGGTAGATTGACTATTGGCATAGAGCATACTGGCACATGGAGAATGTACTCTTCTGGATTAGGGACCATCAGCATAAAATCCATATATATTGCAGTAGACAGCAGTAGGGGCATGTAACTGGAAAGCTACCAGCTTAGAAGGTTTTTTTAAGTGTATTTTATTCTCTTCAATTACCAGAAAAGAGGGAAGAGAACGTGTAAATCCCTCAACAAGAGTTTTGGTATTTTTGACATGCTCCCTGCATTCATCACTCCATAAATTAGCCAGTAAAGAACACTGTAAAATATCAAAAACGAAAGCAACACAAAGATCAATATTCTTACCAAATGCATGTCAAATATTGCAACGCTGCTTTATATTAATCTTCTTCTTTCCATTTAGAAGGTTCACCTGTGCTCCAGTGGGTAACTTGAGACGGTGGTTGCCGGTGATCAACACCTGCACTTAATTGTCAACACCAGCGCTTATAACAATGCACCACATGGCAGCACTGTTTATCTAGTTTAGAGATGAGCACAACAACGTCTGTTTATTAACTCAAAGTACATTAAAATGACTCACACTTGACACCCAAGCCATTCCTACAGCTTTGGGGGCCTGGAATAGTCTGAATAGTATCATTTGTAGGAGTGTGATGGTTAGTAGTTGAGTTGTGCTGGTAGGGGCAAGGTAAGCTGCTAACTGCCTTCTGACAATGTCCCTGGCACTTATGAATTTCCAAATTAAGCACCATTCTACCCTATTTCTCCATAACCATTTTCCAGATTCACATATTCGCCTCTCGGCATTCCTGTTTATGTTCAAGCCATGCAAGGGCAAGTAAAGCGAAGATTGGGCTTAGGCATCTGCAGGCTGGATTCCATGCTTCATGCTGCAGCATTTTTTCCCTGGCACATGGCCCTTCTTCTGCTTGCCATTGTTAGCGCGCCTTGTCCTTAGTAAGTAAACTTACAAGGGGACGCGTATAGGGCGATTAATCTTTTGAATCGCATAGAGTATCCTAGTTAAGCAGTAACCAGGGAAAAATCAATAAACGTCATAGTCAACATGTAATGCCATAAAACCTTATCTAACAAGAAGATACCATCACTCTTCATAAGGGTTAATCGTTTTTATTCCCTATTAGTTACAAATCTAATCAAAACCTTTAGTTCGAGAATCAATGATTAATCAAACTTTATTAGCATCATGAACAATAATCCACCACTATTTATTCGTAAGGAATAAAAAAATATCAACCTAAGCCAGCAAATCAAACATTGAATAATTCAGCAATGCAAGTCAGTCAGTCTATCGTTCCCATAAGTCACCCTTGTCAGCCTGCCTATCTCAAATTAGCATCATCATGTGGGTCTTCATGCGAAAAACAATTTAGTAAAAAATCATTAATTTGGAAAATCTATCTAAGAGAGAAAAACTTTTTAAACAGCACATTTGGTACCTAGAAGGAAAACACACATTAGTCAAACAGCATTTTATAGCTACCTATCCAAGATATATCAACAATGAGTCAGTCTTCGTCTCCAGGTCATCAGTCATCAGCAAGACTCTGGCTCACAGGGAGCAAGCCCAATTTTTCAGCACTTCGGACAGCATCTCTTGACGTCATCAACTTTCGCCTCTCCACTCTGATTTCCCTTCTCGTGTCATGACTTTTTATTAGGGTCTCTCAGTCCATCCCACAATTTGCTTATTGGTCAACTTTATCTGCGGTTATGATTCTAACCTATAGTTTTGTTTACCACTTGTTTGCATCGGTTCAAGCATCAAGTTCCATTAATATGATTGGTCCTCCTGTCAATGAGAACATCATCCAGCTCTTCAGGTAACAAAATTGTTGCCCACAGTCTCTTAGTCAGTGCTTCCATTGTTCGAGTCCTGGCAAAGTACATTTAGCCTACTCTACACATAATTGTATCAATTTGTTCTGATCATCTCCTATTGGCTGGTACATTGCAGAAAATTCTAGCAGAGCTCATCTGAACTCTTTACAGTTCAAGGTCCTTTTCTCCAGTTCCAGTCCCCGGCAGCTCATCGCGTTTCCACGTTTAAGCAAGCAAGGCCCAGCTCCGACCAGGCCTCTAGTTCGGCTAAGTTAAGGATATGAAGCATCATAAAACATAGATTATATCATCAGTTATGACTTATTAATACATTTTTCACATTATTTTAGTACTGAGAACATACATGGTGACCACTCCCCGTGGGTACATTTTACTCATTACATGTTATTTTCAATTATTAGTTTCATTTGTCATTATTTCTCATTAGTATGTATACGCAAATCATTAGAATATTCTCATATTAGCATCTCTGCTCCAACACCATCAACCTGTGCACTCCCACATCTCAATGTGGTTACACTTCTATCTTTATTAGATACAGCTGAGAAGGCATGTGGAAGAGGAGCTACTCCAAAATAATAATACATTCTTTGCTTTAAATGTACGGTGCCTAATGAAGCTCTGCTGACACAATCCACTGCTTACCCATACTTTCAAATCATTACTCCAGAGAAGCAAAGCCCAGGACAGAAGTATCCATTTTCTGCCATCTGCAGGAATAAATTGTGAGTTCTGCATACTGCTATACCCCCTGCAAAGAATGTTAAGCAACAATATTAATGCTACAAAGATCTTCGAGAGAATATCCAGAATGAAGGCAGGAAAATTGAGAAATCTGCCCCAGCAGTAAGGCATAAAAATTATTTTAGCTGAAAATTGGCCTTCCCAAGTGGCAGAGGTTTCCAAACACATGTCCTGTTGCTGGTCACCCTGCATGAACAACTCTGAAAAGTAAAAGGGGCGAAGTGGTAATTATAGGTTAAAGATTACATAAGGCAGAATGCCCAACATCATTTGTGTTCTCAAATTTCATGGGTGCATTACATTTCAGGTCAAGGTCAAGTTTATTTAATAAATACCATTACATCATACATGCTCACACCAATTTTTAAAATTATAACATAAAGATTCGCTATAACTAACCGAGAGATCTTCAAAGTGCATTTCATAGCTACATATATTATTGTCATTACTAACAAAAACCTCTTTGAAATACTAAAAGTTTTTAATATCATTCTACCTTATTTTCTTTTTAAATATTGTATTATAAGATTATTTATAGGTTAGTTGGTACTCTGAAGGCAAAAAATACCTCCATGGATTCTGAAAGGGGAAACTTAAAAATGGCATGATCTTCATCTTTTAGGCCAGCAAACATGTATTTTTTTTATGGTGGTCAATGGATATATGATTTTCTTTTGGCTATCAAACGCAAAAAGTTTATAAATCTGCTGATTAGGGTATAGTCAGAAGGTTTCAAAAAAGCTATCACCACTTCGCTACAGGACCGTATTCCCCTTTGATTAAAGGCTGTTTTTAGTAGAGTCTTACGCTCATTCAGCAGACCATTACAGATGCATATCAGATGAGTAATGTCTTCCACTCCAAAACCCACATAGCCTACACTGTAAGAGTGATTCAGTTCATTCCCATGGGGGTAGGTGAGCGCCTACAGATTTAAATTTCAGATTTCTGGTGGATTAGTCTTGGGGCAATCAGAATCAGTAAAATTCAATTTGTATGGAGTCATTGTTCTGCTAATTCTCATATGAATTGGATGATTGGTTTGTTGCAGACTAATCAGAATTCTTCTAATGAGTCATACATATCTTTATTTGATCCTGATTTGCAATAACATTTTTGTTCTTTTCAGAAACAGCATTTTCACAAGTTGTCAGAGTCACCAGATCCTCGGGGTCTATGCACGTTCTCAACACGTCCACCACTGAACAGCTCCAAGACTCTGATAGATAAATCACAGAGACTGAGAGAGTTCAAGAGAGGAAGAGGGGATTAGGAAGGGAACAGCTGGGAAGGAGACCTGTAGTAAGAAAAAGGTTAGAACACACAATAAGAAAATTATATCTCCTGAAATCAATACTAGACTATGATTCTAGTCACTCTGAAAACATGAACAATCTAAGAGTTAAGTTTAAAATGACTAAGTTTCAAGATGGCCCGATACCTGTAGGGGAATCAAGATGAATTAAATGAAAACTTTCTTATTCAAGTACTTTCCTTTACATGAGAATCAGAAATACATTCTGACTAAATTTTAAACCAGTCATATAAATCCTGTTTTGAGAATGTATACTAGGACCATATAATATTGCATCTAGAAACTCTGTCCTTCTGTGTACTCTTAAAATGTTTCAACACAAATTGTGCATATTGCAGATATATATATATATATATATATATATATATATATATATATATATATATAGTAAGCACCATAAAAGGATTGTGACCACGAATAACACAATATGGATTCAGGAAACAAATCACATAACTTGTCAACTCGAATATTACATAATAAATATCTTAGAATAGTGTCATACAATAAACAACATGAGTTAAACTCGAGGAGAGAATCGTGCGTCGTGCCGATTCGAGTGTCACCATGTAAAATACCAAGAAATGGTAGCACGCAATGAATATCAAAGTCAAATCATCATTAATCGAATCGCGCGTCTTGCCGATTCGTAAAACACGATGTAAATGTCAAGAAATAACAGCTCACAATAAATAACAAGATAAAGTACAATGAAACGAATCGCGCTTCTTTTGCCGATTCTTAAGCCACCATGTAAATGTCAAGAAATGGTAGCGTGCAATAAACAACAAAGTTAAATCCTCATGAAACGAGTTGCGCGTCTTGCCAATTCGTAAAACATCATGTAAATGTCAAGAAATAGTAGCGCGCAATGGACAACAATGTTTAAACACCATAAAACGAATTGCGCGTCTTGCCGATTCTTAAGCCACCATGCCAATGTCAAGAAATGGTAGCACGTAATAAATAACAAAGTCAAACCTTTATGAAACAAATCGCGCGTCTTGCCTATTTGTAAACTACCATATAAATGTCAAGAAATGGTAGCACGCAAGTAATCTGTTACTCATTTAAGAATTAAACCAAGAATATGAAAACTCTCAATAACGGTGTCGGATAGTTCAACCACCGTCTTACCACCTGGAACAATGATCACCAATGAAGGATGAAGGGCAGAAGACCAAATAGGCCGCCGGGACAGGAGCTCAGGAAGAAGCTGCTGCTCTGCACCGGGACTTCTGAATAGTGAGCACTGGGAGTTGGGCTGGCTCTCTTTTATAGAGTCTTGGCCCAGCCCAAAACCACGCCCAGGCATGTTGCAGGGAAAGTCTCTGGAAGGCCCTGGAAAGGGACCACACCCTAACACACTCTGAAAACCTGCAGCAATACATTGCAAAGGAACAGTATTTGTAAGCATATTAAAAATAAGTTTTCAGGATTGAACTCTACAATGCAAAAGGTTAAACCACAACATATCAGCACAATGCATAAATTACGTTGTTTTGAGAGTGCTGGGTTTTTGCATTTTTGTCGCCAATAGAGCATGTGCTGCTCTGGTGTTGGCACAAGTACTGGTGCTGCTTTTCAGTTCAAAAATTGAAACTGCTAATCTAGTCTAGTTTAATTTGATAGTCAATCCTAGAGGGCTGGAAGACCCTCAGAGTCCTGGGATGCCAACATATTCACTAGAGGTGCCCATGTAATGGGAAACAGCACACAACTTTACTGATCTTGTAAGAAATTGGGTTATTGGTTGAGAGAGGTGGAAGCCTCATTTAGGCAACAAACACTGTACTCGTCCGGATGAGCCACAGAAGTCACTAAATTAACCTGTGCTTACCCCTCTGGTAGCTTGACAAGAGATCAGTCAACACAAGAAAAATCCCCAAACAATTTAGAAGAATAAAGATCATTCTAATAAATAACAAATGTATTCCAGTCAGTAGAACAAAACTTACAATTTTTTTTGTGAAATATGGTTTCAGCACGACTTCCCCTGCGCCCCTTAGCACCTCCCTACTGCCACCATGTGTGCATTGTATTTAAAATATGGTGCACCATGGTGCAGGGTAGGGGGCAATAGAGTCATTTCTCATGACGATATTGATGTACTCTGCAGGAGTAGCACCAAAATACTGGTGCTACTATTGCATAGTATATAGGGCCCCGTTTTAAAGAATGTGAACCCCCTTTTACTGCCTGCTCTTGAGCGGACGTTAAAAGTGCCAGAAAAAATGGTGCAAGGAAATCTCATAAATTTATTTATGCCATTTTTCTGCCTGCTCTAATGGGGGAACGCCCAATTTGCATACATTATGCCTGGTGCAGGCATAATGTAGCACAAAGAGTTACAGAGTAACGCAATGCATGCATTGCGCCACCCTGTAAATATGGCGTGGTGATTTCGGCCTCGTTGGGCCACATTAACATCAAAAATAATGATGTTAATTTGGGCCAAGGTGGCACTAGGGAATTATAAATCTGCCCCAAATTATGTTAAAGTTTAAACCAATTTAGAGGAATATAGATCATTTTAATAAATAAGATTTTTATTTCAATCAGTAGACCCAGACTTATGATTTTTTTAAGTGAAATATAGTACCTTAAAGCTCAAATCTCTAACTCCAGCAGCTGGTCGTGCAAGACGGGTGCAAAGTGAACAGTTAATACTAGCCATGATGGAGTGTAGGTCAGATATAAAGGGTGGATTGGGCCTGATTTTGGCTTACTTGGACTTTAAAGAAATTTCAAGAAAAAGTTCTGGAGAAGTTACAGTCCCATTGGGGCAAGACAGCAGGCTGTAGCTTTGAGGAGGTTGTCAATGACAGAGAGTCACCGGACTAAGGTGGTCATTATGATCCCCGGCATTTTAGACAGCCATGCTGGTGACGGGTGAAAAGACCGCCACTGGCCTGGCGGTCTGAACCGCCATATAAATAACACAGGGAGGGCCGCCATAGGCGGCCTCTTCCACCGCCAGGCTGCCGCTGACAGGCAGCGGACGGTGGATGGAATCATCATCCGACAAGCCAGCGCTGCAAGCAGTGCTGCCCCTCAGATAATGATTCCTTCTGGCACCAGAAAAGCTGGCAGAAGGGGTGCTCCATGGCCCTCCTGGGGGCCCCTGCACTGCCCATGCACTTGGCATGGGCAGTGCAGGGGCCCCTGTGCAGTGCCCCGTCGCGCAGGTCACTGCCCGATTTATGGGCAGTGATCTGCACGACGGATGCAGTACACCCGCTGCACAGAGGCACTGATGAGCCGCCGGCAATGTCCCGGCCATACATTCTGCTGGGCCGGCGGGCGGAAACAAAGATTCCGCCTGCCAGGTCAGCAGAATGTTAATTATGTGGCCAGCAGGTTCCCAGGGGGACTATGTCCCGGCCATGAATTCTGGTGGGCCGGCGGGCTAAAACAAAGTTTCCGCCTGCCAGCCCAGCAGAATGTTCACTATGCGGTCGGCGGGGCCCCAGGGGGGCTGGCGTCAGTGAAATAACCGCCAGCGTGAACACAGCGGTAAACACCGACGTGTTCAAAATGACCCTCTAAGTCTTGGTGAATTTGCCATTAATGGCAAAAGTTAGATGATCGCTGATCCCAGTTAAGTGGATTTGCTGCTGAGGAGAATAACGCAGTGAGAGCTGTGGGGGAGCCATTTCCACCAGAAATGCACCTTCAGCAGATTGGCATGCAGGTAGATCCTAGTTTCCTGTTAGTTCTCAGATCAGTTTTTCGTGAAAAATGTTCATAATCCCAGATTGTAGATTCTGGTAGAAGGGAGCACCTCCAGCACCACAACAAGGATCCAGGCCCTAGTGGGGGGCACCACTTGTCAAGTTAGCACTTACTCCAACAAATGACAGCAGCAGGGTTCAAGGTCTCAGGAGATTATGTCCTCTTAGCTCAAACAGGAGGCTAATCAACCAGCCCTTGGAGTCACCCATGGTCCTAGATTCAAGGTGTAGGTCCAGTTCTCCTTCTTCAGATGGTAGGGCATAAGGGCAGTCCTTTCAGCTGCTGGACAGTCATTCTGGCAGCAGGGCAGAAGGTCAGTACTTCTTCTGAATCTTTCACAGGTCCAGGAGTGTACTGAAGAGTGGTTTTAGGGATTGTGAGAAACTGAGTTGTTGGTTGACGTGAGTGTAAACCCTGCTCAAGCAACTATCACAATCCCTGTCAGTGTGAACCACTAAAATCATTAAATTAACCTGTGCTCAGCCCTCAGGTAGCTTGGCACAAAGCAGTCAAGCCTAACCCAGAGGCAATGTGTAAAGTATTTATGCTGTACACAAACAGTAATAACGTGAAAACCTAACACAAGAAAAATCCCACCCCAATTTAGAAAGTTAGAGTATATTTTAATAACTTATTTCTCACCAAAATGACAAAATTCAAATCAGTAAAACCAGAGTTATTAATTTTTAAAGTTTAAGGTAAAAACTGATGCCTAAAAGACCAAAGCGCCAACTGCGGACATCTAGTCATGTGAGACCAGGTCAAAGTAAAAAAATATGGTAGACAGGAATGGAGCACAAGTCGGATACAAGAAGTAGATTTGGCCCGGTCGTGAAAAAGTGTCTGAGGAGGTAAAGTTCAGCGGGGCAAGGCTACTGACGGTGTCCGAGGGTGAGGCATTGTCTTTGGTGAGCTGCTGGAAAAAGTTGCCGTGAAGAGTTCTACTTTTGATCTTTGAGCCTGATTTAGAGTTTGGCTGAGGGGCTTACTCCATCACAAACATGACAGATAACCCATCCACTGTTTTACAATTCCATTATGGCTGATAGAAATTGTAATACTGCAGATGGGATATCTGCCATTTGTGACAGAGTAATCCCTCTGCCAAACTGTAAGTCAGTTAGTCTCTTCACTGGAATTTGAGAATCTCCAGTCAAACACATCAGTTACCTGTAGCGTAAGAGTGCTCCATGAGGACGAATACCCTTTCTGCAAAGGAACGTTGAATAGGATTTGCTGCTACAGAGAACATAGCATGAGCTGCCACAAAGTCAGCCCGAATGGTGATGCACCTTGTGTAGATTGACAAGCAGGTAGATCCCGGTCTCCTCTTGGGTCTCAGGCACTTTTTTGGATAAAAAATGTTCAAGTCCACATTTTTGCAACATCAAAAGCGAAAATAGATTACCTTTAAATATTCCCCAATCGCGAAATCAAAAGATATCAAAAAGTCCCTAACAAAATACACTTTAACATTTTACAGTAAAACATAAAAAACAAAAAAATACACATTTTTCATTTAATCAGAGACCATCCATAAATCAATAGATGTTTTTAAAAAAATACATATGGCATAGAACAAGGTTTTTAAAATCCAGCAAAGGCCCAGTGCTATCTGGCTGTGGCCCATGGGCAGACTAGGCTCCAGACAGTAAAATGAGAAAAATAATGTAAAATACACAATCAACACACAGGAAAATAGAGAAAAAGCATTTTGATTCCAGGACCCAAGGCCTCCCACAAAACCTCTTTCCCTTAGACAAATATTAAAAGGTTAGTGCAAAATAGACCCCTACTGCAACTCCAGGCCACACACAATCATATTAAAAAAAAAATTAAAGTGAAAAAAAGTTTTAAAAAAATATGGGTGCATGCCCATAATCAAGCAACAAACCTGTCTAAAAGTTTTTTACCTTATTTGATTAAAACAACAACAAACAAAAAAAACTTAAAATCCAGCTACATATATATGCATCAGGAATGGCAGACAATGGGGGTCATTCTGACCTCGGCCGTAAAAGGCCCTTACCGCCGGTCAGAAGACTGCCATCATACCGCCGCGGCCGCGGTAAACCGCCACGTTGATTCTGACCTCCAAATGCCAAACCGCCGAAAACCCGACATCCACGGAAGGCCGCCTCATCAGCGGGCAGCGGAAAACTGGAGATGACCAAACCTCCACCGCCACGCCAACACAAACACGCCCATGCCATCACGACCCACGAATCCACGCGGCGGTCTTTCAACCGCGGTATTCCATTGGCGGTACACACCGCTGCGGTCAAAATACACACCCAGCTCCAAAACACAGCCACATTGGACAATTTGAAATACACACACCTGATACACATACAAACACCACTCCCACACATCCAAGCAACTATAAAGCACACACCCACATCACCCACAAACCCCCACTACTAGAAATTCGGAGAGAAGGCGAGAGAGAGAGAGAGAGAGCACAGCTATCGAAAACCCCAACACACACAGGAACCCAACATCATCAACCACACCACATCTACGCACACATCACCACACACCACCACTCACATCACCACAAACACCACCCCACACCTCATCCACACCACCCCATGGCACCCCAAAGACACCCCAGGTTTTCGGACCAAGAACTCAGGGTCATGGTGGAGGAAATAATAAGGGTAGAGCCCCAGCTCTTCGGCACACAGGTGCAACACACCACAATAGCCAGGAAGGCGGAGCTATGGCAAAGGATCGTCGACAGGGTCAACGCTGTGGGACAGCATCCCAGAAACCGGGAAGACATCCGAAAGCGCTGGAACGACCTACGGGGGAAGGTACGGTCGATGGTCTCAAGACACAACATCGCTGTGCAGAAGACTGGCGGCGGACCACCACCCACTCCTCCCGAAATCACTGCATGGGAGCAAGAGGTCTTGAACATCCTGCATCCTGCGGGCCTCGCTGGAGTAGGCGGAGGAATGGACTCTGGTAAGTCTCATCTCAACTACTCCCCCCCCCCAACCACCAGCATGCCAACCCACACCCCCACCCTCACCCCCAGCCCCCCAGCACACATCCTCCCTGCCAATGTCTCACCAGCACAACCCACCCAACCCAAAACCAAACCCTGAATGGCAACACAAACCATGGACACCCATCACCTATGCATGACCACTGCACATACCCATCCCCCCCACAAACCACCCTCACAACTCCTCCCACAAGGGAATGCCAGCACTGGGGGACAAGGGCACCCACAAATCGCACGCCATGGAACACACAGAAGCAATAACCATACTCTTTTACCCCTGCAGGGCCCGAACGCCAACACACCGGCCAGGAGGGTCCAGATTTGTCCATCCCACCCCCAGAACAGGCCCCCAGTGAGGACAGCAGCTCTGTCGACCTAGAACCTGATGACCAGCCCGGACCATCGGGGACCTCTGGACAGTCGGTTCCCCACACACAGACACAGGCCACAGCAGACCTAACCCCCTCTGGGAATATCAGCACAGCTCCCACCCAGCGGGCCCATGCCTCTGTCTCCAGGACAGGTCAATCAGTGGTGTGTCCACCACTACAGGGCAACGAGGCTGACCCAACACCCCAACAACAACAGGGACCTGGGGGCAGTGGTAGTGGGCACTCCGTCCAGGGGACAGAGGCCCGGGGAAACAGGGCAACTGGGAGGGCTGCAGTACGACAGGGGGGGAGGACAGGCCCAGGGAACCGACTCTCCAAGAGGCCCTCACCACCATCATGGGAGCATATCACCACTCCCAGGAGACGATGGCGACGGTACTGGCCAGGTTCCAGGAGATCCAGGCACAGCAGGAGGAACGGTACATGGGGTACAGAGAGGAGCTCAGGAACATCGTCCTGGCCCTCAACCAAATAGTCACCACATTGCGGGACCATGTGGCACCCCAAAGGGCCCCTGTCACCAGCCTGGACCAGGAACAGCCTACCACCTCCGCCGGCGCTAGTGGACAGGAGGCCCCCACACAACGACAGGCCACCAGAACCCCACCTCCTGCTGAAGATCAACCACCCCGCAAGAGGAACCTGAGATCTCAAAGGAAGACAGAGTAGGATGCCAAGACCCCCGCCAGCATAAGATACCCCCTGATGTCATTCCACTGTCCCACATTGTCACCCTGTCCAACCTTGAACTGCCCCTGCTCCATCCTTCCACAGGCATATGGACAATGCACCTGTGCAACTGAGAACTGGACTCTGCCATGGACATTACTCCACCCCCACCCATCACCGTTTTACTATCATGGACCTATATGTAGCACTTTAAATAAATCACTAATTGCACTTAAAAAATCAGGAGTCTGCTTGTATTCTTAACAAATGTATTACACATAACGGTTCAAAAATGTTCAGTTACATTTTGATGACAACATACCAATGTCAATGTGCTTTACTCCATGGGCAAACAAAGCAGAAGTCACGCAGTGGGTCATACAGCTCTGAAAAGGGAAGGGAAAGTCACAATTCAGTTGAAAGGAACTGGGGGGAATCACAGAAAGTAGAGATGCAGGAGGCCTGAAGTAAATGTAAAATGGCGTGGGGGATTCTTACCTGTGTGCTACTGAAAATACTGTTGTATAACTGTGTCCCTGTTGTCCGTGTCGTCCCCGTCGTCTTCCTCCTCTTCACTCTCCACAGGCTCCACAGCTGCTACAACACCACCATCTGGACCATCCTCCTGCAGGAAAGGCACCTGGCGTCGCAATGCAAGATTGTGAAGCATACAGCAGGCCACGATGATCTGGCACACCTTCTTTGGTGAGTACATTAGGGATCCACCTGTCATATGCAGGCACCTAAACCTGGCCTTCAGGACCCCGAAGGTCCTTTCTATGATCCTCCTAGATCGCCCATGGGCCTCATTGTACCGTTCCTCTGCCCTGGTCCGGGGATTCCTCACTGGGGTCAGTAGCCACGGCAGGTTGGGGTAACCAGAGTCACCGATTAGCCACACACGTTGTCTCTGTAGCTGTTCCATCACATAGGGGATGCTGCTATTTCGCATAACATACACGTCATGCACTGACCCAGGGAACTTGGCATTTACATGGGATATGTACTGGTCAGCCAAACAGACCACCTGCACATTCATAGAATGGTAATTTTTCCTGTTTCTGTGCACCTGCTCATCGTCTTTTGGGGGTACTAAGGCCACATGGGTCCCATCAATGGCACCAATGATGTTGGGGATATGTCCAAGGGAATAGAAGTCACCCTTCACAGTGGCCAAATCACCCTCCTCAGGGAAAACAATGTAGCTCCGCATGTATTTCGTCAGGGCAGACAACACTCTGGACAAAATCTTAGAAAACATAGGCTGAGACATCCCTGATGACATGGCCACTGTTGTCTGAAAAGACCCACTTGCCAAAAAATGGAGGACTGACAGAACCTGCACCAGAGGGGGAATTCCTGTGGGTTGGCGGATGGGGGACATCAGTGCTGGCTCCAGCTGGGCACACAGTTCATGTATAGTGGCTCGGTCAAGTCGGTATCGAAGTATTATATGACATTCCTCCATTGTCGACAGGTCCACCAGCGGTCGGTACACGGGAGGATTCCTCCTTCTCCTCGCAAGTCCCAGCGGACGGTGCCTAGGAAGGAGAACATGGAGTACAGAGTCAAGCAACCCACAGGTACGTAACTACAGCTTGCACAGTACACGAATCGCTATGCATTGAATGGCTTGTATGAGTGGCAATGCAAGGCCTAGGCCTGTGTGACGCAGTAGAAATTAAGCCATGTGGGCCCTTGAAATGGCGGCTGCCTGACCTGAGAAGTGTGACAGTGGGATGTGAGGTCAATGCGCTGGCGTGACACACCGTGGCGGTAGGCGGTCGAAGACCGCGGCGCCAAGCCACATTGGTTAACATTGAACCCTATGGGTTTCACGAGCCAATGACTAGGTGCGCCGGCGGTCGCGGTACGCACCGCGACGGTACGCACCGCCGCGGGCGTGACCGCCATTTTCTATCTGATTAATCACTCGAGACCTGATCATCCACAGGAGAGGACCTATACTGCAAGTGCTGCTGTGAACTCGGTCTGGAAGAGACAATGGGTGCTGCGACTGGGGAAAGGGCCCCTGCCTTCACTACAGAAGAGTTGGAGAAACTTGTGGATGGGGTTCTGCCCCAGTATGCGCTACTCTACGGTCCTCCAGACCAACAGGTAAGTACACTGTGTGCACGTTGAATGGGCTATGCCTGTGTTGAGTGGGGTGGATATAAGATGGTGGGGTGGGGAGAGAATGACGAGTGCAAGGCACGACAGATGAGAGCATGTGCCACATGGCAAGGTTGGGGAGGGGGGGGCAATCTAACATGCGGAAAAATGATGATATTTCCAATTCCACCCTGTACATGTCAAATAGGTCAGCGCCCATCAGAAAGTCGACATTTGGCGTGCCATCGCGAAGGAAGTCCGGACCCTGGGGGTCCACAACAGACGGGGCACCCACTGCCGCAAGAGGTGGGAGGACATCCGCTGCGGGACCAGGAAGACCGCCGAGTCATTGCTGGGGATGGCCTCCCAATCTAGGAGGGGTGCCAGTCGTACCCTGACCCCCCTGATGTCCCGGATCCTGGCGGGGCCTACCCCGATTTGGATGGGCGCGTGAGGACATCACAGCAGACACAAGGGGGTGAGTACCAGCACATTCAGCTATCTTTACGCGCAGTGGAGGTGCCTGGGTGGGGGAGGAGGGCTGTGGGTGACATTAGGCCAGGGCGCTTTCTGTAGTGTAGTCCTCTCCTTTAGCCATGTCCCTGTGCCCCCGCCCCCCACCTCTGTAGGGTGACAAGTACAGCTATCCATGGTCCTGCATCACCCATGTGCGCGTTTGTTGTCCCTAGACCTGTTGGCCTAGTCACAAGTACTGAGTAATGTACCCCGATCGCGCGGCTTAGTGCATGAGGCTCCTGTGTCTGTCCTCTCCGCCAACGGTGCTGACAATGCATGCACTCAACCTGTTTTTATTTCTCCCCCCACCCTTTTTCTTTATCTTCTTGTGCATGTGTGCATTAGCATCATCAGGCGGAGGAGAATTGGCACCGGAGCACGAGGGAGCTGCAACTCACAAGGCCCCGGTGGGCCATGGCACAGACACCGAGGCCACCAGTGATACGGAGGGCGAGGGGAGCTTCACAACGGGGACCCGTGGTGACACCAGCGACACCGACACGTCCTCGGATGGGAGCTCCCTAGCGGTGGTGGCAACATCCGTGCCCCCTGCCTCTACAGGTACAGCCGCCACCCAGCGCACCAGCTCTGCCCTCCCAGCAGCCCCTCAGCCTTCGCTCCGTGCCCGCTCGCCCAAGAAGGCGGGCATCTCCTTCGCCCCAGGCACCTCAGGCCCTGCCCCTGTTACCCCTGCTGCCCTCAGTGAGGAGGTCATTGACCTCCTACAGACCATCATTGTTGGGCAGTCTACCCTTTTGAATGCCATCCAGGGGGTAGAGAGGGAGGTGCATCGTAGCAATGCATACCTGGAGGGCATTCATTCGGGTCAGGCTGCCCATCAACGATCGTTCAATTCTCTGGCCTCAGCACTGACGGCAGCCATTGTCCCTGTTTCCAGCCTCCCTCTTCTAACTGCCTCCACCCTGTCTCTGTCTCCTGTTCCTCAGCCTATCCCATCCACACCATCATACCAGCCTGCACACACCTCAACACCCAAGGGCAGCTCATTCAGACATTAACACCACATATCACACAAACATTCACCCAAGCAACACCCAGATGCAGACATGCCAACAGCCACTACCACCTATGTGTCCCCCACCTCCTCGTCTCCCTCCTCCCTCCCCCCTCCCTGTGACGTCTCCACTCACACCTGCATGCACACCACCAACAGCCAGTACTTCCATCACCAGCACACCCTCCAGTACAGTCCGCACACATGCAGTCACCACCCCCACTGCCATTTACACGTCCCCTGTGTCCTCTCCCACTGTGTCTGTCACCCCCTCTTCCAAGACACACAAACGCAGGCAGCCACCCACCCAACAGCCAACCACCTCACAACAGCCTCCAGCCCATGCACCTTCACCCAAGGACAGCACACCTGACTCTCCTACAACCACCTCCTCTTCATCCACTCCCATAACCACTACACCTACCCTTTACCTTGGTCCTAAAAAAGTTTACCTCTCCAATCTTGACCTCTTTCCCTCACCTGACCCACCCCCTCCATCTGCTAAGAGTCCCAAGAGCACCTCAGCCACCACCAGCCCGGCTTCAAGTGTCACCGTAGTGCATGGATTTTGGAGTCCCCCCTTTGCCAGCAGTGATACATCGGTCAGCAGCAAGGGGACAGCCAGCCCCCCCCCCTGGAAAGAGGACCCGTAAAGTAAGGGGCCGCCGCGAGAAGACTGACACGGCTGCCCCCAAGGACCAAAGTTCTGCCACTTCACCTGCCACAACATCCAGGGGAGGCAAGGCCCAGAGAGCCACATCGAAGGAGGGCAAGGGCAGCAGGGCGGAGAAGTCAGCCAGCAGGAGCACGGACCAGGAGGGCCCCACAAGCCCCATCCCGGGTGTGAGGGAGGACACCCAAGGGCCCAGGACACCGTCACCGAAGGGTCCAGCAACTGCACGGTCGGAGGGCGACTGAGCAGGGAGTCCTGGCCAGGTCTGACTCCCTTGAATTACAGGACAAGCACCGCTGAAGAGGGCCCCGCCGTCCAGAAAGGCACCGCTGAACAGGGCCCCGCCGTCCAGAAAGGCACCGCTGAACAGGGCCCCGCCGTGCAGAAAGGCACCGCTGAACAGGGCCCCGCCGTCCAGAAAGGCACCGCTGAACAGGGCCCCGGCGTCCAGAAAGGCACCGCTGAACAGGGCCCCGCCGTGCAGAAAGGCACCGCTGAACAGGGCCCCGCCGTCCAGAAAGGCACCGCTGAACAGGGCCCCGCCAAGACAGGCACCGCTCCGCCGGGCCCTTCCTGTCAAGCACCGCTCCGCTGGGCCCTTCCTGTCAAGCACCGCTCCGCTGGGCCCCGCCGTCTCAAGCACCGCTCCGCTGGGCCCCGCCGTCTCAAGCACCGCTCCGCTGGGCCCTTCCTGTAAAGGACCGCTCCGCTGGGCCCCGCCGTCTCAAGCACCGCTCCGCTGGGCCCTTCCTGTCAAGCACCGCTCCGCTGGGCCCCGCCGTCTCAAGCACCGCTCCGCTGGGCCCTTCATCTCAAGCACCGCTCCGCTGGGCCCCGCCGTCTCAAGCACCGCTCCGCTGGGCCTTCATCTCAAGCACCGCTCCGCTGGGCCCTGCCGTCTCATGCACCGCTCCGCTGGGCCCTTCCTGTCAAGCACCGCTCCGCTGGGCCCCGCCGTCTCAAGCACCGCTCCGCTGGGCCCTTCATCTCAAGCACCGCTCCGCTGGGCCCCGCCGTCTCAAGCACCGCTCCGCTGGGCCCTAAATCGCAAGCACTGCTCCGCTGGGCACCGCCGTCTCAAGCACCGCTCCGCTGGGCCCTTCATCTCAAGCACCGCTCCGCTGGGCCCCACCGTCTCAAGCACCGCTCCGCTGGGCCCTTCATCTCAAGCACCGCTCCACTGGGCCCTTCATCGCAAGCACCGCTCCGCTGGGCCCTTCCTGTCAAGCACCGCTCCGCTGGGCCCCGCCGTCTAAAGCACCGCTCCGCTGGGCCCTTCCTGTCAAGCGCCGCTCCGCTGGGCCCCGGCGTCTCAAGCACCGCTCCGCTGGGCCCCGCCGTCTCAAGCACCGCTCCGCTGGGCCCTTCATCTCAACCACCGCTCCGCTGGGCCCCGCCGTCTCAAGCACCGCTGGCCCAATGACAGTGCCGGTTCTGTGTCGAGCTACTGTTCACGCTGCACTCGGGCCACCCTGCCTCCTCCATTGCCTGTGGAGACTGTTATCCACTTGATAGACTGTGGCTTTGCACTCCCCAGGATTGAACAGTGGGCAAGCCACCCACTTGTGAGACTTGAGAGACTGTGGCTTTGCACTGCCCAGGATATGGCAGTGGGCAAGCCACCCACTGTAGAGACTTGAGAGACTGTGGCTTTGCACTCCCCAGGATGGCACAGCGGGCATGGTGGCCCCTTCGTGGATCTGGCGTCGTGGACTCATGTGGCTGTGGTGCCCCCCCTTCCCTTCCCCCTGAGGTGCCTGTAGTTTTACCATCTGATGCCCCTGCAGTGTTCTCTCCAACGGACTCAGGTCTCCTGTGTGGGCTTTGCCCATATGTTGATACACTTTGGCCCACGGACAGTTGAAATTTCAGTGACTGTGCAGGACTTATTGCCTCTATTTATCGGTTACGCAATGTTTTAACTTGAATTTTTTTAATTCATTTTCCTATTTTACCATGACTTCAATGAACCTATTTTATACATAAATTTAGTTTCTCACTTTAATTATATCTTTTCATTATTCCGGGGGGTTTGGGTGGTGTCACTTTGACTTGGTGCTTTGCATTGGTGTGTAGATAGTTGGGGGGTGGGTGTATTGCGTATGTGTGTGCCCGTAACCCTTCCTCCTTCCCCCTCCCCCTCCCCTGTGTCGTAGGTGCGGTACTCACCGTTGTCGTCTGCGCCGGAGTTCGTACTCGTGGTAGATGAGCAGGTAGACGAGAGCAGGTAGGATGTTCAATTCGGGTTCCATGCTTTCCTCCGTCCTCGTGGAGTGTATAGAGGTGAGCGTTTTCCCGTTTGTAGTCTGTTTCCGCCGTGTTTTTATCGGCGGGGCTCCCGCCCCGGAAAAGGTGGCGGATTGGTGAGTTGTGATAGGGTGGGCGGTACATTGCCTCCCCCCTGCCTGTTGGCGGTGACCGCCGCGCTGTTTGTTTGTCCCGCTGTGGCGGTCAGAGTGTTAAAGTGGCGGTCTGGGTTGGCGGTTCCCGCCAGGGTCAGAATTCCATTTTTTTTACCGCCTGCCTGTTGGCGGGTTGGCCGCCGCTTTATCACCGACCGCCAGGGTTGGAATGACCCCCAAAGAGTCATCCTTTCCCCCAAATCCAAATGAAAAGTGACCAAGAGCTGCACAAAACAGTGGGAGGAGCATTTTTAACAGGAAGAGGAAGTTGGAGTCTCTGTGGGACTTCGTTCTGTTAAAAAATAAAGTGAGATAAAAAAATATGCTTTGAGCTAAGAAAAACGATCTGAAACATCTGTTTGAGTAGAATACTTACTCGTAAAACTGTTTTCAAGTCGATTTTGTGGTAGTAGGCCTAGCATTTAATTCCTTTTCACTTCCTACTCTGTTTCTGTAATGATGCTGGATTTCGCACTGGTGGCGCCCAATTTGACAATATTTTTTGGAGCCCCCCACTCTTTCCATGAACTCCTCCTTGCATTCCTTCACTACCAACTGGCAAAAGTTCCCCTCATCTCTTCATAGCCTGTCTCAAATACATTTCATTTGTTTAAAGTGCTGGTGAAGACTGGCTTTACTAATTCACTCAGTTAGCCATATAAAATACAGATTTGTTTTTGCAGCAGGCATATTAACTCTCTGCACTATTTTATGGCGAGTCATAACTGCAACTAGACAAAACTCCAATTTCTGTCTCTCTCAGGAGCACTATTCACAAGATTTATTTTGACATTTTAATTGCTGTGGACGCAGAAGGAACTCTGCATCAGGTGCTTTTAAATCGTAACTTATTGCTAAACACATGACCCCCTTGCAGCGAGTGTCCCCCGTCCAGGTCAGCGCCCAGTGCGACTGCACCGGTCGCATCGCTCTAGAGCTATCCCTGATGCAGCACCGGGACTACACCCTTGCAGAATGGCTTCCTCTCATCCGGTCTACATGAAGCCACATTATTAAGCTAGCTAGACAGTATTTCCTGCTAAAGATGTGCATCTTAAATGGGATCCTCAGTACTGATTACATAACCACACTATGAAATCAGTTCTGGTATATTTTTTGATCAAATACAAATAGCAAAATTCCTTAGGTATTTATTCTGCTCTTTCTCCAATTTACATATATCGTTGTAAATCCACTTTTCTGGTATCAAAGCGGAGCGGAACGTTTTTGAGGCGGATTCAAAAAGGCATGTAAGATTACCTAAAAGAGTACTCTTGTGGTACTACACCCTGTACTCAAATATTCTTTTGGAATCGTCCTCTTGAGAGAACCTGCAAACATAATTTAATCATTTGCACAACAATTTTGGAAACAGCCCCTAACTTCAGATTTACAATGTTGGCTTCAAATCACTCGTTTAGTGACAGAAAATATGTCTCAATCAAACTTTACTGAATTAAACTTGAGAATATCTGCCTGTGGAAACGAACAATGAATGTACGTGCTAATACGAAAATGTCTTGTGCTGCTGTTCAGCACTTTCTTTTAATTGACATTTATAGGGATAATAAATACATTAAATTAGTCTTATGATAGTGTCTTGCTTGTAGCATTCCATTTGCAAATTAATATTGAAGAGTAATAATTGTTTTATAGGAGTTTCTTTATCAGAAATTGAGCATCTCAGATGAGATGACATTCACAATGGAGCAGAAGATTGGGAGCTACATGAAGTAATGAACCGTATTAATGAGATTCCCTATAAAAAGTGCACGCTTACATTTCACACTTCCTGATTACGTGATATCATCATAATTGTTTCTCTGCTCATAGTCATTAGGGCGAGAAAGACATCTATTTGATCTTGTATTATTACATAAATCCATATTGCCTCAAGTAACCCATTTAGTCTGCGCTTTATAAAACTGTAGATTGCTTTCATATAGTTGCCTTTGAATCAGCAACCTTCAGGTTCGTTCTAACTTGAGGCACAATTTCTTTTTATTGTAAAATTAGTTTACTTAGAACATTGTTGTACAGAAAGATTACGGATTACACAAACTCTTTCGAAGTATCATAAGAATACAAGAGTAAACTGTTTTACGTTTCCAAAATCGCCAAAGGAGAGCATTATTCATAATTAGAGTGTATAAGGCTCCCAATAAAATTCGAAGCCTTGTGTATTAAAATATATATTCAGAAAACAAACGAAAACAATAGCCATTAATATTTCACATTATGACATTTTACACTGTTTAAATGTATGGAGCAATGGAATCTAACATTATCTAGTAACAAAAAAGCATACAAAATAACAAATGCAGATTTGTCACAACATGTAAAGATTAAATGTATGCATGCAATTTATAAGTTGACCATGTCTATAATGGCATTTAACACAAAGGAGAGCAAAGTAAAATGTAAAAGTTAAAAAATAGTGAGTGTTTTACTATTGAGCAAAAGGCAGTTCCTTTGCTGTTTTAGAAAAAAACATTGCCACTGCAGTAGAGACAGTGTAATTACTGGAAAACTATTTTTGAGACTTAACAGCGTTTCATAAGTCTTTCACAAGCATCAATACCAGAGTAAGGACAGGGTCTGCACCTTCTGGTACATACTGCTGCCTTACTGTAATTATTGTGCTTTGTTATCATTAGTCATTTGGGTGTAACGTTGACAACGAACCTAGAGCACCAGTTATGGAAGAACTTACATGTCCAATTGAAGACAGTGTAAACAGTGCATTTCCAGACCATGCCTCCTTTACCTTTTCTTGCCTTTCCAGCTATCAGCACCAATCAAATTAATTGTCAATGGTGTCGTAGTGGACTGGTGGAGATTGGAATTTCAACCACTGCTGCTAAACCTAGACCACAGGTTAGTGAGGACCTCGAATTTTTTACAATCTTTTATTTATGTTTTTCATTATAAAATATATAATGCCATTTACCACCAGTTCCTCTGAGCTGTTTAGATATACTTTAGGGGGTCTGGGTTTGGGTATTATAATAGGACATCTGACTCCTCAAATGCTTTAAAATGTAAACATTTTAAAATGTTTTTGAGTTAGGATAGTGTGTTTGGAATCACATAGTTATATACTGTAACAAACATGTGTATGAATAGAGTTAGGATAATGTATTTGCACTCTCCCGTTTATTCTCTTTCCTCTTTCTGCAGAGTGTGGAATGGGTTCGTGTGCAGTCCCAAAACCTCCGTGGGTGCCTGGCCACACACAAACCCTCACTGCCACCCAACCCCCGAAGACACCCTATCCTCCACAGCACACAACCTTTGGCCATGGGTGGCTTAGGTCAGGGTGAAGGGCTTGGTCTTGCCCTTCTCCTATCCCCCTGGAGTCTCAAAGGTTTTGGTGATACAACAATATAAATTATGTTTTTGGCCCCTGGTGGTCCCGTGGTAAATCCACCAGGCCAAGGGGGCAGGGTATCCCTACCTTGTCCCAAATATTTTTTTTATAACCTTATTACAGGACAGGTAACTGATTTCCTGAGTCGTAAATTAGCTGCCACAACATCAACAAAGAATCAGATCATATCTTTGGATCTGTTAGATTTGTGGATCGTCTACAGTGTGAAATATACAAGTATTTTGAACCTTAATTTCTCAAAACTGCTTCCTGGATTTACACAAAATCATAAAAAGCATCTAAGATCTATAGTTCTGGCAAATTTGATGTAACACTATTAAGCCGTTTTGACAGTAACTGTGTCTAATTTTGCTATTGAAAATTGCATGAGGTAAACACATTTTGGGATCCCTCTTTTTCTTGGTCCCACTTGACGTATCCCCCCAAAATGTCCAAGGAAGGAGCTGAGGTGGATGAGAATTGTTTTGGGAAGGTTTTGTGAAGATTCATAAAAGTCATCAAAGTATTTGGCAATTTAAAAAATCATTTTCTAATGGAAACGCGGTACTAACTATAACTACGCAGTGGGTTCACCACTGGGCAATAAATATATATGCCACACAAATTATGGAAAAAAGGCAGTAGCCACATAAATTATGCACAAAACAAAGCAGATAACTCTGAGTAGTTCCCAAGCTTAGGCAGAGAGCAGCTCTTTTATTTGGAGCACCCGACAAAACTACCAACACTCTGAATCTGCTCACCTCAAAAGTCTGCTTTTCTAGCAGAGCTTAGAAGTATAGGATATTTTTGCCCAGTGCCATCCATGCCAAGCTACAAAGTGACAAAGTTTTTTGCCATTTTACAGCAAAGTGTTTTAGCATAGGATTGGCACAGTGGCATCCACATTGAGCTGGAAAGTGACAAATGATAAAAGCATTTTACTATTCTAGGAAGAGTATTACAGCTTTGGGTGGGTAAAACACCATCCAAGCCAACCTTGAATGTACAACAAACACCCTTACACATGTGGCTTGCACTAATTAGAGCTCACTAATGAGATATAGGCCCAGATTTAAGCGGTCCTTGCACCATTTTAACGCCACATTAGTGTCATTTTGTTGGTGGTAATTTGACATTAGAAGGCCAAAAACACCATGCTATACTTATAAATTGGCACAATGCATGCATTGCACCACTATGTAACCCTGTATGCCATATTATACCTGCGCCAGGCATAATGTAAGCAAAGGGGGCATTCCCCCGTCAGGGGGGGCCAAAAAAATGTGCATCTTTTTTGGCACTTTTAACGCCTGCTCAGAGCAGGCATTTAAAGGAGGCTTCCATTAGTTTCATTGGGCCGCTGGGTGCTTTGCAGGATGAGCATCAAAATTGTTGACGTTAATCCTGCAAAGCGTCGGACTAGCGTAAAATATTATGATGCTGGTACCCCCTACTACTGCCATGGTGCATCGTATTTTAAATACAGTGCACACATGATGGCATTAGGGGAGCGCTAAGTGGTGCAAAAAAAGTGCCACTGCACTAGGTGCAGCGCCACATTTCACAAATCTGCCCCATAGTTTTGTCCAGACGGATGGAAGCACCCAGTGTAAGTCAAGATAATACCCATTTGGGATTGGAGTACCTGAATGCAAAAAATGTAGCAGGGAGCTCTCAGCAGTTCCCAAGTTTAGATGGAGAGTATCCCTTTTTATTTGGAGCACCCTTCAACACCACGGACACTCTCAATATGCTCACCTATAATGTCTGCACAACCTGAGGGATTCAACAATTACAGAAGTAAACAGATTTCAGGAATAGACAAAATAGCATCAAATACATAATGAAAACGGGAATCACCAAACACATACATAATTATTACCTTCTGAAAGTAACTTTGTTTTCTCCATTCTTGAATCCAATTATCAAAAAAAATAAGTGGGCAGCACAAGACTCATCCAGCACCACTAGGCAATTGCAAATAGAGATTCAACCTTTCTCCTCCCTAAACATTTGGCACAAATTCATAAAACCTAAACAGATCATCTGAAACATGAGATAGTGCAAGTGATGAAATATGTGAGAGTAAACATGAAAAAAATTATTTAGCTTAAGTCAAGAATATTATTGCAGGTTGGCTTGAAAATGCCATCAGACACCATTTGAACACTGTACAACAAGTGTTAGAAAGGGGGTCTCTAGTTGGCAGAGGTATTCACCTTTGTCCAAATCGGGACCACAATCCTAGTCAGGGTAGGCCACTCACAATCCAAATTATCCGGGCCAACCCTCTGGTAGCTTGGCACTGAGCAGTCAAGCTTAACTTAGAAGGCAATGTGTAAAGTATATGTGCAATATATCATGCAATAACAGAGGGAAAACACCAACAAAACAACACCACACAGGTTTAGAAAAATATATGATATTTATCTAGTTAAATTAAGGTCAAATCACTTAAGATTCAATAAGCACAAGTTGAAATATCACTTTTGCAATGTTAAGAAGACTCTTAAATCTTAAAAATCAACAGTTGTCTCTTGTGTGCACAAAGTACATGGTTTGCGTCAAAATTACACGCACGGAGACCGCAGAGGAAGAGATGCGCGGAAAAATAAGGTGTACATCGGATTCAATGATGCAGCACAGACAATGCATTGTTTCTTTCCATGCTGCAAGGGGATTTCTGTTGATTTCTGGCACACAGTCTTGGTTCCTCACTGTGATGCGGGGGTCCTTTAATGCCCAGGGATGATGAGTGGAAAACCTGGGTGAGTGAGATAAAGTCACAGGCATTGCATCGATCCGTTAGATGTTGCATCAAATTAGAAGTCTCATGCAGGCACTGCGTAGATCTTCACACGGAAAAGTGGGTTGTGTCATTCCAGTTCGGCTGTGCAGCAATTTTCTCATTGCAGGGCAGGCTGTGCTCATTTCCGGCATGCTGTGCGTCAATTTTCTGTGCACAAGGAGTTTCCTTGAAGAGATGAAGTCTTTTTGGCCCTGAGACTTCAGAAAAAAGGAGGAAAGCTCAATCCAACACCTTGGAGAGCACTTCTCAGCAAAGGCAAAGGCCAGCAACGCAGAAGGAGAACAGCAAGGCTGCAGTCCTTGACAGCAAAGCAGTCCAGGTGACTCCTTGGGGCAGCCAGGCAGTTCCTCTTGACAGGTTGCAGGTTCAGGTCCAAAGGTGTCTGATTTGGTGACCCAGTTTATGTACCCAAAAATGTCTTTGTAGTGGGGGAGACTTCACAGAGTGGTTTTAAAGTGCACAAGGTCCCCTTTTAGTACAGTTCTGTCTGCCAGGGTCCCAGTAGGGGGTTTGGCTGTCCATCGTGTGAGGGCAGGCCAATAGCCTTTGAAATGTAAGTGTCAGGCCCCCCCACCCTTCCAGCCCAGGAAGACTTATTCAGTATGCAGATGAGTGCAGGTGTGACTGAGTATCCTATGTTTGTGGTTGTCTGGGTGAAATGCACAAGGGAGCTGTGTACCAGCCCAGCCCAGATGTGAATTGGAGACAGGCTGTAAGGCACAGATGGATTTTAAGTGCAGAGAAAATCTCAATTTCTAAAAGTAGCATTTCTGAAATAATAATATAAAATCCAACCTCACCATTAGGCAGGACTTTCTATTACCATTCTGGCCCTGATTCACATGATGTGTTTACACCTTTCTAATCAGAATCTACCACTCAAACAGTATATGAGGGCAGACCTAATGCTACCCTATGTAAGGAGCAGGCCTCACAGTAGTGAAAATGAATTTAGGAGTTTTCCATGACCAGGACATATAAAACACACATGTGTATGCCCTGACTTTCACCTACATAGCACCCTGCCCTATGGGTTACCTACAGCCTACCTTAGGGGTGACATATGTGGAAAAAGGGAAGTCTAAGGCTTGGCAAGTACTTTTAAATGCCAAGTCAAAACAGCAGTGAAACTGCACACTCAGTCATTGCAATGACAGGCCTGAGACATGGTTATAGGGCTACTTATTTGGGTGGCCCAATCAGTGCTGCAGGCCCACTAGTAGCATTTAAATAAGGGCCCTCGGGACATGTAGTGCACTTTTCTAGGGATTTCCAAGTAAATTAAATATGCGAATTGGGTATGATCCAGTGTTACCATGTTTGAAGGGAGAGAGCATATGCACTTTAGCACCAGTTAGAAGTGGTAAAGAGCGCAGAGTCCTAAAACCAGCAAAAGCAGTGTCAGAAAAGCATGTGCACTGTTCTCTTAGATGTCAGTAAAGCATGAATCTGAAAGAACCCCATTGCAATATAGAAAATGCAATTAAAACATGGTATGTCATGAATAAATAAGACCTCAATAGTAAATATATTCTTTTTTTCATTGGGTCAGTCATGATCATCAGATGTTATACAAATAAACAAAATATATAAGTACCATAGGAGTAACAGACTACAAATCAGTAATAACATGGGATACCGTGGCAGCAGCATATCAAATAATGAAATCAACAAATTCAGATACGCACTATCCTATATTGCATCTAAGTTCTTCTGGTCAATCCAGACCCGTAAAATCAAGAAGGCAACTAAGTTGTAGTTTGCCATGCATTAACATCTGCCCTCCGCAAAGTACTGACATCCTACCTAGGTTTTAACTCAATAAACACATTTAAAGCTCACTCTTCTTCCCAACTGAGACAAAGCCAGATTTTCATGAGACATTTTGCTGCCTTATGGCCTCCGACCTTAGCATTGACTGATTCATATAAGTATATCTGACAATATCTGACATATCATTGCCCACTACTCAGTCGCCTTTGGAGGCAAAGAAGATATCCACACCCAAGCTATGCATAGCCGAGTTGACACAACAATAATCACCATCAGAGTGCTAAGGCTATCAATATACATCATTTCATAGCCCAACATGATCTCCCTAATGGACAACTGAAGATCACAACCCGAGTGGCCTGCTACTAATTGAGTGACAACAGACCAAATTCCACACAGCAGAGGGCAGTTTATGAACATGTGTGCTATATCATCTACATAGCAACCTCACTTCGGGCATTGAGTCTTAGTGGAATTATGGTTGGTTGTCTATTTGGAGGTCCGTTCAAGCGTAAAGTACAAGATACAGATACTCTTGAGCTGCTGTATTTTAGGACTTAGGAGCATATTTATACATGTTTGCGCTGTTTTAGCATCGTTTTTTTACACTAAAACAGTGCAAATGTAACTCCATATTTATATTTATATTTTGATGCTAGACACGTCTAGCATCAAAATATTGGCGTTAGTGCCATTTTTTGGATGCGTGAACCCACCTTTCATCAATGAGATGCAAGGTGGGCGTTCCCGTACAAATAATGACTCTAAGCCTGTAGCGCCATATTTCTCCCCTGTGCAAAAATGGTGTACGGGTGGGAGGCGGACCTAAATAATGGTACTAAGCCTGCTTAGTGCCATTATTTAACACCTGGGTCAGACCAGGCGTTAAGGTGCCTGTGGACCCATTTCCATGGCCAGACACCCTGGAATGGGCCCACAGGTGCCTACCCCACACCCCAGAAACCCCCCCACCCACATCAGAGGGATACCAGAGAACAGGGGAACCCATCCTGGGTAAGTAGAGGTAAGTAAATCTGAGTATTAATTGATTTTTTTTTTCTGTGAAATTGGCACTGAGTCTAATGGCCATGCCCAGTGGACACTGGTCTCCTGGGCATGGCCAATAGGGTGGTGGGCATGACTCCTGTCTTTACTAAGACAGGAGTCATTTTTGGGTGCTATTGTGTCAAGATATGACGCTAGGCTGGTTAACAGCAAATATATTGATACGTTTGTGCAGTTTTGCGTCAAAAAGTATAAATATGCCCCTTAGAGACCAGGCAGACTTGACAACAAACTCCAGTGCGTCCTGAATTTAATCCGGGGAGATTTCAGTTGCAAGCAAGCACCCTGACCACTTGGCAGCAAGAAAAGTGATATCGTCTTTACTACGTGAACTAAATCTCTGACACAGCTCACTGATCATAGCTTTCCCAGAGCCTCATATAAATAAGACAAAGGGGGTTATTCTAACTTTGGAGGAGTGTTAATCCGTCCCAAAAGTGACGGTAAAGTGACGGATATACCACCAGCCGTATTACGAGTTCCATAGGATATAATGGACTCGTAATACGGTTGGTGGTAAATCTGTCACTTTTCCGTCACTTTTGGGACGGATTAACACCTTCTCCAAAGTTAGAATAACCCCCAAAATGTCCGACTCATCAAGACCCATTGTCTCCTTGCATCCATGCAGGAAATAATCTCACAACTACATGTATTTGTAAACAAAAAATGGAAGCTTTTATAGCGCATTGTCATTTAGCTGTCCGAGGGTCAGCACCCCAAACGTTGCCTAAGCTTTACCTATCAGGTCATGAAATGTCTCAGAAAATATGGCACATGTGCGTGTAAGGTGACGAGTGAGTCCTTAGCACAAATCTCTCACCATATCCGGACAATGTATTTAAAAACTGTAAACTTTAATTCTCACTTGTTTAAAATAGTTGGGGTCATTATTCATATGTAACAAGAACCTAGCTTTGGCACCTAGAACCAGTTAATACTCTAGTGTAGACAGATGGGGCTCCCGACTAGGGAGCAGGTTTTGTATCTGACCTGCAAAGACTGCACAAACGTACAGGTGAAAGTTGGGTAAATGGAGCCCACCTTGATTGTATGGCAGTTTCAGAAGCCGACTTACCTGTCTCACCTGCGTATACCCCCAAATAAAGCTTCCTATGATGCCTTCAGGCCACCTAAAGAATGAATCAGGCATTCAGAGTGGTACAGCACAAAGCAGATACAAGAATTTTGGGAGTATATTCATTTTGGTCACATCAACCTATTATACTGATAGGGAGCCGATTCCAGAAGTGTAATTTATCTGTGATGGTATGCAGTAATGTCTCATAATTCAATTTGAAGATATAGTCAACCCAGCTGCTGATCCTGACTCCTAGCTAAGCGCCAGTTGGGACCACCCCTGGGATCACATCTCCTGGCTTAAAACTGAGCTGTAACTGTGTTTTAGTCAAGGTTTATTACAGCCACAGAATGCACCAAACCTATTGGCCTTACCAGTTAAATGCTGCTTATGGGTTTACCATGAAAATGGTAACCCCATTGGCAGGGGCAG
This sequence comes from Pleurodeles waltl, assembly GCF_031143425.1. Lineage (NCBI taxonomy): Eukaryota > Metazoa > Chordata > Amphibia > Caudata > Salamandridae > Pleurodeles > Pleurodeles waltl. Next base: position 704,358,649 of record NC_090449.1, on the reverse strand, counting down.
TGATCTTAAGCTTGCAGCCATTAGATCTTACTGGCAGTAGCTCTCATTTGCGAGGAGGGATTTCAAGTGAGGATCTAATAATAAGGGGGAGAGCGGGCACCCATTGCGTGCCCTTAAAAATCTTGAATGTTGGGCCACAGCTCCCTCCACAGACGAATTTGGCCCTAGGACTTTGGTATAGGGATTGCATTCACCTACTGTATCGGTCCATAAAGCCCACCGTCCCCATTGTGCTCCATAAGCATTCCCACACCAGCCGTTCAAAAGACTACTCAGCGTGCAATAAAATCATGCCCATATTTATCCCTTCTTTCACCAATACATCAAATGCCACCAGAGCCGAATTAATATGACTTGTAGTGTCCCTTCCAGGGAAAAGGCCATGTTGCTGCCATATGTGGCCATATGCGATCCTATGCGGCATTACCAGAGCTAGCCTTGTAGACAATATCTTTGCAAAGATCTTTGTTCTAAATTTGTTAAAGAAATAGGATGATAGGACCCCTACCTTTCAGTGGTGTATCCTTCTTCAGAAAAAGAGCTATATTAGTGCTGTTCCATATGGGAGGTACGTCTCCTCCTCTGTCGATATGCGTAATCAACTTCATGAATTCTAGTACCAAAATATCTCTAAATATTTTATAGAATTTGAGCGGAATAGTATCTTCTCTGGCATCTTTCCTGGAACGTGGGACATTAATAGCATCCTCAACTTCAGACCCAGATATATCCTTCTGTAAGGCCAAAGCCTGGGTTTCATCTAAATGTGGCAATCTGCTGCCCTGCAAACCCACCAAATTAGACTGGCAAAATTAGACTGGGTACGAATAAAGATCCTGATAAAAAAGTGTAAGTTGCTCTGCAATAGCCAGGGGACTAGTGTGCAGCATTTCGCCTGCCCCTTTAATACTATGAATGGTACCCCTGGATTTTTTCGTTGAAATCTGGAAAGCCAGCACTCACTCAACAGATTCATCATACTCATACTGGAGCACTTCGTTTTTGTGATAACTAACAGCCACTTTTTCCCTGATTCCTCAATCTAGGCGAGAACACCCATCAGCTAGCTTGCAGTATACAGCTTGTTCCCTTGTATCTCCGACTGCGATTGCCCGGATATGTAACTGCTCTAATTTCCACACTCTCTGGCATAACTGATAAGCCCCACTCTTGCATTGCCCTATTCTTGGTGAGAATAATCTGGAGGGTGACCCACATATAGATCCTTTCATAGCATCCCAAACTACATGAGGTGGGGCTATTCCAGTAGTCAATATTATACAGTTCCTTAATACCTCAGCCATATAGCTTCAATAATCAGTCAGCAAAATTATGATGAGGGACGGTAAAGGGCCTACTTTCCCTTTTACAACAGGTACCCAAAGTGTAAGAAGGACTGGATTGTGATCAGAAGTTATCTTGGGGAATACCTCCATCTCTGCATCTTGGACTAATTGTACCCCTGTGAAGAGTATATCTTTCCTAGAGTATTGTTTATGAGGGGAAGAGTAGAAAGTGTACCCTGGGTTTGCGGGGTGTAAGACTCTCCACACGTCTTGTAAACAGATAACTTCCAGAAGAGATGCCCTTATTTGAACCATACCCATCAAAATAAGGTCCTGTACCCAATCAAATAATTTAGAACAGCGCAAGTCATACCTCCCTGGGTTATCAGAGTTTTGACCGTACACCACGCAAACCACATACTTTCAGCCACACACCGAAAATTGAGCAATTACCCACCTCCCCCTTGCATCCACTGATGTTTTAAGTATCTCAACCTCTACGTGCCTGGCTGACATCATGGGCACTTCCTGATTAGAGACCGATTGTGAAGTACACATAAAGGCCCTCATTACAACATCGGCTGTAAAAACCACCTACCTCCCGACGGGCGCCAAAAGACCATCGCCGCAGCTACCAGCCGTCTGCCATAATATGACCGCAGGTGGATTTCCGCCACACGAATGGCGGAAATCCGGCTGCTGTCATACTGACGGATGTTGGTAAGGTGGTGCTACTACCACCAGCAGCCATGACATGCCAGTAGACATGTCTTCCAGAAGTTGGAGGCAAATTGCGATCCCCGATCGAAGAGGATCACTTTTGGCAGTCCATGATAACGAACCACTCTATTCAGTAAGATAGTTGCCAGTTCATAAGAGGTGGGTAATTTCTTACAGGCAATGAAATGTCCATATTTCATGAGACTATCTACTACCACCAGAATTACTGAATGCTGTTGAACCACTGGCAGACCTGTAATAAAGTCTAAAGAGATGTGTTCCCACGGACGACTTGGGGTTGGGAGTGGGTGGTAACAACCCTTTCGGTTTTGAATGACTTGTTTTAGTGCGAGCACAGACTTCGCAGTTGCTTACCATTGTTTTTACATCCTTTGTTAAGGTAGGCCACCAAAAATAGCGTTGGATTAACTCAAGAGTTTTAGGAGTACCAGGGTGACCTGCTGTAGGTATAACATGCAACCAATGAAACACTATCTTGCGAAGTTTGGCAGTGGGCACGAACAAACGAGCATCGTGAAAGGGTAATCCTTGTTTGATTGATCTTTTCGGATTTGCTTGGGCCCACGCCTGCCATTTTTCAACAGTGAATGAATTGCGGATGTCTTCAAAGAAATCTTTTTTTTTTTTGTCCTCATTTCGCCACCCATGCTTTGGTTAAAAGGAAAAAGGCAAAAGCCGAGGCACTTATGGTATGAGCCCAGATGTGCGGTCCACAGCACTGCTGGGCTGCCCCACCTGTTCTAGATATTGCACTTTTCCCAATCAACTGCCATCGACCAAGTCTTACTGTTTTCTTTGAGACCTGAACATAACCAAAGCAGCACCCAATAAGGTGAGGGGAGTTCTAATCATTGGACTTAAATTCCAAGAGGAGGAGAGCAAACAGAGAAACCACAAAACATGAGTTATATGACTGAAACTACTCCACATTTGTAAGCTACTGATAAACATTTTGCCAATCCACCCAAACGTTATCTCTTCTACTAAGAGGACCACATTGTTCCACTTTACACAATCGATTCACTGATGATTGCCAATCTTTAACAAGGGGGGGCAATGAATCCACCCATTTACGACATATTTCCCGTCTAGCCAAAAGCATTAATACAAACAACAAGTGCTCCTGTTGTGCTGATAATTTCTGGTAATTTGTACCCGGGTCACAAACCCCAAACACCACCATAAGAAGGTTTATTCTTAAGTTTACATCAAAAATTACGCTCAGAATATTTCCTATATCATTCCAATACTTAGTCAACATTGAACATTGCCAAAACATGTGAACATCCTCTGCATTGTCTCCCCCACACCGTGGACAATATTTCTTGAATTTCCCAATAGCTGTTAATCTAGCAGGTGTCCAATAAACCCTATGTAGTGTAAACAAATGGTTTTTCTTCAACCCCGCAGGTTTAGTAGTAAACCATAATTCTGAACAAGACTTCTGCCACAAAGCTGTAACTTCTAGGGTTGGAAAGATCTTTCCCCATTTCAAGAAAGGAAGGGAAGGGGCGTCATCTACTGATTCCAACAGAGCATGATACCAAAAGGCAACTTCTTTTTCAATAGTTGTCTGGTTTAATTTCTCTTCCCATGAGCTCCTCCCTAATTCTCCTGCTCGTCGAGAATTAACCCAACTAGATAACTGAAGATACTTGAATTTAGAAGTTGTCCCTCTAGTACACTCCTGAAATGCAGACCAGGTTAACAAATCAGAACCTTCTATAATCTGACCCCATCTTACCATCCCGCTAGTTCTCAAAGGAATTGGTAGTTTATCGATAAGACATTCAGGAGTACCGGGAGAGTCCCAAATAGGAGCGGAACTGCAATAATAAGGTATCTCTAGCACTTTCCGAAGATAGATCCAAACATTACAAGCCTGTCTGGGGAGCTTCAAACGCACCTTCTTGAAGTACTTTGGGTGACCAAATTTATATAAGAAATAATCCGCACCTTCCTCAAGATGTGCCGTCAGAGCTCTCCAGACCAATGAATACTCTGACTTCTTATTCCATAACATTCTGGTGTTTTTTAGTTGAGAGGTCAGATAGTATCTAAAAAAATCTGGAGATGCAATACCCCCCCACTTTTTCTTTCTACTCATCTTTTTCCAAGAAATCCTCACTCCCTTGGAAGCCCAAACAAACAAGGATAAATCACCCTGTAATTTTGTAAACCAACTCCCCTTAAACTCTAGTGAGATTGTGTTAAATAAAAAAGTAAACTTTGGAAGTATACACATCTTCAAAATATTAGATCTTCCTATTATAGAAAGTGGAAGAACAGCCCAAGCCTTTAACAGTTTTTTAGTTTCCCTATAGGTTGTGTCAAAATTTAACTTAGCTACATCATTTAGATCATTTGTAAACCGAATTCCCAAATATTTGATCTCTTGTTTAACTAAGGGAGAAACATAGGCCAAGTTCCAACACATAATTTCCGTTTTTTCTGTATTTATACTATAACCAGAAAATCTACCAAATTGCTCCATCAATGTCTTAACAATAGGTAAGGTAGTCTTCACATCACTAGTGTATAGCATAAGATCGTCCGCATACAATGCTACTTTCTTTTCCCAATCCCCAATCCGAAACGGGGGGATGTCCTTACAAACCCATAATAAAATTGCTAAAGGTTCAATATATAGATTAAAGAGCAAGGGAGATAAAGGACACCCCTGTCGCGTACCACGAAAAATCCTAAATTCCTGTGATAACTGACCATTAACCAAGATTCTCGCCGAAGGGCATCTATACAATTCTCTAACGGCCCTAATAAAAGGAGTACCCAATCCCGCTATTTCCATCACGACCCCCAAGAAGGACCAGTTCACACGATCAAAAGCTTTCGCTGCATCAAAAGTCAGAATCGCTAATGGAGCCTTTTTTTGTTCTGCTAGGTCTACTGCAGCAAATAACTCGTGAGTTAGCTCGTAGAGTTGTCTACCCTTCATAAATCCCTTTTGATCCAGATGGATCAAACTACCCATAACTTTCCCCAGTCTCCTGGATAAGATCCCTGTATACAGTTTGTAATCCGAATTCAACAAGGAAATCGGTCTGTATGATGAACAAGAGATTGAGTCCTTGCCAGGTTTTAACAATAAACAAATTATAGCTTCTCTCCAGGAATTAGGTATCTGTGCCCCTTCTACAAGCATGGAGTTGAATAACTCCAATAAAATCGGAATAAGTTCTTCCCCCAGTACCTTGTATAACTCATTAGGTAAATTATCTGGGCCAACTGCTTTCCCTTTCTTCAAAGCTTTTATGGCATCAGCAAGCTCAGCCCTACTTATCTCGGAATTCAATACCAGCTTTGCTGATTCATCCAGAACTGGAAGATGCACTTTTTCCAAAAATGTTCTAATCGACTCCTCTGAATTTACCAAACTTTCTGAATACATTTCTTGAAAAAAGGACACAAATGCCCGCTCAATCTCCTCTTGCTCCACACAAATCTGATTCGTAAAGTCTGCTTTAACCGATAAAATATGCCTTTTAGAGACATCTGACTTAACCTTCCAAGCTAACAATTTACTACAACCTTCTCCATATTCAAAATGTGCATATTGACTACTTTCCCACTTTAACCTATTAGGCTTCTCCAAAAAACAATCTAGATCGATCCGAACCTTATCCTCTTGGCGTATCAACTCCTCAAGTGATTCTTCCCTCCCTTCTCTTCGTGCATTATGAATTAAAACTTGAACAGTATTTAAAGATGATTCCATGCCCCCCAACTGCTTCCTTTCTTCGCGACGCTTGTATATTGCCAGGCTCAAAAGCCTCCCTCTGATATAAGCCTTATAAGCGTCCCAGACATACCCTAAATTTGCTGTTCCTCGATTTAAATAGAAAAAATCTCTTGTGTCTTTCTTTAACACCTCTACTATTGAATCATTTAAAAGTAAAAAGCGATTAATTGTAGTCCTAATACCCTTACTTACGACCCTGATATCCAAGTGTAATTTTACAGCTGAGTGGTCCGAAAGGTGTGCTGGATTGTGAGCTACCTTTATCACCTCTGAACATAAACTCTTATGTAGTAAAAAAAAAATCTATTCTGGATCTATGTCCATATTTTTTATTGTGGAATGTGTATCTATCTCCTTCACCCCCTTTCCAGTGCCATATGTCTATCAATCCTAGATCCCGCATGGCTTGCTTCACTTGTGCCCTTGTTTTGGGTGAATTAACCGTACCCCTGGGGTTGATTTATCAAGAACGGGATCTAACAATATATTAAAGTCCCCACCTAGTACCACTGGGTACCTAGCTAAAAGTAAAATGTTAAACAGGTCTTGAAATGGCGTTGGGTCATCCAAATTTGGACCGTAATAACCTGCAACTGTTACCCAGTAGCCACATACACACGCTTCTACCACTACCCATCTACCCCTGGAGTCTACTTGGACCTCTCCTATCTTAAACCTTATAGACTTTTTAAACAGAACTGACACACCTTTAATCGCGCTAGATTGGAAAGAACATACACTAAATGAGACCCAATTCAGTCGTTTAAGCCAACTCTCCCACTCCTCTCGTTGAAGATGAGTTTCTTGCAGTATAATAATATCCTCCTCAGCCAATCTTAAATATTCAAAAATCTTCCTCCTCCTCTGTAGCACACTTAGGCCATTAACATTCCAAGAAAGGAATTTTAATCGTAGATTACCATACTTAGTCATATCCAGAAGGAGAAAAAAAGGCTTGAACACAAAACCTCCCCCCTCCTATCTAAGCAAATTATAAGGACTTTCCTATTTGTATCATTTTCCAACCCCCTAGCCCAAACCCAACCCCTACACCCAGTGCCACCCTCACCCTCCACCAACACCGACACACACCCAAACCCCCCCCAAGGGAACCCTCCCTATTTCTCCTAGGATAACCATCCTGTTATCCCTTATTCGAACTCTCCGTCGGACGGGAATTTCCCAGATCTCAGTAAAACGCCTTAATCTGTTCTATAAAAGCGTTAACCTCTCCCGGATCTCTCATATTATACATTTTGTTTTTCCACATAATATGTAAAGCAGCCGGAAATCTTAATTGGACCGTAGCCCCAAGGGAGCGGAGCTCCCGCATAAAATTTCCCAGTTCCCACTGCCTATCTAATGTTGCTTTAGAGACATCCGATCTTATACGGAAGGACCAGTCTCCCCTGGAGAAGGCTCCAACTTTAAGGGCTTCAGACAGGATTCTCTCTTTCGTTGTATATGTACTGAAATTTACCAAAATCCTCCTGGGGTTTTTCCTTCCGGGGTTCTTCTTGAACGGATCCCGATGGACTCTTTGGATATCTTCCTCTAAGTTACGCATTGCTATGCTTGGGATAGACTCCTTGATTAGAGCAATCACGTAGGTTTTGATATCCTCCCCTTCCAGTCCCTTAGGAACTCCCAAAAGCCTTATGTTGTTTCTCCTCATGTTGTTCTCCAATGATTCAAGCTTATCCTGCAACATCTTTTCTCCGCGTTTTAACTGAGAAATATCTTTAGATTGTACTGACAACCTCTCCTCCTGAGCCTCCACCACAGTCTCCAGCTTACCCAACCGGTCTGATAACAAATTAATTTTGCTTTCCAAATCTTCACAGGCTTCCCGAATTCTGGCTTGATCATTTTCTGAGATCTCGAATTTCTCCCTAATCTCTTTAGTAAGGGAAATTAACAAAGCCTGTACATCTGTACTATGAGACACTAAACCACCCGGTGGGTACCCCCTGTTTCCGACAAGGTTAATGAACTGGGAGAATCCCCCCTCTGTCCTTCTAACTCCTTAACTGCTTGATCTGACATATCTTTATCCAAACTCGTAGCTTGTTTTGATGCTCTCCAATCGCCTAAAATGGGTTGAGCGTTTGCCATAACCTGCGGGGGAAAGGTTGTGTTCCGGAAATACCTTGTGATCAACGACTCACCCTTTCCCAGAGGCTCCCTTCGGATTTCCTCTAGGTGGAGTTGGGGCAGTTCCAGTTGTGACGCTGTATGCTCAATCCCCCTTACTGAACCGTCACCACAAGTTTCTAGCCCTGTACTCGCGATAGCTGCTGTTATGGTCTCTGGCAGCTGGGAATTGATACTTGCCCCCCGGGGGCCAGGTTTACCTTTCTTCACACCTACCAAGTCATTTACCTCTGTCCGGACACCCCTGGGGCGACGCTTGACTGGCGACATACACCGTGTGGCTCCAACGTTGTCCCGTTCTCCTCTTATCAAACTTCCATTTAAATTTCTCCTAGTTGAAAACCCCGGAGTCTCTGGCAAGCCTCCACGAAGAGAACAGCGAGAGGTGTAGGATCTCCCGCGTCGCACACCCCTCACCGCCTCTGTCCAGATGTTGGAGACCGATACTTGCTTCCAGCCCACCGCCTCACCACCTTTCGCTGGAGCACGTGCCTCCCTTCTTCTATCCGCCATTTTTCTTAGTGACCCACTCTGGGCCGGGGAGACAGTGCAAAAAATCCAAAATAAATCAACAAAAAAAAAATTGATAGGTAGGTGGTGAAGTGCGACCTTAAAAATCCTTATCCATCGTTATGCTCTCAAGTACTACTGGGCTGTGGCAAAAAAAAAAATATATATATTCTTCTAATCCTTATACGTGCCAATATCTTCCGAAAAGAAACTTGTTAAATACGCCAAAAATACATATACACACTTAGAAGCCCGGACAGTGCCACAATCCAGATCTAACAGACCTCTTGCATGTCTTTAGGAGGACGGGGACGCAGACTTTGAGAGGAATAGCATGTAACATGTAGCCTATAATTGGTGTTTTGCTGAATTACACCCAATCTAAAACCCCACCTCTCAAAATGGGAAATAACCGGTTGAGTATCACATTTGAAAATCAAAAGTGGCTATGTAGCCTTACTAGTGGCTATTCTCCGCTCTCTAGTTAACATAGAAGTAAAAAATCTATGATATGGTCCTTAGGACAGACTAAGTTAATAGAGATAAAGAGAAACAAAAAAAACCTTCAAGTTATTTACTCTGAGTGTAATAGATATAGCATGTAGTATACACAAAGGCATAATTAAGTTTCTTAAGTCTGCCCCAGCTCCAGCAAAAAAAAAAAAAAAAAACAGAGAGAAGAGAAAAAAAACAAAAACCCTACTCCCCCCGTGCACAGCTTGCACAGCTTACACCGCGGGAGCAGGGACAAACCTCCCCCTCGAGAAAAAAACACTCCGTTCTGGGCCGCACGACGAGAGGAAAAGAACATCTGCTAATCTAGTCCTGCTCCGTGTTGTTTTCCATGAGTGGAACTCTCGGCCAAAATCCGTCCCCGTCTCCCCTTATCTTCAAAAAGCTTGCCGCTGCAGAAAAGCAGCAGCAGCAGCGACAAGTGGCTTCACGAGCGTCTGCTCAACGCTCCAGGCACAACGCAATGCGGCGTTACGCCTTCCGACGTCTCCGTTTCCCGTCCGACGATGAGCTCGCGGCTCAGTCCGTTAGCTGGCCGTCATGTTCCCGTTGCCCGTCTTCAAAGAACTCTTCTGTTTTTATGATACATAGGACCTTGTCAGGAGCAATGATAGCTCTGGAGGTTTGAACTGCAGGCAATGTGGTAGACTCTTGGCGGGACAAGGCTTCAGCTTTGCGATTATCTTTACCAGGCCGGAAGGTTACCACAAAATCAAACTCGGCAAAAAACAGCATCCAGCGTAATTTCCGAGGAGTCAAAAGTCTGGCAGAACTCATGAATTGAAGATTGCGATGATCAGTATATACTGTGACAGTATATTTAGCTCCCAACAAATGATGTCTCCATTCTTTAAAGGCATCACGAATCGCCAGAAGCTCTTTTTCAGCAATGACATAGTTCTGTCCGGCTTCGTTCAACTTCCGAGACATGTAAGCTACAGGATGAAGGTGACCAGTGTCTTTGTTTCGTTGTGACAAGATTGCTCCTATCGCCACATCTGAAGCATCAGCTTCCACTATGAAAGGTCGATCCGCATCTGGATGAGTCAAGACTGGGGCAGTGGAGAAAGCTTCTTTCAAAGTTGAAAAGGCTTGGTCTGCTTCTGGGGACCATACAAATTTTTCTTTCTTTCTTAATAACTTAGTAATTGGAGCCACTGTCTGGGAGAAATGATTGATGAACCTCCGGTAAAAATTTGCAAAGCCCAGGAAACATTGTACATCACGAACAGTCTTTGGGATGGGCCATTCAGATACGGCTTTTACTTTCCTTTCTGCCATCACCATACCTTGAGGGATAAGGATAACCCCTAAAAACTCAACTGTGGTAACATGAAACTCACACTTGGTTAGCTTGCAATATAAATGGTGTTTACGAAGGGCTGCTAAAATTTTCTTGACATGTTGAACATGTTCATTCTCATTGTCTGAGTAGATCAAAATGTCATCAATGTAAACTATGGCAAAGATATCGAGGTACTCTCTAAGAACGTCATTTAAGAAAAATTTGAATGCTGCTGGAGCATTGCACAGACCAAAAGGCATGACGGTGTATTCAAAAAGGCCATATCTTGTTTTGAATGCAGTTTTCCATTCGTCACCCTCTCTCATTCTGACCAAATGGTAAGCACCTCGAAGATCAAGCTTCGTGTAGATTTTTGCTGTCTTTGCTAGTTCCAGTAAGACCAGAATTAGAGGCAAAGGATATTTGTTCTTGATGGTGATTTTATTCAAGCCCCTATAGTCGATACAAGTTCGAAGCTCTCCGGTCGCTTTTGGAACAACAAAAAAAAGGAGAAGCTGTGGGAGACTTAGAGGGGCGGATGAAACCATTTTCTAAGAATTGATCCAAGTATTTTCGTAAATGTTGATTTTCATGTTCTAGCAGGGCATACACACAACAGTTGGGAAGTATCCCCCCTGGGACTAGATCAATTTGACAGTCATAAGATCTATGAGGAGGTAAGTTCTCTGCTTCCTTCTCATCAAATACATCTTCATAAGACGAATACTGTTTGGGCAACTGAACTTCTTTCTCTGCGGCGGTAGCTATGTAAGAATGGCGAACTTCCGATTCTTGAGTCCTTTGGAGACAATGTTCTTTACATAGCACTGATGAGAACACGATCTGTCGTTCTGCCCAATTAATCTCTGGATTTTGATGAGTTAACCATGGCAAGCCAAGGATGATCCCATACTGGGGAGCATGGATCACGTCAAGGATGAGTTCCTCTTTATGTTTCTTTTTTTGATTTTTACCTTCACAAATTATTGTCAAGGGGACAGTCTGAAGAGTTATCGGACCTCCAGTCAAGAGTTTTCCATCAACTGCCTGGATGGTTTCTGGGGTCTTCTTTTCTATACATGGGATCCCCCATGCACGAACCAATTGGGCGTCAACAAAGTTTCCGGTAGCCCCAGAGTCGACTAGAGCCTTCTTGAAATAGGTCTTTTTCTTGACCTGAACTCTTATTCCCAATTTTAGATGTTTGGATTGTGAAGGATCCACGGTGACACCCAAGAGCAACCCTTCTCTGCAACTTGGGTGCTTTAGATTTTCCGACTCGACTGATGCATTGGTTGCAACTTTCTGAACTGGGCCTCGCTTGCTCTTTGTTTTGATTGGACAATCTTTGGCGAAATTACCTTTCCGCCCACAATAGAGACATATCCCATTTTTTCTGCGTAGGTCCTTTTCATCTTTGGTCAAAGGTCTCCTGATGGTTCCAATTTCCATCGGTTCCAACGTTCTTTCTCTCGGAGTTCTTGAGTCTTTGTTATCATGAGCATGCCAAGAATGTTTTTCAGTCTTTTTACGCGTTCCTTTTCGTTCATTTAAACGATGATCAAGCCTCAAGACAAGGTTTATTAAATCTTGACAGTTTGCAGGTTGTGGGTCGATTTGCGCTAAGATGTCTTTTAGCTCCTCTTTGAGTCCCCTGTAAAACAAGGCCGCTTGTTTTTCTTCAGGCCAGGATGTCTCAGCGACCAGCCGATTAAAGTTGGCTAAATATGACACTAAGTCCTGATTCCCTTGGCGTAAGTCTAATAATTCAAGATCTGCTGACTGTGTTAGAGTTCTACGATCGAAAACTCTCTCAAATTCACGAACAAAATTTTTCCAGTTGTACAACAGGGGACTGTTTTTACGCACAAGAGGAATAGCCCAGGTAGCTGCATCTCCAGACAGATATGACAACAAGAAAGCTACTTTAGACTGGGCATCGGGGAATGTATGTGGTCTGCAGGTGAAGTGAAGTTCCACTTGAACCAGAAAAGATTGCGCTTTCAAGGGATCACCTGAGAAGCGTTCTGGGGGAGCTAAAGGAATGGCTGAAGGAACATTGAGGGAAATGCTAGTCAGATTACCTCCAGAAGTCTGAGAAGAAGTACCTGGCCAAGACACACCTGTGGGACTTTGTTCTTTCTTCTCAACCTTATTCTGTAACTGACTCACCCTCTCAGCTAGACTATTTGTCAAATCTTGCGATGATACCACTTCTGACTGGAGCTGGGTGATAGCCTTGACTAGCTCATCCAGTGTGGCCATGCTGAGAACATACACAAACCAGGAGGATAATAATTTGTGGGCTCACTATTCTGTCAGAGTCACCAGATCCTCGGGGTCTGTGCACGTTCCCAACACTTCCACCACAAGACAGCTCCAATACTCTGATTAGATTTATCACAGAGTCTAAGAGAGTCAAAGTGGGGAAAAGGGGATTAGGACGGGAACAGCTGTGAAGGAGACCTTTAGGAAGCAAAAGGTTAAAACACAACATCAAAATTACATCTCATGAATTCAGTACCATGCTACAACTCTAAGCTTCGTCTTTTCCAAAAAACATGAACAACCCTAGAATAGTCCTAAAACTGACTAGGCTTTAGATGACCGAATACCTGAGGAGGAAACAGGAAAAGTTAAATAGGACTTTCAGATTCGAGTACTTTCTTTAGCATGAGAATCAGGAAACACTCTGAGCAATTTCTAAACAACCATATAAATCTCCTTTTAAGAATACATATCAGGAACACACAGCATTACATCTAGAATTCTGGTATTGTTGTGTTCATCTCAGAAAAAACATTGGGAAGTGAATTGCGCACATTGCAGATTTTTATATGAGTATTAAACACCATAAAGGATTGTGCACCATGAAATCACACAACGTAGATTCGAGGAATAAATCACGCAACGTGTCAACTTGAAATGCTACCAAGAAAATGTCTTAGAATAGTAGCGCACAGTAATTTACATTATTTATACACGAGGAAAGAATTGCGCGTCTTGCCGATTCAAATGTCACCATACAAATGTCAAGAAATGGTAGCGCACAATGAACAACATGAAAAGCACTCAGGGAAAGAATCGCGCGTCTTGTCGATTCAAATGCCACCATGCAAATGCCAAGAAATGGTAGCGCACAATGAATAACATGAAAAAACACTCAAGGAAAGAATCGCGCGTGTTGCCGATTCGAATGCCACCATATAAATGCCAGAAAATGGTAGCGCACAATGAACAGCATGAATTACACCCCAGAAGTGAATCGCGCGTTTCGCAGATTCGAATGCCACCATGTAAATGTCAAGAAAAGGTAGCGTGCAATGAACAACAAAGTTAAATGCTCATGAAACGAGTTGCACGTCTTGCCAACTCGTAAAACATCATGTAAATGTCAAGAAATATCAGCGCGCGATGAACAACCATGTAATAACAAAGTCAAATCTTTATGGAATAAATTGCGCGTCCTCCCTATTTGCAAACCACCATACAAATGTCAAAAAATGGCAGCGCACAAGTAATCTGTTATTCATTTAAGAATTAAAATCAAGAATATGAAAATTCTCAATTACGGTGTTGGGAAATGTCCAAACACCGTCTTACCGCCTGGAAACAGTGATCACCAATGAGAGATGAGTGCAGAAAACTGGAAAATCCAAATAGGCCGCCGGGACAGGAGCTCAGGAAGAAGCTGCTGCTCTGCACCGGGACCTCTGAATAGTGAGCACTGGAAGTTGGGCTGACTCTCTTTTATAGAGTCTTGGCCGAGCCTAGAACCACGCCCAGGCATGTTGCAGGGAAAGTCTCTAGAAGGCCCTGGAAAGGGACCACACCCTAAAACACTCTGAATGTCTGCAGCACTACATTGCAAATGTACAGTATTTATAAGCACCTTAAAAATGAATCTTTTGGATGGAATTCTGCAATGCAAAAGGTTAAACAATAACATATCATCACAATGCATAAATTACATTATCTTGCGAGTGTTGGGTTTTTGCATTCTAGACGCCCGTAGAGCGCGCACTGTCCTGGTGTTGACACTTACTATCTGATCGGACCTGAACATAGAGCTGAAGTGCCTCTGAGTTCTGGATATGCATGAACTGTATTATTGCAGTCAATGTAGGGTCTGATTCTGAGTCCGGGTCAGGTGCCACCAACTGTGCTTCGCCACTGACTGATGTTCTCAAAAGCCCTATAGAGTCAGTGTTGGGGTGATTGGGTGATCCTGGGCTTAGTCCTTGATCAAGTTTCTGCCATGAGGAGAGGGGGGCGCCAGTGTTAAGAGTGCTGGAGCACGGTAAAGCATCTGGGGAAGAGGTGGATTGGGTCTCTGCCATCTGTGCCAGCTGACTTGTTATACCATTGATGGATGGCCATGAAAGTTTTGCACCCCCCCCACTTAGATACAGTCCAACTCTGTAAATATATGGCAACACTTTTAGTGCTTAAGGGGACGTTCTTCCTCATTCCTTCTGAACTGGCATCCTGACTCATTTTCCCTCTGGCTCTTTAACTGACTGAATTTCTGGGAGCACAGCTGCACCTCCTCACTGCTTGGCCCACTATTCTTGCTGTAAGATTGCCTCTCAGGCACTGCTACCTTGGGTGCTTCCCTGCCATGGCCATAGTCCAAAGGCTGTTGAACTACTGGATCTGTAAGAGCTGTGTGGGGTCCTCTAGCATTTATTACCTCCTCATTAGTGTCTATGCTCTCTGTGTGCACCTTCCCAATTTCATCAGCCTTCTCCACAAATCTGATATCTGCATTGTCCATGGGGTACTCATACACCAACCCCTTAGACAGCCCAGTGCTAATATCCCTGCACCGCCATCGCCACTCCACTGATACCTTGTATCCTTACTGATAGTTCATTTGCAACAAAATTGCCACCTGCCTCCACTGTGCTGACAGCAGAAGGCCCAGAGGCTTGTGAGGCTTGTGAGTCAAGGGAGTTTTTCCCGGTGTGCATTAGATCAATCAGTGCTTTGGAGACTGACTACTCATAGCACATCCCCTGCTGGTCATCCCCGCTTGCCTGTAGTAAGCTTACTTTTACACCTGATTTGAGGAATTTGATAATTGGGTGACCAATGCAGAAGACAGACCCTTTCTCCATTGTGCTTGGTTAGGATCATCTCCCATTGCTCCCTCTGTAGCTGTAGTTGTAGCAGTGCCGTGACCATGGCTCCCTGGAGTATGCCCAGCCGAGCCAGCACCATGCTGTGGTACAAGCTGTATACTCCTGGAGACACCAAAGGTGCCAAAAAGCCTCTGGTCCACTTCTAGCACCAAAGTCAAGAAGCTACCACATGCGAGCTACATCCAAGCTTCCCTTCACAGCTATGCGCCTTTCTTACACCAGTATCCAAGTTTAATGGTAGGTAGCGGGCCATAGCGGTGAGAGTGCCAGTCACCAGGAGAGAGGATGCTCAAAAAAAAGATAAAGATAAAAAGCAGAATAGAATGTAGATGGCAAATGATGCATGTTTATGTGTGTGTGTGTGTGTGTCCGTTGCCTGTGTGTGTGTATGGGTGTGTGTCTGTGTATGTACAGAGTGGTGCTTGGTATTTATTGTTGAGTAAGGACATGGGCACGATTCATGAAAAAGCATAGTTGAAATAAAATTATTATTCCAATAATGCAATCACTGTAACACTGACATGGAAAAACTGAGAAATTCACAGAAAAACACTGTAAATTCCCTGATTAAGTAAGAAACACACATTTCTAGATAAAATTGCACTACATTTTTAGGTTTGATATCAAATGGCACTTGCTTGGTTCATGGCAAGCATTTTGTTGTCTATACTCAGTACGTTTATGAATAGTGCAGTGAAAAAGGGCATGCAGTCAGCCCTCTTTTAGCCAGTATCTACAGGGAGTGTATTTACATTTTGGGTCAACTAACTGGACCGAATACATAGCGTGGTTACCACGTCAGCTCTCTTATGCCACTGGCTTATAGCAAGAGTCAGCTTACAGCCCAGCAATTCAGTGATTGCCATCTTGACTGACAGCATTTTGCCTGTTCACTATATATCTTCACTTAGAGAGGGGGCAAAACAGGCAAATTAGTCCCTCAGTTGTATCACAGTCTGGAGCTCATCTTAAAAATGTAATATAGTTCAGTGTATTATTCACAGCACTGAACAGAAGTGGCAGAGAGGACACTGTGGCATAACTGGAATAGCACTGCTTGGAGCAGCCGACAGAAAAGCAGTGGGGCATGTTATCACATTATCTCTTGTACTGGTGCTATGTCCTCTACATCCAATGTGAGGATGAGAGCATTGAACTGACCCAGCATATCTGTATGAGTGCACCCTCATCAATGGCCCATATGCATTCTGTACTACATTAGTGTTAATGAAGTTGTGGATTGTGACACCCTCAAATATGTTTAGTTTTGGAGTCAATGGTCAGTAGGTCAAATGGCTCTGAAGAGGAGCAGAAGCTCGGATGGAGGTGAGCTGAGGTGAAAACAACAAACTCATCCAGGGTCTATTCATGAAATGCACTGGTTTATTTGTCTACCTCACTCACACATACTCTCAAGATAGGACTGCAATGTAGTCTAAAGTACCAGTGAATGGTAACTGATTAACACTACTTGGCCCTCTGCTGAAATACCAATGAGCAGAGTCTAGCAGACAAAGAGCAAGATGGTCTATAGAGCGAGATGATATCAAGAGGTTAGGAAACATGGCACAGAGTCTGTCATATTACATAGTCTGCAGTTATTTAACTGTCAAAGTATGTAATGCCAGCCATGCATGCCATGTGACTAAGTGTAAGTGCTCTGCATCTGTTTTAACCCTCTCAGTGCTGAGGTATTTGTTAAGCTCTGTTCTGGAATGTTTTTTAAAACAATAAGTATAGGGTTCTTCAAGCATATGTACCTAATTGGTCTCTAGGTGCACCCATACAAACCTTATGGTGTTTCAACACTTTAAGGGCTGTGTAGTTGTGCAAACCCTGGATCATTAATATCTCATTGCAACTTGAAGATATAATGAAATATGTGGCAATAGCGTGTTGAATTTCTCAAATGGACAAACATAAATGTTGAAATTCTAACCAAGGGAATAATGCTCCAAGTGTCTGGAGTCAAACAATACCGACTATTTGTGAGTTTCTCTAGGAAATGTAGGTTGCTCAATCAATTATGTAATTAGCACACATCACAAAGTAGTGACAGAATAAAAACATATAATTTGATGACAGATACGGAACTTAGGCATATATGTAGCATTTAAAAGCAATATTGTTTCTATTTTAGTACAACCAAATCAATCTATCGGTGCAAGCCTGATCTTCCTTGCCATATCTGCCTGGCGAGTAAAACACCCTGAGCATGCCATTTGTCGGATGTTTAGCAATTATTTCCAAACATGTCAATTCTCTATAGTCTCACTCATACTGGAACAATCTCTGCCAAGACTTGACCCTAACTTTGTTCGTCTTGGTCTCCTCAGTGTGGGAGTAATAGACATATATGTGTTTTATATAAGTTTGGGGTGCTCAGAGGTGATAAACTAAATGCAGTGTATTATGGAAATTTGGAAAGCAGCTGCAAGCAAAGGTCATTTTAGGACACCTGTCATTTGATTACAGATGTCACTGCTAGACTGTACAGAAATATACCCAAATTATATACTTACAACATCTACACATCCCATGGTTTTTATTGATGGTAATAAAATATTTTTCAGATTTTTTACATGTTTTGTTCCCTAACCCTTGAGGGTTTTCTTCAGACTTTGGCACACTGTAACATCTCTCTCCAAAGAATTAACCCAATACTGTGTTTGTCTAGGCCTGCAAGTGTGATTATCAGATATGGGTGAGATATTATGGGGATGGATAAATATGCTGTCATAAATGATGAATAGCAAAAATATGTAAATTTACAGCTAGGTGAAATATTAGTTTTACACATGAGTAAATCTACACACCTTTGCTCTAGACAATAATTTACAGCCCACTATCAAAGTGCGGTTTCAGGTCTGACTGATTCCTTTCTTTTTCCTTTCCTTTCTTTCAAGATGTAACAGAATATGTGGCTCAAGGAAACAGAAATAACTTTTTCTTTCATGGCCTGATTTACGAAGTGCTCTTTGTATGAGTTTACACTTTTGAGTAAGTTTAGTACTCTTCCATATTCACAGACATGTTACTTTACTGTGACTCACACTTTTAAAGTTACTTTCACTTTTGTGTTAGGTCCAACACTACGAATGCCAACCACTGGTACTGCAACTTCCTCCAGAAAATAAAAGAGGTTGGGACATAAAATAAAACCGCACAGAGAATAATGTTAAATTAAATGAAATTCAAATATTTAAAATGGATCCACCTATAAATAAATATAATGTTAAAAAATATACATACAGATAGTACATAATTATTACTTAATTAACAAACATTAACTGACCTATTAGGAATTTAAAAAGTAATGATAAATGATATTAATGTTGGATATTTTATATATATCTTTTTAAATAATGTATGTTTATTGATATATCCAACTATTAATAATTTAACTTAATTTAACATTATTTTCTGTAGGGTTTCTGTAGGGTTCAATGGGAGGGTGTTGCTGTACCAGTGGATGGTCATACGTAGTGCTGGACTTACTACAAAAGTGTAAATTACTACAAAAGTGTAATTTGTGAATGCTCAAAAGTAGTAAACTTACTCAAACTTGTAAACGATCTCCATAGTGTAAGTTACATGTATAAATCAGGACCTCAGTCTCTCGTTCTGAAGGAAAAAGGTGAAGCCCTGTGAGAGTTTTCAGGACTGTCGTTGATTTATAATAGATGCTCATGTTTTGGGGCTTTTTTCATGGTGTTAGGACCAAGAGGTAATTACAGCATGTTCTGGGACGCTATGCAGGTACCAAACCTAACTGAGGGGCGTCTGGGCTCATTGTGCCTCCAATTAGCACACTTGTACTAAGTCCGAATCTGAGTATGAATAGTAATCACTACTATTAGTAATACTTGATTTCATAGCACCTGATTCTTGACTCTGGTCATTGATCGTAGGTTCATAAGAGCGGTTTGAACTTTTGGAATAGGTTTTCAAATACTTTTTGAAGCAATATGTGGTGGATTGTCATCTTAGGTTACATGAAAGGTTGTTCCACTTTCTCACTGCTGACATCTTTTAATTTTAGAGTATATCTTGAAGAAAGGTATGTTCCTAAATTTTCACTACCGCCTTTGAGAGAATGATATATATATGTAAGTAAAACCCATACCTATCTGGGAAGAAGTTATACAGCCATTTTGAATATTGTTGAATTGCTGCAAGACAAGATGCACGTTGCTGTGTTCTTAGATTAAAAATGAACCACACTTTTCTATTTTGGGCTAACTGTAACCTACAATAGCACATATGAAGTGTCGAGTTTGGCTTAGAAGTGCATCAAATTATTTGGCAAACGTTGTGTTTGACTGCAACTTGGCTGTGTCCTGATTTTGCCAAATGATGAGTGGACATTTGTATTAGATTCTTGAAATATGTTTTTGAGGTATCTGTATTTGGACTGTGAGTTCTGTATTCGTATCTGTATGAATCTTGTGTGTGTTTTTACTGAACAGAACGTACCATGGGCAGCGAGAAGTTCCTAATGACATTACAGGTTGTGTGAGAAGCTATGTTTTGAATGGTCCCAGATTTCTGTATGCTGGGACCCCTTCATTCAAAATTATGAGAGAAGTTCCTGGCTCTTGAATGTTCATCTGAATTGAGTGGAATTAACCCTTAAATTATTGTAACACTTTGAGGTGGGCTGGGTCATTTAATAAGAAATACGAGTGAACAACCAGGTTCCCACTTTGATCCAAAATAATTGGTAGTAGTTACAGACGAGCCAGCTGGGTGATCTGAATGGCTGTGGGTTTGAGTATGAATTGAGAGTTAACAGAATGTAATCCTCTCCTTTTAGGTGACATGACTATATGATGTAGTGAATCCAATCTTCCTTTTTTCACAATTTTGAGATATGTTGGGACCCCGAATGTATAGGAGAGCTCGTCTGCTAAAGATATAGGGCCTCATTCTGACCCTGGCGGACGGCGGAGGCCGTCCGCCAGGGTACCGCAGCTGAATGACCGCACCGCGGTCAAAAGACCGCGGCGGCCATTCAGACATTTCCTCTGGGCCGGCGGGCGCTCTCCAAAAGAGCGCCCGCCGGCCCAGAGGAAATGCCCCTGCAACGAGGACGCCGGCTCAGAATTGAGCCGGCGTAGTTGCAGGGGTGCGACGGGTGCAGTGGCACCTGTCGCGTATTTCAGTGTCTGCTTAGCAGACACTGAAATACTTTTCGGGGCCCTCTTACGGGGGCCCCTGCCGTGCCCATGCCATTGGCATGGGCACGGCAGGGGCCCCCAGGGGCCCCGCGGCACCCCCTACCGCCATCCTGTTCCTGGCGGGCGAACCGCCAGGAACAGGATGGCGGTAGGGGGTGTCAGAATCCCCCATGGCGGCGCAGCAAGCTGCGCCGCCATGGGGGATTCTAAGGGCAGCGGTAAACCGGCGGGAGACCGCCGGTTTGCCTCTTCTGACCGCGGGCGAACCGCCGCGGTCAGAATGCCCTGCGGGGCACCGCCGGCCTGTCGGCGGTGCTCCCGTCTACCCTGGCCCCGGCGGTCTCAGACCGCCGGGGTCAGAATGACCCCCATAGTATTCCCCACATAATTTCTACCCACAGCTTTTTGTAAATATTTGCACAAGCTAGAAAAACCACTAAGGGAAGTGGAGAGAGATGGACTGTATATTTCAGTAATGAAAAGTTGTACAATCAGAACGAGTCTTGCAAAGAACAGTGTTTTTTCACTCATATAGACTGGAATGTGGAACTGAATGAAAGTGGTGTGAATAAATTAAATATACCCTTTTCCAAATTATATCTCCGAAAATAATTAAGCAGATAACCCCATGACATTTCAACGAAATTGTGTGCGCATAGTTTAGTTTAAAAACAAAAGAATGTGTTAGACTCCCAAATACATGGCGTGGACGTTGGCTCTTTGACAGGCAACGTCAATTACTGTTGTACTAACTTCCACTGATATTTGTTTACCACCCTAAATGCTTAGTTAAAGGACAGTGAAGGTGACTGCTGTAAGCTAAAGAAGCATTATAAGCTTTTTATAAGTTATGAAATACAGGGTGTGGCAGTCAGACAGAGTATGTGGAAGCCCTATACATAACTTAGAATTACTAGTCTACTTACACTTTGGTGATAGTGAGGATGCAGCCTCTTGTATTAGCAACACACCACTGTACAATTCTGAAAATGAAGGCTGGTTTACATATAGTCTTAGTATAGTCCTGAAGCCTGCAGTGTGATTTGTATAGATAGGTCTAATGGCCAGACCCGCCAACTTCGGAACTCAGGAGCCAGGTTCATGATCAGGGGAAGGCTCAACATCCTATGATTCTGGGCAAATGTCCTTGTGTGTTTAAAAAATGACCCTGAAACAAGAGCACACATGCCAGTTGTGCAAAGTCCACAGACATCGAGAACAAGTTGCTACTATAAATACATGTTTAGCCCTAAGCAAGACACATCACTTTTATCTATGTCAGAAGGCCTGTATTAAGGGGCACACATTTAAAACAGGAAAACAAGTTTGTGGGTTATAGGTCACATGCATGCCAATAGACCAGATTCTCGAGTTTTGCCTCTATTAGACCTTGCTTCCCCTGATTATTTTGTCTTCTGACCTCCTGTTTGCTGATTTCATTTTTGTGCTGGCTTTAGTGCTCTGGCCACCTTACCAATGCTGACCACTGCTAATGTACATTTGCTCCTTATCTAAAACATGTTTCAATTGGCTTATTTACAATTGGCATATTTAATTTACTTATAAGTCCCTAGTAAAGTGCACTACATGTGCGCAGGCCTGTAAATTAAATGCTTCTGGTGGACCTTCAGCACTGCTTGTGCCACCCACTTTAGTAACCCTTTAAACATGACTCTGGCCTGCCATAGCAGAACCTATGTGTGCTGGTTCACACTGCTGTGTAAATCTGGCAAGTTAAACCTCTTTCCAGCCCCAAACCTTCCTTTTTAATACATATTTTACACAAAAGGTAGGCCCTTGACAGCCCCAAGGGCAGGGCGCAGTGTATTTAAAATGTTGGACATGGACTGTTAAGCTTTATATGTCCAGGTAGTGACACTTTGTTTCCCACTACTGCAACACCTAACTTTCCCATAGGTTAACAATGGATTCCTTTATTACATTTTTAAGTATTATTTCCAATTGGGAACGTATGGGACCCCCATGTTTGGTGTCTCTTGAATCACAACGTAAAATCACAACTTATAGTGAAGTCAGATTTTTCATTGTAATCTTGAAAATGCCACTTTTGGAATTTGACTGTTGGACTTTTTTGCTTATGCAGGGTTATCCCCAATCTTTTTGCCTCCTGCCCCCTATTTGTTCTGACCTGTTGCTGTTGTCTTTGAACTCTGAGCACTTTACCACTGCTAACCAGTGCTAAAGTGCATATGCTCTCTGTGTAAATTGTATGTAATTGGTTTATCCATGATTGGCATATTTGATTTACCAGTAAGTCCCTAGTAAAGCGCACTAGGGGTACCAGGGCCTGTAAATCAAATGCTACTAGTGGGCCTGCAGCACTGGTTGTGCCACCCACATAAGTAGCTCTGTAATCATGTCTCAGACCTGCCATTGCAGTGTCTGTGTGTGCAGTTTTAACAGTAAATTCGACTTGGCAAGTGTACCCACTTGCCAGGCCTAAACCTTCCCTTTTCTTACATGTAAGACACCCCTAATGTAGGCCATAGGTAGCCCAAGGGCAGGGTGCAGTGTATGGTTAATGTAGGACATATAGTAATGTGTTTTATATGTCCTGACAGTGAAATATTGCTAAATTCGTTTTTTCACTGCTGCAAGGCCTGTCCCTCTCATAGGTTAACATGGGGGCTACCTTTAAATCTGATTAAAATGTAGATTCCCTTTGGGAGCGGAGTTTGGGGTCTCTGAGCTCACAATTTAAAAATACATCTTTTAGTAAAGATGATTTTAAGATTGTGTGTTTGAAAATGCCACTTTTAGAAAGTGAGCATTTTCTTGCTTATACCATTTCTGTGACTCTGTCTGTTTGTGGATTCCCTTTCTGGGTCAGTTTGACAATTGGGCTGATTGCACCTCACTCTAGACAGTGACACAAAGGGAGCTGGGGTGTAGTCTGCATTTCCTGATGAGCCATCTGTGCTAGGAGGGAGGGGAGGAGTGGGCACTTACACCTGAAAGGGCTGTGCCTGTCCTCTTACAATGCAGTCTCTGACCCCTTGGTGAGTGTCTGGGGCCTGGTCTGGGCAAGGCAGGATTTCACATTCAAAAGAGACTTTACTTTGAAGTAGGCCTACTTAAAAGGAGAAATAGGGTATAAGAAGGGCACCCAAAACCACATACTTTAGAACACTTCTGTAAACAAGAGGAACCTGTGCCTGGAGAGGAGCTGAAGAGCTGAGGAGAAGTGCTGCCCTGCCTGTGACTGTGTTTTGTGGAGCTATCCTGCAGTTGCTGCATCTGCCAGAGTAAGAGGGCAAAGACTGGACTTTGTGTGCCTTCCATCTTGTGAAGAAATCTCCAAGGGCTTGATTTAGAGCTTGCCTCCTGTTGTTTGAAGTCTCAGGGACAGCAAAGACTTATCTCTTGCCCGCACCTGGAGTCTCTGGAGAGACTCCTGCTCTGACAAGTGGTGCTTTATCCAGTCCCTGGGCCCTTGAAAGAAAAGCTGGTGGAAATCCAAGGAAATCGACTTTAGACGACTTCGGACCAACGCAGCTGCTGAATCCGGTGACGCCACCTGCAACCGACTCCGTGATCTCCGCTGGAACGCGACAACCTTCGTAGGCCCAACGCCTCCGCATCCCCGCTGGAGTCCAAGACTCCGTGGAAGTCGCCGCACCACGTCGTGACCGATGCTGCTTGAAGTGCGCGGATTCAATGTTTTGCACAGATGCCGCGATCCCCGACTTCACGCATCGACTTGTTCTCACTCTTCACCAAAGGTACTATACCTGGGGGTCTATGCGACTCTGTGTCCGGCGCTGCTGGTGTTGGCTTTTTGGGAACAACTCCGTCATGATGCCGTGTTAACACCTCATTGAAGCATTTTGTGTTTCTAAGCGCTAGTTTTGATTTTAATCATTAAAAATTCATAACTTGACTTGTCTATGTAGGAGTTTAGCCATTTTGGTCTTGTTTTGTTTAGATAAATATTTCCTATTTTTCTAAACCTGTGTTGTGCCATTTTGTAGTGTTTTCCTTAAGTTACTGTGTGTGTTGGTACAAATACTTTACACCTAGCACTCTGAAGTTAAGCCTCCTGCTCTGCCAAGCTACCAAGGGGGTAAGAAAGGGGTTAGCAGAGGGTGATTCTCTTTTACCCTGACTAGAGTGAGGGTACTTGTTTGAACGGGGGTAACCTGACTGTCAACCAAAGACCCAATTTCTAATATTGACCCTCTTTTAATTTAAATCATTTGTTGCTTTTTGCCTGACTCTGAATACATCTCTGGGTTTGTGACAGCTGAGCTCTTGTGCATTCCCTCCTGGCAGCCACACACAAAGGAAGCTTAGGTGTGACTGAGTAGCCATATGCATGTTGATCACACATTCTGGGTAGGATGGAGGGAGGAGCTGACACTTACACCTGCATGTGTTGGGTCCTGAGTCCACACAAAGAGATGGAGAACCCCTTGTAGTGTGCCTGGAGCCAGGGCAGGAAGGACAAGGACTGTGTGCCCTTCAAAGGCCTCTCTTTGAAGTCTCCACCACTTTAAGGGCACCACTGGGTATAAGAACTGGGCTTCTGACCCTACCAAATCAGTACTCTTCTGTACCTAAGGTCATACTGCCAGGAAGAAGAAATGCTGAGCTTCTGAAGGGACTGTCACTTTGCTGAAACTCTGCTGGAGTTTACTGGACTGCTGCTTTGCTGTGCCTGCCCTGCTGCCTGCTGCCCTCCTTGCCTGGTAGTGAGAAGGACTCGACCTGCATTTCTGCATCCCCAGAATCAAAGTGGCTCCAGGGGTTTGCTAGCTTGCCTTCTGTTATGAAGTCTTAGGGACATCAAAGACTTCACTTAACTCTGCTATAGCTTCTTGACTCTGCCATCTGTGCTCCCTACCCTGCCAAGTGGTGCCAATCCAGTCTTGGGCCCTTGGAAGTGGGGTCTGAAGCTTTTCTCTACAGAAATCCATTCATCATCATCACTGCACCAATCAGAACCACTGCATCTATCCTCGACCCCAAAGCATCTTCACTGCCGCCTAGTACAGAGACAGATCAGCACCAACTGCATGGCTCTAGACTGGGGAATCACCCTCAGTCCCTATGGATCACCTTCACATTAATGGCAACGAGGCTTGAAGACAATGCATTGCCTACATCGCAACCTTTTTCGATGCTGCACCGTTGTGGACATCACATCAATTGCTCGATGATGACGCATCCCTGATTGCATGGATAGGAACTGACGTATCACTTTTACATTGTCTCCTCTGCTGTTTACATCAGATCTTCGACTTCAATGCAACCCTCCACACAAGGTACTGTTTCAGTGGGACAAGGTTGGTCCCTTTAGCCGGCCCACGCTCCATCACCGTCAGCCTGCACTTTGGATTTACCTCAGTCTAGTGCACCAGATAGCGCTGGTTGGAACTTCAACCCTTGAAGCACTATAATCTTTAAAAAGTCATATTGTGACTTCCACATGTTGGATTTTTGGTATTTTGCTCTTGTTTGGTTCATTATCTTCAGATCTATTCTTCTAAACTAGTGTGGATTATTTTTGTGTGGTGTTTTCAGTGTTTTACTGTTTTAAGTGTACACAAACACTTTACATATTGCCACCTAAATGAATCCTTCCTGCTCTACGCCAATCTACCAGAGGCTGAGCGCAGGTTAAGTTATGGTGTACAACTGACTTACCCTGATGAGGGTTGTGGTTCCAGCTTGGACAAGAAGCACACCTCTCTCAACCACAAACCCAATTTCTAATAGAGGTCAAAGGTGGAAAAACATTCTCCTGATTATTATTTTTTTAAATCTCCCACTTTTCTCTTCTACAATATCAGCATGTACGAGACTGAGTAGTGTTCCACTAGTGCAGTAACCACAGGATATATAGAAATGTTCATATAAAGATAAGTTGCCACCACACCTCTTAACAATAAATCCTGACACAAGCATTCCCACATACCATGATGTGTGCAATGAGCCTGCATCTCATAGAGGCAACCTTGATTTGGTGAAAGGCATAAAACACACTCAGAAGATAAAAATATTTGGAAGATGTTATGAACCTCTCAGATCCCCATACATATTATTACAGATATGACGTATGTGGTTTCTTTTGAAATAAGACAAGGAGCATCAGGTCTTGAAAGTGAACTTGATGCAAAACAGGCACTGTGATCTGAATACGAAGAGGAATAAAGGGCCATGTGTATGAAAGCTTTTTCCCATAGGCACAGAATGGGTACAATCCTTTGATACATCTGGCCCAAAGTTCTCAGGAGGCAGGTCATTATTTTGGAATGAATTGTTTGTTAATCTGTGGGGTGTGACCAATACTAGCCCGGGAAGAGGTTTGAGGAGACCACAAGGGTTCTCTCAATGATGTTTGTAATATTTGCATTCCTCCTCAGCAACTGGAGTGGGTCTTACAAAGTCATTTCAATATAAAAGCATACCTCTCAACATTTTGTAGCAACTGGAAGGTGGCACTATCAATTTTAGTGAGAGAATCTCAATATATTTGAACAATGCATGACATTATTTTACCAGCCAATCATATTTTCGAATCTGTATATTTAAAACACACTGGCTAAACACAAATTCATGTGCATGCCATATGTAACAAGTAGTGTTAGTTTTATTCATTGGTTCTGTCATGCTATACCACTGCATGTCAATGCGTTGAACATTGGTGTCTTGATGACGTTGATCAGACGACTTTGAACACTTGCAAAGCCCACCCAGCCTTCTAACTTCCTTAAAGTCATAAAGTAGAAAATCTCTGTTATTTACAGCTCATAATGAGCCCTATAAAGGACACATTATTATCATATGCTGATTGTTAAGAGCTGTTAATGTTTGTCATCTGACAATGAAGCAAAGTGGGTGAAGAGGGGAGGCTGGTGAGTGTAAGATCCCCCAAGGTTGTTGTCACCCACCAAAGTCATGACAGTTTAGGGGTACACAAATTTGCGCATTAAGATCAAGTGTGTTAGGGAAACTACTTTTCCAACCCTCCTCAGAGAGGCGCAAAGAAAACACAAACACCAGGCAAGACTCCAGAACAGATGAAATGTTTATTGGCAGGCCAAGGAAGACACACGTACCACTGTTACGCTTTACAAAAAAGCATCTTCTGCCTGAGTCATTTAATTCAGAAAATTACATATGTTAAAAAGTGATTTCACAGCAAAACCACAAAAGGGGACATAGTCCAAACATGGGCAAGCATATCCAAAATAGAAGTGCTGCATATACACAAACTTCAAGACCACAGAATAAAATTATACATAATGCAGTGTGGGCAAAAAGAAGTGAACAGACAACAGGTGGATTGATTGCAGGCAGAACGGAGCTTTGACCTTGGTTGTAGGTTGGCCTGACTTGATGAACCTAATGCGTAAGTGCACAACTGGCATAAGTGTCAAAGAGGTCAGCAGGTAAGTCTTGTGTCGGTGCTAAAATAGTAATGTGGACGGGGGGAACCATTCTGTGATTGAGAGGGGGAGTACATGAGCAGGCAGCTTGGTCAGGGACAGGAATAAATAGCTTAGTGTGATTTAGATAATGACGGAGAGAATTGGAACTAAAGTATGATATCTATGTGGTACATACATATGGATATCTATATCTATATATATGTATGTACATTGTTCTCAACAATTCCTCCTTTTTGATAGTGATATCATCCACAACTGTAGAACATATACATATGTATATACATATATATATGTATGTGTATATATATATATATATATATATATATATATATATATATACATATATACAGGGAGTGCAGAATTATTAGGCAAATGAGGATTTTGACCACATCATCCTCTTTATGCATGTTGTCTTACTCCAAGCTGTATAGGCTCGAAAGCCTACTACCAATTAAGCATATTAGGTGATGTGCATCTCTGTAATGAGAAGGGGTGTGGTCTAATGACACCAACATCCTATATCAGGTGTGCATAATTATTAGGCAACTTCCTTTCCTTTGGCAAAATGGGTCAAAAGAAGGACTTGACAGGCTCAGAAAAGTCCAAAATAGTGAGATATCTTGCAGAGGGATGCAGCACTCTTAAAATTGCAAAGCTTCTGAAGAGTGATCATCGAACAATCAAGCGTTTCATTCAAAATAGTCAACAGGGTCGCAAGAAGCGTGTGGAAAAACCAAGGCGCAAAATAACTGCCCATGAACTGAGAAAAGTCAAGCGTGCAGCTGCCACGATGCCACTTGCCACCAGTTTGGCCATATTTCAGAGCTGCAACATCACTGGAGTGCCCAAAAGCACAAGGTGTGCAATACTCAGAGACATGGCCAAGGTAAGAAAGGCTGAAAGACGACCACCACTGAACAAGACACACAAGCTGAAACGTCAAGACTGGGCCAATAAATAACTCAAGACTGATTTTTCTAAGGTTTTATGGACTGATGAAATGAGAGTGAGTCTTGATGGGCCAGATGGATGGGCCCGTGGCTGGATTGGTAAAGGGCAGAGAGCTCCAGTCCGACTCAGACGCCAGCAAGGTGGAGGTGGAGTACTGGTTTGGGCTGGTATCATCAAAGATGAGCTTGTGGGGCCTTTTCGGGTTGAGGATGGAGTCAAGCTCAACTCCCAGTCCTACTGCCAGTTCCTGGAAGACACCTTCTTCAAGCAGTGGGACAGGAAGAAGTCTGCATCCTTCAAGAAAAACATGATTTTCATGCAGGACAATGCTCCATCACACGCGTCCAAGTACTCCACAGCGTGGCTGGCAAGAAAGGGTATAAAAGAAGGAAATCTAATGACATGGCCTCCTTGTTCACCTGATCTGAACCCCATTGAGAACCTGTGGTCCATCATCAAATGTGAGATTTACAAGGAGGGAAAACAGTACACCTCTCTGAACAGTGTCTGGGAGGCTGTGGTTGCTGCTGCACGCAATGTTGATGGTGAACAGATCAAAACACTGACAGAATCCATGGATGGCAGGCTTTTGAGTGTCCTTGCAAAGAAAGGTGGCTATATTGGTCACTGATTTGTTTTTGTTTTGTTTTTGAATGTCAGAAATGTATATTTGTGAATGTTGAGAAGTTATATTGGTTTCACTGGTAATAATAAATAATTGAAATGGGTATATATTTTTTTTTTGTTAAGTTGCCTAATAATTATGCACAGTAATAGTCACCTGCACACACAGATATCCCCCTAACATAGCTAAAACTAAAAACAAACTAAAAACTACTTCCAAAAATATTCAGCTTTGATATTAATGAGTTTTTTGGGTTCATTGAGAACATGGTTGTTGTTCAATAATAAAATTAATCCTCAAAAATACAACTTACCTAATAATTCTGCACTCCCTGTATATATAGATATATATGTATATGATAGAAGCATAGAACTAACAGTGTATCAATAAAATACATATCTTTGGATGACATTACACCATTATACAGTTTTGTTTTAAATGAAACACATGTATTGTCTCATAGATTTACACCTTTGAGATAATAATTATTCAAACATTGACAAAATGTTATGCTAGTACACCAATGCATTCATGTGTTATAGGTCTATAGCCATTAAATCAAACGTGTTTATGTGCTTCCTCCACTTCTTGTTGTATTCTAATATATTTGAGTGCTCATGCTCTATAGGAGGTGGAACATTAACTGCAGAAATTGAAAAGATGCTGTTACTACAGAATTGCTGAAGCATGGAACAGCAACACTCAAGACAGTTTAAAAGGACCACTATTGTTATAATGAAACCAAATAGTGCTAGAACTAATCTCTTTAACCATCCTGTTGGTAACCATGACCAATCAACAGACCCTGTCATTTTCTCTGTTACATGAAATATTCTAACTGCTTTCTTAGTTTGGGCCACATCCCTTGCTATGTTTCCACTTTCATTTAATAAATAACAGCAAGAGGAAGTCAATAAAACACACAGTCCTCCTTGTTGTAGTGTCAGGAGGTCAAGAGCAATTCTATGTTGATTAGTCATGGCAGCCACTGAATTTATTGCCACTTGCAACTCTTGAAGTGCATCTCTTGGGACATTGAATGCTACATCTAGTTCAGCAGACATGTTAACAAGGGCCAATTCCAAATCATATAACAATATCCAGGGATTATTATACATATTAGCTCAAAAATTAGACCTTGTCCAGCCTCCAGAATAGGTGTATGTATATCTCTTTTATACCTATGAGCGAAACTACCAAAATGTTATGGCTCATATGCTGCAATATGCAGCACAACTGAAATGTTTAGTGTTAGATAAGAAATACCACACATGCCTTCCCAGTGCCAGGGAAGTACCTGGTAAGCCTTAGTTCAACACATGAAATACATACCGTCCTGTAACCGTGTGTTCAATGTGTGATATTTACTGAGAGGAAAGCCTACCCCCTCAAGGAAAGAGTTCTGAAATTGATCACACCATTTGTAATCAATCCATGCAGAATTTACAAGTGTTACATTTGCCCACGGTGCCTTGTAACATCAGCGAGCTGACCATAAAGAATATTCCAATATTTTAGAAATCACATTTGGTGCAATAGCATAATCATTTTCTTGCTCAATTAATAGATTGTATAGAAGACCATCAGGTGTTATCAACAGTGTCTCTCTATGTATAGTGATGTTCCAGTAATATAAAGTGTAGTTAACTTTTTTCCTTATATCTTAGTTGTCCAGATCCTACTTGATAACTGTCTGTCCCTTATATTTCAATTACTTGTGGTATCATCAAATTCTAATATGTTTGTACACTTGCTACTTGCTAGACATCCTAAGTATCAGGAAGCTGGATTACATCTTGAACCTTGATGCTTTATACATACAGGAAAAGCAGTGTCCTTTGCATTGTTTTCCACAGTAGGTAACACTGGGTATTCAGCTTGAGTATTTGGCAGTATGGTACGATGTGGGTACCATCCAATCCTTCCTTCTCCACAGTCCCAAGTTACATTTGGTATAAGGCATCCCTTTCCTTGTGTATAATTCTGTACAGGCACAGGTGTACTGTGTAAGCCAATTGGGTCATTGGGCTGTCTGCATAATTCTCTACACATCCAGCAATTTTCATGACCTAAGGCTTGGGCTACTTTCTCATGTACCCCAATGAAGGGATTGTCAGCTAGTTCTCTAAATACAGGTAGCACAAACAAAAGTAAGGTACTAAAAATATTATTTGTACTATGAGATGCATTTTTTTCAATAGGTATAGATAAAGATAGGAAGTCTTTCTGTTACTCTGTTCTAAGCCACTTTCTCTAATTGTCAGTAAGGCAATGGCTTGCAGCATGCAGCCCTCTGCTTCTCCTCCTGGTCTGCAGTCGTCTTGTTCAGAAGTTGTTTCATGGACCTACCCTCCGGTGTCCTCCTCAGTCTATTTTTCCGCAGATGCGACCATCACTACGTCATGTGTTTCACTCAACTGCATCAGTTGGTGTCACGTGACACTTGATGAGGGGCCCTCAGAGTGGTTCTTGGGAATGATCTGGTCTTTCTGCCACTTTTCTGGTATGTTGCGCTGCTCCACAGGTTGAAGGTGCTCATCCGTTGGAGGCACCTCTCTCTCTGTTGTTGTGGGTGCAGAGCTGCACCTAGTGCTGTGAATCCACTCAGGGCGTCCCTGCACCTTCACCGCGGTCTGCGTCACTAGGAGCACGAGGTGTGGTCCAGTCCAGATGGTGATGCCTCAAGACTGCTGACAACCTTATTGCATAGTCAGAAATGTTATCATCTGTCCACAGCAATGTTGCTTGAGATGCTGGGAGAGGCAACCTCAACCTCACAGACATAGGCCACATGGCAGGACAAAAGGATTGCTCTAGATGTGGTTGCCCTTATGGCATGAAGCACTAAAGGCAGCGCATCAGGCCATTTCAGGCCTGTTGCATCAGTTGTCTTTGCTAATCTATTTTTTATTGTAGAGTTCATCCTCTCCACCTGTCCTGTACTTTGGGGGTGGCAAGGGACATGCACTTTCCACTCTATTCCCAAACATTCACACACCTTTTGCACAACTGCAGCCACAAATTATCCCTCTTTGTTGCTATTTATGCCCTGGGGGACCCCAAATCGGGGCATGATATCTTTCATCAAGCATTGCACAACAGTTGCTGCACAATGAACTCCACCCATTTTGAAAATTGATCCACACACACCAGAAAATATTTGAATCCATTCACTGAGGGCACATAGGGAAAATCTATTTGGAAGTTGGTAAAGAGACCCTATGGTACTTGCAAGTGATCATGTGTAGCCGGGTACCGGCATTTAGTATGTTGGCCACAGACAAGACATTTGGAGCAGAATTGTGCAGTTAAGGCTGTTATCCAAGTGCAAACCATTCATGTCTAATTAGCTCAGTAATCCCCCCTTGTGCCACGTGAGTGGGTCCATGAGCAAGCCTTGTAACGGGAAGGAACATGCTGCATGGAGCCACAGGTCTCCCATCCCGGTGGACCCACAATCCCTCATCGTTTTGCTCACATCCAGCATCAAACCACATTCTCGCCTCACCTGGTGTTTCAGACCATTGTGCTTCTCTCACATAAGCTAGCAACAATTTGTCTTGAAATGAGCTGAATTTTTTTAATGCTTTTTGCCATTAGGGGCACCATCTGCACTGGCTGTAAAATGCTTTCTTGCTGCTGTGTCAGCCATGGTGTTTCCTCTGGCTAGCTTGGTAGTAGCTCATGTATGGGCCTCACATTTTATGACTGCCATGCTGTTAGGTAGTAGTATTGTTTTTAATACGTTTTTTACTAAAAGGCCATTTGGAATGGGGCACCCTGCTGCTGTTATGAAACCACAATACCAACACAGCTGGCCAAAATTGTGGACAACTCCAAAGGCATAACATGAGTCAGTATAAATTTTAACAGTTTCCCCTCAGCTGGGATGCAAGTTCTTGTTACAGCGTATAGCTCAGCTTGCTAGACAGATGTGCCAGAGGGCAGAGCTATACTTTCAATTATGGTGTCTAATGTTGTCATAGCATACCCTGCTCTGTGATCAGTGTCTGTTAGTCTGCTGGAGGAACCATCAGTCTACCACTCAAAGACTGCCTTTTCTAAAGGTGTCTGTTGTAAATCTGGTCTGGGTATGGTGTATGTTTCTACAACCAACACAATCATCAGAATCACCTATTGCAGGTAATAATGTTGCCAAATTAACAGGTGGGCATTTTTTAATGGTGATATTAGTGTTAGACAACAACATGACCTCATAACCTGTGTCCCTGGCTGCCGAAAAAAGCTGGGTTGCTGCTAATGACATCAACAACTGTACAGAATGTGGCATATAAACATTAGAAGGGTAGTCCATTGCAATGGGAGCCATCCTCTCTACCATCACAGCAGCTGCAGCCATTACTCTAAAACAAGCTGCATACCCAGTCACTGCTAAAGGCAAAGCAACAGAGTAATATTCCACATGTCTTTTTCTAGAGTCATGCTGTTGTGTCAGCACACCATTTGCAATGCTGTTTTGCTCTGACACATAGTGATGGAAGGGAAGTTTGTAATCAGGAAGCCCCAATGGTGGTGCAGTACACAATGAACTTTTCAGCTTCTTGAAACATTCTGCAAGTTCATTAGTCCATACAATGTTGGTGGGTGCATCTTGTAGAGTGCAATTCCTCAAGATTGCATCATAGGATGTGTACTCAGGGATCCACTGGCGGCAGTAGTTCATCATCCCCAGTGAGGGCATCATTCCTTTCTTGGTGGACAAGAACTGCATACTTTCAATCATTTTCATTCTGTCAGGTGAAATGTGATGTGTAACTTTGGATACCACATAACCCAGGTAAGTCACCTCTTTTTGGCAGCACTGAAAGTTTGACAATGAGGCTTTGTGTCCTCTCTCCTGGAGGTAGTTCAGCAGAGCTGCAGTGTCTTTTTCACAAGCCTCAAGTGATAGAGATGCCACGAGGAGATCATCAAGGTTTGGCAAGATTACACTACTGCCTTCCAGGTGTAGGCTGTCCAGGTCTTTCCTTACTGCCTGTGCATAGACCATGGGACTCTCTGTGAAGCCTTGGGCGAGTCTTGTAAAAGTGTACTGGGTATCTTTTATTGTGAAGTCAAAGCGGTACTCATTCTCTGGATGGACTCTAATTCTTAAAAACGCACTTGCAAGATCTATAACCGAAACTAACTCTACTTCTGCAGGCACAGAAGGTAATAGCATTGGTGTCAGGCACAACAGGTGCTTAGGGAACCTCGGTGTTGTTTATCTGGTTTAAATAAATCCTGCATGAATCTATACTGCCCTTTGTTGCCCTTGAACAATTGAATTATTGGACTATTACTGGGGCTATTGGTGTTATAATGATACCCTGGTGTAAAAGAGACTCAATCACAGGTTTTATTCCCTCCTCAGCCTGAGGTGACAGTCTATACTGACGCACAATAGGTAGTTCTGCATTTTCCTTAAGTTTCACTTTATGGGAAGCGCATGTTTTCAACAATCCTGCCTCATTTTTGTGTTTTGCCCAAACTTCTGAGTTCACTTGTTCTAGGACCTTGTTTTTAGTCAGCTGTAAAGCCATATTCTCTTCAAGTTTGTAAAAAACTGCAGCCCTGTCATTTCAGAGCATACATAACGTCCAACACCATCCTTTTCAATCTCCCAACACAGACACAACTCCCAAAGGAAATTTAAAATCCTTAGTTCTTGGTGAGTCCCTAAGACGTTTGACCATGGGGCCCAAATCTTTAGTGTAGAATCCTGGTGCTACAGCTATAGACGTGTGGTTCTAAAGCTGGCTCTTGAAATAACTTCTCTTTCTGTGGTCTTAGATCAGTGCTCACAGAACACCCTTCTTTGCCTACATACAATGTGTCTTCGTGCAACTCCATTGTCCAGTACAAATATTTGTTTGCCATGTAGGCATGCCATTCAGGCATTGGGCTTGTACAAAATGCTGCAGTACAGTATATAGGCACAGGCAGTAAGGCCAACTGTACTAACTTAGACACCAAGTCACTCTCAATCTCAGGGATGTATTTAAATACTACTTGAAACATGTAATTGTAGAAATCTCCCTGTAAAGGAGTCCATTGGTAGTGGGTTGTTGAGAGAGACAGAGCTTGGACATAACATAGAATCCTCACTTAATTTGTAAGCAGTAAGCACTCTATTACCCTATTCTAACCTGTCCTGAGGTACTTGTAAATAAATCCCATTTCGTGAAAAATATATTGTTGCATTCAATTTACAGCGGAAGTCTCTTCCCACCAAATTGATGGGTGCATCTGGAGACAGGAGAAACTGATGGGTCATAGTGAAATCCTCAACAGAAACTGGTAGGAGTTCTGAAAACTATTCATGCATCAGCTTTCCATTACAACTACAGTAGTTACTGTTTTGCCACTACTGGGACCCAACTTGTTTCTGACTGCTGAGATAGTTGCACCACTATCTAAAAGGAAAGTCATTTCCTTACCTCCTCCCTTATTAGGGAACATGGGATTCTCCTCTGGTGTGTCAGATACCTTTATCATAAAGCACTGTGCTTGTTGGTTTTCTGCTGCTTGGGTCATCTCTCTCTCCAAGTCATCCTATGCTCCTATTTGTTTTCTCTGGAAAGCGTTACTCATGTTGTGCTGTTTCTCCTGTAAGTCTCTTGACATGCAAATCTCCTTCAATGGTCTATTCCTCAAGAAAACAGCAAAGTTCACCCTGCGCCTAACAGAATTTGCAATTCTTCCTTTGTCCAGTCTTGTTAGTTGCATAGTGATGGTTGATGAAGCAAGTTACAATCCAGTGAGACACTTTTAGTTACAATTTTATTTGCACTGCAAAATGGATCAAAAAGGGTTCAATCTGTTTCATTCACGGACCTAGAATGGACTTGTGGTGTCCAACGTAGTTCCAAGAGGGCTGAATCAAAGCCAGAATTTTATTTCTACCACCATGTAAATTCTTCCATTTATTAAGTGTTCTTAAAATACTAATGATGATATCCTAAAACAGTTAACATATATTCAGCATCAATTTGACCCTCTTTTTACTAATTACATGAAAGCCCCAAGACATTATCAGAGACAAGTTTTTTGTTTACATTTTCATATATTAGCACTCTTGATCTACTGTGTTCTTGTTTGTACCTTACTCGTAGTAGGTTCCCCTACCATGGAATATTTAGGAAATCTAATGGAAAGGAATTAAGTTAGAAACATCCATTTCTTTGGTCCATAGTGCTTATTTAGAACAAGTTGTACTCCAGTGTGCATTTTCTTAACCTTTAGGAAATTGTGTTCATTCAGTGTGGTGCAGGGTAACGTGACACTACACTGTTTGCATGTGTGTGGAAGAGAGAGCTGTCTCAAATGAGGACACAACTGCAAGCTTTCCTACATGAAGAATCTGTTGCAAACCATAAAAAAAGAAGTGAAACTGCTGAAAATAAATAGCCTCCCCTCCACACAAGCTCACCCCTTTTTATTTTCTTTATTGTTATTACAAGTTATATATACTAGATGTTCAAATTGCATTAACACAATTAAAATGTACATGTATACATACATATGTATCTCATATTTACAATATGGTGATAAACTGCTGTCATGCTTTCACAGTCTAATGTAGACCCTTCAGCACTAAGTTGCTAGGCTTTTAAGCCATTCCAACAGCCACCGCAATAAATGGAGACCGTAATAAAAGTTGAAATCACACAATTTGTTTTTTTCTTTTAAAGAGGCTCTGAAAAGTTCTGACCTATATTGTTTTCAAATACTGCATTTAGCTTGGACCAGGGAGCTGGTGCGTTTGACCACTTCCGATCATTTAGATAAAATCTGTTTAGTCAGCATACTGCTAACAAACTGGTGTATGTTAGACCTGGCATCCTTGGCGTGGTCTCCCCTGTTTTGTTTTGTTGCCTCTGCTTCCCATGTTTTGACTATGTGCTGAACTTAGTTTTTGCTGGTTTTGGCACTTTACCACTGCTGACCAGTGCTAAAGTGCAAGTGCTCCCTGTGTAAATTCTATGTGTAATTGGTTTTTCCATGATTGGCATATTTGATTTACTAGACTGTCCCTAGTAAAGTGCACTAGAGGTGCCCAGGTCCTGCAAATCAAATGCTACTAGTGGGCCTGCAGCACTGATTGTGCCACCCACATGATCAGCCCTGTAATCATGGCTCCTACCTGCCACTTCAATGTCTGTGTGTGCAGTTGTAAACTGCCAATTCAACCTGGCAAGGGTACCCATTTACCAGGCCTAAATGTTCCCTTTTTATACATGTAAGACACCCCTAAGTTAGGCCCTAGGTAGCCCCATGGGTAGGGTGCACTGTATGTAAAAGGTAGGACATGTACTGGTGTGTTTTTACATGTCCTTACAGTGAAATGCTGCCACATTCAGGTGTCACTGTTGCAAGGCCTATCTCTTCCATAGGTTAACATGAGGGCTGTCTTTAAATAACTTTTAAGTAGAGTTTCCTTTTAGGAGCAGATAGAGATCTGGGGTTTGGGATCTCTGAATTTACAATTTAAAAATACATCTTTTAGTAAAGTTGATTTTAGATTGTCAGTTTGAAAATTACAATTTAGAAAGTCTACATTTTCTCTGTTAAACCATTCTGTGACTCTGCCTATGTGTGTAGCCCTTGGCTGGTTCAGGCTGACACTACAGTAACACAAAGGGAGCTGGGGAATAGCCTGCATATCCTGATGGGCCATCTGGGCTAGAGTGGAGGTAGGAGTGGTCACTTATACCTGAAAGGACAGTGCCTACCCTCATACAATGCAGTCTCCATCCCCCTGGTGTGAGTCTGGTGCCAACCCTGGGCAAGGCAGGATTTTGTGAACAACAGAGACCTTCCTTTGACGTTTAACAACTTCAAAGGCAGAATGGGGTATAAGTAGTGGACCCAAAACCCCCAGATTTTTAGATTATTTCTGGACTCAAGAGGAAGCTCTGCCAAAGAGGAGAGCTGAAGAGCTGGAGGAGGAGTACTGCCCCTTTGCCTGTGACTATGATTTGCTGGGTTGGCCTGCAGTTGCTGCTTCTGCCTGAAAGAGGACAAAGACTGGACTTTGTGATATTTTCCTGCTTGTGAAGTGTCTCCAAGGGCTTGGACTGAATGTGCATCCTGTTTGGAAGTCTCAAGGCCATCAAAGACTTCCTCTGCCAGCACCTGGACTCTCGGCTGAGACTCCTACCTTGTCAAGTGGTGCCCATTCCAATCCTTGGGCCCTTAAAAGGTGAAGCTGATGGAACAGAGACTGAAATCCACGCACAGGAGCTGTGGGGGGAAAACTTGGATTCACCACCTGCAACAGGACAGTAAAAACAACACACCACCTGCATTGCAGCTGAGAAATCAACGCACCACCTCCAATGCGGCTGGGAAATTGACACATTACATGCATTGCGGCTGGAAAAATGATGCACCATTGGCTTGCGGCTGGTGAAAACGATGAAACCCCCACACAGCACGGTTCTCCATCATTGTGTGGCCGGATTTCGCATGCATCATCGCTGGGTGTCAAAATCAATGAGAACCTGCCATATCCAAGGTGCCCCTCTGGAAATCAACGCATAGTTCTCAAGCAGGAGAGAAAAACGATGCATTGTCTATCCGACCGGAGAAGAAATGATGCATGGCCTCACTTGTGAGTAAGGAATCAATGCATCGCTGACTCTTCCGACGCACGCTCGCCTGTGTGTCTTTAATTTTGACACATACAAGGTACTTTGTATAACAACAACGTCCCCATTGTTTCTTATGGAGCAAGATTGTATTTTTTAAAATTCATAACTTTACTTGTGTATGTTGGAGTTTTGTCACTTTAGTCTTGTTTAATTCGGATAAATATTGTTTTTTTCCTAACCTGGAGTGGTGTCCATTTTATAGTGTTTTCCCTGTATAACTGTGTGTTTTGGTACAAATACTTTGCATATTGCCTTTGTGATAAGCCCGAGTGCTTGTGCCAAGCTACCAAGGGGGTGAGCAGGTGTTATCCAAGTGTGGATTTCTTTACCCTGACTAGAGTGAAGGTCCATGCTTGGACAGAGTGCAAACTGACTGCCAACCAGTGACCCCATTTCTAACATTGGTGATCAGGGGTGAGGAGAGAACCTGTATTTGTACTTGACATACAGTGATTAAGTGTACACTATTGTTTTGAGTGTTTTTGTTTTTTCTCTTTTTGGATTTTTTTGCTTCCTTTTTTAGTTTTTCTTGGGAAGTTTCTCTTCTTTTTGGAACTTTGCACTTTTGAGTGAACTCATCAACATGTCTCAATCTGGGGATACACCAGCTGCAAAGGCTGTTTGAGTTGGAGAAACTGGAGGAGTACACCGTGGCTCAACCTAAGCAATTTTATAAGGATTTTGCCTGCCCAATCAAGAGCTCCACCATGAAGGAGGAGCTGCAAAAGACATTTTGGGCCTGTGTGGCAGCCAAGGAGGCTGGTGGGCACACAGAGGATGAGGGTGTGGAGGTGCAGGGTGTTCATAATGAGGTGTTGGGTAACCCTGTTCTGCCTGGGGGAAAGGTCTCCAGGGCAGGCAGTAGTGTCTCATCCAAAGGTCTGACCCCTGAGGAGTTGCAGGACAGACAAGCAGAGAGGGTGCACCAATTTGAATTAGACACATTAAAAATGGAGACAGAGGAGAGAAGGTAGGCTATAGAGGAGAAAAATATGCTTTTTTGCTCATGAGTTGAGGTTGAGGGAGCTGGATCAAAGGAGTCAGTCCAGCAGAGATGGTAGCAGCAGTACTTCAGTGCAGCCTGAGAGGAGGGTGTGCATTCCAAAAGACCTGATGAAGTATTATAAGAGGGAAGATAAAATATATCTATGGTTAAGGGGTATGAGTCTGCTTTCCACATGAACATGGTCCCTGAAGCACATTGTGGGGCAGGTCTGTGGAAGCACTTTGAGGCAGAGGGGAATGACACTCTGACATCCTAAGGGGATCCTCAGGGACTCACCTAACGTATAATGAAGCACGCCCTACTCACTAGGTAGGGTCTCACTCCAGAGCAATCTAAGGACAAGTTTGGGTCCTACAAAAAGAAAGAATCCCAAACTTGGTCAGAGTGTGTTGACTCTATTTGTAGGTCACTGGATGGTTGGGTGAAGGGCAGTAAGGTAACAACTTATGAGGAGCTGTCTGATTTGATTGCATGGAAGTGTTTGTATAGTCTTTATTTTCCAGAGCTGTCCCAGCAGCAAATTGGTAGCAAGTTGACTGACCCCAGAAAGCTTACTCAGGAAGCAAACCAGTGGGAGAGCACCAGGGTCCAAAGGAGGTCTGAGGGAGACTCCCCCAAGGGTGGGCAGGGTCCCCATCAGAAGAAGTGGGGGAGTAAGGGTAAGCAGGGGGAGTTCTCTAAAGTGCCCCAGCCAAGTTCCCAGGATGAGGATTCCCAGCCCACAATTGAAAAGAAACCATGGGTCTCTACAGGGAAACCTGCAGAGAGGGTCCCCCACAAGTGCTATGCATGTGATCAGGTGGGTCACATGAGTGGGGATCCCAAATGTCCCAAGGGGACACAGGCACCCACTGGTGCCCAGTCACAGGGTTTGGCCAGTGTAGCTCTTGGGGGGGAGTTTGTTGCAGGTGGGTGAGAGCCAGCTGTGATGACCCTTGTCTTACTAAGGGACAGTGAGATGGTCCAGAGGACCCTAATGCCTGAGAACACTAAGAAGTACAGGCAGTGGGTGACCATCAACAGACAGAGGGTGGAGGCTCTGAGAGACACAGGAGCCAGTGTGACTACTGTGAGAAGTCATCTGGTGTCTGAAGAGCAGGTGGTCCACTATGCACTTAACCAAGAAGTTGCAGTAGACAACTCTGAGCGTATGTGCAAAATGGTGCAGGTTCTCTTTAAGTGGAGGGGTCTCAGGTTCTTTGAGGGTAGCTGTGAGTCTAACCATGCCTATTGATTGTCTGCTTGGCGATGACCTGGAAGACCCCCCTTGGAAGGAGATGGAAAGAAGATCTCACTTGGAAACGTAGGATCTGCCTGGGTGGGTGTGTCTGTCCACCTAGTCAATGACACCCTTTCAGGGAGACCAGGAGGCCCTGGAGCCTAAAAGAATGGTCTAGGTGCCTGCCAGAAGGAGGAAGGTCAAGGAGCACTGGAAACCCACCCCAGAAGTTCCCACGGTCCTGGAGGAGGCTGAACCTGAGGGGGACACCCTGGAGCTATAGGGGAACAGATGGCAGAATTGGGGGAGGTGCCCAATCTGACCCAGTGGCAGCAGGAATGGTGTCCCACCATGGAGCTTAGAACACACTTTGTTTATTGGGTGGATGTCCTCTTATATAGTGAGACCAAGATTGCTAAGCTTGGTGCAACCTGTGTGCTGGTGGTTCCCCAGTGCTTCAGAGATCTCCTACTGGGTTTGGCTCATAATGTGGCTTTAGCTGGTCATTTGGGGCAGGACAAGACCTTTGAAAGGCTTGTCAACCACGTTTACTGGCCCAAAATACAAAGGCACTCTGCTGCACATTGTAGGTCTTGCCAAAGATTCCTGGCAAGTGGCAAGAGTGGGTTGAAATGTAAGGCTCCCCTCCAACCTTTTCCTGTAGTCAGCACCCCCTTTGAAAGGGTGGGTCTTGACATTGTAAGTCCTCTGGATCCCAAGACATGCATGGGCAACAGGTTTACACTGGTCTTGGTGGACCATGCCACCCAGTACCCAGAAGCGATACCTCTTAGATTAATCACAGCCCCTGTGGTGGGCCGGGCATTGATGAGCTTTAATACCCACATTGGGTTCCCCAAAGAGGTGGTATCTGACAGGGGTGCCAACTTCACATCTACTTATATATAGTTTCTGTGGAAGGAATGTGGGGTGACATACAAGTTCACCCCCAAGGCAATGGTTTGGTTGAGAGAATCAACCGAACCTTGAAGGGCATGATTATGGGCCTGTAAGAGCCCATTATGCGTAAGTGGGACGTCCTCTTGCCATGCCTTGTGTTTGCTTACAGGGAGGTGCCACAAAAAGAGGCTCAGTTGTAGCCCCTTTGAGTTGTTGTATGGCCACCTTGTGAGGGGACATCTGAGTCTGGTGAAGGAGGGCTTGGAGAAAGCATCCAGCAAGCCCCCTTTCCAGTTACATGCTGGCTTTTAGGAACCAGAAAGCCCACTTTAGGAAGCTTGCTCAAGAGAACTTGGAAATAAACCAGGAGGACATGAAACGTTGGTATGACCAGAATGATACTCTGGTTGAGTTTCAGCCTAATTAGAAAGTGTGGGCCATGGCCACAGGGAGTCTAATCCTCTCCAACATAAGTGGACTGGGCCTTTTGAGTGGTGGAGTGGAACAGTGAGGTCACCTATCTTGTGAACTTGCAGACTCCATGAAACCCCTTAAGGGTCCCCCATGTAAACCACCTCACTTTGAGAGGTCTGAAGTGACTAGGCTCCTAGCAATAGATGATGGAGTGGAGGACGAAGGTGAGCCTCCTGGCTGCTCAGGAGAAAGATAGGTCTGTGGACGGTGTGACCCTCTCCCCCTCACTGACCCCAGAGCAACAGAGAGACTGTCACCAGGTGTTGGGACAGTTTGCCTCATTGATCTCCTTGATCCCAGGGGTCACTCAATTGTGTACAGATGATGTGGACACTGGGGACAGTCCATCTGTAAAACACAAGATTTAAAGGGTGACTGACAAGGTCAGGGCTAGCATTAAGGATGAGGTATCCAAAATGTTAGCATTAGGGGTTAATGAGTTCTCCAGTAGCCCTTGGGCCAGTCCAGTGGCTTTGATTCCAAAGGCTGCTGCACCTGGTGCAACTCCAGAACTGAG
Source organism: Pleurodeles waltl (assembly GCF_031143425.1). Classification (NCBI taxonomy): domain Eukaryota; kingdom Metazoa; phylum Chordata; class Amphibia; order Caudata; family Salamandridae; genus Pleurodeles; species Pleurodeles waltl. Next base: position 704,315,313 of record NC_090449.1, on the reverse strand, counting down.
GTTCTCTGTGGACTACCATGGACTCTACATAGTCATGAAGACTGACACACACCCCATCCCCTGAGCTGATGAGCTCATTGATCGGTTGGGAGCTGCCAAGTTTCTTAGCACGTTTGATCTAAAGTCTGGGTATTGGCAGATTGTTCTGAGGGGGGCATGGAGAGGTCTGCATTTTTCATGCCAGATGGGCACTACCAGTTCATGGTGATGCCTTGTGGGATGGAAAATGCTCCTGCTACCTTTCAGAGGTTGGTTCACAGGTTGTCCCTGGGTTGGAGGTCTTCAGTGCATACTACCTGGTGGACACTGCTGTGTTCAGCTCAAGGTGGGAGAATCTCTTGCAGCAGCTCTGCAAAGTGTTAGAGTCTGTACAGAAGGCAGGCCTTACTATTTAGGCAAGTAAGTGCCAAATCGGGCATGGTTCTGTGGTATACTTGGGACACCAGGTGGGGATGGGCCAGGTGGCACTCCTGCAGCCAAAGATTGACACCACTCTGTCTTGGAAGCTTCCCAATACCCAGACAGAGGTGAGAGCCTTTTTAAGACTCATAGGATACTATAAGAGGTTTGTCAAGGGGTAGAGCACTATTGCTTAGTTAAGCTCCAAAAAGCAACCCATAAAGGTGATCCGGACTAGGCTTGCCAAACAGCTTTTGATGCCCTGAAGGCAGCCATGTGCACTGCACCCAATCTAAGGCGCCTGACTACTCCAAGGAGTTTGTCGTGTAGACTGATGCTTCAGAGCATGGTGTGGGAGTGGTAGAAGCACAGCCAAATGAAGAGGGCCTAGACCAGCCGGTAGCCTATATTAGTAGGAGGTTACTGCCCTGGGAACATAGGTGGAATGCAATTGAGAGTGAAGCCTTTGCTATGGTCTGGGCACTGAAGAAGCAAAGACCCTACTTGTTTAGGACTCACTTCCAGGTTCAGACAGACCACAGGCCCCTCATATGGTTATTGCAAATGAGGGGTGAGAACCCAAAACTGCTGAGGTGCTCCATCTCCCTACAGGGAATGGACTTTACGGTGGAACACTGCCCTGGACCAGAACACGCCAATGCTGATGGTCTGTCCAGATTCTTCCGCCTTAGTGATGAGAACTCCCATGAGGTTGGGTAGTTCTCCCCACTCGCAGCTGGGGGGGCACGTGTTAGATCTGGCATCCATGGTGTGGTCTCCCCTGTCTTTTATGCCTCTGCTTCCCATGTTTTGACTGTGTGCTAGACTTTGTTTTCACTGCTTTTGGCACTCTCGGCACTTTACCACTCCTGATCAGTGCTAAAGTGCAAGTGCTTCCTGTGTAAATTGTATGTGTAATTGGCTTTTCCATGATCGGCATATTTGATTTGCTAGAATGTCCCTAGTGAAGTGCACTAGAGGTGTCCAGGGCCTGTAACTCAAATGTTACTAGTGGGCCTGCATCACTGATTATTCAACCCACATGAATAGACAGTAAACATGGCTCTGACCTGCCACTGCTGTGGCTGTGTTTGCAGTTGTAAAATGCCAATAAAATGTCAATTTGACCTCGCAAGCGCACCCACTTGCCAGGCCCAAAAGTTCCCTTTTTATACATGTAAGGCACCCCAAAGGTAGGCCCTAGGTAGCCCCATGGGCAAGGTGCAGTGTAAATAAAAGGTAGGACATGTACTGGTGTGATTATACATGTCCTAGCAGTGAAATACTGCCAGTTTGCATTGTTACAAGGCCTATCTCTCTCATCGATTAAAATGGGGGCTGCCTTTAAATAACTTTTAAGTGTAGTGTCCCTTTGGGAGCAGATAGAGATATGGGGCTTGGGGGTTCTCTGAACTCACAATTTTAAAATACATATTTTAGTAAAGTTGTTTTTTAGATTGTCAGTTTGAAAATGCCACTTTTAGAAAGTAGGCATTTGCTTGCCTAAACCATTTTGTGACTCTGCCTGCTTGTGTATTCCTTGTCTAGGTCAGAATGTCAGTTGGGCTGTTTGTGAGTCTCCACTAGACAATGACACAAAGGGAGCTGGGGTATAGCCTGCATATCCTGATGGGCCATCTGGGCTAGGCTGGAGTGAGGACTGGTCACTTACACCTGAAAGAGCTGTGTCTGACCTCACACAATGCAATCTCTAACCCCCTGGTGTGAGTCTGGAGCCAAGCCTGCTTTTGCATGATGTTGTGAACAAGAGAGACTTTGCTTTGATATTTGCCAACTTCAAAGGCAGAAAGTGGTATAAGTAGTGGACCCAAAACCCCATAAGCAGAAACGCCATTTGACATAAAAGAACGTCTCACTGTTTTACAGGAGCTTCAACAATTTCGTGATGATAAATCATCTGCATGTGCTGCCACTTTAGGAATAAGGGAATTGGCGAAAACTTCGACTGGCTGGATTCCTAACGTTGGGGATCTGGTTCGTGAGAAGATCGCTGTGAAAAAGGAGTTAGGTCCATCATACAGAGCACCTGTACCTGTCTTGGGAATAAAAGGCACCAGGACTGTCATCCTACCACCATTGTCTGGTTCTAAATCGAATAGATTCATCTCCATTGATGACATCAAATTACACCATGTGGCTGATTCTCCACAGTAGACCAGGAGGTCCCTTGTTTGGATCCCGATCCCCTCTCACTACCCAACAGGACATCCATTTACATAGTAGGATGAACATCACTGCTACTGACTATGCAAGCATGTCAACTGCTGTTCCAGACACTTCCTGACCATGGGGAGGGCAGAAAATTAACTTTTGTTGGTTCCAGTCACATCTTCGGTGACCACCCCGCTTCAAGATTTGGCTGTATTTTACACAAACACTTCCACGACTAATGATGTTGTCTATCAAGAACCTCCACGAGCGGTGGATCAGAATTCCGCGGGTCCTGTGTTTGCAGAGAACTCCTCTGGCTATTTCATTGACATTGATGATTTTTCTTCGGATTCATCCTCAACTCTGTCTGACAAACTTTTGAAAAGTAGTAAGCTGTATCGATGGGTGAAAAAGAACTATTTGATCTACCCATATAACTATCTATGGTTTTGTTTGACATTTATTGCATTATTTTTATGGATTGGTTTTGTGACTGTTTTCTTTTTGCTGATTAATGGTCACTATATTCCTGATCGCTCCTCTGTGGATCCTGTTGATGTAATTTTAACACCACATCATTCTTCACATAAGGTCCGACGAGATTTGTCCCCTGTAAATATTACAGCTATACCAATTACTGATGGGATTGTGTGGGACAAAGTTCCATTCGATATATACGGGCCTACGGAGATAATTCAAATACTATACGTGTTAAAAATTTCAATGTCAGATGTTATTACACCTAATGTTGTATCTGATGATTGGGATGTCCAAACAGTTAATTCCATGCTAGCTGCAATGAAGGACTATTCCGCTTTTGGAAGTGATGATGTATATGATTATACAATGAATTATGGGGAAATGTTCTGCTATAACAATTGGGGACATCACTACCTACACCGTGCAACTAGATATAGGCCTCTCTTGAACTACACACAGTGGGAACACTGTTCCACACCAGGGGTGGGGAGTCCAAAGTATTACAGCGATAAATTTACGTACTTTTCTGGGCATGATACAAGGAAAGAAGAGTCGTATTACTTTAAAATACCTCCGGCACATATTAGTAAACTTTTGCTAACAGATACAAAACTGATTTATTCAGATCACTTCGTTTCCCTGCTCTCGCTTGAGGATTACGAATATTGGAAAAACACTATTGATTTGAAAAGTGTATGGGGAACACAAGATTGGCAGATACAGGGTAAAGAGGCTTTGTTTCGGGCATGCCTGATTCCTGTGCAAATGATTTTCTTAAATGACACTATAGAGCAGACATCCTGTCTAGGGTTAGCAAAAATTAAAGACATGAACACACCCAGTATCCCTACTCCTACAAAATTTTAAGATTGGCAACACTTTCTTAATGTCTCAGAAGACGGACTAGATGCAATGGTTAAGGCTGGTGCCTATAATTCTTCTCTTTCTCGTCCCGGCGGGTGGTTGGTATGGCCCACCGACACTGATGAGTGTCAAAAGCGTTTCTTGAACTCTTCAAGGGGTTTTTCCATTCACAGGCCTGACCTTCGCTTTCTATCAGGTCAACATACCGGTATAATTACGACATACAGTGTGGGTAAGCTGTGCCAGCAATGGGTGCAGACAAACAAGTTAACAGCGGTTAAAAAACACCTGAACACTCTTTCTGACAGTATAGACTTGGAGGATTTCCTCTTAGGTCCTAGAAAACAACGCTCTAAATGGTTTTTATATGCTATGTACAATGAAATTTGGAAACTTTCCGAGATTGAGGCTGCTGCACGTTTAAGGCAACTCGATAAAGAAAATTTGGAAAAAACATTAGCTGTTGTCGACAATGGCATGAACACGCTGTCCAATAGGATTTATACACTATCGAATATAGTGTCGTCTGCTATTGATATCACTCAGACAGACTTGTCCCGGTTATATCATGGGCAAACGCAGCTACGTTCCATCATGCAGCTGGGTTGGACATTACAGACACTGAAAAGTGGCCACATTCCATGGAGGTACATTAATGGGAGTGAACTATTCACTGCTTTTAATTTCTCCAGGGAACAAGAGACAATGGCTAAAAGGGAGGCTAGTTTCACCCTGCTTCAAGTAGAAAAGTTAGATAAGTTGCCCTTCACTGTAGTTGAGAGTCCTTCATCTATCTGGCTCTTGCATGGCATTATTAATTTACTGATTTCAACGTTTCGTTTCTCGAGCTGCCTGAGACATCTTGCCGTGGGACGATATGAGCGGCTAGGAGATAGCTTTATTAAGGAAGAGTGGGAGTTGCCCTTTGACTATAAATGTCTGAACGGTGAACAGGAGGTCTTTCTTAGCTGAAGTGAATGTGAGACTGCTGTTCGCATTCAATGATATGCAAACAGGTGTCTCTTCACGGTCTTTGCAATGTGGGGGTCGCGAATTTGGCCTGTTTTCTGAAGGGTACTCCCATCCCCTTGATTCGTCCAGTGTTTCATGTACTTTCCAATGGAAGTTATGTTCTACTGAACGATCAAAGCTGTTGCGGCTTGCGACCTGGAATTGCCTACGCAATCTCAGTCACGAAGGTCGTTACGTGTTGTGGACATATTTTGTTTCCCCCCACACGAGAGATAAAAGTATCTGACATGTGGCCCCGCATAGATACTTTTAATATGAACTATGACAAGTTGAGTAGACTAAAGGCGCTATTGTTTCAGAAACAGGTCGCCTTGACTTCCACAAAAGAGACGTATGCTCTCCAGATTGCGAGAGCATCAGCCGAGATACAATCCCTTTTAAATACCAATTTCCCCAAACACTTTGGAGAACTGGTATCCAGAATATTCAATGCTTCAAGCACCACTGGGATTGTTCATTTCTTTAAGGCTGTCGGGTCTGGTTTCGTGTCCATCTTCCAGACTGTCTTCGGAGTCATCCCATCAGCCATCCATTCTCTCTTTTCCAGTGTGTTAGGTTGCTTTCCGATTATTTTGTCTTTAATTGGCAGACTACTACTGCTATTTCTTCTGATTCGCGGTGGTTGTTTCTTTCCAGCAACACAGAGCAATGGAGCCGCTCCCGTCAACTCCACTGTGCCGTGAGCGCATGGTTCGGATCTTTGTTACACCTTTGCTGATGGAACTGGAGCTTGACTGGTCGTTGTCATTCCGGCCACTTCTCTGGTGTGTACAACCGGTCTTTCGCTGCATATGGTGTCTCTTTGAACATCTGCCTATGGTCTGTATTGCTGTTGCACCAACATCTCCTGTGGACCACGAACTGCTGATGTCCCCGATGAGGGTTCATACACGGTCATGCCCCTTGAGACTGAGGTTGCTCCGCGAGGCCACCTATGAGCCTTCCGTTATAAGATCTAACATGGATGAGGACACTACAGCAAGTATTGATGCACCGGTGTAATTGGCTCACTTCTGCTCTGTGGATCCGTTTGTCCGCCCAGCACTAGACTTCACTTCGGACGATGTTGACCCATTTTTGAGGTCCTTGACTGGTGACTTCGATGACATTCTTCAAGATCCTGCGTATAACACATAATGTGATTAATTTGCTTACCATTCCCGATTCCAAATTATGCAATTATAATAAACGTTTGCTGTACTTGTCAAGGTTGATATTAACATCTCTGTATGTGTTTTTAGACAGTTTTTTAACGTGTTTTTCACACACAGCGATTTTTATTATTAGCTTTTTTATTAGCTTGTTTTTTGCCTTTGGCCTTTAGTTCAGAAGCAGCTTTTTTAGCGTTTGTGTTCCTGTACCTTCATCATACCTGTTACAGCAATGGGGAGGGTGTAGTGAATCCTAGTTTGTTTTAACAGGATAGCAGGAGTTAGCTTAGCCGTAGGCTTGTAAACTCGTGTCCCCGTCACCTAGTGACTTTTAACCTACTTAGCTTGCTCTGTCTTAGCCCATTTAATTATTTATTTCCTCTAAGATGGCTGCCTTGTTTATAGTTAGGCCACTTGTTATGAGTTTTATTATCAGTGTCACTGTGCCAAGGCGTCAAGTTTAAACACGAAAGACAAACAAACAGTAGCTGTTCACACTTAGGGATTTTCCCTCTCTATACTTTTGAGGGATTGTTGATATTAATTGCCGTCCCAAGCATGCCTGTTATCTATTGTTTTGGAATACACCTACGTCAGGGGACCTTGTAGATCTGTATAAATACATCACACTTTAGGCAGATAATCAGAGGGATTCCGACCAGAGGGCATCGCCTCCATCGCTGATACCGATGCTGCAGTCGTCAACAAGCTGACCCAGTCTTCGTGTCCCTACGGAGTCTGAGATAGAGACCTCATTCCAAGGTAACGAGGGTTGGGGGCTCCACTCATGGACATGGCTTTGGCAGATTAGGTTTAGCAAACCCAGCTCTCCTTTAGGTAGGAGGTTAGGCCTATTCACATTAGGGTAATAGGGCATATTCCATCTTATATATCTTTTTCATGTATTTGCAAAATGCTGGGGGTCTTCATAACAATGACTCTCTTCTTCACAATACTGTTACTTGCTATATTCATTATCCTACTCATTGCAGTCCATGCAACTTACTGCAAATTGCAGTTATGTTAAATAAAAAGCAATTATAGCTATACTGCATCTGTGTCATTGCCTGTGTTTGTATGAGACATAATATATCTGTGAGAAAAGGGTAATCTCCGTTTAACCACGACAACCCTGAGATATCTTACTTTGAGTCCATGCGTAAGCGACTGCCACAAATCACCTTTTACTATTGTGTTTCTGGTGAGGTGCTGCTAGTGAGCCGGTGAGGTTGGGACAACAGTTGCGACTTGTTGTAGGAAAGACTCAGTCGCCTACAAACAAAAGTACTGTTATCTAAAATCAGCAGCCATGCTCAGAGCAAGAGTCCAAACTACGACATGGCGCCACCAACGATGGTGTTTAGGCACTAATTTACGGATACCCTGACTATCACTGTTTCACAGACAACAGGTACCCTAAGTACCATTATACGGAGACGTCCGTAGTCTTTGGGAGAATCCTCCTCAGCTGAACAGGTAACACCTAATTAAGCTGTAGGTTGTTCGAGCTCGAACTAATAAAAAGGATAAAACTTCCCCTATTTGGTGTTCCGTTTCTCTAAACAACTATGGCTAATACCATAGACATTCCTGCAAATGCTAGACATGCACTTACACAACATTTATTAACGCATGGCCTTACAGAAGAGGGTGGGGATGTTACTCTGATATTAGAAGCAACTGAAGCATACCAAACAGAAACGTTTTACTGTTGTGTCACCTTTCCCGAGGCTGACCAAAGACCGCACACATTTCACACATATATGAAATTGCGAACGTGCCGGTACTGTACGAAGCATACCAGTATCATGAAATATCGCTCACATATCAAGAGCATCAAAACTGGTTTGAAGGCGCCCTACCACATGTACTACGAAGAGTGAGGCTAGGTCTTTTAAGTAATGAGGGCCCTACGTGGCCTATGTTTGCCACATATACACCTCACCCAGGGATTCAGAATATGCCGATCGCAGATTTACGAGTATTATATAATGTATTAGTGGCATTATATAGACAATTGGTTCAGTTCGTAATGCGAACATTGAACACAACACCAGCGCGTCCAGCACCGCCAGTAGCTGGTGGTTATCAATTGGCTACTGGGATTAATCCACAAACAGTGCATACTATTATGGGTAAAGTGCCCACGAAACGGGAAAAAATACCATTCTGGATTGCCCAGAAAACTAATCAACTGGAAGCTGTGTTTCCCCATACGGGACCACAGGAAAAACATAGGCTGCTCACTATGTGCTTGCCGTTTGGGATGGTTCCCTCTGTGGATGACTGCGCCACATGGGGCACAGTCTTCGCTGCCGTTTATACTACCACACATGGTACCCCGACACTGGCCAATTTACCGGAGGTGTTAAAACAAATATAAAATGAACATGGGGCTGTACCAGCCCTGGATCTGGGGATGAAATTGATGCGTAACTTTGACGCCGTCTCCTCAATAATACTGAGTAATATTAAAGGGGAAGCGGTGGCACTGGCAATACGCAAACGTCTCCGGGAAACACCAAATGTGGAACAGGAGAGACAGCTACCGAAAATAATTTCCGATACCTATACTAGTATAGGACGGGATAGTTTGGGAGCCAAACCTAAAAAAATGGAATTACCGTGTACCACCCATAAGGAAGGTACGAAGCAGGCACAAGAGGGCACTAAAAAGCGCTGGGACAAACAAAAAGATTTCAAAGACAAAAGAAATAAGAGAGCTGATTCTCCACATCCGGAGTACTCCGAAAGGAGGTATAATCTCAGAAGTAGGGAGCACATTAGAACTCCAGACAGATATACTGATTCACGTCCCTCTCGTTCCTTTCAGGACGCGCCGGATAAACATAGCGAGAGAAGGGGCCGTCAAGATCGACGTCCGGAATACGTGAAAGAAAAGAAAGACTCACCACAGTCTGCCATTAAAAAAGAAGAAAAGACTCCTCAGCAAAAGCCGCAGTTTAAAAAGAAGAAAGTGACAGCACTGACAGTTAAAAATTCCAGTAGTATTGAGAACACTGTTGAGGAACAAGAAGTGGGCCGTGACTCTGTTAGACAGCGCGGCAGAGGTAACCTGAGTCTGAAAGATCATCTGGATACGACAGCAACTAGCGATTACATCGCGGTTGAGACAGCGGATGGCCGCGTTTTCCCACCCGATCGGGTTTATGATTTAACGATTCAGATTGAGGGAGACGTGGAACAAATTATTAGTGTAATATTTTGGGATGAACTAACTAGTGATATCCTGTTGGCTGAGAGAGACTGGCCACCTGAACATGTCCGCAAGCTCCCGCATGGGGAGGATGTCATTTTGCCTTCTTTCTCCGATCTTGTTCCGGCAGCAGACAAAAAAGCCTATGCTGCTGAATGGGCTTTAGCGCAGGCACCTGCACTATACCGTAATCATGTAGGTTGGGACAAGGACTCTCCTTGTCATGTAATTCCCGTTAGGTCTTCACCCCAACCACAGCCACAATACCCTGTTAAACATGAGGCGAAAGCTCCGGTGACGTAGATACTGTCACAACTTGAGTACCAGGGAGTGATTGAGCCCTGTACATCGGCAATGAATAATCCGCTATTCCCTGTTGCAAAGCCTGATCATTCATATAGAATAGTGGTTGATTATAGACACTTGAATAGTCATACACGCACATATGCTATACAAAACTCACACAGCACAGCACTGATAAATAATATAGTGCGTAAAAAATATAAAACAACATTGGATATATCTAATGGATTTTTCTGCCAGAATTTAGCGCATGAGAGTAGGGACCTAAGTGCATTTTCATTTGGCTTCCAAAAACGCTTTTGTCGTTTACCTCAAGGCTATAAAAATAGCCCAGGCCTGTTTTCGGCCCGTGTAACATCAATTTTGAACAAAATTGATTCCGATGCATTGTCCTATGTGGATGATATCTATCTCACTGAAGAGGCCCTCGACATTCATCTTGCGAGGGTCGATCGGATCATTTTGGGGTTTGCAGACCTGGGGTATAAATTCAATTTTAAGAAAAGCAAGATAGCCTTTCTTAGTGTGTTATTCCTGGGATATCAGCTATCAAACGAAGGGAAGAGCCTGGCCCCGCACTTTCTAGAAAAGTGTGCTCAACTACCGCCTCCCAACACACTTAAGAAATTACAGTCCTTACTGGGTTTCTTCAATTTTGGCAGAACATACATTCTAGATTATACAGAACGCATCAAGCCACTTTATGACTTAATACAGCCCAATTTTTCTAGCAGACGATGGACCATTGCACACACACATATCCTTAGGGATATGCAACGGGACATGCTTGATGCTAAACACTTACACACACGTGACAATAAAACAAATTTGGTCATCAGAATAATTGCTGGAGCACTTGGATTTACTTAAGTCACCTTTAATGAGGATGGCACAGTGCCGATAGCATATAAATCACATTTATATTCCAATGCTGAAAAGCGTTTCGCACCTACAGAAAAGATTCTGACAGCAGTTCAGGTGGCCGTCATAAAGGAGAGGCCACTTGCCCAGGGGAAACGCATTATTGTTGTCTCCCCATTGCCGGCCTTAGAGGCGGTCACTAAAGCGAGCGTTCCGAACGCTAAAGCATTACATCCACGTTGGATTCAATGGGCAACGTCTCTGACCGCCAGTGATGTCGATTATGTATTTGATCCAAGACTTCAGACACAAGAGTTTCTCCAGTATGAGCAGGAGTACCCCGCTCCTCTAAATATTTTGCCACTAGAGAGTTATGATACTATCATTTATACTGACGGTTCAGCACAACCGGCTGTAGGTACTAAACATCAATACTCGGCAGCTTGCGCAGCCGTGTGTGGGGTACTGGAAGATGGCGTTTTCCACCCTCACAATACTTTACCACAGACCCTAGGGGACTGCACAGCCCAGTTGGCTGAGCTTAAGGCTCTTCTTCTAGCACTCGAACATACTGAGGCAGGAAGCCAGACTTTGATAGTCTGTGATTCATATTACTGCGTCCAGTCATACAATGAATATCTCAATCATTGGAAACTGAACGGGTTTAGAGATTCTAAAGGGAACACCATTAAACACAAAATATTGTGGGGAAGGGTGGCTGATCTTAAGGATAAGCTGCCATGTGTCCATGTAGTTCATACATTAGGACACCAACGTGTAGGAATACACGTTGTCGCCAATAATTTGGCTGATGAAGCGGCCAAAGCATCAGTAGCTGCGGCTTCTGTGGCTGCAGGGACTCGTTCTCGGACGAGATTGGATAATGAAATACTGATTGCCATTAAAGCTTCAGCTGCAGGCAAGACCCTTCCGAAAGGATACCCTACAAGCTATACTTACCATATCAGTGCACAGAATGTTGCTTATACAACAATTCCTGGGGTTGGAGATCGAGTGATCCCCAATGAAGACCAGAGACTAGAGCTGATTACGGCCGCACATGAGGGTGTCGCTTCTGCACATGCTGGTATACAGGCCACAATAACAATACTACAGCAACGATACTGGTGGCCTGGTCTATGCAGACAAACTAAACAGTATGTCCTTTGCTGTGACATATGCCAGCAGATTAAGGGCTCTAATATCAAAGCCCTCCGCAGACATCCCTCTTAGTGTCAGACAAGCCACTTCAGTGTGTGTACCTAGACCATTGTGGTCCCTTACATGCTGATGGTGCATACAAATACATTTTAGTGGCTGTGGATTCCTGTTCTAGATTCCTGTGGGTATGGCCGCAGCGGTCGGCTGACGCTCGGACTGTTATAAAAGATTTGCTGATCTTTATCGGTACATATGCGGTTGCAGCATTCCATTCGGACCAGGGCCCTGTGTTTGCCTCTAAGGCATTCAGGGACACCATGGGGACGATGGGTGTTGAACTCCATTACTCCTCACCATGCCATCCCGAGGGAAATTCAGTCGTGGAGAGGCGGAATCGTGATCTAAAGCAATCCTTAACAGCTCGAGTATTAGGTTCAGGCCGCAGTTGGTTACACCACCTATATGGGGTCCAGAGAGCACTGAATAATCTGCCAAGACGGTCCTTGGGGTCAAAGTCTCCATATGAGGTTCTCTTTGGGATACCTATGTATGTCCCAGATCTTGATGCCCCTGGTATGGTGGCAGCAGAAACGCCATTTGACATAAAAGAACGTCTCACTGTTTTACAGGAGGTTCAACAATTTCGTGATGATAAATCATCTGCAAGTGCTGCCACCTTAGGAATAAAGGAATTGGCGAAAACTTCGACTGGCTGGATTCCTAACGTTGGGGATCTGGTTTGTGAGAAGATCGCTGTGAAAAAGGAGCTCAGTCCATCATACAGAGCACCTGTACCTGTCTTGGGAATAAAAGGCACCAGGACTGTCATCCTACCACCATTGTCTGGTTCTAAATCGAATAGATTCATCTCCATTGATGACATCAAATTACACCATGTGGCCGATTCTCCACAGTAGACCAGGAGGTCCCTTGGGTGGATCCCGATCCCCTCTCACTACCCAACAGGACATCCATCTACATAGTAGGATGAACATCACTGCTACTGACTATGCAAGCATGTCAACTGCTGTTCCAGACACTTCCCCGACCATGGGGAGGGCGGAAAATGAACTTTTGTTGGTTCCAGTCACATCTTCGGTGACCACCCCGCTTCAAGATTTGGCTGTATTTTACACTAACACTTCCACGACTAATGATGTTGTCTATCAAGAACCTCCATGAGCGGTGGATCAGAATTCAGCGGGTCCTGTGTTTGCAGAGACTTCCTCTGGCTATTTCATTGACATTGATGATTTTTCTTCGGATTCATCCTCAACTCTGTCTGACAAACTTTTGAAAAGTAGTAAGCTGTATCGATGGCTTAAAAAGAACTATTTGATCTACCCATGGAACTATCTATGGCATTATTTTTATGGATTGGTTTTGTGACTGTTTTCTTTTTGCTGATTAATGGTCACTATATTCCTGATCGCTCCTCTGTGGATCCTGTTGATGTAATTTTAACACCACATCATTCTTCACATAAGGTCCGACGAGATTTGTCCCCTGAAAATATTACAGCTATACCAATTACTGATGGGATTGTGTGGGACAAAGTTCCATTCGATATATACGGGCCTACGGAGATAATTCAAATACCATACGTGTTCAAAATTTCAATGTCTGATGTTATTACACCTAATGTTGTATCTGATGATTGGGATGTCCAATCAGTTAATTCCATGCTAGCTGAAATGAAGGACTATTCCGCTTTTGGAAGTGATGATGTATATGATTATACAATGAATTATGGGGAAATGTTCTGCTATAACAATTGGGGACATCACTACCTACACCGTGCAACTTGATATAGGCCTCTCTTAAACTACACACAGTGGGAACACTGTTCCACACCAGGGGTGGGGAGTCCAAAGTATTACAGCGATAAATTTACGTACTTTTCTGGGCATGATACAAGGAAAGCAGAGTCGTATTACTTTAAAATACCTCCGCCACATATTAGTAAACTTTTGCTAACAGATACAAAACTGATTTATTCAGATCCCTTCCTTTCCCGGCTCTCGCTTGAGGGTTACGAATATTGGAAAAACACTATTGATTTGAAAAGTGTATGGGGAACACAAGATTGGCAGATACAGGGTAAAGAGGCTTTGTTTTGGGCATGCCTGATTCCTGTGCAAATGATTTTCTTAAATGACACTATAGAGCAGACATCCTGTCTAGGGTTAGCAAAAATTAAAGACATGAACACACCCAGTATCCCTACTCCTACAAAATTTAAAGATTGGCAACACTTTCTTAATGTCTCAGAAGACAGACTAGATGCAATGGTTAAGGCTGGTGCCTATAATTCTTCACTTTCTCGTCCCGGCGGGTGGTTGGTATGGCCCACCGACACTGATGAGTGTCAAAAGCGTTTCTTGAACTCTTCAAGGGTTTTTTCCATTCACAGGCCTGACCCTCGCTTTCTATCAGGTCAACATACCGGTATAATTACGACATACAGTGTGGGTAAGCTGTGCCAGCAATGGGTGCAGACAAACACGTTAACAGCGGTTATAAAACACCTGAACACTCTTTCTGACAGTATAGACTTGCAGGATTTCCTGTTAGGTCCTAGAAAACAAAGCTCGAAACGGTTTTTATATGCTATGTACAATGAAATTTGGAAACTTTCCCAGATTGAGGCTGCTGCACGTTTAAGGCAACTCGATAAAGAAAATTTGGAAAAAACATTAGCTGTTGTCGACAATGGCATGAACACGCTGTCCAATAGGATTTATACACTATCGAATATAGTGTCGTCTGCTATTGATATCACTCAGACAGACTTGTCCCGGTTATATCATGGGCAAACGCAGCCACGTTCCTGTAGACGGGTCCCGGAGGACCCGGCACACTCACCTCGAGTCCGCCATCTTTCGGCTGAATCCACGGAAATGACGCAGCGTTCCCCTGGCAACGGGGAGACACCACGTCGTCACAGCATCGACGACTTCCGGTTTCGCCGACTAACGAAGGAGGCAGATCCGGAAAGGGCACGCGCGTCGGAGCCCCAGGGAGGAGAAGAGTGGAGAGCGACGGGAGTGCGTGGCGGAGAGGAGACGAGCGGAAAGGAAATCCTGACCGGAGAGAGGAGGACAAACCTGTTACCCACCCCGGCGAGGAACCAGGAAGAAGCACCCAGAGGAAACACCGAAGCGCGAGAGCTGGAAAAGGAAGAAACACCGGAGAAACGAGAAAGCCGCCACGACCCAGGAGGGTCGTGGCTTGACAAGGTACGGTCCCTCCTAGGGACGGGAGGGTCACGGGGGAAGTCGGTTACGGGGAAAGGCACCAGGGAAGTGGGAGGAAGGACGGGGAGGGTGAATGAGAGACAAGGGAAGGGGCAAGAAGGGAAATAGGCACAGTATGGACCCGCAACCCTAAAACCTAACCCTGATCACCCCTTCACGATCTTGCCCGCATGTTGCCTTAAACCCTCACGAGCACCGTACCCCACCCAGTATCCCAGAAGTACTTACCGATTCTTTTTCTGTTTCTTTCATTTCGGCCGGGGTCCGAGAGAGACGTCCATCCTCCATAGACCAAAGGCGACCGGGAAAACGAGGAAAACCTAGGAGAAAAGAAAGAAGTTAAGGAAAAACAGGAACCCCAGAGACTTAGACCCTTAACACTACCGTTAAAAGAAATAGCCTGTGACTAAACAGAGAATAAAGTTTAAAAACGTAAAATACCCCATTCTTTTGACTCTATTTGATTCGCTCGTAACACAGCCCACCACAGTGGTGTCAGAAGTGGGATCTCTTCTCAGGTGGGCTTACGAGCGTTTCATCATGAGCGAAGCCCCATCCCTTGAGGACATAATTAAGCAACTCGCAGAAGGACAGAGACATCTGCAGTTGGTGTGGGAAGCCCACCAACAAGAAGCCAAAGAAGACCGGGAGGCCTTGCAATCGGCGTTAAAAAGTCAGGCTACAATACTAGCCAATAATCAATTCGTACATGAGACTGCATTACAAAAACTAACCAATACAATCGCGGCCAGTAAGGTACACCCAAACGTTCCCAGTTCGGTCCTCCAAAAATACCAGGAAGGGGAAGACACAGACTCATTTTTCACGAATTTCGAGAGGGTAGCCTCATCTGCTCAATGGCCAGAGGACCGCTGGGGTCAGTATGTGGCCCCCTTGCTTACAGGACTCCTGCAGACTGCCTACCAATCCGCCAATCCTGATGGTACAACCCCCTATCAAGAGATAAAAAAAAGTATCCTGGGGCGGGTTGGGCATGATACGGAATATTATCGTTTACGATTTAGAAAAATAAAATGGAGTGCGAACGAGGACCCTCGTTCCTTCTATTTTAGGGTGAAAGACTAGCTCAAAAATGGTTGGGACCCATAGGGACAACTCGGGAGGATGTCATTAAGACAATTACTTTAGAACAGTATTTGGATTCACTACCCCTTAGTACTAAGAACTGGATCTGACAACATCCAAACATAAACACTGAGGTTGCTATTGACTTGGCTTGTGCTTTCCATCGGTCCACGGAAAGTAAACCCGTAACCCCGAGACCTAGCCAAAAAAAAAACATCCCTCCACTAAAACCAACTCCCAGGTATTTTCCCGAGGAAACGCGGTTCCCTATACCCGTAGAACATCACCCTATGCAGTCCCCACAATGTTTCCACTGTGGTGAATGGGGCCATATTGCCAGAATATGTCCCAGGAAATCCGAAGGACCGGAACCTATGGAAATTGGGGTCACACGACGTAGAGTACTGTGTACAGGAAAAGGGAATGAGAAATTTAGATACCTGGTCACCATAAATGGACAGGTCATTTCGGCTCTAATCGATTCAGGATGTGGACAATCTGTAATCAGGAAGGATATAATCCCTCTGGATACTTCGGTTACCAACCGCTGGGTATCCATATGTTGTATACATGGAGACAAAGGAACTTATCCCCTCACCACGGTCAAGATAGAATGGGGCCCCTTTCGGGATATGCTTTCGATAGGGGTTATGGAGCAACTAATCGAGGACTGTATTATCGGGACTGATTATAGTCAGTTCTATGACCTATTAGATCAAGTTCGTAACCCCGCTGGGACTCCCGAGTGGTGGGCAGAAGCCCCTTTTTCCAATATCCCCATAGAAGTACCTCCATACCGAAAGAAACTTACGCGAAACGAGAAAAGACGGGAGAAAAGACAATATCAGGAAACCCGAAAGACGAAGGAGGTTCCTAAACTAATAGCAGAGATTAGTAGCAGGCCCATCTCTTTTCAAAGGAGCCAGAGAGAAGATCCTACCCTTTCCCATGCTTGGAACTCGGCCAGAACAGAGATTACTAATGAGGTGGGTCCTTATTTTCTTATCAAGAAACACCTCCTATACCGGATAACTAGAACGGGTAAAGGGGATACCAAACAACAATTAGTTGTTCCAGGACCATTTAGAGCTCACGTACTGTTTTTAGCCAACAATCAACCTGGGGGAGGTCACTTTGGTCGGGAGAAAACAGAAGAATACCTGATGCGGAAATTCTATTGGCCAGGAATATATGCTCAGATACGCAGATACTGTTCCCAATGTCCTAGATGCCAATTAACTGAGCCAGGGATGCCCAGGAAAGCACCGTTATACCCCTTACCCATTATTGATATCCCTTTTAAACGGGTGGGCATGGACCTGGTGGGACCCCTCCTTCCCTCTTCTAAAGGTCATACCTACATATTAGTCATAGTTGACTATGCGACTAGATACCCAGAAGCCATACCCCTCGCCAGCATGACAACCAAAACAATAGCCCAAGCCATGATAACCGTATTTTCCCGCATAGGTTTTCCCCAGGAAATATTGACGGATCAAGGTACCCCCTTTATGTCAAAACTCATGAAGCAGATATGTCAGTTATTAGGGATTACCCAGCTACGAACCTCGGTCTATCACCCACAGACAGATGGACTGGTAGAACGATATAACCGCACAATAAAGACACTGTTAAGGAAAACTGTAGATGAATCCGGTCGCAACTGGGATCAGAAGCTTCCTTTGGTTCTGTATGCTATACGGACCCACGAACAGTCCTCTACGGGGCATAGCCCCTTTGAATTGGTTTTCGGGAGGCAGCCTCGCAGCCTTCTGGATATGGCTGCAGAGACCTGGGAGGAAGAACAGGAAGAAGGGAAACCCCTGATGGATTATGTCCATCAACTCAGAGGGCAGTTGCAAACCCTCTGGGAAGACGTTCATAGTCACCTAGTCACGGCTCAAAAACAGCAAAAGTCCTACTATGATAAGGGAAGCAAAGTTCGTTCCTTCCTCCCTAATGAACAGGTCCTTATTATGCGACCTACATCTGACCATAAGTTGAGCGCTAAATGGCAAGGACCCTATAGGGTTATTAGATCAGTCTCCCCTGTCACTTATCTATTAGAGATAAGCACCCACCCAAGAAAAACACAAATTTACCACATAAATCTGTTAAAACAATGGAAATCGGCAGAAGAGACTACCGACCAGACGGATATTGGGTGTTCGGTCTCTTATGCCCAAGAACGAGAACTAGAGTTATGCCCTATAAGAGAAACCCCTCCTGAAGAAAAACCCAGTATTAATAGAATGCTAACTGATGCTGAAAAAACCCAACTAGACACCCTAATCGAGCAACATCCCCAATTTTTCTCCAAAACACCGGGAAAAACTACATTAACATACCATCACATTAACACACCTCTAGGACAAGTAGTACGTCTTCGTCCATATCGCATCCCCGAAGCCCGAAAGCCTATCATTGAAGCCGAAATCGAAGCAATGTTAGCCTTAGGGGTCATTGAACCCTCTAATAGTCCTTGGAATTCCCCCGTAGTGTTGGTTCCTAAACCAGACGGATCGATAAGATTTTTCATTGATTTTCGCAAACTTAATGAGATTTCCCTTTTTGACACCTACCCCATTCCCAGGGTGGATGACATCTTAGAGAAATTAGGGAAGGCTCGTTATTTATCCACCCTGGACTTAACCAAGGGATATTGGCAGATTCCCCTCCATCCCGAGGCCAATGAAAAGACGGCCTTTTCAACCCTTTCCGGCCTTTACCAATTTACGGTTTTACCTTTTGGTCTTCACGGCGCTCCCGCGACCTTCCAGCGTCTGATGGATCGAATCTTGAAACCATTCCAAACTTTCTCAGCTGCTTACCTAGACGACATAGTCATTTTTAGCGAAACCTGGCAAGAACACTTAGTCCATCTGGATACAATCTTTTCCGCCTTAACGGAAGCCGGTTTAACTGCCAACCCTAAGAAGTGTTTACTAGGAAACACTGAAATCTCCTATTTGGGGTATATCATAGGAAATGGCACGCTGCAACCACAGCAATACAAGGTTGAGGCTATATTACAAACGGCTGAACCTAAAACAAAAAAAGACCTACGGTCGTTCCTAGGTTTAGTAGGATACTATCGCCGGTTTATCCCCAATTATTCCACCATAGCTGCCACCCTGACTGACCTCCTGACCAAACAAAACCCCACCAGATTGGCTCCATTTACCGATTTCCAACAACGTAGCTTTGAACGCTTGAAACAGTCTCTTGTCACGGACCGAATACTAAAATGCCCCGATTTCTTAAATACTTTTCACCTATATACGGATGCATCGGACGTAGGCCTTGGAGCCGTGCTTACACAGCCTGATGAAGAAGGTTTTGACCACCCAGTGGTTTTTCTAAGTAGGAAATTATTTCCACGAGAGACCCAGTACCCAACGATTGAAAAAGAATGTCTCGCCATTAAATGGGCCATAGACTCCTTGCAATATTATCTCTTAGGGAGGTCTTTCGTTTTGTTCACTGACCATGCCCCTCTCACCTGGCTTGCAGCTCACAAAGACTCTAACTCCAGAATCTTGAGATGGTTCTTAGAACTGCAACCCTTTACATTCCAGGTTCGCCATATCCCTGGTTCCCTACAAGGTCCCGCCGACTACCTCTCCCGGTTCCCTCCGTCATCGGACCTCGAACAGCCCCGATCTAGGGTAGGGGATTGTAGACGGGTCCCGGAGGACCCGGCACACTCACCTCGAGTCCGCCATCTTTCGGCTGAATCCACTGAAACGATGCGGCGTTCCCCTGGCAACGGGGAGACGCCACGTCGTCACAGCATCGACGACTTCCGGTTTCGCGGACTAAAGAAGGAGGCAGATCCGGAAAGGGCGCGCGCGTCGGAACACCAGGGAGGAGAAGAGTGGAGAGCGACGGGAGTGCGTGGCGGAGAGGAGACGAGCGGAAAGGAAATCCCGACCGGAGAGAGGAGGACAAACCTGTTACCCACCCCGGCGAGGAACCAGGAAGAAGCACCCAGAGGAAACACCGAAGCGTGAGAGCTGGAAAAGGAAGAAACACCGGAGAAACGAGAAAGCCGCCACGACCCAGGAGGGTCGTGGCTTGACAAGGTACGGTCCCTCCTAGGGACGGGAGGGTCACGGGGGAAGTCGGTTACGGGGAAAGGCACCAGGGAAGTGGGAGGAAGGACGGGGAGGGTGAATGAGAGACAAGGGAAGGGGCAAGAAGGGAAATAGGCACAGTATGGACCCCCGCAACCCTAAAACCCAACCCTGATCACCCCTTCACGATCTTGCCCGCATGTTGCCTTAAACCCTCACGAGCACCGTACCCCACCCAGTATCCCAGAAGTACTTACCGATTCTTTTTCTGTTTCTTTCATTTCGGCCGGGGTCCGAGAGAGACGTCCATCCTCCATAGACCAAAGGCGACCGGGAAAACAAGGAAAACCTAGGAGAAAAGAAAGAAGTTAAGGAAAAACAGGAACCCCAGAGACTTAGACCCTTAACACTACCGTTAAAAGAATTAGCCTGTGATTAAACAGAGAATAAAGTTTAAAAACGTAAAATACCCCATTCTTTTGACTCTATTTGATCCGCTCGTAACACAGCCCACCACAGTTCCATCATGCAGCTGGGTTGGACATTACAGACACTGAAAAGTGGCCACATTCCGTGGAGGTACATTAATGGGAGTGAACTATTCACTGCTTTTAATTTCTCCAGGGAATAAGAGACAATGGCTAAAAGGGAGGCTAGTTTCACCCTGCTTCAAGTAGAAAAGTTAGATAAGTTGCCCTTCACAGTAACAGAGAGTCCTTCATCTATCTGGCTCTTGCATGGCATTATTAATTTACCGATTTCAACGTTTCGTTTCTCGAGCTGCCTGAGACATCTTGCCGTGGGACGATATGAGCGGCTAGGAGATAGCTTTATTAAGGAAGAATGGGAGTTGCCCTTTGACTATAAATGTCTGAACAGTGAACAGGAGGTCTTTCTTAGCGGAAGTGAATGTGAGACTGCTGTTCGCCATTCAATGATATGCAAACAGGTGTCTCTTCACGGTCTTTGCAATGCGGGGGTCGCAAATTTGGCCTGTTTTCTGAAGGGTACTCCCGTCCCCTTGATTCGTCCAGTGTTTCATGTACTTTCCAATGGAAGTTATGTTCTACTGAACGATCAAAGCTGTTGCGGCTTGCGACCTGGAATTGCCTCCGCAATCTCAGTCACGAAGGTCGTTACGTGTTGTGGACATATTTTGTTTCCCCCCACACGAGAGATAAAAGTATCTGACATGTGGCCCCGCATAGATACTTTTAATATGACAAGTTGAGTAGACTAAAGGCGCTATTGTTTCAGAAACAGGTCACCTTGACTTCCGCAAAAGAGACGTATGCTCTCCAGATTGCGAGATCATCAGTCGAGATACAATCCCTTTTAAATACCTATTTGCCCAAACACTTTGGAGAACTGGTATCCAGAAAATTCAATGCTTCAAGCACCACTGGGATTGTTCATTTCTTTAAGGCTGTCAGGTCTGGTTTCGTGTCCATCTTCCAGACTGTCTTCGGAGTCATCCCATCAGCCATCCATTCTCTCTTTTCCAGTGTGTTTGGTGGCTTTCCGATTATTTTGGATTTAATTGGCGGACTACTACTGCTATTTCTTCTGATTCGCGGTGGTTGTTTCTTTCCAGCAACACAGAGCAATGGAGCTGCTCCCGTCAACTCCACTGTGCCGTGAGCGCATGGTTCGGATCTTCGGTACACCTTTGCTGGTGGAACTGGAGCTTGACTGGTCGTTGTCATTCCGGCCACTTCTCTGGTGTGTACAACCGGTCTTCCGCTGCATATGGTGTCTCTTTGAACATCTGCCTATGGTCTGTCTTGCTGTTGCACCAACATCTCCTGTGCCCCACGAACTGCTGATGTCCCCGATGAGGGTTCATACACGGTCATGCCCCTTGAGACTGAGGTTGCTCCGCGAGGCCACCTATGAGCCTTCCGTTATAAGATCTAACATGGATGAGGACACTGCAGCAAGTATTGATGCACCGGTGTATATGGCTCACTTCTGCTCTGTGGATCCGTTTGTCCGCCCAGCTCTAGATTTCACTTCGGACGATGTTGACTCATTTTTGAGGTCCTTGACTGGTGACTTTGATGACATTCTTCAGGATCCTGCGTATAACACATAATTTGATGAATTTGCTTACCATTCCCGATTCCAAATTATGCAATTATAATAAACGTTTGCTGTACTTGTCATGGTTGATATTAACATCTCTGTATGTATTTTTAGACAGTTTTTTAACGTGTTTTTCACACACAGCGATTTTTATTAGCTTGTTTTTTGCCTTTGGCCTTTAGTTCAGAAGCAGCTTTTTTAGCGTTTGGGTTCCTGTACCTTCATCATACCTGTTACGGCAATGGAGAGGGTGTAGTGAATCCTAGTTTGTTTTAACAGGATAGCAGGAGTTAGCTTAGCCGTAGGCTTGTAAACTCGTGCCACCGTCACCTAGTGACTTTTAACCTACTTAGCTTGCTCTATCTTAGCCCATTTAATTATTTATTTCCTCTAAGATGGCTGCCTTGTTTATAGTTAGGCCACTTGTTATGAGTTTTATTATCAGTGTCACTGTGCCAAGGCGTCAAGTTTAAACATGAAAGACAAACAAACAGTCGGTGTTCACACTTAGGGATTTTCCCTCTCTATACTTTCGAGGGATTGTTGATATTAATTGCCGTCCCAAGCATGCCTGTTATCTATTGTTTTGGAATACACCTACGTCAGGGGACCTTGTAGATCTGTATAAATACATCATACTTTAGGCAGATAATCAGAGGGATTCCGACCAGAGGGCATCGCCACCATCGCTGATACCGATGCTGCAGTCATCAAGACGCTGACCCAGTCTTCGTGTCCCTACGGAGTCTGAGATAGAGACCTCATTCCAAGGTAACGAGGGTTGGGGGCTCCACTCATGGACACGGCTTTGGCAGATTAGGTTTTAGCAAACCCAGCTCTCCTTTAGGTAGGAGGTTGGCCTATTCACATTAGGGTAATAGGGCATATTCCATCTTATATATCTTTTTCATGTATTTGCAAAATGGTGGGGGTCTTCATAACAATGACTCTCTTCTTCACAATACTGTTACTTGCTATATTCATTATCCTAATCATTGCAGTCCATGAAACTTACCGCAAGTTGCAGTTATGTTAAATAAAAAGCTAATATAACTATACTGCATCTGTGTCATTGCCTGTGTTTGTATGAGACATAATATATCTGTGAGAAAAGGGTAATCTCCGTTTAACCACCACAACCCTGAGATATCTTACTTTGAGTCCATGCGTAAGCGACTGCCACAAATCACCTTTTACTATTGTGTTTCTGGTGAGGTGCTGCTAGTGAGCCGGTGAGGTTGGGACAACAGTTGCAACTTGTTGTAGGAAAGACTCAGTCGCCTACAAACAAAAGTGCTGTTATCTAAAACCAGCAGTCTTGCTCAGAGCAAGAGTCCAAACTACGACAAGGGGTTATTGAGTTCTCCAGTAGCCCTTGGGCCAGTCCAGTGGCTTTGATTCCAAAGGCTGCTGCACCTGGTGCAACTCCAGAACTCAGGTTCTCTGTGGACTACCATGGACTCTACATAGTCATGAAGACTGACACACACCCCATCCCCTGAGCTGATGAGCTCATTGTTAGGTTGGGAGCTGCCAAGTTTCTTAGCACGTTTGATCGAAATTCTGGGTATTGGCAGATTGTTCTAACTGAGGGGGCCATGGAGAGGTCTGCATTTTTCATGCCAGATGGGCACTACCAGTTCATGGTGATGCCTTGTGGGATGGAAAATGCTCCTGCTACCTTTCAGAGGTTGGTTCACAGGTTGTCCCTGGGTTGGAGGTCTTCAGTGCATACTACCTGGTGGACACTGCTGTGTTCAGCTCAAGATGGGAGAATCACTTGCAGCAGCTCTGCAAAGTGTTAGAGGCTGTACAGAAGGCAGGCCTTACTATTTAGGCAAGTAAGTGCCAAATCGGGCATGGTTCTGTGGTATACTTGGGACACCAGGTGGGGAGGGGCCAGGTGGCACCCCTGCAGCCAAAGATTGACACCACTCTGTCTTGGAAGCCTCCCAATACCCAGACAGAGGTGAGAGCCTTTTTAAGACTCATAGGATACTATGAGAGGTTTGTCAAGGGGTAGAGCACTATTGTTGCTCCCTTGACTCAGTTAAGCTCCAAAAAGCAACCCATAAAGGTGATCCGGACTGAGGCTTGCCAAAGAGCTTTTGATGCCCTGAAGGCAGCCATGTGCACTGCACCCAATCGAAGGCGCCTGACTACTCCAAGGAGTTTGTCGTGTAGACTGATGCTTCAGAGCATGGTGTGGGAGTGGTAGAAGCACAGCCAAATGAAGAGGGCCTAGACCAGCCGGTAGCCTATATTAGTAGGAGGTTACTGCCCTGGGAACATAGGTGGAGTGCAATTGAGAGTGAAGCTTTAGCTATGGTCTGGGCACTGAAGAAGCAAAGACCCTACTTGTTTAGGACTCACTTCCAGGTTCAGACAGACCACAGGCCCCTCAGATGGTTAATGCAAATGAGGGGTGAGAACCCAAAACTGCTGAGGTGCTCCATCTCCCTACAGGGAATGGACTTTACGGTGGAACACTGCCCTGGACCAGAACACGCCAATGCTGATGGTCTGTCCAGATTCTTCCGCCTTAGTGATGAGAACTCCCATGAGGTTGGGTAGTTCTCCCCACTTTCAGCTGGGGGGGCACATGTTAGATCTGGCATCCATGGTGTGGTCTCCCCTGTCTTTTATGCCTCTGCTTCCCATGTTTTGACTGTGTGCTAGACTTTGTTTTCACTGCTTTTGGCACTCTCTGCACTTTAACACTCCTGATCAGTGCTAAAGTGCAAGTGCTTCCTGTGTAAATTGTATGTGTAATTGGCTTTTCCATGATCGGCATATTTGATTTGCTAGAATGTCCCTAGTAAAGTGCACTAGAGGTGTCCAGGGCCTGTAACTCAAATGTTACTAGTGGGCCTGCATCACTGATTATTCAACCCACATGAATAGCCTGTAAACATGGCTCTGACCTGCCACTGCCGTGGCTGTGTTTGCAGTTGTAAAATGCCAATTTGACCTCACAAGCGTACCCACTTGCCAGGCCTAAAAGTTCCCTTTTTATACATGTAAGGCACCCCAAAGGTAGGCCCTAGGTAGCCCCATGGGCAGGGTGCAGTGTAAATAAAAGGTAGGACATGTACTGGTGTGATTATACATGTCCTAGCAGTGAAATACTGCCAGTTTGCATTGTTACAAGGCCTATCTCTCTCATCGATTAACATGGGGGCTCCCTTTGGGAGCAGATAGAGATATGGGGCTTGGGGGTTCTCTGAACTCACAATTTTAAAATACATATTTTAGTAAAGTTGTTTTTTAGATTGTCAGTTTGAAAATGCCACTTTTAGAAAGTAGGCATTTTCTTGCCTAAACCATTTTGTGACTCTGCCTGCTTGTGTATTCCTTGTCTAGGTCAGAATGTCAGTTGGGCTGTTTGTCTGTCTCCACTAGACAATGACACAAAGGGAGCTGGGGTATAGCCTGCATATCCTGATGGGCCATCTGGGCTAGGCTGGAGGGAGGACTGGTCACTTACACCTGAAAGAGCTGTGTCTGACCTCACACAATGCAATCTCTAACCCCCTGGTGTGAGTCTGGAGCCAAGCCTGCCAATGCATGATGTAGTGAACAAGAGAGACTTTGCTTTGGTATTTGCCAACTTCAAAGGCAGAAAGTGGTATAAGTAGTGGAGCCAAAACCCCATATTTGTAGATTACTTCTGGACTCAAGAGGAACCTCTGCCAAGGAGAGCTGAAGAGCTCGAGGAGGAATACTGCCCCTTTGCCTGTGAATGTGCTTTGCTGGGTTAGCCTGTAGTTGCTGAGTCTGCCTTAAAGAGGACAAAAACTGGACATTGTATATTCCTGCTTGTGAAGTGTCTCCAAGGACCTGGACTGAGCTTGCCTCCTGTTTTGAAGTCTCAGGGCCATCAAAGACTTCCTTTTCCAGCACCTGGACTCTCGTCTCAGACTACTACCCTGCCAAGTGGTGCCCTCTCTAGTCCATGGGCCCTTGAAAGGTGAAGTTGATGGAAGAAAGACTGAAATCCATGCAAGGAAAACTTTGATGAGCCACCTGCAACACGGCTGAGAAATCGACGCAGCACCTGAAAAGTGGCTGGGAAATCGATGCATTACCTGCATCACAGATGGAAAAATGATGCAATACCCTCTTGCGGCTGCTGAAAATGATGTAACCCTCACAGAGCGTGGTTCTCCATCACTGTGAGGCTGGATATCGCACACAACATTGCAGGGCATCAAAATCAATGTGAACCTGCCCAGATCTGAGGTGGCTGTCCAGACATCAACGCATCATTCTCTTGCGGGAATGAAAAATGAATTGTCGCCTACCCAAGAAGAAACGACGCACAGCCTCACTTGCGAGTAAGGAATCAACACATCGCTGAATTTTCTGATGCACGCTTGCTTGTGCGGCTTTATTTTTGACGCAAATCAGGTACTTTGTGTAATAACAATGTCTCCATTGTTTTCTATGGAGTAAGACTCTTTATTTTTGGAAATTCATAACTTTACTTGTGTATGTTGCATTTTTGTTGTTTTGGTCATCTTTCACTCAAATATATATTGGCTATTTTTCTAACATGGTGAGGTGTCCATTTTGAAGTATTTTCCCTGTATTACGGTGTGTTTTGGTACAAATACTTCACACATTGCCTTCAGGATAAGCCTTCCTGCTTGTGCCAGGCTACCAAGGTGTGAGCAGGGGTTATCCAAGTGTGTCTCTCCTTTACCCTGACTAGAGCGAGAGTCTCTACTTGGACAGAGTGCAAACTGACTGCCAACCAGTTACTTCATTTCTAACAGTGTAAAATAAGGGCTGTCACATTTGTAATTACTTCTTTGCATAACTTTGGATAAGAAAATGTTTAAAGCTACCTGTGAGTATTTTTTGTAACAGCAGTGTTAGTCAGTGCTCAATACAGAAGCTTAGCATCTGGCACTTAAACTTGCTGTCGTAAATTCACATCACCTGTCTTAGCACAGTTATCAGATGTTGTTTAGTGTTTGACCTATGTCAGAGTCCCATCTGAGCTCTGGAAAGCTAGAAGCATGATGAGGACCAAATATGGCTTTGCACCAACATTTCCAGTCTGTGGTAAGATCAGGAACTAAGGGCCACATGTGGCAAGAAAAGATTTTGCGAATCTGAAATTGTGAGTCGGTGCGACTCACAATTTCCGATTTGCAAAATCATATGCAGAATGGTGTCTCAGACACCTTCTGCGAATCGCAAGGGGGTCGCAAAGACCCACCTCATTAATACTAATGAGGTGGGTCGCAATTTGCGACCCCCTTGCGATTCCCTGCACTCACAGGGATGGTGGCCTGCTGGAGACAGCAGACCTCCATGTCTGTGACTGCTTTTTCAATAAAGCAGTTTTATTTTTTTGTATTGCAGCCCGTTTTCCTGAAAGAAAAACGAGTTGCAATACAAAATAAAAAATGAAACCATTTGGTTTCGTTTTTTCAGAGCAGGCAGTGATCCATTGGACCACTGCCTGCTCTGAAAAAATATTTTGGGTGACATTCCCATGGGGACCCCTTCCCTTTTGCGAATGAGTTAGCACCCACTTGACATGGGTGGTAACGGCGAATTGCTTTGCGACTGCGGTCACAAAGCAATTCTGCATTGCGGTGTGAATTGCAAATAGGAAGGAAACACCCCTTCCTATTTGCGAGTAGCATTCCCATGTGCATCGCAATGCCCGTTTTGCATGGTGCAGTTTGCGCCATGCAAAACGGTTTGTACATCTGGCCCTTAATTATGCTGTTGTGTATTTCTGTGCAGTGCGCTCTCTAGCACTCATTAACATCCGTAGGGAAAGGTAACCTTCTAAAGAACTGTCTCAAGAAAATTTAGAATGTCAGTATGTTAATAGAAATCCTGTGCAAAAAGGCAGGCAATGAGCTGGGGTACTTGAGAGACACTACAGCCGTTAGGCCACACTGAAACTAAAACTCACATTTTAATTTTGTCAGTAAGATACAGGAATATTGGCATTGTTAGAGCTCAAAATCATCCTATTTTGTACACAAGATATTTACATATTTAGACACAGAAACCTAAATGTGTAATTTATGCATGATGAGAAAAATGACACAGAAAAAGTAACAGCACCTTAAAAGTGTGCTTGAAACCATAGAAAGAGAAAAAATTAAATGCAAAAAAATAACTTCAGTAATAAGATGTTATAACAGAATACTTATGAAAAGGATAATTTTATGTAGTACACCATGAAAAAAGGGGTGCAAAAATGTATGGGAATTAGTTACATAGCTGATTTTTACAGTAGTGGTATTAGACATTATAAACATCATACAAATGCAAAAATGATTTAATTAAAACGAATTTTAGGATAATTTACATGTATGTATGTTGAGAAACATTTGTGGTAGAAGGCCATATTTAGCCTTGGTAATTATTTAATACTATTTTATGGTCTTCAAGCTGTAGCTTCACACTACAGTATGTCTTCATTCAGAATTGACATTTTATGTTGATCTCTTTATTGCTGCAAACATGATCCTTTACTAAAACCTAGAAATGTTTATTTTATTCTTTAGAATTAAGGCCCTCATTACAACCCTGGTGGTCAGTGATAAAGCGGCAGTAATACCGCCAACAGGCCGGCGGTAATAAAAATTGAATTATGACCACGACAGAAACCGCTCAAACAAGCAGCCACTTTAACACACCGACCGCCACTGCAAAATCAACAAGCACCTCCAACAGCTAGACGGAAGACATTGTACCGCCCACTCTATTATGACAGGCCTATCCGCCACCTTTTCCGGGACGGTACCAACGACATCAAAAGACTGGTGGAAACAGATCTCAGAAGTCAAAGGACTCTCCTGTGGAGACTCAGGGAACAACCTCGACGTCATGGAGCCCGAGTTGCACATATTCCCCATGCTTGTCTACCTTTTGCTGCATTATGAACATCAACACCAGCGAAGACGACCATTGTGAGTACTGCTGCCTAGCACACAAGGGAGAGGGGAGGAAAAAGAGAGTGACACACACACGCAACACTCAGCACCCCCACCCCAACACCATACATACAACCAGATGCAGTAACATTACATATACCCCCGTACTCCTCAGGAATAATGTAAGGACAAAATGAGTTGAAGAAAGTGAGTGTAATACGAACAAAATACAAGGAATAAGTGCATCAAAATCCAAACGTATATACATATTTACAAATGTAGGGACACTGCCCAGTCCTCAATGTCAGTGGGCCACAGGGCCACATCACATAGGCCAAAGCCCCACCTTACTCCTGCAACAACACGGAGAGAACACTGCATGGGCTTCAGGTCAAAAATACACAGGCACCTCAGGGGGACGGGGAATGAGGGGGCACCTCAGCCGGAAGATGGTACAACACCACTGGTCCTGGAGGGGGCAACATGCCCTGTGCACTGTCCTGGGGAGTGCAAGTCCCAGTCTCTCAAGTGGGTGATTTGCCCGCAGCTTGGCCCTGGGAGTGCAGGCCACAGTCTCTCAAGTGGGTGATTTGCCCACTGCTTGGTCCTGGGGAGTGCAAGGCCACACTCTCTCAAGTGGGTGGTTTGCCACTGATTGGTCTTGGGGAGTGTAAAGCCACAGTCTCTCTAGTGGATGGCTTCTTACACTTGTTCTAGAGGGGGCAT
Source organism: Pleurodeles waltl (assembly GCF_031143425.1). Lineage (NCBI taxonomy): Eukaryota > Metazoa > Chordata > Amphibia > Caudata > Salamandridae > Pleurodeles > Pleurodeles waltl. Next base: position 704,285,535 of record NC_090449.1, on the reverse strand, counting down.
TGTGCCCCGTGTGCTTCATCCTGGGAAGGATGGGGTGAGTGGATGGCTTCTTCCACTGGTTCTGGAGGGGGCATTGTGCCCAGTGTGCTTCATCCTGGGAAGGGTGGGGTGAGTGGATGGCTTCTTCCACTGGTTCTGGAGGGGGCATTGTGCCCACTGATGCAGATCTTGGGGAGTGCAAGGTCACAGTCTCTCACCTGGATGTCAGACCCACAGATTTGCCGCACAATAGCCATTGGATACAGGACTACACACTGCCCGCCGTCGGTGGCGGCAGGTCAGTGGTGGCAGTGATGGTGCTGCTTGAGGAGCAGGCAGTTGTGAAGGGAGGTTCTAGCCCTTCCCCTGCAGCCTCAGATGGCTGCCAATGGGGTCTGCTGCTGTTGGTAGTGGTGCTGGCGGCGGTGCTGGCAGAGGTGGGGGTACTCCAGCCCTTCCCCTGCAGACTCGGATGGCTGAACCACCATGGTTGTTGGTGGGGGCTCCGACTGAGTCCCAGAACCAGGCCTCTTGTCCTTTTTGCCTGCTGGTGTAGGCCCGATGCCCTTCCTGTCAGGTGCCGGGGATTGCCCCTTACCCTTCCCTGTAGCAGCCGGGGATTACCCCTTGCTCTTCCCTGTAGCCGCTGGGGGTGCCTCCTTGCAATTCCGTGTAGCAGCTGGGGGTGCCTCCTTGCCCTTCCTAGACGCTGCTGATGATGCCTCGTTGTCCTTCCTAGACACTGCTGGTGCAGACACCCTTTCAGTGTGGCTGCCTGGTGCCCAGGATCCTCTCCCACCTGCAGTAGCTTTTGACACTACTGTGGCCGTGGACTTGGTGGCTGAGGTGTTAGCCTGGGTTCTGACCACCCTGGCCCGACGTAAAAGGGAGTGGTAGGGAAGAGGTCAACAGTGGAGAGAAAAAGCTTCTTAGGGAGATTGGGGCAGGAAGACGGTAAAGGTTTGGGAGTGGAGGAAGAGGAAGTGGATGTAGGAGGTGTCTGCTGATTTTGGGTGCAGGTGCATGGGCTAGATGCTGTTGTGAGGTGGATGGCTGTTGGGTGTCTGAGTGCTTGCGTTTATAGACTTTGGGAGGAGGGGGCACAGACATAGTGGGAGAGAGCACAGGGGACGTGTGCATGGTCGTGGGGGTGGTGACTGCCAGTGAGGGGCGTGCAGTGATAGGCATGATGGTGGTAGTGGATGAGGATGTAGTGCATGCCGATGTGAGTGTAGACGCTACTGGGAGGGAGGTGGATGAGGAGGAGGAGAGGGACACACCGGAGGCAGTGGATGTTGGTATGTCTGATTCTGGATGGTGTTTGTGTGAGTGTCTGTGGGATGATGTGTGGTGCTTGTGTTTGCCTAAACCACTCCTGTGTGCATGCTGGTCTGCCTGTGTGCTTGGGATAGGTTGAGGGGAATGGGATTGGTTAGAGGAAGGTGGAGGGGGGAGGCTAGAAACATGGACAATGGCTGCCATCAGGGAGGAGGCCAGAGCCTGGATTGATCTCTGTTGGGCCGCCATGCCAGAGTGAATGCCCTCCAGGAATGCATTAATCTGTTGCAAATGGGCTGCCAGCCCCTGGATGGCAATCACAATGGTTGACTGTCCAACAGAGATGGATCGCAGGAGGTCAATAGCCTCCTCACTCAGGGCAGCAGTGCTAACTGGGGCAGGGCCTGAGATGCCTGGGGCGAAGGCGATGCCCACCCTCCTGGGTGGGCAGGCACGGGAAACACGCTGAGGGGTTGCTGGTAGGGCGATGCTGGTACAGGGGTGGCAGCTGTACCTGTATTTGGGGTAACCACAGAGGTGTCGGCCACCACCAGGAAGCTTCCATCGGAGGAGGTATCACTGTCTGAACCGTCCCCTCCAGTCTCTTCCGTGGTGCTCCCCTCGCCCTCTGTCCCACTGGTGCCCTCACCGTCGGTGGATTCGGCATCTTGGGCCCTGTGGGATGCAGCTCTCCCCGTCGCCGGTGCCTCTGCTCCTCCGCCAGATGATGCTAATGCACATAAGGACAGGGTGACAAAAAAAAAGGGGGGGAACACAAAGGATGCACTTGGTCAATGGCGGCAACAACACCACTGTTGGCGTACACAATACGCTCACACAGGGAACCGCCCTACGCACTAGGCAATGCACTAACAGTCACAATGCTAGTCATCAGCCCAGGGACAGGGACACCTAACGCCAATTGCAGCATACCTGAGACCCACAGACACCTACCCAGTAGTGGATGCCTACTAGCTTGGTTGGAGGTATTTTACATCAGGACCCTGACCAACATGGGACCTACCCTGCAATGTCCAGCCTGGCCTAGGGGCACCCACAAGGCCACATCCCCCACCTGAATGCCACCCCACCACGCTCAAGTAGTAATTGGGGCACTGTACTCACCCCCTTGTGGCTGCTGTGATGCCCCCATGCGCCCATCCAGCTCCAGATTGACCACTGCCAGTATGCGGGCCGTCAGGGGGGCCAGGGTTCGAAGGGCACCCTTTCCTCATTGGGAGGCCATCCCCAGCTGGGCCTCCACCATCTTCCATGCCTAGCGTCTCAGGTCCTCCAACTGTTTCCGACAGAGGATATTCTGCCTGCCGTAGACCCCCAGGGTCCACATGTCCTTGCCGATAGCATTCCATTTATCTGATGTGCACTGACAGGCAGAGAAATACACAAAGGAAAAGGTATCAGTCAGACCGTCCTGCCTGTTACATTCATGGCTCACCTTAGCTCTCACATCCCCTTTCACACAGATATGGACCACCATACATGCAGCATACTACCCAGTGCCCTTCCACCAACCCCTCCTTACACGAGGCCTTCACACACACCACTCCATGCATTCATGCCCCATGCATCGTGCTATGCATCGTGCTCACAGTGTACTCACCTGTTGGTCTGGAGCCCCATACAGCATTCGATACTAGGGTAGGACCCCATCCACCAGTCGCTCCGGCTCCGACTCCGCCGTGGTGAAGGCAGGGGTCCTTTCCCCAGTGACACGAGCCATGGTAGGTTCCAGACATGAATCACAGCAGCATATGCAGTGTAGGTCCTCTCCTGTTGAAGGTCAGGTAGCAAGTGAGTGAAGAGATAGAAAATGGTAGTTACGTCCATGGTGTTGCGTAGAGTCACCGCCGGGGTACATCACCATTGGCCACTGTGACCCATAGGGCCCAATGTTAAGGAGGAGTTGCAGGGCGGTTTTTGATCGCCTCCCGCAACGGCGCACAACATCTGCGGAATTACCTCATTTCCACATGTCCCTCCTAACAGGACAGGTGGACGCTATTTTGGGGGGGGCAAACCATGGCACCTAAGTGCGTCACAGTACACATAAGCACCATTTGGGCCTATCCAACAATATAATGTTACAGTCACAACATGCAATGAAGTGTAGTGTTTCAAAATATGGGATACTGACAAGCAGCTCACTGTTTTGCCCCCTAGATTGCAACCACTGCAGATGAATAGGAGATGGAGACATCCCCCCATGTACAGGCCACTGGTGGACTTTGCAACAATGGAGGAAAGGCACATTATTCCTCACCTATAGACCGGACAGGGCCACAATCACAGAGCTGTGTCCCCAATAAGAGCCTGACCTGATATCTGCTGTCCGTCACCCCACCGGATCCCCCCTCTTGTGCAAGTGCTATCAGTGCTACATTTCTTGGCAAATGGTTCTTTTCAAGTAACAGTGGGCTTGACAGCAGGAATGTCACAGCCACTGTTCTCAATAGCGCTGACCAGAGTGTTGTCTGCCCTGATTAAACACATGCGCAGCTACATAGTTTTCCCCCAGGTGGAGGATTTGGCTACAGTGAAAGCAGATTTCTATGCAATGGGACATATCCCCAACATTATTGGGGCTGTTGATGGTACACATATTGCATTTGTCCCCCCCGCCCCCCTCCCCCCGGAAAAATGAACAGGTGTTCAGAAATCGAAAGAGTTTTCACTCTATGAATTTGCAGATAATGTGCTTGGCCGACCAGTACATCTCCCATGTCAATGCTAAGTATCCTGGGTCTGTGCATGATGCCTTTATCCCGAGGAATAGCAGCATCCTATATGTGATGGCTCAACTCCAGAGGCACAGGGTGTGGCTAATAGGTGAGCCCTGGTTCCCACCCAGTGGATGTTGGTATATGGTGTGGGCCCTAAGGGTAAGTGTGTGGCTAACAGTTGTCCCTCAATATTTGCAGGTGACTCTGGTTGCCCCAGCCTCTCATGGCTACTTACCCCTGTGAGGAATGCCAGAAAAGGGCAGAGGAACGTTACAATGAAGCACATGGGTAAACAAGAAGAATCATAGAGAGGACATTCAGCCTCCTGAAGGCTACGTTTCGTTGACTCCATCTCACAGGTGGTTCCCTGTGCTACTCACCCAAGAAGGTCTGCCAGATCATTGTGGCATGCTGTATGTTGCACAACCTCACCTTGCGTTGCCAGGTGCCATTTCTGCAAGAGGAGGATCCTGGAGATGGTCGTGTGGCAGCAGTGGACCCTGTGGACAGTAAAGATGAGGAGGCAGAGGATTAGGATGAGGACAACAGAAGTGCAATAATTCGACAATACTTCCAAAGACACACAGGTAAGACAGTGTAACTTCAAATTTAAATGACTGTTTTGTGTTTGACATTGTCACTGGCAGGCTGATTTTCCCACTTCTATGTCCACTCACTGTACCTTTTGGCATCTCTATTTGCAGTTGCAGATATTTGTGCTCCTGGTGTGTTGACTGCAGCCAACTTCAGGTTATTTCTATGGATACATTACTGTACAGTTGTATTGCAGTGTTTATACCTTGTTAAACAAATACATAGTCAAACATTTGATAGACTCCATACTTGTATTATTTTTCAAATGGTGTTTATTTAAGTACTAATAAGTAGAGGCTGATGTGCAATGGGCTGGGTTGATGGTGGAGGAAATTCCAGGATAGAGTCCAGGCTATGTGGATCACAGGTGCATTGTACAAGGGGGCATAGGAAGCGGAGCAATGGCAGTTCAAGGTGGACAGGGTGAGACACAAGGGTGACAATCAGAAGAGTCTTATTTCCTGGAGGGGGTCTTGGCAATAGTCTCTGGCTTCTGCCTGTATCGCAGGGACCGTTTGCGGGGTGGTTCTCCATCTGCAGGGGGAGGGGTGCTGGTGGCCTGTTGGTCCTGTGGCCTCCTGTCTACTAGCGGCAGCAGAGGTGGATGGCTGTTCATCGGTTCGGCTAGTGGTAGGGGCCCGGTGGTGTGCCACTGCCTCCCTCATAGTGTTGGCTATGTCTGCCAGCACCACTACAATGGAGGCCAGGGTGGTGTTAATGGACTTCAAATCCTCCCTGATCCCCACGTACTGTCCCTACTTCAGCCGCTGGTTCTCCTGCAACTTGTCCATTATCTGGCCCATCGTCTCCTGGGAATGGTGCTCCCAGGATCTTGGTGAGAACCTCCTGGAGAGTCGGTTCTCTGGGCCTGTCCTTACCCTTTCGCTCAGCAGTCCTCGCACCTTCCCTGTTGTCCTGTGCCTCTGTTCCCTGAACTGTGTGCCCACCGCCACTGACCCCAGGTCCCTGATCATCCTGTGTTTGTGGGGTGGCCTGGGGTCCCTGTAGTGGTGGACACACTGCTGATTGACATGTCCTGGGGACAGAGGTATGGGCTCGCTGGGTGGGTACTGTGGTGGTGTTTCTTGAGGCGGGAGGCCCTGTGGTGGTATGGGACTGTGCCTGGGTAACCGACTGTCCGGAGCTCCCTGATTGGCCAGCTTGGTCATCCAGATCCAGGCATCCAGAGATGCTGTCATCACTGTGGGCCTCTTCTGGGGGGGGGGGCTGGATGTTGCTGGCACCTCCTCTCCGGTGAGGTTGGCTGTGGGACCTGTGGGGATGTAAATGCAGTGTTATTGTTTCTCCATGTGACATCTTGTGCATGGGTATGTTGCCCTCTAAGGTTGTTATTGCCCTAGCAGCTTTGCCTTGTGTGAGTAGTTATTTGGTGGGCTTGCTGTTTCCCTCTAGTGTGTTTGCTTTAGTGAAAGGTGTCCGTGCAGGTCTGTGAGTGGTGTCAATGCATTTGTGTTGCATGCAGGGCTTGGTATTGGTAATGGTGGGTTGTGATGGTGCGGTGTGTCGGAGGTGGTGGAGTGATGGGAGTGTAGGTAAGGGTGGGGGTTTGTGATGGCATGCATGTAGTGGGGTGATAGTAATAGAGATTTGACTTACAAGAGTCCAGTCCTTCTCCTACTCCGGCCAGGCCATCAGGATGCATGATTGTCAAGACTTGCATCTCCCATGTTGTTAGTTGTGGGGGAGGAGGTGGGGGTCCACCACCAGTCCTCTGTACAGCTATTTGGTGCCCTACTGCTGTGGAACACCCCTTCCCCCGTAGGTTGTTCCACCTCTTCCAGATGTCATCCCTTGTTCTGGGGTGCTGTCCCACGCCGTTGACCCTGTCCACGATTCTCCGTCATAGCTCCATCTTCCTAGCAATGGATGTCTGCTGCACCTGTGACCCAAATAGCTGTGGCTCTACCCGGATGATTTTCTCCACCATGACCTTCAGCTCCTCCTCAGAGAATCTGGGGTGCCGTTGTGGTGCCATGGGTGTAGTGTGAGTGGTGTGGGTGAGGGTGTGTGGGGTGACGTGTTGGGGTGTGTGATTTAAGGTGCATGGATGGTTTATAGGTGATGGAGGTATGTGGCTGTGGTCTTGTCTGTGGTTTTGCTATCCCTCTTCTGGCACTTGTTTGTAGTCATAAGGGGTTGTGGGTAATGTGGGTGTGTGTTTTATAGTGGTGCGGGTGTGTGGGTGTGGTGGGTGTTTGTGTGTCAGGTGTGTGTAGTTTGAATTGTCAAATGGTGTAGTTTTGTATGTGTGTGTGTATTTTGAGCATGGCGGTATGTAGTGGTGATTCGTGGGTCATAATGTTGTGGGCGTAGTTCTGTTGGCGTAACGGTGTGGGTTTTGCTACCACCAGATTATCACTGACCTTTGTGCTGGTGGACTTGTGTGCATGGCTGTATAGTGACGGATTGCTATGTGTGTGTCATAATATGGGTAGCGGTGATCCGCCGCCGCGGTGGTATGTTGATGGCAGTCAGCATGGCGGTAAGCAGTACTTACCGCCAATGTCATAATGAGGGCCTAAGTAATTATTTCCCATCGTAGCACAAATTTACTTGAAAGGTCTTTTCTAAAGTAGCATACCATGTGCTCAGGGCCTGTAAATTAAATGCTACTAGTGGGATGTAGTATTAGTTGTGCCACCCACAAATGTAGCCTTTCAAACCTGTCTTAGGGCTACTGCCTCCTGTGTGTGCCATTTACTGCTACTTTGACTTGGCATTTAAAACTAATTGCCAATCCTTTGCTAGTTCTAGCTCCTTTTTATTAGGGTTTTCACACTCTCTATTCACCACTGATACTGAAGAACACTCTATGGACTCTGTGTAGACATTTTCTTGGTCTTTCTTTTTTTAAAGGAGAGCTTTCTTTTTAGCAATTGAAAGCAACTACTGCAAAAAAACACTTATGTAGTGTGAATCCCATAATGGGTCACCCCACAATTCTATAGCCTCTGTTTAAGTGTTCAATATCATCTACATCCTGCGAACCAAATCTGGGCCACCTCCCATTATTCCTCTTCCAAGTCCAGACTAGTGCGCAGAAAAGTATTGCATATTCCAGACAATTTATATCTTCTAGATCCTGAGCTGTAGGGCTGTCTGGTGGTAATTTATAGCCTTTCTCTCATGTCAGCTGTTTTAAACAATGGTTTAGTCTTTTTCAACATTTGAGGGCTTACCTTTAGACTTTCCACTGCCCATTATGCCCTTCCCCACAATTTTACACCCTGAAAGAGAAATACAACAGTTATATCTTGCAAAAAACAATTGTTAAGCAGGAAAGAATTGTTATGTTGTGGTGGATAAAGAGAGTGATACAGAAAATCAAGTGCTGTTGCAAACTTAGAGACACACATAAACAGTTGTTCTTCCCCAATGCAGTAATGCACTACTTTACACATAATTCAAAGAAACATTGAAACGAAACACTTAATCGACACATAATTCAAATACAGCCATTTATCAATGACGGACTATTTGTTTGTGCACATTTCAAAATCATTTCCCTGTGTTCTGGGGCCAGCTGATCAAATGTTTCCCAAGCTACACCCTGGGAGGGTATCAGGAATTTATAAAGCACACTACTCACCTGTGAGGGTCTCAAGGTGCTGAGGAGGGTAGGGGGGGGATGAAAGGGGGGAGGTACTGCTAATGCTCAAACAGCCAGGTCTTGAGAAGTTTCCTGAAGGTAAGGAGGTCTTTGGTCTGGCGCAGGTGGATGGGAAGAGTGTTCCACGTTTTGGAGGCGAGGTGCGAGAATGATCACGAGAGTGGCAGGCAGGCCACCAGGAGTCATCCCATGCGGAGGGGGTGGAGCCGAAGATGAGGACTTTAGTCTTGTCAGAATTGAGTTTGAGGCAGCTGCTCTTCATCCATTCAGCGATGGCCTTCATTCCTTCATGGAGGTAGGTCTTGGTGTAGTCCTTGGTGAGGGAGAGGATCAGCTGGGTGTTGTCGGCGTCTGAGATGATGTTGAGGTTGTGGGATCGGGCGATGTTTGCGAGCGGGGCTCTAATAATAATATCTATTATTATTAGTGTAAAATCATATCATTATATAACATCTTAACATTATTAGTCAGTTTCATTAGTCTTCGTATATGTTGGCGGCCACTCCCCTTGGGCACATTTCAAAGGCACGTTTTAGCAAAATACATTAATACATTTTCTATGCGGCATTATTACATATTAGTTCATAATCATTTCATATTAATATAGATTATGTAAGCTACGCTCTCTCACCAGCTTTGCACAACTCCCATTTCCAGTCCTTATCTGACTTTCAGATGGTGTATTTATACATGATCCCACATAGCTCCGTAGCATACCCTTGTAAGATGGCTTGGATGGTTTTGTAAATCCAAAGAAAGGGTTTGGGTTTCCTTTTATTACCTTGCGTGATGCAAGGGCAAACAAGCCCTTAGTAAATCTGTCCCTAATAGACTAACAATAGTTTACCTTATTAAATTTAAAAACTGCTAAATTCACTTTAGGAAGGGCTATATGAATACATCTTCCAGTCATCTTAATTGTAATTAAGAATCCTCTAGAATGATGAAGTCAGATTTTAAATTATTATTCTGAAAATGTAAGAAAGCCGCATTTTCCTATATAAGCTGAATGTGCCTTTTTGCTGGTGCCCACTATACCCAACTCTTAATGGCTCTGCTGGGGTGTGATGTGTATTTCTCCCAGAGAGATGACAATGGGTTTTGACTATAAGGAAGCATGTTTCTCTCCCAAGCAGAATGGCCTGGAATGTGAATACAGCACCTGCCTGAGCTTCAAAAGGTAGCTCGAGGGTTGTACTCAGCCCCTCCTTGGCTTCAGAAGATGCCAAGCCTGTGACTGGGAAATACACCTCATACCTGAGCATCTCTTCCCCCTTGTTTCACTAGACAGACTGCAGCCAAACTTAGGGGAAAGGGAACAATTCACCAAAAACTGTTTTAGTGTTAGACAAAGGGGTGCCCCCACCCACAGGCCCTGAAGACAAATGTGGCAGCCCGAGAACATGGAATCACAATGTCGCGTAGGCTCTCATTATTCTGATGAGACTACTGGATTTCGAATGGCAGAATCACCTGTGGTGTGGGAGACTGAGTCTGACCCACTGCAGGTGACACCTGTCGCCACAATCCGGGTTTTGCTCCGGCTAACTAGCAGTGTCTGATCTCTTACTGGGAGCAGGGATGATGAAGCAGCCGAGCGCATGACATACCTGGTTTCTCAGGGAAGCCATGGTCACCCAGGTCTCATCCGTTTCTCTCAGTTACATTAGTCTCATTTACACAATGACAAACAGAGGCAGTATATGTTTCAATAAGGTTTTAATGAAGCGACTGCATCTTGGATAGCAAAGCATGGGCTGCTATAACCAGGACAATACAGCATGACAAGATTAAGATTGTGACAAGGAGAGTAAAACATAAAGAGCAAAGGCCTGGTGTCTGCATAAGCAGGTGTGGCGAAGTATTCAGCAATCAGCGTGCAGTTGTGGTTCTCTGGCTGGAATCTCCCTCTAACGTGTAAGGGACAGGGAAGTGTTTTTATAATAAAACAGCTGATGTTCTGAGAAAATGTCCCTACGTAAGGATGTGTGTTTTTCTATGAATGTCAGAGAGCAAACTTATACCACGTTCACCGGTAACCTATCTTACTGCAGCCTTGGAAGAAGCACGTAGTGAGCAAGAATGTCTTGTTTGAGAACAGAGTGCTGGCCTAGGCCATAACAGTTAAATAGAAGGAAATAAAACTATACGATAAAAGTAGCTACTGTAACAATAATAAAGAGAAGCCAAGCAAAATATATCTAGGTTAAAGTGCACAGCAGCAGGCCTGGTATGTTAAAATAACGTGCATGGAGCTATAACTAAAATAGCTACACAAAACCACCCCCTTTTCGGTTGAAGGTGGTTCAAAGCCTAAATATACATAAAAGCCACTAAAACTCAACCTAAGATAAATGTAAAAAATGTCAATAATGACAAGTTAAAAGGACACATGAGCGCATAGAAAGGAAAATGTAAACTATTAACATGTGGCTTAAAAAGGACTGAATTTCAAGAGTCAGGGTTACTTTTAGAATTTCCAATCGATTCCAGGACAATGGAGGACAGGAAATCTTCCACTTCGGCAGGTGTTAAAGTTGGAAAGGCATCCCCGAGAAGGACCAAGGAGCAGTCGTGTTCCAGAGCCTTAGCCTCAGCCAAGGCGGCATTCCGTGGTGTGACCAATGATGAGTTAAGAGTCACATCCTCCTGGAAGGGCAACTCATAAGTAGCTTCCCATAGCAAACACACCCTCAACGTGCATGTCTGGTAATGAGCCCTCAACGAGAACATCAACAGATCAGCGTCTGATGAAAGCAAGCGCTGCATAGAAAGACAAACTTCCAGTGCATGTTCAAAAGAGCACCAGAGGCACCGAAACACGGACTGCACACAATGTAAAACCGGTCTGAATGACAGGGACCGGTCACACTCCAATTGCTCTAGGAATGTTGCTCTAAAATACTGCATCATGCGTTCATGACACAGCTGCGCTGATGTAAGCGCTTTCATTCCTCCTTGTTGCGGCAGGACAGTCATTGCGCATAAAAAATAGCAACAGCAAAATGGCAACTATTAAAGCCAAAGTTATTGGAAATCCCCTAAAAATACTGGAGAATATTGAGTGGATGACTGATGTATTAAAACAAATATGGAGGAGAAGATGTGGCTGAAACCAGAGCCAAAAGCCTTAAAGAAATGTACTATTCCAGTAGTACTGGAAGCAATAAATATTCGTCCCACGAGTTCACCAAAATATCTCAGAAAGTTGGTACTTAAAACGGACTGTATCTCTGCTGACGACCTTGCCACCTGAAGTGTCTAGGTCTCGCGTGCAGATGTAAGAGCCACATGTTTTTTAAACAATAAAGCCTTGAGTCAAAATTCACATTAGAAGTAGCAATATGAGGCCAAATGTCAGCTACCTCTTTTATTTTAGTGGGAGGAAAAAGTTTGTTCCTGCAGCATGTAACAATCTTAGAGACCGAAACAACATAAACTATTCCGACTTGCATCCCACAACAGTCTTCACCATTGAGGAGGACATAGCTGGCGTTTGAAAGCACCTGGTACGTAGGTCTAATCAATGGAACTGGAACTCCCTTCAAATAACAAGCCAAGTTTGCTGCAGACAAATTACATGCCCCGTGCAAGGACAGCTGTTTACAAACCATCAAATGGGTGACAGAAGTCTCGCATTCACTACCTCTAAGAAAGACTTCTTTCTTGCCATTGAGACATTTGTACGAGAAGGGTAGCTCCCACACCTCATAGATGTAACTATCTCCCAGCCTTTCATATCTGCCTACCAGAATATATTTTAAACAGGAGGTGAATTGAAGTGTGGAAATAGGCAGATTAATGACCCTGTGCATTAACCACTCAGCATATGGTATTTCAGCCACAGTAAAAGGCAACTTTTCTAACTTTTCAATGTTTAGTATGACATAAGTCGCTTCTTTTATAGCCATTATTTGTTGTTGTCGCAATAAATTAAAGGTAGAAAATATTTCCCTTGTGCTGACATGTTGCCAGGGAACGCGACCTGCCTTCGGTGTTTGAAGTGTCCAACCCAAATGCATAATGGACCTTAGGTGACTCTGTCCATGATGTAAGGAAGACATATCTATCTGTATGATGTCTATTGCAGAAGAGACAATGTTATTCAAAGTGTGTATTCGGTCGGACAGGGTATTAATCCCATTATCGACAACAGCTAATGCCTTCTGTAAGTTTTCCTGGTCTATTTGCCTTAACTGGGCAGCAGCTTCATGTTGTGAAAGCTTCCAAGTTTCTTTATATACTTCATATAAGAAGCGCTTTCTACGTTGTTTTCTGGGGCCTAACAGAAACTCCTGTAAGTCGGTGTTATTAGACAGGAGACTGAGGTGTTCTCTAACCATGTCTAGTGAGGAACTCTTTAGCAATTGCTGGCATAATTTCCCTACACTATATGTTGTTACTACACCTGCATGTTCGGATGATATATAACGAGGGTCTGCCATGCTAGTTCTAAAAACCCCAGAGGAGTTGATAAAACATTTGTGACACCCATTTGTTTCTATTGGCCAGAATAACCACCCACCAGAACGTGTCAGTGAAACATTAAACATGCCATTCTGGACCCATTCATCGAGCTGATCTTCAGTTGCATTTATATATTTTTGCTATTTATAGAATTTTGCAGGGGCAGCTATAATAGGCATGTTCAATTTCTTAATTTTTGCTAAGCCCAAACAACTCCTTTGTTGCACATTTTCATTTAAACATATCATTTGAACAGGTATCAGTCATGCTCTAAATAAAGCTTCCTTCCCCTGTATTTGCCAATGTGTAGTTCCTGACTCACCTTTTAAGTCAATCGACTTCAGTCAATAATCATAGCCTTTTATAGTCAACTAGGAAACAAAGGAATCTGAATAAATACATTTTGTATTTGTCAATAATATGCATATGTTTTCTGTAGGTGGCAATTCAAAATAATATGACTCAACATTTTTAACATCATGCCCAGAAAAATATGTAACATTTTCAGAATATGTTTTAGAACTCCCTTGTGGTGTAGTCGGACAATGTTTCCATTGTGTATAACTAAAAACAGTCTTTGGTGTACTTGCTCTGTGTATGAAATGGTGCCTATAATAATTATAGTAAAACATATCACCATAATTCTCTTTAGATTGATAAACATCTTTGTTTTCAAATACAGTATAATACTGCAATTCAATCATCATAGAATCAACTATCACATCCCAATCATCAGAAACAACTCCGGGTATTATGATATCGTACATTGAAAGTTTAAACACATATGATATTTGAATGACCTTCTTAGGGCTGTATTTATCAAATGTTACTTTATCCCAAACAATCCCATCAGGAATTGGTATGGTGGAAATGTTCACAAAAGACAAGTCTCTGCGGACCTTGTGGGAAGAAAAATGTGGTTTTAGGACCTCATCCACCAGTTCAACTGTTGATTTTTCAGGAAGAAAATTACCATGTATTAATAAGAAGAAAGTGATGACAAACCCAATCCAAAGCAGGAAGGCAAGTACAGTCAAGGAAAGCCACAGATAGTTCCATGGGTGAATGAAGTAAGTTACTTTAAGTCAATTTATCAGCTTAAGTGTTTTTGACAGTTCAGGTGTCGAAGAGGCGAATGAGTCAGAGACATCTGTGTTGAAGTGGTATCAAACCGATCCGTTATTTCTGTATTATTTGTTGTTAGTGGAACCAATGCAAGATCACCCTCCCCAAGCTCGGAGAGGTGTTAGTGTTGCTGCGTACAACTTGTAAAGGATCTTCTTGACCAGTAGTGAGAGGGATTTGGGAACTACTGTCTGGTCCTTTTGTTCGGCTGTACACGATCCTCCACATGGTGTAGTTTGACATTGTCGATGGGGGCAAAACATTTTTTTTTGGCACCTGCCAACGGCAGTAGAATGACAGTTCTGGCACCATGTATTCTCAAGACTGGGGCTGGTGCATGATAAGAAGAACCAAATTCCTTTTTCACAGCAACCTTTTCACATACTAGATCCCCCACTTTAGGAATCCAGCCATTAGGCATTACAGGTACATCCTTAATTCCTGTAGAGGCAGCACTGGCAGAAGAGTTGTCATCACGGAACTGTTGTAATTCCTGTAAGACAGTGAAATGTTAATTTATGTCAAAAGGTGTTTCGGCATCCTCCACGCCAGGACCATCAAGATCTGGAACATATATTCGGGTTCCGAACAGGCACTCATATGAAGTACGACCCACCAAGGGCCATGTAAGCAGATTGTTAAGTGCTCTCTGGACTCCATACAGGTGATTGAGCCAACTACGACCCGTACCTCAGACTTGGCTGTTAAAGATTGCTTTAAATCACAGTTTAATCGCTACACAACACTATTTCCCTCTGGATGAAATGGAGGCAAGTACTGGAGTTGGACCCCCAATGAAGCCAAGGCATCCCTGAATGCCCTTGAGGCGAAAGCAGGGCCTTGGTCCGAATGGAAAGCCGCAAATGCATTTATACCGATAAAGACTCGCAAATCTTTAATAACAGTCTGAGTGTCAGCCGAGTTTTGTGGCCACACCCATAGAAATCTGGAGCAGGAGTCAACAGCGACTAGGATGTATTTGTATGCAATATCCAGTGTTAGGGGACCACAATGGTCCAAGTACACACATTGTAAAGGTTTGTTGGAAATTAGGAGGGGTGTCTGCGGTGGGCGCTTAGCAGTGGAAACATTAATTTGTTGGCAGATGTCACAACAAACAACATACTGCTTGGCCTCTTTGTATAGGCATGGCCACCAAAAACGGTCCTGTAGCTATGATATTGTAGCCGCCACATGAGCATGGGCAGATGCTGCCCCCTCATGCGCTACTTTAATCAACTCTGGTCTTTTATCTTTATTGGAAATTTCTCGAACCCCTATGCCTGGTATCTTAACTTCAGCATTTAGACAGCCTCCCATTTGGTAGGAATATTTAGCAGGAAATGCTTTTGGATAGGGCGTACCATCAGCCGTATCTTTCACGGTGGCCCATATGTCTTTGTCCGGTTTCGCACCTGAGCAGGTTACTGCAGCAACAGTGGCTGTAGCGACTGCTGACTTTGCGGCTTCATCAGCCAGTGTATTCCCAGCCATGGGTAATTCAACTCGCTGGTGTTCAAGTGTCTGTACAACATGGGCATTTGATAGTGTTTCCTTCAGATCCATCCACTACTTTCCCCCACAGAAGTCTGTGTTTAATGGTGTTGCCTTTAAAATCTCTGAACCCATTCTGGCGCCAATAATGCAGGTATTCTTTGAAGGACTGGACACAATAGTACGACTCACAAACAATCAGTGTGTGCTGTGCAGGATCCATATGTTCCAGTGCCATCACCAGAGCTTTCAGCTCTGCTAGTTGTGCTGTGCAATCCCCTAGAGTTTGCGTGAATGTATGTTGGGGACAAAATGTATTATCCTCCATGTAGCCCTTTACGACTACACAAGCAGCGGAGTATTGATGCTTTGTGTCAATTGCAGGTTGTACAGAGCCATCAGTGTACATGACTCTATGATATTGTTCAATAGGCAATGTGTTTGCTGAAACTGCGTATTCTAGTTCGTATCGCAAAAGTTCTTGCGTTTGTACTTTTGGTTAAAAATTTAGTCTACATCAGTGGCTGTCAAAGACGTGGCTCATTGTATCCAATGTGGATGTAATGCTTTAGCATTATGAACACTGGCTTTTGTGACAGCCTCTAGGGCTGGGATTAGAGAAACAACGATAATGCATTTGCCCCGGGGCAAGAGGTCTTTCTTAATGACAGCCATATGAATAGCAGTGAGAATCTTCTCAGTGGGAGCAAAGCGTTGTTCTGCTGCTGAGTACAAATGTGATTTGTAAGCAATCGGGATGGTGTCACCCTCATTAAAGGTTACATAGGTGAAACCAATGGCACCAGCAATTACTCTGATGACCAAGTGTGTTTTGTTGTCCCTTGTGTGTAGATGTTGTGCTGCAAGCATGTCTGTCTGCAGGTCTCTGAGAATACGTGTATGTTCGACTGTCCAAAATGTACTTGAAAAGTCAGGACGTATTAAGTCATATAAGGGTTTTATGCAGGATACATAGGGGGTTATTACAACTTTGGAGGAGGTGTTAATCCGTCCCAAATGTGACGGATATACCACCAGCCGTATTACGAGTTCCATAGGATATAATGGACTCGTAATACGGCTGGTGGTATATCAGTCACTTTACCGTCAATTTTGGGACGGATTAGCACCTCCTCCAAAGTTGTAATAACCCCCATAGTCTGGAATGTAAGTTCTGCCAAAACTTAGGAAACCCAATAGAGATTGGAGTTTTTTAATCCTATTTGGAGGTTGTAATTGTGCGCATTTCTCTAAGAATTGTGGCGCTAGGCTCTTACCTTCAATCAATAGCTCATATCCCAGAAAAAGGACGCTGAGGAAGGCTACTTTTGTTTTGTTTTAAGTTGAATTTGTAGCCAAATTTAGCAAATCCCACAACAATGTGGGCTACCCGTCTTAAATGGTGTAATAGTTCATCATCTGTAAGATAGATATCATCTACATAGGACAATGCTTTAGGGTTAATGTTGTGTAGAATTGCAGTCACACGAGCTGTGAACAGTCCTTGACTGTTCTTGTACCCCTGGGGTAAACAACAGAATTTTTTCTGAGAGCCCAGTGAGCTGAAACTTGCTAAGTCTCTAATCTCAGGCGCTATGTTCTGGCTGAAAAAACCATTTGAAATGTCCAGTGTTGTTTTGTATTTTTTGCGCAATATGTTGTTCATCAGTGCTGTACTATGTGAGTTTTGTATAGTGTATGTGCGTGTATGACTGCTTAAGTGTCTGTAGTCTAAGACTATTCTATATGAATAGTCCTGTTTAGCTACTGGGAATAAAGGATTATTCATTGGGGAGACACAGGGTTCAATTAAGCCCTGGTACTCTAGTTGTGCGAGGATTTCCCGCATGGGTGCTTTTGCATCATGTTTTATTGGGTACTGAGGTTGAGGTTGGGGATGATTTTTAATAGGAATTATGTGGTGGGGGATTCTTTATCTCATCCTACGTTGTTGCGATATAATGCGGGTGCCTGCGCAAATGCCCAATCGATAGCGTAGGATTCAGCAAGTTCCTCCAGAACAAGGGGTGAGAAAGAAGGTTTAATTACATCTTCCCCATATGGGCAGGTACAGACAAATTCAGGTGACCAATCTTGTTTGGCCAACAAAATGTCATATATATTTACCACGCGATCCCAAAAGATTGCGTCTATTGTGCGTTCAATGTTTCCTTCTAACCGCAGCGTTACTTTATACACCCTATCAGACGTGGAGACTCGCATGTCCACAGCTTCTACGTGTAGAAAGTCATCAGTTGCATTCACCTCCAGATGCTCTAGAAGAATCCAACAAACTATTGGGACCTCTGTCACGCTGTCTAGCAGCGCTAGTGCCCACTTCCTGTTCTTCAAGAGGACACTCTTCTTGAGTGGCATGTCGTACTGCAACAGGTGCCACCTTTTTTCTTTTTAAATTGGGTTTTTTATTGGGGAGGTTTCTCTCCCTTTTTAACAGAAACCTCTGTTGAGCGTTGTGATTTCCTGTCTCCGTTTCACATACTCTGTTCTTCGCTCTTACTACCCACCTCTCTCACTACGTTTTTCCGATCAGTCCTGAAAGGAACGAGATTGGCATGTATCAGTATATTGATATCTATTGGGCGTTTTTTTTAATCTCTATTTTGGGGGTTATATCTATGTTGTGGGGTCTCCGTACACAGAGATTCTCCCCTTTCTTTATTTGGAGTTTGTTGTTTTTTATCCCAGCTTTTCTTGTTACCCTCAGGAGCTTGCTTGGAAAAATCTTTATTAGATTTGCCCTGAAACTGTTGTTTAGTCGGTCTGGACCCTAGACTATCTCGAACAATACTAGAATACGTCTCTGCGATAATCTTTAGCAGCTCGCGTTCTTGATCTTGTTGAGGAACATCCCGAAGCTGCATGTGCACTGCTAGTGCAACTGCTTCCCCTTTAAGATTACTCAAAATAATTGAGGATACTGTGGCAAAATTGCCCATTAGTTGCATCCCCAAGTCTAGGTCCAGGGCATCCCTGTATTCATCTTGAATTTGTTTCAACACTTCCAGTAAGTTGGCAAGTGTCAGTGTACCGTGTGCGGTAGTGTAGAGCGTGGCAAACACCGTGCCCCATGTATTACAGTTATCTACAGTAGGGACTGTCGAAGTAAGCCTCAGCAAGGCCTACTAGTGCAAGGGGTTCGCCCTTCTCTGCACAAAGTCCTCAGACCATATAGGAAGAAGTTGGCACAGAAACTGAAATAAAAGACAAAGTTTATTAAACCTCATGAGGTGGTACTACAGTTTAAACAGCACCCTTCGGTAATGTTTGAAGTAGCACACTGAACTAAGAGAGCATGGCCCTTTTATACCCACGCAGGGGCTAAAAGAAGGTGGTTCAATTATAGAAGCAAGAGTTACATACATAGAAGGTCATATGGAAATGCACAGTCGACAGGTAGGAGGGGCTAACAGTTTTCAAGGACTAGTTGACACATTACTGTCTGTTACTGATTACTAACAGCTGCAGATCTTACTGGGCATGTGCGAAAGTGGGAGATGCTAAATATAACTTGTCACTAGACAGATTTTCAAGAGTAGTTAACAGAAAGGTAGGACAGAGCACCTGGCGAGCACATGGCAGCATGTGGCAGAGAAAATGGCTGCCATGAATACAAAATGGATTCCGCGAAATGTTCACAATAGTTGCTAAATACAAAATGTCTTCTGCTAATGCTTAATCTAATCGCTACTGACTTACAACAGACGACCCTTTCACCATTAGCTGAAGACATTCGTCTTTCTGGGATAATCTAAATATTCATCTTGTATATTTATGCTCATCATTTCAGCTATTTCCTTATCTAACATGTGTTGTGCTTTCATTTCTGTAATATTTCTTTTGGTAGGCATACAAGCAGTAATACACATGGAGCAGAACATTGGACCACACTGAATACAGATACAGCATGTGAAAAATACTGCAATCATTACACACAGGATAGTCAGTAGTTTCCAGCCCCAAGCAGAAACAAGAGCCCAAAACCATCCAGAAAAAGTCCAAGTACCATTCTCTGTATGGATTTCTGCAGCAATTGTATGCAATTTAGATATTGCATCATATACTGAAGGTGAGTGATCTGGAATAAAAACGCAGCAACTACTACTGATGATGTGACATGCACCACCTCAATCAGCTAATATCACATCTAGTACCATACGATTTTGGAGCGCTACAATCCTCCCAATTTGGAGCTCCTCTGTAATATTCCCAAGTGCCAGAGCTGCCTGATTGGTAACAGCTTCCACAACCCTAGTCAATCGTCTCATTTTCCTACTGTTTAACGCATCACCCACAAAGGAGAACAACCCTAAATTAAAGTCAGCATATTGTTGCAGGCTAGTGTCCCTTTGGTCTACCTCATTTGTACTTATTGTCCTTTTATATCTGTTTTTAATGATGTCATTGAACAGTTTAAAATCTCGGATATATGATGCAGGGGCCAAAAACACAGGGGGTAATAGAAAAGACACATAACACACACCTGACCACCCAACAGGTAGTTGGTAATATCCATAGTTACCACAAACAAAATATGTATTATGAGAAGCTGTAAAACTACTATTATTTACACCCTCAATAGTTAAAATCAAGGTACAATTGCTTAACCCCACTGGAATTCGCCCAATGCTACGTATACATAAATCTGCTTTAGTTTTTTAAACAGAAATCACAAATTGTTCTTTCTTGTAAGAGTCTCTTATATTTGTGAAGACATATGGGGGGTCATTACGACCCTGGCGGACGGCGGAGAACCGGCGGTAAGACTGCCAACAGGCTGGCGGTCTTTTTTTCCGTATTATGACCATGGCGGTTACCGCCATGGTCATCCGCCGGTTCTCCGTTCCGCCCGCCAGGGCGGAGATGACCGCCAGCCTGGAGACCTGGGTCTCCAGCCCGGTGTCCGTCACTATACCGCCAGCGGTATTTGGACCCGGCTTACCGCCGCGGTTTTCCAGCGGTCTGAACCGCCATGAAAACCATGGCGGTAAGCACTATCAGTGCCATGGAATTCCTTCCCTGGCACTGATAGGGGTCTCCATCCACCCCCGCCCCCACCCCGACTCCCTCCCCTACACCCCCCACCACCCCTGCCACCCCCCAAAGGTGGCAGGGCCCCCCTCCCCACCCCGACCCTCAACATCACTGCACCCATACCCACACGACATGCACGCAGGCACCACCTACATACTTACATACTTACACGCACACACGCCGACATACATGCCTACATCCACACACACAGTCATACACGCACACCCACATTCACACATACATGCATACATCCACGCAACGCACTCACACACCCTACCTACACAGACGCACACCCCCATGCACCCACACAACACACAACACCCCCCACCCCCCTCCCCTCATGGACGATCGTCTTACCTGGTCCGATGATCCTCCGGGAGGGGACGGGAGCCATGGGGGCAGCTCCGCCGACACCACTCCGCCAACAGAACACCACCACGGTGACTCACAGGTCGTGATTCGCTGGGCGGTGTTCTGTTGGCGTGGCGGTGGAGGTGGAGCAACCTCCACTTCCCCGCCTCCCGCCAGTATGGCTGTTGGCGGCTCTCCGTCGTAACAAGGACGGAGAGCAGCCAACGGTCATAATGCGCCAAGCGGAAGACCGTCACCACTGTCGGTCTTCAGCACGGCAGTACATCGGCGGTCTTGCAAAAAGACCGCCGAGGTCGTAATGACCCACATGGTATTGAAACATTGTCTGGTTGATACTCTTCCCATTCCCATTTAGTTCCTTTGGCTTAGGGATACCCATCTTTGTCTTGGTAGCATACTTTATTAAGGCGAAAAAGAAGTCCACCCTCTGTACGTTTTCCAGATGCAAACAAAAGCGTATACCAAGCTTGACAAGAACCATTGTGTGAAAAGGAAGAGGAATGAAAGGTGTTCCTCCTTTCTTTTGATGCACAGGTATCATTCCACATACCCAACAGTTAGTAGTATTTGTAGCATTATGAGTATGATGCAAAATCTGAATGAAAGTATTATTGAAGTACGATTGACGGTGCTTCTGCTCCTGATAGGAAAGCATAAAGTAATAGGGATCCTCTGGTACTGGAGTCGTGGCAACATAAAACTCACGAGCAGGAGCCTTCTTTTCAACAAACCAGGTGATTATTGCTATAACCACCAAAACAACAACAAACCCCATAGTATTAATGATCAGTTTGTTATTCATTTTAGCAACAGTGATAATCGACCCTTTCAGAAATTAATTAAAAACAATCGATAGAGCTCTTATCCCTGGGCAGCCGCTGATTTCTTCACCACGGGCCAAGACTGGTGTCACTACTCTAATGCATGGCTGATCTCCCTCCTTGCCACATTGGCTCTCCGTTTCACTAACCCAGGGTGGTAGCTCAACCAGTTTTCTCCAGCACTACGGGGTCTTTCCTCGGTCTCAAATTATATCGCGACACTCCAGAAATCGTATGGTCCGGGAAGAACTCCACAGATTCGTCAGGTGATATAGCACGGCCTTTCTCTGTAGTCAAAATCTCTTGAGGATCGGTCAGCACAGCAGGTTCCACCAAGGTAGGCAGCACTCTCTTGCAGTGAGCACTATGGACCCAATTATTTTGGTTCGTCACTCGAACTGCTGTCCTTGTTGCCAGGAGCACCTGCTCTGGGCCTCGCCACCTTGGTCCCAAGCTGCTTTATCTTTCAAAGTACATAATCATCACCTGGTCACCAGGTCGGAGTTCATGGCCTTCACCTGTAGATCTGTCAGGCAGTGCTTCTCGAACCTGTTGATGAATAGAAACCAAATTGTCGGTTAACTGTGCCAAATAATCATTCATCAGGACACAAAGTACATCATATACAGAATTTGGCTTAGGAACTCCCCAAATGTTCATTGGCCTTCCAAACACTATTTCATAGGGGGTAAGGCCTATACGAGAGTGTGGCACTGACCTAATAGACAATAATGCCAATGGTAATGCATCCGGCCAAGTTAGGGATGTGGAAGCCTTTATCTTCGCTAACTTTAGCTTCAAAGTAGCATTATAACTTTCCACCAACCCTGCTGATTGTGGGTGGAAAACCGCATGGAACTTCTGTTTGATCCCTAATCCTTTCAGGACATACTTAATAACTTCCCCAACAAAATGAGGTCCGTTATCATTCCATAAAAGTCTGCAAACACCAAATCTAGGGAAAAATTCTTTCAAAAGCACCTTCGCTGTGGTAATGGCAGTATTATCTTTTGTGGGGTACGCCTCTATCCATTTACTGAAGGCACATACCACCACCAAGACATACTTTAAATTGTTGCAGCGTTCAAGCTGAATATAATCCATTTGTAGAACTTCAAAAGGTGCAATTGGTGTAGCAAACCCTCCCGCAGGAGTTCGTGTCCCTTTTCCAGGATTATATTGTAAAGAGACTACTCTCTTAGATGTACTGGAAATTTCTGGATGCTCCCAAACTTGCGTAAGCAACTTTGTTATTATTGAAGCTCCAACATGTGCCAGCCCATTTGCCATCTGAACCATAGGTTGTACAAAAGCTATTGGCAATTTCCAATTATCCACCTGCTTATTC
This sequence comes from Pleurodeles waltl, assembly GCF_031143425.1. Classification (NCBI taxonomy): domain Eukaryota; kingdom Metazoa; phylum Chordata; class Amphibia; order Caudata; family Salamandridae; genus Pleurodeles; species Pleurodeles waltl. Next base: position 704,262,633 of record NC_090449.1, on the reverse strand, counting down.
AGCCAACAGCCTTCATCATCCAATTCTCCTTTTTCAGACCATTGCTCACGTTCTTTCACAGAAGCAGGTTTCTGTATATCTAATACGTCTTGTCTAGCATTATGCCAACGTTCAGCTTGTGACTTCACTACATGCATAGAAGTAGTACTTCGCTGCATCGCAGTCTAACGTGCTACACGGTCCGCAAGGGCATTACCTTGCCCTATCTCATCGGTCACTTTCTTGTGTGCACTATATTTCACAATAGCTAGTTTCTTTGGATATGTCAATGCAGTCAAGAGGTTATGCACTAATTCTCTGTGCATTATCTGCATCCCATGGGATGTGAGAAAGCCTCTCTCCTTCCAAAGCAAACCAAAATCATGAGCTACTCCAAAAGCATAGCGGCTGTCTGTATAAATGTTCACACATAAGTCAGTACTAAGCTCACATGCTCATGTCAAAGCTATTAGTTCAGCTGCTTTAGCTGACTTCTGTGGTATACGAGCTGTCTCCACTACTGCGTGTATTGTGGTGATTGCATATGCAGCTGAGGTCGTAGCGTCTGGCAACTTCAAACAAGACCCATCAACCCACAATTCCCCGTCTACATCTGGAAGGGGAGTATCTTGTAAATCAATACGACCCTTTGTCTGTTCTTCGGTAAGGAATATACAATCATGTGTTTCTTGTGACTGAGGCTGAGTCACCAGATATGGCAACAAAGTGGCTGGATTTAGTGTTGCACATCTCTTCAGTGTAATGTGAGGAGCCAGCAATGTCAATTCATATCCTGTCAGGTGAGCGCTAGTTAAATGTTGTGTTTTTGTTTGATTTAAAAGAGCATCAACCGCATGGGGTACTAACACCAACAGCTTATGTGACAAAACGATCCCTTCACTCTGATGTATTGACACAGCTGTTGCGGCAACTGAACGAAAACACCCAGGCAACGCTCAAGCGTACTGCTGAAAAATATGCACAGGGATGCTGCTTATTGCCATGTGTCTGTACTAAAACTGACAATGCACATCCATCTTTTTCATGTACGTAAAGTGCAAAAGGCTTTGTGTAATCTGGAGTACCTAACACTGATGCTGAACAAAGGGCTTGTCGTAGCTGCCGGAAAGCAGTCTCACATTCATCTGTCCATAGGAGGGGCATTGGAGTATCTTTAGTCAAAATTGCTAGCAAAGGTTTGACAGTGTGTGAAAACCCTAATATCCATTGCCTATAAAAAGAAGTAAGACCAAGGAATGCACAAACATCTTTCTGAGTAGAGGGTACTGGTGTGTCTAAAATTGCTTGAATACGATCTGATGTAAGGGCACGGCCCTCCTTAGACAAAAGGTGACCTAAATAGGTTACCTTTGGAATACAATATTGCAATTTCTTTCGTGACACTGTATGATGGTGTGAAGCAAGAAAAGAAAGTAAGGACAAAGTGCACTTTTCACATTGCTCAGGGGTATTAGCTGCCAACAAAATATCATCAACATATTGTATGAGAGCCACACCTTCAGGCAAAACAAAAGAATCAAGTTGTCATTTTAATGCTTGACTATTAATACTAGGACTCTCAGTATAGCCTTGAGGAACTCTGCAAAATCTATATGATCGTTTATTCAAAGTAAAACCAAACAAATATCGTCTGTCAGGATGAATAGGGATCGAAAAGAAAGCATTCTTCAAGTCTATCACAGAGAACGTAGTTGCTGTCGGGGGAACAAAAGTAAGAAGTGTCGTGATGTCAGATACCACAGGATATTGTGGCACCACAATCTTACTGACTTCTCGTAAATCATTAATGAATCGGTAAATCCTAGTATCAGTATCCTTTTTCAGAATAGTAAGAATCGGACTGTTACAAACATTATACGGAACTTCCTCAACAACTCCAACTGCAATAAGATCGTGCACAATTTGTGTGAGTGCTTCTTTGCCCTCCTGTGAAATTTTGTATTGAGGCAAAAGTGGCAATACAGCTCCCTCCTTGACACTAATACGTACCGGTGGAATGATCATTTGTCCCACATCAGTATCTGAAGTAGCCCACAAAGTACTAGGGAGTGAAGCTAATGCAATATCCTCTTTAACAAGACAAACTCTTTCCATCACAGGATGATTATCATTCAAAATAACACGCACCCCTTCAGGAGAGTATCATATTGTAGCCCTGAAATACTTGAGCATATCAAGACCCACAATATTGTCTGGTGTATTTGGAGAAAGCAAAAATGGACATGGAGCAGTAAATGTATCAACATGGAATGCAAGTGGTTGTGACAATGGGCTAGGGGAAGGTGTTCCATCGAAACCTATCTATGTAATGGTTAAGCCAAACAGGGAAGCCCTTGGAATCAATTGTTTAGACAAGGCGCTACGAGTAGCTCCTGTATCAACCAGAAACTGATCAATAGATCCCAAAACATGTGCTGTAACAGAGGGACCCCTCTGATCTACTGGAACTTCAACTGATTCCTTACCCCATCCTAGGCAATCCTATGCATAAGCAGAATCTTGGAAATCAGACTGCACATAGTTAGACATCTGGTATTGGTTCCGTCTATCAAAAGTGTTAAACCCATCCTGCCCTCGTACAATAGCATCAGCCCTAGCATGATCATTCGTGCTTCTTCTAGGCCCTGAATATCCTGAGTGATTTCTCATTTATCCCCGACCACGTGAACACTGCTGAACATGTAGTTCTGGACAATCGGCAGCCCAATGCCCAAATTTCATACAATACGCACACTGATCAACAGACAAATTCGAACGAGTGTAAGAAGAACCATAAGATCTACATCCTCCTCTATCACTACCTCTAAAAGGCGGACCATAAGCTTGAGCCAACATAACCTTCGTCTTTAATTCTTTAATCTTTTTATCCTCACTACCTTTTGCTTCTAATTCCTGACGTACATAATACTGAGCCATAGTCAAAAGAGAAACCGGAGTAGAGTGAACTTTCACTACCTTTTAGATGACTAGCTATTCCTGGTAACAGATTTGCGACACATTTATCGACAAACAAATGTCTGCCTGCATCATCTGACAATAACTGGCCGCTAAAATCATGAAATGCTTCTTCAAAGCGTGTAAAGAAATCAGAGACCGATTTATCTGCCTTTTGCTTACAAGACGCTATAACAGTCCAATATATCTTTTTAGGGGGAATAATCGTTTTTAACTTAACTAATATGGCTGCGGGAAGATCTAGAATCAACTGATACGGCTTTTTCTCGGGTTCCCTATCCCCGTCCATCTGTTCTAATTCTTTCCATGACACCCCAAAAACTACACGATCATCAACTTTACGAACAGTTCTCCACATATCTGGCAGTAATATCAATCAGAAAAATAAATCAATGTCAGCCAAAGTCATAGTACAAGAACTAATTGCTCCCTCAACTTCCTAATAAAAGGCAGCTGGATTTTTCCACGGGTCAGGTAATGACGTTTTAAGTGCCATTACATCTGCCCTATTCCAAGGAGTATAGACCCAATTATAAATAAAATAACCCTTAGCATCAACAGAAGTTATATCATCACTTGTACCCAATCCTTTAGGAGGAACATACAAAGGCGCGGCCTCCCGCATTGGTTCCTCGTGAACTATCATAGTCTTATCTGTTCCGAAGATGGAAGCTTGCACCCCGCCGGTCTGAGATGTCCGTGCAACTACGTACACGGCCCTTTTCTCCTCTTGTAAACGGACTGCCACAGCACATAATTTCACCAAACGCCTGATTGCATCAGCCACCTGGGAGAAAAAAAAAAGACCATCACGCATTTGCTTATGATCAGCGCTACATCATCGGGCTCTAACTCATCAGAATATTTCCGAAATAGTTCAATAACTTCTGTGCCAAATGCCTCAGTAAAATATAGCTGCTCCTTTTCCGTCCACCCTTTCATGTTGTCTAAAAGTTCAGAAGCAGAGACAACGCTACAAATTGTTTTACGAGCATTAGATCTAAGCTCAGACGCACGGTCAGCTGGCAAAATAGAGAGACTGTCTTGTATCTTCTGTTGCTCCGAACCGGAGACCTCAGTTAACTCATGAGGGGCAGAAGGAATGACATACGGAGGTGGAGGGCGATCTAGTAACAAAATATCATTGTGTGGTTTACTAAGGATAGGATAGAGAGGTTGCTTAACAGTGTATTGGCCAGTTACCTGTAATTTACGTTCTTTCTCTTCTAGCTCCTTTAAGTCATTTATTTATTTCTTTCTCATTTCCAATTCTTTCACATATACATTCTTCCGCTGCTCTTTCTCAAGCAAGGCTTGCTCACGCTTCACTCGTCCACGCACTTCTTTCTCCCACATTCATACACAGTCAAACATATCTTTCCTAGACCTTTGCTTACACATACATTGTTCCACATACTCAATCTTTCGCAAATCAAATGACCCATGCATAGGCCAACGTAACTCAGGATCCGCACGAGTGTATTTATTCCATAATGTGCTGTACATTATAGAAGAAAGACCATGTTTAACATACATAACTCTATTGGGCATCACCTCTGGGGGTGCCAGTTGCGATTCTTCCAGTCTCAAATTGGTACCATTACAAAAGAAACACATCCTACGAAGTGTGCTAAAAAGAGGCATGCCAAAAATAGTGCAGAATATGCAATATTATAATCAAAGTAGCACTTAAGGTGCCGTTCAAATCAAAATTAAATTGGAGAAAATTCTCCTCATTAACTGCCTATATAAATTGCAATTTATATATCAATTCAAAGGACACAAATTGACTAGTCACCCAAAACACGAGAGCCACAGTAAGTGGTGCTAAACTTCATTACCAAACAAAGGCATCAAAACCCACAGCAAGTGCCGTAAAACGGCTCTTACCAATCACAGGGCGTCCAGGTTCCAACTGCCAAGTTCTAAAATTGACCAAATGGTCACTGCATGTCGAATGAACAAAAAGGATCTCAGTCGAGGACCGGCGCCACCTTGATGGTCAAATCAGAAAGAAGGGAAAAGCGCTGTGGTTGCCAAGACTCGGGTCTCCTCAGGCATTGATCGTCTGCAGCGAGATCCCAATCCTTCGTCGCGACCAATCCGTCGAGCGTCCGAGTCGCCGATGAGTCCCTGTTCGGGTGCCAATTTGTCGAAGTAAGCCTCAGCAAGGCCTACTAGTGGAAGGGGTTCGCCCTTCTCTGCACAAAGTCCTCAGACCATATAGGAAGAAGTTGGCACAGAAACTGAAATAAAAGACAAAGTTTATTAAACCTCATGAGGTGGTACTACAGTTCAAACAGCATCCTTCGGTAATGTTTGAAGTAGCACACTGAACTAAGAGAGCATGGTCCTTTTATACCCACGCAGGGGCTAAAAGAAGGTGGTACAATTATAGAAGCAAGACTTACATACATATAAGGTCATATGGAAATGCACAGTCGACAGGTAGGAGGGGCTAACAGTTTTCAAGGACTAGTTGACACATTAATGTCTGTTACTGATTACTAACAGCTGCAGATCTTACTGGGCATGTGCAAAAGTGGGAGATGCTAAATATAACTTGCCACTTGACAGATTTTCAAGAGTAGTTCACAGAAAGTTAGGACAGAGAACATGACGAGCACATGGCAGCATGTGGCAGAGAAAATGGCTGCCATGAATACAAAATGGATTCCGCGAAATGTTGACAATAGTTGCTAAATACAAGATGTCCTCTGCTAATGCTTAATCTAATCGCTACTGACTTACAACAGGACCATCCCAAATGGCAAGCACATCGTTAAAATTCTATGTTTATCCTGAGGTCCTGTATTGGGAAATAGTGCTTCCAGGGCATTTATTTTTTGAGCTAACCAAAACAGAGTTTCTTCTCGTTTGGTGGGAACTTTACCCACAATTGAATGTACAGTTGCAGGGTTAATACCTGGCATCACTGCATGTGGTTGCACTGGAGTAGCATTTGCTGTGTTTGTATTCAATGTTTGCGTGACAAACTCTACTAATGGTCTGTATACTGCTGTTAGTTCAGAATATAAGCGAAGGACCTCATCTACTGCTAAATTTGCTACTGCAGGGTGAGGTGTATAAGTGGCCAATAGAGGCCAGGTAGGACCATCATTACTTAGAGGACCTAACCTAACTGGTAAACTTGTGTGGGGTAGGGTGCCTTCAAGCCAATTATTATGTTCTTGATAAGATAAAGGTATTTCAAAATATGCAGACTCTCTGTATTGTCCAGGTACGTTTGCAAGTGTATAGTGATGAAATGTGTTCATGTTCCCATCAGCTCCTGGAAATGTGACCCAAGAATAGAAAACTTCTGTTCTATAACCTGGATGGACATCCACCACAAATGTGACTAGACTCCCCTGGGCCGTTTGGCCATTTGCCAGTAAATGTGCAGTCAGGGGTTGTCTCATATTGACTGCACTTGCTACTTGTTGCAGATTCGCCACATTAGATGGTAAATTTGTTCAGAGAAGGCACGTCAAATAGGGATTTTCCTTTTATAGTTCAACCTTGAACAACCTCCAGCGTCAGATAGGGTGTCCTGCTTAGCTGAGGAGGAAATCCTCAATACCGTGGACGTCTCCGTATATAGTACTGAGGTGTCTTTGTATATAATGAGACAGAGATACTCAGGAGGACCCAAAAATTAGAGCCTGGCCAAACGTTGGTGGCGCCATGTTGCGTAGGCTCTCATTATTCTAATGAGACTACTGGATTTTGAGCGGCAAAATCACCTGCGGTGTAGGAGACTGAGTCTGACCCACTGCAGGTGACCCCTGTCGCCCCAATCCAGGTTTTGCTCCGGCTAACTAGCAGTGCCTCATCTCTACCTGGGAGCAGGGATGATTAGGCAGCCGAGCGCATGACATACCTGTTTTTTCAGGGAAGCCGAGGTCACTCAGGTCTCATCCATTTCTCTCAGTTACATTAGTCTCATTTACACAATGACAAACAGAGGCAGTGTATGTTTCAATAAGGTTTTAGTGAAGCGACTGCATCTTAGATAGCAAAGCATGGGCTGCAATAACCAGGACGATACAGCATGACACGATTAAGATTGTGACAAGGAGAGTAGAGCATAAAAATAACACTACTATATTGTCACTACAGTCAATAGACTAATTCCTACCTAGGCTATAATAGAGCACAGCGTGTTAAGCTCTAATTCTGCCCTTCAGGTTCCCCTGGGAAGACATCATCCCCCATACCTGAGCAAAGGCCTGGTGTCTGCATAAGCAGGTGTAGCGAAGCATTTAGCAATCATCATACAGTTGTGGTTCTCTGGCTGGAATCTCCCTCTAACGTCTAAGGAACAGGAAAGTGTTTTTATAATAAAACAGCTGATGTTATGACAAAATGTCCCTACGTAAGGATGTGTGTTTTTCTATCAATGTCAGAGACTAAACTTATACCACGTTCACCGCCAATCTATCTTACAGCAGCCTTGGAAGAAGCACAGAGTGAGCAAGAATTTCTTGTTTGAGAACAGAGTGCCGGCCTAGGCAAAAACAGTTAGATAGAAGAAAATCCAGGCTTCCCTGCATCTGAGGTAAAGTGACGCAGAAGCTCACACCTCATCTCCAGATTCCACAACCAACTCAGAACAATGCAGTGCCTCACATTGTAACACCACCAAGCGCCAACACCAAAGTCGTGAGGTAACATTTCCAACAGGATTAATCTGCCACTTTATCTGACCTGTGCTCCAGAAAACTCCTGTAGGTGCTTCATGCCTTTTAGCGATATTTTTGCATTAAACTTATAAACTCATAACTTCACTTCTACTGATTGTATTTTTTGTGGTTTTGGTGTAATTTCATGTATTAAAATATCCTCTTTGTATATACATTGATTTGGGGTTCTTCTTGTGATGTGTCACTTTATTGCTGTCTGAGTACTGCATAAATACTTGAAACATTGCCTCTTAGTTAAGCCTTACTGCTTTTCGTCCAAGCCTCAAGAGGGTTAAGTACAGGTTTATTGAGTGACTTTTAGGGTTCACCCTGGCAACAACTGTGAATATCAGTTCAGAAGAGTTCTCACCCCCTTCAACTAATAACCCAGGGGCATATTTATAAAAAACTTTCACAGCGCAGCAAGTCACCCTTCTGTGCTGCATGATGGGGAAACGGCAAGAGTGCAGTCCTGTCTTTTCCCTGCAGTGCACACAATGTGCTGCCTAGTGCCAATGCAGACATACATGCACTGTGGTGCAAGGGTTTCTGTGTTTTTTTTCTATTTCTTTTTTTGTTCTTTTGATCCTCATTTACCTTCCAAATTTCCCTCACATGACGGGGGAGGGGGTGAAGCAGCGAAGGTTCTCACACAACTGCTCACCACCCATCTCCGACCTCGTCGCCCCTGTCTGGGAACAAACTTTCCACCAAAGCTCCAGTGCGCAAAGCAGAGGAAAGAGTATAATCATAGGATCACATCCTACCTATTCGTACCTCACCCCTTCCCAACCATTGCTTCAGCGGATTCCAAAATCTGATCCTCTAACAAACTTTATGACAGTCTAACTTAAGATGGTAAATTAGAGAGTTTTTCCATTTGACAAAAGTTGGGGGAACAGGGCTGATCCATTTCCTACAGATCTCCCTTCTTGCCACAAGCATCATATAAAACAACAGTTTTCTATGTTGTAAGCGGGATTGTTTTTGTGCAGGAACGGTGGGAGCTGTAGCATTTTGAGTCATTCCAAGGTCTACCAGTAATGGTAAATCTTGAAATGCACCAAAATTCAACGGTGAATGTGTGGGAATATCCACACTCCAACAACCACAGAAAACCTTCCCAGGGGAGAGGAATGCAACACAGTGATTTGTGCTGCGTTGCTTTACTCTAGTGAGTACAGCAACTTCGGTTGCTGCACTGCTTTCTATGAAAACGTCAAGCATTTACCCCATTTCTTGTGCATGCACAATATAAAAGTGATAATCTTGCTTCAAAAATGTGCCACGTTGACAGTACCATGGGGTAACTTTCTGAAATCAGTCCTTCTGTTCTCAGTAAAGGAAACACTGCACTTTTTCCTGGTGTCGTACCCTTCAGTGTATGTGCATGTTTTCATGTAGTTGTTTACATGCGCGAGATTTCTGGATTTTCTACCTCATTTCGAAAGATGAGGAAATATCCTTATATTCGTGTTACTTTTTCAACACGGGCAATTTATTATTACCATGCTAATCAATTACTTCTAAAATCTGATTTTTTTTTGTGTGTCTTTGTCACCACTTGTTACCATAACTTTGATATAAATCTCCTTAATCTGTGGGAGATGTGGAAATAAAGATTTCATGTATTCGCTAATCAAATAAATTGACCAGACTACCCTCCTAAATTGTCCCTTAAGATAAATTGGCATATTTAACTAGCCTGGAAATTCTACAATTTGTTTTTATCTTTGTTCGGAAAGCATTCGGATTCATATGCACACCTGGATACAAAGTTTACAATATTTAAAGCCCCGTCGGTTTACTGCTGAAATGTGAACGACAAGCCGCCTAAATATTGGTTTAATCTGTGACGGATACATGCTCACGAAAATCAGTTCATTTGCTTATTCTTCACTCGGTATAGCCTTCAGCAGATTTCCCTCGCAGCCTTTTCAAGCATAACTCGAGCACATACCTCGCTGTACCAGGCAGCACCTCTTTGCTAAACATTGCGGGAAGTGTGTTTAATTGGGTGATTCATCGCTGAGGTATTTTTAGGAATGTGCGAACTTGCATTTATTTCCAGCATAGTACTATCCAGTAACAGGGAGTTGATACGAGCAGCGGAAAGTCAGACATAAAACATTCCCAGCGCGAGAACTGTAGGCCATTATCTTGCTCTCGGCTCTGACTCATCCACTGCTCAAGAAGCGTGGAAAAAATAACACGAGGCCGTTGCCACAACACTGCCTGCGATAAGGCTCTACGGTATCAGGGCCAATGACTGGATTAAATTTATCTTCACGGGTTTGCATTTCTAGCTCCGATCACAATTGACGACATGTAAGAGATGTCTATAGTGACGGCGGAGGACTCGAGAGTGCACAATCGTTACACCAGCAAATAACAGAATGAGTGAAAGGAATACAGTAAAGTACAAAAACAGGCCCCGATTAAGATTGAATTAAGATATCGCACTTCTTGTTCCGAGTTTGAGATTGTAAGGCAGCTGCAAGAAGAAAACTCATTGAGGTCTGTACTGAAAGCAGCTTGGCACTGTAATCGAAACTGAATGGCTGCCAGTTTTTCTACAGATATGTCCTTGTGTGCTACGGCATCTCAAAAAGAACTCGAGCCAAGACTTAATCAAAGGGATTTCCCTGCTGCCTGTCTGCCAACAGTCGGGATTCTTTACAGTATTTTCTGCTCTGTATTTCAGGGGAGTCAGGGTTCGGAATCATAGAGAAACACCCACTGCCATTGCTCTGGAACTCGACAGAGTAGAAAAACTGATCTCTCTTCAATGCACTCCCCTTATAATTCCGTCAAACTTGCTAAAATTAATGGTCTGTTATTTTCTTTTCATGTATTAGAAATCTAGATGCTTGAGGTCAGTTTTGATACCAGCAGCTGCACATATCCCAGCTATCATATTTGTCCTAATGCCATGGTTGTTCCAAAGAGCTCTTGTTGACTGAGGGGAGAAATAGCTTAAGACTGTTGGCATGTCACATTGAGATTGTGTCTATAAGATTAACATGTTGGTATTGTGAACAGCACATTAATTATTTGAACATTACAATCCGCACATTCAGCCTTTCAAGTATATGCTTGTGTATGTGGCATGAACACGACTCGGTTAATGTTTTGTCTTTCTTTACCAAGGGTAAGGCATTTAAACCAAAATACCAAGGGCTAGATTTTTTGTAAAATAGAGGAAGTATATTGCAATCGCTTATTCAATTTACAAGTATTTGTTTAAGGGGCGGGAATTATAGGTATAATGTGTAGGTAAAATGTACTCATTTTTTACTGCTAAGAATGGGCCCATGTTTTATGTGTCAAAGACATTTTGTTTTTATCTGGACAGAATTTCAAAAGTTGGATGTAAAACTGAAGGTGTTGCAAAACCAAATTAATGGGAGATATTTTTGCAAAAATACTACAAATTTTTTTATTAAAGGTTAGCAAATCAAAGTGCATGCCAACGTATTTGACAGAATGCGACATATAAACTAAGCCTGACTTTCTTGAAACTTAAATTCTGTTTCCATCTGCAGATCATGCATCAACCCGCACTTAAATCAAATAAATATTTCATTGTATTGTTGAAATATGAACTAGAATTTTAAAAAGCATACAGTTATACATTTACAATGTGTTCGTCATGTTCCAACATGTGTTAAATGACGTTTGAGTGCACAGCCATCTCTTGAGCGTCCCTACGTCTATTGCGCTAAGTTTTGGGTTTGAATGGGCGGTGCTTTACCATTTGGAATGGCAATGGCGGAATTATAGTAATTGCAATTGGTTGCAAAAAGCAAGAGAGAGAGATATGGTAGATGTCAAGGATCGGAATGGCACTTACCCTTTGTAGGTATTATTACATTATTTTTTTCTTTGATAGATGCCCAGTGCCACAGGAAGAAATAATTTTGTATTTGAATAGAGAGCAGTTTGAGAAAGACGTTTGTTACAACAGTTATGCGACCAATATCCATTTGACTGCTGATGGTAACATACTCATTTCAAAGCAGGACTGTACGTTTTATACCACTGTAAACATCAGTGTTTAGTCTCATTCAAACAAATGTCAGGGAGAACACCTGACAGATGCATATAGTAAGACATGTCAACAATTCAATACACCATTGTAATAGGTGCTGTTTGTTTATGTCCTGTTGCCAAATGCACACACACATTTAAGTTCTTTGGAATCGGAATCATTAGACTAAAACTCTAAAAACACCACATGCCTGTTAGCAAGCAGAATCATGCAAAATACTACGTGTGGCATTTGTATCGTTCCATCTAGTTTCAAAATGCTCATTAGGCGTGTTACAAAAAAAGTATTAATTAGCCTGCTTCCTCATATATGTCGAGCACCAACAAACCAATAGGTTGTGTTTATTGCAAATAACCAATACATCTGATTCTAGTGGTTGTAAAAGGAAAATGCAACACCGGATACACTGTGTTTTGTGTAGGCACAGAGACTTGGCAAACCTTAGTGTGTCATCTGTTAGTACTAACGAAGTGATGGTATAGAATAGCAATGATGCCCAGGTGCTTTTGAAGTAAAGAGGCCAAGCCTAGAATGGACAGCCAGAAAGCACGTTGTTACTCACATAAATGATTCCAAAGTGGACAAGTAAGGGTGGAGTATTCCATCAATCACTGGAAGTGGTTTTTACAAGGTCGGTTCTAGGAATGACAACAATGACATTAATCTTTTCTTTACCTGATTTTCATTTTGTGAGCAAACTAGTAAACATGAATGTGGCCATGAATCAAACATAAAGCCTTTATCACTCTTTCTATCTGCTTGTATTCCTGTCACTCTATTTGCTACTTTGGTCCAGTCCTGCATGACTTCATTTATGTTATATGTAAGTTGTGTGAGACTTCATCCATCTATGAATATTTGTTGTCTCTCCGTGTCAGCCTCTGTGTTTTGATGTGTGTGCATAGGCATCAAACTCCACCTAATTAGCTCTAGCATCTAACAGTTTACAATATTTTCTAACTTTCTTTTAAAGCAATGATTCATCAGATTGTTTGCCCACCCCATTTGTTTATATAGTCTGATGTACTTTGCTTCATTATTCCATCTCTTTCACCATAATTCTCTCTGCTGTTTCTTCCTTGTCAACGAAATGCCCTTTATCCCGCCATCATTCACAATGCTCCTTCTTCATAAAGCAGCACAACATAACATAACACAGCACAGCACAGCATAGCATAGTATAACATAAAATAATATCACACAAGACAACATAACACAACAAACAAATTGATTTGTGTGTTTATGTGTATATGCACTAAACAAATACTAAATCTACGGGCTTTAAGTTTTGGGAGCGTGGAGGAACCTGTATTTATAAAATATTCTGCATCTCTTAGATACACAGGAGGGGATCTTGGATATGGGCTGTAGGTGTAAACTCCAATTTTCATAGACAACACATTGCATATTCTATCTGGAGTTAATAATTAGTTTTAATTTACATTTTTAGAGTTTTATTTCATCATAAGTTTAAGTCTTTCTTTATTAGTCAATTAACAGTTTACAGAACATTGCATAAAGTATGTCCCACAATGTAACCCTATTCTAACATTCTAAATTAGTAAAGTAAAACATTTGAGTAAATTAATAGCAAAAAGAGTAGAGTTTAAGAAGCAGTCTGGTCTGCAAAGATATCAGTTCTCATAAGGAATATAGTAACAAACTTCTAGTAGAGCATAGTCTAGACAGAGAGCATATCTGTCTGTATCAAGAGCTCAGAGAGAGAGGAACTCTGGGTCCGAGAGCAAGTGTCTAGGCCAAGCAAAAACCTCCTTGTTAGAAATGGGGTCTTTGGTTGACAGTCAGGTTACCCCCTGTTCAAGCAAGGACCCTCACTCTAGTCAGGGTAAAAGAGAATCACCCTCAGCTAACCCCTGCTTACCCCATTGGTAGCTTGGCAGAGCAGTAGGCTTAACTTCAGAGTGCTAGGTGTAAAGTATTTGTACCAACACACAGTAACTTAATGAAAACACTACAAAATGACACAACACAGGTTTAGACAAATAGGAAATATTTATCTAAACAAAACAAGACCAAAACGACAAAAATCCACAATACACAAGTCAAGTAATCAATAAAAATGCAAAAAGAGTCTTTGAGTAGTTTTAAACACACACTAGCGCTTCTAGCATGAAATTGTACCTGGTGTGCATCAAAAATAACCCCACATGGGCGGGTGGGCGTAAAAAATAACTCCGCACAGCGGTACGTGAGTCGGAAATCCAGCCGCACGATGATCCGAAAACCCTGCAGCGCAGGTTGTGATCTCCCACCCTCCGTCAGCAAAGCTGCGCGTCATTTCTCCTGCTCCTTGCGTCGATTATTTGGTCGTGTTTCCTGCGAGCGTCGATTTCTCAGCTGCGGAGCAGGCGGCGTGTTGTTTTTTCAGCCGCAGATCGGAGTCGCGTCAATCTTTTCCCCGCACGGCGCTCTGTGCGTGGATTTTCTTGTCTTTAGGCTGCCAGCTTCTCCTTTCAGGGTCCCAGGAACTGGATGGGCACCACAGGGCAGAGTAGGAGTTTCTCCAGAGACTCCAGGTGCTGGCAGAGAGAAGTCGTTGCTGTCCCTGAGACTTCAAACAACAGGAGGCAAGCTCTAGATCAAGCCCCTGGAGATTTCTTCTCAAGATGGAAGGCACACAAAGTCCACTCTTTGCCCTCTTACTCTGGCAGAAGCAGCGACTGAAAGATAGCTCCACAAAGCACAGTCAGTGGCAGGGCAGCTCTTATTCCTCAGCTATTCAGCTCTTCTTCAGGCAGAGATACCTCTTGGTTCCAGAAGTGTTTTTAAAGTCTGTGGTTTTGGGTGCCCTTCTTATACCCAATTTCTCAAGCTAAGTCTCTAGTGAATGTGAACTCCTGCCTTGCCCAGGACAGGCCCCAAACACTCACCAGGGGGTCGGAGACTGCATTGTGTGAGGGCAGACACAGCCCTTTCAGGTGTGAGTGACCACTCCTTCCCTCCCTCCTAGCACAGATGGCTCATCAGGATATGCAGGCTACACCCTAGCTCCCTTTGTGTCACTGTCTAGTGTGAGGTGCAACTAGCCCAACTGTCAAACTGACCCAGACAGGGAATCCACAAACAGGCAGAGTAACAGAAATGGTATAAGCAAGAAAATGCTCACTTTCTAAAAGTGGCATTTTCAAACACACATTCTTAAAATCAACTTGACTAAAAGATGTAATTTATGAATTGTGAGCTCAGAGACCCCAAACTCCACATGTCCATCCACTCCCAAAGGGAATCTACACTTTAATCAGATTTAAAGGTAGCCCCCATGTTAACCTATGAAAGGGACAGGCCTTGCAACAGTGAAAAACGAATTTAGCAATATTTCACTGTCAGGACATATAAAACACATTACTATATGTCCTACCTTAACCATACACTGCACCCTGCCCTTGGGGCTACCTAGGGCCTACCTTAGGGGTGTCTGACATGTAAGAAAAGGGAAGGTTTAGGCCTGGCAAGTGGGTATACTTGCCAAGTCGAATTTACAGGTAAAACTGCACACACAGCCACTGCAATGGCAGGTCTGAGTCATGATTACAGAGCTACATATGTGGGTGGCACAACCAGTGCTGCAGGCCCACTAGTATCATTCGATTTACAGGCCCTGGCACCTCTAGTGCACTTCACTAGAGACTTACTAGTAAATCAAATATGCCAATCATGGATAAACCAATCACATACACATTTTGTAAAGGAGCACTTGCACTTTAGCACTGGTTAGCAGTGGTAAAGTGCCCAGAGTAACAAAAACAGTAAAATCAGAGTCCAGCACACATCAACAACCTGGGGAACAGAGGCAAAACGTTAAGTGAGACCACGCCAAGGATGAAAAGTCTAACCAGTGTCCCCCCCAGCTGAAAGTGGGGAACAACTACCCAACCTCATGGGAGTTCTCATCACTAAGGCGGAAGAACCTGGACAGACCATCAGCATTGGCGTGCTCTGTACCAGGACGGTGTTCCACCGTAAAGTCCATCCCCTGCAGGAAAATGGACCACCTGAACAGTTTTGGATTCTCACCCCTCATCTGCATTAACCATCTGAGGGACCTGTGGTCAGTCGGAACTCGGAAGTGAGTCCCAAACAAGTAGGCTCTTAGCTTCTTCAGTGCCCAGACCACAGCAAACGCTTCACGTTTTATGGCACTCCACCTACGTTCCCTGGGTAGTAACCTCCTGCTAATGAAGGCTATGGGTTGATCTAGGCCCTCTTCATTAATCTCTGAGAGTACTGCTCCAATACCATGCTCTGAGGCGTCTGTTTGCACAACAAACTCCTTGGAGTAGTCAGGTGCCTTCAGCAAGGTGCTGTGCACATGGCAGCCTTCAGGGCATCAAAAGCTTTCTGGCAAGCCTCTGTCCAGATCACTTTCCTGGGTTGCTTCTTAGAAGTCAACTCAGTTAAGGGGGTAACAATGGTACCATATCCCTTAACAAACCTCCTGTAGAATCCTGTGAGACCTAAAAAGGCTCTCACTTCAGTTTGAGTCTTGGGAGGCTCAAAAGCCAGAATTGTGTCAATCTTATGCTGTAGGGGTGCCACTTGGCCACTCCCCACCTGGTATCCTAAGTACACCACTGAACCCTGCCCTATTTGGCACGTGTTCGTCTTAATAGTGAGGCCTGCCTTCTGCAGGGCCTCTAACACCCTCCAGAGGTGTTGCAGGTGTTCCTCCCATGTGGAACTAAACACAGCAATGTCATCCAGGTAGGCGGCACTGAACTCATCCAGTCCTGCCAACACCTGGTTGACCAACCTCTGAAAGGTGGCAGGGGCATTCTTCATCCCAAATGGCATCACTTTAAATTGAAAGTGTCCATCTGGGGTAGAGAATGCTGACCTCTCCTTGGCCCCCTCAGTTAAGCCAATCTGCCAGTACCCAGATGTTAAATCAAATGTACTGAGGTAGTTGGCAGCTCCCAACCAGTCAATGAGCTCATCAGCTCAGGGGATGGGGTGTGCGTCAGTCTTGCTGACCGCATTGAGTCCCCGGTTGTCCACACAGAACCTGAGTTCTGGGGTGGCACCAGGTGCAGCAGCCTTTGGGACCAATACCACTGGTCTGGCCCAAGGACTGCTGGAGTGCTCAATAACTCCTAGGGTAAGCATTTTGGATACCTCATCCTTAATGCATGCCCTGACCCTGTCAGTCACCCTGTAAACCTTCTGTTTAATAGGTGTGAGAGAGCGTAGCTTATATAATCTATATTAACATGAAATGTTTATGAATTAATGTGTGATAATGCTGCATAGAAACTGTATTAATTAATTTTTGCTTAAACGTGCACTTGAAATGTAACCACAGGGAGTGGCCACCAATGTATACGAGAACTAACAGAAACGACAAATATTGATAAAATATAATATTAAAGTGTGGTTTTGTACTAATTATTAATCATCGCGTTATTGAATTTGTGCTGAAATCCTCGTAGGCCTTAAGTTAGCATGAGCCGAAGCTTAGCTGCTTGGCTCTCATTTTAAATGTATTTTTCCTATCTTGCAGTGTGCTGACTCGCAAAAGGACATGACCCCTTGTTTTCTTCAAAATTAGAAGCTGAATGTAACCATAGTAGATCCGTTCCCATGAAATCCCCATTGCTTGTAGAAATTGTTAACCAAAATGCAACAGTCTAGATTAATGTAATGTACAAGGTCGTTCAAACCAGTGAAGACAATGGACCTACTGACCAAAGATGTGCAAAAGAATTACAGAAGGATGAAATCATACCGGACGTGCTACCTCTGAAGACGCCAATCATGTGGACCAATGAAAAGCTTGTAAAATAATATTGGGTGAAAGATTAATGACATAATCCAACTTCCAATTGGATAAAGATAGTGGGGTATAACTAAGATCCAATTGGATTTTAGGGAAATGTACATCGAAAAAGAGATAACAATCCATGACACAGGGAGCCATTTAGGTGGGTTAGGGAATGCTATTGATTTTATCCAGAAACTTTGTCACTCTGTTTGGTGACTTATTGGTTTGCTTAGAACCATCCTCGTCCTTAGATTGCCCCTTTTGCACTTTACCTCCTTATAAAGGAAGTGCCCTTTTTTGCCCTGGAGCTGAATTCTGATTGATGGCGATTAGACTGATGTCCTGAGGTCTAAGACTGAACCTGAGTGCTGACCTAAACCTTGGAGGGTAACTATGACAATACAATTGTGATTTGTCTGTTTGCTTTTCCTTTCTAGGTACCAACTGCTTACTTTTGACAGAGACCGTAGCCAGATGTTTTTCAATTTGGTGTTCTAAATTGTTTTGCATGAAGCCCAACATGCCAATGCTAATTAGTGGTTAGGACAGGTGTTCACCAAATTGACGCAAATAGACAAACGACTAAATCTATGCCTTGTTGAACTGACGCGTTATTAACACTCTGCTAAATTGATCTATGTTTACGCTGTGTTATGTTCTAATGTTTGTGATTCTAGCCTTAATGAAATCTTATCAGAGTTGCCATATCGTGACTATGATATTATGTTTCTTCGTTTTGAGATTAACACATCTACTTTTAGAATTGTAACTAATAGGGAATAAAACTCATAAAATTCTACTAAACTGGTGTGGTTATTCATGACTGTAAGATCATGGTAGTGTTTTGAATTGATTAATGACTTTGACTAAAGTGAAATGTATTGTTGTGATAAATATTGATGACATTATTGATGTATTGATTGACATATTGATTAGCTATCTCGTCCTAAGGTGTCTTTCAACTGGGTCAAAAGATTCATTGGCCTAAAACAAGTCTTAGGCGGTCATTCTGACCGCAGCGGTCGGCGGTCACCGCCCGCCAAGCGGTTCCCGGCGAAAGACCGCGGCGGCCATTCCGGCTTTCCCGCTGGGCCGGCGGGCGACCGCCAGAAGACCGCCGGCCGGCCCAGCGGGAAAGCCCCTTCAACAATGAAGCCGGCTCCGAATGGAGCCGGCGGAGTTGAAGGGGTGCGACGGGTGCAGTGGCACCCGTCGCGATTTTCAGTGTCTGCAAAGCAGACACTGAAAATCTTTATGGGGCCCTGTTAGCGGGCCCCTGCACTGCCCATGCCAGTGGCATGGGCAGTGCAGGGGCCCCCAGGGGCCCCACGACACCCGTTCCCGCCATCCTGTTCCTGGCGGTAATTATTGCCAGGAACAGGATGGTGGGAAGGGGGTCGGAATCCCCATGGCGGCGCTGCAAGCAGCGCCGCCATGGCAGATTCCCTGGGCCAGCGGGAAACCGGCGGGAAACCGCCGGCTCCCCTTTTCTGACCGCGGCTTTACCGCCGCGGTCAGAATCGCCCAGGAAGCACCGCCAGCCTGTTGGTGGTGCTTCCGCTGCCCTCCGCCCTGGGGGTCATGAACCGCCAGTGTCAGAATGACCCCCTTAATGTGAAATAAATTATCATAAAGGGACGCGTTAGCAGGTGTACTGTCCCCAGTGTCCACATCATGTGTGCACAAGTGTGTGACTCCTGGGATCAGGGAAAACAGTGAGGAAAACTGTCCCAACACGTGGCGACAGTCACCTTGCTGCTCCTCAGTCAGGGAGAGGGAGAGGATCACTCCCTCCACTGACCCATCTTTTTCTCCTGCAGACAGGAGGCCAGGAAGAGGCTCACTCTCCTCCTCTACCCCATCATCTGCCACAAGGAGCATGGACAGTTCAGTCCGCTCAAAGTGAGATTTGAGGCTGTTGACATGCAGGACCCTTAAGGGGTTCCTTGGAGACCGCAAGTCCACGAGGTAGGTGACTTCACTCTTGCACTCCACCACCTCAAATGGCCCAGTCCACTTATCCTGGAGCGCCCTAGGCTCCACTGGTACCATCACCCACACTTTTTGACCAGGTTGAAACTCGACAAGAGTGGCATTCTGGTCATACCACCGTTTCATATCCTCCTGGCTTGCTTCCAGGTTCTCCTGAGCGAGACTCCTGAAGCGGGCAGTGTGGTTTCTCAAAGCCAGCATGTAACTGAATACATCCTGGGGGGTTTACTAGGAGCTTTTTCCAAAGCTTCCTTAACCAGACTCAAGGGTCCCCTCACAGGGTGGCCATAAATCAGCTCAAAGGGACTAAGCCCAAGTCCCTTTTAAGGCACCTCCCTGTAGGCGAACAGAAGGAATGGCAAGAGGATGTCCCACTTCCGCCTCAAGAGCTCTGACAGGCCATTCATCATGCCTTTTAAGATGCGGTTGAATCTCTCAACCAGACCATTACTTTGGGGGTGGTAAGGGGTGGTGAACTTGTAGGTTACCCCACACTCCTTCCACAGAGACTTCATATATGTGGATATGAAGTTGGTACCCCTATTGGATACCACTTCCTTGGGGAACCCCATGCAGATAAAAACCTCCATCAATGCACGACCCACCACAGGGGAAGTGATTGATCTCAAAGGAATGGCTTCTGGGTACCGGGTTGCATGGTCCACCGAGAACCAGGATAAACCTGTTGCCCATGGCTGTCTTGGGATCCAGAGGCCCCACAATGTCAATGCCTACCCTCTCAAAGGGAGTACTGACAACAGGCAAAGGCTGGAGGGGAGCTTTACATTTCCTCCCACTCTTGCCACTTGCCTGATAAGTCTGTCAAGACCTGCAATGTGCATCTGAGTGCCTGCGCATTAGGGGCCAGTAAAAATGGGTGACAAGCCTCTAAAAGGTCTTGTCCTGCCCCAAATGTCCAGCTAAAGGCACATCATGAGCCAACCCCAGTAGGAAGGCCCTGAAGCACTGGGGTACCACCAGCACATGGGCTGACCCAGGCTCAGGAACCTTAGGCTCGCATACAGGAGGCCATGCTCCCAATAAATCAGGTGTGATCCTGGCTCCTTGCCAGCCGCCTGGTCTGCAGCCTGCTGCCGCAAACCTTCCAAAGTAGGGCATGTCTTCTGTGCTGCACAGAATGCTTCCCTGGTTGGCCCCCATTCCTGCTGCCACTGCGACAGTTCAGGGACCTCCCCCAGTTCAGCCACCTGTTCCCCTGTAGGCTCCGGGGCGTCACCCTCTGGCTCTGCCTCCTCCCGGACGATGGGAACTTCTGGGGCCGGTTTCCCGCGCCCCCTTCCCTTCCTCTTCTTGGTGGTCCCCGGGGCCACTGTTTCAGGCTCCAGGGGCTCTTGATTACCCTGACGTGCTGCCATTGACCGGGTGGATACGCATACCCACCCAGGCAGACCCAACATCTCCAAGTGAGACCTGTGTTCCACCTCCTTCCAAGGGGAATCCTCCAGGTCATTGCCTAGAAAACAATCAACAGGCATGGTTGGACTCACAGCTACCTTCAAGGAACTTGAGACCCCCCCCATTCAAAGGGAACCTGCGCCACTCTGCACAGGTGCTCTGAGTTGTCCACTGCAACTACTTGGTGAAGTACCCGGGGATCAATCTGCTCTTCAGACACCAGCTGACTCCTCACTGTAGTCACTCTGGCTCCTGTGTCTCTCAGAGCCTCCACCCTCTGTCCATTAATGGTCGCCCACTGCCTGTACTTCTTAGTGTTTTCAGGCACAAGGGTTCTCTGGACCATCTCACTGTCCCCTAGTGAGACAAGGGTCCTCTCAGCTGGTTCCCACCCACCTGAAACCAACTCCTCCCCAAGCGCTACACTGGCCAAACCCTGGGACGGTGTACTTTTGGGGAATTTGGGCTCCCCCCTCACATGACCCACCTGGTCACATGCATAGCACTTACGTGGGGGACCACCTGCCACTGGCTTCCGTTTGGAGAACCATGGCTTCTTTTCACTGAGGGGTTGGGAATCTTTACCCTGGGAATCAGTTTGGGGCCCTTTAGAGAACTCCCTCTGTTTACCCTTACCCCCCCTTTCTTCTGAGAGGGACCCTGCCCACCCTTGGCGTGGTCTCCCCCATACCTCTTTTGGACCCTGGTGCTCTCCCAGCGGTCCGCTTCCTGCGCAAGCTTCCTGGGGTCAGTCAGCTTGCTGTCAATCATGTGTTGGCGCAGCTCTGGAAAACATAAACTGTACAAGTGCTCCCAAGCAATCAGATTGTAAAGCCCCTCATACGTAGTTACCTTACTGCCCTTCACCCAACCATCCAGTGACCTGCAATAAGAATCAACACATTCCAACCATGTTTGGGATTCCTTCTTCTTGTAGGACCTAAACTTATCCTTGTACTGCTCAGGGGTAAGACCATACCTTGTAAGCAAGGCATCCTTCATGTTAGAGTAGGTGAGATTCTGAGCATCCCCGAAGGCTGTCAGTGTATCCCTCCCCTCTACCTCAAAGTGCTTCCACAGACCCGCCCCCCAATGAGCTTCAGGGATCAGATTCATGTGGAGAGCAGACTCATACCCCTTGAATCACAAGTATATGTCATCCTCCCTCTTGGAATCTTTCACAAGGTCTTTAGGAATGTGCACCCTCCTCTCAGGCTGCACTGTAGGGTTGCTGCCACCATCTCTACTGGACTGGCTTCTATGATCCATCTCTTTCAAGCTAAGCTCATGAGCCATCGCTAACTTCCTCTCCTCAAGGGCTAGCCTTCTCTGCTCCAATTGGTACTCCCTTTCTGCCTGTCTGTCCTGTAACTCTTCAGGTGTCAGACCCTTAGATGAGACACTGCTGCCTGCCCTGGAGACGTTCTCCCTGGACATAACAGGCCCACCCACAATACCATTGTGTACTGAACACTCTTCCTCCTCCTCCTCATCTCCCTCATCCTCTGTTTGCCCTTCAGTGCTCTTGGCTGTCACCCAGGCCCTCAGCGCCTTTTGCAGCTCCTCCTTCCTGGATGAGCTCTTAATGGGACAGTCAAAACTTTTACAGAACTGCTTCAACTGAGCCTTGCTGTAACCCTCCAATTTCTCAAGGTCAAAGTCAGCTCCAACTGATGCATCTCCAGCTGGGACATGATGAAGATTCAAAAACAAGTGCAAAGTTCCAAAGGCAGAAAGACAAGTTCCCAAATGAAGTTCCATAGAAAGTCAATCAAGGAATCAGCAACAAAAAATGGAGTAGAACAAAAACAGTCTCAAAGAGAAAAATCAAAAGATCACCAAACAAGTAGTATGTGGCCTCGTAGTGGTCTGAACTCAAACAGTAGTATACACTTAATTACTATATGTGAAGTACAAATACCAGTCCAAATCCCAACCGCTGATCACCAATGTTAGAAATAGGGTCTTTGGTTGACAGTCAGGTTCCCCCCTGTTCAAGCAAGGACCCTCACTCTAGTCAGGGTAAAAGAGAATCACCCTCAGCTAACCCCTGCTTACCCCATTGGTAGCTTGGCAAGCAGTAGGCTTAACTTCAGAGTGCTAGTTGTAAAGTATTTGTACCAACACACACAGTAACTTATTGAAAACACTACAAAATGACACAACACAGGTTTAGACAAATAGGAAATATTTATCTAAACAAAACAAGACCAAAACGACAAAAATCCACAATACACAAGTCAAGTTATCAATAAAAATGCAAAAAAAGTCTTTAAGTAGTTTTAAATACACACTAGTGCTGCTAGCGTGAAATTGTACCTGGTGTGCGTCAAAAAAAAACCCGCACGGGCGGGTGTGCGTCAAAAATGACTCCGCACGGCGGTACGTGAGTCAGAAATCCAGCCGCACGATGATCCGAAAACCCCGCAGCGCAGGTTGTGATCTCCCAGCCTCCGTCAGCGAAGCTGAGCATCATTTCTCCTGCTCCGTGCGCCGATTCTTCAGTTGCGTTTCCTGCAAGCGTCGTTTTCTCAGCTGCGGAGCCAGCGGCACGTCGTTTTTTCAGCCGCAGATCGGAGTTGCGTCAATCTTTTCCCCGCACGGCACTCTGTGCGTGGATTTTCTTGTCTTTAGCCTGCCAGCTTCTCTTTCAGGGTCCCAGGAACTGGATGGGCACCACAGGGCAGAGTAGGAGTCTCTCCAGGTGCTGGCAGAGAGAAGTCTTTGCTGTCCCTGAGAAACAGGAGGCAAGCTCTAGATCAAGCCCTTGGAGATTTCTTCTCAAGATGGAAGGCACACAAATTCCAGTCTTTGCCCTCTTACTCTGGCAGAAGCAGCAACTGCAGGATAGCTCCACAAAGCAAAGTCACAGGCAGGGCAGCTCTTCTTCATCAGCTATTCAGCTCTTCTCCAGGTAGAGGTTCCTCTTGGTTCCAAAAGTGTTTTTAAAGTCTGTGGTTTTGGGTGCCTTTCTTATACCCAATTTCTCCTTTGAAGTAGGCCTACTTCAAAGCAAAGTCTCTAGTGAATGTGAAATCCTGCCTTGCCCAGGCCAGGCCCCAGACACTCACCAGGGGGTCGGAGACTGCATTGTGGGAGGACAGGCACAGCCCTTTCAGGTGTAAGTGACCACTCCTCCCCTCCTTCCTAGCACAGATGGCTCATCAGGAAATGCAGACTACACCCCAGCTCCTTTTGTGTCACTGCTTAGTGTGAGGTGCAACTAGCCCAACTGTCAAAATGACCCAGACAGGGAATCCACAAACAGGCAGAGTCACAGAAATGGTATAAGCAAGATAATGCTCACTTTCTAAAAGTGGCATTTTCAAACACACAATCTTAAAATCAACTTGACTAAAAGATGTATTTTTAAATTGTGAGCTCAGAGACCCCAAACTCCATATGTCCATCCGCTCCCAAAGGGAATCTACACTTTAATCAGATTTAAAGGTAGCCCCCATGTTAACCTATGAGAGGGACAGGCCTTGCAACAGTGAAAAACTAATTTAGCAATATTTCACTGTCAGGACATATAAAACACATTACTATTTGTCCTACCCCAACCATACACTGCACCCTGCCCTTGGGGCTACCTAAGGCCTACCTTAGGGGTGTCTGACATGTAAGAAAAGGGAAGGTTTAGGCCTGGCAAGTGGGTACACTTTCCAAGTCGAATTTACAGGTAAAACCGAACACACAGACACTGCAATGGCAGGTCTGAGTCATGATTACAGAGCTACATATGTGAGTGGCACAACCAGTGCTGCAGGCCCAGTAGTAGCATTTGATTTACAGGCCCTGGCACCTCTAGTGCACTTTACTAGGGACTTACTTGTAAACCAAATATGCCAATCATGGATAAACCAATCACATACACATTTTGTAAAGGAGTACTTGTACTTTAGCACTGGTTAGCAGTGGTAAAGTGCCCAGAGTAACAAAAACAGTAAAATCAGAGTCCAGCACACATCAACAACCTGGGGAACAGAGGCAAAAAGTTAAGGGAGACCATGCCAAGGATGACAAGTCTAACACTCCTCTATCGTTTTTTTTTCCCTGGGACACATTTATACATGAATACAAAAGATACACAAAATATAACATAGCTTAATCTCAGAGATTAGGCAGACAGTCAAATATATTGAAATTTGGACAATGAGGTCAGCTTCCCTTGGGATGGAAATGTTTAACAAAGACAATACTACTACAACATACACTTATTTACATTCCTATACAAGTTTTTATTTTTGACAAATTTAACACTCAACGTGGTCTCTAAAAGAAAAGACACTCAAGTAAATGTTTTGGACATATTAATTTAGATCATGCCTTTCCCATACATTTTCACCCTAAAGCCTATTCATAAAGAGCACATTTCAGAATAGCATAGCAAGTTTTGGTATTCCAATGCAAGTCAGGTGGTTCGAAAGAATACAATAATATAATTTTCATTGTTAGCATCAAAAGGTTTTGTCATGTCTAGGCCATGCAATAGTTACAATAGAAAAATTCCGCTGAGTTAAAGTTTGTTGGAATTTGTCAAAGTTACAAATTAAGCAAGTCAAGCAGCTATGGGTCATGTAAAGTTTAGAAAGGAAAGTGTACGTTTAAATGCAGCTTCTGATTAGGCCTATTTTTCACTCATATGTGCTATTTAATTAAATAGATTTTCTTCTACTAATTTCTAACATATGTATGTCAATATTCAGCAGAAAGAGACTGCAATCCTAAAAATAGTGAAATCTGGGCCGACAAGAGCACTTTCACTCTAGGCTCTTTAATGAAACTGTCACAAGTCGCTAAAGAAGCTGATACAAATGTAAGGAAAAATGTGCTCAGATTTAGTTCAATACTGAAGTTAACAAAAAGTTTTATGATGAGTGTTAGGGATCCCAGGAATTAAGCTAAAAGTGACTGAGTCAAGCAACGTATGACTGCTTCGAGGTTATCATATGAGCTTTGAGTCCTTGCATGGGGAAGTGGCTATAAGAAATAAGGTTAAAGAGTTTTGAATCCATTTGTTGGTGTAGCCAAATGTGTTTCTAAAGTAAAGATAGAGTCCAACATTAGTATAAAGTTTGAGGAATACACCTAAGAGCTGTATTGGAGCACTGCTGGAGTACAAATGAGTGCTTGTGCAGAATTGGGTAAATGGAAAATTTAGAGAAAAGGGATTGATCTAACTTTGCTTACACGGAGAATCAAACATCACTTGTTATAAAGTTATTATGTTTTCTAAATATTATCAATCTAGCTTTAAATGTGCTGCTAACCAAAATAGTGTTAATTTTAGATAAACATCTCACTGACAGTCAGTAATGTTATTTCAGTTTAAGTTATGAGGGCCTACCACATTTGCACTAGAACACTTTATTGATAATTGATATGTGTTAATGCAAATCAATTTTAATATATTTACTTGCATCTATAATGCTATTATTTTTATATTTAGTAGACACAGTTTTGGCATCCACCTACTGTAAACATAGATAAAGAATTTTAACTTTCAGCATCTCTCAACCACCTCCATTCCTTATTTAAATGTGTGCCTTCACTAATTCCAAAGACCTTTTCAGGAGTGTTGTGAGTCATGCGGTTGAGGCCATTTGGTAGTTATAACTACGTTACAAAAATACCCAACATACAAAGAGGGCACCTCTGCACTCCCAGTCTCCATTTGGGATTAGAATGTGACAGTACACCTGTGTTACCCTTCCTTTTTTCACACTGACCACCTTCTTCTCTGTCTCCTTCTTCTTGCCCCTGCAGTAACCCACTCACCCTTGAGAATGATGACCCCCAGTTCCAAACCTTCAATGAGAAAGCAAGGCAGTCATAATCTAGTATACAATGGAGGGGCAAGAACTTATGGTGTGTATATGAATGACGATGTGAGCACAAGTACAGCTGTGGTAAGTAGTGTGTTAACATCTGCAGTCTAACAAAAGGATTACTTGATGTTCCATCATACAAACCTAATGGAAATACTACTCGGACTATATAACTATCCTTATAAATCTACAGCCTTCATGAACAGACCATCCAAGCAATGGCAAGCCATAGAAAACAAACCTACTGTCTCACTGTTTCTCATATTGTAAGTTTTTGAAGAAATTATGATTTTTTTAAAAACATTTTTTATTGAGGTTTTAATAAATTGCAAGCAGTTAGCAAGGTACTTATGACATTTGTAGAGGACCACTTAATTTTGACTTATTGTAAGTACACTTGTTTCAAAATATTTTCAGAGGAATAAAGAAAAGAATAACAATATTGGCAAAGAAGAACTGTTGCATGTTTTGAATATAGGAGCAACTTATGAATGAGGGAGATTAACAGTACTCGGCACGAGCAAAAGAACAGGAACAACGGAGTAAATGCAGTGTGGGGAAGGGGTGGTGACCATAGATGAGTGACACTAGAGCAAAACGGAGCAAAATATAGCTGTTAATGAGTTTTATAGCAGAAGTGGTGGATAAGGGGTGGCTAAGCGCAGTTGTGATTGTCTAAATGGGGTAGGTCAGGGGGAAACTAATGGTGAGACACCTGCCGCGAGGGAGAGTTATGAAAGGAGCAGAAGGGGAATATACCTGAAGGTTGCCCTAAGGGGTTCTGAGATGTCAGAAGACTGAAGGTGTGGTAAAGACTGTAATGTATTCACGGGGTGAGGTGGTCATCAGTGAGAGTGTTTTCTAAAGTGGTCCAGACCTCATCCCAAGAGCAAGCGATTAGAAGCTTTCATAGACCTCTAGCTTCTTCCCTGCGGATGGCTTTACATTCAGGTTTCTGTGCCCATTTGAGGAGGGTGCACCATCAGTTCATGACCAGTGGCAGGGTTGAAGCCTCCCAGCACAAGGTAATTACCTGTTTGCTAAGAGGGCATCCAAGTATGAAGCAAGTAATGGCCCTGGTAACTTTAGGTCCCCCAGAGCACAGGGACACCAAGGTCCTCATTATGAACACGGGGGTAAACACTGCACTGCCTGCGGTAATAACCGCCAACAGACGTGCGGTCCGAACCACCAAATAATGAACCACCTGAAACACAGGCATCCTGAAAACCACTCACCGCCAGCAGAGGAGTGCCGACAACGACGGCAGAGCCCGCCTAGAGGCCGACGGAAAGGCCCTACCCGCACATCAAATAAAGAAGCACTAGACCGCCCTCAGTTCCGGGGCGGGAACCACTGCCATGCAAAGCCAGGCGGAAATAAACCAAATATAAGGAAACACTCACCATAGGCTCACACAACACGCTGAAGCAGACATGGAGAGAGAGTTGCAGATCATGCCAGCCCTCCTCCTTGCCATATACCTCCACGACCAAGACCGCCGATGAAGATGACGATGGTAAGTACCAAAACCTACTAAAAATGGGAAGAAAGGGCACAGTTACATACCCACCCACTCCACCCACTCTGCAATGCTCCCACAACCCTTCACAGCAGCACAAGCCATGCACCCCACAGCAATAGGTAAATACCCGACACAAGGCAAATCCAACCTGCCCAAAGTACATACATGTGCCCAACACCCCCAAACAATAAAACGAGAAACCACGGATCCAGAGTGTGCCTTAAACAACACAAGCCACACATCAACCTTTATTCTGCTTACTGCACAACAGAAGTGCATATAAGGCCAATGGCCCATCCAAAAGTGAATAAGTCCGATGGGCCACAATGGCCCCAACTTGACTCCCACAAGTGCAACAGTACTCCCCTTTATAGGGGCAACAATGGGGCATCCAGGCCCCTCAGGGAACATGGGCAGGGGATGGTGGGGGTGTGTGACTTACGACTGGGAGTGGGGAGCTTAGATTTCCATTTGGAAGGTGGAGGGGGCTTAGGTTTTGTCACAGTAGCTGGTAGAGCAGACTTGGCCTGGGGTGCGACAGATGTTCCTGGGCCAGCACGGGGTCTCTTCCTCACAGTGGAAGTAGCACAGGAATGGGAAGGGTGGACAGGGGCGGGCTGTGGCGTGGAGGAGTAAACTGGGCAAGGAGGTGAGCACCTTTAGGGATGAGACAGGGTGGGCCAATGGGTTCAAATAGGTCAACACGGGATAGGAAAAGTTTCTACGGTGCAATTGGGGTGGACCTGGAGGAAGGCGTGGGAGTGGAGGTAGAGGGAGTGGTTGTGACAGGTATAGGTGTGCATGACGTGGGTGCAGGTGACTGGACAGTATGCTGAGGTGTGGTGGATGTGTGATGGGTGGGTGTCTTGGTGCGTTTGAGTATCTTGGGAGGAGGGGGGTGGATACAGTGGCATAAGACAAGCTGCCAGTGTAAATGGATGTTGTTTGGGGGTCTGCAAATCTGGTGAGTATGCTGCATGTGTTAACTAAAGTCATTCTGGTGAGTGCAGGTGTGGTGTCTGGTGTGCATGTATGGATGTGTGCTATTGTGGTGACTGAAGGAATAGGGTCAGCAACATTGAATGAGGGTGCAGAACCTGTGGGTGTGCATGTACAGGTGACAGACAGGGAGGCGGAAGAGGTGGACACACTGGGGGAAGTGGATGTTGGTGTGTGTGCATGTTGGCTGTGTGTATGCTTGTGGTGGGAGGTGTGGTGCTTGTGTTTTGAAGTGTGCTTCTTCTGTGTTGAGATGTGTGCCTGCGTGTCAGAATGTGTGCTTTGGATGGGTGAAGGGAGTGGGGTGCTGGAAGGGGTAGAGGTGGTTGGAGGGGATACGGAATGACCAGGGATAGTGGCTGCCATCAAACAGGAGGCCAGAGCCTGTAAAGATCTCTGTAGGCCAGACACAGCACTGTGAAGGCCATCCAGATTGGCATTGATCTGCTGCACCTCTAATGCTAGACCCTGGATGGCATTGAATATGGTTGTCTGCCCTACAGAGATGGTTCTCAGGAGGTCAATAGCCTCCTCCGTGGGGGCAGCAGGGCCACTGGGGCATGGGAGGAGGTGTCTGGGGTGAGAGAGACGCCAACCCTTCTGGGTGAGCGGGCATGGGCAACTCTGTGGGGAGCAACTGGGAGGGCGGTGATGGTATGGGAGGTGGCGGAAGATGACACAGTAGGGGTGGGCCCACTAGGGTCTGCCACCACCAGGGAGCTCCCATCAGAGGAGGTATCAGAGTCACTACCTCCAGTGGTAGTTGTCCCCCCCATGGTATTCCCCTCACCCTCCAACCCACTGGTCCCCTTGGGATTGGATGACTCTGCCTCTGAGAATCTGTGGGCTTCTACCTCCCCACTTGCCGGTGCCTCAGCTCCCTTGCCAGATGATGCTGATGTACATAGACTACACAAGAGAACAGGGATGGGGAGAAAATATTCCCCAGGCAGCACCTACCGCCATACACATGGCTATGCCCATGACTAGTGGCCAGAACCCTGCTCTACAGCCATTCCTCACAGAACTTAAGGACCAGACGTACTGCAGACTTATGTAGAAGGACATCAATCAGAGTCCCTGCCACTAGACAGCCTAAATACAAACGCACACACACACATCCATCAAGAAGCCAAAATATGGTATATGTACTCACCCCCTTGTGACTGCTGTGCAGCCTTCAAGTGCCCATCCAGGTCCGGGTACGCCACCGCCAGGATGCGTTGCATAAATGGGGGTCAGTGCCCGACAGGCACCCCTTCCTCGTTGGGAGGACTTCCCCAGCTGGGCCTCACAGATCTTCCTCACCCAGCGCCGCAGGCCCTGCAACCTTTTCCTGCAGTGGGTGCTCCACCGGTTGTAGACCCCCAGGGTCTGCACCTCCTCGGCGATGGCATGCCAAAGTCCCCTCTTGTGGTGGGCGCTTACCTATAAGGGACACACAGAAAAAGTAACACTGAGGTCAGACAATGGGCAAAAATATAGAGCTGGCTATACGTCCATTATGGGATGGACATTTCAACCAGCCTAACAGCACACACACACACAGCATGTCAGGAACCCTAGACTATACAGTGTTACACGTGCACACATGTATGCAGCCATCAACCACCATTACACACATCCATGCCCCCCAATCCTCCTACTCACCTGTACCTCTGGCCAACCGTAGAGCTTGGTGTACAGGGACAGGACTCCGTCCAGGAGCTTCTCCAATTCCTCGTTGGTGAAGGCCGGGGCCCTTTCCCCTGCAACACATGCCATTTACATGACTAGAGGCAGGACACAGCAGTACACTCAGTGGAGTACCTGCATGCACGAGATCAGGGAGTCAAATGAAGTTGGGGTGACAAGTTTGTGTACGCACCGCGGCGGTGTGACACTTATTGCCACATAGCAGACAGCCAGGCTATCTGCCTCTGAGCGTTGTCATTGACAGTCCTGTTCTTCACCATTTTGTAGGTGATTCTGGCTACCCCAACTTGCGTTGGCTCCTGACACCAGTGAGGAATCCTGGAACAGATGCAGAGAGGAATTACAAGGAGGCCCATGGACATACTATGGGGTGATAGAACACAAAATAGGTCTCCTGAAGATGAGATTTCATTGCCTACATATCTCTGGCGGTTCCCTGGCCCATGAGCCTGAAAAGGTGTGGTGGCCTACTGCCTGCTGCAAAACGTGGCTGTGAGTAATTCTATCCTCCTTTTGGAGAAGGAGGAGGGTGCTGTATATCCAGACCAGCTTCCCCAGAGAGGGGATGAGAGTGATGGCGATGATGAGGAGGGGGAAGATGTAAACTAATACAACTCTACTTCCAGTAAATATGTGGGACTATTGGATAAGATTGCTGTCTGTGGAGCACACTGTTAGTGTGGCATTAGGTCAATAGTCATTGCCACTGTGACCAGGTCTGCATAGGACAGGTAACATTATATTACAATAGTTCAACACATCTGTAGGCACAAGAACATGTTATGCGTGTGGTGCATTTCCTGCTACTCAGATAATAATAAATGAGTTATGATACAGTTGCATCCATACTTCACTTTGTTTAAACATAATGACAGGGGATATTTTAATAGGTGAACTGGTGTTTTATTTGGTGCAGCGATAACATTGTGCAGATTACAGTGAGCTACTGGTGGTTGTACAATATGGCAACATGGTCGCAGCATTGGTTGGCACTAGTGGTAGGTCCATCCATGTTTACCAGAGTTTGTCATTGTTTTCACATGGTTTGGCTGTTGATTCAGTGGGACACATGGAGGACAGTTCTGCCAGAGTCACTTCTTTGAGGGGGGTTGGTCTTGGCAGGTGTTCCAGTGCCATATCTGGGCCTGAGGGTCTGTTTGGGTGGCCTGCACGGGTTGAGATGGATGTCCCCTGTGTGTCCTGAGAAGGTGGAACATGTGCAGTTGCTGCTGATGCTGTTGTTGTCCGGTCTGTAGCCTGGCTGTAGTAGGGCCTTCCTGGTCTGGGTGGGCTTCAGGCTGTGCTGGGACAAGGTGCAGCAGCGCACCTGCTATGCTGGCCATTGTGGCATTGTGCAGTTTCCACTGCTCTATGGCCTCTTGGTGGTGTGCTTGCTGCATCCTTTGACTCTTCTCCAGGGTGGATACTATCTGGGCCAATCTGTCCTGGGTATGGTGATATGCTCCCAGAACCTCAGAGATCATGTCCTAGGCAGCTGCATCTATCATGTGGCCTTCCCCCTGGGCCACTGATGCCCTCCCACTGGGCCTAGCCCCCTGCGCCTGTATCCCCTGCACAGGTCTGGCTGTACCACTTGTACTGGGGCCATCGTCTTCCTGGCTGCCGGTAGGGGGTCACTGTGGCCTCTGTCCATGTGTTCCACCAGTCTGTGGCCTGGATACACAGGTGTGGGAATGGTTGCCCTGGGCTGAAGTTGGTGGATGGGTGGTAGGGGTGTCAGTGGTCTCCTGGGTGGGGCTGCTTGATGATGACAGTCCAGGACTGTGTGAGGGGCCAGGGTAATCGTCAATGTCCAGGGTTCCATCCCCAGTGTCCTGGGAGGTGCCTCTGTCTCCCTGTGTGGCACTGCCACTCCTTGTCCTGTCCAATAGGGTGGCATGGGTGGTGGTGCCTGTTGAGGGGAATGGACATGTCTGTTACAATTGCATGATCGGATGGGGTACACAGGTCTGGGCAGTGTTGTGCAGGTTTTCACACTTTGGGGCCATGCAGGGTGCTTTTGTGAGGTTAGCAGTGCATTTTACTTTGGATGTGGAGGTGCCTTGTGGGTGCTGTATGTCATTGTGATTCCTTGCAGGGATGGGTGGTTGTGCACAGGGGGAGGGATGTGGCCCTGTTAGTGGGTTTGTGGGCATGCAGGGGGACTGGATGTAGTGATTGTGGCCTGGGTGGGGTAGTGGTGCTGATGGGTGTTGGAGGGGTGGGGTGGTTCATGCATTACAGGTGTGATGGATATGAGGCAAATGTAGATGACTTACCCGAGTCCTTTCCTCCAGTGAGTCCAGTGAGTCCCTCAGGGTGCAGGATGGCCAGTACTTTTTCCTCCCAGTCAGTGTAGTCGGGTGGTGTTGATGGAGGTCCTCCCCCAGTCTTCTGGACTGCAATGTGGTGCCTGGATGCCATGGACCTGACCTTCCCATCTCTTGTGGATGTCGTCCCTGGTGCGTGGATGGTGTCCCACTGCACTGACCTTGTTGACTATTGTGTGCCATAGCTCCATCTTTCTGGCGATGGGTGTGTGTTGAACCTGTGCCCCGAATAATTGTGGCTCGACCTTCAATATCTCATCCACCATGGTCCTTAGCTCCCTTTTTGTGAAGTGTGGGTGTTTAGGGACTGCCATGGTGTGTGTTGTGAATGGTGTCTTGTGTGGATCTAGGTGAGGGTGCTCTTGTGTGTTTGGGTGTATGTATTGAGTATTGTGCCGTTCGGTGTCTGCTTCTGGGGTTCTCTGTATTAGTTGGCCTAATTTCATTGCAAAGGATTGTGGGGTGTGTCTGTGGGTGTTTTATAGTGTTGTGGATGTGTGTCAGGTGTGTCGGTTTCAAACTTGCCACTGTATGCATTCCTTACTGTTGCGTCCACTTGCCGCCCGTGGCGGTCTGTACCACCAATGGTCGTTCGGCTTCCACTGACCACAGCAGTGATTTGTGCTTCATTATTTGGAGGGCGGTGAGCTTGTGTGCTCGGCGGTGGTGGGGTGGGAGGTCCAGCATTTCCGCCGACAAGGTCCTGGCGGTGACTGGTGTCAGGGAGATTTTTGTAGGTTTCTGTTTTTTGCATCATTATATGGCGGGTTTCTATTCACCGTTGCCACGCCGGTCGACAGTGTTTAACGCTATGTACATAATGAGGGCAAAGTCTCAAGGGCAGGAATGATAATACAGGAGGCCAAGAATCTATGTCCTCCTTCTCAAAATGAGGTTAGTAACAGGCAAAACCATATGATGTGGTAAAGGTTTGCATTCGAAGAGAGGCAGCATGAACATCAGGCAGCATTCTGGAATATTTTGTTTATCCTCTCAGGAGAGA
This sequence comes from Pleurodeles waltl, assembly GCF_031143425.1. Lineage (NCBI taxonomy): Eukaryota > Metazoa > Chordata > Amphibia > Caudata > Salamandridae > Pleurodeles > Pleurodeles waltl. The sequence goes on along the minus strand of NC_090449.1, from coordinate 704,228,372 downwards.
GGTAATCTCAAGTAGGAAAAAAATGGCTTAAAATACATTTGTGATTTCTCAACGTTTTATGACAGTATTCAAGTGCTGCTGCCCACACTTTATCATGAAGAAATCTCCCTAGTTTGGTTTCCCGGGTATCTCAAAGGTGTTGAAGTGGTTCTGGGACTTGTGAACATCTGGGTTTATAGAGTCAGATGAAGCATCACCTGCCAGCCCTGGTGGTGTACAGCATTTGCTATAAAACACGTGTGAGGTGTTCTACATCCACAATCACCCAGGTGGTTCTTATTAAATGGACTGTTAGACCTGACAGCCTTAGGGTTGTCACCCCTAACTTTTTGCCTGCCTCCCTCCACTTTTTGGACACTGTTTTTGCTGGTTTTAAAACTCTGCACACTTTACCACTGCTAACCAGTGCTAAAGTGCACATGCTTTCTCCCTTAAAACATGGTGACATTTTTTCATATCCAATTGGCTTATTTAATCTACTTGTAAGACCTCAGTAAAGTGCACTACATGGGCCCAGGGCCTGCAGGTTAAATGCTACTAGTGGACCTGCAGCACTGATTGTGCCACCCACATAAGTAGTCTCTTAACCATGCCTCAGGCCTGCCATTGCAAGGCCTTTGGGTGCAGTTTCACTGTCACTTCGACTTGCCACTTAAAATTACTTGCCAAGCCTTAAACTCCCCTTTTCCTTCACATAATTCACCCCTAAGGTAGGCCGTAGGTAACCCATAGGACAGGGTTCTATGTAGACTAAAGGCAGAACATGTACCTGTGTAGTTTATATGTCCTGGTAGTGTAAAACTCCTAAATTTGTTTTTACACTGCTGTGAGGCCTGCTACTTTCATGGGCTAGCATTAGGGCTACTCTCATATACTGTTTGAGTGATAGATTCTGATCTGAAAGGAGTAACAAGGTCTTATTTAGTATGACCATAATGGTAATACAAAATCTTGCTGACTGGTGAAGTTGAATTTAATATTACTATTTTAGAAATACCACTTTTGGAAAGTGAGCATTTCCCTGCACTTAAATCTGTCTGTGCCTTACAATCCACATCTGGCTAGATTACTTGACAGCTCCCTTGTGCACTTCACTCAGACAACCCCAAACACAGGATGCTCAGTTACACCTGCACAGATCTGCATACTGAATGGGTCTTCCTGGGCTGGGAGGGTGGAGGGCCTGACACTTACATTTCAAGGGACAGTGGCCTGCCCTCACACAATGGACTGCCAAACCCCTTACTGGGACCCTGGCAGACAGGATGGAACTGAAAAGGAGCCTGGTCCACTTCTGAGCCATTCTTTGAAGTCTCCCCCACTTCAAAGGCACATTTGGGTATTTAAACAGGGCCTCTGACCCTACCAACTCAGACACTTCTGAACAAGATTCCACTGGAGAAGAAACCCTGAACCAGAACCTTCAACCTGCCAAGAGGAAATACCTGGCTGCCCAAAGGACTCACCTGACTGCTTTTCTGTAAAGGACTGCTGCCCTGCTGTTGCCCTGCCATTTGGCTGCTCTCTGGCTCTGCTGAGAAGTGCTCCCCAAGGGCTTGGATAGAGCTTGCCTCCTGTTCTTTGAAGTCTCAGGACCAAAAAGACTTCATCCTGGAAAGAACTCCTTGTGCAGCTAATATTCGAGGCACAGCCTGCTAGAAACGATGCACAGCCTGCATCGAGGTGAGAAAATCACCGCACACCGAACCGGAACGATACAGCCCGGCTACCTGAGAGGAGATCGACGCAGTACCAGCATTGTGGCTGGAATTTTGACGCACGGCCCACTGGATCGACGCAAAGCTGAGCCGGAACAACACAGCCTGACTTCCTGCGAGAAGAATCGATGCAGCGCCTGCCTTGCAACAGAAATTTCCACAAATCGCTCACTGGATCGACGCAACTCCTGTGACTTCGTCCTACATGCCAGGATTTCTCCACATTGTCCCCAGGACGTCCAAATTCCCCGCAACCCGAAGAGGATCCAAGTCTTCTCGCTGGAAATCGACACAAAGGCTTCTCTGAGTGAAAACTTATCGACGCATAGGCTGTGTGCGCCAGAGAAATCGACGTACACCTCCCTGTTTTTCATGCATATCCTCCTCTGCGGACCCTTGTGGAGATTTTGAACGCAAACCAGGTACTTGGTTGCTTTTTAAAGACTAAAGACTCTTTTTATCATTCTTCGAAGTGATCATTTAACTTGTGCTTATCAAATCTTGATCGTTTTGACCTGCATTTAACCAGATAAATATTATATATTTTTCTAAACACTGTGTGGTGTATTTTTGTGGTGCTATTCTGTGTTATTGCATGAATTATTGCACAAATACTTTACACATTGCATTCTAAGTTAAGCCGGACTGCTCAGTGCCAAGCTACCAGAGGGTGGGCACAGCATAATTTGGATTGTGCATGACTTACCCTGACAAGAGTGAGGGTCCTTGTTTGGACGGAGGGTAACCTAACTGCCAACCAAAGACCCCATTTCTAATATGGACAATCAATCCTTATGTGAGAAATTTCTGCTCTTGAAGAGTATATTGCTCAGGGAGAGATTGAAAGGACAATAGTTGGTTGTGCTGAAGCACGATACCCAGGTTTTTTAAAACAATTTATGTCTAAAGATCTAAAAGCAAGACATTCATGTTTTAAAATAGGCATCAGAAAATGTGAGCTTTTCTTGTGCAGAAGCAAAAGTTTTCATTTATAAAGAATTTCCAAAACACAATGTACAGTATACAAAAGGGACAGTTTTCTGAATTTGGTATGCCAACCTTCAATCAGTTCTTTATCACAACAATACAAAATACACCCACTGGAACAAGGAGTAAAAAAGGAACATTGACAACTTAAAAATGTACAGACATCTGAAAGCAATGTTGCTCATCATTTATAAGCACAAAAGCCCAAAGGTGTGGATTCAACAAAACACACAGTAAAATGTTTATACATTGGATGTACTAATCACTCATAGTAACATGTATCTACACTGCTCAGGCAAATATATACTAAAAGATAGCCATAGATCCTTTTGTCTTGTACAGTAAACAATAGCCATTCTCTTTTACTATGCCATCATTTTTCTGTGTTGTGTTAGTATTTCCAGCCTTTTCTCTATCTTTCAAAGTCTAAATTTCAAAAGGTTAATTAAGTGCAGGGAAAATTGAGCGCTTTTATTAATAAAATAATTGAACTTGAACTACCTCAATTAAAGAAAAACAAATTATTTTAATGTACAAGAAAACTTATAGAGTTGAAAAAACAACAGCCATTCTATTTTACTGTATAGAGATTCCTCAACTCCAGAGCCTTTATAAATATTCTCAGCACCCTTAGTTATTTAATCTTTGGTTATAACCTTTTAGATTATAGTGGCTAGAATCAAGCTTCACTGTGACTGATTCTTTATTCCATCTAACGGTACAAAAGATATAAAAAACAGGAAGAAATCAATCTGGGATTTACTGTAATGGAGTGGTGAGTTGAAACTATAATTTGTCTTGTCTGAGGTCCCAATATGACACACATCCTCTAAATTTAATTTAAATGTAATAATTTGCATTCTTCTATTACATCTACAATCTGGACAAGCAGTACCTTAATACTGTTGTAGTAATATATCTCTCAATAAATAAAATGGTCCGCTTGAGTGCTCCAGATGAAGTACTGCTTAAGGGTTGAGTTGGCAATTTAAGGTGTAGGATTACAGGAGAACGTCCTATCATTATGGGGTTCAGGATAAAATTAGTACATGGTCAGTTATTTAAAGGTAAAATAAATAGCTGATATAAACTAAACCATAACAAAGCAAAGACTTGCGCCAAAGTTAAATATTATCTGAAATTCAATTGTTAGCCATGGAACTAAAACACATTGGGGGTGATAGTGTAGTAGTCCATGTCCAACAGGTATGGAAAAAGAAAACATAATTCCTAAATTGAAATCTTGATGGGCTAATAACTCTAGCCATCCATATGCCCCTCCGAATGAACCCATTATGACATTCTATCCAGAACAACTCTATGCCATGCAGGTGGTGCTTGTTTTCTGATTCATCCTTGAGTTGGACATTGGGCGCGTAGTCTGGGCTGCTGTGTAGGCTTTTTTAGCTATGCGAATAGCCCATGCCTCTGTGTACCCAAAATAAATCAGGCAGAATGAAATGATCAATGGTAATCTTCAGTACCTGTGTCAAGAATCACCACAAGTAGGAGGAAGTGAGGTGATCGAAGCTGGCATCCTTCAGCAATTCACACAGCAATCCTCTTTTTAAGAAAAAAACTTGCCCTTCATACCTCATAAAAGCTACAACATAAATATATAAGATGGGAGAATAGGAAGCCAATGTAGGTATAAGTCTATTGACAATGTCTTATCCTGATCACAGAAAAAATGATCCCTTCTTCCTGATATTCCTGGGCCTCTCAGTTGCATTTGACACTGTCAGCCATTTCACTCTCACCACTTCCTGGAGCATCAAATGGAATGCAATTGCAATGCTTTGCCCTTGCTCTACTTCTACCTACCCAAATGTCACCTGTTCATTCACATGGGCACCTCCAGGTTGCACAAAATGAATATCATCTTCAGAGTCCCTCAAGGTAACATTTTGTCCCCTGTCATCTTCCATCAAAACATGAAGCAACTTTTTACTTACCTACTTACTCTTTTCAGAACATAAAAATTCACCATTACTCCAATGGCACATAACTAGTTTTGAAAACTCATTTGCTCCATAAATCCAACAGCTGACACCCAACCTTACTTTTTTCACACGTGTATGTCCAGCACCTACATGAAGTATATTCACACCAAAACAGAATGTCTACAATTATCCAGGAGAAACAAAAAAGTGGCCTCTGAATGGTCACGCAATTCAAGACAATTTTATTCTGTCAGTTTAATATAGAACACAAAAGTAAAAAATGAATAAATACAACAAGACACAATAAGACAGTACAGGTTCATAAAAAATACTCAAAAAGGGAAAAATTGAAAGTATGAATAGACCACAATCTCTGAGTACAATGCAAATAATAACAGAAGATATAAAATCCTGCCTATGGCTTCTAAGTGAAAGGACAAACCACAAAGCCAGAGAGGTCATATGTAGCATGTTGCATCTCACGGCAGAATAGTGATCCAAACATAAAACACATTCCATAATTATGCAGAAATTATCATTAATACAGAATATCAACAATAATATAAAAATGTCTGGAGTACAAGAATAGTAATGTTAGAATGCATCTAAAACCCAAAGAATGCAAAAAGCCCATTACAATGTACAATTCTATCCAAGTGATTTCCTGGCCTTGAGAAACAGCTTCTAAATATATATATAGTAGAAATTATCTACTATGAACCCAGAGATTGTAGAAAGTGCAAATCTTCTGTGCGATGACACAAGGAATACTAAATTAATAAAGGTTTTTAAACTAAGGACACATACTATAAATAAAAAGCACAAAAAATGTTACATGAAAAGTGTTCTGTTCTGACTTCTGATCACATGGGCAAAGCAAAAGGTCTTGTGACCAGTAATTGCACTGGGGACTCTGACAAAACCTGAGAGCAGTAAAGTGTAAGTAGTGCTGTGTGTCGTACAACAAGAATGGTTGAATGTTCCTCAATGGCTTGAGATGCATGTAACAGGCAATAGAGGGAATTGCAGACACCTTTGTCCATCTCACATTCTACCAGTGCTTGTATCATGTATCCCTGAGTTTTTTTTTGGGCATAGTGGGCAAGGAGCATAAGGGGTCTTTGAACAACCATATCCCTGATGTCCCTCAGCCAGGGAATTTCTAGGCATCACTGGAGGGGCACACAATCCTCAGTTAGCATTCTATTTAAGGAAATGGCCTTGTTGACACAGACCCTTTGCCATACAAGCAATGGTTGTGTCCTTAAAATATTATCAAGGTGTAAAAGCCCTAATTCCTGTGGCTGATGAGGGAAGTGGTGGACAGCGGGAGGGCCAGAAAGTGATGTGTAAACAATTTTTCTGTAACTTGTAGAGGCCATACCTCCTGTGTGTCTCAGGCCCCGCTCCATAGGTTGCCAAACAATCTCTTTGACTGCTAAATGGCCAACATGCGGGAAAGCAACCTTTTCCGTAATTTAGTGGCAAAGGAAATGCCAGCATCAATACTCCTTGCTAATTGATTGTTTCTGTTTTCTAGCTGTGGTTGCCAGGATCCCCCACACTTAAAAGTACCTCTTGATTATTAAAATTAGCCACATGTTTAAAGGGGGTAGCATGGAGCTTGAAAACTGGTTATGGAGACTTCCTGTATCCACTGGACATTACAAAGGATTTCTTGGTGTTAATTGTTGAGAAAAATATATTCCCATGTATGTACCTATAGATATGATACTTTAGTTCCAATTCTCTCCTCCATTATCTGAATCCCAGTAAGCTATTTATTCTTTCCTCTTTTCAAGACACCTGCTCATCTCATTCACTGGCTGAACCAGCTCACCCACATCATTATTCTAGAACTGCTCCAAGACTTCCCTACTGACCTCTCTGACACCTATGCCGGCGGTGCAAACAAACCTCTCCAAGCCACGTTGTTAAGTTTAGCTCAGTCTCACACTTTAAGTTCAGTCAGTCAGCAACCCAGCCCCCTTTTCTTTAGGGACCACCTGTTGTCTGTTCACATGTTCATGCACACACTGCATTATGTATATTTTTACTCTATGGACTTTAAGTTTTGTATATGCAGCATTTCTTTTGTATGTGCGTGCCCATGTTTGGACTATGTCCCTTGTTGGGGTTTTGCTGTGACAGCACTTATTAACATATATAAGTGCCTGACTTATATGCTTCAGGGCAGAAGATGCCAGCTTGTAAGACGTAACACTGGGATGTGCGTCTGCCTTCTGCCTTGGCATGCCAATAAACCTTGGTACCTCAAGACACATTTCATCTGTTCCAGAGCCTTGCCTGGTGTTTGTGTTTTTTTGTGTCACTCTTAGGAGGGTTGAAAAATTGTTTTCCTAACATTAATACTCATATCAAGCCCCTCCATAGAGGAGGCAAAGTTATTCAGGAGATGCTGAAGCACTACAGGTGTGCGGCCCGTTATGACAGCAACTTCAGCATACAATAGAGCTGGTATTGGGCACTTTCATATCTGGGGCATGTCCACACACCTTAATACTAACTCCCTCTCTAAGTGATTGACATAGAGGGAGAATATAAAAGGCATGAGGACACAACCTTGCCTAACACCTCTGTGCAACCTAAATGTCTTGGAGCACTCACCTCCCAGTCCGAACCTTGCTGCAGCACTTGAGTTACAGTAGATTTCCCTGATGGTATTGATAATGGGTCTGTCAATGACCAGGCATTTCATTGTGCCCCTCACTTTAGAGTAGGACTCATGGTCAAAGGTACTGGGCAGATCCATGAAGCCTAAATGCAGTGCACCATGTTTTGTGATTGTATATTTCCCCAAGAAAAGGCAGAGGTTGATTCAGTGATAAGTGGTCCCCATCACTCTCCTGAACCCATACTGGATATTCGAGAGGGTGCTGCACTCCTCTGCCCAGGCTTCCAGATGGGAGAGTAAGACTCCACCCAGTAACTTCAGAATAGATCCAGCAGGGAAATCGTCTGGTAACAACTGGGGTTGTCTCGATTCCATTTCTTCAAGAGCAGGACGATAAATGAGTTAGACCATGAAGGGAACTCGGGGAGGAGCTGGCTACTCTGAGGACTTTGGCTACCAAAGGGGCCCACAGATATAGGTTGCTCTTAAATAGATTCAGGTGGATCCCAACCGAACCAGGGTCTTTTCCACTAGGGCTGGTTTCAATAGGTGCTATCCCTTCTTCCAGTGAGGGACAGTACTTGGGGAGGAAACACTCCTTTGCTGCAGCAGGGGAGTCACTGTTGTTGCCTGATTTGTTGCTAGAGGAGAAGACCACCCGCAAAGAAGGCAGCCCACTCATAGCCAGATATGTCAGATTCAATCAAAGATTCATCATTATCTTTAAGGAATGTTTGATTTATGATGGTCCAGAAGTGCTTCTAATCATTCCTAAGGCAGGCTTTGTGGAGCTGTTCCCGTGCTTTTAGTCTGAGGGGGCTTCTCATTACTGATATCACCATTTTGTAGGTCTTCCGACAGCGGGCCACCCCAGTAGCAGACCTAGGAGCATGCAGCATCAAACCAACCCCTTTTCTCAGCTGGGCCCGCACAGACCACCCTAAGTAATGCCCCTGACACTGCTTTTGAAAAGGTGGTGAACATGATTTTAATATGAGTATTGTCAGTCTCAGTGTCTAAGCAGACCTCAAACAAAGTATGATTATCCTTGACCAATGGGGATGCGAAGATTTCAACCTTGAGAAACTCTCACTTACTGCAAGTGCCCTTTATTTTATGAGCAGTGATGCCAGTGATTCACATATTGTTCACATATTATAACTTACTATCTCCTACTACTATCTACAAGAGGTGTCACTAACCAGTCAATTGAGAGCTACCTGTAGTTCACAGACACATTCAGAGTAGCTCACAGCCTGGAGTTCATTTTAAATAAGCATAGGGTCACATTTTTCCTTTTAAAATTAAGGGGAGGCTGTGTCTATTTATCATTATTTTCATCACACTGCAGATAGCAGGTTCTGGTGATGACCAGTGCTAGAGTCAAATGAACAACTCAGGCAACAGAGGTGAAGAACTGAAGCACTAAGGGCCAGTTGTAGGAAGGTAAAATTTTGCGATTCGGAAATTGCGGTCATTGCGACTTGCAATTTCCAACTCGCAAAATGGGATCCAACAAAAAAAAGCAACATCAATTTGCGACTCGCAAATGATGTTGCACCACAGATTGCGAGTCGGCTGTTAGCAAGGTCGCTTTTTGCGACCTCGCTAAAAGCGAACTCGCAATTTGCGAGTCGGGTGTCGCAATTTGCAACTGGCCCGCAAATTGCATGCAGGTGCTGCAAAACAGTTGGAAAAACACTTCCTGGCTCTTGCTGATGACATCAGAGCCAGGAAGACATCAAATACACCTGTGAGGAGTGAGGACCACACCCTTTTCAAACTGCTGAGCAACTGCCTGGAGGAACAGCTGCTACCATGGAAGACACAGGCAGTGCAGGAAGGAAGAGGAAATTAAAATTCTCCGAGAAAGAACTTGAGGTGCTGACAGAAGAATGCTTCCAGCACCATGACCAGCTTTTTGGCAAGGCAGCCCTGAGTGTCCCAGACACTGAGAAGAGGAGGATCTGGCAGGAAATCCAGGAGAGGATCAATGCCATTGGGGTGAGCCACCGAAGCATTGATGAAATAAAAAAAAGGTGGTACGACCTTCGCTCCAGGACAAAGGAGAGGGTGGCAGAGCACCTCAGGGAGATGAGGGGCACAGGAGGAGGCCCATCCACCATCCCACCACCCACAGCCATGGAGGAATTGGTGGAGCAGACACTGGAGCCTGAGGCTGTGTCAGGAATGGGAGTATTGAACACGTCAGCGCAAGGGACATCCAAAAGTGAGTACCATGAAACATGCATGTACACCTATAAATGCTATATCCACACTCACCCAGTACACAGCAGCATGCACAACCAGACTAGCTCCATTCCAGACTAGCAACCACCAGAATGGTGCATTATGGGTAATGTAGTACAGTAGGCAACATATAGGCAAATGTTTATTATGAGGCATACAACATATGTTATAGACTGACAGTGTGTTCCCTATGTCCCACAGGTCTCCCACAAGACACCCACACCAGCAACACTATCCAGGGTGAAGACAGCAGGCCACAGGCAGTGCAGGAGGCTGCAGCAGCCAATACAGGGCCCAGCACGACACCACCACAGTCCCCTCCAGATGAAGTGCAGGACATGGAGGAAGTAGACACGACACCTGGTCCCAGCCACACTGTGAGACAGCAAGAGACAGAAGCACCACGGCGTCGCAGACGCAGAGTCCAAGTCCAGGTGATGACCCCATGAGGATATAGGGGAGGCATCCATGTCTGCAGTTAAGGCATCCCTCCTTTCTGGTCAGCGCCTGCAAACAAGGCAATTGAGGATTATCTCAGGTGCAATGCAGAGAATGGAACACAATTTCACACATGGCCTGGCTGATGTGAACACACATTTCACAAGACTGAATGACAATGTCAGTGACCTTACACAATCAATCCGCCAACTGGTGACGGAACTGGTGGCTGAGAGACACAGCGCAAGGCACAGTGAGCGCCAACTAGTTCAAGGATTTGACCGCATGGCAGCGTCCATTGTCCATCTTGCCATGAACACCAAAGGCCTGTCAAGACGGACCGTGAGTCTGCAGGTGGAACTGGGACACTTTGCAGGGGATGTGGCGCGGGGACTGGGCCGCATTAGCCACCCTGTGGACATGTTGGAGGCCAGGCAGGTGGCAAGGGGCACGGGTGAGTCCCCTCAGGACAGTGAGGGGGGTTCCACTGTCAGCAGTGTATCTGCCACAGACACACGTGTACTGCGGAGTGGCAGTCCACGTCAGGGGTCTGCTGACCCACCTGGCACGAGCCATGCTGGGCGAACCAGGAGGAGGAGTTAGGCACAAACACTGCAGGACTCATGAGGCACATGCAGTTAATGTGTCCTCATTAAGGGTGGACATGTGCAGCCCCTTACGGACAGTCATGTTCTTTTTCTCTTAGGTTCACTAATTAAAATGTTTTGTTTGATCCACTACACAACTGGGCTCTTAGTGTGTGACATTAGTGAGTGTGGTGTCTGTTGCCACGTACCTTCCAACATATTGGTTTGCAATGTGGTCCTTTCTCTGTCTGCCTTGATTTGCAATGCTTCTATCTCCAGGCTGCCGATGTGGTAGCTCTTGCTCTTCATCCTCTGAATCTGGGTCTGCAGGGTTGAGATGTAGCCCACGTCTGGTGGCAATGTTGTGCAGTATTGCGCATGTGCCATCTATCTTGAATGCTGTTATTGGGGCATACTGGAGCGCACCTCCACTTCTGTGGAGGCATCGGAATCTTGCCTTTAACAGTCCAAAGGTCCTCTCTATGACATTTCTGGTCCGCCTATGTGCACTGTTATATCGCCTCTAATTCTCATTGCGGGGTGTTCGGTACAGGGTTAGTATCCATGGTCGTAACGCATATGCACTGTCACCTGTTTGGCAAAAATAAGCAATGTTAGCAGGCCATGGATGGTTTCTACAGTGACCTGTGTGTATGGCATCAGGGTGTCTTCAGCAATACCTAAGAGATATCTGTCTCCAAACTCCCCACGTTCTAGGCGTTGGTGTATCCCACTGTGTCTGAAAATGTGAGAGTCATGTGTTCTCCCTGGAAATTTGGCTACCATGTCAGTGATGACATAATGGGCGTCACATACCACCTAGATGATCAGTGAGTGGGTACATTTCTGATTGCGGAACAGATATTCCAGATTTGCAGGAGGGCAAATTTGTATATGTGTCCCGTCCACACACCCTATTACATGGGGGAAGTTGGCAATTCTGTAGAATTCCAACTTGGTGCTGTTAATTTCTGCCTCATTCCTGGGTAGGTATATGTATCTGGACATGTGTGTAAGTATGGCATCTAGGAAACATCTGAAGAAACGTGAGAGTGCACTTGGGGATACCCCATCTGTCACAGCAATCACCCCCTGATAGCTACCCGAGGCCAAGAGGTGCAGTGAGCATAGCACTTGCACATGTGTGAGGATGGCGCTGCCGCGCACAGTCTGGCGTTGAAGCTGCGGATTGAGTAGATCAATTAATTCTAATATTGCTGCACTGCTGAGTCTGTATTTGTCATATATCTCCTCCTCAGTTTGTTGGAAAAGTGTCTGCCTGGTTCTGTATATCCTCTCCTGTCTCTGGCTCCTCCTCCTCCTCTGCTGTGCGGCGTGGACTCTCCTTCTCCTTGCTATCACACATATTTCAGCCATTTTGAGTAACCCAGATGCCTTCTGGGTCTCCTTTTATACTTTGGTTCTGGTTACCACCTGCTCTGACTTAGTGGTAATTTGGGTGTGCAAAATGAGCTTTTTGCGACTAGTCGCAATTTGCGAGTGGCTTTTGCATATGGTTTGTGACTCGCAAATTGCGACTTCCTATTTGCGGGTCGCAAAATCAGGTCGCAATTTTTGCGAGTCGGTAATGGCTCGCATCGTAATTTGCACTACAGAAATTGGATTTTTGCATCCCGTTTCCGATTTTGCGGGGTCATAAATTGCGATTCGGGCCATTTGTGATTTTCAAAAGTTTGCTACATCTGGCCCTTAGCTATTTAACTCTTAAATAAAAGTTCTTCTCAGCTCAATATTGGAGGTAAGAACAAAAAGATGTTTCTCAATGCTTTAAAATCAGAGAAAATTAAAATGAAAAGTTACCTTATGATTAAGTTAAGTTTTCATTTTAATTTCTCAATTATTTTCAAAATGTAGCATTTGGCAAACAGGAGGTCTCTTGTTCTCAGTGGTACATTATGCCATACTTATAACTAAAAATATAGGGGGTCATTCCGACCCTGGCGGTAAAAACCGCCAGGGCCTGGGACCGCGGATGCACCGCCAACAGGCTGGCGGTGCATCCTTGGGCATTCTGACTGCGGCGGTACAGCCGCAGTCAGAAACGGGAAACCAGCGGTGTCCCGCCGGTTTCCCGCCGTCCTAGGGAATCCTCCATGGCGGCGCTGCAGTCAGCGCCGCCATGGGGATTCCGACCCCCTTACCGCCAGCCTGGTTCTGGCGGTTTTGACCGCCAGAACCTGGCTGGCAGTAATGGGTGTCGTGGGGCCCCTGGGGGCCCCTGCAGTGCCCATGCTAATAGCAGACACTGAAAATCGCGACGGGTGCAACTGCACCCGTCGCACCCCTTCCACTCCGCCGGCTCCATTCGGAGCCGGCATTCTCATGGAAGGGGGTTTCCTGCTGGTCTGGCTGGCGGCCTTCTGGCGGTCGCCCTCCAGCCCAGCGGGAAACTCAGAATTACTGCGGCGGTCTTTTGACCGCGCAGCGGTATTCTGACGGCGGGACTTTGGCGGGCGGCGGAGTCAGAATGACCCCCATAGTCTTTTTTTTTAAATGGGAGAAGATCAAAGTTCAGAAATTTTTTCCACGTTATGAACATTTTTGTACTTTAAATTTCTCCAATTTAAAAAATAAAATGGCTGTATGTTTGAGTTATACATGTAACTGTGCCACATATGGCAAAAGGTATGTCCCATGCCACAAGTACATGCAACACAGTCTCTCAGTTACCCACACACATATATTACATTCATATACACACATGTTCATAGATCCCCAAAGATCATTCTCTCACTGACACAGATGGCAGTCCGTAGTCAAAGTACTTTCCTCAAATCATACTATCTGGCTCTATGGACATGAGGCTTATAGTCAAGGAAGCTGGGCGTGAATCTGTCTGGTAATAATGCACACTTTTTTATCCTTCAGTAGCTCACAATGATTTTCACTGACCAGAAGTAGCTTTTGCTACAGAAAATGTTGGAGGCCTCTGATCTTCAACAAGACTTAAGGGAAGATGGTTGCTCAACCTAGTTGTTTCTTCACATTAGCAGATAAATGGGCATATAGTAAGATAAAATCAAATCAAGAAACCACTCCCTTGCCCGCAAAGGTCATGGGGAAAAACATATTATTTCTATGTTTGTTCGCAAAAACATGTTAACTTTCTCCATCAGGTAATTAATTTTACTGCCAAATACATAATGGGAAAAATAAAGTAAAGAGTTCCCTTCACAGTCTGGCAGGCCACAAGCATCTCTACACACTGAGGACAAAGATGAACATTGAAATCACCTCCTTATATCAGGCCTAGCTCACTGCCACCTCTGGAATTAAGGGATCCCAAGTCATGATCTAGTCTCAACAAAATACACCCACTGTCAACTGTTGGAATATTATAGTAAAAGTTCACAATGCCCAAACGGGAACCAGACACAAATTTCATGCCCAGGACCTGATAAAATTTTGTATCTTCTGTGTATAAAACAAGTTTGGCTTTGACTATGGTTGAAATGTAAATTGTCAGGCTTCCCCTTGGGTGACCGGATGAAGATGGAACGGCTGACAGATGGAACGCTTTGAATATGTTAATATAATCTTCTGACACAGCCCATGTTTTCTGTAGGAACAAAATTCGAAAGATGCTCACAAAATCTGACCAGTTGCGGTTCCTAATTTTTCCTTTAATTCCAGCCACATTCCAGACCAGAAAAGAGAACTTGAGTCTATTAACTGTTTCATTGGAGTAATTGAGTGTTGAAATGCTTCCATCTGGCATTGTAGTTTGAGTAATGTAGGCCATCCAATGGGCAGGCTTAGTGTAAATGTCCTATTTACCCTGGATATTAACAATGTCAGGATCTTGCTGGGGGGAAATGTTGTGGAAAGACCACATTTGGTTTCAAGTGTTGGAGTTGTGTGAAAGAATGGACAAAGCAAAAGAAGGGGGGATCACATTCCTCTGTAACTGGTGAAAGAGCTACAATTTTGTGCTAGAGAACGTTTGCAATTGTCATCATGGCTTCATGTGCAAATTGGTAATTGCTGACTTATCCACCCCTTCTACTATAAAACTTGCTAACAGTTCCATTTTGCTCCGTTTTGCTCCATTTTGCTTTAGTGTCACTCATCTATGGTCAGTTCCCTTTGACCACACTGCATTTACTCCATTGTTCCTGTTCTTTTACTCATGCCAAGTCCTGTTAATCTCCCCATTCATAAGTTGCTCCTGCATTCAAAACCATGCAACAATTCCTCTTTGCCAATATTGTTATTCTTTTCTTTATTCTTTTGAAAATATTTTTAAACAAGCGTACTTACAATAAGCCAAAGTTAAGTGATGCTATATAATGTCATCTATGCCTTGCTAACTGCTTGCAATTTATGAAAACCTCAATAAAAAATATGTTTAAAAAAAATCATATTTCTTCTAAAACTTACAGTATGAGAAACAGTGAGACAGTAGGTTTTGACTTTGGTGTGCATGTAAATTTTTTATGGCTTGCAATTGATTGGAAGGTGTGTTCATGAAGGCCGTAGATTTGTATATTCCCAGTAGTATTTCCATTAAGTTTTTATGATGGAACATTAAGTAATCCTTTTGTTAGACTGCAGATGTTAACACGTTACTTACCCCAGCTGCACTTGTGCTCACATAGCTTTTCTTATACACAAAATAAGCTCTTGCCCCTCCATTGTCTAGATGACTCAAAAACTTTCTACTAGATTATGACTGCCTTGCTTTCTCATTGAAGGTTTGGAACTGGGGGCCATCATTCTCAAGGGTGAGTGGGTTACCGCAGGGGCAAGAAGAAGGAGACAGAGAAGAAGATGGCCAGTGTGAAAAAAAGAAGGGTAACACAGGTATAATGTCACATTCTAGTGTGTGGGGCAACCAATGTAAAGATAAATCCCACATGGAAACTGGGAGTGCAGAGGTGCCCTCTGTGTATGTTGGGTATTTGTGACGTAGTTATAACTACCAAATGGCCTCAATGGCATGCCTTACAAAACTCCAGACAAAAGGCCTTTAGAATTAGTGAAGGCACACATCTGAATAAGGAATGGAGGTGGATGAGAGATGCTGCAAGTTCAAATTCTTTATTTATGTTTACAGTAGGTGGATGTCAAAACTGTGTCTACTAAATTTAAAAATAATAGTCTTATAGATGTTGGTGAATATATTACATTTGATATGCAGTTTCACATATCAATTATCACCAAAATTTTCTAGTGCAAATGTGGTGGGCCCCATAACTGAAACTGAAATAACATTACTGACCGCCAGTGAGAAGTTTATCTAAAATTAAAACTATTTTTGTTAGCAGCACATTTAGAGCTAGATTGATAATATTTAGAAAATATAATCACTTTATAACAAGTGATGTTTGATTCTCCATGTAAACAAAGTTAGATCAATCCTTTTTGTCTAAATTTTCCATTTACCCGAGTCTGCACAAGCACTTATTTGTACATCAGCAGTGCTCCCATACAAGCTCATAGATGTATTCCTCAAACTTTATACTAATGTTGGACTCTATCTTTACCTTTAACACATTTGGCTACACTAACAAATGGATTCAAAACTCTTGTTATTCCTTATAACCACTTCCCACGTAAGGACTTAAAACTCATATGATAACCTCGAAAACTGTCATACGTTGCTTGACTGAGTCCCTTTTAACTTGATTCCTGGGATCCCTAACACTCATCATAAAACCTTTTGTTAACTTCAGTATTGAACTAAATCTGAGTATATTTTTCCTTACATTTGTATCAGTTTCTTCAGCGACTTGTGACAGTTCCATTAAAGAGCCTAGAGTGCAAGTGCATATCGTCTCTCGTCTACCCAGATTTCATTATTTTTAGGGTTGCAATCTCTTTATGCTGAATATTTACATACAACTGTTAGAGATTAGTAGAAGAAAATCCATTTAATTAAATAACATATATGAATGAAAACTAGGCCTAACCAGAAGCTGTATTTAAACGTGCACTTTCCTTTCTAAACTTTGCATGACCCATATCTGCTTGATTTGCTTAACTTGCTAACTTTGACAAATTCCAACAAACTATAACTCAGTGGAAATGTTTCTGTTGTAACTATTGCATGGTGTATACATGACAAAATGTTTGATGCTAATAAAGAAAATTATATTATTTTATTCTTTTGAACCACCAGACTTGCATTGGAATAGCAAAACTTGCTAAACTATTCTGAAACGTGCTTCTTTATGAATAGGCATGAGTTATAGTTACCTTAGAGCACGAGCTATAGTTACTTGAGATAACTATAACAGGTGAATTTCTATGGTTTTGTACTTTTAGAATGTGAGCCTAACTATAACATCCCTTTAACCTTTGTTTTTTCAGTGAAGTTCTTTGTTTATTTAACGTAAAGTAGTTTTCCTCACTATATGTCAATCCAACCACCGCCGTGCATGGCGGCGGTTAGCCACAGGGCCTAAATGAACGTGCCAATAACTCTATACAATTTATATGCAAATTCCTTTCCTGATCTGCTCACCAACCACCAGTAGTAAAAGACTCACATCGAGTGTCCCAACCTTCCAGGCTTGCATCCAACTCCACAATCAAATCTGCACTTCTTCCAAATATTTCACGACCATTCCAGGCCTCCATATTTCTTAACAACAACTTAAGTTCCTCTCTCGCTTCCAAACTCAGAGTTATTCTAAGAGACTAGCATAACCCATCTCTCAAGGGTGCCCCTTTCAACCTCTACAAAGGATCAGAGAAACTGGCCTGAACAGTAGATGATAAAAGACCCACAAATCGAGCCAACATTCTTAGAGAAAAAACATTCTATTTCAGAGAGTATTTCAGCTCCTTCCTTATCCTCTTCAATTTCTCCTTTGGCAAAAGTAACATACTTTTTACTGTGTCTACAATGAAACCCAAGAATTAAGTTTGCTCACTTGGTACCAAAAGTGATTTCTTTCTGTTTACCACACAACCCAAATTCTCTGGAATGTGCACTGCCAGGTTTGTGTGCGCTTGTAAAAAACATCTATCCTCATCCATAATTAAGATATCATCTAAATAGATAATTAGCCGAATCCCCCTTTCTTGCAAAAGGCTGCCACAGGACGAAGAACCTTTGTAAAGCACCGTCGAGCCTATGAAAGGCTGAAAGGGAGAAATACAAACTTTCAGGTCATGCCCTGTCATACGAATCTTAAGAACCTCTGATGTTCCTGCCAAAGTGGAATAGTCAAATAAGCTTATTTTAGATCTAAATGAGTCAACCAATCTCCTTCCTGCAAAATATCTTTCAGCAAGTGGATGCTTTCCATTTTGAAGTGATGATATGCTACCCATCGTTTAAATCTTTTTAGGTTTATAACTGGTCTCATCTCTTTGTTCTTCTTTTCCACTAGGAAGATGTTACATATAAATCCTGGCCTTTCTGTCTTCCTCCAGGACGACTGCACCCTTCAAGATTAAAATTCGGACCTGTAAATATATCAATTGTTCTTGATCTTTCAATAAAGATATACTTCTTGGCAATATTTCTTGTACTGGTTCATCTATAAATTCTATTTGAAAACCTTTTACTGTTTCCAAGACCTAGGGATACCTTGTTATCTGAAGCAAACTCTGAGAGAACTGGGATTGTCTGCTGCACAGTTTTAAGATGATAACAGTATGGTCTACACTTACAGTGAAGTCCCTGATTCTTTCTTTCTCCTAGGGAGCCTCTTCCCCATGGCCTCAGTCTTTGAGGGTAGAAGTTTCCTGCCTGATATGGGGTCTGTCCCTGTAAATTACAGAAGCCTCTATTAAAGGACCTTCTTGAAATTCCTTGCCCTTGACTGAGTAACTGACCTCTCATTCTCCTGGTCAACCCAAAGACATATTTCATGATAACTTTTTTGATGTCGCTTTTGGATTTTGTTCAGGGAGCAGAAGGCTAACACAAATTTATGAAAGTCCCTAATATACACCTCCTCAAAGAGAAAACCATCAGCTGAGGGGCCCGCCTCATTCCCAGCTAGCTCAGCCAGTTTGGGGTCAATCTTTAAAAGGATACTCTTACGTCTTTCTATTGATAATGGCGTGTTAGCATTTCCCATAAAGCATACAGATCTTTGAACCCACTAACATAATTCTTTTGCACCTACTTTTTTTATTATAGACGTAGGTCTCTTCAGCCATGTCAAATATCTTGGTCAGAGGACTTCTAACATCCAAAAGCCTATCCTGAACAGGAAAGTAGACTTTTGTTGCAACCCTTTTTTGGGTCAGAGCCGCCTTTGCCTAAGAAGGTGATAATTTTAGGATCTAGTTCAGGGGTAGCCAAAATTCAACCAGAAATTGGGGCTGTGGGGCATTTGGATCTTAAGCAAGACCACATTTCCTTGGGGATTTCCCTTCTCATCCAAAATTAACGTATTCTCTCACATGATTTGAGGGTGCCCTCTCAGGGGGAAGAGGATGTTTAATAAGAAGAGGAACAAACATGAGGTGACCCAGTGGGTCTATCAGGGCATCAATCCCCTTAGAGGAATAACCATCATCCCTTTACTTCCAAAAGATGATCTGAGAAGGTATATTTTTATTTACTTTGATCCATGTCATTGGAATCAAAATCTGATGAACAACTCAATTCAATTTCTATACTCCCTGAGGAGTCCTCACAAAAAACAGTTCACTGTTATTGACCGTTGTGTTCCTTTCTATTTGGTCCTTTATGCCCATCATGTGTGCCCTTAGCACCATCCTTGTGTCTTCAAGAATAGACAATCTGGGCTGCCCCAGCAACTTTCCTTTTCTTCTGCTTCATGTCAGAGGCAGAATTTAAATGACCAGAAACTTTCATCCTCTGATATATCAGATTGGGACAATATCAGATCTAATTTCTTGCCCAGACTCATAGCTACCTCCGTGTTTGTTTTCTAAATAGCCTAATTTAAATTTTCTTCTCAGGATGAAGAACTCGAGTCCCCTGTCGGCAACATGAGAAGTAACCCCAAACCAAACCTTCCACCAAAAACTCTAAGGGGTATTAAAACTCTAAGGGTCAGATTTAAAAGGCCCTATTGCCACTGGAGAATCTCCTGTGGCGCTATGCACTGCACTGTATTTACAAGGTGGTGTTAAGCGACTTTTTGCAGCTTAAAGCCACCTTGTAAATACGGCCCCTTCACAAGCAGCACTTTGAGTGGAAGGCGCACCACAGTAACACCTATTGCATTTTGATGCTGTCCCAGATGTACGGGTTTTCGTAAACCTGCGGCAGCTCCAAAATCCAACACCATACCAGGGGTAGTGTTAGCATGACGCAACGAGGAGAAATGCTTGAATTTCTCTTCGTTTTTTGCTCTTGCATTCTGCAGCACATATTGCCATTAAAGATTGTTTTTGTGCAGGAAGGTGTCCCTTTGTGCACAAAAACAATATCCACGCAGCACAGCCATCCTTGCACCATGGCGCAAGGGTGGCTGCGTTGGCGCTTGGCAGCAAATTTAGCACCGGTGCAGGGGGCAACACAGGAGTACGCCATATTCTATTAAATACAGCGAATCATTGTGTTTGGAACACGACGGTGCCAAAGGTGACTGTGACAGTCATCAGTGATGTCATCAGTGATAACACTGATCGTGTCCTGAGTGATGGAATATGTGAGGTCATAAGCAGTGCATTACTGGGGTGCAAGTTATAGTTAGCTGAGGTAACGATAATTACTGAATTTCTTTGGTTTTGTATGAGTGAAATGTGAGCCTACCTATAAAGTCCCTGTAACCTTTGGTGTTTTCAGTGAATTTCTATGGTTTAAAAAAAAAAATCTATCTCCTCACTATAACGTCCCTGTAACCTTTAGATTTTTCCAGTGAATTTCTAAGCTAACTATAATGTCCCTATAACCTTTGTTTTTTTAGTGAATTTCTAAGTTTTTTTTTAAAATATATCTTCTAACTATAACATCCCTGTCATCTTCAGTTTTTTTGTGTGAAACTTTATGTTCTTTAAAATTCAGTTTGTTAATTGTAAAACCTACTAGTTGAGAGTGAGTCTGTGCATGGCTATTTTAGTATATGAGTGGATATATGACTAGATGTATCCGTTTTCAAGAGGATTTGTAACTATACAACTGAGTACCTAAGTGGGGTTGTAAAATAAAACATGGTTGAATTGTTTTGAGTGAGTATAACATTGTGTTAGTGATTTTCAGAAATATAGATCAAAAGAACAGGACAGCACAAGCAGAGAGAAAAAGATAAACAGAGAGTAGCAATGAGAGCACAAAAAAATACTAGACAATGGAGAGGAAGGCTGAACTGTAGGCCAAGAAATGCCAAAAAGAAAAAACATAAGGGAACATATTAGGAGACAAGAAATAGAAGTGTACAAACAGAGTAAAGAAACAAGCAGAGACACGAAAATAGACGGTGAAGACAAAGAAAAAGTGGAGAGACACATGAAAACAAGGATCAAGAAAGGCGTTAGAGGGAGGAACGGATAAGATAAATGTATTACAAATGGGTAGAGGAGAACATATGGAGAGAAAGATAATAACAGTGGACAAGATTATTTTTTTTTAAATGTCATTGTTACAACAATCCAGACAATAAGCAATATGCATATTCCAGTTTAGCGAATATGTTGCGAAGACCACATGTTTTTTCAAAACTCTAAAACACATATATATACATATTATACACAATATTTGAGCATAGGTTTGTTCTAATATAGTATTGAAACACAAATTTTCATAATTGTTTTTGGTAAAATATACTTTAAAATAGTTTTTATGGGTTCGCAATGACGTCATTCGTCACAGCAAACAGCATTGTCGCAATTATCATGTGAGATCGAAAAAAACATTCATGATTGGAGGAGAAACTTTTCACACACATTCATGAGTAGTTCCCACCTGTTCTTTTTAAAAATCTTCCATATCATTTAGCTGTGTTTTCTCAGCAGTGCTGTACTGTTTTTGGATCTTTTGTTTGCATAATGGCAAGTGGAGGGTCTGAAGAGTGTGAGTTTCCCCAGGAGATGCAATTGGAGGAAGTGCAGGTGCCTGCAGACCAAGTGCCAGGACAACAGGTGGATCAACAGGAAGAAGAGTCTGATGATGAACGACCGCCAGCTAGAAGGCAAAGTTTTGCATGGGACTTCTTTGTAATTCCATCTGCCTAGTCAAAAACTGTTGACAAGTTTGTCAAATGCTCTTTGTGCAAGAAAACCCTCTCAAGAGGAACGTCAAAGAAATATTCATGCTCTACCACCAGCATGTTCCACCACATCAAAACTTACCATCAGAGACACCTTGAGAGAGCAAAGAGGAATCGAGCTGGAGAGGAGACGTCTACTTCTACTCATTCATTACCTGCTGCTGGAGAAAGAGTGCCTAGAGATGTGCAGTCACGAAGATCTGATAACTATCCTGAGTTGCGTGATGTAGGAACATACTGCCTGAAATGTAGTACCACTCTAACTACAGGACAACAATCATTTGACCTTATTTTGGAGGCAGCATAAAACCATACTTGCTAAGTATTTTTTTTTTTTTCATTATTTGCTACAGTTTTTCTACTGTTATTTATCTCTGTAGAGAGAGATTTTTCTCATTTTTTATGCAATTTTGATTAAACAAAAAAATAGAACAAAGTAAAAAAATGTTAGAAAATTAAAAATAAAAATAAAAACCAGTTCCACAAAAAAAGAATAAAAAGGTTATTTTTTATAACCGCATTTCATGGTTTAAAAACAAACAAAATGAATGTGTGTGTTTACATATGAATTTTAGTAATGAATGACTGAGTGAGTGCATGGTAGATGAATGCCTATTAGAGTATGGGTGAGAACATTAGTATATGAGTACTGTGTAGATGACTGAATGATGTATGACTGGTGTATGAGTGAGTGAGTGCACAAATCCTGGGCAAGTGACTGAGTGCATAAGTGTTTGCCTGGGTGAGTGACTGCATCAGTAGTGCATGGGGGGAATGAGTTACTGCACCAGTTTGTCTTTGGGTGACTGAGTGAGTACTTGAGTGCTGTATGGATGGCTGTGTCAGTGCATTAGTGCTTTATGGATGTGTGAGTGAATGTATGAATAGTATGTGAGTGAGTGAATGCATAGGTGGTGAATGCTTGATTATCTGAGTGTGTGACTGCTTGTCTGGGTGAGTAAGTGGCTGCGTGAGAGGTTTTTGGGAGATTGACCTGGTGGATGAGTGCTTGTATGGGCGAGTGACTGAGTGCATTAGTGCTGCATGGGTGAGAGAGTGAATGCATGAGAATTGTGTGAGTGAGAGTGAGTGCATGAGTGCTTTATGGGAGAGTGAATTAATGTATGGATTGTGTATGTGTGAGTGAGTGAGACCATGAATGGTTCATGGGTGACACACCATGTGTATGAGTGCAAGCATGAGTGAGTAAGTGCATGAGTGGTGCATGGGTAATTGACTGAGTGCATGTGTCGGTGAATAAGTGAGTGCATAAGAGGTGTGTGAATGATTTACTGAGTGCATTAGTGTTTGTATGGGTGAGTGAGTGAATGCATGAGTGGAGTATGAGTGATTGAGTGTATAGGTGTTTGTATGAGTGAACAAGTGAGTGCATGAGAGGTTTTTGGAAGATTGTCTGAGAGGATGAGTGCGTATATGACTGAGTGAGTGAGTGCATGAGTGCTACATGACTGACAGAGTGAGTGCATGAGAGGTATATGAGTGAGAGAATGAATGTATGGATGTTGTATGGGTGAGTGAGTGAAGCTACAAATGGTACATGGGTGACTCACTGCGTGTAGGAGTGCATGTTTGGATGAGTGAGTGAGTGCATAAATGGTGCCTGGGTGATTGACGGAGTGCATGTGTGCATGTGTGGGTGCATAAATGAGTACACAAATGATGCATGGGTGATTTACTGAGTGCATGAATGTTTGTATGGGTTAGTGAGTGAATGCATGAGTGGTGTGTGGGTGATTGTCTGAGTGCATGAGTGCTTGTATGGGTGAGTAAGTGAAAGTGTGAGAGGTTTTGGGGGTTTGACTGAGTGGATGAGTGCATATATGGGTAAGTGAGTGTGTGCATGAGTGTTGCATGGGTGAGAGAGTAAGTACATGAGTCCTATATGAGTGAATGATTGAATGTATGGGTGATGTATGACAGAGTGACTAAGGACACAAATGGTGCATGGGTGACTCACAGAGCAGTTAGTGAGTACGAGTGGTGTATGGGACCATCAGAGAGTACATGTGTGCATATATAGGTGAATGACTAAGTGTGTGAGTGCCTGTATGGGTAATTGACTGTAGTCTCCGCTTCCGCTGTATGGCCCATAACTGGTCTGCAGTGCGCAGTCTCGGCATAGAGCTGCTGCTAAGGGGCTGCATTGGCACCAGGTCCAGATCCAGGTCTCCCTCCTTTTACTGTTGTCAGGGGCCCCAGAGCAGGGAGTAGAGGGAGCCAGGGAGCCAGGCCACTGGCAATAGGGACCCTGGAGTCCTGGACCTGGGTAAGACCCTTGTTTTGCTTTCTCTTTTATGAGCACATGGGGGTCTGCACTGGACATAGACAGTATTTGCATATGAGGGGGTCTGTGCTTGAAAAACAAGAAACTTGCAATCAGAGCTTCACTTGAAAAGGTCCTGTCTCCCTAGAGTCCCTGGGAAAGGAAGTAGTGTTATGCGGTGTGGTGTTGCTGAGGCTGGCAGGTGGAGCTGGAGACTGGGGAGCATCAGTTGCCGAGTGGCAGTCTGGCAGCCCCCGCCAGATAGAGATGTATGTGGCCTGAGAGAGTGCCTTCAAGCCCATCAGCAAGCAAGGATAGGCAGGCACTGTGTGAAAATACCAGGCTGCTGATGGTGAGCTGGTTTGCTGCTGCTAGTGCGGGGCCCTAAAGAAAGTATGGTTGAGGCTGTGTGTAAGTGCAGACAAAATGATTGCAAGGCTGGTGCAAGACAGGGGCTGTGATGGGCCATCCGTAGTAAGTTTGTGAAGGAGGGCCGTTGGTGAAGGGAAGTGTGCAGGCTCCAGGATGGTGGGCTGTGTCAGCACAAGAGGTCTGAAACTGCAGCTTTCGCTGCCTACAGCATACCATTGGCCTGAATGCCCCTGATCTCAGAAGTGCTAAGCAAGGTCAGGCCTCCTGACCCTGCTTAGAGCTTCTGAGATCAGGCACATTCAAGCCAGGGTGGTATCACGGAATTCCACAGAGTTTTTAGCCAACTCCACAGAATTCCATGGAGTAGAACTCTATTAAGTACAGAAATTGTTCAGAGTTGATTTCAGATCATCAATATTTACTTGTTCTTCCTCTAAGACTCCAAGCATGACCATAATAAATACCTGTGCATCTTGTCGAGTGTTGTTAGTAAACACTATTGAACCAATACTAACATCTAATAGATCCCGGATCCTTGAAGCAGAATGTACTACCCTACTATCAGTTATCAAACATTGCAACAAATTATATAGTGCAGAACATATTCTCTTATCTGACTTTTGTTCAATTTGGTTTACTGCATGGGGTAAATGGAACAGTACATTGAGAGCAACATATACATTTGACACCTGTACTGTTTTCCAATTGGAAACCTACCATTTCACTGTCATTTTCTAGTTTCTTTTTCTTAGCACTGTCTGTGTTGTCTTTTTGTCCTTTCTTTTCTTGAAGTCCATAGATTGTTTTGGAATCGTCCACTGTGGGCAGAGTATCCGTTTCTCATAACAGGGTACTGGCCTAAATGAGGAGCGTATAGACTTCTTAACTGATTGTATTCTCTTATGCAGTTTACGTCAGCACTAACTTTGCTCTCATCAAAGTCAATCAAAAACAAATTGGGCAAGGTTCTAAATCGCGACAATGCTATGTATGACATTACTTCTTTGAATATGGAATTTCCAGCATTAACCAAAGCTGCATCTACACTTAAACCCTGTGATTTATGGATGGTTGCTGCACATGCAAAAAAATTGGAGGAAACCTTTGCCATCAGATATATGTCTTTTGCAAGCAAAAACTGTACAACACACCTGCCAAACATCTTCACCTCACCTATCTGATCAAAATGTATAGCCAGGTATTCTACTTCATCTCTATTTGTAAAGTGAATCATTTCAACAATTTTACCCATTGCATTATTTACTGAGCCTCCCTCAACATTTAAATAGTGTCATGAAATACTTTGATAGCCTTTGCACACACAGAAATGCTTTTCTAATCCTGCTGTTTTGGATACCGATTTCTGCAAATAATCCAATTTTGCTTGTAAGTTATCTGCAAACAGTATTGTGACTCCTTGGTGCTCCATTTTATCAATAGCTATTTATAGTTATCAATAGCTATAATTTCTAAAATGTCTTTTTTCTCCAGTTGTAGTAGTTTCTCATTAATGTTTGAGCACTCTTCAGGTATTGGCACTAAACAAACTATAGATTTCTCATCTATAATAAAAGTAAACATAGTACTGGTGCAGTAATGTCACATGAGAATAGATTGATGATTAGGCAAGTCTCCAAAGCAAGCTTCCCTTATTTATGAAGAATTCCTACTCAAATGTCTTTCAGGATCACTCCATACTGCATATCAGACGTTTGGCATATATTGTTTTACTAATTATTTGTACTCAAAGTTTAACCAAATATTTACTTTGCCAATACTTCCTAGGGAATTTCTTGTTTTGTTATACAGAAGAGTTTTGAAAACTGGTTGTCCATTACGGGTGTGAGTTGGGGTAGGTTTCCAAAGACAACTGAATGTGTTCCTCCAAACAGCATATCTTAGCTTGTTTTCAAAACCTGCTGTATCCTTATGTGTTTGAAAGCAAGCATTATGTTTGATACAATTTTCACTCTATGAATAATGCAAATAGTCAACTTTTTTAAAAACCTTGCTACTTCATGGCAAGTGTCACCAGATAACCTTTGATATTCCAGTTCATTGTCATGTACAACAGGTAGCATTAGTAATGCAGACTATTTCTTTTCACGTTATGAGCAGGTGATCCTGTTGGTGCTGTTACTATACATGACAAATTTGAATTAGTAGTTTTGTGTAAATAACTGTTGAGATCTTTAACTAGGAAGCTTTTTCCAGTAGCAGCTTGTGCACTAATGTACAATAATATTGCTTTATATGTCGCACAGTCACATAGTTTTTTGTTGTGGAGAAATCCGTGTTCTTATTTAGTTTTAACTTCATTGTAAATGTCCCTCTGTTCATTGTTCATTTGTTCTTCTAATTGTTCTAAATCCCCACTTTCCTCTTTTGCCTGCTGCATGGCAATTTCAACTTCATTCATTGTTATAGCTTCTTCATTTTGAATTATTGTTTCTCCAAGAGGATCTTCACTTCCACGTGCAGAACTTTGGCTGCTTTGTGAACTCTCCCCGGCTATTTCAGCAGTGATGGTTTCTTCCTGTGAAACTTCATCTTTCAACATATGCATGTATGTTGGAAACACAGAACACTGAAAGCTATCTTTTACAGCATTAAATGAGTCTTCACAACAATCATAGTGTCCAAGTAGTTCAAATTAATTTCACCATGATTTGAAGAGATGTAAAAGAGCCAAGTAGAAAAATGATTTCCTGTTTGGAGTTTGGAAACTAAGCTTCCAGTGATTAGATTTCCTTTTTTGTGACGTACTGAACAACTATCACATCCAAGAACTGCACAATTTCTGTATTTAATGTTTTCAGCAACATTAGTTCTATATGTGTAATGCTGAAGTACTTCATACAGACCCTGCTTTCAAGATGGGCACATCTTCGTGGCTAGCATGTATCCAACATGTTAGTCTTTAAAATGTCTGCACTCTCAGGATTAATTTAGCAAAAAACTCTATTTCTGGAAAAGTATTTACTACTCAATTACAACTGTCTGCCAGGTCTCAGCTATCCACATAATTCCTCTAGACTTGGAGAACAAACCTGCAGAGCTCAACCTATCTTCGCATTTATAAGATCCTATTTCCCTGTGTGAAAGCATTTTCAAGCTGAACCTACTGAAATCTCTTCCCATAACTTTCATCTCTGTCTTTTCTGCCTTTGTTCTGTAAGAAGTGATGTAAAGAGCTACAGCGTTAGAATTATCTTCAATAAACTGTATATCCATATTTTCAATTTACATCTTTAGAATGACAGGGTTGTAGTCAATATATTTCAACTCCTCTGGTCTTTTAATGTTGTATGTATTTTTCACAGTGATGCCCGTGTCAAGGTATGTTTCACTGCAGACAAAAAGCTATTCACTCTTCCTTCTGAGATCACAGATCGTGGGGAGGCAAAACAACATTGTGTATAAAATTTTGATTTCGATGTGTATTTCCGACAATGTTCACTACATCTATGTGTTTGAAATCGAAGAACTTATTGATTCAATCCCTTCTCAGACGTTTCCTTTGGTATAGTACATATCACATACTGTTCAATAAAAGACGAGACAGACTCATCAGTGTCTGTTCCAAACTCTGGGGCATCTTTCACCCATGGGAAACGTCTGGAACAACAATGCCGGAAAACAACTACGTTGTTAACGCAAGCGGAACCACGCTTGTGTTAACAACAACTCCTTTTTTCTCTGCCTTAACCACACATGTGCTGAACAAGGCATACACATGGTTAAGGCAGAGAAAAAGGGAAAGTGCATCGGGAGAGGACGTGGTCAGGTAAGGGGGGCTAGGGCAGGGTTGGTGGGTAGTTTTCAGGGGTTGGGGTGGATTAGGAGCTTGAGGTGGGGATGGGGGATAGGGGTAGTTCTGGTTTTTAGGGGTGGGGGATCGGGGTAGTTTTGTTTTTGGGGGTGGGTTAATTCTGTTTTTGGGGGTGGGGGATCGGGGTAGTTTGGTTTTGGGGTGGGGGTTCTGGGTAGTTTGGTTTTTGGGGGTAGGGGATCGGGGTAGTTAGGTTTTTAGGGATGGGGGTCAGGGTAGTTTTGTTTCTGGGGTGAGGGGTCAGGTAGTTTGGGTTTTGGGGGTGGGGGATTGGAGTAGTTTGGTTTTTTGGGGTGGGGGTTGGGTAGTTTGGTTTTTGGGGTGAGGGGTGGGGAGATCAGGGTAGTTAAGTTTTTGGGGGTGGGAGTTCTTTTGTTTTTGGGTGTGGGGGTCAGTGTACTTTGGTTTTTGGAGGTGGGTGTCGGGTAGTTTTTTTTTAGGGCTGGTTGGGGGGTCGGTTGTTTTTAGGGCAGCTAGGGGAGGTTGGGGTAGGGTTTAGGGCTCAGAGTGGGTGGGGGTATCTGGGGTGGTTTTGTTTTAAGGGTGGAGTATTTTTTAGTATTGGGGTGGGGTAATTCAGGGCCTTATGGAATGTGGGGGGTCATATGCTAGAACCACCCGTACCCTTCCTTCATAAGCCTTGACTAAGCATGCTCTTACAATGAAAAATCGTTGTAAAGGCATGCGTGGTAAAGGCATTCATGGTAAGAACGCAGTCGTTGTTCTGACTGCATTGTTCAGACATGCGTTGTTCTATCCTTCATTGCTCCATCATAAATTCTTCACCCATAACAGTATGTGAATTTGTGGAGCACCTCCAGCTTGATCATTTTTTCATCAAAACAAATCAATGATTTCGGCAAGAGGTGGAATTGTTTTGTTACAGATCAATACCATTATTGATTGAAATCAGTGGTTAAAATATCAGCAAATGTTTGCAGGATCCAATGAACAGAGTTCTCTTTGTATTTTCAGATTGATATATTTTATATTAGAGTTTGCTTCTAGTAAGAATTCAAGGAGATCATCCCATGCATACTGAGCACCACTGAATATTATAAACCAAGTAGGTGATCTTAGATTCCCCAAAATGCATTTCAGCTCACCATGGCAATCTGTTTGTCTTTTCCATGAACTTTATCAACAAATTCCCTTGCTGTCAGATCCTGCAGATTAATTTCTGGTTTTAGAATGTGATTTACGTTATATGAAACCTAGACAAGGCACTCTCAATTAGTAGATGAAATATATAAGGAAAACACTGTAGAATTGTAGGATCCTCTGAATATAGTCTAGTTGACCTTTAGTCAGCTGCTGGTATTTGTCCAGACCGTTCATCATATCTACTGCCTACTCCAGTAGGAAACAGGTGTGAGAAACAACAAGCTTCTACACTTGTCTCCCACACACTTAATAGAGGTCCTTTTGCTTTTTTATTTGGAATAGCTCAATAGCATCTCCAATAATTGTTTTAGAATGTAGAGCACGAATAATGTAGTGTTCTTAAATTTCTTCTTCTTTCGCTCAATCTACCTTTTCAATTTGGCCTTTGATTTATACTCTATCATCGTCTATATGTGAAATATCTTGAAGAGCATCTACATTTCTGTAGTAAATTTTGTACCAGATATAATGTTGCTTTCTTAACTTTGCTAACATCTCCTAAGTCTTGCCATATGTTTTTACTCTTAGAAGGCACACCATTGACTAGAATGACAAGTCTTTCTTCCACATCTCTTTCCAGACCTACAGTTTCAACATTCCTCTTAAAATCTAATGGCAAATAAACACCTCTACCTTCTAAACCCTTCTGGAGCTCTGTTGGAGGTAACTATCCTGTTTTTGGCTCCATACGAAAAAATTGCTTGAAATGGGTGTACTTATTGTACAAGTATACACTCATAAATATTCAGGTTTTGCCGTTCTTGTGAAATAGAAGCTAGTTATAGCTTGTTATACATTGCCCTAGCAGGCATTTTATTCTCCTCTACTTTATGAAAACAATACTTACATATCATTTGTTCTGTGCAACAATCAAAGTGTTCCTCTACAAATAAAAAAGATGCCAATTCTCATCACTCATCTCTGTTCTCTTCTTCAGTTTTTGAAGACACAATAACTTAACAAGTTTGAGTTTTGTAGTGACTGTATTGACAAGATGTGCAAACACAGTCTTGTTTCTCTGAACAGCCTGTTTTAAACTTTCTAATTTCTTCATGAAAGTTATCTACAGAAATTCATATCTCTGGTTCTCCTACACCTGCAGATTGTAGGTTTTCAATGTCCCAGCGCTCCTGTTCATGTCCAAAGAAACAAAACTGCACATCATCACAAACCGTTTCTACCTCTGCTACTGTTTCATGCAAAAGAGCTCTATTCATTTCCCCTAAACATAGTGCAGGACTTTTCACATGGTAGTCTCCTAGCTAAAGTTTGCATTTGTGAGTGGTGTACACCTAACATTCTAAAATGATGAAAGGTGATTTGGCATACTTTTTTGACAAAAATGCTAGTGAATGGCCATGTAGATTTGTATATTTTCTTACTTTGCATGGCTCTAGTATTTGCAAAATGACAATTTTCTCTTTAAGACTTTTTACATGGAAAGATGCGTAAGAAATATCTGACTGTGCCAATTTATTGCTGACGAACACTACAAATACTGCTAAATTGAGCAGGGACGTGTGTATGCCTTCCCTGGACATCTTCAGCTATGACGTCCTCTACATTACTAGCTGCCATTACCTCTTTCTCAATAGCAGAACCATCTTTTACTGCATAACATGTCCTGATTCATCAGCTGCATGCACTAGTCTGTTCTATTGCAAGTAGCTTTCTTCATTAAAGAAAGGCTCAGTAATAGATGCCTGTCTCCATTCCTCACTAACAACTTTGCAAACGTTACTTATGTTTATAAGACTTTTTATCCTCATGCTCAACACTATTTTATCTAGTGTTCAAAATCAAAATAAACACCTTCCTCTTCAGAGCAAATACCTCATCAACTGTACTCTCAAAATGTTCCTTTTGTCTGATAGCTTCTCCCCTTCTTTTAGATTTCTTCATATTTCTCGTTATATTCCTGATTTCTCTGTACTGAACACTCTAACTCTTATTTCCCCGAACTGGGGCTGTTTCCTATTTCTTTGTATGGTTATTTACTTCTTATATCATGTACTTTTACTCCTTTCTTATTTCATGTCAAACTTTGTATCTTATGCACTTATTTTTGCTTTCTTTCAAGTGGATGACATACTATTTTAAGAATTGTCTTTGTTATCTTACCAGCAGCTCCTTTTTCTTTCACTACTTTTTCAGCATTCTGCCCCTTCTGTCTCTCAGTTCTAAGGAGGTAGTACTTTTGTTTTTCTTTCTTTCTTCACTCACTTTGTGATGGCATTGCAAATCTGTTTAGCTAGACAGATCCTTTCACCTGAAAACTAGTAAAAAAGGTACATTTAATTTCAGATTATTCACTTGTCTATTTAATACTTTAAGGCCCATATTTATAGTTTTGCGGCAAAAAGATAAGCGCCGGCTTGTGCCATTCCACAGCGCCAGGTGGGCGCCATATTGAAGGAATGGCACAAGCTGCACTAAGCATCGGCTAACGTAAAACAAAAAAAGATGTTAGCCGGGTGGGGGTGGTGGTAGAGGAGATGTAGGTTGAGCGTCAAATCATGACGCTAGGCTGTTTGAGGCTAAAAAATGCCTCTAACCAGCATAGCCTCATTCCCTGATGCTCAACCATCCATAACACATGACTCCTATCTTACAAAAGACAGTAGTCATGTCAACCACCCCATTGGCCAGCACAGGGGACCAGTGTCTCCTGGGCGTGGTCATTGCACCCTGTGGCAGTCCCAAGTTAGGGCCTTCGATGGCACTTTGAAAAATCTAAAAAAAAGTAACAAAAAACTTACCAATACCTTCTCTATTTACCTGGGATGGGGTCCCACATCCTCAGGTGTCCCTCTGGTGTGGTTTGGGTGTTCCTGGGGCTTGGGGAGGGCACCTGTGGACAAATTCCATGGTGTTTACCCATGGAAATGGGTCCACAGGTCCCCTAACGCCTGGTTTGGCCCAGGCGTTAAATATGTTGGAAAG
The DNA here is from genome assembly GCF_031143425.1 of Pleurodeles waltl. NCBI lineage: Eukaryota > Metazoa > Chordata > Amphibia > Caudata > Salamandridae > Pleurodeles > Pleurodeles waltl. Next base: position 704,196,057 of record NC_090449.1, on the reverse strand, counting down.
CAAGCTTTACACCATTATTTAGTCCCTCCTCCCATCCCTGTGTCATTTTATCACAAGGGGATAAATATGGGTCTATTGGGATAGCAGCGTTTTTTTGATGGGAACGCCTACCTTGCATCTCATTGACGCAAGTTAGGTGCACGCATCCAAAAACTGGTGCAAACTTCAATATTTTGACATAAGACTTGTCTAATGTCAAAATTTGAATTTGGAGTTAGGTTTGCATCAAATTTGCGTCAGAAAAATAACGCAAATTCGGCGCAAACAGAATTTAAATATGGGCCTAAATACTTAAATATAATATAAAGAATTTAATTATTATACTTCATAACATATATATAGCATATCACACAGCTGACTTAGTTCTAGTAAAACTTACATTTTAGACTTTAAAAACTGTTTTTGTATCTACTTAATTAGCCAGTGACACAAGATACACAGGTTCTTGAATACTAGGTTTCACCCATCATTAAAGCACAAATATGCTGCATACATACAACTATTTGCCTATTTATGTGAATGCATGTAGATGTCCACATGAAATGCATTTATGACATGTTTTAGTATGCTTGCCAGTACGTGACTGTCTGTTTTCTCTCTATACATTTCTGCACATTTGTATCTGAGTGAATCAACAAATGTCCCACAGGCTCTGCACTATTAGACCTCACCCATCATCAAACAAGGTTTTCTGTGCACACGCACACATGACAAGATTGTGTCACTGTTTCCCTATATATGTGAGTAATCGTAGGTGTCCACATATAGCACTGCTATCTGATGTTTTAGTAAATGTGCCAGTACCTGACATCCTATTTTAGCATCAGTATGACTCTGTAAATCTGTATGTAAGTGAATGAACATTTGTGTCAGTGCCTCTGTTAGGAAATACAGGAGTATACGAATGGGCCTGCTATTGCTTTTGTTATTGCTGCATATAAAAGTGTTTCTGAGTATGTGAGTCAATATAGAGGTGTCTCTGTTTCTCTGTAAGTGACTGAGACACAGTATCCATGCTCTGGAAAAATGAGTTTCAGTTCCTTGGTGAGTGGTATTCTCTATGTAGTGCTTGGGATAGGGGACTGAAAGAGCATGGGTAAGTTTCTAAAAATTAAAAGAATGTTTCCTAATCGCTTAAGGAGATTGCAGCATGATTGATGAAATGTCTACAGCATGTCAGAGCGCTGAGATATTTGCATTAAAATGTGACTTGGAAACTGGAAAGAATTTTCAGCTCAATTTCAGTGGACAGTCACAGAGCACTCACAGGCTCTGCACGAATAGGCTCCACCCTTCAGAAAAACACCTTTTGTCTGAATACAGAAAAAGATTGTCTTAGTACTTGCCTATATAACTGAATGAAAGTAGTTGTCTACCTCTAAAAGCACGATCAAATATTTTAGTATACATGTGTCAGTATCTGACTTCCTTCTTTACCACCTGTATGACTCTGTTTATCTGTATGAAAGTGGTTGAACATGTACCTGAGTGCCTGTATTACAGAATTAAGGAGTATGTCAGTGTACCTGCAATTGACTTTATTCACACTGCATGTAAAAGCGTTTTCTGAGTAAGCCAATGAATTTAGAAGTGTCTCTGTTTTTCTGTCAGTAGCTGAGACACAGCATCCACGTTTTGGGAACATGACTATCAATTCCTCGTTGACTGCTACATTCTATGTACTGCTCAGGTTAGGGGTATGAAAGTGTATGAGTAGGTTTGTAAAACTGCGAAGTGTGTTTCCTAGTCACTTAAGCACATTGCCGCATGCTTGATGGAATACTTACAGCATGTCAGAGAGATGAGATATTTGCAATAAAACGTCTTGAGACTGGGAAACCAGTATTATAAGCCAATTTCAGTGCCCAGTGACAGAGGACTCACAGGCCCTGCACTACTAGGCCTCGCCCTTTAAAAAAGCACTATTTGTCTGGATACATGAAAAGATTGTGTTAGTACTTGCATATATATCTGAGTTGACATACCTGTCTATCTCTAGTAGCACAATGTAGTATGTTAGTACATTTACCCATATGTAACTGCCTGTTTTAGTACCTGTATAACTCTGTTAATCTGTACAAAAGTACATTTCCTAATCACTTAAGCAGATTGCTGCATGCTACCTACAGCATGTCAGAGAGTTGAGATATTTCAGCATGTCAGCAGCTGAGTACATCAAAAGATTGTGTCAGTACTTGCCTATATATCTGAGTGAATGTACCTGTCTAGGTCAAGTAGTGCCATGAGATATGTTAGTAACTCTGCTGGTATGTGACTGCCTCCTTTAGAACCTGCATGACTCTGCAAATGTTTCCAAAGGAGGCTGAAGATAAACTTCAGTGCCTCTGGGGGTATGGGAGTCTATCTGCAATTGCCTTTTGCTATTACTACACACATAAGTGCTTTCTGAGTATGTAAGTAAAAGTAGAAATGTACCTTTTTGTTTCTCAGTGGCTGAGACACAGCATCCATGCGCTGGAAGCAAGAATCTCAGTTCCTTAGTGACTGCTATACTCTAAGCAGTTCTTGGCTTAGGGATATGAAAGGGCACAAGTAAGGTTCTAAAACTGAAAAGTATGTTTACTAGGGCAGATGTACAAATCCCTTTTGCATTTCTTAACAGTCCAAATCGGTATTTTGGGCCATTAAGAAATGCAAAACTGCCTCTTGTTATGTACAAAGGCCTTTAAGAAATTGTAAATTGTGACTTCTACCCTGTATAAATCGCAATTTGCGATTCCAAGAATAGGAATTTGAAAATAGGGATTTCCAATTTGCCATTCTTATTCTGATAGACAAAGCATTCCCTAAATGCAACTGGGGCATTTAGGAGATTCAATTAGCACTGACTTGAAGTTGGTGGCAACCAGGTGCAATTTAAAAGAAGAACCCCAAGTGTTTTTTGTTTTTTTATTGCAATAGAGCACACATGTGCCCCTTAGGAATATTTGTTCTCTACAGATGCACCCCTAATTTTTGGGTGCACCAAGTGGGGCCTCTTGCCCTTTGCCATCCCTAGTTTTGCATTTCCTAAATAGCGACTTCTTAATAAGAAATCGCTTTTTAGGAAGAGCAAAACCAGCCCACTGACTAAAATGCAATGGGATTACTTACTACTGATTTCCTAATAGTGATTCCTACTTTGTAGGAATGGCTATTAAGAAATCAGTATTTCTAAAATGGTGACCACAACTTTCTGGTCAGGTTGCGGTCAGCCAATCACATCATTCCTTTTTGCATGTGCATTCGCAAATATATCATGATTACAGCAAAATCGTCACAAATGAACCACAACCATAGATATACAAATACTGAAAGCTAGCTTCCTGACAAATTTTGTGTAATTCCATCCAGTGGTTCAGGCTGCAGTTGTGTCTAGAGGTCCTGTGGGAATTAACATTGAAAAAGCAAATTTTTTCACCCCTCCTCTATCCCCCCCCTTTTCTCAGCCCCTGCTTTATGGATCACCCAGAAGGTTTCCATGCAAAACAAGAATTACAGACACACTTTTAAAAACAAAATTGTGAAGATTCGTCAAATGATGCCAAAGGTATAGGCAAGTCTACAGAAACAGGGTCCTAACTTTTATCTAGTGGCAAACTCCACTAGGTAATACATAGTTATATATATATATTGTTTTGCCAATAACGTTGGTGCCATGAATCTTCACAACATTTTCAGAACTTTGGTCAGTTCAGCTGCTGTCTAAAAAGTTTCAGGGGGATTTGCCAAGCGGGGCCAGAAAAAAAGGGGGGTCCCAAATCACTTTTCCCACATTCCAAGTAAAAAAATGTAAAACTTTTTTGAACATGTCTACAGCCCGAACCACTGAACGGAATTACACCAAATTTGACAGAGAGTTAGATCTGGGTCCTGAAAGCACACTTTGGTGTAAATCTCTTCTGTAGTTTCAGAAACATTAGAGTTTAAAAAATATAGCAATCTAGGGATGCAGATCCTCCACATATCCTACTGTCCTTGTGCTTTGTGGGTACACTAACACATCCAATAAGTAGCTATTGCTTGCAACAGTCAGGCTTATTTGGGTATCCGCATTACATCATTGAATATCAAGTTTGCAATAACCAATGCTTGTTAATTGTTACATTTACAATAATCAATGCTTGTGCATTATGAACTTTGTATCCTACCTGTTAAACTCGTGCCAACTGTGATTGCCAAACACGTTCTCTTCACAACGTGATCTGTATTGAACATGTGCCATGATCAGGAGGATAATTGATCATTTCCCTAACAATCAAGGATGCCTGTGAGTCTGAGGTCACAGCTATTGCTACGCTAACCTGTCTAGAGGCAAGTCTCCAGTCGTGTTCCAGTGCTTCTTGTCCTCTAGCCTGCCTCCAGTCCAGATCCAGTGTTCCTTGTCCTCCGATCAGCTTCCAGCCGAGTTCCAGCTTTCCTCGTCCTCCAGACAGCTTCCAGTCAAGTTCCGGCGATCCTCATCCTCAGGTCTTCCTCTTTCGTCTTCTGCAGACAATCCTGTATTTCCTGTAAAAGAGAGAAAACAAGAAAGTTGAAAAAACCCAATTTAGGTTCTTCTGACGTTTCCAAGCAATTAACTCTGTTCCAAGGTAAAGAGAGATTAATTGCTTAATATACGCTGCACTAGTCCATGAAACAAAACAGAGCTCTGTCTTTTCAATAATTTTGCAACTATAAGAACTAGTATAATTAATCATTTGAGTAGAAATTGAAGATACAATAAAAGAGACGTTAAGGAAAGATGTATTTCCTATAGCAAACCCTCCCCTGAGAAGAATGTTTATCAAACTATCATTGGCTAGAGTTTACACCAGGACATTTAAAGGAGCTCAAAGACAAGTTGATTGTTTTTTGAGTTTGGACATTGTTTCCGAGACTCTGTGAAAGTATTGTAAAACAAAACGAAGAGACTTGTTCAGAATTATAGAAACGTATGTAACAAATGCACAATGTGTTGATAATAACTGGCATTAATGGAATGTATTGTATTGCCAGTCTATGCTGACTCAATGTATTGATGAGGTAATTTTTTTACAGCCCGGAATCCTAAACCACAAATCCTGTATTTAGGAAATTAGAAGTCCTGACACCAGACACGACACACAACCCAGGGTCCAGAAGTCCAATTCTGCAGTCCACAAAGTGGAAGTCAGTATTCTTTCTTTTTGTCTTCCCAAAACCCCTTCCCACTGACAACTTGTGAGAGAGCAATGTAATCTTCATCCTGGTCACATTAGTCCTCACCGGGATTGGGGAATTGTATTTGCCCCATCGGAACACCTGGAATTCAGGTGAGTGCCTCGTATCAGAACATAATGCTGATATCTGATTGGCTCCCAACACTACAAGACATAAGGAAGTGTTGGCAGCCATCTTGGGACTTGGATGCAGCCGAGTCCTTGAAAAAAAAAAAACAGAAAAGGGGCCAGGATAGCGATAGTCTGACCCCTTACCTCTGGTGCTGGGGTCCCAGAACCCCACGAGTGCACAAAAGCATTTTTTTTTTAAAGTTGGAAAAATCCACGATCCATATCTCCAGATTTTTCTGATGTCTGAAAAAAACAGGCAGTTTCCTGCCCTTTTCATGAAGCCCCAGGGTGGGCAAAGTCTCGGAGGCATGTGAAAAATAAGGAGGGGGCACATAGTCTCCCCCTTCTGGGCTTATCAAAGTCCCACGGACCTCTACCTCCGCAGGGCTAAACTAATAAGGTATGCAGGGACTGCTCTGCCCCCCACAGCCTCAGGGACCACCACCTCCCCAAGTTGAAGATTTAGATGTGTGGGTAGATCGTGAGCCTCCTCGCAGCCGTAGGAACCAATACTTCCCTGGAGACAATGTTATATGTTATGCAGGGGGCCGGGTAGTGTTCCCTCAGCTCTGGGGACTGCCACCTTCATGGGGCAAAGATTTAATTTTGTGTGGCGCAGCATTCAGCCCTCCAACAGCATTGGGGACCGCCACCTCCCTAGAGTGAAGATAGCTGTGTCTGCGCAGTGTGTGCGTCCCCCCACAGCCCTGGGGACCACAAGTTCCCCAGAGGCACAAATTTAAATCCAAAGTGGGGGGGCACCAGGCTTCCCCACAGCCCCGGGGACTATCTCCTCCATCGGGTTAAAATGTACATGTGTGCAAAGTGGGCTGTGCAACCCCTCTTTAGCCCACTGGACCATCAACTCCCCAGGACAAATATTTTGTTCCGTAAGGCGGGCCGTGAGGCCCTCCCACAGCCCCAGGGACCACCACCTCCCCTGGGTAATAGTCGCTAGAGGGGGGCCACACGGCCACTCTCAAGGAGCCAATGATGGCCCTGGGGACAGCCACGCCCCAGGACAGTATCCTGCTGTGTCCTGGGGTGCCCACCCCTAGAACAAAGCTGTTTGCTTTTGATTGGTGTGAACTGGCAGCTCTCACCAAGCAAAAGCAAGCAAAGTCCACTTTCTGGCAGCAGGAGCTGTCAAACTGCTCCCGTTGGCAGAGAGCGGAGTTTTCATCTGCAAATATGCATGCAGAAAAACAGATGAAAACATTGCTCCCACAAGCAGGGAGCTGCTACTTAAAGCAGCTCCCTGCTTCTGGGAAGAATGCCGGCACCTGCAGTATGCAGTCCTGTCACTCTCTCTTTCTCTTACATCTCATAATGGGATGGAGTAGAGAGAGAGAGATTGTCATTGAAATGGTCTCTCCATTTAATAACTTTAAAGAGTAAGACTAGCAAGAAATTTACTACGAATGTTATAGTTCTGTTTGGATGCAGAGCAGAACAGAGTCACATCTGGACTAATGGCCAAGGTCTTGTGCTGTCACTCGGAAGCCTGAAGGTTCAATTCCTAGTATGGCTTGCAGTATGTTTGTTTATTTAGTAGTGTTTTGACTGTTAAACCTTTATAGTGATGGAACATTCAGTTTCTTTCCAATCACATACATGGGTTGACTTTCATAGGTATGTCTGGAAGCGTCACAATAAGGAGTCACCTATGGCCTAAATGGAAAGGTCACAAACACTCACACTGAAGGTTCAGGGTTTTACTCCAGGTGTGTATGTGGTCATTTGCCTTCTTTAATTTCTTTTAAATTTCAAAAGTTTAAGGTTAATACTGAAAGGTGATCTCACTCTTTTTAATTGACAAATACATTTTTCTTTTCAATTTCTCCAGAAATTTCTCATTCTATGTCATTCATCAAAGCCTAAAAAAACTTTCTATCTCTCTCCTGCTCACTCTCTTTCTCTCTCTCTCTTATTTTTTCTCTTTCACTCTCCTTCTCCCACTAACATACCCACTCAGACCAGTACGCACTTACTCACAGACCCCCTCAAAGACTCATGTACCCACTCACAGACCCTCATGCACCCACTCACAGCCCCACTCAGACACTCACAAACCCACTCAGATGCTCATATACCTACTCAAAGACCCACTGAGACTCTTACACTCCCACTCACATACCCACTGAAATCCTCACGCACCCACTCACAGACCCACTCAGACACCGGCGTACCTACTCACAGACCCATTAAGACACCGATGCACCCACTCTCACACCAAGATAGACATTATCACAGCCCCTATCACACGCAGATACACCCTCTTATACCTATTGTCGCAACCAGAGAGCCAGGCTGCATCCAACTCCTGATGCACATGGCCAAAGGCTGTGCACAGCATGGGGTTATGTGGTTAGGAGGGTTGGCCACAGGATCTGGCCACAGGCCCTGCCCTGCAGCCAACCCCAGCAGCACATGGCCAAAGGTCGAGCGTGGTTGGGTGGTTGTAGAGGGTTGGCCTATTGGCTACTACCCTTCACTCATATTAGTGTCTCTAAATTGAGTATTTAGAAGAGCCCTTTATACCAGGACCTCAGATTCGCTGGACTACAGAAGAAGGACGTGAAGATCCACAAAAAGCAAGAATTAAGGAGCAGCAACTGACTTGCCACCAACCTTGCTGTCTCTGACAATCACGCCAAAGATGACTCGTCCTGAAGCTTTTCTGCCTACAAAAGCCTGGGAGGACCGCCAGCACTTTGAGAAGTAACCACGATCTCCTGTGGAGTAGTGGAGCTGTTTCCCTGTACCCTGCAGGCACCAAAGAAGACTCATGAGGATTCTGGACAGCACCACTGCAACTGTGCCTCCTAGCCCAAGTCAAAGTAGGAAAATGGTGCCAGTGTGGTTCCCAGGCCATACAGAGCCAAAGCCCAAATTGGGTTTGTCAACAGTGGACTTCCCGAGGCCACCTACACCCTCTTTCTGTAAGCCCCCTCCAAATGCGAGTATATCCTTCACCGGGTGCCAAAAGACACCACTGCACCCGAGCCCCACAGTCTGAGGATAAGTGGGCCAACTGTGTCCCAACATGCCCGAGGATCTCAAGGGTCGACGTCCCATGTGAACATCCAGTCCCTGCTTGCAACCTCTTCTTGACTGGACCATTTTCCATTGAAGTGAGTGTGACACCCGGCGCTGTAACACACCTCTGCAACCAGACACTCCAGAGCTTCCCAAAATTATTTGTTGGTGTAGTGTTGGACCTTGACCCATACTTACCTTAACTCCAGAAGAACAGATATGTAGGTTGCTAAGTGCCTGAATACAGTAGGTGTTTCTTTTCCCATAGGATAATATTAGAATACCTGACTTTGAAAAGCATCTCTGCACCTGGATGCCCCAGTGACTCCCAAAGCTGTTGGTGATGCCTTGGACCTTGATCCAAACTTACCTTAACTCCAGAAGATGGTTCCTGTATTTTGCTGCTAAGTACCCATAAGCAATATATGTTTTTCCCCAGAGGATAAAATTACTGCCCCAAAAATTGCAGTGTCAACTTTTGAAAACTGTACAAATTCATACCTTGAAAAGTACTCACCTGATTCTAATGATCTTGGTATCAAAAGTTATATTAAAATATGTGCTTTGTTTATAAATTTGTGTTGTATTTCTTTATTGAGTGTGTGTGTTGCTTACTGCCTTTGCATGCACAACACATGCTCAGCACCACCCTCTGATATTTCTCGTTCACACAAAGGGCCCGATTTAGGTTTCAGTGTATAGGTTACTTTGTCAAATCGCTGATGAATATCCCACCTGCCAAAATATAAATCCCATAGGAAATAATGGGCTTTTATTTTAGCAGACGAGATATCCATCACCTTTGTGATGGAGTAACCTGTTCGCCAAGATCTAAATCAGGCCCAATATGTTATCTAAGCATTTAAAGATGGATAATTTGTATATATGAAATTAGATCTGTGTTGAATCAAAGAGAAAGATACATTAAAGTTTGTTTGGAGGGTTAGATGGTTTCTCAGAGTGAAAATTTACATCACCACATCATGATGTAGTGTTCTTTAAAGAGGTGTGACTTCAGATTTTTCCTACACTGGAGTAGAGTGGGGGCCTTCTGGATGATACAATTCAAGATCATGAGTCTATAGAAAGTGTAGACCAATTATCTTGTTTTTACTTTCTTCATGTCTTTATACCCAGTTTGATTGTGTTCTAGCTGCAGATGAGCCAAGAGCCAATGAAAAAGTGGTGAGCTTGTCAGCTACATCGGCCAGGGTGCAGGTCATTATGAATTTGTAGATGATGCAGCAGATTTTGAGTATGGCACAGTGAGTTCATCAGGGAGGAGGTTATCTGACCATATTTTTTCAAGCACTTTGGGAGGCTTACTGCAGCTTCTAGGATGTTTTTGAAGGGGGACAGTGTATAGTTTGAGGGAACAGAAAATTGCCACCATATAGATGGAAGAGTACGAGGGTTTGAATGGGGAGGTTGCTGAGGAGTACCATGCCACATCACCCAGCAGAGGAGAAGCCAAGTTGTGAACCACGAGCCACAGGAGTCCAAGAATCCACATGACTCTGGTGGCTAGCACAGTGACCCCGCAGGCTTATCCTGATCACTTTGACCATTGCAGATTGCGGGCTGCAGCAGACTGCAGCAGGTGCAGCGCAAGGTCATTGAGGCGCTGAAGTGATGGTTCATTGGCTCCTATAGATGCAATGTGCTTCCTTCACATCCTGGCCCAGCTGAGCAGAGGGCAACACAGGCCACTGCTGTGAGTGAGAAAGCAACTGAGCACCTGAGTTGTGGTAAGACCCGAAAAAAGGAGTTTCTCAGTGGGGGTGCAGGGTGCAAAGTGGGCTTAGGTTTGCTGTATTCAGTAGAGCCATGGGGCTGCTGAAGTAGCCCAGCTGGGTTTGGGTGCGGCTTGTGGCCTGGGTGTGCTCCCAGCTCACTGCCTGTTTGCACCTGCCCCCTGATACCCTGTTCATCATGATGTCACTGACCAAGTCATGAGTGATGTAATATGTGAGGTCATAAGTAGTGCATTATGGGGGTACAAGTTATAGTTAGCTGAGGCAACTATGACTGCTGAATTTTACTTGTTTTGTATGTGTGAAATGTGAGCCTAACTATAATGTTCATGTAACCTTTGTTGTTTCAGTGAATTTCTATGTTTAAAAAAAAATCTATTTCCTAGCTATAATGTCACTGTAACTTTTGTTTTTTCAGTGAATTTCTATGTTTTTTTTAAAGTAAAATATTTTTCATTACTATATGTTAATCCAATAACTTGCATGCATGGCAGATTGCGACTGCTGAGACCGTCAGGCTGTTGACTGGCAGCAGCCTTGCGGTGCCAGCTGTCAGACTGTTGTGGCTACACCACAGTCATTATGTGGAAGGTCCGACCTCCATTGCGAGACTGGCAGTACCAGGACCACCAAACTCCTAATGAACACCTATGTCTAAGAATTTAAAAAGACATAGTATGGGCAAATTTGCTCATGCAGGTATGCCCTTACCTGTGATATAATGCACCCTGCCTTAGGGCCTTAAGGACTGCTGTAGGGTTGATTAACAAATAATATAATCAGTGTTAGGGGACATGGCAGTGTGTGCCATATCGTGTTTTCACTTTTTGGAGCACATTGTCAAACAGCCTGCAGTGGCACTCTGTACGAGTTTGGTGTTGGGTCTCTTAGAGTGGCACAAGTTATGCTGCAGCTCTTAGGTACCCCCTTTAGAACCTATGCCCTAGGTACCAGAGGTACCATTTACTAGGGACTTACAAATGGTGCTAAAGGCCTAGTCACTTGGGGATCAAGTGACCAGTGGTCTTGGTTTTTGGAAAGGAACACTGACAATGGGGACCTGGTTAGCAGGAACCCAGTGCACTTCAGTCAAACTTGTATCAGAAACCAGGCAAGAAGTGTGGTGCTTCTGCAACCAGAACCGAAGTGTCCTACTGTTATTCAAAGGTAACCCAGGTTCTGATGGTGAATTAATTCCACAATTTGCAGTTCCTGAGAAGTGTGCCAGTGACAACTGTTTAACTGCCACGACTTTCAGTTTCCAATTTCAATGTTCCTAAAACCTGAAATGCATTGTGAACACAACTAAGGCACAAGGAGCCGTTCAGGCTTGCATTGGCATCCATTCATCTGGATGCACGTGCATGAGACCCTGTGGAGTATCGCTAACAGATGAAGTCTCCCCTACAGAATGAGCTAAGGAGTCCTAGAGTTTCCCACATCTCACATTTATTGTCCTTGGGCTGAATGAGAGCTCCTGAGGTTTTGGGGGCTCCCCTGTAGAGATTGCAGGGACCTGTTGTATGCCCATGATGACAGCAACCACACCCACATTCATGCTGACTCAGAATAAAGCTTCCAGTGCTGGAAAATGAGTTTGATGACAAGTTTATATGTTGAATCACAGCAAGCGCACTCAGCCTTTCATCTTTCGGAGGTTTATAAAATAAGTACCCTTGAGTTGGGTAACAAACATCTATTAGTCAGTGCAAAGGTCCTGAAAGGGGGCATAAGTTTCTTACAAATGCACATGGTATATTATGTGAGTTTCCACTGAAGTGAGTCTGCACAATATAGTCATTCAGTCCGGCTTGGCTGGTCCTACTATCACAAGTACCTATAACCACTACAGTAACCTAGTCTAGGTTGAAAGGCTGGTTGTGACAAAGCATCCTAACTGACAAAATGAACAGGCACCATGTTGCCAGTGTTGTGGTATATGGGGAAATATAGGGGAAGACAAAGATAGAAAACCCGTGACAAAGGAGGAAAGCAGGGATAAAAAAGAACCTGCAAGAGTGAGATAAATGGGTCAGACAGCATTTGGTGTAGCAATAAAGAGAAAAGAGGTGGAATAAAGATTATATAGTCCAGATATTCGGCTCTCCAATATTTAATAACTCTGACAATGGGGTTCTTCACAAAATTTATGGCATTGGCACTAATTGTTCACAATTAAGCATGGGTAATGGTTGAGTGTGGCAAAGAACAAACTGTTTGGGAGCCTTCCCTGAAACAAAACATGCCTGGTCCATAATCCAGCTAAAACATTGAACAAGATTACATTATAAAGGGGGTGTGGCCAGGAGCTCAAATAAGATGGCCACAATATGGTGTAGCTTTACCGGCCAAGAGCCACAATCCAGTAATAATCCTAGCATCCCCCAAATGAAAATGCTGCTGGAAACCTAAACTGGGGGCCCTGGGTTAGCGGCATGCAAATGTGATGACAAACCTGGCTTTTGATTGTATAGACCATGGCATTTCTGCAGCAGAGGATGAGATGAACATGGTGAGCAATAATTGCCTACACATTGAGAAGGTACTAGAGTAATTCAAGCAACAAACAAAGACCTCGATGCATGCTCACCCTGCAACAACCTATGAATAATGGGTGTCCCTGAACCAATCAACAATGGTAGGATTGAACAATAAGTCAAAACTATGCTGAAATACGTTTTTGGGGTAGAGCAATTGTCACATTTGCTGGTGGTGAGACGGACACACAGATCCCTGGCATTGAAGCTGGTCTAGGGAGCTTTCCCTTACCCTAAAATTTCTGGGTTACTGAATTATTGGGACCATGAGGCGGTCCTTCACCTCTCCAGAGAGAAGAAGGACATCACTCATGAGGGTTGCATTGTAGCCTCCTATCCTGACTGTAAAGCAACTGTACAGGCGGCCACAAAAGAATGTCTTCCAGTTAAAAAATCACCCCAAAAAGCTGAAATCCCCTATGCTATGCTTTATGCAGTACAAATGAAAAATCAAAACGAGGAGAAATAAAAGTATTTTTTCTCATTGTGCCCCTGGAGTGGCGTTTTGGCGCTGTCTCAGATTTACAAAGTCTTGTAAATCTACAAAGTCTTGTAAATCTGGGTCAGCATCAAAAGCAATAGGCTTTGCAGTGGAACCCCTACAGCAACATACATTGCATGCCCCTCTGCTGCAGAGAATGCATTGGAGGGGGCGGTATTTATAAGGGGGCCTTAAGCAACAAAAAGTCACATAGCGTCACCTTGCAAATATGCTGCAGTGCACAGCACCACCGGAGCAACACAAAACGAGGCACTCCTGTGGCACTAAGGGCTTTTCTACATGCCCCTGAATAATTTAGATAAGTCTGGACAAGAGCCACACACCACACTATCCCTTATGTTCTGGACTCCATGGGCTCTCATGCTCCAATCATCAAATCCGGTAACAGTTATGGAGACATTGCTTAACAATTGACTATCTTGGGATGCCCCATTTCAATATACTTACTACTTGAGCCCAGTGGTGTGGCTGTCACTGCACTCCTCATTTTCTCTAGTCCCCTTTTCCAGAGAAGATACAACTGGCTGCCATCACTCCTGATGCCTCTTGGCCACCCCCGGATGCTGGGTGCTTTACTAGGCTTCTGGCTACCTCTACATGGGTATAGCCCATATGATACTGCAAAATTATTTATTATGGATGGTTGATGTTCTTTTATCTTATTTACTTTGCAGGGCCTAGGACTGCCTTTGGTATAATTTGGATGCTAAAGTGGGTGGGGTAAATATTATTGGTTGTAATCTTGTTTATGTTAGAGGCATCATCACATGTGAAATGCACCAACGATGACCTTTTACACTCACCACTTACCATAGAAGCTTTAGTTCAACCCGCACAGTATCCTGGCCCACCTACCCGGATATATATCTTTTCTAACTTGGAATGTATGGGGGCTTAACAACCCATACAAAATGAAGCAAGGGTTGGCTTATTTAGATAGGCACTGTATTCAAATTGCCTTTCTCCAAGAAACTCACCTGACTAAACACACTGAGCAAATAATGGGTGCCCATTGGGCATCAGTGCATATCGATCCTCCTACTCTCCCTATTCTAGAGGGGTACTCATTCTGATTAAATTGGGCATACAGTTCATAACTTTGCATACTGAAACAAATGAACATGGATGATATGCAACATTGCAGGAGCACTTATATGGTACATTAGTTACATTGGTTAACATCTATGGACCAAACACAGACAACCCTGAATTCTACACTCAGATACATAACAAACTGCATTCCCTTGCACCATCGGCTACTATTTTGGATGAAAACCTCAATACGTACCTGGATACCTACCATGATTGCTCAACGCAGTTGGACGGGAAAGGCAAGAACGCCACTAGGGTTTTGTGCAATGGTATGGTGCAGTGTGGGCTGGTGAATATATTTGGCATCTCCGTAACCCTAACGGACTAGAGGGCACATTTGTTTCATCATTACATAATTTGTTTTCTCGCTTACACTAATGGCTAACGACCCGCAAGGAAAGTGCTCGGGCAACTGCTATCAGGCACCTTGCGGGGACCCTCTCGGACCATGCACCAGTACAACTGACAATATCTAGCCACACAGATAACCCTGTCACATTTGCATGGAAATTCCTGGCATTGGCGCGTCTTACCCCGATGTTCCATGAGAGTGTTCAAACAGGTATAGTGGAATATTTAAAAAACAATGCTGGCTCTGTGAACAAAGCGGAAATTATCTAGAAGGCCTTTAAGGTCAATATAAGAGAATGTTGCATTAGCGCATAAGCTGGTATATTTTGTGATATCCACACACAACTGCACAAAATAGAAAATACACTTCAGGGACTAAAGCCTGACTATGAATCCATGCCCAGGTAGGGTATACTTGCGAATATAAGGGAACAAATCTCAAAATACAATGAAATGCCCCAAACGAAATTATGATATCTGACTAGGAGACATTTGGCAAGGGCCTATGGGGAGTGGAGTCAACCAGACAGAAATCTAGCTCAGAAGCTCAAATCTGCGTGGGCGTGCAACCATATCATCAAAATCACTGACCATACAGGGGAGATGAAATCTACTACAAAAGACATTAACTCATCCTTTGTGGAGTTTTAATCCACTTATATGCTGCTAGAAACTCAGCCTCAATGGCAGATATTGCATTATATCTTGATGATATTGCCTTGTCTTGGATGTCCTGAAGGCAACAGGAGTTTTTAACACAACCAGTAACAATAGAAATAGAAAAAGAGGCAATACCATCCCTCCCTAATGGTAAGACACCCGGGCAGTACAGGCAATTTCTACAAAGCTTATTTGGACCTCTTGGTGCCTTACTGCCTCACTGTATTGGAGGAGCCTACCAGGTCTAGATCCTCCCCCGTCTCTCTGTTAACCCATAATTGTTGCACTGCTGAAAACTGGCAAACCTCCAGATGTTTGTGATGCACTTTTGCAATATTTGGACCCCTCAATGTCAGCGATGTCTGTGCTCTTGGATCCAGCAAATGCATTTGCCTAGGGGTGGGCAAAGAATTCCACTCTGTGAGAGAAATTGCTAAGTTGGCGAGCAAGATTTCTGAACGCTGGAGGTTGCAGCAGGTTGCTACTGCTCTTGTTGAGAAAGCTGCCACTCACATTGTGGAAGCTGTCGCTCAAGTAGAAAATCTACTCGAGCAGCAGAAAGAAGTTATCGCCTTCTAGCGCACCACCTGATGCCATTTCTCACTGATTTTACAGCACAGGACAAACACCTGGAGCTGAAAATCAACGCTAACAGTGCAACTTACCAAAACTAATCCCATCACAGAACTCCGTGTAGCATGGCTGAGTTTTTTCAGCACTTCACAGAATTCCGTGTAGCCCTGTGCCCTGAAATTCTCTCTAGGTTGGACTACTGACCCAGGAAAATATCTAGGGGTATAGATTCACAGAGATACAGAAATAGTGATTTGGGAAAGGTATGGGAGGGCAATGTACAAATTGGAAGAGCAGGTCTCTCGCTGGTCCAGAATGTCGTGCTCTCTAGCGGATAGAATGAAAATGATAATACTCCCTAGATTCCTTTATCTTTTCATTAATATCCCATTGTACTCCCTCAACAGTTCTTCAAAACTCTTAGATCCCATTGGATTACATTAGCCTGGGCCGGGAAATGACACAGGGTAAGATGACACATCCTAACCCTTCCATAAACGCAAGTGGGATTTGACACCCCAGATTTTTGCTTATATTTTCTATGCACCCAAGCAGAATTCGCACTCTATTGTTATACGCCCCATGCATACATACTGCATGTGGCTGTGGAGTCGGATGATGCATATCCCCTTCCACTTAACTCTCTGTTACCACACACATGCTGTGAGGATGAGAGGGGAAATAAACACAATGGATTGTACCACCCTGGCATGGCGTCAATTAGGAGCACAAACCCAGATGATCCAGTACTCCCCTTACAGTACCATCCAGTTCTTTCAGTTACACATGAAGTAAATGCACTTGCACTCCTGGGCAGTGCAGGGATTAAGGCTATGGGTGATGTATTCTCAGCGGGCCAATTCGCAAAACTGGTAGATCTACCTATGTCAAAAAAAACTTTTCACATTCACATATTACCGCATACCCGTGGCATTACATTCCACTTTCCCAGCAAATCTCCCAACATTCAGTGTGATACAAACAATATTAACCAGCCTTACAGGGCAGAATCTATAACAAAACTCTATGATGCTACACAACAAGACATGCACCTCACGTCAAACTCAGAACTATACAGATGGAATGCTACTTTAGATGAACCTCTGAAGGAGGAGGACTGGAAGTCCTGGTGTAGATTAATACAAATGCTTACATCATAATGTAATTTACAAATTATTGATTTTAAATATCTGCAACAGATGTACTATACGCAGTGGTGTGACGAAACATAAGGGGACCCTCTGCAATTCAAAACTTCTGGACAGAGGTACCATTTGACGTGTCAGAGATGACCATGGAGCAAATACCTTGTGCTCCTCATGTGTGTCTACTGGGAATGGTCAAGCAGCTGTAACCTTCATGTCATAAATTGGTGTTGGTGGCACTATTAATTGCAAAGAGGAGAGCTGCAATGTATTGGGTAAAAAGACTGCACCAAAACCCAGTCAATGGCTGCTTGGTATGACTTACTGAAAAGAGCAGCTGGAACTATATGCTGAGGAATTACCACCCTCATCACAACCAAAGAACATATGGAGTCCATATGTGCTAGCTGCCCTAACAGATACATAATATTCCTAATTCACTCACTAGGCTGTTGACATCGAGCGAAGGAGGGAATTGTATGGTTAACTATGTAATAAGCTAATTGGTGACATGATTCTCTATGTATGCAAATCATTTGATGTCTAATTTAATGGATGATTGTAATCTTATTTTTATAACATGCTAAACATTCATTAAAGACAATATAAAAAAATAGAAAATGGTTACATTATCAAGTGAATTCATTGTACAATCATGGTCTTAATCATGCAAATATACCATAAAAAATATATTTTATTACCCATGCTAAATGTATTCCTATTTAATAAACGCCTTAATAACATAGGCCCTCATTATGACATTGGCAGTAGGTCCCGCTTACAGCCATGCCGACTGCTGCCAACATACCACCGCCGCGGCGGTTTACCCCTAACCATATTATGACCCACACAGAGCAATCTGTCACTATACAGACACACTCACAAGTCCTCCAGCCCAAAGGTCAGTGATAAACTGGCAGTATGCAAACCCACACCGTTACGCAAACCGAACTATGACCCACAAATCAAAATACACACAACCTAACAAAACAACATTACATTGGACAATTCAAACTACACACACCTGACACGCATACACCCACACACCCACACCACTGTAAAACACACACCCACACTACCCACAACCCCTTATGACTCAAAAATGTTGCCAACTGAGAGAGACAGACCAAAGACACCCACAGAACCAGAGCCACAAAACACCATCACACATACACCATCCACGTACCTTACAGCACAAACCCCAACACATCACCTCACACACCCTCACACACACCACACACTACACCCATGGCACCACAAAGACACCCCAGGTTCTCAGAGGAGGAGCTAAGGGTCATGGTGGAAGAAATCATCCGGGTAGAGCCACAGCTATTCGGATCACAGGTGCAGCAGACATCCATTGCCAGGAAGATGGAGCTATGGCGGAGGATCATGGACAAGGTCAACTCTGTGGGACAGCACCCAAGAACAAAGGGTGACATCAGGAAGAGGTAGAACAACCTATGGGGGAAGGTACGTTCCTTGGTAGCAAGATACCAGATAACAGTACAGAGGACTGGCGGTGGACCTCCAACTCCTCCCCCACAATTAACAACATGGGAGGAGCAAATCTTGGCAATACTGCATCCTGAGGGCCCGGCAGAAGTAGCAGGAGGACTGGACTCTGGTAAGTCAAATCTTTACTACTTTCAACCCCCAGCTGCATGCTATCACATATCCCCACCCTCACCCTCACTCCCATCACTCCACCACCTCCCACACACCCCACCATCAAAACCCACCCCTCTCACAACTAAGCCCTTCATGCAACACCAATGCATGGACACCCATCACAGACCTACGTGGACACCCATCACCAAAGCATGCACACTTGAGACAATCACCTAGCTCACTAAATCACCACTCGCACAAGCCTAAGATGCCAGGGCAATAGTAACCATAGAGGGCAACACACCAATGCACAAGATGACACATGCAGAAACAATAACACAGCATTTACAACCCCATAGGTCCCCTGAGAGGAGGTGCCAGCAACATCCAGTCCCCCCCAGAAGAGGCCCACTGTGATGAGAGCAGCTCTGCACGCCTGGATCAGGATGACCAACCTGGCCCATCAGGGACTTCCAGACAATCGGTTACCCAGGCACAGTCCCATACCACCACAGAGCCTCCCCCCTCAGGAAACACCACCACAGCGCCCACTCAGCCAGACAATACCACTGTCCTGAGGACATGTCAATCAGCAGTGTGTCCACCACTACAGTGACCCCAGGCCACCCCACAAACACAGGACGATAAGAGGCCAAGGGGTTAGTGGTAGTGGGCACATGGTTCAGGGGACAGTGGCACAGGACAACAGGGAAGCTGGGAGGGCTGCTGTTTGACAGGGGGAGGACAGGCCCAGGGAAACGACTCTCAAGGAGGCACTCACCAACATCCTGGGAGCATACCCCCATTCCCAGGAGACGATGGGCTAGATACTGGACAAGTTACAGGAGACCCAGTGGCTGCAGGAGGGACAGTATCTGGGGATCAGGGAGGACCTGAGGGACAGCCACACCACCCTGGTCACCATTGCAGGGGTGCTGGCAGACATGGCCAACACCATGAGGGAGGCAGTGGCACAACAACAGGCCCCTGACACTAGCCAAACCGATGAACAGCCTTCCACCTCAGCTGACGCTAGTGGACAAGAGGCCCCGCCTCAGGAACAACAGGCCATCAGCACCCCTCCACCTGCAGAAGGAGAACCACCCCGCAAACCGTCCCTGCAATCCAGGCAGAAGCCAGAGAATATTGCCAAGACCCCTGCCAGGAAATAAGACTTTCCTGATTGTCACCCTTGTGTCCCATTCTGTCACCTGTCCACCTTGAACTGACCTTGCCCCACTTCCTATGCCCCCTTGGATAGTGCACCTGTGATGCAAATAGACTGAAACTTTACCCTGGACTCTCCTCCACCACCACCCCAACCCATTGCAATACCCCCTCCACTTATTAGCACATAAATAAACCCCCTTGTAAAAAATACAAGTATGGAGTCTGGCAATTGATTGAACTATGTATTTGTTTAACAAGCTGTAAACATTGCAATTCAACTGTACAGTAATGTATACATAGGTACGACCTGTAGTTGGCTGCAGTCAACACAGCAGGAGCCAGTGTGGGGCACAGATATCTGAAAATAGACATACAAAAGGGTACAACAAGTGGCAACAGTACCAGGAAAATTAGCCTGCCAGTGACAATATCCAACACAAAACTATCAAAGGAAGGTGAAGTTACAGTGTCTTACCTGTGTGTCACTGGAAGTAGAGTCATATGATTGCTGTTCTGTTGTCCTCATCCTCATCCTCTGCCTCCTTTTCGTCACTGTCCACTGGGGCCACTGCTGCCACACGCCCATCTCCAGCCTCATCCTCCTGCAGAAAAGGCACCTGGTGATGTAAGGCAAGGTTGTGCAACATAAAACATGCCACAATGATCTGGCAGACCTTCATGGGTGAGAAGCACAGGTACCTGTTAAATGGAGGCGCCCAAACCTGGCCTTCAAGAGGCTGAATGTCCTCTCTATAATCCTTCTTGTTCGTCCATGTGCCTCATTGTAACATTCCTCTGCCCTTGCCCTGGGATTCCTCACTGGGTTCAGTAGCCATGAGAGTTTGGGGTAACCAGAGTCACCTACAAATATCAAGGGATACCTGTTAGCCAAACACTAATCCTTAGGGCCAACCCCATACCCATA
Organism: Pleurodeles waltl; assembly: GCF_031143425.1. Classification (NCBI taxonomy): domain Eukaryota; kingdom Metazoa; phylum Chordata; class Amphibia; order Caudata; family Salamandridae; genus Pleurodeles; species Pleurodeles waltl. The sequence goes on along the minus strand of NC_090449.1, from coordinate 704,175,386 downwards.
CACAAACATATACTGGGTGGGAACCATGGGCTCTCCTATTAGCCACACCAGGTGTCTCTGGAGTTGAGCCATCACATATTGGATACTGCTATTCCTCAGGATAAAGACAGCATGCACTGAGCCAGAATACTTTGCATTGACATGGGAGATGTACTTGTCCGCCAGGCACACTATCTGAGCATTCATCGAGTGAAAGCTCTTTTGATTTCTGAACACCTGTTCAGTTCCCCGGGGGGGGACAAAGGCAATATGTGTACCATCAATTGCCCCAATAATGTTGGGACTATGTCCCATTGCATCAGCTTTCACTATGTCCAAATCTTCCACCTGGGGGAAATCAATGTAGCTGCACATGTTTTTCATCAGGGCAGGCAACACTCTTGTTAGCACTATTGAGAACATTGGCTGTGACATTCCTGCTGCCAAGCCCACTGCCACTTGGAAAGAACCAGGTGCCAAGAAATGGAGCACTGATAGCACCTGCACAGGAGGGGGGATCCCAGTGGGGTGACGGATAGCATATATCAGGTCTGGCTCCAGTTGGGCACACAGTTCTTGGATTGTGGCCTTGTCAAGTCAATAGGTGAGGATAATGTGCCGGTCCTCCTTTGTTGCCAAGTCCACCAGAGGTCTGTACACGGGGGATGTCTTCATCTCCTATTCATCTGCAGTGGTTGCAATCTAGGGGGCAAAACAATGAGCATCTGGTCAGTATTCCACATTTCCAAACTGTACACTGCATTGCATGTTGTGACTGAAACACTATGTTGTTGGATAGGCTCAAATGGTGCCTATGTGTACTGTGACGCAGTTAGGTGCGATGGCCTGCCCCCGTCTGAAATGGCGTCCACCTGTCCTGTGTGGATGGGCAGGTGGAACTGAGGTAATGCCGCTGACGGTGTGCGCCATTTTGGGAGGTGGTCGAGTACCGCGGTGCAACTCCTCATTGGTTGTCTATGGGCCCTATGGGTTACAGTGGGCAATGGTGATGTTAGCCGGCGGTGACGGTACTCACCACCGCGGACGTGACCGCCACCTTCTATCTGTTCTCTCCCTTGCTACTTGACCTTAAACAGGAGAGGAACTACACTGCAAGTGCTGCTGTGACCAGTGTCTGGAAGCGACCATGGCTCATGTCACTGGGAAAAGGGCCCCTGCCTTCTCTGCTGCAGAGTTAGAGAGACTGGTGGATGGGGTCCTGCCCCAGTACCGAATGTTGTATTGGCCTCCAGACAAACAGGTGAGTACCCTGTGAGCACGATGCATGAGGCATGAATGCATGGAGTTCTGTGTGTAAGGGCCTTATGTTTGGCGGGTGGAAGGGTCCTGGGCAGCGTGCTGCATGTATGGTGGGCAATGTCTGTGTGTAAGGGGATGTGAGGGATATTGTGGGCCATGAGTGTAAGAGGCCGGATGGTATGGCTGATACCTTTTCATATGTTTATTTGTCTGCAGGTCAGCGCCCATCAGAAAAAGGGTATATGGCATGCCATCTCCAAGGAGGTGCGAACCCTGGGGGTCTACAGCAGGAGGAGCACCCACTGTCGCATAAGGTGGGAAGACCTGAGACGCTGGGCACGGAAGATGGTGGAGGCCCAGCTGGGGATGGCCTCTGAACGAGGAAGGGGTGCCCATCAAACCCTGGCCCCCCTGATGTTCCGCATAGTGGCAGTGGCCTATCCGGAGCTGGATGGGCTCTTGAGGCCATCACAGTAGCCACAAGGGGTTGAGTAGTTTCCAAATCTGCAAATTGCGCATGGTGGGGTGGTCCCCGGGTGGGGAATGTGGGCCCGTGTCTGCCCCTATGCCAGGCAGGACATTGCATGGTAGGTCCCATGTTGGGCAGGGTTCTGATGTGAAAGTCCTCCAACCAAGCTAGTAGGCCTCCACTACTGGGCAGGGGTCTGTGGGTCTCAGGTATGCTGCTATTGGCTTTAGGTATGTCTGTCCTAGGGCTGGTGACTAGCATTGTGACTGGTAGTGCGTTGCATAGTTTATAGGCCTGTTCCCTGTGTGAGTGTGTTGTGTACGCCAACGGTTGTGTTGGTGCCGCCATTGACCAAGTGTATCCTTTGTCTCCCCCATTTTTTGTGTTTTGTCACCCTCTCCTTGTGTGCATTAGCACCATCTGGCAGAGGAGCAGAGGCACCGGCGACAGAGGAAGCTGCATCCCACATGGCCCAGGATGCCGAATCCACTGACAGTGAGGGCACCAGTGGGAAGGAGGGTGAAGGGAGCACCACGGCGGAGACAGGAGGGGACAGTTCTGACAGTGATACCTCCTCCGATGGAAGCTCCCTGCTGGTGGCGGGCACCTCTGTGCCCACCCCAACTAGAGGTACAGTCACCACCCCATACCAGCACTGCCCTCACAACAGCTCCTCAACGAGTTTCCCGTGCCCGCTCACCCAGGAGGGTGGGCATCTCCTTTGCCCCAAGCACCTCAGGCCCTGCCCCAGTTAGCCCTGCTGCCCTGGGTGAGGAGGCTATTGACCTCCTGCAATCCATCTCTGTTGGGCAGTCAACCATAGTGTATGCCATCCAGGGGCTGGCAGGCCATTTGCAACAAACACATGCATTCCTGGAGGGCATTCACTCAGGCATGGCGGCCCAACAGAGATCAACCCACGTTCTGGCCTCCTCCCTGATTCCCCTGAACCCCAACCTATCCCAAGCACACATTCAGACCAGCATGCACCCAAGACAACACACAGGAGTGGCACAGGCAAACACAAGCACCACACAGTATCCTAAAAGCACTCACACAAACACCATCCAGAATAAGACACATAAAGATCCACTGCCTCCACGGTGTCTCCCTTCTCCTCATCTACCGCCCTCCCAGTAGCGTCTCCACTCACACCTGCATGCATTAAATCCTCCTCCACTACCTCCATCACCATCACGCCTATCACTACAAACCCCTCACTGGCAGTCACCACCCCCACATCCATGCACACATCCCCTGTGTCAACTCCCACTGTGTCTGTGCCCCCTCCTCGGAAAGTACACAAACGCAAGCACTCACACACCCATCCACCTCATAACAGGATCCAGCCCATGCACCTGCACCCAAAAGCAGCAGACTGACACCTCCTACAACCACTCCCTCTTCCTCCACTCCCAGACCTTCACCCTCTTCCCACTTCAGTGTCCCTAAGATGCTTTTCCTCTCTGCCGTTGACCTCTTCCCTACCCCCGCCCCATCCTACACATCGGGCCAGGGAGGTCAAAACCCAGGCTAGCACCTCAGCCACCCAGTCCACAGCCACAGTAGTGCCAGCAGCTACTGCAGGTGGGAGAGGCTCCAGGGAACCATCCATAACCACTGACAGTGTGCCTGCACCAGCTAACAAAGGGAAGGACAAGGAGCCACCACCAGCTGTGAAGGGCAAGGAGGCACCACCATCTGTGAAGGGCAAGGGCAAAGAGACACCACCAGCTGTGAAGGACAAGGGCAAGGAGGCACCACCGGCTGCCAAGGAGAAGGACAAAGAGGCACCACAAGCTGGGAAGGGCAAGGGGCCTGGTGCTGGGACTGAATCTGAGCCCCCACCAACCATGGCGGTTCAGCTGTCCGAGGCTGCAGGGGAAGGGCTGGAGCCTCCCCCCACCACGGGCATCCCCAACACCAGCCCCGCCACTGCCACCACTGAGCAGCCATCACTGCGGGCGGGCAGTGTGTAGTCCTGCCTCCATGGACTGTAGTGCGTCCTGGCCCATGCAAATCCTGTGGGTGTGACACCCAGGTGAGAGGCTGTGACCTTGCACTCCCCATGTGCTGCATCACAGGGCACAAAGCCCCCTCCAGAACCAGTGGAAAAAGGCATCCACTCACCCCCTTCTTGCCAGGATGAAGCACACTGGGCACAAAGCCCCCTCCTGAACCAGTGGAAGAAGGCATCCACTCACCCCCTCCTTGCCAGGATGAAGCACACTGGACACAAAGCCCCCTCCAGAACCAGTGGAAGGAGGTATCCACTCACCCCCTCCTTGCCAGGATGAAGCACACTGGGCACAAAGCCCCCTCAAGAACCAGTGGAAGAAGACATCCAGTCACCCCCTCCTTGCCAGGATGAAGTACAATGGGCACAATGCCTCCTTGAGAACCAGTGGAGAAGCCATCCACTTGAGAGACTGTGGCTTTGCACTCCCCAGGACCAAGCAGTGGGCAAACCACCTACTTGAGAGACTGTGGCTATGCACTCTTCAGGACGAAGCAGTGGGCAGACCACCCACTTGAGAGACTGTGGCTTTGCACTCCCCAGGACCAAGCAGTGGGCAGACCACCCACTTGAGAGACTGTGGCTTTGAACTCCCCAGGACAGTGTAATGGGCATGTAGCCCCCTCCAGGACCAGTGGTGTTGTTCCATCTTCCGGCTGAGGTGCCCCCCATCCCCCCTCCCCCTGAGGTGCCTGTGTATTTTTGACCTGATGCTCCTGCAGTGTTCTCTCCGTGTTGTTGCAGGAGTCAAGTAGGCCCACGACCATTGTGGACTGGGCAGTGTCCATCCATTTGTATATATGTATCTACTGTTTTGATTTTGAAGGACGTTTTTTTTAGTATTTTATCTTATTACACTCACTTTAATCAATTCCTTTTGTCCTTGAATTATTCCTGAGGGGTATGGGGTGTATATTTAATGTTACTGCATCTGTTTATGTGTATAGTGTTTGGGGTGGGGGTGTTGTGTGTTGCATGTGTGTGTCACTCTCTTTTTCCTCCCCCCTCCCATGTGTGCTAGGCGGCAGTACCCACCATGGTCATCTTCGCTGGCGTTGGTATTCATGGTGAAGAAGGAGATAGACGAGCATGGGAAACACCTGCAACTCGTGCTCCTTGGTGGAATGGTTCGTCCTTAAGTCTCCAGGGGTGAGTCGTTTCCCTTCTGGGCACTGTTTCCACTGTGCTTTTGATGTCGTTGGTACCACCCTGGAAAAGGTGGCGGATAGGCCTGCTGTAATAGTGCGGGCGGTACATTGTCGTCCACCTGGCTGTTGGCGGTTACTGCTGTGGTGCTTGTTGCTACCGTCGTGGCAGTCAGTGTGTTAAAGTGGCTGTCTGTGTGAGCGGTTTCTGCTTTGGTTATAATTCAATGTTTTTACCGCGGGCCTGTTGGCGGTATTACTGCCCCTTTATCACCGACCGCCTGGGTTGAATGTAGGCCATAGGTGGTCATTACAACCCTGGCGGCCGTTGTTAAAGCGGCGGTGAGACCCCCAACAGGCTGGCGAAAAAAAAATGGAATCACGACCGTGGCGGAAACCGCCAACAAAGACAGCCACTTTAACACTCCGACCACCACGGCGGTACAAACAAACACCGCGGCGGTAACCGGCAACAGACAGGCGGAAGACAATGTACCTCCCACAGTATTACAACAGGCCAATCCGCCACCTTTTCCGGCGCGGTTTCACCGCAAACAAAAACACGATGGAAACAGGACTTGGAAGGGAAAACGCTCACCTCTACACACCCCACGAGGAACCCGGACGCCATGGAGCCTGAACTCCATATTCTCCCTGCCTTTGTCTTCCTGCTCCTCTACCAGGAGCACGAACGCCGGCGGCGAAGACCACGGTGAGTACTGCACCTATGACACAGGGGAAGGGGGAGGGAAAAGAGAGTGAGACACACACGTAAAACCCCCACCCCCACCCTCACCCACTACAACACACACACAAATACATGTTGATACATTACAATTAAACCCCCCAACCCCCCCGGAAGAATGCAAAGACAAAAGGAAATTATTTGAATGATTGTAACCAATTAAAATCCAGTACTCAAAAATATATATACACTATAAACAAATATATACACCAATAATACAAGTCCAGGTATTGCACCATTAAAGTCCGTGGACCACTGGGCCCAAAATGCATGGGCGAGGCCCACACTCGATACCCGATCAAAATGGAGAGAACACTGCTGGGGCATCAGATAGAAATACAACAGGCACCTCAGGGGGAAGGGAAAGGGGGGCACCTCAGCCGGATGAGTGCATGACGCCAGATCCACAAGGGGGCTCCATGCCCACTGCTGTATCCTGGGGAGTGCAAAGCCACAGTCTCTCGAGTCTCTCAAGTGGGTGGTTTGCCCACTGCTTTATCCTGGGGAGTGCAAAGCCACAGTCTCTCAAGTCTCTCAAGTGGGTGGTTTGCCAACTGCTTTATCCTGGGGAGTGCAAAGCCACAGTCTCTCAAGTGGATAACAGTCTCCACTGGTTCTGGAGGGGCCTTTGTGCCCAGAGTGCTTCATCCTGCCAAGGACAGAGGTAGTGGATGACTTTCTCCACTGGTTCTGGAGGGGGCTTGGTGCCCAGAGTGCTTCATGCTGCCAAGGACAGAGGTAGTGGATGCCTTTCTCCACTGGTTCTGGAGGGGGCTTGGTGCCCAGAGTGCTTCATCGTACCAAAGACTGAGGTAGTGGATGCCTTTCTCCACTGGTTCTGGAGGGGGCTTTGTGCCCAGAGTGCTTCATCCTGCCAAGGACAGAGGTAGTGGATGCCTTTCTTCACAGGTTCTGGCGGGGGCTTGGTGCCCAGAGTGCTTCATTCTGCTTGTGGCGGCCTTAGTAGCGTCGGTGCTTGCGGTGCTCATTGGCCTGCGGTGCTGGTGGGTGGCTCAGTGAGCGTGCTGGTGGCGGCGGTGTCCTAGGCAGCGGTGCTGGTGGCGGCGGTGTCCTTGGCAGCGGTGCTGGTGGCGGCGGTGTCCTGGGCAGCGGTCCTGGTGGCGGCGGTGTCCTTGGCAGCGGTGCTGGTGGCGGCGGTGTCCCTGGCAGCAGTGCTGGTGGCGGTGGTGTGCTGGGCAGCGGTGCTGGTGACGGTCTTGTCCGCCGTGCAGGTTGGCAGCAACTTCCCTTTCTTTCTGTGCCCCTTCCCCACCTTGGATGTTGCCGCAGCTTTCTTCCCACTACCCAAATGTAGTCCTGGGAGGTCCCTTGGTGGCAGGTGTTTGACCCTTCTCCCTCCGGGCAGTGGCCAACTTCTTATGCTTCTGAGGTGGGGGACTGTCCGTGGTCTGGCTCCTTGGCACACTGGCTGCCCTGCTGCTTGGCGCACTCCAGAAGCCGGTTACTGCTGGCACCACTGTTCCCGCTGATGTGGTGGCTGAGGTGCTGGCTTGGGACCTGGAAAGGTGGGCCCTAGGGGACTGAAGGGGTGGGGGAGGTGAGGGGAAGAGGTCAAGGTTGGACAGGAAAAGTTTTTTAGACACACTGGGACGGGTAGATGGAGGGGGTTTGGGAGTGGAGGAAGAGGTAGTTGTAGGAGGTGTAGGTTTGCTGACTTTGGGTGAAGGTGCATGAGCTGGAGGCTTTCGTGAGGTGGATGGCTGTTGGGTGGGAGTGTGACTGCGTTTGTGTACCTTGGGGGGTGGGCTCACAGACTCACTGGGAGAGGACACAGGGGATGTGTGAATGGTACTGGGGGTGGTGAGTGCACGTGAGCGGTGTGGTGATGTTTGTGCTGGTGATGGACGTAGTGGATGAAGATGTAGTGCATGCAGGTGTGAGTGGAGACGTGACAGGGAGGAAGGAGGGAGACGAGGAGGAGGGGGACACAGTGGAGGCAGTGGATGTTGGTATGTCTGCATGGGTATGATGCTTGTGTGAGTGCCTGTGGGATGTGTGGTGCTAATGTTTGCCAGAGCTTCCCTTGTGTGTTGAGGTGTGTGCATGCTGGTCTGATGGTGTGCTTGGGATAGGCTGAGGTACAGGGGGTTGGGTCTGGGTGGAGGAAGTTGGAGGGGGGAGGCTGGACACAGGGACAATGGCTGCCATCAGTGCTGAGGCCAGAGTCTGAAAAGCTCGCTGTTGGGCTGCCTGACCAGAATGAATGCCCTCCAGGTATGCATTGGTCTGTTGCCACTGCCTCTCTAAACCCTGGATGGCATTCAGAATGGTAGACTGCCCAACAGTGAGGGATCTGAGGAGGTCAATGGCCTCCTCACTGAGGGCAGCAGGGCTGACAGGGGCAGGGGCTGAGGTGCCTGGGGCAAAGGAGATGCCCACCCTCCTGGGTGAGCAGCCACAGGGCACATGCTGAGGGGCTGCTGGGATGGCGGTGCTGGTAGGGGGGGTGGCAGCTGTACCTGTAGATGCGGGGGGCACAGAGGGGCCGGCCACCGCAAGGGAGCTCCCATTAGAGGAGGAGTCCGTGTTGCTGGTCTCAGCTCCTGTCACCGCCGTGGAGCTCCCCTCGCCCTCTGTCGCACTGGTGCCTTCAGACTCCATTGTCTCACCCTCTAGGGCCATGTGGGATGCAGCTCCTTCCTGCTCCGGTGCCACTGCTCCTCCACCTGATGATGCTATTGCACACAAGAACCGGGAGACCAAAAAAGGGGGGAAAGACTGAAGAAAGACATGTTGAGTGCATGCAATACCGCTACTGTTGGCGGACACTACAGACACAGAAGACCTCTGCACTTTGCCGTGCACTTAGAGTTCCTTAATTAATCACAGGGACATGGGGTACAAGGCCTATGCCCGATTGATGCACACATGGAAGTCACACGAGCTTGACTAGGTGTAGTTGCCTCTGAACACTGGTGGGGTGGGGTGCCACATGGCCTGCCTTACGCAGGGACCTTGCCAACTAAACTCGCCCTGGCCTAGGGGAACCCACAGCCCACCTCCCCCACCTAGACACCTCGTAATGCGCGCTGAATCAGCTGAATGAGAGTGCACTCACCCCCTTGTGGCTGCTGTGATGCTCTCAAGCGCCCATCCACCTCCAGATATGCCACCGCCTGGATCCGGAACATCAGGGGGGTCATGGTGGGACGGGCACCCCTCCCACGTTGGGAGGCCATCCCCAGCTGGGCCTCCGCCGTCTTCTTGCTCCAGCGGCAAAAGTCCTCCCATCTTTTCCGGCAGTAAGTGCTCCGTATGTGGTGGATCCGTACTTCCTTGGCGATGGCATGCCAAATATCCTTCTTCTGGTGTCACTGACCTAGAGGAATGGTACAGGGGAAAAGGAGAAGATATAACAGTCCGTACCGTCACAGTTATTGGCCCGCGTTCCTACCCTTGCCCTGACGCACATGCACTCACCATCGTTTCATGCACTACTCATTCTCCCCCCATCTTCCATCCACACCACTCCACACTGGCATTGCCCATACAGCATGCTCACAATGTACTTACCTGTTTGTCTGGAGGACCGTAGAGTAGCGTGTACTGGGGGAGGTCCCCATCCACTAGTTTCTCCAACTCCTCCGTGGTGAAGGCAGGGGCCCTTTCCACAGGCACATGAGCCATTGTCTGTTCCAGACTGAGGTCACAGCAGCAGTTGCAGTGTAGGTCCTCTCCTGTCGAAGATCAGGTATCAAGTGAGTGAACAGACTGAAAATGCCGTCACGTCTGCGGCAGTGCGTACCTTCACCGCTGGCGTACATCGTCATTGGCTCCTGGGACCCATAGGGTCCAATGTTAACCAATGCAGGATTGCGCTGCGGTCTTCGACCGCCTACCGCGATGGTGTACAACGCCAGCGCAGTTACCTCATATCCCGTTGTCCACATTACAGGTCAGGCAGCCGCCATTTCAAGGGGCCACGTGGCATTAATTTTAAATGCGTCACACATATCTAGGCCTTGCATACACATTACGACAGGGACATAGCGGATTGAAAAATGTGTGCAATAAAGTAGTGTTTTCGTACCTCAGTGTTGGCTGACCCTCTGATCGCTGTTCTCCTCCATAAAGCACGTCCGCTGGTGCAGGTGAGGAGATGGCGGCATCCTACGGTGTACAGACCGCTAGTGGACCTGTCGACAATGGAAGAGCGACATGTAATTGTCACCTACAGAATGGACCGTGCCACAATCCTGGAACTGTGTGCCCAGTTGGAGCCGGACCTGATGTCAGCTATCCGCCATCCCACAGGTATCACCCCTCTAGTGCAGGTGCTGTTAGTACTCCATATCCTGGCAAGTGGGTCTTTTCAGGCGACAGTGGCCATAGCATCAGGGATGTCCCAGCCTATGTTTTCCACTGTGTTGTCCACAGTGTTGTCTGCCCTGCTGAAACACATGCGCAGCTACATCGTTTTCCCTCTGGTGGAGGATTTGCCAACAGTGAAAGGTGACTTCTATGCCCTGAGACATATCCCCAACATCATAGGTGCCATTGATGGGACACATGTGGCCTTGGTCCCCCCCGCAGGAGTGAACAGGTGTACATAAACCGGAAGAGTTACCATTCAATGAATGTACAGATGGTGTGTTTGTCCGACCAGTACATCTCCCATGTGAACGCTAAATTTCCTGGCTCAGTGCATGACACTTACATTCCGAGGAAAAGCAGCATCCCTTATGTGATGGGGCAGCTCCAGAGGCACTGCGTGTGGCTATTAGGTGAGGACATGGACCCTATACAGTGTGACTAGGTGTCTGGGTCTGGGGTTGTCCCTAAGGGTTAGTGTGTGTCTATCAGTTGTCCCTCGACATTTGCAGGTGACTCTGGCTACCCCAACCTGTCATGGCTACTGACCCCTGTGAGTACTCCCAGGACGAAGGGCAGAGGAACTCTACAATGAGGCCCATCTGCGAACTAGGAGGGTTATAGAGAGGACCTTCGGCCTCCTGAAGGCCAGGTTCAGGTGCCTCCATATGACAGGTGGTTCCCTATTCTACTCACCAAAGAAGGTGTACCAGATCATTGTGGCCTGCTGTATGCTTCACATCTTGGCTTTGAGACGACAGGTGCCTTTTCTGCAGGAGGATGGTCCAGATGGAGGTCTTGCGGCAGCTGTGGAGCCTGTGGAAAGTGAAGACGAGGAAGCAGAAGAAGAGGATATCGTCAACAGAAACACAGTGATTCATCAATACTTCCAGTGAGACACAGGTAAGAAGATATCGCTGCCTGCTACATCTGATACACTTGATCTACCTCTCATCTGTCTGTCACTTTCACCCAGTGTACAGACCCTGATTTGGTACTTTCCCTTTCGATTTCACAGATGTGGGTCCCACTGTGTGACATCTGCTTTGTTTCCTCATGGACTAGAGCTGTGTGACATAGGTATGTTGACAATACAATGGATATATAATTTTTGCTCAGTTATTGCAAATACACATTTTCGAAAGCATAGACTGACTCCAGATAGTTTTGTGATTTAAGGGTGTTTATTTAAGTGCTAAATAGTGGAGGGGGTTGTAAAATGGTCCGGGGTGATGGTGGAGGAATGTCGATGGCAGAGTCCAGTCTATTAGTCTCACATGTGCATTGTCCAAAGGGGCATAGGAAGTGGAGCTGGGGCAGTTTAAGGATGGACAGGGTGACAAAGTGGGACAAAAGGATGACAGTCAGGGTGGTCTCATTTCTTGGCGGGGGTCTTGGCATTGTTCTCTGTCTTTGTCCTGTATCTCAGGGACCGCTTGCGGGGTGGTTCTCCATCTACAGGGGGAGGGGTGCTGGTGTCGTGGTCCTGTGGCGGTGCCTCCTGTCCACTAGCGCCGGCGGAGGTGGTGGGCAGTTCAGCGTCCAGGCTAGTGTCAGGGGCCCCTTGTTGTTCCACAGTATCCCTCCTGGTGTTGATGAGTTCCTTCAGCACCCCTACAATGGTGCCAACGGGTGGAATTGATGGATTTGAGTTCATCCATGAACCCCAAATACTGTTCCTTCTGCAGCCGCTGAGTCTCCTGAAACTTGGCCAGTACCGTTGCCATTGTCTCCTGGGAATGGTGGTAGGCTCCCATGATGTTGGAGAGGGCCTCGTGGAGAGTGGGTTCTCTGGGCCTGTCCTCCCCCTGTCGCACAGCAGCCCTCCCAGTTCCCCTGTGTTCCTAGGCCTCTGTCCCCGGAACCGTGTGCCCACTGCCACTGCCCCAAGGTCCCTGCTGTTGTTGGGTTGGTGGGTTAGCCTGGGTTCTCTGTAGTGGTGGACACACTGCTGCTTGACGTGTTCTTGGGACAGAGGTATGGTCCCGCTGGGTGGGTGCTGTGCTGGTGTTTCCAGAGGGGGGAGGCTCTGTTGTGGCTGGTGCCAGTGTGAGGGGAACCAACTGTCCTGAGGTCCAGATGGGCCGGGCTGGGCTGGTCATCTAGATCCAGTTGGACAGAGCTGCTGTCATCACTGTGGTCCTCTTCTGTGGGTGGAATGGACATGTCTGGCCCCTACTGTCCGGTGACGTTGGGTAGGTGTCCTGCAGGGGTGTAAAGGCATGATTATTGCATCTGTGTGTGCCATGGTGAGCAATGGGTGGGTGATCCAGTACCCCAGTGCTTGCATTCTTGTGTAGGTCTGTGTGGGTATGTGTAGTGGACATGCGTTGCTGATGGGTGTCCATGCTTTGTTGTTGCATGCAGGGCTTGGTGTTGGGATGGGTGGGTTGTGATAGAGGGCCATATGTGAGGAGTTGGAGTGATGGGGGTGAGGGCGAGGGTGGGGGTATGTGATAGCATGCAGGTAGGGTGGGGGATGAAGTAGTGAAAGGTTTGACTTACCAGAGTCCATTCCTCCAGCTGCTCCTGCGAGGCCCTCAGGATGCAGTATAGCCAAGACCTGCTCCTCCCATGTTGTTAGTTCTGGGGGAGGTGGTGGGGCTCTGCCGCCAGTCCTCTGAACCGCTATGTGGTGTCTTGAGACCACAGAACGCACCTTCCCCCGTAGGTCGTTCCACCTCTTCCTGATGTCATCCCGTGTTCTTGGGTGCTGTCCCACTGCGTTGACCCTGTCGACGATTCTGCGCCATAGCTCCATCTTCCTAGCTATGGTGGTGTGCTACACCTGTGATCCGAATAGCTGTGGCTCTACCCGGATGATTTCCTCCACCATGAGCCTGAGCTCCTCCTCAGAAAACCGGGGTGTCTTTGCAGTGCCCTTGGGTGGTGTGGGTGATGTGTGAGGTGGTGTGTGTTGTGATGTGTGGGGTGATGTTTAGGGGTGTGTGGAGTTTTGTGCGTGGATGTGTATGTGTGATGGTGTTGTGTGCCTCTTTATGGTGGAGTTGTCTTTGCTGTGCAGTATCTCTGGCCTTCATCTAAATTTCTGGTCGTAAGGGTTTGTGGGTGATGTGGGTGTGTGTTTTACATTGTATTGAGTCTGTGGGAGTGGTGTGTATATGTGTATCAGGTGTGTGAATTTGGAATTGTCCAATGTGGTGGTGTTTTGTAAATGTGTTTGTATTTTGAGCGCGGCGGTGTGTACCGCCAATGGAATACCACGGTTGAAAGACCGCCGTGTGGATTCATGGGTCGGGATAGTGTGGGCATATTCCTGTTGACATGACGGTGGAGGTTTTGTTATCGCCAGTTTATCACTGACCTTTGGTGTGACGGACTTGTGTGGGTGTCTGGGTTTTGGTGGATTCCGAGCGGTGGGTCGTAATAGCTGTGGTGGAATTTCACTGCCGCGGCGGTGTGTTGGCGGTCTTCTGCACAGCGGTAGGCGGCATTTACCGCCAATGTTGTAATGACCCCCATAGTCTTTTGTGGAGCACTGGCACTTCAGTAATGCTGCATCTTTCATGTAGTCTCTGAATGTTTGAATACGCTTTCATACATTGCCACTCTCCTGTTCGCATGGAAATTCCCTGAGTCATTGTTTTCATTGATGTTAGCAGGGGATCCCTCGTGTTTTCTTTGAAATTATATGAACTTCAGTAAGATGCTATAGTAACAAATGGATCTTAAAAAGGAACTTCCAAGTTGGAGGTCTCTTGTACTCTGCTTTAGATTAGAACAGATTCTGTTGTTTTCACAGCAGATTATTGTTTCGCTGAAATAGATATGTTTTCTTTCATGCCGTGGAGAATGTTAAAATTGTTATGTGTCTACTTCTCTGCTTCTTTTCTGAATGATGTTAATATCTTAAGGACTGTTCAAATATATTTTGCCTAGTTATATTTATTATTCTAGTGGAAATGTAATTTGTAAGTATATTAGTATACATTTCCTTTCCATTACACATTTCACAATTCCATACTATGAAGGATGAAAAATCGCAGCTATTATAGTTACCGTTTTTTGCTTCAAATGTGTGCGTATTTTACACATGGATATAAGTAGTTCAAACTGTCTCTGATTTCTCTCAGGAGGCTGAAGTTTGTTGTCAGAGTGTAACTGCTGGGGCCACGTAGCCACCTGTTATTGACAGATGGGTGTACTACGCGCTTCATTTCACTCTGTGATTACATATGACCTTCAAACTTTTTAACAACTATCTACTAAACAAGAGTAAAAGTATACCTCTGGCGAATTCCTTGGAGCCACGGGAAAATTGTTTAAGCAAGATGAAATTGAAAAGGAAATGTAATTGACATCCTACTGGTTCGAAGAGAAGTGTGAACCAATACGCGTTATACAGAAAACCAGCAAAAGTGCAATGACAAGAACAACTAGGTATTGCTAAAATACTCACAGAAGAGCAGATAGAAATATCAAGTAGCATAATGGATCCGATTAATCATCATACTCAATAATCAAGCAGAAGGTTTAAGGAACTTTATCAAAAATACTAGGGATGCTAACTTTGGATAATAACCTTCAAATCTCTTATAAAAATTATAATCATTGGTTGTTAAAATTGGTAAATAATTGAAAAATTGTAATGTACATGGAAACAAAAAATGAAATAGTACACTATGTTGTTTAGTCAGTGTAAAAATACAAAAAAACATGCAATAATGTAATAATGAGGAATTTGGGAATAAAACACCCTTCTCTTTGTTAAAAGCTCATTCTGTCTGTAGAAAAGAGAGATTGTCAAAACTGTTTTCTGCCAATACTCCATAACAATGAACATTAACTCCAGTTAACATGTTCGGAGTTTGTTAACCTTCCACAATTATAAATCATATTAAATGATAGCCAATGGTCAGAGTGTATTGGATATGATATTGTGATGATGAAACATATACTTGTTTTAAGGAGACCCATGAAACATTGCTTATATCATAGAGGCATGTCGTCACCTCTTCTTTCAAGTCGTTAGCTTTTTTCATTTCATACAATTGAGAGTTGCAATGTGGTTGTGTAGGATATTGCAGTGTTTCACAATCACATGTGTGAAATCTTTTCTTCACTGCTCTGATGTGTTCCGACTGTACATGGTGCTTCCAACATACCTCAGGCCACATGGTCACTCTAGTAAATATATCACAGGTGTGTTGTTATAATTCATGAATGGCCTGATTCCTTAACCTTTCCCATTCCTCATGCAATAGGTTTTGATATTTTCCTATTCTTGCAGGCTTTACAGTGTTGAGAAATAGGAAATCATTTAATGTTTTTTGTAGGTCAACTGATTCTTCTTCACTACAGAAATGGCTGTGCACTAGACTGTACATTAATGAATACCTTTTCCTTCTAATAATGTACCAAAAATTAGGTTGTCTTCTTTGAGATGTGAGTCCTGGAGCAGCTTCTTTATGTTATTAGAGTCTTTGAGAACTATCCTAATGGCAGAGTCCTTGTCTTTTATTTTTTTGTTTTGTTACTCTGTTTGAGTAATAGTTAACTTCTGTCCTTTTCCCAGGTTTCTGTTCCCCATGTCGGATTACTTGCTTGGAAAATCCTCCTGTTTTAATTTATTTTGCATATGATATGTTATGAAGTGATGTGATATGGTATTATATGATATATTTCTAAAGCGCATTGCTGCTGCAAATAAGAAATCCTGGTGATAAAGGCTGGAGTGCAGATGTAAAGATAAGTCTATTGGTTCTGAGTAGCCAGCTTTTTCTTGACAACTGCTTCACTCTGACTTCTTTGTTTGTTAAGTGGTAGTTGTTCAAAAGACTGGAAGTCAGCCCCTCCCTTGAAGAGTACATTTAGTATATGGAACAGTTGCTAGATTCCGATTGGTGGAGAGTAGTATCCCCAAAGAAAGGTAGCAGTTGAAACAATGGTGAAGACAGACAAATTCTTTGCTGGAAAAGGCTCTGTCGACAGATTTTAGGGCCTGATTTAGAGTTTGGCAGACAGGTTACTCTGCCACAAATGAGATGAATATCCCATTTGCTTCATTAAAAGCACATAATATCTGATGGTACTTGTAAGATGGTGGATGGGCTACCTGTCACATTTGTGATGGAGTAACCCATCCACCAATGTATAAAGTAGGTCCTACACTCCTTTAATTTACAGCATTTTATGACTGGACACCAGTGCAGCTGTTTGGGTGATTTGTGATGGGCTGATGACAAGCAATGTTAAGAAGGAGCCTAAAAGGTGTGTTTTGAACTTTCTGAAGCCAATGAAGAAGGTAGTATGGCAGGCCCAGATGAAGTGAATTGCCATAGTCCAGGTGAGAAGTAACCAATGTCTGGACTACTGCTTTTCTTGACAATTTACTGAATTGTTCCTATGAGACCAAAACAAAAAACATCTGTCTTAGTTATGTAAGGAGAGATTAGAATTTAACTCAACTTGTTTTCAGAGATGGTTCCGGGTAGTGACCCAATTCAGAAGGCCATAAGTGGGGCAACCAATTTACAGTAGGATTACCAAAGAGCTGCACTTCTTATTTAAGGTAATAGGGTAGTATATTGATATAAATGCATAAACGATAATAATACATAGAGTTGGGTTGTTTATCTCCCTGAGAAAGTAAATAATATTTAAATTATATAAAGAAGCCTGTTGGAGATTATAGCGCCCAAGAACTTGAATTTTACAAGTGAAGCTAAGGTTAAGTCTGGTTACAAATAACACATAAGCTTCTTTTTAAATTGACTTTAGAAATTTAACTAAGAAGACAGTCAAAGTGCAGTCATTATTATTAAACAAAACTGAAAAACCACTAAGTTATGGTTAGCAAAACAATCCATATCCCTGTACAACAGCAATGCAAACCATAACTTGTACTCCAAATGCAAAGTATATGACCTCTAAAAAGGTGAAATGTAATTACAAAACAACTGATAATCAAACCAATTAATGATACCGCATTATCTGTCAGGCAGAGTCCCAGAAGTTTTATACACAAATCACACAAACTATCAATAGATTCTGCAAATTCAGCATGGTATGATCATGGTTAGAGTTGCATTCTGCAAATCAGGAACAACAATGTAATATTTAAAAACTATGCAATTATTTAGCACTAACCCATTTCTTAAGGTAAAAGAAATCTTCTGCTTGCTTCCTCGCCAGCTGCACTCTGGAAATGTATAATACAAATTAAATATTTAACTAACATGTCTACTACAGAACTACCATGGAACGTCTTTGAAAATGATACGCTTGGTACAACATGGAAGCTTTATTCACAATACCCATATTCTATTAAGTAGTGTACATAGCTAATATATTGACGTCATTCACTTGATGCACCACAGAAACAAGGGAGTTAATGGCTTTGAAGTGAGACACTGGCTGGAAGAGGGAATGAGCAGGAAGGAGAAGTTGAACAGAAAGCAAGAAACTGCATTCATTTGAAAATAAATGTGTACTACATGAAAAGGAGGCATAACTATTTATAGTCTCATCAATAGAGGACAAGACTTCCCTCACAAACCGCACCCATGCATGGATGGTATCAAACAGTTACATGAAGCTAAAACCACAAGCATACCTGAGCGAGGGTTTCAACAGCAGAATTAAGGGATGATTTCTAATTTATCACCTAGGTGCTCTCCCAAATAACACGTACCACCCTGGCCAAGGGAAGCAGGTGACACCTCCTGCAGGTTCTGTGGCCGATCAAAGGAAAACGCAATCCACACCTTCTGCAGCTCAACTCTAAATCTGCGGAGCCGCTGGTTTAGGAGCTTCTGGATCCAGACAGGCATTCGCTCCTGCAGACAACCAATAATAGCCTGCCTAAATAAAAAGGATCCATGAGTAATATCTCAAACAGTAAAATACCTACAGGGCGTGGACCAGGCATTAAAGGAAGCAACTAGCCAGTCTGCACACACTGAATAGCTAAGGCACTTGCTCCATAATGGAAGTGCTGCCCTGTAACCTTGCTGTAGTTGTTTATTACCTGTGCAGGCCCCTTTCCTTTCATCCCCACTTTCTGTTTAAAAATATGCCAAATCGTCTTTTCTGCAATTCCAAGTGGAATGCTTGATAAGGAATGATAAGGAGTCCTTAATTTGGGCTGAGGTAGAACTCAAAACCCAAGGAATAATGGCCCAACCTTCAAAGAGAAATGGCAAAAAACTGGGGTACCAACTTCTGAACAGGAAAAGAAACAAGACCTCTCTTCTCAGGAAAAAGTCTTATCCTCTGAGGGAACTGAGTCCATGGAGATGGATCCTTACCAGGGAGAGCTCTGGGGCCCAGAGGGACCCTCAAGGGAACAGCTGTGTCAGGGACAAAAGACTTGTCCCACTCTTGATGGCTTAAGGCATCAATCAGCTGCACAAAAGGGAGATGTCAGTGTCTCCCACAGGGTCTATTGCGAGGATGGGCTCCTATACACTGGGGCCAGGGACCCCAAACCTGTTGTAACCAGGAGAAAGGTAGTGCCTCAGCGGTTTAGGGAGTTTATTCCCCTAGCTCATCATATGGGACAGACAAAAACATATAGGTGGTCATTACAACCCTGGCAGACGGTGTTAAAGCGGTGGTAAAACCGCCAACAGGCCGGCGGTAAAAAAATTTGAATTATGACCGTGGCGGAAACTGGCAACAAAGACAGCCACTTTAACACTCCGACCGCCACAGCGGTACAGACAAACAGCGTGGCCGTCACCGCCAACAGACAAGCGGAGGACAATGTACTGCCCACAGTATCACAACCTACCAATCCGCCACCTTTTCCGGTGCGGATTCACCGCAGATAAAAACACGGCCGAACCAGCCATTTCAAAGGGAAAACGCTCACCTCTACACACTCCATGAGGAACGACGACACCATGGAGCTGGAACTTTATATTCTGCCAGCGATAGTCTTCCTGCTCCTACACGAGGATCATCAACGCCTGCGGCGAAGACCGCGGTGAATACTGCACCTACGACATAGGGGAGGGGGGAGGCAAAAACACAGGGACACACACAACCAGCATCCCAACCCCCAACCCGACCCTCACCCACTACAACACACACACCAATGCATATCTATACATTACAGTAACACCCCCCAAACCCCCCGGAAGAATGCAAAGACAAAAGGAAATTAGTTGAACCATTGTAATATATCAAAATACAGTAAGCAAATATATACATATATATATATATACACATTAAACAAAATATACACCACGATTAGTAGTGCAGGTAATGCACCATTCATTGTCCGTGGACCACTGGGCCCAAAATGCATGGGCGAGGCCCACACAAGATACCTAATCAAAACAGAGAGAACACTGCAGGGGCAGCAGATAGAAATACAAAAGGCACCTCAGGGGGAAGGGAAGTGGGGGCACCTCAGCCGGATGAGTGCACCACGCCAGATCCTCGAGGGGGCTCCATGCCCATTGATGTATCCTGGGGAGTGCAAAGCCACAGTCTCTCAAGTCTCTACGGTGGGTGGTTTGCCCACTGTTCAATCCTGGGGAGTGCAAAGCAACAGTCTCTCAAGTCTCTGCAGTGGGTGGGTTGCCCACTGTACCATTCTGGGGAGTGCAAAGCCACAGTCTCTCAAGTCTCTACAGTGGGTGGTTTGCCCACTGTTCAATCCTGGGGAGTGCAAAGCCACAGTCTCTCAAGTCTCTGCAGTGGGTGGGTTGCCCACTGTACCATCCTGGGGAGTGCAAAGCCACAGTCTCTCAAGTCTCTACAGTGGGTGGTTTGCCCACTGTTTAATCCTGGGGAGTGCAAAGCCACAGTCTCTCAAGTATCTGCAGTGGGTGGGCTGCCCACTGTACCATCCTGGGGAGTGCAAAGCCACAATCTCTCAAGTCTCTACAGTGGGTGGTTTGCCCACTGTTCAATCCTGGGGAGTGCAAAGCCACAGTCTCTCAAGTATCTGCAGTGGGTGGGCTGCCCACTGTACCATCCTGGGGAGTGCAAAGCCACAGTCTCTCAAGTGGATAACAGTCTCCACTGGTTCTGGAGCACACACCCCGTGACGGTCCCAGTTGCGTCACTGCCCCTGCCGCAAATGGGCTAGCGGTGCATTCCATGGCGGTCTTTGCCCTGTTCAGCGGTCTCTGGCCTGTTCAGCTGTGTTTGCGTTGCCAGTGTCGGACCTGTTCAGTGGTGCATTCCATGGCGGTCTTTGCCCTGTTCAGCGGTCTCTGGCCTGTTCAGCGGTGCTTGCGTTGCCAGTGTCACACCTGTTCAGCGGTGCATTCCATGGCGGTCTTGGCCCTGTTCAGCGGTCCCTGGCCTGTTCAGCGGTTCTTGCCAAGGCGGTCCTTCATTGCCCAGCAGGGCTGTGGCTGGCGGTCCTTCATGGGTCAGCTGGGCTGTGGCTTGCAGGGACCTCCTGGCCAGCTGGGCTGTGGCTGGCGGTGGCCTCCTGGCCAGTGACTCTGGGGCTGGCGGTGGCCTCCTGGGCAGTGACAATGGGGCTGGCCTCCTGGGCAGTGACTCTGGCGGTGGCCTCCTGGGCAGTGACAATGGGGCTGGCCTCCTGGGCAGTGACGATGGGGCTGGCCTCCTGGGCAGTGACTCTGGCGGTGGCCTCCTGGCCAGTGACGATGGGGCTGGCTTCCTGGGCAGTGACTCTGGCGGTGGCCTCCTGGCCAGTGACGATGGGGCTGGCCTCCTGGGCAGTGACTCTGGCGGTGGCCTCCTGGCCAGTGACGATGGGGCTGGCCTCCTGGGCAGTGACTCTGGTGGTGGCCTCCTGGCCAGTGACGATGGGGCTGGCCTCCTGACGATGGGGCTGGCGGTGGCCTCCTGGGCAGCGGGGATGATGGCGGTCCTCTCCGCCGTGCTGCTCGTCCCAGACTTTGGAGATTTCTTCTGCCCCTTCCCCACCTTGGGAGGAGTCACAGCTGAGTCGACACTACCCCCGGGACCCTTGTGAGCGGCTTTACTGGCTGGAGTCTTCCCCCTCTCCGGCCGTGCACTGTCCAACTTCTGGTGCTTCACGGGGGACTGGCTGTGCTGTGGCTCCGTGCCACACTGGCTGTCCTGGTGGCCGGTGCACTCCACATACCTGTAACAACAGGCACCACTGGTCCCGGAGATTTTTTGGCTGAGGTGCTAGTATGGTACCTATGAGTTGGGCGGGGGTGGGAAATAGGTTAAGGGGGGCCAGGAAGTTTTTGGGGGAGACACTGGGACGGGTAGATGGAGGGGGTTTGGGAGTGGAGGAAAAGGTGGTGGTTGTAGGAGGTGTAAGTTTTGTGGATTTGGGTGCAGGTGCATGGGTTCGAGGCTGTCGTGAGGTGGATGGCTGTTGGGTGGGTGTGTGCCTGCGTTTGTGTATCTTCAGAGGGGGCGTCACAGACACACTGGGAGAGGACACAGGGGACGTGTAAACGGGAGTGGGGGTGGTGAGTGCACGTGAGCGGGGTGTGGTGGTGGGTGTGCTGGTGCGGGACGTAGTGGCTGTAGTGGTAGTGCATCCAGGTGTGAGTGTAGACGAGACTGGGAGGGAGGAGGGAGACGAGGAGGAGGGGGACACAGTGGAGGCAGTGGATGTTGGTGTGTCTGTATGTGTGTGATGCTTGCATGAGTGCCTGTGGGATGTGTAGTGCTTATGTTTGCCTGAGCTTCCCTTGTGTGTTGACGTGTGTGCATGCTGGTCTGTAGGTGTGCTTGGGATAGGCTGAGGTACAGGGGATTGGGTCGGGGTGGAGGAAGTTGGAGGGGGGAGGCTAGACACAGGGACAATGGCTGCCATCACTGCTGAGGCCAGAGTTTGCAGGGTTCGATGATGGGCATCCTGACCAGAATGAATGCCCTCCAGGAATGCATTTGTGTGTTGCAATTCCCTTTCTACACCCTGGATGGCATTCAAAATGGTAGACTGCCCAACAGTGAGTGACCTGAGGAGGTCAATGGCCTCCTCACTGAGGGCAGCAGAGGTGACAGGGGCAGGGGCTGAGGTGCCTGGGGCGAAGGTGATGCCCACCCTCCTGGTTGAGCGGGCACGGGGCGAAGGCTGAGGGGCTGCTGGGAGGGTGGTGCTGGTAGGGGGGGTGGCGGCTGTACCTGTAGAGGTGGGGGGGGCACAGATTTTGCCGCCACCACAATGGAGGTCCCATCGGAGGACGAGTCCGTGTCGCTGGTTGCAGATCCTGTGACCGCTGTGGTGCTCCCCTCGCCCTCCGTCCCACTGGTGTATTCTGAGTCCGTGGTGTGGGCCTCCATGGCCATGTGGGATGCAGCTCCCTCGTGCTCCGGTGCCACTGTACCTCCACCTCATGATGCTGATGCACACAAGAACAGGGAGACCACAAAAAGGGGGGGGACGACAGAAGAAAGACAGGTTGAGTTCATGGCTTACCGCTACCGTTGGCGGACAATACAGACACAGCAGCCCCCTGCAGTACGTTGTGCTGTTGGGCTCCACAGATGCAATTCCTGGGATATGGCCTACATGGCTATGGTCGACATTTGCACACATAGATGACACAGGGACATGAATACCTGTACTTGGCACTCTACAGAGGTGGGATGGGGTGCCACATGGCCTGCATTATGGAGGGGCATAGCCTACAGAACTCGCCCTGGCCTAGGGAAACCCACAGCCCTCCTCCCCCACCCAGACACCTTCACTGCGCGCAAAGTCCGCTGAATGATGTTGTACTCACCCCCTTGTGTCTGCTGTGATGCCCTCAAGGGCCCATCCAACTCAGGGTAGGCCACCGCCAGGATCCGGAACATCGGGGGGTCATGGTTCGACGGGCACCCCGCCCACGTTGGGAGGCCATTCCCAGCTGAGCCTCCACTGTCTTCTTGCTCCAGCGGCGAATGTCCTCCCATCTTTTCCGGCAGTGGGTGCTCCGTCTGTGGTGGACCCCCAGGGTCCAGACATCCTTGGCGATGGCACGCCAAATATCCTTCTTCTGGTGGGCGCTGACCTACATGACATGTACAGGGGAAGAAGATAAGTCATTACCAACTGCACCGTCTAAATGAGGGGCCCACATCCCTACCCTTGCCAAGTGGCTCATGCATTCACAGTCCTTCATGCACGCAGAACTGTGCCCCCTTCATTCTTACAACCAGCCCTCTCCACACAGGCATAGCCCATACAACATGCTCCCTGTGTACTTACCTGTTGGTCTGGAGGACTGTAGAGTAGCATGTACTGGGGGAGGACCCCGTCCACGAGCTTCTCCAACTCCTCTGCAGTGAAGGCAGGGCCCTTTCCCCAGAGGCACGAGCCATTGTCTTTTCCAGACCGAGGTCACAGCAGCACTTGCAGTGTAGGTCCTCTCCTGTCGAAGATCAGGTATCGAGTGATTGAACAGATAGAAAATGGCGGTCACGTCCGCGGCGGTCACGTCCGCGGCGGTGCGTACCATCACCACCGTCGTACATCGCCATTGGCTCCTGGGACCCATAGGGTCCAATGTTAACCAATGCAGCATTGCGCCGCAGTCTTCGACCGTGACGGTGTACAACGTCAGCGCAGTTACCTCACATCCCATTGTCCCACTTTAGAGGTCAGACAGCCGGCATTTCAGGGGCCCACATGCCCTAATGACCAACTGCGTCACACAGACCTAGGCCTTGTCGCACAACACAAATACAGGCCACATTTTGTGTATGAATGGTGTTCTGTGTAGACTATGGGTACATACCTCTGAGTTGTTTGACTCTGTGGTCGCTGTTGTCATTCCTAGGCACCGTCTGCTGGGACATGTGAGGAGATGGCGGAATCCTCCGGTGTACCGACCACTGGTGGACCTGTCGACAATGAAGGAAAGACATTTGATCATCACCTACAGGTTTGACCGTGCCACAATCCAGGAACTGTGTGCCCAGTTGGAGCCTGACCTGATGTCAGCAATCCGCCATCCCGCAGGGATCCCCCCTCAAGTGCAGGTGCTATCAGTGCTCCATTTCCTTGCAAGTGGTTCATTTCAAACAACAGTGGGAATGGCATCAGGGATGTCCCAGCCTATGTTTTCCAACGTGTTGTCCAGAGTGTTTTCTGCCCTGCTGAAACACATGCAGAGCTACATCGTTTTCCTTCAGGTGGAGGATTTGCCTACAGTTAAAGGTGACTTCTATGCCCTTGGACATATCCCCAACATCATAGGTGCCATTGATGGGACCCATGTAGTTCTGGTCCCCCCCCACAGGAGTGAACAGGTGTACAGGAAGCGGAAGAGTTATCATTCAATGAATGTACAGATGGTATGTTTGGTAGACCAGTACATCTCCCAGGTAAATGCTATGTTCCCTCGCTCTGTGCATGACGCCTACATCTGCGGAATAGCAGCATCTCTTATGTGATGGGTCAACTCCAGAGGCACCGGGTGTGGCTATTAGGGGACTCTGGTTACCCCAACCTGTCATGGCTACTGACCCCAGTGAGGAATCCCAGGACCAGGGCAGAGGAACGCTACAATGAGGCCCATGAGCGGATTAGGAGGGTGATCGAATGCACCTTCGGCCTCCTGAAGGCCAGGTTCAGGTGCCTGCATATGACAGGTGGATCCCTATTCTACTCACCAAAGAAGGTGTGCCAGATCATCGTGTCCTGCTGTATGCTTCACAATTTGGCTTTGCGACAACAGGTGCCTTTTCTGCAGGAGGATGGTCCAGATGACGGTGTTGTGGCAGCTGTGGAGCCTGTGGACAGTGATGAGGAGGAAGCAGAGGAAGAAGACATTGACAACAGGGACTCAGTTATCCAGGAATATTTCCAGTGACACACAGGTGAGAACACATTCCTGCCTACTACAAGTACTTTCACACTCCTACCTCTATTCTGTCTGTCGATTTCAACCAGTATATGGTAACTAAGTTGTACATTTCCCTTACGGTTTCACAGGTGTGATTTCCTATGTGTGTCATCTGCTTAGATTCCTCATGGACTTGAGATGTGTGACATAGGTATGTTGACATTACATTTGAAAACGCATTTTGTCACTGTCATTGCTAATACACATTTTCGAAATCACAGACTGACTCCAGATTGTTTTGTGCTTCAAGGGTGTTTATTGAAGTGCTCAATATTGGAGGGGGGTTGTAATATGGTGAGGGGTGATGGTGGAGGAACGCCCATGGCAGAGTCCAGTCTATTAGTCTCACAGGTGCATTGCCCATATGGGCATAGGAAGTGGAGCTGGGGCAGTATAAATATGGACAGGGTGACAAAGTGGGACAGTGGGATGACAATCAGGGTGGTCTCATTTCTTGGCGGGGGTCTTGGCATCGTGCTCTGTCTTGTTCCTGGATCTCAGGGACCGCTTGCGGGTGGTTCTCCGTCTGCAGGGGGTGGGGTGCTGTGTTGGTGGTCCTGTGACAGTGCCTCCTGTCCACTAGCGCCGGCGTAGGTGGTGGGCAGTTCATAGTCCATGCTAGTGTCAGGGGCCCCTTGTAGTGCCACAGTGTCCCTCCTGGTGTTGAGTATTTCCTTCAGCACCCCTACGATGGTGCCCAGGGCGGAGCTGATGGTTCTGAGTTCCTCCCTGAACCCCAAATACTGTTCCTCCTGCATGCACTGGGTCTCCTGAAACTTGGCCAGTATCGTTGCCATCGTCTCCTGGGAGTGGTGGTATGCTCCCATGATGGAGGAGAGGGCCTTGTGGAGAGTGGGTTCCCAAGGCCTGTCCGCCCCCTGTCGCACAGCAGCCCTCCCAGTTCCCCTGTTTTCCTGGGCCTCCGTCCCCTGGCCCGTGTGCCCACTACCACTGCCCCCAGGTCCCTGTTGTTGTTGGGGTGGTGGGTTATCCTGGGTTCCCTGTAGTGGTGGACACACAGCTGATTGACGTGTCCTGGGGACCGAGGTATGGGCCCGCTGGGTGGGTGCTGTGCTGGTGTTACCAGAGGGTGGAAGCTCTGTGGTGGCCTGTGACTGGGTGTGGGGAACCGACTGTCCCGAGGCCCACGATGGTCCGGGCTGGTCATCTGGATCCAGTTGGACAGAGCTGCTGTCATCACTCTGGGCCTCTTCTGTGGGTGGGGTGGAGATGTCTGGACCCTCCTGTCTGGTGACGTTGGGAAGGGGTCCTGCAGGGGTGTAAAAGCATGATTATTGCATCTGTGTGTGTCATGGTTTGCAATTGGTGGGGGACCGTGTACCCCAGTGCTAGCATTTCTGTGTGGTGGCTTGTGTGATGATGGTTGAGGGGGTGTTATGGGTATGTGCAGTGGGCATGCTTTAGTGATGGGTGTCCATGCTTTGTTGTGTCATGCAGGGCTTGGTGTTGGGATGTGGGGTTTGTGTTATTAGTACATTTGTGAGGAGTAGGAGTGATAGGGGAGGGGGCGAGGGTGGGGGTCTGTGATAGCATGCCGGTAGGGTGGGGGATATGATAGTTAAGATTTTACTTACCAGAGTCCATTCCTCCACCAACTCCTGCGAGGCCCTCAGGATGCAGAATCGCCAAGACTTGCTCTTCCCATGTTGTTAGTTGTGGGGGAGGAGGTGGGGGTTCGCCGCCAGTCTGCTGTACCGGGATGTGGTGTCTTGCGACCACGGAAGGCACCTTCCCCTGTAGGTCGTTCCACTTCTTCCTGATGTCGTCCCGATTTCTTGGGTGCTGTCCCACTGCGTTGACCCTGTCAACTATTCTTAGCCATAGCTCCATCTTCCTTGCAATTGAGGTGTGCTGCACCTGTGCTCCAAATAGCTGTGGCCCTACCCGGACGATTTCCTCCACCATGACCCTGAGCTCCTCCTCCGAGAACCTGGGGTGTCTTTGCCGTGCCATGGGGTGGTGTAGGTGATGTGTGGGGTGGTGGATGTGGTAATAAGTGTGGTGATATGTAGTGGTGTGTGGTGTTTTGTGCGTGGAAGTAGTGTGGGTGATGGTCTGGTGTGCCTGTGGATGCTTGGTAGTAGTTTGTAGTTTCTCTCTCTTGCCTTCTTTCTGTGTTTTTGTCGTAGGGGTTTGTGAGTGATGTGGGTGGGTGTTTTATATTGTATTGGGTGTGTGGGAGTGGTGTGTGTTTGTGTATCAGGTGTGTGTATTTCGAATTGTTCAATGTGGTTGTGTTTTGTAAATGTGTGTGTATTTTGAGCGCGGCGGTGTGTACCGCCAATGGAATACCACGGTTGAAAGAACGCCGCGTGGATTCGTGTGTCGTGATAGTGTGGGTGTATTTCTGTTGGCGTGACGGTGGAGGTTTTGTTTTTGGCAGTTTATCACTGACCTTTGGTGTGGCGGACTTGTGTGGGTGTCTGGATTTTGTCGGATTTCGAGATGTGGGTCATAATAGCTGTGGCGGAATTCTGCGGCCGCGGCGGTGTGTTGGTGGTCTTCTGCACGGCAGTAAGCGGCTTATACCGCCAATTTTTTAATGAACGCCATACTGTGCTTGTCAGCCATTTCTACTGGCCCAATATGTCTCAGACGGTGAAGGATTTTTGTAACTCCTTTGTCACCTGCCAAGCCAGTGGTAAGGCAGGTGGCCACCCAAAGGCCCCCTCATTCCACTTCATGTGGTGGGGGTTGCCCTTTGAAAGGGTTGGTGTGGACATTGAGGGATCACTTGAGCTGCCCACAGCCTCAGGAAATCAGTACATACTGGCAGTAGTGGATCATGCTACAAGATATCCTGAAACAATTCCCCTTAGGTCTACTACAGCTCCTGCAGTAGATAAGGCCCTGATTGGTATTTTACCAGAGTAGGGTTTCCTAAGTAGGTGATTTCTGACAGTGGTACAAACTTAATGTCAGCTTACCTAAAACAAATGTGGAATGAGTGTAGGTTGACCTAGAAGTTTACCACACCATACCATCCACAAACCAATGGATTTGTGGAGAGGTTCAACAAGACATTAAAGGGCATGATCATGGGGCTCCCTGAAAAACTCAAAAGGAGATGGGATGTCCTCCTGCCATGCTTGCTTTTTGCTTACAGAGAGGTGCCTCAGAAGGGAGTGGAGTTTTTCCCCCTAGAACTTCTGTTTGGTCAAGCTGTAAGGGGGGCTCTTGCACTTGTTAGAGAAGGCTGGGAGAGACCTCTCCATTCGCCTAAACAAGATGTGGCAGAGTATGTGCTTGGCTTCCACTCAAGGATGGCTGAGTACATTGAAAAGGCATTCAAAAAACGTGAGGCCAGGCAACAGCTCCAGAAGCAGTGGTATGACCAAAAAGCTGCACTGATAGAATTCAAACCAGGGCAGAAGGCATAGGGTCTGGAGCTTGTGGCTCACAGGGCACTTCAGGACAGATGGACTGGGTCTTACCCTATCTTATAGAAAAATAGTGGAGTCACCTACTTGGTAGACCTGGGCACCAGCAGGACACCCAAAAGGGTGATTTCATGTGAACCACCTAAAGCTCAATTGTGACAGGGCAGATGCAACCGTGCTGATGGTTACTGATGAGGAGCAGGAAGCACAGAGTGAGCCTCTCCATGACCTCCTCTCAAATGTCCCTAAAGATGGGTCAGTTAATGGAGCTGTCTACTCAGACACCCTCATTGCCCAACAGCAAGCTGACTGCAGGCAGCTCCTACAGCAGTTTGCTGGGCTCTTCTATTTGACCCCTGGGCAGACTCAGCTGTGTACCCATGATGTGGACACAGGATACAGTTTACCTGTCAAAAACAAAATCTACAGGCCATCTGACCAAATCACAGAGAGCATCAAAGTAGGTGTCTACAAGATGCTGGATTAAGGGGTTATTGAGCCCTCTGACAGTCCCTGGGCTAGCCAGTGGTCTTAGTCCCCAAACCTCATTCCGAATACGGCAACAGAGAGATATCAGGTTTTGTGTGGACTATAGGGGTCTCAACTCTGTCACCAAGACAGATGCTTACCCTATACTAAGAGCAGAGGAACTGATTGACAAGTTAGGTGCAGCCAAATTCCTTAGTACCTTTGACTTAACTGCAGGGTACTGGCAATTAGGATGGCACCTGGAGCAAAAGAAAAGACAACATTTTCTACCTCTGATGTGAATTATCAGTTTACTGTCATGCCCTTTGGTTTAAAGAATGCTCCTGCCACCTTCCAAAGCTTGGTGAATAAAGTCCTGTTCACTTGGAGTCCTTTAGTGCAGCATATCTAGATGATATTGCTGTCTTCGGCTTTGCCCGTGCCAATGCAGATGGCCTTTCCAGGTTCTTCCACTTAGACAATGAAGACTCTCTTGGGAAAGATTAGTCTCATCCTCTTTCATTTGGGAGGGTGTTATGTAGGAAAGTGCCTCTTTTGGCATTGTTACCTCGCCTGCACTTTTTGTCTGATATTGATGCTGTCTTGATTGAGAGTGTGCTGGGGTCCTTCTAACCAGACCCCAGCACCAGTGTTCTTCTAAAAAAACTGTACCATTGTTCCCACAATTGGCATACCCCTGGCACATAGTTAAGTCCCTTGTAAAATATATCCATGGTACCAAGGGCCCTGTGTCCAGGGAAGGTCCCCAAGGGCTGTAGCATGTAGTATGCCACCCTGTGGGAACCCTTACTAAGCACATGCACACTGCCTTTGCAGCTTGTGTGTACTGGGGAGAAAAAAACAAAGTCGACATGCCACCCATCTCCGGGAGCTATGCCCACAAACCAATGCTTGTGGCATAGGTATGTCACACCTCTAACAGGACGTACGACCCTATGGCAGGGTGCACTGTACTACAGGTGAGGGCTTAGCTGCATGAGCAAAATGCTCCTACAGTGTCTAAGTCCATTCTTAGTCATTGTAAGTGCAGTGTGGCTATTTAAAGTATATGGGCTGGGAGTTTGTCATTACAAACTCCACCGCTCCATAATGGGTTCACTGAAGTCTGGAAGTTTGGTATCAAACTTCCCAGCACAATAAACCCACACTGATTGCAGTGTTGGATTTAATGGAAAATGCACCCAGAGAGCATCTTAGAGACACCCCTTCTATTTTGGCCAAACTTCTAGCGCAAGACTGACCTGTCTGTTTCAGCCTGCCACTTTCAGACGAGTTTCTGACCACATGGGGTGAGAGCCTTTGTGCTCTCTGTGGCAATAAACAAAGCCTGCACTGGGTGGAGGTGCTTCACACCTCACCGGTGCAGTAACTGTAACACCTGGCTGTGAGCCTCAAAGGCTCAGGCCTCTTGTTACAGTGCCCCAGGGCACTCCAGTTAGTGGGGATCATTGCCCCATAGACAAATCCCCACTTTTGGTGGCAAGTAAGGTGGGAAAATCAGGGAAAACATTGAGGAGTGACCACGTCAGCTGCAACCACCCTTAAGGTGTCTAGAGCTGAAGTGAACCCCACCTTGCAAAATCCTGCATCTTGTTTTGGAGGACAGGGACCAATAGGGTTAGGTCTGTGTCCCTCTCCCCAAAGTGAGTGGACACCGGTAGGATGTATTCACCATCAGGAACAGTAGCCATTGGCTACTGCCCTCTGACCCCTGTAATGCCCCTAAATTTAGGATTTAATGGCTCCCCTGAACGTAGCTTGTCAGATTCCTGGCGACCTCAAGAAGAAGAAAGAAGAAAAGAAGAAGGACTGCTAAGCCGACCCCCAGCAGAGAAGACTGAAGGCACCAACTGACTTGGCCCAGCCCTAAGGCCTGTCTTCAGCTTCTGAAGCTCTGCAAACAAAAGGCAACACATCTTGCAGGACCAGCGGCCTCTTAAAAGACTACCTGCACCCCAGAGGACCAAGAACTCCCATGGACAGTGGCCCTGTTCAGAAAGAAACACCAACAAGGGACTCCAGACCTGCCCTGGATCTGCGAGTCCTGCCCACTCGGTACCCGACTCCCACAGCCTGTGTCCAGGTGGCCCAACTGACTAGAGGTGGTCCCCAGGTGATTCTGACCTAGTTTTCACAATGGGTTGACCACACCTGTCCTACACAATGACGTCTGCGGCCTAAATCCAAAGTACCCCCCTGCCTACGAGAGAACCAGACGAAGATACCGGGCGCCCAAAGGTACCACTGCAGTTGCAGCCTCCTGGCCTTGGGGAATCTGACCACTGGTCCAGGAAGCAGCCGTCCTTCTTGTCTAGCCTTTGGTTTTCTGGAACCAACCCCCTGGGCTTAGCTTGCAGCAAATTTTGGGACCCCTTATTGGAAAGCATTGGGACCCCGACGCTGTGTTTCCACCCTGCATTCAGCTGCCCCACTGAGGGTGTGTGTTTTGTTCTGACCTGTGGCCCCCCTGGTGCTCCTCTAACCTCCCCAGGTCTGCCCTCCAAAGACTCGGGTACTTACCTGCAAGTAGTCCTGATTCCAGGGGCCCTCCTTCTCCTTAGGAGCCCATGTTAAATCAACCTCAACTTTGAGCTCCATACCTGGCCGGCCTGTGTTGCTGGTGGTGGGTGTTTGGAATTAACTTGAACCCCAACAAGTGGACATCCTAACCCCCAGAGACTGGAACTATAAGATTAGTGCTATTTATTTGAAACCGTTTAATTTGTCAAATCGAAACAAAGTGGTATTGATACATATGTTGGATACTTACTTGCAAATGTACCTACCAGCAATTTGAATCTAGGGTTTCTAGACATAAAGTAACTAAATATATTTGTGCTAGATAAAAACCAAGCCTGTGTTAGTCATTGAGTGTGTGCTTCCTTTATTACCTGTGTGTGTACAATAAATGTGCTGAATTACCCTCTGATAAGCCTAACTGTTTGACAACACTACCACAGAAGAGAGCATTGTTATTACCTACTTTAGCCTCTGTTAAACCTCTGGGGAATGCCTGGACTCTGTGCACACTATGGCCCTCATTATGACATTGGCGGTCTTTCCCTAAGACCGCTGTGCAGGCATCCGCCAAAAGACCACAATGGTGGGAGTAATATACCTGCCCAATTATGACACACAAATACAAAATTGCCAGAATACAGCCACAAATCTGATACCATCAGGCCGAAAGACGGCAGCAGAGAGCTGGTCCTACCACCCACACAGCCACGACAGAAAAAGACCACACTCCCCTATATGACCCACAAATCAGCACCGAGGTCTTTGCATGGTGGCAATCCATTGGAGGACCAAACCGTGGCAGCCAAAATAGAATCTCCACTACAGCACAACATCACATTGGGCAATTCGAATACCCCACACCTGAAACATATACACACACCACACACCCCTACTGTAAAACACACACAACCCACAATCCTTTGCTACGGCAAACAACTACCATCCATTGCACGACCATGCTGAAGATCGCACTGCACACTGACATCACAGATAACTGCACACCTCCCCCGCATCACACGTCATTCAAACTAATTTTCACACACACACATCACACGCACCATATCCCGACAAAAGCACCCCCAATTCACCGATGATGAATTGGGGACCATGGTGGACAAAATCATCAGGGTAGAGCCACAGCTGTTCGGGGCACAAGTCCAACAAATGTCCATGGCAAAGAAGGTGGAGTTATGGTGGAGGGTCATCGACAAGGTGAACTCAGTGGGAAGCCACCCATGCTCAAAGGAGGACCCCCCTCATGCCAAAGCCAAAGGACCCCCCTCTCAAACCCAAAACCCCACCACCACCCCCACCCATGGACCCTTGAGTTATCTGCCTGCACCATTGATGCCCCTACCTTGTGGAGGTCATTAGGCTGTCAATATTTTTCATTTGGGGTGTTCGCCAGACACAGTTATGCCTATTGGACATTGGACTGGCCTACGGGGCCTTGGTGCTTTTTATTGCACATTTGCATTGCATTTGTTGTACATATATATACACAACAGGATTCCTGTTGGTTTACTTACCATACATTTGTCAAATCTTTTTGTTTACAGGTCAGTTTCTATACTTTTATCATGTGCTATTCAATGTGCATTTCTAGACAGTTTTATGTTCGAGTTCACTGTTCTTTCTTGTATTTGGCCATTGTGAGTATTTTTGTGCATCTTAATTGGTTTGTGTGTCTCTGCTTGTTAGTGATGTTGGTGTGGATGAGTAGTTTTGATCTGGGGTGTGTGTATGTGATGTGTGTGTTTGGCATGGCTGTGTTTTGTGTGTGAGCCTGTGTGTCTCAGTATGAGTGTTGTGTAGCGTGTGTGGGTGTGGGTGAGAGTATGTGCATGATGGAGTCTGTGCATGGTGTGCATGTTGTGTGTGGGTGTGTGACTCTCCCCTTTCCCCCTTGTGTACTCTGAATGTGTACTCACCAATGGTGTCTTTGTCGGCATTGGTGGTCATAGAGGAGGAAGGGGCGGAAGAGCACTGGGTAGACTTCAAGGTGGCATTCCCTGGCTTCCGCTGAGTCGTCTGTTTCTGTGGAGGTGAGTAGGTCCTTTTGTACTTGCTGGTTCCGCCAGGCTTTGCGTGGCAGTCGTACTGCTCCAGAAATTGTGGCGGTCTGCAGCGTCATAATAGGATGGACGGTGCAGTGTCTACTGCCGGACTGGGGATGGCAACCACCATTGTCTGCAATAAGACTGCACTGGGGGTACTGTCATCGAACTGGATATGTTTCAGTGGATTGACCGCCCAGGTCGTAATATGGCGGTCTGCACCGCCAGCCTAGCAGTGGTATTACCGCAATCGCTGGTGTGGTGGAACAGTGACCGCCAATGTCATAATGAGGGCCTATATATCATTTTGATATAGTATATACAGAGCCAGCTTCCTACAATACGGCACTGTAAGCAACTGGAATACCAATGGAGACACACCCAAGGAGAAAATAACAAAGATACCTACAAATCATCTGTCCAATTGCACCACAAGCAACTCAGATTCACCAAATGTTCAGCATTAACTAAACAAATAAAAAACTGTTTTGAAAAAAGTCAAAAAAATATTTGCTTTAGTGAGGGATTTCACTTGCTCCAGCTGCCAGATCCATGACCGTCATCCCATCACAGGTTCTCGAGAACTAATTCTCCCATTACTTCAGTAACAGAAAATTGGCATAATTTATAATAACTGCGCTTCCCAACTGGACCGATCCCCCTCACTGTTCTCTAACCCAGTGAAATGAACACCAGGGAATCATCAATGACCCGTGGACCAGATATCAACCAATGTAAACTGCATCAACAATGTGCTCCGGTCACTTGTAAAATCCATTGGATCTTTCCCCGTACATCACTTTCACCATGAGAATTTATTCCATCTGTGCCACACTCACACTAATACTCAATGACTTCCTCTCCACAGCTACCTTCCTGGACACCTGTAAACATGCCACCATAGAATCTCTTCTTAACAAACTCTCAGCAGACCTGAAGACTTTTGCAAACTACTGACCGATCGCCTTACTTCCTTACCCTGGTAAACTACTGCAAAAAATGACCTGCTGACCACCTCAACAATAACCACCTCTTCGACCTCTCTCAATTCCAACTTAGACCAAATGACAGCACCAAAATGGCCCTCATTGACACAACTGATGACATCCTCCTAATCATTGGTAGAGGAGACACCACAGCATTCATCCTACTCGACCTCTCAGCTGCATTTGACACTATCTTCCACCCCATCCTCATTGAATGCCTCTGTGAAGCCAGCATACAAGGACCTGCTCTCTGATGGATCAGTTCCTTCCTCACCAGATTCACCCAGTTGGTATGGCTGCCACTATACACACCTGCTGCCCCAACTTACTTTGCAGAGTCCACCAAGGACAATCACTCAACCCCATGCTGTTCAACATCTACATGGCATTGCTCACCAACATCATCTGAGCTCTCAGAATCAACTTCACCTCAAACACTGAGCATCTAGCTCATTCTCTTCTTCTCCAATGACACCCTCAGCGTCTGGACCAAATTCACCATCTGCCTGTCAAGTCGCCAGCTGGATGAAGACCAACTGCCTGAAGCTCAACTCAGACAATTCAGAGTTAGTACTCTTTGATACAGACACATCCATGTGGACATCAGTCTGGTGGACAGCCAAACTTCTATTTGCACCCATCCCGGCCAGTTAAGCTGGGAGCCTGAGAATAGCGGTGGACAACCAATCATTGAAGACCAACTAAATCAGAACCATTGCCTCCTTCAGCTTCCAAACCATCAAGGTCCTCAAGATTTGTTTTTCAAATAGTTCCCGCTTGACACCCTCAAAACTGCCGCTCTGGCTCTTCTCACCACCAAACTGGGCTATGGCAATACACTCCATGTTGGCATCACTGCTCTGCACACTAAGGGGCATATTTATACTCTGTTTGAGCCGAATTTGCGTCAAAATGTTTGATCCAAATTCGGCGCAAACCTAACACCAGATTTATACTTTGACGCCCGACGCCGCGAACGTCAAAATTCAGCAGTGTGCGTCATTTTCTGGATGCGAGAAACCATCTTGCGTTAATGACATGCAAGGTCGGCTTTCCCATCCAAAAAATGACTTTAAGGCATGTGCGCCTTATTTATACTCCTGCATCATTTTGACGCACAGGAGGGGGTGGGCCTTAAAAAATGACACAGCCTGATTTGCACAGTTTTTTAACGCCTGGGTGAGGGCAGGCGTTAAGGGACATGTGGGCTCATTTCCATGGTCTCTGTGCATGGAAGCAGTCCTCAGGTGCCCTTCCCTGCCCCCAGGGACAACCCCTGCCACCCTCGCCCACCCCTGGAGGACACCTATTGATGGGGGGGACCCATCCTAGATAAGTACAGGTAAATTGAGGTAAGTCATTTTTAAACTTTTTCTTTGAATGGCATAGGGTGGCCTAACTTGGTCACCCCTACATGTCACTGCGCCCAATGACCATGCCCAGGAGCAGAAGTCCCCTGGGCATGGCCATTGGGCAGGGGGGCATGACTCCTGTCATTCCTAAGACAGGAGTCATTTCAATGGGGGTTGTGCATAAAAAAATGGCGCAAGTCCGGTTAGAGCCATGATTATTTGCTCTAACCTGACTTTCACCATTTTTTGACGCACAACCCCCATTCTTCCCTACGCCTGCGCTGCCCGGCTAGAGTCATGTTTTTTTTTTTTTTTACTCTAACCAGCCCGCAGCTCGGGCTAACGTCAATCCATAAATAAGGCTACCGCCTGGCGCGTTGGGACGGCGTTCGCCGGTGGTACATTTTGTGACGCAAAACAGCGCTGGCGCTGGTTTGCGTAAAAAAGTATAAATATTGGCCTAAG
The DNA here is from genome assembly GCF_031143425.1 of Pleurodeles waltl. Lineage (NCBI taxonomy): Eukaryota > Metazoa > Chordata > Amphibia > Caudata > Salamandridae > Pleurodeles > Pleurodeles waltl. The sequence continues at coordinate 704,139,401 of NC_090449.1, read as the reverse complement.
AGAATGCAGTTAATCCAGAACACACTAGAAAGACTTACATTCAGACTCCCAACCCACCACACACATCTCCTCACATTAAATGGATACCCATCCGCAAACATGCTCTTTTCAAGCTCCTCACACACATACAAAGCCCTATACAATCCAGGCCCTGCATAATTAACAGGTGTCAGCCTCTATTCCATGACCAACAATCTCCACTCCCCTGGCCACCTGTTTTCCCAGGTCATTTGCATTGTAAGAGACAGAGATGGCTGATGTTCTTTCTTGTACCTAGCTTCTAAAGCCTGGAACAACCTCCAGCACATCAGAGTCACTAGCTCAGCCCCTGAATGCCATAAGAAATTGAAAATCTGTTTTTTTCCATTAGGTCTCTGTCAGATCTGTCACAGCCCTTTCTTCCAGCACCTAGATATGTACCAGGATGAGATGCTCACTGTTCAAATATACATAACACAACATAACACAACATATATAAGATTGCATATAATTTTTTTAAATTACATTAAATTTAAATATATGTTTAGAAAGTAAAAAAAAGAACAGTACTTTTTTTTAAACATTATTTCCTTTTGAGTTCTATTTTAAGTCCCTGTCCCCATTATTTTCTATTGGAAATTGGCAATGTTTGGAACTGGACTTATTCCAGGTCTGAATTAGAGTACATTTAAAACAGATTTTGGCTGTAGTAACTATAGAAGCGTAGTTTGTGAACAGCAACAAGTTTAAACACCTCGTAAAGCTTCCCTTAAACCCTCTTTACCCCTCCTTAAAGTCTCTTATTTAGTAGTAAATGTTCCCCAAATTGCACCAAATCCTCCATCCCTTCTCCATTTACTACTAATAAAATAGGAGTAGTTGCGCAGAGATTCCTGCAGTTGGTCAAAGATATCCACACCTGAAATATTTGACTTCATATAGTTAAATAACATTGCCAGCAAAGACAAAGTTTGATACTGTCACAAATAATATTACTTCCCATTACACCTGAACTTTACTGTTGAAAAACCTGAGGCCCGTCTATCAGTTGGTTAACTACACTGTACTACTGATGAAAGGGAGATTTAAGGTGCCAAATATATTTCCTTGTTTCTATAGTAAATGTCTTTATGAATCGTTTCTCTGTACTATCACACCCACTGTCAAGTCTTATCTGCAGGCTGTTATATGGTGCTTGCCAAATATATTTGCTATAAGAAAATATAGATTTACTGATGATAGGAAAAATATCTGATTATCTCTCTACTTGCCTGCCTTCCTTCGGTGTGCAAGGAAGTTTTGTTATTACATTTATCCTTTCCCCGTAAAATGAAAACGAAAATGTGTAAGTGCATCCAAAACAAAAACAACTGCAATAATAAGTCACAATAGAGGCGTACTTATGTTCACAAAATAAGATTATTAAATGTCGTAAAGTAACTGGGATGATATTTTTCAGCTCATGGCAATTCATTTTTAATACTCTATTGGGGAAACTAAAGAGTTTGGTTAAGCATATAAAGTAGCTGCAGCATCTGTGCGAGCATATTTAAAAACTATAGCAATAGGTTGTAAATGAAGCCAGGAATGCAAAGTTAGGAATGCCTGCTGAAAATGCATATAAAATAAAAAATATGATTTAACTGGAGAACGCCCGTGTTCTAGTTTAGTTTCACAAAGGCACTAAAATGAGCTCAGTGATATGAATTGGAGCATCAAGTATCCTGTTTGAAAGTATATTTTCGCAAAACAACTGCACCAATTCACGTGTTCTTTTGATGTTGTGTACTTCGTAAGTAAAAACACATGTATACTCTTCCATTTGTTTTCTTTAAAGCTCAAGGGGGCATCTCAGAAGATTTTTTAAATTGAGATTAAGAATTAGTGATCCAATATGGCTGTCATGCATGGGTATACAAGAGAGCGCGAGGAAGAAAAAAGTCACTCATACAGGGCAATGCAAGCTCCTGACGCTAGCTGTGATCATCCAGTCTCAACGTTGGGAGGCCAAAATATCTTTGTTGGGACAAATACATGAATGTAGAGGAAAGCCATCAAATCAAAAGCAGAAACGTAGACAAGAAAGCCACTGAATCATGATCAAGGAAGGGATTGATAACCTAATGAAAGTCTATTTTAGATAGAGATTTAGCTGCCAGCCGACAGCTAAAGCTGTGTGTACACCAGTCCTAAAAATATGATTGAAGAATGTAAGGGGCTCCTTTAAAGCCCCTAGCGCCACCTTCGCACCACCATAGTGTAATTTTTTATTACACTAAGGCGGAGCTCAAGTGGCATTTTCCCATAATATATTTACAAAGTGGTGCAATGAATGCAATGCACCACTTTGTAAACCCTTATGCCACATTATGCCTGCACCAGGCATAATGTACACAAGGGGCCGTTCCTCAGTTGGGGAGACCCAAAACATGGTGCAAGGAAATCTAGGAGATTTCTTTGTGCCCTTGTTTTCAGCACTTTTAATGCCCACTAAGGGCAGGTGTTAAAAGGTGGCTTCCATTATTTATAATGGGCCAATTGTGCTATGCAGGAGTAGCGTCAAAATGTTGGAGCTACTCCTGTGGAGTACATAAATAGCATTAAAAATATGACGCTATTTCCCCTTACCCTGTGCCATGCTGCGCTGTATTTTAAATATGGCGCACACATGGTGGGTGTAGGGGGCGCTAATGGGCACAAAGAAAGTGGTGCTGCACCCTTTTCTTATGTCTGCCCCAAAGTATCTTGAAATCATTCGTTCTTAAAATATGATTATTTGGAAAGAGGACATTTAAAAAGCCTCATATAATGAAAATAATTGCTGGTTATTGATTTTTGTACAAATACGTCTTAAAATTATACCAGGAGAAAAGATTTAGGAGAGTATCCTGCTTAAACTCATGTGAAAATATCGGAATAGTTGTGAATAAAAATATATTAAAAGAGTTGCTTCTTCTGAGACATCTTTAGGCTAAATCAGTGCTTTAAATGGGCCGGTACTCTCCGGTACTGAGTACCGGCACTTTTTAATTTTGAGAGGGAGAGTACCGGCATATCTCGAGCAAAACGTAATACTTTTAATTGGAGAGTACCGGCACTTCTCAGAAACAAGCAGGTACTCTATTACAGAGTACCTGCACTTCTATTTTTCCATTTAAAGCACTGGGCTAAATACTAGCCAGCCATTGTCTTTGAGCTTACTTGCCACTGTAGCCTCATTGGAACATAAGAGGTAAGTTATTTATTCGATCTGAAAAGAGTTTGACTCCAAATATTCCCAGTTATTTTATATTTTCTTGGCAAATTCTAGTGAAATCTTGGCAACCTCCAGTGACATTGCCTGCTGTTCCTGATCCATTGTCAGGTACCGTAAGACAAACCCAATGCTTTTACTGACAATATGTAAAATTAAATTTCAATACCGTCAGGTTTCAGCTTATTTCTTAGCTGTAATGTACAGAGTTTCCTCATGAGGACGGGCAATCAAGACTGGCAGTATTGATGGGGATTGGTAATTTGCACAATAGAGAAATCATGTCATGTATCTGTTTACGAGGAGAATTATTTTTCCTATACTCGTACTGCATATAAAGAAAGGTACCAATTGCTTCATGTGGTATGCTGGGGTTTCCAGTCTTACCAATATTTCAATGCCAGTGCAGGATATCAGCCAATTGTGCAGTCATGTTCTGAATATTATCCCTAAGAACATAAATGGCTAAAGAGTGTGAACAGTTCACCATCTATGATGATAGGCGAATGATTAGTTCCTGGAGAAATGTGGGGATTAATTGTGTGGGAGATTTAATGGACGAGTTCGGTTTCAAATCATTTTCGGATTTACATACAGAATTTGCCATTACCCGTCAGGATTTTGTTAAGTATTTAGAGAACCGGACATTTCTATAGAGTAAGGATAGTAACATCGTAAGCCCACCATCCCAGCTCGATATTGCCTGAATGACCTTTGGTAAACATCAGTGTAGCATTTCGGACAAGTACAGCTGTCTTATTCATTCTTTTCCTAAGGAGCAAGATCTTACCAGTGTTCTAAGAAAGATTAGGAAAGTATTACTCTCACTAGACTGAGAGTCCAGACTTATCCTACACTGTCTGATTTCTATATTCGCCCCTGTAAATTGAGCAACTGGTATAACAGACTGTACTGCTGTCCGCGACACTGTCCATATGTTTATTACCCGTCCCAAACTTCTATCATTTTGGTCCTTGGGTGAGCAGCAAATGTCTCTCTACAAACTTCCAGAGTAACTTACACTTCGAAAATTAAGATGTTGGCTATAGGCACTACTGATTTGGTTTTTTATGTCTTGTCTGTGGCTGTACTGAATATTGTGAGGAATTGGAAATCTCCTTTTTCTCTAAAATATGAGCAGTGGAGGAAGGAGGTAGTAGAAACATATGAATTGGGACAGCAAATAGCAATGACCAGAAGGTCCATGGTGAAATTTTGCCTTGTTTGGGGTAACTTAACCCCTTCGCTGCCAGGCATTTTTTCCCCTCCTGTGCTGAGCCTTTTTTTGGCTATTTGGAGCAGATCGCGCTTAGGCCCTTATAACGTTTTGTTCACATAAGCTACCCACGCCAAATTTGCGTCCTTTTTTTCCAACATCCTAGGGATTCTAGAGGTACCCAGACTTTATGGGTTCCCCTGAAGGAGACCAAGAAATTATCCAAAATACAGTGTTTTTTTTTTTTTTTTTAAATGGAAAAAAAGGGCTGCAGAAGGCGGCTCGTGGTTTTTTCCCTGAAAATGGCATCAACAAAGGGTTTGCGGTGGCAAGGTCACCATCTTCCCATCTTTCAGGAACAGGCAGACTTGAATTAGAAAACCCAATTTTTCAATACAATTTTGACATTTTACTGGTACATACCCCATTTTTAAAAAAATTTGTGCTTTCAGCCTCCTTTCAGTTAGTGACCGAAATGGGTGAGAAACCAATGCTGGATCTCAGAAAGCTAAACATTTCTGAAAAGTAGACAAAATTCTGAATTCAGCAAGGGATCATACAGAAAACAACAGCTGAAATAAAAAAATATTGAAATTGAGGTAAACAAAACAGTCATTTTTCTCCACGTTTTACTCTGTAACTTTTTCTTGCGATGTCAGATTTTTTAAACCAATATACCGTTACATCAGCTGGACTCATCTGGTTGAGAAGATATATAGGGCTTGTAGGTTCATCAAGAACCCTAGGTGCCCAGAGCCAATAAATGAGCTGCATCTTGCAATGGGTTTTTATTCTATGCCGGGTATACAGCAATTCATTTGCTGAACTATTAAAAGTGAAAAATAGGTATCAAGAAAACCTTTGTATTTGCAAAATGGCCACAAGATAAGGTGTTGAGAGGCAGTGGTTATTTGCACATCTCTGAATTCCGGGGTGCCCATACTAGCATGTGAATTACAGGGCATTTCTCAAATAGACGTCTTCTTTACACACTGTCTTATATTTGGAAGGAAAAAATGTAGGGAAAGACAAGGGGCAATAACACTTGTTTTGCTATTCTGTGTTCCCCCACGTCTCCCGATAAAAATGGTACCTCACTTGCATGGATAGGCCTAGCACCCACTCGTCTCTACCTTACAGCGTTACTACGCGCATGCCGTATTTCTCTTTCCTCCCTGCCTCTCGGAACCAGTGAGAGGTCAGGTGTAGGCTTATCAGGGCCCTTACACGTACCATCCCTTAATTTTCGGATGCCTTTGGTTTATGCAGTCCTTACATCTTCAAGGACCGTTACTCTCCTGCGCAATAAGGAAATTCTCGGGACACTCTTGTTTTCAACCATCTTTATGCCTTGAAAAAGTCCGTGTGGACGAAACACGTGTTGGCTGTCTCTGAACATTGATGTGATCTTTCTCAAACATGAGGAAATGGCTATCTCTGAACATTTGATTTGATATTTCTCAACACAAAGGAATAAAGAAATCTGCAACTTTCTTCATCGTGGACTTATTACTCGGAGTGCCCTGGTTTTGTTTTGTCCAGGCCTAGCACCCACGACAGGAAATGCCCCAAAACACAACGTGGACACATCACATTTTCACAAAGAAAACAGAGCTGTTTTTTGCAAACTGCCTACCTGTGGATTTTGTCCTCTAGCTCAGCCAGCACCTGGGGAAACCTAGCAAACCAGTGCATTTTTGAAAACTAGACACCTAGGGGAATCCACAATGGGGTGACTTGTGGGGCTCTGACAAGGTTCTGTTACCCAGAATCCTTTGCAAACCTCAAAATTTGCCCAAAAAACCACTTTTTCCTCTCATTTCGGTGACAGAAAGTTCTGGAATCTGAGAGGAGCCACAAATGTCCTTCCACCCAGTGTTCCCCCAAGTCTGCCAATAAAAATGGTACCTCACTTGTGTGGGTAGGCCTAGCGCCCACAAAAGGAAATGGCCCAAAACACAACGTGGACATATCACATTTTTTCACAGAAAACAGAGGTGTTTTTTACAAAGTGCCTACCTGTGGATTTTGGCCTCTAGCTCAGCCGGCACCTAGGGAAACATAGCGTACCAGTGCATTTTTGAAAACTAGACACCTAGGGGAATCCACAATGGGGTGACTTGTGGGGCTCTGACAAGGTTCTGTTACCCAGAATCCTTTGCAAACCTCAAAATTGGCCCAAAAAACCACTTTTTCCTCTCATTTCGGTGACAGAAAGTTCTGGAATCTGAGAGGAGCCACAAATGTCCTTCCACCCAGTGTTCCCCCAAGTCTGCCAATAAAAATGGTACCTCACTTGTGTGGGTAGGCCTAGCGCCCACAAAAGGAAATGGCCCAAAACACAACGTGGACATATCACATTTTTTCACAGAAAACAGAGGTGTTTTTTACAAAGTGCCTACCTGTGGATTTTGGCCTCTAGCTCAGCCGGCACCTAGGGAAACATAGCGTACCAGTGCATTTTTGAAAACTAGACACCTAGGGGAATCCACAATGGGGTGACTTGTGGGGCTCTGACAAGGTTCTGTTACCCAGAATCCTTTGCAAACCTCAAAATTTGCCCAAAAAACCACTTTTTCCTCTCATTTCGGTGACAGAAAGTTCTGGAATCTGAGAGGAGCCACAAATGTCCTTCCACCCAGTGTTCCCCCAAGTCTGCCAATAAAAATGGTACCTCACTTGTGTGGGTAGGCCTAGCGCCCACAAAAGGAAATGGCCCAAAACACAACGTGGACATATCAAATTTTTTCACAGAAAACAGAGGTGTTTTTTACAAAGTGCCTACCTGTGGATTTTGGCCTCTAGCTCAGCCGGCACCTAGGGAAACCTAGCAAACCAACGCATTTTTGAAAACTAGACACCTAGGGAAATCCAAGATGGGGTGACTTGTGGGTTCTGACCAGGTTCTGTTACTCAGAATCCTTTGCAAACCTCAAAATATGGCCAAAAAAACACTTTTTCCTCTCATTTCGGTGACAGAAAGTTCTGGAATCTGGGAGGAGCCACAAATTTCCTTCCACCCAGCATTCTCCCAAGTCTGCCGATAAAAATGGTACCTCACTTGTGTGGGTAGGCCTTGCGCCCATGAAAGGAAATGGCCCAAAACACAACGTGGACACATCACATTTTTTCACATCAAACAGAGAAAGGTGTTTTTTACAAACTGCCTACCTGTGGATTTTGGCCTCTAGCTCAGCCGGCACCTGGGGAAACCTATCAAACCAGTGCATTTTTTAAAACGAGACACCTAGGGGAATCCAAGATGGGGTGATATGTGGGGCTCTGACCAGGTTCTGTTACCCATAATTCTTTGCAAACCTCACAATTTGGCCCAAAAAACACTTTTTCCTCTCATTTCGGTGACAGACAGTTCTGTAATCAGAGAGGAGCCATGGATTCCCTTCTACCCAGCGTTCCCCCATGTCTCCCGATAGAAATGGTACCTCACTTGTGGGGGTAGGCCTAGCGCCCACGACAGGAAAAGCCCCAAAACACAACGTGGACACATCAAATTTTCAAAAAGAAAACAGAGCTGTTTTTTTGCAAAGCACCTAGCTGTGGATTTTGGCCTCTAGCTCAGCCGGGACCTAGGGAAACCTAGCAAACCTGTGCAGTTTTGAAATCTAGACACCTAGGGGAATCCAAGATGGGGTGACTTATGGGGCTCTGACCAGGTTCTGTTACCCAGAATCCTTTGTAAACCTCAAAATTTGGCAGAAAAACTCCTTTTCCTCTCATTTCGGTGACAGAAAGTTCTGGAATCAGAGAGCAGCCACAAATTTCCTTCCACCCAGCATTCCCCCAAGTCTCCCGATAAAAATGGTACCTCACTTTTGTGGGAAAGAAAATGCCCCAAAACACTATCTGGACACATCAAAATGATCAAACACAAAACTACCTATTTTTGCGGGGGGCACCTGCGTTTTTGGTCCTGGGCTCAGCAGCCGTCTAGGGAAACCTACCAAACTCAGACATTTCTGAAAACTAGACACCCGAGGGAGTCCAGTGAGGTGTGACTTGCGTGGATCCCCCAATGTTCCCAGAATCCTCAGCAAACCTCAAATTTAGCTAAAAAAATCACATTTTCCCCACAATTCTGTGTGGAATCACCGCTCTGGGACACATTTAATACCGTCCATGTTCCCCTCAGTCTCCTGGTAAAAATGATACCTCATTTGTGTAGGTGAAAGGGAAGAGCCAAAAACATGTCGATATTGAGGGGAACCAAAAGGGGTCCAATAGGGCAGTTTGCTAAAAAACATTTTTAGGCTGACAAGTGCAGCAGAATTTTTATCGGTATAGATGAGACAATGCTGGGTGGTAGGAATTTTGTGGATTCCTACAGATTCCGGAAGGTTCCATCACAAAAATGTGGGGAAAATGTGTGATTTCCAGCAAAGTTGGAGGTTTGCAGGGATTGTGGGTACAAAAATGGTGCGGGGTGCATGTGAAACACACCACCCTGGAATCACCCAGATGTTTAGTTTTCAGATGTGTCTAGGTCTTGTGGATTTTTCTACAAGGCAGCGTCCCAAAGTCCATAAAGTGCAGCCATCACCATTCCAAGTTGGACGGTTTTGAGAGTAAGCCAAGCTCTCATGGCCCAAATGTAAAACTAAAACCAAAAATAATCAAATTTCTTCTTTCTTGCTGTGGGATAAGATGTTTTAGAGTGCGGGGGAGAGCTGAAAGACTTTTAACCCCTTCAGTTGAGGCGGGGGCGTAACCAGGCCCATACTGGTTGGTAGCCACCACCCCAATATTTTTAGTTTTTTTTAAATTCCCTGGCATGTAGTAGACTTTCTGCCCCCCCTGGGGTGTGGATCAGGGATAACTGCCCCATCTGCCCACTGGTGGGCAGAACAACTTTGGCCCCATTAATTTGGTGTGGGGGTATGACCATACCCCCACCCTCTTATTTTTTAAAAATAAACTTCCCTGGCCTTTGGTGGGCTTTCTGCCCCCCCCCCCGGGGCCAGATGGGCATTCCAAAAATAGGACCATCTTCCCCCAATGGGGTGCAGATATGGCCAACAGTAATGTGCCCTCATGGGGAGCGACCCTTACCCAAGGTGCTGCCCCCCTAAAGAAAACAAACGCATACACACACACCAATCCCTGGTGCCTATGTGGTTTCTGCCCCCATGGGGGCAGATTGGCCTAACAAAAATCGGGGGCAGAAATGGTCTAAATACAATTTGCCCCCCAGGGGAGCAACCCTTGACTAAGGGGTCACTCCCCACCTCTAAAAAACAAAACAAAAAAAAATTTTTTTGTATCCCTGCCGCCTAGAGGTTTCTGCCACACCAGGGGGCAGACCGGCCTAGTAAAATAGGCTGATCTGCCCCCAGGGGGCAGAAAAGGACTAAAATAAATTTGTCCCCTCTCCCCCGGGGAGTGACCCTTGCCTAAGGGGTCACTCCCCACCTCTAAAAAACAAAACAAAAACAAAAAAAACTATTTTTTGTATCCCTGGCGCCTAGAGGTTTCTGACACACCTGGGGGCAGATCGGCCTAATAACAATAGGCCGATCTGCACCCAGGGGGGGCAGAAACGGCCTAAAGTAAATTTGCCCCCCCACCCCCACATATCCCATGGGGAGCGACCCTTACCTAAGGGGCCGCTCCCCTTGCGTGACATTTGGTGCAAAAAAAATATCCCAGTGTCTAGTGGTTTCTGCCCCTCTTGGGAGCAGATTTACCTAACAAAAATCGTCGGACCTGCCCCCAAGAGGGGCAGAAATAGTCTAAATACAATGTGCCCCCCAGGGGAGCGACCCTTGGCTAAGGGGTCGCTTCCCATCTCTAAAAAAAAAACACAAAAAAATAGCCCTGGCACCCAGAGGTTTCTGCCCCCCCCCTGGGGGCAGATCAGCCTAATAACAATAGGCCGATCTGCCACCGGGGGGGGGCAGAAATGACCTAAAATAAATTTGCCCCCCCACACCTGGGGAGCAACCCTTGCCTAAGAGGTCGCTCCCCTTGCGTGACATTGGCACAAAAAAAAAGATCCCCGGTGCCTAGTGGTTTCTGCCCCCCCTTGGGGCCGATTGACCTAAAATAGGCCGATCTGCCCCCACAGGGGGCAGAAATGGTCTAAATACAATTTGCCCCCCCCAGGGGAGCAACACTTGCCTAAAGGGTCGCTCCCCATCTCTTAAAAAACAAACACAATTTTTTTTTAGCCCTGGCACCTAGAGATTTCTGCCCCCCGGAGGCAGATCAGCCTAATAACAATAGGCCGAGCTGCCCCCAGGGGGGGCAGAAATGGCCTAAAGTAAATGTGCCCCCCCCCGGGGAGCGACCCTTGCCTAAGGGATCGCTCCCCTTCCTTGAATTTGGCGTAAAAAAAAAAACCCTGGTGTCTAGTGGTTTCTGCCCCCGTTGGGGGGCAGAAATGCCCTAAATATAATTTGCCCCAGGGGAGCGACCCTTGCCTAAGGGGTCGCTCCCGAACTAAAAAAAAAAAAAAAGGTCCCTGGCGCCTACTGGATTCTGCCCCCCCCCCGGGGGCAGATCAGCCTAACAATAGGCTGATCTGCCCCCAGGGGGACAGAAAAGGCTTTTAAAAATATTGCCCCCCTCCTGAGGAGCGACCCTTGCCCAAGGGGTTGCTCCCCCTCATGCCAGTTTCATCCAAAAATAAATCCCTGGTGTCTAGTGGGCCTTTTGAAAGCCAGATTGTTTTACAATCCGGCTTTTGAAATGCTCTGAGACTTCAAAGGGAAGGAAATTCCTTTCCTTCCCTTTGAGGCCTCTCAGGCCCCCATCCCATGATCGGAAGAGAAATGCATTACATTTCTCTTCCGATCGCTCAGGAAGCTGAGCTTCCAGCGCAATGGGGAAGTGGCCTCCGATGAGGTCAGCGAGCAAATGTGCGCTGATGTCATCAGACGTCACTTGGGGGGTTGGGGTGGAAGGGGAAGGGATTCCCCTTTCATCCTTGCCTTTGGGGGGGGTGAGAGGAAAGACCACAGAGGGAGCGCTAGTGCTCCCTCTGAGCTCTGTATTCAGGACATAATGGTTACGTCATGGGCACACGAGCACTGTGCCGCAGGACGTAACCATTACGTCCGCGGCACAGAATCGGTTAAGAGACTTCCTGGCATCAGGTTAGAGATTGTTGTTTACTCCGCTTACATTGAATTCCTGTCACTGAATGACTGCCCTGAATAATGTCAATGGTTTTCAATACTTTCCATGAATTTGTGTCTTTTCTGTTTTGTTTATGGTATATATCAGATACAAGTCTTCCTTTCATATTTGATATGTATAAGAGCTATAACTCCTCGTGACTTTCTTTTGTACTTGAACTCTAAATAGATATAGATATATATATATATAATAAAAGGATTACTGGCAAAAGAGTAAAGTAACAGTATTTAATTATCTCTTTTAAACTGAGATGTTGCCAGTGCCATAGCCACAAATTTCCGCACCAAAGACAGATAAAGATTGTTACATCCCATTGATGTCTATTAGTATAGATCCTGACCAATATGCACAGAGAATATGTATAGGGTAGAGTAAAATCAGTATCACAGACACAAAAGATGAAGAGGATTTGAAGTCACATGCTGCCCTTTAACGGTATTTTACAAATCTGTGCTGGTTTCAAAGTGAAATACCGATAAATTACCATCCTAGACTGGGCGATTTCTATCAACCCAACCCCATCAGAAACAAAGACTGCAGTTCAAGCCCTAAGCTTTTCAGCAGCTGATCTAATAATTGCAGTCTGCTAGTCTTGGCTGATGACCTTACATATATTTCAAATGTGACAGAATAAGATGTACAAACATTATATGTGAAGTGGGATTTTAGTTTAGAGCCACTGATCAAAGGCAATGTGTAACGATACTCAGAATCCCTTTTATGGTATTGTTCTTTACACAGAAGGACATAAATTATGTATTCCAGCCGCACATGTCCAGCCATAAGAGTCAGAACCTGCTTCCAATTGTGTGATTGTGACGATGCTAATATTAGCGAGTCCCTAATGCCAGGGCAAAAGCTATGTCTCACCATACAGAAAAGAGATATTTTAAACATCTAGACATAGTGAAGATTCGAATGAAGCCAGTAAATGGATTAATTTTGGCAAGACTCTGGCCATTGATGGCCTTCAGTTAGAATTGTATAAGAACCATGATAGATTAGTTTGGACAAATTATACCTATGTAAAAAGCCCTGGCAGTGAGTTTACATAAGCATAGCAAAGATCCAAATGGACTGTAGGTTTTACTAGCAGTTGTCCATGGATTCAAACATTGTGAGTAGAATGATTGCAATTAGATTATTGAAGAGTAATCAATGATTAATCTGACCCAGTCAATCATATTTCTTGTAGAAGCACTGGAAGGGATTGTGAAGATTACTCTTTATATTTAAAAAGGCCTTTGACAGGGTGGGTGATGATTGTTTATGTGTCTGAAAGCTTATAATAGATGCCTGTACTTAGTAACCTGAATAATGTTGCAGGACACAGGGCCAACTGTTGGAGCCAAAGCTAAAAGTATAGTGCCTGGACAGTATTTGCTCAGATGTGGCACCTGACAGAGATATCCACTATTGCTACTTCTGTTTGCTCTCCCAGTAGTATTAGTGGTGATTTGCATTACAAGATGGGCTACCGGGTAATTAGGGCTGGAGACACTAGAGACTGCCAAATGTGGTTTAAAGGTATGCCTATTTCAGAGAGAAACTAGAATAGTCATTGTGAAACATGCTAAATCACATGCAAAATTTGAAACAGTCAGTCCCTGTTGCAAACTACTTAAAATCGAGGCTATTCACTCTGGCTTTCCTGACACAAGAGGAAGACTTTACCTAATGTTAAATTGGTATATAAATACCCTAAGGTTACCTTGGTAAATAGATACCCTCAAATATTCTAGTGTGAGGATAATGCTTAATAGTGAGGACCACTGTGAGATTCAACCTCAACAGGGTCATGGAAAAGCTGAATAGATAAGAGAGGCTCAGGGAAAAGCCACCACTCTTGTTAGTATTTATGTTACTGGGATATCCCTAGTAAAGAGCATTATGTGTGCCAGGGCATATAAATCAAATGTTACTAGTGGGCCTGCAGCACTGAATGTGCCACCTACTACAGTAGTCTTTCAAACATGTCTCAGGCCTGCCACTGCAGAACCTGTGTGTGCAGTTTTAAACTGCCCTTTTGACCTGGAAAGCCTACTCACTTGCCAGGCCCAAACCTTCCGGGCCCTAGCTAGCCCCAAAGGCAGGGTGCAATGAATTTAAAAGGTTGGACATGTACTTGTAAGTTTAACATGCCCAGATAGTAAAAAAAACCTCTTAAGTTAGTTTTTCAATATTAGGAGGACTATCTCTCCCGTCGGATAGCACTGGGGTCACCTTAAGACATCTTTTGAGTGTAATTTCCCATTGGAAAAAATAGAGAAATGTGGACGTTGGTGTCTCTGAAGTCACAATTAAAAATACACATCCTTTGGTAAAGTTGGTTTTTAAATTGCATGTATGACAATGCCACTTTTAGAACATTGGCATTTTCTTTCTTTTACCATTCTGTGCCTTAGCCTGTCTCTGAATACACGTCTGGGTTTAGGTGATATTAACACTTGTGCATTCTCGCCTGAATGCTACAACACAGGGAGAGCTGGGTGTGACAGAGGATACATCTGCATTAATCTGCATTCTGATAGTCTTCCTGGACAGGAAGAGGGAGAGACAGTTCACACATACAACTGAATAGGTTGTGTTGCATCCTCACACAATGGGCTGATGTACCCTTACTGATACTATGGAGATAGGGTTGGGTTGAAAGGGATCCTTGTGCACTTCAGAGAGTTCCTTTGAAGTCATCACTACGTCAAAGGCCCTTTTGGGTATAAGTACAGGACTTCTGACACCGTATACTCAGAACACTTCTAGACTGAGTACATTTTGCCAGGTAGAAGGACAGCGGTACTGCCGGGATGGATTGCCACTTTTCTGCTTGCTTTGCTGTATTGGCCTGCTCCCTGCTGTTTCATGCCTGGGAGTGAGGGGATTGAACTTAACTCTCTACATTCTGCACTCTAAAGTTTCGCCGAGGGCCTGAATGAGCTTGCCTCCAGTTTCTGAAGTCTCAGGGACACCAAAGACTTTACCTGCATATTGCTCCCAGCACCTGGGCTGTTCTGACAGTTGGTGCCCAATCCAGTCCTGGGCCCATGGACATGAGTGTGGTGAGGCAACTCAAGAAACTGATGCATGGAACCTGGCAGATCAGTCGGAACCGGTGCATCCTCTGATGTCTGCACCGAAGCAGCAGACACCACTCACCGACTGTACGATGAAACTACCCCGACTTACAACAAAGCCCCAACTTGGCCAATGTATCACTGATGCATCCGAATTAGGACACATCATTTCTGGACATTGACACATCAACAACATTGCCCGATCAGGAATGTCACACCACCTGCAATAGCAATTCATCCCCTCCTTTGGGTCAAAGCATCTTACCGGAGCATTGACACAACCAAAGTACTGTCAGCAGGTCTCTGTTACTCCTGCACCCAGCCTGCGCTCCGTCATGGTTGAATTGAACTCTATGTTTTGCCCCTGTCCTATGTGACTAGATAGCCCCATTTTGAGCTATTGATTTCTAAGTACTGCATTTTGATTTAATCTTAGAAAATCATGGCTTGACTTATGTATGTTGGATTTGTGTTGCTTTGGTCTTTTTTGACTCAGTAGATATTGACTATTTTTCTAAACTGGTATGGAGTCCTTTTGTGATGTTTCCACTGTGTTACTGTGTGAGTGCACAAATACTTCACATATTGCCTCTTTAGTTTAGCCTGACTGCTCTTTGCCAAGCTAGCAGAGGATGAGTACAGGTAAACATTTGGTGTGTATCCTACTCTTACCCAGACTAGGATTGTGGTCCCTACTTGGACAGAGTGCAAACCTTTGGCAAGTAAAGACCCAATTTCTAGCATTGGTGATGAGTGTTGGGATAGGGCTTGTATTTGTGCATTACATACAGTGATTGGTGAACACCAGTTCCATATCTCAGACCATTATGGACCAATATGCTGTATTTTTTTATCTTTGGCAACTTTTAGAGTTTTGCAACAGCCATGTCTCAATCTGGAGAGCCTGCAACTACATTATTGAAGTTTGAGCAGGAAAAATTGGAAATCTACATGGTGTCCCAGTTTAAAGGGCTCTGCAGGTTGTTCAAGTGTCCTTCTAAAGGCCCTACTAAAAAGGAGGAGCTACAAAAGGCTCTGATGGCCTGGCTGTCAGTCAGGGAAGATGCTGTGCAACCAGAAGAGGACAGTGTTGTGGAAGGTGGGGAGGAGGATCTGCATCTGGAGTGGTTGGAAAGCCCAGAATTTCCTGTTGGGCATTGGGCAGCTTACATTGATAGAGGGCCCCCTCTAAAGCACGCAGCAGTGTGTCCTCCTGAGGTCTGTCCCCAGAGGAGCTGGAGAACAGGTGGGAAGCAAGGAGTCTCCAATTGGAACTGGAAAATCTAAAAATGGAGAATGAAAGGGTGAAAGCTATGAAGGAAAAGAGAGTGGCCATTAAAAAGATTATTTTGGCTTATGAGCTGAGCATGAAGGAGTTGGACCTGAAAGCCAGAATGGCTGAGTCCAGCGCAGACTGTGGCATGACATCTTCAGTGTCCTCTGACAAAAAAGTATACATACGCAGGAGTCCAATATCTGATTTCATAGTGGGGGAGGATATAGATTGCTGGTTTGAGGCCTATGAGGTTGCTTTGCAGATGCACAGGATCCCTGAGGAGGAGTAGAGGGGTCAGTTTGCTGGAGGCAGCTTCCAACTGACGATACAAAAACCTTCTTAAACCTGTAGGGGAGTGATAAGTTGATGTATCCCGCCGTCAAGAAGGGTCTTACCAGGAAATAGGGGTTGGCCCAGAGATATACAGGCAGACATTTAGGGAAAGTATAAAACGTTCTCCACAGATCTGGGTAGATAGTGTTGATTCTTTCTGCAAGGGATAGGATAGTTGGGTGAAGGGCTGTAATGTGACAGATTGCCATGGGCTGTACAAATTGATTGCTCAAGAGCACATGTTTAGTCTTTGTTTTACAGAGCTGCGTCAGCACTTGATTGATAGTAAGCTCTCTGACCCCAGCAAGCTTTCTAAGGAGGTGGACTGCTGGGTCGGCCCCAGGGTCCACAAGAAAGTTTCTAGAGGAGATCCAGTCAAGGGTGGACAGGGTTCCAAGCAGAGGAAGGAGGTGGGGAAACAAAAACAAAAGTAAGGAGATCATTAAGGGGACCCAAACTGGTTCCCAGATTCAGGTTTCCCAACCCTCTACTTAAAATAAGGAATGGCACCTGTCAGGTAAACCTGCAGGGAAGGGACCCCTAAAATGTTTTGATTGTAATCAAGAAGGGCACTTCAAAGGGACTCCTGCAGTCCTAAGTGCTCTCTCCCTAAACAAGGTCACATTGGCTCATAGTCAATTGGAAAATTTAGTTTACCTGTAAGTCTCTAGAAAAATGCTCTAGATGTGCCCAGGGTCTGTAAATTGAATGCTACTAGCAGACCTGCAGCACTGATTGTGCCGCCCACATAAGTAGCCCCTCAACCATGTCTCAAGTCTGCAATTGCTAGGCCTGTGTGCACAGATTCGCTGCCAAATCGACTTAGCATGTAAAATTGCTTGCCAAGCTTTAGTGCCAAGCCTTAATTTCCCCTTTTCTTCCAAATAAGTCACCGCTAAGGTAGGCCCTGGGTACCCCATAGGGCAGGGTGCTATGTAGGTAACTTACTAGTTTTGCATTTCCTGGTAGTGGAAAACTCCCAAAGTTGTTTTTCACTACTGTGAAGCCTGCTCCTCCTATAGGCCAGCATTAGAGATTCACTTATATGATTTTAAGTAGTAATTTCTGATCTGAGAGGAATAGACTTATCATATTTCGTATGGTTGGAATGCTCCAGCTAACTAGCAGTGCCTCATATCTACCCAAGGGCAGGGATGATTGGGCAGCCGAGCGCATGACATAACTGATTTCTCAGGGAAACCTTGGTTACTCAGGTCTCATCCATTTCTCTCAGTTACATTAGTCTTGCATACATAATGTTAAACAGAGGCAGTAGATATTTCAATAAGATTTTAATGAAGCAACTGCATCTTAGATAGCAAAGCATGTACTGCAATAACCAGGATGATACCGCATGACAAGATTAAAATTGTGACAAGGAGAGTAAAGCATAGAAATAATGCTACCATATTGTCACTATAGTCAATAGACTAATTCCTACCTAGGCTATAACAGAGCACATCATGTTAAGCTCTAATTCTGCCCTTCAGGCTCCCCTGGGAAGACAACATCCCCCATACCAGAGCAAAGGCCTGAAGTCTGCATAAGAAGCTGTAGCGAAGTGTTCAGCAGTCAGCATACAGTTGTGGTTCTCTGGCTAGAATCTCCCTCTAACGTGTGAAGGGCAAGGAAGTGTTTTTATAATAAAACAGCTGATGTGCTGAGAAAATCTCCCTACGTAAGGATGTGTATTTTTCTATGATTGTCAGAGACAAAACTTGTACCACGTTCACTGGCAACCTATCTCACTGCAGCCCTAAAAGAAGCACAGAGTGAGCAAGAATATCTTGTTTGAGAACATAGTGCTAGCTTAGGCAAAAACAGCTAGATAGAGAGAAATAAAACAAGACCCCAAAAGTGGCTATTGTAAGAATCATAAAACAAAGCTGAATAAAACATATCTAGGTTAAAGTGCACAGCGGCAGGCCTAGTATGCTAAAATAACGTGCATGGAGTTGTAGCTAAAATGGCTACACAACACTCCTGGCAGACAGTTCTGGGTTGAAAGAGGAACTTGAGCACTTCAAAACCACTCTTTGAAGTTTCCTCCACTTCAAAGGCACTTTTGGGTATGTATCTTAGCTCTGTGACCCCATCAAATCAGACACTTCTGTACCTACAAATGGACTCTGTAAGAGGGACTGGTGACTGCCCAAAGGACTCATAGAGACTGCTTTGCTAGAAGGACGTCTGCCTTGCTTGTTGCCCTGCTGCCTGCTGACCCCTGACTCTGCTGGAAGGACTCTGTCTTGCTCCTCAAGTGCTCTCCAAGGGATGAGGTCTCAGGGCTATCAAAGACTTCACCAAAGAGAAGAAAATCCAGAGCGTCGGAAAATCGACACAACACCAGTAACATTTGATGCAACATCTTCCGGATTGATGCATCACTTGCCTCACCGCTGAAAAATCACTGCATTGCCTGCCATTTCAAAGCAGCACATATTGCCTCTGCTCAACGCCTTTTGGGTTTTCCACGCATCATCCCTGGGCATCAAAATATCCCTGCATTGCAGTGAGGAAGCAAGGCTTTGCTCCTGGAAACCGACGCATCGCATTGCAGCATGGAAAGAATCTACGCATCGCCTTTGCAGCACTGGGAAAATTGACGCATCACTTTACTTTTCGACGCATCTCATTTACTAGTTGTTAAGAGGACACAACCACTGATTCTTAAGGATTGAGACTCATTTAAACCTTTAACAAGTGATATCTTCACTTGTGCATAATGGATTTTTGTTGTTTTGCTCTTATTTTATTGAGATAAATATTAACTGTTTTCTTAAACTTGTATGGAGTACTTTTGTGGTATATGTACTGTGTTACTGTATCAGTTACTGCACAAATACTTTCACAATGCCTTCCTGCTCTAACCCTTGAGGTTGGAGACCAGACCAAGCACAGGTCAAGCCCATAAAAGCCATTTTGACTGCCAAATTTGGACTGACACCTGAGAAGTGTTGCTAAAGATTCAGGGACAGTAACAAGCTCTCCAAACAATCCTGGGTAGATTTCATTGATTACTCCAGTAAGTCACTGAATGGCTGGCTGTGGGGCAAAAAAGTCAGTGATTATGGTGGGTTGTGTAATTTAATCCTGAGAGAGCACATGCTCATTATGTGTTAAACAGAGTTGTGTCAGCACCTAGTTGACAGTAAGCTGACTGATTCCAGGAAGATTGCTAAGGAAGCAGACCTCTGGGCTAGCACTAGAGGGTCCAAAATGGTATCTGGAGGGGGACACCCAAATCGGTGGTCAGGGTTCCCAAAAGAACAAAGAGGGGGTAGAAAACTTAAAAATAAGGAGTACTCTAAGGGCCCCCAAATTAATTCCCAATGGAGTAGTTGTAACCAATTCCAGTCTGATCCCAAGAAGAAGGGTTCTTTGATCATAAGACAGGGAGGTTTGTACCCCAATGTGCAGAGTGCTTCAAGTATGGTCACTCTAAGGGTGACTTTATTTGCCCCAAGAGGGCACGGACCCCAACTGGTGGGCAGACACTCAGGAGGAGATAGTACCAGTTTTGGGGAACAGACAGAGGTGATCCCAGTGTCCCGGGAGATGCAGATATGATGCCAAAAGCCCACATGCCTTCCAATACTTCCAAGTATTGGCATTGGGTCACCATTAATGAGCAACGGGTGGAAGCTCTGTGTGACACAGAAGCCAGCATGACAAATGTCAATGTCAACTGGTGTCAGCAGAGCAGGTCCTACATTCCACCAAGTCATAGTCACCGACAATCGTGAGAGCCATATACCAGTGGTTGTGGTTCCCTTTGAGTGGGAACCCAGTGCTCATGCCTGTAGATAGTCTGTTAGGCACTGACGTGGAGCACACTACCTGGAGGGAGGTAGAGCTCAGGTCTCACATGGAGATGATGGGATTGCTTGAGTGGGTCTGTATGACCACATGGTGCATGGCTGCCTGGGAAGGGAGTGAAGGGTAGCTGGAACACTGGCCTTGACAGCTACCAAGGAAAAGGGCAAGGGGCATGGGAAACTGGTCCCTGAAGTTCCCACGGTGAAGGTTGATGGGGTTCCTGAAGAGGAGGCCCCTGAGCCAACAGGGGATGGTATTGCTGCCCTAGTTGATTGCCTGAGCTTGCTGGCTGGCAAGTTGAGGGTGGGGCCACAAAGGAGGAATTCTGCAAAGTGCAGAGAGAGTGCCCAATTCTTGATGGCTTCTGGCGACAGGCCCATGCAGCAGGTGAAGGCTCTGGGGATCACCTAATCTACTGGGAGGATGATCTCCTATATAGCAAGCTCAACACTTCGGGTACTGAGGCCGCACATGTGCTGGTGGTCCCCCTGTGTTACCTGATCTTCCTACTGGGTCTGGCTCATGACATCCACGTGGCAGGACATTTGGGGCAAGAAAATACCTTTGCCAGGCTTGCCTCCCACTTCTATTGGTCCGGATGAAGATAGACTCAGAAATATTTTGCAGGATCTGTCTCACCTGCCAGGCCAGTGGGAAGTCAGGGAAAAAACGAAAAGCTTCCCTGTTCCCAATTCCCGTCATTGACAACACCTTTGATAGGGTAGGCATCAACGTCATAGGTCCATTGGACCCCAAGACAGCCCTAGGCAACATGTTTATGCTGGTCTTGGTGGACTGTGCCACACGGTACCAGAGGCAATCTCTCTGAGGTTGGTGACTTCACCTGTGGTGACCAGAACTTTGATGGGGATCTTTACCCGTGTGGGGTTCCCCAAAGAGATTGTGTCTGACCGAAGTACTCACTTCATGTCTGCATATATGAAGTCCATGTGGGATGCGTGTGGTGTAACTTATAAGTTCACTACACCCTATCACTCTCAATCCAATGGTCTAGATGAAAGATTCAACACGACCTTGAAGGGCACGATTGCAGACTTACCTGAAACCATGAGGTGTAAGTGGGACATCCTTTTGTCATACCTTCTCTTCACCTACAGAGACGTGCCACAGAAAGCAGTAGTGCTCAGTCCCTTGCAACTCCTCTATGGCTACCCTGCTAAGGGACCTCTAATTATTGTCAAGGAGGGGTGGAAGAAAGCTCTTAGAAACACCCACCCCCAGGATGTGGTCAGCTACATGTTGGCCTTCCAGAACAAGATGCACCACTTCTGGAAAAAGGTCAAAACCAACCTCAAGGCTAGTCATGAGATAATGAAATGCTGGTATGACCATTAGGCCACTCCAGTGGAGTTTCAACCTGGAGACAAAGTATGGATCATGGAGCCAGTTGTGCCCAGGGCTCTCCAGGACTGCCTGACTGGCCCATATGAGGTCAAGAAGCATAAGGGGGAGACCACTTACTTAGTAGACCTCCAGACCCCTAGGAACTCCCTAAGTGTACGCAATATTAACAGATTAAAGTCTCACTTTGAGAGGTCTGAAGTGAGGATGCTCCTTGTGACAGATAATGGTCTGAAGGAGGAGAGTGAAACTCTCCCTGACCTCCTCTCTGCACAGGAACATGATGGGTCAGTAGGAGGCATCAACCTCTCTGCCACTCTGACCCTAGAGCAGCAAGGTAACTATTATCAGTTTCTGGGACAGGTTCCCTCACTGTTCTCCCTCACCCATGGACTCCCACACCTGTGCATTCATGATATTGACATGGGATGCAGTCCCTCTGTAAAGAACAACATTTATAGGTTGTCAGACAGGGTGAGAGCCAGCAACCAGGAGGTCCTCAAGCTGCTGGCCTTCGGGGTGATTGAGCCCATGGTGCTGGTACCTAAGGACACCTCACTGGACACCAAACCAAAACTTTGGTTCTGCATTGACTACATAGGTCTCAATTCTGTCACCAAGACTGATGCCTTCCCCATCCCTAGAGATGGTGAGCTCATTGACAAGCTAAGAGCTGCCAAATTCCTCAGTACTTTTGGCTTGATATTAGGATACTGACAGATCTCCTTGACTGAGGGAGCAAAATAGAGGTCAGGCTTCTCAACCCCTCAGGACCATTACCAAATCTGGGTGACGCCCTTTGGTTCGAAGAATGCACCTGCTACCTTGCAACAGTTGGTTAACAGGGTCCTGGGTGGCAAGGAGACTTTCTGTGCGACCTACTTAGATGACATTACTGTCTCACAGAACACCTGCATCATCTCCAAGAGGTGCTCCATGCCTTGCAGCAGGCAGGCCTGATGATCAAGGCCAGAAAGTGTCAAATTGGGCAGGGTTCCATGGTGTATTTTGGACACCTGGTTGTTGGTGGCAAGGTGCAGCCCCTCCAGGCCAAGATTGAAACCATCATAGCTTGGCAACCACCTACAACCCAAATGGAAGTTAGAGTCTTCCCAGGCCTCACTGGCTACTATAGTAGATTTGTTAAGGGATATGGCACTATTGTCGCCCCCTCAACTGAGCTGACTTCTAAGAAGCAGAGGCTTGTTCTCAAGCCTTTGATTCTCTCAAGGAAGCAATGTGTCCAAAACCTGTGCTCCAGGCTCCTGATTACTCCGAAGAATTCATTGTGCAGATGTACATTTCAGAGCATGGGATAGGGGCAGTCTTAGAACAGCTGAATGCGGAGGGCAAAGACCAACCAGTAGCTTTCATTAGAAGGAGGTTACTTTCACGATAACAGAGGTAGAGTGCCATTAAAAGAGAAGCATTTGCTGTGGTCTACGCACTGAAGAAGCTGAGACCATATCTGTTTGGGGCTCACTTCCAGGCTCAGACAGACCACAGAGCCCTCAGATGACTCATGCAGATGACTCCGCCCGCCGTGACAGGGCACTGATGGGGATCTTTATCCAAGTGGGTTTCCTCAAGAAGATGATTTCCAACTGCTATAAGAATACATAAAGGCCATGTAGATAACCTGGGAGTAACTTACAAGTTCTCCACAACTTACCACCCCAAAACTAATGAATTGTTAGAGAGACTCAACCGAAACCTGTGATGCATGATAATGGGTCTACCCAAACCCATGAGGCATAAGTGGGACGTCCTCCTACCATGTCTGCTATTTGCCTACAGGGAGGTACCACAGAAGGGGGCTGGCTTGAGTCATTTTGAACTTCTGTAAGGACACTGTGTGAGAGAACCTCTCAGTTTGGTGAAACAGGGCTGAAAGCAAGTTTGCAGGAAGCTACCCCAGGATGTATTTAGCTACATGCTGCCCTTCCTCAGCCAAACACCCCGCTTCCGGAAACTCACAGAGGAGAATCTGGAAGCTAGTCAGGAGTGCATGAAATGTTGATATGACCAGAATACCACTCTGGTTGAGTTCCAGTCTGGTCAAAACGTGTGTGCAACAGTGCCTGTGGTCCCCTGTGCTCCTCAAGACCACTGGTCTGGCCCATTTGAGGTAAAGGAGTGCAACAGTTGTGTCACGTACCTGGTAAACTTGCAAACTCCTGAAAATCCTTTGAGAGTCCTGCACGTGAATGACCTCAAGCCACACTTTGAGAGGTGTGAGTTAAAGGTGGACAGAACTTGCAGAGTTGTACTCTGTGGAATTCCATAGAGTTATGTAAAAATTCCATAAGGTTCCCTGGAGTTCAACCCACCCCCCTCTGTCCTGTAGGGAGGCCTAGTGAGACTACTTGTGCCCACTGTTTATGCAGAGCTGCAGCTGCTCTAGCAGCAGGTTATTCTCACAGCCTTTTTGATCCCATTAGCCCCTCCTGAGGCAGCATTAACCGTGTAGGAGTGGTTAAAAAACTGATGCCACCTCCACACCGCCACAATGCCCGACCATCGCAGCGAGGATAGGCGAGCGCAGGGGGCACAGCTCTGTGACTCCACTCAGAGGACCTGCCCCACAAATTCCTCACTTTTCCCAAGATGTTTTACTTCACGTCACCTCTACAGCCCGTTGGCACCTAGTTCAGCTGACTATATTTATAAACACCCTTGTCAGTCTAACTAGCAAAACTTCAGATATGCAAACACATCTTTTGTCTCTTCATTTCACCTGTTCCCTCAAATACTCCAGAATCTATCACTCCAAACTGAAACTTTCATGAAAGTTCATAATTTTATTAACTACAGAGGCATCTGGTTATTTGATCATATAGCAAGTCTATGCAGAGTGCCATAAAGTACATGATGTTTACAGGCAACAGAAGAAATAAACCATGAATGGCACTTACCAAAATATGTGTCTCCATATGTGCTACGTGGGATACCAGCAGCATCTTCGACAGGGGGTCAACCCACTTTTAGATCTACTTATGTATCATCGCAAAACCCAGAACAAAAATAAACAAAGTGCACAGAGGTAAGTGTGCTTTTTTCCTCCATTTTCCAGGTGCCAGGCATCCTGGAAGGCAAGGAGCAAGTCTCAGACATTACAAACTGAGAGGGCGTCACAGGCAGCCTGGCCACAGTTTTTCTGCTGGCATGCTGATGTTTTCTGGAAGTGTTCGGGCACAGAACTGGGGCATCCTCTGGAGGCACAGAGTAACACTGGGTGAAGGATAGAACTTGAACAAGGTAGGTTTATAGAGACCACAGAGGTTGACAGACCCCCTACCCCATCCACCCATTAATCCTCCTGAAGCAAAAAGATGGAAACTTCAGACCCCTCAGGACAAAGTTACACTGCAGGTATTATGTATACAGTCTTGCACAACACACACAACACGTATCCAAGGCTGGAGAGCGGGGGGCAAAAATGTAAGAGGGGGTCGTAACCACGCCCATAAAAGTGGCGCAAGAGCGAGGCAAGAGAATAGACACCCCGAGAACCATGCACACACAGCAGTGTGCTTGTGCGACAGTGGAGCCAGGCACTCTATCCAGAGGCTGGAATGTGAGCACCTGTAATGCTTCCAGAGCTCTGTTTTCCTCTCACCTGAAGTTCACAGGCACCTGACCTGATTCAGCACAGATCCCAGGTCGAGGTGATTTTATTTATCAGACCCTGGACAGTGTCTGTAGTAAGAAACGAACAGCAGAGAATAGAAACTAAAATTGTTCAACACACTCATCTCACAGCCGGCACCAAAGGCTGCACACTGCTGGCATGCTCTACCGTATAGTAGCCATTCTTGCCCAGGGTCACTGTCTAGACACTTCCGGTGCATGGCCTCAGCCACTCGGCTGGTCTAAATGGTGCTTCTCTGCATGCCGGGCACCGGTGCTACCACTTTTCCTGCAGCCAGTGTTGTGGTGTTTGTTTAACCTTTCCTGGCCCGAACCCGGTAAAAACAAGCATGATTATTTTGGAAAACAATTCCAAAACAAGCAGAAGACTTACTAGAAGCGGACAAACAAGTCAGGCCGTACACAACGACGAAAGACGATTAGACTGCAAGCATTCGGCCTACATCAAATTGGATTTCCTGTGCTGAATGTTTATTGATGATTATTTTATGAATGATTATGTCAGTTGGCAGAGCAGAGCGGTGGAATTTGTTTAGTGATTCTGTGCTACAAAGTAATGCAGGATTTCTAAATTTCTCTGATCCTGCCAGTGGAATTAAAAATTCCACCCACCCCTAATCTGAGTTGACCATCCTCTTGGTCAATGATGATGGGGTGGAAGAGGAAAGTGAACTTCTCCCTGAACTTCTGTTGTCCAAAGAGCAGGATGGGTCTGTAGAGGGTATAAGCCTCTCCCCTACTCTGACCATAGACCAACAGAGACACTGTTGACAGTTGCTGGAACTGTTTGCATCTCTTTTTTTCACTGACCGTAGGGGTCACCCATTAGTGCACCCATGAGATAGACACTGGTGATAGTCTGCCTGTCTAGCACAAAACTTACAGATTGTGTACAGAATGAGAGCTAGCATCAAGGAGGAGGTTGCCAAGATGCTAGCACCTGGGTTTATTGAGCCCTCCTATAGTTCTTGGTCAAACCCAGTGGTTCTGGTCCCCAAGGCTATAACACCCAGCGTCACACCTGAACGACAGCTCAATCCGGTCACCAAGACTGGTGCACCCCCCATTTCCAGAGCTAGTGAGCTCATTGATTGGCTTGGAGTTGCAAAGTACCTCAGTACATTGATTCAATGTCTGGGTACTGGCAGATTAACTTGCCTGAAGGGGGCAAAAGAAAGGTCCATGTTCTCAATGCCAAAAAGTTCCATGTCATGCCTTTTGGTTTGAAGAACACGCCTGTCACTTTCAAGAGGATAGTTAACCAGGTCCTGGCTGGGTTGAGGAACATTAGTGCTGCCTACCTTGATAGCACTGCAGTCTTCAGCTCAAGTTGGGATGATCATTTGTACATCCTCCAGGAAGTGCTGCGGGCCCTGTAGAGTGCAGGCCTCACTATCAAGGCCAGAACGTGTCAGATAGGCCACGGCTGGGTGGTCTACTTGGGACACCAAGTAGGGGCTAGCAAGGTGCAGCCCTTGCAACCCAAGATTGACACCATTGGACTTTATGATAGAACCCCATCCGAGAACAGAATACGCCAACGCCAGTGGTCGTTCCAGGTATTTCCCACCTTAGCATTCCCCACTTTCTGCTGGGGGACACGTATTAGACATGGCATCTTTTGGCATAGTTCCCTTCACGTTTTGCTTTCTGACCTCCTGTTTTAACTGTGTGTTACACTTTAGGACTCCGTACCCTTATTCACTGCTTACTAGTCGGTTTCTCCATGAGTGGTATATTTGATTTACTGGTGCGTCCCTAGTAAAGTGCATTATGTGTGCCAGGGCCTGCAAATCAAATGCTACTAGAGGGTCTGCAGCACTGAGTGAGCCACCTACTACATACGTCTTTCAAACACGTCTCAGGCCTGCCACTGCAGAACCTGTGTGTAGTTTTAAAATGTCATTTTGATCTGGAAAGCCTACTCATTTGCCAAGCCCAAACCTTCTGTTTTATTGCATGTAAATTCCCCCTAAGGCAGGCCCTACTTTGCCCTGAGGGAAAGGTGCAGTGAATTTCAAAAGCTAGACATGTACTTTATCTTAAATTTTCTCTATTGGGAGGACTTTCTCTCCCATAAGATAACATTGGGGATACCTTAAAACATCTTTTAAGTGTAATGTCCCATTTGGAAAAGATAGAAATGGGGAGGCTGGTGTCTCCTGACAATTTAAAACCATATCTTTTGGTCAAGTTTTTAAATTGCAGCTCTGAAAATACCACTTCTAGAACTAGAACACAAATGATGGACAGAATGCGAAACCAATCAAACATTCACCCCAAGTCACAGATCTGGGTTTAATCCATCAATTCATTTGCTCACCATGCTACCCCAATTTGGACCCAGCCATATGCAAATCAGTCTTGACCCTGTTCCCCATGGGAACAGTCTAGCCTAAACTGCCACGCCCAGTCATCCCCGGACCAGAGATAAGCATCCTGGGACTGGTTGCAGGGTATCACTCTTCATCAGCCAGGCTAGCGTGAATCCAGTGGCATGATGAGCACGGAACCCATGCAAACCCAGCGCACTTATGGGTCCAAACTGAAATGGCATGGCAAGTAAAGAAACTGATGGATTAAGCCCAGATCTGCGACCAGGGGTGAATTATTGATTTGCTCTGCATTCTGTCCATCATCTGTTGTTTTTACTTTTAGAACAATGGCATTTTCCTATTTTAACCATTCTGTGCCATAGAATGTCTCTGAATACACTTCAGTGTTAAGGTCATAGTTACACTTGTGCATTCTCTCTAGACAGCCACAACATAGGAAGAGCTGGGTGTGACAGGAGATATATTTGCATTCATCTGCATTTTGATAGTCTTCCTGGGCAGGAAGAGGGAGAGGCACTTCACACTTACATCTGAATAGGTTGTGTCTTACCATCACAAAAAGGGCTGATGTACCCCTTACTGGTAGTCGGGAGCCAGGATTGGGCTGAAACGGATCCTTCTGCACTTCAGTGAGTCCCTTTGAAGTCACCCCCTACATCAAAGGCCTTTTTTGGTAAAAGTACAGGACTTCTGACTCCATATACTCAGAACACTTCTGGAATGTATACATTCTGCCAGGAAAATGGACTGTTGTACTGCCAGGAGGGACTGCCACTTTGCTGTTTGCTTTGCTGTGTTCATCTGATGCTTCTTGCCTGGGAGTGAGAGGACTGAAATTAACTCTCTACATCCTCCAAACTAAAGTTCCTCCTAGGGCCTGACTGAACTTGCCTCCTGTTTCCAAAAGTCTCAGGGACATCAAAGACTTCACCTGCATCTTGCTACAAGCTGCTCTGCCAAGTGGTGCCCAATCCAGTCCTTGGGCCCTTGGACGTGAGCATGGAGCAACTCAAGACACTGATACATGGACACTGGAGTATCAATCGGAACCAGCGCATCCCGCTGCTGTCTGCACCAAAGCCGCAGACACTGGTCACCGACTGTGGGACTCAATGACCTTGACTTACAACTCTGCCCCAACTTGGTACCATAGCACCGATGCATCGAAACTAGTACACATCACTCCTGGACATCGATACATCAATGACATTGCCCAATCAGACAATTATGCACCGCCTGCAATAACAATGTATCCCCTCCTTTGGGTCAATGGATCGCCCCTGAGCATCGACATAACCATAGTTGTGTCAGTGGGTCTCTGTTACTCCTGCACCCAGCCTGTGCTTCATGATGGTTGGATTGAACTTTTGGATTTGCCCCGGTCCAGCACAACTAGATAGCCCCAGTTAGAGCTATTGACTTCTAAGCACTGCATTTTGATTTCATCTTTAAAAATTCATAACTTGACTTATGTATGTTGGATTTTTGTCATTTTGGTCTTGTTCGACTAAGATACTTATTGGCTATTTTTTGCTAAGCTGGTATGGAGTCCTTTTTTGATGTTTCTACTGTGTTACTGTGTGTGTGCACACATACTTTAAACATTGCCTCTTTAGTTTGGCCAGACTGCTCTTTGCCAAGCTACCAGAGGGTGAGCACAGGTAAACGTTTAGTGTGTATCTTATTTACCCTGACTAGGATTGTGGTCCCTACTTGGACAGGGTGAAAACCTTTGCCAATTAGAGACCCAATTTCTAATACTGGTAAAAATATATATATGCTACAAGGGTTGGTGAGAAAGGTCTCCTTTAATATTTTCCACAGGTAAAGAGTTTCATGTCCTCTGAGACATGGGCTGGATCAAACACTACTTTTAAGCAGGCTTCACTGAAAAGGCTTTATCAGCAAGCTGGAATTGGTCTCTAAGATGTTCTGCATCACACACTAGGATTAAGAGCTGCCCCACTTGAAAAGGTCCTATGAACAAGATGATCTTGTTTTCTAGATTTGGAGATATATCTCCTTGTGTCCCTTTCACAAATACATAGCTCAATGGTGGGACGATGCCTCAATACAGTCAGTAATAAGTATACAAAAAATAGAACACACATCTTTTCATTTGGCTCATCTCTGATCCGTACCCCTTTTATCTGTTATGCAGTCAGGGTAATCAGCTACTCACTGAATACATAGGAGTTGCACGAACATGAAAAAAGGGAAAAATAAATCTAGGTCAGAATGAACCTGAGTCAATAGATCGAAGGATCTGGTTGCTCAGGAGCAAGACCCCTTAAACGCCCCTAGGGGTATTATGCTACATTATCCGGCAGCTCCTCATTGGACCGACACATTCCTGTCCTTTCCTCCTGCAGTGGTGCACCATGTGCTGCCTAGTGACAATGCAGGCACTTTTGAACCATAAAAAATAATAATTGTGGCACCCGTTGTTCTAAAGTAAAATTAATTAGAATAAAAAATCAAATTATATCACATATACACGATTCTTCGAATATATCAAAACAACCACTAGCTATAATCTATAATTATTTAATATTTACATTTTAGTAAATTCTTAGTTTGAATTTCCTATTGTTTACATCATCCAATTAAACAATCAATCCTTAATATATTTCACAAGTCCCAATTATATCAGTCCATATAATTCCTTGTGCGCTTCATACACTGAGGTTGTTATATTAGTTTCCAAAGTCCATTTAATTCAAAACTGATGTTCCTATGAAATTTATTTTCACCTCCGATTTGAATAAGAATCCACATTGGAATCAAAAATTGTCCAAGTTCCTTGAAACAACCTCTCAGCCAACACGTGTTTCGTCATTTGACTTCCTCAGGGCTGGGATATAGTTGCTCCTTATAGTATAATAATCTGGAACCCAAGAGTCATCACAAACACATTATTTAAACTCTATTTGACTTGAATAAATGTATATATGGATGAATCAATAGCTAGTACCAGCATAAAAACCTATAACCAACAGTGATTCAAAATGGTGAATAAGTGTCAATATCCAAATCAGACCCCAACTCATTTAGGTTTTAATTTTATTTAAACAGACCACCACAGAGTGACTGCCTCAACATGCATACCCAACCAGAGTGTCACCAGAGTACAAGAGAAACAGTGTGCAACCCTGTATAAAAAAGTTAATTTAAGAACCAAAGAAAAAGACGTTATCCTTATATAAACATACCCTTATTTGTCACAAAATAAATAGACAATACATCTTCCTATATAATCCAATGGTCACCCCAAGAAAAACTCCAATGATAAATATATATATAATAATAAAATACCTTCCAACTTGCCACCAGTATATGCACATTAAGTGTATCAACCAGTTTACTCCCCTGTCATCTGGAAAGTTCTATAGGTCATCTTTCATTTGCCTCGTACATAATTCTAAAAGGAGTAGCCTGTGTGAAAAAGGACATGTACAAATCTTCACTCGCTTTCCACATATTACCGTTCCCCCGATAGTACTACAAGTCTACTCCAATAAACTTGTCAAGTTATATATCCTCCTGCCAGATCTCACCATAAAAACGACCTGTGAATAATTCGAAATACCGAACACATTAGGCTCCCCACAGTTGAAATTATCCTAATTATCCGTACCTCTTCTCCAATCTCCAACCGGTTGCCCCAGGGAACGAGGCCTGCCTGCCAACCTCCCCGTAATTCTTCTCCTCGCGTGTCTGTATCTACGACCGCATAGACGCCGTGACACGCATAGAGCAGCTCGTCTAATTTCAAACTATCCCCTACGTAAACGCCGTTTACGACGTGTTCATAGACCCCTATTACAAGGGCTCTTCCATCAATAACATCAAGGAAGGACTACTTCCCTTCCACATTGATCTACACAAAAGTAGGACTGCTGCTACACACTCATGTCATTTCAACCAAAACCCTGATAAGTTATTAAGACTCAATACAAAGGAAAAAGCCAATAAATATCGATATTGATCACAATATATATCTATAACTCCACCCATATTATTTAATAAATAAACTCATTTATTTCTGTCTGTTTATTTTGTATGTGACAACTAACGGTAGTTAGTAGAGTTAGTATGAAAAAAGGAAGTAAATTATTCAAGAATCCAACACCGGGAAAAAATCATATTTAATTGAATAACACTAAGGGGGTCATTCTGACCTTGGCGGTCTTTTCGCAAGACCGCTGAGTTACCGCTGCGGTGAAGACCGCCGACTGCGGCGGTATGCCGCTGTGCGCATTCCGACCGCTGGGAGCGTTCCGCCGGAAAACCGCCAGCAGCCACACTGGCGGTCGGCGGGAAAGTGGAGACTGGTCAACCTCCATCGCCACGCCAGCAGAACACCGCCCACAGAATTACGACCCACATTTCTGTGTGGCGGTCTTCTGTTGGCGGTCTTCTGTTGGCGGTCACCTCCCCATGGCTCCTGTCGCCTCCCGGAGGACCAACGCACAAGGTAAGTTGATCGTCCGTGAGGGGAGGGGGTGGGGGGGTGTTGTGTGATGTGTGCGTGCATGGGGGTGTGCGTGTGAGTGTGTAGAGGGGGTGTGTGAGTGCGTGCATGCGGGCGGGCAGTGCTGCTGTGCCTATGGGCAATGTGTGTAGTTCGGCGGGTGCGCATGTCGGCATGTATGTGTGCGGGTATGTGTCCCCGTTGTGTATGTGTGTGTGTAGGGGGTGTGTATATGTGCATGTTGGGGGTGTGTGCATGTCGGGGTGCGTGTATGTGCATGTCGGGGTGGGGGTGGGGAGGGGGTTCGTACCACCTCTGGGAGGTAGCAGGGGGGTGGAGGGTGTGGGGGGAGGACTCGAGGGGGCAGTGGGGGGTGGGGGAGACCCCTATCAGTGCCAGGGAAGGAATTCCCTGGCCCGATAGTGCCTACCGCCATGGTTCGCATGGCGGTTCCTGACCGCCAGAAACCGCGGCGGTAAGCAGGGTCATGATACCGTTGGCGGTCTTGGGTCGACCGCCGGACCGGAGTGCGCAGACTCCAGCCCGTCGGTCATGACCGCCGTGGCTGTCGGAGTGGGGAAGTGGCGGTCAATCGCGGCGGTGACCGCCGCGGTCAGAATGCCATTTTTTTGACCGCCGGTCTGTTCGCGGTCCGACCGCCGCCTCTCCGCCGACCGCCAAGGTCAGAATGAGGGCCTAAATATGAAAAATAAAAAATATATAAACTATATATTAGAGAACTTTTATGAAAATAAAAATAATAATAAAAATAAAAATACAATCAAAGAGTAAGTGAAAGCAGAGAAAGAAGGAGAAATGTTATAACGAACTCATCCCACACACCTTCAACAAAATAATCTATCATAAAATATTCAAGTCATACATTAATATAAATACAATCATAATTACAATCTTCCTCTGTTATAACAGAATACCTCGTACTTTCTGGTATTAATTAAAGGCCATTCTTATAGTAACAACATCACTTATTACATATCCTCAGAGAACCATGTTGCAAGGGTGTCTGTGTTGCATCCAGGATTTTTTTGCGCAGGAAGGGGCGCCTTCCTGAACAGAAAAAAAATCCTGGGAGGCTTGTAGCACACATAAAACAAGGAAAGAACAAGAAGAAATAGAGATATTTCTCCTTTTTGTGCCTCACCTGGAGACGCTTAAGGTTGTGGCACATCCTCAGGTTTGCCAGGGTTGGTAAATTGGATGTTGTGTCAAAATCTATGGGTGTTGTGAGGGAACATCCATCGCAACACCCACGGAAGGCTTCCCTTGTGGAGAGTAAGGCAATGCAGCTGTTTGCTCTGCCTTGCCTTACTCCATATCTATCAAGCCATTCAAAGCCACACAAAGTGGCTCTACGCAAAGTGACTTTGCGTGGTCTCATAGCTATGGTTGCAAGGAATGCACTGCTATTGTATCACAACGGCAGTGCAAGGGGGTCATAAATATGTCCCTTTGGTGCTGATTATGACATTGGTGGTAAGTTCTGCTTATCGCCATGCCGACTGCTGCCTACATAAAGCCACCATGGCGGTTTATCGCTACCCTTATTATGACCCACACATAGCAATCCATCACTATACAGCCACACACACAAGTCTGCCAGACCAAAGGTCAGTGATAAACTGGTGGTAGCAAAACCCACACCGTTACGCCAACAGAACTACGCCCACAACATTATGACCCATGAATCACTGTAGCAGACATTCAACCGCAGTAAACCATTGGCGGTACGTACCGCACAATCAAAATACACACACACATGCAAAACAATAGTATATTGGACAATTCAAACTACACACACCTGAAACACATACACACACCACACCCACACCACTATACAACACACACACAATATCCACAACCCTTTACGACTCAAATAAATTGACAACAGAGAGAGAGAGACACCAAGAGCAACCACAGAACCAGAGCCACAGGACACCATCACCCATACACCATCCATGCACCTTACAGCACATACCCCAACACATCACCCCACATGCCCTGACACACAGCAAACACACTACACCCATGGCACCACAAAGACACCCCAAGTTCTCTGAGGAGGAGCTAAGGGTCATGGTGGAGGAAATCATTTGGGTAGAGCCACAGCTATTTGGATCACAGGTGCAGCAGACATCCATTGCTAGGAAGATGGAGATATGACTGAGAATCGTGGACAGGGTCAACGCCGTGGCAGAACACCCCAGAACAAGGGATGACATCAGGAAGAGGTGGAATGGCCTATGGGGGAAGGTACGTTCCATGGTAGCAAGACAGCAGATAGCTGTACACAGTACTGGCGGTGGACCCCCACCTCCTCCCCCACAAATAACAACATGGGAGGAGCAAGTCTTGACAATACTACATCCCGAGGGCCTGGCAGGAGAAGCAGGAGGACTGGACTCTGATAAGTCAACTCTTTACTACTTTCACCCACCCTACCTGCATGCCATCACATACCCTCACCCCTGCCCTCATCTCTACCCTCACCCCATCACCCCACAACCTTACATACACCACACCATCACAACCCACCCATCCCAATACCAATCCCTGCATGCACCACCAATGCATGGACATCACTCACAGCTCTGCATGGACACCCATCACTAAAGCATGCACATTAGAGAGAAGCACCTAGCCTACAAAATCACTACTCACACATGGCAAAGCTGACAGAGCAATCACAACCATTCAGAACAACACACCCATGCACAAGTTGTCACACGCAGCAACAATAACACTGTATTTACACCCCCACAGGACCCCCACCCAACGTCACCGGAGAGGAGGTGCCAGCAACATCCAGTCCCCCCATGGAAGAGGCCCACAGTGATGACAGCAGCTCTGGACACCTGGATTTGGATGACCAACCTGGCCCATCAGAGATCTCCGGACAGTCGGTAACCCAGGCACAGTCCCATACCACCACAGAGCCTCCCCATTAGGAAATACCAGCACAGCACCTACCCAGCGGACCCATGTCTCTGTCCCCAGGACACGTGAATCTGCAGTGTGCCACCACTACAGGGACCCCAGGCAACCCTAAAAACACAGGATAATCAGGGACCTGGAGTCAGTGGCACTAGGCACATGGTTCAGGGGACAGAGGCACAGGACAACAGGGAAACTGGGAGGCCTGCTGTGCAACAGGGGGAGGACAGGCCCAGGGAACCGACTCTCCAGGAGGCACTCACCAACATCCTGGGAGCATACCACCATTCCCATGCGACGATGGGCCAGATACTGGACAAGTTGCAGGAGACCCAGCGGCTGCAGGAGGGACAGTACCACCAGCACTCCTCCCCCTTCAGAAGGAGAAACACCCTGCAAATGATCCCTGCGATCCAGGCAGAAGCCAGAGAACATTGTCAAGGCCCCCGCCAGGAAATAGGACTCTCCTGATTGTCACCCTTGTGTCCCACTCTGTCACCCTGTCCACCTTGAACTGCCATGGCTCCCCTTCCTATGCCCCCTTGGACAATGCACCTGTGATACATATAGACTGGACTCTATCCTGGACTTTCCTCCACCATCACCCCAGCTCATTGCACATACCCTTCTACTTATTAGCACTTAATTAAAAAACATTTGAATAAATACAAGTATGGAGTCTGTCAAATGATTTAACTAGGTATTCATTTAACAAGGTTTAAACACTGCAATACAACTGTACAGTAATGTAT
This sequence comes from Pleurodeles waltl, assembly GCF_031143425.1. Taxonomy (NCBI): domain Eukaryota; kingdom Metazoa; phylum Chordata; class Amphibia; order Caudata; family Salamandridae; genus Pleurodeles; species Pleurodeles waltl. Next base: position 704,103,772 of record NC_090449.1, on the reverse strand, counting down.
ACACAGAAATGAACAGTAGTTGGCTACAGTCAACACACCAGGTGCCAAAGTGGGACACCGATATCTGAAAATAGAGATGCCAAAGGGTACAGTAAGTGGCCATAGAATTGGGAGAATCCGCCTGCAATGTACAATGTCAAATACAAAACTTTCAATGCAAAGTGAAGTTACAATGTCTTACCTGTGTGTCACTGGAAGTACTATCATATAATAGCTGTTCTGTTGTCCTCATCCTCATTCTCGGCCTCCTCATCTTCACTGTCCACAGGGTCCACTGTTGCCACACGCCCATGTTTAGCCTCCTCCCCCTGCAGAAAAGGTACCTGGCATTTCAAGGCAAGGTTATGCAACATGCAGCATGCCACGATTATCTGGCAGACTTTCTAGTGTGAGTAGTATAGGGATCCACCAGTTTTATGAGGGCTAAGAAACCCGACCTTCAGGAGGCTGAATGTCCTTTCTATGATTCTTGTTGTTTGCCCATGTGCCTCATTGTAAAGTTCCTCTGCCCTTGTCCTGGGACTCCTCAGAGGGGTCAGTAGCCATGAGAGGTTGGGGTCACCTGCAAATATCGAGGGATACCTGTTAGCCAAACACTAACCCTTATGGCCAACACCATAACCATACACCAAAACCAACTGAGTGGGAACCATGGGCTCACCTATTAGCCACACCCGGTGCCTCTTGAGTTGAGACATCACACATGGGATGCTGCTATTCCTCAGGATAAAGGCATCATGCACAGACCCAGGATATTAGCATTGACATGAGGGATGTACTGGTCCGACAGGCACACCATCTGCACATTCATCGAGTGGAAGCTCTTTCGATTTCTGAACACCTGTTCATTTCTCCGGGAAGGGGAACAAATGCAATATGTGTACCATCAATAGTCCCAATAATGTTGGGGATATGTCCCATTGCATAGAAGTCAGCTTTCACTGTGGCCAAATCCTCCACCTGGGGGAAAACAATGTAGCTTTGCATGTGTTTAATTAGGACAGCCAACACTCTGGTCAGCACTATTGAGAACATTGGCTGAGACATTCCTGCTGCCAAGCCCACGGTCACTTGAAAAGAGCTAGTTGCCAAGAAATGGAGAACAGACAGGACTTGCGCAAGAGGGGGGATCCCAGTGGGGTGACAGATAACAGATATCAGGTCTGGCTCCAATTGGGCACACAGCTCTGTGATTGTGGCCCTGTCCAGTCTATAGGTGAGGATAATGTGTCTGTCATCCTTTTTGCCAAGTCCACCATGGGTTTGTACACTGGGGATGTCTCCATCTCCTATTCATCTGCAGTGGTTGTAATCTAGGGAGCAAAATGGTGAGAAGCTGGTCAGTATTCAACATTTCCAAACACTACACTGCATTGCATGTTGTGACTGTAACAGTATATTGTTGGATAGGCCCAAATGGTGCCTAGGTGTACTGTGACGCAGTTAGGTGCCATGGCCTACCCCACCCCTGAATTGTCGTCCACCTTTCCTGTGTGGATGGACATGTTGAAATGAGGAAATGGCGCTGACATTGTGTGCCGTTATGGGAGGCGTTTGAGTACCGCTGTGCAACTCCTCATTGGTTGTCGTTGGGTCCTATGGTGTCAACATCAGGACAGTGCATGCTCTACGGGCGGCGTAATGCAAAAAGCCAATCCTTATATAATGTAATAATTCATGCATTATGTGTTAATACAGTATGTTAATCTTTTGCATTGCAGAGATTCATATTGAAACATCAGTATTGCTGTTTGCAATGCATTGCTCATTTTCAAGACTTTGCAGCAGGACTACAGGGTGTGGTTAGGGTGTGGTCCCTATTCTAAGCCTTTCTAGAAACCTTTCCTGCAGCCTGGCTGGGTGTGGAATGTGGGCGGGGCCTGGCTCTATTTAAGGGAGCCAGCCCAGCTCCACATGCTCACTATTCAGAGGTCCTGGTGCAGAACAGCAGCATTTTCCTGAGCTCCTGTTCCGGAGGCCTACCTAGGATTTCAAGGCCCTGTCTTCATTTCCTTTGTGATCTTCAAGCAGGGCGGTAAGGCGGAAGTCGAGTTAGACCCCCGACTCCGTTTCCAGAAACACTCGAGTTTTGGGCCTTTTTGTTTAAATCGCGTATGCAATGTTTTTCTTGGCATTTAACTCTTGTAGTTCGGATCGGCAGTGTGCGCGATCGTATTCTGGCATTTAAACCTTGATGGTTGAATCGGCAGCATAGTGCACGATTCATTCTTGGCATTTAACTCTTACAGTTCGGATTGGCAGTGCGCGCGATCGTACCTTGGCATTTAAACCTTGATGGTTGAATCGACAACAGAGTGCACAATTCATTGTTGGCCTGTAACTCTTATAGTTTGGATCGCCAGTGTGCGCGATCATATCCTGGCATCAAAACCTTGATGGTTGAATCGGCAGCAGTGTGCACGATTCATTCTTGGCATTTAACTCTTGTAGTTCGGATCAGCAGTGTGTGCGATCATGTTTTGACACTTGAACCTTGATGGTCGAATCTGCATCACTGTGCGCGATTCATTCTTGGCAATTAAAACTTGCAACTCAGATCGGCAGAGTGCGCAATCGTATTTTGGCATTTAAATCCTGATGGTTGAATCAATGGCAGAGTGCATGAGTCATTCTTGGCATTTAATCCTTGTGTTTCAGATCGGCAGATTGTGCAATCATTTCTAGACATTGAAATCTTGATGCACAGTTTGATATTCAAAGTGTATAATAATTCCTAAGCAATTGAATCTTGAAAGTCTAGACAGATTGTATCCTTGCAGTATCATTCATGAGCTTTTCACAGTTTATTCCTGAAAAACCAATGAGTTCGTTCATGAGCCTATCACAGTTTATTCATGAAAATCAATGTGTTCATTCTTTACTGTTATAGTGTGTCCTTGCAGTACCATTTATGAGTCTAACGCAGTTTATTCCTGAAAACTAATGTGTTTATTGATTACTGTTATTAAGTAGTTTCTATTCAAAGAAATAACTTGAGTCAGTTCAAGGTTCAGAGCATAAGATTGTATTCTACAAAAACTCTCATATGAAAGCTTACACAATCCTTATTTATTTTCAAGGGACCTATAGCTAATAAGGTCATGATGTAGGAAAGCTCTTGATCATTCATGTTATCAGTATATAGATATTATGAACCAAGCTTATGAAAGTCAATGTGAATAATCTGGCTATTGTGTTCTTAACTTTTACTTCCACTGGTCTCCTTCCCCGCTGTTCCCAACCTAAAACCCCATCCCCCACTTGGCCATTCTTTAACTCTGTGCTATAATGGCTAGTAGAGTTTGGAGCTGCCAAGAGTTGGACATATTGGGAACAGGCACAAACCAAGTGGATCCGGACCTCCTGACATATGGGTTTCTGTGGCCAATGGTGATGTACGTCCGGGGGTGATGGTATGCACCGCCACGGACATAACCGCCATTTTCTATCTGTTCACTCACTTGCTACCTGACCTTCAACAGGAGAGGACCTATACTGCAAGTGCTGCTGAGACCTGTGTCTGTAACCGACCATGGCTTGTGTTCCTGGGGAAAGGGCCCTTTCCTTCACCGCTGCAGATTTGGAGAGACTGGTGGATGGGGTCCTACCCATCACCGAATGCTGTGTGGGCCTCCAGACCAACAGGTGAGTACACTAAGAGCACAATGCCAGTGGAGTGCTGTGTGTGAGGGTTTTGTGTATTGGGGGTTGGTGGAAGGGTTCTGGACAGCGTGCTGCATGTATGGTGGGCACTGTCTGTGCGTAAGGGGATGTGAGGGCTGTTGTGGGCCATGAGTGTAACAGGCCAGACGGTATGACTGATACCTTTTACTATGTTTCTTTTCCTGCAGGTCAGCGCCAATCAGAAAAAGGGTATATGATGTGCAATTGCCAAGGGCGTGTGGACCCTGGGGGTCTACGGCAGGCGGAGAACCCACTGTCATAAACGGTAGGAGGACCTGAGACTACTGTTTAATGGAGTTGGGTTAGTGAACGTGGTATTGTGTGAGAAGACCGTGTTGAGGCCGGTTCTCTACAGTTGAGGAACAACAACACACTAGAACAACACAAAAATGATAACAAAAACACAACACAATAAAACTGAAAAAAAAACATACTTTTTCACCTTTCATCTTATTATTCCCAATCTAGTTGTATACTGTTATGATTTTTTGATGTTCCCCTTACTTGCTTAGACAACTAATTAATCCACAATATATTTCTTCTTTCATGTGATGTGAAACACACATATGATTACTAAATACATATAATAAAGTAAATAAAGCACAGTGACCCAGCTGCACAAGACCATGACACAGCAACATGGTACACAAACACATAACAGCAGCAATAAAATACAACAAAAATGCAGCAATGCAGCACAATGTATCAACAATGCAACACACAACAACACTGTTTCAAAATAACAAATACACAACACACAGTGTCACAGACTAAGGTAACAAAACAATACAACCAAGGAATAAAGCAACTATCCAGCATGGTCAGTAGGGGCCAGAGGTTACACATGAATAAATGGGTTCTGGTATTTATTTCTATTGCCTCAGTAGTCACCCAGTCTCTAATCCTGCATAACTGAAGATCCTCCATGGCTCCAGTATTTCAGGATTGGGAAAAATAAAGAAATGTTCATAACAAAAAGATTTGAGGAGGTATATGCGAGTCGGGTAGGAGGAACTAAAAAGATTTTAGTCCTCATGGGGATTCATGGAGGCAGTGGAAGAGCTGGGACCTGGTTCATCAGCAGTGCTATTGTAGGCCATATGTGCCCTCTAGGTGTTTTTTTAGGATTAGGACAAGCTCGGAGGATGCTGGAAACTGCCTATGACATGAGCCCTTCCCAGTATCTCCACATTAGTTATGAATGTATGCGATCATTGGGTTTTTCAGTCTTCTATTTTTTTTTGCACATTTGCACATGCTATTAGAATGAGTAATTATACCTGTGAGCTTTGGCTATGTAACTGCCACTAAGGCACTTTAGGATCTCTTTTACTTTCTTCTCATTCCCTTCCATCTATGTCAAGCTGAGATCAATGTTTGAAGTTGCAAACTGTGGCCTGTTATAACTATATATATTTTTTATGATTCTGCTCAATAAAAATAAAAACAATTCAGCATGGTAAAAAATGCAACAATAATACATGTTTGGAATGGCCTTTATTTGCAGGGCTATCCACAAAGTGTTTTCCCTATCTTCCTCCTATTTTTTCTGATCTGTTTTTGCTGGTTTTAGGACTCTGGGCACTTTACCGCTGCTGACCAGGGGTACAGTGCAAGTGCTCTCTGTCTAAATTGGATTGGTGATTGGTTTATCCATGATTGGCATATCTGAGTTAGTGGTAAGTCCCTAGTAAAGTGTATTATGTGTGCCCAGGGCCTGCAGATCAAATGCTACTAGTGGGCCTGGAGCACTAATTGTGCCACCCACTGTCGCGCCGCGTGGTGCGGCGCGAGCCGAATGTTCGGCACAAGCCGGGCGTTCGGCTGGGGCCGCACAGCGCGTTTCTAAAACGCGGCGTGCCCCCAGCCTTTCATGCACTTTTCGAGGCCCCAGGCATTGCATGGGGCCTCGCTCTGTCGTTTTCCACCGCCTTGCTGGGGTCTCCTGACCCCTCTTACCTGTTCTTCTTTCTTCTTTCTTGTCCTCTTTCTTTTCTTCTTTCTTGGGTCTTTTTGTTGTACTTTTTTTATGTCTTCTTCCCTTCCCAGGTTACCTTTCTTTTCCCAGCATTCATTGTTCCCTATTCTCTATGGTTTCTATTCTGTTTTGTTCTATGTACCTCTCCCTGTCTAATATGGTGTCCTTTTACTTCCTGTGGGTCACTTCCTGTCTTTTGGTATATAAGGGCTGTGTTTTCTGCTCAGTTAGTGTCTTCGCTCCTGATTTCCTCTCCTGTAGGTTCTGGATTTCAGCATTCTGTGTTTCCTGACTTTTGCTCCTTTTGGATTCCAGTTTGTTTGTTCTTGTTTTTTCCAGGAATCTTCCTGTTGGAGGTTTTTCCCGTTTTTCTAAGGGGTTTTTTCCTCTGGCGCTATTTTCTGAAGGGCACGGTCTGTTCTTGGCGTCTCCATTGCCTACAGCACCGTGGCTACCAGAAAGAGTCGCCCCTTTTTGGGCCAAAGCCGAACATTGAAGATCCACTCCACCCGGTCTGCAAATTCCAGGCGCAAGCAGCACGTGAGTCGTGACACCCACATGAGTAGCCCTATAAATTGTCTCAGGCTTGCAAATGCAGTGTTTGTGTGTGTAGATTTGGTCTGGCAGTTAGACCTGGCAAATGTACCCACTTGCCAGACCCACCCCTTCCCTCTTAATACATGTTAGTCACCCCTAAGGTAGTTCCAAGGCAGTCCCATGGGCAGGGTGTAGTGTATTTAAAAGGTAGGACATGTACTGATGTGTTTTACTGTCCTGATAGAGAAATGCTTCCACATTTGTTTTTCACTATTGTAAGGCCTATCGCTCCCATAGGGTAACATGGGGATTGCCTTGCAATATCTTTTAAATGCCATTTCCTATTGGGAGCAGATAGAAATCTGGAGTTTGGGGTCTCTGAACTCACAATTTAAAAATACACCATTTGATAAAGTTGGTTTTTAGATTGTAAGTTTGAAAATGCCACTTTTAGAAAGTGGGCATTTTCTTGCTTAACCATTCTGTGCCTCTGTCTGGCTGCTAAATACAAATCTGGGTCAGACTGACAGTTGGTTTCTTTGTGAATTCACTCTAGACAGTCAGACAAAAGGTGCTAAGGTGTGTCCTGCATATCCTGATGAGTCTTCCTGGGCTAGAGTAGGGAGTAGGGAGGAGCTGACACTTGCAACTCGTTAGGGCTGTGTCTGTCCTAACACAAAGCAGTCTCCAAACCCCTAGAGTGTGTCTGGGGCCAGGACATGGAGAGGCAGGGTTTTGTGCACTACAAAGACTTTCCTTTGAAGTTTGCCTACTTCAAAGGCAGAAATGAGTGTAAGTATTGGACGTCTGACCCCGCATTTTTACAACACTTCAGGAATGAGAGCATTCTGCCAGGATGAAGAGATAGATGCTATAGAAAGAACTACCACTCTGCCTGTTTCTCTGCTATGCTGGCCTGCTGCTTGCTGCTTCTGTCCTAGGAGTGAAAGGACTTGACTTTGCTTCCTTTTTCCTGCTTTCCAAGGTTCTCCAAGGGCTTGACCTGAGCTTACCACCTATTGTGAAGTCTCATGGACATCAAAGATTTCATCTGCCATTGCCTGGGCTCTTCTGATGAAGCACTGACTTGGTAAGTGGTGGCAAATCCAGTCCCTGGGCCTTCAGAAGCGGAACCTGGTAACCTGAGTGAACATCCACACACCGGAGCTGCAACAGTAGAAAAATTGACAAAGCACCTGCACTGCGCCTGAAAAATCGACAAAGTTTCTGTCTCGCAGTTGCAAAATCAACAGATCGCCTGCTTCAGCACAGATCCATAGTTGCAGTGCATCTAGATTTTTCAAGCATCATCCCTGGGTGTCATTTTCTTCATCGATGTTACTCCGCAGCCAGGAATCGACGCATCACTAGTCCGGCAGGAAAATAATACATTAATCGTCGGCCGGGTGTGAAAATAATCGAAGCATCCCCACCCAGGTGGGAAAAGAATCCATGCATTGCCTGTCCAGTGTGAGAATAATCAACACATCATTTGCTTTTCCAACGCATCACCTCCATTGTGGCCGGCATCATCTTTTTTTTTGATGCATCCAAGTTAGTGTATGTAAAAAGGATACAGCCACTGATTTTCCACGATTAAGCCTCTTTTAAACCTTTAAACAGTGATTACTTTGTGTATGTTGCATTTTGGTCGTTTTGGTCTTGTTTTACTCAGATAAATATTGGCTATTTTTCTAAGCTAGTGTTAGTACTTTTGGGGTATTTTGACTGGGTTACTCTGTGTGTGTACAAATACTTTACGCATTGCCTCTCGGATAAGCCTGACTGCTTGGTTCAAGCTACCAAGGGGGAGAGCAGGGGTTATCTGACCTGTGTATTTACTTTACCCTGACTAGAGTGAGGGTCCCTACTTGGACAAGGTGTAAACTGACTGCCAACTAGAGACTCCATTTATAACAATACAATATAACAGAACTATGACACATTACAAGATACAAAATATTGAAACACCAATAAATAGTCAAAAAGTACACAGCATCACATAAACAAAACACAAAAAGACAAAACTTCAGTAACTGAAGGCAAAAGCACTGCAATCTGAAGTACAAACTATCAAACCAAAACAAAGACAACACAATGAAAACTCAAAAACAAATCATACACAGTAGCATAATACATACACATATACAAACCACAACAGAGTAACATAATAACACAACAAACAGCAAAACAACAGAACAATGTTGTTATACAGTAGTTCCCTTCAGCACTAGGGGGCAGATTTAAGAAAAGTGGTGGTGCACTTAGTACCACGCCACTTTCCTTGCACCCCTTAGCACCACTGTACTGCCACCATGTGTGCACTGTATTTAAAATACGTCGCACCATGGCGCAGGGTAGGGTGCAATAACATAATTTCTTTACGCTATTGATGTACTCTGCAGGAGTGCCACCATAATTTGGCACTACTGCTGCAGAGTACATAGGGGCCCATTATAAATAATGGAAGACCCATTTTCAGGCATTAACAGTGCTGAAAAAAATGGCGCAAGAAAACCTCTTGGAGTTCCTTGCACCATTTTTTGGTCCCCTAACAGGGGAACGCCCCTTGCATACATTATGCCTAGTGCAAGCATAATGTTGTGCAAGGGTTTACAAAGTGGTGCAATGCATGCATTGCACCACTTTGTAAATATGGCGTCAAAAAAATGACGCTATGGCAGAGCCAAGGGCTCTTAAATATGCCCCTTAATTTTACGTAACCAAATTTATTGCAAAACCGCAACACAGAGTTAGTCCTAATACGACACTTGTCATCTGTCCCATACTGTGTCTCTCTCACTCACATTTCATGGTGGTGGTAGGGGGCAGGGCAGCACGCGGAGGGGTAATTAATAAAAAAAATGAAAACGCATCTGAATAGTCGCGGCCGCCTCCATAACCACTGCACTTCTCCTCTCCTGCAGTCAGGCTGCAGGCACAGGCCCCCAGCCTGTCCTGCGGCCAGTCCTGATGCTGCTCTGAGGTTCATCAGGAACGACTTGAAGCACCCAGCCAGGACACTCCCAGGCAGACTGGGAGCCTGTGCAGGCTCTGTCCAGCCCAGCAACACAGTTTCTGGGCTGGAGAGACCCTACTGCGCATGTGTGTTTGGCCGGCCCGAGACAGAAGGCCAAACAGACATGCTCAGTGAGAGGGAGTCCCCCCAAGTGCTCGTAAGAGCCTGTGGCCCGCCCCTCTTTCAAAAAACAATAATAAGAATAGTTTATTATCATTTTTCGAAAAAGGGTTGCAGCAGCTGCTGCTCTTTTGGGGGGGGGGGGAGCGACGCTTCTCTGCCCTTATGGAGGAGCCGCCCCTCTTTCTCTTTCAATGAATTTTTTCCTTTCGCAAACGTGCATCCCTTAGCCTCTCCTCCTGTCTCACTATACACTTCCAGTCCTCTCTATTCACCATAAGGCTCCGTCAAAATCGTATTGACAAATCACTATTTTACCCATAAGTTGATGTTGAAATAATGAAAAAACAGCAATGACATTTTCGAGAGCTCTAATAAATGAACACCTTTGGAATGAGGCAATTGAGAAGAAAGTATTTAAACTTATCAATTTAGGGTCAGGGTGATTTTTAGCGAGAGACATTTTATGCAAATACATGAGTATGCCTTTGAATTCTGAAAGTTTAGAGACCACAATCTGTTGTAAGTTGAATGATGCATGGAATGCATATGTGTAGCGAGATTTACGTGGGAGAATTATAGGACTGCCTGAAACACGAAAAACATCACCTCGTAAAAAGGTTTTAACAAGTACTTTGAGCGATGTCGAAATCTGTTTCTTTTCACTTAAAACCCAAGAGGTTCCCAGGCTTGTTCCCAGGCATTTCCTTTCCAGCGAAAACACATCAGAATGACATTTTCCCATCGAAACTGCATCAGAAAAAAACCCTTGGGAGGATGTGAGTAAATCGTTTTGCCAAACTAGAGTTTAGGATGAAAGTGAAATATAATTTGACAGTTACAGAGAGAAAAGGCACGCTGACTCGGTCCACGTAACTATATATATAGAAATGCAAGCACGCTGTTAAGCAAATCATTTCATCCTACATAAGACCCCAGTTAAACGAAGCTCAGTTATGTTTGGCTCTAAACTCCTAAAAGAAGTGCAGCCACCAAGCCATAAGCACTGTGCAGCAGTAACTCTACTAATGATGTGGTCATGCTCTATAGCATAAAACAAATCACTTATAGCATTATCTTCTTTAATGCTGTTCTTCAAAGCACAGGCACATTATTTTGTCACGTCTGTGACTACAATAGATTTGAACAGTTATCACAGAGCCTATGAATTATGATCCTCATTCTGACGTCGCCAGTAAACCTAATCCGGCCGCTAGCTGCTATTCTGTGGTGTTTCAACCAGAGGCTCGAAGTGATGAATACAGGTGTCAGCTCCGGGGGAAATATTGGGGTAAATTGGGAATTTCTGATGAACTCTCAGGTTACCCTTGGGAATCTCTATATAACACGAACCCCTGGTGCTATAGGAACATATGAATATCAATGCCATGGAATCTCTCAATCTAATGAGTAACTCTGTTAGACAAAGGGAACAGAGCAGGAAAAAAAGAAAGCACCCTGAATTTACATTTTTTAAATTAGGATTAATTCATTAATCTTTCTCCTACTGCTTTGAACTCAAGTATCTGTATCAAGTAATGATGGCAGGATATCTAGTGATGGTGCTTGCCAGAAATGGGGTTTCTGGTCTGCTAGGGTACGCAACTAAACCAGACACAACCCACAATTCTAGTCCAAGCAAGTACGTTACACACCAAAGATAACCTGTGCTCAGTCCCCTGGAAGCTTGGCACAGAGCAGTCAGACTTATCCCCACAAGCAATGCAGAAAGCATATGGCTACTGAAATGTGCTGTGCAGTGTGACAGGAAAAGAGCAGGAATGTGGTATATTTAAAATAAGACAGCACATTCCTGCCTTTTCCTACACTAGTGCCGTTTTGGGTACCAAGCACCAATGCAGGCTCCCTTGCATCTTGCCCTGAGGCATTTTCCTCTTTCTATGTGGGCTACAGAATGCAGCACACATTGAATGTGCCAGAATCCGTGTGCAGTGTGTGGGAACACCCATGCAAACCCCATGAAATGCCTTCCTGGGGCAGAGTAACACCACACAGTGATTTGCACTAGATTTATCAAGTCACACAGGGCCACACAAGAGCGATGCAACTTCCTTATTAATATAGAGCCTGGACACTTCTATGGATTAGCCATGCGCTCTATAAACCCGGCAATTTATGTATTCATCTATTCATTCTCAAAATCTAATCTACACATGCCCAGTCTAGAGAGCTAGGGAAAATTATTTACTAGCAGTTTCCCAGCGCTGCCTTTAGGCTCATAATAGGAACAATATAATCATAGGCTAGGTGGGTTATATTGCATTGTACTTGTTGTACTTGTACCCAAGTACAATTAGAGAGATCATCCTCTTACAGAGATTCTTCTTATGGACTCATAGGTTTAAAAGAAACACACCTCTTATTGAATGTGTGTATTCCATTATAGTTTGGGGGTATTCATTATTATGTAATTTTTCATCACATTTTGTAGCAAGTGAGTGATGTTGGTGGTCCAAGGGTTTTCCCTTGTTCTTTTTATATTCAAAGACTCTATTATTCTGTGAAGATTTAGGATGAACAACAGCGTATCTACTACATCCATCCTGCTGGCTGACAAAAAACAGAATGCTTTAAATCTAGTTTCTGTACTGTAATGTATACATTTTAAAGTTCATGTTTTGTTTGAGGATACACATTGAAGTAAAATCATGAGATCTTAGTTAACTCAAATATTGAATAATGCAAATGAGTTGTAATTCATCAGAGTGGTTTAATCATCTATGTAAATATATTAATAGAAACATGTTTAAAATCAACAAAACTGTTTGGCTCTGTTTTTATCCTTGGTTGTTTTTTGTAAAACAATCACTTTGAGTATTCAGTCACTTCCGGACACTTTTCAGTGATGGCTATTAATAAGCTATTCCAGTAGCCTGTCCCCCTCTTCTGGACCTTTTAGCATTTGATTTAAGTTGTTTGTGTCAGTATCTAAAATAGTTCTCACCTTTTCTATTTGTTACTTTCTGTCGCCATAGGTTTGGAATAAATTCTCTAGATTTCAGGGTGCTCAACTGTATGTTTATGTGATCATTTCCCAAGTCAATATGAATTATTTTTTCTATATCAGGTGTTTAGTTGAAACATTCCTTTTCATCTCTACCCTGCTTCCTGTTGGTGGTGGCCCCCTCTGCAGGGTCACCATAAAACCTTTTGCCTTCACCCTCCTGTTTGCTGAATTTGTTTTTGTTGGCTTTTAGGGCTCCATGCTCTTTACCACTGCTAACCAGTGCTAAAGTGCTTGTGGCCTCTCCCTTAAACATGATAAATTTGGCTTACATCCAATTGGCATTATTATTTTTGCTTGTAAAGCCTTAGGAAAATGGTACTACGGGTACTCACAAACTGTAAATTAAATACACAGTGTCAAAATAATTTTAATTTAAATCCTTCTTTAATGGTAAAGTCTGATTTTAACTCAAAATTAAGAAACTGCCATTTTTGGAAAGTTGTCATTTTCCTGTCCTAATCATTTGGTGTCTGTGGTCTGTATCTTGGGTCACATGACTAGGTGTAGCTGGCAGCTGGTCTCTGTGTATTACTCCCTGACAATGAGACAAAGAGTGAAATAGGTGCTGGCAAGATGGGCCATCTCTGACTGGAAAAGGGGGTGGAGTTGTCAGTTACCTCACTTGCACGTCACAAAGACCCTGCCTCAGCATACTCACAAAGGGTTTTATACTAGTCTTTTGTGCCCCAGACAATCTGCGGCTAGGGAAGGGGGGAAGGAAATTCCAAACACCTTTTGGGATGAAAACCTCTAGAAGCTTCTACTTCAAACCTTGCCACAGGTATAAATAATGGACCCTCAAACCTAACTCTTCAATACAATTCTAAACCTGTAAAAGACTCGGAAGGACTGAGTGAAAAGGAGTGGACCTACTTCTTGAACCCAGAACCATCAGTGTAGCTCCAAGGGCTACCTGTCTGGCCCACTGAATAGAGCCCCAGGGACTGAAAAGGCTCCAACCACTCTGAACCATGCACCTGGACACTCTTGTTGTGAGTCTTGCCGCCCAAGAGGTGCTACCCTAGTCCTGGCCCTTTAGAATTAAGCCTGAATGTACTCTGCCAGACCAGCTGTGATCCCCATTGCAACCAATGGAAAGCAATGAGAAACTCTGCAAAACCTTGCCACACAGCTGCCATCCTCATCAGTATCAATGCAGAACAATGCAAAGCCTGGCAAAGTCTCACCGCACAGCTGACAGTTTCACCAAACTGACACCAAGCAAAGCAAGGCCCTGTAAAACCTTGCTGAACACCTCATTGGCATGACATTGAGCATTGCAAAGACGCACAAAGCCTTGCAGCATCTCCGCAACCAATGCCAGACTATGTGCAGCCTCGTGAAGCAGAATCAGGCAGATCGCACACTAAAGACATATGTACTTTGTTATGCAAGCCTATCTTGGTCCCTGTAAGGGCTCACACTCCATCACAGTTGACCTGGATGTGCAATTTTTTCCCAGCCTGCCATGAACAAATGACCACAGTTGGACCTTTGTGCTTTTAAGCACTAATTTTACCAAAACATTTAAAATTGCATACCTCTGGTTCTGCTAATTGGATATTTTTGTCATTTTGGTCTCAAATGATTTATGAAAATGTACTCAGTGTGGGATTTTTCTAGGGTTAGATTTTCACTTTATTATTGTTTGTGTGCTGCATAAGTACTTTACACATAGGGCCTGATTACGACCTTGGCGGAGGGAATTACTCAGTCCCAAATGTGATGGGTATCCCGTCCACTGTGTTACAAGTTCAATATGATATAAAGGAACTTGTAAAACGGCGGGCAAGATATTAATCACATTTGGGAGGAAGTAATCCCCTCCATCAATGTTGTAATAGGGCCCATTGACTTTAACTTAAGCCTGACTGCCTTTGTGCCAAGCTACAAGAGGGTTAAGCACAGGGTAATGTGGGCTTTGCATGTGTTTCACCCTGACAAGAATTGTGGTTGCTGTCTCAGTAGGGTTTCACCCTCATCAACTAGAAACCATGGGGCAGATTTAAGAAAAGTGGTGCTGCATCCAATGCAGCACCACCTTTTTTTGGTCACTTTTCGCCCCCCTAGCTCCACCAAGTGTGTGCTGTATTTAAAGTACAGCCCACCATGGCGGTAATGAGGGAACCAGCTTAATTTCTTTTTACTCTAGTTTGGCACTTTGCAGGATTACTGTCAAAAAGTTTGAAGCTAATCCCGCAAAGCATATTGAGGCACATTATACATAATGGTGTGCCTCCTTTTAACACCTGCTCTGTGCAGGGATTAAAAATGGTACAAAAAATAGTGCAAATAACTTTTTTAGATTTCTTTGAGCCAGTGTTTTGGCACTCCTAACGGGGAAACGTCTGCTGTGCGTACATTATGCCTGGTGCAGGCATAATGTGGCACAAGGGGATACAAAGTGGCGCAATGCATGCAATGTGCCACTGTAAAGCATGGTGTGGCAATTATGGAAGCCTAACACCATATTAGTGTCAAAGATATGATGCTAAGGTGGAGCTAGAGCTTCCTAACTCTGGGCCCACATTTCCTACACTTCCCATGACACATTTCAATGATAGTTTCCTAATTGGTAAGGGTTCCAAAAGCAAAAGCAGGGAATACCTTCTGAAAATAATGAATATTATTCATCATTGTACTATTTAATTATATAAAGCATGTTTCCCATATGTCCATTTGTGTAAACTTCTGGTGTAGGCAGATTATTTCTAGAGTCATTTAACTAACACATATGCAGCCTTTGATCAGCTCTGTTGTGAGAATTTGCCATTGAGCCTTGAATGGTATTTTACATCTAAAGCTAACAAATGTTTTAATTAGAGAGCTTCTTTCGATAATTTGGTGTGAATTGATCATTATAGTTTTTGTTAATATATTCTTGAAGACGATTCCCAAAGTTTTTAATTGTTAGTTTTTTTAAAACATGTGCTGAATTTGAGTACCATATGATTGTTAGAACTTTGATTATTCAAACGTTCTCTTGAGCAGGCTTGAGAGCAACCACCCTCAGTCACTGCACTTTAGCTGTTCCTGTCAGAAAATGCAAAACTGATAATGACTGTATCTCTTATTTGGAAATTAGGATTGGTTTCTATAGTCAAATGTTGTATGTGCATGAACGTAAATACTTCCTTCTCAACTGAGGGTTTTAACAGACATATGCATAATCTCCATTCAGATAATTTTCTGAGCATGACATGCTTCCATTATATAATTCTTTTTTGTGTGTTTGAATAAGCCTGTTGTGAGAGATTTTTCAAAAGTAAATTATGTTAGTACATGTTGTTTATCCAATAATCCTGTAGTGTCAGTGTTTATCTTGTCAGCCTTAGAGTGCTCTTCCCCCTAACCTTTGCCTGCTTTGCCACACTTTTGCTAATCTGTCTTTGTTGGCCTTAGGACTCTGGGCACTTTACCACTGCTAACCAGTGCTAAAGTGCATGTGCTCACTCTCTTGAAACACAGTAACATTGGTGCATCCACAAATGACATATGTAACTTACTTATACGTCCCTAGTATAGTGGAAAATATGTGCCCAGGGCCTGTAAATTAAATGATACTAGTGAGCCTGCAGCACTGATTGTGCCAACTACTTAAGTATCCCTTTAAACATGTCTCAGGTCTGCCACTGGAGAGACTGTGAGTCCCCTTTTATTACACATAAGTCACCCTTAAGATAGGCTCTAGGTAGCCCATAGGGCAGTGTGCTATTTATTTAAAAGGCAGGACATGTGCTTTTAAGTTTTACATGTCTTGGAAGTGAAAAACCCTCAAATTAGTTTTTCACTCAAATGAGTCCTACCCCTCTCACAGGATAACACTGGGAATGCCTTCTAACATTTAATAAATTATAAATTCTGAATGAGAAGGAGTAGACCTGCCATGCTTAGTACCTATGGCACTGTAATGATAAATCCTCTTTAATGGTTGTTAGGGAAACTACTTTTCCAACCCTCCTCCGAATGACGCAAAGAAAACACAAGCACCAGGCAAGGGTCTGGTACAGATGAAATGTTTGTTGAGGTACCAAGGTTTATTGACAGGCCAAGGTAGAAGGCAGATGCACATTCCAGTGTTACATCTTACCAGCAAGCATCTTCTGCTCTGAGATATTTTAGGCAGTTATATAAGCTTGAAAGTGCTGTCACAACAAAACCCCAAAAGGGAACATAGTCCAAACATGGGCAAGCATATACAAAATAGTAATGCTGCGTATACAAAAACTTCAAGACCACAGACCAAGATTATACATAATGCAGTGTGGGCCGAAATAAGTGAACAGACAATGGTAATGTGAATGAGTGGAACCATTCTGTGAATGAGAGGAGAGTAATTGAGCAAGCATCTTGAGAAGAGAAAATAAAAAATAGCTGGGATTCAGATAATGGCGGAGAGAATTGGAACTAAAGTATGATATCTGTAGGTACATACAAGTGTATATATATATATATATATATATATATATATATATATATATATGTGTGTGTGTGTGTGTGTGTGTGTGTTTTTTTTTTCCTCAACAATGACAAAGTCAGATTTACTATTACAATTCTGAAAATGTCACTTTTAGAAAGTTGGCATTTTCCTGCTCTTAGCCCTGTGTGCCTTCTGCTTGTCTCAAATACACATCTGCGTTAGGGTGATAGCTGGTTTCCTGCATTCCTGCTAGCCAGCCTCACACAAAAGAAGGGTAGATGTGACTGAGTGGCCATCTGCATGTTGATGGGTCATCCTGGGCAGGATGGGAGGGAGGAGCTGACACTTGCACCTGAATAAGCAGTGTCCTGCTCCTACACATAGGACTGCTTAACCCCCTGTGGTGAGTCTGGAGCCAGGGTAGGAAGGGAGGACCTCTGTGTACTTCAAAGCCCTTCTTTGAAATCAACTCTACCGCAAAGGCACCACTGGGTATCAGAACTGGGCATCTGGCCCTACCAACTCAGTACACGTCTGGACTTGTGAATAACTCCACCAGGAAGAAGGATTGCTGTGCTGCTAAAAGGACAGCCACTCTGGACTGCTGCTCCAGAAGTACTGCTTTTCTGCTGTGTTGCCCTGCTGCCATATGCCCTGCTGAGGAAGGATTGTACCCATCTCACTTGAACCTAAAGTGACTTTAAAGGCTTGCTGCTTGCCTTATGTTCCTTTGAAGTCTCAGGGACACAAAAGTCATATACCCCTTATCACCTACAGCACCTGGATTGTGCCTGCTGCAAGTCTTGCCCTGTCAAGCAGTGCCATTCGATCCCTGGGCCCTTTGAAATGCATGTAAGATGATGCCACTGCAAAGATCCATGCATCGGCACCATTGGACTGGTCAGGACTGATGCATCTTCCTTCGACATCGGTGCATCACTGTTCAAGGACTTTGTATCACAGGTTGTGGAGCTTGACAATGACAAATTGCTTTCATCACAAAGGTTTCGCTGACAACATATCTCTGACAGCATGGATCTGAACCAATGCAAAACCTACTTATTGGGCTTGTGTTGTTTTGGTCTTGTTTTGGTAATTAAATTAAGCTCTATTTTCCTTCTAGGTGTGGTATCTCTTTGTGCAATGTTTTACTGCTTTTCGTTGCCTCCTAAGTTAAGTATGTCAACTCTGTGCCAGGTTACCAGAGGGGTAGCACAGGTTAATTTCTGGTGTGTATCTGACTTACCCTGAGTAGGATTGTGGGTCATACTTGGACAGGATGCATACCTTTGCCAACCAGAAACCCAATGTCTAACAGTCAGCTTAGATTCATCAACATCAGCTTTGGATCAGGGCAAGGAGCAGGTCAGTTTTTCTTATACAAGTACATTTCATGCTATTTGCTATCTCCTTCTCAGAGGGCCTTTGAAGGCTATATTTTCTAATAATATGTAAAATCCATGGTAAAATGTTGTAAATAATCCCACACCTCTAATCTCATGCAATAGAAATGAGAAAACGTTCAGTGTTTCTTCTGATATTCCAGTGTCCTTTGGCACATAATCAACATGATTTTCACATTTAACATGCCCATGTCTGTGAGGTGTTGCATTTGTTTATTTACCTAAAATGCCTGGACAATATGGATCAGGTTAAAACTGCTCTGGTATATCCTCTTTAGTATGAAACAGGCACCAGAGATTGTAACATACACACCATTCAATATAGTTTCTGTTAGAAATGGGGTCTCTGGGTGGCTGACAGTTTGCACTCGGTCCAAGCAGGGACCTCACTCTAGTCAGGGTAAGGAGATACACACCTAGGTTAACCCCTGTTCACCCCCTTGGTAGCTTGGCACAAGCAGTCAAGCTTATCCGAAAGGCAATGTGTAAAGTATTTGTAGAATCACACACAGTAACATCACAAGGAGACTCAACACCAGGTTAGAAAAATAGCCAATATTTATCCGAGTAAAGCAAGACCAAAAAACAACAATCCAGCATACACAAGCAAAGTTATGAATATATAAATATTAAACTTCAATATAGTGCTTCAAAACTCAAATGCTTCTCATTGGTGATATTGGTGCGTCATGATGGAGTTGTTCCCAACAGTCTGACACTAGGGGTGCCAGTCCCTGAGTCACACGGCCACCCAGGTACAGTACCTTGTAAAAATGAGGAAACAAGCTAGTGCATGGAGTTGGAGACTGAGGCGTTGCTGCATCCGGTGCAGTGTCGGTTCCAGTGCTGTGGAGAGAAGGAGGGGAGGAGTCAGTGTGAGGCATCCGGTCCTTGCTGCAGAGCTGTGGAAGTGAGGCAGCATTGGTGCAAAGCAATGGATCTGTGCACTTCTGGTTAGGTTGATATCTAGTGGTCACGGCATGTTGCGGCAAAGTCAGGTGTCACGGACGTCGATGACAGTACTTCAGAACTCACAGAGTTGTGGACTTCAGTGAGGCTATGGAGGCTGCTGGGTCATCGCACTCCAGCGAGGACCATGGCTTCATTTGCAGGCAGCGGCTCAGAATCCAGCAGTGGCATCAGTCCGGAATTGTCTGAAGTCAGTGTACTTGTTTCTCCTTGGTTTTTCACCAGCTCTCCTTTCAACGGTCCAGGGACTAGATTAGGCACCACTTGGCAGGGTTGGAGTCTCACCACAGAGTCCATATGCTGGGAGAGGAAGTCTTTGATGGCCCTGAGACTTCAGAACAGGGGGCATGCTCAATTCAAGCCCTTGGAGACACTTCACAAGCAGGAATATACCACAAAGTCCAGTCTTTGTCCTCTTTCAGGCAGTAGCAGCAACTGCAGGCCAAGCCAGCAAAGCACAGTCACAGGCAAAGAGGCCGTACTCCTCCTCCAGCTCTTCAGCTCTTCTCCTTGGCAGAGGTTCCTCTTGGCTCCAGAAGTAATCTGAACATCTGGGGTTTGGATCTACTACTTATACCCTTTTCTGCCTTTGAAGTAGGCAAAGTTCAAAAGAAAGTCTCTGTTGTTCACAATATCCTGCCTTCCCAAGGCCTGGCCCCAGACATACATCAGGGGGTTGGAGACTGGATTGTGTGAGGGCAGGCACAACCCTTTTAGGTGTAAGAGTCAGGTTCTCCCTTCAATCTAGCCCAGATGATCCATCAGGATATGCAGGCTACATCCCAGCTCCCTTTGTGTCACTGTCTAGTGGAGATTCACAAACAGCCCAACTGTCAGTCTGACACAGACAGGGGATACACAAGCAGGCAGAGGCACAGAATGGTTTAAGCAAGAAATTGTCCACTTTCTAAAAGTAGCATTTTCAAACTGACAAGCTAAAAAACAACTTTACCAAAAGATTTATTTTTAAAGTGTGATTAGAGAGACCCCCAAACCCATTATCAGTGTCTGCTCCTAATGGGAAATTGCACTTAAAAGATATTTAAAGACAGTCCCAATCTTAACCTATGAGAGGAATATGGCTTGCAACAGTGAAAACTGAATCTGGCAGTATTTCACTGTCAGGACATGTGAAACACATTAGTACATGTCCTATCTTTAACATACACTGCACTCTGCCCATGGGGCAACTGAGGGTCTACTTTAGGGGTGCCTTACATGTATAAAAAAGGAAGGTTTGGGACTGGCAGGTGAGTACACATGTTAGGTCGAATTGGCAGGTTAAAACTGCTCATTCACAGACAGATGCTGCAGTGGCAGGTCTAAGCCATGTTTACAGGGCTACTCATGTGGGTGGCACAATCAGTGCTGCAGCCCCATTAGTAGCATTTGATTTACAGGCCCTGGGGACCTCTAGTGCACTTTACTAGGGACTTACTGGTAAATCAAATATTCCAATCATAGAAAGGCCAATTAGACATGCATTTTACAAAGGGAACACTTGCACTTTAGCACTGGTCAGCAGTGGTAAAGTGTCCAGAGTACTGAAACCAGCAAAATCCAAGTCCAGCACAGAGTCAAAACATACGAAGCAGAGGGAAAAAAGACAGGGGAGACTTTGCCAAGGAAGCCAGGTCTAACAGTTTCCTTTAAGGTTTCGCTCATTATTGTGCGTCTAAACAAATAAGGTTCAAGCAATTGCAAACATTGCCTGTTTTCATTACAGAAATGATTTGAGGACTCCACTTTGCATAGAATCCCCTCATTGTCAAGGTCTACAGAAGATAGCAATCAACTATGTTGCACTGGGCGACACTGCATTTACAATTGCAGCATGTAAATTGCACTTCTCCAGCTACTGGTTCTATCTACTATTTTGGCATTAAGAAACATAAGATGTAATAGATATGCACTGCCCATAACTATTGTAGTGTTTAGGTGACCTCTTTCTTGATATTGCATCCATGTAGCACCAAGTCACTTCCAAAAGTTGCTGGTTATTGGTAGTCCTAGAGGACAGACATTTCAGTGCAGTGCCTAAGTTGACAGGCTAAAATACATTACCCCCAGGTTCCTCTGGTCCTTGTCCCATTCATCACTAATTTGAAGATACGTAGCTCCACAACAGAAAAAAGAACATGAGTAGTGCTGGGATATCCCCTCCCCACCCCCCTTTGGTAGTGCATAAGCTGTACTTACTCAGCATTCTCCCTGTTCTTTTTTCTTTTTTTCTGTCTTCCGATGGAGTGTGGAAGTGAGGATGTCGTCCCTGCTGGGCTTGGGTGACTATTGTTCCTGATGCACTACCCTCCAGTCTGCTGGTATTACTGGGATAGTGCCACTGTTTGATTCTTGATGGCTGTTGGGAGGGACCTGGTTTGCAGCTATGGTAGTCCTGTGTGGCTCTCTAGTGTGGTCTGAGGTCCTCCTGCTGTGTGTTGGGGCTCCTTTTCAGGGCAGAAGTCTCCGGGGTAGCATAGTCCTGTTCCTGGGCCCTCCTATGGAAGCTGTCGGTCAGGTTTTGGCCTCACCAGTAGCGGCTTGGGGTTTCCAACTCCCGACCAGCTGGGCAGCTGGGAGCCGTGGGGAAGGAGCAGGAAGCAAGGGGCTTGCATGACTTCCTTCCTTGGTCGCTGTGGTTTCCACATATGAACTGGGAGTGCGCTTCCTGGCTGGCTGACCCATGGTAAGTGTCACTTGGGGGCTTCTCTTTTTTTCTGCATGACGATCTACATAATGAAAATAATGGCATAATTGAGTAAGATGAGTAAGATTCCGACGCTGTCCTGGAGCTTGGGTTGTGGTCACAGCCTGGTGACCGGTGACATCTGGTCAGGGGCTCCACCTGTTTCACTGATGGCGTCCCTGGTGGTGGTTGTTTTTTTTTTCACTGGCCCTATCGCTGAGGAGTCAGGGTCTTTTCCAGGTGTGTCTGCTTGTCTCCTGGGTACTGATCTGGGCTGCCTTCTCCGTGGTGGGCTGTTCTGGTCACAGGCCTTCGGGCTGGATGACACAGGTTCACCATGCAGGTTGACTGTAATGGTGCCATGCCTTTTCCTTTTTCCAGGGTCGCACTCCATGACGCATGGGGATTTCACCTTGTGTGTGATGGTTCGGGCACTTCTACAGATTGAGCAGTGGTCACGCTGGTCTTCGCTGCGTGAACTCTTTCCTGCAATGGTTTCTGAGGTTGCTCCTCTCCTTTTGTTGGTCATGGTTCCCGTTTCTCCCACTTTTCTGTACTGCACTCTGTGGGGCGAGGGGCCAGATGTCTCGGTGTGTGTGCCATCCTAACCCTCCAGTTGTTCAGGCACTGTTTCTCCTTCCTGCGCCCGGTTGTCGGGTGCTGGTGTGTCAAGGTTTTGCTTTCCTTGCAATTTGAGATATTGTCTCTTGGGTGGTCACGGACCCCGGTCCTCCTACTATGGTATGTGGGTTCTGTTCCACATTTGTATGTAACCATTCCCCTCTTGTGCTTTGCAGACCACTGCCTTTCCCTTTTGGGCACGTGTGGCACTGCCTGTATTTCCGGTTTCCAGAGTTGTTTTCTTCTGGTGGTGGTTGTGTTTTCTTGGGCCCTCACGGTGGTGAGTGGGGGTTCTGTTCAGCCAATCTCTGCACATCTTTGCCTCCTTTTTTTCCTTGGGGATTTTGGGGTTCCCTGTGGCGTCATGCTCTGGGCCACTGTTCCTCACCCAGTGTAGTGCAAGTTCTTTTCTGGGTGTCTTCTTGTGGTCATGCTCTCTGACTCTCATGTCGTGGGGTTAGGTTCTCCTCCAGGTGTGGCATTTGCCGTTTCTGATTCTGGTTCCAGTTCAGTCTCTCTTTGTCCCCCACCTTTTTTGTGCTTTTGACTAACGCATTGTCTCTTGCTGGCACCTTCAGCTGGGCCTCCGGGGCAGCTCCGGTTGCAGTCTTTGCAGCGCAATATGGGTGGGTCATGCCTGGTTTGTGTGGGCTTGGGTCGCATCCCCTGCTTGCCTTGGGCTGTTGGTTTCCCATGACAATTTTTGGGGATGTTCCGTTTGCCTGTTGGTCCCTGTCCCAGCCTCTTCTGCTGTGGGTTGTGGGTTCTTCCCAGGTGTATTTTGGGGCATTTGTCTTTTTTTAGACATTGCTCTGTCTCTCTATTTTGCCCACCCCTTCTCCTGGCGCATTGGGCTCGGTGGATGTGATGTGCTCCCACTTGGATTTCCTTATTTGGCCTGCTCTGTTGTAGCTAGTCTGGTGTGGAATTCTTCTGGGTCTTCTGGAGGTGCGGCCCATTGTCTTTGGTCTCTCTCCCCACTGTCTGCTTCCCATGTGGTGCTGATGGTGTGCTCTGGGTGTGTGTCCTGTTCTCTGGAGTGGTTGTGTTTGTCGCTTGGTTGTCTACCCCTGGTACGGTGTCCTGCCTCTCTACGGAGGTGTAGATTGTCCTGGGTGGTTCCCCAACCTGGCCACATTCTTTTTTGGTTGTGGAGGTCCTGTGACCTTCTGCCACATCTCAGGTGCTTCCTGTTCCTTGCCTGTCCTTCAGTGGTCGTTCCGCTCAGTATTCTTCACTTCAGTGGTCTCCTGCTGTTTGGGTGCTACCCGCTTTGTTTTGGGGTGTGGTGTTCTGTTCCGTTCTCTTGGCGAGTTGGCCGTTCTGTTTTATTTTTCCTGGTGTGCAGTTTGGAGGCTTTGGGCTTGTTTTTCAGCTGTTTCCCTTTCAGGATGGGTGTCTTACACTCGTTCTTCCCTGGGTGATGTGTGGCTCTTCGTGGTGCAGCGGATTGGAGGGATGCATTTTCTTGGATATCCCTGTGTCGGTCTCTGGTCTCTGCCACATTAGTTCCTGGGGGTAGTTGGCTCCTCCTTCTCTGGTATGTCTTTTGTATCTTTCTTTGCATGGCTCCTTTCTGGGTGTGGCTCTTTGGCCTTGTCCCTGTTGGTCTTTGTTTCCAGCTCTGCCTTTGGTTGGGGCCAGCAGTCTTGTGGTTCCCCACACCAGGTTGGTGCCTCCTTTTTGGGCTCTGATTCAGGGGTTTCTTGCCCAGGGACCTGTTCCTCACACTGTTTTTTCAGCTGTTGGCAAGATTTCTCTTCACCCCATGTGGGTTCTTCGGTTGTCTCAGCTCGGGGCCTTTTGCATTGTTGTTCCTGGTGTGTCCGGCGACTTTGCAGCTCTGGTTGTGTCTCTTTGGGCTTTTTCTGTTGCCGGGGGTTTGGCTTCCGGCCCCGCCCTCATTCACCCTACAGTTGCCTCTTCCTTGTCCTGGGAGGTCTCCTTCAGGGCTTTTTCCTGTCGCTCCCGCTGGTTCTGTTGGTTGGGTTTTCTCTTGAATGCCATTAGTGTTACTGCTTGTGCTTTCAGGCTGGTTTTGTCCCACTATGGTGGGTTCCGTTTCCTGTCTCCAGGGTCTGCTTCCCCTCTTGTGCCTGTTGTCCATTAATGTTCATTGGGGGTGACGGCCCTGTAGGCCCCCTGGTCCTGGTGTCGGTTGTGCGTCTTGCCTCCAGTGGCATTGTTGCCCTGTTTCTGCTTTACTTCCGGGTCGAGCTCCTGTTGGTGCTTGCTTGCTCCTGGTTCCCTCCTGTGCTCAATGTTTTGCATTCCCAAGTAGTTTCCTGGTGTGTGGCCTTGGCTGCTTCCCTTTCCTTTCCACTCTGGTTCTATGGCAGCTTTCTATCTGGTCTTTGTATGGCATTGGCTGCGATGTGGGGAGCTTCTCCAGTTTCTGGGAGTGATTGTGCTGTGTTTTGATCTGTGGGCTGTGTGTCTCTGGTGGTGACACACAGCCTGCCGACTATGTGGTTTTGGCTCCTGTGTGTTCTGGCGGTGGCTGCTGTTCCACTTTTCGGTGATCCCCTGGTTGGCTCTCTCTTTGGTTGGGCATCTCAGGATCCTGCATGGCTGTAGGGCTGAGGTGCCCTTCTTGTCTTTTTTGGGCCTATGGTTTTTGTTTTTCAGCTATTTCTTGTTCCTGTGGTTTCTTTTTGGTTCCTTTCGGGCACAGTGCTTTTCCTTGCCTTAGGTTCTGATGTTCCGGGGATTTTGGTTTGGCCTCTTCCTTCCAGGTTGTGCCTGGGTCTTTTGTGGTTGTGCGTGGACCTGGCCCGGAGGAGTTTCCTTCATGGGTTTTCTGTTTTGAGCCAGTCTATTGCATTGTCTTTTCACTGGCTTTGTTTTTGTCTTCCTCTGGGATTTGTGTTGTCTGTTTCCCTTCTTGTGCCTTGCTGCAGTGCTGACGCGGCTTCCTCTGCTCCTGTAGTCTGGCATTGTTTGCTTCCTTTCTGGTTTGAGCTCTGCCTTGGATTCACCTGGGTCTTTACAGTTGGGCCTGTTATTTCTTTGTGTCTCCCTTTCTATTTTCTGGGGGTACTGTGTTGTTTGTTAAAGTCCCTTTTTGTGGTTTTTTTGTTAGGTCTGTATGGTTCTCAGAACGCTGGCCTTTGCATGCTTGAGTATTCTCCAACTAGTGGTGAATGGGACGAGGACTAGAGTGACCTGGGGGTAATGTTCGATTACTTACCGGTAATCTTCGTTACTCCTGGTCCTGTTGTCCTCGTCCCTCCCACCCTCCCGTGCCTCCGGCTTTCTGTTAGGGGCTTGATATTGCAGGTGGAATGCTGGGAAAGTACAACTTATGTACTACCAAAGGGAGGGGTGGGGATGGGATATCCCAGCATTCCTCATGTTCTTTTTTCTGTCATGGAGATAGTTATCTACAATTACTGATGAATGAGACGAGGACAACAGGACCTCGAGTAATGAAGATTACTGGTAAGTAATAGAACATTACTTTGCAGGAAGTAAAATGCCCTTCATGGATATTGTTCTCACCTACATTTGCAAAGTTTGATTTCTTAATTAACTTTCTTTGTTCTCAGGGTTTTCTTGATCGATTACATATGTGGTTTGCATATAATAAATCAAATTACAGTAGATAATTACATTAGTATTTCATTTGGTACACCACAATGAGCATAAGAATTATGCACTTGCACACAAGCTCAGTGATAGGATGTAGAAAGTAACATTCACTGTTCTCTTAAACTTTCAGGCTTTACTCAACAATGTTTATTGTAGATTAGATTTATCAACTATATTTGTGTGGTGTAGAAACTAAAATTTGATACATTATTATTTCTTTTAACTAACAAAACCTAATAGGAATCACAGACGTATAGGAAAAACACTAAATATAAAGTATGTGAATATATAGAAGAACTGCGGAAAGGTCTCAGTTTCCAGAATTACATTATACATCTTCACTCAATTTACTCCTGCCTTTGAGTTCAACTGTGGTTGTTTTTTGGATTGCTCAGTGTTTCAAGGGCCACTACTGGATTACTACAACAATCAAATCTTCTGATGTGTACTTACATGTATAAAGTAGCAGTTTACGAATAAAAGTAGCAGTGATGCATTGCTGTCCTTGCTTAAACACCTACTTCCTGCATTATACCGCTTTTATTTTCTCCTTTTAGCCATGCTGCACTGCAACTGTGCTTCGGTTCAAAACGGCTAAAACAAAATTGACAAAGCCAATAGAGCTTATATAGGCAAGACCTATTGGCTTTGCCAATGATTGCTTTTAATTTTATAAATCTTTGTTTGTGTACTCTTAAGAGATAATGTGGGTCATTACGACCCCGGCGGTCGGCCTTAATGTGGCGGTAGTACCACCAACAGGCTGGCTGTACTTACCACCACATTATGACATTCCAACTCGCCAATGTACCACTACGAGTGCCATGGTGGTGGCAGCCGCCAGGCTGGAGATAACCATCTCCAGCCCGGCGGCCGCCATTGTGCCGCTGACAGGATTATGACCATGGCGAAAGGCCCTATCAGTGATAGGGAATTCCTTCCCTGTCACTGATAGGAGGCCCTCTCTCCCTCTACCTCTCCAAACACCGCCCACCCCACCTACATCCATGCCCCCCGTTCACACACATGCAGACACACACTCATTCACACATACATACATGCATGCATTCATCCATTCACACACACATCCGCACACATTTCAAAACATACTTGCAGACACGCATTACGATTTCCATACATACAAACACTCACACTGCCATTCATACACACACTCACACTTCCATTCATACATGCACTCACACTTCCATACATTCACGCACGCAATGAACACTAAATACACACCCGCATTCACGCACACACTCACACATACATGCACACACCCACCACACACACACACACAACACCCCCCACCCCCCCTCCCCTGTCAGAGACCTTACTTACCTGGATCCAGGTGGTCTTCCCGCAGGAGACGGGACGGGGCGCTGCTACAGGCAGCAGCGCCCACCAGCAGAACACCACCAGGCCATATTATTTGTCATAATAATGATGGTGGCAGTCTACTGGTGTGGCGCTGCTGCTGGTAGCAGCGCCACCTTACTGCCATCCGCCAGTATGGCCACAGCCAGATTTCTGCCCTTCTTGTGGCAGAAATCTGGCTGTGGTTATAATATGCAGACGGATGTTAGCCACAGCGAAGTCTTTTGGCGGCCGTCGCTGCGGCAGTATGCGGTTTTTACGGCCAATGTTATAATGAGGGCCAATGTATCTTACTAAATGATTTTTGTAACTTAGTTTGGATACATTCAAGGTGACCCATATTTTAAGAAACCACTTAGGTTTGTCAAGTGATATTTTAAAGGAAATTAGAATTTTGCAATGGGAATATTAAAAAGATGATTACTTGTCCAAATATCTATTTTATGTTTGCTGAAATTAAAAATAAATTGAACTACTCGAAGAAACACGGGACCATATCATAGAAATCTAGCATCAGAGCAAAAAAATAGCTTATTACCATTTGAAAAAACTGATTGGCTAATGTAGCTTTCCAATCAGGGTACAACCTGGCACAAACCCATTAGCCACTGTTGTCATTGTGTAAATAATAAGACATAGATCAAATTAATTTCCTTCAACTTTAAAGTGTGGAGTATGAATTTATATTTAATGCAAAATTCTATTTCTACTTTTATTACATATGTAAGGCAAATTCTAATCAATCACTTTGCATTTTTTTCAGATTCTATATATGAATTACAATATCTTTGTTAGACTAGCTATGGCAATACTTTAAATCAAATACCCGATTTACAAATTGTTTTATAATTAGAGTTTTTCTCCATTGGTGCAAAAATCTTTCTGTGTACTGAAGTAAAATCTGATTTCTTTTATATAACAGAAGCAGCAGAAGAACTGAAGCTAGAGTTGCTCTGTTTTCTTTGCATCAATTTTGTAACAAACTTTTGGGAAAAACCAGCATGACGATCCCTAAATCTGTTTCCCAACATCAAATGGAAACTCCCACATACAAGAAAAAACAGTTAGGGTAAACTCTACTCCAAATGTCGTAGGATCTAAGGGCCATATGTACTAACACATTTTCCCATTGAAACAGAATGGGAAAAACCCTTTGCTACATTTGGCCCAAATGCCATGAATGATTGTTCCTGGTCGCAAAAAGCAGTTACAAAATGTAAACCGACATTTCATGACCAATAATTTATTTTGTGGACCAGCCTATGTACCAATAGGTCAGTTCAAATGCAAGGAATAGGATGAGAGTTGCAGAATGACCTCTCATTCATTTTCAGTAGGCAGGTCGCAAACAGCATATCCCTCAATTTGACTACTTTCACAGGGATGATGGCCTGCAAAGAACAATACACTGCCATCCATGTGAAAGTATTTACTTTTTTTTAAACTGCTGACCTTTCCTGACGGAAACGTGGCTGCTTCACAATTTTTTGAAAAACGTTATTGAAATGAGGCTGTTGTCCTCTGGACTGTTGCCTACTTCCAATGAAGATACAAACATGATACCCCGAGAGAAATGGTTCCAAATCGGTTGCCTCACCAAGTTGAGACTTGGTAGTTGGTTAGCTGTTTGGCATCGGAATTATGGTTGCACACCATTTATACATAGGTTACAGATTCAGTTCACAATTTAGAATTGACTCTTCAAGCACCCCCTTTCCAAGTTGCCAATCTGTAATAATTTCTAAAGTCATTTAATGTTTCGCAAAAACGTTTCTGAATCACTAAATGATTTAGTACAGTAGAAAAAAGGATTTTACTAGTTGCAAACTCAGTTTTTGGCGAATCAAAGGGTTGGCAACTAGTAAAACCCTTTGTACTTGTAGCCCTAATCTTTGAAAAACTCTTTGCTTGGGCATAAAACGGAGGTTTCCATAAGAATTATAAAGAAATATAGACTGTGCTGTTCAGCCAAAGTTAGGCCGCCTAGATCAATGATGATAACTGACTGGCTTTAGTTTTATAACCATATCTGACTGCATCAGTACTTTGACTTTTACCCTGATGTGGCCTTTGCAAGTGTATTCAACACAAGTAATAAAAAGGGTTTAAGACTAAAAAAAAGTATAACTTTTGACAGGGGGCGTCTTCCCTGGCTGCTGCCCCATAGTAGGCCTACAGGGTCTTGATGCACAACTTATAATGACAGTCCTAAACTATCGTTGTCTCTTACTAATCATCACACCTATGTAACTGAACGGTGGTAGATGAGTTTCTAATCCAGGGGCTTTGCACATGAGGACTGACCGTGCCTGACTCCCACATAAGAGCTTCGATCCCAGGCTCATGGCTGTATGCGTAGCAGCAGGAGCCACGCTAAAGTTAAATACAAATGATCTAATTTATTTTAATGGCTATTTTCTTAAAAACATGATAGTATGCATACATTGTATTTCAGTGGTTTACTATTTCGAGTAATGTGCCAGTGGCAGTGCCTCTTCATTCTAACTTATTATGCGTACTGTTATCTTTTGTTATGAAGTTACTTGATTGATGTTCTTAAAGGTGCAATACTGTTTGAGAAGCACAGGCAACTCTCTAACGTAGTTTGTATGTTTTACATAAACAAGCTACATTTTAAAAACTCACAACATTCAAGTGAATAGTTTCTCTTTTATTGCAACTGCATGTTCGTAGTTTACAAGTGACTATCTAAATATATTGATACAGCCGAGATAGATATATATTTAGAATTCATTAAGGGTGACTATATCAATTTCCTAACCAAACCAAATTTCAGAAAACTTACACACAGACTACTGCCTCTATAAACGTTTTATTTACATACACACACCTTTTATTCCTAGAACTCCAGGAAATGCGAGGTACAGTGCACAAAAAGTATAGGATTAAAACGACTGTTAATTAATCCCTTAGTTGCTGGGCCTCGCAACACCCCACCCCGTCCATCCCCCCCACGTGATGAGCCATTTTTGGGCTATTTGGGGTAGTTTGCGCTTAGGCCCCCATAACTTTTTGTGCACATAAGCTATCCACACCATATTTGTGACCTTTATTACCAACATTCTGGGGATTGTAAAGGTACCCAGAGTTTGTGGGTTCCCATTGAGGAGACAAATAAATGAGCCAAAATATAGCTAACATTTGTGGGGGGTTTGAGAAAATGGAAAAAAGTGCTGCAGAAGTAAGCATCTGTTTTTTTCCCTGCAAATGGGTTCAATAAAGGGTTTGTGGTGCTAAAGTCACCATCTTCACAGCTTTCAGGAACAGGCAGACTTGTATCAGAAAACACAATTTTCAGCACAGTTTTGGCATTTTACTGGGACATACCCCATGTTTACTATTTTTTGTGCTTTCAGTCTCCTTTCAGTTAGTGACAGAAATGGGTGTGAAACCAAAGGTAGATAGCTAAACATTTCTAGAAAGGAAATAAAATTCTGGATTCAGCAAGAGGTCATTTGTGTAGCTCCTTCACGATTTAAGTACAGGAAGTAACAGTTGAATGAAAACATATTGCAATTGTGTTGAAAAAAACAGCCCCTTGTGCCTACGTTTTTTTCTTTAACTTTTTCCAGTTATGATAGATTTTTTAAAACAATATACCATTATGTTTGTTGGACCCTCCTGGTTGCGGGGATATATAGGTCTTGCAAGTTCATCAGGAACCAAAGCTACACAGAGCCAATAAATGAGCTGCACCTTGCAATAGGTTTTCATTGGATACCTGGTATGCAGCAATTCATTTGCTAAAATATAATGAGTGATAAATAGGTATCAAGAAAACCTATGTATTTCCGAAATGGGCACAAGATAAGGAGTTTAGAAACAGTAGTTATTTGTACATCTCTTTATTCAGGAATCCCCATACTACCATGTGAATTACAGGGCATTTCTCAAAATTACGTCTTTCTTATAGACTGTCTTACATTTGAAAGGCAAAAATGTAGAGAAAGACAATTGACAATAACACTTATTCTTCTATTCTGTGTTACCTCAAGTCTCCGGATAACAATGGTACTTCACTTGTGTGGATAGGCCTAATGCCCGCAATAGGAAATGTCCCAAAACACAACATGGACACACCACATTTTTCAATTGAAAACAGACCTGTTTTTTCCAAAGTCTCTAGCTGTGGGTTTTGGCTTCTAGCTCAGCCCACACCTACGGACAACTACAAAACCTGTGCATTCTTTAAAACCAGACACCTAGGAGAATCCAGGATGGAGTGACTTGTGGGGCTCTCACTGAGTTCTGTCTCCCAGAATCCCTTACAAACCTGAACTTTTGGATAAAAATCACTTTTTCCTCACATTTCAGTGCTACAAAGTTCTGGGATCTGAGGGGGAGCCAAAATACAACGTGGACACATGACATTTTTCCAATTGAAATGGATGGTTTTTTTTGCATAGTGCCTAGCTGTGGACTTTGGCTTTAGGTCAGCATTCTCCCAAGTTTCCCGATAAATATGATTCCCCACTAGTGTGGGTAGGCCTAGTGCCCGCAACAGGAAATCCCCCAAACCACAACATGGCCACATCACATTTTCCCAATAAAAACTGATGCGTTTTTGCAAAATGCTTAGCTCTGGATTTTGGCTTCTAGCTCAGCCGGATCCAAAGTTTGGGGATCTGAGGGAAGCCACAAACTTCCTTCCACCCAGCATTCCCCTAAGTCTCCCGATAAAAATGGTACCTCTCTTGTGTGGGTGGGCCTAGTGTCAATGACAGGAAATGCCCCAAAACACAACATGGATACATCACATGTTTCCAATGAAAACAGATGTGTTTTTTGCAAAGTGCCTAGCTACGGACTTTGCCCTCTAGCTCTGCTGGTACCTATAGAAACCTATCAAACCTGTGCATTTTTTAAACTAGACAACTAGGAGAATCCAGGATGGGGTGAGTTGTGGGGCTCTCACTGGTGTCTGTGTCCCAGAATCCTTTGTAATGTTGAAAATGTGGCTAAAAAACACTTTTTCCACATATTTCAGTGCTGCAAAGTTCAGAGATCTGAGGGAAACCACAAATGTCTTTCCACCTAGTATTCCCTGAAGTCTCCTGCTAAAAATGGTACCTCCCTTGTGTGGGTAGGTCTAGTGCCCGAGACAAGTAACGCCCCAAAACATAACGTGGACACATCACATTTGTTCAATGAAAATGGAGGTGTTTTTTTGCAAAGTACCTACCTGTGGACTTTGGCCTCTAGCTCAGCCGGCATCTAGGGAAACCTACCAAAGCGTTACATTTTTTAAAACTAGACACCTAGGGAAATCAATTATGGGGTGACTTGTGGGTTTCTCACTGGGTTCTGTCTCTCAGAATTCTTTGCTAACCGGAATATGTGGCTAAAAACACATTTTCCTCATATTTCAGTGCTGCAAAGTTCAGGGATCTGAGGGGAACCACAAATTTTCTTCCACGCAGCATTCTCCCAAGTCTCACCACAAAAAGGGTACCTCACTTGTGTGGGTAGGCCTAGTGCCCGCAACAGGAAATGCCCCAAAACACAACATGGACACATCACATTTTTCCAATGAAAATCAATATGTTTTTTGAAAAGTGCCTAGCTGTGGACTTTGGCCTTTATGTCAGCAGGCAATTAGGGAAAACCCACCGAACGTGTGCATTTTTTAGAACTAGACACATAGGGAATACAGGATGGGGTGTCTTGTAGGGCTCTCATTGGGTACTGTCTCCTTTGCAAACTTGAAAATTTGTCTAAAAAAGCACTTTTTTCTCACATTTCGGTGCTGCCAAATTCTGGGATCTGAAGGGAGCCACAAACTTCCTCCCACCCAGAACTCTCCCAAGTTTCCTGATAAATATGATTCTTCACTTGTGTGGGTAGGCCTAGTGCCCACAACAGGAAATGCCCCAAACCACAACATGGACAACCACATTTTTCCATTGAAAACAGATGTGTGTTTTGCAAAGTACCTAGCTGTGGATTTTGGCCTCTAGTTCTGCCGGCACCTAGAGAAACTTACCAAACCTGTGCATTTTAAAGAACTAGACCCCTAGGGCAATCCAGGGTGGGGTGACTCACTAAGGCCCTCATTGTGACATTGGCAGTAAATTCCACTTACCACCACGCTGACTGCTGGCAAATTACCGCCGCCACGGATATCCGTCCACCATATTATGACATACACACCCACCAATCCTTCACTATTCAGC
The DNA here is from genome assembly GCF_031143425.1 of Pleurodeles waltl. NCBI lineage: Eukaryota > Metazoa > Chordata > Amphibia > Caudata > Salamandridae > Pleurodeles > Pleurodeles waltl. The sequence goes on along the minus strand of NC_090449.1, from coordinate 704,070,145 downwards.
CACATACACAATGCCGCCACTCCAAAGGTCAGTGATGAACTGGCGGTATCAAAACTCTCACCGTTATGCCAACAGAACAACGCCTATCACATTGTGACCCACGAATCACCACGGCGGACATTCAATAGCGGTAAACCATTGGTGGCACATACCGCTGCGCTCAAAATACACACACTCAAATAAAACAACACCACATTGGACAATTCAAACAACACACACCTGACACCCATACACACACCACAGCCACACACCCACACCACTATAAAACACACACCCACGTTACCTAAAACCCTTTACGACTACAAACCATTGGCATGAGACAGACACCACAACCACAGACAAAACCAGATCCACACACTACCTACACCTATACACCACCCACACACCCCACATCACACATCTCAACACATCACCCTACACACCATCACCTACACAACTCACACAACACCCATGGCACCACAAAGACACCCCCGATTCTCAGAGGAGGACCTAAGGGTTGTGGTGGAGGAAATCATCAGGGTAGAACCACAGCTATTTGGAGCACAGGTGCAGTAGATATCTACAGCTAGGAAGATGGAGCTATGGCGGGGAATTGTGGACAGGGTCAACGCTGTGGGACAGCACCCAAGAACCAGGGATGACATCAGGAAGAGGTGGAACGACCTACGGGGGAAGGTATGTTTTATTGCAGCAAGATACCGACTCGCTGTACAGAGGACTGGCGGTGGACTCCCACCTCCTCCCCCACAACTAACAACATGGATGAGCAGGCCTTGGCAATCATGCATCTTGAGGGCCTGACCAGAGTAGGAGGAGGGCTGGACTCTGGTAAGTCCATTCTATACTACTACTACCCCCCTACCTGCATGCCATCACATACCCCACCCTCACACTCACCCTCACCCTCACTCTCATCACATCACCATGTCCCACACCCCCCAGCATCACATCTCACTCATCCCAATGCCAAGCCCTGCATGCCATACCAATGAATGGACACCAATCACAGCCCTGCATGGACACCTATCACTAAAGCATGCACACTAGAGTGAATCAGCTATCCCACCACATACCAACGTACACAAGTGAAAACTGCCATGGCAAATACAATCAAAGAGGGCAAGCCACGGATGCACAATATGTCAGACACAGAAACAATAACATAGCATTTACATCCCCACAGGTACACCATCCAATGTCAGTGGAGAGGAGGTGCCAGCAATATCCAGTACCCCCACAGAAGAGGCTCGCAGTGATGACAGCAGCTCTGGACTTCAGGTCTGGATGACCAACCTGGCCCACCAGGGACCTCTGGACAGCCGGTTACCCAGGCCCAGTCACACACCACCACAGAGCCTCCCCCATCAGGAAACACCACCGCAGCACCCATCCAGCGTACCCATACCTCTGTCCCCAGGACATGTCAATCAGCAGTGTGTCCACCCCCGAGCACCCCTCACATCCAAGACAATCAGGGACCTGGGGTCAGTGGCAGTGGGCACACAGTTCAGAGGACAGAGGCACAGGACAACATGGAAACTGTGAGGAGTGCTGTGCACCAGGGGGAGAACAGGCCCGGGAAACCGATTCTCCAGGAGGCACTTGCAGAGATCTTGGGAGCATATCAACATTCCCAGGACATGATGGGCCAGATCCTGGACAATGTGCAGGAGAACAGGTGGCTGCAGGATGGACAGTACCAGGGGATGAAGGAGGACTTGAAGGCCATCACCACCACCCTGGTCTCCATAGCAGGGGTGCTGCAGACATGGCCAATATTATGAGGGAAGCAGTCTCACAACTGCAGTCCCCTGCCACTAGCCAGATATTTGAACTGCCTTCCACCTCCGCTGCCGCTAGTGGACAGGAGGCCCTGCACAGGAACAACAGGCACCAGCATCCCTCCCCTTTCAGAAGGAAAACCACCCCGCAAACGTTCCCTGCGATTTAGCCAGAAGCCAGAGACACTTGCCAAGATCCCCACCAGGAAATAAGACTCTCCTAATTGTCACCCTTGTGTCCCACCCTCTCACCCTGTCCACCTTGAACTGCCATTGCTCCCCTTTCTATGTCCCCTTGAACAATGCATCTGTAAGATGAATAAACTGGGAAAATTCCCTGGACTTTCCTCCATCATCACCCCATCCCATTGCACTTGCCCCTCTTTTTCTTAGAACTTCAATAAACACCCTTGGAAAAAATAGAAGTATGGAGTCTATCAATTTTTTCAAATACGTATTCATTTAACCAGGTTCAAACAATGCAATTCAACTGTACAGTAAATGAGCATATGTTAATGACCTGTAGCTGGCTGCAGTGATCATACCAGGAACTATTGTGAGGCCCCAACATCTGTAAAATGCATTGCCAAAGGGTACAGTAAGTTGGCATAGAAGTGGGAAATAACAGCATGCAAGTGCCATAGAAATTAAAAATAATTACAATGAAATGTGAAGTAACACTGTCTTGCCTGTGTGTCATTGGAAATGCTGTCTGATGATTGCTGTTCTGTTGTCCTCATCCTCTGCTTCCTCATCCTCACTGTCCACAGGGTCCACTGCTGCCACACAGTAATCTCCAGCCTCCTCCTCCTACAGAAAAGACACAAGGCGTCTCAAGGCAAGGTTGTGCAAAATGCAGCATGCCACTATTATCTGGCAGACCCACTTGGTTGAGTAGCACAGGGATCCACCTGTTAGATGGAGGCACTGGAACCTGGCCTTCAGGAGGCCAAACATCCGTTCTATGATTCTTCTGGTTCGCCCATGTGCCTCATTGTTACATTCTTCTGCCCTTGTCCTGGCATTCCTCACAGGGGTCAGCAGCCAAGATAGGTTGGGGTAACCAGAGTCACCTGCAAATATTGATGGACAACATTTAGCTACACACTATCCCATATGGGCCACGGCATACCCATACACTAACATGTACTCTGTGGGGACCAGGGCTCACCTATGAGCCGCACCCTGTGCCTCTGTCATTGCCCCATCACATTTGGAATGCTGCTATTCCTTGGGGCAAAGGCATCATGCACCGACCCAGGATACTTAGCATTGACATGGGAGATGTACTGGTGCGCCAAGCACACCATCTGTACATTCATAGAATGGAAACTCGTACGATTTCTGTACACCTGTTCATTTTGATTGGTAAATGCAATATGTGTTCCATCAATCACCCCTTTTTTGTTGGGGATATGTCCCATTGCATAGAACTCGGCCTTCACTGTGGCCAAATCTTCCACCTGGGGAAATACAATGTAGCTGCACATGTGTTTCATCAGGGCAGACAACACTCTTGTCAGCACTACTGAGAACATTGGCTGTGACATTCCTGCTGCCAAGCCCACTGTCACTTGGAAAGAACCAGTTGCCAGGAAATGGAGCACAGAAAGAACTTGCACAAGAGGGGAGATCCCAGTGGGGTGATGGATAGCAGATATCAGGTCAGGCTCCAATTGGGCACACAGCTCTGTGATTGAGGCCCTGTCAAGTCTATAGGTGAGGATAATGTGCCTGTCCTCCATTGTTGCCAAGTCCACCAGAGGTCTGTACATGGGGTATGTTTCCATCTCCTATTCATCCACAGCGGTAGCAATATATGGGGCAAAAGAGTGAGGAGCCGGTCCCAAACTGAAAAGTCAGGCTACAACAGAACATTACATGCTGTTAATTTGTAATGGGTCATTGTGAATTGTCCGGTATGTCCAAATTTAAACAGTGACCCAGCAATTATTCAGGGCTTGCGCTGCACCCCTGAAATGGTGTCCGCCTGTCCTGCGTGAAGGGACAGGTGGAATTGAGGTAATCCCGCTGACGTGCGCTGTTGCGGGAGGCAGTCGGGAACTGCTGTGTAACTCCTCATTGGGTAACATTGGGCCCTATGGGTTACAGTGGCCAATGGTGATCTACGCCGGCGGTGACGGTATGCACCGCCGCAGACGTGACTGCCATTTTCTATCTGATTCCTCACTTGCTACCTGATCTTCAACAGGAGAGGACCTATACTGCATGTGCTGCTGTGACTTGTGTCTGGAACCTACCATGGCCCGTTTGACTGTGGAAAGGGCCCCTGCCTTCATGTCGGCAGAGTTGGAGTGACTGGAGGATGGGGTCCTACCCAGTACGGACTGCTGTATGGGCCTCCAGGCCAACAGATGAGTACGCTGTGGGCACGATGCAAGTGACATGAATGCAAGGAGTGGTGTGTGTGAAGGTGTCGTGTAAGGGGGGGTCGGTGGATGTCCTCTGGGCGGCGTATTGGTTGTGTGCTGGGCCATGTGTGTGCAAATGGCGATGTGAAGGGGTATGGTGGGCCATAAGTGTAACAGTCAGGACTGTCTGACTAATACTATTTTCCTGTCTGTATTGCCTCTGCAGGTCAGCGCCCATCAAAAGAAGGGTACATGGCGTGCCATTGCCAAGGACGTGCGAACCCGGGGGGTTTATGGCAGGTGGGGCACCCACTGTCAGAAACGATGGGAGGACCTCAGACGCTGGGCATGGAAGACGTCAGAGGCCCAGCTGGGGATGGCCTCCCAATGAGGACGGAGTTCCCGTTAATTCCTGACCCCCCCCTGATGACCCGCATTCTGGTGGTTGCCTATCCAGAGCTGGATGGGCGATTGAGGGCATCACAGCAGCCACAAGGGGGTGAGTACAGTGCCCATTATTACTACTAACGCCTGGTGGGGTGGTATCCGGGTGGTGGATGTGTGTCAGTGTGTGCCCCTAGGCCAAGCCTGACATTGCAGTGTAGGTCCCCTGTTGGCTAGGGTTTTGAAGGGATAGTCCTGCTACCTAGCTGGTAGACATCCACTACTGGTCAGGGCTGAGTGGGTCCCAGGTGTTCTGGATTTGCCGGTGTGTGCCCCTCCCCATGCTTTGGTGGCAATGCATAGTGCGTAGGCCTGTTCTCTGAGTGTGAGGGTGATGTGTGGTGTTGGTACAGCCATTGACCAAGTGTATACTTTGTCTCTCTTCCCTTTCTTGTTTTGTCTCCCTGTCCTTATGTGCATTAGCATCATCTGGAGGAGGAGGAGAGGCACCGGCGAAGGAGGGAGCTGCATCCCACAGGACCAAGGAGGCAGAGTCTACCGACACTGAAGTGCACCAGTGGGACGGAGGACGAGGGGAGCACCATGGCGGAGACAGGAGGTGACAGAACTGACTCAGATACCTCGTCCGATGGAAGCTCCCTGGTGGTGGCGGACACCTCTGTCACCTCCCCAGCTACAGGTACAGCCACCACCCCGTACCAGCACTGCCCTCCCAGCAGCCCCTCATCAAGTTGCCTTTGCCCGCTCACCCGGGAGGGTTGGCATCTGCTTCACCCCAGGCACCTCAGGCCCTGCCCCAGTGAGCCCTGCTGCCCTGAGTGAGGAGACTATTGACCTCCTGAGATTCATCTCTGTAGGGTATTCAAACATTGTGAATGCCATCCAGGGCCTGGCAGCCCAGATGCAACAGATTAATGCATTCCTGGAGGGCATTCACACTGGCTTGGTGGCTCAAAAGAGATCAATCCAAGCTCTGGCCTCCTCTCTGATGGCAGCCATTGTCACAGTTTCCACCCTCCCCCCTCCAACTTCCTCTTCCCAATCCTATTCTCCTCAACCCCAACCTATCCTAAGCACACAGGCAGATGAGCATGCACACAAGACAACACACAAGAGTCGTTCAGGCAAACACAAGCACCACACTTCATTCCACAGGCACTCACACAAACACCATCCAGATGTAGACATACCAACATCTACTATTTCCACTGTGTCCCCCTCCTCCTCCACCTCCCTCCAAGTTCTGTCTACACTCACACCTGCATGCACTACACCATCATCCACTACCAGCATCACCACCACACCTTGCAGAACACACACCTCACTAGCAGACACCTCCACAACAGCCATTCGCACATCCCCTGTATCCTCTCCCACTGTGTCCGTCCCCCCTCCCAAGGTACACAAACGCAAGCACTCAGACACCCAACAGCCATCCACCTCACAACAGCATCCAGCCCATGCACCTGCACCCAAAATAAGCAGTCAGACACCTCCTACAACCACTTCCTCTTCCTCCACTCCCAAACCTTTTCCCTCTCCCCGTGTCCCTAAAAAACTTTTCGCATCCAGCATTGACCTCTTCCTTACCCCCCCTGTCCTCCATATCTGGCCAGGGTGGCAAAAACGCAGCCAAGCACCTCAGCCACACAGTCCACGAGCCCAGTCGTCACCACACCCACTCGTGGTGGGAAAGGATCCAGGGCACATGTCCTGAGGGTGAAGGAGCCTGCACCAGGTAGCCTCAAGGGAAAGGAGCCTGCCACAGCTGCTGGAAGGAGCAAGGAGCCTGCCCCGCCTGCTGCCAGGAAGACTAAGGATCCTGCCACTTCCACCTAGCATTCCCCTAAGACTCCTGATAAAAATGATACCTCACTTGGGTGGGTAGGCCTAGTGTGCACAACAGGAAATGCCACAAACCACAACATGGACACATCACATTTTTTCAATGAAAACTGATATGTTTTTTGCAAAGTGCCTAGCTGTGGATTTCGGCTTCTAGCTCTGCCGGCACCTAGAGAAACTTACCAAACCTGTGCATTTTTAAAAACTAGACCCCTAGGGAAATAAAAACACCTACTCAGATACCCGGGTAAATTTAACAGAGGGTTCTGTGTGGTGTGGTTAAAAGGAATGGGGAACCGATGTGAGAGCAATGACTCACAAGGTCACCTGTCTAAAAGGAGTAGCCGACATGTTTATGCCCTTATGAATGAGCTATGGAGGGTCTCTGGGCATTCATCAGGGCGTTGGATCCCTGTTGCAATTGCTTCGTAAGTGCTGCAGCAAGGGATGCTGAGTAGGGTATCTGAGTAGGTGTTTTTATTTCCCTAGCATAGCTGGATCCCATTTTCCAGAAATTAAATTAATTTACGCACTCCCTCCTGTTCCTTTAACAGTGAGGTTGAGTCCGCCCAGGTGGCACTGTCCTACCTGGGTGGGGCTAGGTGGTCATATGATGAAGCATGACACTACATAGTGTGTGAGACCACCTAGTCCGTAAAGGAAACTTTCCTCCCCCCCTTAGACTTGACACCACTTCACAGCTCACCCACTTTTCACCTCTAGTCGAGGTATACGAGTGGTCTAGTGTCACAATTAGTACACTTTTGACCTACTTACGTTACCAGAACCCCGTACTCTCATTTGTGATTTAGGGCTCTCACTGGGTTCTGTCTTCCAGAATCATTTGCAAACTTCAAAATTTGGCTAAAAAATACCTTTTCCTCACATTTCGGTGCTGCAAAGTTTTTGCATATGAGGGTAGCCACAAACTTCCTTCCACCCAGCATTCCCCCAAGTCTCCCGATAAAAATGGTACCTCTCTTGTGTGGGTAGGCCTAGTGTCCGTGATAGGAAATGCCCCAAAACACAATGTGGACACATCACATTTTCCAAAGAAAATGGATGTGTTTTTTGCAAAGTGCGTAGCTGTGGACTTTGGGCTCTAGCTCAGGGGTCACATAGGGAAACCTAACCAAACCTGTGCATTTTTTAAAACTAGGCTCCTAGGAGAAACCAGGATGGGGTGACTTATGGGACTCTCACTTGGCTCTGTCTCCCAGAATCCTTTCAAAACCTTAAAATTTGGCTAAAAGACACTTTTTCCTCACATTTCGGTGCTGCAAAGTTCAGAGATCTGAGCGGAGCCACAAACTTCCTTCCACACAGCATTCCCCCATGTCTCCCGATGAAAATGGTACCTCACTTGTGTGGGTTGGACTAGTGCCCACAACAGGAAACACAACGTGGACACATCACATTTTTCCAATGAAAACAGATGTGTTTTTTGCAAAATGCCTAGCTATGGACTTTGGCCTCCAGCTCAGCCGGTACCTAGGACTAGGCACCTAGGGGAATTAAGGACAGGATGACTGTGTCCCTCTTAATACCTTTTTCTACCCAGAATCCCTTGCAAACCTCAAAATGTGACTAAATACTTTTCCCTCATATTTCGGTGCTGCAAAGTTAAGGGATTTGAGGGAAAACCACAAACTTCCTTCCACCCACCATTCCCCTGAGACTTCTGATATAAATGATACCTCACTTGTGTCAGTAGGCCTAGTGCCTGCTACAGGAATGGATCACACAAGACTCAATGGCAGTCCTTGCATGAGGGCTACTGTTAACACTTGAGTGATCCATTCCTGACACAAACACTAAACACAGGCACACAAGTGGGGTTGTGTTTTTATCAGTACACATCAGGAAATCTTGGGTGGAAGGGATTTTGTGGATTCCTGCACATTCCTGTAGTTGAAGTGATGAAAAAGCAAAGAAAAAAAGTGTTTTTAATCAACCCTTTGCAGGGTATTCTGGATAGGATAACTTTGTGGAATCCAAACGTTGCACAATTCTGTGGACTGCCCCAGGTGTCTACTTGTCAGGAATGACTGGGTTTTGTAGGTTTCCCTATATGGCCGCCGAGCCCAGTACCAAATACAGAGGTGACTGTCTTACAAAACACGAATGTTTTGTGGTAGGTAATTTTGAAGTCTCCACAATCCATTCTCATTGACAATTACTTTGGTCCTTGTGTAGCATACATAAGATCCCTAACAAGTACTTCAAATTTTTTTCATGCCTTTAACATTTTGTCACATAGGGTACTCCGTGAAATTGTGGTATATGTTTTATCCTGTAGTATGTGCAATGTGGGGACTATAATGCACGTTAATCGAGCAGAACACCTACCACATTCTGACGTTGGACATAGGTGCTGAGCAGGCAATGAGGAAGTCCATGATTTTCTGAATTAGATGAAGTAAAATTCTGAACCCGAATACCTGACGAAGCAGTGGGCCATGGGTGTTTGGTTTCCACGCACAGCCACTGAAAGGTTTACCCAATAGCAGCTCCACCTCATTCAATTTCCAAGAACTTTGCTTTCATGTGATACAATGTAAAGGAAATAGGGACACAGAGGCCTGGCTGAAATGGGCACAGGGGACTGTAAATTCGACTCTCCTGCCACTTTCCCTGCTTTGAGCACACTTTGCAGCGACAACATGGATAATCCTTTTTTGGTGTTTTAGGAATGCGATCAGCAAAGTGTCGCTCCTACAGCTTTGCCACATCCTCCAGAACATATGAGGTGGAGGCTGCTGCTTCTGTAACAGCAGTGAAGCTTTCAATTGCAGATAACTGAAAGTCAAGGAAAGTCATGAGTCGTCCTGTGGTTGTCTGACCCTAAACAACATACGTATAGTAATTTGCCATCTGAATCAGGTGGGTAAACAATTTCTTGTACCAAGAGCGAGTTTTATGACATGTATTGTATGGTTGAAGAATCTGGTTGTTCTTGTCCACTCCACCCATGTACTTATTGTAATTAACTATACAGGTGGGCTTGTGGACTTTGGCCATCTGAACCCAAACTGTGATGAGAGAAGTGATCTTATCATGAATTGTAGTGAGCATATATACATCACACCTATCCGGGAACTTGACTGCAAGCAGTTCATTGGAACACAACACAGTACTCTGGGATTTCTGGAGCTTCCTGTACTCGGGAATCCTTTGCAGTTACAACGAACTGTACTACAGGCCGCAGTGCCAGCTTTGTAGAGCTCACTCAACAGCTCTACTCTTGTGTAGAAACTGTCCACATAAAGGTTATAACCTTTGTGAAGGAGTGGCTGGACAAGTTCCCATACAATTCTACCTGTGACCTCTAACGCAGGAGGGTAACATACATAGTTTAGGGTGGAAACCCTCCCTGTATACACTCTCAAACTGTACACATAGCCAGAAGAGCTCTCACACAGCATGTACAGCTTGATGCCATGGCAAGCGCTTTTTCTTGCAATGTACTGTCTGAACAGCAGCCTCCCTTTGTACAGGATCAATGACTCATCGACTGCTATATTCTTTCCAGGAGTATAAATCACTCGAAAGCAGGCAGACAAATGTTTCACAACAGGGTGAATTTTTTAACAACCTGTCCTGATCTGGATGGTCCCGGGGCAATGCAGCAGAACTGTAATTGAAAGGCAGCATTGGCTACAGTAGTAAAAATTATCTCTGTTCATGTACGGTGTGAAGGTGGCGGTTACCCAAACTGTGCAAGTCGTCCAGTAGGACTGGAAGGTGGGTTTCTGCACTAATCCCATTTTGAGTGTAAGGCCCAAAAATATCTACAACTCTGCCAGTGAATTGTGAGTCCACTGGCTTGCCCTAGAACGGGTGTAGAACATAAGATAATTCATAAGATTAAGGGACACTACACCTGCAAAAGTGATTTTGTAATATATGTTTTAAGATGCAGGTGTCCCAAGATATATGTGGGGAGTACTAAATTGCAAGTACATAAATGAATTCTTCAACATTTAAGAGCAATTCAAAACATGGACGAAACTTACCCTGTTGCTCGACATGTACATTAAAGGCACAATGGAAAGCTGGATAAAATAAAATATAGCATGGAATCAATAAAGATATTAGAGGAGGTAATAGAGAGAAAAAATTAAGAATCTTGGAGTCAAGATATATATTGTAGTTGGACACCAAAGAACTTATAGGTTTAAATAGTAGTGAAGAAGTGTATATACATCTATAAAGACAATAATAATGGTGAAAATGAGTAACGTTAGTTCAGTGATTGGTAGTATACCATCTACGCTCATGTTAATATTTGTTATCACATTACAAATAGAATAAAATTAATAGGGCAAATGAAAACGAATTATTAAGTACATTGGTTAGCCACATAATGGATAAAATGTTGACAATAATAAGAGTCCAGAAAATTCAGTAAAGAAAATGAGATGATAAGTAGAAAAGCCAGTATGTATGTCAAAGTTGAATGTAACTTGAGGTCATGATTGAACTGGTATTGGTATTGGAGTACCATCCATGTCATTATGTTTGTTTGGGATGAGATGGTTTTATAAATGAAATGTTTAATGTTGCAATTCAATGTAATAATCGTGTATATAATGTGAGAATAACGTAAACATTGAGAAGATTTATGTAACAATTTAAATCTGGTCAATTTGAAAATATGGAAGAAAATCATTTGAAACAATGTATTCCCAAGTCTGATCACGTGATATAAATAATGGTTTCAATATGGCGACCTTCAGGTTGACAAAGGCAGCAATGCCGAAACATGTTCCTTCGTGTGTTGAATAAATAGATTTTTAATCATTTTTTTTCATCTGTGGAGTGCCATATCCTTGTGCATTGACTAAGGAAAGTATACAGAGTTAGACGCGGTGGCGCGTGTCTGATATCGGCACCACCGTCGGTTAGGCGCAGACAAGTTAAGCTACAAACAAGTGATTTATACATACATATATATATATGTATCCAAAAACAAAACAGTTGAGACATTTGAAGCAACTGCAGGAGAATACTTTGCTCTTTTCTTTATTTTCAGTCAAGTGTCACTAACCACCACCACCGACGCATTTCGACCCACTCGTCTTGATCACAGTATACTGTGATCAAGACCACTGAAAATAAAGAAAAGAGCAAAGTATTTTCCTGGAGTGCAGTTTTACGGTTGCTTCAAATGTCTCAACTCTTTTGTTTTTGAATTGTAAGAGGAAGAGTCCATTTCTCTGAACTGCACCAGCATGAAATAGCGTTGCCATAAAGAGGAGCAGATTGTTCGTTTTATATATATATATGTATATATACATATATATGTGTGTGTGTGTGTGTATATATATATATATATATATATATATCACTTTTACATATGTGTGGTTTTCCTGGGGGCCGATCGTGGCTCCCGAAAAACAACACGAGAAAAAATGGTATATAAATATATATATATATATATATATATATATACATAAATATATATATATATATGTATATATACATATATACATATATATATATACACATAAATATATATATATATATATATATATATATATATATATATATATATATATATATATATATATATATATATATCATGTCCAGTTCCTGCCTTTCTTCCATAGCATCACCAAACGGAATTGGTGCACAGCTAGGGGCAGAGGACCCGTCACTATGTAACAAAATATAGAAGATTGAACGCCCGCACTCCAGACAACTCCATTGATTCTTTAATAGCTTTTTAGTGACAATGTATCAGCTTACATCAATGGCTACGTGTTTCAACCATTACGGTCTTCTTCCTAGCCCAATTCTTTACAGAGGCCCCATAGAAAATATACTGTTAGTTTACTAAACATAGAAGAAATATAGATGCAAAAGAAATTCTATACTAAACAAATCCATCATATTATTTAAAAACAACCAAATTTGATTATAAAGGTATGGATATTCGTTTTGTTGTAACTCCCAATTGTATGCTGCTCCATTACCAAATCAAATTTACCTTTTAGTGCTGTATGCAATCCTATTATTACAGTATTCATTCATGTTACCATTATCTAGAGGAATACAATTTCCCTTGTTGATATCATCAAATGAAATGCCAAGTGGCCAACAGTATTGTCCCACCCTTTCATCCAATTGACAATAGTTACATTTAAAATTGGTACATCCATTTGTTATATATCATCCTATTCCTTCAATCACTATTATTATACCATTCTATTATTTAAACCAAATCATTTCTTTTGAATTTGGTACATTAATTTGAGATCATAATTTTATAAATATTCTCAGGGGTGTGATCCAACCTATGTTCATGTAGTTTCAGAAACCCCAACAGTTAACTATCGGAATTCAAAACATAATCAAGTTTCCGTGACACTATTTGCAAATTATCCAATTTAACCAACATGAACATAAAGTTCCTCATCCTGGTTCAATCCCCACGGATGTCTACTATTTAATCGAATTCTATACTCTGATTCCATTTTTCTAAGAGTCCGTTCCCTGTAACAACCTCTCGGGGTCAGCAGCACCCTATAAATTCCAAAAAACAACATTTTATCAATTTGCCCTCCATGTACCTGGCCACAGTGGCAAGCCACCAGATAGTTCACATCATTGTTTCTAATTGCTCGCCAATGTTCCAAAATTCGTTTTTTTCATAGAAAAAATTGCACTCTCCACATTTCGAAGTCCACATAGGCACTAGATTACATGAATTGCAAAATCAGGATTACAATTTAGGAATTTCTTTATCTTAACTTCTTTACCTGTGGGTAACATATACGTTTTGCAATTCACACTGTTCTTGCAAACCTTACATCTGGCACATTTGTAGAAGCCCTGTTGACTGCCTAGGAAAGTATCCCTATTCTTGTCCAAATAACTATGTACCAGCAAGTCCTGCAGGGAGCTACTTTTCCTGTATGTCATTCTTGGGTAAGGGCTTACAATTGTACTAATCACCCTGTCTGTTCTTCCCGAAAAACAACACATGTGAAAAAGTGGCATATATATATATATATATATATATATATATGTATATACATTTTTTTTTTAAACTGTGAAAAATTATTCAATCACCGAACGGCTGCACAGTGTCCAAAGGGTCGTGTGTGACGAACAGAGCAAGAATATCCAAAATAATTTATATAAAGTTCGTCGGCTGTTTATTGTGAAAAAAATATATCTGAAATTCAAAACAAAAATAGATCTCAGTCACGCTGTCCCGGCCAAATGTCAACACGTTTCGGCAAACGCCTTCAACTGGAAATATATACACCTTCCAAATTGATGGACGGTGACGGAGTCATTCTTGCGGCGAGAAGCTGGTAAATATTGTTTCCCCCGTGTCCTGTAATGATTGATGGTGAAATCTATCTATCTATCTATCTATCTATCTATCTATCTATCTATCTATCTATCTATCTATCTATCTCTCTCTCTCTCTCTCTCTCTCTCTCTATATATATATATATATATATATATATATATATATATATATATATGTATAAAATACATGTTTTCTGCTGTAAACAATGTAAAGCTTGTAGGTATAGTAACAACTGCTTTGAAATCATTGGAGATAATGGTCATTGGACTTATCAGATTCGAGGCCATTACAACTGCAATACAGATTTGTGTATTTACTGTCTGTTCTGCCCATGTAAAAAATTGTATGTGAGCAGTACTATATATAGAGCTAGGGAAAGGGTTTTGGAGCATATCAGAGCAATTCGCAATCACGATCGCAATTATCCAGTGGCAAGACATTTCCATGAGAAACACAATGGGGATGAACGGTTACTGAGATCTGCTGTTATGGATCAGGTCAAATCCACTGCTAGGGGTGGCAATAGAGAGAGAAGAATGAGGATTTTGGAATCCAAGATGATCATTAGGTTGAATACCCTGAGCCACATGGGTTTAAATTCAAGTGAACGTCTGGGCTGAATTAGTTTGCTGAATTTGTTTGCTGCTTAATATTTTTTTTAACAATATCTTTGCACCTCAAACATTTTGTAATTGTATTTATGACACAGAAGTGTGGATTGGGGTTTGAACACATATTGGTAATTAAGGGTTTTTTAGATATAAATTTATTTATTTAGATTATTAGATTTATTGGCATCTCACTAATGGTATGGATGGCGTTATTATTGGATGGTCTAAATTAAGGTCTAGCATGGAGGTCCTGACTCATTCTTAAGCACTAGATGAATTATTTATTTATATAGATTTTGAATAATAGGGTTTTATAGTAATATCTAATTGAAATCCTTTTTCTATTTTTCTATTTTATAAAATTGTTTTTTTTCATCTTCAAAATCGAACATTATTAATTAATAATTAAATATTATTATTTTAGGTAATTATCAAAATCAATATGCTTATGACAACATTTTATATGGCACAGGAACTGTATGCTTTAAGATCTGGATTATGCACTTTTGGCCATTCAAATATGGCGCCCACACGTTTTGAGTATTGCAAGTACGTGTTGTTTGTAGTCCTTTGTTTTTGTTTTGTAAGGTATGGATATTTAATGTGTGTAGCAAACTCCCACTCTGTATGTGAGCAAGGCTAAGGCTGAAACGTGTTGTATTGGGAGGAAGCATTTGTTATTAAAGTGAATTTTTTACCTCAACTTGCTGTCCAGGCATTCGTCTATATTTTTGGAGTAATTATATGCATATCTATCTATCTATCTATCTATCTATCTATCTATCTATCTATCTATCTATCTATCTATCTATCTATCTATCTATCTATCTATCTATATATATATATATATATATATACAGATAGATAGATAGATAGATAGATAGATATATATAGATATATAAATATATATATAAAGAGAGATAGATATATGTATCTATATATATAGCAATCTATATATATCTATAGAGAGATTTGCCTCTCGATATATATATATATATATATATATATATATATATATATATTATAGCTATCTATATATATCTATAGAGAGATTTGTCTCTCAGTATATATATATATATATATATATATATATATATATACACACACATGTGTGCTTTCCCTGGGGCTGATCGGCACCACAAGGCAAACCACTCATAGTTAAAAAAAATATCCCCCGTATGGGGTTAGCCCGAGGGCGGACCAAAACATTTTCATTTCTATTTTGTAAGTGTTCCCTGGGGGGGCACGATCGCCCCAATAGGAGGAACCTTTGTTATAAAATTCTATAAATTGCCTCCCTAGTCGTCGGCCCATGTAAGAAGGGCCAACCCCACCATTTTTTTTTTTATGTAAAAGAATATAATAATCATTTTTGTCCCTGGGGGGCGTGATCACCCCCCAGGAGAACCCCAGCTTTGTTTATTAAAAACATTATGCCCCTGTGTGGGGGGGTAACTTACACAGGGGCCTTCCCCCCCAAACAAGATCCCTGGTGCCTAGTGCCATTTCCTGGCCATGTATCACAGCTGTGCTGCGACCCATGGCCAGGAAACAGAGTAAAGAAGGCATCAATGAAAAGGGGAGGGGAGGGGGTCAGGGTGAGATGCAGAAGTTCTTCCATGTCTCCCAGGGTTAAAAAAAAAAATTGTGCATGCGTTGGCCTTAAAGTTCGTATTACATGGGTGCTCTTTGGCCCAAACATACAAGTAACACATTATGGTTAGCCCTTTGTGGATTAGGAAATATTACAGGCTTTTTTCCTGTGTATGGTTCTGCCCTTCACCACACAAACATGACCTTTGAAACAACTGAATCACATGGAAGGCTGCAGTTTGACAGAAATAATTCACATTCTATTTGTAGTGCAGCTTGCGAATGCCATGCAGAAAATACATTAATCTTTGACATTTGTAATATACTTGATACTGGATATATGCAGCAGAATGAGAGATTCATTTGACTCAGCAAAGTGTAGTGCAAAATGTTTTTCTGTACTTTTCAGAAAATCCTATAAGCAAAATATTTTGGAGGAATTTGTGATGGACCAGTGGAAGTAAACAGTTTAGAATTCAGCATTGGCAGTTTGACTTTGAACACCGTCCCCAACAACGTTCAATCAAGCAATTTAGCAATTACTGATAAATCTGAACATAAATATTGCCTATAGTATGAGTTAGCTTTTTAAAAATATTTTTCTTCAGTATTTTAGACACATATAATTCAAAATCTCATATTCTAATTGGCTAAATCAGTACATATACAATTTTTAGTTCATAACATGCGCATGTGAAGGCGGAAAATCAGCCAGCATGCTGATTTTTTGCTGCTGTACAGTTAATTTTTATTGCCATACAGTTAGATAAATTGATGGAAAGTGGGAATTTCAGGAGTTGGTGTAAAATGGAAGGATAAGTACTTTTTTGATGTTCACAAACATTTTGCAGGATGAACTCCACTCAAATGCTGTCAAAAAATGTTTCCAGGCTGAAAACGAGCAGAGATTACTACCACGTATGACAGAGTTGAAGGGGAAGGTACTTCCCCACAGCGAATAATCTCTCACTTTGCATAAAAAGGATAAAATAAAAAGATACATATCACAATATGTGTTTCAGTCATACTTAGTCCTGTGACCCCAGTGAACAATCTTCTTGACTAAGTATGAAGGAGAAGACGTATTCATAGAAATGTTGACGTTTATAATTTTACAGGAGTGAGATTAATTCACCTAGGCAATTGTAAGCATGGGTGTCATGTTGCTGCTCAAGGGACTACCACACTGCTCAAGCAATGACTGATAGATGTATATACTGGAATATAATAGGCCAGCGGGCATACTGAACTGAAAGTGCTTCAATGAAAACGACAAAACCAGCACACAGCAGTGATGGACTGTTGAACCGAGGATGCATGATTTCCTTACATAGTGTTTACTACTCAATCACAAATCAGAAAGAGTACTGCTTTGAGACTCATTCATGAGGTGAGGACTATGTAAAAAAACTATGCCCACTAGTAATTTTGTTGCCTAAAGTTAGTAACTTCTCTAGTGTGGCATACGCCTTCCAGCTGAAAGAAAGAAGAGTGATGGCCGGGCCAATTGGAAAAGCGTCACAACTTTGAAAAAAAGATGGTTAGATAGAAAAAACAATTTTATACAATATAAAAAACTGTGAATGTAAGTCTGACCAAAAAACCTGAATTTCACCAACCATTTGGGCTCAAGCAATTTCAACCAAGAAGACTTTTTGAAAACTGAGAAGTTGAATGGGGCAAATATGCATCAGCTCTAAAGGGAATGCTATTAGCAAAGTCAAAACAACATTAAGAGCCCCTAAGCAATAATAAAGAGAGTGGAAGGAAAGAAAACAAAACATTCAGGAAGTGCCCCACTAATAGTAACTTAAATGGGAAGACTGGTAGGAGAGACATATAAAGGTGGATAAGGCAATATATTAACCATTAACAGAATCCACTACTAAAACATGCTAAGCAAGTGGCAGTGCAAAGAGCAGAACATTTGATAAGTGGGACTGAAGTCAGTTCAGACACCCTGACTTGTATCAATGAACAAACTTTATAAAGGGCTCACAATAAATGGATGTTGTGGTAGGCTTCTAAGCTCAAAGACACAGTTTGGAACTTATTGTAGACAAAAAGGCCTTCAGTTGGCACCTCCCAATCTCCATTCATGTAACTGCAAGGTTTGGAATTGAGATGTAGGACCTAACCATCCTGATGAAGAACCAAATTCACCCTATGTGGAGAGAGAGATGGTGTCAAAAACTGAATGACAAGGGCACCAGATCCTCTTCACCTAAACTGGGTCAATGAGAATTAGCTGTGCTTGATCTTAATGCACCTTTGACAGAAGTGGAATTAGTGAAACACATGTAGCAGGTCCTTTAATCAGCAGAACCTGAAAGTGTCCTCCAAGGAACCTGTTTCATGGAAGTCCAAGAACAAAACTGAGGATGTTTCCTTTTCAGGGCTATGGTGAAGAGATCTACATAGTTAAGCCCCATGTTCATCAATCTGAAAGATCTACAGTCTAGCTGGAGCTGGAACTCTCCCGAAATTCTAGAATAAGAAATACTGCATTTCCAAATAAGAAATACAAATGCAAAAGTAATCAGCAATACAGAAATAAATCAGTGATACTAGAATAATCTCCAAACTATCAACAGTCCTCTGAAGAGGAAAACATGACTTCATGCAGGCTGTGTTCAGCTTTGCCTTTACGAAAGTAGCACTTCACAAGGAGGTGAAATTAAATGTCTGGGCATTAATTGTAATGCTCAAGTTGTTCAGAAGGGTCCTAGCACACTCAAGAAATGTCCTGCTAAGTGCAGAAATTCTACTTGCACACATGAAGAGAATAGGGTATGTTCTACAAGAAATAAGTGTCGGCTGATCCCCCTGGACTCTCAGAAGCAGTCAATGGAGTCATTCATACACATTGGAGGTTGCAGGTGCATCAGATGACAAAGTTTATTCTACCCTTGCTACCAACCAATCTCATTCAGTGTTCCAGCCCCAGGTGGGGTGTACGGAATACAGACACTTCTGGTGTCACCCTGTTTGTACCTCCTCTCTCTCTTGCTCTGATCAGAGTGTTCCATTACTAAAAACAAACCAGCTATCAACCAATATCTAGAGGTCATGGCCTACCAGCAATGCAACCTGGTCACCAGGAGCCACCACCTAACTACTCTGAATTATCTGGCAGCAGCATAGGAAAGAAGTCCCTCATGGTAGCCAGGTATCACCTCACTCCCCAGGTACCAACAACCTAGGGTACCTCCAACGTTCCACATGGGGACTGCTAATTGGTGTCAGCCAACTGCCAACCCTACTACTTTTGGACCAGATGATAAAGATGATGAAGGATTTCATTCTGGATAAGCAACACCCCATGCCAAGAGCTTAATCGTGTAGTCCAGAAGACTGAAAATAGTGAGCATTGCCAGTTTACAAAGACCGTAGTTACAGCAACCTAGAAGGCATATGACATATGCTGTGAAAGGACAAAGTTGCTTTACATCCCAAAAAGCCTAGTTTTTAGATTCTTTGTATGGAAGGGTCGTGAGGAAGGCATTTAGGTGTCACACTCACAGTATCTCAGCAGCAGTACTCTCAGACAGCACTGACTCTGAGTTGATTACAACAGAAGTTCAGAGTGGCCAGATGAGGAGAACGGAATTGGGAAGGGTACTGTGCTCTAGGCAAGACAGCTGGTTTAGGGATGACAGCACTTTTGTTTGTAGGTGACTAAGTCAATCCTACAACAAGTTGAAACTATCAGCCCAACCCTCCCAGCTCACAAGCAGTTCCTCACCAAAACCCCAAACACTAAATTTCTGGCAGCCTTTACGCATGGACTCTAGAGTGTGACATCTCAGGGGAGTCATGGTTAAACAGAGATTACCCTTTTCTCACATGAGCAATAATTCTCATTCACATGCATGCAACGAGGGAGATGTAGTAAAGTTTTCAATAGGTTTTATTAACAAGACAACAATCTACTGAAAAATACATGAGCTGCAATGATCAGGATAATGAACAATACAATTGTAAAAATGAGAGTCATGAATATAAAGACCCCCACCATCTTGCAATAACAGGGGATGTGAAATAGAGCCTAACACCCTAGCATGGAGAACCTAAACTCTAACCTAATGCGAGCTAGGCATGTTAAACCTAATCTGCCAGTACCATGTCCATGAGAAGAGCCCCCCAACCCTTGTTACCTTTGAATGAGGTCTCTAGATCAGACTCCGTGGGGACACGAAGGCTGGGTCTGCATCAAGGCGACCTGTAGCATAGATAGCGTTGATGGCATCTGGTAGGAATCCCTTGTCTGCATAAGATGTATTTATTCAGATCTTGTAGGACCCCTAAAGCAGGTGTGTTCCCAAACAACAGATAAGAAGGCATGCCTTATTGCAGCAGTTATATAAACAATTCCCTCCAAAAGTACATTATGTTCCTGTCCCATGTAAGTGGGAAACAGACATGATGTGAATACCCACATATATCACTTGTCTTTGATGCTGATAGTGACTCCTTCACAGAGTGGCACTGATAAAGTAAAATCAAAACATCTTACTAACTATAAACATTGCAGCCATCTTGGAAGAAATAATTAAATAAATCCGCTTAAACAGAGCAGGATAAGTAGGTTAAAAGTCAATATGTGACGGGGGCACAGGTCTGCAAGCCAGAAGGCAAAGCTAACTCCTAATTCCCAATGAAATTAAATAGGATCCACTACACCAGGGAAGAGACAATGTTTGTGCGTAATCAATCTGTAACAATCTTTTACCTTTTATGCTTTGAGTAACTTGCAACAGATTAACCAAAACTTTACCTGTGGGTGTGAAATTGAAATTACGGGATTGTTTAGCTCAAGCGTCTAAATATTCTTTAAATCTTAAATGGCCTGGTACCTGACATCTTCTCGAAGAGCAGCATGCAAAGTATTTTAAAAACTTCATACTTAAGTGCATGGTTAAGGCTAGATCAGTTCACTAGGGGATCTTCCTTTTCACCTTTCTGTTCTCAAAAGGTAGTTACAACCTTCTTGGCAAAATTATCATTTGACAAATAAAAAGTTAAAATCCAATGACATTTTCTTTGAGAATCAGACTTTTGAAATCAATGTCCCATTAGAAAATCTCTTTAATCAGTCAATCAGCTTGATCTGACCAAGAATCAGTAGATGCTCCACAACGTAGATGACCTCTTTGATCCAATCTTCTCAAAAGCAAGCAACTGTGATGAGGCGAGCCTGCCTTAGAGTGCCATTCAAAATGGCTGCAGAGTTTTGGTTGTGTCTTTTTCCAGCAAGTTTCCTTCTCGCAAACTCTCACTCTTGAGTTTCATTTTAGTGGAATGTCTATTGATGGCCAATATGGCCCATCCTCCCTCCATAAACCAAGGAACAAAGGAAAGAAGGCTTTTTAGCATAATTCCAAAATTGAGAAGACATTTTCAATTAGTGGGTTTACATAAAAAGAAACTCTCTCTAATTACTCTGAAATGTAGAATAAATTTCCTGCACAAACAAGTCATGTTCAATAATGCAAAAGGGCATCTAGATTCATGGTGGTTGTTTTTTAAGGTTTTGACATGGAATGCACATGTGTGTTGTGTTTACATTATAGTCTTTTGCACTGAAACAAGAAATACAGATGGAATTTTTGAAACCCACAGATCCTGTTCCTATGTTTAACAGCCTGTCGAGGGGCATGATAGACTTTTCGTAAACAACATATGGAACAGGCCCTGCCATTGGGTTTAATTTCAAGGAAGAGGCCTGTGCTATCCAACATTCTAGTGAATGGGGTGGTATTAAATCTTTTTGTAACATGGGGCAAGCTTGTGATGTCTTGCTATTTGTCTATGAACTGATCAACCTGAAAAATGTTTCTCCCAAGTAGCCAGAACAGATTTGAGGAGTGCCTAATTAAAGGGAAGGAAAGGCTCAGCAACTGAAGAGGAAACCTGCGTGATCTTTGTCAACATGTTAGATTTTGAATCTACAGACAGTAGAGTCACTTGCAGTGCATCTGTTGCTTATTCTAAAATCATGGAGAGCAAGCTGAAGGGCTGGCATAGGGAAAAGGGGTATGAACGTCTGGAGAAGTATTCAGACCACTTCTAAAACAAGCTACATTCCAGCATCAGTACTGTAAGAGGCGAAGACACTTTTGAATCTGAATCAGCATCTTCTGTACTTTTATAGAGCATGATTTAGAGTTTAGTGGCTTGGTTATGCCATCACAAATGTAATGGATGTACTGTCCTCCTTATTACAAATGTCACAGGACATTATGTACCTGTAATAAGGTAGATGGGACAATTGTCATGTCTGTGATGGAGTAGCCTACTCGCGAAACTCTAAATCATGCCCATAGTCTTTATCAGGTATGACCAGTGAATCACAGTAAAAACCATAGACTTCCTCTATCAGGATAGGTTTCTGGACCCTAGGATGAGGCTCATTATAAATTATGCTTTACCATTCTCCTTTGCAATTCAGATAATCAGAGCTGTCTTTGAAGCCTTCATGAAGACAGCTTCAAAGGTGTCAACGACTGATCTGGAGACATCTCGTTAGAGGGTTCTGGACTTCTTTAGCATGGATGACTAGAGTTTGGAGGCATGAGATTCAGAGCTGCTGAAGTTACCAAATATACAGGAGCAGGCTTGCCATTAGGGATTACCTGAGAGGGTACTAGATCCATCCTGAGCTAATGCAACATGGTAGCTGGAAGGTCTTGACCTGCTCGGCATCAGATGATGGAATCAGAAATTTCAGTTTCATCCTTTTTTAATGTTGAGATTTTTTCTGAGCACGAGAATGAGTCCAGGACTGTGGAAACGTGTCAAGACAATAGGGAGTGGGGCTGCTTCCTCAAGGAAGAGGAGATTTTCTCATTCCTATTCAAAAGAGGTATGGAAAACAAGGAACTGCCACAAGCATGTTTAGTTGGTGCCAAATATACTCAGATGACATCACATCGACCTGCAAGTTGTTTCTAGATCCTCATGATGCAACCTGGTGACGCGGAAGAACTATTGCTGAGAAACAGTTTCAGTTCTAGTCCGGCTCCTGGTGGATATGCATAAGATGAGGAATCTGTGGGAAGCTGTTTCGTCAGAAATCTTTTGAACTTCGAAATTCACATACTTATAAGCAGAATAAATATTAGTGTTATGTTTGAAATCCAGTGGCTTGCAATTACGGCAGGTGGTTGGTGGGTACAATAATAATAATTACAACACAAAATGGTCACTTACCTGCGGGCGTCTTCCTCACGGCGTCCTCCTGCTCCTGGAAGCTCCAAAGCGGGACCAGGAAACATCACTAACACACACAATCCTGGGGTCGGTGCAGTTTCTCCAGCCCAGCTTTGTACACAGCCGGGTTGGAGAAACCTAAGTGTGCATGTGTATTTGGTCGGACGCCTTAGTCCAGCCAAACACACATGCGCACTTAGGTGCACTCTATCATCATCCCACCTCCCAGTTCCCCTGGCCCAGTCCCACCCATCTCTGCACTGCTGCCTGAGCCAGCAAATTAAAAATAAACCAATAGTAAGCTATTGTTCTGTTTTTCATCTCCTGACTCAGCCTGTGTGGTGACGCCCCTCCGCCATTGCGGAATAGTCACCCCTGCTGAATTTCCAAGAACCCTTAGGCTCATGACAAATCTGCTATTACAGTGATTTTGTGCCATTGTAAATTTGGAATGAGCATTAAGAAACTAATGATACTTGAAAATGTTGCCCTGAAAAAAAAATTGTAAGTATGCACAAACTCATAACTGTGAGGATGTTCACAATCATTTTAAAGGTAGTTTCCCACCCTGGAAGTGCACAATGACTTCTGTCAAATATTGGAGTAATTGGATTCCAAACTAGCACTGGGAATGGAACAGGCATCTATTTGTTTGGGTTGTATGTAAGAGGTTTCTTCAGCGGGGAAAAAATATTTCTTTGGGGAGGAGAAAGGATATGCTTTCGCATTTATTCATGCATATTTTTCGTACTGTAAAATCTTCATAAGTACAGTTATATAAACACATTTACTACAATGAAAGATTCCCGTGATGACACCTTTGATTCTTTGCAAATCTTCCAGAATTCTGAAGTCTTCTCCAAATGTAGCAGGAAACCTATTTTGGGGGGGAAGCAGAATTCCGATCTTAAACCTTTAGGCTTTTGTAATTGGTTCCATAGATTCAAATCAAATAACTGTACGAGTAAAACTGTCCCAGAAGTCAGTATTTTAAACATGTATTACATATATCAATCATATCATACATGCCCTCTAATTGCTCACACGGAGGGTGCAGTATGAAAAGGAAAGTGTTTATATTGATGAGTAGATGGGTCTGCTGTTGCAGTCACGAAAAAATGCCTCATATTCCGAACATTCTCATAGTTATACTGTTAGCCAAGTGCCCTGTCACTGGCCACAATGCACTTGATTTAACGCTGGCAGCAAAGATCCCTCAACCAAATGTAATTATATCAGATGTTCACTGGAACAAAATCAATTACTGTGCAGCACAGCTGGAAAGCGCCCATTTCGCTGCCAATATGAACGTGCAGCACGTGTCATTTATATAGCTTTCTTTCGGTGCTGTGCTACAAGGCATTTCACAGTATCTTAACAAGCCGATCAAGACATACACTGCCATATATTGCATTAGTTAGGTTTTTAATTAAAAACTGTCTATTAATTTGTTAACATAAACCTCGTCAACGTGGGCCAAAAGTGGAGTAAACGAAATATAAATCAAACCAGAAATCCTATTTTGCTATGATGTCAATTTAAGGGACACATTCATGATGCAAACAATACTGTTCATTTTGAACATTTTAAGGTCGAACATAGCAGCGCGGAAGCGCTACATTTCCAATGTGTTGGTATGTATCTGGGCTTTTAACCACACTTACCACACGCCCATCACTATCACTCGTTCATTGGCTTGCCTTTCAAAAATCCTTTCTTTTAGTTGGTTAAAGCTTTATGTTTGTCCCTTCTTAGGGCGGTTTTGTCTTGGCCATCACCCCTATTACATAGCTAATTGCACTTTTGCTGATAAACTTGACTGCAAGCAGACTTATTTTATTTTTTTGTGTCCCTTCCTGCTGATGCTCATGTTGGCCGTTGGCTCGCTTACGTGAAACTGTATCACTTTCATTTTTTTATTAGTTGTTTACTTATCATGCCTTTGGTGTGTGGTGTACTTATTTCTCTTGTATGCCCTTTCTTCCTCTCACAGCAGCCTCGGTTTTAAAGGCATAGGCTGATCAGCCTGTGTTTTTGGAACATTTCATTCTGAGCAGCTCATGGTTTTGTTTTTAACTATGGGGGGCCTACAGTACTGCTTAGAAAAGGCGCGCAAGCCAAAATCCTCCCCAACTATCAGGAGCAAAGGGGCTGAGCTGTCCCCTGGTTTCAATCGCTTCTAGAAACACCTCCAAAGGGGAAAAGAGATTAAACAAAAATAATCCCCATCTGTCAGTGAAGTTTCTGCTGCTTGCCAGCAGCCCGTGAATATCGCCTTTCATGTGAGCTTGTTACATTAGTTGCTAGTTCTGATCTGCCTAGTTCTTGTTCCTCTCAGCGGACACATTAACCTTCTGCGCTACCTTATAATTAGTCCAAGCTTCCACTAGAGAAAAGTACGTTCTCTCTCCAGAAATAACATTAATCACCAGCGTTATTTTAACATCTGAAGATTGAATGCAGTCTGTGATCTGCCTACAACACGTTCTTTGCAGCCGCCGCATTAACCCTCTGCACTGCCTTATAATAGTTCCAAACTTTGGCCCTGATTTATACTTTTTGACACAAACCTGTGTTAGCGCAGGTTTGCATCAAAAAGTTTATCGCCGGCTAGCGCCATTCCTGGACGCCAGCGGGTCATCATATTTAAGGAATGACGCTAGCCAGAGGTAAGGCCCGGTTAACGTCAAAATAAATGATGCTAACCGGGTGGGGGAGACGTAGGGGAAACAGGAGGTTGTGTGTCTAAGACTGGCACTAGTCAGAGACAGTAAAAATGACGCTAACCTGACTATCATCATTTTTTGATGCACAACCCCCATGGACATGACTCCTGTCTTAGTAAAGACAGGAGTCATGCCCCCTTGCCCAGGGGACTTATGCCCCCCTGGGCATAGCCATTGGCCACAGTGCCATATTAGGGGACCCAAGTTAGGCCCCACTATGGCACTTGTAAAACATTTTTTAAATTTACCTGGACTTACCTTGGATGGGTCCCCCATCCTTAGGTGTCATCCAGATGTGGGTGGCTGGGTCCCTAGTGGCAGGGGAGGGCACCGGTAGACTGCTTCCATGGCATCTGACCATGGAAATGAGCCCACAGGTCCGCTAACGCCTGCCCTGACCCATGCGTTAAATAATGGCACTAAACAGGCTTAGCAAAGGCCTTAGAGTCATTTTTTGCCCGGGAATGCCTACCTTGCATCTCATTGACACAAGGTAGGTTTTCACAGTAAAAAAATGACGTTAACTCCAATATTTTGATGTTAGATGGGCCTAGTGTCATAATATAAATATGGAGTTAAGTTTGCACTGGATTTGCGTAAAAAAAAGATGCAAATCTTGTGCAGAGTATAAATATGCCCCTTCATCTCTTGTGTACAGCGCTGCATTTGGTATGACCAAAAGAGACACTTGGGAAAGTCATAACAAAACCACAGCCAAAGTGCAACAAAAACAATGGAAAAATTGCTTCTTTGCAATTTCAATTTAGCCTGCTTTACTATTCACTACTTGTAAAAGTTTATGCAGCAGTTATTAGTGTGCGTTGTAAAGTGACAGCTGAATTTTAAGAAACATATTTTTTGTGTATGCAAGCAAGGAAATTGGGTCTTGTAAGCTAAAAGCATAAAGCTTGTGGCTTCACTATGAAGGACAATTAAATCAGCCTTCTGTGTGGAGTAACAGCAGGATCTAAAGAAGGCACATTTATTGTGTTCGCAGTGCTCAATTTGAGCCGGTGTGTTCTGATGCAGGGCACAAACAATTTATGTTAAAGGGCCATCAGTTATTTTTCTGCCTCACTGATTTACTGTGGGCAAAATAATGAATATTTTTTAGAAATACAAACTCTAACAAGTGAAAATGTCCTTCCACTCCAAACTGTAAACAAGCTGCCAGGCTGGAAGTCTAAACAGCAAGATGTCATCATGTAGAAAACATTTTTGAAACACAAGGACATGAATCACTCTTTACACATAAACACTGTGAAATGCAGTAAATTAACCTAAAAAGACTGCAGGGGAGACAAAAGTTTTACATGAAAAACAAAAACACAGAGCAGAAACATTAGCATGTGTTATTGAAAGGGCAGCATCAACCCGATAAAAGAGTGTAAAGGACTCGCTGGCTGGCTTGCTCTGCGTACAGAAGCAATGTTATGAGGTGCACTACAACTTTGTGGAGTGAATCACACCCAAACAGTGTAAACTGCGGCCAAACACATATGGAACACACCAGTAAAACAACACATAAACATAAATATTAAAAGACACAATTGTATTAAAATACAGGCATTAGCTTTAAAAAAATATTTATTTTCCATGTGGCCAATGTGTTCCATGGTTCAACTATAGTTTTTAAGTTAAATCATGTATTTTGTAAGCGCATATTTGCCTTTAATGAACACAACCTTAGCATGCTTGAATTAAGCTTTTCCCAACTAAACGATGCTAACTAGCAACATTTTAATTTTTTGCTGCAGATAGAGGAAGAAAGTACATGTAATGCTTTAGTTTTATGCAGGGCCAATGGGATTATATGGCAGGAAAAGATGGAATTATGAGGCAGGGGTGATCAATTTATTTGGCAAGATAAGTCCGGTTATGAATTTACATTACTGTTCTAACTCAAGAAAATGTGTGACCTATTGCATTGCAAATGCTTGTTTTTAGAAATGGGGTTTCTGGTTGTCAGAGTATGCACCCTGTACAAACAGGAACCGCCACTCTTGTCAGGGTGAGCTAATTACACACTATAAGGTAAGCTCTGCTCACCCTTTGGTAGCTTGGCACAGAGCAGCCAGGCTTATCTAAAGAGGTAATGTGTAACGTACTTGTGCAACACATTCCCACAGCAACAAAATGAAAATGATACAAAAATATTCCACGCAGGGTTAGAAAATTATATTATATATTTTCGGATTCCCAGTGGTAGCCTAAGAGAGGAGTGGGCTTCACAGTAGTGAAAAGCACATTGGTCTCTTTTGCAGCTAGCAGGACATGTAAAACTTAAAAGTTCTTGACCTAACTTTTACTTACGTAGCAACCTGTCCTTAGGGCAAGTTAGGACCAACCCCAGGGGAGACTTATGTTTAACAAATGGGGAGTTTAAGGCTTGGCAAGTAGATTTAAAATGTCTAGGCAAAATGGTAGTAAATTGCACACACAGGCCCTGCAAAGGCAGGCCTGAGACAGGTTTGAAAGGCTACGTATGTGGGTGGCACAATCAGTGCTGCAGGCCCTCTAGTAGCATTTAATTGACAGGCCCTGGGTACATGGTATACCACATTATAAGAGACGTACAGCTAAATTAAAAATGCCAATTGAGTATACACCAATATTGCCATGTTTTACGAAGGAGAGCACATGTTGGTCAGCAGTGCCAAAGTGCTCAGAATCCTACAGCCAACAAAAACAAGGACAGAAAAAGAGGAGGTTACCCTTCAGAGAGGGACACTTTACAACAATTTTGAAATAGTGAACCACACAAATGGTGTTGCCGAGTAGTAGTGTTTTTAGAAGTAAACTTTTCACAGAACAATGATGGATTTTGAATAAAAATGAACAATCTTCTTTGCTTATGTTCTATATATTATGCATATGTATTCTGCCAAAGTTTGTCACCATTCCCAGGAGGCCATGGGCCAGATACTGTCCAGGTTGCAGGAGACCAAGCAGCTGCAGGAGGGACAGTACCTGGGGATCAGGGAGGACCTGAGGGACATCCACACCACCCTGGTCGCCATTGCAGGGATGCTGGCAGACATTGCCAACACCATGAGGGAGGCAGTGGCACACCAACGGGCCCCTGACACTAGCCACACCGGAGAACAGCCCTCCACCTCCGTCGACGCTAATAGACAGGAGGCCCCGCCACAGGAACAACAGGCCACTAGCACCCCACCCCCTGCAGAAGGAGAACCACCCCGCAAAAGGTCCCTGTGATCCAGGCAGAGGACAGAGAACATTGCCAAGACCCCGTCAGGAAATAAGACTCTCCTAATTGTCACCCTGGTGTCCCACTCTGTCACCCTGTCCACCTTGAACTGCCATTGCTCCCCTTCCTATGCCCCCTTGGACAATGCACCTGCGATACAAATAGACTGGACTCTACCATGGACTTTCCTCCCTCAGCAACCCAGCCCATTGCAATACCCGCTCCACTTATTAGCACCTAAATAAACCCCCTGGAACAAAATCAAATATGGAGTCTGTCAATTGTTTGGAATATGTATTAGTTTCACAAACTGTAAACATTGCAATTCAAATGTACTGTAATATTTACATAGGTATGACCTGTAGTGGGCAGCAGTAAACGCACCAGAAGCCAGAGTGGGGCACAGAAATCTGAAAATAGAGATGCCAAAGGGTACAGTAAGTGGCCATGGAAATAGGGAAATCAGGCTGCCATGTTCAATGTCAAAAACAAAACTGCAATGGAAGGTGAAGTTACAGTGATTTACTTGTGTGTCACTGGAAGTACTGTTGAATTAGTGTAGTTCTGTTGTCCACATATTCTTCCTCTGCCTCCTCTTTGTCACTGTCCACAGGCTCCACCGCTGCCACACGACCATCCCCAGGCTCATCCTCCTGCAGAAAAGGCACTGGCGTCTCAAGGCCAGGTTGTACAACATGCAACGTGCATGATGATCTGGCACACCTCCATGGGTGAGTAGTACAGGGATCCACCTGTCAGATGGAGGCACTGGAATCTGGCCTTCAGGAGGCCAAAGTTTGTTCACTGATCCTCCTTGTTCGCCCATGTGCCTCATTGTAACATTCCTCTGCCCTTGTCCTGGCATTCCTCACAGGGGTCAGTAGCCATGAGAGGTTGGGGTAACCAGAGTCACCTGCAAATATCGAAGGATACCTGTTAGCCACACACTCACCATTAGGGCCAAACCCACACCCATATACCTACATCAACTGGGTGGGGACCATGGGCTCACCTATTAGCCACATCCGGTGCCTCTGGAGTTGAGACATCACATATGAGATGCTGCTATTCGTCAAGATAAAGGCATCATGCACAGAGCCAGGATACTTTGCATTGACATGGGAGATGTACTGGTCTGCCAAATATGCCATCTGCACATTCAGAGAGTGAAAGCTTTTTCTATTTCTGAACACTTTTTCATTTCTCCGGTGGGGGGGGGGACAAATGCAATATGTGTACCATCAATGGCACCAATGATGTTGGGGATATGTCCCAGTGCATAGAAGTCAGCCTTCACTGTGGCCAAATCCTCCACCTGGGGAAATACGATGTAGCTGCGTATGTTTTTCAGCAGGGCAGACAACACTCTGTTCAGCACGTTTGAGAACAGAGGCTGTGACATCCCTGATGCCATGGCCACTGTCGCTTGGAAGGAACCACTTGTCAGGAAATGGAGCACTGATAGGACCTGCACTAGAGGGGGAATACCTGTGGGGTGGCGGATTGCAGATATCAGGTCTGGCTCCAATTGGGCACACAGTTCTTGGATTGTGGCCCTATCAAGTCTGTAGGTCAGGATAATGTGCCTGTCCTCCATTGTCACCAGGTCCACCAGGGGTCTGTACACGGGGGGATGTCTCCATCTCCTATTCATCCTCAGTGGTTGAACTCTAGGGTAAAAAACGGTGAGCAGAAGGTCATATTCACACATATTTCAACATTAATATGCAGTTTTTGCTATACAGAAACAGTATGTGAACTCGTAAGTCAGTTGATGTGCCAATGTCTGCTGTGACGCAGTTAGGTGCCATGGCCTGTGCCCACCTGAAATGGCAGCTGCCTGACCTGTGAGGAGGAACAAGTGGAAATGAGGTAATTCAGCTGGCGTTGTGCGCTGTTGCAGTTGGTGGTCGATGACCACCGTGCAACACCGCATTGGTTATCATTGGGGCCTATGGGTTCCAGGATCCAATGGTGATGTATGCCGGTGGTGACGGTACGCACCACCGCGGAAATGGCAGCTCCCTGGCAGTAGCGGACACCTCTGTGGCCACCCCAACTACATGTACAGCAGCCACCCACCGAACCAGCACTCCCCTCCTAGCAGCCCCTCAGCGTGTTTCCCATGCCCGCTCACCCAGGAGGGTTGGCATCTCCTTCGCCCCAGGCACCTCAGGCCCTGACCCAGTCAGCCCTGCTGCCCTCAGTGAGGAGGCTATTGACCTTCTGAGATCCCTCTCTGTTGGGCAGTCAACCATACTGAATGCCATCCAGGGTGTAGCAGGGCATTTGCAACAAACAAATGCATACCTGGAGGGCATTCACTCTGGCATGGCGGCCCAACAGACAGCATTACAGGATCTGGCCAACTCACTGATGGCAGCCATTGTCCTTGGCTACCACCACCACTGCCAGCACCGCCACCTGCACTGCGGCCAGCACCACCACCTGCACCACAGCCAGTACCGCCACATACACCACAGCCATCAGCACCACTGCCAGCAGCAGCAGCCCCAGTGGGCAGCCGTCCGATGCAGCAAGTGAAGGCCTGGAGGCTACCACCACCACTGCCAGCACCTCCACCTGCACCGCAGCCAGCACCGCCGCCTACACCGCGGCCAGCACCACCGCATGCACCGCCACAGCAACACCACTGCCAGCAGCAGCAGCCCCAGTGGGCAGCCGTCCGAGGCTGCAGGTGAAGGCTACCACCACCACTGACAGCACCGCCACCTGCAGCTCAACTGGCACCCACTGAGCAGCCGTCACCGCCAGCGAGCAGTGTGTAGTGGTGACTACATGGGCTGCAGTGTGTCCTGGCCCTTGCAACACCTGTCGGTGTGACACACAGGTCAGAGTTTGTGACCTTGCCCCATCCAGGATGAAGCACACTGGGCACAAGGCCCCCTCCAGAACCAGTGGAAGAAGACATCCACTCAGCCCCTCCTTGCCAGGATGAAGCACACTGGGCACAAGGCCCCTCCAGAACCAGTGGAAGAAGGCATCCACTCAGCCCCTCCTTGCCAGGATGAAGCACGCTGGGCACAAGGCCCCCTTCAGAACCTGTGGAAGAAGGCATCCACTCAGCCCCTCCTTGCCAGGATGAAGCACACTGGGCACAAGGCCCCTTTCAGAACCAGTGGAAGAAGGCATCCACTAGAGAGACTGTGGCTTTGCACTCCCAGGACCAAGCAGTGGGCAAACCACTCACTAGAGAGACTGTGGCTTTGCACTCCCCATGACCAAGCAGTGGGCAAACCATCCACTAGAGAGACTGTTGTTTTGCACTCCCCAGGACCAAGCAGTGGGCAAACCACTCACTAGAGAGACTGTGGGTTTGCACTCCCCAGGACCAAGCAGTGGGCATGGATCCCCCTCCGGGCCAGTGGCATTGTAACATCTTCCGGCTGAGGTGCCCCCCCATTCCCCGTCCCCTGAGGTGCCTGTGTGTTTATCGACCTGATGCCCCTGCAGTGTTCTCTCCGTATTGAGGCAGGAGTCAAGTGTGGCCTTGGCCTATGTGTTATGGCCCAGTGGGGCACAGACATTTTGGAGTGGGCATTGTCCCTCCTTTTGTTTATATTGATCATACTGTTTATTGTTTAAAGACGTATTTATCTAAAATTGTACTATTACATTTATTTTACTCCATTCCTTTTGTCCTTGCGTTATTCCTGATGGTTACGGGGTGTATATGTAATGTTGTTGCATCTGTTTCTGTGTATGGTGTTGGGGTAAGGGTGTTGCTTGTATGTGTCACTCTCTCCCCCGCCTTGCGTTCTAGGTGCAGTACTCACGATGGTCGTCTTCGCCGGCGTTCGTGTTCCTGGTGTATGAGAAGGTACAACAGCATTGGAAAAAAACTGCAGCTCGGGCTCCATGGCGTCGTGTTTCTTCCTTGAGTGTCGAGAGGTGAGTCATTCCCCTTCAGTGTGCTGTTTCCGCCGTGCTTTTGGTGGTGTTGGTACCGGAAAAGCTGGCGGATAGGCGTGTTGTAATGCTGTGGGCAGTACATTGTCTTCCGCCTAGCTGTTGGCTGTTTCAGCCGCAGTGTTTGTTGCTACCCCCGTGGTGGTCGGTGTGTTAAAGTGGCTGTTTGTGTTGCTGGTTTCCACTGTGGTCATGATTCAATTTTTTTTACCACAGTCCAGTTGGCATTGTTACCGCCGCTTTATCACCGACTGCCAGGGCCATTGTCTCCTACTAAACAACATGAGCTGTGTACATGATCGTTATGGGACCGTGTGACTATTGGTCAAGTTTCTGGATCCATTAGGGACAGGGGCGTAGATTGGTCAGTAAGACTGGGGGCTGTGAGCTTCAGATTTTCCAACAATAACACTGGCATACAATGTTAAATTACATTATACAATAAGCAGGTTGTATGAGAGGGGCCTAAGGGACAGTGAAAAGGCAGAGGAATGCATATTGGTAGAAGTATTTCATGAGAGAAAATACAACATTTTGTAAAGTAACCATTGTTGTTGACTTTCGAAACAGAGAGGTAGAGAGTATGTTTGTGTTTCTGTCTGTGTATATGTAAAAATTCCTGGGGAAATCTTACAGACACCTCCCATACATGACTAAAAGCACCTGTACCCAACTATTTATTAGTAAATATATTTATTAGGGGGAGCACCCCAAACACCATACCCCTCCCCCTCAAGCTACAACCCTGATTAGGGTGCAGCACAAAATCACCTACTATTCTGTTTATAGTGTGGAACCCTCAACAACAGTTGCATGTGTTTGGGGTAGGAGAAACAAGTGCCCCACTGACATTCATAAAATCAGATGAGAGTCTCCTGGATCACAGACAGGCAATTCTTCTACGAACTATAACCACCTTGTAGGCCCAATCAGACCAAGAGGGGTGTGTGCAACTGCTGCTTCATTATAATGGGTTCCAGGGCACAGCACTGGACACAAACACTCAAAGCATGTGCACTTGCATGTTCTCTGGTGCAACATTAATGTAATAGGAAGCACCCAGGAACTGTGTCTGGAGATCTATGTTCATCCCCTTAAAGCTTATCCAGGCACTGATAAGTTCTGATATTGTATAAGAAGTGTTCCTGATAGCAGAAATGTTAGAGAGATGAAACATGCAATACTTTCAGCCACAAGGAGAGAAGCATTCCATATCCCTAATACAAACACATACATACGTAAGCATGGAAGGCACCAAGGGGTATGCACTGCAGTGTTATGTAAAAAGGGCTGGAAGAGGAAGCAGCCATTCTGTGTTTAAACATCACAGCAGTTTAAAGTTTAATTTGCAGTGGTTTTAAAAAATAAGGACTGCTCCCATTCAGCCCAGTTTAAGTACTTCTACAGTGCCGATTTAATTCCATTATCAGAACTGCAGCATTGTTTAGTAATTTTTAATTACTGGAAAACCCCAGAATTACTACATTTCTCATATTCCACTGGCGGAATTAAAGATTCTGCCACCTCTAGCTGCCAGATGAGTGTCAGGGCTCCAGAGGAAGGTAACAAGTTACCTAGAGATCCAAAGCATTAAGGGGCTTTGAAAGCTCTTCTAGTAGGAACATGGTTGACCTCAGCACCACCGCCCTAATTGTATGGCCTTGAGCTGCTGTTGGAAATGTGTTAAAAAACATGTGAGTTTCAACTATTGCTTCTGTTATGGTGCAACTGGTTAGCCTTCCAGTGCCTAGAAGTAGGTTCTTTACTACATGCAGGTTGGCTGCGTGGACAGCACTAGAACTGCTTACAGTAGGGGATTGCTTTGATGGGGGAAAATAGAGGTGCTTGGAAATGATCATCACTGTAAATTACCTGCCAGAATCACAGTTTCTAGACTATGCAGCAGTGTCTCTAGCATTATATGAACTCTGGAGAGACAGACATAAGGAACACCTACACATGAAATGTTACAGATCCTCCTCATATTTGGGGAAGCTCATAAGTTAGTTTTCTGTCTCTCTATATTGGCCCTGTTTATGGCTAAACTTGACCTGATGCAGCTCATAGGAAAATTAAAAAAAGAACTAGGCCAGGACACTCACACTGTATCCAGAAACACTATGGGGGTGATTCTAACCCTGGCGGTCGGTGTTAAAGTGGCGGCCAACCCGCCAACAGGCTGGCGGTCCAAAAAATGGAATTCTGACCCTGGCGGGAACCGCCAACACAGCCCGCCAACTTAACACTCCGACCGCCGCGGCGGTACAGACAAACAGCACGGCGGTCACCGCCAACAGGCAGGTGGCAGACAATGTACCCCCCACACTATCATAACTCACCAATCCGCCACCTTTTCCGGGGCGGGAGCACCGCCAATAAAAACACGGCGGAAACAGACTACGAAGGCGAAAACGCTCACCAAAACACACTCCACGAGTACGGAGGACAGCATGGAACCCGAATTAAACATCCTACCTGCTCTCGTCTACCTTCTCATCTACCACGAGTACGAAGTCCGGCGCAGACGACAACGGTGAGTACTGCACCTACGACAGACGGGAGGGGGAGGACGAAAGGTTACGGGCACACACATATGCGACCCCCCCCCCCCAATCATGTACTCACCAATGCAGAGCACCAAGTCACAGTGACACCACCCAAACACCCCCGAAAAATGCTAGGACATAATCATATTTGGAATAAATATTTATGTACCAAAAAGCTCCAGAAAATTAGCGTACAACCATGAAAGATATCCACAACAAAACAAATGACATACACATCAGTGTATAACTGAAGTACCAAGTCCTGCACATCCTACGAATTCAGCATGTCCGTGGGCCAAAGTCTTGAGAAACAAGGGCAAAGCCCACACAGGAGACCTGAGTCCTTTGGAGAGAACACTGCAGGGGCATCAGATGTAAAAACTACAGGCACCTCAGGGGGAAGGGAAGGGGGGGCACCACAGCCACATGAGTCCACGACGCCAGATCCACGAGGAGCCACCATGCCCACGGGACCATCCTGGGGAGTGCAAAGCCACAGTCTCTCAAGTCTCTGCAGTGGGTGGATTGCCCACTGGACCATCCTGGGGAGTGCAAAGCCACAGTCTCTCAATGTCTCTACAGTGGGTGGGCTGCCCACTGGGCCATCCTGGGGAGTGCAAAGCCACAGTCTCTCAAGTCTCTGCAGTGGGTGGATTGCCCACTGGACCATCCTGGGGAGTGCAAAGCCACAGTCCATCAGGTGGATGACAGTCTCCACTGGTCAAGGAGGAGGCATGGTGGGCACAATGAACCATCAACGGTGCTTGAGACGGCGGTGCCCTGTTCAGCGGTGCTTGAGACGGCGGGGCCCAGCGGAGCGGTGCTTGACAGGAAGGGCCCAGCGGAGCGGTGCTTGAAATGAAGGGCCCAGCGGAGCAGTGCTTGAGACGGCGGGGCCCAGCGGAGCGGTGCTTGACAGGAAGGGCCCAGCGGAGCGGTGCTTGAAATGAAGGGCCCAGCGGAGCGGTGCTTGAGACGGCGGGGCCCAGCGGAGCGGTGCTTGACAGGAAGGGCCCAGCGGAGCGGTGCTTGAAATGAAGGGCCCAGCGGAGCGGTGCTTGAGACGGCGGGGCCCAGCGGAGCGGTGCTTGACAGGAAGGGCCCAGCGGAGCAGTGCTTGAGACGGCGGGGCCCAGCGGAGCGGTGCTTGACAGGAAGGGCCCAGCGGAGCGGTGCTTGAAATGAAGGGCCCAGCGGAGCAGTGCTTGAGACGGCGGGGCCCAGCGGAGCGGTGCTTGAGACGGCGGGGCCCAGCGGAGCGGTGCTTGACAGGAAGGGCCCAGCGGAGCGGTGCTTGAAATGAAGGGCCCAGCGGAGCGGTGCTTGAAATGAAGGACCCAGCGGAGCGGTGCTTGAAATGAAGGGCCCAGCGGAGCGGTGCTTGAGACGGCGGGGCCCAGCGGAGCGGTGCTTGACAGGAAGGGCCCAGCGGAGCGGTGCTTGAGAGGAAGGGCCCAGCGGAGCGGTGCTTGACAGGAAGGGCCCAGCGGAGCGGTGCTTGAAATGAAGGGCCCAGCGGAGCGGTGCTTGAAATGAAGGGCCCAGCGGAGCGGTGCTTGAAATGAAGGGCCCAGTGGAGCGGTGCTTGAGACGGCGGGGCCCAGCGGAGCGGTGCTTGACAGGAAGGGCCCAGCGAAGCGGTGCTTGAAAAGAAGGGCCCAGCGGAGCAGTGCTTGACACGGCGGGGCCCAGCGGAGCGGTGCTTGACAGGAAGGGCCCAGCGGAGCGGTGCTTGAAATGAAGGGCCCAGCGGAGCAGTGCTTGAGACGGCGGGGCCCAGCGGAGCGGTGCTTGACAGGAAGGGCCCAGCGGAGCGGTGCTTGAAATGAAGGGCCCAGCGGAGCGGTGCTTGAGACGGCGGGGCCCAGCGGAGCGGTGCTTGACAGGAAGGGCCCAGCGGAGCGGTGCTTGAAATGAAGGGCCCAGCGGAGCGGTGCTTGAGATGGCGGGGCCCTGTTCAGCGGTACTCTTCTGCACCGTGGGCCCTGTTCAGCGGTGCCTATCTCCACGGCGGGGCCCTGTTCAGCGGTGCTCTTCTGCACCGCGGGCCCTGTTCAGCGGTGCCTATCTCCACGGCGGGGCCCTGTTCAGCGGTGCTCTTCTGCACCGCGGGCCCTGTTCAGCGGTGCCTATCTCCACGGCGGGGCCCTGTTCAGCGGTGCTCTTCTGCACCGCGGGCCCTGTTCAGCGGTGCCTATCTCCACGGCGGGGCCCTGTTCAGCGGTGCTCTTCTGCACCGCGGGCCCTGTTCAGCGGTGCCTATCTCCACGGCGGGGCCCTGTTCAACGGTGCTCTTCTGCACCGCGGGCCCTGTTCAGCGGTGCCTATCTCCACGGCGGGGCCCTGTTCAGCGGTACTCTTCTGCACCGCGGGCCCTGTTCAGCGGTGCCTATCTCCACGGCGGGGCCCTGTTCAGCGGTGCTCTTCTGCACCGCGGGCCCTGTTCAGCGGTGCCTATCTCCACGGCGGGGCCCTGTTCAGCGGTACTCTTCTGCACCGCGGGCCCTGTTCAGCGGTGCCTATCTCCACGGCGGGGCCCTGTTCAGCGGTGCTCTTCTGCACCGCGGGCCCTGTTCAGCGGTGCCCATCCAGCAGGTCAAGGGAGCCAGACCTGGCATGGACTCCCTGTTCAGTCGCCCTCGGACCGTGACGTTTCTGGACCCTTCCGGGACGGACTCCTGGCCTCCTTAGTGTCCTCCTTCCCAGCTGGGATGTGGCATGTGGGGTCCACCTTCTCCGCGCTCCTGCTGCCCTTCCGCTCCTTTGATGGGGCTCTCGGGCCCTTGCCTCCCCCAGATGGTGTGGGTGGTGAAGTGGCCGCACATTGCTCCTTGGGGGCAGCCCTGTCGGTCCTCGCACGGCGGTCCTTGGTTTTGCGGGTCCTCTTGCCGGGGGGGGGGGCTGGACGTGTCCTTGCTGCTGATCGATGTGTCACTGCTGGCAAAGGGTGGGCTCCAGAACCCAGGCACAACAGTGACACCCGAAGCTGGGCTGGTGGTGGCTGCGGTGCTCTTGGGACTCTTTGAAGATGGATGGGGGAGGTCATCGGGGGAAAGAGGTTAAGGTTAGCCAGGAAAAGTTTTTTAGGGCCAAGGTAAAGGGTAGGAGAAGTGGAGATGGAAGTGGAGGTAGAGGAGGTGGTTGTAGGAGAGTCAGGTGTGCTGTCATTGGGTGAAGGTGCTGGTGCTGTAGGCTGTCGTGAGGTGGATGGCTGTTGGGTGGTGGCTGCCTGCGTTTGTGTGTCTTGGAAGAGGGGGTGACAGACACAGTGGGAGAGGACACAGGGGACGTGTACATGGCAGTGGGGGTGGTGACTGCACGAGTGTGGACTGTACTGGAGGGTGAGGTGGTGATGGAAGCACTGGCTGATGTTGGGGTGCATGCAGGTGTGAGTGTAGACGTCACAGGGAGGGAGGAGGGAGACGAGGAGGAGGGGGACACAGGGGTGGCAGTGGCTGTTGGCATGTCTGCATCTGGGTGTTGCTCGGGTGAGTGTTTGCGGGATCTGTGGTGCTTGTGTTTGGATGAGCTGCTCTTGGGTGTTGAGGTGTGTGCAGGCTGGTCTGATGGTGTGGATGGGATAGGCTGAGGAACAGGAGACAGAGACAGGCTGGAGGCAGTCAGAAGAGGGAGGCTGGAAACAGGGACAATGGCTGCCGTCAGTGCTGAGGCCAGAGCAGTGAACGCTCGTTGATGGGCAGCCTGACCCGAATGAATGCCCTCCAGGTACGCATTGCTCTGTTGCACCTCCCTTTGCACACCCTGGATGGCATTCAGAAGGGTCGTCTGCCCAACAATGAGCGTCCTTACCAGGTCAATGAGCTCCGCACTGAGGGCAGCAGGGGCAACAGGGGCAGGGGCTGAGGTGCCTGGGGCGAAGGAGACGCGCGCCTTCCTGGGCGAACCGGCACGGAGCGAAGACTGAGGGGCTGCTGGGAGGGCGGGGCTGGTGCGCTGGGTGGCACGGATGTTGCCGCCACCCCTAGGGAGCTCCCATCTGAGGACGTGTCGCTTTCGATGCTCTCACCAGCGGTCCCCGTCGTGGGGCTCCCCTCGCCCTCCGGATCACTGGTGCCCTCGGTGTCTGTTCCTGGGCCCACCGGGGCCTTGTGTCCTGCAGCTCCCTCGTGCTCCGATGCCATATCTCCTCCGCCTGATGATGCTAATGCACACATGCACAAGAAGATGAAGAGAAAGGGTGGGGGGAGAAAAAAGAAGACCAGGTTGAGTGCATGCAATGTCAACACCGTTGGTGGAGAGGACAGACACAGGTGCCTAATGCACTAAGCCGCGCATTCGGGGTACACTACTCAGTACTACTGACTAAGACAACAGGCCAAGAGACGTCAAACGCGCACATGGGAGATGCTGGACCTTCAATGGCTGTACTTGTCACCCTACAGAGGTGGGGGCCGGGGGCACAGGGCCATGCCTAAGGGAGAGGACTACACTACAGAAAGCGCCCTGGCCTAATGTCACCCACAGCCCTCCTCCCCCACCCAGACGCCTCCACTGCGCAGAAAGATAGGAGAATGTGCTGATACTCACCCCCTTGTGTCTGCTGTGATGTCTTAAAGCGCCCATCCAATTCAGGGTAGGCCACCGCCAGGATCCGGGACATCAGGGGGGTCATGGTGCGACTGGCACCCCTCCTAGGTTGGGAGGCCATCCCCAGCAGTGTTTCTGCGGTCTTCCTTGTTCCGCGGCGGATGTCCTCCCACCTCTTGCGGCAGTGGGTGCCCCGTCTGTTGTGGACCCCCAAGGTCCGGACTTCCTTGGCGATGGCACGCCAAATCTCGATCTTCTGATGGGCGCTGACCTATTAGACATGTACAGGGTGGAAAGGAGGAAATCATCAATGGCCTGCATGTTAGATGTAATTGCCCCCCCCCCACCCACTTTGCCATATGGCACATGCTCTCATCTGTCGGGCGTTGCACTCCTCATTCGCCCCCCACCCCACCAACTTACATCCACCCCAATCCACACAGGCATAGCCCATTCCATTAGCACCCGGGGTACTCACTTGTTGGTCTGGAGGACCGTAGAGTAGCGCATACTGGGGGAGGACCCCATCCACGAGCTTGTCCAATTCTTCAGATGTGAAGGCAGGGGCCCTTTCCCCAGTCACAGCAGCCATTGTATCTTCCAGACCGAGGTCACAGCAGCACTTGCAGTATAGGTCCTCTCCTGTGGATGATCAGGTCTCGAGTGATTAAGCAGATAGAAAATGGCGGTCACGTCCGCGGCGGTGCGTACCGCGGCGGTGCATACCGCGACCGCCGGCGCACTTCGTTATTGGCTCCTGAAACCCATAGGCTTCAATGTTAACCAATGCGGCTTTGCGCCGCGGTCTTCGACCGCCTACCGCCACGGTGTGCCCCGCCAGCGCAGTGACCTCACATCCCATTGTCCCACTTCACAGGTCAGGCAGCCGCCATTTCAAGGGCCCACATGGCTTAATTTTGACTGCGACACACAGGCCTAGGCCTTGCATTGCCACACATACACGCCTTTCAACCCATTGCCATTCTTTAACTGTGCAAGCTGTCTGTACGTACCTGTGGTTTGGCTGACTCTGTGCTCCATGTTGTCCTTCCTAGGCACCGTCCGCTGGGACTTGGGATGAGAAGGAGGAATCCTCGCGTGTACCGACCGCTGGTGGACCTGTCGACAATGGAAGAACGCCATATAATCCTTCGATACCGACTTGACCGTGCCACTATCCATGAACTGTGTGCCCAGCTGGAGCCAGCCCTGATGTCCCCCATCCGCCAACCCACAGGGATTCCCCCTCTGGTGCAGGTTTTGTCAGTCCTCCATTTTTTGGCCAGTGGGTCATTCCAGACCACAGTGGCCATGTCATCTGGAATGTCTCAGCCTATGTTTTCAAAGATTTTGAGCAGAGTGTTGTCTGCCCTGATGAAACTCATGCGGAGCTACATCATTTTCCCCGAGGAGGGTGACTTGCCCACAGTGAAGGGTGATTTCTATGCCCTTGAACATATCCCCAACATCATTGGTGCCATTGATGGGACCCATGTGGCTTTGGTACCCCCAAAAGACGATGAGCAGGTGTACCGAAACAGAAAGAATTATCATTCGATGAATGTCCAGGTGGTCTGTTTGGCTGACCAGTACATCTCCCATGTAAATGCCAAGTTCCCAGGGTCAGTGCATGACGCGTATGTGATGCGAAATAGCAGCATCCCCTATGTGATGGATCAGCTACAGAGACAACGTGTGTGGCTAATAGGTGACTCTGGTTACCCCAACCTGCCGTGGCTACTGACCCCAGTAAGGAATCCCCGGACAAGGGCAGAGGAACGCTACAATGAGGCCCATGGGCGTACAAGGAGGGTGATAGAGAGAACCTTTGGCCTCCTGAAGGCCAGGTTTAGGTGCCTGCATATGACTGTTGGATCCCTAATGTACTCACCAAAGAAGGTGTGCCATATCATCGTGGCGTGCTGTATGCTTCACAACCTGGCTTTGCGACGCCAGGTGCCTTTCCTGCAGGAGGATGGTCCAGATGGTGGTGTTGTAGAAGCCGTGGAGCCTGTGGAGAGTGAAGAGGAGGAAGACTCTGAGGACGACACAGACAATAGGGACAGAGTGATACAACAGTATTTCCAGTAACACCCAGGTAAGAATCACCCACGCCATTTCACAATTGCTTCTAGCCTCCTGCATCTGTACTTTCTGTAGTTCCCCACAGATGTTTTTTATTAATTTATGCCTTTCCCTTCCCTTCTCAGTGCTGTCTAACTCAGTACCTGACTTCTGCTTGGTTCGCCCATGAAATACAGCGTATTGACATTGGTATGTTGTCATGACTAATTGACAGAACAGAAATTGAACAGTAATATGTTATCCCTTTGTTAATAATACAGCATGACTCAAAACAGGTTTGTGTGCAAAATGTGATTTATTTACAGTGCTAGATACCGGTACATGTGATTCTAAGGGTGATGGGTGGGGGTGGAGGAATATCCATGGCAGAGTCCAGTTCTCAGTCTCACAGGTGCATTGTTCTTTTGACTGTGGAGGGATGGAGCATAGGCAGTTCATGGTTGGACAGGGTGGCAATGTGGGACAGTGGGAAGACTTGAGGGGGTATGTCCTGCTGGCGGGGGTCTTGACATCCTACTCTGTCTTTTTCTTTGGTCTCAGGCTCCTCTTACGGGGTGGTTGTTCTTCAGCAGGAGGTGGGGTTCTGGGGGGCTGTCGAGGTGTTGGGACCTCCTGTCCACTAGCGCCGGCGGAGGTGGTAGGCTGTTCCTGGTCCGGCCTAGTGACAGGGGCCCTGTGTGGTACACCATGGTCCCGCAACGCGTCCTCTATCCTGTGGAGGGCCAGGACGATGGTCCCCATTGCGGTCCCGATGATTCTCAGCTCCTCCCTG
Organism: Pleurodeles waltl; assembly: GCF_031143425.1. Taxonomy (NCBI): domain Eukaryota; kingdom Metazoa; phylum Chordata; class Amphibia; order Caudata; family Salamandridae; genus Pleurodeles; species Pleurodeles waltl. Next base: position 704,027,181 of record NC_090449.1, on the reverse strand, counting down.
AACCCCATGTAGCGTTCCTCCTGCTGTGCCTGGATCTCAGTGAACCTGGCCAGTACCGTCGCCATCGTTTCTTGGGAGTGGTGGTAGGCCCCCATGAGGGTCGTGAGGGCCTCTTGGAGAGTGGGTTCCCTGGGCCTCTCCTCCCCCCCCTGTCGCACAGCAGCCCTCCGAGCTGCCCGGTTTCCCCCGGGTCTGTCCCCTGGCCGGTGTGCCCGCTCCCACTGCCCCCAGGTCCCTGTTGTTGTTGGGGTGTCGGGTTAGCCTGGGTGCCCTGTAGTGGCAGACACACCGCTGATTGAGCTGTCCTAGAGACAGAGGCATGGGCCCGCTGGGTGGGAGCTGTGCTGGTGTCGGCAGAGGGGGTCGGGTCTGGTGTGGCCTGTGTCTGGGTGAGGGGAACCGACTGCCCAGAGGTCCCCGATGGTCCGGGCTGGTCATCAGGTTCACTGTCGACAGAGCTGCTATCCTCAGTGTGGGCCTGTTCCGGTGGTGGGATGGACACTTCTGGACCCTCCTGGCTGGTGTGTTGTCGTTCGGGTCCTGCATGGGGTAAGAGAGTTTGGTTATTGTTTCTGTGTGTGCAATAGCATGCGTGTTGTGGGTGCCCTTGTCCCCCAGTGCAGGCATTCCCTGGAGGGAGGTGTTGTGAGGGTATTTAGTGGGGGGGAGGGGTTAGTGCAGTGGTCATGCTTAGGTGATGGGTGCCCATGGTTTGTGTTGGCATGCAGGAGTTGGTGTTGGGATGGGTGGGTTGTGCTGGTGAGACATTGTCAGGAAGGATGTGTGCTGGGGGGTTGGGGGTGAGGGTGGGGGTGTGGGTTGGCATGCTGGTGGGGTGTGGGGGATATAGTAGTTGAGATGGGACTTACCAGAGTCCATTCCTCCGGCTACTCCTGCGAGGCCCTGAGGATGCAGGATGGTCAAGACCTCTTGCTCCCACGATGTAAATTCGGGAGGGGTGGGTGGGGGTCCGCCGCCAGTCTTCTGGACCGCGATGTTGTGCCTGGAGACCATCGACCGGACCTTCCCCCGTAGGTCGTTCCATCTTTTGCGGATGTCCTCCCTATTCCTGGGATGCTGTCCCACCGCGTTGACCCTGTCCACGATCCACTGCCATAGCTCCGCCTTCCTGGCTATACTGGTGTGCTGCACCTGCGAGCTGAAGAGCTGGGGTTCCACTCTTAGGATTTCCTCCACCATGACCCGGAGTTCTTGGTCCGAAAATCGTGGATGCCTTTGGGGTGCCATGGGGTGGTGTGGGTGAGGTGTGGGGTGGTGTATGTGATGAGGAGTGTGTTGGTGAGTGGTGCTTTGTGCTACTATGTGGTGTGTGTGATGGTGTAGTGTGCCTCAGTGTGTCTTGCTTTGGATTGTCTGCTGTGTCTCTCTCTCCTTGTCTCAGTAATTGGGGTCGCAGGGGTTTGTGGGTGATGTCGGTGTGTGTTTTATAGTTGGTTGATTGTGTGGGAGTGGTGTGTGTATGTGTATCAGGTGTGTGTTTTTCAAATTGTCCAATGTGGCTGTGTTTTGGTGATGTGTGTGTATTCTGACCGCGGCGGTGTGTAGCGCCAATGGAATACCGCGTTTGAATGACCGCCGTGTGGATTCGTGGGTCGTAATGGCATGGGCGTATTTCTGTTGGCGTGACGGTGGAGGTTTGGTCATCTCCAGTTTATCGCTGCCCGCCGATGTGGCGGGCTGCAGTGGAGGACGGATTTTTGGAGGTTTGGCCGTTGTGGGTCAGAATGACCGTGGCGGTTGACCGCGGCCGCGGCGGTGTTATGGCGGTCTTCTGACCGGCGGTAAGGGCATTTTACCGCCGAGGTCAGAATCACCCCCTATATTTTGATATACTCTGTTTAATTATCTCCATATGACTTATCCCACACCCTATACCTTGAATAGGATACATGAGATGGGCAATAAAACCTTCCCAAGATGAAATGAGGTAGATGTAGACTTTGTTCAGAAAACATTTATGTATATGCCTTCTGTTAGGCCAGTGTTTAGGGTGGTCTTTTCCCAAATGTTTTTGGCTCTCCTCAATTTAGCTGAACTTACTTTTGTTAGCCTTGGGACTCTGTGTAATTCATTACTGCTAACCTGTGTTAAAGTGCTTGTGCTCACTCCCCTAAAACATTATTAAACTGACTTTTAGCCAAAATGGCATATTTAATTTACTTATAAGTCCCTTGTAGAGCAGTCAACATATACTCAGGGCCTGTAAATTAAATGTTAACAGTGGGCCTGCAGCATGCGTTGTGTCATTCACTTAAGTAGCACTGTAAAACGTTTCCCAGGCCTGCCACTGCAGTCTGAATGCAGTTTGAACAACCATGTTGACTTGGCTATAAACCCCCTTGCCAAGCTGTAATCTCCCCTTTCATTACATATAAACAACCCCTAAGGCAGGCCCTAGGTAGCCAATAGGGCAGGGTGCTCTGTAATTGATTCATTAATTCATTTTTCCCTTCTATGAGGCCTTCCCCTCCCTGGGATAACATTGGATATTCCTTCTTACATTTAAAAAGCTATGACATCTATTTGCTATCAGGTAGCTACATCATGTGGGGTATCTTTGGAATTGTAATGAAAACACATTTAATGGTACAGTTAGGGTTTTGATGACAATTTTGAACATGGCACTTTCTAGAAAGTTGGCATTTTTCTGCTCTTCACACGTTTGTGTCTGCAGCCTGTCTTGTGTCACATGATTGGGAGTAACTGACAGTTAGACTTTGTGTATTCCCCCTAGACACTCACACAATGCTTGCAAAAAATATTGGAGAACAAATATTGAGTGGGCAAAAAGAATATCAAGGAAAATATATTGTGAAGGTAAGTTTCTGTGGGTAAGCAAGTCTTGACTATACTTATCTCCACATATATGCACCTTGACAATATTCATATATTCAAGGTACATAGATGGGGAAAATAGTACATCTATACTTACCTTGTTGCACTTACCGTCTTAATATTTTGATCTTCGATACTTCTGCCACAATATTCTTTTCACATTATATTTGTTTCCTCAATATTGTTTCTGACAACCGGCACATAAGAAAGGGATTATGTGTCCCTGAATGGGTCATCTGCTGGCAGGATGGGGGGCTGAGCACAGCCCCCCTTGCAACTGAATAGGGAGTGCACTGCCTTCACACAAAGGACCTATCACCTCAACATTGTCACTGCAGCCAGCTTGGAGCCAAGGCAGTAGGGTCAGAAAATTCCATGCTCTTCAAAGCCTAGAAGCTTCTCCCATATTGCAGATGGAGAGCACCATGATATAAAATAGGACCTCAGACACAAACTCCTGAGTTCACTCCTGGCCCTGCAGAAGGACTCTAAGAGAACTGGCTGCTGCTGTTCAGTACTGTGCAATCTGCAAGACTGCCTTGTTGTACCTGGAAGGACTGCTCTGCTGCCTAGAGCATGCCTTGAACCCTGAGAGGCCAGCTCTGTTGTTGATCTCTGCATCTTCATCTGAGCCCAGGACTACCAGAGTGACTCCAACAGCTAGTTTGTTGGCCTCCTGTTTAAGGGCACAGGAACACCAAAGGCTCCTCACTATCTTGAACCCACTACTGCACTCAGCTTGAGTGAGTCCTGAGCCTCCAAGTGGGTCCCACAATTCCTGGACCCTGGGTGTGATGCTAAAGGTGCTCAGATTGCCAAATCCCAAACCTGAGGTTTATAAAAAGTCTTGGTAAAAAACTGAAAAACCGCTCTGAGAACCATGAGGACATCAGGACCAAACTGCTTGCTTATCTGGCTGAAGTGCATCGCCGGTCAAATTGACTGTGCTGTTTCTCCCATTGCGTTCTTCTCCGCAGCAGCAAATCCTGTTCCATGGTCCTTCACCAGGGAACCCAGCCTCATGGAATTGTCTTTGGCTACAGTCCTCCGCCTCATCATGCTAGAAATGGAAGAGGGAGGTAAAACGGTGCATGAAAGTGGGGGAAGGTTGCATTGCGAGAGGTAGAGAAATGGGGCCTAGATGGAAGACCAGTGGCAGGTGACTGGGCAACTGTTTTGAACTCCTTTGTGAGAGTGAAGGATAAATGAAAGTGTTTAATAAAGGGAGGGAGAGTGCAGACGAAAAAGAGAATTGAACCCCTGAATGGAAAGTTGAGCAATCATTTATCCAAACTTATCCGCTTTGCGCCCACTAGTCAGCAGTCATTTTAGTGAGATTACATTTGGTGACTACAAAATTAATGTCCAGACATAGTTTGATGTTAATGTTTTGGAAGTTGAATTGCAGTGACAATTAGTTGTTACTTGCCTTGAGGTGTGGTACCATGCTTCAGTCAAATAAAGCATACTTCTTTTCTATCAAAGACAGGAGCCTGGATAGATGGTTGCTTATGCACGAATAACAGTAGGGGTATGTAATTTGCTACTGTAGATACAAGTCACTGTATATTGAAAACCAAATAAAAATCGTTTAAAAAAAATAAATAAAGATTAGCTTGTTGACGTTTAATGTAAAACTAAATTACCACCTAAAGTAAAAATATACATTTTACTATGCATTAACAGCTATAAAAAGTGATGTATAGAATTAATTAAAAGTAATTCATATATTAATAAAAATACCCTTACATTCATTTTTTTTAATTCAAAAAGGTTGCTAAAATATTTTAGAATTAAAATAAAAAGTATTATTTTTATATTTTTCTAAATTAAATTATATTTATATATATTTAAGCTGTTTTAAACCATTTGATCTAATTTAACATTATTTCTGATAGGTTGTTTGTTTTAAGTCCCTACCTCCATTCTTTTCAATGGGAGGGTGTTGTAGAACCAGTGGTTGGCCATGTGTTGTGCTGGACATACTTCACCTCTGATCTCGAGTAATTTACTACTGTTTGGATCCCTTTTTGTCTGTAGTAACTTTAGAAATGGACTTTGTGAATAGCAATGGGCTTACTTGTTTGAAGATGGGTATCCGTCCTTCCTAAACCCTTCTCTAACTCTCCCTAAACCCCTCATTGGTCCTCCCTAATCCCTCCCCTTCAATCAAAAGATTTTCCAGTCACTCCTCTCTGTCCCTCCCTCATTTACTATTAAAATGTACTATTATTTCACGCAATGTGGTGCAGCAACTGAACATGCTACCATGTGTTGCGTGAAAGGGGGAGAACAGAAATGCTGCATATTTACAACAATATGGATGATTTCTGTGAGCTGCTTATCACCAATACAGGCACCCTTGCACCTTGCAAGGATGTCTGCATTATAGGCAGGATTATTTTTGTGCGGAAGGGCAACTTCCTGCAAAAATAACAACTCTTAGAGGCGTATTCCTCTTTCTATGAGTGCAGCAGAATGCAGCACTCATGGAAAGGGGGAGTAATGAGGAGAAATAAAGATATTTCTTTTTGTTATGCCTCTTTTGGGTAGACACACCATTTAGGCATACACCAAGTTTGACAAGTCTTTATAAATCTGGGTTTGCATCAAAATACATTGGAGGCTGCTTGGGAATGCCCATGCTCTACCCATGTAATGCTTACCTGACAGAAAGTAATGCAAGTCAGCATTCTGGATTGCATTGCATTACTTTATATTTACTAGTATTTCTTTATCTTTATTTCGGCTAAAAGCCATAAAAGCATTCGTAGAAAAATAGATACATATGATTGTTGGTCTTAAAAGAATAAGACTGACTTAAAAAAAAAAACAAATCTAAAATATCACAGAGTTAGTAGCTATCCAGAGCCCTAAAACATTTGCAGGTTAATAAATAAATATGTGAATTACGTCTTAAAAGAAAAAACTGGTTAAAATCAATCTGAAATGTCACACGGTTAATAACCTGTCAGTCTATGGCACCTTAACAAATCAGTAGTCAACCAGACATCTTTACAGGGTTACAAATGAATCAGATGTAGACTCTCTGGATAATACTGCCCAAGCACATTGAAGATAACTCACTACTGCAAACACTACCTTATCACTTGTGTCGCTTGTCAATATACGGAGAGATTCGGAGAAAAATATATACATGTGATCGTTAGTCTTAAAAGAATAAGACTGACTTAAAAAATAATCGAAAATATCACACAGTTAGTAGCTATCCAGAGCCCTAAAACATTTGCAGGTTAATACATACATATTTGCATTAAGTCTTAAAAGATAAAATTGGTTAAAATCAATCTGTAATGTCACGCGGTTAATAACCTGTCGGTCTATGGCATCTTAACAAATTAGTAGTCAACCAGACATCTTTACAGCGTTACAAGTCAATTCCCTATGGTTCCTTATTATAAGCAGTCTACATAGGGGAATAATCCACTTCCTCCTAGGATTCAAATATCTAGGAGAAAAAAATAAGTGGGCCAAGGTCTCAAGTTGCATTGGGCAGAAATGACAGAAACCCGGAGTGCAATCGGCCTTGTTCCACCCCAAGGTAAAGGACTTCAGAGGCAGGATCCCCAATCTGAATTTGATAAAGAGGCTTTTAATGTAAGCTGGTTGTACATTATCCATGTAGGTTTCAAACTTCGGTGAACATTTGTGATTTAAAAAGTGGACTGTCCTGCTGCCTTGTCCCTGGCTAGACCATATCTGTATCAGGATCATCTCCCAGTGGCATCGCTTTATGCGTGGTGTCACTTCCTTTGTTAAGTCGCTAGAAGTTTATATTTACTAAACCATGCAATGCCACATGAAGTGGCTTTGCATGGCTTAGTAAATTCAAAAATGACTATTTATGTCAGGGCCATGCCACAAAAGTGATAAAACCCTGAAGCAAAATCATAGTAAATCTGGGCCTAAGTGTTCAGAGACTCTGTAGTAGAAAAACATAAGAGAGCTGGATATGTAACCTCCACATGTAACTTTATGAATAGCATTTTCTAGGAACACCAGCATTGTTATTTTAGTACTACTAAAAAGGTACCTCAAAATTCACTTTGTGAACAGGCCCCTACAAATCCAACACCACATTTCTTGAAACTTTTTGGGGGTTATTCTGATGAATTTCTTTTAATCTGTAAAAATATTGTTCATCACCCATTGATTAAAAGCCTAAGGAAATCCCTTCTGGTCAATCTTCTTGAACCCTAAGAGCAGTCACTTAGCGTTACCAAAAATGTTTGAGAAATGCCTGAACCTTTACAAGAGTGAGAAGGTAGGCAAATAGCTATTTTTTTACTAAAATCAAGGTGCATATTTGTTATACAGTTCCTACTAAGATAATAGAACTGCAAAGTTCAGAATGTGAGAAACTAAGGACCTGATTCAGAGTCTGGAAGAGGGGATTACTCTGTCACAAACTTCAGTCACAGTATTACAATTCCATTACAGCCCATGGAACTTGTAATACGACAGCAGGATATCTGTCACATTTGTAACAGAGTAACCCACGTGCTAAAATGCTAGATCAGGCCCTAAGTCTGTCCAAATCATCAGAAACAGTCAGCCTAAATCTAGGCTAGCTCACAGTGCCTCTCCTGAAGCTGTCGGAGTGGAAGGTGATTACAGCAACCTAAACATGACACTCTGCCTCCCAAGGAAAAGTGGAAGCATATCTCAACCATTCGCCTTATGACTCATGCATGCCTAGGCTAAACACAAGAGAAATGTGAAATACATTTTTAATGCATTTTCCGAAACAAACTTTGCATAAAGCAAATGAGTTTCAATAATTGGGCAGATGAAACAAAGCAAAGTATTTAGAGTGATGAACATGGTAAAGACAATGAATAATACAATCATGGTAAATGTGTTCTAGAAGTTCTACAGCTTCTAGATGTTCCTACCTAATCCTAAACCTATGCTGAGAGAATAGCAAGTGTACCATTCTGCCTCACCCCATCTAAGGGATAAGCCTCAGCAGCATACCTGAATACAGTGTTAGGAGTCGGTTAGCAGTAATGATGGCAAGCCTTTCAGGAGCTGATAGATTAGTGGTAGCAGAGCTGTATGTCCAACACAGCATTTGTCTCAGGACAGCTGTGGCTGGTGTGCCCTCTTCTAGTTCAGTTCACCAATTTTACTATAAAGCAATACTATGTTGGAAGTACAACTCTGAAGCAATGCTGTGTCTTGATGTTAAAACTGCCTCCTGAACGGACAACACAAGAACTATGATATAGGGGGTCATTACAACATTGGCGGTAAAAGCCGCTTACCGCCGTGCAGAAAACTGCCAACACACCGCTGCAGCAGCGGAATTCTGCCACGGTCATTATGACCCACAGCTCAGAATCTGCCAAAATGTAGACACCCACACAAGTCCGCCACACCAAAGGTCAGTGATAACTGGTGAAAACAAAACCTCCACCGTCACGCCAACAGGAATACGCCCACACTATCACGACCCACGAATCCACGTGGCGGTCTTTCAACCGCGGTATTCCATTGGCGGTACACACCGCCGCGCTCAAAATACACACAATTTACAAAACACTACCACATTGGACAAATCGAAATACACACACCTGATAAACATACACAGACCACTCCCACACACCCAATCCAATATAAAACACACACCCACATCACCCATAAACCCCTACGACTAAAATCCCGAAAGAAGGCCAGAGAGAGACACCACAATCTACAAACAAGCATCCACAGGCACACAACACCATCACCTACATAACATCCACGCACCTCACACAACACACCACTAAATATCACCCCACACATCACAACACACACCACCCCACACATCACCCACACCACCCCATGGCACGGCAAAGACACCCCAGGTTCTCTGAGGAGGAGCTCAGGGTCATGGTGGAGGAAATCATCCGGGTAGAGCCACAGCTATTCGGATCACAGGTGCAGAACACCTCCATAGCTAGGAAGATGGAGCTATGGCGAAGAATAGTGGACAGGGTCAACGCAGTGGGACAGCACCCAAGAAATAGGGATGACATCAAGAAGAGTTGGAACGACCTACGGGGGAAGGTGCGTTTCGTGGTCTCAAGACACCACCTTGCAGTTCAGAGGACTGGCGGCGGACCCCCACCTCCTCCCCCACAACTAACAACATGGGAGGAGCAAGTCTTGGCTATTCTGCATCCTGAGGGCCTCGCAGGAGTAGCTGGAGGAATGGACTCTGGTAAGTCAAAGCTTTACTACTATATCCCCCACCCTACCTGCATGCCATCACATACCCCCACCCTTGCCCTCACCCCATCACTCCAACTCCTCACAAATGTCCCAATATCACAAACCACACATCCCAACACCAATCCCTGCATGCAACAACAAAGCATGAACACCCATCACCAAAGCATGGCCACTGCACATACCCATACACCCCCCTAAACCATCATCACACAAGGTCCCACACAGGAATGCAAGTACTGGGGTACACGGTCACCCACCCATTGCACACCATGACACACACAGATGCAATAATCATGCTTTTACACCCCTGCAGGACCCCTAACCAACGTCACCACAGAGAAGGGTCCAGACATGTGCACACCACCAACAGAAGAGGCCCACAGTGATGACAGCAGCTCTGTCCAACTGGATCTAGATGACCAGCCCGGCCCATCTGGGACCTCGGGACAGTCGGTTCCCTGACGCAGTCACAGGCCACCACAGAGCTTCCCCCCTCTGGTAACAGCAGCACAGCACCCACCCAGCAGACCCATACCTCAGTCCCCAGGACACGCCAAGCAGCAGTGTGTCCACCACTACAGGGAACCCAGGCTAACCCACCACCCCAACAACAACAGGGACCTGGGGGTAGTGGCAGTGGGCACACTGTTCATGGGACAGATGCCCAGGGAAACAGGGGAACTGGGAGGGATGCTGTGCGACAGGGGGAGGACAGGCCCAGGGAACCCACTCTCCACGAGGTCCTCTCCAACATCATGGGAGCCTACCATCATTCCCAGGAGACGATGGCAACGGTACTGGCCAAGTTTCAGGAGACCCAGCGGCTGCAGGAGGAACAGTATTTGGGCTTCAGGGACGAACTCAGATCCATCTATTCCACCCTGGGCACCATCATAGGGGTGCTGAAGGAAGTCCTCAACACCAGGAGGGACACTGTGGCACAACAAGGGGCCCCAGAAACTAGTCTGGATGATGAACTGCCCACCACCTCCGCCGGCGCTAGTGGACAGGAGGCACCGCCACAGGACCACCACACCAGCACCCCACCCCCTGCAGAGGGAGAACCACCCCGCAAATCCAGGAGATCCAGGACAAAGACAGAGAACTATGCCAAGACCCCCGCCAAGAAATTAGACTACCCTGAATGTCATCCTTTTGTCCCACCTTGTCACCCTGTCCATCCTCAAACTGCCCCAGCTCCACTTCCTATGCCCCTTTGGACAATGCACCTGTGAGAGCAATAGACTGGAAACTGCCATGGACATTCCTCCACCATCACCCCTCACCTGTTTACAACCCCCTCCAATATTGAACACTTTAATAAACACCCTTACAGCACAAAACAATCAGGAGTCTGTCTGTGATTTCGAATTAGTGTATTAGCAATTACAGTGACAAAATGCTCTTTCAATTGCAATGTCAACATACCTATGTCACACAGTTCTAGTCCATGAGGAAACAAAGCAGATGTCACACAGTGGGACCCACATCTGTGAAATCGTAAAGGAAAGTGACAACTCAGTGACCATACACTGGGTGAAAAAGACAGACAGTAGAGGGGTAGTAGTGTTAAAGTACATGTAGTAGGCAGGTTTGTCTTCTTACCTGTGTCTCACTGGAAGTATTGCAGGATCACAGAGTTCCTGTTTTCGATGTCCTCTTCTTCTGCTTCCTCGTCTTCACTGTCCACAGGCTCCACAACTGCCACAACACCTCCATCTGAACCATCTTCCTGCAGAAAAGGCACTTTTGTCGCAAAGCCAAGTTGTGAAGCATACAGCTGGCCACGATGATCTGGCACACCTTCTTTGGTGAGTAGAATAGGGAACCACCAGTCACATGTAGGCACCGGAACCTGGCCTTCAGGAGGCTGAAGGTCCGTTCTATAATCCTCCTAGTTCGCCCATGGGCCTCATTGTAGCGTTACTCTGCCCTTGTCCTGGGATTCCTCACGGGGGTCAGTAGCCATGAAAGGTTGGGGTAACCAGAGTCACCTGCAAATGGCGAGGGACAACTGTTGGACACACACTAACTCTTAGGGATATCACCAGACACAGACAACTATTCCCAATCATTTGGTTCCAGGTGCTCACCTAGTAGCCACACACAGTGCCTCTGGAGTTGACCTAACACATAATGGATGCTGGTATTCCGCAGGATGTAAGCGTCATGCACTGAGCCAGGGAATTTTCCATTAACATGGGAGATGTACTGGTCTGCCAAACACACCATCTGCACATTCATCGAATGGTAACTCTTCTGGTTTCTGTACACCTGTTCACTGCTGCGGGGGGGACCAAGGCCACATGTGTCCCATCAATGGCACCTATGATGTTGGGGATATGTCCCAGGGCATAGAAGTCACCTTTCACTGTAGGCAAATCCTCCACCAGAGGGAAAACGGTCTAGCTCTGCATGAGTTTCAGCAGGGCAGACAACACTCTGGCAACACGTTGGAAAACATAGGCTGGGACATCCCTGATGCTATGGCCACTGTAGTTTGAAAAGACCCACTTGCAAGGAAATGGAGTACTGACAGCACCTGCACTTGAGGGGGGATTCCTGTGGGATGGTGGATAGCTGACATCAGGTCTGGCTCCAACTGGGCCCACAGTTCCAGGATTGTGGCACGATCAAGCCTGTAGGTGATGATTACATGTCTTTCCTCCATTGTCGACAGGTCCACCAGCGGTCTATACACCGGAGGATGCCGCCATCTCCTCACATGTCCCAGCGGACAGTGCCTATGGAGGACAACAGTGAGCACAGAGTCAACCTACTCAGAGGTACGTAAACACAGCTTACTCAGAAAACTATGTATAACCCGAGATTTGCCTGTACGAGTGTTGAGCCAAGGCCTAGGTATGTGTGACGCAGTTAAAAATAAAGCCATGTGGGCCCCTGAAATGGCGGCTGCCTGACCTGTAAAGTGGGACAGTGGGATGTGAGGTAACTGCGCTGGCGTTGTACACCATCGCCATAGGCGGTCGAAGACCGCGTCACAATTCTGCATTGGTTAACATTGGACGCTATGGGTCCCAGGAGCCAATGACGATGTACGCCGGCGGTGATGGTACGCACCACCGCAGACGTGACCGGCATTTTCTATCTGTGCAGGGGGCGTCTGTGTCTGTCGTGTCCGCCAACGGTAGCGGTAATGCATGCACTCAACATGTCTTTCTTCTGTCTTCCCCCCTTTTTTGTGGTCTCCCTGTACTTGTGTGCATTAGTATTATCAGGCGGAGGAGCAGTGGCACCGGAGCAGGAGGGAGCTGCATCCCACATGGCCCTGGAGGGCGACACTACGGAGTCTGATTTCACCAGTGGGACGGAGGGCGAGGGGAGCTCCACGGCGGGGACTGGAGCTGACACCAGTGATATGGACTCGTCCTCTGATGGGAGCTCCCTTGTGGTGGCGGGCCCATCAGCCCCCCCCCGAATCTACAGGTACAGCCACCACCCCCCATCCAGCACCGCCATCCCAGCAGCCCCTCAGCCTTTGCCCTGTGCCCGCTCACCCAGGAGGGTGGGCATCTCCTTCGCCCCAGGCACCTCAGTCCCTGACCCTGTCACCCCTGCTGCCCTAAGTGAGGAGGCCATTGACCTCCTCAGGTCCCTCACAGTTGGGCAGTCTACCTTTTTTAATGCCATCCAGGGTGTAGAGAGGCACCCTGGATGGTTGCAACAAACCAATGCATTCCTGGAGGGCATTCATTCTGGTCAGACAGCTCTTCAGCGAGCTTTTCAGACTCTGGCCTCAGCACTGATGGCAGCCATTGTCCCTGTCTCTAGCCTCTCCCCTCCAAATTCCTCCACCCAGACCCAATCCCCTGTACCTCAGTCTATCCCAAGTACACCATCAGACTAGCATGCACACACCTCAACACACAAAGGAAGCTCAGGCAAACATAAGCACCACACATCCCACAGGCACTCACGCAAGCATCACATACATGCAGACATACCAACATCCACTGCCTCCACTTTGTCCCCCTCCTCCTCATCTCCCTCCTTCCTCCCAGTCTCGTCTCCACTCACACCTGCATGCACTACATCTTCAGCCACTACTTCCATCACCAGCACACACCGCTCACGTGCAGTCACCACCCCCAGTAACGTTCACACATCCCCTGTGTCCTCTCCCAGTGTGTCTGTGAGGCCACCTCTCAATGTACACAAACACAGCCACACATCCATGCAGCAGCCATCAACCTCATGACAGCCTCCAGCGCATGCACCTTCACCCAGACTCGCCAAATGGACACCTCCTACAACCACAACCTCTTCCTCCACTCCCAAAGCCCCTCCATCTACCCGTCCCAGTGTTTCTAAGAAACTTTTCCTGGCCACCCTTGACCTCTTTCCCTCACCAGTCTCCTAGGGCCCGACTCTCCAGGTCCCAAACTAGCACCTCAGCCACAATATCGGCAGGACCAGTGGTGCCAGTAGTCACCGGATTCTGGAGTGCACCAGGCAGCAGGGCAGGCAGTGTGGCAAGGAGCCACAGCACGGACAGTCCCCCAACTGTCAAGCATCAAAAGTTGGCCAGTGCCCAGCGGGAGAGGGGGAAGGCAACAGCCACCAAAGCCACTACCAGGGGTACAGCTGGGAGAGTGGAGTCAGCTGCGACACCTTCTAAGGTGGGTAAGGGGCACAAGAAAACCTGCAAGTCTGGGAAGATCAGCACAGCGGAGAAGACCGCCATCAGCCCCGCTGCCCAGGAGCCGACCACCAGCAGCCCAGCTGCCCCAGATAGGACCGCCAGGAGCCCTGCTGCCCCAGACAGGACTGCCAGCAGCAGCCCCGCTGCCCAGGAGGCGACCGCTAGCAGCCCCGCTGCCCCAGACAGGACTGCCAGTAGCAGCCCGCTGCCCAGGAGGTGACCGCCAGCAGCCCTGCTGCCCCAGACAGGACTGCCAGCAGCAGCCCCGCTGCCCAGGAGGTGACCGCCAGCAGCCCCGCCGCCCCAGACAGGACCGCCAGCAGCAGCCCCGCTGCCCAGGAGGCGACCGCCAACAGCCCCGTTGCCCCAGACAGGATCACCAGCAGCAGCCCCACTGCCCCAGACAGGACCGCCAGCAGCAGCCCTACTGTCAAGGAGCCGGCCAGCAGCAGCCCCGCTGTCCAAGACAGGACAGCCAGAAGCTGAACCGCTGCCAAAGACACCGCCGCCACAAGCACCTCTGACAAGGACTCCGCCGCCACAAGCACCGCTGCCACACCGCTGCCAAGGACACCGCCGTAACAAGCACCGTTGCCAAGGACACCACCGCCACAAGCACCGCTGCCAAGGACACCGCCGCCACAAGCACCACTGCCAAAGACACCGCCGCCACAAGCACCGCTGCCAAGGACACCGCCCCCACAAGCACCGCTGCCAAGGACACTGCCCCAACAAGCACCACTGCCAAAGGCACTGCCGCCACAAGCACCGCAGGCCCATAAGCGCCAAAAGCTCTGACGCTACTGAGGCCGCCACAAGCAGGATGAAGCACTCTGGGCACAAGGCCCCCTCCAGAACCAGTGGAGATTCACATCCACTACCTCTGTCCTTGGCAGGATGAAGCACTCTGGGCACAAGGCCCCCTCCAGAACCAGTGGAGAAAGACATCCACTACCTCTGTCCTTGGCAGGATTAAGCACTCTGGGCACAAGGCCCCCTCCAGAACCAATGGAGAAAGACATCCACTACCTCTGTCCTTGGCAGGATGAAGCACTCTGGGCACAAGGCCCCCTCCAGAACCAGTGGAGATTCACATCCACTACCTCTGTCCTTGGCAGGATGAAGCACTCTGGGCACAAGGCCCTCCCCAGAACCAATGGAGATTCACATCCACTACCTCTGTCCTTGGCAGGATGAAGCACTCTGGGCACAAGGCCCCCTCCAGAACCAGTGGAGAGATGCATCCACTACCTCTGTCCTTGGCAGGATGAAGCACTCTGGGCACAAGGCCCCCTCCAGAACCAGTGGAGAAAGACATCCACTACCTCTGTCCTTGGCAGGATGAATTACTCTGGGCACAAGGCCCCCTCCAGAACCAGTGGAGATTCACATCCACTACCTCTGTCCTTGGCAGGATGAAGCACTCTGGGCACAAGGCCCCCTCCAGAACCAGTGGAGAGATGCATCCACTATCTCTGTCCTTGGTAGGTTGAAGCACTCTGGCACAGGGCCCTCTCCAGAACCAGTGGAGATTGACATCCACTTGAGAGAATGTGGCTTTGCACTCCCCAGGACTGAACAGTGGGCAAACCACCCACTGTAGAGACTTGAGAGACTGTGGCTTTGCACTCCCCAGGATTGAACAGTGGGCATGGGTCCACCTCGTGGATTTGGCGTAGTGCACTCAACTGGCTGAGGTGCCCACCCTTTCCCTCCCCCCTGAGGTGCCTGTTTTATTTTTATCTGATGCCCCTGCAGTGTTCTCTCCGTTTTGTTTGGGTATCTTGTGTGGGCCTCGCCCATGCATTGTGGGCCCCGTGGTCCACGGACTTTAAGGGTGAATACCTTGGACTAATATTATTGGTGTATATATTTGTAAATAGTGTATGTATATTATTTTTTTAATACTGAATTTTAATATATTACAATCGTTCACTTCATTTCCTTTTGTCTTTGAATTCTTCCAGGGGGGTTGGGGGTGTAACTGTAATGTATCAACATGTACTTGTGTGAGTGTTGTAGTGGGTGAGGGTGAGGGTGGGGGTGGGAGTGTTGCGTATTGCGTGTGTGTGTGTCACTGTTTTTTCCTCCCCCCTCCCCTGTGTCGTAGGTGCAGTACTCACCGTGGTCTTCGCCGCCGGCGTTCGTGCTCCTGGTAGAGGAGCAAGAAGATAAAGGCTGGAAAAATGTGGAGCTCTGGTTCCATGGCATCCTGGTTCCTCGTGGGGTGTGTAGAGGTGAGCGTTTTCCCTTTGAAGTCCTGTTTCTGCCGTGTTTTTGTTCGCGGATAATCCGCCCCGGAAAAGGTGGCGGATTGGTAGGTTGTTATAGTGTGGGCGGTACATTGTCCTCTGCCTGTCTGTTGGCGGTGTTTGTTTGTACCGCCGTGGCGGTCGGAGTGTTAAAGTGGCTGTCTATGTTGGCGGTTTAGGCCACGGTCCTAATTTCATTTTTTTACCGCTGGCCTGTTGGCGGTCTTACCGCCGCTTTAACACCGACCGCCAGGGTTGTAATGACCACCATAATGTACAATGTTGCTAGCCTTGAACAGAAAGTACTGATTACATGTTGTGCAAAGGCTAACTAAACAAGCAACTCATACCACATATTACTAGAATAATATCATACAAGAAATGTGTGAAAAATGCCATTGCGAAAAGAAGTGGAGCTAAAATGAAGCTATAAACATGAGGAACCAACTGAGGTTCAAATGGTCCACACAGCATCCTCCCCTAGCCAGTGAGAAAGACAGATTCTAATAACTAGATTCTAAAAACTATACTGTATAAAACACTAAAGGACCAAAGGATTACAATGCTCACACCAACAAACAGAGCAAACAAGCCATACAAATGAACCAATAAAAACATGTCAATTTGCTTCAAAAACAAGGGCCAAATTCAAAGGTCAATGGAGGCAGACATGAAGTTTACCCAATGTTAGGGGTAAAAAAATCCAGAATGCATCCTGTATCCACAGATGACAGACATCCCAGGGCCTCAGTTAGTAAGTCAAAGGAAAAGACATGATCTGGAGCCTGAAACTCCATCAAGGAAGTGACACCCTATGCAATGCCTCAATGAGGGAGCCAGAAGAAAGGAATCATGGAGCTGTAGCATCCATATCAATATAAGAGGGATCATAAAAGGAATTACGAAGCAATCATAGTCTCATATAAATGAGCACTCAATGGGAACATTAGCAGATTCATGTCCGCAGATGATACCATTTACATTGCAAGACACACATCCAGTGCACACTCAAAAGGACATCAAAGACAATGGAACACACATAGCACACACTAGAACCATAGTGCCTGGAAAGACAAACACCAGTTGTCATTTAGTTCCTCCCACAAAGGTGCACTACAGTACTGTATCATGCATTAAAGAGGTGCTATAATTCCATCACCGTTCGGCTTTGAAATGGGACGTCCATTGTGGATAATAAAGAGAAGTAGCAAAATACCATCAACTAAGGATGATACAAGGGGTATACCTTCAAATACACTCAATAACAAGGAGTGTATAAAAATTGGAATCACTCCAAAAACTGTCTAGAAGGTGCTGAAAAAAACAGACCCAATCGCCTTAAAAAGTGTACAACACCTGTGGTGTTAGAAGCGTTAAATATGCGACGCACAATTTCACCGAAATGCCTTGGAAAGTTGGTGCTGAAAGGACGACCTTGCAGTTCGAAGGTTTCACATGGAGATGTAAACGCCAGGTGTTTCTGAAGCAATAGTGCTTTCAATCTGCTGAGCTAATCGAAGTTAAAATTAAAGATAGGAATGGAAGGCCACAAACTCACTACCCCAATCTCATACGGTTGGGAAAAAGTACGTTACCACAGCAAGTAACTATTTGAAAAACAGAAACCACAAAAGGGACACCTGCTCTCATCCCACAACATCCTTGATCATTCAGCATCAAGTAACTTTAGTTCAAAAGTAACAGAAACACTGGCTGAATCAAGGAGGCTGGAACTCCCTTCAGATCACATGCCAGATTTGTCATGGACTCATTAGATTTTCTGTGCAATGTCACCTGTTCATAAATCATTGAGTGGCTTACAGAAGTTTCACAATCACTTCCACTGATTAAGTTTTCTTTTCCCCTCTCATATTTGCAATAGAAAGGTAATTCCCACACCTCGTGTATATAATTCACCCCAAACGCCTCAAATCTGACTACTGGAAAATGTTTCAAACATGATGTAAACTAAAATGTGGAAATTGGCAGAGAGATAACTCCATGTGTTAACCATACTGCTCACAGTGTTTCTGCAACTGTGAAAGTCAACTTTTCTAATTTGTGTATGTTAAGAACTGTGTATCTTGAATCCTTCTTTGCCATTATCTGTTGTTTGTGTGTTAGATTAAAGGGCAAGAATAAATCTGTTGATTCCAGGGCATGTGCTTTGAGAACTTTCAATGTCCAATTCAGCTGCATTATAGACCTAAGCTAACATTGTACATGCTGTAAACAAGACATGCCATTTTGTAGGATGTTGATTGCAAAGGACACAATGCTGTTTAGTATGTAAATAGGCGTGTATTCAATGCATTATCAACAACAGACAATGTTTTTTCCTAATTAGCGTGACCTATTCGCCTTAGTCAAGCAGAAGCTTCCATTTGGAAAAGCTTCCAGATTCCATTGTAAATGACGTACACAAATCTTTTGGAGTGTGGTTAACTAGAACCCAACAAGAAGTCTTGTAAACTGTTGGACCTGCCCCTTTTTGCAGGGTCATCACCAAACATTTTGCTTCCTTCCTCCTATTTTTTTGTGCCCCGTTTTTATTACCTTTAGGACTCTGGGCACTTTATCATTGCTAACCAGGGCTAAAGTGCATATGCTCTCCGTCTAAATTGTATTGGTGTTTGGTTTGTCCATGATTGGCATATTTGCTTTGCTAGTAAGTTCCTAGTAAAGTACACTAGAGGTGCCCAGGGCCTGTAAATCCAATGCTACTAGTGGGTCTGCAGCACTGATTGTGCCACCCACATGAGTAGCCCTGTAAACGTGTCTTAGACCTGCCACTGCAGTGTGTATGTGTGCAGTTTTAAACTTCCATGTACCCACTTGCCAGGCCCAAACTGCCCCTTTTAGTACATGTAAGGCATCCCTAAGGTAGCCCCATGGGCAGTGTGCAGTGTGTTTAAAAGGTAGGACATTTACTGGTGTGTTCTACATGTCCACATAGTGAAATACTGTCAAATTTGCTTTTCGTATTGCAAGGCCAATTTCTCCCACCTGTGTGTGACCTGGAAGGAGGGGTGACTGCTAACAATGTCCCTACAAAGTTATCTTCTGGGGGTAGTCTCCCTGAAAGGGTGGGTGCAGAACTTTGGAAGAGGGGCAGAGAAGGGAGAGACTCACCTCTGACCCTGATTCAATCCAAGGGTACAGCCCCTGCATTGGGAGACCAGTTACAGTGTAGTGTCCCTGCACTGGTGGGAGAATTGTGCAGGTCAGCTGGGACCAGCGTGCTGACAGTCTGGAGTACTGCTCCCAAAAAAAGGGTACAGAACCCTGAAGAGGAGGGCAGTGGGAGGAAGGACTCACCCCTGGCCTCTGTCCAGCCTAAGGGTGAAGACCCTGAACCGGAGTGCCAGTCTCAGGATATCACACCTGAACTGGTAGGGGAAGAGTGGACAAAAGGTGCCAGTCACCTGGGGCTACCGCACCCCACTCTGAAAAACCACAGCGTCTAGAGAGCCCTGGAAGGGCAGAGGCTTAGATCTTATCCCCGACAACTGTCAGTGGCCACTGTGGGTTGCTATCCTTGTGGACACAGTTGTCCTTGGTTTGGGAATAGAAGTCACACCTGAGGGTGGAATGGTGGTACTGTCTGCCTACTGGGATACATCTTTAAGCCAAGTAAGGTTATATGCTGCCAAGTAAGGTTATATGCTGAAATGGGGTCCATAGGTGAGAAGGATTTCCTATGGGTTAGCTTATTGGGCCCTGAGATTATGGACTGGGGATCCAACTAGGTTCAGGAAGGCGTAGAAGTTGAATGCAATGCTGCTTTTGTGGGCCAGGCTCATGTTTTATCCCCCCAATCAGGGAATTCCATCAAGATATAGCTTGGTCTCCCCTGGCTTTAGGTTGGAGGGGGATTGTGTTGGACCTGACTCTTTTTGCAAGGTCACCCCCAAACGTTTTGCCTCCTTACTGTTATTTTTTCTGGCCTGTTTTCATTGGTTTTAGGACTCTGTGCACTATAACACTGCTAACCAGTGCTAAAGTGCATATGCTCTTTGTCTAAATTATATTGGTGATTGGCTTATCCATGACTGGCATATATGATTTACTAGAAAGTCCAATTATAGTGCCCTAGAGGTGCCCAGGGCATGTAAATCAAATGCTACTTTCGAGCCTGCAGCACTGATCATGCCATCCACATGTGTAGCTTTGTAAACATGTCTCAGACCTGCCACTGCAGTGTCTGTGTGTGCAGTCTGGCACTGCCAATTCAACCTGTCAAGTTTGCCCACTTGCCAGGCCTAAACCTTCCCTTTTAGTATGTATAAATCACCCCTAAGGTAGGCCCTATGTAGCCGCATGGGCAGGGTGAAGTGTATTTAAAAGGAAGGACATATACTGGTGTGTTTTATATGTCCTTATAGTGAAATACTGCCAAATTCAGTTTTCACTATTGCAAGGACTATCTCTCCCATAGGTTAACATAGGGACTGCCTTTAAATATCATTTAAGTGCAGTTTCCTATTAGGAGCAGACAGAGATCTGGAGTTTGAGGTCTCTGAACTCTCAATTTAAAAGTACATCTTTTGGTAGAGTTGGTTTCTAGATTGTCAGTTTCAAAATGCCACTTTTAGAAAGTGGACATTTTCTTGCTTAACCATTCTGTGCCTCTGTCTGCCTGTGGAATCCACGTCTGGGTCAGACTGACAGTTGGGCTGTTTGTTAATTCCCTCTAGACAGTGATACAAAGGGAGCTGAGGAGTGAACTGCATATACTGATGAGTCTCCTGGGCTAGAGTGGGGAGTGCCTTTCCACAGTTCAGACTCTGACCCCTGGAGAGTTCTGGGGCCAGGCCTGGGCCAGGCAGGCTCTTGTGAACAACTGAGACTTTCCTTTGAAGCTTGCCTACTTCAAAGATAGAAATTAGTATAGGTAGAGGACCCAAAAATGCAGACTTTTAGATTACTTCTTGATCAAAAGGAACTTCTGCCAAGGAGAAGAGTTTGATGCTTGAGGAGGACCTGCCACTCTGGCTGTTGCTTTGTTGTGCTGGCCTGCTGCTGCTTCTGCCTTAAGAGGGAAAGGACTGGACTCTGCTTTCTGAAATCCTGCTTGTGAAGTTACTACAAAGGCCTGTACTGAGCTTGCCTCCTGTAAGATGTCTCAGGGAAATAAAAGACTTCACCAGCCAGCACCTGGGTACACCTGTGGAGGTCCTAGACTTGCCAAGGGCTGCCAATTCAGTTCCTGGGCCCTTGGAAGTGAGTTCAGGTGAGAAAACAAGAAGATCTAGGCACCCCACATCCGGACAACTACAGAACCGGCATTGTTGCACGATCCTGCACCACTGCCTGCAACCTGAAGCCGAGGCCAACACCACAGGCCAGACGCCACCACAGGCCAGATGCCACCACAGCCTTGCTGAAGTTCCGCAACTCTGTGCATCCCGAAGTACTGTGTCACTGACATCTGTGACACCTGACTTCACTGCGGCACCTGAAGCCCCATGGCGTGACTGCGACCCCATGAGGTCATCCATCGCATCTTGACCTACCTGATTCATCGACCCTTTCGGATCGTCAAAAACTGACACCTAGCACCAACATTGCATCACCTCCCCTGCTCTGCAGTAAGGAACCATCACCACACAGTATCCAGCGATGCCTCACCTTCCCGACTCAGTGGACTGGCTTGTTTCCTCGTTTGCCAAAGGTACTGTACCAGAGGGGTCCTAGCATCGCCCTTCTCGTGAGTGGCATTGGATTGTTGGGAACAACTCCGTCAATGACGTTGCAATAGCCCCAGTTGGAGCTATTGTGTTTCCAAGCACTATGTTGAAGTTTAATCTTTGTACATTTGTATCTTTGGATGTGTATGTTGCATTTTTGTCATGTTGGTCTTGTTTTACTCAGTTAAATGTTGGCTATCTTTCAGCTGCTGTTGAGCACTTTTGTGGTGTTTTCACTGTGTTACTGTGTGTGTTTGTACAAAAAATATTACACATTGACTACTTGTGCCAAGCTACTAATGGGGTGAGCAGGGGTTATCTGAGCTGTGTATCTCCCTTACCCTGCCTACAATGAAGGCCCCCTACTTGAACAGTGTTTGAACTCACTGCAAACTAGAGACCCCATTTCTATCATAAACCATGTTATCAGAGAGGAGAGAGAGGTGATATTTTACGGACGACAAAGTGGAATGTTGTAATCATTGCTGACATAATTTCCCTATGTTGTAAGTAGTGACAACCCATGTGTATTGTGTCTCGATATAATGAAGGTCTGGTCTGCTGCTTTAAAACCCTGCAAGGAGCTTATAAAATGTGCATGACACCCATTTATGTCCACTGGCCACAATAACCAGGTGTCTAGGTGGATTAAGTAACTACCTGAACTTAATATGTTTGGTACCTTGTTATACAGTCCCTACTAAGATAATAGGACTGCTTATTTAAGATTGCAGAACTTCAGAATTTGGGAGCCTACGTCTATCCAAACCATCTTGGCCCCATTCCTGGCAACCTCACAGTGCCTCATCTGAACCCCTGAACCTACTGGGGTGGAATGTGACTGTGGCAACCTGAACATGACACTCTAACTCCATAGGGAAGTCATGGAAACAGAGCTCATCCTTTCATTCTGTGACCCATGCAAGCCAAGGCGAAACACAAGAGAGATACAAAATAAGTTTTCAATAAAAAAATGTAAACAAACATAGGCCCTCATTACAACCCTGGAGGTCGGTGATAAAGCGGCGGTAATACCGCCAACAGGCCGGCGGTAACAAAAATGGAATTATGACCACGGCAGAAACCACTCAAACAGCCACTTTAACACACCTACCACCAAATCAGAATAGACAAGCACCACAGCAGTAACCGCCAACAGCTAGACAGAAGACAATGTATCGTCCACACTATTATGACCGGCCTATCCGCCACCTTTTCTGGGGCAGAAACAGATCTCAGAGGTCAAAGGACTCACCTGTGGAGACTCAGGGAACAACCACAACGCCATGGAGCCCGCGTTGCACATATTCCCCATGCTCATCTACCTTCTGCTGCATTTTGAACATCAACGCCGGCGAAGATGACCACGGTGAGTACTGCTGCCTAGCACACAAGGGAGGGGGGAGGAAAAAGAGAGTGACACACACATGCAACATGCACCACCCCCAACACCATATACACAAACAGATGCAGTAACATTACATATTCTCCCCGTAACCCCCAGGAATAATGCAAGGACAAAATGATTTGAAGAAACTGAGTGTAATATGAAAAAATACTAAGAATAAGTCCATCAAAATCCAAATGTATACATATTTACAAATGTAGGGACACTGCCTAGTCCTCAATGTCAGTGGGCCACAGGGCCACATCACATAGGTCAAGGCCCCACCTCACTCCTGCAACAACATGGAGAGAACACTATAGGGTCATCAGGTCAAAAATACACAGGCACCTCAGGGGGACACGGAATGGGGGCACCCCAGCAGGAAAATGGTACAACGCCACTGGTCCTAGATGGGGCTACATGCCCACTGCTTGCTCCTGGGGAGTGCAAGGCCACAATCTCTCAAGTGGGTGATTTGCCCACTGCTTGGTCCTGACAGTGCAAGGCCACAGTCTCTCTAGTGGGTGGCTACTTCCACTGGTTCTGGAGGGGGCATTGTGCCCAGTGTGCTGAATCCTGGGAAGAATGGGGTGAGTGGATTGCTTCTTCCACTGGTTCTGGAGAGGGAATTGTGCCCGGTGTGCTGCATCCTGGTAAGGATGGGGTGAGTGGATGGCTTCTTTCATTGGTTCTGGAGGGGGTATTGTGCCTGGTGTGCTGCATCCTGGGAAGGATGGGCTGATGGATGGCTTCTTCCACTGGTTCTGGAGGGGGCATTGTGCCCGGTGTGCTTCATCCTGGAAAGGTTGGAGTGAGTGGATGGCTTCTTCCACTGGTTCTGGAGGGGGCATTGTGCCCAGTGTGCTGCATCCTGGGAAGGATGGGGTGAGTGGATGGCTTCTCCTCTGGTTCTAGAGAAGGAATTGTGCCTGGTGTGCTTCATCCTGAGAAGGATGGAGTGAGTGGATGGCTTTTTCCACTGGTTCTGGAGGGGGCATTGCGCCCACTGTGCTGCATTCTGAGAAGGATAGGGTGAGTGGATGGCTTCTCCTCTGGTTCTGCAGGTGGCATTGTGCCCAGTGATGCAGATCTTGGGGAGTGCAAGGTCACAGTCTCTCAGCTGAGTGTCAGACCCACAGGATTTGCAGGGCCCAGGCCGCACAACAGCCCATGGATGCAGGACTACACACTGCCTGCCGCCAGTGACGGCTGCTCAGTGGTGGCAGTGGCAATGCAGGTGTCGGTGCTGGCAGTGGTGGGGTGATGCTCCAGCCCTTCCCATGCAGCCTAGGACAGCTGCCCACTGGGGATGCTGCTGCTGGCTGCAGTGCAGGTGTCGGTGCGGGCAGTGGTGGGGGGGAGGATCCAGCCCTTCCCCTGCAGTGGCGGGGGAGGCTCCAGCCCTTCCCCTGCAGCCTTGGACGGCTGCCCACTGGGGCTGCTGCTGGTGGCGGTGCAGGTGGCAGTGCTGGCAGTGGTGGGGGAGACTCCAGCCCTTCCTTCCCCTGCAGCCTCAGACGGCTGCCCACTGGGGCTGCTGCTGCTGGTGGTGGTGGTGGTGGCAGCAGTTCTGGCAGCGGTGCTGGCAGTGGTTCTGGCAGTGGTGGGGGGTGGCTCCAGCCCTTCCCCTGCAGCCTCGGACAGCTGCCCACTGGGGCTGCTGGTGGGGGTGCAGGTGTCGGTGCTGGCAGTGGTGGTGGGAGGCTCCAGCACTTCCCCTGCAGCCTCGGATGGTTGAACCACCATGGTTGTTTGTGGGGGCTTTTACTGAGTCCCAGCACCAGGCCCCTGCCCTTCCCTGTAGCAGCTAGTGGTGCCTCCTTGCCCTTTCCTGTAGCAGCTGGTGGTGCCTCCTTGCCCTTCCTAGATACAGCTGGTGGTGACTCCTTGACCTTCCCTGTAGCAGCTGGTGGTGCCTCCTTGTCCTTCCTTGATGCAGCTGGTGGTGCCTCCTTGCCCTTTCTAGATGCAGCTGGTGCAGGCACCCTTTCAGTGTGGCTGCCTAGTACTGGGGATCTTCTCCCACCTGCAGTAGCTGTCGACAATACTGTGGCCCTCTACTGGGTGGCTGAGGTGCTCGCCTGGGTTTGACCACCCTGGCCCGACGTGAAGGACATGGTGGGGGAGTGGTAGGGAAGAGGTCAATGGTAGAGAGGAAAAGCTTCTTAGGGACATTGGGGCGGGAAGAGGGTGAAGGTTTGGCAGTGGAGGAAGAGGAAGTGATTTTAGGAGGTGTATCTCTGATTATTTTGGGTGCAGGTGCCTGGCTGAATGCTGTTGTGAGGTGGATGGCTGTTGGGTGTCTGAGTGCTTGCGTTTGTGTACTTTGGGAGGAGGGGGCACAGACACAGTGGGAGAGGACACAAGGCACGTGTGCATGGATATGGGGTGGTGACTGCCAGTGAGGGGCGTTTAGTGATAGGCATGATGGTGGTAGTGGATGAGGATGTACTGCATGCAGGTGTGAGTGTAGAAGCTACTGGGAGGGAGGTGGATGAGGAGGAGGAGGGGGACACAGTGGAGGCAGTGGATGCTGGTATGTCTGATTCTCGATGGTGTTTGTGTGAGTGCCTGTGGGATGATGTGTGGTGCTTGTGTTTTCCTGCTAATAAGTAGGGGGGATGTGCAATGGGCTGGGGTGATGGTGGAGGAAAGTCCAGGATAGAGTCCAGTCTATGTGGATCACAGATGCATTGTCCAAGGGAGCATAGGAAAAGCAGCATTGGCAGTTCAAGGTGGACAGGGTGACTCGCTGGGACACAAAGGTGACAATAAGGAGAGTCTTATTTCCTGGTGGGGGTCTTGGCAATAGTCTCTGGCTTCTGCCTAGATTGCAGGGACTGTTTGCGAGGTGGTTCTCCTTCAGCAGGGTGAAGGGTGCTGGTGGCCTGTTGGTCCTGTGGCGGGACCTCCTGTCCACTAGGTAGAGGGCTGGTCATCAGTTTGGCTAGTGGTAGGGGGCCGGTGGTGTGCCTCTGCCTCCCTCATAGTGTTGGCCATGTCTGCCAGCACCCCTCCAATGGAGACCAGGGTGGTGTTAATGGACTTCAAGCCCTCCCTGATCCCAAGGTACTGTCCCTCCTGCATCCGCTGGTTCTCCTGCAACTTGTCCAGTATGTGGCCTATCATCTCCTGGGAATGGTGGTATGCTCCCAGGATCTTGGTGAGGGCCTCCTGGAGATACGGTTCACTGGGCCTGTTCTCCCCTTGGCACACAGCAGTCCTCCCGGCTTCCCTGTTGTCCTGTGCCTCTGTCCCCTGAACCGTGTGCCCACTGCCACTGACCCCAGGTCCCTGATAGTCCTGTGTTAGAGGGGTGGCATGGGGTCCCTGTAGTGGTGGACACACTGCTGATTGACGTGTCCTGGGGACAGAGGTATGGGCCTGCTGGGTGAGTGCTGTGGTGGTGTTTCCTGAGGGGGGAGGCTCTGTGGTGGTATGGGACTGTGCCTGGGTAACCGACTGTCCAGAGATTCCTGATGAGCCAGGTTGGTCGTCCAGATCCAGGTGTCCAGAGCTTCTGTCATCACTGTGGGCCTCTTCTGGGGGGACTGGATGTTGCTGGCACCTCCTCTCTCCGGTGACGTTAGGTGGGGGACCTGTGGGGATGTAAATGCAGAGTTATTGTTTCTGCGTGTGACATCTTGTGCATGGGTGTGTTGCCCTTTAAGGTTGTTGTTGCCCTGGCAGATTTGCCTTTGTGTGAGTTGCTATTTGGTGGGCTAGGTGATTCTCTCCTGTGTGCATGCAGTGGTAATAGGTGTCCATGCAGGTCTGTGATGGGAGTCCATGCATTCGTGTTGCATGCAGGGCTTGGTATTGGGAGGGGTTGGTTGTGATGGTGGGGTTTGTAGGAGGTGGTGGAGTGATGGGAGTGTGGGTAAGGGTGGGGGTTTGTGATGGCATGAAGGTGGGGGGGTGATAGTAGTAAAGAGTTGACTTACCAGAGTCCAGTCCTCCTCCTACTCCTGCCAGGCCCTCAGGATGCATGATTGCCAAGACTTGCTCCTCCCATGTTGTTAGTTGTCGGGGAGGAGGTGGGGGTACACCACCAGTCCTCTGTACAGCTAGTTAGTTTCTTGCTGCTGTGGAACTCACCTTACCCTGTAGGTCGTTCCACCTCTTCCTGATGTCATCCCTTGTTCTGGGGTGCTGTCCCACAGCATTGACCCTGTCCACGATTCTCTGCCATAGCTCCATCTTCCTAGCAATGGATGTCTGCTGCACCTGTGATCTGAATAGCTGTGGCTCTACCTGGATGATTTCTTCCACCTTGACCTTCAGCTCCTCCTCAGAGAATCTGGGGTGTCGTTGTGTGGCCATAGGTGTAGTGTGAGTGGTGTGGGTGAGGGTGTGTGGGGTGATGTGTTGGGGTATGTGATGTAAAGTGCATGGGTGGTGTATAAGTGATGGTGGTGTGTGGCTGTGGTCTTGTCTGTGGTCTTGCTATCTCTCTTGTGGCACTTGCTTGTAATGATAAAGGGTTGTGGGTAATGTGGGTGTGTGGTTTATAGTGGTGTGGGTGTGTGGGTGTGTGGGTGTGGTGTGTGTATGGGTGTCAGGTGTGAGTAGTTTGAATTGTCCAATGTGGTGTTGTTTTGTATGTGTTTGTGTATTTTGAGCGTGGCGGTATGTAGCGCCAATGGTTTACCGCCATTGAATGTCCACCGTGGTGATCAGTGGGCCAAAATGTTGTGAGCGTAGTTCTGTTGGTGTAACAGTGTGGGTTTTGCTACTGTCAGTTTATCACTGACCTTGGGGCTGGCGGACTTGTGTGTGTGGCTGTATAGTGACGGATTGCTATGTGTGTGTCATAATATGGGTAGCTGTGATCCGCCTCCGTGGAGGTATGTTGGCGGCAGTCAGCATGGCGGTAAGTGGTACTTACCGCCAATGTCATAATGAGGGCCCTAGACTTTCATAAAGCAAAAAAGCTGTGATAATTAGGCAGATTAAACAAATGAAAGTAACCAACATGATGAACATGGTAAAAACATTGAATAATCCAAATATGTTGAATGTGTTCAACATGTTATGGAGGTTCTATATGTTGTTACTTAATCCTAAAACTATGCTGAGAGCTTGGTGGATGTACCATTCTGCCTGGCCCGTTCTAAGGGATTAGCCCTACCCCTATACCTGAATACAGTGTCTGGAGTCAGCCTGCGGTGTAGACTGCAATCCTCTCGGGAGCTGGTCGGTTAGTGCCAGCAGAGTTGCATCTCGAACACAGCATTTGTCTCAGGACGGTCGTGGATGGAGTGCCCTCTGCCCTTTCCAAGTCAGTGCACCTTTTATTTAATAAAGCCATACTGTGTTGGAATGCTGTGTATAGATGTTAAAAGGTGTCTCCTGAATAGGCAATACAAGAACTAGGTTGTAGTGTACAGTGGTCCTAGCCTTGAACAGAAATTCCTGATTACGTGCTGTGCAAAGACTTACTAAACAAACAACTTGTATCAGATATTCCTAGGAGAATATCATAGAAGAAATGCACGCAAAATGTCATTGCTAAAAGCAGTGCAGCAAAAACACATGAAGTAAGAAATATAAAATGAAGCTGAAAACAGGGGTAACCAACATGGGTCCAAAGGGTCCTTATGAAAAAGCTATTACTTTTCAGGAGACCAATAGACAGGGAAGTTTAGTACTCTCTAACATGCTTCTTGCAGACTAAGAGGCTCATGGCTGGGATCATTGGAATAGCCTCATGACCGAGATGGCTGTTCTTAGAGACCTGTTGACCCATAATGTTACACAACTCCTTTCAACATAAGACAAATAAACAATGAAAAGGGGATTGAGGAGGAAGGCAAAAAAATATAGAATGATTCAAAGATCACATTTTCACATGATATTTTTTGTGACACTTTTACTGAAAATGTCTTCACTCCATGCAGTGATTATGCAAAATTGTAATTCTATTCTTTTACGTCAAAAACAAAATGCTGGGAACTATCTAATCCTTAAAATACCCACAGAGCTTAAGTGAGAACATTTATCATGCATGGAGCAGAATAAAGACTGCCATTTTAAGACACTTACCAGGCTGCTGATGCAATTATTCATCCTCACTGAGGTAACTGTTTCAGGGGTTACAGTATAGCCAGGGACTATTGGACTTCAACTTTTAACCAATTAAAGCCTTTATCATCAGGTGTTCTTCAGCCAACTTACTGGTTGACCAAAACGTAGAGGTAACTACACACATTTAGGGGGTCATTCCTACCCTGGCGGTCCGAGACCGCCAGGGTAGGGGACGGAGGAAGCACCGCCAACAGGCTGGCGGTGCTTCAGGGGCTATTCTGACCGCAGCGGTAAAGGCGCGGTCAGAAAAGGGAAGCCGGCGGTTTCCCGCCGGCTTCCCGCCAGCTTCCCACTGCCCCAGGGAATCCTCCACGGCGGCGCTGCAAGCAGCGCCGCCATGGGGATTCCGACCCCCTTCCCGCCAGCCTGGTTCTGGCGGTTTTCACCGCCAGAACCTGGCTGGCGGGAACGGATGTCGTGGGGCCTCTGGGGGCCCCTGCAGTGCCCATGCCACTGGCATGGGCACTGCAGGGGCCCCCTAACAGGGCCCCACATTGATTTTCAGTGTCTGCTTGGCAGACACTGAAAATCGCGACGGGTGCAACTGCACCCGTCGCACACCAGCAACTCCGCCGGCTCCATTCGGAGCTGGCATCCTCGTTGCTGGTGCTTTCCCGCTGGGCGGGCGGGCGGCCTTTTGGCGGTCGCCCGCCAGCCCAGCGGGAAAGCCAGAATGACCGCCGCGGTCTTTTGACCGTGGTGCGATCTTCTGGCGGGGGAACTTTGGCGGGCGGCCTCCACCGCCCACCAAAGTTGGAATGACCCCCTTAGTGCTTGACCCTCAGATAGAGAGGCAAACTGATCCACAACTTACTCAGTAAGCTCGTATAAGCAAGAAACTGAAATGTAGTTATTGGTATAGACACATGCTGTAGTTTAAGTACTCTCTTGCATTTATAATAGAGACTATGATTACATTTCAGCTCTGGGATGTGGGATGTTTCAAAGATTCAACCTCTTACAAACAATCAGAAATATAGAGTTTGTGACTAGAACTATTTATGGCATATTAGGGTTAGTGAATTGGAACTTGAAAGCTATACCAGCAGTAAAAACAGGCATGGTCATACTATTAAGGGTATCTGTTTTCATCTCTTAATCCTCTACCATTTCCTCAAGTCTAGCGTGACCAGCAGAGTACTACTTACATAGTCTTAGTTGGTTCAGTGTACCAAGGATATTGACATTGCTCAGGTTGGATCGGGATTGCAAATTGGATAGTCCATATAAAAATTCCAACCCAAGCAATAAATGCTGAGATTACATTGTTTTAAACCTTGTTGAACAAATTACAACAGGAAGATAATTTATTGACATCAAAGAATAGAATTTACAGATTTACAGGTCTAGAAAGAATTAGAGGCCTGATGTATGGAATTTCCATTGGCAAAAAGTAGTAGTAAATTACACAGCAACATTTTGTGAATGGAAAGGAATTTTGTGAACTGACTTAATTAGTAATAGGTCCGTTCACAAAATTCGGAATCACAGAGGGTTAAAATCTTATCTACCTCATCTATATTCATTAGGTATGTTGTAAATTGTGACTCACTATGATTGTATACCATCATAGGGGTCACGTTTTAAGTAAAGTCAGCTCCTTTCCAAATGCAGCCCTTTTTTCTGGAGAGAAGCAGGGCTGCATTTTAAAAAAAAGCTTTTTTTCTTTTGTTTGAAAGTTGGCAATAGTCCTGTGGACCACTGCCTATTCTCCAACAAACTTCGGGACTGATTAAGAACTTGGTGGATGCGTTAATCCGTCACAATTGACAGATGTCCTGTCTGTTGAAATCTTAGTCAATTCTAACTGTGGTTCTTATGCAAACCCATGTCATTCCCTGACAAACCAAACCAGGTGACATATTTAAGAGCCCCTAGCACCACCTGAGTGTCACTTTAAGTGACGGACCGGTGACGCTATGCACTGCACCATATCTGCAAGGTGGCGGTAAGCCACTTTTTGAGGCTTAACGCCACCTTGTAAATACAGCCCCTTCTTACACAGCACTTTGCATGGAAGGGGTGTAAATGGGTGTTGCTGTAGGTATTCCACAGCAATACCCATTGCATTTTGATGCTGCCCCAGATTTACAAGTGTTTGTAAACCTGAAGCAGCGCCAAAATCTAACATCACCCCAGGGATGGCGTTAGAGTGGCACAATTAGGAGAAATGCTTTCATTTCTCCTAGTTTTTTTGCTCTTTCTATGTGTGCTTCATTTTGCAGCACACATAGAAGGAGCAAATTGCCATTGAGTATTGTTTTTGTGGAGAAAGGTGTTCCTTCCTGCATAAAAACAATCTCCCCCTCAACGCAGCCATTCTTGCACTATGGTTTGATTGCGTTGATGCGCGTCAGCAAATTTTGCTTTGGCACAGGGGGAAAACCCAGGCGTGCACTGTATTATTGTAAATACGGCGCATCCCTGCATTTTGAAAATGACAGTGCGCAACTCTGCCAAATTTGGCGCAGCGTTGCTCACTGTCATTTTCAATTAGATCTGGCCCCAAATGTGGCCTTTGTTTGCTCTTAATGTGAATTCTGCTAACTGGATTATTTCATTAGTGGAACATTCTGATCCATTATATTATATTGTTTCTGCTTTCCATAAACAAATGCAGAAGTTGTTTTTTGAAGTGTCACCTACTCTTTTTTTTAGATTATTCGTTTCTGTATTGTAAATGGCACTATTCAGAGTTAATCCAGTATCTAACCACCTATAATCGGCTGATCATCAAGACTAGACAGCCAGAAGAGAAATGAACTGCTCTCTTTTATCATATCTACAAAAAACGTAACTGTACTAGCACAGGTTTCTATTCCTCCAACAAAGACCCTCATTATGAGTTTGGTGGTCAGACTGCCATCATGGCAGTCTTTTGAATGGTGCCAGGTCAATGGTCCCAAGACCGCAGGATTACGAGTTCCCCACAATGCTGGTGTGACTGGCAGGGGGAGCAAGGGGCTGTATAATGGAGCTACTGCCGGCCTTGCATCCCTACCTGTCAGTACGGTGGGCAGACAATGTCCACGTACCACGTCGTACATGGGACACATTGCGCCCTGAACCCTAAACTTTTTGGGAGCCCACATGGGCCCCTGCTTCACCCTCCATCAGGGTCGTACATCCTGAGGCACCATCGTATTGGGCCCCTTACCTGCCAGACTCCCAAGCTTTCCATGGCAGTGGGATCATCATGAAAGCTTGGAGGTCCTGCAGTTTGTAATGGCCATGGTGGTCCCAATGCCGGGATCTCCAACATTGGCCACCATGGTCAAGACCACTGCAGTCCCCACCACACTGACTATGGCGGTCGGCGATCCACTAGCAGTCTTCTCTGACAGTCCAACTGCCGAAGTTGCGGAGGTTTGACCGCCACCGTTACCATGGCGGGCCATGGACCGCCAAACTCTTAATGAAGCTCAAAGTGTGCAGAACTCATAAACTTGTAAGTGGAGTGAAATCATCATTTAAGTGAGCATCTCCAAGAGAAAAAAAAAGATAATTCAAGTGGGGTACCATTATTATTGGGACAGGTGTGGAAAAGCTGGGTAATAGGAATTTAGTGGATTTCCACAAATTCAGGAACATTACCTCACAATGTGAGGAAAATCCATGATTTTAGGCACGGTTTGAATTTTGAGGGAGCCCTTGCTCTTGCCTGGTGGCCACTTCTCCCATTCCTGATGTCTAGTGGGTAGGACATTTTTGTAGCAGTACCTCTCCAGCTTTGGTTGATGCTCAGGCAGTGATGTGAACTCAAGCAACAAGTAACTAAACCTAATGGATGCCTAACAGCACGAACTGGTTATACATTCAATCAGAATGACATCAGCACTTTGAGCAACAGAATTCTCCTGGTGCTTGAATCAGAAGGGGTTTCTCTTTAATTGTTGTGAACGAACTATTCACTTTCACCACTCTATAGAGGTAATGTGGTTCATGGGAATGGTTCATCCACTGCCTCAAAGGGTTTACATTTGTGCAATCTGTACAGATAAATATGATCAAGAAAAAGGTTCAGCTCCATTCTCAGGGATTGTACATTTTGATACACATACGGTTTCTTTTGTATGTTTTATAAGTCCCCATAAAAAGATTTGTTTTGATTTAGTTGATGCACCTCAGTTTAAAGTGGTTTGTGGATGCTGTTCCATGCAAAGAAATTCTGACTAATGTAAGTATCATTGTTCTGTGTCAGGTAAACAAGTTCACAGTTATACTTTGAAATCTTTAGCTGGAAAAACTGCAACTCTTAACATTGGTTCTGCAGTTATCTTGCCCTCTTGAACAATAGTATGAAGCGTTTGAGAAGAAAAACACAGGTGTTTTACTGTCACACCAAAGACATGATTGCAATATTGATTTAGAACCTGGAGCGTCTATTCCTTGCTGGCAGTATAAAAGGATGCAGCATATCTTATGCAATATTTAGATGAGAATTTAGAAGAGAATTAGATGAGAATTTAGCTAAAGGACTTATCATATGATCACAGGCCCCAGCTTTCTTCTCTAAGTTGAGTATGTTTAGAAAGGGAATGAGTTCAGAATGTGTATTGATGATAAAACATTCCAAAGGTTTATAGTTATTAGCAGTTATCTCTTATCATTGACAGCTGTTCTCTTAGATCAGATCAAACAGCTATTATACCTAACTAGACCTCAGTGAAAACATGGCACTTAGTTACAGTTTGCGAAGGTGATAAATGGAAAGAGTACAACCTTAATTTTGAGTCAAAAATATTGTCAATCATTAATATTGTTGCTGTTAACATTGTGATGTCAGTTAACATGGAATTTTCTTTTACTAAGTTAAGAATATATTTTGTAAGTTTTTTTAACATTGTATTTAATATTGTGTGTTTACATTTTGTAATTAATGTTGAATATTCGATGCTGTGCCATTTTTAAGGTTATTGTGGTTTTTAAAATTCTTTATTATACACATCATTATGATTTTAAATGTTTTAGGATTGGGTTTTGAAAATAGTAAGGGAACTGGGTGGGAAGTATTTTCAATTTTCTGTTTTTTTAGACTAAGAGTTTGGTATAGGTAGCACTTTTCTTGCTGGTAGCAGTGCATATATTAAATGAACAAGCAAATTTGTACATATAGGGATGCAAAGGCTTTGTGAACCCTCCTGATTTTGTGCTGAAATCTGATTGGCTGCCAAAACTACAATAAGGAAATGGTGGCAGTCATATTGGGACTTCAGCTACGTCCCAGAAAAAAAGATTAAAAATAAGAAAAGGGGTCAAGGGTTCTGAGGTCTCGGAGGCATTCCCCCAAGAGTAAAAAAAGCATATTTTTTTTAATATTCAATGGGAGACTTAGTAGATCCGCAGATCTGCAGATTTTTGTTATTTTTTGTAAAAAATAGTGCGGGCTCCGGCACTTGTTTAAATTAAGCCCCCAGATGGACGAGGTCCTGGGGGCATTTACATTTTGAATGGGGTAACTGCCTGCCCCCCTTGCAGCCCCAGGAACTGCCACCACCTGGGGTAATGGTTAAATAAATGAGGGGGGCTGCCTGGCCCCCTGCAGCCCCGGGGACCGCCACCTCCCTGGTACACAGTGGTAGCGACATGTGGGGGCTGCATGAGATCAGCCCAAGGAAGGCAGCCATGGGGCCCCCTCTTGAAAAAAAATCTATATGAAGGCCAGGGGATGTGGTTCCCTGGACCACAATTGGTCAGGGAAGGGCCCCTCAAAAATAATTTAGAAGGCAGGGCCCTGGAGGATGGGGTCCATGGGGCAGAAATCAGCTGGGGGAGGAAGGCCACATGCCCCCCATGGAATTGTAGTGGGCCTTTGGGAATAGGGTTCCTGTGGCCAAACTTGGCCAGGAGACGGGGGCCACAGAGACCTGTAGGCAACTCCCACTGTACTGGCCTTGTACACCATTGGGTTGGCTGGTTAGGGTAGTTGGCTGCAGGGACTGGCTACAGGCCAGGCTCTGAGGTCAACCACACCATGAACAGCAGACGGCCATGGGCGGTGCAAGGTTGGATGGCTATAGGGGGTAGGCCGCTGGGCCATGCCCTGCGGCCAACCGCCGCCACACATGATCGAAGACCATGCACAATGGTGGTTGGATTAATGTATAGTATTGAAAAAACTTTACTTTTAAAAAAACATAGAAATGCACTGAAAAAAAACAAAGGTTACAGGGAATTGATATATATTTCCTACTGGCAGTAACCAGCTGGTAGTTATAGTTAGGACCATATTTCCAAAGAAAAAGCATTTTTGGACTTGCCTACATCTTTGGCATTGTTTGACGAATCTTCACAATTTTTTTTTCAGAAAAAGTGCTCCAGTGATTCTTGTTGTGTATGGAAAGTTTTGGGGTAATCGGTCAAGCGGAGGCTGAGAAAAAGGAGGTGTAAGAAAATGTGTGCTTCCCATGTTAATTCCCGTAGGACCTTTGAACACGAGTACAGCCCGAAACACTGGATGAAATTACACCAAATTTGTCAGAAAGCTAGCTTTCGGCACGCAGATCATGTTTTTAGTTGTTTGGTGTAAATCTGTTCAGTAGTTTTTGAAAAATGAAAGAGAAAACAAATGTGTATATCTCAGGCCGTGGCGATTTTGCAGCAATTATTTTGCAAATAAATTGTGAAAATGCGCTAATTTTCACGAATGTACCTGTGAAAAGAAGTGCTATAACTCGATGCCCGCAACCTGACAAGAAAGTTGCGCCCGCCATTTTGTTTCACAGACCACTGTCCCCTGGGGGGGACAATCCTCATTGAAAGTGACATAAAGGGTCAGAGTTAAGGTACCCTGACTCCAGAGGTGTGTTTTGCTTCCCCGTGCGCAGTATTCACGACAATTCCCAATTTGTTTGTGAATTTTGGTAAATTATTTGTGATTATGAATTTTTTTTTAAAACACTGGCTCATTCATACACTAATTCTTTCTTTTATACATGCACTCAGACTCATGCACCCACTCATGCACCCACTCAGACACACAGGTCCCCTCTCAGACCCACTCATAGGCTCACAAATCCACTTTCAGACCCACTCAGATACTCATGCAGCCACCCACTGATCCATTGACAGAGACAGGCCCTGTGGCCAACCTGCACTACCCACGGCCAAAAGCCCATGCAGGGTGCAGTGTTGGGTGGTTATAAGGGCTTGGCTGCAAGGCCTTCTGCTGGCCAGGCCTTGAAACCAACTCCCGCCACCCATGAAGGCCGTGCACAGTGGGGGTTGGAATAACATATAGTAATTAAAATTACTTTACATTAAAAAACATAGCAATTCACTGAAAAAAGCAAAGGTTACAAGGACGTTATAGTTAGGTTCTGAATTATATATATATACACACACACACACACATACACACACAAATATTTTTAGTGATGTTTGGTTGATGTTTTTTGTTTTTGTGGCATTAGTCATCCTACCTTTAGTATTTTTTTTTATATTGAGGAATCTCAAATACTTTTCACACTATTGTTTTTTCAGTCAACATTTCTGTTTTTTGTGTTTTATGTACAGGATGGTGACATCTGTGGTTTCAATATTTTTGTAACACTTTTCTGATATAATTATGAATTATTTTGATAGTATGTCATAGAAGCGGTTGAAAAACAGTGTTTTGCACCAGGGCTAGGCTATTTTAATTTCAGGTAATGCCTTTCAGACAGTAATCCCTGAGCTGCCTTCCAGTTTTTAATTGATGAGGTACTTACAGCATTGTTGGATGCAGTTTGTTTAGTGTACTTAGGCAGTATTTTACAAAACTTCAGTGGAATTTAAGGGGTATATGATGAGCCACAAGGTATTGAAAAGTGATAACAAGAACGTTTCAACAATAATACCTGGGCCCACATCCACTATCCATATCAGCAAGCCAAAGCTTCATAGGCTTTTCTAAATCTTAAAAGTGATTTAAGCAAAGAGAATTAAACACATTAGAGACTTTGCATTAGTGAGCTACATTTAACTGATCAAAAGATTCCAGCTCAAGCTTTTAGCTTTTAAAGCTAAGGTGTACATTGACCAAAAAAAATAGATTTATTTTTCTAAAGTCCACAACAGCATTGACTCCTAGCATTTGATGGGAACCTTGTTCATTTCCGACTAAGATCTTGTGATTAATTATAAACCTGGTAATTGCATTGGAGTGGTAGCTGCCTTATCTAGACAGTATCAACCTAAAACCGAAAATCATATTATTAGTAAATTCCTATTGATCTTGCCAGTTGAAACTCAGAATAACCAATTCATCAATTTAATCGATGCTTCCTCCTTTTTGATCAAGGTGCATCCAGTAAGACAGTCTATTGATGAAAAACTTTAGCTTAGAGAAAAGGAAGTTAGGAAAGAGAATGAAGGGTTGTTATATGATTGCAATGTGTTGTATTTACTTTCTGTGCAGCTAACATAACAACGTATGACTTGGTTTCAAGATTGCTGGGCAACTTAAAACAAAAGCAGGATTTAGAAAGTATTTTAATGGTCAACATTGTCTGTATATACAAACTAATATGTGCAGATTTGCTGGTTGTGCCCCAAGAGTATGGATCACTTAATACCAATGTCCGTTCCTCCAATAATGTAGCAAAAAATATTCATGGTCTTTATGGTGAAGCTACCCAAGAGTCAAAGCTGTACTGTTGTTGCTGTAATTGTTGCTCATTTGACTAAAGTGTGGCATTTCTTTGCATTACCTGGGTTGCCATCTTCAAAAGAGCTGACATAAAACTTAGCACACGTTATCATTTAATTAATTAGGGTACCATGAGCTTTGAAAAAAATAGTGTTCTCAATTTGCTTAACAAATTCATTCTCTATTATGTAAAAGGTTAGGTGTGGAAGTTCATCTTTCTACTAGGTATCATCCTAAAGCAGACAGGTAGACAACACCATTTAAACAATGTAATGAACAGTATCTGAGGTATCAGATGTCATTGCTAAAAAAGGAGCTGAGTAAAATGTTGGGATTAGCAGAATCAACCTATAACAATGCTGAGCATGTTGTAGTAAGGTTGACTCTCTTTCTTGTAAATAGGGACATCAGCATAGAATATTGTCATTAAATGTGTCTGCATCAGTTCCGTCAGTGTAGGAAAATACAATTGGGCTTCAAAGAACTGAAAATTTGGCACAAGAAAATTAGATTCATAATCCTGATTGTGAGAATATGCTGACAGAAAAATACTTTGTGCGCCTAAATAAAGTATAGGTGAAAATTTGTGGTTATTTGTAAAGAATTTACATTTGAAAAAGACTTTCAAATTACAACCCAAATTTGTTGATTCATTTGCCATTGAACAAATATAGAATCCTGCAACAGTACTTTTCAAATTGTTTGGTCATTGGTTCTTGAAAAGGGTGGGTCTAGTTTGTTGTGAGACTTTGTGTCTCCGACATGCTAACTGTACAAGTATCGTGGATGTAGTCAGTACTGATAGCTGGTCCGTGGCGCCACAGGACTCTTCCTGATATGTGCAATGGGAGGGCCATCTTGGATTTGTGGAGTATAATTTCTAGGTTCAAGGTTATAGGAAGCAGAGCACAACTCTCCACTACAATTTGTTATGTGTGTGACATTTCTCATTAAGAGCGTTAGCGCACAGACATTTGCTGCTGGAAAAAAATATATAGATTATAATTATAATAATAATAATAATAATTATATGTACAGTATTAAGTCCATCTGTGCATGGATGTTTAGTTTATTTCAGTGTAAATAAGGTGAGAGCCACGGCCCCTGAAGGGCTATTTTGGAACGCACAGCCTCATAGATTTACATTGACTTTTGAGATCTCCATTGTGCTGAATAGGTTTTTCGAACCAAAGCTACGACATGTAAGCTCCAGAGTAATCATTGAAACACTCTTTTTACTTTGTGGGAACTGGGTTGCTACTCATTGTGGGGATTCCTCAATTTCACTCTCCCAGGTAATAGTGAAGATTGTCAAAAAATCAACATCTACTACAGAAGACGAGGTTTACATATTTGCATTTAATATCTACAATCCATCTGATGCAATATTTCTGTAAGTAGGTACAGCACCACAGGAGTAAAGCATTTATCTATAACAACTTTCTTAAGGCCATTTGGAAGATAGATATTAAAATATTAAAACCTGGCATAAGTCAGGAAAAAGATATGAGCGCTTTTGCCTACACATCTCTTTAATACTATTAGCTTTAACTGAGTCGGGCAACCTAGTCACCCCGAGACTTGAGCATTTCTTAGCTGAAACATAAATCTCTTGCAACTGAGTAACAGGGCGCATTGGAAGACCTTACACTCAGCATTGGCCATCAAAAGACACCTTGTCGTACTTTGGGCTTTTTGTTATTCATCCCTGCTTTAATTGCGCATATAAATAGTATATCTGATGTTATAGAGCCTTTGTACAATACAGCTTTGAATCAGCCTTCACAAGAAGTGATTCAGTTTCACGAAGACATCTCTGTATGAAATTATGTTTTCTTTTAAACTTTATTTGGGCCCAACCTTGACTCGAACAGAGAGCGTACAAATATGGTACGGTCTGATGTTTCCCTTGTTCCTGATAAAAATACTAATTACAAAAATTTGACATTTAAATACATTTCCACACTTGTCGTAGATTAACATAGGCTTTTATAGACACAATTAAAACTCTTCTCTGTAGCCTTTTGTTGATGTTTTCCAAAAGATATGTGTTAGTTAGATAAACATTTTGGAACTGGGTAACATCCTTGCATTCATTATGTTTTTACTCCAGTGGATTTTTGATCCCCTAGCACCTATCTAAGGGGGTCATTACGACCTTGGCGGGCGGCTACCGCCGCCAGCCCGCCAAGCGGTAACCGCCGTGCGGCCGCACTCCCGCAGCTCCCATTACGACATCCCCACAAGTTTGCGCCCGCCGGCCCAGCGAGGATGAGGCCGCAACATAGGAGCCGGCTCCTAATGGAGCCGGCGGTGTTGCGGCCGTGCGACGGGTGCAGTAGCTATGCAGACAGTGAAAAGCTGGTCGGGGCCCCAGGACACCCCTTACCGCCAGCCTCTTCCTGGCGGTGCAAACCGCCAGAAACAGCCTGGCAGTAGGGGTGTCATAATCCCCTGCTTGCAGCGCTGCCCTGGCGGATTATCACCGCCGGGGCTAAAACGGCAGGAAACCGCTGGCCCCGGCGGTGCGACCGCGGCGCTACCGCAGCGGTCATAATAAGGGCCTCCGTACCGCCAGCCTGTTGGCGGTACGGACGCCACATTACCCCTGGCGGTGTCTGACCGCCAGGGTTGTAATGACCACCTAAAAGTTTTAACCAAGTCTATGCTATATAGCTGTAAGACAATGATGCGTTCTTCAAAATCTTGGTTTGTTGCTGTGGAGCTTTCCTGGCAAGGATATTTTGATTGCTTGTTTGTAATAAAACATAAAGCATAAACTTAATTGCCCACGGCACCCCTCAGCTTGCCTGTCACTATACAAAAGTATAGTGACGCTTGCAATGCATTGCAATAGTTTGCCTATTAGCAGTAGGGGCTGGAAAATTCAAGATTAAACAACATTTTTGTTTGACAGTTAAAAAGTC
Source organism: Pleurodeles waltl (assembly GCF_031143425.1). Classification (NCBI taxonomy): domain Eukaryota; kingdom Metazoa; phylum Chordata; class Amphibia; order Caudata; family Salamandridae; genus Pleurodeles; species Pleurodeles waltl. The sequence goes on along the minus strand of NC_090449.1, from coordinate 703,986,453 downwards.
GGAGGAGAACAAGAACACCCCTGGGTGTAATTTCCATCTCAGTTCCATACTTAGAGCATTGTACTGTACTATATTTATAGCCTGCAAGAGTAGTGGAACATCTTGTTTAGTACATCTAGTTTCGATAGCTCATGTCAGGCATGCCAACTCCATAATGTATTCGGAAGCGTTCCCTGGAGGATATACTCACAATTACTTACAGAATGTGTATATATGACAGAAATGTACATATTAGTGAAAAACAATAATTATTTTCACATATAATGTACGTGTGGAGCTGTTGAAGTGGGCCTCACAATCGCTAATTTACAGTTTAGCATTTAATCTAAATAAATCTTTGCATCCTTCTCTCAAGTGACATCCTACCCCTCAACCCGTACCCCTTAAAACGTCTGTAAAACAAAAAATCGAGATTCCTGACAAAATCTCTCACCCATAAGCAATGTATGATAACAGTGTCCCCAGTACTTGTAGAAGGAGGGCGGTGATTATGTGGTGAGCCTTGTATTCAAAGCGCGCATCTATTCTCTTATTCATATAAATGAATGGAGTGATATTTTTGGCGTGATCATTCTGCATTTTATTTAAGTTGCTTGAATGTGGCAGACCATTCTTCTACTGGGAGCAAGTGAAGCCCACGTATGTCTGAGGTAAATCAAAAGGATGGAACAAAAAGCATACTATTAACACAACTGCTATATCATATACGCAATAACATCTACAATATTGTTAGGTTTTACTAAAAACCTACATAGGTGAAATGTGTTAATTAATCTAGGATGGAAATAGTGACTTCTCAGAAGAAAGCTTATAATTTGTCCTTTTGGATAATAAAAACTATTTGTTCTTGGTAGAACTAGAATTAATCCTCAACTTCTATAAACCATGAATCAACTGGAGAAATGAAAGTCAGAAGTGCACTTACCTCGGGCCTATGGTCAAATCAATCGATACTCTGACTGGGTTAAAAAAACAGCTGAAGTCATTCCCTTACAGGGTTAACACCCTGCATCAAGCCAATAGTAAAGAAGGAAGATCTAAACCCCAAGATTCAAACAAACCACAAACCTACGTAAATCTGGCCATTACTGTATATATTGATTTAAAAAGCAACATTTTTTCCGATCGAACATTTGCTTGAAATGAGCCTCCGTTCTGACCAGCAAACGTGCTTCCAAACTGGAACTGGCACTGAATCAACATTAACTACAATCTGGGATAACACATGGTCATCGCAGACTCCCATGGAGTTGCTGCATTCGTCCTCACTGGACTGTTCTACTTCATAAACTAAATTACATTGGATTACATGGTGACGCCCTAAAACGGATTGAGTTCTTTCTCACAAATAGAAGATAAATCGTGTCACTGTCCCAATTTCTGTGAGTAATATACTTTCAAAAGGTAGGTTCTCTCAAGGTTCAGCAGTTTCCTTCATTACCTTCAACATATGAGAAACCTAACCCCTTGATCTTATCAAGCCTTTACACTTACCTATTATAACTACCAAGCCAACACCAACATTATGCTTAAGTTTGTAAATCTGTCAAACCTAGGGCTATCTGGATTCACTGAATGGTGGCTGGCAGTAGACACCTTGGAAATTAATCTTAAATTGAGGAACGTGGATGACCTATTACAGAACTGTAGCCTGGACAAAAGAGAGTGGTTCTATACCAGCACATTAATTGAATTAAAAAACTTGGATCTGATTAGGAATTTCAAAATGTCACTCAAAAATCAGATCAATGTTATAAAAGACAACTATAGGGCCATGACAATTGTTGGAATTGGCCCTTTATCCAGGATTATCCACAAAGTGTTTCCTTTCTCATCCTATTTATGTGACATTTTTTGGTTGGATTTATAACACTGGACACAATACCACTTCTAATCAGTGCTAAAGTGCATGTGCTCTGTCCCCAAAAATATATTATAATTGACTTACACCTGTTTGGCATATTTAATTTACCCGTAAGCCCCTAGTAAAGTGGTATACCATATCAAATCAAATGCTTCCAGTGGGCCTGCAGCACTGATTGCACCACCCACAGAAGTAGCCTTTCAAACCTGTCTCAGGCCTGTTACTGCAGGGCCTGCATGCAGTTTACTTCCAAGTTTACCTGGCATTTCAAACTTTTTGCGAAGGCCTAAACTCCTCTTTTACTACACCCAGGTCAACCCTAAGGTAGGACCTATGTAGCCCTATGGACAGGGTGCTGTGTATGTTAAAGCTAGGACATGTATTTTTATGTTTTGCATGTCCTAGTAGTGACAAACAGCCTATTTTGTTATTCACTACAGTGAGTGCTGCTCCTCTCATCGGTTTACCATGGGAATTCCCTTATATGTGTTTAGGTGGTAATTTCTGATCTCAGAAGAGTAGTGTTGGCATTTTTACTGTGTTTGGACTGGTAGTGAGATATTCTGCTTACTGGTGTAATTGGATTTTACATTACTATTTTAGAAATGTCACCTTCAGAAAGTGGGAATTTCTCTATGCTTATAACTCTAGTGTGTTTCAGCCTTACTCCATTCCATGTCTGGTCTGTGCTGGTTAACTGCTCCCATTTTGCATTCCATCCAGACAGCAATAAACACAGGACGCTCACCTGCATCTGCATTCAGTCTGCATAATAATGGGTCTTCCCGTGCTGGAAGGGTGGAGGGGCTTTCACTTACACTTCAAAGTGTAGTGGCCTGCCCCCCACACAAAGGCCTGATAACCCCCCACAGATAGTCTGGAGCCAGGACTGGGCAGAAAGGGTTTGTTGCTCAATGATAATTTACAGTGAAAAAAACAAAAGACAACAACATGAGTTTGGCAAAGCAGGAACAGTTTGTTTGGTTAAACATTACAGCAGGGAGAACAGTTACAGAACCGGGATCTGAGGACAGTATCAAGCTACAGTTGATTTAAGCGGTTCTTTATATATTTCTTTGAGTACCACAACACAATTACAGCATTCCTTTTTGGGGTAAAAAATGTGAACTGTTGTCTTGGAGTCATAAATAAGGTCCTGATATCAAATGCAGGCGGACCTCGAGCTTGCATGAACACAATGAGCGCCAGTGGGTAATGTGTCCAGATGACTGGCCTGAGGGGCATGTAATCATGGTATGTTACTTTGCATGCTGTGTTCTGATTGACTGAGTGTCCCTAACTACATGTGGCATCTATCTTTATGGTGTATTAGGAATGTGTGCACCCCTCTGGCCATCTGTGCTTTATTGGGGCTAGTGTTTCAGGACCATTGTGGTGTCACTGCACCTATCTGTGACACCGATCTTGAGTTTCCGGTGTGCACATTTGTCTGCTGGGTACATGCTGCCCCACCTGTGACCTGTCAATCACTAATATCAGGCCTAGATCTCAGAGCCTACCTGACCATGGATTTCTGTGTCAGAGCTGACGGAGAGTCCATGATGGGTGAGTTCAGCAATAGCGATGTGAGTTGGTTTTTATATGTTAACGCATCATGGTGAGCATCAACATCAATTTTTCCAAAAGTAATTGGGTTTACTGTACACCTGAAAGGGTTTCTTTGAAGTCACCTCTTTTATCAAAGACATATTTTAGTACAACTACAGGCACTCTCATCCCATGTTTTCAGAGCACTTTTGGAACCAGGACTGAACCTCTGTCAGAAAGACTGCTGTGCTGCACAAAGGACTTATCTGGACTCCTCTTCTGCTATTGTCATGCTTGTGGCTTTGTGGCATAAAGCACTCACTCGATTGCTTTTCTGCTTGTTTCGCAGCTGCCAGCTGATCCTTGACATAGTTCTACCAAGGCACTATGGTATTGTCAGGAGGAACCACCATATGAATCTCTTGGTTTGTTGTGTGCTGGCCTGCCCGTCTGTTAGGTTGCTGGAGAGACTGTTACCCTGCAAGAAGGACTCTCGTGCTGGCCTGTCTGCTTGCTCTGTGTCTCCCCAAGTGTTCTCCTGGTACTGGGTTGCCCCAGCATTGGCCGTGGGACTCTGAGTCTAGCTCTCACAGTCATTTTCTACACCCACGTCTGGTTCTCTTCATGTTTCTCTGCCTTATGGCCATCGCATGGTGAGCGCTTCATTTGTTCAGTTTCTAGTGATCTGCACAAACACTCTTTATTCTCTTATACCGGCACGTTTAAGTGCCAAAGGTTGACTCCTGCTGGAGTCCTCGGGCTCTGGGTGATTGACCAGAGAAGTGGAGTCAAGCATTGTAGGCCCCATCCATGACTCGCACTGACCTGACTGGTCACCCTAGAGACACTAGTTGTCAGGAATCTAACATAGTTGCTGCAACTTTTGTGGCTGCAGTGCCTCTCTGTGCAGCCCTGTCAGAGATGGGTTGCCTGGAAACCAGGAACAGTCAGGTCGAGCGAGGCATGCCCTTCTTCTGGGAGCAGTGTGTGGGATGTGCCGGTAAGGCGGACCCCTTTTCCAATGCCGCCAGCCTGGTCCAAGGCCCAGAGGAATTCCCAGCAGGGGTCCTGATGAGGACTCAAACTGACATCCAGTCCAGTCGACCAGGAAGGGTCACGGAGACCACCTCTGACTGACAGGTACTATATTACTGAGTGAGACATTGCAGGACAGTGAGGCTTTTCTGTTCCTTTTTGCCCTCAGAAGGTGAGAGTGTGATGGAGACTCCAGGGCAGTGAGGGCTCTTCCTGCCAGGGGATGGTGCATCCCAATGGGCCACAGAGCTCAAAGAGGGCCCTTATCTCAGCACTCACTTTATTTGTAGGCAGAAACAGTACAGGTTGGGTAGAGCGTTCGATGGTTAACACACCGTCTCCCAGAGCCACCACACCACAAACCTAAACTACCTTCTAAGATCTGCTGTTACAAGGGCTTTATTTAGCTCTGGACTAACACAGTAGCTTCTTGGAACTAAGAGAAACTGACCAACAAACAGACTGAAGCAGAGAGTTACTATGTGGTAATATGGACTGGCACTAAAACCTTCTGTCTCAAACTGGAACAGTGAAAAGGGTTGGTTGAGCCTGGGGTAATCTGTGCTGCTGGGCCGGGCCCTATGACCACTAAAGGTTTCTTGACACTAAGTGAATGGTAAAATGGAATGGCCATTGCGCGAGTGTGGAATAACATTTGGCACTGGGTCTGCATACAGGGCCTTTTCTCACATTACCAGTACCTGTTGTGGTGAAAATGCTGTGCAAATATTGTGTTTTATATTTTTGTACAGGTGGCACTGGCAGCTTTGTACAATTATACTAATTGTACAAGTGCCCCGGGCCCTTGTAGTGCCACACAGTTCCCTCTGCACTGAGACCGCGGGGCAGCTACCTCCCTTGGATTGCCTCTTTATTTAGTTTTGTCATATCCCACCACTGCCTCTTCAGCAGGTGCTTGCCTCATCCTGCCTCCTTACCTCGCCATGAGCCTGCAAAGCCAGCACACCTGGGCCCCCTTCATGTCCTTAGCCTGTAGGCTGCCGACCCTGGGAATTCCTCCTGGTGAGTGTGTTTATTACTGCTTGCCTCAAGCTGAGCAGGCCAGACCCCTTGAAGTGTGCGGTAAAAATGGCACTGCTTTCTGTCTGTTACCCCTTGAACTCCTGCAAATGCTCTCAGATTTGTGACTGCCCCATCAGCAGCATCTCAGAGCTTTCTTCAGTGCGCAGTGCATTGTGGGTACCATGGCCCAGCACTGACAGTAGTGCACACAAGACTTGTGCAGAACAGGGATCAATTTAGTACTCCTTTCATCAACTCATTAATGGTGAAAGGCTGAGTCCCAACACCAAAGCAAACATATTTCAGCAGCTCTCATGTAACCAAATTGTGCTTTCCCACAGTGTGCACAACAAGGCACATGCAGCACAAGTTCAAGTCAGCACTCCTTTCACGGACTCTTTAAGTGCATGAATGTCATCACCGAGACCCCTGAAACCTCTGTGAACTGTCTTCCATGTTTGATGCACAGGCACAGGCCGGTAGGTTTTCTTGACCCTGCTGCGTTTGCCTATGTGATCCTGTGTTTCTGCAGGTCCTTTTCGTCCCAAAGGCGGTGCTTGAGAGCAGGACCCTGGGCAGGCATGCATCTCCGTGCACATACAAAATGTGCAGGTGTGCTGTATTCATGATACATTCACATATTAACAAGGTGGGTGAGTTGGAGGCTCTTGCTTGCTACACTCTGTTTTGTCAATTCATCTGTTTTGTGAGGCTTGAAGAGACGAGGCTATGTGCACCTATGCATCGCTCTCCTGCAATCAAGACCAAAAGGCCAGTGAAGTCCAGTTCACTGACTGGCTGCTGGCCAAGGAACCCGATGCTGAAGCCTGACCAAATGTCATCCAATATACCATGAGGACAATACCCCCAAGTGTGCCAAGTGTGGTGGCACTGCGACCTCCAGTGGCTGAACCATACCATAGCCACATGTACTAGTCACTCAACAACAGACACTGTGAAGGACAGTCCCTTCTGGACTGAAAAAAGGAACAGGAGGAAGCCCTAGTCAAGGGATTTCAGAAACCACCAGGAACTCCCACTAGGCTGCCCTTGCTGATCTGCAAGCGACCTTCCTCCTGCTTCCAAGGACACCTTTGCGCACAGCTCTTGGCTCACAGATTCGCTCTGCACCCGGCCACCCTCTGCCCTGCACTGAAGATCCAGCTATGCCTTAAGGGGCCCCCATCCATTGCGACCTTGATGCTCCAAAAGGGACCGCTCTGGACACACCTTGAAGCTCACCTGTGCAGTGCTTTTCCAAGTGATCCCCCACAGTGTCCTTGCACCAACACCAAAGCTGCTTCTGCCAAAACCAGGAGCCGCACTTACTTCTCCAGCTGGTCCACAGGGCTCACTGATGATTTCGACCTGCAACCGAGAGGAGACATTGGTAAACGTATTTCCTGAACTTATATGCAATTTTTAAGTATTTCTCCATTCAGTCCTATGGTGCGTAATTACGCAGAGAACTGAGACATTTTCCAAACTTTGAAAATTCATCACTTAAAAAATATTCAACCAATTTTGATGATCTTGGTCTCAAAAGTTATATAAAAAGCAGACATATTTTTGCAAATGGGTCTCAAGTTATTCTTTTGAGTGTGTGTTTTTATTTATTGACACTGGCCTTCATTACAACACTGGCGGTCAAAGACCCCAGGGCTGTTCCGTCGGAAGCACCGCCAACAGGCTGGCGGTGCTTCCCATGGCATTGTCGCGCCACTTTGGTCCTGGCAGTTTCCCGCCACTTTGGTCCTGGCGGTTTCCCGCCACTTTGGTCCTGGTGGTTTATTGCCACTTTGGTCCCGGCTGTTGTAATCCCATAGGGCAGCGCTGCATGCAGCGCTGCCCAGGGGATTACGAGTCCCCCTCCCGCCAGCCTTTTCATGGCGGTATGATCTGCCATGAAAAGGCTGGCGGAAAGGGGAGTTGCGGGGCCCCTGGGGGTCCCAAGGAGCTTTTCACTGTCTGCATAGCAGACAGTGAAAAGCGTGACGGGTGCAACTGCACCCATTGCACGCCACAACACAGCCGGCTCCATTTGGAGACAGCTCCTGTGTTGCGTCCGAAATCCCCGCTGGGCCGGCGGGGATCTCAAAATGGCCACCGCTGGAGTGTGGCCGCATTGGCGGCCGCACAGCGGATACAACTTGGCGGGAGGGCCTGTGAGTTCAACAAATGCTTTGCACTTTTCAAAGAATAGCCTAAGTGCTCCACCAAGCTACCATAAAAATTAGAGCATTGAATTGTCTCGTTTTCACCTCTGTAAACCAATGTGTGGTTGTCCAGAACCTCTACACAGTGCACAATGTTTTACACACTACATAGATGGCCATCCTCCCACAGACGGTAACAATATTAGATCTACACTTTACTTTATGCATTGACCGAGACAGTCTGGTAGTGTTTGCTACTTCAGATGCAATATTATTGCAGACCAATAAAAGAAACTCAACATAGATGTAGAACATCATACATTATTTACCTTCAAATAGTTTCTAAGTCCTCTATGTATGTCCCTGAAATGCTGAGATAAAAAGGCTAATAATGTCTTTCATTTTCTTTCAATATGTTTGAAATTATTACTTCAACTTGCTCCACATATTTTTTCATTTAGATACAGGCAGTCTTGCAAATAGGAAAACCACAAGTTAAGGAAGGAAAAGAAAGAATCTAGCACTACAGGAGCTGCTTGCTTCTGAGAAAGGATAAATGCATATAGCCCTGGGCCTGTTTGCAAATACATTTGGTTATACCCCTAATGTGTGACACTGTGCTACCATAATACATAAAGACCTGTGCCCTTGAAATGTATATCACTGAGTGCTCCTTAACATACAACACAAGAGCTCACTTTATGCACAACTGTTTTCCAGTACAGAGCATCCAATCCCAGATTAGTCAAAGGATTGCCTTGCCTTTGAATCACTCAAAGTGATGCAAGGGCAATGCAATCCTTAAGTCAGATTTACCAAGCTACGTAAGACACTTTGCTTGGCCCTACAATGCTTGGTAAATTTGAAGTAATACAAGGTAGAGCAAGTCCTGCGTTATTCTGAGCTAGGAAGGCATTTCATTGGTGGAACATGGATTTTCCCAAGCATCCAGCCATGTTTTTTGATGCATTTGCAAACTTACCAAGACCAGTACATCTGGGAATGCGTCTAAACTATACGCCTTCCTGATAGAGCTGCAATGAGGAGAAATATCTTTATTTTTCCTCTTTATTTTCTCTGCAGCACACCTAAAAAAGGAAAACATGTTTAAGGATTGTTTTTGTGCAGGACAGTGTGTCTTCACAGGCACCATTGCACCATGGCACATGATTTAAGTGAAGAAAAGGCTGTTATTTGGGATGGAGGTAATGTTCTAACATGAAAAGTGATTTTGCATGGAAGTATTTGGGGAAAATATTTTTGGGAGTTAAACATGAAACACTGGTACTCTAGAACACAATTTGTGTAATTTGCAAAGCATGTCAAAGTAATTTGTAGTTTTCTCAGAACTTGATTGTGTTCTGATGGTGTTCTAATTCAAGTTGAATTGGGGTCACAGTTAACAAATGATATTTCCTTTGGTTAGATTGTATTTGCTATTATGAGTGTAATTTCTTGAGAAGTGTACTGTATATAGAGGACATTGCATTTTTTCCCAGTATATTATAGAAAGTATATTTTAGAATGCACTATGCTGTTTCCAAAAATATTAGAGGTTGACGTTCTTTGGCCCCCATGGACTGGTTAGTACAAGCTCACTTCCGATCTTGCTTTGTTGTGATTTTGAGATGGGCACAACATTTTGTTTTGTATTAATATTAGGATCCCAGTCCAGATCTGGAAGTGTCTCCTGCTTGCTCCCACAACCTCCTTAGACATCGGCCTTTCAGGTCCCTGGTGATATACCAGAAATGCGATGAATATCCAGTGTCCTGCACAACAGAGAACTAAAAGCACATTCAAAGCTAGGACAAATTCTGGCCATTGGGCAAGAACATGCCATTTCATCCTCCACTCAAAATCTGCCTCACAACTTCCATGAGACTGCAAATTGAATATTGAGTCCTTTACACTATTGATACCTGAGAAGCCCAATGGTTATTTGTGAATATTGTTTATCGGGTGAACAAAGAGAGAGAATGGTGAGCCTGGAATCCCAGCACAATGCTGTCTCTCACTGGCCTCTGCTCACTGTCTGCATTACAGATGCCGTGGCATGAACAGACTAGTGGTGTTACAACAATCTATCTCTCTTGGCCATCCTCAAAAGTCCCTTTGACATTGGCAATTGATGTCAATAAATGTAATAAAAATTGAAACAGAGTGGGGAGTTCTATATAATGGTACACAATATGCCTCTTTCTGGCCTCTACATACCTCCTGCATTTCAGTTACCATATGGGATGAGACCTGGGCGTTAGCTCTCTATTTTCTCTTCACAGGTGATTGAAATTATCTACATACCCCAGGGTGCATTTTCTGTTGAGCAAAATAATAGATTTTGAGAGGGCACAAGAATCTCTTATCACAAATGCTTCTATCTGGTTTTTACCTATCACATGCACTGCAGCTATCAAGAAGAGAACACCATCAATTTGTCCCATAATCTCCTCCTGTTGGGGGACTTCAAAAGCCCTCTGGATCCCAGAATCTAGAGAGTATTTGTTAACAAATGTTAAAGGAGTGGGTATCCAGGCTTGTTGACAGAAGGAAGGCCTCTCTCCGACCTCTGCATAGCATCTATATGTGACTCCCTCAGGAGCAAAACTAGAGACTCCTCTTCCATCCAGAAGCACAGTGAAGACTAAACTAGTAACTGCTATGGATGATTTATTTTCTACAACTGGAGAATGTACCAGAACTGCCAACACCCCCACCCCCTGGTGCTAATGCAATTCTTTCTTATAAACCCTGCATAGGTATCTCAAGTATCACCTTTCCCATTGAGACAACGTGTGGGTGCCATAACACAGTGGAGAGGATGGGACAAAAACTATTTTTCTGTCTTGAACATTTTTGATGTACTGTTTGTTACTGAGGCCCTCATTACAAGGCTGGCGGTCATCAGACCACCAGCCTCCCGGCAGCGGTCATACAGCCTCGGACTCTGTGGTAAAGACCGCGGCATTACGAGCTGTGGGGTTTGGCCGAAGCCAAACCACCATAACACCACCTGTCCCACTGGTGCGGTCGCCATTACGAGGCAGCATATCACCAGGCTTTTCCCAGAATAGCCGTGCCATGAAAAGACTGACGGTCACATACCTGGTGAAAGGAATCTCCATTCCTGTCTCCGGCACAGACACGCACACATGTCCACACCCCCCCACTCATCAGCATACATGCACACATCCCCCTTCCAATTTTACACTCATGCACACACATACCCCTTTCACACACACATATGCACCCCTTCATCCACACTCATCCACACACCCCCTTCATCCACACTCATTAACAACCCCCCTTCATCCATACACATGCACACACACACACGTCCTCTACGCACACAGAGGGGCACTCATGGACACCCATTCAGGCACACATACACACACACCACACACATGCACCCAATCTCCCCCCACCCCACCTTATGGACAATCATCTTACCTTTTCCGGCAAGGTGGTTGTCCAGGAGGGGGTGGGTTCTAGCGTTTTCCACCACCAGCAATGCACCACTGTACAGGACTCTGCCACGCCATATTACATTTCATAATATGGAGGTTGGTGTCTTGTTGTCGTGGTGGTGAAGATGTTGGAACTGCCTCTACTACTCTATCGGCCAAAGTCAACGGATTCGGATTTCCACCCATAAACAGATGGAAGTCCTTTCTGGACTCTTGATATGGCGGTCAGCAGACCACCAACACTGTCGGTCTGCTGGCTGCAACGGCTTTGGCGGTCTTCAGAAAAGACCGCCAAAGTCGTAATGAGGGCCTGAGTTTTGAAACACACATGTGTGAAGGAAAGATAAGGAAGGATCTAAAGAAATGTGACTTGCTTGGATTTCAGAAGCTGTCCCAACTTGTTAGAAATTGGGTCTCTAGTTGGCAGAGGTTTACACCCTTGTCCAAGTACGGACCACAATCCTAGTCAGGTTAGGTCACAACAGCACAAATTATCCTGTGCTCACCCTCTGGTCGCTTGGCACTAAGCAGTTAGGCCTAACTTAGAAGGCAATGTGTAAAGTATTTGTGCAATAACTCATACAGAAACACAGTGAAAGCACCACATAAATACACCACTCAGGTTACTAAAAATAGATATTTATCTGAATAAAATAAGGTCGGATGATGAAATTCCAATGTACACAAGCAAAGTAATGATTTTTTTAAAGGTTAAATCACACTAAAGCACTTAGAAACTCAATTGCTCCAACTTGGGCTATCACAGCGCCGTTGACGGAGTCGTTCTGAATAATCAGATGCCACAGGTGCTGGTCACGGAGTTGCACAGACCCGCAGGCACAGCACCTTTGGAAACAAAGAAACAAAGACATCGCCCAGACTAGTGGAGATGATGCCGGTTCAACGTCAGTCTCTTACAGCATCAGGGAAGATGAGGCATCAGTTCCATACTACGAGGCAGGGGAGGTGAAGCATTGGTTCTGACCACTTGCAGAGGGAGCTGGTGTTACGTCAGTGGCGAGTCATCAGTTCCTTTTGACCCGGAGTGGTCAATGAATCCAGCCGGTCAAGACGAGATGAGTCGGCTTCACAGTGTCGTGATCACACTGCGAGCCATTGCTGCAACATCGGACTTGACTTGCCTCATGGTAGTGCATGTAGCAATGTCCATGGAGCGGAAGCAGGCTACAACGTCAGTGCTGGTGTCTCTGAAGTTGTTCTAGGCGTAGATCCACAAGTTTCTGATTTGGTAGGGGTCAGAGACCCAGCTTTTATTCACAAAAATGCCAAAGAGTGGTTTTGAAGTGCACAAGTTCCCCTTTCAGCCCAGTCCTGTCTGCCAGGATCCCTGTGAGAGGTTATCAGTCCTTTGTGTGAGGGCAGGCCACTGGCCTTTGAAATTTAAGAGAGAGCCTCTCCACTCTTCCTGCCCAGGGAGACCCAGTCACTGTGCAGGTGAATGCAGATGAGACTGTGTGTTCTGTGTTTATTTCTGTATGCGTGGAATGCACAAGGGGAGTTGTCAACCAGCACAGACCAGACATGGATTGAAGACATACTGTAGGGCACAGATGGCAGTAAGTACAGAGAAATGCCCACTTTCTAAAAGAGGTATTTCTAAAATAGTAATATTAAATCCAACTTCACTAGTAAGCAGGATTTTCTATTACCATTCTGGCAATACTAAATATGACAGGACTACTTCTTCCAGATCAGAATGTACCATTTAAGAGTATATGGGAGCAGTATAGTACTAGTCTATGGGAGGAGGAGGTCTCATAGTAGTGGAAAATGAACTTATGAGTTTTTCACTACCAGGGTATGTAAAACACATAGGTACATGTCCTGCCTTTTACCTACATAAACCCCTGCCCTCTGTGTTACCTAGGGCCTACCTTAGGGGTGGCTTATAGGTAGAATAAGGAGGGTTTAAGGCTTGGTAAGTATTTTTGAAAGCCAAGTCGAAGTGGCAGTGAAACTGCACAAACAGGCCTTGCAATGGGAGGCCTGAGACTTGGTTAAGGGGCTCTTTATGTGGGTCACACAATCAGTGCTACAGGCCTAATAGTAACATTTAATTTATAGGCTCTGTGCACATGTAGTGCACCTTACTAGGGACTTACAGGTAAATTAAATATGCCAGTTGGGTGGTAAATAATGTTATCATGTTTAGGGGAGAGAGCATATGCACTTTAGCACTCGACAGCAGTTCTAAACAGCAAAAGAGGGTCAGAAAAATGGAGAAAGGCAGGCAAAAAGTTGGGGGATGACCACCCTAAGGATGTCAGTTCGAACATGTTTCCCCCCAGCTGAAAGTGAGAAGAGCTACCCAAACCCTTGGGAGCACCCATCACTAAGGCAAAAGAATCTGGAGAGACCATTAGCATTGGCATTAGCGATGCTCCACCGTGAAGTCCATTCCATGTAGGGAGATGGACCACTTCAAGAGTTTAGGATTTTCATCCCTCATCTGCATGAGCTATCTAAGGGGTCTGAACTCGGAGGTGAGTCCCAAACAGGTATGGCCTCAGCTTTTTCAGTGCCCAGACCACAGGAAATACTTCTCTTTTAATGGCACTCCACTTCTGTTCCCATGGAAGTAACCTCCTACTAATGAAGGCTACCGGTTGGTCCAGGCCCTCGTAATTCAGCTGTGCTAAGCCTGCCCATGCCATGTTCTGAAACGTATCTCTGCCCTTCTGGATTCCTTGGACTAATCAGGGGCCCTGAGCACAGGAGCCTTGTACCTGGCTTCCTTGAGTGAAGTTCTAGTCCAGTTCATCAAGCTGGGCCACCTTTTAGGTGTCAGCTCAGTTAAGGGGGAAACCATGGTGCTATATCCCCTAACAAATCAAATGTAGTAATTAGTGAGGACTAGGAAGGCTCTCACCTGTTTGAGTTTTAGGTGGTTACCAAGCCATGATTGTTTCAATCTTGGCCTTGAGGGGCTGCACCTTGCCCCCACCTACCAGGTGGCCTAAAAATACAACAGAACCCTGTCCCATCTGCCACTTAATGGCCTTGTCAGTCCTGCCTGTAGCAGGGCCCGAAGCACCTCTTGGAGGTGAAGCAGGTGTTCCTCCCAGGTGACGCTGAAGATGGCAATGTCTGCTTACCATCCAGGACCCTGTTAACCAACCGTTGGAAGGTAGTAGGCGCATTCTTCACACTAAAGGGCATCACCTGGTACTGGTAATATCCCTCAGGGGTTGAGAATGCTGCCTTCTCGTTTACCCCCTCGGTCAATGTGATCTACCAGTACCCTGATATCAAATCAAATGTACTGAGGAATTTGGCAATGACTAGCATGTCAATGAGCACATTAGCTCAGGGATGGGAGATGCATCAGTCTTGGTGATGGAATTGAGACCTCAGTAGTCTACACTCTACCGAACTTCTGGTTTAGTGCCTAGTGGGGCAGGCTTTGGTACCAGCACTACTGGCCTTGATGTTAGCCTTCACCCTTTCTGAGAACCTGTAAATTGGGTGACTTTTGCCTGTGTCAATGTCATGGACACATAGATGTGTGAGTCCAGGGGTGAGGGAAATCAGGGAGGAAAACTCCAATAACTGGTAATAGTCAGCTCGCTGCTGTAGGGTCAGGAAGTCAGAGATGTAGACACCTTTGACTGACCCATCACTTTCTTGTGCAGAGACGAGGACATGGAGAGTTTCACTCTCCTTCTCCACACCCTCTTCACACCCACATCTGTCACTAGGAGCATGCTGACTTCAGACCTCTCAAAGTGAGGCTTTAGTCAGTTTACATGGATCACCCTTAGGAGGATGCTACGGGTCTGGAGGTTCACCAAATAAGTGGCCTCCCTCTTACGCTTCTTTATTTCATATGGGCCAGTCCAGCGTTCCTAGAGAGCTCTGGGCTCTACTTGTTCCATGACCCATACTTTGTCACTAGGTTGGAACTCCACCAGAGTGGCCTTTTGGTTGTACCAGCATTTCATTACCTCCTGACTGGCCTCAAGGTTGCTTTATTTGCCTTTTTCCAAAAGTGGTGCATCTGGTTGCGGAGGGCCAACATGTAGCTGACTACATCCTGGGGGGCTTTCCTGGGAGCTTTTTCCTATGCATCCTTGACAATGCTTAAAGGCCTCCTAACAGGTTAGCCATAGAGAAGGTCAAAGGGACTAAACCCTACCCCCTTCTGGGGCACCTCTTTGTAAGCAAAGAGAAGGCATTGCAAGAGGACATCCCACTTATACCTTATGGCCTCTGGTAGACCTGCAATCAGGCCCTTCAAGGTTTTGTTGAACCTCTCAACTAGACCGTTGGCTTGAGGGTGATAGTGTGGAGTGAAGATGTAGGTTACAACACATGCATCCCACATGGGCTTCATGCACGCAGACATGAAGTTAGTGCCCTTGTCAGACACTATCTCTTTGGGGAACACTACATGGGTAAAGATCTCCATCAGGGTTCTAGTCACCACCGGTGCAGTCACCGTCCTCAGAAAGATTGCCTCTGGGTAGCATGTGGCATGGTCCACCAAGACCAGAATGAACCTGCTGTCTAGGGCTGTCTTGGGGTCCAATGGACAAATGATGTTGATGCCCACCCTTTCAAAAGGGGTGCCAACAATGGGGAGTGGGATCAGGGGAGCCTTCAGCTTTTTCCCTTACTTACCACTGGCCTGACAGGTGATACATGACATGCAAAATGTATCTGAAGCTGTTCTCTTTCGGGGCCAATAAAAGTGAGTAACAAGCCTGGCAAAGGTCTTGTCTTGCCCAAAATGTCCTGCCAGAGGTATGTATTGAAGTAAACCCAGTATGAAGGCCCAGTAACACTAGGGGACCACCAGCACACGTGCTGCCCCAGTACCCAGAGCCTTAGGTTCACTATATAGGAGCTCATTCTCACAATAAATTAGGTGATCCCCAGAGGCTTCACCTGCTGCATGAGCTGAATCCTGCTGCCTCAAGCCCTCAAGAATTGGACCCTCTTTCTGTGCTTTGCAGCATACCTCCCTGGTGGGCCTAATCTTAAATTGCCAGCCAACAAGCTCAGGTAGGTCACTTAGGGTGGCAATGTCCTCCCTGGTTGGCTCAGGAGCCTCCTACTCTGGGACCCTGTCAACCTGCACCGTGGGATCTTCTGGGACCGGTTTCCCGCACCGCTTGCCTCTCTCCTTGGCAGCTGTCTGGGCCATTCTTCCAGGCTCCAGATGCCCTTGACTCCCTTTCTGGGTAGCCATGGACCATGTGGTCAAACAGACCCACGCAGGCAATCCCATCATCTCCAACTGAGACCTGGGCTCTGCCTCCCACCAGGTAGTGTGCTCTAGGTCATTACCTAACAGACACTCTACAGGCATGGCAGGACTCACAGCTACTTTCAGAGTACCAGTGACCCCCCAGTCAAGAAGGAACCAGAGCCACCAGTAGATGGCTATCTCGATTGTCAGCAACTATGACATCGTGGAATGTGTACGGTAGGATCTGCTCTGCTGACACCAGCTGACACTTGACAGTAGTCATGCTGGCTCCTATGTCATGCAGAGCATCCACCTGTTGACCATTAATGGTGACCACTGCCTATACTTAGAGGTATTGGAAGGCATGTGGGCTTTCAGAACCATGCCTGCATCCCACAGGGACACTAGGGCTACCTCTGTCTGTTCCCCAAAGCTATCTGGGACTATCTCTTCCCCGAGCAGTACACTAGCCAACCCAGGTGGCTGCCCATCAGTGGGGGGGCTGTGCCCTCTTTGGACATTTGGAGTTGCCCTTAGAGTGACCATACTTGGAGCACTCTGCACATTGGGGTTCAAACCTCCTTGTGTTATGATCAAAGAACCCTTTCTTCTTCAGATCAGACTGGGCTGGTTACCACTATTCCCTGGGGAATTATTTTGGGGGCCTTTAGAGAACTCCTTATTTTTAAGTTTTTCTCCCACCTCTTTCTTCTGTGGAGAACCCTGGCCATCTTTTTGGGTGTCCCCTCAGATACCTTTTTGGACACTCTGGTGCTAGCCCAGAGGTCTGCTTCCTTAGGAAGCTTCCTGGAATCAGTAAGCTTACTGTCAACTAAGTGTTGGTGCAACTCTGTAAAGCAACCACTGACCATATGCTCTTTCAGGATTAAACTGTACAACCCAACATAATCACTGACTTTGCTGCTCCACACCAAGCCATTCAGTGCCTTACTGGTAAAATCAATAAAGTCTACCCAGGTTTGGTTGGGGAGCTTGCTACTGTCCCTGAATCTTTGGTGGTTTCTCAGGGGTCAGTCCAAATTTGGCAAGCAAAATGGCTTTCATAGGAGTATACTCAGTCTGGTTGCCAACCTCTAATGTTAGAAGTGTGTCCCTTCCAAGTGTTGGCAAGCGTTTTGAGAGGCCTGTCCCTCAGTGCTCTTCAGGATTCCTACGTGCCCTCAGTGCAACTTCATAAGCAGCAAACCAGTTGTCAATGTCATCTCGCACCACATAACTTGGCACCAAATATTTGGGTAGAAGAACCTTCTTGTCTCTATCCGGTACTGTAATTATGCTGCCACCATCTCTGCTGGATTCAGACTGCTTAGACTTGAGGTCCAGCTCTTTCAGACACAGTTCATGAGCCAAGCTAAGTTTCTTCTCAGCTAAGGCTCTTTCAGCCTCTGCTCTCCTCTCCACTGCCTCTAGAATTCTGTCTCCTCCCTACTTTCCTCTGCATTCAGGCTGTGACTTGAGACGCTGCTCCCTGGTGTAGCAGGGAGCACAATTCCCGGGGTGCCATCCCCCACTGCTGTTAGAGTAGAGCTCTGCTGGAGAGCCATCCACTTGCTCCCCCAACTCATCACGATCTTGTGAGCGGGCTTCTGCCCAGGGCCTCAGCGCCTTTTGGCACTCCTCCTTCTTGGATGGTCCATGAGTAGGTAACACCATCCTCTTGCAGATCCCCTTCAGGTGGTAAACTGTGTAACCCTCCAGCTTAGCCAGCTCAAGCTCCCCTGCTCCACTTGTGGACCCAGACCTCTAGAGACATGATGTATAGGATTGATTAAAGAATGTCAAGCGGGGAAATTGTAACAAAAAGAAAAAAACATCAAATTGACCTTTAACTGTGGGCAGGTAGTCTACACGTAGCTATTGTATGGCACTGCACAAACACAACTCCTATCCCACCGCCGATCACCAATGTTAGAAATGGGGTCTCTAGTTGGCAGAGCTGTACACCCTTGTCCAAGTAGGGACCAAAATCATAGTCAGGGCAAGTTACCACACAATCCAAATTATCCTTTGTCTACCCTCTGGTAGCTTGGCACTGAGCAGTCGGGCTTCACTTAGAAGGCAATGTGTACAGTATTTGTGCAATAAATCATACAGCATCACAGAGAAGACACCACAAAAATACACCGCATAGGTTTAGGAAAATAGATAATATTTATCTGAATAAAATAAGGTCATAGTGAGAAAGATCCAATAATCAGAAGTTGAAATATCACTTTTAAAAGGTTTAAAAGAGTTTCAATCCTTAGAAATCAATAGTTGTTTCTTTGTAAAACACAGTACCTGGGATGCGTCAAAAATAACGGGGACCGCAGCAGAGAGGATGTGTGGAAAAATAAGGTTTTGAGTCAGATTTTCCTACGCGGCACAGACGATGCATCGTTTCTTTCCATGCTGCAAGGGTTTGCATCATTTTCAAATGCAAAGTCGAGGTAACAATGACACTTCACAAACAGGTCTTGGAATGGCAGGCTTGGGACATGGTTAAGGGACTTATTAAGTGGGTGGGACAATCAGTGCTGCAGGCCAACTTGTAGCTTTTAATGTACAGGCCCTGAGGACAAGTAGTGCACTTTCTCAGGATTTACAGGTAAATTAAATATGCCAATTGAGTAGGAACCATGTTTAGGGGAGAGACCATATGCACATTAAATGACACATAGTATAGGATATTTTATAATATGCAACTATTCAACTTATTGGGCTGTCATATGAATGGCATATGTACTTGACATATGCCATTAGGTAGTAGTACACACAGGACACCTGCTCTGTGTATTGGGCAGTCATCTGCATTATTTTGTTTCCTCAAACATATCTTGCCTGTGCAAGCATTGCAGAAGAAGCACACAAAAAATTGAAAACTATGACAAATATATGAAACTCAAAAATCTAGTTTAAGTGACATTACACCTGTCGAAAAAATAAAATTCGGTTTTCTATAAATAGCCTCCCCCATCTGCTTTGTGACATTGAACTCAGACTGGATAAGTCAGTGGTGGTAACAAGACTGCAGCTTTTAAACAACTTCTGCTCCTTCTCAACATTTGCAATTCCATCATTCAGCAAAACAGCCAACGCTTATTCGAGGATGTATAATCAACAAAAGTAAACAGGTGGAAGTTGGAAATCTCCTGAGTCAGAAACCAGAAAAGGAATAGATTCCTTGGCAACAGGTAGAAAAACCATTAAAGTCCAGGACAAATTAGTTCCAAAACTACATTAACCCCGTGTGAGTATTTTAGCACTTTCTCTGTGGCATTTTCCCATCATTTAGCTCACCTGTTGTTCCTTTCTAACTTCTATCCTTATCTTACAATTTCATCCTGAATTTAACAGTGCTCTTTCTTTACTTGTGGGATATCTGATTGGGCAGATCCCACCACGTCCCATCCAGGAGTTCCCACACTCCTAATCCGATAAGTATGGCCCTGAAGGGGGCTCAGCAGGGACAAGCCCATTTACTGCCTGCTGTCAGTGGCGTCCTTCTGTTTTAAACTCGATGTCCACCTCCGGAGACTCTCTGGAGGAAGGGGTAGACACAGTGCTCTTCCTTCCTCTGCGGGGGTGCCAGCCTCATGAGACCGGAGTCAGTAAAACTGGGACATGGCAGTGAAGGCACATCACCTGATCAGAGCACTGCATCCCTCGGGCTCCGACAGCAGGAGTGGATTCCTGCTTGTGCCCTGGAGGCATCAGATGGGGCACTTTTGCCTGTGGTTCCTCTCTCTTTCATTCCGGTTCATCTTCACAGGGGAAAACAATGTGTCACTCACGGTGCTAAAGGTTTCGGGAAGCACCACCTTTTGGGCAGCAGAAGCAAACACTCTGCCGGCTCACCCAGGGTCTAGGAAGTCACACTTACCAAAGGCTCCAATTAAAGATATTATATCACTCACCAAGCACAATACCTGCAATGCCTGGGGCAGTCTTTGTATCAGGGGAATCCTATGCTGGTCCCTGAGTGATCACTGGGGACACACAGAAGAAGGTACCAGCAGCAGGCCAGCACATCTGAGTCCTTGAGGTGAAGTGGCAGTCCTTCTTGTGACCAAGCAGACCACGTCATCACAACAAGCACGTCAGTCTTAATGGTGGTATCTGGCAGTAAAACAATCCTCTGGTGCAGCATGCATAACCAGCAGCATTTGGCTACAAGTCCATGCAGTGGACATGAGGAACAACCTCTGTCCTTATACTTGTTTTGTCTTTGAGCTCAGGGGGCACTTTAAAGGACCTTTAGAAGTGTACAATACCCCCCCCCTTCAACCCCAGCCCTGACTCCAGGCATCAGTAGGAGGAAAACAAGCCCTTTTGTGTGAGGTGTAAGTGGGCCCTGCCTCTCCCTTTCCCAGCCCTGGAAAACCATTCAGTATGCAGATGTAATCCTGTTACACCTCCACCCTCCCTGTGTAATGGCTGTCTGGAAAGAAAGCACAAAGCCTGGCTGTTGCTCTACCGCAGAGGTGGACTGAAGTCAGGCTACAAAGTACAAGAGTCATAAGCACAGTGAAATACCCACTTTCTAAAAGTGGCATTTCTACAATGGTAAGAAAAGATTCACCTACATCAATAACTAGGATTTCTCACAACCATTCCACACATACCAAACATGCCCACGCTACTCATCATAGATCAGAAAATACCACTTATACATGTGCAAGGGCATTTCTAATGCAAACCTATGAGATGGGCAGCATTCACATCAGTGAGAAACCAAATGGGCTGTTTGTCACGACCAGGACATGCCACACAAAAAGGCACATGTCCTACCTCTTATCTACACAGCACTCTGCTCATAGGTCTAACTAGGGTCTACCATAGGGGTGACCTATGTGTTGTAAAAGGGGAGTTCCAGGCCTAGCAAGTAAATTTAGATGCCAAGCCAACATGGCGGTAAACTGCTCATGCAGGCCCTGCTGTGGTAGGCCTGAGACAGGTTTGAAAGGTTACTTCTGTGAGTCCACAAGTAGCATTTAATGTACAGGCCCTGAGTATGAGGGATACCACTATACAAGGGACTTACAGGTAAATTAAATGTGCCAATCAGATGTAAGCCAATCATACCAAGTTTAGAAGGGTGAGCACATGCACTTTAGCATTGGTCAGCAGTGACAAAGTGCTGAGTCCTAGAACCAATAAAAAGAGGGTCAGAAAAACTGGATGAGGAAGGAAAAACTTTGGGGATGCCCTGTGAAAATGACCAAGTACAATAAATATACAACCAAAAAAATGACTAATAATACTTGTCGCCAAAGTGATTGTCATAGCTTTAGGTGGTCTGTAATAGTCTGAATTGTCACACATGTAGGAGTGTCATGGTTAGTACTTGTGTTGGTACTGTCCGTGGCAGCACTGCTGGGGCAAATGGTGGTGCAAGCTGCAAGTTGCAGTGAAGTCGCCAGAAGAGCATTGGAAGATACTTTTTTACAAATTAAGCACTAGTGCTTGATTTCCCTATTGTCTGGTCCGACTCTGTTCTTGAATACAGCTGCCTGTATGGCTGTATGCAAGTGTCTGATGTGTGGACCGAGGCGTAGCAAAGCTGTTAGGGAGCCTAATTGAGCAAGAATACACCTGCAATAACTGGGGCGGTGCAGGACTCTGAAACCAATGTCCCTGTGCCACTACTCTTGTTGTGCTATCCATAGTTACACTGCTGCATGTTGATATACCGCTCTTTTACAGGGGCTATTATGAAGTTCGCTTACTTATGGATACCTTACCAGGGCCAGTCGTTAGCATGGCCAAGCTGTGCCCAGGGCATCAATATTTTGAGAGACACACGGAGCTGTGTGCATTAAAGTTATGCCCAAGCAGCACCCTTCTCATCTTGCTCCAGCCTTGTCCTTGTCCCTGCTTTCTAGTTCCTTTCTGTCTGATTTGCCAGTTTAAAGTGGCTTTAGTCCTTCACTAGCATACCACACCGATGTTTTTAGCACCCCTTTAGCCACTTTCCTTGCCTTCCCTTCAAACTCTGAACCCTGCTGACACACATCAACAAAAGCATCATTTGCATGAGGCAAAAAACACTATTGGTGATTTAGGTAAGCTGGGGGAGGTCCGGGATGATTGTGTCCAGGGGCCAGTCCCTGCTCGTCCAGGTACTGACCAGTGAACACAAAAAGAACGAATGCTCCCTCATTTAATTCACTGCCATCAACAAGTGTGCCAAAATGTCTCTCCGCCACGCACAGGGGGCTATCTTAGCAAAGGCGGGCTCTAACCTTACCAGTTAAAAAATTTGATTATTTGGCAATTTACTAGCGTGGGTCGATTTTATATAAATATTTCAGAACATCAAGAACAAAATATTAGGACACTTTTCTCAATATTACTTTGAGCACGCAGCAGAAAAGTTGTTATTAATTAACAAACAGTCTGAAAGTATATTCGATTAAATTCTTGATGAACATTTTTTTTTACAGTTCGTGATATATTGCTTTCATTTATAATAAAGGCGACAAAATAAAATGAAACAGAGACGAGAATGGATGCTTTAATTCGTATAAAGTTTAACCGTATTTGCACTTTCCAGTATTCAGTTTATGTGACTAATCAATCATCATTCAAGGAACACTATATATTGTTCTGAAACGGAACACAGAAAACTGCTACACTTTTCAAGTGCTGTATTTCTGTCACCTGTGCTCTAAATGTGTCATGTATATATAATGCCTGCCAGCAGCAAAGAATGGCATTTTCCGGTGCATGCTGTGTTCTGAATTGTTGTGACTCATAATGTGCTCCAATACATAACCATTAATGGGTGATGAGTGCTGTAATAGCTACATTTTTTCAAATGCCTGAGCCTGTGGTCAATGACCTTAGAATCTGTTATGTGAACTTAATTTTTTGTGGTTTATTTCACTCTGGAAGTGTTAGATGAAACCATAATATTTACTCTTACACATTTGTTCACTGTCAATATGATATATTGCTAGGCAACTCCCAACTATGAAAACAAGAGGGCTTCATCTGTTTTTGAGTAGTTAACAAAAAGAGCACCTAACAAACAACCGCCATTCAAGTGCCTGCTGCAGAACAAACACACACATCTAGCAGTCACTTAGAAAGGGAGGCACTGGAAGTCCATTCCATATTTGATAGATATTCACTCCCAAATGGTGTTTTACAACGCACGATCTTGATTAAACAGTTGATGATTAACGAAACAACATGCGAAACATGTTCAAGCTTGATTTAATCATGGCGCAATCCAGAGACCACAAAGGTGTATTGAAGTGTGGTTTATGACAAGAAACTCAGAAGAGAATGCAAAACAACTCTAGTAGTTTTCCTGTTACTAAGGATTAAAGCTGAGGGCGTTGACATGGTAGTATTTCCTCTTTTTTTCTATCTAGCCAGCTTATCAACATTACCTGTGTTTATTTAGTTCATACAAGCTCAAAGTCCCCCACACGGTGTGTCTTTATGATGAGAATGAAAACACGAGGGAGAAGTGCATGCTCAATGCATTCTTTTAGCACATAGTATAAATGCACTCTGTTAAATGGATGTAAACATACAGCGCACTTGCTATAGGGCACCTAACTAAACAACTCCATGCTTTTGAATTTTAATTGCTGGCTATAATGTTTGGATTACAAATCCCCAGCCAAGAGTGTAAATCTTTCAGTTTGTCATGTACTGCTTTTATGTTTTTCAAAACCTCATGCTTGCCTGAAGTACAGTACAGTACAATACTAATCTCTTTGCTAATTTCTCTCGTTTATATGTAGTTTACAGACTGGTGTTTCCTGTAGCCCTAACTAACTCTGGCTGAAATTTATCACAAACTCCAAATCTCTAACTCCAGTGTTCTGAGGTACAGCCACTATGGTCTTTGCCACGCGAGTAGCACAACAAACAAAGAACAAGCATAATACAGCCACTTGCACACTAACACACAGACATGCCAGAAGCTATAGCAGGAACTGCGCCAATAAGCTAAAGCAGGTCCTTTATAGCATGACAGCATGTTTGAAAGTTTAAAAGATATGTTCTGCAGGGGAAGAGAAAAAAAGGCACATCCAGCATATGTCCCGTTCTAGGTCCATTGGCCGATTTAGCTGCATAGTCATTAAAAACCGGTCAACTTTGCTTTAAAATCTATACATAAATGTGTTGACGCACAGTGTAGGACCGGAACATTTGTGGGTTTGAGGACTAATATCCTCCTCGTTAATCCCCTTACGCCAACACCTTCACTGTGAAAAAGTGGATTATTAAAGGGTGGAGGGTAGTCCACCACAATTGATAATGACCGTATCTTATTGGGTCTAGTAAAGGTTTCAGTAATTTAAACCTGAACTCAACTCCTCTTAGCTATGGCACAAGCAGAAAGACTTAACCTAAAAAATGTGTAAAGCATTTAAAAGTACCAACATAGTTAAAAAGTCAAAAACACAACACAATAAAATACACTCTGGTTTTTAACAATAGGGAATAATTTAATTAACAAAATGGCATAAAAATGACAACAACCCAATAAGGGGAAGTGAAGATATGCGTTTTTAATGTTGTAAAGGAAAATAACACCAAACATCTTTAAGCAGTCAATCTTGTAGAGCGGGACCTAGGAGGATTAGATGATGATAGAAATGGAGTGCTGGTTGGGTATACAGACCACTTTCAACCGTGTCAGAGGTTTAATCTTGTGACTTTTCTTGTTTCTGGTAGTCAAAGTCATTTGGCGTGGCAAGGCAGCAGGCTGTTTCTGAGAAGAGTGACATGACATCAGACGAGGTCCTGATAAACCTGTTGGTTTAGGAGGAAAAAACACAAGCAGGAAAATTGAAATTCATGCCCAGGGAAGTACTCCCAAGGTTGGAAACATTTTTAAGCTCAGATTCCTCTAGCAGAACAAAACTGGAAACTGTAGCCAAAGAGGACTCCATAAGGCTGGATACCTTCTCCGCATGGTCCTACTTAAACAGATTTGATGCTGCAGAAAAGCTCATAGTGGGGGGGGGGGGCGATGACGAATCTCCAGCCCAGCAGCAATGCACCTTGGTCAGATCGGCTTGGCAGGTTTGTCCCGGTCCACTTGAAGACTTTTGTGTAAAAAAGTTTAAAAATCCCAGTTTTTTTTAAAAACGAAAGGGGTTTTAGCAGCTAGTTGTGTTCCAGTAGGTTAACAGAAAGTCAGCCAAACGACCTTTGGAAAACACTTTGTTCTGGGTGCAAGTAGGAGGAGGTCCAGCCCTTTAGGGTGTTCTTTCATAGGCCTGAGTGTTCAGAAGAAGGTGGCCAAGGGCACCACACATGCCTGGCACTAGCCTGTGGATGGGGGTGACTACTGGATGCTCCTATGACAGAACGCAAGCAACCCCGGACCTGTTTTGCCCTGGTAAAGAGGTCATCTGCCAGGTATACCTGGTTCCTGTGAAACAGTGTGTACGAAACCCAAGTCTGGGCATACTTGTCCCACAAAGAGTGGCATGCTAAAATATACAAGAAATTATGGATTTGGATGTCACCCAAGTGAATTCTTGTGGCTGATATTAATTCAAGCATTCCTTCTATCACTGTGTTTCCTCTGTGGTAATTTCAAGCCAGTTCAAACTCAGTTCTGAGGGCAACACCCTCCCACAATGATTGGAGCCTGTCGGGGGATCAAAAGAAGAGCCTGCCCAGGTATCAGCTAGTATTTGCCAAAGACAAGCATTTGCCTGTGACAGGGGAAGCTATCAAGTTCTTGAGCACTGCCCAAATGGGCATCCTGTCAGATCAACAGAAATACTTCCGCACACTCAAGCCTTTTCTCATGCCCTGTGAGCAGTTTTCATACTTCAGGCAGAACTAAAGCCCACATTTATTCTTTTTTTGTGCCATATTTGCATAATTCTTTATCGCAAAATATAATTGTATTTTGTAAGTTTGCGCCACTTTTGTGTTAAAAAAATGACGCAAATGTGGTGAAAAAAGTATAAATATGGGCCTAAGAGTTCAAAGGCTGCAGCAGGGGGGTTATATGAATTAGCCCCCAGAGGCTTTAGGCAGGGAAAGTGTAACTTTCTAAAAGTGCATTATCCATAATGTTTATTGAATTTTAAATTTCATCAGTGACTCAAGCCTTTAATAAGCATAACAGAGAGTTCAAGAATGAGATTTCCAGTTGTTTCCTCGCTTTAGATTGTTAAATGTAATATTGCAGCCATTGATTCGCTATGTAACAGCTAGCCTTGCTACAGTGAAAATAGTTTTTGGAACTTTTTCTCTGTAAGGACATTTGTAATGTTAAATCTCTTCATGCCTTACTTTTAAATACAGTGTGTCCTGCCTTTTGGGAAGTAAGGCCTATTGAGGGGTGACAATGATATTTAAAAAAAAGGTTCAGGCTTGTTTAGAGGGTTAATTTTGACAGGTCGAATCACAGTTTTTAAACTTCCACAATCAGGCCATTTAACTTATGGTCCCTGGGGACACGATTGTGCCAAATACTAGCAATTAAAGGTGATTTAAATATCTCAATTAGGAGTTTAGCCAATTTCAACATGTTTTAGGGTCAGGGCACATGCACTGGGGTCTGGTTAACAGAGTCCCAGAGCAGAGAGTCAACAAACCAGCAGCATCAGTCAACACAAATTGGCATTGTCCTACAATCACCTAACATAGTTAAACTGTAATATTGTTTTTAGATTTCACAGATAACACACTGTGTTTTTTTCTAAAGACTAACCTGCACAAATTAACTATGCTGAGACATGCTTTAACATTTGTTGATACAAAACCTCTCTATTAAAGTCTACAACTTCTGCAAACATAGGCAATGAAAAACATATAGGTCTAATGACCGCCAGGTTCGTGGTGGCGTTCGGACCACCGCTAATGAGGCGGTCTGAGCGTCATATAACGACCAACGTGGTAGCGGTGAGGTCAGACTGCCAGCTGGCAGAATATGATTTAACGACAGCCTGGCAGTGCTGGCAGTCCTAATCTGCCAGGGCAGCGCTACCCTGGGAATTACGACCCCCTTCTCCACCAGTGGTTTCATGGCGGTAGCATGAAAGCAGCTGGCAGAGACAAGGTGCAGGGGCCTGAGGGGGGCCCTGCACTGCCATTGCCCTTGGCATGGGCAGTACAGGGGCCTCCCTGACCAGCCCCCTCGCAAAGCAGATAGTGAACCTTGCGAAGGGTGCTGGTGCACCAGACGCACTACAGCATCGCGGCCAGCTCTATTACGAGCCAGAGACAATGATGTAGGCCATGTCCGGCTGGGCCAGCGGGCAGAAGCTGTGTTTACACCTGCTGACCCAGTGAGAAGCTCGTAATGGCCCCAGTAGGGAGGCTGCCACACTGGTGGCAACCTACCCATCGGAACTTTGGCAGATGGGCTTTTCTGTCTGCCGAAGTCATAATGAGGGCCATAATATCTTATAAGGGGTGCAATACCTGACAGTGATTTATTTTTATGATTTTGACTAGATACTCTGAGTAAATCAGAGATAGAGACGTGGTTACCAGCGAGACCATTAGGCTTCTATACGTGTGGAGGATGCTCCATATGCAAAATGGGAGTCAACAAGATACAGAAGTTTAAATATAACAACAAGGTAGAATATACTATCAATTTCTTCATCAATTGTAACACCACGTATATGGTATATGTGATAGGTTGTCATGTGGGAAAATGTATATAGGTAGCAGCATTCAAAGTCTTAAAACAAGAGTGTTAGAAAATATGAGAGCCATAAAGAATGGAGATGTTAGATATCCCCAGGCAACCCACATACAATTGGCTCACACAACACATACCCAAATTTGGGCTCATGGTACTGAACATGTGTCCCTTTGTGAGAGAGGAGGAAGTAGGGAACTTGCACTCAGGCAAGCTGAGGCGAGATGGATATGTCGTCTACATACAGTTAATGAGGGACTTAATGTAAACAACGAACTCCACTACTTTTTAGGAATTTGAACCATGTGGGAGACCACAATGGTACATGATGACTTCAAGTGAGGGAACCAGGACCTGAGAAATTACCAATGTAGTTGACTCCTTGATGGTTTTAAATCTAATGTGTCCTTTCATTGGGTGTTGATTGGAATAATGGCTCATTATCTAACATCAGACCGTTCTAAAGATAGTATAAAAAATATAAATATATTATTATGATCTATGTGTTTCCATGGTATGAATTTATATGATATTAGATGAATATGAAATAGCATTTTATAAGGATAATGGTGATAGACCTTGACTATGTGGTCGTTAGGTACAGGTTAAATTAGATTATTTGACTTGAATGGGTTAATATTATAAAACCAAATATTTGTCTGAATTGCTTATATTAATAAATGGGTGCCATAAATAAATATATTGGGTAGTTAGAACCAGCAGTCGGGATAAAATATTTTTAAAATATGTTTGCCATTAATATTATTTACGGTGAAAGTATTAAAAAAACTTTACTATCATTGGATTTTCACAAAATATAAGTTACTGTCATCGTTAAAGGTGTATGAAGAAAAGTGAGATATATATAATAATAATGTTTTCGAATACACAGATCAAAATCGGCAAATGATAGAAATTCAAAATGCCTGGCACGTACTGTAAACAAAGACGGCCCGACCTCTTGCATTAATGTAGACTATCTAACGGCTCAGGCTATTAACATTTTTTTTATGTTTACAATAATTGCCCTTTTTTTGGATGCTCCAAAAGTGGATACTACTAATTATTCTGATCCCAGAATATGTAAAGAATGAAATCGGGCATGATTTGGACAGTTTAAGATGTCTGCCAAATTTGAGTGTACTGTCACATCTTGGTGCAAACTTACACAGGTGACTGGGATAAAGGGGGATTGTAAAAGCAGGGAGATTCCACATGAGAAGATTTTGCTTCTCAGTCGCCGCAAGGTGATACATTCAGAAGAGCCATTTTGTTCTATGTACGAGGTATGAGTTCGTCTATTTCGTGAAAGAATATTCTTACTTTCGTTCTTGCCAGTTAATCTTAAAAATACCATTAAATCATTCTAGTCTTGTGAAATTTAGTATAACGAGTTTAAACATGCTGTATATTGACAATAGCTGTTCGGCTTAGAAGGCGGAATGCATTATGTTCATGTGTGTCGTATACTGGCGAAGTGTTATTAATATGGTCGCCGCTTCACAAATGCATGTAAAACAACTTTGACAGAAAAATATAGAAACCTATAAAATTTGATGATGGAGATTGAACATAATTGGGTTGGTGACTGATAGATTTACATCTTTGTTTACTGTGTTAAAAAAATGAAATTAATTTTTCTACGGAGACGCTGTTTTTACTTTTTTTCTTATTTTCCATTTTGGCTCAGTAGGTATTGTTTAAGCTAGACTATCTAACATTTGCATATATCATTTTGGTTGGGATTCTTCCCTATTCTGATAAGCGTAATTGCAGTCATCAGGAAAGTTTGACCTAGGTCACAATATCTCTTCCATGTCTGCCTTTGAGTTATAATGAAAAGATTAATGAAATCAATAATAAAAAAATAAAAAATAAAATATTGAATAATTGACAATAATAAATGTAAACTATTGATATACATAGAGATGATTTTCAATATGAATTTTACAAACAAATTCTTTGGCGATTTGAGATCATGTTAAAAA
The DNA here is from genome assembly GCF_031143425.1 of Pleurodeles waltl. Taxonomy (NCBI): domain Eukaryota; kingdom Metazoa; phylum Chordata; class Amphibia; order Caudata; family Salamandridae; genus Pleurodeles; species Pleurodeles waltl. The sequence continues at coordinate 703,956,519 of NC_090449.1, read as the reverse complement.
GAATGAATCTTTTGAGAAGCATATTTATTTATGGTTTTAATATGTAATTATTATGTTTGTTTTGGGATGTTTTTTCTTTTTCTCCACACTAAATTACTGTTATTTATATTTGTGTGCTTGTAGCCCTGAAGAAGTCCTTTGGGACTAAACGCGTTGGCTATGGCTAATCACACTGTATATGGAGTAATATATGGATTGAATCAATAAATACCTATCATGCAAAAGGAGAACGTGATTGATGGATCTATGCTTTGATATGACGCTATACAAGAACTCCAAGACATTTTAGGGAAAACTTTTTTTCCCCTTCTATACATTCATATATTTGTGCTGAGTCTCATTTCATATATATATATATATATCTATCTATATATATATATATATATAGATAGATATATATACGTATATATACATTCATATATAGTACCTAGATATCAGATCAGACTTAAGTTCTAATTCTCTCTGCCATTATCTGAATCCCCGTAAGCTATTTATTCTTTTCTCTTCCCAAGATGCTTGCTTCTCTCATTCACAGAATGGTTCCACTCATCCACATTACTATTTTAGCACTGCCCCAAGAGTTCCCTGCTGACCTCTCTGACACCTATGCCAGCTGTGCAAACAAACCTCCACAAGCCACGTTGTTCAGTTTAGCTCGGTCCCACACTTTAAGTTCAGCCAGTCAACAACGCAGCCCCCTTTTTCCTACAGTCCATCTGTTGTCTGTTCACTTATTTTTGCTCACAGTGCACTATGTATCATTTTACTCTGTTGTCTTCAATTTTGTGTATATGCAACATTTCTATTTGACACATGCGTGCCCATGTTTGGACTATGTTCCCTTCTAGGGTTTTGCTGTGACAGCACTGATTAACATATATAACTGCCTGTCTTATATGATTCAGGGAAGTAGATGCTAGTTTGTAAGACATAACACTGGGACTTTGCCTTGGCCTGCCAATAAACCTTGGTACCTCAACAAACATTTCATCTGTTCTGGAGCCTTGCCTGGTGTTTGTGTTTTCATTGCGTCACTCTGAGGAGGGTTGGAAAAATAGTTTCCCTAACAAGTGGCATCAGAAGTGGGACGCGTGAAATGCTACCACAGATAAGTTAATTAAATGCCTTGCTGTTGTGGCCTTTTAACCCTTACAATATAGCTGATAGGAAAACTAAGGATTGAAGTCAATATAAATATAAATATAGCTGGCAATAAAACAGGGGACTGAGGAATAACTAAGTTATCCATATCGTTATGTTAAATGACAGTGACAAATTCGTACTTCGAATAGTAAGACTACGCAGGAGAGCCTGGCCCGGAGAGAAGATAATTATTTTTCATTTTACGGGAACCCCAGGGAGAAAATAAATAAATTAATTAATTAAAACCCTCCCAGAGTATAGCTTGGGAAGCATTTGATCAGCTGGCACCGGAACACAGGGAAGTGATTTTGAAATGTGCACAAACAAATAGTCTGTCATTGATCAATGGCTGTATTTGAATTATGTGTTAAATAAGTGTAAATGTGCCACCAAGTTTCATTGCAATGTTTCTTTGAATTACATATAAAGTAGAGCATTACTGCATTAGAGAAGAACAACTGTGTTATGTTGTGTCTCTAAGTTGTCAAGAGTTCTTGATTTCTCTATCTCTCTCTCTATCCATCACTACATAACATTTTTACCTGCTTAACATTTTTGATACAGGATACAACCCTTGTGTTTTTCTTTCAGGGTGTACAATTGTGAGGGAATGGCACAATGGGCAGAGGAAAGTCTAAAGGAAATGTAATGGTGGTAAGCCCTAGAATGCTAAAAAAGACTAAAAAGTTGTTTAAACAGCTGACAGGAGAGAAAGGTTTTAAATTACCACCAGAAACCCCTACAGCTCAGTTTCTAGAAGATACAAATAGTCTGGAATATGTGACATCTTTCTCTGCGCTAGTTTGGACATGGAAGGGGAATAACAGGAGTTGGCCTAGATTAATTTCTCTTGAGATAGAGAATCTTGACATCTTGACAGACAGAATAGAATTGCGGGGTGACCCATCATGGTATTCACACTATATAAGCGATTGCTTTCAGCAGTGACTTTCAATTGCTAAAAAGAAAGCTCTCCTTTCAAAAAAGAAAGGCCAGGAACATGTCTCCACAGAGTCCAGAGACTCTTCACAGTGGAAGTGGTGATCTGGGAATGCGAAAAACCTAATAAAAAAGAGCTAGAGCTAGCAATGCATTGGCCCACAACATATAGCCCATGTTCATTAGAATTAAGAAGCTATGTGCAAACAGAGCAGAATTTTTGTCACTATGTAACCACTGTGGTTTGATGACAGCTGAAAAAGACAGTGTTAAAACAATACCAAATGCCACTACTTCTAGAAGGGCTGATGCTCTGCTGTGTATTTCGACTCACCGCCAAGTGTATATTGACATAAATAAATAGAAGAAACTGTTTATCACATCCAAGCCTCGTCCTTTATGTAAAATTAGGGAAGGAGAGAACAATGAGCAAATAACTAGTAGTACATTAACTAAGGAAGAGATACTGTTATTAACAGATGAATAAAGTGAAAGATAGAGATTGCATGTGAATAGTGAATTCAATTCCTGGAGCACAGGTAGAAATAACAGTGAGAGTAGTCCCCTAACATTGGAACAAAGCATCCATTCTGCAGGACCAGTTCTACCTCCTCAAACAACTTTAAATTACCCATCACTTTCAGGCCCCTATATACACTGTGAAAGAAATAACACATACAAGCAGGCACAGGGTCCAAACCCAGGCTTGTCATATGTGCCTTATTTCCATATATCCCTTGAGGGTGATTTAACTAGGGCATCTGACATACCAACTAGTGCCAAAGAAGGTGGTGCCACAATGCCAGTCCTGAATAGACACCTATCCTTTGGGGGGACATACCGCATGCTTTTAAAATCCCTGCCCCGACTTCCACTTTTGGTCTATGGGAAGATTTAGGGCTGAGTGCACAAAAGAAAAACAATAAGGAGGAACACGAACAGTAATCTCACTTAAGGCGGGAGGCAGATAGGATCCAGGAAGAGGTAAACACAGAAAGGGAGAAAATACAACACTCCATTAATAATCTTCAGGATAAGATAAATAGCAGAGAATGGCTGATACACAGTCATGCACATGGGCGTTAAAAGGAAAGGGTGAGAACTCATAAACTCATGATGTACTATTAAGCCCTAAAATGACTGTACCAAAAATAATGTTAGGAGGGACAGCAAGGTTAAAACCATGGACCCCTTTGGAAGCAGCTCAGATGGCTGTGGATGCCCCAGACCCATTCACAGCCGGTATGAAATAATATCAATTGCTTCATAAAATATGCATTGCTTATACCCCCTTCGCAAGGATGTAGAAATGTTACTAAAACCAGGATATGGTAGCAAATGGTCTTTGGTAAAGAGTGCATTCCAAAATCCACAGGAAAGGGACTGGACACTACTGACTAATAATATGGATGTCACAGAAAAAAGATTGATGAATTGGTTAGACTCTGTCAGGGACACAATAAATGGCTTAGCACTGAAACATGGTGATTTTTCTCAAGTAACAGCCATGTTGCAGAAGTCAGGCGAATCTGTGGCTGATTACATCCTAAGGTTCAATGAAGCATGGGTTAATAGTGCAGGGGTATCATGCATGACAGAGGCATATCAAGTATTGGCTTCTCAGACAATTATGAAAGGATTATTAGCATCTGTGGGCTATAGTTGTAAACTACGCCATCCTGACTGCTTTAATGAAGGATATCAAGAGTTGTGCACACTTCTGTAAACTATGGAAAGGGATGTTATTTTCAAAGTAAAGAAGGAATCAGCTAAAACTGACAAAGGGATAATGTTGTAGCAAGTACAATGAGAGGAGGAGCCAGGGGTCACAGCATAGACAGGATGAAGGACAAGGATACCAGAGAAGAGACAAGAGTAGTTTCAGTCAGTCAGTCAAAATAACTTTACTTGGCTTATCAATAGACCATAAAAGTATACAAAAGTAAATAATCAATTAAAATTCATATACATTTTTTTTGTTTTGCAGTTTGTTTAATTGAAATCAGCCACCATGCTCTAACCAATACTTTTAATATATTAACGTCATCCAATTGATTCCCTATAAACACAACATTAATTGAACACTATTGTGGTCATTATGAACATGGCAGTAAACACCACACCGCCGGCGGTCGCGGTAACTACCGCCAACAGGCTGGCGGTCCGGACCACCAAATAATGAAGCATATGAAAAACAAGTCCCGATGAGGATGGAGGAGGCCGCCCACAGGCTGGCGGGAAGATCCTACCCCCCAAACAAATAATGAAACACCGGACCGCCATCAGTTCCGAGGCGGGAACCACCGCCAGGCAAAGTGTGGTGGAAACAAACAATATAAAAGGAAACACTCACCGGAGGCACACAGAAAACATCGACGCAGACATGGAGCAAGAGTTGGAAATAATCCCAGTGCTGCTCCTTGCCAGATTCCTCCAGAGCTGTGACCGACGACGAAGACGACGACGGTAAGTTCCGCTGCCTAGTAGATATGGGAAGAAAGGGCACAGTTACACAAAAACCCAAGCCACCCTGCAACGCAATCCCAACCCCTCCCACATCCCAAGCCAAACATACCATACCATAATGTATGTACCAGACACAAGCCAACAAAGACCTGCATCAAAGAACACACATGTGCACACCACACCTGCACAGTGAAACGCTGAGCAATGTCACTATATTGTGCCAACAGCACTACTGGGCACTGAAATGTATTTAAATGGAAGAAATGTAATGTTGAAATAAGGCCATTGGCCAGGCCATTCTAAAATCCCAGAAGGGCTAATATAGACCGAACGTAACTCCCACATGTGCAAAGGGTACTCCACTTGAAAGGGGCATCAATGGGGGAGCCAGGCATCTCGGGAACAGAGGCAGTGAGTGGCAGGGGTGGGGACTTACGTCTGGAAGGGGGAGGCTTGGGCCTAGGTTTGGAAGGTGGAGGGTGTTTTGACTTGCCCTTGGAAGGATGGGGAGTGGGCTTGGACCCAGGGGTGACAGAGGGACCTGGGGCAAAACGGTCCTCTTTCTCCCTGGGGAAGGGGCTCGGGAATAGGAAGTGCAGACTGAGATGGACTTGGACAAGGAAGGAGTGGACTAGGCAAGGACATGGGCATGTTTAGGAACAAGACGGGTTGGGCCTGTGGGTTCAAACAGGTCAACACAGGATACGAAAAGCTTCTTAGGTGCAGTTGGAAGGGATTTGGAGGCAGGTCTGGGAATGGAGGTTGAGGGAGTGCTCGTATCAGGTGTAGGTGTGCCAGACTTGGATACAGGTGCCTGTAAAGTATGCTTATGTGTGGTGGATGTGTGTGGTGTGGATGTCTGTGAATGTTTGAATGTTTTGGGAGGAGGCGGTGGACACAGTGGGACAAGAGAGGCTGCCAGTGTACATGGATGTTGATTGGGTGTCTGAAGGTCTGGTGAGTGTGCTGCAAGTCTCTGTCAATGTACTTGTGGCGAGTGCAGGTGTGGTGTCTGGGGTGCATGTCTGGATGTCAGATGTTGTGGGTACTGCATGAATGGGGGCACCAGCAGTGACTGAGCGTGCAGTGCGTGTGGGTGTTCATGGTGATGTGACAGACAGGGTGGTGGGGAATGTCGACAAACTGGGGGAAGTGGATGTTGTTGTGTGTGCTTTTGTATGTTGTGTGTGTGTACATGCATGTGGTGGGAAGGGTGGTGCTTGTGTTTTTCAGTGTGCTTCTTGTATGTTGATCTGTGTGCCTGGCTGTCTGTATGTGTGCTTGGGATGGGTGAAGGGAGTGGGGTGCCGGAAGGGGTAGAGGTGGTGATGATATGGAGGGCAGAGGATGGCAAAGAATGGGTGAGCCCAGTATGAGCCGCCACCACCAGGGAGCTGCCATCGGAGTAGGTATCAGAGTCACTACCTCCAGTGGTAGATGCCTCCCCGTGGTACTCCCCTCACCCTCCACCCCACTGGTCCCCTTGGCATCACTCGTCTCTGCCTCCTTGGAACCGTGGGCTACTGCATCCCCACTCGCCAGTGCCTCAGCTCACTCGCCAGATGATGCTAATGCACACAAAGTACACAAGAGCACAGGGATGGGGAACAAAACACGGGAGTACTTTGACAAATCCTGAATATATGTACATTTTGGCTCACACACACTCCTATCCAGGTCACGCATGTACCCTTAGCACAGACAAAATACGTGCCCCTGACTAGTGGGCATGACCCCAGAATACACCACATAACCCTCATGAAACACAAACCTGATACACTGTGTGGAGACCATGCCCAGCCAATGCACTTACAAGTCCATAAGGCCACAATGAATACCAGATGACTGAAAGGGGACCCTTCATAGGTCTATAGAAACTGACAAAACTAGCCCTTACACCATCCCAAGGACTTGGAGGGGGTAGGACTGCAGGAACACACCTGTCCAAGTGCCTATCACTACAATACATACATACCACAGCACCCAAATACATCCATCAAAGTGGTATCCCAACAGTGTTGCTCCTCCCCCCTTGTAGCTGCTGTACTGCCTTCAAGCCCACATCCAGATCTGGATAGGCCACCGCTAGAATGCGGGCCATTACGGGGGTCAGAGTCCAACGGGCACCCCTTACTAATTGGGAGGCCTTCCGAACTGGGCCTCTCCGGTCTACCTGGCCCAGCACGTCAGGTCCTCCCACTGCTTCCTGCAGTGGGTGCTCCACTGGTTGTAGACCCCCAGGGTCTGCACCTCCTTGGCGATGGCTTGCCACAGGCCTTTCTTTTGATGGGCGCTAACCTGTATGGGACACACAGAGCAAATAAACAGATGTCAGTATGTGTGCACTGAATACAATTGCCCTGTCATTCCATATGAAACGGCCATTGTTGACAGGCATGTTTTCAACTCACAGGCAGAATGTGTCATACAATCTACGGCTGGGCAGTCACACATTGACCCCACATGCATACAGGCATCCGCCACAATCACACACATCTAAGGATGACAGATGCCAACTCACCTGCTCCTCTGGTCGCACATACAACTTCGCATACAAGGGAAGGACCCCGTCCACCAGCTTCTCCAGCTCTTCCACAGTGAAGGCTGGGGCCCGTTCCCCTGTAACCCATACTATCTCCGGGACCAGAGTCAGGACACAGCAGCATACGCAGTGGAGTACTACCCTTTACGGGAATCAGGAGTCAAGTGTCTGACAAAATGGCGTGGGGTACCGCGGCGGTGTGCTCCGTCACCGCCAGCAGTGATCATGATTGGCCCAGGTTCTCCATTGACAACCAAGTAATCCAATGATCAGGTGCACGGCCTTCCACCATGACAACTAACGCCAGAGGAATTAAGTCACTTCCACTCTATCATACCTGGATGGCAGGAGGCTGCCATTTTGCTACCACCACGTCTCCATAGCCTGGCCAGGTGCCCCATCCAGGGCTCTAATCTCTGTCCCCTTCGTCGCTTGCTGACATGATTCTATAATCCTCACATATACCCATCTTTGAAAGTGTATCCACGCTGTGATGCCATTATGACAGAGTTAACGCAGCACACATTTGCCTGACGGTGTACCTCATACTTTCCCTTTGTGTGTGTTACCTACGTGTCGCATTTTGAAAAATACAGTGACATCATGGGATGTAAGTGTAAGTTGACACTCAGAATGTGTTCTTTCCTCCCCCATAGGTACAGACCCATGTGGAAAGGGAGGTCCCCATCTCTATACAGACCCCTGGTAGATCTGGAAACTATGCAGGACCGTCACATCATTGTCACCTACAGATTCAATAGAGCTCCAATCCATGACCTCTGTGCATGAATGGATCCTGTTCTTATGTCCTTAAACCGGCAAATCAAAATCAGCATGCCATCCCTACAACTGTGCAAGTGCTAACTGTGCTCCATTTTTGGGCTACGGGCTCATTTCAGGTGTCAGTGGGCATGGGTACTGGGATCTCACAGCCAATGTTCAATCAAATTCTGTCCAAATTCCTAGATGCCTACGTTTAACACTTGCAAACATATGTCCAGTTTCCCCAAAGGGCTGAACTTCCCACCATCAAATCTGGATTTTATGCCTTCACTAATATCCCCCATGTGATAGGTGCCATTGATGTAACCCACATAGCTCTCAAACCCCCCACGAATGAATGAACAGGTGTATAGGAATCATAAGTATTATCACTCAATGAATGTACAATTGGTGTGTAATGCTGATCAGTACATATCACGTGTCAATGCCAGGTTCCCAGGCTCAGTCCATGATTCTTTTATCCTGAGAAACATCAGTGCGCCACACATGATGGAACAACTACAAGGGGAAAGAGGATGGCTCATAGGTGAGTGTGTGTGACACTGGGTCAGTACATAGCAGACAGCCAGGCTGTATGCAAGTAAGGGCCTCTTTCGCCCACTTTTGCAGATGATTCTGGCTGCCCCAAATTGCAATGGCTCCTGACACCTGTGAGGAATCCCAGGACAGATGCAGAGAGGAATTATAATAAGGCCCATGGACATACTAGGAGGGTGATTGAGTGCACTATAGATCTCCTGAAGGCTAGATTTTGTTGCCTCCATCTCTCTGAGGGATCCCTGTGCTATGTAGCGGGCAAGGTGTGTAAGACGGTGGTGGCCTGCTGCACGCTGCACAACTTGGCTCTGAGGAAAGATATCCCACTTCTGGAAGAGGAGGGTGCTGTCCAACCAGCCCTGCAACCTCAGAGAGGGATGAGAGGGATGGTGAGGAAGAAGAGGATTAAGATCGCAACTCTAGGACCCAGCTAATCTGCCTATACTTCCAGTGACTCTAAGGTACTGTGAGATGATGCTGATGTATCCACTGCATGGCTTCAGTCTGAATCGTGTAATAAGTACGGTGGTGTCTATTGTCAGTGACACTGCTAACTGATGACTGAAGTGGCATATGCCAGGAAACCCAATATTATGTACAGTATGACATATTTCAGACACTACAGTCCATTGGATCCCCTCCAGCAATAAAGGTGTGATTATGATATTAACTGACTAATGCATACACACACCAATTTGTATCTCATATTGACGAGGGACATACGATTTGAGTGCATAGGTATATTTATTGAATGGCGAAATACACATAAGTGTTGGGACAGTGAAAGGGAGGGGGCAAATGGTGCAAATTCATACTCAGGTACGTATGCTCAGCTGTTGGTAGCACTGTGTTTTGGTCCATGTGGCCATTGGAAGTTGGTGTGATGGCAGTGGCATGTCAACAAGGTAGCTCTGTGGCACACAAGGGAGACAGTTCAGGGCAGAGTCACTTCCTGGCGCAAGGCTTGGTCTTGGCTGGTGTTTCAGTGGCATATCTGGGTCTGAGGGCACGCTTGCGAAGGTGCATCCGGGCTGCAGGGGTAGGGGTTCTGGTTTCCTGTGTGTCCTCTGGCAGTGCCACCGGTCCAGTAGCTGCTGCAGATGTAGATGGCAGGGCAGTGCCCTGGCTAGTGGTCGGGGCTTGCATGTCGGTGGAGGTCTCAAACTGGCTGTGGTACTGGTGTTGCAGCACCCCTGCAATGGAGGCCATGGTGGCATTGAGCTGTTTCCATTGCTGCATGGCCTCCTGGTGGTGGGCTATCTGCAGCTTTTGATTCTGCTCCAGGGTGGCCAGGATCTGGCCCATCCTGTCTTGGGTATGGTGGTATGCACCCAAGAACTCATAAATCACCTCCTGGGCTGCTGCATCTATCCTTTGGTCACCCCCCAGGGCTCCTACTGGCCCTAGACCCCTGTGCCTATATCCCCTGCACAGGTCTGGCAGTCCCACTTGCAGTTGGTCCTTCATTATCCTGCCTGTTGGTGGGTGGAGACTCTGGACTCTGTACATGTGGGCCGCCAGTCCATGGCCGAGAGACACTAGTGTGGGATCATTTGGCCAGAGCTGATGATGGTGGCTAGGTGGAAGGGGTGTTAGTGGTATCCTGGGTGGGGCTGCTGGAGGGTGACAGTCCAGGACTGTGTGATGGGCCAGGGAGTTCCTCTATTACCAGACATCCCTCTGCACTCTCCTTAGTGGGGCCTCTGTCTTCAGGTGGAGGGCTGGCCCTCCTTGACGTCTCTGTCTGGGTGGCATGGGTATTGGTGCATGTGTGTGGGGGAATAGACAGGTGGGTGTCAGGTAGTTTAGGGGCAATTGCGGCACTGCTGTGCACTATTTGATGCTTATTTTCTCCTGTTGTGGCATGCAAGGTCCCTTCATGTACATTTAGTTGTATTTTATGTGGGGGGTGGAGGTGCTTTGTGGGTAGTGCAGTGCCACTGGGAATCCATGCAGGGGCAGGGGAATGTACACAGGGGGCTGGATAGAGGTCTGTTTGTGGGATTGTGGGCATGCAGGGAACTTGGATGTGGGTGTTGTGGTCTGGGTAGGGGATGGGGATGGGGTAGTAGTGAGAGGGGTGGAGTGATACATGCATTATAGGTGTGGTGAATGTTAAGGTATTGTAGTTGACTTACCTGAGTCCAGTCCCAGTGAGTCCAATGAGGCCCTCTGGGTGCAGGATAACCATGACCTTCTCCTCCCAGTCGGTGTATTCGGGGGGAGTAGGTGGGGGACCCCCACCAGTGTTTTGTACAGTGATGTTGTGCCTGGATGCCTTTGACCGAACCTTCCAGTACAGGTCATTCCATTTCATTCCATCTCTTCTGGATGTCGTCCCTTGTGCATGGATGGTTTCCCACTGCATGGACTTTGTTGACTATCAGCTGCCATAGCTCCATCATCTGGCATCGGGTGCCTGCTGCACCTGTGCCCCGAATAGTTGTGGCTCGACCCTGAGTATTTCGTCCACCATGGTCCTTAGCTCCCTGTCTGTAAAGCGGGGGTGCTTAGGGGGTGCCATGGTGTGCGTTGTGGGTGGTGTGTTGTGGGTGTATTGGTCAGGGTGCTATTGTGTGGGTGTATGTGTGGCTTGTGATGGTGTTTGGGGTATGTATGTGTTTTTGTGGTATATTTGCGTGTGTGACTTGTGTGATGTTGGGTTCAGTATATGCGTGTTGTGTTGTCAATATCTGTTGCGCTTTTGGGGATGCAAAGGATTGTGCGGTGTGTATGTGAGTGTTTTATAGTGTTGTGGACGGTGTCAGGTGTGTGGGTTTCAAACTTTCCCATGTGTGCATTTGTTGTTGGTGGGTCCCATTGCTGGCCATTGTGGTCCGTACCTCCAATGGTCGTTCGACATTCACTATCCCTTATGCTGATTTGTGCATCATTATTTGGTGGGTGGAGGATTTGTGTGCATGGCGGTGGCCGGGTCAGGTGTTCTGCCTTGCTGCCGTCGTAGGCCCTGGTGGTGGGTGGAGGTTGCAGGGTTTTTTAGGGTGAACTTTTTGGCATCATGATTCGGTGGTGTGCAGTCTACCGCCGCTGGCAGTCTTCTGGTCACTGTCACCACGGCGGTCGGCGCTGATTACCGCCAAGTTCATAATGAGGGCCTATGTCATTAAGATACATTCATATCATGAAATTATAAATATACTACCTAAAATATTAAAATTCATCTAAAATTATTCGAACATATACGTTCCAAATTTAGCACTTATTTCAAATTTATCAATTAGCTGAAACCATTCCAGATTAAGGTGGTCATTTTGATATTGGCGGTAAAAAACTCCTACCGCCGGGGTTATGGCTGCCAAAATACCACCACTACGGCTACCATTTGTCTGCCATATTATGAGCACTGCTGGACTTCCGCCACAAGAAGGGCGGAAATCCGGCAGTGTTCAGGTTGGCAGATGGTGGTTAACTGGCACTGCTGCCACAAGCACTGCCACACCAGTAGAACACCACCAGCCGTATTATGACAAGTTATACGGCCTGGTGGTTGTTCTGCTGATGGGGTGCTGCTTGCGGTAGCAGCGCCCCTTCCCGTTCCCTGCCGGAAGACCTCCTCAACAGGGGAAAGTCTGGCTTCCGACAGGGAGGGGTTGGAGGGTGGGAGGTGTTGTGTTTGAGTCTTAGGGTCTGCATGAATGTGTGAGTGAGTGTGTGAATGGGTCTGTGTGTGTTGTGTTGTTTGTGTGGTTGTATGTGTGTGAGTCAATGAGGGTAAGAATGGTGAAGTGAGTGCGTGTCTGCATGTCAGTGTGAATGTGTGTAAATATGTCTGGTAGTATGCGTGTTAGAATGCGTGTATGGCAGTGTGTGTATGAATATGTGTATGCCAGTGTGAGTGATTGGGTGTGTGCGTGTATGGGGGTGGAAAGGTGTGTGATTGGATCAGAAGGGTTGGGTGTGTGATTGGATCGGAGGGGGTGGTGGATGTGTAGGGGAGCTGCCTACCAATGACAGGGAAGGAATTCCCTGTCACCGGTAGGGCCTACCGCCATGGTTTCCATGGCATTGCTTACACCACGAAAACCATGGTGGTAGGCAGGCTCATAATACCGCTGGCGGTACTGTGCCAGCTGCCGGGCTGGAGATTGACATCTCCGGCGCAGCAGCTGATACTGCCATGGCGGTATGAGTGGAGAAGTGGCGGGTTGGCTGCAGCCAACCCGCCAGTCTCATAATGTGGCTGTCTGTACCGCCAGCTTGTTGGCGATACTACCGCCACATAAACACTCACTGCCGTGTTCATAATGACCCCCTAAATCAACTACGTGACATAACCGCATAAAGTGCATATATATATAATTGATAAATTATGTACAGTCTAATAGGGGGTCTAACTACAAACATTAGCATACAGTATCATCATAATTGGATCCAATCCATGAATACCCTGCTAGATGTCCCCCATTGTTTTCCTACTGCAGATAGCCTGTTTAAAAAAAACTACACACTCTGGTGCAAACATCTGTGTTATTTAACAAATGATGAAAGATTAAGGCCTCTTTACACTTCAAATAGCCGATTTTCTTAATAAAGGATTAAGGCATATCTGGAAATATGTCCTATAATAGCCACTGAAAAACATAAAATGGAGTAGGGATTGTATTGCCCTACCATTACAGGGACAAGATGGCAGCAATGTACCTCACACATCATTTCTATCATTAGAACAGTGTAGTCACCATAATGTTCCTGTCCTAAACCTGAAAAGTAACAATGTCTCCCATATTGATAGCTCTAATGTAAGGTACAGGGGAGTATTACCAACTTCCAGAGTAATATAAAAATTACAAAAACTCGATTTGCTAAGAGCAAATCCTTTGTCTGGTAGTATACTCCTCAAATCTCTGCCTCACCGCCCTCTTATCTGATTTAACAATCGCATCAGGGTTGTTTAACATGTCTGGGAGGCCAATATTGGTCAGGGAATTAGCTATATCCTTTATCCATGGGATAGTGGGCCCTTTCTCCAATTTCTAACAACCCCTAATTATTTCCCTGTTGAGAATCGCCTTGTTATTGCTCCACACACTAACCCAGAGCAAGAGAGGTGCCCGCTTTATCACATCCATAATATATTCCAAATTCAGTGTATAATAAAGCTGGTGCTCGAAGGCGAGAGATTGAAGAAATGCCTACAAATTCTATTTTCTTCAACCTGAATTTCTGAGAAATGTTGATATCCCCGTACTCCTGCACCATAAACCGCAGTAGGTATGCATTGCATTTTGTGAATTTTTTATAAATGGTGTAATTGTGGATCTGCCATCTTTTGTTACTAAATTAAAAAGAGAGCCAGTGGACCTACCAAGTTTCAGGCAGGCTATAGATACCTGATTTGACCAGGAATTGTTTGCAGAAAAATCCAATCCCAGGTAATAAAAATTCTTAACAGCGCTGAGGGAATTATCTCCCACATTCAATGACACTACTGGTCTCCTGCCATGCCCGGTGGTCATAATTTATGATTTACTAAAATTGATGTTCATATCTAAATTATGCATAATGGTCACAAAAGCAGCAACTATTTACTAAAATTAATGTTCATATCTAAATTATGCATAACGGTCACAAAAGCAGCAACAAAGGTTCGTAAGGTGCGCAGCCTTCTAGTAAATAAAGCTGTGTCATCAACATACAACAGAACCGGCACAGGGACATTAGCAATTAACAGTACATCCCGTGCAGAGCTTGAAAGACTGGCATTTCTCTCATTTATGTAGAGGACAAAAAGGAGTGGTGCTAAAACACACCCCTGCTGGACATCACTTTCTAATGAAAGGGTGTCCGACAGTTTGCCCTGCTAACCATAATGCACCCTGGCACCCAAATTTTCATGGGGACCATGTAAAAAGTTCACTAGGGCAGCATCCACTCCTAAACTAATTAACATTATCGAAAGCTTACTTCTATTTACTGTGTCAAACGCAGTAGACAAATCCATGAATCCCAGGTACATTGGGCAGCGCTTGGCTACAGTATATTTACTTACAATGAGATATAAATCTAAGCACTGCTCCACAGTACCAAGACCTGGTCAAAAGCGGTATTGACAGTGAGACAGAATTTTATTCTCTATGGTCCAAGCCTGCAAACGATTAAAAATAACTCTCCCTATTATTTCAACAGAGCTGTCAACTAAAGATATGGGCCTTTAACACTTAGATGACCCCCAGTCTCCTTTTTTTTTAAATTGGGACAATTGTGGAGAGTGACAAAGATTCATGTATCCTGTTGCATAATCAGTTATTAAATAGGTTCGCAAGTAGGGGTCCCCATAGATCTGCGTGGCATCTAAATAGATCCATGGGAATCCCATCAGGGCCTGGCACATTTCCACCAACTCTCGAAACGATAGCCACCTCAAACTCCTGAACTGTTACTTGAAGTGGGCCTGCAGATGCAAATGTCTGCCGCAAGACAGTCTCAAGCTCTCTAGCTACTTTCTGTAAGTAAACATTTTTAAAGTGTATTACCCAGTCAAGACCTGAGATACTGCTACTTAAACAATTTGTTTGTGATATATCTTTGATAGAGCCTATTATCTTTCCCCCAAAACACCTTACTATTGCTTTGAGCAGCAGCACTTTCCAGCATTTCCCAGTCCTTGCTACAGAGAAAGTGATTTATTTCTTTTATAGCCGCATTGTAAAAGTGTCTCACCTCCTGTACCTCCTTTTTATCCCTAGGAAATCTCTCTAACGTTGATCTCAAATGGCGATTGGCACTAGAACACTGTGCATCAAACCAACAGGGACGGTTTGTTTTAATTTTAAAAGGTTGTAGTAACATATTCTTGACAGCTTCACACAATAGGGTACAGCACTGGAACAACTCAACACCAGATCCTTCCTCTAGACAGCCCAAAATCATGGGGAGATTGTCTTTGATAAGGCCCGTTAGCGTGTAGGGTCTTTTGAATGCCACACTACCCTTAAACCATCCCTGGTGTGTTTATTGATGCCATCAGACATTTTTGGGTTGGCATCCTTGTTCAAGGGAAAACAAGCATCAAAGTGAACAGCATTATAGTCGCTCCATAAAGTTTCTATCAGCACGCTACTTTTACACCACTGAAGAGAGTTTTTTGTAGCAAATATAAAATCGATGACTGAACCATGGCCCCCTCCTCTATACGTTGGCTTACCTGGGCTGGAGCCTTGGAAAAAATGGACCAAATCTATCAAATCACACTAGGCTACTAAATTCTGCAGATACAATCCTCTCACATCACAAGGGACTTCTTCCATAACCATGCTCCTTAGACCAAAATCTGTATTGTCAATGCCTATTTTAGCATTAAAATCCCCACAGATTAAAATACTTGTTTGCTGAATGGTGCTCTTCCATAAAACTTTAGGCCTCGCTTAAAACTAAATAGCTCCTCAAACAGGTCACTATAAGTATTGGGAAAATTATTATTACAAAAATGCACTAAATAGAAACTAAAAGACCGCTTAGTATCTCTGATAAATAAGACCTGATAAGCAGAACTACCTGTATCTATAGCTGTAACAGTAATTCTGATATTAATCTTCACCCAAATAGCAAGACCTCCACTTGCTCTCCCGGATTGAGCAGCAACAGCAGGGCAGGAATAATAGGAAAAGCTACTTGAAACTACAGAAGTAGTATCCCAGGTTGCTTGAAATACAATAAAATCATAACCCTCAATGAAAGATAGCCACTGTATAGGAGATTTTGTTTCTTAATCCGGCCACATTCCAATTTAGCAAGGAAAATTGTCTTTCCCCACCATGGCTATCACAATGCATCTCACTTCATTGACCTCTTCCCCTCGATAAAGTATTTAAAAAGGCAAGTGGGTGGTGGGAATAACCCATTCTAAAATAGGCTCAACATGATATGAAAACACACTATGATAAGAAGCAAGTCTAAGGGGGACAGCCCCGTCCCTACACATAAGCACCTATGGCTACCTTCTGCAGGCCCCTATACTATCAGTCCACCTCGTTAAGATCTACAAATGGATTAAATGGGTTTTTACATATGACGCTGGAGACACCTAGAGGGGACTGCACTGGGCGGATCGACAGTGGAATCATGGGGGTTATTTGGTCTATCAAAAAAGCCAAGAGGTAACACTCTAATTTTACCCAAATTACAAAAACTCTCAAAAGGCTGGGAAAGGATTTTTTTCTGCCAGTTGTGGGTACCTAAAGTTCACAATATTACAGTCACCAGGGATACATTTACCAGAGGGACCGTTCCAAGTGACACAGCGGGTCTACAAAATATTCCCATAATTGCGGCCATCAAACTTGGAATGGTTCACTAACCAGTGACATACCTTGAATTTGTAGAGTAGATTCTGAATGTGAAAAGGACACGGAAGGAACACCAGCTAAAACAACAACATATGGACAACAAGCAGGAGGAAGATTAATCAATAGTAAGTATGAGGATGATGTAGTGGTTAAAGACTCTTGTGGCGCCACACCAGAAACTGCTGAAGACACATTGGTAGTAGGTAGATTAACTATAGGAGCTAAAATGGGTGCGGGACGCTTATATTGCAGACATAGATTGGGCGCTGTTGACTGCTTCCTGCTGTCACTTCCTCACTAATACCTTCGAGAGAAAGAACATTCAATAAAGAAGGATATCCTGAAGGGGTCTTTTCAGGGATACTTGTAGCGGCTATAGGCCCCCTGGGTGGCAACATTTGCTGTCCCTGACATATTCCTAAAACTTTCTCTACTGCAACTTCGAATTTCAATAATATTTCTCTCGGAGGGGGGTAAACACTCATTCAGGGAAGTTATATGTGTGAGAAAGTAGCTTCTTTCTAGCCTTGTTACCCCCACTTTTGGCCTGTTTGTGAGTATATGTCAGGGTGTTTTCACTGTCTCACTGGGATCCTACTAGCCAGGGCCCAGTGCTCATAGTGAAAACCCTATGTTGTCATTATGTTTGTTATGTGTCACTGGGACCCTGCTAGCCAGGACCCCAGTGCTCATAAGTTTGTGACCTATATGTATGTGTTCCCTGTGTGATGCCTAACTGTCTCACTGAGGCTCTGCTAACGAGAACCTCAGTGGTTATGCTCTCTCTGCTTTCCAAATTTGTCACTAACAGGCTAGTGACTAAATTTACCAATTCACATTGGCATACTGGTACACCCATATAATTCCCTACTATATGGTACTGAGGTACCCAGGGTATTGGGGTTCCAGGAGATCCCTATGGGCTGCAGCATTTCTTTTGCCACCCATAGGGAGCTCTGACAATTCTTTCACAGGCCTGCCACTGCAGCCTGCGTGAAATAACGTCCACGTTATTTCACAGCCATTTACCACTGCACTTAAGTAACTTATAAGTCACCTGGTGAAGGTTGGGTGCAAAGTTACTTAGTGTGTGGGCACCCTGGCACTAGCCAAGGTGCCCCCACATCGTTCAGGGCCAATTCCCCAGACTTTGTGAGTGCGGGGACACCATTACACGCGTGCACTGTACATAGGTTACTACCTATGTACAGCGTCACAATGGTAACTCCGAACATGGCCATGTAACATGTCTAAGATCATGGAATTGTCATGAATTGGGGGGACAATTCCATGATCCCCCGGGACTCTAGCACAGAACCTGGGTACTGCCAAACTGCTTTTTCAGGGTTTGCACTGCAGCTGCTGCCAACCCCTCAGATAGGTTTCTGCCCCCCTGGGGAAACAGACAGCCCTGGCCCAGGAAGGCAGAACAAAGGACTTCCTCTGAGAGAGGGTGTAACACCCTCTCCCTTTGGAAATAGGTGTGAAGGCTGGGGAGGAGTAGCCTCCCCCAGCCTCTGGAAATGCTTTGATGGGAACAGATGGTGCCCATCTCTGCATAAGCCAGTCTACACCGGTTCAGGGATCCCCCAGCCCTGCTCTGGCGCGAAACTGGACAAAGGAAAGGTGAGTGACCACTCCCCTGACCTGCACCTCCCTGGGGAGGTGCCCAGAGCTCCTCTAGTGTGTCCCAGACCTCTGCCATCTTGGAAACAGAGGTGTCTGTGGCACACTGGACTGCTCTGAGTGGCCAGTGCCAGCAGGTGACATCAGAGGCTCCTTCTGATAGGCTCTTACCTCTCTTGGTAGCCAATCCTCCTTCCTAGGTAGCCAAACCTCCTTTTCTGGCTATTTAGGGTCTCTGCTTTGGGGATCTCACCAGATAACGAATGCAAGAGCTCACCAGAGTTCCTCTGCATCTCCCTCTTCACCTTCTGCCAAAGGATCGACCGCTGACTGCTCAGGACGCCTGCAAAACCGCAACAAAGCAGCAAGACGACTACTAGCAACCTTGTATCGCTTCATCCTGCCGGATTTCTCGACTGTTTCCAGGTGGTGCATGCTCTGGGGGTAGCCTGCCTCCTTTTTGCACCAGGAGCTCTGAAGAAATCTCCCGTGGGTCGGAGAATCTTCCCTCTGCAACCGCAGGCAACAAAAGACTGCATCACCGGTCTTCTGGGTCCCCTCTCAGCATGACGAGCATGGTCCCTGGAACTCAGCAACTCTGGCATGATGGAGGCAGCTGCACCACCAGCACCGCCACACCAAGAACATCCCGCCCTACAAATAATGAAAAACAAATGAGCACCGCGGTTCCAACACAGTGGCAAGCCATTGGCGGTCAGAACCACTGCGGGAAAAAAAGGCACCCCCACCAGAACACTGCACCACATTGGACAATATCATTACCCAACACCTGAGACACATACACACACCTGTCCACAGCACAACAAAAAACACCACAACGCATACCCAGAACCCTTTGCAAATAGAAACTTTGACAGAGTGAGGAAAAAACACACTGAAAGGAGGCTATCCACCTAAATATCACAGGCACCATCACACTGAACATGCATCACACAACACACCACTGCACACAAACACCACAGAGCCACGCCCACACCACTACCCAAACTCACACCAACAAACAGCACACCCAGCATCCCTGCACAACATACACCTCCACCCACAACCCAACCACAATGGCACCACAAAAAAACCCACAATTCACAGATGAGGAGCTGAGAGTAATGGTTGACGAAATCGTCAGAGCAGGGCCGTGACTGTTTGGAGCCCAGGTCTAGCAGGCATCCATAGCCCAGAAGAACGACTTATGGCAGAGGATAGTCGTCAGGGTGAATGCAGTGCAGAGCCATCCACGCACAAGGAAGGACATTAAGAAGAGGTGGAACGACCCACTGGGGTAGGTACAGGCCATAGCGTCCAGACATCAAATCGCCATCATGAGGACTGGTGGTAGTCCCCCACTTCCTTGCCCAGAAATGTCACAGTGGGAGGAGGAGGTCCTGGCCATTCTACACCCAGAAGGGCTGATGGGAATACCTAGTGGACTAGATGCTGGTAAGTCAACTGCACTCGCCGGCCAACATGTCCATGTGCACAGCATGTACCCCCACCACCCTCCCACCCCCTCACACCACCCTAACATGCACAAGCCCACCATGGACCCAATACACAACCTTGTATGCCACAGCCCCCTACTGACACCATTCCCTCACTGGCCCACCTAGTTCATGGATACCTCACACTACAGCAAGTACCAATAGGGGAGGATTCCCATGGAAGTCTGCATATGAGCGACAAATCTGGTCCATCAGGCATGAGCGGTCAGTCCACCACCACCAGCCTCACCCGGCCCACAACTGAAACCACCTCGCCTGTGGCAGCCAATGCACAGCAGAGCCCATCTTCCCAAACCTATATTCCAAGGTCACATCAATCATCATTGTGTCCCACAGGACAGGGGCAGGAGTCAATGGTGCAAACTGAAGACAAAGATGGGCCTGGTTTCAGTGGGAGGGGGCACTCAGCACCAGGGGCACGGGCACAGGGAGCAAGGGCCAGTCGGAGAGCAATTGTGGGCCAGGGGACGAGGCAGGTGGCGCGAAACTGGACAAAGGAAAGGGGAGTGACCACTCCCCTGACCAGTAACACCCAGGGGAGGTGCCCAGACCTCTGCCATCTTAGATTCAGAGGTGTTAGGGCACAATGGACTGCTCTGAGTGGCCAGTGCCAGCAGGTGACATCAGAGACCCCTCCTGATAGGTGCTTACCTCTTTCAGTAGCCAAGACTCCTTTCTTAGTAGCCAAACCTCCTTTTCTGGCTATTTAGGGTCTCTCTGCTGGGCTATTCCTCAGATAACGAATGCAAGAGCTCACCAGAGTTCCTCTGCACTTCCCTCTTTGACTTCTGCCAAGGATCGACCGCTGACTGCTCCAGGACGCCTGCAAATCTGCAACAAAGTAGCAAGAAGACTACGAGCAACATTGTAGCGCCTCATCCTGCTGGCTTTCTCAACTGTTTCCTGGTGGTGCATGCTATGAGGGCTGTCTGCCTTCACCCTGCACTGGAAGCCAAGAAGAAATCTCCCGTGGGTCGACGGAATCTTCCCCCTGCTAATGCAGGCACACCAAAAGACTGCATCACCGGTTCTCTGGGTCCCCTCCCATCCTGAGGAGCCTGGTCCCTGGAACACAGGAGCTGGGTCCAGGTGACTCCCACAGTCCAGTGACTCTTCAGTCCAAGTTTGGTAGAGGTAAGTCCTTGCCTCCCCATGCTAGACTGCATTGCTGGGTTCCGCATGATTTGCAGTTGCTCCAGCTCCTGTGCACTCTTCCAGGATTTCCTTCGTGCACAGCCAAGCCTGGGTCCCCGACACTCTAACCTGTAGTGCACAATCTTCTGAGTTGTCCTCCGGCATCGTGGGACTCCCTTTTGTGACTTCAGGTGGACTCCGGTTCACTTTTCTTCTAGGTACCCATTCAGGTACTTCTGCAGGTGCGGCCTGCTTCTGTGAGGGCTCCCTGACTTGCTGGGCGCCCCCTCTGTCTCCTCATCCAAGTGGCGACATCCTGATCCCTCCTGGGCCACAGCAGCATACAAAAACCCTAACCGCGACCCTTGCAGCTAGCAAGGCTAGTTTGCGGTCTTTCTGCGTGGGAGCACCTCTGCAAGCTTCTTCACGACGTGGGACATCCATCCTCCAAAGGGGAAGTTCCTAGTCCTGTTCGTTCTTGCAGAACACCAAGCTTCTTCTAACAGGTGGCAGCTTCCTTGCACCCTCAGCTGGCATTTCTTGGGCTCCTGCCCACTCTCGACACTGTTGCGACTCTTGGACTTGGTCCCCTTGTCTTACAGGTACTCAGGTCCGGAAATCCACTGTTGTTGCATTGCTGGTGTTTGTTCTTCCTGCAGAATCCCCCTATCACGACTTCTGTGCTCTCTGGGGATAGTAGGTGCACTTTACACCTACCTTTCAGGGTCTTGGGTTGGGCTATTTTTCTAACCCTCACTGTTTTCTTACAGTCCCAGCGACCTTTTACAAGCTCACATAGGTTTGGGGTCCATTCGTGGTTCGCATTCCACTTTTGGAGTATATGGTTTGTGTTGCCCCTATACCTATGTGCTCCTTTTGCAATCTACTGTAACCTTACATTGCTTGCATTACTTCCTTTTGCTATTATCTGCATAATTTTGGTTTGTGTACATATATCTTGTGTATATAACTTATCCTCATACTGAGGGTACTCACTGAGATACTTTTGGCATATTGTCATAAAAATAAAGTACCTTTATTTTTATTATATCTGTGTATTGTGTTTTCTTATGATATTGTGCATATGACACCAGTAGTATAGTAGGAGCTTTACATGTCTCCTAGTTCAGCCTAAGCTGCTTTGCCATAGCTACCTTCTATCAGCCTAAGCTGCTAGAAACACCTCTTCTACACTAATAAGGGATAACTGGACCTGGCACAAGGTGTAAGTATCTCTGGTACCCACTCAAGCCAGGCCAGCCTCCTACAATATGCTTTTGGACAACTATATCACAATCCCGTATTTGTACCGTACCCAGGTTGTCTTTTTCACCTTGCTCTCCTACAGTTGACCCTCTCATGGGAGGTGAAAGGGAATCAATAGTCCTGGCTTTCCTCTTGCACTTAGTGGTGGGTGAGGCTTTAGCTAAAGCTCTATTTGGGTGCTCCACATAGGGGTCAGATGTCATACTACTGACCATAAGGGCATCTGAACTAATTAAAGGAATGGGGCAAGTTAAGTCACTGATATCCTGCCATCCTATCTCAGTTTCTATGCAGGCATCCCTACAATAGAGCTATGAGGGGAACCTGTGAAGCCCAAAGACAGACGCTTCTCTGCCAAATCAATCTCCTTGGAGACAACATTAACTTCTTGTGCCAGAAATGAATCAATAGTTGTAGAATTATATCCTGTTGGCGTCTTACTGCAGGCTACCCTCTTCTTGCCTATAGCTGCTAACTGGCCAGATATAGCCTTCTACTAGTGGCTGGGGGCTGGACATGGCCCCGAAACAAACTTTAATGCACACCCTACATTGTACACCGCTTTCTATACTGTGTGAGCCAACATTCAGTTACTATACAAGGGAGCATAGGTAAAATCAAATAGAAATACCAAAAGAGTGGGCCCAGCCTCTCCAGGTTGCTGACGGGTGTAGACGGGCCCGCCCTTGGCCCAGGCTTTGCCTGCACGCAGCCCGCGCAGCTGTGATCTGCCCACACTTTATAGCACTCGTTAGTGGCACAAGTGTGAGCAGCTGGTCTCAAAATGGCCACCTCCAGGGGTAAAAAGGAGTCTGGGATATGTAGTCCCCACAAGTTGTTTAGCACGTCCTGCACAGCGGTGATCTGCCCGCGCTTTATAGTGCTCATTAGTGGCACAAGTGTGAACAGCTGGTCCCAAAATGGCCGCCTCCAAGGGCCAAAAGAAGTCTGGGATATGTAGTCCCCCACAAGTTGTTTAGCACGTACAAGAGTAGTAATCAGTGCTATATTTGCAGGAGGTATGGACACTGGGGCTGAAATTGTAAAAATTATAGAGGTAAAAGAGATAGAAATGACAGAAATGACCGGTATGAGAGAAAAAATAGAAACAACAGGTATGATAGTTTTGACAGGGATAAGTTCCAGCCATCAGCACCACCCTTGTCTAGAGACATCAAGCAAACACAACAGTCCCTGAGGAACACTTTTCAGGAACAACATGGATCGACATAGGACCACGCGGAGAGAGAGATGACCCAAACAACAGAAAAATGGTGAGCCCATTGCTTTATGGTGAATGTATCTGACATGCCTGAGGAGAATCCCATGTTCCCAATTAAGGTAGGAGGCAAGGAAATTGATTTCCTCATAGACGGTGCAACTGTCTCTCTAGTAAGAAACAAGTTGGGTACCAGTAGTGGTAAAACAGTAACTAATGTAGCTGTAAATGGAATGCTGATACATGAAGAGTTATCAGAACCCCAACCAGTTTCTGTTGAAGATTTCACAACGAACCATTGGTTTCTCCTGTCTCCAAATGCACCCATCAGTTTGCTGGGAAGAGGCCTTCTCTGTAAATTGCATGCAACATTATATTTTTCACAAAATGGGATTTACTTACAAGTGCCTGAGGATGGATTAGAATTGGCTAATAGAGCACATACTACTTGCAAATTAAGTGAGGATTCTATGTTATGTCCAAACCCAGTCTTGTCTCTCTCTCCAACACACTGCCAATAGACTCCGTTACAGGGAGATTTCTACAATGACATGTTTCAAGAACTGTTTAAATACAGCCCTGACATTGCGTGTGACTTAGTGACTAAGTTAATGCAGTTAGCATTAGTACCTGGGCCCAGACACTGTATTGCAGCATTTTTTACTGGCCCAGTGCCTGAAGGGTACGCCTACATGGCAGACAAATATTTGTACTGGACAATGGAGTTGCATAAAGACACATTGTATGTAGGAAAAGAAGGGTGTTCTTCCACAGGAAGAGAGGTTATTTGAAATACCAGCTTCAGAACCACATGTGTCTGTAGCTGTAGCACCAGGATGTTACCCTAAAGATTTGAGCCCCATGGTCAAACGTCTCCGGGACTTACCAAGACTTAAGGATGTTACATTTCCTTTGGGAGTTGTGTCTGTGTTGGGAGATGGAGAAGGATGGTGTTGGACATTGTGTATGCTCAGAAACGACAGGGTTGTAGTTTTTGACAAGCTTGAAGGGAATATGGCTTTACAGCTGACAAAAAACAAGGTCCTAGAACAAATGAACTCAGAGGTTTGGACAAAACACAAAAATGAGGCAGGATTGTTTAAAACATGCCCTCCCCATAAAGTGACCCTTAAGGAAAATGCAGAACTACCTTATGCACGTCAGTATAGACTGTTACCTCAGGCAGAGGAAGGAATAAACCCTGTGATTGACTTTTACAACAGGGTATCATTAGAAAGACCAATAGCCCCTGTAATAGTCCACTAATTGCATTGCCCAAGGGCAACACTTGGCAGTATAGATTTATACAGGATTTACTCCAGATAAACAATATTGTGGCTCCCTTAGCACCTGTTGTGTTTGACACAAATACTATATTATCTTCTATACCTGCAGAAGCAGAGTACTTTTCACTTTTAGATCTCTCAAGTGCGTTTTTTAGTATTAGAGTCCATCCAGAGGGTAAATAGCTCTTTGCCTTCACAATAAAAGATACCCAGTACACGTTCTCAAGACTGGCCCAAGGCTTCACAGAGAGTCCCATGGTCTATGCACAGGCAGTAAAGAGAAAGCTGGACAGCTTACATCTAGAAGGCAGTAGTGTCATCTTGTAGTACGCTAATGATCTCCATCACTTGATGCTTCTGAAAAAGACACTGTAGCTCTGCTGAACTACCTCCAGGAGAGAGCACATAAAGCCTCATTGTCAAAATGTCAGTGCTGCCAAAAAGAGGTGACTTACCACGATTATGAGGTATCTAAAGGTACACACTGCATATCTCCTGACAGAATAAAAATGATTCAAAGCATGCAGCCCGTCCACCAAGAAAGAAATAATGTCCTTTCTGGGAATGATGAACTACTGCGGCCAGTGGATCACCGACTACCCATCCTATGATTCATTGTTGAGGAAATGCACACTACAAGATGCACCCAACAACATTGTATGGACTAGTGAACTTGCAGAATGTTTCAGGAAACTGAAAGGGACATTGAGGGCCATATTTATAATTTTTTATGCAAAACTGCGCTAACGCAGTTTTGCGTAAAAAAATATTACGCAGGCTAACCCCATTCCAATGCGCCAGCCGGACATCATATTTATGGAATGACGCTAGCCGGCGCTGCTGCCTGGTGAGCGTAAAAAAAAATTATGCGAACCGGGCAGCGCTGGCGTAGGAAACAATGTGGGTTGTGCGTCATAAAATGGTGCAAGTCAGGTTAGAGTCAAAATGATGACGCTAACCTGACTCGCGTCATTTCATGACGCACAACCACCATGGAAATGACTCCTGTCTTAGCAAAGACAGGAGTCATGCCCCACTGCCCAATGGCCATGCCCAGGGGACTTCTGCCCCCTGGGCATTGCCATTGGGCAGAGTGGCATGTAGGGGGGCCCAAGTTAGGCTCCCCTACGCCACTTAATTTTTTTTTTTTAAATACTTACCTCTACTTACCTGTACTTACCCTGGATGGGTCCCCCCATCCATGGGTGTCCTCCAGGGGTGGGCGAGGGTGGCAGGGGTGTCCCTGGGGGCATGGGAGGGCACCTCTGGGCTCCTTCCGAGCCCACAGATCCCTTAACGCCTGCCCTGACCAGGCGTTAAAAAATGACGCAAATGCGGCTGCATGTCATTTTTTAAGGCCATACGCCTCCCGTGCGTCATTTTTGCACGGGAGTTTAAATAAGCCGCAAAGGCCTTAGAGTCATTTTTAGCGTGGAAACGCCTACCATGCATCTCATTAACGCAAGGTAGGTGTCCACACAAAAAAATTACGCTAACTCCAAGGATTTTGACGCTAGACGGGTCTAGCGTCAAAGTATAAATATGGAGTTAGCTGTGCGTCGGATTTGCGTGAAAAAAAACGACGCAAATCCGGCGCAAACAGAGTATAAATATGCTCCTAAGTACTGTGCCAGCATTGGGGCTGCCTAATTGCAAACTGCCCTTCCAATTCTATGGGCCTGATTCTAACTTTGGAGGACGGTGTTAAACCGTCCCAAAAGTGGCGGATATACCACCTACCATATTACGAGTTCCATAGGATATAATGGACTCGTAATACGGTAGGTGGTATATCCGCCACTTTTGGGACGGTTTAACACCGTCCTCCAAAGTTAGAATCAGGCCCTATGTGTCACAGCAAAATAGGCATGGCTCTGGAAAAAGACCTGTGGCGTATTACTCTGTGACTTTGCCTTCGGCAGTGACTGGGCATCCAGTTTGTTTGAGAGCAGTGGCCACAGTCACTGGGATGGTGGAGAGGGTGGCTCCCATTGTGATAGACTACCCTTGTATTGTTTATGTGCCACATTCGGTATAGTTGTTGTTGTCATCAGAGCAACACAGCATTTTTCGGCAGCCAGGCGCACAGGTTATGAGGTCACGTTGTTGTCCAACACTAATATCAAAATGCCCACTTGTTAATTTGGCAACATTTTTACCTGCAATAGGTGATTCTGATGAGACCCATGACCATGATTGTGTTGAGGTTGTAGAAACATGCACCACACCCAGACCAGATTTACAACAGACACCATTAGAAAAGGCAGACTATGAGAGGTACACTGATGGTTTCGCCAGCAGACTAACAGACACTGATTACAGAGCAGGGTATGCTACAACAACGGTAGACACCATAATTGAAAGTGCAGCTCTGCCCCCTGGCACATCTGACCAGGAAGCTGAGCTGTATGCTGTAAAAAGAGCATGCATCCTAGCTGAGGGGGAAACTGTTAACATTTATACTAACTCATGTTATGCCTTTGGATGTGTCCACGACTTTGGCCAGCTGTGGCGGTATTGTGGCTTCATAACAACATCAGGGCGCCTCATTCAAAATGGGCTTTCAGTAAAGAAATTGTTAAAAGCAATTCTAGTACCCAACAGCATAGCAGTTATTGAATGTGAGGCCCATACAGGAGCTAATTCCAGGATAGACAGAGGAAGCACCATGGCTAACACAGCAGCAAAAGAGAGCATGTTACAGCCAGTATATATGGTGCCCCTAATGACAAAAAGCATTCCAAAAATTCAGCTCAATCCGAGACAATTGTTGCTAGCTCATGTGAAAGAAGCACAGTGGTCTGCAACACCAGCTGAGGAAAGAGTGCGGGTTGATGCTGGGTGTGAGCAAAATGATGAGGAATTAAGTGTCCACCAGGATGGGAGATCTGTGGCTCCATGCAGTATGTTCCTTCTCCTTACAAGGCTTGCTCATGGACCCACTCACATTGCACATGGGGGGATGAAGGAGCTAATTAGACAGGAATGGTTTGCACAAGAGATAACAGCCTTAACTGCACAATTCTGCTCCCAATGTCTTCTCTGTGCCCAACATAGTAAAGGCCAGTCCCCTGCTACACATGATCACTGACCATTACCACAGGGTCCCTTTAACAACCCTTAAATAGATTTTGCCTATATGCCCCCAGTGAATGAATTGAAATATTTGCTGGTGTGTGTGGATCAATTTTGAAAATGGGTGGAGGCATTTCCCACAAGGAAGAATGATGCAGCAACTGTTGTGCGATGCTTGATGAAAGATATTATATTCTGATTTGGGGTCCCCCAGTGCATAAATAGAGACAGAGGAGGTGAATTTGAGGCTGCAGTTGTGCAAAAGATGTGTGAATGTTTGGGAATAGAGTTGAAAGTGTATGCCCCTTACCACTTCCAAAGTTCTGTACAGTTGGAGAGGATGAACTCCACAATAAGAAATAGATTAGCGAAAACAAGTGATGCCACAGGCATGAAATGGCCTGATGCGTTGCCTTTAGTGCTGCATGACATAAGGGCAATGCCATCTAGAACAACCCTTTTCCCCGCCCCCATGAGGTACTGATGGGGCGGCCTATGTCTGTGGGGTTGAGGTTGCCTCTCCCAGCATCTCAAGCAGCACTGCTGTGGATTGATGAAAACAATTCTGACTCAGCTATAAAGTTGTCTGCAGTCTTGAGGCATCACCATCTCCAAGTGAAGGAAGCTTTGCCCCATCTATCCTCAGATCCCACACATCTTTTTAAAGCTGGAGACATGGTCATGGTGAGAAAAAAAAAAAAAAAATCTCCTAGTTCTAGGTGGACTGGACCACACCTCGTGCTCCTGGTGAGGCAAACGACGGTGAAGGTACAGGGGCATCCTGAGTGGATTCATGGCACTAGGTGCAGATCCACACCAGCAACAACAGAGACAGAGGTGTCTGCAATGAATGAGCACCTGCAACCCGTGGAGCAGCACAACATACCAGAAGAGGGGGAGTCAGACCAGACCATTCCTAAGAGCCACACTGAGGGTCCCTTATCAAGTGTCAGGTGACACCAACTGATGTAGTTGAGTGAAGCACACAACGCAGTCTCAAAGAAAAGTGATGGTCACACCTGCAGAAAAATAAACTGAAGAGGACACCGCAGGGCAGGTCCTTGAAACTGTCCCTGAACAAGACAACTGCAGACCAGTAGGAGAAGCAGAGGACAGCACGCTGCATGCCATTGTCTTACTGACAATTCGAGAAAGCGGCTTAGAACTGAGTAACAGAAAGACTTCATATCTATATCTATAACTTTTGAGAAAAAAAAGGAAAGTGCATCGCATAGTACTAAAAATATTTTTTAGTACCTTAATTTTGTGTGTGCTACCCATCCCCTCATTGCAGTACTTGAGAAAGTAGCCCAAGACTTAGGTCCTGAAAATTACTGGATGTGTAGAAAATTATCTAGACACCCCAGTGACCCCATTGGTTTACAGGGGATACCTGGGCTTATACAAACATACGCACACGGAAAGGGATGAGTTATACCAAATGTAACTTGGGTCTGTGGGGAAGGAAGGATTGGATGATACCCACGTTGTACCATACTGCCAAATATTCAAGCTGAATACGCAGTGTCACCTACGGTGGAATACAATGCAGAGGACAATGCTTTTCCTGTATGTATAAAGCATCAAGTTTCAGGATGTAACCCAGCTTCCCGAAACTTAGGATATCTAGCAAGTAGCAGGCGTCCTAACATATTAGAATTTGATGATACCATGGGTAATTGGAATATAAGGGACAGACAGTTAATAAGTAGAATCCAGACAACTAAGACACAAGGAAAATACGTTTACTACACTTTACATTACTGGAACATCACTATTCACGGAGAGACACTGTTGATGACACCTGATGGTCTTCTTTTTGATCCACTATTAGAGCAAGAAAATGATTATGCTAGTGCACCAAATGTGATTTCTAAAATATTCTAAAATATCCTTTATGGTCAGCTAGCTGCTCTTACATGGCGCCGTGGGCAAATGTTACTCTTATAAATTCTGCATGGATTGATTATAAATGGTGTGATCAATTTCAGAACTTTTTCCCTGAGGGGGTAGGCCTTCCTCTCAGTAAATATCACACATAGGACACACAGTTACAGGGCGGTATGTATTTCATTTGCGGAACTAAGGCTTAGAAGGTGCTTCCTCCGCACTGGGAAGGCATGTGTACTATTTCTTATCTAACACGAAACATTTCAGTTGTACTGCATATTGCAGCACATGAGCCATTACATCTTGGGAGTTTCACTCATAGCTATAAAAGAGATATTCATACACCTACTCTGGAGGCTAGACAAGGTCTATTTTTTTTAGCTAATGTGTATATTAATCCCTGTATATTGTGTATATGATTTGGAATTGGCCCTTGTTAACATGTCTGCTGAGCTAGCCATAGCATTTGATGCAACAAGAGGTGCACTTCAAGAGTTGCAGGTGAAACTACATTCAGTGGCTGCCATGGCTATTCAACATAGAATTGCCCTTGACCTCCCTACAAGGAGGATTGTGATTTTAATGAATTCCTCTTGCTGTTATTTTTTAAATGAAAGTGGAAACATAGCAAGGGATGTTGTCCGTATTAAGAAAGTAGTTGGAATATTTCATAGAGCAGACAAAAGTTCAGATTCTGATGATTGATCCTGGCTTTGGTCATGGTTACCAACAGGATGGTTGAAGAGATTAGTTATAGCACTATTCAGTATCTTTATAACAATAGTGGTACTTTTGTGGTGTCTCTAGTGTTGTTGCACCATGCTCCAGCAATTCTATAGTAAAAATATCTATTGGATTTCTGCAGTTAAAGTTCTACCTCCTACAGAGCAGGAGCGAGCTAGCCCACAGATATCTTAGAATACAACAAGATGTAGAGGAAGCACATAAAGAAATGTTTGATTTAATGGCTATGGAGCCCTAACACATGAATGCATTAGGCACTAGCATATCATTTTGTCAATGTTTGAAGAATGAAAATCTCACAGGTGTATATCTAGATGAGAATTTCTGTATTCCATCTAACAAATATGTAATGCCATCCGAAGATGTGTATTTTATTGATATGTTGCTATTACTATAATAATGTAATATATTTTTGAAATATTTTTGCAATTGTATTTGATATTACTATACTACTATAGTATATTATATATTACTATTATATATATATATATACTCACATGTATGTACCTATAGATAGCAAATTCTCTCCACCAGGCTTGCTCCTCTCATTCACAGAATGGTTCCACTCATCCACATTACTATTTTAGCACAGACCCAAGACTTCCCTGCTGACCTCTCTGACACCTATGCCAGCCTTGCAAACAAACTTCTCCAAGCCAAGTTGTTAAGTTTAGCTCAGTCTCACACTTTGAGATCAGCCAGTCAGCAACCCAGCCCCCTTTTTCTTACAGTCCACCTGTTGTCTGTTCACTTATTTTTGCTCCCAGTGTACTATGTATAATTTTACTCGGTGGTCTTCAGGTTTGTGTATATGCAGTACATGCGTGCTCATGTTTGGACTATGTCCCCTTTTGGCGTTTTTCTGTGACAGCACTTATTAACATATATAACTGCCTTACTTATCTGATTCAGGGCAGAGGATGCTAGCTTGTAAGATGTAGCACTGGGACATGCGTCTGCCTTCTGCCTTGGCCTGCCAACAAACCTTGGTACCTAAACAAAAATGTCCTCTGTTCTGGAGCCTTGCCTATTTGTGTTTTCGTTGTGTCACTCTGAGGAGGGATGGAAAAATAGCTTCCCTAACAAATTTGTCTAAAGTGTTGTCCTTTACTTTTCTTTTTTAACACATCTTTTACAAAAAAGACACCATGGCGCTTGTTCAATGCAAATCAGTTCTACTCCCAAGATGGACAATCCACAAATGCATTTGCACCCCTCCTTTTGGAGTAATAATTTTCATTTCTAAAAATACTTTTGTATTGCACTTGTCCCTCCCTTTTGAGTCGACTAATTTAGGAGTCTTTAGCTTCTAAACACTGATTGAAATGTGTGAATTATGATCTTCACTCCGTGACAGTGTTACCATATACTTAGGAATGGATGACTGCCATGTCTGTCTCTCCCACAATTTTTTTCTAATCCCATCCATTGACTAATTACCAAAGTTCCCCATATGTAAAAGGTTGTATGTCGGAACAACCTGCCTGCCGGAACAACGAATGCCAGAACAACGAGGTCGGAACAACGACCTCGTTGTTACCACTAATGCCTTTACCACGAATGCCTTAACAACGATTTTTCATTGTAAAGACATTCCTGGTAAAGGCATTAGTGATAGGCATCCATTGTTCCTGCATGCATCCCCCCTGGCCCCCCCAGCCCCACCCCTAAAAATTACCGCGACCCCCCCCTAAAACCACACCAACCCCCACCCTTGCCCCTAAAACTACCCCCGCCCTGCCCCTAAAACTGACCCCCACCCTACCCCCAAAACCTAAAACAACCCCAACCCCCACCCCATCCCTGAAACCTAAAGTACCCCCACCACTAAAACTACTCTGAGCCCCCCACCCTGCCCATAAACCTAAACCTCCCAACACCCCACCCCTAAAATTACCCGACCCCCACAACCCACCCCTAAAACCTAAAACCCCAACCCCCCACCCCGCCCCTAAAACTGCCCCCCACCCTACCCCCAAAACCTAAAACAACCCCCACCACATCCCTGAAACCTAAAGTACCCCAATCCCTACCCCTAAAACTACTCCGAGCCACCCACCCTGCCCCTAAACCTCAACCCCCCAACCCCACCCGCCCCTAAAATTACCTGACCCCCACCCCTAAAACCTAAAACCCAAACCCCCACCCCCGCCCCTAAACCAGAAAATACCCCGACCCCACCACCCCCGGCCCTAAACCTAAAACCCCGACCCCCCACCCCCGCCCCTAAACCAAAAAATACCCCGACCCCCCAACCCTGGCCCTAAACCTTAAACCCCGACCCCCCACCCCGACCCCCAAACAGAAAATACCCCGACCCCCAACCCCCGGCCCTGAAACTTAAACCCCGACCCCCTACCCCTAAAACAGAAAATACCCCGACCCCCCACCCCGGCCCTAAAACGTAAACCCCAACCCCCCACTTACCTGAATCGTCGCCTAGTCGCGTCGTCCTCCTCAGCCGACTCCCTTCTTTGTGCCTTAATCACGCATGTGCGTTGTTCAGCACATGCGTGGTTAAGGCACAAAATAACGAAGTCGTGGTTAAGGAAAGCGGTGTTCCGCTTTCGTTAACCAGGACTTCGTTGTTCGGGAGTCGGCCTTAAGGCCGTTTCCCATGTAAAATCTACAAAACTGTATTCTATGTCCACATCAATAAATATTACATTCAGTGGAGTTGATGAGATGTAAAAATCATTGAACCTCACAAATAACACAACAATGCAAAGTCACCCACACCATACCACTTGCCCTTACCATTGGGACATCCTGGTGCTGAAATATCTGTAGTATAAGGTTTAGTAGTGTGTGCTGATAAAACTTTTCAAAAGAGACTGCTATTCAAAAGAGACTGTTGCACACAAGCATAGCCTTCTACCCATGACTGAATTGCAACAGTGGTGTCTGAAATTGTGTAACTCATCCTCATTGTCAAGGCATCCAGGAGAGACCCAAGGCCTGATTCATAAAGGTAACTTAGACTTTTGAGTAATTTACTCTTTTGAGTAAGTTTACTACGTTTTGCTTATTCAAAACGACAGAGTGTAATTTATTATTTATAAACACAGTGAGCATAGCCTGTAGTCTTTAATCTTTCTTGAGGAAACACCGTGCCTGCAGTCTCCCACAGTGCTCAATGTTCAGTGATTAGCTCTCCAGCCAGGGTGAGTTATGGGTGCAGTGGCCTATAAGCTCTTGGGTAAGAGTTAGACAGGTACGGAATACATGACATGAATCATAGGAAAATCAGATGAAAAATAGACATTACAGGAATGCTGCATTAAACGCAGACTGTGGATATAAGCTCCTGAGCACCTGGGGCTGAGATGCAAGAGATTTGTTTTTCAGATGAAACATAGAAAGAGAACCAATCTGATTAACAGAAGGGTTGTATCTGGGGTAATTTAAGCATCCCGGTGGCAGGAACAGGTTTCCTTGAAACTACGTAGTTGTATGTTTGGACCAGTGACATAATATTGATGCAACAAATATCGAAAACCATAAATATCAGAAATGAAATATTGAGAAGGAAAATATCAACCCTGTATACATAACTATAAAATTAATTAATATCGAGCCCACACAAATCATTAAAAAAATTGATTTTTACACATTTCAATAACAACAACATCAGAAACACAAATATTTTCACCTATAAATAAACATATACCATGTTAAAAATATTGATTACCACAATATTGACTACAACATTATTGTCAAAATAATAAATAAATTCAATTAAACACCAAAGACTGCATTTTCTATAATTTAATGAAAATATATTGCATCGTCCAAAAATTAAACTTTAAGCCCATAATAATAGTACATCTACGAAATATACCATCAATATACCTAAAACATTAGTATTAAGTATAAACAGCTACATACAAATAACAATATAAAATATGAAATCAAAATGAATACATCCAAATTTAAAACTTACAATAATATACACTGCTACTAAACGTAACCATAATTAAGCATTTACCAAACAAACATTCAGGTAATACAAAATTCAAATAAACTAAACCAACCAATAAAATAACACTATAAACAACTGTAACCAATCAAACATGTAGTTGTAAAAGGAACACTAAATAAAATGAAAGCAAATATTTACTTTAAAAATGGCAAACACTGCAAGATAAGGGCACTCTGTCGGATTCTCACTACAAACAATTATAGAAGAAAATATATAACTCAACAACTACATAGCCAAGTAAGTAATGCTTATATTTAAACTAAAAATGTAATATAACTAAACTAAAAGAAATTTGAATAACAAGTAAATAGTAACACATTCTCTGACACTTTGATCGTTTTACACAGACCACCTGAAAGAAAGGAAAACAACTTCAAAACCAACAAGTTGCTACAAGTCTCAATTTAAACAATGCCCCAATATTGTAAACTAATTTAAGTATACATAAATAATATATTAGAAACTCAAACCAAACAGTGCCCAAAAACAAACCTAACTTCCTCAACTCCAACAAACCAGCATAAAATACCTATTGACCATACTTTAACATTTTGATCTCTCTCAACAGAAAACAAACATCTGCTCCATTTTTAAATGAGCAGATGGGAAAGGCTATAAAACATCTAAAAAACCATGCAAGTAAATGAATAAAAGTAACTAAATTTTAAAATATATTAATAGCTAACATGCAAAATGTAACTCATATATAATTATATGATTAAACAACTTACAAATATAATGACAGAAGTAATCAAATGTATCACCTCACAAAAAGGAAATAATTATTGAGTCATATGGTCTACAAATACAGCCAAGAAAGTGCATCAACAGAAACTATAAAATGGAAATGTACTAAATATTATTCTAATGCATGCTATAGAAAGGCAGCTACAAATGAAAAGGTTGCAATTAATGTAAAAGAGCACAACCCCCCCCCAAAGTTTACAGACATAGAAGTGAGAGAAATTTTACATGACATAGGAGAGGCAAGCACTAGTTCTCAGGAACCCACAACTAAAATCCTTAAAGACATAATATCGAAATTCCCTGAACACTTAACTGGCCAACTACCATTATCCCCACTTTAAAATGTTTAATTACATGCACCCAAACAGCCACCAGTAACACCCCACCTGCTCCTAGCAGATATCAGGACATATAAATACTATACTAATTAACAATTACACATAAAGAGGAACCTTTTCTTTTGCATGCCAATGAACATAATAAAAAACAAATGCTAATCTTCTACAGTGCAAACAAATTAATGAAACGTACCTTATGCCAAACATGGATGATGGATGAGAACTTCAAAATGTGTCTCAAACTATGTAATCAGATATACACCATAGATGGTGAATATCAAAACACCAACATACCTTTCATATATGCTCAATTCCCTAATAAACAAAGTAGTAGTTATTATGAATTCTTGAAATATATAGAACAACAAACTAATAGCTACTATCCCCAGAAAATAATCATAGACTTTGAGCAAGCTATGATTCAGGCAATTCTAAAATTATACCCCCACACAGCCATTCAAGGGTTACTATTACTTTAACCAAAGTATGTGGAGACACCTCTAAAACTCTTCACTAAAGGTCATATTTTTGAGAGGCTTGCTCTGCCATTGTCTCAAAATCTTTCACGCATTTGCCCAATGTGTCATTTTTTTAGATTTGTGTCATCTAAAAGCTGTGCATAAACTAGCTGCACCACCCAGAAATAAATATATGCAAGGTAGGCATTCCCCACAAAAGTCACAGAAAACTAACACAGTCATATTTATGCCTTATGCAATGTGTGAAGCATTGCATGGATGTGGCATGAAAAGCCTCAAATGTGCCACAATTTCTGTGCATCAGTAACTTAGGCTTAGAAAAATGACACAGTGGCTGTGCTCTACAAACCTGAACATTCAAGGGCTCTTTGACAAGCTAAACTATGCCATGGAGGTCGTCATTCTGCAACTAGGAGTAGCAAGGAGACCACCACGTAGGCAGCGAAGGAGGAGGGAGCATGTGTTCCACAAGTGCATGTACTTCATCAACCTCAAGAAAGTTGTGATGATCAAAATCTATAGGTTTGGAAGGGAATTCTTTATAGAATTGCTGCAG
The DNA here is from genome assembly GCF_031143425.1 of Pleurodeles waltl. NCBI lineage: Eukaryota > Metazoa > Chordata > Amphibia > Caudata > Salamandridae > Pleurodeles > Pleurodeles waltl. The sequence goes on along the minus strand of NC_090449.1, from coordinate 703,919,944 downwards.
AAGATTGGGTTAAGTCTGCTGCCACCACCTGCCAGGCTCACCAACATTTCTACCCTGGCAAAACTGATGATTGTGCTCCACATGCTGGTCTCTGAGACATTCCAGGACACAACAACAAGAGTGGCAGGAATATCCCAGGCATCTTTTTCTGCCTTCTTGCCCACTGTCCTGGATGCCATCATTCACCTCACACCATAGTACCACCTCTTCCCCAAGACACAACAACAACAGATGGAGGCCAAGCAAGTATTCTATGCCATTGTAGGGTTACACATGTCTTGGATGCTATGGATTGCACACATGTGCAACCGGTTCTCCCACCAGAAACAACATACCTGTTCTGCAATAGAAAGCATATGTACTCCATCAACGTCCAGGCCTTTGTGGACCATATGGGGAGGTTCACTAATGTGCTTGCAAAATGCCCAGGAAGTGCATATGACACATACATCTTCAGGTACAGCATCATAAATGAGCACTTCTGGAATTGGTGACATGGGAATGGCCTACTTGCTGAAGTATACAATACACCAAATAAAATATAGAAATGAATGACAGAATAGCCATATCTATGTCTGTTGATGAAGCTAGGGACATCTGTATGAGGGGTGTGCCTAAAACTTGCACCATGCATCCCTAACTCTGATATAATAATAATAAATACTAATAATGTAATTTCTAAAGCGTAATGCTACCTCGTTAGAGGTGTTCCACCGCTCTGCACTGGTGTCCATCTGCCTTAATGTATTTCTAAAAACCACCACATCCTGATTTTAAAAAACAGCTTTAAAGCTTTTTTCTGAACACTTCTTCTGACTGGACCTGCTGAACTGCTGAGTACAGAGTATTCCACAGTTTAGATGCTAGGTAGCCAAAGAAATTCTCACCCATGAATTATAGCCAGCATCTCCTTTGCTGATTTGAAACTACTCATGGGTACATAAAGTCTAACAATTGGTTTCCAGTAGATTGGGCCTTTGCTATTCATGGCTTTATAGCTAAAGTGTAAGGCTTTAAAGGCAGCTCTTTGTCTCACAATGGAGCCAATAAATCTGCCAAAGTGCTGCATCCATGGGCACACGTCTTGGCAGATCCCTGGCTGCTGCATTCTGCACTCTTTGCAGTCTGTTGACGCTGACCTTTGTCACACTGAGATATAAAACTTTATAGTAGTCCAGCCTTGACACGCTCATGGCCTGAACCACTGTATTCTTAGGTTCTGCAAGCAGGAAGCACAATATTTTTCCTACAATTTTCAGGAGTCTGAAACATTTTCCTGCTGCTACTGAATTTTGGTTGTCAAAAGATAATTCCTTGTCCTCCCAAATGCAGAGATTCTCGCCTTTAGGTTTGGCTTCAGGTGCATGACTCAACTCCTTGGCCCACCAAGCAGTTGACCAGGTGTTACCTGGTTACCTGGAGTTAAACCTTCAGTTTTTTCCGCATTACACCTAAGGCAATTTGAGTCTATCCAATTGGCCACTTCAGCAAGGCAGATGCTTACAGACACGGCAATCTGAGTTGCATTTTTTGACAGTGTGATAATGAGCTGTGTGTCATCAGCATATGACACAATCGAAAACCCACAGCTCTCAATTAACTCTGCCAATGGTCGAACATGGTTGGAATTAGGAGGACCCCTGTGGCACCCCTTGCTTCAACAGGCACACCCTTGACTGATGGAGCATCTGTGCCACCTGAAAGGTGCGTCCTCGCAAAAAAGAAGCAACCCATCCCAAAGCTGGAAGTCCTACCCAACATTTTCAGAGTCTCTCCAAAAAGATGTTATGGCACACAGTATCCAACATGGCCCTGAGAACCAACATCAACAGTGCCTACAGATTAGCCGGCATCTAAAATTTGGCAAACTGACTCTGTTGCCAGCAGCAGAGCTGACTCAGTGCTATATGAGGGGTGGAACCGAGATTGGGTTTTATGTAACAGGGCATGGCTCTCTATAAAAGCAGAGAGGTGTTTATTAATGGTTTTGCCTGCAATTTTGGAAAGTAGTTAGAGAAGCGAGATTGGATGATAATTTACCAGCGTGGTGGGGTCCAGCAACGGCTTTTTTAGGAGTGGAACCACCACTGCATGCTTCCATATCACAGGTAGCTGGCCAGAATTTAGAATTTAACCTCTTTAGTGCTGGCATCAGCCACTGCCCGACACCCACACTACCTTCCTGGTGTGGGTCATGACCAGTGGCCGGCACCAGGGAAGGGTTTGAAAAATCCTCCACTGCGTCACACCGGAGGACTTTTTTCAAAATTTAAATTCCCCTTGGGAGACACAGAAGAGCTTCCGTGTCTCACCCCGTACACCCACCGTCCCTTTGTGACGTCAGCGCACTGACGTTCCAATCTGTTTTCTCCGCCGGAGCAGGAAGCGGAGGTAAGGCTGTTTCTGCCTCTGGTGCGGAAAACGGGCCCAAATGGGCCTCCCCACCATTCGGGAAGGCCTCATTTGAAAGGGTGATTGTCCACTTTCAAACAAGGCCTTCCTGAAATGGTTTCCTGGCCCTGGATCGCAGCCAGGAAACCCCACTAGACACCAGGGATTTCACTTGGGGCGGTCGGCCCCTCTGAAAACAGGACCCCCCCCAGTGGCATATTTTATAAAAATAAATGCCAGTGTACCCCTGGGGGGGTGCGATCTTGCCCCCCCCCCCAGGGGTTACAAAATAATTAAAAAATATATATATATATATACATTTTTTAGAAAGGAAAGTGACAGGGCGTCGCCCGTGAACAGGGCTGACCCCCTGTGGAGGCATAGTTTTTTTAATAGTTGTAGTTTTCCTGGGGAATATATATATATAATTAGATATATCTATCTATGTAGATAGATATATCTATATATATATAGATATGTATATATATATATAGAGAGAGGGAGAGAGCGAGAGAGACAGAGAGAGAGAGAGAGAGAGAGAGAGAGAGAGAGAGATCACTTTTGTCAAACGGTGTGTGGTTTCCCTGGGAGCTGCGATCGGCCCCCAGGAAAACAACACCCACTTATGAAAGTGATCTCTATATATATACAGTATATATATATATATATATATATATATATATATATATATATATATATATATTCATCACCAGTTCTCTTGCAGTTGCAGCTTGCATCTTCAAAGCAATGCACATACTTCAATTGACTTGTTTCAACTGTAGCTTTTAGGCAGCAATAAAAAAGTCAAGTAACTCGTGATTATGTTTCTGCTACAAAAAGATCTGACTTTTGTCTAGTGACAGTTGTGATGCTATAAAGTAGTGCAGAAGGTTCATATGCCTACTGCAAAGATCAAATCTGTATTTTACGTAAAGCCAGCCTTTACCTTCTCTGTAATGTGCGAGGGGGTCTATGGAGCGATGAAGGGCACTTTTACTGGGTGGTAGTGAGGGAATCCGTGCAGGAGGTCATTGGAGTGGGAGCAGAAATAATGATTGTTGGACTGGGTGCCAGAGGTGATAAAGACTGCAACGATTGGTATGTGACAAAGTGAAGTAATAGTGTGTCTATTTTGTTTTTTCGAGTGTCTTGAGAGAATGTGCTGAGGAAAGAAGAGAAGGTAAAGTGGCTGACCTTTACTGTTGAACGCATCACACACACACCCACCAGCAATTTTGTGACTTTCTACAAAGGCTAGTGTTTTAGAGCGAGAGCTTAGCCCGAAGCAGAGGTGGTGTCTCATTGGATGACTGCTGCTCAAACCCTCACTCGAGTTATAGAGGACAGCTCTGACATTGGATCAGTGACTGAGACAGCAGATTCTGAGACAGCATCTGAGGGACAGGACAATGGCGCAGACTCTGGGAGTGATTTTTCCAACATCTCCTCTTCCAGTGATTCTGAGGGGGGTGATGAGGACAGTCCTGCTGTCCCTTTGCAAACACAGTCAATGCAGTGGGACAATAGTGGGTTAGCCCAACCCACAGAGCAGGTGCACGTGGCGGCAAGCACAGAGAAAGTGTTCTCTTGGGAGCTCCCCCAATTAAGTTCAGCCCCAAATTCCACCCCCCCAAATAGTATTGTGAGACATCAAAATTCTCTATCACAAAACAACCTGGTTTTGTAAGGCAGGGAGCTGCATTTTTGGTCATGAGTTCGGTGGCCATATAGGGAAACATACCAAAACCAGACATTTCTGGAAACTAGACACATGGGGAAGTCAACAGAGGTGTGGCATGTGTGGATTCCCCAAAGTTTTCTTACCCAGAATACCCTCCAAAGGTTAAATGTTGAATAAAAACTCTATTTGTTCTTGCATTTCTGTCACACAAACTACAGGAATATGCTAGGATCCACAAAATTCCTACCACCCAGTGTTTCCCCACCTGTCATGATAAAACGCTACCCCTAGTGCCTGAGTCAGGAATGGATCACCCCAGGGTCAACAGTTGTCCTCATGGAAGGACTAACATTGATCACTGTGTGATCCAATCCTGACACGGCCACTAGGCGTACCCACACAAGTGAGGTACTATTTTTATTGGGAGACTTGGAGGAGTGCTGGGTGGAAGGAATTTTGTGGATCCACTCAGATTCCAGAACGTACTATCACCGAAATCTGAGGAAAAGGTGTTTTATTTATCAAATTCTGAGGTTTGCAAATGATTTTGGGTAACAGAACCTGTTGAGAGCCCCACAAGTGACCCCATCCTGGCTTCCCCTAGGTGTCTAGTTTTAAAAAATGCACAGGTTTGGTAGGTTTTCCTCGGTACCGGCTGAGCTAAAGACCAAACTCTACAGCTAGGCATTTTCCAAAAAGCACATCAGTTTTCAATGTAAAAATTTGATGTGTCCATGTTGTGTTTTGGGGCGTTTCCTGTTGCTGGCACTAGGACTACCAAAACAAGTGAGGTACCATGTTTATCAGGAGATTTGGGGGAATGCTTGGTGGAAGGAAATTTGTGGCTCCTCTCATATCCAAAAACTTTCCATCACCGAAATGTGAGGAAAAAGTGTTTTTTTTCTCCAAATTTTGAGTTTTGCAAAGGATTCTCGGTAACAGAACCTGGTGAGAGCCCAACAAGTCACCCAATTCTGAATTCCCTTAGGTGTCTAGTTTTCAAAAATATCTAGGTTTGCTAGGTTTCCCTAAGTGTCAGCTGAGCAAGAGGCCAAAATCCACAGCCAGGAACTTTGCAAAAAACAGGTCAGTTTTCTTTTGGAAAATGTGATGTGTCCATGTTGTGTTTTGGGGCATTTCCTGTCGCGGGAACTAGGCCTACCCACACAAGTGAGGTACCATTGTTTTTGGGAGACTTGGGGGAACGCTGGGTGGAAGGAAGTTTGTGGCTCCTCTCAGATTCCAGAACTTTCCATCACCGAAATTGAGGGAAAAGTGTTTTTTGCCAGATTTTGAGGTTTGCAAAGGATTCTCGGTAACAGAATCTGGCGAGATCCTCACAGGTCAGCCCATCCATGATTCCCCTAGGTGTCTAGTTATAAAAATTGCACAGGTTTGTAGGTTTCCCTGGGTGCCGGCTGAGCTAGAGGCCAAAATCCACAGCTAGGCACTTTCCAAAAAACACGTCAGATTTCAATGTAAAAATGTGATGTGTCCATGTTGCCTTTTCTGTCATAGAAGAAGAAGTGTTATTGCCCCTTGTCTTTCTCCACATTTTTTACTTCCAAATGTAAGACAGTGTCCAAAAAAGAAGTCTATTTGAGAAATGCCCTGTAATTCACATGCTAGTATGGGGATCCCGGAAAACAAAGATGTGCAAATAACCACTGCTTCTCAACACCTTATCTTGTGCCCATTTTGGAAATACAAAGGCTTCCTTGATACCTATTTTTGACTCTTTATATTTCACCAAATTAATTGCTGTATACCTTGTATACAATGAAAACCCATTGCAAGGTGCAGCTCATTTATTGGCTCCGGGTACCTAGTGATTTGTATGAATCCTCAAGCCCTATATATCCCCATAAGCAGAAGGGTCCATCAGACATAATGGTATAATCCTTTCAAAAATCTGTCATAGCTGGAAAAAGTTATAAAAGAAAATGTGTCCAGAAATGGCTCTTTTTTCACCTCAATTTCAATTTATTTTTACTTCAGCTGTTATTGTCTGTAGGAAAACTTTGAAGGGTCTACACAAAGGACCCCTTGCTGAATTCAGAATTTTGTCTACTTTTTCAGAAATGTTTAGCAGTCCGGGATCCAGCATTGGTTTCATACCCATTTCTGTCACTAATTGGAAGAAGGCTGAAAGAACAAAAAATGGTAAAAATGGGGCATGTCCCATTAAAATGCCAAAACTATGTTAAAATGTGGTTTTCTGATGCAAGTCTGCCTGTTTCTGAAAGATGGGAATATGGTGATTTTAACACCGCAAACCCTTTGTTGATGCCATTTTCAGGTAAAAAAAAAAAACACATGCTTTCTTCTGCATCCCTTTTTTACCATTTTTCTGAGAGAAAAAAACTAAATGTTAGCTTTATTTTGGCTAATTTCTTGGTCTCCTACAGGGGAACCCACAAACTATGGGTACCTTTAGAATCCCTAGGATATTGGAAAAAAAGGACGCACATTTGTCATGGATAGCTAGTGTGGACAAAAAGTTATGATGGCCTAAGCGCAAACTACCCCAAATAGCCAAAAAAGGGCTCATCACTGGTAGGGGTGGGGGGAGAGGAAGGTCCAGCAGCTAAGGGGTTAAGGAGCTGGTAATCAATTTGCCTAAAACTGAGTGGATCCCCTCCAAGCCTCGTTCAAAATAAATAGATAAGCTGGATCTAAAGGCAAGACTGATTTCACTGACTTGTATACTGCAGTTAGGTCTTCTGCATCAATGGGTCTGAAAATAAGCAGGCTATTGCTATCATCTGACCAGTTGAACCAGACATTCAAACATGAAGCATCTCTGTCTTCTACAGGAAAGGAGTCATAAATATTTTTCAGGAGGAAATGCACCAAAAAGTCATGTCCTTCCTCTGTTGAAATAGTTGAAGCTGACACTGTGTTTAGTGATGAAAGAGACTTCATTACCATGATTAGCTTGCAGGAGAAATTTTGAGCCCGTTGGATTTTATATGCATACAATTTGCAGCAAGCTTTTTGATGTCACCATGTTACATTTTTATTGCTGTCTTGCAGTCCCTTTTACAAGCGGGGTCATACTCGCTGCGCCAGAGGTGCTCTAGCCACTTACACTTTTTTTAGAGCTAGTAATTCCTCCTTCAACCACTCAGCAGAGGGCCGTTTTCTGTGAAAGGTCTGCATTTCATAAGGAGAAATCTGATCTAATGCTCCATTGATCACATTCTCTACTTGTACATCGACTGTTTCTGTACAATTATCCAATCTAGGCTGGCTAGCAGCCTGAGCACCACAAAATGCTGAAGGGGTGATTTTCGTCTGATCCAGGCCACCAGTGCATTTTTAGGCTCATTTTCATATGGGACCAGAAATGGAATAGAAAAGTGGTTGGACCATACCAGTAGCACGGGCTGCTTTACCATTATGTCAACTATGTTTGAAAAGACAGGATCCAAAGAATGCCCCCGACTATGTGTAGGGGACATTACATGTGGAACAGGCTGCAGGCTTTCCAAGTCTGCTGCCACTGTCATAGCTGCAGTACAAGACATCAAAGTGTAAGGTCAGATCTCAGACTATTGTACAATTAGCACATCACAGAGCCAGTGGGGCCAAAACATCCACTAGTGTTGCAGCAAAGTTAGCAGCAGGAATTAGAGGTTGATAAATCAACACTCCCTGCATTGTTCAGTTTCCAGTCAATGCCAAAGAAAAGAGAGCTACTTCACTTCCCTTAACAATGAGGTCAGAAAAGATGCATTGAATTGATTGGTTCAAGGTCCAACACAGTCCCCCTGTTTTGTAATACCCATATTAATCACATAGTGTAGGTCACCAGTTGCTGTTTAGACCAATTTCTCCTCAAGACTGAAGACTTACTATGAAAAAGAAGTAGGTTGATCCCCCATCATTAAATATAAAGTTTCTTGATGCAGAAGTGATAATTTGTAATGCAGCAAAATATTTCTTCCAATAGGTAAATACAACAGGTATTGCTTAGTTGATCCAAGTTCTTCTATAAAGGAGATTTCAGAAAGCAGCCAAATATAAATATAGTATACACAAATGAAAAAACTTGCAGGTACTCTATGTATCTTTCACACTTGATTTGTCCCCTTTTGTATTATTGTTATTTACAGTCAGAGTTAGTGATTGAAAAATAATTTTCAAATATCAGCAGAAGGTGGAGACACCTAAAATGACTTAAATCAATTGTTATATAAAGAGAGAAGTTCAAAAGGGAGAATTATACATCAACAATAGAGCAAAAAGACAGACAAGTGGTCCAAATCTTGATTGCAGTACTTTATGCCAGTTGACATGCCCCTTACAGTTAGAAGCATTAATTAGAATTAAGGCCATGACTGTCATTTTGCTTCTTATTGAACTTTGTAAGTGGTTAAAGCCAATAGTGCCATTTGGCATATTTGTTAAGTCCATGTTCTACGGTGTCACATCGAATGATTAAGGTACTTAACTGTTGCCTTAACTTAAACTCTAAGGCCCTCATTATGACTTCGGCGAACGGAAAAGCCCGTCCACCGAAGTTCCGATGGGGAGGTTGCCAGCACTGTGGCTCCCTCCCTGCCAGGGCCATTACAAGTTTCCCACTGGGTCAGCGGGTAGAAACTCAGTTTCTACCCACTGTCCCAGCAGGAAACAACCTACAGCATTTTCTCTGGCTCGTAATAGAGCCGGCGGCAATGGTGTAGTGAGCAGGGTGCACCAGCACCGGTCGCACTGTTCCCTGTCAGTAAACATTGTGATGGGGCTGGCCAGGGAAGTCCCTGCACTACCCATGCCAAGTGTATGTGCTGTGAAGGGTCCTCCTGGGGCACCCTGCACACCGTCTCCACCATCCTTTTTTATGGCAGGGTTACTGCTATGAATCCGCTGGCGGAGAAGGGGGGTCGTAATCCCCAGGGTGGTGCTGCTTGGTGGATTAGGACCACCAGCACCGCTAGACCGTCATGGAGACAAAAACTGGCTGTGCTGGCAGTATGACCACAGAACTACCACTGCAGTCGTAATTTGTGAGTCAGACGGCCATACTGGTGGCGATCCGACCACCACTACTGCAACCCTGGCGATCATTAACCCACCAGGGTCATAATGAGGCCCTAAGTCTTCACCTCTTCGGTGCTTATTTATTTTAAGTAGTCCACAGAAGGAGAAAATTCACTTATGTAGGTGATATGAGATGAAGTGCTCTACGAGTGGCAGTTTGTGGTCAACATTTTGAACAGTGCGATAATATTCATGAATTCTAGTTTTCAGCAATCTGGTGGTGCTACCAATTTTGTGCTGATGTAGGGACAGGTAATAAGACAAGCCATATTTGTGCTCTCACAATTAATGAAGCTGCACATGGGAAGTGTAATTTCATTGATTGAGACATGCTTCATTTTTCAATGTCCCAATTTGCAAATCGAACAATTGGTGCAGGTGTAAAACCTCAGTGTTTAGCTTGTCTTTCTTCTCCTGAAGAAAAGAGGGACATAGATTTTCCCTTGCGTTTGGGATAAACTTATCTGTGGGAAAGATGAGATGTCTTTGGAAATAGATGAGTTGCTTGTCAAAATTAACTAGTGTTTTTGTAATACTTTTCTGATATGGTGATGTCCATTATTAAACTTTGTAACAAAACAGATTGGAGTACTGGTAGTCAATGTTCTGGATTGAAGTAAGATCTCTCTTCTTTCAGTATTTTATCTCAGTTTTAGTGGGTCATAGCCCCTCTGGCACAGTATTTCTGTGATTTCACTGGCTACAAGATGAGGTAATAAAGAATATTTGTACATTAAACACAGCCATATCTGCTCCCTGCTGAGCAACTGGACTAAGTATTACCTACAGTTTTGTCATAGTTTCCAGGTCCAAAAGGCAGAGCACACCATTTGGAAGCACATGTTCTGTCTACACAAATTAGCTCACAATGATCTGTGACACATCCCTCATTCTCAGGGGGAGAAGTCAGTCCCTCACTCAATCACCTGGCAAAGGTTCAAGCAGGAATCTGCCTTGTACTCACCCCCTTGTGGATGCTGTGCTGCCCTCAAATGTGCATCCAGCTCTTGGCTGGCCACTGCCAAAATGAAGGCCACTAAAGGGGTCATTGTGTCATGGGTACCCTATCCATGTTGAGAGGACAGCCCCAGCTGGGCTTCCGCGATCTCCCGGGTGCAGCGTCTCAGGTCCTCCCACCTCTTCTGACAGTGGGCGTTCTGCCGGCTGTGGGCCCCCCGGAATCCACACCTTCTTGCCAATGGCTGTCCATTTCCCCTTCTTCTGATGGGAGTTGACCTACATGGATGCAAAAGACAAGACAGAAAATCATATCCACATGTCCCGTACAAACATATATGTCAGTGTGCCAAGCTAAGAACATCCTCTTTGGACCATCCTGCCCACCTGTGGCACATAACAGTCTTTGGAAACAGGGACCTGACTACGTAAACTCTGCAATATGCTGCCCTACACGCCACTCAGCTCTGACCCTCTAGTGAGTAGGTAGGCCAACTGTGATGTTTGTGGGACATGAGTTAGCAAGCTGACATTGATCAGAAACACTATGGAACACATCACAAAGTGCCAACTGACAAGTAAACCCCTCAGCCAAGAAGGCACACAAATCTCCACTACCACTGAATATCACCACCAGCATACAGTCCCTGCAGGCCCCAGTGAACCTACAAACTGCTTGATTGCACTTGGCTCACAATGAAGGAAGTGACATGTTGGGCACACAAAGAGTCAAGCCTGGCCATGTGTGGACATGTACAGAGACAGATGCAGTCACATGCCACTTCAGGGGTGGGGGTCTGTGTGTCTCATCCACATCACAATACACACATCTACACATGTGTGTCCAGTAAACCTATAGTACCTTCTTAAAAACATGGGCATGCATTGTCCATGTCATGCTCCATGCCCAAACAACAGAGTCAGATGTCATGGCTCATCAATGAACAACACACTGTGTGCACTTATGCAATGACCAAAATGCAAGGACCCTGCACAGGACACATTTCAGCTGAATGAAAGAGACAACAGGGCTGTGGCATCAAGGAAGCTGCCAAGGCTATGTAACACACATTGTCAAATATCATAAGAGCACATCAGTCACAGATCACCAGTCTGCCCCAATACCATTTCCATTCTAATCAGTGGACAGAGGCTGAAGAGGCTGCATAATGGCAATGAGGGATGAATTGACATCATAACATGCTGAGCAGGGATACCAGGTACGGTAACAGTGCAACACTTGCACAGCAAAAGGGAATCCATACCAGCCCATATTTCAACTGTTATTGTGAGAAACAATAGACATGCCCTGGTCTCTGCAGGCTGAGCAGACAGACCTACATTAAACACCATATCTGACACTTAAATGCATAACGTTATATCATGTAGCCTACAGCCAATTGCCATGTGGTGTCTATGTGCAGAGCTGAGGGGCATAGTGAGTCATTACCTAGCTTCCGAGCAACAGTCCACCAAGGCCACATGTGGCCTGAGATTACTGTGATAATATAGACAGAGCTCAGCTTACAAACATCCGATGTATACAACATGCATTCACCCCTCCTGCTGTCATGCAACCACATGTGACCACTCATTGAGAACATCTTCTGGTGAGAGTTGCTTGGGGACAACTGTTATGACACCTCACCTAGTCATGTGTATCCGATACATGTTGGGTCAGGGAACTCTCAAAACACACTCACCACATTATCTCAGGACACACTACCTGTCAATTGACATAGAAGCATGCCCATTGACTCACCCATTGATTCATACTGATAGCTCCTACAAAGCTTTGACTCTATATTCTGAAAAACTGGGCCAAATTCTAGGCAATCTAAAGGTAAGATATGGCAAAGTACTGATAAAAGTGTGCACATGGGTTACTTACCTGGTCTTCTGGTGCACCATTGAGCGGTCTATACAGGGGTAGGACCTCCTTCACGAGCGTCTCCAGCTCCTCCAGCGGTAAGGCAAGGGCCCTATCACCTGTTGTACGTGGCATGATTGCTCCCAGAGGCAGTACACAGTCAAATGAGGGATTCAGCTGAAGATGGTAGTCACGTCTGTAAGTGACCACCGGCGGACACACTGATTGGCCCAAGACCGCCATAGGCAACAATGTTGACCTATGGTTATGTCTGCTGGGGTAGCATCCACCTACCATCATAATGACCTCCACCGGTGGTTTAGGGCAGTTCCTAATGTCCAGTGGAGTAGGTCAGGCACCCACCATTTTAGAGGCATACAATGCTATTAGTAGCTGTTTTTGATGCGTCAGAATTCCGAATATGTTGTTCAGGCGATTCATGAGTGCTGGCCTTGTCCTGTCGTGTAGGTCATTTGATTTTTTAATCATATTGGTATAATGTCAAGCACATATGACAACATAATGAGGGGCACAGACCCAACCCCTCCCCGATAGGCAACTTAGGATTTGGGACATTGAATCACAGTCCGAGTGGCAACTTACATGCACATATTGTTGCTGTCCAGATAGTTGATGGGTACACATGTGTGGAAAAGCAAGGGGAGAACATGTCACTTATGTGTCATTGTGAGTGCTAATGTGTACTGTGTATAATTTCCTCTGCTACTCACATGCCAATTTACTGTTCGTAAATGACATGTTGATGTATCTTGCAAGGGACACAGTGAATGACGGCTATGATCTACTTTTGTTTCACTTAGTTACCCTTTGAGAGGAAGGATCTGACAACCTCCTGTGTACATTCCACTGACAGATCTTCAGATCATAAAGGACAGACACATCATCCAGATCTTTTGCCTGGATAGGCAGACAGACGTGGATCTTTGTTGTCAGTTGGAACCAGATTTGATGCCAGCCATCAGTCATCCAAATAGCATGGCACCCATCACTCAAGTCATGGCAGTGTTGCACTTGCTGGCCACAGGTTTCTTCAAAATGGCCCTATCTGCTAGGATGTCCCAGCCCATTTTCAGTCTGGTCTTGAATGATGTACTCTCCAGAATGTTGAAACACCTGGACAGCTACATCCAGATTCCTCATGGTGAGGATTTTGCCCCTGTGAAGGCTGACTTCCATGGTTTGGCACACATCCTACATGTGGTGGGAGCCATTGATAGTACACATGTAGCCTTAGTTTCACTGCATGGGAATGAACACATCTATCGGTACAGGAAGAACCACCATTCCCTCAATGTCTGAGTTGTTTGTTTGGCACACCTCTACATTGCCTAGGTCTGTGTCCATTATCCGGGTTCATTCCATGATGCCTTCATCATCTGAAGCAGCACTATTCCGCAGCTGATGATGCAACTGTACCCAGAGAGGCTACTAATAAACAGAGGGATAGGGAGGAATATTGGTCCAGTGTTCAGCCTCCCTAGAGGTATGCAAAACAAGAAAAGTACACTGTTCCTGCTAGGGAGAAAGACAGCAACTACGGGAGGGTCCTATTTTAGGAGCAGAAACCTCACACACCCAAATAGGTGTCATGCTTCATCATCGGAGTTGCTCCTCGTCAGACTGGCGCTGCAATGTCTGACGGGCACCACCCCAGATGGGGGGGCTCTTTGCCGGAGTTCTTGTCTGAGATGATGCCAAGACACTAAGGGGCTCATTCTGAGCCCGGCGGGCGGCGGGCTCCGCCCGCCTGGAGGGAGCCGCCAAATGACCGCACCGCGGTCATAAGACCGCGGCGGCCATTCAGACATTTCCTCTGGGCCGGCGGGCGCTCTCCAAAAGAGCGCCCGCCGGCCCAGAGGAAATGCCCCTGCAACGAGGACGCCGGCTCAGAATTGAGCCGGCGTAGTTGCAGGGGTGCGACGGGTGCAGTTTGCACCCGTCGCGTATTTCAGTGTCTGCATTGCAGACACTGAAATACACAGTGGGGCCCTCTTACGGGGGCCCCTGCAGTGCCCATGCCATTGGCATGGGCACTGCAGGGGCCCCCAGGGGCCCCGCGGCACCCCCTACCGCCATCCTGTTCCTGGCGGGAGACCCGCCAGGAACAGGATGGCGGTAGGGGGTGTCAGAATCCCCATGGCTGCGGAGCACGCTCCGCAGCCATGGAGTATTCCCCCGAGCAGCGGGAAGTCGGCGGGAGACCGCCGACTTTCCGCTTCTGACCGCGGCTGAACCGCCGCGGTCAGAATGCTTGTGGGAGCACCGCCAGCCTGTTGGCGGTGCTCCCGTGGTCGGTGGCCCTGGCGGCCACCGGCCGCCAGGGTCAGAATGACCCCCTAAGTGTGTGCATAAAGTAAGGAGATCAAGAAAAATAAATCTAAAATTGACTCACTGAACCTCAAAGAAGAATCTATTTAATAAGAATGTATAGGTCAGAGGCCAAGGTTAAAACTAATCATAAGAGTGAAACAGAGTTAATGGTCAATCACTCTAGGGCAGGGGTGGGGAATTTCCACGCCATCCCCCATAAAGGTCAACATGTTTCGCATCTCCCAGAGGCCCAAACGGGTCCAGTGACGCTTCTTCAGGACCAAAAATAGACTAGATGTATCTCCTATTTGTGTAAAGTACAAAGAAACTTATACCTGAAATTGTCAGGACAAACTGTATCCAGTCACTCACACTAATATGGGATTGCTAATCCTGTCTGTCGCCCTCTGAAATGAGATAAACATAATTGAGCAATGGTATGTAATATTGACATAAATACCCATAATGACCCATTCTTCAACATGGGAGAGGGAGATAGTAGTGTCAAACAAAGTGGTCAGGCTCAGTGAGAGTGTCAAACAAGTGACCCCAGAAACAAAGGTGTAAAGACATCAAAAAAAGGGCTTACCGTCCCCATTAAGGAGCGTGCTACATGGGACAGAGCGGACCAATGGTCAGGTATATACCTCCTCTGGAGTGGGAGAGTAATGGTACATAAAATAGTTAATGTAACAAATGAGGCTGTGCTTATATTGAGCGAAGAGAGTTTGTAAAATACTCAGAAAGGCATGATACTACAACACTATCTATATGAAGCAAGAAGACATCCAAAGCAAAACAAAATACATCAAAGAAGAATCAACTAATTGGTAGTGCAATGAAAATTATTGGTATTAAGATCGTCATTATAAAAAATGCAGTGTTTTTAATATAATTCATCCATTAATGGAGGCCATTGAATTGTAAAAGTCAGTATACAGAAAAATGAAATCTGAGAGAAATCAGATATTATCTCTCACCCTGACATGTCATAAAAAAGAAGAAATAGATCGCCATAGTGGGTGCCAAAGTAAACCATAGCGAGCCGTACTAGACCCTGCTGCGGTCTAAAGCGCAAAGTACACAAAATGGGATCCTCGTAATGAGGGTCCAATTAGTGTCTTCAAAGTAATGCTGTTAATATTGAAGTGCCCACGGAGCCCCGTAAGGTCCCGGACAGATGCTTCATCCGAAGCACCTAGCGATTAAAGAAATCAGCATAGGGAAGAATAACAGTAACTTACTGATTTAGGATCCTCCTGCCGGCGGGTAACCTACCCGGGTCCACGTCTCCCGAATGAATGGAGGAGCACGGAGGGACCCGGTTGAAGAGTAGTCTGATGCGGAAGTCACTGCCATTCCAAACCGGAACTACTCTGGTTACGACGTCTGATCAGGGAGGTCATGGACAGAGAAAAAGGACTTCCAAATTGCGGGCCCAACACAGTAAACACAAAAAAAGGACTAATACTAGTGGAAGAACTTCGGAAAATTAATTTAAGTAGAGCGACTCCAATATAAGTGTCTATCATTTTAAACTACAACGAGCTATCGAAATGTAAGGCATCTGGAACTCAGTATAAAAGACATACTAAAAGTGCCACAAGAGTATTGGGTATGGCATAGCTTTTATGAAACAAAAGATGGTCAGTCTTATACTCTGATATGAAAAAGAAAGCACAAGAGACTAATGGTCAAGGTAAGTTCTATCGGACTAAAGTTGACCAAGGTATATCATCGTTGAGTCCAGTTAAATGAGTGCGGAGTTTATACACCCACCGTTGTTCTAATTCAAAAAGGGCACTAGTATTGTTGGATGTGTTAGTCTGGAGTACGACCCACCACATGTCGTCTGGGCTATGTTTTGCCTCAAAGAAGTGAATACTTAGTTTAGTAGTGGCCCTCCCACATCTAATGTTGCTGCGATGCTCATTGATACGGAGTTTGACCGTACGTGTGGTCACTGTTGGCACAATTTTTCTACACTATATGTTGTAATTATGTCAGCATGTTCTGGTGATATATAGCGAGGGTCTACCTACTCGTTCGGAAACCCCCCGAGGAGGAGACAAAACGTTGATGAGACCCGTTGGTTTCTATTGGCCACAATAACCACCCGCCTGGACGTGTCAGTGAAGCATTAAACGTACCATTCTGGACCCACTCATTGAACTCATTTATAGTTGCATTCGTGTACTTTTGCCAGTTATCAAATTTTGCAGGGGCAGGTATACTGTGCAGGTTTAATTCTCTAATGGTGGCTAAGCCTAAACAACTTGTTTGTTGTACCTTTTCATTTAAAAAGATCATTTGAACAGGGATGAGACATGCTCTAAACAATGTTTCTCTACCCTTAGTCTGCCAATTGTTTGTTCCCCAAACGCTTTTCAAATCAACATATTTTGACCAATATTCATAACCTTCAATTGATAACCGGGAAACAAAGGAATCCGAATATATAAATTTCATGTTGGTCAATAACATATGTACAGTATATCCTTAGTAGGAGTTACCTTAAAATAATATGATTCGCATTTTTTTTTTACGATGACCAGAAAAATACGCAAACTTTTCAATATAAGTTTTTGAACTACCTTGCGGGGAGTTGGACAATGTTCCCATTGCGTGTAATTAAATATCGTTTTTGGACTGCTCGCACTATGTATGAAGTGGTGCCCATAATAATGATAGCAAAACATATCACCATCATTTTCTTTAAACTGGTAAACATCTTCGTTTTCAATGACAGTATAATATTGCAATTCTGTCATCATAGAATCAACTGTTTTCACATCCCAATCATCAGATACAATGCCTGGTATGACTATATTGTTCATGGATAATTTTAACACATACAGTACTTGAATAATTTCAGTGGGACCATATATATCAAACATTACTTTGTCCCACACAATCCCATCAGGAATTTGTACTGCAGAAATGTTCACAAAAGACAAGTCTCTTCGAATCTTATGTGATGAAAAATGTAGTTTCAAAACCTCCTCCACCTGTTCAACCGCTGATCTCTCGGGAAGAAAATGACCATGTATTAAGAAGAAAAAAGTAATGACAAAACCAATCCAAAGCAGAAAGGCTAGGACAGTCAAAGAAAGCCATACATAGTTCCATGGAAAAATGAAATATGTTTCTTTAAGCCAATGTAATAGCTTACGTGCACCTGACAGATCAGCTGTTGAAGAGGCAAGCGAGTCCGATAGACCGTCGTTGTAGTCGGCAAAGTAACCAGAGACCGTTTCTTGCAAATGGCATAGCCGTGGCCAACGGTGGAGTTGGTGTTTCCTGTGGTGGTACACTATAGACAGCACCATTCGTCTGGCTAGTAGTCGTAGTGACTTGATCAAATATTTCTAAATTGCTTGTTGTTAGTGGAACTAATGCAAGATCATCATCCACCCTCCCCAAGGTCGGAGAGGTATCAGCGTTGGTATAAACAACTTGAAGCAGAACTTCTTCTCCAGTAGTGAGAGGGATTCTGGAACTATTGGACGTTCCTCTTGGTCGGCTGTGCAGAATCGGCCACATGTTGTAGTTTGACATTGTCAATGGAAACAAAACAATTTTCTTTGGCACCTGGCAACGGTGGTAGAATAACAGTTCTGGTACCGTGTATCCCCAACACATGCACTGGTGCTCGATAAGAAGGGCCAAATTCTTTTTTCACTGTGACCTTTTCACGTACAAGATCCCCAACCCTAGGAATCCAGCCGGTAGATGTTACTGGCACATCCTTAATTCCTGTAGAGGCAGCACTTTTAGAAGAGTTATCTTCACGGAACTGCTGTAATTCCTGTAAAACAGTGACACAATCATTTATGTCAAAAGGTGTTTCCGCTGCCTCAACGCCAGGACCATCAAGATCCGAAACAAACATTTGTGTTCTGAACAGGCACTCATATGAAGTACGACCCCCCAAGGACACTCTAGGCAGGTTATTTAGTGCTCTCTGAACTCCATATAGGTGGGTTAGCCAACTACGACCCGTACCTAAGATTCTGGCTGTTAAGGATTGCTTTAAATCACGGTTTAATAGCTCCACAACACTATTTCCCTCGGAATGAAATGGAGACGAGTACTGGAGTTGGACCCCCACTGAAGCCATGGTGTCCCTGAATGCCCTTGAGGCAAAAGCAGGGCCCTGGTCAGAATGGAATGCCGCAACTGCATATGTACCGACAAAGACTCACAAATCTTTAATAACAGTCCGAGCGTCAGGCGAGCGTTTTGGCCACACCCACACAAATCTGGAGCAGGAATCAACAGTGACTAATATGTATTTGTACGCACTATCAGGTGTTAATGGACCGCAATGGTCCAAGTACACACATTGTAATGGTCTATTGGAAATTCAGAGAGGTGTCTGCGGTGGGCGCTTGGCCGTGAAACTTTAATTTGTTGCCAGATGTCACAACAAAGGACATACTGCTTAGTCTCTTTATAGAGACCGGGCCACCAATAACGGGCCTGTTAGAGTGAAATTGTAGCCGCCACACCAGCATGTGCAGATGCCACCCCCTCATGCACTGCTTTGATCAATTGAGGTCTTACATCTTTATTGGGGATGTCGCGCACTCCTACGCCTGGAATTTTAACTTCAGCGTTCAGCATACCTCCCATCAAGTATTGATATTTATTAGGAAATCCTGTAGGATAAGGCGTGCCATCAACCGTAGCTTTTATGGCAGCCATAATGTCTGTGTCTGGTTTGGAACTCAAACTCACTGCAGCTACAGTGGCAACTGCCATTGCGGACTTTGCGGCTTCATCAGCCAAAGTATTTCCAGCAACATGTATTCCAACGCGCTGGTGTTCAAGTGTATGCACAACATGGACTTTGGGTAGTATCTCTTTCAGGTCTGCTACCTTCCCCCACAGGAGTCTGTGTTTTATGGTGTTGCCTTTTGAATCTCTGAACCCATTCAAACGCCAGTAATGTAGGTATTCATTAAAGGACTGGATGCAATAATATGAATCACAAACAATCAGCGTGAACTGTGTTGGATCCGTATGTTCTAGTGCCATCAGTAGAGCTTTTAGCTCAGCCAATTGTGCTGTACAATCCCCTAAAGTCTGTGTATAGGTATGTTGGGGACAAAATTTCTCCCCCTCCATATAGCCGCTTACGACTGCGCATGCAGCAGAATATTGATGTTTAGTTCCAATTGCCGGTTGCGCAGAGCCATCAGTGTACATGACTGTATGATATTGATCAATAGGTAAGGTGTCTGCTGGAACTGGATATTCTACTTCATATTGAAGAAATTCTTGAGTTAGTAATTTTGGGTCGAAAATGTAGTCTACATCAGTGGGTGTTAGAGACGTAGCCCATTGTATCCATCGTGGATGAAGTGCTTTCGCGTTCGGAACGCTAGCTTTTGTAACAGCCTCTAGGGCTGGAATAGGAGAAACGACAATAATGCGTTTTCCTTGGGCAAGAGGTCTTTCTTTAATAACAGCCATCTGTACCGCAGTGAGAATTTTCTCCGTGGGTGCAAAGCGTTGTTCAGCAGCTGAATACAAATGTGATTTGTATGCTATTGGGACTGTCTCACCTTCATTAAATGTTACATAAGTGAAACCGATGGCCCCAGCTATTACCCTGATGACCAAATGTGTTTTATTGTCCCTTGTGTGTAAATGTTTTGCTGCTAGCATATCTGTCTGTAAATCTCGAAGAGTGCGTGTATGTTATCCGTCCAGAATTTACTTGAGAAATCGGGACGTATTAATTCATATAAAGGTTTTATGCGCGTTGCATAATCAGGAATGCATGTTCTGCCAAAATTTAGAAAGCCCAACAACGATTTAAGTTTTGTATTCGTATTTGGTGGTTGCAATTGTGCACATCTTTCTAAAAATTGTGGCGCTAGGCTCTTCCCTTCACTCGACAGCTCATATCCCAGAAACAGGAGGCTGAGGAAGGCAATTTTTGACTTTTTAAAGTTACATTTGTAGCAGAGTTCGGCAAACCCTACTACGATGCGGGCTACCCGTCTTAAATGTTGTAGTAACTCATTATCCATGAGATATATATCATCCACATATGACAATGCTTCAGGGTCTATCTCGTGTAAAATAGCAGTCACAAGAGCCGCAAACAGTCCTGGGCTGTTCTTTTATCCTTGGGGCAAACAACACAATTTTTTCTGGGAGCCTAATGCGCTAAGGCTTGTTAAATCCCTGCTTTCAGACGCTATATTCTGGCAGAAGAACCCATTTGAGATATCTAAAGTTGTTTTGTATTTTTTCCGCACTATGTTGCTCATTAGTGCAGTGCTATGTGAGTTTTGTATAGCATATGTACGTGTACGTCCCCTTAAATGTCTGTAGTCTAAGATTATTCTGTATGAATGGTCCGGCTTAGCTACAGGAAATAAAGGGTTATTCATCGGTGAGACACAGGGTTCAATCACACCCTGGTATTCTAATTGCGTGAGTATCTCTCTCACCGGTGCCCTTGCTTCATGTTTTATGGGATACTGCGGTTGTGGGTGAGGTTCACTTTTAAAGGGAATGACATGGTATGGAGAGTCCCTATCCCACCCTACGTGATTTCTATATAACGCAGGTGCTTGTGCTAGAGCCCATTCTATAGAATAGGGCTCAGTGAGTTCCTCTGGAACAAGGGGTGAGAAGGAAGATAAAATAACCTCTTCTCCATATGGGCAGTTGCGGACAAAATCAGGCGGCCAATCTTGTTCGGCCAGCAAGATGTCATATACTTTAACTACAAGGTCCCAAAAGATTGCATGTATTGTGATTTCAATGTCTCCCTCCAGTTGTAGTGTTACTTTATACACCCTATCGGGTTCGGAGACACGCATGTCCGCTGTTTCTACTTGTTTAAAGTCATCAGTTGCTTTCACTCCCAGATGCTCTAGAAGATTCCGGCGAACTATTGTGACCTCTGCCGCGCTGTCTAGCAGTGCTAGAGCCCATTTCTTGTTCTTCAAGAGAACCCTCTTCCTGAGTGGCATGTCGAACTGAGACTGCTGCCACTTTTTTATTTTTAAATTGTTGTTTTTGCTGTACAGGTTTCTCTTCCTTTTTAACAGAAACCTCCGAAGAGCGTTGTGATTCCTGTCTCGGTTTCACGTACTCTGTTCTCTGCTCTGATCGCCCACCTCTCTCATTTCTCTTTTCCAATGAGTCCTGAAAGGAACAAGATTGGCGTGTCTCAGTATATTGATATCTATCAGGCGTTTTTATATTCTCTCTATTCCTGAGATCATATCTATTCTGTGGGGGCTCCACTTGTGGAGATTCTCCCCTTTCTTTTTTAGGTTTTGTTGTTTTTTCTCCCAGCGTTTCTTAGTACTCTCAGGTAGCTGTTTAGTATTATCTTTATTAATTTTACCCTGAATTTGAGTTTTTTGTGGTCTAGCCCCTAGGCTATCTCGAACAATAATTGAATAAGTTTCCGCTATTGTTTTAGGCAGCTCTCGTTCCTGATCTTGATGCGGAACGTCACGGAGCCGCATGCGCACTGCGAGTGCAACTGCTTCCCCTTTAAGGTTACTTACGATGATTAAAGAAACTGTGGCAAAATTGCCCATCAGTTGCATTCTGAAATCTAGGGCCAGAGCAGCCCTGTATTCATCTTGAATTTGTTTAAGCACTTCTTGTAGGTTGGCAAGTGTCGGTGTACCGTGTGCCGTTGTAGAGAACGCGGCAAATACCGTGCCCCATGTGTTACAGTGTTCAACTGTAGGGACCATCCCAAAGGGCAAGCACATAGTCAATATTCTATGTTTACCCTGAGGTCCCATATGGGGAAATACTGCCTCCAGCGTATTAATTTTTTGTGCCAGCCAAAACGGAGTCTCCTCTCGTTTGGCCGGGACCTTACCCATAATTGAATGTACAGTCACAGGATTTATACCTGGTGTTACTGCATGTGGTTGTACTGGAGCAGCACGCGCTGGGTTTGGATTTAAAGTTTGCATCACAAATTGTACTAATCGTCTGTATATTGCTGTTAACTCAATGTATAAGCGTCGAACCTCAGCTACTGCCAAATTCGCAAACACAGGATGTGATGTATATGTGTAAGGAACAGTCAACAGAGTGAATCTGTGGCACACAGAAGAGTGGTCACTTGCTGGCAGTGGTTGGTGTCTTGCCATATGCACCTCCTGGATGTTTGGCTGGATGCTTGAGGGGGGTTCAGTAACTATAGAGCAGGAGTGTCTGAGGTGGGAGCTTTCCCTGGCAGGGCCTCCCTTCCAGTGGCTGGCACTGATAAAGGGCCTGCTGTAGATGTGCCAAAGAAAAGGGTAGGACGTTATTGTCGATCCCAGCTTAGGGTAGCGTTGATATTGAGGGCCTCCTACTGTTCACACATTTCCCAATGGAAATCCTTCTGTAGCTCCTTGATTCCCCTGAATTTGGTTAGTACTTGGCCCATCATGCCTTTGGAATGTTAGTAGGCTTCCAAGAACTGGCTGATGGTATCCTGGCCAGGAGCATCACCAGCAGCCTTTTGCTGCTGTGTCACACCATCTCTCCCACACACCCTACCCCCAGGTGCCAGCACCCTTGGTGCACTCTGCCCTGTTCCACTGGTTGCGGGTCCTTCATTGTCAGAGTTGACTGGCTGTGACTCAGGAACCTGGACTGGGGGGCACAGGATGTTGGTGACTGTCATGGGGACACAGGTTTGATGGCGACTGGATAACTGTGATTTAGAGGCCTTGGGGTTGGGAGGAGTTGATGTGGTCAGGCTGAGGCTGACTGGTATCATTGGGCAAGGTGGACTGGATGTGTCATGACCATCCTCAATGTCCAGGGATCAAGGAGTCGGGTCCTCACTGAGGGCTCTGGCCATGGGGGTAGGTGCAGTCTCCTCAGTGGTGTCGTTAGTTGCAGTGGTAGCTCAATCTGTTGATGTAAGGGAGATAACGTTAGTGGTTGTATTGTGACATCTACCTCCAATAGTTGAGAGTGACATTGGGCTAGCACCATGATCACATTGGATCTGCTGATTTCCCTTATGTGACAGCTACACATCTTCTCATTTGTAATAACCTGACATGGGAGTCACATACCAATTCCAGGTCAGTGTTGGAGTGATGGCAATGGACTCATATTTTGCCAGCAGTGCAGACAGAAGAGTGGCTGGGCAGTATGATGTTTGAGTCATCTTGAAACCTAGTTCTCTGTCATGTGGGCATTGGCAGAACCTTGGATAAAAAGTTTTAATTGTCATCCTGTGGTCAATGCATTGTGGATGTGACTAGTACCATTACCATACAGATGGCCCATCTTGGGGCCTTAGATCTGTATTAGATGTTCTTTCAAGATATGTTGAGCTCTCCTTCCTGTCTACATTATTTTCATCCTGGCATAGCATTTGAAGATGGATCTGGGTGTGTGGCCACATCAAAGGGTGTACCATTACCTGTTTCCTTGTCCCTCCCAGGGGTACCAAGCTCATTAGTGGATTCACGAACAGTAGCACAATGTCATTGGCCTGGTGTTTGTGGTTGTATGGCCTGGCCCTCTTTTTATGGCGATGTTACTCACATATTACATTGTCTGTCCTCTGAGGTGAGTAGACTTCCATAGAAAGTATACCAACAAGGTTGTTTGAGCATCTGATGGGCTGGGTCATTGGATTGGGTTGAGAGAGTCTCCTGGTCTTAGCAGTCATGTGATTCCCTGTACTACATGCAGTCATTCAATGTGACTCACCAAGGTGTTTGCACCTCATGTGTGTATTCCCAAGAAAAGGTGTTTTGGGAGGTTTACAGTGGGCTGTTGCTTGGAGTGAGAGGAAGGGATCCTCCTATGAGTTCTAGCCATTTCTCTCCCTGCATCATACACAGTGTACAGTTGTCCTCCTGTCAGGTGAATACAGTTCAATGGATGAGTGGAGAAGAAGGGTGTTTTGTATCAGGGTACAGTGTGTTGGCTGGAGGCAGTGACACTAGTACTGACACCTGGTCTTGGCATTCCTGTCAGTGCCTGACCTACTCCCACACACTGTACAGTTGTCCTAATTTCAGGTGAGTACTTTTCATGAGGGAATTGGAGGACAAGGTAATTTTGAGTGAGGTACAATTTTCTGGTTTTGATAATGGTAGAACAGTGTCTGCTGGGAATTGTGATGCTGTCATTTCCCTGTGCTACACACAGTATACAGAGATGTGGTTTCCCCAAATGAGTCTATGTGCCATGTGAGATGGCAGACAGTGGTCTTTGGGCAGGTGGCGAAGATCTGGTGAGTGGATTGACAATGAAGGTGGGGAAAGATGAACAGTGAGCATGCATGACATGGCATTTTGGTGCCATTTTAATTGTTGTGACTTACCCAACTCCCCCGGGAATTCCTATCAAGCCCTCAGGATGCAGGATGGCAAGGCTTTCTATGCCCATGATGTGAGCTGGAGGGGAGGAGGTGGGGGACCACCTACAGTCTTTAGGAACACAAGCTAGTGTCTCGATGCCTTGGAGCAGACCTTGTTCCTGAGGCCGTTCCACCTCTTCCTGATGTTGTCCCTTGTGGGCAGGGAGCTGCCTACGGAATTTACTCTGTCAACAATTCTTTGCCACATTTCCATTTTCCTAGTGATAGTTGTTTGTCATTCTTTGGCTCCCAATAATTGAGGCTCTACTCTTATGATTTCATCCACCATGACTCTTAACTCATCATCTGTGAAACAGGGATTTTTCTGGGGTGATATGGTGGTGATGTAAAAAAAAACAGAGGGTGCTGGGTTCTAAACAGGTGCTGGGAAGTAATTAAAGTGGGGAGTTGCAACTGGATGTGATGGGTGTGTGTTGAGGATGTGGGATATGTGGTTGTGATAGTTGGAGGGTGCTTAATCTATGGTTCCGAATATCTCTTTTTTTGGTGTGAGAAGGGGTGTGTTTTAAAGTGGGGTTTGCAGGTGTGCTTGTATGTGAATTTGTGTCAGCAGTGCTGTTTTCAAATCCATCCAATGTGGTGTAGTGTATTACTGTGGCGACATTGACAAGAGAAAGGGACCCTGGGGCAAAAAAGTCCCAGACTTGACGAAAATATATGCTGGACAGGTGTCTTCAGGAAACTCTGGGCCATATTTATACTTTTTGACGCAAAACTGCGCTAACGCAGTTTTGCGTCCAAAAAATTAGCGCCGGCTAACGCCATTCTGAAGCGCCATGCGGGCGCCGTATTTAATCAATGACGTTAGCCGGCGTTAGCCGTCGGCGCTGCCTGGTGTGCGTGAAAAAAAACGACGTACACCAGGCAGCGCCGGCGTAGGGGGATATGGAGCTTGGGCGCCAAAAAATGGGGCAAGTCAGGTTGAGGCAAATTTTTCGCCTCAACCCGATTTGCGCCATTTTTTTCGACTCCCAACCCCTATAGAAATGACTCCTGTCTTAGCAAAGACAGGAGTCATGCCCCCATGCCCAATGGCCATGCCCAGGGGACTTCTGTCTCCTGGGCATGGTCATTGGGCATAGTGGCATGTAGGGGGGCACAAATCAGGCCCCCCTATGCCACAATTTTTTTTTTTTTTTTTAAACTTACCTGAACTTACCTTAATGTCCCTGGGATGGGTCCCTCCAGCCTTGGGTGTCCTCCTGGGGTGGGCAAGGGTGACAGGGGGTGTACCTGGGGGCATGGGAGGGCACCTCTGGGCTCCTTCCGAGCCCACAGGTCCCTTAACGCCTGCCTTGTCCAGGCGCTAAAAAACGGCGCAAAAGCGGCCGTACGTCATTTATTTTGACACGCCCACTCCCGGGCGTAAATTTTGCCCGGGAGTGTAAAGACGGCGCACATGCCTCGGAGTCAATTTTTTAGACGGGAACGCCTACCTTGCATCTCATTAACGCAAAGTAGGTGTCCACGCTAAAAAATGACGCAAACTCCATGGACTTTGGCGCTAGACGCGTCTAACGCCAAAGTATAAATATGGAGTTAGTTTTGCGTCGGAATTGTGTAAAAAAAAACAACGCAATTCCGGCACAAACAGAGTATAAATATGCCCCTTTGACTTTACCTTTCAAATATATATTTTAAGATTGTCAAGATGGATTGGATGGAAATCTGAGAGAGGGATGGACAGGTGACTCAATACTGCCATGAGGATTGCAACAGTGATATGTGCCAGTGTCTTCATTATCCTCTATTGGTATACTTTAATAATTTCAAAACACTGGAAATTGATCTGCAAGCTGTTAATAGAGTACCAAAACAGACCTTGACTAACAAAAGTAAGACCTTTGTGCTGTAAATGGCAATTCTCCTAGTTTTTGTGATGGTTCCGCTAAGTTACAAGAATGTTTAGATTGATTTAAGGTACTTTTTGTTTCTCGAAAGTGGCCTGTTGTTGACACATCGAGTTAAGGAGGGATGTCCAGTAAATTTCTTGGCTGGAGCCATGCTATCTTGGGCTATAACCCTCATGTCTCAAGGGGATTCTTTACCAAATAATTGCTCATCATTTTAAACCTTTTCAAGAAGATGTTTGAACACAGCGAGTTCGCAGCTGACAAAGCATACTATTTTGGACATACACACTTATTTGACTCAATGCTATAACATAGAAGCTGAGATCTCCTGAGCTGACAGAACACTATTTCTTTGGGATCTCAAAGAAGAGATTAAGGCTGAATGTAGGCATTCCCCACTTACAGCAACCTCATCTGACTTGATTGATATATTTATGAATTGAACACAAAGAAACGGGTTGTGTATTAGAAGTTTAAAGAGTTCAAGGTAAGTTTTAGTCCTCACCCTTAATTGACCAGCTGTCTGTTCTGAGTCATATTTTTGTTGGATAATGCCCTGTGAGACCAATCAGATATTTTAGTACTCATCTATTGAAAGTGAGAGATTGATGGGTGTGATTGAATAATTTAGTTTTGTTCAATTAGACTTCACAGAAGAGTAGTATTCTCTTTTGTTCTTCACTCCAGTCCTCTAACGCTTTATTAATAGATTGGCAATTCTTGTGGCAGCCCTCCAGGATTCCTGAGCCTGTGGAATGTACTTAGATGAAAGCTCGGAATGCAAACAAGAGATTGCATTGAGAGCTAAGACAGCTCCTAAACAGGTGCAGACAGCTGATTGCTTACCAATTTCATTTTCTTTCGACCAGTTAAAGACTTTTCTGCCCTATTTGTAATTTTTGGGTCCTATAGTGAAACAGTTTTCTTAATAATCAATCAATAAATCAATCAATCAATCAACATTATTGATTCCGCTTACAAGTATAAGCCATACAATTGACAAAATAATTTAATTCAATTTTGCAAGAAACACAGCCTAAAAAAATACTACAAAATCATACACAAGATAAAATGTGATCAAATGCTGCACCGCATACATCTGCTCAACATTACAAAGGAGGAATATAATTCCTGGTAGAAAGCTAGGTAATAAAGTGCTAATGCTAGCTCCATATACATGACAGATGAGCAACTTGACGAACTATCTACAAATGAAGAGAGTTCTGATTTACACTCTTGTCAAATTGGGGTCCAAGGCCTCCAGGCATTGGGCTTAGTAATAGTAATAAAGTGTAAGTGCTATTTTTAAAAGGGACCAAACATTGTTAGTTTTTACACAGTACTGCAATACTTTATGTAAACAAAATAGTAGTAAAGTGCAAATGCTGTTTCTAAAATGTATCCAGCCACATTGATAATCATACACAGCTGCAAAGTTAAAAAAAAGTATCCTAGTTTCCAACATACCCAGTGGCAGACACCACTGGGTAGTTATAGTTAGGATTGTGTTTCTGTGGGAAATGCATTTGTTTTTGTGTTGCTAATAACTTTGGCCCTGTTAGACAAATCTCCACAAACCTTTAAAAAATGCTACTACTATTTGACTGATTTGTGCATGGATAGTTTCAGGGTGATCCATCAAGTAGTGTCTAAGAAAAAAGCTGGATCCCAAAATACATTTTTCACATTCATTTTTCTATAGGATCTTTAGATATCGCTACAACCCACACCCCAAAACCATTGAAAGGATTTACATCAAATTTGACAGAAAGCTTGATCTTGGCCAAGAAGGAGCACTTTTTGGGGGTCATTACATCAGCCGCCCGCCAAGATCTGACCGCCGTGCGGCCGCCAATGCGGTTCCCACCCCCCGCCATGGCCATTTGGAGATCCCCGATGGGCCGGCGGGCGGAAACCAGGTTTCCGCCCGCCGGCCCAGCGGGGACCACTGCCGCAACATAGGAGCCGGCTCCAAATGGAGCCGGTGGTGTTGCGGCCGTGCGACGGGTGCAGTTGCACCCGTCGCGCTTTTCACTGTCTGCTGCATGGGGCCCTGTCAGGGGGCCCTTGCACTGCTTATGCCAGTGGCATGGGCAGTGCAGGGGCCCCCAGGGGCCCCACAACTCCCCGTTCCTCCATCCTTTTCCTGGCGGTGCAAACCGCCAGAAAAAGGCTGGCGGTCGGGGACTCGTAATCCCCTGGGCAGCGCTGCAAGCAGCGCTGCCCCAGCGGATTATCACCGCTGGGGCAAAAGTGGCAGAATATCGCCAGCCTGTTGGCAGTGCTTCCGTCATTTTAGCCCTGGCGGTCTCGTACCGCCAGGGTCAAAATACCCCCTTTATGTTTTGTTGTTAATGTATTGCACAGATTTGGAAGGGGACAGATTGGACTCCCAGGCCCTATTTGGCCCCGGGGACCCCACATTCCAGGGCCCACTGCATTTTTTAGGGGGATTGGGCCCCCCTGCCTGAGCCATTAATAACACTGGGGACACCGTCCCTCAGGGTCGGCTCACCTGCTGTGTCCCAAGTAGCCCATCCCATGACACAGCAGTTTTCCTGTCTGTACCAGCTTGGGCAAGGAAACCTATATTTGTTCTCCAGCCTACCTGGAGCATTTTCAAAACTTCCACAATGTGAGAGCAAACCCAAAGGGCCTGATTTAGATTTTGGCGGAATCTGCCTTACTGTTGATTTTCTGTTGGATACCACGCCTGCTGCCTTGGCTGTTTGCCCGCTGTACGATCTCATACACTAAAAGTCCATTGGAGAACCGCCGTTACTGCCAGGATTGTACACCTGTGTCGATGGCACCATAAGGAAAAGCGGCTGGGAGCAGGACCACAGCCAGTTTTACCACCGAGCAAATCAAGATGTGCCTTCATGCTGACATAGCTGTGGCAGCTAAGCCTCTGCACCTGAGCTGGCAGATTAGGAAGTATATAGGCACAAAACGTACCTTTTTGCAAGTATTCTCATTCTTTGCTGCCATGAACCTGATCGTGCAAGTTCTACTCTTGCTGCTGCTTTTGTTCCACAGTGAAAATCAACCCTTTTGCCACCGGAACCAAAGGTAAATGACAGTTTTACCTGTTACTATCAGAATGGTCTGTGTACATTAGCTCTGGACTCATGAATGTCTAATAATAATAACACTTGCAAGCAATAGTACAACGAATTGCAGTGCATATGTGTGTGATGTGGTATTGAAAAAAACTTAAAGAAATACACCTCTATATATTATTCACACTCACAAATTTGGCACTAACTGCCTTCATGCCAATGGACACCTACACAAAAAGTGACATCAATCCCTAATTTGAAATCTGTCCATACAGGTGTGTGTAATAATTTTCCCTAAACTACCATATCATACATAAACAGTGCACATCAATGTAACTACATGAATCCAATATAATGTAGTAATTACACTATACAATGCAGTAAGTGGAGTAACACAAAATATACAACCAATGACACCGCTAAACTTGTTGTGGATTCTATTTAGTTTAATTAGGAATCAGGAGTTTGCTTAGTCTTCTGGCTTGCAGACCTGTGCCTCATCACCTAGTGACTTTTAACCTACTTAGCCTGAGCTGTTTTAGCACATTTATTTAATTATTTCTTCCAAGATGTCTGCTATGTTTATAGTTAGGAAGATGTTTTGATTGTACGTTATCCATGGCACTCTATGAAGGTGTCACTATCAGCATCAAAGACAAGTGATATACATAGGTATTCACATCATGTCCCTTTCCCACTAACCTGTGTCAGGAACATGATGTACTTTTGGAAGGAATTGTTCATATAATTACTGCCTCAAGCATGCCTTCTTATCTATTGTTTGGGAACATACCTGTGTCAGGGGTCCTACAATATATGTATAAAGATATCTCATGCAGACACGATTCCTACCAGATGCCATCAACTCTATCTATGCTACATGTTGCCATGATGCAGACCCAGCCTTTGAGTCCCCACAAAGTCTGATCTAGAGAACTCATTCCAAGGTAACAAGGGTTGGGAGGGCGCTTCTCATGGACATGGTACTGGCAGATCAGGTTTAATACACCTAGCTCTCATTAGGTTAGAGATTAGGTACTCCATGCTAGGGTATTAGGGCCTAGTTTACATCTCATAATATTGAAAGAAGGGGGGGGTTATTTGTATTCATGACTTTCATTTTTACAATTTTGATTCTTGCATTGTTCATTATCCTAATCATTACAGCTCATGTATTTTACAGTGGATTGCAGTTGTGTTAATAAAACCTATTGAAAACTTTACTGCATCTCTTTCATTGCCTGTGTGTGTGACCAAGACTTGTTGCTCCTGTGGGAAAAGGGTACTCTTTGCTTAACTGTGACTCCCCTGTCTTTTGTTCTGCTGCTTCAGGATACATCAGCTGGTGGTCAAGTCTGCCCCCAGACCAAGCTCCACTTTTGGCAGCAGGTCCAGGGAGAAATTTAGTAAACACCAGGAGGAATGTCCACCCCAGCTGGGACCACCCGTAGAGTGACCAGAGCTGAGGTGACCCCCTCCTGGCAGAATCCTCCATCTTGTTTTGGAGAGTGATAGCTAATAGGGTTAGGTATGTGCCCCCTTCCCAAAGGGAGTCGGCACAGTAAGAGTGTAGCCACCCTTAGTGTCAGCAACAATTAGCTACTGCCCTCTGACCCCTGTAACACCCCTAAATCTAGTATTTGGGGCCACCCATGAACCTTGCTGTTCAGATTCCTGGTGACCTTAAAGAAGAAGAAACACTGATGAGCACACCAGCAGAGAAGATTCCAGACAACAACTGACTTGGCCCTAGCCCTACAGGACTGCCTGCAGCTTCAAGACTCCTGCTACAAAAAGACAACTCACCCTGCAGGACCAGTGACCTGGCAAAAATAGGTGCAGGGGACCACAGAGGGGCCCCTGCTATGCCCATGAACTTGGCATGGGCAGTGTAGGGGTCCCTTGCCCAGCACCCCTACAATGCTCACTGTCTTCTGTACAGACAGCAAGCATTGTGAGGGTCCTGGTGCACCCTGCAGGTGGCAGCATTGTTGCCAGCTCAAATACGAGGGGCCAACAATGCTGCCGCCACTTTCACGCTGGGCTGACAGGCAGAAACCTAGGTTTCTGCTCATCAGCCCAGCTGGTAAGTCGTTATGGGTCTGGCGGGGAGGTAACCAGTATGGTGGCAGCTTCCCCGTTGGAGGTTTGGCAGATGAGTCATCCCATCTGCCGAACTTGTAATAAGGCCCTGAGTGTCTACTTTTGATATTGAAAAGTATTACTTACCTAAAGTTGCTTTAAATGTGAATTACAAACAAAGTGCATTTGATACTTTAAAGTGATACATTCTTGGAACTGAACTTAACTGCAAGAAAGATCCTTTTGGGTCCAGAAATAAAGTAACAAAGTATATTTTTTGGTAGATAAAACATTGGACTGGAGTTAGTCATTGAGTGTGTCTCATTTCTTGACTGTGTGTGTATAACAAATGCTTAGCACTGCCCTCTGATAAGCCTAACTCCTCAACCACACTCCCACAAAAGTGAGCCTTAGTATTATTTACTTTAGCCACTTTAAAGTCTCTGGGGAACACCTGAACTCTGTACACATTATACCTCACTTTATAGACAGAGCCAGCTTCCTACTCTACTTCCTCAGTAAGGGCCGTCTAGAGGGCAGAACAGGCACTTCATTGATCCTTTCTGCCAGGGGCAGGTTTGGGTCTGACAATGGTCAGGGACATGGCAAGAGTAAACACGTCAGTAGGAGAAGGGGTAGAAAGGTAGGAGAGGATGGGGTTTGGGAGGTAGAGGAATCTGGAGTGAGTGTTGTGTGTGTGTGTGGTGTGTTTGTCTGTTGTACAATTCTATGTGGGTCTGATGTATGTGGTGCATGTTTAGGGGTGTATGACTTGGAAGGTGTGTGCTGTTTGGGTGAGTGTGTGTGTTGGCATTTGGTGGGTGTTGGAGTGTGTGTGCCTTTCTGTGAGTCTGGGGGTTATTCTAACTTTGGAGGAGTGTTAATCCGTCCCAAAAGTGACGGTAAAGTGACGGATATACCACCAGCCGTATTACGAGTTCCATAGGATATAATGGACTCGTAATACGGCTGGTGGTAAATCCGTCACTTTTCCGTCACTTTTGGGACGGATTAACACCTCCTCCAAAGTTAGAATAACCCCCTCTGTCTCTTTGGATGTGTGTGGTTTGGTAGGTGTAATGTTGTTCAGGCGATTGTGAGCCTGTGCTTCTGTTGAGTGTTGTCTTACAAGTAGGTGGATGTGTGCATGGCTGTGTGTTTGAATGAGTGAGATGTAGAGGTAGATGCTGTGGTAGTGGTACTTGTGGGTATGCTGTGGGTGTGGTTGTGATCAGGGGTGTTGTGATGGTGCATTGGTTGTTTGGGGTATTGTGGGCGTGGTATGGTAATTGTGTCTATGGTATGGGTGTTGTTTTTGTGGTGGCTGTGTGTGGTGGTTGTGGGTCTGTGGTGGCTGTGGGTGTGATGGTCTGTGTTGTGGTACCTGTGGGTGGAGTGTCAGTAGTGTGTGTCTGTTGGATGGGTGTATGCTCATATTTCTTGGTGTGTGTGTGTGTGTGTGTGTGCTGTTTTTGTCCGTTGTAGTGGGTGTGTGCAAGTAAATGAGTGTGCTTGGGATTGGGGTGGGAGATAGGAATTGGGATGAGGAAGGGACAGGAGTAAGGGTACAAAGTGGGGCAGGTTAGAGGGCTGCAGTCAGTTTAGAGGCTAACTTTGCAAGCGATCTCTGCATGCCAGACATGGAACTATGAATAACATCCATAAATGCAACCATTTGTGTCGTTTAGAAGCTAAGCCCCTAGATGCCATTTTCTATTGCTGTCTGGCTTACAGCGCTACTGAGTAAGAGGTCAATAGCCTCCTCAATGAGTGTAGCGGGGGCAGGGACAGAGGATGAGGTGCTTGCAGAAAAGGAGATGCCACTTGTTAGAAATTGGGTCTCTAGTTGCCTGAGGTTTGCACTCTATCCAAGTAGGTAATACAATCCTAGTCTGGGCAAGTAAAATACACACTAAAAGTTTACCTGTGCTCACCCTCTGGTAGATTGGCATAGAGCAGTCAGGCTAAACGCAAGAGGCAATGTTTAAAGTATTTGTGTGCACACAGTAAAACAGTGAAGACACCATAAAAGGACTTCACACCAGTTTTAAAGCATAGACAATATGTATCTAAGTCAAACAAGACCAAAATGACAAGAATCCAACATACACAAGGCAAGTTATGAATTTTCACAGATTAAATCAAAATTAGTTTTTAGAAGACAATAGCTCCAACTGGTCAAAAGTGAAGTCCGACCGTAATGGAGCGAGGGCCGGGTACAGGAGACACACATATACGCTAACAGTATCCCTGTTGCGTCGATGCTTGGTGACAATATGTTGATCCAGAAGAGGGGTTGCATCAAGCTAGCAGCAATACATCATTTCCTGCTCTGGCAACACCAGTGATATGTCAATGTCCAGAAGCAATGAGTACCGGCTCTGATGCATTGATACTGTGTCGGCCAAGCTTGGGCTGCATTGGTAGCTTGGGTTGTTGCGTCTCGCGGTCAGTGAGCACTGTCCGCAGCTTCAGTGCAGGTAGTAGCAAAGCAGCATTTCTGCAGCAGGGTGTGCTGGTTCCAAGAAACACGCTGGTGTAATTACATCAGTTCTCCTTTGCAGCACCACACTCGCCGCTAAGGTCCCAAGACCGGATTTGGCACCACTTGGCAGAGCAGTACTCACAGCAGAGGACCCCAGGTGCTGTGCTGGTAGCAAGATGCAGGTGAAGTCTCTGATATCCCTGAGACTTCGAAACAGGAGGCAAGCTTATTCAGGTCCTTGGATGAACTTTATGTAGAGAGTTAGATCCAGTCCTCTCACTCTCAGGCAAGAATTAGCAGACAGCACACCAACACAGCAGAGCAAACAGCAAAGTGGCAGTCCCTCCTGACAGCCCTTGAGTCCTTCTTCCTTGTAGAATGTCCTCAGTCCAGAAATGTTCTTAGTTTTTGGTTTCAGAGGCACAGTATTTATAACTAAATGTGCCTTTGAAGTGGGGAAGAGTGGCTTTGAAGTGTCCCAATTCCCTTTCAGCCCAGTCCTGTCTGCCAGGAGGTATGTGGGGAGTTATTAGTCCCTTGAGTGGAGCCAGGCCCCTATCCTTTGAAGTGTAAGTGAAAGTCCCTGTACCCTTTCTGCCTGGGAAGACCCATCAGCATGCAGATGGAATGAAAGGGTAGTTCAGTGTCCTGTATGTATGGCTGTCTGGGTGGGCTTCACAAAGGTAGCTGTCATCTAACCTTGATGTTTTAAGGCAACCCCCATACTAGCCTATCAGAGAGATAATCCTTGCAATAGTAACACATGAATATAAGAGATTTTCACTGCCCGGACATGTAAAAAATAAAAGTATATGTTCAACTTTTTAAATACACTGAACAATGCCCTTGGAGCTAACCAGGGTCTACCTTAGGGGTGTCTTACATGTAATAAGAAGGATGGTTTCAGCCTGGCAAGTGGGCACACTTGCCAGGTCGAAATGGCAGTTCAAACTCCACACACAGGCTCTGAAATGGCAGGCCTGAGGCATGTTTGAAAAGGCTACTGTAGTGGGTGGCACAACCAGTGCTGTAATCCCACTAGTAGCATTTGACCTACAGGCCCTGGGCACACATAGTGCGCTTTACTAGGTACTTACCTGAAAATCAAATATGCCAATCATGGATAAGCCAATGTTACCATGCTTTAGACACAGACCACATACACTTTAGTACTGGATGGCAGTGGTAAAGTGTGCAGAGTCATAAAGCCAGCAAAAATGAAGTTCAGCACACAGTCAGAACAGGAGATCAGAAAGCAAAATGTTAGGGGAAATCATGACAAAAGATGTCAGGTCTAACACCACCCCTTTTAGGAAAGTGGGTTTGGCCAACTGGGGGAGCAAGAGGAGAGGTGGAGATGGGAATGTGGGTGGTAGACAAGGATGCAGATGGTAAATGTCCTATCAGTTCCACCACCACAGTTGACTGGCCTTTTGTGGAGGCCTCTAAAAAATATGTAGAGCTGGTGGCCTCTGTGTCAGTCCTTCTCACCCGCCATGCCACTGTGTCCGTCCATGTCTGATGTTTCTGCACCAGAAGCACAGTGGCCAGCTGCTTTTCTGCCTTCTTGTGCAGGCTCCTGATAATGCTGAAGACACAAACAACATTTTATTATATCTGTGCAAATTATAACTTTCATGAGGTTCATTTAGAAAACATTTCACACTTTTATTGTTTTACTTGCTGCAAAGCACTAAAACGTAGGTATTCTCCACCATCGCCCCATGCATGTTTGGAACATATCATGAATCTCTTTGGTCACAGTTTTACAAATTACCCTCTTTACTCCAATCTCATTTTAGATCAATTCACTCAGACACTGTACATTTCTCATGGAATTGCCAATTACCTATAGATGCATCAGGTAGGTTGTTTTTGAAAAGTGAACTCTTGTAATAAAATTAAATATCAAACAAAAAATGTTTGTATATTGTTCATCTGTCAAAGTCTCTTTCAAGAACCCCTTTCCTTCAATGTTAATTCATCATCTGGACTTAACAAAGGATACAAAAATGTTGTTTGGCGGTATGGGTAACACTGTCACCAATTTGTACACATTATTGTATGCTTCAATTAAGAATGTTCACCTACTAAATTCATGTTTAGCCTACATGCAGAAGTGTGAAGACGAAGGGCTTCATACCCTTGGTCCCTTAGATAAAACAACTACAGATTTAAATACCAAACAATCACAATGAAGTCTCTGTAAAACATGCAATAAATCAGTATATTTATTCTAAACAAAAGTAGGAAAACAGTGTAGTGGGAAAACAAAAATATCTTGGAAACCATAAATCATAATTGCTCAGGCATACCCCATGTGAAAGAAAGCACAATTAAAGTCACAATTTTACAGTACTCTTGCTCATGTCAAAGCATATATTATTGTACAGAGTCCAAGTACTAAATGTCGATGATACTTTGATCTCTTATTTGATTGTTGGGATCATCATCAGGACATAAACATTATGCCTGAGATGCACATATGTAGTCACTGACTATATAACCAAGACCTGTTAAAAGCAATGGAAGAAAAAAAGGAAAAAGAAAAAAGGTTAAGAGACAAAAAAGAAAAAAGGAATAGAGATTGCTATAATGCAAAAATATAATATAAATGTGCTGCCACCCCATGCATCACATGCTGGAAAGATTTGACATGCAGGGTTCTCATGCTGTACCAACACTCGGATCAGGATGATAATTGAAGCTAGTAAACCACTGAATGTGTCCTAGAACAGTAAGGAAACAGGACCAATGATTGCTTACACAAACCAATCGCTTTTCGTTCTGTGGGTACACCAGAGCAAGGTAATGTGCCATAAAGGTGTGAAGTCATTCCATGCTTAAGCAAACTAATCATTCAGTGAGTAGTGCAGCAGAAGGGTTCTAATGGTACAACCCACCAGAATAAACCTTTTTGACATTTGTCAATTGAGAAGTCCCCAATAAATCGTCATTAGTTATGATCCTCAAAATCAATAGGCAATTAGCAGTAATTATTGGAACCCAAAAAAAACAACTTACCACCAAATTATCAGTAATAGAACTAATTGTGCAACATGCGAGTTACCAGCTGAACTTAGGGCAAAACAAGTTAACGGATGTCCCCATCGGAACCAAAAGAGTCTAGAAAATAGCAGGGCAAACCAATTATTACATGCAATAAAATTGACATTTTATAAATCATGTTACCAGCTATATCACCCATCTAAACAGCAAAAGGTGTAAGTACATGCCAGCATGCAAGCAAATTATTGGCAATGAAAGCCTGAAGCCATAAGCAGTCTTGCATTGTGCTCCCAGTGTTTGTGGGCCAGGGACTGCCTTTAAGTAGGAATGGTGGCCATATTGAGGAGAATGTGACTAACAGGTTAAGAAAATGTGGTTGCCATCTTGGAAAGGAAGTTTCCTCTATTCTGGGTCAAACCAGTTACTAATTGTAATGGATTTGGTGTAGCAAAAATGGTTAAGTAACAATAAGAACTCAATTAAGTAACTTACCCCCTTGATGTTGCTGTTGGGCTCTCGACTGCCCATCAAGATAGGCAACCACAAGTATGTGGACAATTACGGAGGTCTGGGTGCAGTGCACACACTTCCTACATTGGAAGGACTGGCTGAACTGGACTTCAGTTAACTTGCGGGTCCAGCATTGTAGGTCCTCCCATCTCTTGCAACAATTAAGGCTACGCCACTTGTACACCCATGGTCTGTACCTTCCTGGCAATGGTCTTCTTGATCTCCTTTTTTCGGATGGGCTTGACTTGTATGGATATGAGTAAAGAAAACAATATATGTTTTGTGAAGTTTAGTTTGTGTGTATTGCAGTGACACAGTTTTGTAACATGCCTCACAAGCATTTTTAAAATTTGTTATGATCCTCAATCAAGGCACTCAATAGGCAATTAGCAGTAATTACTGGAACCCAAAAAAACTACTTACTACCAAATTATCAGTAATACAACTAACTGTGCAACATGTGAGTTACCAGCTGAACTTAGGGCAAAACAAGTTAACGGATGTCCCCATCGGAACCAACAGAGTCTAGAAAATAGCAGGGCAAACCAATTATTACATGTAATAAAATTGGCATTTTATAACTCATGTTACCAGCTATATCACCCATCTAAACAGCATAAGGTGTAAGTACATGCCAGCATGCAAGCAAATTATTGGCAATGAAAGCCTGAAGCCATAAGCAGTCTTGCATTGTGCTCCCAGTGTTTGTGGGCCATAGACTGCCTTTAAGTAGGAAAGGTGGACATATTGAGGAGAATGTGACTAACAAGTTAAGAAAATGTGTCTGCCATCTTGGAAAGGAAATTTCCTCTATTCTGGGTCAAACCAGTTACTAATTGTAATGGATTTGCTGTAGCAAAAATAGTTAATTAACAATAAGAACTCAATAAAGTAACTTACCCCCTGAAAGTTGCTGTTGGGCTTCCGACTGCCCATCAAGATAGGCATCCACAAGTATGTGGACAATTACGGGGGTCTGGGTGCAGTGCACACACTTCCTACATTGGGAGGACTGGCTGAACTGGACTTCAGTTAACTTGTGGGTCAAGCATTGTAGGTCCTCCCATCTCTTGCAACAATTAAGGCTACACCACTTGTACACCCAGGGTCTGTACCTTCCTGGCAATGGTCTTCTCGATCTCCTTTTTCTGATGGCCGTTGACCTGTATGGATATGAGAAAAGAAAACAATATATGTTTTGTGAAGTTTAGTTTGTCTGTATTGCAGTACACAGTTTTGTAACATGTCTCACAAGCATTTTTAAAATGTTAGTACAGATTATTTACCAACATTTTAATTGTCCTACCAAATACTAATTTGTAGTGATCTGTTGAGTACCCTCAACACTTTCAATGTCCTCATGCTACAAATCGAGACCAGAAACATAATCTTGGCCAGGGGTCTGAGACATTTGCTGTAGTGGGAGCTTCTTCTGAGCAGTACAATTCATTGTGAGATATTGAAGGCTAAGTAACTTGTGCACACACCTCCATGCACAGCTTCATTGGGTTAATGCCTAATGTTTTTAGAGCCAGATACTATGGGTTGAACCCCATACAAGGACTTAGGGCTGCCATGTGGGTCAGTGATAGCATGAACAAGTGTGTGTAGTACTAGAGCATAACTGTATGTGTAGTTGAGAGCCTGTGTCATATGTACTCGCAGCACAGGATATTACTTTCCATATATGTGATACCATTTAATGGCTAAAATATACAGATGCTCATTTTTTGGAAGTGGGATAAAAAAGTGTAATACATTTGACAAGTCCATAGCTTGAAGGTTTTTTCTCACACTTTACATTACTCTCATTTCAACATATGGCTTTGTTTATCACCTATACATATGGTACAGTGTCTACTGGCCATTGGAAATAAGGGACACGCAGTTTGCAAATTGAAATCTTTGTTT
Source organism: Pleurodeles waltl (assembly GCF_031143425.1). Classification (NCBI taxonomy): domain Eukaryota; kingdom Metazoa; phylum Chordata; class Amphibia; order Caudata; family Salamandridae; genus Pleurodeles; species Pleurodeles waltl. Next base: position 703,880,369 of record NC_090449.1, on the reverse strand, counting down.
GTGAGTAAATAGAAATAAAAGTTGCCTTATTCTATCAGATGACTTTTCATTTCAATTTACAGACATTTCAAGCATTCTTAAACATCATTAGGTCCCCAGCCAAATTATTGAGTTGACTACACTCCAATCACAACAATTCAGTCAGGAACTAAAAGAGACAAACTAGCTGTAAATTTAAAATGAAAAGTTACTCAGCAATGCATTTTCCATTCAAACATGTACCTGTTCCTCTGGGTTCCCTTACAGTTGGATGCACAGGGACAGGACCTTCATGGTGATAAACTCCGACTCCTCAGTGGAGAAGTTAAGGGCCATGTCACCTGCTTTTCCCACCATCCTGGCGCCAGAGGTCGCTAACAGAAGCAAAAGTGGAGTAGGTGTTGTTGGCTGCAGTGTTGGGAGGCAAGCAAGCGTATTCCCTAATGCTGCGTACATGTACAAGACGTATGTGATCCAAGATGGAGACAGACACAGCCATTGGCTTTCGTATGTTGCGATCATACATGTTAGCTTATGGCTGTATCCATCATGGAGTGTGGCACCTACTGCACAATCATCTTCCACTGACTGCCGTCAGATTGACAGTGTCCTGATGGTAAGGTAAGACGACTGAAAATTTAGGATGTGATTCAGTGTATTCTTAAATGTGAAGGGCATCACCACCACTCAAAATGGTGGCTAGTTTGTTTAGCAATGTAAAATGCATAGAACACTGCTTTTAAAAAAATGTAACACAGTATAATGTAAAGAATTGCTGTTTTTAAAATTGATGATGACGGAATATATTTCTTTATTCCATTGCTAAAAGTTTAGAGAACAAACATTAAAAAAAGGTGTGTCAATAATACATTTCAAATGTATTATTTACACATCATTTAAAAAAAATATAAGACATGTAAAAATTGCTAAATCAATAAAAAATTGATGTGAACATATATGTCACAAAATATATGCAATTTTACAATGACTTGAGATGTGTGTGATTATCAAAGTATTGTTAGCCCATTTAAAGTGATATTTCTCCTTTTTTTTTAAATGCAGACATATGAACCCAGAGCGAGGTAGAAGACAACTGCCTCAAGTGTTCAGACCTTTTCCAGACTTTACCACCATGGAAAAAAGGACATTATAAAAAAAAACAGACTGAATAAACAAACAATCCTGAACTTATGTCATAAGATGGAACCAGATACTCTGCCTCACAATCGAAATCCCACAGCAATAACACCAATAGTGAATCTCATGGCAATACTCTATTTTTTGGCAACAGTGTCCTTCCAATACACTGTGGCAGTGTTTTGAGGCACGTCACAACCAACGTTTAGTGGTGTGCTTCAAGAAGTCTTTCTTCTATGATGGGACACATCAACAGCTTCACAAAGCTTCCACGTCATGAGGAATTGGCTAATGTGAAGGGAAAATGTTATGCTTTGGGTAGAATACAACATGTAGTTGAAGCAATTGATGGCACACAAATTACCTTAGTGCCACAAGACACTAGGGAGCAGGTCTACCACAATCGGAAGAACTTCTATTCAATCAATGTGCAAGAGGTCTGCTTACATGATTTGAACATTTCAAGAATGTGTACCTGTTTCTCAGGGTCAACACATCAGTCCTTTGTGCTACAGAACTGCAGTATAGCCCTGCAAATGTCATAACTTGTTGATAAGTGCACTATGATATGAGGATCATTTGTTTTTTATATTTTAGGAGTGTTCAATGGGATGAGAAATTATTGCTCAATTTATTTTTTACTGACATATAGAACACTCAGCTTATCCTAACTGACCATAGTTGTTAGCACTGGTGAAGAATCCAACCATGCCAGGGCAAATCCGCTTCATTGATGCCCATGGAAGAACACAAAGGCCAGTGGAGCAGGCGTTTGAGGGGTGATACCCCAAAACCGGTCCCAGGATGCTTGTTTCTGGTCCAGGGAGGACCTGGGAAGGCAGTTCGGGATTGACTGCTCGCATTGGGTGTAGGATCAAGACTGATTTGCACATGGCTGGGTCCAAACTTGGGTGGCATGGTGAACAAAAGAACAATGGATTTAACCCTAATCAGTGACTTGAGGTGAGTGTTTGAAAATTGTCAGCACTCTGCCCTTCATACTTTTGTATCACTATTTTGATGATGACATTAGATTTGTGAATTTTACATTTGGGTTCATAGTTTTTACAAAGTTGAAAAACACATTACTGTTTCTTGAGCCATTGAGAAGTATAACTTACCGGTCTCCACTCCACCAAGAATTCTTTTCAAGCCTTCAGGATGTAGGATCTGCAAGACTTTTTGCTCCCAGTTTTGATGGGGGCTGGGACAACCACCTCCAGTCCTCTGGGCCTTCAGGTGATGTTTGGAGGCCAGGGAATACACTCTCCCTAAAGTTCACTCCACATTCATTCTGTTAACTATTCTGGCCCACGTATGCCTTGTCTGAAATTTGGTTGTCTGTTATATTTGGGCTCCAAACAATTGTGACTCAACTCTGATGATTTCATCCACCATGACTGACAATTCTCTTTCTGTAAAACATGGATTCCTCCTGCCTGCCATAGTGATAAGCTAAAATAACGAGTGGCCTACAATTTGATAAAAACAATTTAAAAAATAAAACAAATGAAAAATGAACAGAGGGAGAGCAGTCGAATGGCAAAGAATAATGTTCTGAAATGCAATGTGTTTTTATAGTGTGGTATGCAGGTGTTCACATTTGGCCAATATACATCAGATATATACTGCTAGCATCCATCCAATAGCTATAGCCATAGTCCAATGTTGAAAGAGTCCCACAACAAACTCCAACTGTCAGATATCCACCACCAAGACAACGCCAGCAGGTGAAACCTAAAAATGTTTGGTGCAAATCTGCCGCCCTGACGGCAATGGAGCTAGCATTGGAGTCCTCTGCATCAGCAGCATTAGACCATATACACGTCAGACTCTATTCTTTTGACACGGATGTAGGTTCAGCCGCCATAGATCTGAATATGATGGTTTTAAGTCAGTCATTTTAACAGAGCACTTAGAACCTCCATCACAGTGGGATGATGGACTCCCACCAAGATCTAAATCAGGCCCATGGTCTGCTCCCAGCCTGCACTGATGAGTGCAGGGAAAGAAATCAAAATATTGCTCTCCTCCAGAGGGAGCAGCATAAGTAGTTGCTCCCTGCAGGAGCTGTATGAACGAAAAAGACTGGGGCTGAGTGGTCCTTGGAGTTCCCCTTGAGGCTCCTAATGAGTGTATGGTTGGTGCCCTGAGTCAGCAAAAAGGAACCTACTTTTAAGTAATACGAGCCCTTGGGGATAGGGCTCAAGAAGCAAATAACTACTTGAGGACAGGGGCCCTGGAGCTCCCCTTCCTATTGTTTTTAAGTAGTAGCCCTGGAAGAAATGTGTCCCCAGACCCTAAGGGAGGGGGGACACATGGCCCCATCCCATTTAATTAGGAAAATGGACACGGGGATCAGGTCCCCAGGACCTAATAAGGCTTGGAGTAGGGGGACATGCGGCTCCCCCCCCTCAAATAAAAAAGGCCCTGAGGGATGGTGTCCCTAGGTCCTAATGAGGCTCAAGGAGGGGGAATCCATGCCTCCCCCTTAAAATAAATGAGGCTACGGGGATGGGTTACACTGGGCCCAATGAGTTGGTCAAGGGCTTAGTTGCATGACAGACCTTGTGGGCAACCCACCACTGCATATGGCCAAAGGCTGTGTTCAGCTTGGGGTTGACTGCATGTGGGAGGCTGGCCACAGGGCCTTTAAGGGGGTTGGCAGCCACTCCTTTAAATATACAGGCCTAAGTAATGTAGTCCTCAGGGCTTGGCCTTGTGGCTAGCCATCAGCTGCACTAGGTGGAAGGGAGTTTGGATTCATATATGGAATTATATATTACTCTTATGTTAAAACTTTAAAGATAACAGCGTAACATTTTGAACTCTAGGGGTGCTAATTATAATTACCTTGGGGCAAGATTTATAGATACTTAAGATAACTATAAATGGTGAATTTCAGTGTTTTTCAGAATTGAAAATGTTACATTGTTGTTACAGATCATTTCATTTAATTGTAACTTTAACCTACTTTAACCTTGGTTTATATATATGTATATATATATATGTATATATACAATATATTAATCTCTCCAAAAAATCATCAGATTTATCTCTCCTGAAAATCTTGTCTGCTGTAGCTTGAATGATCCTTTCTGGACTAATCAAACTATTAGTTATCATCTCAATTTTCTCCGGCCTTTAGGCAAGCCACAGATGGTTATTGGTCCCTAGTTAAGCTTGGTGACAGGCCTACCTCTGTTATTTCACCTGTGTTCCTGATCAATTTGGCAGATTACTAGGTGTTTTTGCAGAAATATAAGTCTTTTCTCTCTACATCAGGAATTTTACTGTGTCATACCAGCAATGCCTGATGTTACCATTCCATTTGGACAAATGTAGTCCCTGTTGGAGTCAGAAAAGCAAGCTCTTGAGAAGAAATTGCAGAACAGTCTGATTGTTCACTCCAGCTTTCCACCTGGCACATCTGTCTTTTTTTGTACCAAAAATTGGTAGCAAATCTGGCATTTTATTGATTACTGGGACTTGAACAAAATTACAATAAAGGATTGTTATCCATTACCACCTACAAAAGACATTCCTGAGCTAGAGAGAGGTGCAACCATTTTAACTAATCTGGATTTTCATGAACACTATCACACTTGTCTTCCAAATAAATAAATAGATGAAGGAAAGACGGGTTTTCATGCTCTTAGTGGTACTTTTGGTCATTATGAGTACTGGGTCATAGGGTCATGGTCAAGATGGCGACAGGAATGGCCGTGCAGTAAAAAGCTCTGCCGTGCCCCACACACAACCTTCAAGATATCCTGGGCATCCCAGTCCAGCGATGCAAGCTAATCCTCCGTGAGACCCCCCAGAAGTGCTTTGCCCCTTAATGCCACAGAGTCAGTGCCACCAACAGAGGCTTGCCTTGGCCTGGAGGCACGACTGCTGTATTTGTCATCCTGATGGCACCTGATACTCCTAAGCCAGAGCAGAGGGATCATTGTGGAGATTGCACCTGAGGCGAGAGGGCTGATTTGAGTGCCAATGTTGCTGGGCTGAGGAGCTGTGGGGGCACTTCTCACGTATGATGACAAAGGCCATGATTGAGGGTGCAATCTCCTTACAGGTACTGCATGTGGAGGTGGTTGGTGCAGGAAACGAGGTGAAGTGCGAGCGACCTTGTGGCCACTGAGTACTTACAGGTCAAGGAGAAAAACATCACAGGCGTGGCATCCGATTGTGACCTACTAGCACAAAAAGTTCAGGCCTAAGTAAAGCAGCCCATAGAACAGTCGTAGCAGAAGCGGGGTCACTGACTGATTCCTCCTTCTTTTGGCCAGGGTCACTGTGTGCAGCCCAGGAAGTGCAGAGGCTGTATTAAGACAAGTGGGAACCTGGGCATATGTACAGCAGGGTAAAACAGAAATTATATCAACCTTTGCACCTGAAGGGGCTACACCATACTATGTGTTGAGCCTAAGTGGCGTTAACGCCACTCCTCCCAACCTGGTATTGAAAGCCCACTTTGGAATGGCGCCTGGATGGTTGGGCCCAGAGGAACGGACTTGCTTGGAAAGGTGCAGCACTTATTGTGTCAATGCTTGGACCCACGCAAGGGGGGGCAGCCATGCTGAGTGAGGCCTCAGCTGCCTAATGGAACAACCAGCAGAGCCCTAAGGTAGAACAAGCAACCACCTGAAGGGAACTGAACTAAAAGTGGCTGACAGGTCCTGGCAGTGAGGGGTGACTCTGCACCCGAGTTGGGCACACCTAGCTACAGCATTGACCAGTTGTGCTACTGGAAGGAGCTGGTTCTGTGGAGGCCAATAGTAGCAATCTCTTCCTACACGACTGTGACATATTTATGGGTGAAAATACCAAGAAAACAGACCTGGTTGATGAGCACCCCCTAAAGCCAGGTGCAACAGGATCTGGTATGTGAAAAGATCTACCAGCTGAGAGATCGAGAGCCCCAGAGGGACCCACATTGCCGGATATACTTAAGGCAATTACTGTGACCAGAGAGGTCCTAGAAACCAAAATGTATACCTTAGGGGCCGAATTTGGGACACTGAAGGACAACCATCAACGGCTTGCAGAACGAGCCACAACCACAGAATGAACACTTTCAGAGATTCTCCCTAAACTTTGGGATTCCAAGGCTATCAACAATGTAGAGTAAGGTCAACATTCTTGAACAGCGAGCGGGGGATGCGGAAAATTGCTCCAGAAGGAATAATGGGCCATATTTATACTTTTTGACGCAAAACTGCACTAACGCAGTTTTGCGCCCAAAAAATTAGCCGCCGGCGCTGTCTGGTGTGCGTTAAAAAAAACGACGTACACCAGGCAGCGCCGGCGTAGGGGGAAAATGGCGTATGGGCGTCCACAAATGGTGCAAGTCAGGCTGAGGCAAAAAAATCGCCTCAACCCGATTTGCGCCATTTTTTTACGACGCCCAACCCCCATTGAAATGACTCCTGTCTTAGCAAAGACAGGAGTCATGCCCCCTTGCCCAATGGCCATGCCCAGGGGACTTCTGTCCCCTGGGCATGGTCATTGGGCATAGTGGCATGTAGGGGGGCACAAATCAGGCCCCCCTATGCCACTAAAAATTTTTTTTAAAATACTTACCTGGACTTACCTTAATGTCCCTGGGGTGGGTCCCTCCATCCTTGGGTGTCCTCCTGGGGTGGGCAAGGGTGGCAGGGGGTGTCCCTGGGGGTAGGGGAGGGCACCTCTGGGCTCATTCTGAGCCCACAGGTCCCTTAACGCCTGCCCTGACCTAGGCGCTAAAATCCGGCGCTAATGCGGGTTTTTTAGACCCGCCCACTCCCGGGCGTCATTTTTGCCCGGGAGTAGAAATACAACGCATATGCATCGGAGTCATTTTTTAAGACGGGAACGCCTACCTTGCATATCATTAACGCAAGGAAGGTGTTCACGCAAAAAAATGACGCTAACTCCATGAACTTTGGCGCTAGACGCGTCTAACGCCAAAGTATAAATATGGAGTTAGTTTTGCGTCGAATTTGCGTCGAAAAAAACGACGCAAATTCGGCGCACACGGAGTATAAATATGCCCCAATGTATTTATCGCTGGGCTTCCTGAGAAGGTGAAAGGACATAATATGATATCCTTCCTGGAGAAATGTATCAGGGAAGAACTAGCCCTTTGGACTTGTCACCATTTTGTGCCTTGGAAAGGGTGCACAGACTGCCATACTGTTCACCCCACCTAGAGCCCCGCCATGTCCTGAGGTGGTGAGGTTACTTTACTACTGGGATAGAGACTGCATACCAGTGCAAGCAAGTAAGAGCAGATCTCGCAGAAAACAATAGTAAGGTTTTGCTCTTTCCTGACATTATTAGGGAGGTGCAGAAACAGAGAGCCACCTTCCTCACTGTGAAGCACCATTTTGTTCTAGCTTGCCTCAGTGTGATATCACCAGAAGGGACCTTGGGGCATATTTTTAATGACCTAGCGCCACCTTGCGCCACATTAACATCATTATTTTTGACGTTAATATTGACCAACGAGGAGAAAATCCCAGCGCTGTATTTACAGGGTGACGCAATGCATGCATTGTGCCACTCTGCAACCCTTTGCCGTAAATTATGTCTGCACCAGGCATAATATTTACAAAGGGGGCCTTCCCCTGTTAGGGGAGCCATAAAATGGCATAAGGCAATCTATGAGATTTCCATGCATCATTTTTTATAGCACTTTTAACACCTGCTCAGAGCAGGCGTTAAAAGGGGGCTTCCATTTTTTAGAATGGGCCCCTATGTACTCTGCAGGAGTACATCAATAGCATCATGAGAAATGATGCTATTGCCCCCTACCCTGCGCCATGGTGCACTGTATTTTAAATACGGCGCACACATGGTTGCAGTAGGAGGTTTCTAAGGGGTGCAGGGAAACTGGCGCTGCACTCGGTACAGTGCCACTTTCCATAAATCTGCTCCCTAGTTCTTCAACACTCCACAGTACGCATGGAATTGGATCGAATGGCAACCACAGTTGGGGCTTCATCTGGAAGTGGCAGATCTACTGCCAAAGGCAAAATTAGAACACCGAAGGCCCAAGGAGTGAGATGATGATCCCATCAGCCATGGAAGCACACCAAGACCGACTACCGGCACTAGAAGTGCCAGCTGCCCTGGGTAGTGGCTGAAATGACAGCCCACCTGCATGGGAGAGTGTGGACACAAGGGAGGACGAAGTGGCTCAGATCCAGGAAACATAATTTCCTCAGCTGAGTACTCAGAATATGATTCCAAATTGCCAAGAGGGACACATAGATCAGCGGATGAACTGATCTGATTGAATGGTGCTCTGCTGAGCAATTGAACTGCAACTGAACATAGCCGTTGTAGTAACCTGCGTTCTTATGTACTTTGGAGCCACATAGGGTTTTTGTATAGGTGGCAACTGACAATATGGGTCACATAGGATCCTAACCATATCTTTTGATGATTGATGGCACAATGGGGGGTCCGATTAGAACAGGGTAGACCGAACTGATCGTTTGACCTGCCTAGCTTTGTTTTTTAGTGGGTCCACCCACTATGTTTCCACATTTTTCAAAGGTTTGGACAGGTGGGGCACCCTTATCTGTCCTGGAGGTGGGGAGTTAGCTTTTTGCATATTGGGGTACACTATGGGCCTGATTACAACTTTGGAGGAGGTGTTAATCTGTCCCAAAAGTGACGGTAAAGTGACAGATTTACCACCAGCCGTATTACGAGTCCATTATATGCTATGGAACTCGTAATACGGCTGGTGGTATATCCGTCACATTTGGGACGGATTAACACCTCCTCCAAAGTTGGAATCAGGCCCTATGTTTACTGTATACTAGGGAACTCCATTTACTTCAACTATGAATGACTCAATTTGACAGGCCCACAGGTCATCTTCACAGCTATAATGGTTTCCCCCACACAATACAAAATAATGTCTTTGAATGTGAGAAGGATATACTCCATGCCCAAAAGATAACAGGTAATTTCCTATTGAGCCATGTGTAGAGTACAGATAGCGCTCCTTCAGGAAACTCATATCATAGCTAAGAAGGGGGGCTGTATTACATTGCAGACGGTGAGGCCCAGCATATTGCACAAGCTACTCTACATTTGCTAGAAGGGTATTGATTTGGGTCCCACCAGGGGTACCATTTTAGCACACAAGACACCTCCTTGATCCTGATAGTTGACATGTGGCAGTTGCAGGCTGTCTGGACGGTAGAGACATTACTATAAATAAAATCCACAGACCAGGCGGGATTCCTGATAGAGTTATCCAGACACCTTGTGCCCTACCTTGTTGGGGAGGTAATAATGGGAGGGGACTTTAATTGCATAGAGGCCCCTGCGTAAGACTTCTTTCACCCACTGTTAAGTGACTAACTGGTCCTGAGAACGGCTCTTTCTTCTTCAGTTCGAAACTGTATTGGGGATCAGTAGATTCTTGACAGATACTCCACCCACGGGACAGGGACTACTCCTTCTTTTCATCACTGCTCGAGTTTCATGTATAGTTAGATACGTTCCTCTGTACATCTGAAGTACATAGCCAGGTACATAATATAGAAAACCTCTCTAGAACGTTATGTGTCCACAACCCTGTCCTACTGCATTTGATGTGGGGTGATTCCCCAACCCTCATCTCTACCTGAAAACAAAAAGCAGAAGCCCTTGAAGATACTATGTACAGAGACCAGATTGATCAATGTATGAGATATTATTTTTAAGTCTAATTCAGGAACAGCATCTACAGCTGGGAATAAGCTGGATGCATTCAGGCTTATGCTGAGAGGGTGGTGCATCGTGGAAGCAGTAGTAATTACGTGCACCTTATTTAATGATGTCCTAACAGCTGAAAATATGTTGAGAATCTTAGGGAGCGACATACTGGGAGCTCACGACCTTCAACCGGCCCTCCTAGATGCAAGAAAAAAAGTAGCAGAACAGGTTGAATGCCTTTGCTGCTTTGATTACAGGAAGTATATGGTTAAGGCCCATGATGCACTCAAGAAGACAGGTCAGCTCTTAGCATGGTTAGCAAACCCTAGTAGGGGAAGTACTTCAATAGTTGAGTTAGAAACAGATCTAGACACAAGACTATATATGCAAATCGATATCCACGGGGAATTTCAAACTCACTATTCTATAAACACAGGGCTTTGGTCATCAAGGAGGAGATAAAAGACTATTTAGTACAGCTGGAACTCCCTGTAGTGACACCTCCTGAGGCCGAGCACTTAGAAAGTGACATATCACTGCAGAAGTTAAGAGCAGTGATTAAATATCTAGGAAATGGGAAGACCCCGGGGAGCTGATGGCTTCCTGGGAGAGGTTTATGCCACTTATGCAGAAGTATTAGCTCCAAAACTAATAGACATTTACAAGGATTATAGGGCCTTGGGGATGCTTCCAGATACTATTTGAGAATCTCTTATAGTGCCACTTTTGAAAAGAGGGAAATCACACCAGAACATGCGAGTATTCCACCCACTCTCCATATTGAATGAGGGCTATAAAATACTTCCAAACTCCTCCCACATGTGATCAAACTGATCTACCAGGATCAAGCAGGATTCATCACTGACCTTAACACAGCCTTAAATATCTCTCGGCTGTTGACGATTGTGAGAAAGTAGCCTCTTTCTAGCCTTGTTACCCCCACTTTTGGCCTGTTTGTGAGTGTATGTCAGGGTGTTTGTCACTGTTTTCACTGTCTCACTGGGATCCTGATAGCCAGGCCCCAGTGCTCATAGTGAAAACACTATGTTTTCAGTATGGTTGTTATGTGTCACTGGGATCCTGCTGGTCAGGACCCCAGTGCTCATAGGTTTGTGGCCTATATGTATGTGTCACTGGGACCCTGTCACACAGGGCCCCAGTGCTCATAGGTGTGCATGTATGTGTTCCCTGTGTGGTGCCTAACTGTCTCACTGAGGCTCTGCTAACCAGAACCTCAGTGGTTATGCTCTCTCATTACTTTTAAATTGTCACTAACAGGCTAGTGACCAATTTTACCAATTTACATTGGCTTACTGGAACACCCTTATAATTCCCTAGTATATGGTACTGAGGTACCCAGGGTATTGGGGTTCCAGGAGATCCCTATGGGCTGCAGCATTTCTTTTGCCACCCATAGGGAGCTCTGACAATTCTTACACAGGCCTGCCACTGCAGCCTGAGTGAAATAACGTCCACGTTATTTCACAGCCATTTTACACTGCACTTAAGTAACTTATAAGTCACCTATATGTCTAACCTTTACCTGGTAAAGGTTAGGTGCAAAGTTACTTAGTGTGAGGGCACCCTGGCACTAGCCAAGGTGCCCCCACATTGTTCAGAGCCAATTCCATGAACTTTGTGAGTGCGGGGACACCATTACACGCGTGCACTACATATAGGTCACTACCTATATGTAGCTTCACCATGGTAACTCCGAATATGGCCATGTAACATGTCTATGATCATGGAATTGCCCCCTCTATGCCATCCTGGCATTATTGGTACAATTCCATGATCCCAGTGGTCTGTAGCACAGACCCTGGTACTGCCAAACTGCCCTTCCTGGGGTTTCACTGCAGCTGCTGCTGCTGCCAACCCCTCAGACAGGCATCTGCCCTCCTGGGGTCCAGCCAGGCCTGGCCCAGGATGGCAGAACAAAGAACTTCCTCTGAGAGAGGGTGTGACACCCTCTCCCTTTGGAAAATGGTGTGAAGGCAGGGGAGGAGTAGCCTCCCCCAGCCTCTGGAAATGCTTTCTTGGGCACAGATGTGCCCAATTCTGCATAAGCCAGTCTACACCGGTTCAGGGACCCCTTAGCCCCTGCTCTGGCGCGAAACTGGACAAAGGAAAGGGGAGTGACCACTCCCCTGACCTGCACCTCCCCTGGGAGGTGTCCAGAGCTCCTCCAGTGTGCTCCAGACCTCTGCCATCTTGGAAACAGAGGTGCTGCTGGCACACTGGACTGCTCTGAGTGGCCAGTGCCACCAGGTGACGTCAGAGACTCCTTGTGATAGGCTCCTTCAGGTGTTAGTAGCCTTTCCTCTCTCCTAGGTAGCCAAACCCTCTTTTCTGGCTATTTAGGGTCTCTGTCTCTGGGGAAACTTCAGATAACGAATGCATGAGCTCAGCCGAGTTCCTCTGCATCTCCCTCTTCACCTTCTGATAAGGAATCGACCGCTGACCGCGCTGGAAGCCTGCAAACCTGCAACATAGTAGCAAAGACGACTACTGCAACTCTGTAACGCTGATCCTGCCGCCTTCTCGACTGTTTTACTGCTTGTGCATGCTGTGGGGGTAGTCTGCCTCCTCTCTGCACCAGAAGCTCCGAAGAAATCTCCCGTGGGTCGACGGAATCTTCCCCCTGCAACCGCAGGCACCAAAAAGCTGCATTTCCGGTCCCTTGGGTCTCCTCTCAGCACGACGAGCGAGGTCCCTCGAATCCAGCGACACCGTCCAAGTGACCCCCACAGTCCAGTGACTCTTCAGCCCAAGTTTGGTGGAGGTAAGTCCTTGCCTCACCTCGCTGGGCTGCATTGCTGGGAACCGCGACTTTGCAAGCTACTCCGGCCCCTGTGCACTTCCGGCGGAAATCCTTCGTGCACAGCCAAGCCTGGGTCCACGGCACTCTAACCTGCATTGCACGACTTTCTAAGTTGGTCTCCGGCGACGTGGGACTCCTTTGTGCAACTTCGGCGAGCACCATTTCACGCATTCTCGTAGTGCCTGTTTCTGGCACTTCTCTGGGTGCTACCTGCTTCAGTGAGGGCTCTTTCTCTTGCTCGACGTCCCCTCTCTCTGCATGTCTAATTTGAGACCTCCTGGGCCCCAGCAGCGTCCAAAAACGCCAAACGCACGATTTGCGTGTAGCAAGGCTTGTTGGCGTCCATCCGGCGGGAAACACTTCTGTACGACTCTCCAAGGCGTGGGAAATCCATCCTCCAAAGGGGAAGTCTCTAGCCCTTGTCTTTCCTGCAGTATTCACAGTTCTTCAGCCTAGTAAGAGCTTCTTTGCACCAACCGCTGGCATTTCTTGGGCATCTGCCCATCTCCGAGCTGCTTGTGTCTTTTGGACTTGGTCATCTTGTTCCACAGGTACCCTCAGTCAGGAATCCATCGTTGTTGCATTGCTGATTTGTGTTTTCCTTGCATTTTCCCTCTAACACGACTATTTTGTACTTAGGGGAACTTTGGTGCACTTTGCACTCACTTTTCAGGGTCTTGGGGAGGGTTATTTTTCTAACTCTCACTATTTTCTAATAGTCCCAGCGACCCTCTACAAGGTCACATAGGTTTGGGGTCCATTCGTGGTTCACATTCCACTTTTGGAGTATATGGTTTGTGTTGCCCCTATCCCTATGTTTCCGCATTGCATCCTATTGTAACTATACATTGTTTGCACTGTTTTCTAAGACTATACTGCATATTTTTGCTATTGTGTATATATATCTTGTGTATATTTCCTATCCTCTCACTGAGGGTACACTCTAAGATACTTTGGCATATTGTCATAAAAATAAAGTACCTTTATTTTTAGTATAACTGTGTATTGTGTTTTCTTATGATATTGTGCATATGACACTAAGTGGTACTGTAGTAGCTTCACACGTCTCCTAGTTCAGCCTAAGCTGCTCTGCTAAGCTACCATTATCTATCAGCCTAAGCTGCTAGACACCCTATACACTAATAAGGGATAACTGGGCCTGGTGCAAGGTGCAAGTACCCCTTGGTACTCACTACAAGCCAGTCCAGCCTCCTACATTGGTTGTGCAGCGGTGGGATAAGTGCTTGAGACTACTTACCACTCTTGTCATTGTACTTTTCATAAGAGAAAAATATACAAAACAAGATCAGTGTATATACACATAGCCAAAAAGTTTTGCATTTCCTCTTTTCACTCTTTTCTAAGTGCTGAAAAGTACTTCTAAACTTTCAAAAAATTCTTAAAAGTTTAAAAAGTTTTTTCTGTCTTTCCAAAAAGTTCTGAAAACTTTTTTTTCTTTTTCTATCACTTTAACTCTCTCAAAAAAATGTCTGGCACAGGCCAAAATGTTGAACTGTCCAAACTTGCATATGATCACCTTAGCTGGAAAGGAGCAAGGAGTCTCTGCATAGAGAGAGGTTTGAGTGTAGGGAAGAATCCTTCCTTAGAACTGTTAATTAATATGCTTAGAGTACAGGATAAGGCCATAAGTGCCCAATCTGTAGAAAAAGTAGCTAATGGTTCTCAATCTGATCCAGGGACTCCCCCAGGAAAAGATTCAGGAAAGAAACTTCTCAGCCTGCCCATTACTAGACAGTCTAGCATAGTTGGTACAGAGGTTGAATCACACCATACTGATGGTGTGCTCTCACATTATACTGTTAGCCAAGCTGTTAGGGTGCCCTCTGTAAGGGACAGGTCTACTTCTGTTCATTCCCATCATACCTCTGTATCTAGAAATGTCCCTCCCACCCACCCTGATGACAGATTGTTAGAAAGGGAGCTCAATAGATTGAGAGTGGAACAAACCAGACTGAAGCTCAAAAAGCAACAGCTGGATTTGGATAGACAGTCTTTAGAAGTAGAGAGGGAAAGACAGAAGTTGGGTTTAGATACCCATGGTGGCAGCAGCAGTATTCCCCATAGTCATCCTGCAAAAGAGCATGATTCCAGGAATCTGCACAAGATAGTTCCCCCTTACAAGGAGGGGGATGACATTAACAAGTGGTTTGCTGCACTTGATAGGGCCTGTGCTGTACAGGATGTCCCTCAAAGGCAGTGGGCTGCTATCCTATGGCTATCATTCACTGGAAAAGGTAGGGATAGGCTCCTTACTGTAAAAGAAAATGATGCTAATAATTTCCAAGTTCTTAAGAATGCACTCCTGGATGGTTATGGCTTAACCACTGAACAGTACAGGATAAAGTTCAGAGAGACCAAAAAGGAGTCTTCACAAGACTGGGTTGATTTCATTGACCAGGCAGTGAAGGCCTTGGAGGGGTGGTTACATGGCAGTAAAGTTACTGATTATGAAAGCCTGTATAACACAATCCTGAGAGAGCATATACTTAATAATTGTGTGTCTGATTTGTTGCACCAGTACCTGGTAGACTCTGATCTGACCTCTCCCCAAGAATTGGGAAAGAAGGCAGACAAATGGGCCAGAACAAGGGTGAACAGAAAAGTTCATACAGGGGGTGACAAAGATGGCAATAAGAAGAAAGATGGTGAAAAATCTCAAGATAAGCATGGGGATAAGGGTAAAACCAAAGATCCCACTTCAAATCTTAAACACTCTTCAGAGGGTGGGGATAAAACAAATTCTTCCTCTTCTTCCCAACCTGCACACATTAAAAAGCCCTGGTGCTTTGTGTGTAAAAACAGAGGCCATAGGCCAGGGGATAAGTCCTGTCCAGGTAAACCCTCTGAGCCTACCACCACTAATACATCAAGCTCTAGTGCCCCTAGCAGTAGTGGTACTAGTGGTGGGACTGCTGGCAACAGTCAAGCAAAGGGTGTAGTTGGGTTCACTTATGGGTCCATAGTGGAAACTGATGTAATCAGTCCCAAGACAGTTTCTGTCACACCTAGTGGCATTGGCCTTGCCACACTGGCTGCTTGCCCCCTTACAAAGGATAAGTACAGGCAGACAGTTTCAATAAATGGTGTTGAGGCCTTGGCCTACAGGGACACAGGTGCCAGTTTCACTTTGGTGACTGAAAACCTAGTGCCTCCTGAACAACACATCATTGGACAACAGTATAAGATTATTGATGTCCATAACTCCACTAAGTTTCTTCCCTTAGCTATAATTCAGTTTAGTTGGGGTGGAGTTACTGGCCCTAAGCAGGTGGTGGTATCACCTAGCTTACCTGTAGACTGTCTCTTAGGTAATGACCTAGAGGCCTCAGGTTGGGCTGATGTAGAGTTTTATGCCCATGCAGCCATGCTGGGCATCCCTGAGGAATTGTTCCCTCTCATTTCTACTGAAATGAAAAAGCAAAGGAGAGAAGGCCTGAAAACTCAGGATCCCTCTCCATCAACAGGTAAAAAGGGTATCACAGTATCCCCTAACCACTCTACCATTCAGGATACCATTCCTGTGGTGGGAGAAACCTCTCCTGGGGTGGCACCTGTTCCAAGGGAATCATCAGCTGGCATAGCTGGACTCCCTGAGGTGGAAGTACCTCTCTGTGGGATAACTAACATTGGTGAGAAAAAGAGCACCATTTTAGTTAACATGGAGCATCCCTCCAACCCTCCCAGAGAAACTTTAGTGCAGAAACCCTGCACTGCCTCACAACACTTAGGACAGCATCCCTGCCCTAGTGTGGAGCTAATAGGACAGCATCCCTGCCCTGCTCCAACCCAAGAGAAACAGCATCCCTGTTCTCTCTTCCAGCCATATGGACAAAGTTTTTGCCCAGCTATGGCTTTACTGAGACAGCATCCCTGTCTGGCATTTCCATCATTACAAATAGGTTCAGTGGATAATTCCCACTGCTCTAAACTAAAACTTACTGATAGAAACTCTGAAAATACATCTTCACATTGTTGGTTAGCTAAAAAACTTCAAACAGGGTGGTTTACATCCCCACAGGGAAGTAACCATATACTGGATGATAAAGGGAGTAACCAGTCTATAGCAGAGCTACTCTCTACTTATCACCACTTAGACAATAAAGTCTCAACTGGCCAAGGTTAGCCTTATTGTCCTTCGTTTGGGGGGGTGTTGTGTGAGAAAGTAGCCTCTTTCTAGCCTTGTTACCCCCACTTTTGGCCTGTTTGTGAGTGTATGTCAGGGTGTTTGTCACTGTTTTCACTGTCTCACTTGGATCCTGATAGCCAGGCCCCAGTGCTCATAGTGAAAACACTATGTTTTCAGTATGGTTGTTATGTGTCACTGGGATCCTGCTGGTCAGGACCCCAGTGCTCATAGGTTTGTGGCCTATATGTATGTGTCACTGGGACCCTGTCACACAGGGCCCCAGTGCTCATAGGTGTGCATGTATGTGTTCCCTGTGTGGTGCCTAACTGTCTCACTGAGGCTCTGCTAACCAGAACCTCAGTGGTTATGCTCTCTCATTACTTTTAAATTGTCACTAACAGGCTAGTGACCAATTTTACCAATTTACATTGGCTTACTGGAACACCCTTATAATTCCCTAGTATATGGTACTGAGGTACCCAGGGTATTGGGGTTCCAGGAGATCCCTATGGGCTGCAGCATTTCTTTTGCCACCCATAGGGAGCTCTGACAATTCTTACACAGGCCTGCCACTGCAGCCTGAGTGAAATAACGTCCACGTTATTTCACAGCCATTTTACACTGCACTTAAGTAACTTATAAGTCACCTATATGTCTAACCTTTACCTGGTAAAGGTTAGGTGCAAAGTTACTTAGTGTGAGGGCACCCTGGCACTAGCCAAGGTGCCCCCACATTGTTCAGAGCCAATTCCATGAACTTTGTGAGTGCGGGGACACCATTACACGCGTGCACTACATATAGGTCACTACCTATATGTAGCTTCACCATGGTAACTCCGAATATGGCCATGTAACATGTCTATGATCATGGAATTGCCCCCTCTATGCCATCCTGGCATTATTGGTACAATTCCATGATCCCAGTGGTCTGTAGCACAGACCCTGGTACTGCCAAACTGCCCTTCCTGGGGTTTCACTGCAGCTGCTGCTGCTGCCAACCCCTCAGACAGGCATCTGCCCTCCTGGGGTCCAGCCAGGCCTGGCCCAGGATGGCAGAACAAAGAACTTCCTCTGAGAGAGGGTGTGACACCCTCTCCCTTTGGAAAATGGTGTGAAGGCAGGGGAGGAGTAGCCTCCCCCAGCCTCTGGAAATGCTTTCTTGGGCACAGATGTGCCCAATTCTACATAAGCCAGTCTACACCGGTTCAGGGACCCCTTAGCCCCTGCTCTGGCGCGAAACTGGACAAAGGAAAGGGGAGTGACCACTCCCCTGACCTGCACCTCCCCTGGGAGGTGTCCAGAGCTCCTCCAGTGTGCTCCAGACCTCTGCCATCTTGGAAACAGAGGTGCTGCTGGCACACTGGACTGCTCTGAGTGGCCAGTGCCACCAGGTGACGTCAGAGACTCCTTGTGATAGGCTCCTTCAGGTGTTAGTAGCCTTTCCTCTCTCCTAGGTAGCCAAACCCTCTTTTCTGGCTATTTAGGGTCTCTGTCTCTGGGGAAACTTCAGATAATGAATGCATGAGCTCAGCCGAGTTCCTCTGCATCTCCCTCTTCACCTTCTGATAAGGAATCGACCGCTGACCGCGCTGGAAGCCTGCAAACCTGCAACATAGTAGCAAAGACGACTACTGCAACTCTGTAACGCTGATCCTGCCGCCTTCTCGACTGTTTTCCTGCTTGTGCATGCTGTGGGGGTAGTCTGCCTCCTCTCTGCACCAGAAGCTCCGAAGAAATCTCCCGTGGGTCGACGGAATCTTCCCCCTGCAACCGCAGGCACCAAAAAGCTGCATTTCCGGTCCCTTGGGTCTCCTCTCAGCACGACGAGCGAGGTCCCTCGAATCCAGCGACACCGTCCAAGTGACCCCCACAGTCCAGTGACTCTTCAGCCCAAGTTTGGTGGAGGTAAGTCCTTGCCTCACCTCGCTGGGCTGCATTGCTGGGAACCGCGACTTTGCAAGCTACTCCGGCCCCTGTGCACTTCCGGCGGAAATCCTTCGTGCACAGCCAAGCCTGGGTCCACGGCACTCTAACCTGCATTGCACGACTTTCTAAGTTGGTCTCCGGCGACGTGGGACTCCTTTGTGCAACTTCGGCGAGCACCGTTTCACGCATTCTCGTAGTGCCTGTTTCTGGCACTTCTCCGGGTGCTACCTGCTTCAGTGAGAGCTCTTTCTCTTGCTCGACGTCCCCTCTCTCTGCAGGTCTATTTTGCGACCTCCTGGTCCCTTCTGGGCCCCAGCAGCGTCCAAAAACGCCAAACGCACGATTTGCGTGTAGCAAGGCTTGTTGGCGTCCATCCGGCGGGAAAACACTTCTGCACGACTCTCCAAGGCGTGGGGGATCCATCCTCCAAAGGGGAAGTCTCTAGCCCTTGTCTTTCCTGCAGTATTCACAGTTCTTCAGCCTAGTAAGAGCTTCTTTGCACCAACCGCTGGCATTTCTTGGGCATCTGCCCATCTCCGAGCTGCTTGTGTCTTTTGGACTTGGTCCCCTTGTTCCACAGGTACCCTCAGTCAGGAATCCATCGTTGTTGCATTGCTGATTTGTGTTTTCCTTGCATTTTCCCTCTAACACGACTATTTTGTCCTTAGGGGAACTTTGGTGCACTTTGCACTCACTTTTCAGGGTCTTGGGGAGGGTTATTTTTCTAACTCTCACTATTTTCTAATAGTCCCAGCGACCCTCTACAAGGTCACATAGGTTTGGGGTCCATTCGTGGTTCACATTCCACTTTTGGAGTATATGGTTTGTGTTGCCCCTATCCCTATGTTTCCCCATTGCATCCTATTGTAACTATACATTGTTTGCACTGTTTTCTAAGACTATACTGCATATTTTTGCTATTGTGTATATATATCTTGTGTATATTTCCTATCCTCTCACTGAGGGTACACTCTAAGATACTTTCGCATATTGTCATAAAAATAAAGTACCTTTATTTTTAGTATAACTGTGTATTGTGTTTTCTTATGATATTGTGCATATGACACTAAGTGGTACTGTAGTAGCTTCACACGTCTCCTAGTTCAGCCTAAGCTGCTCTGCTAAGCTACCATTATCTATCAGCCTAAGCTGCTAGACACCCTATACACTAATAAGGGATAACTGGGCCTGGTGCAAGGTGCAAGTACCCCTTGGTACTCACTACAAGCCAGTCCAGCCTCCTACAACGATCTTTTAAAAAATTTCTGACACAGATTTTGCAGTAGATATCAAAAACATACTTGATAGCCTGGAGTGGGATTATCTATATGGTATCATGGGAGGCTTTCATCTGGGCAAAGGGTTCCTGAACTGGACCAAACTTCTCTATTCCACATCTAGAGCTAGGATGAAAACAGGTAAACATATTTCAGAGAATTATGAAGTTAAGCATGAGAACTGACAGGGATGCCCTCTCTCACCACTACAATTTACCTTAGCAATGGAACCCCTACCGTGTTTAGCCAGGGAGAGCCAGGCCCATCGGGGACTGGTGAGGACTGTCAGAGCACATTATATAGCATTGTGCACGGAATACCTTCTTATGTTCTTACAAGATGGCAACAGCACTTCACAGAGGCCAGGTGGTTACTAGACCACTTCAGGACCATCTCAGGTTTGCAAGTTAACTGGCAAAAGTCAAGTTTGTTTCCTGTTGGACCCGACGGAGAGGTCCCGCCAATCCTGGAATCCTTATGGTGGGAGCCCACCTGTATAAGCTACTTGGGAGCTGGAATCTTCAGCACTGCAACTGACCTGGAAGGAACTGTCAGACGGGCAATTCGGACTCTACAACAGAATATATATTTCTGCAGCACACTCCCTGTCTCAGTAATAGGAAGAGTAGTGCTACTGAAAATGATAGCCTACCCCATTTTCTCCATTTTTTCACAGTTTTACCAACAAAGGTACCCAGAGTGGCCTCTCGAGAGCTGGAAACTATGAAAATAACTTTCCTCTGGGTCTTTGGCCACAGATGGGTGGCGCTATCCACTTTAAAGATGCAAGCAGGAGATGGAGGCTTAGCGGTCCCATATTTTAAGATCTGTTACATAGGAGCTCAGCTGCAGTGTTTAATGCAATGGATTGAGAGACGACAACAGCCTGCTGGTGAAGTGAGGTTGGGTACACTGAATTGTATCCCTTTAATTACGTTTTGCTTCACCTCAATGAGCGAAGAGGCAGAACAACTACAGAATTTGAGGTGATTAGGCATTGCTGGCACAGATGGCTGCAAAAAACAAGGTCAAAAGTCCCATACCCCCTTTGACCTACCAATAGACATGCTAAGGGTCCTCCCACATAGAGGGGATTGAGGGGAAATAGGCAGCTGGAAAGATGCATGAGTTACCACGGTTGGGAACCTCTATAGGGATGGAATTCTCCTCCCTTTTGAGGAGTGTAATGCAGAATACGATCTACTCTCCCGACTCCTCCTATTACAGAAGGCTCTAAGAAATACAACATGCAAACACTCAAGCTTGGGATTGTCAGAACCCTCACCTCACAAAACCTGCACTTACATAGCAACAGCATCAGGAACATTTAAAGCAGTCACCTGTTTGTACAGAGCAATATGAGATGATATTAACACGCCATTGACCTCTCAGCGGATTAGGTGGGAGAAGGACATAGGGACTCCCAAGGATGACAGGAGCTGGATAAGCATACTAGAAATTAGACCCAAAACTTCTGGGAATGCCAGGTTCAAGTTCATCAACTTTAACATAGTGCGCAGGGCATACCTCATACCTGAGTGACTTAATGCAGTTTTTCACAGGACTGACGTGAAATGCCCACGATGTGGGATGGTAGATGCTGAGTTCTTCCTCGTGATATGGACCTGGCCCAGTCTCTTTCCATATTGGACAGGTGTCATAAAAACATAGGTGAGGTTAGTAGATAATGTTATACCGCATGACCCTGGCCATTGTCTATTGAGCAACTTCCCACACACTGTAGGACAAAAATCACTTATAAATTTCAAGACCTAGTGTTCCTTCTGGCCAAATGAGAAATTAATCAGAACTGGAAATCTGGGGGGGAGGGCCTAAACTAACCACTTGGAGACAGAAATTGGAAAGAAAGGTGGACTACAAGGGGGGAGTGCTGCTTTGTGAGGCCCAATGCAGCCAGTTTCCCCTTGCTATGGGTAGGGTATGGGAAGGGCTGGTGGAAAACCTGAAACACTCTGATGCCCACATGACAGGGTCCCCACCCAACAGACCATCAGGTCTGATATAAAAGAGGAATTGACTCTGAAACAATTGACATGTGCTCATCACACACATTGTGCTACATTTCCACAAAATTGGAGATGAGGGGTGTAAGGAGTCAGTGAATACCCACGCTGAGCCACTCATGATACCATGGAAGCACACTGGGGTGCAGGGGAGGAGGGTGTAGGAGGGGTCTTTTATGATAGTATTGCTGAGATATGTTCTTTGACAACTTGACAGTTTGGGCTTTGACTATGTGATATATCTGGCAATGCTTATTGAGTCATGAATAATCAATAAAATCTGTTTACAAAAAGAAAATGAGTACTGGGTCATGCGGGTCGGGATACCCAGTGCCCCAGCTATATTGCTAAGTTTTATGGATCAGGTGTATGCCCACATTTTAAATCAATATGTTGTAGGGTGCCTGGATGAAATCTTGATATAGTTTAGAAATCTGAAGATTCATAGGAATATGACAGCATTGCCTTCAGTGTGAACTGGAGAACTGTGAGTTTGAAAAATACAAAATTGCATAGTTAGGATATTGTCTGTTTGCTCAAGGACTGGCTCAGTATCCTAGCAAAATATCTGCCACCCTGGGCTTGTGGAAAACCTGAAACACTCTGATGCCCACATGACAGGGTCCCCACCCAACACACCATCAGGGTCTGATATAAAAGAGGAATTGACTCTGAAACAATTGACATGTGCTCATCACACACATTGTGCTACATTTCCACAAAATTGGAGATGAGGGGTGTAAGGAGTCAGTGAATACCCACGCTGAGCCACTCATGATACCATGGAAGCACGCTGGGGTGCAGGGGAGGAGGGTGTAGGAGGGGTCTTTTATGATAGTATTGCTGAGATATGTTCTTTGACAACTTGACAGTTTGGGCTTTGACTATGTGATATATCTGGCAATGCTTATTGAGTCATGAATAATCAATAAAATCTGTTTACAAAAAGAAAATGAGTACTGGGTCATGCGGGTCGGGATACCCAGTGCCCCAGCTATATTGCTAAGTTTTATGGATCAGGTGTATGCCCACATTTTAAATCAATATGTTGTAGGGTGCCTGGATGAAATCTTGATATAGTTTAGAAATCTGAAGATTCATAGGAATATGACAGCATTGCCTTCAGTGTGAACTGGAGAACTGTGAGTTTGAAAAATACAAAATTGCATAGTTAGGATATTGTCTGTTTGCTCAAGGACTGGCTCAGTATCCTAGCAAAATATCTGCCACCCTGGGCTTGTCTTCCCCAACCTTTGTAAAGTGAATCCCTTGCTTGTTGTTTCCCAGTATACAAGGTATACCTCACTGAAAGGTATAATAATGCTGAAACCAGTCTGGGGTTGCTTGTATTCCCTTCTGGAGGAGGCCTCGTCTGACAGTTTAGGATAAACTGTTCCCATAAGGAGAAGGCTCACTGCTGATTTGCATAAAGTGTGCCTCTGTCTAGAGTGGCACTGTGGTAGAAAATGATAGGTTAACATATAACCTTGTGTGATTTCCAATCGGTACACTTTTGGGTAAGCCTTTCTCCCATCACCTTTTGTGTGTGTTGATACAATTCTGTATGTGGTTAAGTGTATGCCCACATATGGGTCCCTTGCTTGCTGTACCATTGGGTCCAAGCCACAGCTCACTAAAGAGCCCTAACAAGACCCAAATTGTTCTAGCATTCCTAAGGTTGCCTTCTGGAGAGGTTCTGGCCTGGCATTTTGGGATGGACAGTTCCAATGAGGATTGGTCAGTACCGATTTGCATAGGGCAGGCCTCTATATAAATTGACACACTTGGTGAAAAATGGTGGGTTGGAATGCTACCCTGAGTGATTGCAAGTGGTGACTCTCTGGCAAGCATTCTCGCATTCCACTTTGTTTTGCTTGGCTCATTTGTAGTACTAACAAAGCAAGTAACACAACACAGGCTTTTCTACCCCAGTGCTATAGGAATTATGTCACTTGGTGGCCACAATGTTTAACTCATAATTACTTACAGTTTATTAATTCACCACCACCTGCTTAATTTCCTTTGGGCAAACAATAAATTCCTTTGGGCTTGCTGTATGAATATGAACTCACCCAACATGGCTGCCCAATTCCCTCTGCTACATTGTGCTTCTTATACACGTTTAAGCGTCCATATCATAGGGACATTTGTTGATGCTATGTCAGCTTGTTCCGCATTCAACCTTGGTACCAGCCATGTTAGATACCGACACTCCACAAACTGCTGGTATTTTTGGAATGCCAGTAAGCAGATAAGTTCTCCACCATGCTATCCAATCACCCCAAGTAAGTAGGACCTCATTTTTGTGAATCAAATTGACTACGTATAGAATATGCACTTTTGTTTTCAATAGAGGAACTGTGCCTTTTCTGTATATACTCTCCAAACCAGTTGGGAGCTCCAGAGGTGACTCGCTGGTATTCTAAGGGACCCATCCACCTTTGCTAATAGGTAAGGACAATATCACCACTGTTGCATGATCACATATTATTTGCAGTGTGAATAATGCTCACTTTTTCTGGCTGCATGACCAGGGCTATATTATATTATTATTATTATTTATTCACAAATCTGACTTCCATGATCACATAGTTATGTTAGAAATTATTTACATGTTTGTCTACTGTTGTTTCTCTTTACAGGTCATACAGAGAAAGTCTTCAATGTGAAACTGTCCTTTTTTTCAAATATTCATTATCTTTACACCTCTACCTTTATCCAATATAGGAATTAGATCTGAAATGAACATTACTGTCAACTGGATAGATTAGGGTACCGATAACTGGTCCTAATGAATAGTCATTGATTCTTTGCAAGTAGATTGAGACAAGAAACATGTCAACTTTTTTTTGAACCGGGGATTCATGGGTGTCCTTCTAAGTTCTACATTTGTTTTTAATTTTGGCATAAGACTCAGAACACATAATGAATTACCTATTGATAAGCCATAGCCAATTTTAATGTCACTGTTCCCAAAGTACCCCCTGTCTTTTATCCCACTCCCAAGCCAGGTGCAGGGCATTTCTCAACTGCTTTCTGAAGGCAGTTCTGGATAAGAAAAAGATCTCTGGCAAAGAGCTTCTTTGTTCGGTCCCACTGGACATTTCATCGCTCGCACAGGGAGGAGCACGGCCAGAGGATGAAGCATGCCACTTCGGTGGGTGAGGGCTTGTTTATCAGCTAAGGGATGCTTCTTCTGTTTGAGTTTGAAGAAACATTTAACTACCAATGAAGTACTAATTTCCCACTGGAACAGCACATTCTTTTGTCTAATTAGTATAGCAACTAAGGGATGTGTGCTGGACCATCAAAATCCATCCAGCCTCTTTTTGTTTTTAGTGGTTCCTAACAAAAGTTTTGTTTTTACATTCACAAAGGAGAAGGGGGTGCCAAGAAAATATTTTCCTTTTTGTGAATACATTACCTCCCCAGCATAGGAGTTAGCTAATTGTCAATGTTTTCTACCTGGATTTTAGTCACAAAACATTGATACAGCTCATACCAAATTGCTGTTTGGAAGAGAAACCAACAACAACCCATTACAAATAGTGACTAGGTATAGAGTCACAACACACTTTTAAGTGTTGGGAAAATGTAGCTACTCCTAAAATGACTTCAGTACATAGTAAAAAAAAGAAATCTGGTCACAAACAGAAGTTTAGATTGTTTGAAACTGCAAAACTCTTTAGTGCATCTCCCCAGCTCACTTTTAATGTTAAAGTTTTAAAAATGAAAAATGAAAATAGTGCCATATTTAACTCAACAAAAAATCCATACATGTGGAAAGAAAAAAGGAAAAAGAAGAGGAAAACATTAAATGAAGCTGCCTCGTACGAAAGAATGATGAGAAGAACAGGAAAAACAACAAAGGTGGCAACGTAAACCAGTTGAGGAAAGACAAGGGAATGGAGCACCACATATCTGGCCTGCAGTGGGGCGGATCCTAGCTCTGCCACTGGTTTGTTTTCACATTGAATAGATGACAAAGAGGACACAGGTCGGTAGCATTGATCAGAGTAAACATGTGTAAAAACTGAGAGTCACACAATTCCACTGCTCCAGAAATGGCACCTGTCTTTCTTCCCTTTATTCTAATTCTAGCAAGAGTTCCTTGCCCTAAAATATGTATGGAAATATTTTTCCTCCTCATTTACAGTCATACATTTTTACTATCATCACACTGAAGGTATCAACAAAGATGCAAAACTTGCACCATACAAAGATGGAGCATCTGCACAACAACAGATGGCTCATGAGGTAGTTATAAAACCACAAACTTGGAGTCTTCTCTCTATCCTTCCTACCTTTGTCCATCATCATAAGTATACTTGGAATCCATGTTGTAGCTTCTACTTTTATCTTCCCAGACACAATGCTGTAACCTGAACTAGCCTATCCCATCCAATAACCTTAGTCTCTAAATTGAACACAGTAGCGCAAGTGTCCATGCCAATGATGATTGATGTTCTGCAATCAGCCAATGATCTGCAGTTGTACTGACCAATGATTGACAGTAGAAATCCCTTTGACATCTACAAACAGGTCTGTGGAGTGTGTAAAGACGTCAGGCTGCCATTAACAGCTATTCTAGTAATTCACTTAGGTGTGTGTACACCTCAGCAAGAAGAGGTGAGAGTGCCTACACAAATGCTCCCCTTCTCAAATGTGAATCCATTAAGATCAGCCTTTGCATTTCAATATTGTGATAATGTTCACTACTATTCACTACATAAGGAGTCAGTATGGGGCTGACATATATTGGGGTATGCATCTGGATCATCCAAAATCAACATTCCATCCGTCTGTCATCACAACTGTCTGACTGCCTAATTTATATGGTGGCAATAGGAGAAACAACACTCCGTCAAGCCTCCACCATCTCCGTTGCATGCAGATTCTTCCATCGATGGAGTAATTGCTGAAGCATGGCAGACGGAGGAATTTAAGCCGGAACTTGGCCTGCTAAATTATGACTTTGCTCTCCGTTGGCATAACCATGGTGGTTAAACATCCACACCTGACCTGGTAGTTTCAGACGTAAAAAAGTAGATAACAGACCTTACTTACATTTCCACCTCAATATTTTACCATGAATCTGATGTTGCAAGGCTTTGCCTACCTACTCTTTGATATGGATGACACCCACCATGTTTCTGATTCAATAGGAGGTATGTTGTATTTTTATTTTATTGTCTTTAACTTAGCCATTCCTAAACGTCATGATCTTAATAAAGCAAAATATAGTAAACATATATTTTAGCCCCACATACATAATGTTTGTTTTTATCCATATGAAATGTTGTCCTGCACCCTTTACACTTCAATACTTTTTAGCAACACAATTGTGCATTTTTTGACATGCATGCATTAAAAGCAATTGTAAATGTTGTGTAAGAGTCAGTCAATATGACCGAAGTGCACACCAAATGTACAATGTATATTATACCTTTAAATGACTGGCAACATAGACATTTAGTTATAATTACATGTAACAGTTTGATGGCACTTTGATCGTTATGTCATAGTGACCTCATATGTCATTTTTGAAAGCACATTAAAACATGAATTGTTTCTGTAAATATTTAATCATATATCATACCTTCAATTTCTTGATTTTACAGTTAGCTAACCTTGTAATATAAATTTGGGAAATAAATTTTTATAGATTATAATCAACATCCCATGAGCTTTCAAAATAAGTTAAAGGGTATATCTACAGTTATCATAAACCCCATCTCAAAAACCCACATGCATTACCTAGTGGTGGAAAAGTTGCTTTTTAAAAGGTTTAGGAGAAGGAGGGGTGGTTTTGGAGGGAGGAGAAAGGGTAGATGGGGTGGGTGCAGTGGGTGTTTTTGCGGTAGAGGTTGGTGGAATGGGTGTTTGGCTTCTGGAAGGGAGTATGTGCAATGAGGGTTGGTGTGTCTGCTGTGGTAGAATCATGTGTGTTTGCTGTTTTGGATGTGTGGGTGGGTGTATGTTGTTGTTTAGATTAGGGTGCTGGTTTTTGTGAGGCTGAAGTTTTTTGTGTGATTGTAGTTTTGGGTGAGGTTGTGGGTTTGAATGAGATTATGGGTTTGGTTGAAGGTGTGGGATTTAGGTGAGGTTGTGGATTTGGGTGTTTGGGTTTAATTGAAGGATTGGGGAGGGTGTTTGTTTTGTTTTAGGTGAATGTTTGGGTTAGGCTGTGTGTTTGGGTGAGGGTGTAATTGTGATTGAGAGTGCTTTTGTAGGTGTGTGTTGAGCTCTGAGTGGGTCTGGCTGTGTATGTATGGTGTCTGTGGCTGGATGTCTGCTTCTAGTGATGATTAGAAGCTGCATGGATGTAAGTGAGTCTCTATGTGTGTTGGATGTATCTGTGATAGTGATGGTTGTTGTGCTTGTTTGAATGCCTGCATGTATAGGTATGTCTTTGTATGTATGTTTGTATGTTTATGGGATGTCTGTTCATGTGTTTGTTTGTGTTTTGCTGTATGTATGTGGGTGTGAGTATGTTGCTGGTGTATGGTATTCAGCTTCTTTGGACAGAGGTGTTTAGTCAATGAATGGTGCTTTGATGATGGGTTTGGGAAGAGGACGGGTCCAGAGAGGAACGGGCAGGTGGTGTTGGTTAGGAGGAAGTGATGTCTAACGGCTCACAACAGTGCAGTCCACCCTACAGGGTGGAGTTATTAACAATAAAGAGCCTCCTCAGATATCTCTGATGGTTGGACAAGGGTAAAAAATGCAATGTCCGGCACAAATGAGATCCCTGCTATTTTAGGGGATGTGTGTTGTCCTACCTTGGGGGGTGCAGGAGGGAGGGTGCTGTTGTAGAAAATTCAAAGCTGCTATGGGGTCCACCACCACTTGGGGTTAGTCGGATGTGGAGGCCTTGGAATCACATGATGTTGTGGCGGCCTCCTCTCCAGCCCAATCACTGTCCATGCTGTTTTAGTATGAACATAATATTATCATCACTCTGTTTCTTGATAATTAGGAACATTATAACAAGTGCCTGATTTGTATTAGTGTGAATGAGTGACTCTGTCAAAAACATAGAGGATAATGAGTCTTCCATAATACAACTGCCATTGTATAACAAATATACTTGTAGCATGGATGACAGAATACCTTTCATGTTTGTGGTGGAGTATTCCATACACAATAAAAACAATCTGGACCTAAATGCATGTTTATGTCAGCATTTGAAATTGTTTTGAAAATAACCATCATTTTAGTGCTATCATTTCGCTTATATGTGTGTTTGTAACACTTATGCTAGGCACTAACACATAGGGCCTGATTCTAACTTTGGAGGACGGTGTTAAACCGTCCCAAAAGTGGCGGATATACCACCTACCGTATTACGAGTTCCATAGGATATAATGGACTCGTAATACGGTAGGTGGTATATCCGCCACTTTTGGGGCGGTTTAACACCGTCCTCCAAAGTTAGAATCAGGCCCATAGAAGGCTACTTACTATGTTGTCATACATCTATCACATTTCTATTTATCATGCCCACTTTCATAATGAAATATCATTTCAGTAATAGAAAGAGTTTGAGAATGTTGTTTGAATGATGTAAAATTTGTACTTACAATGACATGTTTATAGCATCATTTGTGGGTAAAATGCACTAAATATCATATACATTACTTAAATATAATTTGTATTGGATCTAGCCTTCTCTGAAGAGTCACACACATATGTTTGCCTCCACTTTCTTCCTTTGAATAATGCATTTGTTAAGGATGTTAGGACTCTGTGTACTCTACATCTTCTAGCCAGTGGTAAAGTGCTTGTGTTTTCTCAAGAACACATGATAAAAATGGCTTACACCAGATTAGTACACTTAAAGTACTTGAAATTCTCAAACCAGGTACAGACATCCTGCTTGGAGCCCAAAAACGTCGAAGGCCTTCTCCCAATTCCCAGATGCCTGGGCCTGTTAATGTCTTTCCCCTTAAGAATGCATTATGGGCCTAGACAGTAAAGAATATGGGACTAGATGTGGACAAGATGGGTCATCCTTCCAGGATAGCTGGGGGGAGAACTATTCTTTGCTCTGTTTACCTTTCAAAAGGTTTGCCTCCAGCACACAAAAAGGAACCTGACACTAATCTTTTGCAAACACGGACTTCTTTGAACCTTAGGGAAGTGCAGAATTGTATGTATTTTGTGTATAAGTATATATATATATATATATATATATATATACATATATATATATATTTTTTTTTGGTCAAAATGTCATCTTGTCCTCAAGGAAAACCAGGACTCCTCTGGAGTGCTGTCAGAATAAACAAAATGTATTTGTGGAGAAAGTACTCCCCTCCAAAGTGTTTCGGCCGTAGCCTTGGTCATGGATGGAGTAGGTATACACACACACATCTATAAATAACACTAAACATTGAAAACAGACTACCATCTACAGCCCAGTGTAAACACCTTCACTTTGGAGGCCACTTTGAATAGTGCAATCATTCCTTATTCATGTGCATCATTATTATGTTCCATGATTCAAACAACACTCTGGGGGCCAGATGTAAGTAAGTCTGGGTTTGCGACTCGCAAATTGCGAGTCGCAAACCCATATGCAGGATAGTGTCCCTTACACCATCTGCGAATCGCAAGGGGGTCCCAAAGACGCTGCACTCACAGGGATGGTGGCCTGCTGGAGACAGCAGACCACCATGTCTGTGACTGCTTTTTAAGAAAGCAGTTTTTTTTTTTGTATTGCAGCCTGTTTTCCTTAAAGGAAAACGAGTTGCAATACACTCGAGAAATTGAAACTTTTTTGTTTCATTTTTTCAGACCCATTCACAAAGGGGAAGGGGTCCCATGGGGACCCCTTCCCTTTTGCGAATGGGTTAGCACCCATTTGTCATGGGTGCTAACTGCGAATTGGTTTGCGACTGCGTTCGCGGTAACAAAGCAATTCTGCATCGCGATGCGAATCGCAAATAGGAAGGGGAACACCCCTTCCTATTTGCGAGTCGCATTACCATTTTGCGAGTCCGTAACCAGGTTACCGACTTGAAAAATGGGAATGAGAATCGCGATGGGCATTTTGCATGGCACAAACAGCGAAATTCGCTGTTTGCACCATGCAAAACGCTTCCTACATCTGGCCCTATATCTTCTAATTTTCTTATATTACAATGGTTATGAGTACATACACATATGGGTATCCTGTAACTTATTTCTCTCTCTATATAATATATTAAAAATTAGTAAAAAAATAAATAAAAAATGGTTACTCTTAATAAAACTTCATCATGTCACTAGATACAATCTCGTCCAAGTGGACTATCCTAATCACATATGTAGTATCTAAAAGCATATTACATTCCTCGATCAAAATTCCAAATCATAACATATATCCTATTCCATTGTTTGAAACCTCTCCATATTAGTAAATTTTCTCTTCATAATTAAATGCACTTCGGCCACTCTCCCTGTGAAATCAGATAAAATTACAGTGAAAAGAAACAATATACACCCACCAAACCATCTTACTAAATTAATGATGTAAAAAATCCATAACATACTATAATTCAAACAAGAAGGCTCACACAGTCCTACACATCTTACATCTTATATACTTGTCATTTTATCACAAATGAATACACATTTCCACACTGGAATTCAACCCCATGGGATCAATTGAATCAAATTCTATTATATACTTTGATTCCAAAACCTGTAACTCTTGTTCGCGATTGCCTCCTCGGCAATTTATTTTTACCTGGTCAATTACCACATATCTGAGTAGATTTCCATTTCTAAAGTGTTTATCATAAAAATGTCATGCCACTGGATAGTTCCTATCATGATTTTTTATGGCTCTTCTATGTTCCAATACCCTTTTCTTAGCACAATGGACTGTGCTGCCTACATAGATCTGGCAAGGGCATGTCAGACAATACACACAATATGATGTATTGCAATTAAAGTGTCCTTTGATGACATGTTCTTTCATAGTCCCTGTCACTATTATTCTGTTACAGCTTGCACTGTCTTTGCATGCTTTGCATTGCATACAACAATAGAATCCTAAAGGCATCACAATCTTAGCTTCCTTTCCTTGTTCACTAGTAACACAATTGTGACATAGATCCTCTCTCAGTGATTTGCTCTTCTTAAAAGTAATTTGTGGTGTATCATGTATACATCTACATAACACTGAGGAGGTCATTATAACCTCGGCGGTCTGCCTTGCAGACCGCCGAGGTTGCGGGAGCCAGAATACTGGCGGTATGGCTGGCTCCGTATTTTGACTTTTCCGCTGGGCCAGCGGACGGTAACAGAGTTACTGTCCACTGGCCCAGTGGAAAAGTCACATCAACATTGCCGCCGGCTCTTAATTGTGCCGGCGGCAATGCTGATGTGCAGCGGGTGCAGTAGCACCCGTCGCGCATTTCACTGCCCGAAATTCGGGCAGTGAAATACGTGACGGGGCTCTGCCTGGGGGCCCCTGCACTGCCCATGCCAAGTGCATGGGCAGTGCAGGGGCCCCCAGGTGCCCCCTGAGTCCCCTTACCGCCAGCCTCTTCCTGGCGGTGCAAACCGCCAGAAACAGGCTGGCGGTAGGGGAGTCATAATCCCCAGGGCAGCGCTGCTTGCAGCGCTGCCCTGGCGGATTATCACTGCCGGGGCAAAAATGGTGGAATACCGCCGGCCCCGGCGGTGCGACCGCGGCGGTACCGTCGCGGTCAAAATATGGGTTTTCGTACCGCCAGCCTGTTGGCGGTATGAACGCCACTCGGTGACCGCCAGGGTTGTAATGACCCCCTGAGTTTGTCTGTAGAATATGCCAACTTTTACTCAAGATCTTCCTTATATTGTAAGATTGATTGCTGAAGGTTGTTAAAAATCTAACTGTTTCTTTTTCTTCATCTTTAGGCTGGACCTTAAATAGTATATTTTCTCTGCAAGTTTGATCCACCCTTTTTTTTGCCTCAATAATAACCTTCGTACTGTAACCTCTCTCCTTAAACCTTTCATACATGCTTGCACACTCTTGGCGATAATCGGATGTGTCACTACAAATCCGGCATGCTCTTAACAGTTTTCCATAGGGGATACTTTGAACTAAGCTGGAAGGATGTGCGCTACGAGCATAGAGTATGCTATTTCCAGCCATCTGCTTTCTATGTAATTTGGAGGTGAGAAGATTATTTCTTACCATCACCTCAACATCCAAAAATTCAATGTTTGTTGTGCTGTGCTGCTCAACAAACTTCAAGTTACAATCATTCTCATTCAAATTTTGAACAAAGTCAAAGGCCAACGGTTCATCACCTTTCCAAATTACAAAGATATCGTCGATGTACCTGCCGTAAAATAATAAAAAAACGAAGCAATGTCTCCTGTGGTTTGTTGCTTTCATGCCCCCTGGTGGTTAAATCCAGGGGCCTTCTGTGTTAAAAAAATGGGCAGCCTCCTGGCCCCCTCCCGTTGCCCCGGGGACAGCCACCTCCCTGGGACTTATTATTTGTATATGAGGGTTGTGTGCTCCCTGCGTCCCTGAAGACCGCCACCTGTGTGTTAATATGTGCTGGGCCCAATCCCCCCCGCTCCCCTAGGGACCACCACCCCTCGGTAAATATTTAAAATAAGAAAGGGGGACTATTTTCACGCTTCACTCTTGGAGCCACTG
Source organism: Pleurodeles waltl (assembly GCF_031143425.1). Lineage (NCBI taxonomy): Eukaryota > Metazoa > Chordata > Amphibia > Caudata > Salamandridae > Pleurodeles > Pleurodeles waltl. Next base: position 703,846,711 of record NC_090449.1, on the reverse strand, counting down.
ATGGCCCTGTGGACCGCTACACCCCAGGTCCAGCACCTGCTATATCCTGGGTTTATCACCCCTGGGACATTGCTGTTTGCAGTGGTAGGCACAAGTTATAGTTATCATAGGCCACAAGTTATAGTTACTTTAGGTACCTCTAATTATAACTGGTGAATCTCTATGGTTTCATACATTTAAAACGTGAGCCTAACTATAACACCCCTGAAATCTTTGTTTTTTTTATATATATATATATATATATTCAATAAAAAAGGCAACGGTTAAAGCTTAGTTGTAGTTAGGAAAACTTATTTTCCCTATACAATCAAAGTGTGAACGACAGAAACTTTAAAAATTCGATAGTTATACTTTAACTTTTATTTACAATTTACCCATCACCTTCAAATCATTGTAAATAGCAGACCTTGTTACACATTTTTTTAAGCTCGCTATTCAGACAACACTAACTATAATTCTACACTGGCATGGAGGGAATGGGCATAGACTGTCATAGAGTACTTTCGAATGCAATACAGTGTTGTGGAGTGGAATTGCATTCAGTGGAGCAGCGTGTCGGACAGTGGAGCTGCATAGAGGGGAATATAGAACAGTGGCATAGAGTGAGATAAAGTGTAGTAGATTGGAGGTTAGTGGAGTGGAGTACACTGAAGAGGAGTTGTGTGGAGTCGAGTAAAATATCATAGATTTGAGTGATATTTCGTACACTATGTGCAGTAGATTGGAGTGGCCTAGCATACAATTGAGTAGTGTCATAAATTAGAGTACTGTGTTGTACCATAGTGTGTAGTGGGGTGTAATACACTACTGGGGTGTAGTGGGGTGTCATACAGTGCTGGAAGTGAAGGAGAGTGGCAGACACTACTTGATTTTTGTAGAGTGGAGTGGTGAACAGTATTGTATATTGTGGTACTGTGGATTGGCATTCAGATTTATGGCATTGAGTGGTATGGAGTGGAGTGTTGTACAGTGGACTAATGGAGCATTGTGTCAGAGTAGAGAGGAGTAAAGTGGGGAGCTACAGTTGAGTGTTGTACAGTGACATACAGCATGGTACAGTGTTATACAGTGGAGAGAAGGAGCATAGACAAGAGTAAAGTGTCGGAAAGTAACATATAGGCCCTCATTATGACCCTGAAAGTGGGTGAGAAAGTGGCGGTAATTCCGCCAATAGACTAGCGGCAGCTACTGCCAAATGATGACCATGGCGGTGATATCTCCAATAGACAGCCAATATATCACACCGACTTCCAGGGCGGAAACAACAGTCACCACGGCGGTAGCCACCTACAGCTAGGTGGAAGACAAAGTACCACCCACCATATTTTGACACAGGAAACTACCACCTTTTCCGGGGCGGTACCAACGCCATCAAAAGCCTAGCAGAAACAGAGCACAAAAAGTCAAAAGACTCACCATTGGAGACACAGGGAAGAACCAGGCAGCCATGGAACCCGAACTGCACGTTTTCTCGATGATCTTCTACATTATGCACCATCTGGAACACCAACGCCGGTGAAGACAATGATAGTGAGTACAGCCGCCTAGCACACAAGGGAGGGAGGGAGGAAAACAAGAGTGTCACACACACAACATACACCGACACACACACACCATACACACAACCATATGCATAACAAAAACTATTTGACCACACAAATCTACAGAATAATGCCAAGGCAACAGGAATGCACGAAAATGATTGTAATCAGTCCAAGAATAAATTCAACAATCCGATTTACATATTAAACAGATCTGTACACATGTATAAAAAAGGGACACTGCCCAGTCCATAGTTCACAGGGCCCACATGGCCACAGAGCAAAGTCCAAGGCCCCACTTGAATCCTGCCCCAATCCGGAGAGAACACTGCAGGGACATAAGTTGGCAAATAGGCAGGCACCTCGGGGAGGGGGGCCTTTAGCCAAATGCAGAAACAAGTCCACTGGTTCTGGAGGGGGCAACATGCCCTGTGCTTGGTCCTGGGGAGTGCAAGGCCACAGTCTCTGGAGTTGGTGACCTGCCTACTGGTTCCTGGAGGGGGCAGGCCGCACAGCAGCCCTTGAGGGCTGGACTATATGGTGTCTGCCGGGGGTGATGGCTGCACTGTTGTGGTGGTTGTGGGAGGCTCCTACTCAGCCCCTGCACCCTCCGATGGCTGCACTGTGGTGGTGGTTGTGGAGGCTCCTGCTCAGCCCCTGCACCCTCTGATGGCTGCACTGTGGTGGTGGTTGTGGGTAGCTCTTGCTCAGCCCCTGCACCCTCCGATGGCTGCACTGTGCTGTTGGCAGTGGGTGGCTCCTGCTCAGCCCCTGCACCCTCCGATGGCTGCACTGGGATGGAGGTTTTGGGTGGCTCCTGCTCAGTCCCTGCACTCTCTGATGGCTGCACAACCACGGCTGGCGGTGGGGGCTCTGTGACAGCTAGTGGTGGTGGCATTGTATGGCTGTCCGCTTCCGCTGGTGTAGATTGCCTCCCCTCCACCTGCTCATGGGTTGTGGGTCCCTTACCCTTCCTGGCACTGGTGGTTGGGCTCTTCCCCCCTCCGCCTGCTGGTGCAGGCTCCTTCCCCTTCTCTGCAGCTGGTGCAGGCTCCTTCCCCTTTTTTGCCGCAGTTGCAGGCTCCTTCCCCTTCTTTGTAGCTGGTGCAGTCTCCTTCCCCTTCTTTGTAGCTGGTGCAAGCTCCTTCCCCTTCTTTGTAGCTGGTGCAGGCTCCTTCCCCTTCAGTATTGTTGGCCTGGAATCCTTTCCACCATGAGTAGGTGCTGCTGCCACTGGGCACGTGGAATGTTTGGCTGAGTTGCTAGGCTGGGTCCTTGCTGCCCTGCCCATACATGCAGGACGGGGGTGGAGGGGTAGGGAAGAGGTCAATCTGGGAAAGAAAAAGCTTTTTAGGGATGTTGGGGCGGGAAGAGGGAGGAGTTATGGGAGTGGAGGATGAGGGAGTGGTTGTTGGAGGTGTTTGCTGGATTTGGGTGCAATTGCATTGGCTGTATGCTGTTGTGAGGTGGATGGATGTTGGGTGTCTGAGTGCTTGCGTTTGTGTACTTTGAGGGGGACAGTCACAGTGGGAGAGGACATAGGGGACATGTGCATGGATGCTGTGGAAGTGTCTGTCAGTGAGGTGTGTGTTCTGCTTGGTGTGGTGATGATGCTGGTAGTGGATATTGATGTAGTACATGCAGGTGGGAGTTTGGATGTAACTGGGTGGGAGGTGGAGGAGGGTGACACAGTTGAAATAGTGGATGTTGTTGTGTCTGCAAATGAATGTTGTTTGTGTGAGTTCCTGTGGGATGAAGTGTGGTGCTTTTGTTTGCTTGTGACACTCTTGTGTGTTGTCTTCTGTGCATGCCCATCTGCCTTTGTGCTTGGGATGGGTTAGGGTTGAGGAGAATGGGACTGGGAAGTGGAAGTTGAAGGTGGGACGGTTGAAACAGGGACAATGGCTGCCATCAGAGAGGAGGCCAGAGCCTGAATCGATCTCTGTTGTGGCCGCCAATCCACTGTGAATGCCCTCCAGCAATGCATTAGATTACTGCATCTGGGCTGCCAGCCCCTGGATGGCATTCACAATGGTTGTTTGCCCTACAGAGATTGATCTCAGGAGGTCAATATACTCCTCACTCAGGGCAGCAGGGCTCACTGGGGCAGGGCCTGGGCTGAAGAAGATGCCCACCCTCCCGGGTGAGCAGGCACGGGCAACTCGCTGAGGGGCTACTGGGAGGGTGGTGCTGGTACGGGGGTGGCGGATGTACCTGCAGCTGGGGTGGTCACAGAGGTGTCCGCCACCACCAGGGAGCTCCCATCGGAGGAGGTATCATAGTCTGTATTGTCCCCTCCAGTCTCTGCTATGGTGCTCCCCTCGCCCTCCGTCAAACTGGTGCCCTCAGCATCGGTGGACTCTGCCTCCAGGGTCCTGTAGGATGCAGCTCCCTCTGTCGCCAGTTCCTCTGCTCCTGCACCAGATGATGCTAATGCACACAAGGAAAGGATGACAAAAAAAGAAAGGGGAAAAGAGAGACAAAGGATACACTGTGTCAATGGCTGCACCAACACCACCGTTGGTGTACACAGCACCCTCACACACAGGGAACAGCCCTAAGCACTATGCATGGGAATACCAGTGAAATGGCTACTAAACAAGGAATGAGGAGGGGTACACCGCCAACTGCAGCACACCTGGGACCCATGCAGACCTGTCCAGTAGTGAATGCTAACAAGCTAGGTAAGCAGTATTTCATAATCAACCCCTTAGCCACCAGAGGACCTACGCTGCTATGTCTGGCCTGGCACCCACTGACACACAACCATCATCTGGATACCACCCCTCCAGCAGTGAGTTTCCCCCTTGTGGCTGCTGTGATGCCTTCAAGCGCCCATCCAGCTCAGGGTAGGCCACTGCCAGTATGCGGACCATCAGGGGGGGTCAGGGTCCATGGGCACCCCTTCATAGTTGGGAGGTCTTTCCCAGCTGAGCCTCCGCAGTCTTCCATGCCCAGTGTCTCAGGTCCTCCCATCGTTTCCGGCAGTGGGAGTTCCTCCTGCCATAGACCCCCAGGGTCCTCATGTCCTTGGCGATGGCATGCCATATTCCCTTCTTTTAATGGGTGCTGACCTGCAGAGGCAATAGAGACAGGAGAACTCCATTAGACAAACAGTCCAGCCAGTAATACTAATGGCTCACCATACCCGTTTCCATCACCATTGCCACACATAGCCCAGCACACAATGTGTACACCGCAAAGAGGACATCCACCCACCCCCCTTACACGAGGCCTTCACACAAACAACTTCATGCATTCATGTCACATGCATCATGCCCACAGTGTACTCATCTGTTGGCCTGGATGCCCATACAGCAGTTCGTACTGGGGTAGGACCCCATCCACCAGTTGCACCAACTCCTCAGAAGTGAAGGCTGGGGCCCTTTCCCCGGTCACACGAACCATGGTAGGTTCCAGACACAGGTCACAGCTGCTCATGTAGTTTAGGTCCTCTCCTATGGAAGGTCAGGAATCAAGTGAGGAATCTGTTGGTCACATCTGTGGCAGTGCATACCGTCACCGTCGGCATAGATCACCATTGGCCACTGTACCCCATAGGGCCGAATTATAACCAATGAGGAATTGCACGGTGGTTCACGACCGCCTACCGCCACAGCGCACAACGTCAGCGGCATTACCTCACTTCCACCTGTCCCTCCACACAGGACATGCGGATGCCATTTCAGGGGTGGTGAACAGGCCTATGGATTAATGCTGCGTCACAGGATAAAAAGGCACATACTTCACAAATTACACTGTCCCATAACATGTTAGCACATTGCGGACTGCCGTTGTGGCTGTCCCTTAGATACCTACCACTGTGTCTGAATAGTTGATGGAGACATAACCCGGTGTACAGACCCCTGGTGGACTTGGCTACACTGGAGGAGAGGCACATAATACTCACCTACAGACTGGACAGGGCCACAATCACAGAGATGTGTGCCCAATTGGAGCCTAACCTGATATCTGCTAACCGTCATCCCACTGGAATCCCCCCTCTTGTGCAAGTACTATCAGTTCTCCATTTCATGGCAACTGGTTCTTTCCAAGTGACAGTGGGCTTGGCAGCAGGAATGTCACAGCCAATTTTCTCAAATGTGCTAGCAAGAGTGTTGTCTGCCCTGATAAAACACATGTGCAGCTACATTACATTCCCCCAGGTTGAGGATTTGGCCACTATAAAGGCTGGATTCTATGCAATGGGATATATCCCCAAAATAAATGGTGCAATTGATGGAACACATATTTTGTCTGTCCCCCCGCCAGAATGAACAGGTGTTCAGGAATCATAGGAGTTTCCACTCCATGAATGTGCAGATGGTGTGCTTGGCGGACCAGAATATCTCCCAAATCAATGCCAAGTATTCTGGGTCGGTACATGATCCCTTTGTCCTGAGGAATAGCAGCATCCCAAATGTGATGGCCCAACCACAGAGGCACAGGGTGTGGCTAATAGGCGAGCCCTGGTTCCCACACAGTATATGTTGATGTATGCCTATGCTGTTGGCCATATAGGATAGTGTGTGGCTAAATGTTGTCCCTCAATATTTGCAGGTGACTCTGGTTACCCAAACCTATCATGGCTGCTGACCCCTGTGAGGAATGCCAGGACAAGGGCAGAAGAATGTTGTAATGAGGCACATGGGTGAACCAGAAGGATCATTGAAAGGACCTTTGGCCTCCTGAAGTCCAGGTTCCGGTGCCTCCATTTAACAGGTGGATCCCTGTGCTACTCACCCAAGAAGGTCTGCCAGATAGTAGTGGCATGCAGCATGTTGCACAACCTGGCCCTTAGACAACATGTGCCTTTTCTGCAGAAGGAGGAGACTGGAGATGCCCCTGTGGTAGCAGTGGACCGTGAGGACAGGGAGGATGAGGAGGCAGAGGATGAGGATGTGGACAACAGACCATCTGTGATACGTCAGTACTTCCAATGACGCACAGATGAGACAGTGCAACTATACTATACATTTCTATGACTTTGGTTGTATTCTGTGTGGCTTTGGAATGCTGGCATTTCCCACTTCTTCGCCCACTTACTGTTACCTCTGAATATTCATTTTACAGATGTTGGTGATTTGACAAATTCTACTGGTATGATCACTACAGCCAGCCATAGGTCATTAATTATATGCTCATTCTATGTACAGTTCATTTGCAATGGTTGTAGCTGTTTCACTCAATACATATTTGAAATACATGAAATACTCGAAGTTGATTTTTATCCAAGGGTGTTTATTGTAGTGCTTATAAATAGAGGGGAAAGTGCAATGGGATGGGGTGATGATGGAGGAAAGTCCAGGGTATTGTTCCAGTCTGTTTGCAGCACAGGTGCATTGTCCATGGGGACATAGGAAGGGGAGCAATGGCAGTTCAAGGTGGACAAGGTGACTGAGTGGGTCACAAGGGGGACAATCATGAGAGTCTCATTTCCTTGCGGTGGTCTTGGCAAGTGTCTCTGGCTTCTGTCTGGTTCGCAGGGAATGTTTGCGGGGTGGTTCATACTCTGCAGGGGGAGGGGTGCTGGTGGCCTGTTGGTCCTGTGGCAGGGGCCCACTGGTTTGACACTGCCTCCCTCATGATGTTGGCAATGTCTGCCAGCACCCCTGCTATAGAGATCAGGGTGTTGTTGATGGCCTGCAAGTCCTCCCTGATCGCTTAATACTGTTCCTCCTACGACCGCCTGTTCTCCTGAACGTTGTCTAGGATCTGGCCCATCGTGTCCTGGGAATGCTGGTAGGCTCCCAGGATCTCGGAGAGTGCCTCCTGGAGAGTCGGTTCCCTGCTCCTGTCCTCCTCTTGGCACACAACAGTCCTCACGGTTCCCTATTGGCCTGTGCCTCTGTCCCCTGAACGGTGTGCCACTGCCACTGATCCCAGGTCCCTGATTGTCTTGTGTGTGAGGTGTGTCCTGGGGTCCCTGTACAGGTGGGCACACTGCTGATTGACGTGTCCTGGCGAGAAAGGTTTGGGGACCCTGGGTGGGTGGCGTGGTGTTGGTTCCTGATGGGGGAGGCTCTGTGGTGGTCTGTGACTGGGCTTGGGTGACCGACTGTCCAGTGGTCCCTGATGGGCCAGGTAGATCATCCAGATCCTGAAGACCAGAGTTACTGTCATCACTGTGGGCCTCTTCTGTTGGGGGACTGGATAGTGATGGCACCTTTTCTCCTGTGACATTGGCGAGGGTACCTATGAGGATGTAAATTCTGTATTATGTTTTATGTGTATGACATTTGTACAACCCTGGCTTCCCCTCTATGGTTGTTGTTGCCCTGCCAGCTTTTACTTGTGTATGTTGGTGTTTGGTGGGATTGTTAGTTTCACTATGCTGTCATGCTTTAGTGATGAGTGTCCATGCAGGGGCTTTGAGGGGTGCCCATGCATTGGTACAGCATGCAGGGCTTGGCATTGGGATTAGTGTGATATGATGGTGGAGTGTGTGGGATGGAGTGGAGTGATGTGAGGGTGAGGGTGTGTGATGGCATGCAGGCATGGGGGTTCTAATTGTTGAAAGTTGACTTACCAGAGTCTAGTCCTCCTCCAACTCCGGCCAGGCCCTCAGGAAGCAGTATTGCCAAGACTTGCTCCTCCCATGCTGTGAGTTGTGGGGGTCCACCACCAGTCCTCTGTAGCGAGCTGGTGTCTTGCTGTGATGGAACGTACCTTCCCCTGTCGGTTGCTCCACCTCTTCCTTATGTCGTCCCTTGTTCTGGGGTGCTGTCCCAAGGCGTTGACCCTGTCCACGATTCTCCACCATAGCTCCATCTTCCTTGCTATTGATATCTGCTGCACCTGTGCTCCAAATAGCTGTGGCTCTAACATGACCCTTAACTCCTCCTCAGTGAAATGGGGGTGCCATTGTGGTGCCATGGGTGTTATGTGATGTGTGTTGGGTAATACGTTGGGATGTGTGATGTGGAGTGCGTGAGGGGTGTATGGGTGTGAGTGGTGTGTGGGTCTAGTTGTCACAGTGGTCTTGGTGTCAGTCTTGTGCCAATGATTTGTATTCGTAAAGGGTTGTGGGTACTGTGGGTGGGTGTTTTATGGTGGTGTGGGTGTGTGGGTGTGGTGTGTATATGGGTGTCGGGTGTGTGTTATTTGAATTGTCCGATGTGGTGTTGTTTTGTACGTGGGTGTCCATTGTGAGCACGGCAATAGGTGTTACCAATGGTTTACCACCTTTGAATGTCCGCTGTGGTGATTTGCGGGTCATAATGTGATGGGCGTTATTCTGTTGGCATAATAGTGTGGGTTTTGAGACTGCCAGTTTATCACTGACCTTTGGTCTGGCGTATTTGTGTATGTGGCTGAACTTTGTCGGATTGGTGTGTGTATATGATCATATGCTGGACGGATATGCGCCACCGCGGCAGTAAGTTGGCGACCGTCAGCATGGCAGTACACGGGATTTACTGCCAGTGTCATAATGAGGGCCATAGTGTAGTAGAGTGTTGTGAAGTGGAGCTGCATAGAATACAGCAGTGTGTGAGACAGTAGAGCTTTATCGAGTGGATTGTTGTATAGTAGCGTAGAGTGGTGTAAAGTCTTGTACAGTGGATTAGAGACAAGAGGGGTGGTGTAACGTATTGATGGTTCATAGAGTAGAGTAGCATGGAGTGGAAGGTGCTGGCATAACATAGGTGGTACACTGTTTTAAAATTGACTGGGATCATGGACAGTAGAGTGGAGTGCTGTGTCATAAAGAAACATGTTGTTTAGTGGAATTGAGTGCTGCACCTTAGAGTATATGGGCATAGAGTGAAATATAGAGTTGGACAGTGGAGTGTATGAGGATAGAGTGGAGTAGATTGCTATGCAGCGTGGTAGACGTTTATAGAGTGGAGTTATATGGAATGGAGGAGAGAGTCATACAATGGATTGACGTAGAGTTGAGTGGCATACACTGTAATGATGTAGAGTGGATTACAGTAAAGAGGAGTAGCATACAGTTGAATACTGTACAGTGGAATACTGTTCAGTTGAATGTAGAGTAGTTGAGTGGCATATGTTGGAATAACATAGTTTGAAGCAGTGTACAGTGGAGTGGAGTAAAGAGAAGTAGTGTACAATGGATTAGAGTAGAGTGGGGTGGCACACATTATAGTGGCGCAGCGTAGAGTCAAGAAACTTGGAGTGGCAACTCATATAGTATAGTGGACTGCTGCGTCATACAGTGATGGAAACTGTTGTAGACTGTTGTATAATAATTTACCGGCGTAGAGTTGAGTACAAATTTGGATAGTGGAGAGTATGGGGATGAAGTAGAATCTAGTAGAGTTCCATAGAGTATAGTAATTATGATTGAAATTGTAATTATATAGTGCTTACTACCTCTGATGAGGCATTAACGTGCTTTTCAGGAAGTAGCATGCTACTCTAGAACCCAAAAGGATTAGTGATGTATTAGTAAAGGGAAATATGAGTTAATGTAAGCGGTATACATGTGAGTCTGTTAGTTAGATTGAATAGGATAGTGGGGGAATAGAAAAGGGAAGAGTTTAGAATGTGTTATTTTAGTATTTTGGAAATCATAATAGTAAGATGAGGTTTGGGATGAGTAAAAAGGAGGGATTGAGGAGGGATGAGTCTGTAGAAAGGGATTAGGGAGATGATAGTAGTAAAATGTGGTTTGGAATGAGTCAAAGGAGGGATAGTTGGTAGAAGAATTTAGAGAGCGTTGTTTGGGAGATCGTAGTAGTAAACAGAGGTTTGGGGTGAGCCAGAGGGATAGAGGAGGGAAGAGTCTAGAAAGGGTTATTTAGGTGGTCATAGTGGTAAAATGAGGTTTGGGAGGAGTCAGAGAGTGGAGGTAGAGGATATATTGAGCGAGCTATAGGATGAGACAGAGCAGTGTATTGGAGAATGTGAAAGTTATTATTTTTTTCTCTTTCTGCATTTCTACACTAGGACTAAAGTAATAAATATATAGATATGTGACTACGTAGAAAGGGCATATATGTATAAACAAGATAATCTATTCAGATTTAAAGTTGCACTGTATAAACTCAGACTTTCAAGTGTTACAGTAATTGAAGCTTATTTATTTGTATATTTTTGTAACTCATGTCCTTTTTAATTTTATGTTTTCCTCAATGTTTTATTAATGTCACACTTGTAGATAAAGCTTTGATAATATTTACAAATTGTGATAGATAAAGAAATCAGAGACCCATAAGCATCTAATCAGACAAGCTCTATGAAAACTATGCAATGGCTTGTAAACATGTTAAGCATAGAATAATATATGCATATATATTTAACCGTTAGTAATATATACATGTGTTAAGCAGATCTAAAGACTATCAATATATTTTACAAACCATAGTTATTAAACATATTTGTACAAAGAAATAAACATATCTAGATGCGTATATATAATCAACTTGTAAATGTTTACTTACATAGGGATAAGCTGTACATTAGTGTTTGAGCATGGTAGAGTTGTAGAGTTTTGTAGAATGGAGTTATATGGAGTGGAGGAGAGTACCCTGGAGTGGCAGAGAGGGAAGTAGCATAGGGTGGAATGGCATAAAGTGGAATATCATAGAGTGGAGTAGCGTAGACTGGAGTGACATTGAGTATAATAGTATATACTGTAGTTGCGTACAATTGAGTGGCATAAACTGTAATAGAGTATAGTGTATTAGCATACAGTGAAGTGTACAGTGAAGTGGTTTATACTGCAATGGTGTATTGTGGAGTAGAGTAGAGTGTAATAAAATGTAGTGGAGTGGCACACAGCAGAGTGGAGTGGAGTCAAATACCATACAGTAGAGGGGCAAATATTGTCATTGCATACAGTGTAATAGCTTAGAATGGAGTGACATTCATTGAAATAGCATAGCGTGAAGTACAGTGGAGTGGCGTAAAGTAACATACTTTAGAGTGAAATAGCATAGAGTACAATAGCGCTATGTGGATTGGCGTACACTGGAGTGGTGAAGACTGGAGTAATGCACAGTGGAGTGGGGTAGAGTGAAATAGCATATAGACGAGTAGCATAAAGTGGAGTGGTGTCCAATGGACTAGCATGGAATGGAGTGGTGTACCCTAGAGTGCAGTACAATGGAATTGCATATAGTGGAGTGGCATACAGTGGAATAGTGTACAGTGGAATGGTGTACTTGGGTGTAGACTGGAGTTGTGTACACTGGAACAGGGTAGAGTGTGATAGAATACAGTGGAGTTGAATCCATTGAAATAGCATTGACTAGAGTGAGGAACAGTGGAGTTGCATGCACTGGAATGGCGGGAGTGGAGTAGCATACAATGGAGTGGCATACAAAGGAATAGCATAGAGTAGAGTGATATACAGTGGAAAGGCGTGGAGTCGAAAAGCATATACTGGAGTAGCTTATAGCGAAGTGGCATACAGTGAAGTGGCTTACATGGAAGAGGAGTGGAGTGGAGTTTCATACAGTGTAACAGTCTCCTGTTTTGAAGTCTCAGGGCCCTTAATGACTTCCTCTGCCAGCACCTGGACTTTCTGCTGAGACTCCTGCCCTGCCAAGTTGTGCCCCATCCAGTCCCTGGGCCTCTGAAAGGTGAAGATGTCAGAAAAAGGACTGAAATCCACACACAGACCACCATGCAGGGAAGCTTTCAACACACCACCTGCAACACGGCTGAAAAATGATGCGGCACCTGCTTCAGGGGTAAAATCGGCGTTCCACATGCATCGCAGCTGAGAGATCAACGCATCGCGGCTGGTGAAATGATACAACACCCTCTTGGGGCTGATGGTGGCGACGCAAACCCCACACAGTGCGGTATTCTAACACCGTCCAACCGAATTTCTCACTCATCGTCGCTGGGCATCAAAGTAACTGTGAAGCTGCGTGAATCCGAGGTGCCCAGTCCGGAAATTGACATATCGCTCTCTTGCAAGGGAGAAAAACAACGCATTGCCTGCCCAACCGGAGAAGAAACGATGCAGGGACTTGCGAGTAAGGAATCGACATATCGCTGACTCACCCGTGCTGCTTTATTTTTGATGCAAACCAGGTACTTTGTATAAACTCAACGTTTCCATTGTTTTCTATAGAGTAAGACTCTCATTCTTTTGAAATTGACTTGACTTGTGTATGTTTGATTTTTCTTGTTTTGGTCTTGTTTGATTTAGAGAAATATTACCTATTTTTCTAAACTGGTGTGTTGTCTATTTTATAGTGTTTTCACTGTATTACTGTGTGTGTTGGTACAAATGCTTTACACATTACCTTTGAGATAAGCCTGACTGCTTGTGCCAAGCTACCAAGGGGGTGAGCAGGGATTGTCTCAGGAGTATAACTCCCTTACCCTGAATAGAGTGAGGGTCCCTGCTTGGACAGAGCATAAACTGACTGCCAACCAGAGACCCCATTTCTAACAGGAGCAGTGTAAAGATGAGTGGCATACAGTGGGGTGACATAGACTGCAGTCGTGTACAGTGGTGTTGAGTAAAGTGTAAGAGCATTAAGTGGAGTCTTGTATATTGGAGAGGCATAGAGTGGAGAGACTTAGAGTGCAGTAGCGTATAGTGGAGTGGCTACTGGGGCATGGCATAAGGATGGATGTGAATTTAGCAGTAATGTAGGATATGGTGTGCAGAATAATGCAGTGAAATATTCTGCCTTGCGTTTCTCCAGATTTATCAATAAATGAGGTACTATGCTTTGTGGCCTTACATTGCATTGTAAATCGTACTTAAGTATTGCATTGCTCGTGTGACATCATGAGTAATGTAAGGGTATGCAATTGAATAATACAACTTGGCCTTAGTTATATATTGGGCTATGGTATACCATAATAATCTTGCAGTATACAGTGGTGTATGGCAATGATGAGCCAGTATATAGGTGGGTAATGGCTGTTTTTGAGAATAAAAAGGCAGCTGTATTGTTTTGCTACACTTTGGCTGCGTTCAGTGTTAGGGCCTTCAATATAGGTAAGTAGTATGCCCTAACCTATTACCAATTTATCAAAGTGGAAATAAGTAGGGACATTTATTTATATATTTTTATATATATTATTGCACAATATAACATTCCCTATGTCCTCTATAGAAACATTGGTTTGGGTGAATGAAGACAACATACACTAGCAATATGACTCACTAAAGTAACAAGTGCTTGCACAATGTAACATACCCTATGTCCAAAATGGTAACACCGGAGTGGGTGATTGAAAAGAGCATACACGTGCAACATGACTCAGTGAAGTAACAAGTGTTTCCACTTGAAGCAAGGAAACTTTGTCCACCTGGTCTTCTATCTTGCATAGTATAATATATATCATATATCGTACAAAACCCCATTTAGGGGCCATTCAAAGGGGCACCAATGTAGGTGTGTTCCCTGACAAAATAAATCAAACACATACATTTTCACCAAATAGTCTTTGCAGCAGCACACATTGTCACAAAAGATCAGTAAAATGTGAGTACATTTGACATCTGCATATGCCCTATTGCCACTCTCCTTTTAATACAGTGCTAACCATGCTGCGTCATGCTCAACAATTGTGTATGCCATAGATAAACTGGTTCCTTGGAGTAGAATACTTGTCATTTTGTGCCAATAAGCAGTGAAAAATCCACATTATAGATGCCTGTCCTGTTCCATCTGACAGAATCCTTGTAGTAAAGTACTTGTCATGTCTTGCAAGCATTGCAAAATCCACATTAAAGATGCCTGTCCTGTTCCGTCTGGCACCTGTATGTGCCATAGCGAACACCTCCTTCCACTAATAAATGCTTCAAGTATTGTGCAAAAAATGGCATGTTTAAAGTGCATATGCTCTCAAGAACACCCAAAGCATATCAAAATGTTGTCATTTATAGCAATAGTGCAATTCAATGGCATATATCTCGATGTTTAATGATAGGTTATCTCAGTTTACGCATGACGTTCATACATGTCTTAACAGTCAACTTCTGTTAGGGAGCTTCATACATTGTGCAAAATATTAATCCAGTGTGCTTCACCCCTTAGTATGGTACGCCATAGTCATTGTACATCTGTCTGCATGGACATCAGGTTAAATAATGCACTGGCTTGTAGTCTCTAAGCCCTGTTATCACCTGTAGATTTCTTCCCATGTGAAAGGTACTGTTGGCCATTTGAACTCGAATCTCACCTACAGCACTTGTGAGAAACTGATGCAGCACACACCTGTGAGCACCTCCATGCAGACCAGCCATTTGAACATGCACTGCCCTTGCAGATGCTTGGAACAGCATAGAAGCTGACATTTTATCGAGTACACTGTTATGCATTGTCAGAAAAAAAAGCTGTGTAACACAGCCCTTGGGCTTATGTGTCACCTTCCAAAACACAGGACAAATACAGTTTACCATGTCAACTGTCTTGTTCTTCCTCCGACGAGTCTCAGTCAGACCACTGAGTATGTACCTTGTGAAATTGCTGGATCCTGATTGACCCTGCATCCTGTTAGCCTGACTGGCACCTGTCTGTGCGTTACCCTAAAGGTTCCCTGTGGCTACATATGTATCATAGTTGCTTTCCCAACCCTCACATTCCTCTGGGGGTATTTTGTCAGGTGGTTCTTCAATGCATACTCAAATACATTGTATAGCATAATCTGCTTATTTATCGTACCATAATTGGGAACTTGTCTCCAAATACCCAAATCATGGCCTATCCCTTATCTGGGTCTCATGTATGCATGAGCGACAAAGTGTGACAGTGTACCATGGCCGTATGCAGGGATTGGGTATGGTGTCTCCAGCAGAACCAGCAACGTCAGATAATGTGCATGAAAAGACCACACATGTTAGGACCCTGACAGTTCACACGCTGATTCACATTGCTCACAACATATTGATGGGCTGTGCGTGGTGAATAGCTGTGAGATTAATCAGCACAGAGGCTATGATGTTCCCAGATGCAGTGGGAACTTTAGATTTGTATTAGTGTACAAATGTTGTAATGACACCTGCCGGTACAAGAATCCTGAGATATGATCATACTCAGCACACCAAGGTTGCCCTGTTGACAGACTCATAACACGTCTGCAGTGACAGGGTAGGACCATTCCCATGTGGGTTCTCAAATCCTCATTGGCTTTACTTCCATTGATCTCCGAAGGATACTCAGCAGATACAGGAATAGCCGCCACTGACTCATGACTAGACCTGGACGTAAGTGTGACAACATAGACCCCTAAAGATATACAGAATTAACATTGGCCCACACACATGAACCAGACACCTCTGTGCAATTGATCACTGGAAATATGTGGCCACATGCAGCTTGGTCTGCTGGTCTGCCACTGCCACAGGAGAGTTGTGGCTCTGTCATATGACCTCAACTATGGCGTGACATTACAAATGTGGTTCATCTTTGGCTCTCCGTGTCAATAACACGGTACCCACTTAGTATGTACATGTGCCTGACTCATGGTGGGTTCACCAACAAGTGCCTAGGAAGCAGTATCCGAAATTCCAGGACATGTGATGGGCAAGTTTTGGACCATTGACATGAACAACCGTCTGCTATCTATCCGGTGCATGCTTTGTCATTTGTGGTGTTTATGTTACCCAAAAACTAGAAAGTGCACACAGCAGTTGTTGCTACATGTATGACTAACACATGTCCTCTCTCATTTCCACACTGACTTGCATCTGAGGGTTGGACACATTGACTCCACATGCATACAAGCATATTTGCAATAATGCATCTTGCGATGCTCACACTGTGGGTCAACAACAATATTAGTAGCCAATACACACACATTGAGCCATAGGCATTGAGGTATTGTACTTATGTGCGTCACCTTGCTATCCTCTCCTGACGGCAAACATGCCCAATTTGTACAATACATATATGTAGGCCACACGTTTGGCCAGCTATTGCGTCAGTCAGGAGTGAAAATCCTGTACATGAAGTAGCGGATCATGGTCCGCAGTAGTATGATGTGTCACATGTGCCCATACACGGTCATGCCCAAAGTGGGTGCAATCAGCCTATCTCAGTATTGTTAATGACACACATGCGTCTAAAAATGTCGCTTATGGCCTAAAAACGACGCATAATGCCCTGAAAGAACCATTGACCCTGAGCGGTATCTTCCACACTGTACCTCCGAAAATTGTTTAAGTTTAAAACTATTTCGAAACATATGGATGCGGCCTCAAATCTACTCCTGTGCAGTCGAAAAAAATGACGCGCAGACTGTATGCGTCAAAATATTGGAAGGAAGTGATGTAATAGGATATCCTGTTTACAGAATAGGTACAGTGGGTGTACTTTCACTTTCTCTTTGCAGTCTGTGATATTTCCTGACTGTGTGGCTGTGTCTCAATTTGTCTCTGTATATTTAGTGAATTTGTCTCCTGTGTGGTCTTTTTATGGTCTTTTTGTGATTAAAAACTTGTTTTAGTATCATGTCTGAGTGTTTTTTTGTGCTCATTTGTGTTGTAAAGTATTGCCTTTGTTTTGTTGGGAGTCTGTTGTGGGTAGTGTTAGTTTGGGTATAGTTGGGCTGTGTTAGTAGTTTTTTTGAATTTTTCCTGTCCTACTTTCCCCCTATTCTCCTTTGTTCCCCTTTATCCCCTGTTTCTCTTTTGGTACAAATATGTTGGGTAGGCCTCATCTTGGCAGGATGGGAGAGGAGGAGCTGGGTGG
This sequence comes from Pleurodeles waltl, assembly GCF_031143425.1. NCBI lineage: Eukaryota > Metazoa > Chordata > Amphibia > Caudata > Salamandridae > Pleurodeles > Pleurodeles waltl. Next base: position 703,829,538 of record NC_090449.1, on the reverse strand, counting down.
ATTCATTTGGCTGGTGTGCCATTTCCTAGCCCTAATGATTGAGGCAGGTGGGCGTGTGATACAGGGGTATCACACTGAGGCACGGAGGCTCCGGTGGGCAAATGTGTTGCGTCATCTGCAAAGGTTTTATAAGACACCCAGAAATGAGCACCAGCTGAAGCACCGCTGGGCTGACCTTGTCTCCAGGGAGCAAGATCTGCTGAACCACCTGGGGATTGTGATTCGTGGCCCTGTTGGTGAGTACAAATCATGTTCATGTGCACGTTTAATTGCTCTGTAGTGACATCAGCTGATTTTTACAATATCTTCCGGCAATGTTGTTGAGTGTGTGGAATGCTACTGAAACATGCAGGGCCATATTTCTAGTTTGTTAAGGACCACAATTGCTAGCTGTTAGGAAGCAAGAGCTCCGCAAACGTACTGAATACATTTGCATTATGTAAGTTATTGCCGCCTTTGTGTCAAACAGCAACACAAATCAGGAGCCAATTATGTATAGATATAGGCCACAGTTGCCTGTGAGGTATAGAAATTTCCAACTCATTACCATAATTTGCTGACGCAACAGCTAGACTGACTTTCTAAACACAACATGACGCTGAAAATGAGTGCAGGCTTCACGTCAATTGATGATAGCAATGTGGCCCGAAAATATGCCTCATGTGTGTCTGGTGAGTGTGTAAGGAAACCGATCATGGAAATTCCAAAAATCTTAGGGATTATTGTGCCCCTCCTTCATTTCGGATACATGTCTGATCTGGATTTGGATACATAGGTAACAAGTTCTAGCTGCGCTCAGCTAACATCTTAGACTGGTATTTGGAGTTTGTAGTTCGTTTGGAGTTAGATTAGGGATGGCTGGCCAAAGGTATGCCCATGGGTTCATACCTCTATGGTTGGTGCAACTCATCATAGCTGTGCCACATCAAATGAAGAAACTGTAACAAAATGAGGGCTAACAACTGTCCCTGGCCCTCTGTACATTGTACCTGTGTGTCATACATTTGTCATGGTCACAATGGCTGGTTGACTGGTAATGCAGTCCTCACAGAAAGTGGCTTTGGATGTCTCTCATGGATACACATGATGAGACGAATACACTCCATGATTATGTCTACTCACTAATGAAGGAGCATGTTTGCCACCACATGATAGTTAGGGCCACTGCATGTGTGCAGATATGTGTGTATCACTCATTGGAGACCCACGGTATGTACATGTTAGCCGTGCTATGTAGGATGCAGTATCATCATGTCTGAGAGGCTTTACTTTCTGATGTAATCTTACACATAGTATTTGTCTTTGGAATTGTTGTACAGTGCACAGACATTGAGCACATTTCTCCCTTCCATGCCTTACAGGTGGACCGGCACCCTACACTGTTGGCGAGGTGGCTCGATTCGAGGACCCAGACAACTCCAGTAAGTGTTGATATGTCTGTTATGTGTTGTGTTTGCTGGTGATGTGTGTTGGACACATAGCAAGGTGTGATGCGCTGGCCAATCATTTGCTTTGTTCCATGAGTGGAATATCATTTTATCACCATCTTTGAGTTGGCCAATCCTTATCCTATTGTCATACTTTGGTATTCTAGGTCAGTCCTGTAGGCACGGCAATGTGAATAGGTATGAGTCATGTGGATAAAACTTGATTCAGAAAAAGTCGCACTGGACCATATTAGTGAAATAGTCAGCCAGTCAGACCCGAATTCTCCCTGAATGGGGATGCCAAGTGCTTACCCACAGACTTCTGCTTCCCTATTCACTAATGTACTTATTGAACTGTAGGTTAAACTTCCTAGCAGCATGTAGCTCCACATGTAGTGCTAGGAGTATGTGGCACTTGAGTGCAATGGCCTAGGTGTGCATGCAACTCATGGCCAGAGGTGTTCTTGCATCTCTGTGTTTGTTGTAAGTCATGGCTTACTGGTAGTAAATGATGTGGACAAAGGTCTGCATTTCCAAACATGAGTGTCGATGGGATTGGTCAAGAGTTAGCTGTCTCCTATTTGGAGACCCTCCTTACCTGTGATGTGTGTGCTGGGCCAAACACATGTCCAGCTTTCCTAAGCTTCCTGGGTGTCCTTGTTGTTAGAAATTATTAGTTGATAGTCCACACCCCCTCAGACACAGGCATAGGTTTGAGAATAGTGTACATAGGACTGATAATACAAGTTTGTTACACAGAAATGTAAATCAGTGAATCACTTGTCTGAACCTAGTATACACACTCATGTTTAGCAAATGCTTACTATACTGGCAAGTCCATTTACAACTCGAAGATCATGTGGCCCTAGATTTCCATCCCGTAATGGGATTTGTATCCCTGGCAGTGGTGGAGGATGTGCAGCATGATTGTTAGCTGACAACTGGCAGAACTATGATGCCAAAATCATACCTGTTGTTACCCATCTTGTAGGGTTTGGATGTGCTATGTGTGATAGGACCTTTGTAGGCTGGCTTGCCCTGTACTTCCTCAGGGACAATCAATGATCTGTATGATGATATGAGCTGTTACAAGTACAATAGATGTATTGTCTGATTTACTTCTTGCGCCATGTCACACAATGCAGTACCTAATGATAGATTTTCTATTTGTCTTAACAGCTGCAAATATGACTCCCATCCAGGTCAGGGTGTTTCAACGGCGGGCAATGAGATACCGCCACATCCTTGATGTCGAGTCTGGGTACCGAAAAAAGGCCTGCAGATATCACCATGAACGAGCCTCAGGAGCCTGGAGGGCATTTGCACAAGGCAGCCCTTCTTTGCCTACCACAACCACCACCAGCACCACCACCGCTACCACCCAGGTAGCACCACCAGCAGCTGGGACCGTTGCAGCACCATCCACAGCAACTGTTCCTGACCCAAGCACAGCACCACCTGCAGGGCAGCCCACAGCCATGGACACAACAAGGAGCCATACTTCCTTGCCTGGCACCCAGACCACACCTGCTGCAGCCATTGACCCTGCTGCTTTTGCACAAATGCAACAGAAATTCGACTGTGTCCTTAGGAAGATGAGCAGACTGCGTCAGGAGGTGCGACAGGTCAACTGGCGGGTATGTTCCATCAAGAGGACCCTCCGGAGGGTCAACCTGTAGACAATGAGACAGACATGATTCCCTCCCCTCCCTCATCTTTCCTGGTTCTTATACTTTGTGGGTTTAGGGGGCTTAGTGTTAGGTTAGTATAGGTTGTTAGTTTAGTTAGTGTTAGTGGGTGGGGGGTGGGAGTTCCTGAATATTTCTACTGTTTATTTTTATGTGTGTGCTGGGCAATGTTGGGGTCTTGTGTTGCTACAAAAAAAAAAATATATATATATATATATATATATATATATATATATATATATACATATATATATATATTTGTTTAGTATAGGATAGTATGTGTTTAGGTTAGTATTTGTCATCCTCCATGTGTCCAGTCTCATAAGGGGGGTGGGGGTTGATGTTTAGAACGTTTTGTTAAATGTGATAAGTATGTTTAGCTTAGGTTAGTTAGGGACAGTTGTGGGTAATGAGTAGTTAGAGTAGATTAGGGTAGGTAAGGCTTCTCCGATAGTTTTCACTTCTGTTTTTACTGTTTAATAAATATGTAGGTAACCCTTTATAGTATGTGTCAGATGCTTGTAGATCAGGGCCTTGGCATGAGAGTACAGTGTCTCTTTTGTATTACATTTTGTGTCCTATGCTGCAAACAAATCCCAACTGAGCTGTAACATTGGCAGCTACCCCAAAGCTACTTAGCCAAGATTCGGCCATTCATTGCAACCACCAATCACAGTTACTATAGATCCCAAAGTGTTTTTTTTTTTCGTGATGTATGTTTTCAATGTCACATACTGTGCTTCCAGATTTAGTATCGGGGACACTGTGTTATGTCTGACTGCAAGGAAACCCTTATGAGGTGAGTGGTAGTAAGCTCTCTTGTAGTATAGTGTACATAACTCACATGGATCATTTGTTACACTGTTCAGCATGATTACTAATTTGGATACACCTCCATTCATGCAGTTTGGTGTGTGTTAGCTTATATTTGTGGGCAATGTTAAATACGTTAGTTTTGCATTGAAGCAACATTTTGAAGGCACTATTTTCTGGTTTGACATCCCTTGAGGAAGCGTTAATCTGTCCAACACAGCATTATGGTGTATAGTTTCTCTTTTCCTCAGAAATTACCATCAGGAAGGGCAGAGTGTGGTAGAATCCAGGCCACTGTGCATAATTATCAGCCCACATTATTTCAGGACAGTTGTATTGACAATCCATGATATTTGACAGGAGGCAAAATTCACTGATCTACTGCACGGTTGATGTGTCACATTATACAGAGACAAAGTGCTGGTGTAAGTGCTATTTATTGAAAAGTGCTGTAGTGCTATATGTACATTGTCCATGATTGTGAGTCCATTATAGTGACATCTTCCATTGTGATCCTACACAAGTGCAAAAGGACATGCCATTGGACATGCTAGGGTGAAGTGTCAGACAGTGCAGAGGGACAGGACTTGCCAATGAGTTAGTGAGAGACAATCACTGGGCAGGCTGACAAGATAAACAGTGGTTTGCAGAACAGTGCTTGAGTACAGTTGTTGCAAGACTGGCATGTTACAAAGCGCAGGACCTTGGTAATAGGTGGCCATTTGGCAGGGACTAGTGCTACTGGGTACTTTTACGTGTAAAGGGGATCCGTTCGTGGTCTTCATCTTCTGATGTGTGTGTTGCCTCCTCTGACTTGTTGGTGGTGGTTGTGAAGGGGCAACACACACCTCAGTGTGTGTAGACGTGGAGTCAGACATCGCGGTAGCTGCTACCTGTGGGGGTCTTAAGGGCAGTAATGCTGGAAGGAGGATCTGCTGGTTCTTAAGAAAAGCAGCCACATCACAATGGTAGGCAGCCAGGTCGGCCCTGAGGGGTTCAATGTTGCATTCGTGCACGCGTTGACAGGATTGCTGTTGTAGGTGTTCGGTCAACTGTATTTCAGCTGTGCTGATTTCCTTCAGCTTTTTTTCTACTTCCTGCAAGATATTTGTTCGCCCTTGCATAGTTGCTGCCTGTTCTTCAGTTGACATCATGCACAAATGCACCCCCTCTAGGCTGGCTTCCATAGTTTGCATCCCCACCCGCACCTCCTTGGCCAGCTCCCGCTGTACTCCGACTACAGTTCTCTCAAAGCTGGTGCCAGTGCCGTCCGAGTCCTCAGCTGTATTGGAGCTGGCAGGCCATACAATTGGGGTGGTGGGTGGATCCTCAGCGATGGCTGCTGTCTCTGTGCTCCTCCTTGTGACTGAAGGTGGGGTCTGGAGGGTTTCAAGGACCTCTTGGCGGGTCTGGTGGCTGATGTTTGTCAGCTCGTCATCCATGTCATCAGGGTAGTCCTGGACAGGCATATCCGCAGGAGATCCATCGTCCTCTGCAATGAAATACGGTACAATTAGTGTGTCTCTGTTGTGGCATTTGTGATGTGACATGCCTGCCTTGTGATGATTTTCACATTGTGATCTTGGTTCCTGTTCATTGCTCCAGTCTTTCAGATGGGCATTCTCCCAGGCCTATGCCCCACCTGCATGTCACATGTATTGTGGTCAGTTTGTGGACTTGTCAGCATCATCTCCTCTAGGTGTTGGTTCTGGCCAAATTGTGAATTGCCACCTTCTTGTCCTACTCAACCCTCCCCCTACTTCCATTCTCATGGTGATGCCTTTCACTGGCTGTGGGTGCTCTGGTGTCACTAGCAGCACACTTAACAATTCTGGACCTGCCCCAGTTTCTGATCTTTCACAACCACCTATATGTAGTTGAAATGTAGCGTATACTATGTATAGCATTGTTATGGCACAATATGGATGTCAGTACTGGTAATGTGTACTGCTGATGTTGGGGAATGTGTGGTACATTGGTTTGCCCTGATAGTCGTAGCAGTGTCCTATTTCCTTCTCTGACTGTGCAGGTGTATTACAGTGACCAGTTGCATGTGTCCTCCCCCTCAATGCTGTTGTCTGAGGAGTATGACATTTGGAATGTTGCATTGTGACCCAGGCACAGGATGGACCCTGACATATGCAGCATGGGTGTGACATTACTGCTGAGTACCTCCTAATGTGGATGACATTGGCTGATGTTTGCGGCAACTATGGACATTCACATTTGACAGGACTGGAACATTTGTCTTGTTTCAGGGCATTGTTAACGTTGTCATCCTAAACCCTTTAATTTGGGTGTGTATGATCCATGGGGACGTTACTGCCATTGGCTTCTTGACCAGTACACGCAGCAGAGGTTGTAGTGGCAACTGTTGTCAATGTTACATTCCAGTTGTCGGTATGGCTAGAGGTTGTTAATTGGGCCCTAGTTAATGTAGGGAGTATAGTGGCTGATGTGTGACGGGATGTCAGTTTGATGTTGTGCCCTTCCCTCCTGGCGTGGCTTTACCTTTGCAACATCATTGGCATGGCAGCATACCCTCATGGAAAGGTTGTTGGTGTTGTGTAGTGGTGTGCCCCAGGTGTCCTCTAAACCAGCCATGCCCCGTGCCGTGCCCCTTTACCCATGCCACTCCATGTATATGATGACTTACATGCATTGTGTAGTAGGTATTCCCCCCGCTGGCAGTTAACATTAGTGCATTTTAATTCCCTGTGCGACTTACCCTGCATGTGCATTCCTCCTGGTAGTCTGCGCTGTCCTGTCCTTGGATCCCTGTGACGATCTCTTCAGGGATGACAGCTGCAACCATCTCCACCATGTGGTCCAGGGCCTCCTGCGGTGCTGGACTTCCACCTCCAGTCTGAAGTGCTGGCTTCCTGTTCCTGGCCATCTTTTCCTTGGTCCTGCGCTTGCAGTCATGCCAGCGTTTCTTGCACTCGATGACTGTTCTGCGTACTTCTGCCACACTGTTAATCTTGTCAATAATTTGTTGCCATATTGCCTCTCTCCTACTGATTGGCAACTTTGAGGTGACAAAGAGTTGGTGCTGGTGTTCCATCACCTCTTTAACCAGGATTTCCTGCTACTCTGCACTGAAGCAACACTTTCTTTTCTTCTTCTCCCTGTCCTGGGTCTTGTGTGGGTCCTCCTGGCTGGTTCCTGGTCTGTTGTCATCTTCCTGGGGTCTGTACAAGCATCTGGGATCCATTTTGGCTCTCCTCTGCACAAATGGCTGTGTTTGCAGCGAGTTTTGACGCTATTGTGTAAAAAAACCCTGCATTTCTGGTTTGCGGTGTCGTAAATCGTCTCAAAGTCATTTCTGCTGCGTTAACGTCATTTTCCTTTATGACGTGACGCTGTGGTGTGCGTCAAAGAAAATGACTCACACCTGTGGTTTGCACCACAGTGCGTCAAAGTATAAATTTGATGCCCGCATGGCACACAGAAATGGCGTTAGCCGGCGGTAATATTTTTGACGCAAAACTGTGTCGGCGCAGTTTTGCATCAAAAAGTATAAATATGGGCCCATGTTCTTACATTAAGGACACTGGTGATTTTTTGCAGCCACTAGCTGGGATGAGGGCTACAAACTAGTCACTATTGATGTGGTTTCACTATACACATCCATCAACCATGAAGTAGGTTTAAAAGCAGTGCATTACTTCCTGCAACAACGTGATAGGAATAAGTTAAAACATTTGCAAATGCTACTGAAAATGATTGTTTTATGCCTGAAAAACAACATATTTTTATTCAATCACAAAATATATGTCTAGATTCGCGGGACAGCAATGGGTGTGTCCTTTTCACCCAGCTACACGAACCTTACCATGAGTTGGTGGGAAAAACATGTAGCGTGGGGAGAAGATAATGAATAACTAGCGGAAAAAGCTGTAATCTGGTTGAGATACATAGATGATTTCTTTATCATCTGGAATGGTACAGAGAAAGAATTCATGCAATACTTTGAGAAACTTAATCTAAATGATATGGGACTACAATTCACGTATAATATAAGTGACAATTGTGTCCAATTTCTGGACGTGAAAGTATATATAGAGAACAATCAAATTGAGACAACCCTATTTCGAAAAGAAACATATACCAACAATATATTGCAGGGAGATAGTTTCCATCCAACCTCACTTAAAAGGAGAATACCATATGGGGAATTCATCAGAATGAAACAAAACTATTCAACTGAACAAGAAATGGAACACAAATTTACTGAAACTAGGTATAGGTTTCTTCAAAGGAAATATAGAAGTAAAGATAAAAAGTCTGGTGAATTAAAGGCAAGAGCCCAGACAAGAGAGGAGCTATTGAACACACCCAAGAAAAACATCCCACAGGAGGACCCAAAAATTTGATTCATAATGACGTATAGTAAAGAAAGTAATCTAATCTCAAGCATCTTGAACAAATATTGGGACGTTATAAGGAAGGACCCAGATGTGGGAAAAATGGTGGGTGACAGACCTATGATATATTACAAGAAAGTTCCTACCGTACAAGATCTGTTGGCCAATAGCCATTTTCAGATGAAAAAACAACCAAATTGGCTTGCAGTGCAAACAACTGGCTTTGTATGTTGTGACAAATGCAAAGCTTGTCGTATAGGTATAAATTTGAAGGAGTTTGTGGACTCTGGTGGAAAAAAGGTGAAGATCAGCAAAAGGATTACTTGCAACTCCAACTATGTGGTGTACATAATTCAATGTATCTGCAGATTATGTTATGTGGGCAGCACTATCTGCCCTCTCAGGAAACGGATCCTGGAACATATTAGAGCTGTCCAAAATAAGGATCAGACCTTTGCCATGGCTAAACTTTTAATGACTCATGATGGAGCCAGTTGGACAGACATGAAATTCTTTGAAATTGCAAGCATTGACAGTAATGAAAGAGGAGGATACAGGGAGTTGAAACTAAGACGTCTGGAATCACGTTACATAATACAGTTAAGAACCAAGAGTCTGAGGGGTCTTAAAGGGGATGAGGAACTCCATTATCACCTGTAATTAAAGCCATAATAATATGAACAATAAGTGATATCATGTATAGACATACCTAGCGCACTATGGAATATCAATGGATTTAAGAACTGGGACATCTATGGAATACATCAAAGTGAACTTTGGAAAATGATATCAAGAATTGTATTCAGATGTAGTAATACAGACTGAACAACATTGATGGATTATAATAATGAGTCAGTCATTCCAACGACTTCCCTTACACCTCCCAATGTGGTTTGTTTTTTGTTTTCTGCACATGGAGGAATTTATAGATTTTTTGTATAATTATTTTATAGTAATTTTGGTGGATGGAGTTGTTTATTTGTAATCTTTGTTTTAATCACACTACATTTCCCATAGTGCATTGGAACGGGTAGTAGTGTAGAGACTATAAATAATAGACATTGAAGAAATACTGAGAGACTGTGAACAAGACCAGTGGGTCGAAACGCGTCGGTGATGGTGGTTGGTGGCCTTTTGACTGTAAATAAAGAAAAGAGCTAATTATTCTCCTGAGTGCAGTTTTGCAGTTGTTATCAACTGTTTTGTTTTGGAATTTTAGGAGCAAAGGCCCATTCCTCTGAACTGCACCAGCATGAAATAGCGAGCCATAAGGTAGGACCACATTGTTTGATTGATATATATTTATATATATATATACACACGTGAGAGGTTGCATGAGTCTCTGAGTGCATTGGGCGCGTGAAAAATAAATTGCGAATATCGTGCGTGGGGAAAAAAAACTGTTTGTTCACTTATTTTTTGTGTGTGTGTGTATATGTATATATATATATATATATATATATATATATATATATATATAATCTTTATGTATTTATATACATATATGTATCTATATGTCTTTATATACATATATATTTATATATATATATATATATATATATATATATATATATATATATATATATATATATATATATATATATATATATATATATTACCTGCTGGCAGTCAGAAATAGGTAGTTATAGTTAGGAATATGTTTGCATAGAAAAAGTGTTTTTTGACACCTATATTTTTGGTACCATTTAACGAATCTTCACAAAGTTTTCCAGAGAAAATGGCCCGGTGATTCTTGTTGCACATGGGATGTTTTAGGGTCATCCATTAAGAGGGGGCTGAGAAAAAGGGGGCTAAAAAAACACTGGTGGTCATTACAACATTGGCAGTCTTTTTGAAAGACCGCCGCAGGACCGCCGTGCTGAAGACCACCAGTGCAGGTGGCTTTCCGCTCGGCGAATTATGAATGCTGGCAGCCCTCCGTCCTTTTTAAGACGGAGAGCCGCCAGCAGCCATACTGGCGGTCGGCGGGGAAGTGGAGGTTGCGCCACCTCCACCGCCCCGTCATCAGAACACCGCCCACCGAATCACGTTCCGTGACTCGGGGGTGGGGGTGGGGGAGACTCCTATCAGTGCCAGGGAAGGAATTCCCTGGCACTGATAGTGCTTACCGCCATGGATTTCATGGTGGTTCCCAACCCCATGAAATCCATGGCGGTCAGCCGGGTCGTGATACCGCCGGCGGTCTTGTAGCGGCCGCCGGGTTGGAGACCCAAGTCTCCAGCCCACAGTTCATCTCCGCCCTGGCATTCGGAACGGAGAAGTGGCGGATGACCATGCCGGTAAACCCCATGGTCATGATTGCATTTTTTTTTCCGCCAGCCTGTTGTCGGTAATACCGCCACTTCTCTGCCGACAGCCAGGGTCATAATGAGGGCCACTGTGTTTTCCATGTTAATTCCCATAGGAACTGTCAACACGTCTACAGCTCGAACCACCGGACGGCTGAAAGCTAGCTGCTTGTACACAGATTGTGCTATTTCTTTTTTGGTGTAAATACATTCTGTGGTTTAGGAGATATTTAAGGGCAAATAAATTTGTATATATCTGGCCATAAATATTTTGCAAAATTTGCACATTTTTGCAAATACGTGTGCGAAAAGAAGCACTGCAATTGGCTGACTGCAACCTGACTAGAAAGTAGCAACCGCCTTTTTATTTCACAAGACATTGACCATGTGTGGGGTGAAAATTCCAATTGAAAGTGAAATAAGGTATCAGAGTGAAGGTACCCAAGGGGAATGATATAGATGTGTTTTAGGGGCAAGTTATAGGTTTAATATAATTTTACATCATGGCATGTGATATTCATTTAATTTCACAAATTTCCACAAATTTCTGCAAATTATTCGCAAAATATTTGTGATTATGGAAAAAGTTGAATGAAAAAACTCAGACTTATTCTTACACTAATTCATTTACTCATACATGCACTCAGAGGCTTAGGCGCCAACTCGCACACCCACTCAGACACTCATGCACCCACTCAGACCCACTCATAGACTCACACACTTACGTTCAGATCCACTCAAACACTCACGAACCCACCCACACATCCACTGACAGAGACAGGCATTGTGGCCAACCTGTGCTGGACACAGTCAAAAGCCATGCATGGCATTGGACTGGGTGGATATAAGGACTTGTCTGCAAGGCCTGGCCTCAAGGCCAGGCCTTGCGACCAACCCCGCTGCATAGGCCTTCAGTGGGGGTTGGAATAACGTACAGTAATTGAAATTACTTTACCTTAAAAAACGTAGAAATTCACTGAATAAACAAAGGTTACATGAACATTATAGTTAGGTTCTGAATTTGCTCATACAAAACCATAGAAATTCAGCAGTTATAGTGAGAGTTCTTTCAAGTAACTTTAGCTTGTGTCCTAAGGTAGCTATAGCTCGCGCCTTTGCCATGTGCAAGTGGTATTCATTTCAGAACTTCAACAAATGTCTTTCTCTTTTTTTTTATTATGGTGCCATATTCTGGATAGAAGGAGATCTTATTTCCATCATATGCAGTTGAGCTCAGCTGATGGGCTGTCTTCAATATGCTCAGTTTATCTTTATATCGCAACACTGTCCATTATCATATGTGGTGGTAATCCCGGTGGGGGCCACCTGCCCAGTGCCCTGTGAGCTCTGTCCTCTTGCAAGCCGTCTGATCCCTCCAAATGTGACAGAATGGAGAGTAACAGTGTCTCCAAAGATGGTTCCATCTGTGAGGTTTCCATTCCCTCCGGGAGACCAAGTACATGGAGGGTATTGAGTCAGGAACTGTCTTCCAGGTTTGCTAGTTTCGCCTCCTGCACCAGTAATCTGCACTCCTGGTCCGCAAGATGCTGGGAATGGGTTCCCAGTGTCTCTGTGGTATCATCTGCTTTGGTATTGAGCTCCTTGACTGTGGGGTTCATTATGAGTTTGGTGGATGTCAGTGCCGCCCGCCGAACTCATTGCCACCACTTGACAGCGAGTGCCCTATTATGATTTTCCAGCTGGGCCAGTGGGTGGAAACAGTGTTTCTGCCCACTGGCCCAGCGGGAAACAGGGCCTTTTACATTGACAGAGGCTCCTAATGGAGCCGCCACCAATGTGGCAGTGCAGGGGTGCAGCAGCTCCTGTTGCGGATTTCACTGCCCGGAAGTTGGGCAGTGAACTGCATGTCGGGCTGAGCTTGGGGTTCCCTGCACTGCCCATGCCAAGTGCATGGGCAATGCAGGGGTCCCCCGGGGGGCCGAGTCACCCATTCCGTCAGCTTTTCCCTGGCAGTGCAAACTGCCCAAAAAAGGCTGAGGATTACAAACACCGAGACCGCCAGGCTGCTGGCTGGTGGCAGCCTGGCGGCGTTTCGAACATGGTGGCTCCGCCATATTTATAATATGGCGAGCGAACCGCCACGACCACAGCAGTCCACCTACCACCGTCAGTCTGGCGGTCCCAGGACCAGCAGACTCATAATGAGAACCTATGTCTCTTATCCTGTCCATATCGTGGTGCCACAGTAATTACTATATCATCTATCTTTTCTGTGGCACCCTATTGCCCTCCAGTATCAGTTGTTCCAGTTCCAGTGTGAGGGTGGCTCTGTGTCTCTGGGTTGTGGCCCATCACTAGAGGCTGCACTCTGCAACATCTTTGCAATGTGTTCTTCAATCATACATCAGGTTTTCAAAGATGTCCCCAGGCCACCCTTTGGCCTAGGTGGCATCCGGGGTCTCTGAATTTGAAATCCCTAGGTGATACTGTCAATAATGTTGTTGGGTCCAGTTTCCACTGGCACCCAAAGCAGTCTAGATAACCACTACAAAACTTTACACTATGTGAGCAGGTAAGGGCCCCCCGTGGATGGTCTCTTAAAACAGCAGGCCTGTCTATGTGGGATCCCCCATTGCACACTGGGGGGCTTGAAGTGCACCTCTGGATATTCCCCGTCTGCTGTGACTCTAACTGCAAAAGACCTTGTGGCTCATCCACTCATTACCGCAGCCCAATGCCTCATTCCTCTCATTTTGGGCCCATTGGCCTTCGATGTAGCCCAGATCATCGCTATACTCCCCAACTTTGTGGTAGCATGAGCGATCCCCCCTTCTCTGTGGGCTCTCTCAGAACTGCACACTGGTCACAGTGGGCCACCCAACATATTCCTTACTGTGTCTCCTCCATATTTTTACCAATTGTAAGAGCTAATGCAGCCTGCTCACTCACCTGCACCGCCTGAGACTACACTCCAATCCCAGCTGTGACACAGCCCAGGAGCCGCCCGCGCTTTAAATGCTTACCGCCCTTCACCTCATACGGGCTACCAGACCCCAGCAAGGAACAAATGCAGCCATTCTTCTCAGGCTCTCAACACCTAGCCAGGACGTCAGCCTCCAATAGGGCCTGGGTGAGTCCTCTGGTGAAGCCCTTCAGGCCAGGTGCTGCCCTTTGAGCAAAAGTCTCAGCCTGTTGCCTCCACAAGTGCGGTGTATGGGTGTCGATTGATGTCATGAGTGTCTCTGCTATCTGCCACACCATCAATCAGGGCAAACTGAAGACCGAGGAGGGGGTCCAAGGTGCTGCTCAGACAGAGCGACGGGAGAATGCGTCCTCTCTTTCCTCAACTCTGTCACTTGCACTGACTCTTATTTGGGCTCACTGACATATAAAACAGACAATCAATATTTTATATTTTTTTAACCATTCTTTTTAGATTTTTAGTTTTTTGTGTTTTTTTTTTTAGAAAAACAAAATTGTAAATCCTACTCTGGGATTTAAAATGGGTACGAAAATATTATTTGCAGGCCTTATAGTGGAGAAGCACTTGATTTTTTCATAGTCTCCCACTTTGCTCACCATAAGAGATAATTGTGCTGCAAACCAAGCAGTGCAGGCTCACAGTGTCAAAACAGCAATCCATCTTATTTTGTTGCTCCTGTAGGACATCTTTTCACATGCTATCACCAGGAGGGATGGTGTCTTACAGTGCTGAGGCAGATTAAAATGCCTCACCTGAGCTTCTGGTACATTCTCAGAATTTAACTGGCTTTTATACCACACATTGAGATGTTTGTGCACTGAAGATGTGCTGAAGCTGTTCTTGCCTTGGCTACATCTGCTTAGGTTCTATCAAACAATGTTCATGTCATGTACTTGGATGAGAGATTTCTGCCACCAGGTGGAAAAGTGAAACTGAATTCAGTTGGTGGTAATGACCCTTGGTTAGAACATCTCCAAAATTGTATCCTGAGCTTGTTCCGCTGGAGTTTTTGTTCAGAAACAATTGTAAAAGAACAAAAAAATGTAAGCCCCAAAAAGGACACCATAGCAAGGAATAAGACATAGTTCTTTTTTACACATCTCTCCAGTGGCAAAGAGTGTAATAGAATGTGGAAAAGTGGCAAGAATTGTTTCAATATGGAAATATACATTCTCAAAAAACAAGTGAGTTTCTTCAATGTTCTATAAGGATCCACTGGTCCTGTTCATCACCTAGGGATGGGCATTGGATGCCGTACTGCAACTCCAACTGAGTTTTAAATTGTAATTGGGTAAACCCTCTACAGTCAAACAATGTAAAACAATTAGCTTTCTACCCAAACTCAATAAAAAAAACTATACAGGGTTCCTGGTGCATATTTCTGGAAAATCCAAAAGGAAGACCCACCTCTTCAAACTTACAAGAGCTGGAACCCCAGAAAATGAGTTGCAGCCCTACAACATTGTTTGTTTTGGAAGAGCTGTAGAGGCTTTGTTAATCCTGGATCAAAAACTAAAAAGGGGGCATCTGATTGGTTAACCCACCACACTATCCAAAAACAAGTAGGAAAAAAGGTACTTACCCTTTGAGGACACTGAGAGTGAGAAAGGGAAGCTTCTGCTTTGACCAATGTATCAACACAACAGATTGGACAACGCCAGGGAGCAGCAGGATCCATTCAAGGACAGCTCATTACTGATGCATAACAAGATGATAATGTTGTGAAAGTGACAATTACTTCAAGGGTTAGAACACTGATTATTTAGAATGAGAATTGCCAGTGTGAGCAATGTTCACACATCCCAAAGAGGATAAAAAAGTCAAAGCCTGAAATGCCCTGCGCTCTTGATGTGACTAGGTCTTTCATCACCAACATACTGGGATATAGTCTTTTTGCACGAGCGGCACAATAAAACTTGTCAGAATCATGCACTAAATGAGTACTCGCCTATCACAAGTAATACACAGGAGGACGTGTGTTGAGCGAGCAGCAAGGAATAAGCAAGGATTGCAAAACACAGCAGGTAGGCAGCTGCTGCCGCTGCTCCTGTAGCAGCCACCACAGGCGTACAGTCTTGACAAGGTTACAACAGTGAGGTTCCACCATCAGAAGGACTGAGACACATCAATCAATAAAGCAACAAACACAGTAACAGACGATGAGGTGAATTAAACAAGGTAATCACTGGACGCACGCTGGATAAACGTCGCGGTAAGATGCACTAAGGTCTCACTGTGTAGTAACAAATCATCAGAGGAGCTGAGGAGTTGGAAAGCAGGTGCAGTAGAGTAGCAGAGCAGTTGGACCAGCTTGTGGTGCCAAACTAGGGGCTTCTAGGGGCTTTGAGGGGCAATAAGGGTGGATAGAATGCCCCAGGCCCCTGTTCTACGCCCTTTCTCTTGCACTATATCTCTCTATCTGTAAAAACATTAAAACATTAAAATATTAAATTTTACAGTTTCCCGATGCTCCTGCACCCTGGACTATATCTCCTCACCCAAGACCCCAGTCTATTTCAGGCTGAGCATGGAGGCTATAGACAGCCTCCGCTGAGTGTGATCCTGGCCACCTGCAGAAGCGGGCCAGTTAGGATTGGGTACAGCTTTTGGGGCAGACTGGTGTGCTCCCACTCAGCTGTTGTTGCTCCTCGAGCTGTTGCTGCTTTATCTAGCAATCGACCTTCAATATTTCCAGGCACTGACTGTCTTTTTGTGACAAGAAACCAGAGACCTCTCAGAACAACCAGAAGCCCTCTGGCTGTTGGATGCTGTTGGTTACTGTTGGTCTTATCAAACATTTTTGGGGGTATCAACTTAATTTATTTAATCAAGCAAATGCTGCTGCAGTTTTATTACTCTTATTTCTATCACCAGGACCTCCTTGTGGTGACTTCTCTATTAGGCGATCCATGTTAGATGGTTTAAGGATACAGGAAAATTGGCTCGTTTTAAAAAGGACCTAGTGTGTGTTTCTCACCCATAACCTTTGACTTTTTATCTTTTTACCTTGTAAATCAGCTTTGTATCATAATTTTGCTTTTTCATGTGATATAAGTGTGTCTGCCACAGGCTTTACTCTGGCAGACTGATCATTACGAGAGCCTATAAAAAAACTAGATCTAATACACTTAGAAATAAGGCTTCCAGTTTGAGTTTGGTGGAACGTTTGAAAACAATTTTCTTCTTTCTAAGCATGATGTTTTGTCAGTAAATATGGAGGCTAATATGGAGGATCCCACCACATCAGAAGTTGTAGGGTTACCATGAATCCTGCCTTAACCCCTGACCTTTATATGCCTGCTATAGAATTGATAAATTCTGCAAGCCCTACTCCTAAGGAGCTAAGTAGCCTGCTTATTGAGGACTTTACATTACCATTACCAGACATCAATTTGAAGAATCCCATTTCTATGTCTTGTGATTCACCTTCCAGTCTGCCCCACGCAGGCATCCGTTTCAAGGCTCTTGAGCAATACACCATGAGAGCAGTCATCTTCAGTACTATGGTTTCCGCAATACCAGAAAATGAAATGCCTGTGAATTTGTCATGTGACTTTTCAGGCCAATATTTGCTAATTTCTCAATCTTTCAAGTGTATGGAGAGAATTGTGCCATAAATTTTAGCAAAGAATTTGGAACATCTACTAGACACTTTATTGGTAATATTGAAAGTATTATTGGGGTCAAAAGAAGAGAGGATGCTCCCTAAGGAGGAACTTCAAATTACTACAATTGAGGCTTGGGTGTTAGCTTATCCGCCTGAGCCTCCGAGAGCCAGATATGCAAGAGAGCCCCTCAATGGCGTCAAACCTTTGAACGGGGAAGGAGTTGAGTGCTATCTCGCAGCACAAAGGAGGCTGACCAGCACCTCAGAAAGTGCACTGTCTGCAAAGCAGACAGTGCAAATTCCGATGATGCTGGGCAGGGGCCCCCATTCGGCCCCCAGCACAAACTCATCACCAGCCTTTCTATGTCGGTCAGACAGCCATGGAAAGGCTGGCAGTGAGGGGAGTTGCAATCAGTCAGGGGTGCTGAGTTCAGCACCACCCTGGCTAAGTACAACTCTGACCACTGTCATGACATCGGGAACTATGTTCCCAGCAGGGATGGTAGTTCCTTTGCGGGTCGGCCCATCAGGGTTATAATTGGGCAGTCGGTCCACCTAGAGTGCAGTGGTCAGACAGTCAATGCAAGTGTAGTGGTCCTCCGAGTACCACGCTCATGATGGGGCCCTTTAAGTGCAAAGTGTCTAATCATTCAAATAATTTATTTCCCAAATAATAAGAAGGATAGTGCATTTAACATCCTACCATTATTGTTTCCTTCAAATTTGAAAAGAATAAAAGAGGACTCACTTTTAGACCATCTGAGAAAAAATTGTGATTTTCAATGGTAGGTTTAACCTGGACTACCTGGCCCAGTTCACACATAAATCTTCACATGGATCTGTCATTATTGAATATTTAATCACTTCTTACACAGCTCAATATGTTACTGATTTAAGGGTTCTAGATGCCTTGTAAGTGACCATAGACTGTTTTTTCTTTTAATTTAAGCCTGTCTTCTGTGGGATCATGGAGATTTGAAGGATACCACACAAAATGTAATAAGAAATCAGGTAGAACGCACTAGCCCCTTGCTAAAATTTCTAACTTAAAAAGGTTACTTGAAGGAGTGATCATGGATTTAGACTTCTTGAATATAGATATTCTTAATTACTCTACTGATTTTATCAATCTGGTTGTAAAGGACAATTGTCTGACATATGTTAAGCATTCTCATAAAGCAGCATGTTCTTCACTGCTATCCTTGGACATAAAACAATTAATTGATTAATTTCACTGCAATTAATCTCATTTTGAGAGGCAAGAGGTTAGCTTATCTCTTTATTAAAGCTAGGAAGGATATGGTTGAAGGTGGTCCTTAAAAAGCAGAGTCTTGACCAGAGGTGGATTGATTTGAGAGAAGCGGCCTGTAAGAAAAATACTAGAAATACTGAGCGTTTGTGCCACCAAAGTGAGGTCATATCATCTCCTATCTCTGAGGATTTTTGGAGAGGCTTCATTCTTTCATTGCATTCAGAAAATATAGAAACAATTGTTTCTCCTGAAAATATGTTGACTGATTGTAAAAGAGAATTTTATAGTTATGGCCTTCCGTTGGTGGGTGAGATTGAGTTATCAATCAGATCATTTTGATCCTCAGGTGCAATGGGCCCTGAAAAGGTCCCTGTTTCAGTAATTAAGCAGGAGGCCTCTCTCTGGAAAAGGATACTCTAGCCTGTGTTTGAATACTGTTATTGCAAAGGTACTGTTCCTTCTTCATGGGTTGGAAGTGTTGTTACCCCATTATATAAACAAGGAGATACAAGTTCTCCAGCTAAATACTGCCAAATGGCCCTGTTGGACGTAGTTGGTAAGATTTTTACTAAAAGTCTGTTAGATCACCTTAATACCTGTGTTGAGAATAACATGATTTTCCTATTGGAACAAACTGGTTTTAGGAAAGGCCACTGTACATTATATAATATTGCCACATTGCAGCTCATAAATGAAAAATATGCAACGATTATGGGCTCTGTGGGGTATGCTGGTTTTATAGACTTGTCCACGGCCTTTGATAAGGTTGATTGTCCAACTTTGTGGAAGAAGATATCTAAGCTTGGCATAACAACCACTTTACTGCATTTTATTATAGCTCTGTACTCTTCAACATGGTGTTAAGTCATAATGGGTGGTGATTGGGGTCTATCAAGAGAGTTTCCCACAAAAAACGATTTGAAACAGGACTGCTTATTATCCCCTTTGTTATCGACAGCTCAGGTTTTGCTTCAGCTATCGGAGGTCGCTCTTTGAGTTATCTATTGTATGCGGATAGCATTATAATCTTCAATCTGACTCCAAAACGCTTAAATAGCTGACCGGCGGCTCTCCAGTGCTATGCAGACCATCACTATTTGAAGATCAACTCTTCAAAAAGCCAAATACTGTGTTTCCGGGGGGGGGGGGGGTAAGACATGTACAAATATTAATTTTTCATGGTATTTAAGCACTCTGAAATTAGAGTGGGTTAAATCATCATTTGTTACTGAAAACTATGTCTAACTCTCTCATTGCTGCTGATCATATATTAAATAATGTGGCTAATTCTTTGTCTCAAGCTAATGGGCTAGGCGTATTTTCTAACACAATAGGTAAAAGGCACTTCTCCCATCTTCTTGCTGTTTAGCAGGCCAAAATTCCTCCTACCATCCTATTTGTGGGGGAGTGAATAGATGCAGCAGATTGTTTTTTGGGGGGAAAAAAATGAAGGTCAAATTTTAAGAGATCTGACCACCTGTAACACCTTAGCATCTCTAGCTGCTCTAAGGTTGGGGCGTGGGATCAAATGCTCTTATGTACAAGGCTTGGTTGGAGTCATATGATGGGCTTTCTGTCTGATATGAAGTGAAGATTGTTCATTAAGGCACCTTTTATATAAAGACATTTTTGATTTGAAGAGAGAGAAGTCCTTGTTTCTTAAATATGCCTTAGATCATTATTAGTTAGACCAAAGCATGATATGTTCTTTGTTAACACCCCAGCTTAAAGTTTGCTTAAAGCAAGTTTCCGCAAATGCATGTTTCCGTTTGGATACACAATCTTGCGGTAAATAAAAGAGATATGATGTTTTTGGTCAAATGTGTAATTTGCCACATGGGGTTAGGCCTCGTTGCACTTTATTAAGATGGGACATGCTTCTGTTTAGGGTTTTTAACTTCTAAATGATATGGTACTTCAAATGTTTGTGAATCTAGGATTTAAAACATGCCTTATTTGTGTGTCCTGCCTTGCTGCTACTGCAACAAAAGTTGTTGAGACCTTTCTTTTTGTACTTCTGTGTACGATCAAGAGTAGAGGCCTTCCAATTGTTCTATAATCCTTCTAATTAAATGTACTGCTTCCAAGTTTTTAACTTTTTCAAAGCGTTTCTAAATGTATATTGATCTTTTTAATATGATCTCATGAACTGCCTTTTCATTGATTTAGGGTGTGTAGATAGTAGTGTTTTATCCCATTGTATTATATTTTAACCATTTGTATTTGTATAGTTTTATTCTTGTGGACCTCTTAGGAGTTTCAAAGCATGAAATAAATGTTTAACTTGAACTCAAGTACTTTTAAGTGGAAATGCAAAGGCAGCATACCAAAGCAAATTAGACTCACTGGAATCCCATATATCCAAGGTGTATTTATGACTAATAAATCAGTGGTTCTCAGCCTACTTAATCTTAATCATAAAAAGGCTAGATACTTCAAGAGGAATTATTCACATCGTAGATATAGCTACTGGGATGACATAGAACTGATTCTTATTGTTCTGATTCTTATTGTTACTACAATTTATGTAATTGTACAGGATACTATTCAGGGCAGCATACCAAGGCTCGAAGAGCTTTGTTCCTTGAGTGAAAATTAATCAAGGTCTCACATTCAGAGCTCTAGGTAAATGCCCAATTATTATACTGTTTCCATCAGAAAACTAATTGATTACAACATAAACAATGAAATATAGCCATTCAATTTTATACTGTAATTTTAAAGTATTCAAAGGGATTGGGAAAGGAGGTTACTGATGGCATTTTGAAACGTTGGTATTCTGTGAAAAATCAAATCTTGTAGTGAATTGTATATGTTGTGCTGCTAAAAAGTGACTGAATTGTTTTTAAAATGTATGTTTCGTGCAACATATGTAGGTATGGACTACACAGTTGTCATCTTTTTTGCTGTTTTAGATTATTTGTCTCTTTGTAATGATGTAACTGCAAATTGGTGTGCACCAAACTAGCTTTCTTGGAAGATTGTAGAGACCTTTTCTAATGAAGATGGAAATAATAAAATCCACCAAAAGTGTGAACCATTTGATCCATTGTCTACCTTGTACTGTGAAAATGAAAATGAAATATTGGTTCATTAATGCATAGTGAATACATTGACAGTGTGGAGCCTATTAAAGGCCAATGTAAGTGCCTACTCTAGTTCCTCATGCAATGTTTTCTATAATGTGAATTGATTTTTCATATATTCCACATATTTATTGTATTATTTTTTAACAAGTTTAAATATGGAATACATGTAAGAAACGTAATTTTATTTGCATTGGATTACACAATTTTGTTTCTTTTAGTAATCGTTGCTTTACATTTGTTCATTCATTTATTAAAAGCCTTCAGAGGTTTACTGCTTTTTGGTGGGTTTTTAACACTGTCCCCTTGGTTAGAGGTGTTACTCTCTTTATGATTCAATGATATTGCCTAGCACCTATTGTAAACAAATCTAAGTTCCTATGTAAGAGATACAGGTGACTTATTGTGAATTCAGACCAACACAGTGGTATAAAGATATACCAATTGGTGACATTTAGGGCCACATTTCGACTTTAGCGGTCCCACCATGGGACTGCCAAAGCCACAGAGAGGATGCCACCACCATAATGGTGGCATCCTCCCTGCCCTATTACAATGTTTCTGCCAGTCTGACTGGTGGGAACATTGTAATAGAGCATTCCCGCCGGTCAGACAGGCAGATAACACAGAAGGGGCCAACCAGCACCCACAGAATGCGCACTGTCTGCAAAGCAGACAGCGCACATTCTGATTATGCTGGGCAGGGGGGCCCTGCACTGCCCATGCCATGGGCATGGCCATTTCAGGATTCCCCTGTGGCCCCCAGCACACCCTCACTGCCAGCCTTTCCATGTCGGTCACACTACCATGGAAAGGCTAGTCTTGAGGGGAGTGGCACTGAGTTCAGCTCTGCCCTGGCTGAGTACAACTCTG
The DNA here is from genome assembly GCF_031143425.1 of Pleurodeles waltl. Lineage (NCBI taxonomy): Eukaryota > Metazoa > Chordata > Amphibia > Caudata > Salamandridae > Pleurodeles > Pleurodeles waltl. The sequence continues at coordinate 703,807,172 of NC_090449.1, read as the reverse complement.
ATCACCATCATGCCATCAGGAACCATTTTCCCAGCGGGGACGATAGTTTCCTGGTGGATCCGCCCCCACCTGGTTTATAACGGGTGCGCAGCAGTTCGACCATCAACGTGAGTGTGGCAATCCTCGGACCACCACGCCTGTAATGAGGCCTTTAGTATTTTATTACAGTAAACATCAGTAAAGCCTGCGATGTAGAAGGCTTGTAAATATTGCCTAATAGTGCAACATTTGAGAATTTGATTGATTATATCAAAATGCTGTTGACAATGATTGAATCTATTTGAAGAATAATGTTTTTCCTTTTAGATTCCTATGTGTACAAACAAAATTGTGGAACTCCTGTCAGCATCTCCTTTTGTTACCAAAGGCTGATGGGGAAATGGGATTGCCTGGCGCAAGTATAATGAGAGCTATAGGGAAAGAATAACAACAAAATTACAATATATTAACAAAATATTGTTAGTAGCACCTCACAGAATGGGTTCCAGGCAATCTCCCGCACTTTGGGCTGCTCCACTGCAACTCCACATGTGTCTGCTAAGACTTTATTTTAAGTCTAATGGGAAGGGCCTAATTTTACATTTTTAAAACTTCTATTGGGCGTCAGTTGTGCACAATTCTGGTTATAGTTCCCTTGGCCCTGTATTATTGTCATCAATTGATCTAGTGGAATGCCAGCAACATTTAACATCTATTATGTAATTGATTTGGGGAACAATAATTAATGATGGGGAGAAGGAAGGTGACTGAACTTCCTTTTGGTGCTGGAAAAAAGCCAAAAGCTAAAAGACACATGGGTGAGAACTACAAACTCTAGCATATAGAAAATGTGGTTGTAGATGTTGAGGACATCCTCAACAAAAAGAGGAAACAACCAGAAGGCCAGGCCCCTAAAAGTAAATTAACACAGTTTGATAAGGGTGTGGCTAACACCAAATGTGATACACTAAAAAACAACACAACTTTGGACAAAGCAGTCATTGTGACCGCCTCCTCTCTTGGGACTGGAACCCCAGGTGACCCAAATATGACTAATGTGCTGTGCACCAAGTTGATCAGTTCATTTATAACTAAAGTGCATTCTTGTAGAGAAACCCACTTGCTTCAAAAGAGCACACCAGACACAAATGTGGTTACTTGAACCTGTTCCAATCACTGTTCTTTGCTTATGAGCCCTTCTACCAAACCACAGACGATCAATGACCTCGGCTGTGAGATCACTATTGAGGAGAAATACAACATTAGGGCTATCCTAGACTCCCAAAGAAGTGAACGTACCAAAATTAAAAGAACAGTATCATTGCACAACACAAGGTTAAACGACCTTTGGGAGGCAAACAAGAATCTAGCTGAGACATCTTCTATTGACATGGAAGGAGGACATTTGGACCATCCAGTGGAGCCACTTCCAAGCCAATTGATTACAGAGCTCATGAGCTATATTCACACTCTAGCACCAAGCAAGCCCGTGACTTTAACCAACAGCCACCCAGCTGCATATGTACAGCTGGCCCAAAGGGAACTATCTGTTCAAAGTGGTATTGTCGAACAGGGTACTTCCAGTAGGGGGAAGTTAATGTACTCAAACAAACAAGAAGGCAACTTAAATACCGCCTGTCTGTAGTATTTAAATGCACTGCCACTAATTCACACACCAGTAGTAGGATGAACAGGAGAGATTACCTCCATGCCCAGGGCATAGGCACAATTATTAGGGAAAACATCTTTGGGCAATGCCTCTCAGATAGGACCCTAAATGGAGTTTATAATCTTTATGGGAAAAGTATCTAAGTTGAGGGCTGGTCCATGGGAAAATATGTGTACATTGATAAATAAGACAATGCATTGGATTTGTTTCAATCACCATTGCTGTTCATTAATATAGTCCAATAAAATTCAGATATAACTCAAGCATAACTCCTGTGTCAACATGATGCTATTTCAAAGGCTCAAATTTAGTAGATGGATTGTTGGCCTTGGACACCTGGACTATTCCTCCTCTGGGCTCAAGCATACTATTTAATAGTAACATAAGATTGCCAGGTGATAAAGCTTCTAGCCACATTGTTTCAGATGTTTCTTTGACAACTTCTACAGGCCCTGGTACCATCAGAAATCTGGGTTCCTGTAGGCCACTCACCACAATAAACCCCTTATTTCGAACCCTAGCAGATGTTGATTGACTCTGTAATGCCCAGCCTGTGAGAGGGGAGTTTCCGCTATTGACTGATAAGCAAACATTAAGGGATGATAGAATAGCCTCTTGAACTATGGTCATCTCTCCACCAGGGGCAAATTTGCTAGGCAGCTCCTGCTGCACCTCTCAGAATTTAATACCTGAGGGGATTGAGAACTTCCCCTCTCCACATCTGCTGTCCTGGATCTTAGCAGGCCTACATGACAAGATAATTGACCCAGAATGGGAAACTTTTACCCCGTGGGTGCGTGGGATGAGCTGGTCTCGTCCTGGCACATGGTTGCCATGTGCCTGGGACAAGACCAGATTGTCCTGCACCCAGCCCACAGGGGGAGGGCTAGTGCTTCCCCTGTGGGCCTCCCTCCCACATCCCCCGTCGGGGATGGAAGGGGAATTACCAATGGCGATTTTTGCCCCCCTTGGGGGCAGATCTGCCTATTTTTTAGGCCCATCTGCCCCAAGGGGGGCAGAATCCACTTAGGCACCAAGGATATTGTGTGTGTGTTTTGTGCGGGGGTGGCCCCTTTGGCAAGGGTCGCCCCCCAAAGGGGGTACATTACCAATGGCCATTTCTGCCCCCCTTGAGGGCAGATCGGCCTATTTTTTTAGGCCCATCTGCGCCTAAGGGGGCAGACTCCACTTAGGCACCAGGGATCTTGTGTGTGTGTGTGTGTGTTTTGTGTGGTGCGGGCGGCCTCCTTGGCAAGGATCGCCCCCCCAAGGGGGACAGAAGCCACTTAGGCACCAGGGAAAATTTGTAAGTTCTTGGTGTTTTTCAAATGGCGAAGTATTTGTATTTGTGATTATAACAGTTTATTTTCATCTTTTTGTTCTAGTTCAAAGCTTTTGCTTCCTTTCCTGTGGATCCTTGCGGTTTTGGCAGTAGTTGTCCTGCAGTTTGCATAGTTGCATGTTTTAGGTAAGTAAAAGCAATTTACTCCAAAGGAGTATTGTTGACATGCATAAATGGCATGTTTGTAGGTGGTGTACTAAATGCAGGATTGTGTGTGAAATTGTCCTTAGATTTGTGCACAATGATATTAGTGTATCCTTATGTCTAATTTTCTTTTTTCTTTTTTCTTTTTAGTGGGATATCATTGGTGATTGCTATGTCTGTGAAGAGTAGTTGCTGGTGAGTCTAGCTTTTTCAGGCAAGTGAGTAGTATAGTTTTTTAGTACATAACTCTTTGTGATAAGGCTAGACTTTGTTTATTGCTTATTTTAGACAGTGCTGGTTGTTGTTGGCAATCCATTTGTTGTTGGAAAGGAACATGGCTAGCCGCAGAGTGACCGCTCAGCAGATTGTTGCCATGCTTTTTGAGTCATCTTCTGACCATGATTATGAGAATCACTCTGCATCTGAGATAGAGGAGGAACTGAGAGATTCTGGCAGTGAGTTTTCTGTCCTAGAGGATTCTTCTGATGAGGAAGCCACTCTCAGTGCAGATTAAGGGGCTGTTTTAGTGGAGGACATTGATGTGCCAAGAGTGCAGCAGCCTGGGGCTGAAGGATTTTCCATTAGAAGACCTGACACCTGGATTGCCCCAAACATGGAGCAGCCACAGTTACCTGCATTTACTGGTCTCCCAGGGTGTAGAGTCAATATGGAAAAAGTTTTACCTATCAATTTCTTTCACTTGTTTATGGACGATGTATTTTTGGAAGAGATTGTTGAGCAGACTAATTTGTATGAGGAGCAATATTTGAGGGGCAATGCTGCCAGACTTAGGCCTCAGTCTAGAGCTACCCAGAGGGTTCCCACAAATCTGGAAGAGATAAAAAAGTTTTTAAGTTTTTCTTTTTTGATGGGGTTGATAAGGAAGCTGTCACTGGCTTCTTATTGGTCTACTAGTCCCTTGATGACAATGGCTATATTTCCTGCAACTATGACTCGTAATCGCTATTTGCTTCTTCTTCGGATGCTGCATTTTGTAGACAATGCTTTCGCCTTGCCACGAGATCACCCTGATTGTGATTGTCTTTTTAAGATTATGCCTGTCCTTGATCATTTTGTAGATCGGTTTTCAGAGGTGTATGTTCCAGGCAAAGAGATCAGTGTGGACAAGTCTAAGGTCCTGTTCAGGAGGCGTTTGGGTTTTAAGCAGTACATTGCTAGCAAGAGGGCACTGTATGGAATTAAATTGTATATGCTGTCAGAAAGTAGTACAGGATATGTGTATAATTTCCGGGTCTACTCTGGTAGGGATTACAGTATTGACCCCCCTGGTTGTCCGCCCACTTTTGGAGATATCAAAAAAATTGTGTGGGAACTTGGTAGACAACTGTTTTCTAAAGGTCCCCATTTGTACGTAAATAATTTCAACACTGGAGTGCAGTTGTTCAAGGAGTTGTTAAGAGTGGATACCGTTGCTTGTGGCACAATCCGTTCTAACCATAAAGGCTATCAAAGGGGGCTTGTCTGTAAAAAACGTGAGAGGGGACAGTGCAGTGCCTTGCGGAATAATGAGCTGCCAGCTCTGAAATTTTCAGACAGGAGGGATGTGATCTTGCTATCTACCATCCATGATGAGAGTACTTCCCCTGTGACTGTTTGGGGTCAGGTTGACAAAGTGTGCAAACCTGCATGCATTTTGGACTACAATAAGCACATGGGTGGTGTTGATCAGAGGTTGGAACCTTACACTGCTCTTCGTAAGTCTTACATGTGGTACAAAAAGTTGGCCATACATTTATTTCATTTGGCAACTTTTAATGCTTTTATTGTGTTCAAAGACTGTTCACCTGAGTCAAGGATGAAATTTGTTAAATTTCAGGGATAGAGAGCCTTATTGTGGTGGAACAGGCAAGAGTTCCTAGAGGAGCAGTGGTGGAGGATTTGGCTAGATTGAAAGATCGCCACTTTCCAGATCAAATTCCTCCAACTCCCAAAAAAGACTTGCCTATTAAGAAATGTAGACAGAGTATGTGCCTGAAAAGGTATCCGGATGGAGAGCCGGATGTACTGCCCCGATTGCCCTTGAAAGCCTGGGCTGTGTGTGGCCTTCTGTTTCAGGAGTTACCACACCCAGAATTTTTTGGGGGAATACCGTGAGCGTAAACTGCCTGTTTTATATTTTCAGATGTCCAGTTTCACATTTCTCTCATGTTTTCAGTTAGAGTTTAATGTTTGTAGTTTTGTATTTATTTTATCATTAGTTAATGGTTTCTTTGTTGTTTATAAACAAAAAAAGTGATGACGGTGTGTGTAGAGTGGCGCTTGGCTGGCGGTGTGCGTGGGGTGGCGCTTGGATGGTGGAGTGCATGGGGTGGCGTTTGGCTGGTGGTGTGCGTGGTGTGGCGCTTGGCTGGCAGTGTGCGTGGGGTGGCGCTTGGCTGGCAGTATGCGTGGGGTGGCGCTTGGCTGGCTGTGTGCATGGGGTGGCGCTTATCTGGTGGTGTACGTGGGCTGGTGCTTGACTGGCGGTGCCAGGCAAACGTCAGTCCACACACTCCCATCAGCTAGTGTGATTGCTGTATCAGGCATGTGGGCGTATGTAAGTGATGGGCCTTTGAGTGGCGATGCAAGTGTTGTAATGTGCTGGGCCTGTGGCTGGCAGCGTAAATGGTCTTATGCATGTCACGTATGAAAGGTGTGTGAATGGACTGTAAAGCGTTTGGTGCCTTGACACAGCTTTACAGCCCACGAGCTGTGAGTCATTGGTTCAGATTTTTGGCCTTTCATTTATTAACAGTGCATTTCATTTTTCTGAAATGTCTGGTTAATAAAATTTGATCTACTGAACCACCACTCACCCTCATGCTAAATCCAACCAGTATGTGTGGTAAAAATGACAAAACCTGCTCCGCTGTAATCAGGCGTTGCAGCACACCTGTGACATGCTAGGTGTCTCAGGTGGGATCCCGATGATGAAGCATGCCACCAACTTGGTTGGTGGGTGAGGGATCTTTTTAACATAACCTAAGTGCATTTCTTTTCACAATTTTTGTGTTTGGAGCATCACAGAAGTACGTGGGCACGTCAAAATGATATATTACAAAACTACCTGTGTTTGGGGGGAGGGGGTACCTATGTTTTTGGTCCCAGGTGCAGCCTTCATCTAGGGAAGCCTACCAAACCAAGACATTTTTTTAAACTAGACACCCCAAGGAGTCCAGGGAGGTGTGGCTTGTGTGGATCCCCAACATTTTCTTATCCAGACTCCTCTGCAAACCTCAAAATTTGCTTAAAAAAGCATATTTTTCTCACTTTTCTTTGTAGGATCACCGCTTCGGCATACATTTCCTACTCCCCAGCATTCCCCTCAGTCTCCGAACTAAAATGATACCTCACTTGCGTGGGTCCCCAAAGCAGAGTCAGCCTAAAGATGTATAAAAGAAAAATATGTACATATCAACTCGCTGTGCTATCCCCTCAATCTCTACAGGTTTTTGGCCTTTTTCTGTTGCAGGCACCTAGGCCCCCACACAAGTGAGGTATCATTTTTATCGGGAGACTTGTGGGAACGCTGGATGGAAGGAAATGTGTGGCTCCCCTCAGGTTCCAGAACTTTATGTCACCAAAATGTGAGGAAAAAGTGTTTTTTAGCCAAATCTTGAGGTTTGCAAAGGATTCTGGGTAATAGAACCTGGTGAGAGCCCCACAAGTCACCCTATCTTGGATTCCCTCAGGTGTCTAGTTTTCAGAAATGTTTGGGTTTGCTAGGTTTCGCATTATGGCTACTGAGCCCAGGACCAAAAACGCAGGTGCCCCCCCCCCCCAAAAAAAAAAAAACAGTTAGTTTTGTATTTGATCAATTTGATGTGTCCACATAGGGTTTTGGGGCATTTCCTTTCACAGGCACTAGGCCTACCCACATAAGTGATGTACCAATTTTATCAGGAGTCTTGGGGGAATGGTGGGTGGAAGGAAATTTGTGGCTCCACTCAGATTCCACAACTTTCTGTCACCGAAATGTGAGGAAAAAGTGTTTTGTGGGCCAAATTTTGAGGTTTGCACAGGATTCTGGGTAACAGAACCTGGTGAGAGCCCCACAAGTCACCCCATCTTGGATTCCCCTAGCTGTCTAGTTTTCAAAAATGCACAGGTTTGGTAGGTTTCCCTAGGTGCCGGCTGAATTACAGGCTAAAATCCACAGCTGGGCACTTTGCAAAAAACAGCTCTGTTTTCTTTGGGAAAATGTGATGTGTCCACATTGTGTTTTGGGGCATTTCCTTTCGCAGACACAAGGCCTACCCACACAAGGGAGGTACCATTTTTATCAGGAGACTTGGGAGAACGGTGGGTGGAAGGAAATTTGCGGCTCCTCTCAGATTCCAGAACTTTCTGTCACCGAAATGTGAGGAAAAAGTGTTTTTATGGCCAAATTTTGAGGTTTGCAAAGGATTCTGGGTAACAGAACCTGGTGAGAGCCCCACAAGTCACCCCATCTTGGATTCCCCTACGTGTCTAGTTTTCAGAAATGCAGAGGTTTGGTAGGTTTCCCTAGGTGTCAGCTGAGCTAGAGGCCAAAACCCACAGCTAGGCACTTTGGAAAAAACTGCTCTGTTTTCTTTGGGAAAATGTGATGTGTCCACATTGTGTTTTGGGGCATTTACTGTTGCGGGCGCTAGGCCTACCCACACAAGTGAGGTACCATTTTTATCGGGAGACTTGGGGGAACACTGTGTGGAAGAAAATTTGTGTTTTCTCTAAGATTCCAGAACTGTCTGTCACTGAAATGTGAGGAAAAAATTTTTTTGGGCCAAATTTTGAGGTTTGCAAAGGATTCTGGGTAAACAGAACCTGGTGAGAGCCCCACAAGTCACCCCATCTTCGATTCCCCTGGTGTCTAGTTTTAAAAAATGCACAGGTTTGGTAGGTTTCCCTAGGTGCCGGCTGAGCTAGAGGCCAAAATCTACAGCTAGGCACTTTGCAAAAAACACGTCAGATTTCAATGTAAAAATGTGATGTGTTCATGTTGCGTTTCCTGTTGCGAGTACTAGGCCTACCCATGCAAGTGGGGTACCATTTTTATCAGGAGACTTAGGGGAACACAGAATAGCAAAACAAGTGTTATTGCCCCTTGTCTTTCTCTAAATTTGTTCCTTCCAAATGTAAGACAGTGTGTAAAAAAGATGTCTATTTGAGAAATGCCCTGTAATTCGCATGCTATTATGGGCACCCCATAATTCAGAGATTCAGAGATGTGCAAATAACCACTGCTTCTCATCACCTTATCTTGTGCCCATTTTGGGGACACAAAAGTTTTCTTGATACCTATTTTTCACTCTTTATATTTCAGCAAATGAATTGCTGTATACCAGGTATAGAATGAAAACCCATTGCAAGATGCAGCTCATTTATTGGCTCTGGGTACCTAGGGTTCTTGATGAAGCTACAAGCCCAAAATATCCTCGCAACCACAGGAGTCCAGCAGACGTAACGGCATAATGCTTTCAAAAATCTGACATCGCAGGAAAAAGTTACAGAGTAAAACATGGATGGCTGTTTTTTCACCTCAATTTCAATATGTTTTAATTTCAGCTGTTATTTTCTGTAGGAAACCCTTGTAGAATGTACACAAATTACCCCTTGCTGAATTCAGAATTTTGTCTACTTTTCAGAAATGTTTAGCTTTCCGGGATCCACCATTGGTTTCACACCCATTTCTGTCACTGACTGGATGGAGGCTGAAAGCACAAAAAGTCGTAAAAACGGGGTATGTCCCGGTAAAATGCCAAAATTGTGTTGAAAAATTGGGTTTTCTTCTTCAAGTCTTCTTGTTCCTTCCTGACATCTGGGAAGATGGTGATTTTAGCACCACATCCCTTGGTTGATGCCATTTTCAGGGAAAAAAACACAAGCCTTCTTCTGAAACCATTATTTCCCTTTTTTTTTTAAAAGTGAAATTTTCGCTGTATTTTGGCAAATTTCATTGTCTCCTTCAGGGAAACCCACAAACTCTGGTTACCTCTAGAATCCCCAGGATGCTGGAAAAAAAGGACACAAATTTGGCGTGGGTAGCTTATGTGGACAAAAAGTTATGAGGGCCTAAGCTCGAATTGCCCCAAATAGCCAAAAAAAGGCCTGTCACCCAAGGGAGAAAAGGCCTGGCAGCGAAGGGGTTAATCAACAAATACAATATAATATTACGGCAGGAAACCTAGTTCACAGAATCATTGTTTATCTGGTTACTTAAACTACAGCACTGAGGCAATCCCAAAAACTTGGCCACCCCTCCGGTAGTATTCTGGTTTGGGTCAGGAATTCTATAAATCTGACCAGTAAAAAAAATGCCAATCGATTGCTCTGATATCATTGGGTTGACAGTTCAGGGCAGCGACAGCTAGGGGTGAACTTGTATAATATTTACAACTGCTTTATGCAAAAAGATAAACAATCTCCAATGTTTGCATTACCTGATTACCACCTACCGTGTAGATCAGGCAAGTCTCCTCTTTTGACTGTAGGAGGTTTCAATGCAACTTTTGAACCAATAGATGGCATCAGATGCATTAATGACAAGGGAGATGACGCAAGAGGTATACAAAGGCATGCAGTTGACCCATTGAAAACATGTCCGCAGCCGCTAACCAATTAGATTCCATAACTGGCAGATTTTAATCAGATACACATTGAGCAAGTATCATCTCTAGAGGCGGGTGTAATAGCAAAGTAGATTACTTCATTATGGGTTTATAAATATGGCACACCATGAAACAGCATAGGAGTAATGCAAAGGGTAGATAGGGACTGTAATGCACTCAAATTATCACTGAGGAGCAATATGCTTGTTATTGCTCCTCAGTGATAATTTGAGTGCATTACAGTCCCTATCTACCCTTTCCATTACTCCTAAGCCTTTTCATGGTGTGCCATATTTCTAAACCCATAATGAAGTAATCTACTTTTCTATTACACCCGCCTCTAGAGATGATACATGCTCAATGTGTATCTGATTAAAATCTGCCAGTTATGGAATCTAATTGGTTAGCGGCTGCGGACAAGTTTTAAATGGGTCAACTGCATGCCTTTGTATACCTCTTGCGTCATCTCCCTTGTCATTAATGCATCTGATGCCATCTATTGGTTCAAACGTTGCACACCATGAAAAGGCTTAGGAGTAATGCAAAGGGTAGATAGGGACTGTAATGCATTCAAATTATCACTGAGGAGCAATATGTTTGTTGGTACCACTGTCTCCTACAAGTTGCCCAGGATATCTCTGTCCCTTGGGAACAACAGAAAATCTGAAATATGGTTAAATTATACTTCTAATACAGACAAAACACTGCAAATGTACAACTTATTCAATTCCACGTTAAGGTGTTACGTTGACTGCCTGACAAGTGAGCTCCCAATTACAGAACTTCATACTATGTTATTAAGGACCTTTCAATAGTTATGCACTAAGGACACATATTCTCCCAAACCTATGTCACCCAAGATTACAGCATGGTTTCCTAGTGATGGTCGTAACACAAAATATTTATTAATTAAGGCCATCAAATCATGTGGCTCAGAGGTCATCAGAGCAGCCAGATCAAAGTACAAGCACATTGTAAGCAGAGCTGCATTGATACCAACTGACTTGATCTCATTGAGACTTCTAATTGCAATAACCTTGGAGCCTTCTGGTAAATAGTAGCCCATGGTAGCTTAATTAACCTCAGTCCCCTAGAGTTCTTCATTCAACCATACGAATGGGCAAAACATTTTGCAGTGCTACATACACTAAATAACCCAGCAGCAGATGCATTAATAGCTTGAGAGGACACTACAAACTTTAAAGGTATTTCCCCAGATTGATAGCAGGTTACCAGGTTCTGACCCTCCTTATTTTTCCTTAGATGGCACAACCTAGGAAACTTCTGGCCTGATAAGATACTTGGGTATTTGTACCTTTTGAGCCTGCAGTGTGGTTCCCTCACATTATCCTATAGTCTTACCGGATCTTGGCATGACAGCTTCTAACATGGTACAGAAATCCTTCCCATGTTTTTTTTTAAAAGGTGATAGAGCCATCTCAGGCAATCATTGCCCCATAAGCCTCGTAGACAATCTGTATAACGTGTTCTCCTGCCAAGCTCTAGATAAACTACAGGACTGTATGGTCAATGTCTAGATATTTTCCACGTTGCAGGTTTCTGTATCATGATTAGTACAATAAACTTTACATTAATTATGTGGAAATACCTGAGGCTTACCATTAGACTTTTAGGGCCTCAATACAAGTGTGGCAGTATTTCAGGAAGACCGCCGTGGTGGCGGCTGCCAAAAGACCACCATGTTGACAGTAATCCGGCCGCTGTATTAAGAGCCACACTGTGAAGACAACCAAAATTCAGCCAAAAATCTGACACCGCCAGGACATTGGAGGGTGGGAAAGAGGCAGTCCCACCACCAGCAGCGCCTGCCCAACAAAAATCCACCCACCAGATTACGAGCAACAAATCATCACAGTGGTCCTTCTATGGTGGAAAACCATTGGTGATGGGAACTACCCCGGTCAGAACTCACATCTGTCAAAACACAACACCACAATTGATAGTTTGACTACCCCACACCTGACACACATCAGCACACTAGACACACCTACTCTCTGCACTATATAACACACCCCTACACAACCCACACTCCTTTGCAACAAAAAAGCCATTCAGATACCAAGAGAGTAGGCAATATTATCAATCAATCAATCAATCACTGGATTTATAAAGCGCTCTACATACCCGTGAGGGTTTCAAGGTGCTGGGGGGGGGGGGGGTTGGGGTGGGTTACTGTTACTGATTGAAGAGCCAGGTCTTGAAGAGTCTTCTGAAGGTGAGTAGGTCTTGGATCTGTCATAGGTTGGTGGAGAGGGTGTTCCAAGTTTTGGCAGCGAGGTAGGAGAAGGATCTGCCGCCGGCGGTCTTTCTTCGGATGCGGGGAACGACGGCGAGGTTAGCGGAGTGGAGCTGGCAGGTGGGGGTGTCGAAGCTGAGTCTGTTGTTCAGGTAGGCTGGTCTGGTGTCGTGGAGCGCTTTGTGGGCGTGGGTAAGAAGCTTGAAAGTGATCCTCTTGTCCACGGGGAGCCAGTGAAGGTTTCTCAGGTGGTGGGAGATGTGGCTGTGGCGGGGTACATCGAGGATCAGCCGGGCAGAGGCGTTTTGGATGCGTTGGAGGCATAGTAGGTCTTTTGCTGGGATGCTTGTGTAGAGTGCGTTGCCTTAGTCCAGTCTGTTGCTGACGAGGGCCTGTGTCACAGTTCTTCTGGTTTCTGTCGGGATCCACTTGTAGATTCTACGGATCATGCGGTGTGTATTGTAGCAGGAGGAGGAAACTGCGTTGATCTGTTTAGACAAGGTGAGGGAGGAGTCGAGGATGAAGCACAGGTTGCGAGCGCGGTCAGTCGGTGTCGGTGGGGTTCCTACTGCGGTAGGCCACCAGGAGTCGTCCCAGGCGGAGGGGGTGGGTCCGAGGATAAGGACCTCCGTCTTGTCCGAGTTTAATTTCAGACGGCTGCTTCTCATCTATTCGGCGATGGATTTAATTCCCTCGTGGAGGTTGGTTTTGGCGGTGCACGGGTCTTTGGTGAGAGAGAGGATGAGCTGGGTGTCGTCAGCGTAGGTGAGAATGTTGAGGTTGTGTTGTCGGGCTACTTGTGCGAGGGGGGCCATGTAGATGTTGAACAGCGTAGGACTGAGGGATGAGCCTTGGGGGACGCCGCAGATGATGTCGGTGGCTTCGGAGCGGAAGAGGGGGAGGTGGACTCTCTGGGTTCTACCAGAGAGAAATGAGAGGATCCAGTCGAGGGCTTTTTCTTGAATTCCGATTTCTTGGAGGCGTGATTTCAGGGTGCGGTGGCAGACTGTGTCGAAGGCGGCGGATAGGTCCAGGAGGATGAGGGCTGATGTTTCGCCGTTGTCCATTTGGTGTCTGATGTCGTCTGTGGCGGCGAGAAGGGCGGTCTCAGTGCTGTGGTTTCGTCTGAAGCCGGACTGGGAGGGGTCCAGGATGTCGTTGTCTTTGAGGTGGCTGGTTAGTTGTGTGTTGATGATTTTTTCAATCACCTTTGCTGGGAAAGGGAGTAGGGAGATGGGTTGGAAGTTCTTGAGGTCGTTGGGGTCTGCTTTGGGCTTCTTGAGGAGGGCGCGGATTTCGGTGTGTTTCCATCTTTCCGGGAATGTCGCTGTTTCGAAGGAGATGTTGATGACCTTCCGTAGTTGGGGGGCGATGGTGGAGCCGGCTTTGTTGTATAAGTGGTGGGGGCAGGGGTCTGACGGAGATCCTGAGTGGATGGAGTTCATGATCTTGCATGTCTCTGTGTCGTTGACGCTGGTCCAGGACGTCAGGTGGTTTGTGCAGGTAGGGTGTTCGGGGGTGGGGTCTGGCATGGGAGTGGCATTGAAGCTGTCATGGATGTTGGTGATCTTCCGGAGGGAAAAGGTGGACAGTGCGTTGCAGAGTTCTTGGGATGGAGGGATGTCGTTGACGTTGGCGCTGGGGTTGGAGAGTTCTTTCACAATGCTGAAGAGCTCTTTGCTGTCGTGTGCGTTGCTGTCCAGGCGGTCTTTGAAATGGGATCGTTTGGCTTGTCTGATGAGTTGGTAGTGATTGCGGGTGGCGTCCTTGTGGGCTGTGAGGCTGTCGGGTGTGCGTTTGAGGAGCCATTCCTTTTTTAGCTTCCGGCACAACTATAGATATAGCACCTTTACACAATAGGCACACATATACATCTCACTTAGCACACATCCCACATCAGCACAACTAACACACTACACAAATCACTAGCACACACAATTTGTGACCACTGTCTCACCGTCACAACGCACCACCCACACCTCACTAATTACCTAATACTGCACCCTTACACTCACAGCACCCCCACACACTGTCTACACAACCACTACCATGTCCCCACAAAAACACCCACGTTTCACTGACAATGAGTTTAGGGTCATGATGGATGAAATTGTCAGGGTAGAGCCACAACTGTTCGGAGCATTGGTCCAACAAACTTTGATTGCCAGGGAAATGGAGTTGTGACAAAAGATAGTTGACAGGGTCAACTCAGTAGACAGCCATCCACACACAAGGGAGGACATCAGGATGAAGTGGAACGACCTGCAGGGGAAGGTGCATTCCATGGCATCACACCACCAGATAGCCATGCAGAAGACTGGAAGTGGGCCCCCCACCTCCTCCCCCACAGTTCACATCATGAGAGGAGAAGGTCATGGACATACTGCATCCTGAGGGCCAGACTGGAATACCTGGGGGACTGGAGTCTAGTAAGTACCCACAACAGTCATGCCACTCATTTGTCTTGTCCTGCATGCTTCCTTACCACCCAAATACTCCCCAATTAACTAAATGTCCCGCTACACCTCTCACCTTATCACCTAATGGTCCTCTCCTACATGTCACCACTCCACTCAGCCCAACTGCCATCACAGCCCTTGGCAATGGGACGTAAACTACTGGCTATTCATATCATTCCGACTCCCAGAACACACTAACCCATCATTATGACAACCTGGAGTGTGCACAACACATCACATGTAATGCATGTACAATTAAAGTACTAGCTACACCATCTAGATTGTTCTATTGACGACCAGTACATGGCAATGACAGTAACGCAATGGCACACTCACAATAGCAATAGCTGGTAAACCAATCTGCAAATAAAGTATGAGAGATAGTACCGTCAGGATGGAAGGCATGGTGGCTTACAATGCACATATAGAGTTAATAGAAGTCATGCCCATGGTAAATTACCTACAAAGAAGGGGCACCCAGAATGGACCTATATATCACCAGGTACAGGCTCTTCACATACCCATACCATAGCTCATAGCTACATAATCACTTAGCCTATGGAACACACAACAAACATCACTGAGGAGCCCAGTACTTTCATCATACACTAACATAGTCCCCATTCCTGTAGGATTGCCACTCACCTTTGTCAGAATACAGTTACCTGCACCTTGGACAGCAACATCAGAATACAAACACAGCTAGGTCCCATAGTCATCACAAAGTACCCCACCCATTGTGAAGCCAGAGGCCATGATCCAGTCATCACACATGGGCCACAAACTTCAACTGATACGTAATACACCATATCACATCCCTCTAACCCCACTGGTAATAGGAAAGGACTAAACAGTCACAACCCCACTTGGATGAAGGAAGTACTAACAAGGTACTATCCCACTGTAACTATATCCATTTTACAAGCTATATATCAGATACCTCTCATGTCTGTCAGCGATTGCCATTGGCTGCTGACAATGAATACCTCAAGCCTAGGATAAAGAGCCAACACGAAATGGAAATTTCAGTGAGTGGAAGGAAAAGAGGATAGGAGAATGCAACAAACATACCTCAATACTGAGTAATCCATTGCAGAAGTGTATTTTAGGATCGGATATAACAATACATGATATTGCAGACCATATTGTACAGCAGACTTTACAATCAGTCTGCATTTACAACGCAAACATACGCATTTGAGCTCAAGACACCCCCACTGATAAATCAAGTCAGTAGGTGTAATGGCAGCCATCTACTTCAAGTTGTGCACATTCAACACATCAAAAGGTCCACTTCACATACCTGTATGTCAGTGGAAGTACTGATTGATGAGATCTGCCCTAGAGTCACCTGCTCCTTTTTCCTCTGGCTCTTCATCACCTGCCATATCAGCATTTCCAGCCACTGGTCCAGCTGCCTCCCTCTCCCCTGCTATCAATGGTTCCTGACATCTTAGGGCTAGATTGTGGAGCATGCAACAGGCAACGATTATTTGGCATACCTTGTGGGGTGAGTATGGAGGGCTCCTCCAGAACGGTATAGGCACCTGAATCTTGCCTTCAGGAGCTCAGATGTTCGCTCAATTACATGCCTTCTCCTCCCATGGGCATCATTGTAACAGAGTTCCCCTGGCATGGATGGGTACCTCACTGGTGTCAACAGCCAAGGATGGTTTGGATACTCAGAGCCACCTGTGAACACAATGTCATTACATTACTAGTCAAGTTGGGGCACTTGGAAGTGCCATATGTGCATGTTGCACATATGTGTTTGGACAGGCCTATGGCCTTCATCTGTGTAAATAATTTCGTATATATATTTATTTATTTATTTACATATATATCTGGGCCAACCTGTTGTTGGTTCGAAGGTTAGATCTTTGTCCTGTCTTTCTTTTCTTAGGGCTGTTTTGCTTTTGCTTGTGTGAATACGTTTTGTGTGTGTGGTGATTGTGCTACCTGTTGTGTCTGGATAGCATGTGTGGGTGTGTTCATTGCATTTGTCCTGCAGTGATGGGTGTGTTTTATGTGATGGGCATGTATAAGTTGGGGACATGTATTTGTGTTGGTACTTTGTGCTGTGATTTTGTTGACATGGGTAATTTGCAGTGTTGTGGGCCTTTGTGCAGTTGTACTGTGTGTGTGAGTGCATGTGGTGATTGGTATGTCAAATCTGTTCTGATGTGTGTTTGCGGGGTATGAAGTGTGCCTGGTTGTATGGATGTTTGTGTGTGTTTGTTTTCTGGTGTTGTTACGTTGTGTTGTATGTTTGATTTGTCAAGTGGAGGTGTGTATTATGGATAATTAACAGTGCTTTTGAGGTGTTGTTGCTGTACAGTTGTCTCATTTGGTGATATTGTGTGTTGTTGTGTGCGACTGTGGAGGTGCTGTGTATCTGGGGGTTGGTGTGTGTCCTTGGCGTGTGAGTGTGTGTGTGTGATGGCGGTTGTCTGTGTACTATCTATGTCCGTGTGTGTATGTAGCTGTCTGTGAGTGTGCCTGTCAGTGTGAAGTTACATGTTTGTGTCGCCTTCGCCACCCAGTCCAGATGTGTATGTTGTGTGTGAGTAGATGCACTGCCATTTTGCAACAGTGTCAGGTAAGTGTGGCTACTCACGGGTGCTGTCATTGTCGCTGGTTCTGGAGTTGTTGGGCAAGCAGGAGCAGCGTGAAGATGTGTCGTTCAGGTTCCATGTTGGCTCCAGATGGGTATGTGTTCTGAAGGTGACTGTCTCCTTTTATAGAGTTGGTTTCCGCCAGGGTTTCCATGGTGATGCTACCACAGTGGAAACCTTGGTGGTGTGCAGCCTCATAATCTGCCTGGCAGGAACATGGTCTCTGCCGGTCTGCAGGTGGCTACCGTCTTCTGTGGCGGCCTAACTGCACTGGCGGTGCCGGCGGTGGATTGGCTGTATTCTATCGGGAATACCGCCACGGTCATAATTTGGCATTCTTCTCCGCTAGCCTGTTGGTGGTACGACTGCAACCATCAACATGGGGGTAGTGAGAGCACCGAACTGGTAATGACCTCCTTATTGATTAGATGGCAGCATATGGGCTACTACCCTTGCAACGCTTGTGGTTCTATTATTAGGTCAATGGACAAATGTTCAGACTTTAGAATTTTTATGGTATTTTGTGATGCTAGGCATTGGCAGAGTAAATATAATAGTGACCTGTACCCCTGCATCTTTTTCTGTATTCTTTACTTCTAGGGTCATACTATGTATACAATCTCTATGGGGTGTAATACCAATATGATATTATTTGTATACATGCTTCTTTGATTGCAATGCTAGGTGTGGAAACTTTTGCCATCGGGTAAGCAGACGACCATTACTTCAAGGTAAGGGCTCGTTTAATTCAACTTCCCACCTTCACTGATGGTTTTCCTTCTATGGTGTTGCCCCATAGGTATTGATAGATTTATGAGAGAAGGTGATTGTCTCCTGATTTAGTTATCAGCCATTTTTCAAAAGGTAATAGTTTGTGCTTTGCTGCTTTTTTAATATCACCTTTGGACATTCCTCGTTCTCGGGTGTGCAGTAATCTATCTTGATCTGTTGGAATAAATTATTATCCTCCAGGTCATAGATCTGTTGACTACTCTGCTCTTGCCACCTTGCAAACTCTGTATCCACAGTAGCCGGTGCGAAATCTGGGTTACATATAATGGAGTGAACGATGAGAGAAGAATGGATAGGTTTAAGATCATGGTGTCCCATGGCCTTGGAGTTGCTTCCACTATCTATCGCAGTGTCCTATACCTTGAGGGATGCCTCCATTACTGGGGCATGAGTGAAGGCACCAGGGCCTATGTGTTCAAGTGAGCCAGGGCATTCTCCATATGGGCATGTCGGCAATTGCTTAATCCATAAAGCATTGGTGCTTTTCAATCTACTCTTGGGGCCATTCCACAGCATGCCATATCTGCACTGGGAACTAACAATTTAAAAAGCTTGGTGTGAGAAATTGAGTGGTTGGTTGAGGGGGATGAAACCCTACTCAGCCAACAGCCACTATGCTTGCTCGGTTGAAGCAGTCAGGCTTAGTTAAGAGGCAATGTGTAATGTATTTACACAGTACTTAAGCAGCAACAACACAAGAAAAATACAAAAATGTATAAACATAGAGTAAATTTGAATAAATTAAATGACAGAACTCCTATCAGTAGAACCGGAGATGGATTTTTGAAGTTTAAATTGAAAAACATCAACTAAAAATGTAAAGCTCTCACCCTGGACATTTAATCCTGTGAGAAAGGGGCAAAGGCCAAAGTTATAACTCACTGTAATGAAACACATGAAGTGGATTGGGCCCGGTCTCCACTTACCTTCGGACTTAGAAGAATGTTTGAAGAAAGATATCTGAGAAGGTGAAGTTCAGCAGGCAAGCCAACCAGAAGAGTCTAAGGAGGAGGACGAGGCATCGTCACCTGGGAGCTGCTGGACAATACTGTGGTGAATATTTCTACGTTCAGTCTTAGGGCCTGGTTCTGATCTTATCAGGACTCCCACCGTTGCTCTGTGTTAGTGTTTTTAAGTACTCTGTCAAGCTGATGGATTTCTGCCTCTCCTATTTAGAAGTCAGCTGGATAATTCTCAATTCTCGTTCACAGAGTGTTCTCAATCGAGTAAGTGGTTCACCTCTGTCAAAGTGGCGCACTCCTATGCTAACATTACTCTGTTACTGCCAGGGTGGAGGGATTGCTCTGAGCCTATTTAGATTTCTTAGTTGTACTGGCGTTGTACTAGCAGCATATTCCTGACAGAGGGATTGCAGCAGCAGGACATGTTCAATATTGTACCATTCCTGTTGCTTTTGCATGGATGCTAACATCACATACCTGATGTGTTTTGACTAATATTTTCACCTACCACCTACTTAGCACATTATAAAACACCCTCCATTTCAGACCATGATCCTTTACCATTCCACTGCAGCAGAACATTGTTAATGAGCACTCTTTCAGTGAAGTCGGGGTTTTGTTTGCTTTCTGTTAATTGTTCATTATTTTTTTTCTTGTGGGTTATTACATGTATTTAAGTTTATTATTTGATGATGACAGGGAGAACTCCCCATTGTACAGAGGAAGAATTATTAGTCATGGTGAATGAACATATTAGAGTAGAGCTACAATTGTTTGGAGCCCAAGCACAAGTACAAAAGTACAACATGCAACTATAGCCCAGAAAAGACAAATGTGGGCCAGAACAGTTCAATTAATGAATCATAGAATTTATAAAGCGCTCTACATACCCGTGAGGGTTTCAAGGCACTAATGGGGAGGGTGCTGCTGCTACTGATCGAAGAGCCAGGTTTTGAGGAATCTTCTGAAGGTGAGTAGGTCCTGGGTCTGCCGTAGGTTGGTCGGGAGGGTGTTCCGGGTCTTGGCAGCGAGGTAGGAGAAGGATCTGCCACCGGAGGTCTTTCGTTGGATGCAGGGAACGACGGCGAGGGCAAGGTTTGCGGAGCGGAGCTGACGGGTGGGGGTGTAGAAGCTGAGTCTGTTGTTCAGGTACACTGGTCCGGTGTTGTGGAGTGCCTTGTGAGCGTGTGTGAGGAGCTTAAATGTGATCCTCTTGTCTACGGGGAGCCAGTGAAAGGTCTCTCAGGTGGTGGGAGATGTGGCTGCGGCGGGGTATGTTGAGGATCAGTCGGGCGGAGGTGTTTTGGATGCGTTGGAGGCGTCGTAGGTTTTTTGCTGGGATACCTGTTGACTGAGTGAATGCTATAGCAAGCAACCTGAGCACATAGGAGGAAATTAGGAAGAGATGTTACTACCTGCAGGGGAGAGTGCCTTCTCTGGCCTCAAAGCATCACCTGGAGATCCAGAGCAGGGGACTAGTAGTGGTTTTCCCAGCCCCCCTCACAGCTAAATCCTTAGGAGCAGTAGGCCTTTCACAGCCTGCATCCTGATTGTTTGATAGGAATCCCTGGTGGAGTGGAGATTGGTCTGGTAAATTAAAATTTTGAATGTTTCACTAAACCTAAATGTGTTTTTTTGCTTTTAATTTTGCTATTTTTTGTGTATTTTGCACCTTTTTAAAACATATAAACCTATATATTCAAAATTGGTTTTTTGGGGGGAAATTTGTGGCATTAGTGTTGTTCCTCTCATTTTATTAATTGTTGATATGTTTTGTAATGTATGTGTTTTTCTTCATATTTTTTTTTTTTGCCTTGTTTGTTTGAATGTATTTTGTCATATTTAAGATTACAGGTTTCAATCTCCATTACATTTTTACATGATGGTTTTGTGATTGTAAGTGTTTTTCACCTAATAACACATTTCATAAATGTGTTTTGTTTTGTAAATGTCTGTTTATTTTACTGAATATTTTTATTCTGCATGTTTAACTTACAATTTTTGTTAATGTTTAAATGAAATGACTGCAACTACCATGATGCCTTTTTTTGTTTTCTTAAAATAATATTGCAATGTTATTTTGGTCTTTCATGCTTTTCTTTTATATTTTCACATATACTAAAGTGTTATGTATTTATAAATCTCTTGTTTTATTAATTGTGTATGTTGTCATGTTCTTCTTATTTAATTTAATTGATATTTGTTTAAATCAAAGTTTAAATGCACTTTGCAATGTTTATATGATGACTAATGCTTATCCTTTTAAGTTGTTTAATTTTCAGAATGTTACTTTGCTAGGCCTTGTAATGTTTATTCCTCATTTCTCCTCTGTACTGTGTTGTGTTGAGTGTTTGGTATAACTTATGCATACATTCTAATATTTTTTTTCATTTCAGGACATTATTTTAAGTGCTTTTTTGAAGTAGTTTTGTGTGTAATTCAAACTGTGTTTGTAACATAATACTAGTGAAAGGTATAATTATTATATTAATTCTCTTTTTCCTTTTAGGAAGCGTCATTGTTTGCCTCAAATTCATTGATTAAAATGCATTTTTTTGTAATTTATTATAGGTCCAATACCCAGAGTACGTGGACAACCAACTGTCACTGCTACTGATGACACCTCTACTCCAGACCAGGAACAATCCTTCAGTGAGAAATCGACTCCCGTAAGTCAAAATGATGTGGAGCAAGCTGTTCCATCTGGTTTGCCTGGGCAGACAGCTCCAATGAGTCTCACTTGGCCCACACCTTCACCTCCCATCCCACCTGTTACCACACCTCAGGCTCTGGATACCTTCACTATCTATCTTTAGTCCTAGCTGGTGTTGGTCCAACAGCACCACCGCCTCCAGTTCAGCCAGAACCCAGTCGGATGTGGCACAATGGGACATGGGCACAGGGTAGATGGGGTAGGTTTTGTGGGAGGGAATCTGTGGACCAGCAAAGCGAGGCCACTGGGTTCATTGTCAAGCAGGCCAACATCAACCAATTCTTGAGATCCATCAATCAGTTCCAAGACATGATGGGCCAGGTTCTTACAGAGCTGAGGGAGATGATGCAGTTGCAGAGGGAGCACAATGTTCAGATGAAACATCTTAACTTGAATTTGGGCTCCCCGAGTGGGGTGCTAGAGGATTGTTTGACCCATATCTGCATGGATTTTCCAGCAGCATCTTCCTCTTTCTGTGGTCCAACAACATCTGAGCATACTACATCTGTCTCAGCCACAGAAACAACAGCACCTAGCTCAGTCCCTACAACTGTGGATCCACCAGTCCCCTCAGGAGGGGACGTGTATCCGGAATAGCAGGAGAGGAGGCAAGACCTTCATTACCACCAGCAAGAGACACTTATCCTAATTTCCTTTAATGTGTCACTAGCATTCATTCTGTGGACTATTTTCTGGCCACATGTACCTTTTTGATGCCAGTTGAATGTTGTATATTGGATTTCAAACAATTTTTGCTCTTCAGTATTAGTTTTATTCACCATGAATGATTTTTTGATTTTGCAGCATTTTTTACCTAGTTTTTTTGGTTTTGTTGAATTAATTCAAAAATTATAAATTCAAAGGCTAGTGTTGTATTATTTTTCAACTCAGTTTGTTAAATTGTTTTGTTTGATCATACATCTTAAGTTAAGATTAAAAAGATTGTTATTCATTATTAAATTACATGTCGGTAATGCTTTTCATTCTTTTTTTAAAAATGACAACAAATAACCAAAACCACATATCAAAAAGTATAAATGTATTAAATTAGAATAAAGAACTGTTTTCCATATTTTTGAAATACGTTATAGCCCATGCATAATCCATATACTTCATGCTTTATTTTTATTTACAATTCCAGACCTTGCCACCATAGAAGAAGAGGATATCCTCTAAAAAAATCTGATTAAATAGCTCATATATATATATATATATATATATATATATATATATATATATATTTTTTTTTTTTTTTTTTTTTGACGGAGGAATTTTATAATGCGACAAATAGTTTACTGGATTTAGCAAAATACATGCATAATAAGGGATAGGGTTACTCAACAGGTTACTACATTTTTATTTTATTTTACAAATAAAACAGAAAATCTATGCTATATCATATTTTTAAAATGCTTGTGATTGATTTCTCAAAATTGTATAACATCGAAATGAAAAAAACAAAAAGACACAAAACTTTTTCTTTTTTTGTAATTTCTTTGTATCAATACAGGTCAGCTCCCACCAGAAGGAAGATTTTGGGAAGGTCAGTGCAAATAAGGTGTGGACCCTGGCAGTCTACAAGCAGTGCTGCATCCACTGCCACAACAGATGGGAGAACCTATAGTGCTGGACCAAGAAGTCAGAGTCAGCAGAAGTCCAGATTGGCCAGTCCTCCCAATATTCTAAGCATGTGCCCTGCATGCTGAACCCCTCTAATGACCAACATACTTGTTGTGGCCTATCCCCAGCCTGATGGACAGCTAAAAGAAATACACCAGCATGAAGAGGGTAGGTTTTTTTTGTATTTTTCATTTTAAATAACTATTGTTTATTACAGCAACAAACATTTGCATCAACATAAAGGTTCACACATGACCAAGGCATAAGAAGAGTTCTTGAAGGTGTAAGTCCTGCACACAGTGTATCATGAGGTGTTTTCTGAAAACTAAATTGTTATAAATCATGCCACTATAGTTGTGATCACTTACAAAAGACTTTTTGGAGCAGCCACACATCTTCCTAAAATAAATTAAAAATGGTTTTGTTAGATTGTACGAGGGACAGTTGTACCAAACAGGCCAAAAGTTGTATTTGTGTCAGGTGTGATACTCCATCACAACTGTGAAGGATGTTATGTTCCCCCATTACAAGTAATATAACATAAAATGTACTTATAATACAGTGAATGTTCCAAACTTCACATTTGTGAGGTAGTATTATAAACAAACAACAATAAATATGTGAGCCAAAATGACTAAAAACAAAATGGATAAGATTTTGATTAAAACATATTATAATTATATTTTTAATGAAAACAATTACATTTATGTCACAAATATCAATTCTTCTTGATGTCTTACGCATTCACAAATGTGTATGTAAGCCAGTCTGTTTATTTAAAAATGAATTATAAAGGCATACATTTTTGAAAAAAATTGACAGACATGTGAACACATTATTGATAGGAAACCACACACCAAAAAACATTAATTTTGTGTCCTTTGTTGTTAGAAATGGGGTCTTTGGTTGTTAGTCAGGTTACCCCCTGTCCAAGCAAGGACCCTCACTCTAGTCAGGTAAGTCACACACAATCCAAATGATCCTGTACCTACCCTCTGATAGCATGGCACTGAGCTGTCAGGCTTAACTTAGAAGGCAATGTGTAAAGTATTTGTGCAGTAAATCATGCAATACCACAGTAGAACACCACAAAAATACACCACACAGTGTTTATAAAAATATATAATATTTATCTGGATAAATGCAGGTCAAAACGATTAAGGCGCAATAAGTATATGTTGAAAATATCACTGTAGTACTGTTATAAGGTGTCTTTAGTCTCTAAAAAAGCAACAATTGTCTCTTGCAAGCACAAAGTACCTGAATTGCGTTCAAAATCTCCTCAAGACGCCGCAGAGGAGGAGATGCGTGGAAAACAGGGAGGTGTGCGTTGATTTCTCCACACATGGCGATGCATCATTTATTTTTCACGCAGGGAAGGCTTTGCGTCGGTTTCCAGCACTCGGTCTTGGATCCTCTTCGGGTTGCGGGTTTTTGGATGCCCCGGGGATGATGTGTTGAAATCCGGCACTGACAGGACGAAGTCACAGGGGCTGTGTCGATCCTGGTGGGCGTTGCATGGAAATTTTAACCGCATTGCAGGTGCTGCGTCGATTACTCTCGGAAAGTCAGGCTGCGTCATTCTGGCTCAGCTGTGCGTCGATCCAGTGTGCTGTGTGTCGAATTTCTGGTCGCTACACTGGACTGTGCCGATCTTCTCCTTGCGAAGTCGGGCTGCGTCGTTCCGGTTCGCTGTGCGATGAATCTTTCACTACGATGCAGGCTGTGCGTTGTTTTCTGTCGGCTGTGCATCGATTTCTGCCGCACAGGAAGATCTTCTTGCAGAAATGAAGTCTTTTTGGTCCTGAGACTTCAGGGAACAAGAGGCAAGCTCTATCCAAGCCCTTGGAGAGCACTTCTCAGCACAGCCAGAGAGCAGCAAGGCAGCAGGGCAACAGCAAGGCAGCAGTCCTTCTCAGAAACCAGTCAGGTGAGTCCTTTGGGCAGCCATGTAGTTCTTCTTGGCAGGTTGCAGGTTCTGGTTCAGGGTTTCTTCTCTAGGGAGTGTCTGTGACAAGAGTGTCTAAGTTGGTAGGGTCAGAAACCCTGCTTAAATACCCAAATGTGCATTTGAAGTGGGAGAGACTTCAAAGAGTGGCTTAGAAGTGCACAAAGTCCCCTTTCAGTTCCATTCTGTCTGCCAGGGTCCCAGTAGGGGGTGTGGCAGTCCTTTGTGTGAGGGCAGGCTACTGTCCTTTGACATGTAAGTGTCAGGCCCTCCACCCTTCTAGGCCAGGAAGACCCATTCATAATGCAGATGTATGCATGTGTGGCTGAGCATCCTGTGTTTGGGATTGTCTGAGTGAATGCACAAGGGAGCTGTCAACTAAACCTAGCCAGATTTGGATTGGAAGGCACGGAAGGATTTAAGTGTAGAGAAATGCTCACTTTTTAAAAGCAGCATTTCTAAAATAGTAATATAAAAACCATTCTGGCCATTCTCAATATGACTTGGCTACTCCTTTCAGATCAGGATCTACCACTCAAACAGTATATGAGGGAAGTGCTAATGCTATCCTATGAAAGGAGCAGGCCTCACAGCAGTGTAAAACAAATTTAGGAGTTCTACACTACCAGGACATTTAGAACACAGATATTCATGTCCTGCCTTTTACCTACATTGCACCCTGCCCTATGGGCTACCTAGGGCCTACCTTAGGGGTGACTTATATGTAGACAATTGGGAGTTTAAGGCTTGGCAATTACTTTTAAATGCCAAGTCGAAGTGGCAGTGAAACTGCACACACAGGCACTGCAGAGGCAGGCCTGCAACATGGTTAGGGGGCTACTTATTTGGGTGGCACAGCCAGTGCTGCAGCCCACTAGTAGCATTCAATTTACAGGACCTGGGTACATGTAGTGCACTTGACTAGGGACTTACAAGTAAATTCAATTAGCCAATTGGGTATGAGCCAATGTCACCATGTTTTAAGGAGAGAGTATATGCACTTTAGCACTGATTAGAAGCGGTAAAGTGTGCAGAGTCCTAAAGCCAGCAAAAATGAGGTCAGAAAAAGAGAAGAGGGAAGGCAAAAAGTTTGAGGGTGACCCTGCAGAAAGGCCATTTCCAACATTTGTCATGTCCAAATGAAAAATCAATATTGAACAAAAAGAAAATACTTTTGTAGATGGAATGTTCATCACAAACAAAACACAACCTATTCCAAGGGCAATACTTTATAATGCACTCAGAATTTGATATATAATAATTCCGTCATGTATGTGCTGGAGTATTCCATCTGCATATCTCAAAATCAGTCACAGAAAATGACTCATTTTTCAATATACCATGTATCAAAATCACATTTTTTTATTGTGAGTTGAATTTTGAATATTTTTTATATTCATAATGGTAAACCAAACTAAAATTAATAAAGATATTTTATAGAACATTTTTTATTTTTTATATTTGTAGTAAAGTGGATTAAAAATGTATCAAGCAATATGTATTTACTTATGCTGTAGAAGTATTTTGAAAAAAAAAAAACATAGTTTTTGAGTTCGTTGAGCATAGGTAAATACATAGCGTATGATACATTAAACAGCAACCTCAGTACTGAATGAAAACAAAATTAATTTTTACATAAAAAAAAATACTCTAGTTAATTCAAGTAGGTTTTGCCATTGTAAAATGCCCTTAAAAACAGTACTACATACCAGCATTGGCACAACCTAACAGTAAATATTAACACACATTGATTCATATTTGTATTTTTAAAAATAAAAAATTTGTTTTTTTGCCTTGTACACACAGGCCCTCATTCTGAATTTGGAGGACGGGAAAGCCCGTTCTCCAAACTCTCGACATGGTGGCTGCCGCTTTCATTGCAAGCACCCCACCAGACCTATTTGGAGTTTCCTGGCAGGCGGGAGGGTGGAAACCTTGGTTTCTACCTGCTGGCGTAGTGGGAAACAGGCTACAGCATTGTCTCTGGCTTGTAATCGAGCTGGCGGAAATTCTGTAACCCACAGGGTGCACCAGTACTCTTACAATGTTCAATTTCTGTACATTAGACAGTAAACATTGCGATGGTGCTGGTCAGGGGGACCCCTGCACTGCCCATGCCAAGGGCATGGGCCCCACTGTGGAAGCCTGCACCTGTTCTCCACCAGCTGTCTCATGGCAGTAAAAGAACAAGGTCATAATTAGCAAGGCGGAGCTGCATGCAGTGCCGCCCTGGCTGATTGCAATCTGGCTGATGGCCTTAGTGTACAAAGGGATTTTTGTTTTATATTAAATTTTTGTAAAATAACTTCAGTACTCCAAACAATAACTCAGAGCCATTTAGAAGTGTAAAACAGTGCCTGGAAAGATTTGAAAATAGTAAAGAAAAATGATCAAAAATAAATTAGGAGCAATAATAGGAAATTATAAATCTGGGACTAAATGGCTTCTGAAGATGTTCCCTACATGGATGAGCTAAAGATAAAACTAAACCAAAGTTTAAGAACTTTGAAGCAAGTGAAAAATTAAAATGTAGGAAATGTTTTGAGAAACAAACTTCATGATCAATTATATTTACACAAGTGCAATACATCTATTATGTCTGTCTTTACAGCATCTTCAAAAGCAGGAAAAGAATATATTGGCCAAGGAGGAAGCAGCTGGCCACTGTGTTTCACGTGGTGAAACATCAGTCACCAATGTACTCAGTGGCATGGAGAGTGAGGGGACTGGAACGGAGGCCACAACATCGCCATCTTCGTTGGAACTGTAACACCCTCATCCTTGCCCACAACCTAGAGACACATCTTTACCATTCCTCTTGCCCCCCAGCCCTCAGGTGGCCAAACTCTAACCCATAAAATGGCCGGGGTCTCCTTTGCCACAGGAACCTCACCCCATGCCCCGGTAACCCCGGCTGCACTGACTGAGGATGCTATTGACCTATTATGCAGCATCTCTGTAGGCCACACTGTGATAGTGAATGGCATCTATGGGCTAACCTGCCAAATGCAACAAATGGTTGTATTTCTGGATTCATAGTTCAATGCCTGGCTTGCAGAGGTTGCTTTCCGAAATAGCAGCCGCCTCACTCATTCCAGCCCCCAAACTAACCAATTGTTCTGCCTCAACTCAGGTCTCTTCCTCAAACAAAATCCAAACTCCCACCTCAATCTCAAGCACACTCACTCCAACAGACACAAGCAGCACAATCACACACACACACACACACATGTAAACACAAACTCACAAAGAAACACATACACACAATCAATATACACACACTAGTGAAACTATTCCCACAAGCACAACACCCACATCCACCACAACCATTGCCTCACCCATAACCAGCACAACCACCACCACACTCACCACCACACCCACAAGCACCACCATCACACCCACAACTACAACAACCACCACCACACCTACAAGCACCCACACCTACAAGCACCACCACACCCACTACAACACAACCACACCAAACTTCACAACACACTCTTCAAAACCCACACATTCATACAAAAGCACACCTACACAGAAAACAACACCAACCAAAAGCAAACACACACACTCACCAGAATATCAAACACCAGCTCAAAACACATATCCAAACCTCCACAACAAACAACAGACACGCATGCAACTGTCAAACTTACTGACAAAAGCTCATCACCCACTCCAGCCCCCTGTACCTCTAAAAGCCAATCTTCTACCACCCCTCCCACCCTTAATCCTTCTTCTCTATTCACCTCTTCTCTGTCTTTATCCCCTACCAAACCTAAACCCACCCCTCCCAATAAAAATCCATGAGATGCCTGCTCTGTGGCCAATAAATGCCCCTTCCTGAGGAGGTTACCCTTAGACTATTTATGGGCCAGTTATTTACCCTTAATTTACCATTAGGCCATTTATGGGCAAAAAAATGACAAAGTGTTGTTATAGGGAACACTTTTTTATTTATTTTTTTTATTGAAAAAAGTTCATGAGAGATTTATTTTAATTATGAATACAAAAGGTAATTTTAGAAAGTTTGTTCTAACATTATTATGTATTTATAATTCATTGATGAGAATGTGAAATACATATTGTTACTTATATTTGTAACAGAAAATACAAAAGAATTTTTAATTTACATATTTGTAAAGCTGTCAGAGTCACCAGATCCTTGGGGTCTGTGCACGTTCCCAACACTTCCACCACAAGACAGCTCCAGTACTCTGATTAGATTTGTCACAGAGTCTAAGAGAGTCCAAGTGGGGAAAAGGGGATTAGGAAGGGAACAGCTGGGAAGGAGACCTGTAGGAAGCAAAAGGTTAAAACACACAACATCAAAATTACATCTCATGAAATCAATACTAGGCTATGACTTAAAGCACTGTCATTCTGAAAACATGAACAACCTAAGAATAGACTTAAAATGACTAGGCTTCAAGATGACTGGATACCTGTGAGGGAATCTAGAGAGGTTAAATGAAACTTTCAAATTCAAGTACTTTCCTTTGCATGAGAATCAGGAAAACAATCTGAATAAGTACTGAACCATTATATGAATCCTTTTTGAGAACACATATTAGGAACACACAACATTACATCTTAAAACTCTAGCCTTTTGTTTCTCTCAAAATGTTGGAACATGAATTGCGCACATTGCAGATTTTCACATAGGTAGTAAACACCATAGAAGGATTGTGTACCATGAATAACACAACGTAGATTCAAGGAATAAATCATGTGACTTGTCAACTCGAGTACTACCAAGTAAATGCCTTAGAATGGTAGTGCACAATGAATAACATGAATTAAGTACGAGGAAAGAATCGCGCATCTTGCCGATTTGAATGCCACCATGTAACTTCCAAGGAATAGTAGCGCACAATGAATAACATGAATTAAGCACGAGGAAAAAATTGCGCGTCTTGCCGATTCGAATGCCACCATGTAACTGCCAAGGAATGGTAGCGCACAATGAATAACATGAATTAAGCACGAGGAAAGAATCGCGCGTCTTGCTGATTCGAAGGCCACCATGTAACTGTCAAGAAATGGTAGCGCCACAATGAATATCAAGGGTCAAACATGAGAAAACGAATCACGCGTCTTGCCGATTCGAAGGCCACCATGTAACTGTCAAGAAATGGTAGCGCACAATGAATAACATGAATTAAACACGGAGAAAGAATCGCGCATCTTGCTGATTCTAGTAACAGCATGCAAATGCCACAAAAACGCCCAAGCACACATTCACACGCGCAAGAGTAATTTGATTATCATGCAACAATTAGGTGCAAGAATTCGAGCGTCCTCGAATAACGGGGTCGGGGGCCAAGCCCCCCCCGTCTTACCGCCCTGATTAAGGATCACCAATGTACTAAGAAGGGCAGAGGCCTGGAAGATCAAAGTAGGCCACCGGAACAGGAGCTCAGGAAGTTGCTGCTGCTCTGCACCGGGACCTCTGAATAGTGAGCACGTGGAGCTGGGCTGGCTCCCTTTTATAGAGTCTTGGCCCAGCCCACAACCACACCCAGGCATGCTGCAGGGAAAGCTTCTAGAAGGCCCTGGAAATGGACCACACCCTGACACACTCTGAAAGCCTGCAGCAATATATTGCAAATGAACAGTATTTATAAGCACCTTAAAAATAAGTCTTCAGGATTGAACTCTGCAATGCAAAAGGTTAAACAACAACATATCAGCACAATGCATAAATTACGTTATCTTGAGAGTGCTGGGTTTTTGCATTCTAGTCGCCCGTAGAGCGCGCACTGCCCTGGTGTTGACAGTACTCCCCTCTCCCAGACGCGCTCTAGGGCCTGGTTTGTCTGGATTGAGACAATGAAAGCATCTCACAAGTACTGGAGAATGAATATCAGATAATGAAACCCATGAGTTTCTTTCATGAGATTAAGTACGATAGATTACACCCTCTCAGTTTAGAATCCAACACTTTCTTGACTTCGTATTCTTCTTCCCCCTGTACTTGAACAGGAGCTTGATGAGGGCAGACCTTCTGGACTGCCCTTTTCAAGAGGGAAGTGTGGAACACTGGATGAATCCGTAATGATCTTGGCAATTGCAGTTTATAGGTCACAGGATTGATTTGCTGAAGGACAGTGTAAGGACCTATGAATTTGGGGTTGAACATGTGCTTCTTCTTGAAGTCTATATTTTTTGTGGAAAGCCACACTTTGTCACCTGGTTGATCCTGCGTTCCTTCACAATGTTTCTTGTCATAATGCTTTTTGTATTTTTGTTTGGCTTTTTCTAAATGCTGTTGAATCAGTTTCTGGGTTTGATGCAAATGTTGAATGGTTTCTGACACAGCTGGAGTAAGAGAACTTTCTTGAGGGATTGTGATGGGCAAGGTGTTAGGATGATAGCCAAACAAACCAAAAAAGGGTGTAACGCCAGTAGAAGTGTGGAATGAGTTATTGTAGGCTAACTCAGCTAATCAGAGCATTGATGTCCAAGAATGAAGTGCTTTTTCAGCGTAAGCACGTAGGTATTGCTTCAAAGTCTGATTTAATCTCTCCGTTTGACCATCTGTTTGAGGATGGTGGCTAGTAGATAGTGTAGACGTCACTTGGAGTGTTTTACACCATGTCTGCCAGAAATTGGAGGCAAATTGCGAACCCCCGATCGGAGAGGATCACTTTTGGCAGTCAATGAAAACCAACCACTCTATTCAGTAAAATAGTTGCCAGTTCACTAGAGGTGGGCAATTTTTTACAGGCAATAAAATGTCCATATTTCCTGAGACTATCTACTACCACCAGAATTACTGAATGCTGTTGAACCACTGGCAGACCGGTAATAAAGTCTAAAGAAATGTGCTCCCACGGACGACTTGGGGTTGGGAGTGGGTGTAACAACCCTTTCGGTTTTGAATGACTTGTTTTAGTGCTAGCACAGACTTCGCAGTTGTTTACCATTGCTTTTACATCTTTTGTTAGGGTCGGCCACCAAAAATAGCGGTGGATTAATTCAAGAGTTTTAGGAGTACCTGGGTGACCTGCCGTAGGTATAACATGCAACCAATGAAACACTATCTTGCGAAGTTTGGTAGTGGGCACGAACAAACGAGCATCATGAAAGGGTAGACCCTGCTTGATTGACCTTTTGGGATCTGCTTGGACCCACGTCTGCCATTTCTTAACAGTGAAAGAATTGCGGATGTCTTCAAAGAAATCTTCAGTCTTTATGATACATAAGACCTTGTCAGGAGCAATGTAGCTCTGGAGGTTTGAACTGCAGGCAACGTGGTAGACTCTTGGCGGGGCATCAGCTTTTCGATTATCTTTACCAGGCAGGAAGGTTACTACAAAATCAAATTCGGCAAAAAACAACATCCAGCGTAGTTGCAGAGGAGTCAAAAGTCTGGCGGAACTCATGAATTGAAGATTGCGATGATCAGTATATACTATGACAGTGTATTGGCACCCAACAAATGATGTCTCCATTCTTTAAAGGCATCACAAATTGCCAGAAGTTCTTTTTCAGCAATGAGATAGTTCTGTTCGGCTTCGTTCAACTTCCGAGACATGTAAGCTACAGAATGAAGTTGGCCAGTGTCTTTGTTTCGTTGCGACAAGACTGCTCCTATCGCCACATCTGAAGCATCAGCTTCCACTATGAAAGGTCGATCCGCATCAGGATGATTCAAGACTGGGGCAGTGGAGAAAGCTTCCTTTAAAGTTGACAAAGCTTGGTCAGCTTCTGGAGACCATGCAAATTGTTCTTTCTTTCTTAACAGCTTAGTGATTGGAGCCACTGTCTGGGAGAAATGATTTATGAACCTCCGGTAAAAATTTGCAAACTCCAGGAAACATTGTACATCACGAACTGTCTTTGGGATGGGCCAATCAGATATGGCTTTTACTTTCTTTTCTGCCATCACCATACCTTGAGGGGTAAGGATAACCCCTAAAAACTCAACTGTGGTAACATGAAACTCACACTTGGTTAGTTTGCAATATAAATGGTGCTTTCGAAGGGCTGCAAGAATTTTCTTGACATGTTGGACATGTTCATTTCCATTGTCTGACTAGATCAAAATGTCATCGATGTAGACCATGGCAAATATGTCGGGGTACTCTCTAAGAACGTCATTCAAGAAAAATGCTGGAGCATTACACAGACCAAAAGGCATGACGGTGTATTCAAAAAGGCCATATCTTGTCTTGAATGCTGTTTTTCATTCGTCACCCTCTCTCATTCTGACCAAATGATAAGCACCTCGAAGGTCAAGCTTCGTGTAGATTTTTGCTTTCTTTACTTGTTCCAGTAAGACCGGAATTAGGGGCAAAGGATATTCATTCTTGATGGTGACTTTGTTCAATCCCCTATAGTCGATACAAGTTAAAAGTTCTCCATTCGCCTTCGGAACCAAAAACAAAGGCGAAGCTGCAGGAGACTTAAAGGGGCGAATGAAACCATTCTCCAAGAATTGATCTAGGTATTTTTGTAAATGTTGATTTTCATGTTTTGACAGGGCATACACACGACAGTTGGGAAGTATCACACCTGGGACTAGATCAATTTGACAGTCATAAGATCTATGAGGAGGTAGGGTCTCTGCTTCTTTCTCATCAAATACATCTTTGTAAGACAAATACTGTTTGGGCAGCTGAACTTCTTTCTCCGCGGCAGTAGCTATGTAAGAGTTGTGAACTTTTGATACTTGAATCTTTTGGAGGCATTGTTCTTTACATTGCGCAGATGAGAACATGACCTTTCGTTCTGCCCAATTAATCTCTGGATTGTGATGAGTTAACCATGGCAAGCCAAGGATAATCCCATACTGGGGAGCATGGATCAAGTCAAGGATGATTTTCTCTTTATGTTTCTTTCTTTGATTCTTATCTTCACAAGTCACAGACAAGGGAACAGTCTGAAGAGTTACCGGACCTCCAGTCAAGAGTTTTTCATCGACTGCCTGGATGATTTCTGGGGTCTTCTTTTCAATACATGGGATTCCCCATGCACAAACCAATTGGGCGTCAACAAAGTTCCCGGTAGCCCCAGAATCGACTAGAGCCTTCTTGAAATAGGTCTTTTTCTTAACCTGAACTCTTATTCCCGGTTTAAGATGTCTAGATTGTGAAGGGTCTACAGTGACACCCAAGAGCAACCCTTCTCTGCATCTTGGGTGTTTTAGTTTTCCGACTCAACTGGTGCATTGGCTGCAACCTTCTGAACTGGACCTCACTTGCTCTTTGGTTTGATTGGACAATCTTTGGCAAAATGACCCTTCCGCCCACAATACAGACATTGTCCATTCTTTCTGCGTAGGTCCTTTTCATCTTTGGTCAAAGGTCTACTGATGGTTCCAATTTCCATTGGTTCCGGAGTTCTTTCTTTTGGAGTTTTTGAGTCTCTGTTATC
Organism: Pleurodeles waltl; assembly: GCF_031143425.1. Lineage (NCBI taxonomy): Eukaryota > Metazoa > Chordata > Amphibia > Caudata > Salamandridae > Pleurodeles > Pleurodeles waltl. Next base: position 703,772,701 of record NC_090449.1, on the reverse strand, counting down.
ATGAACATGCCAGGAATATTTTTCAGTCTTTTTGCGCGTTCCTTTTCGTTCTGTTAAACAATGATCAAGCCTCAAGACAAGGTTTATTAATTCTTGACAGTCTGTAGGTTGCGGGTTGATTTGCGCTAAGATATCTTTTAGCTCCTCTTTGAGTCCCTTGTAAAACAAGGCCGCTTGTTTTTGTTCAGGACAGGATGTCTCTGCGACCAGCCGATTAAAGTTGGCTAAATATGACACTAAGGGGGTCATTCCAACCTTGGCGGTAAAAGCCGCTTACCGCTGTCAGAAGACCGCCAACATACCGCCGTGGCCGCAGTAAACCGCCACGGTCATTCTGACCCACAACAGGCAAACCGCCAAAATACAGACATCCACAAAAGTCTGCCACACCAAAGGCCAGCGAGAAACTGGCGATGAACAAACCTCCACCGTCATGCCAACAGAAATACGCCCACACTATCACGACACACGAATCCACGCGGCGGTCTTTCAACCGCGGTATTCTATTGGCGGTACACACCGACACGCTCAAAAAACACACACATTTACAAAACACAGCCACATTGGACAATTCGAAATACACACACCTGATACACATACACACACCACTCCTACACACTCAATACAATATAAAACACACACCCACATCACCCACAAACCCCCACTTCTACAGAATCGGAACCAGGCACTGAGAAAAAGAGAACTGAGCACCCAGACACGCATTTTACTTTCACCCAGCAATATTTCCACGCACTTCACACAACACACCAATACACATCACCACACAATCCACCCCACACATCACCCACACCACCCCATGGCACCGCAAAGACACCCCAGGTTCTCCGAGGATGAACTCAGGGTCATGGTGGAGGAAATTGTACGGGTAGAGCCACAGCTCTTCGGGACACAGGTGCAGCACAGCACCATTGCCAGGAAGATGGAGCTATGGAGCAGAATAGTCGATAGGGTCAACGCTGTGGGACAGCACCCAAGAAATAGGGACGACATCAGGAAGCGGTGGAACGACCTATGGGGGAAGGTGCGTTCAATGGTATCCAGGCACAACATCGCGGTGCAGCGGACTGGCGGCGGACCCCCACATCCTCCCCCAGAATTTACAACATGGGAGGAGCAAGTCTTGGCGATCCTGCATCCTGAGGGCCTCGGCGGAGTAGGAGGAGGAATGGACTCTGGTAAGTCTCATCTTCACTACTTCATCCCCCCCACCCCACCAGCATGCCAACTCATACCCCCACCCTCACCCTCACCCCCATCACATCCTGCTCCTTGCAAATGTCTCCACATCACAGCCCACCCATCCCAACACCAATCCCTGCATGCGACCACAAAGCATGGACACCCATCAACAAAGCATGCCCACTGCACATACCCATCCCCCACCAAATCACCGTCACAAAAGCCCCCACACGGGAATGCCAGCACTGGGGTACAAGGGCACCCACCCATTACACGCTATGGCACACACAAATGCAATAACCATACTTTTATACCCCTGCAGGACCCGAACGCCACGTCACCGCGCAGGAGGGTCCACAAATGTCCACTCCACCCCCAGAAGAGGCCCACAGTGAGGACAGCACCTCTGTCGACCTGGATCTAGATGACCAGCCCGGCCCATCGGGGACCTCCGGACAGTCGGTTCCCCTCAGACAGCCACAGCCCACAGCGGTGTGTCCACCACTACAGGGCACCCAGGTTAACCCCCACCCCAACAACAACAGGGACCTGGGGGCAGTGGCAGTGGGCACACGGTCCAGGGGACAGAGGCACAGGGAAACAGGGGAACTGGGAGGGCTGCTGTGCGACAGGGGGGGGGCAGGCCCAGGGAACCCACTCTCCACGAGGCCCTCTCCTCCATCATGGGAGCCTACCACCACTCCCAGGAGACGATGGCGACGGTACTGGCCAGGTTTCAGGAGATCCAGCTTCTGCAGGAGGAACAGTATTTGGGGTTCAGGGAGGAACTACAAAACATCAGTTCCGCCATGGCCACCATTGTAGGGGCTCTGAATCAGGTAGTCACCACATTGCGGGACACTGTGGCAGGACAAAGGGCCCCTGACTCTAGCATGGACCAAGAACTGCCTACCACCTCCGCCGGCGCGAGTGGACAGGAGGCCCCGCCACAGGACCAACAGGCCACCAGCACCCCACCCCCTGCAGAAGGAGAACCACCCCGCAAGCGGGCCCTGAGATACAGGAAGAAGACAGAGTAAGATGCCAAGACCCCCGCCAGGAAAGGATACCTCCCTGATTGTCATCCCACTGTCCCACATTGACACCCTGTCCATTCTTATACTGCCCATGCTCCACTTTCCACAGGCATTTGGACATTGCACCTGTGAGACTAATAGTCTGGACTCTGCCATGGACAATCCTCCACCATCACCCCTCACCGATTTGCAATCACCCACCAATATAGAGCAATGAAATAAACACAGTTATTGCACAAAACAATCAGGAGTCTGGCTGTGATTTTGTATCAATGTATTAGACATTACCGTCCCAAAATGCATATTTACATTGTGATGCCAACATACCACTGTCACACAGCTGTAGTCCATGGGGAAACAAAGCAGATGTCACGCAGTATGGCCCACATCTCTGAAATTGGAAGGGAAAGTCACAACTCAGTTACCATACACAGGGGGACAAGGTCAGACAGTAGAGAGGTAGTAGGGGTTAAGTATATGTAATATGACGGGTTGGACTCTTACCTGTGGGTCATTGAAAATACTGCTGTATTACTGTGTTCCTGTTGTCTATGTCGTCCTCTTCGGCTTCCTCTTCTTCACTCTCCACAGGCTCCACAGCTGCTACAACACCACCATCTGGACCATCCTCCTGCAGAAAAGGCACCTGGCGTCGCAAAGCCAGGTTGTGAAGCATACAGCAGGCCACGATGATCTGGCACACCTTCTTTGGTGAGTACAATAGGGATCCACCTGTCATATGGAGGCAGCGAAACCTGGCCTTCAGAAGGCCGAAGGTCCGCTCGATCACCCTCCTAGTTCTCCCATGGGCCTCATTGTACCATTCCTCTGCCCTTGTCCGGGGATTCCTCACTGGGGTCAGTAGCCAGGACCGGTTGGGGTAACCAGAGTCACCAATTAGCCACACACGGTGCCTCTGGAGTTGACCCATCACGTAAGGGATGCTGCTATTCCGCATGATGTAGGAGTCATGCACTGAGCCAGGGAACTTGGCATTAACATGGGAGATGTACTGGTCTGCCAAACACACCATCTGTACATTCATCGAATGATAACTCTTTCTGTTTCTGTACACTTGTTCACTCCTGCTGGGGGGTACTAAAGCCACATGGGTCCCATCAATGGCACCTATGATGTTGGGGATATGTCCAAGGGCATAGAAATCACCTTTCACTGTAGGCAAATCCTCCACCTCAGGGAAAACAATGTAGCTCCGCATGTATTTCAGAAGGGCAGACAACACTCTGGACAACACCTTGGAAAACATAGGCTGGGACATCCCTGATGATATGGCCACTGTTGTTTGAAATGACCAACTTGCAAAGAAATGGAGTACTGACAGCACCTGCACTAGAGGGGGGATCCCTGTGGGTTGGCGGATGGGTGACATCAGGTCTGGCTCCAGCTGGGCACACAGTTCCTGAATAGTGGCTCGGTCAAGCCTGTATGTCAGTATGACATGTCTTTCCTCCATTGTCGACAGGTCTACCAGCGGTCTGTACACGGGAAGATTCCTCCATCTCCTCGCATGTCCCAGCGGACGGTGCCTATGTAGGTCAACAGCGAGCACAGAGTCAATCAGCCCACAGGTACGTAACCACAGTTTACAAAAAACACAATTCCCAATGCATTGAATGGTTTGTAGGAGTGTTGATGCAAGGCCTAGGTATGTGTGACGCAGTTAAAAGTAAGCCATGTGGGCCCTTGAAATGGCGGCTGCCTGACCTGTGAAGTGTGACAATGGGATGTGAGGTCAATGCGCTGGCGTGGCACACCGTGGCGGTAGGCGGTCGAAGACCGCGGCGCAAAGCAGCATTGGTTAACATTGAACCCTATGGGTCTCAGGAGCCAATGACGATGTGCGCCGGCGGTCGCGGTACGCACCGCCGCGGTAAGCACCACCTCGGGCGTGACCGCCATTTTCTATCTGCTTAATCACTCGATACCTGATCTACGACAGGAGAGGACCTACACTGCAAGTGCTGCTGTGACCTCGGTCTGGAAGAGACAATGGCTCATGCGACTGGGGAAAGGGCCCCTGCCTTCACTGCTCAGGAATTGGAGAAACTCGTGGATGGGGTCCTCCCCCAGTATGCGCTACTCTACGGTCCTCCAGACCAACAGGTAAGTACACTGGGACCATGCTTTGTGGCCAATGTCTGTGTTGAGTCGGGTGGATGAAAGATGGTGGGGAGGGGAGCGAATGAGGCATGCATCAGACGACGGATGACAGGATGTGCCACATGGCAAGGGTAGGGATGGGGGCCACTCACATTGAGGGTGCAGAAGGTGATGACTCTTTTTCTCCCCCTGTACATTTCACATAGGTCAGCGCCCACCAGAAGATAGACATTTGGCGTGCCATCACCAAGGACGTCCGGGCCCTGGGGGTCCACCAGAGACGGGGCACCCACTGCCGGAAGAGATGGGAGGACATCCGACGCTGGAGCAGGAAGACGGCGGAGGCTCAGCTGGGGATGGCCTCCCAACGTGGGAGGGGTGCCAGTCGGACTTTGACCCCCCTGATGTCCCGGATCCTGGCGGTGGCCTACCCCGATTTGGATGGGCGCGTGAGGACATCACAGCAGACACAAGGGGGTGAGTACAACCTCATTCTGCTGACTTTGCGTGCAGTGGAGGTGTCTGGGTGGGGGAGGAGGGCTGTGGGTCTCCCTAGGCCAGGGCGATTTCTGTAGGTTAGGCCCCTCCGTCAGGCATGGCCCTGTGCCCCCGCCCCCCACCTCTGTAGGGTGCCAAGTACTTTTATCCATGGCCCTGTGTCATCTATGTGTGCAGTTGTCGTCCATAGGCTTGTAGGCCATGTCCCACGGATTGAGTAGTGGACCCCAAGTGCGCGGCGCAGTGCAGGGGGCTTCTGTGTCTGTCCTCTCCGCCAACGGTGTCGCCAGTGCATGCACTCAACATGTCTTTATTTTCTACCCCCCCCTTTTTTGTGGTCTTCCTGTTCATGTGTGCATTAGCATCATCAGGCGGAGGAGAAGTGCCATCGGAGCACAAGGGAGCTGCATCCCACATGGCCCTGGAGGGCCATGCAACGGATTACGAATACACCAGTGGGACGGAGGGCGAGGGGATCTCCACAGCGGGAACTCGTGCAGACATTAGTGACACAGACTCGTCCTCTGAAGGGAGCTCCCTTGTGGTGGCGGCAACATCCGTGCCCCCCGCACCAACAGGTACAGCCGCCACCCAGCCCACCAGCACCGCCCTCCCAGCAGCCCCTCAGCGTTTGCCCAGTGCCCGCTCACCCAGGAAGGTGGGCATCTCCTTCGCCCCAGGCACCTCAGGCCCTGCCCCTGTCACCCCTGCTGCCCTCAGTGAGGAGGTCATTGACCTCCTGAGGACGCACATTGTTGGGCAGTCTACCCTTTTGAATGCCATCCAGGGTGTAGAAAGGGAGGTGCACCAGAGTAATGCATACCTGGAGGGCATTCATTCTGGTCAGGCTGCCCATCAGCGATCGTTCAACACTCTGGCCTCAGCACTGATGGCAGCAATTGTCCCTGTCTCTAGCCTCCCCCCTCCAACTTCCTCCACCCATACCCTATCACCTGTACCTCTGCCTATCCCAGACACACCATCAGACCAGCCTGCACACACCTCAACACCCAACGGAAGCTCATCCAGACATGAGCACCACACATCACACAAGCATTCACACAAGCAACATCCACATACAGACATACCAACACCCACTGCCTCCACTGTGTCCCCCTCCTCCTCGTCTCCCTCCTCCCTCCCTGTCACGTCTCCACTCACACCTGCATGCACAACATCTTCAGCCACTACGTCCATCACCAGCACACCCACCAGAACCCCCCGCACACTTGCAGTCACCACCCCCACTACCATTTACACATCCCCTGTGTCCTCTCCCACTGTGTCTGTGACCCCCTCTTCCAAGCTACACAAACGCAGGCAGCCACCCACCCAACAGCCATCCACCTCACGACAGCATCCAGCCCAAGCACCTGCACCCAAAGACACCAGACTGAAGACTCCGACAACCACAACCTCTTCCTCCACTCCCATACCCACTACACCTACCCGTCCCTCTGTTCCTAAATTGCTTTTCCTTTCCAAACTTGACCTCTTTCCAACAACTCCCCCACCCCGTCCATCTCATAGGACTCCAGTCAGCACCTCAGCCACCACAAAAGCGGGACCTGTAATGACAGTGTGCCATGGACTGTGGAGTCCCCCACCCTCAAGGGCAGCCAGTTCAGTAAGGAGCCAAGGCACGGCCAGCCCACCCCCGGTAAAACATCCGAAGATTGTCAGTGGCCGGCGCGAGAGGCCGAAGACACCAGGGACCAAAATCCCTACCATGGCTCCGGCAGGAAGTGTGGTGCCACCTGGCACACCGCCAAAGGTAAGGAAGGGCCACAGGCGAACAGGGAAGGCTGGGAAGGGCAGCATGCCCGACAAGTCCGCCAGAAGCCCAGCTGGCCAGGAGGGCCCCGTCTGCCACATCCCAGGTGGGCAGGAGGACACCCACAGGGCCGGTACTGCAGCCCAGGAGGACCCCGCCAGCCACAAGACAGATGGGCAGGAAGGCCCCGCCAGCCACAGGTCAGGTGGCGATTGACCTCCATGCCATGGCCGGATCTGCTGAGCTGGACACTCATCCGATGCACCGCTGAACAGGGCACCGCCGTCTCAAGCACCGCTGAACTGGGCCCTTCATCTCAAGCACCGCTGAACAGGGCACTGCCGTCTCAAGCACCGCTGAACTGGGCCCTTCATCTCAAGCACCGCTGAACAGGGCACCGCCGTCTCAAGCACCGCTGCACTGGGCACCGCCGTCTCAAGCACCGCTGAACTGGGCCCTTTATCTCAAGCACCGCTGAACTGGGCCCTTCATCTCAAGCACCGTTGAACAGGGCACCGCCGTCTCAAGCACCGCTGAACTGGGCCCTTCATCTCAAGCACCGCTGAACAGGGCACCGCCGTCTCAAGCACCGCTGCACTGGGCACCGCCGTCTCAATCACCGCTGAACTGAGCCCTTCATCTCAAGCACCGCTGAACAGGGCACCGCCATCTCAAGCACCGCTGAACTGGGCCCTTCATCTCAAGCACCGCTGAACAGGGCACCGCCGTCTCAAGCACCGCTGCACTGGGCACCGCCGTCTCAAGCCCCGCTGAACTGGGCCCTTCAACTCAAGCACCGCTGAACAGGGCACCGCCGTCTCAAGCACCGCTGAACTGGGCCCTTCATCTCAAGCACCGCTGAACAGGGCACCGCCGTCTCAAGCACCGCTGAACTGGGCCCTTCATCTCAAGCACCGCTGAACAGGGCACCGCCGTCTCAAGCACCGCTGCACTGGGCACCGCCGTCTCAAGCACCGCTGAACTGGGCCCTTCATCTCAAGCACCGCTGAACAGGGCACCGCCGTCTCAAGCACCGCTGAACTGGGCCCTTCATCTCAAGCACCGCTGAACAGGGCACCGCCGTCTCAAGCACCGCTGCACTGGGCCCTTCATCTCAAGCACCGCTGAACAGGGCACCGCCGTCTCAAGCACCGCTGAACTGGGCCCTTCATCTCAAGCACCGCTGAACAGGGCACCGCCGTCTCAAGCACCTCTGAACTGGGCCCTTCATCTCAAGCACCGCTGAACAGGGCACCGCCGTCTCAAGCACCGCTGAACTGGGCACCGCCGTCTCAAGCACCGCTGCACTGGGCACCGCCGTCTCAAGCACCGCTGAACTGGGCCCTTCATCTCAAGCACCGCTGAACAGGGCACCGCCCTCTCAAGCACCGCTGAACTGGGCCCTTCATCTCAAGCACCACTGAACAGGGCACCGCCGTCTCAAGCACCGCTGAACTGGGCACCGCCGTCTCAAGCACCGCTGCACTGGGCACCGCCGTCTCAAGCACCGCTGAACAGGGCCCTTCATCTCAAGCACCGCTGAACAGGGCACCACCGTCTCAAGCACCTCTGAACTGGGCCCTTCATCTCAAGCACCGCTGCATTGGGCACCGCCGTCTCAAGCACCGCTGGCCCATTGGCGGAAGGGGCAGGCCCGCCTCTGTGTCAGCCAGGGCTGCACTAAGCACTCTGGGCACCAGTCCCCCTCCAGAACCAGTGGAGACTGTTATCCACTTGTGAGACTGTGGCTTTGCACTCCCCAGGATGTAACAGTGGCCACCCAACCCACTGTAGAGACTTGAGAGACTGTGGCTTTGCACTCCCCAGGATGGCACAGTGGGCAACCCACCCACTGTAGAGACTTGAGAGACTGTGGCTTTGCACTCCCCAGAATGGAACAGTGGGCAACCCACCCACTGTAGAGACTTGAGAGACTGTGGCTTTGCACACCCCAGGATGGAACAGTGGCCATGGAGGCCCCTCGTGGATCTGGCGTCGTGGACTCATCTGGCTGAGGTGCCCCCCCTTCCCTTCCCCCTGAGGTGCCTGTAGTTTTGCTATCTGATGCCCCTGCAGTGTTCTCTCCGTTGGAGTCAGGTATCCTGTGTGGGCTTTGCCCATGTGATTTGGGCCCAGTGGTCCACGGACAATGCCTGCTACAATGATCGGACTTAAAATTGTATGTATATAAGGGTTTTAGATGTGTGATATATTTTTAAGCCAGTGATACAATATATTCCAATGTTTGAATCATTTCCTTTTGTCTTTGCATTCTTCCGGGGGTTTTGGGGGGTGTAGCTCTGAGTTGTTGCAATGCATTGATGTGTGTGTTGTAGTGGGTGTGGGTGGGGGTGGGTGTGTCACGTATGTGTGTCCCAGTAATTTTTTCCCTCCCCTGTGTCGTAGGTGCAGTACTCACCATTGTCTTCTGCGTCGGCGTTCGTGCTCCTGGTAGAGGAGCAGGAAGACAATCGCTGGGAGGATGTGGAGTTCGGGTTCCATGCTGTCCAGATTCCTCGTGGGGTGTATGGAGGTGAGCGTTTTCCGTTCGAAATGGCTGTTTCCGCCGTGTTTTTATCGGCGGGGCTACCGCCCCGGAAAAGGTGGCGGATTGGTAGGTTGTGATGGGGTGGGCGGTACATTGACTCTCGCCTGTCTGTTGGCGGTGACCGCCGCGCTGTTTGTTTGTCCCGCCGTGGCGGGCGGTGTGTTGAAGTGGCAGTCTCTGTTCGCGGTTTCCGCCAGGGTCGGAATTCCATTTTTTTTACCGCCACCCTGTATGCGGTTTGGCCGCAGCTTTAACACCGACCGCCAGGGTTGGAATGACCACCTAAGTCCTGATTCCCTGGCGTAAGTCTAATAATTCACGATCTGCTGACAGTGTTACAGTTCTACGATCAAAAACTCGCTCAAACTCACAAACAAAATTTCTCCAGTTGTACAACTGGGGACTATCTTTACGCACAAGAGGAATAGCCCAGGTAGCTGCATCTTCAAACAGATATGATAACAAAAAAGCTACTTTGGACTGGGCATTGGGGAAAGTATGTGGTCTGCAGGTGAAGTGTAGTTCCACTTGAACCAGGAAAGATTGCGCTTTCAAGGGGTCACCTGAGAAACGTTCTGGGGGAGCTAAAGGAATGGCTGAAGGAACATTGAGGGAAATGTTTGTCGGATTACCTCCAGAAGTCTGAGAAGAAGTACCTGGCCAAGACAAACCTGTGGGACTTTGTTCCTTCTTCTCTACCTTATCCTGTAACTGACTCACTCTCTCAGCTAGGCTAGTTGCCAAATCTTTTGATGATACCACCTCTGCCTGGAGCTGGGTGATAGCCTTGACTAGCTCGTCCAGTGTGGCCATGCTGAGAACATACACAAACCAGGAGGATAATAATTTGTAGGCTCACTATTCTGTCAGAGTCACCAGATCCTCGGGGGTCTGTGCACGTTCCCAACACTTCCACCACAAGACAGCTCCAATACTCTGATTAGATTTGTCACAGAGTCTAAGAGAGTCCAAGTGGGAAAAGGGGATTAGGAAGGGAACAGCTGGGAAGGAGACCTGTAGGAAGCAAAAGGTTAAAACACACAACATCAAAATTGCATCTCATGAAATCAATACTAGGCTATGACGCTAAGCATTGTCATTCTGAAAACATGAACAACCTAAGAATAGACTTAAAATAACTAGGCTTCAAGATGACTGGATACCTTTGAGGGATTCTAGAGAGGTTAAATGAAACTTTCAAATTCAAGTACTTTCCTTTGCATGAGAATCAGAAAAACAATCTGAATAAGTACTGAACCATCATATGAATCCCTTTTGAGAACACATATTAGGAACACACAACATTACATCTTAAAACTCTAGCCTTTTGTTTCTCTCAAAATGTTGGAACATGAATTGCGCACATTGCAGATTTTCACATAGGTAGTAAACACCATAGAAGAATTGTGCACCATGAATAACACAACGTAGATTCAAGGAATAAATCATGCGACTTGTCAACTCGAGTACTACCAAGTAAATGCCTTAGAATGGTAGCGCACAATGAATAACATGAATTAAGTACGAGGAAAGAATCGGGCGTCTTGCCAATTTGAAAGCCACCATGTAACTTCCAAGGAATAGTAGCGCACAATGAATAACATGAATTAAGCACAAGGAAAAAATTGTGCGTCTTGCCGATTCGAACGCTACCATGTAACTGCCAAGGAATAGTAGCGCACAATGATTAACATGAATTAAGCACGAGGAAAGAATCATGTGTCTTGCCGATTCTAATGCCACCATGTAACTGCCAAGGAATGGTAGCGCACAATGAACACCAAGGGTTAAATCACTAGAAAACGAATCGCACATCTTGCTGATTCGAATGCCACCATGTAACTGCCAAGGAATGGTAGCGCACAATGAATATCAAGGGTTAAACACGAGAAAACGAGTCGCGCGTCTTGCCGATTCGAAGGCCACCATGTAACTGTCAAGAAATGGTAGCGCACAATGAATATCAAGGGTTAAACACGAGAAAACGAATCTCGCGTCTTGCCGATTCGAAGGCCACCATGTAACTGTCAAGAAATGGTAGCGCACAATGAATATCAAGGGTTAAACACGAGAAAACAAATTGCGCGTCTTGCCGATTCGAAGGCCACCATGTAACTGTCAAGAAATGGTAGCACACAATGAATAACATGAAGAAAGAATCGCGCGTCTTGCCGATTATAGTAACAGCATGCAAATGGCACAAAAACGCCCAAGCACACATTCACACGCGCAAGAGTAATTTGTTTATCATGCAACAATTAGGCCCAAAAATTCGAGCGTCCTCGAATAACGGGGTTGGGGGCCCAGCCCAACCTCCGTCTTACCGCTCTGATTAAGGATCACCAATGTACTAAGAAGAGAAGAGGCCTGGAAGATCAAAGTAGGCCACCGGAACAGGAGCTCAGGAAGTTGCTGCTGCTCTGCACCGGGACCTCTGAATAGTGAGCACGTGGAGCTGGGCTGGCTCCCTTTTATAGAGTCTTGGCCCAGCCCACAACCACACCAAGGCATGCTGCAGGGAAAGCTTCTAGAAGGCCCTGGAAAGGGACCACACCCTGACACACTCTGAAAGCCTGCAGCAATACATTGCAAATGAACAGTATTTATAAGCACCTTAAAAATAAGTCTTCAGGATTGAACTCTGTAATGCAAAAGGTTAAACAACAACATATCAGCACAGTGCATAAATTACGTTATCTTGAGAGTGCTGGGTTTTTGCATTCTAGTCGCCCGTAGAGCGCGCACTGCCCTGGTGTTGACAAAAGCCAGTAATAGTAGGGAAAAATGTAATAGACATTAAAATGTTTGTATAAGCATTCATATTAATATTGGAAACTTACACAAAAAGAGATTTGAAAGATTTATTTTGAAGTGTTAATACACGCGTTTTGTTTAAACTTAATAAGCAAAAACAAAATCACAAATGCATCACACCTAAAAAAAATACATACCATGTACTAGCCAGGGGGAAATGTTACTTAAATAAATAAAAAAGATTTAAGTTGAGCATTAACATTGATTTTATATTTAGGGCCTGATTACTAGTTTGCTGGTCGGACTTCCAGACTCCCATGTTGGCGGTCCCAAAAAGACAGCCATGCCGGCGGTCCCAAAACCACCTAATTAAGAGTTATACAGGTAGGACCGCCGTCTACCAAGCAAAAAAGTGTACCGCCAGCTGTGCACCAGCTTGTATCTAGGCGGACCTACCTCCTGCACCATCAGCGCCACAGCCAACCACTGAGCCTATTACAAAAACACAGTTGACGTGGCAGTCTCCCCACTATGGTCAGCCAATGGCAGTCAGACTTTGAGATCTACATGCACCAAAGTAACAGACAAGTGTACATTTGACAAACTCAAAAACAACACAGCTGACTGACACATGTTGGCCAAGTGGACACACCTGCAAAGCACACTATAAAACACACCCGTCCACAGATCATAATCCTTGCAAAACAGACCACAGACCTTGTCACCCCTTTTTTTTTATAAGGCAGCCCTTTTTTTCCACCATCACATATCACACCCTTCACACACATTGTCTATCTTTTCCCTATATTCACTTGTCTTGTTTAGTTAGTCACTGTTTATTGACTGTCTGTTTTTCAGGCATGTTACTGTCTAAAAATCCAAATTTTTCACATGGTGAGTTGGGAGTAGAGCCACAATTGTTTGGAGCCCAATTCCAGCACACTACTCTCAGTCGGAAAATGGAAAGTGTGTGACCCTGAGTACAAAAGAGGATATCAGGAAGTGGTAGAATGACCTCAAGGGCAAGTTCCATTCCTTGGTCTCCAGGCATGAGCTGCAGGCCAAAAAGACTGGTGGTAGCCCTCCCAGTACCTAATTAATACTCTTTCCCTGGGAGGAGAAGGTCTTGGCCATCCTGCATCCTGAGGGCTTGACAGGAATAGAGGGGAGTGGAGTCTAGTAAGTCACAACACAACAACTGTCATAAAAATGCAATGTCACGCATGCTCACAGCTCAGCTTTTGCCACTGTCTTGTTCATGAACTTTACCAACATTCTATACCCAGGGTATCTGAGTGTTAACACAGTCAATCTGTATTGCTGGACCCAACATCACAGCTACCAAGGCCCATCACATACCATATGTCCAAATGGTGCCTGTAAGTCTTACTATATCAAGAAATCATCCCAGGACTCCTGGTATGTCTCAGCATGTAAATGTATGCCCAAACCTAAATGCAGCCTGCATACGGATATGTAATACCTAACAATGTGTCTAGTGTGTGTACTGCAGAGAGTTACCTGACTGCAACTTCAAGGAGGCCCTGTTTCTCCAACTCCAAACACCAGCTCATTGTTCACTTGTCCAAATACTCCTGTTTGTAATCTCTCAATTGAAGTGTTCTCAGGTGGGAGGATACCATGTGTATAGTGTGTGGGAGCAGGAATGACATAACTGCAACTCCCAGGAGGCACTGTTTCAATAACTCCATACACCAGCCCAGCATTCACTTGTCCAAATACTCCTGTTTCTAGTCTCTCAATTGAAGTGTTCTCAACGGGGATGATGTCATGTGTATAATGTGTGTAGTAGAGGGAGTGACATGACTGCAACTCCCAGGAGGTACTGTTTAACTAACTCCAAACACCATCCTAGTATTCACTTGTTTATATACTCCAGTTTCTCAACTCTCAATTGAAGTGTACTCACCTGTGAGGACACCATGGGGGTTATTCTAACTTTGGAGGAGTGTTAATCCGTCCCAAAAGTGATGGTAAAGTGACGGATATACCACCAACCGTATTACGAGTTCCATAGGATATAATGGACTCGTAATACGGCTGGTGGTAAATCCGTCAGTTTTCCGTCACTTTTGGGACGGATTAACACCTCCTCCAAAGTTAGAATAACCCCCCATGTGTATAATGTGTATAGTAGAGGGAGTGGCATGACTGCAACTCTCAGGAGATTTTGGGCCTGATTACAACTTTGGAGGAGGTGTTAATCCGTCCCAAAAGTGACGGTAAAGTGACGGATATACCACCAGCCGTATTACGAGTCCATTATATCCTATGGAACTCGTAATACGGCTGGTGGTATATCCGTCACATTTGGGACGGATTAACACCTCCTCCAAAGTTGTAATCAGGCCCTTTGTATCTGTAACTCCAAACACCAGCCCAGTGGTGACTTGCCCAACGACACCTGTAAGTTAACTCTCACAAGCTGTTTACTTACCTGGGAGGATTCTATTTGTCAAGTATGTGAAGGAGAGAAAGTGATACAACAACAAATCCCAGGAGGTCCTCTATTTGTAACTCCAACCACCAGCCCAATGTTCACTTACCCAAATACGCAATATGTCAACTCTCAATTTTAGTGTGCTCACCTGGGAGTGATCAAGATACAAATCATGCTCAACTCAGAGACATGTCTGTCTACCTAACTCCATCTTGACTTGCTAACCAAAGATGAATCTATTGAGAATAGGAATAATACCGTACCCAATGCATACAACATGCATTCCTAATGCCTCAAGATTCATCAGCAGACATTGACACAGCACTGTGCATATGGTGACTCCAGTCACATAGCCACCAAAGTCCTGGCTTTGCCTGCATCCCACTGAACTAGGCCTCCAAATGGTCAAAGCCATATTTTGCCTCTCCACTGTGTTGAATACACTGGTGGCTAAATGTCATTTTCAGGCCATCTTCCAAAGTGCAACTGATCTGAACCTCTCATAGCTGCTTGAGTCAAATTGGGTTGGCATGCTTCACATGTTATGTCAAATCACCCTATACCATGGTTACTTGGCACAATTGGATTACATACAACTTAACTGTGTCCAAGGTTTCTGCTCACTGTAACATAAAACCAGTGGAGGTAGATGTCAGAATTTAACCAAGAACAATGTACGTTTTTCATCAACGGGTCGAGCTGCCGCTGGGCACATGGAGGCCAGGGAACAGACTACCACTACCCTGCTGGATGAAGCCCTCAGTGACAAAAACACTTCTGGACGTGGAGGACGGTTCTGGCCCATCTGAGCAACCTGGTCAGAAGGCAACAGTAAGTCTCACTGTGGCCACAACGTCACCTCCCAGCCCTCTTCCATCAACATCATAGGAAACCATTCACCCACCAACCTGTGTACCTAGCACAGTGTCCATCATCTTGTGCCCCTCAAATTCTTGATCCTGAGGTGCTGAGCAACACTTTGGCCAATGAGGGTCCAGGAACAAGTTAGAAAGGGCACCCTATGGCAAGGGTACAGGCCACTGGGGGTAGGGTGCGTGAGAGGAATGTTGTGGACCAGCAGGGTGAAGCCACTTGGGCTTGCCTGGGCCAGGACACCATCTGCCATGTCTTAGGAGTCTGTCAGGAGTCCCTCGGCGTGATGAGGCAGGTGTTTGACTGAACTCTGGGAAATCAAGCAGCTACAGAGAGATGTCCATAAGGACATGCATGAACAGATGGAGGCCCACAATTCCAACATGGCCTCCCTAACAGGGGCGTTGAGGGACATACATACCAATCTGAGCGGGACGTTTCCAAACCAGTCTACCCTTTCCTTTGGCTCATCAACAGCAGCCTTATCAACATTGGTACCAGCCACAGGAAGGGAGGACATGCCAGAGGAAGAGCCAGCCACAAACACCCCTGCCTCTGCAGCTGCTGATCACCCCCCCACAAGTCGGGTCATCCAGCAAAGAATCCAGAAGGTGCAGATAGCAAGACACCGACCACTACCAGCATGTGACCTCTTCCTTAATGTCCTCCTTCGTGTGCCACACATTCACTCTGTGGACTTATCCTAAACCACATTCCTGTTCCAAGGGTAAAAGTACCCTGGTTCTTGGAATTCCTCCTATGAGTTCATTCACCAAGACTGACCCTTCACATATTGTTTTGACTGATTCATGCAACGTAAATTTTATGTTATTTGTAGCTTCACAATAACATCACCCATCACTGATTCACTGTCTGCTGATTTTGCTTTCAGCCATTTAGATATGTCAGACCATGTGAACCATACAATGATGGTCTAAGGTACTTGTTCAAGATTGGATATGTTGCAGGTACATACTTTCCAGCTCAGGATAACAACCATCCTTCACAAACACATATATAGAAGTGACTGGTCAAACTGAAAAATGTATTACAGTGTTCAGCACAGCTGTTGGAAACTTAAATGATTGATTCATACTGAGCAATTGAAAATATTTGCAAGTACAGAAATCCAGACCAATGGAAGGAAGGGATTTGCCACACATTGGCCCTCATTATAACATCAGCAGTATTCTCAGAAAAATGCCTATGCCAAGGTTGCCAGAAGACCACCAGTGCTGGCAGTCTTCCGCCTGCCATTTTATGGACACTGCAGGATTCCCACCACAATAAAGGTGGAAATCCTGCAGTAGCTATGCTAGTGGACCGTGGCGCCTTGGTGCTGCTCCCACCAGCACTGACCCGCCAGTAGGATGCCGCCAGCCGTATTAAGGCCATTAGTATGGCCTGACGGTGTCCTGCTGCCAGGGTGCTGCTGGCAGTGGCAGCGCCCCTTCCTGTTCCCTGCTGGACGACCTCCTCGCCGGACAAGGTAAGTGTGGGTCTGACAGGGAAGGGGGGTTGGAGGGTGGGGGTGTTTTGTGTGAGTGTGTGGTGTCTGTGTCTATACATGTGTGTGTGAATGTGAGTGTTATGGTGTATGTGTGGTTGTATGCGTGTGAGTGAATGAGTACATGAAAGTTGAAGTGAGTACATGTCTGCATGTCAGTGTGTATGCGTGCCTGAATGGGTTTTTGGATATCTGTATGAATGCGTTCCTGTTGTGTTGGTATGTATGAGTGAATGCATGTATGGAACTGTAGGTGAACTGATGTATGCGTGCTGCGTGTGGGTGTCTGTGTGCATGTATGCAGGGAGGGGAGTGTGGGTAGAGGGGTGCTGTGACTGTAAAGGGGGTGGAGGGAAAGGGGTGATGTGAGTGTGTGTGGCTGTGTGTGCCTATGGCTGGGGCAGTTGTGTGGTGGGTGTGTGTCTGCGTTTGCATGAATGGGTGTCATGTTGTGGGTGTGTGCGTGTGTGAGGGTATGGGGGTGTTTGTGAATGAACCAGGGTTGTGGGGGGGTGTTCAAATGGGGGTGTGGGAGGTGAGTGTGGATGGGGTGGGTGGGGGGTTGTTTGGTGCTTGCTGGGGTGGAGCCGCCTACCGGTGACAGGGAAGGAATTCCCTGTCACTGGTAGGCCCTACCACCATGGTTTTCGTGACATTGCTAACACCTCAGAAACCATGTCAGTAGGCTGTCTCATAATGCCACTGGCGGTACTCTGTGGGCCTCCGAGTCAGAGATGAATATCTACAGCCCGGCGGTTCATACCGCCATATGGGTATGAGTGGTGATGTGGCAGGTTGGCAGCGGCCAACCCACCACACTCATAATGTGGGGGTATACACCGCCAGCCTGTTGGCAGTGATATCGCCACATTATCCCTGGCAATGAAAATAAGGCCAGGGTCATAATGACCCCCATTGTCTTGTAGAATAGGCAAACAATGAAGTGTTGATTCATCTGCTTGAGCCTTATTACATGCCACACCAAAGTAATCCAACATCACATTATACAAGATTCAGACAGATGAAAGTACAACAGTTCCTGATCATAGGGCTATTGCAATCCAATGCTCATGCATCAGGTGATATGACACAAACATATGTCAGTTTTCTAGCCCGGGCAATGTATCCTACAATGATGAAACACATCTACAGGTACATTCAGGTCATACTAAAACAGTGTTTAGCCAATGTGAGTGGAAAATGACTTGATCGTAAACTAGGACTACATAGTTTATGACCACTTGATGACACACATGATGCATCAGGCCCACACAGGGCACAAAACAAGTCCAATGGGCACTTCTGATCTTCCATCCAAACTCTGTGCAAGCTGTCTTGGCACATGTCTCATACACCCACACCATCTGACCTACATTACCTGGAACACTCCATGTCCACTTTGTATGTCAGAACAGCATCACATACTTGCCAATGTCACAACTCTGAAATGCCCAAATGAAGGTACCTGTTCAATGAACAAAACAATGAGCTTAGGCCTAAAACCAAATATATGACACAAGTCACATAACAAGCATCTGGAAAACTTCTGACTGAAAGCAACATCATCAAGGTGGGGAAGTGTCTCATGATATCGTATTAATTAGCCTGTGGTTGTTTTTTTGTAGTGTATCAGCTCCCTAGCTGTTTGGAAAACTACAAACTCCACACATTCTCACAACTACAGTTCACTGTACAGTCATAGTCATGACATCACATGACATACTTATACTCCTGAGAAGTAGCTGTGGATGAGATCTTCTCGCAAGTCAGTTCCTTCCTCTTTACCACTATCATCTTTAGTTGGCATTTCAGGATTCTAACCTGGTGGCATTCCAGAAGGCTCCCTTTCCTCTTGGATGTTTGAGATATTCCATTGCAGAACTATGGTGTGGAGCATGAATCATGCCACAGTGATCCGACTCACTTTTCTGAGTAGAGGAGGGCTCCACCTATCCTGTCCAAACAGTGAAATCTGGCCTTCAGGAGCCCAAAAGCCTGCTGACTGCCCATCTTGTTCTTCTATGGTCATCATTGAAGCAGACTTCCTCTGGCAAAGTTGGAATCCTCAGTGGTGTCAATAACCAAGAACGGTTTGGACATGCTGAGTCTCCTGTCAAGGAATGGGACATAGGTGCAGCAAAGAGTCACTCACTTTAAGATTGAAGCACCTGACATTGCTCACACGCAATCAGGACAGATGTAACTGACCAGCCAGCTAGGTTCTCTTTGGTTGCAGTTTTGATATCAGCTGGGGTATGGATCTGTTCCGCTTTACAGAGGAATCAAGCACAGATCCTGGATAACATGCACAAACATTTAAGATGTAGAGAGCCACCAAACAGATAGCTTCAACTTTGATGGAATGGAAGTTTTTTCAATTGCAATAGACTTGATCATTGGCCTGTGGTGGCACCATGCCAACATGTGTCCCACCAATGGCCCCCACCACATGTGAGAGGTGGGCAACACCATAGAAGTCAGCCTTCACATTGGCTAAATCCTCACTTCAGGGGAACCTGATTTAGCTGACAATGTGTTTCAACATGCCGATAGAAAATCCTTCAACACCAGACTAAACATAAATTGGGACATACCCCCAGATAGGGCCATTGTATATTGGAAGGACCCTGTGGCCAGAAAGTGCAATATTGACATGAC
This sequence comes from Pleurodeles waltl, assembly GCF_031143425.1. Classification (NCBI taxonomy): domain Eukaryota; kingdom Metazoa; phylum Chordata; class Amphibia; order Caudata; family Salamandridae; genus Pleurodeles; species Pleurodeles waltl. The sequence continues at coordinate 703,753,270 of NC_090449.1, read as the reverse complement.
CTATACAATAAGTGGTATGCAAGTTGGGTTACTGTTAGCTAGCATCCGATCTGGCTCCAACTGATGGCATAAATCCACTATTGTTTGTCTATTCAAATGATACATCTGGATGTCATTGCATTCCTCCATGGTCTGAAGGTCTAACAAAGGATGGTAGACAGGCGATTGTCACATCCTCCTTGTCCCAGAGTACCTTCGTTTGAAAAGACATGATTTGTAACTTTAGTCACTGTGTTTACGGCAACATACATGATACATGTCAACGAAATCATGTGACAAAGCATTTCTGACTGGACAAACATGACACCCAGGACACATCGCAGCTGAAAAGTACATAGAGGTCAAATGTGACCCCAATGGTTGTCAACACATGTGTTGAGGACATGGCTTCAGGGGACGCCCAACTATCTGCTACACAATCGCCCCTTGACTGTATTTTCTGACTGCCAAAAATACCATCAGCGATGGTGGACTGTACACCACTGTCACATGCCATCTGTGCCCCGCAACACACTACAATGGTAGTTGTGTAGTCAGACCTACACAACAAGCCAAATTGAGGATCTATGTGATGCTAATAAACTTATATTGAGGTTGTGACACATTTGACAGGGGCCAATACAGCATTGCAAGCCCCTAAAATGGCAGATGCCTGACCAACGCCACTGGACATAAGGAACTACCCCCATCCATCGGCAGAAGTTGCCCATGCGGTAGGCAGTTCCAACCATGGTGTAATGTTAGACTTTTCATCCTTGGCGTGGTCTCCCTTAACTTTTTGCCTCTGTTTCGCAGATTGTTGATGTGTGCTGGACTCTGTTTTGTTTTTGCTGTTTTTGTTACTCTGGGCACTTTACCACTGATAACCAGTGCTAAAGTGCAAGTGCTCCTATACAAAATGTGTATGTCATTGGTTCATCCATGATTGGCATATTTGATTTACTAGTAAGTCCTTAGTACAGTGTACTAGAGGTGCCCAGGACCTGTAGATCAAAAGCTACTAGTGGGCCTGCAACACTGGCTGTGCCACCCACAATAGTAGCTCTGTAAACAGGGCTCAGACCTGCCACTGCAGTGTCTTTGTGTGCAGTTTTTAAACTGTAAATTCAACTTAGCAAGTGTACCCACTTGACAGACCTAAACCTTCCCTTTTCTTCCATGTGAGGCACCCGTAAAGGTAGGCCCTAGGTAGCCCCAAGGGCAGAGTGCAGTGTATGGTGAAGGTAGGACATATACTAATGTGTTTTATATGTCCTGACAGTGAAATACTGCCAAATTAGTTTTTCACTGTTGCAAGGCCTCTCCCTCTCGTAGGCTTACATGTGGGTTTCCTTTAAATGTGATTAAAGTGTAGGTTCCCTTTGGGAGCGGATAGACATGTGGAAATTGGGGTCTCTGAACTCACAATTTAAAAATACATCTTTTAGTAAAGTTGATTTTAGGATTGTGTGTTTGAAAATGCCACTTTCAGAAAGTGAGCATTTTCTTGCTTAAACCATTTCTGTGATTCTGCCAGTTTGTGGATTCCCTGTCTGGGTCAGTTTGGCAGTTGGGCTGGTTGCACCTCTCACTAGACAGTGACACAAAGGGAGCTGGGGTGTAGCCTGCATATCCTGATGAGCCATCTGTGCTAGGAGGGAGGGGAGGAGTGGTCACTCCCACCTGAAAGGGCTGTTCCTGCCCTCACACAATGCAGTCTCCAACCCCCTGGTGTGCGTCTGGGGCCTGGCCTGGGCAAGGCAGGATTTGACAAACAAGAGAGTCTTTTCTTTGAAGTAAGCCTACTTCAAAGGGCAAAATGGGAATAAGAAGGGCACCCAAAACCACAAACTTTAGAACACTTCTGGAAACCAAGAGGAACCTCTGCCTGGAGAAGAGCTGAAGAGCTGAGGAAGAAGAGCTGCCCTGCCTGTGACTGTGCTTTGTGGAGCTATCCTGCAGTTGCTGCTTCTGCCTGTGCTAGAGGATAAAGATTGGACTTTGTGTGCCTTCCTTCTTGTGAAGAACTCCCAAGTGCTTGCTTTAGAGCTTGCCTCCTGTTGTTTGAAGTCTCAGGAACAGCAAAGACTTCTCTCTACCAGCACATGGAGCCTCTGCTGAGACTCCTACCCTGCCAAATGGTGCCCATCCATTTCCTAGGACCCTGAAAGGACAAGCTGGCAGCAGAAGAGTGAGAAATCCACGCACCGACCACCGTGAGGGGAAAAGATTGACCAAGTCCGATCTGCTGCTGAAAAATCAACACGCTGCTGGCTTCGCAGCTGAAAATCGACGCTCGCCTGCAGCACGGCTGGAAGATTGACGCATGTGGCTGGAGAAATGATGCACGGCATCGCTGACGGAGGCTGGGGAGATCGCAACCTGCGCTGCATGGTTTTCGAATCATCATGTGGCAGGATTTCCGATGCAAACATTGCTAGGCATGTAAAAACGATGCAAGGCCTGCCCCGACCCAAGATAGAGGTTCAAATCCACGCATCACTCTCCTGCAGATAGAAGAAGTGATGCACGCTGACTCAATGCATGGTCTCGCTCGTGAGTGATATCGACTCATCGCAAGCCCTTTTTTACTCATACTCGCCCGTGCGGGGTTGTTTTTGATGGACCCACGTACATTTCTATGCTAACAGTGTTAGCATTGTGTTTAAAATTACATGAAGACTCTTTTTGGTTTTTAATTGATAACTTGACTTGTGTATAGAGGAATTTTGTTGTTTTGGTCTTGTTTTGTTTGGATAAATATTTTCTACTTTTCTAAACCTGTGTTGTGTCATTTTGTAGTGTTTTATTTAAGTTACTGTGTGTGTTGGTACAAATACTTCGCACCTAGCACTCTGAGGTTAAGCCTACTGCTCATGCCAAGCTACCAAGGGGGTGAGCAGGGGTTAGCTGAAGGTGATTCTCTTTTACCCTGACTAGAGTGAGGGACCTTGCTTGGACAGGGGGTAACCTGACTGCCAACCAAAGACCCAATTTCTAACATTGGCAGCAGCGGTGGGATTTGACTTGTATTTGTACTTGACAGACAGTGATTAAGTGTACACTACTGTTTTGAGTTCAGACCACTATGTGACCATATACTGTTTGTCTTGTGATTTTTGCTTTTCTCTTTGGGACTTCTTTTTGTTCCACTTCTTGCTGATCCCCGGATTGACTTTTTTTCAAACTTCATTTGGGAACAGTTTTTCTGCCTTTGGAACTTTGCACTTGGTTTTAACTCTTCATCATGTCTCATTCTGGCGATGCATCAGCTAGAGCTGCTTTTGACATAGAGAAATTGGAGAGCTATACAGTGGCTTGGTTGAAGCAGTTCTGTACGGATTGTGCCTGTCCCATTAAGAGCTCATCCAAGAAGAAGGAGCTGCAAAAGGCGCTGAGGGCCTGGGTGACAGCCAAAGAAGCTGAGGGGCACACAGATGAGAAAGAGTAGGGCTAGGAGGAGGTGCAATCCATCCATAATGGTATATTGGGTGTGCCTGTTATGTCCAGAGAGAGAGTCTCCAGGGCAGGTATCAGTGTGTCATCCAAGGGTCTAACTCCTGAAGGGTTACAGGACAGACAGGCAGGGAGAGACAACCAATTGGAGTTGAAGAAACTCATAGTAGAGATGGAAGAGAGAAGGATGGCCATGGAGGAAAGGAAGATCCTTCTGGCTCAAGAGCTTAGCTTAAAAGAGTTAGGAGGAGCCAGTCTAGTAGAGATGGTGGCAGCAAAAGCACAGTGCAGCCTGAGAGGAGAGTGCACATTCCTAAAGACCTTGTGAAGGATTACAAAAGGGAGGATGACATATACCTGTGGTTCAAGGGGTATGAGTCTGCTCTCCACATGAATCTCATCCCTGAAGAACATTGGGGGGTGGGTCTGTGGAAGCACTTTGAGGTAGAGGGCAAGGATACACTGACAGCCTTAGGTGATGCTCAGAATCTTACATACACTATCATGAAGGATGCCCTACTCACAAGGTATGGCCTCACCCCTGAGCAGTATAAGGATAAGTTTAGGTCCTATAAGAAGAAGGAATCCCAAACATGGTTGGAATGTGTTGATTCTTTTTGCAGGTCACTGGATGGTTGGGTGATGGGCAGTATGTTTCAGCCTGACACGCCAGGGTCCATGGCTTTCATCAGGACCTAGAAAATAAAAAACAGTGACAACAGACTCTTGAACAAGGCTGGTTATTAAACTTCAACAATATATTCAACATCTATATTTTCCTAAGCTTAAACAAATGTGTTCAACATTAATAATTCATATTGTAAGTGCTGATGCTTTAATATTCCTGAGACTAAAAATGATTTAAAGTCATTGTATATAACATTTCTGATGTGCCAGACTGAGGAAGCACTCCCTACTCAGAAAACAAAATGTTGTGTTCTGGGGCTGTTCTCAGATAAAAGACTCGGTCCAGGTGATTACTACAAGAGTGTCGCTGAAATAATTGAACTAGTTAAAACAGCTCTCTAAGGGGGGCTTACAGTATCGCTATGTGGTCCGAGCGAGTTGTTATCATCACTTTGCCCTGTGTCGGATATGTGTATCATTGGCCAAATGAAAGCCACAGGATGTTGTCATTGAGACCTTTCCATTTTGACTGCTGTAGACCATCATCAGATTGCTCATTTTATCTGTGTACTCTATTCAACTAAGTTGACATCCTAACTGCCACTTATTCCTAATAAAAAGCTATTTTTGTTCATTAAGTCAATAAATGCACATAAAAAATTGGGCAAGGACACCCTTTTCATCTAGAACTAAGTTATGTTCTTTTTAATGCACTCAAAATGGAGCTTTTGTGAAGTGGGCAAAGGGATATGGGTTGAGAATATAATGAATGATATTGATTATTCTTTCCTCCATGTCGGTTGATTATTTCAGATTCTTCTCTGTGCTCTCAATGTTCAACCACAAATCATAACCACATTTGTTGACTACTTGAAAGTTGGAGGTAATCTAATTAACAATACGTCCTGATGAAAGCCGTTGACCCTGAGCATCCCTGTCAGGCTGAAACATGTTGACATGAATTTTAGTTGTATAGGATTCATTGTTGATCCTCACAACATCACCTGGTTTTAATCTTACCCAAATCCTTTTTATGGACACTAATAAATAGGAATTTAGGATATGAGGTAATTTTAACTCACATTCTTTCGCTCATCTTCTAACTGAGATATCATTCAGTTCATTTGGATAACAGGATATTAAAGTGAATGGAGACACCATGATGATGTTACCCACGAAATCACCCACGTTGGTAACATTCACCGTTGAGGGTAGGATAAGTGGTTGAGAGTCTGTTGAGAAATGATATGGTATGAGGGTTTGCTTCTTTTGGTTATTAGTGTTTGGACAAAGGAAGCTCAGTGAGCCTTAGAGACAGCTTCTTTCTCCCTCTTTCACTGGCTTACATCCATCACACTAGCCATATCCGCAGACACCACCCAACACACACACAGACACATCTACTATAGCCACCATACTCAAAGACACCACCCCAACAGACACACACACATCCACCACCCCCACATCGCCCAGCACCTCCACCTCCCAGCCTGCCAAAAGACACTGAAATGCCCACACTTGCATATGCAAAAGACAACATCCAAACAGATGCATACCTTGCACATACACAAACACACCCAAGGCATCTACACCCACACACAAGATGACCACCACCTCAACCTCCAATTCCACAATCCCTTCTGATGACCCTACCTGTGTTCCCAAAAAGAGTTTCCTTTTTGACCTTGCCCTTTTGCCTGTTACATCCAAACCCCCTCCCAAACCTAAGAGCCCCCCACCCACATCCCTTCCACATCCAAGTCCTCCTCTGCCATACCGGTCACCCTTGCAAGCACCTATACTTCTCTACCCAAAGAGGAAACCTACCTCTCGAAGACAAAGACCTCCCCTCAAACCCAAACCCATCCATCCCAAATCCAGCCTCACTCATGCAAGGATGATCCTTGAGGTGCCTGCCTGCACACTTGATACCCCTTCCTGTGGAAGTTCCCTGACAGTGATTGGAATCACATGTGGGCACAGTAATGTGTATGAACTGACTTGGGCTGGCCAATCACCTTTGATCTAAATCATTTGGTTTGAACAAACCCAAGTTTTTGGTTGTTCGGTACACATTTGTCCTGCAAATACTTTTCTACCTTCATGTTGTTCCTGAGTATCTTGTGTTGCATGCCTACAGTTGTGTGTGTTTCACCCTGATTGCTGATCCATTTGCTGTTGTTTGCAATATCTGACTCTGTGGGTAGTGCTGGTGCACCCAAGACTAAGGTTGATGCTCACTGTATGGATATGTGGGTGGGATTCCAATTGGGGTGTCATTGCATTGTGTTATGTTTAGTATGGTAAGTATTTCATCTTGTGTTGGCCAATGTCAACTTGTATAGTGTTAGACTTGTCCCCCTGATATGAATGGTTTATTTGTCTCATGTGTGAGAGCTAGAGTTGTGTTTTTCCACACATTGAGGGTGTTCAATTTTGCTAGTTTCCCTTGCATTTGACTGAGCATGTGTCCATATTGATGTGTGTCACCTTGGAGCTTCTTCATCTAGATGCACGGCCCATGCTGTTGCTGTTGTATGTGCTTTCTTTGGTCGCACTTACACATTATGCAGATAGGCATATCACATGGCTCAAATATTGTTTGTCCCTGAGCTACATGAAGGGCCAGTTCCTTTGCAAATGTTGTTTTAGGGGCATGTGCACAGTGTAATGTGTCCCAGGGCACCATCCTCCCATGAGTGCTTCTCATGCCCTCATCCCTATTGTACAGGTATTGTTTGCATTGTGAGCTTTGGATATTTGTCTCACAAACTATTGTGTTTCCCATTGACTTTCCATTATGTTGCAATGTGGGTGGTGTGAGGCTCCATTAGAGGGCTGTTTCAAGGGAGATGAATTTGTGTTCCATGACACATGGACGTTAGGCCATGGCATACGTGAAATGTGAGGGTGTCATTTGAATTATGTTTGAAGTTGCTGTGGGGTTGCTGTTGTACACTGCAATGCTCTGTAGACTTCACTGTCCCTATGACTTAGATGAGCAGACGTGTTATTGTGGAGTGTGGCTGTGAAGTGTCAGTGACCTGCCCAAAGGGGGTGTTTAATGGGGAATGTGTCATTCAGTATGAATGACTCCGACTGTAAACACAACAAGTGTACTTGATGCCTGTAGTATGAGCCCCATATCATGTGGATGAGGGCACAACAATCTGTTGTTGAGCTCAAAGACACAGATATGTGTGTTTTTACCGTGGGTTGTGCCCACAGCAGCATGGATTTTGGGCTCCATATATGAGCAGCAGTGGCAGGACATGTGTGTTGGGCTCCATGGCGGCAAAGGCTGTGTAATGCTGCCTGCAGGTGAGTTGCTCCTTTTATACTTTCCGTTTCTGCCTGCTGGAATGTGGTGGTTGCAACCCCACAGTCACATTGGTGGTGTGCAACATCATAATGAGTCTGGTGGAAACACTGGCTCTGTCAGCGGTGTCTGGCAGTGCTGGTGGGACAGCAGCAGTCTTTGCTCTATGGGACCTCCAGCATCATAATACGGTGGTCTGACCGCCAAGCCGATGGCGGATGAACCGCCACCTCCATCATGGAGGCTCATGGACAGGCAAATTCATAATGAGACCCTTAGTTTTAAAAACACATTTTACCTTGTTTAGTAATTGCTGAATTATATTACATTTAAATAATTTAAAAAAATGTGTAATGCATATGTTTATAAGTTCATAGTTTAGAAAAATAATTAAACACGCCTGTATGAACACATTATACATTTTGGTTAATGCCAAATTTTGTGTAAGTGTCTATTGTCATAATGAAAGCTTGCACCAAATTAAAATATATATATAGGTTTGTTTCTTCAAATTTCTTAGCATTACACACATGTGCATTGCACATTAGAAAAAAATTGCTTGTAAGACAAATTTAAAATTGCAGGAGTCGAGAGCAAATTTAAACAGACAATTTAAAAGAAAATAAGTAAAAAATAAGCTCATCTTCGATTCTGGCAAAGACTGGGTTCATTTACTTTGCGGTCAAGTAGCAGCAGCAAAGAAAGGACTTGTTTGATCGGGTTCATGATGGACAGGGGAGTGTAAGAAAGAAAAAGGTCAGTTTCTACCTTATATCCCTTATATCCCTTGAGAACTGCCATCCCAGGTGTGGAGGTTTACCCATCACAGTTACATCGACGGGAAAGTACATTGTTATTGACCCGGCAAAAATATTGGCTGAACTCTCTCCTACAGTCGCTTATGCCTCTGATGTTGTATACACAGGCAGCAAATTCTACCAGAGACAGTGGGACTTGGATGGATTATTCACCATAGACCCACCAACGTCTACATTGAGTGGGCAGATTGCCTAGCAGGCAGGCAGAAAAAGTGACAGCTGGACCAGATCTGCCAAGTTCTAAACCAGGCTCTTATTCTCTTTAATGGAAGTCACAAATCTCCAGCATCACGAAACTGCAGATTGTAGTCAATGAGGGCTCCAAGAGGCCGGTACCCCTTCCACGAGACATTGAACTGGATTTGCTTCTTTAGAGAAGAGCGTTGCGGGAGCTCCCACAACATCAGGCCAAATGGTGATGCACCTTTAATGGATCAGTGAGCAGGTAGGTCTCAGTCTCCTCTTGGTTCTTAGAGTATTTTCTGGCAGAAGATTCCTAAATCCCACGTTTTGGATATGTGGGCACCTTTAACTACCATTACCAGGGGTCCAGGACTGGTGTCTTACCCCTTGGAGCGTCAGGATTCAGTAGGTCGGGTCAAGGTGTGGGCTCAAGGTGGTTGGAGTCCTATCTGTTCTTGAGGCTCTGTTCAGGAAGCCAGCCAACTGGGCTGTGGACTATCTCTGGAAGTCTTGGGTTCAAGCAGGAAAGTAGATCTCAAGCAGTAGTCTTCTGAGGCACAGGGCAGGCTTCAGGCAGCAGCAGTCAGCTTTCTGCAGCAGGGCAGTCCACTAAGGTGCACAGCTGGCCTCAGAGATCAGGGTGGTCCTCTGAGAGTCCTTCTACAGGTCCTGAACTAAACTGAAGAGTGGGTCTGAGGCTCTTGATTTTATACCTGGGACAAACTTTTAAGTGGAAGAAACATCTGGAGGCCCTCACCACAAAAGCATATGTAATTACCTGCCTCCTGACCTGATTCTAGCCTGTCTTCAGTCACAATAGGTTAGTGTGAAGTTCTTTGTGTGCAAACTGAGGCAGGGTCTTTGAAGTGGAAGTAGAACTGTGTACAGCTCCATCCTCTCATCCTGCTTGAATAGCCCACCCTGCCAAAATGCAGTCCTTCTATTGTGTGGCTCTCTGGAAGGAATACACATAGGTTAACTGCCACCTACACATAGTCACGTGAGGCAGGAAACAGGCTTTAGGCACCAAGTTGTTAGCACAAGGAAAAGCCAACTTCCTAAAAGTGGCATTTCAGAGTTGTGACTTGAACTTCGACTTTACCATTAAAGGGGATTTTAAATTACAATTCCTTAGACGCCAAGCATCACATTTCTACCTGCTCCCAAATAAACATCATCACTTATTAAAAGTAATAAGGTAATCCAGTGTTATCCTATTGGAGCTGTAGGCCTCACAATTGTGAACAAATTTGTGAGTTTTTTATTAACACTATTGTTCTGAAGAGGTATGCACGAACAGGGCTAATTATTTGGCTGAATTCTATATAAAATTGTTTGGAATACCCACCTGGGCCTGGGGACATCTTCAATTTTAAGGTGGATAAGGCACACGTCACTTCTTTGGTGATGATGGGTTTCCTAATGTCTATCAATTTGAGGAGGCTGACCACATCTAGGAAGTTGAGTAATGTGTGTAGCATTTAGTAAGTGGGCATAAGTTTTGCCACTTGTCCATTAGGTTTATTTCCTTTATCTATTCCTTCCCTGATGGTAAGAGGGACACTATCTAAACCCATATGTTGTGGTGGCCCGTCTTTATGATTGCACATCGTCAAATTAAGATCCTTCCCAATCAGCATGTCTATATCTAGGGGATTGTAATATGAGTGAAATTGCTGCCCTAAGGAATCTCTCCTGGCTAGTATAAAGTGCATATATAGAGGTATTGATAAAAGTGTATTCACCCACTGAGATTCTAATAGCTAATACTATGCCCAATATTTTGTCAATTCTTTCTTTGACCCATCCCTTGCAAAGAGCTCAACAAGTTGGGTAGTCACCCCGTCTTTCTTTATCACATTGGAAAAGAGAAGTTGTTGGGAGAACCATCCTGTGAACCTTTTTCCAGTAATGTTTCTCCTACTGGAAACATATCTCGAACCCAGAGTCCCTTTGATGCTGAGGCTCGGTATCCTTAATTTATTCATTTATGGGGATCGTTAAAACTGTGATCCTTTTCCTTATTGTTTGGCAATATCTTTGCCTTTCCTTATTTTGGGTGTCTACTATGTGTCTCAGTATGCAAGACTGTCTGTATCTGACATGCAGTTACACATTTCCCTCCCTTGTTATCCTCCTTTAGCCAGGTTTGAAAATTTCTGCATACTATGCAGCCTTTTCCATTTTTTAGGTTTTGGAATACAGAGTAGCACAGCTTGGGGCAGCCCCTATTCCCTATTGATTAGACTGCAGGTCTGTAAATTAAACTCCCAGTACGTCTCAGCTAGTACTTCCCATGGACAAATTTTGCAAAAGGGGTGACCCTACTTATACCTAATGTCTTTTCTTTTCAGAAAATCTATAAGCACCTTGAAGTCTCATCTCTTATAGAGTTTGGTAAGAGAGAGATCTTGGAATACAGCCTTTTGGTTACCCTCAAACACTATCTGTTTAATTTCTCTGGCTGCCATAACAATCGCTTCTTTTTGCTAATGGGAATGTAAGCATGTCAGAATGTTCAGTGGTTGGTCCCCCTTTCCGTGACCGATCCTACATAGTTTGCTAGGTCCAAGATTTATTGTTCTCCTTATGCAGTTGTAGTATATGTTGAAAAATGCCATTATTTTCCCTTCCTCTGCATTTGTGTGACCCCCTCAATTCATATACTCTGTCATTATAAATTGCCAGATGGGCTAGAGCTTTTGTTACCTGATGTCTTAGGAAGAGTACCCTGTGACACAAGACTTTGACTTCCTCATCACGTGTCACCTGTGTTATCCAAGAAAGGATATTTGACCTCCTAGTTCACAGAGGTCCTGTTTCAAAGTTTGGACATCATGTTTTATTTCATTTTTTTTATGCTTGCAATTCATCCATCAGGCCTCTATGTATGTGATTGTCACTGGAGGCTCTTGTAAATCTGCCTTATCATTTAGTGCTGTAACTCTCAGTGGAAAGTTGCCTTATACTCTGTCTTTCTCGGATGCTCCTATGCATGGTAACATTTCTTTGGTGGAGGTGCCTTTGCAGCTTTTGCTGCCACAATCTTGTATTTAATCAAGAAAGGGTCTTGGCTTGTCGCTAAAGAGCACCTGTTGTATCTCTGCCAGATATCAGTATCATTGAGAATATTGCAGAGCTTTTAAATGGGGTTAAGTCACTATGTGGAACCATAGGGGGACTCTGCAGCTGGTAAAGTATACAAATAAAAGCTTATTTAACTTGAAAAAATATTTTTATGTTAAATCTTAATGTAAATTAATTTTATACATATAATTAAAGGTAGAACAAAAGAATAAAAATGCTACAGTGCTAATAAATTAATTTTTAACTAAAACTTTAACTACCGGAGAATATTAGCTTAAATGAAAATATTTGTCTAATGTTCAAATTAAAACTGTAAGTACCACTTAGGGAAAAGCAAAATAATTTTTAATATTCATAAGAATTAATTTAATTATTGTCACGATTAATGTTATCAGGTTAAAAAAGAAACCATAACTGTTAGAAATGGGTTCTCTAGTTGGCAGAGGTATGCACCCTTGTTCAAGTAGGGACCACAATCCTAGTCAGGGCAAGTCACAACAGAACCCAAATTATCCTGTGCTCACACTCTGGTAGCTTGGCACTGAGAATGCAGGTTTAACTTAGAAGACAATGTGTAAAATCCAATTACACAAGCAAAGTTATGAATTTTTAAACATTAAATCCCACTAAAGTGCTTAGAAAAACAATAGCTCCAACAGGGGCTATCACAGCGTCATTGATTGAGTAGTTCCCAACAATCCGATGCCATAGGCACATCCAATGCCATAGGCACCGGTCACAGAGTCGCACGTACCCCAAGGCACAGTACTTTGAAAATGTAGAAACAAAGACGTCTCACGGAGTTGTGGAGGTGACGCGTCGCTGGAGCTGATACAGCATCAGTCCCTTACAGCGTCCGTAGAGGTGAGGCGTTGGTTCCGCACTGTGAGGCAGAGGAGGTGAGGTGTCGGTTCTGTCTGGTTGCAGGGGGAACTGGTGTGGCATAGGTGGAGAGGTGTAGGTTCCATGTGATCCAGCGGGGTCGATGGATCAATTCGGTCAAGACATGATGTGTTGATTTCACAGTGTCACAATCACACTGTGGGACCTCAGTGGCATTGTGGTGATGTCAGACTTGTGTTGCAGGCCACAGTCATTGCATGCAGCGAGGGCCACAGAGCTGGAGCAGGCAGCGGTGTGACGTCGGGCAGAGGCGGCGGTTCTGGAGTCACTGAAGTCGGCACTGGAGTTGCTGAAGTCGGTGAACTAGCTAGAATCTAGTAGGTGAAGTCTTTGTTGGCCTGAGACTTCAGAACAGGAGGCAAACTCAATCCAAGCCCTTGGGGAAGGCAGCGTCCTTCCAGCAATGATGGAGACCAGCAGGGAGCAGGACAACAAGCAGGCCAGCATTCCTTCTCAGCAAAGCAGTCCAGATGAGTTGTTTGGGCAGCCAGACAGTTCCTCTGGCAGAGTTCAGCTGTAGATCCAGAAGATTCTGATTTGGGTGGGTCAGAGACCAGGTTTATATACCCACAAATGTGTTTAAAGTAGGGGAAACATCAAAGAGTGGTTTTGAAGTGTACAAGTTAACTTTTTATCCCAGCCCTGTCTGCTGGAATCCCTGTGGGGGGGGAGGTTCAGTCCTTTGTGTGAGGGCAGGCCACTGGCGTTTGAAGTGTAAGAGAGAGCCCCCCCATCCTTCTTGCCCCAAGACCCAATCAGTATGCAGATGAATGCAGATATGACTGAATGTCCTGTGTTTATGGCTATCGTGGTGGAATGCACAAGGGGAGCTATCAACCAGCAAAGACCAGACGTGGATTGGAGAAGGCAGTAAGGCAGAGATGGCAGTAAGTACAGAGAAATGGCCACTTTCTAAAAGTGGCATTTTCTAAAATATTAATATTAAATCCAGCTTCACCAGTAAGCAGGCTTTTCTATTATCATTCTGGCCATCCTAAACATGACAGGGCTACTCCTCCCATGTCAGAATCTACCACTAAAATGTATATGAGGGCAGCTCTAATGCTAGTCTGTGAGAGGAGCAGGCCTCACAGTAGTGGAAAATGAATTTGTGAGTTTTTTACTACCAGGAAAAGTAAAACACATAAGTCCATGTCCTGCCTTTTACCTACATAGCACCTTGCCCTACAGGATACATAGGACAGACCATAGGGGTGGTTTACATGTAGAAAACGGGTGTTTAAGGTTTGGCAAGTGGTTTTAAATGCCAAGTTGACGTGGCACTGAAACTGCACACAAAGGCCTTGCAAACGCAGGACTGAGACATTGTTAAGGGGCTTCTTATCTGGGTGGCACAGCCAGTGCTGAAGGCCCACTAGTAGCATTTAATGTACAGGCCTTGGGCACATGTAGTGCACTTAACTAGGACTTACAAGTAAATGAAATATGTCAATTCGATAGGAGCCAATGTTACCATGTTTAGGGGAGAGAGCATATGCACTTTAGCACTGGTCAGCAGTTCTAAAACCAGCTAAAACAGGGTCAGAAAAATGGAGGGATGGAGGCAAAATGGGGCTACCGCCATGCAAAAGCTAGCAGAAAGAAGACTCGTAATCCCCAGGGCAGCACTGCAACCAGCGCTGCCTTTGTGGATTGAGACCTCCAGCATCACCAGGCTGGCAACTGGCAGCAACCTGGCAGTGTCAGCGGTCCGACCGTGACGGGTCTGCCACGGTCGTAATGTTGAGGCTGAACCGCTGCTTTGGCGGCGTTTTGACCTCCACCGCGGACCTGGCAGTCTCATGACCGCCAGGGTTGTAATGACCACCTATATCTTCATCATGTCTACAAATATCTATGAGAGTTATATGGGTTCCAATCAGGGTATGAAGCAATCCAAGAGCTGGTTGTGAGAGAGATATGGTTGCTCACAGAGAATGTCTTGCTTTCCATTTGCACTCTCTAAGTACAACAAAAAAAATTAAATGTGTCTTTTGGAACTTTCTTACAGGAACTAATCAAGCCAGATATATATGCTAATCACATAATTGTAATGGGCTTACCCATACCCATGCAATCATCCATAATTAGCCGAGTTAGTGAGGCTTGTGTGTATTTCAGATGGACAGGCACAGGAGAGTTGGCCAGAGCCTGACAATATCAGTGATATAATTCAGACTCAGGGCTCAATTATGAGTTTGGCGCTGGGACCGCCAGTCCACTGTTGTGGTGGACCTAAGAAGACCGGTGTGACAGCGGCCTCCCACCTGCCGTATTACAATGTATGCAGGCTGAACCCTAGACCATGATGACATATTGATGCCCGCCAGTGGTGAGGCAGGCTGCAATTTTGGCCATGCATGTTCCATCGCTGTCATGGCTGCGACCAACCGCAGAGCCTACTACAAAAATAAAATTGTCATGGCAGCCCCCTTGCTGCAAATAGCTGACGGAGGTTGGCTGTTGCGTTATACGTTCAGCAAAGCACCAGAACAGTGCCCCCTGGATGGATTTAAAAACAACACTGCTGACATCCGTTGCCCAAGTGGACACACCTGCAAATCGCTCTATAAAACACACCCCATCCCAGACCATGATCCATTGCCTCTCCACTGGAGCACAGCAAGACAGAGACCACACATCATTGTTTCATTTTTGTGAGATAAGGCAGCCCTTTTTCCCATTCCATTTAATGCCTTTCACACATTTCTTCACATTGTTATTCCTAATATCATGTGTCTTGTTTCGTTATTCCTTGTCACCCACTTTAATTTGCAGTCATGTTTGAAAAACCCACGCTTTTCTGAGGATGAGTTGAGAGTCATGGTGGATGAAATCATAAGAGTAGAGCCACAATTGTTTGGAGCCCAAGTCCAACATACACCTCGCAGTAGGAAAAAGCAAATGTGGTAAAGGATATTCAACAGATTGAATGCAGTAGGCACCACCTTGCACACAAAGGAGGATATTAGGAAGAGGTTGAAAGACCTGAGGGGAAAGGTGCATTCCGTGGCCTCCAGCAACACATGGGGTCTAGAAGACAGGTGGTGGCCCTCATAGCTCCCCATTACAACTCTTTTCCTGAGAGGAAAAGGTCTTGGCCATCTTGTATCCTGAGAGCTTGAAAGGAATAGCTGGGGAGCAGAGTCTGGTACGTAACACCACAAAAACTGTCACAAAACATCAATGTCCTGTATGCTTACAGCTCAGCTTTTGTCATTGTGTTGTCCATCCATTTTCCTAACATGAAATACCCAACTATCAGAGACGTTAGATTGTCATATATAACATCACAAGTATCAGTCTCCATTATATTCCATATGTGGAATGGGGTCTGTAAGTGTTATACTGTCAAAATAACATCCCAGTACCTGTGGTAGGTGTCAATATGTAAATGTATGGTCCAACATAACTGCAGTGTGGCAACGGGTATGTAAGACTGACCATTTGTCAAGTCTTGGGAAGTAGAGAGAGTGACATGGCTACAACTATCATGAGGCCTTGTTTCTGTAACTCAAAACAAGTAGCCATTGCGCTCTTACCCAAATACAATTGTTTGGCATGTCACAACTGATGGTCACTCATCATGGAGTTTACCATTTGTCCAGTGTTGGGAGTTTGAAAGTGACATGACTACAACTACTTTGAGGCCCTGTTTCTGTAACTCAAAATAAGAGGCCATTGTGCTTTTGTCCAAGTACACTTGATTGCCATGTCACAACTGAGGGTCACTCATCATGGAGTTTACCATTTATCAAGTGTTGAGAATTAGAATGTGACATGACTACAACTATCATGATTCCCTGTTTCTGTAACTCAAAACAAGAGGCCATAGTGCTCTTGCCCAAATACACTTGTTTACCATGTTACAACTGATGTAAACTCATCATGAAGTTTACCATTTGTCTAGTGTTGGGAGTTAAAAAGTGACATGACTACAACTACCATTAGGCCTTCTTTCTGTAGCTCAAACCAAGAGGTCATTGTGCTCTTACCCAAAAACACTTGTTTGCCATGTCATAAATGATGGTCACTCATCATGAAGTGTACCATTTTTGTAGTGTTAGGAGTTAAAAAGTGACATGACTACAACTACCATTAGGCCTTCTTTCTGTAGCTCAAACCAAGAGGTCATTGTGCTCTTACCCAAATACACTTGGTTGCCCTGTCACAACTGATGGTCACTCATCATGGAATGAGCAATATGCATATCATGCTTAACTCAGAGATGTGTCTGCCTACCTAGCTTAATATTGTCCTGGCATCCCCAAATGAAACTTTTGATGCCAAGGACGACACCTTACCACTGGGATAATTTACAAGACACTGACTCATCAGATCCAATGCATCAGTTTTCTTGTGCTTCTAAACAATTCCATAACGTCACCATGGATGAGCTGTATTTGCAATACAGAGGTCCATGGCACAAGTTTTCACGAATGAGCCATAAATTCTAACACATCTGTGGCACTAAATAAATACATTGCTGGACTAGCGTCAGAAAAATGACGATACTCCAGCAATGTAAGGAAGGCTCCCACAGAAAAAAGCCCTGTGTCAGTTTAATGCCTGCTCTGGGCAGGCATTAAATACCTGATGCAGTGAAGTTGCAGAACGACGCAGTGAAATTTTGAAAATTTCACTGTGACTTTTACTGAGGGAACTCCTACCTTATACCGAGCGCAGGTATAATGTGGCACAAGGCTTTAGAAACTGTTGCGTTGGGCCCAATGGTTCACTTTGTAAATATGGAGCAGTGTGAAGCACTGTTTACCACCACTGCGGTATCAAAAAAAAAAGATTCAAAGGCGGCGCAAGGGGCTTGTAAATACGCCCCAAATAATGTACATCAAGTATTTGTAAGGCATTAAGCTGCTTCAGCCAATTAGAAGTGGCAGGTAACCTATTGAGTCTGCACTGCTCACATGATGTCTACTGCTACATATACAACCAAGTTGTGTGTTCGCCTGTATCTTACACAACTCGGCTTTGGAATGGTCAAATATTCATGTTACTTCTCCAATGTGTTGGTTTAACTGTTTGTTAGCTGTTGTGTTCACTCCTTCATCTAAAATGCGACTTATCAGCACATCTAATGAGCTGCTCAATTCCAATAGTTTTTGAAACCTCCACAAATGACTTGTCAACAACTTCAATACCATGGAAATATATAAAGAATAGAAAACCCTACCTATTAACATTTTCCTAGGTCTGTACATATTGTGACACAAAACAGATGGAAGAAGATTCCACACTTCCACCAATAACAATGTACACTATTTCACAACAGGTTGAACTGGCACAGCACCTGGGCAGAGATTGTTCACCAAACAGACTCCCAACCCACCCCCCGGATGATGCCCTCAGGGATGATATCACTCCTGGAAATGTGTACATGAATGATGGACCTGGTACATCAGATCAGCCTGGTGAGACGGCAACAGTGTGTCTCACTATGCCCACACCAACACTTCTCACCCAAGTACTACACAATCTCAGCCAACAACATTTCCCACAACCTGTGTAACTACACAGTTAGTACAGTCTTGTGCCGCCTGGTCCTAGATCCTGAAATGCAAATCAGCATCCTTAACACAGATGGACCAGGACTCAGTTGGAGAGGGCACACTGAGCCAAGGGCACAAGCTCATGAGGGTAGGATCTGTGGGAGGGATGCTGTGGGCTTTGACATCATCATTCAGGTCTTTGGGGTCTATCAGGAGTCCCAAGGCATGATGGGCCAAGTAGTTACTGAAATCATAGAAATTAGGCAGCTGTAGAGGGATATGTACCAACAGATGAAGGCCCATAACTCCAACTTGGGCACCCAAACAGTGGTGCTGATGTACATCCATACAACCCTGAGCAGGGCTTTTCCACCACCATCTACCCCTTCGTTTATTGCATCAACACCACGCCCACAGGAAGGGAGGCCCTGCCCGAGGAAGAAATACCATCAGACACCCCTGTCTCTAGAGCAGGTGGCCCCATCTGCCCTCGCAAGTAGGGACGTTTATGCAAATATCCAGGAGGTGTGGTTGGCAAGACATCTACCTGTGCCAGCAAGAAACCTGAACCTTACTGTCCTCCTTTGTGTGTCACTCATTCACTCTGTGGAGTAATTCTGGACACAATTTCCGATGGGAGGAGTAATCTGGTCTTTAGTTTTCAGTTGATTTTGCATCTACATCTAGGGTTTAATTCACCATGACTGACTACTTTACTTTTCATATATGTTTGTTTTTGCAACAAGTATGCCTTCACCTTTACCATTGTAATACATTCAGAAGTCAAAAACTCATTGTCTGGTGTAGCAAATTTCCCATTTAGCAATGTAGATAAGTAATACCATGTTAATTATACAATGACAAAACAAGATACTAGTGTAAGCATGAATATGTTGCATGTACACAATGTTCAGGATCTCAACCATGTCACACCAACACATACATACAAGTGTCTTGACTAAGAATTCTTTTTAATACATTGTTCAAATCATAGGCTTTCAAGATGTCAGAAACATAGAAACATAGAAAATCATACACAATTTAATCATACTGTGTAAGTGATCAAATTTACAGGTACAGACCTCTAGAACATGGAAGGAAGGGCTATGTCAGACATTGTTCTGTAGAACAGGCAAAATAGAAATTGTTTGATGTCATCAGCTGGAACCAAATTGCCTACCTCACAAAAGGAATACAACATCATATATTGCAAGATTTAGACAGGTGGCAGTACAGAAGTTCCTGATTACGTGGTCATTACAAGCTAGTGCTTCTGTATCTGGAGATATGACACAAACAAATGTCAGTGATGTGTCACAGGCACTTTGGCCTACAATGATGAAACACATCAACAGCTACATACAGTTCATATCAAAAGAGTATTTAGCCAATGTGAGGGGAAACTAACCTGACTTCGGCCTACAAGTACATACTTCTGACCACATAATGACAAACATAATATATCATGGCCACCACACAACAAGAGACAAGTCCAATAGAGTCTCCTTAAGTTCCATCCTATCACTGTGAAACCTGTCTTGACACAGGTCTTGCACACCCAAAGTTTGCAACATACATTCCCAGGGACAATCCATGCCCATTTTGTACATCCCAACAGCATCATATTCCTGCTAATGTCACAACTCTGAAATGTCCAAATGAAGATGCCATGTTGAAGGTACCTAAACAAACACAAAAACAAAGAGTATTGTGATAAAACCATATATATGACACAATCCACTTAGCAAACTTCGGTAGTCCGAAGCCCATGACAAAACTCTAACATCAACAGAGCAACATTGACAAAATATCAAAACCTTCCTAACCAAATACCCTTTTTCAGATTTTGCCGGGGTTACAGCTTCCTAACATGTTGAACAAACATACTCCGCACATCATGACAAGAGTTCATTGTTCAGTCAAAGTCATGACATCTAATGACATACTTACACTCATGAGAAGTATCTGTTAATGACATCTTGTCACAAGTCAGCTCCTTCCTCTTCACCACTATCATCATCATTTGGCATTTCTGGATTCTCACCCTGTGACAGCTCAGGCTCTCCCTCCTCTGTGATGTAAGGGATGTTTCTTTGCAGGGCGATGTAATGGAGCATGTAGCAGGCCACAGTGATTTGACACACCTTACTGGTTGAGTAGAGGAGGGCTCCCCTAGTCTTGTTCAGACAGTGAAATCCAGCCTTCAGGAGCCCAAAAGCCTGCGCCACACGCCACCTTGTTCTTCCATGGGCCTCATTGAAGTAGTCTTCCCATAGCATAATTGGATTCCTCAGTGGTGTTAACAACCAAGGATGGTTGAGATTTAATCAATCTCATGTTTTGTAATGAGATATAAGTGCTACGAGTCACACACTTCTTTATTATAGCACCTGACATTGAACACACAAAGTTAGGACAGATGTTACTTACCAAAAATCCAGGCCCTCTCCGGTTTCAGTTGTGACATCAGCTGGGGTATGGTGCTGTTCCGCATTATGAAGAAATCATGGGCTGAACCTGGGAACTGGGCACAATTTTTTGAAATATCCAAATCCTTTGTTTTGATACACTTTTTCACAGGCATAGGGTGGTACCAATGCAATATGGGTGCCATCAATGGCTCCCACCACATGTGGGAGGCAACCAAATCCATAGAAGAGGACCTTCACATTGGCTAAATCCACATGTCTGGGGAACCTGATATAGCTGTCAATTAGTTTCATCATTGCTGATAGCACGTCTTTTAAAACACCACTGAACATAGGTTGTGACATACTACTAGATAAGGCCACTGTATTCTGAAATTACCCTGTGTCTAGGAAGTGTAATACTGACATGAGTCTCACAATGGGTGGTATACATGTTGGATTAATGTTTTGAGGTGTGAGATCTGGCGCCAACTGGTGACATAGATATTGGATTGTTTGCCTATTGAGACAAAACATTCTAATAACATCCCTTTCTTCCACAGTTTGAAGGTCTCGAAACAGACGGTACACTGGAGGTTGTCATCTCATCCCTCTTCCAGGCTACCTATGTTCGGAATCAAATAAATTGGAGCATTAGTCACAGTGTCCAGAGCAACATATATGTTGAGTAAGACAAAAGTCATGTGACAAAACATTACTGGCTAAAAAATCATTACACCCATTTCACATTACAAATTGTCTACTATCCAAGATCCAGCTATAATCCCCATTGTTGTCTACACATATGTCTCCAACATGCATGTGCACCTTAATATTGAAAAGTATGTTTTGTCTGCCTAAAATCCCATCAATGGTTGTGTATAGTGCACTGCCGTGATATGGCATTTATGACCAGTAACACACTACACTGGTGATTGTGTCAAAGAAATTACAGATTAATAGAGTTGTACATATGTTAACCTGTCACAACACATTTTTAGTGGTGGTGATGCATCGACCAGTCACCAATACTGTAGTTTCAACTGCTAAAATGGCAGATGCCTGACCTTGTGTATGGGACTTTTGGAAGCTGCTGCCGGCGGTGGAAGTCAACAGTGCTGTGGGCTGTTCATCCGTGACA
This sequence comes from Pleurodeles waltl, assembly GCF_031143425.1. NCBI lineage: Eukaryota > Metazoa > Chordata > Amphibia > Caudata > Salamandridae > Pleurodeles > Pleurodeles waltl. Next base: position 703,731,842 of record NC_090449.1, on the reverse strand, counting down.
GACAGAGCAATTGGCTAACATTGTTGAAGCGCAAGGAGGTCCCGAGAGGTCCCGAGAGGTCCCGAGAGGCGTGTCAAGGGCAGGAGCCCTTTAAATTTCTTATCGCGCTCCCGCCGTCGCGGGAAGCGCAAGGAGGTCCCGAGAGGTCCCGAGAGGCGTGTCAAGGGCAGGAGCCCTTTAAATTTCTTATCGCGCTCCCGCCGCGTGGGACGCGCGCGGGATGCGCCGGGCGAAGCCCGGGCAAAGGGCGGGCCGTCTGTGGCCGTCCGGGGCAGGAGGTGGCAGGGCAGGGCCATGGACTATTGTCGAGGTCTTTTGACATAGAGTACCCTGGTCCTTGGGCTGACAGTAACGTAAGCAGCTAATAACATTAATGTTTGTTTTATGTACGATATAACCGGCTGACGTGTATTGTTGTGGGGGCATTTTGATAAATAGGCAACCAGTCAATTCATTGAGGAATATTTCCACTAGATAATTGATGACTTCGCTGTTCCCATCATGTCCAAACTGAGGTCTTCTAAAATGGCTACAAATAATGACTCAAAGACCTTGGATAACTATCTTTTTAAAGTAGTTAGTAAAATTAACAAAGATAGGAGATCATCATTAAGTAGGGTTAGTCCAGAAACATCTCCCATAAGGCAGTGCTTACCCCCTACATCAATGTCTCAGAGGGTCTCAACTACTTCCAACAATGAGAACGATTTAAATATTGATGTTTCTGTGGTAGAGCAGGTTTGTTGTTCCGAACCAGGATCGGACATTACCATTAAGGTCTCCTCTTACTCAATCACCTATTAGGAGAGCGGTACGTGCCTGTAGGAAGGGGCCTGTCAAGAAAGCAGGGTGTCGGAAGTCAAAAAAAGCTGGCCCAACTGCTACCAATAGGGGAAATGTCCCTGAGCCCACCAATATTATTGAGGGGACTAGTCTGCACTCAAGTCAAATTGATCTTCTGGTTACAATTTTTGAATCTAAATTGGAAGTACTGATCAGTCCCCTGGTGGCCAAGGTAGAATTAGTGCTTCTTAGGGTTACTAGATTGGAAGGCCTTGTAGAATCTTGTCTGACTCGGTCCACTGTTCCACTGAGTACTCACTTAGACTCAATAGGCTCCATGGATAACCACCCAGTGGGTTCAGTTACACACTCTATAGTCAGTAATAGGGTGGAGGGCTTGGGTGCTACTGTTCTGGCCCCACCGACTGTAAGTGTGCCGACTGCCTCATCCTCGTCTACATCGCCAGTAGGGTCGGCTAGTGTACAAAATACTTTTAGTCGACCACGATTAATACAAAGGAGTACTCAGGACACTATAGGAGGGACAGTCATTGATAGAAGAAGTATAACTAGGCGACATAATTCTATTAATCTCCCGCCAGATTGCGCACCATATACTGTGGTTCTAACAAATGTCCCAGAGGTTGACTTGTGCTTGAACGGTTCTGGGATAGAAACGTACCCTGCTCTTAAAAACAAGATGCTTGCTTGGTTGAATAAGAACTGTGGATTTCCTTGTGCCCTTGCAAATGACATTCTATTTGTCCGCAGAGTTAGCTGGATTGGCAATGGCCCTAAAAATAGAGGTGGAGACTGTATTATTATAAATTTTAAATACCCACAACACGTGGCAACAGTGCTTCTGAGAGCTGCAATTTTGCCAACTCTAGAAAATGCGGTTCTAGCTAGACCTCTTGGCTTTTTTATAATCATGGGGCCAATACTCAATGTCGCTCGTTGTATGTGCAAGGGCAATGTTCAAATGAGAACGGAAGAGGTATGGATGCCTGTACCCCGAATGTATTTGTAAATATGTCCCGGTCTCAAATTAGGGGGGAGTCAAGTCGTCATCAGCTGACTTACAGGCAGACCGTTAACACTTTACCTCTTCACAATCGGTATGCTGCCTTATCTTCTATGGAGGAAAATGATTGACTGCTAAATGTCTTGGGAAATTCTTCCCAGTCTTCAGCATCGTCCATCAAGATTGCTACATGGAACATTGCTGGTTTAAAGAGTAAGTCTGGGATAGCCGATTGGGAAAGGATATTAAAATCTTTTGATGTCATTGCTTTACAAGAGACCTGGGATCAAACTAATAGCTTTTCTTTAGATGGCTTTTGTCATTTTTGCATTCCAGCTACAAATAGTGGCAGGAAGACCTAAGGGGGGACTATTAAGCCTTTTTAAACTGGATATGAAAGGCACCTTAACTCAATGCCCCTCGGGTTCAGTAAATTGTCTAATTGTTGAGCTTTCCACCCAGGATAAGGGTAAGATCCTTTTTATAAATGTTTATAACTCGCAAGCTAATGATTGTACCAGTCAAAACCTGGATGACTTGGATACATTTTTGTCAGTCTATAGTATAAATGTTAATACTTTTGAGTTAATATTATTAGGGGACTTTAACATACATCCATGTACCCTACCATGTATTACGAGGGATGAGGAAGGCCCTCCCTTTGCCTCAACTGCTCATCCTGAACATACTAGGCAGGGGGATTATCTTGAGTTTTTCCTCGCTAAATGGAATTTATATGAGTCTGGTTGTGGAGACGGGAATAGTAGGTCCCCTACGTTTAAGGGCAAAGAAAATGGTACCATTATAGATTATATTTATTTGTCTTCTTTTTTGTTAAATAGTGTTGTAAATTATTCTACTGAGGTGTCAGTTTTTAGTGATCATAATCCTGTTGTACTTGTTTTTAAGAACACTGAACTGATTTCTCTCAAACTAGTCGCAGAGAGTGGGGGCTTGAACCTTAAAGTCAAAGACCAGAATCGTAGGTTGAAGTGGACAAAAATAGTCCCAGAAATCTTTTTTCAGGAGGTTTTATCTAAAGTGGAGGATGAAATCTCTATATGTCTAGCGGAAAATCCAGATCCTAAGGAGGTTATAATAGCATTTGATCAGATTTGCTTGGAAATTAATTGTAATCTCCAGGCTAAACCTAGCCAGAAGGCGCTAGAGGGCTATAGATGGTTTGATAAGGAATGCTCTAAAGCACATGGTGTACTACTAAAGGCACTAAAAACTATTCCTAAAGATCGATCAAAAATAGTAAATGCTAGGAAAGTGTATAAAATAACTATTCTAGAGAGGAAAAGGACTCTGAAAGATAACGCCTTGGCTCAACTCTTGGATCCAGATACCCTAAAAAACAGTGGTTTATTCTGGAAAATAATAAATCAGCCCTTTTTTTCTGATAAAACCAATACTCCTTTAGAGGTAAACATTCCAGATGAGGGCTGGATAAAACACTTTAGTCAGATATACTCTAATATTGGTCCTCCTGGTGGAATTTTAGCAGATGAAGTTGGGGAAATCTCCCCTGACAAGGATGCAGTTATTTTTGCAGTTGCAGAGGTTGAAAGGGCTATAGACTTAATCACAAAAAACAAAGCCCCGGGCCCAGATGGGGTACCTGGGGACGTTTTTAAAAGTTTTCCGAAATTTTGGTCTAAGGTATTATGCAAGGTTTTTAATAATCTTGCATTTGATAAAATCCCGTCTTCCTGGAAGAAATCTATAATTATACCAGTGTTTAAAAAGGGTAATAGGCAAGACCCATCTTGTTACAGGCCGATTTCACTGATTGATTCCTCAGTGAAAATTTTAGGTCGAGTTATTCTAAATAAACTGAACGATTGGTTAACAGAGAAAGGGGTCCTAGCAGATGTGCAGTATGGTTTTAGACCTAAAAGGAGTACTATAGATCAAGGCATGAATTTTTATTTATTAATAGAGAAATACACGAAGGCGAAGGAGGGTTCCATGTATCTGGGGTTCATGGACCTCTGTTTAGCCTTTGATCTTGTAAATCGATCTAAATTATGGAAAATCTTACTTGACATGGGACTGGACAAGGCTCTTGTTAACCTCTTAGTAGATTTACATACTGACCTAACAGCTTCTGTAAGAGTTACTACTGCGGGGCGATGCACTAGCCACTTTAACTCAGAAAGGGGAGTCAGGCAGGGGTGCATTCTGGCTCCCCTCCTTTTTACTATTTATATAAATGCCTTTGAATCCACACTAAAAGATGCTACCCAGGACACCCCACGGATAGGAGACCTCGGTATTCCGGTTCTCCTATACGCGGACGATGCTGTCCTGCTTTCTCGTACTGGTGTTGGTCTTCAACGATTATTGGACGCCTTTGAGGTTTTTATGACTTCCCTGGATTTAAAGATCAACGTTAAAAAGTCCCAGATTATGATCATGGGTAAGGGTAATAAAAATAAACTCCCCAAAATTTTTACTTGTGGGAGGCAAGAACTGTGTAGAGTAGCAATATTTCCATACTTAGGGATTACTTTCGATGAGAAAGGTTCCTGGGGCCCCCAGATAAAAAATAGAAATGTTGCCCTTGTAAAGTCGTCTTCTGCTCTTCGGGGTTTTATGAATAAACTCGGGGCGAGGCCAATTGTTAGTTTGCTAAAAATGTATGAAGCAAAATGCCTTGCAATAGCAACGCATGGAAGTGCGATATGGGGCTATTGCTCTATGGAAAGTATACAGATCACGGAAAATAAATTTTTAAGATCGGTTCTTTCTCTTCCCCAGTCTACTTCCACACACATTGTCCATACTGAATTGGGTGTGGGCTACATTTCAGACTTGATTAAACTGGCCCCCGTTCTAACCTGGCTAAAGATCTGGCTGAATCAAGAAATTCCGCTCAACCACTCTATTTTAAAAGATTGCCTGCAGCTGGATAAAGTAAATAAAATAGCGTGGCTAGTTTATATCAAAAATTGTTTTGTTAGATTAGGGAGATCGGATCTTTTTTACTCCCCGGAATCAATAACTGTTAAAGATATTGGACTGATTAAAAGCATGATGAAAGATCTGTTATGTCTAGAAAGAGAACAAGCTGAATATGAGAAACCATTGGTGCGGGCCAGTATCATTTTGAGTACTCACGTGGTTCCTGAATTATATTTGTCTATTGTAAATCAACCCTTCCACCTGTTTCTACTTACACATTTTTGGTTTAACCTGATCCATCTAACTCTTGGCCACTTTCAAACCTGGTCTCCTCCGGAAAAAGGAACGCTGTGTAATTGTGATAATTTTTCGATCCTGAATACAATGCATTTTTTGTTATTTTGTGACCATTACGCGGCTTTAAGAAATAAATATTTGTTCCCAATTTTAAAGGAGGAGGGGTTTATACAAGCCAAACCTGCCCTCTTGTTCTTACAGTTATTGCAGACCCCTAGGATTATGTTCCATGTTACTAGTTTTTTAGTGGGAGCTGTTAGGGTTAATAAAAAGAAGTTCGCCATCAATCCGATTATTTTATTGTAATGAATTGAGTGATTAATTAACTTTGTATAGGAAAGGTAATCTTTGCGAATCTGGGAGAATATTAATGTTTTACGTTAAATGATGTTTTTAGGATTTTTTATTTTACTGACCCCCCTTTTTAAATATTGTAGATAATATGAATTGTTGATTGCCTGTAATATTTGATTGTACTGTTTTTTATGTCTTTTTATGATATTTATTTATCGAAATAAAGTATTTTGACTGACTGACTGACTGACTGTGATGGTCACGGCCCAGTGTCTGTCTATGCTGATGACAATGCATGTGGCATACATGTATGCTGTGGATTGAAAAATAACTCACTTGCCTCCTGACACTACTGCCATCAACACCTTCACCACTTTAGCTGGTGTCTCACTCCTCTGGGAGCAATTATGTCAGGCCAAGCAGATGAAAGTGCCCTTGCCTTCTCTACAAAGGAGCTGGAGAAACTTGTTGAAAACCTGCATGGTTAGCTCTGTGACTTACCAGAGAAACAGGTAACAACATCATATACAAAGTTGACTCTGTTCAACACCATCTTTTCCTTTCTCACAGGCTGCAATGTGCCTTTGAGTTCCAGAGAGTTTTTTGGATGACTGTAGTTACATTTTGTTGTCCATAAATAGGATGTACATGTTATGGATTGTGGAGCCCTGTACATTGTGGATTTAAAATGACCATTCTGTTGTGTGAGGTGTGATACACCCTAGGTCCTTCTTCTGTTGCATTCACATGTCTATACAAGTAAATGTTTTAGGATACCAATGATATATTTGATGATCAGATGATGGTAAATTACAAAATAAATGTATTTGCTTTATAGCATTAGCTGTGTATGTATACTGTTAGAAGCAGTTGAGGAGGATGCTAGCAATGTGTATGTCCACATATCACTCAGCCCAGATCAGTCCTTGGCAAACTGTTCACTGAGAGCTAGCTAAACCTCAGTGACCCCTTCAGAGTGCCACACAACCTTAAACTCACATATAGGATGGCCACAAGATGTACTGTTATGTACTGAAGTGATGGAAATGTGATGTATTTGTTTGTTCAGTATGCTCAGCCTTTAGAGAGCAAGGCCTATCAAAGTGTTTTGCCCATTATGGGCCATAGCACAGGCTGGGACAGAGTTACTGTGGCAATGTAAATGATGCACAGAGTAATCTCCTTATAGACCTGCAGATCCTTGGATATTCCTAAAATAAGTCTTCAGAACCAATAGTAGGTCGGAATGATTTTTCATTGACTACACTTGGAATGGTGAGTGAGGTAAACCCCTGACCTGGTACATCCTTCCAATGACCCACATTATCAATGTGTGACATTTACTACTGATAGGCCTCTTACTCTCACAGGTCTGTTGTCACTTTTCCATAAGTCATGTTTGCACTGTACAGGCCTATTGCACAAGTGACAAACATACAGCACAGATAGTTGGTTAATTCTGGAAAGATCATTACTTGTGAATCACTAGCTTTGTTACATTCAACCAATCACACCAAGCATACCTTGGTATGTTGAATGTCTGTAAGGGTATCACATATGGTAAAAGGTGTGTCCTGCTATACCAGTACATACCACACAAACTCAATCAGATGTAGCATGAGATTCCATTAGGCTCTCAGTGACACCCATGCCTGCTCTTTCATTGTCATCTAAGTCTTAGGGTATTGTTTGTACTTTGGTAGTAGCCTGTATGGACCGTATTCAACGAGTCAATGTGTCTGGAGGTAAAGGTGTCTGTACAGTCATGCACAAGTAGTTTACCCTTCAAAAGGTTACAATGGTGTGTTGGGTTCATGGTGGCTCACATCATAGTACATGTTGGATGGCCCTGGGGTTTATGATGTGAATGGGCCCCCAACAAGTGCCACATTTGCATACTGGCACAAAGGGACCATTGTGACAGATTGTAAAGCCTTGCACCACATTAAACCCATACCAGTTATAATGTATGTAAGGTAGGTTTACTCTGCAAAAAGGCCTGCAGAAACAGTGCCCTAAAATTTACAAGATTTCACTGCACCATTCTGCGCCTTCACAGCATAATGTTTTTAATGCCTGCTCAGGGCAGGCGTTATAGTGATGCTGTGCAGTTTACAATGAGGCCCCCATAGCATTAATGGACTAGTGTCAAAAACGTTTAAGCTTGTCCAGCAATGCTAAAGTTTAGTGCCACAACTGCATCTGCATTTCTGACTCAGCTGGGGACACAGTGCACCCTGGAGCACTGTATTATAATTACAATGCTAATATAGTGTCATTAGGGGGTTAAAGGGAGTGCAAGAAAACTGGTGCATCGATCACGATGCACCCGTTTCTTGTAAATGAGGCAGATATTGTGTTAAAAATTTAAACATGCTAGTTGCCTACAAACTGTGTGTTAAGCAAACAGATAACCTAAATTATGCATTTATGATCTCTTTATTCATCCATTGCATCCATACAGGTCAACGCTCAACGGAAGCAAGCCATTTGTAGAGTCATCGCTTAGAAGGTGTGGATCTTGGCGGTCTATTGCCCCCCCATGGCCCACATAATGGTGGTGACGCCTACCCATTGAGTGAATCACAGCAGCTACAAGGGGGTGAGTCCTGGGGAGATTCATACATGTTACATTGCCAACTTTGTGTGTTTGAAACAGCCATCTCCCCTTGAATACAAGAGGTGGCCCATGTGTGACACACAAGAAGATTTGTTGTTTGTGTAGTTCTTGTAGTAGGTGCAAGCTGATGTGCCTTGCCTATTGTTCTAATGGTCATGAACACAGCAGAGTCAAGTCCACTACCAACATACTCTCTAGATCAGACACATGGCTAAGTACAGTGATCATGTTATTTGATATTGTGGGTGACCTTTGTACCCAACAGGCCACTTCTCTTAAGTGTGTCACCCACAACAACAAACAACATAAGCTGATTGTTCACTGTACTCAGCCATATGTCTGCTCAAGAGAGTATATTGGCATCTGTACCCAACAGCCCACTTTTCTTCAGTGTATCAAGAGTGTTGCTAACACACTACTGTGTCTCATGTGATGGTTGGCCTCAAACATGTGACACAGCATACAGTGCACTTTGGGTTCAGTCACTGAGCAATACTCCTCCTTGGTAAATGGGGAATGTACAGTTACATGAGTTGGATAACATTACTGTTGCCATCAGTATTCGTGCCTACATGTTGACTTGTGTATCTTTCACTTTTTTAGTATCATTTACACTACTGTTTTACGCATGATCAATGTGCCTTCATGGGATGATGGTTGATTTCATCACATATGTGTGCATGCAAAGATATATTGGAAAATAGTTATAAGTGATGAGTAGACAATTCATGTGTTACCACAGACAAGTGTGTCAATATTGGTTGGTGGCTCACACATACCCAAAGTCAATATTCAATGTCATTAGTCAAGTCCAATTGCTGAAGCTATAAAGCATGTGACAGGTAGATATACAGTAATTTCTCACAATGTGCATTTCCATGTCATTGATGTGGAATTATTAAGCTAAGTGATGTGTACATATTTATTGGTGCAGGTTCATTAACTGACTGTTGACATGCATCAGGGAGTGACAAATGTGGGAATCATATGTGAGAGTGGACACTCAATTATACAATGGAATTTGTGTGTTTGCATGACATAAAGGTTCAGTGATGTGCCTTCCCAATAGAAAAGGATTAAACCACCTCTTCAGGTAATGGGTTTCAATGGACTATTAGTTTTTAGTTATGCAATGTTAGGCTGGTGTTCTCATCAGTACCAATAGAGACTGGTGATTTCCCTTGGCCTACCTGATTCATTGTACTGTGATTATTTGTAGACAAATCTCCCAGACATTTTGCCGAGATTGACTTTAGTCTACCTTTCTGTGTGACGTGTTACATAGCAAAGCTACATTTCTGAAACTTGCAGTGGGCATATTAGGAATCATAGAAAAATTGGCCACAGTATCCCTAGTCACAACAATACAGACACTGAGGGGCCCAGTGGCCCAGATGGTGAGGGGAAGGCCACAGATGACGCATACTCTACATCGTTGGGAGCCAAATACACCTCCAATGGACACTCTCTTATGTTGGAGCGACGTACAGGACCAGTTCCTACACCATCCTTGTCTGCCACCCAAACTCCCATCTCACCCTCCCTGTTGCTTCGCACCTAGTTGACTGGACCTGCACACCCAAGAGAGGAGCACCTCACCCCCTGCTCTCCCAGCTTCCCTGAGTGAAGAGGAATTAACCTCCTGAGAAACATCTCTGTGGGTCAGATGACACTACTGAATGTCATCCAGGTGTATGGCAGCCATCTGCAACAGATGGTGGTTGCCCTGGAAGGCATCGACCTTTCTATGTCTGCCCCACAGAGATCTTTTCAAGCTCTGACCTCCTCCCTCATGGCAGCCTTCCACCCATCCCAAATTTCCACCCCACCACCTGCCTCTTCCCCATCCAATTTCCCTACTCCCATACCTGTCCCAAGCACACTCACACATAAGCACACATAAGCATGGACACACCTCAACAGCTCCAAGCAGCACACGAAAACAGAAACAGAACAAAACACACAGGCATGCAACCACTCACCAGACACTCACCCCCTCACAGCCACCACCATACCCACAGAAACCACAACCACACCCACAAATCCATCCACCACCCCACCATATCCACCACCCCACCATATCCCCAGAAATCACACCCACATACCCATCCACCACCCCCACCGTTCCCCCATATAACTCGCGCCACCTCCAAGCAGTTTTTTTGTCAAACATTTTACAGCAAATATTACATTGATATCGTCAGTGATGATATCAAAGATGTCATGATTGCCATAATTTGTGAGGTAATTAGCAGTGAATGGTGAGGGCATGAGTCATAGTTACTTTAGGGTATGTGTTATAGTTACTTGAGATAACTCTAACTATAACAGGTGAATTTCTATTGTTTTGTGCATTGAAAATGTGAGCCTAACTACTAACCTGTCACCATTGTATTTTTTAAGTGAATTTCTATGGTATTTGTTGCAAATGGGGTCTTTGGTTGGCAGTCAGGTTACCCCCTGTCCAAGCAAGGACCCTCACTCTAGTCAGGGTAAGTCACACACAATCCAAATTATTCTGTGCCCACCCTCTGGTAGCTTGGCAGGGAGCAGTCACACATAACTTAAAAGGCAATGTGTAAAGTATTTGTGCAATAAATCATACAATAACAGCATATAGCACCACAAAAACACACCACACAGTGTGTAGAAAAATATATAATATTTATCTGGATAAATGCAGGTCAAAACAATTAAAATGCAATAAGTATGTGTTGAGATATCACTGTAAAAGTGATACAAAGTGTCTTAAGTCTTTTAAAAGCAATCAAAGTCTCTTTCAAGCACAAAGTACCTGGTTCGCGTGCAAAATCTCTGCAAAGAACCACAGATGAGGAGATGTGTGGAAACAAAGGAGTGTGCGTTGATTTCTTGGGCCACACACTGCGATGCATTGTTTAGTTTTCACGCAAGGATGGCTGTGCGTTGATTTCCAGTGCTCAGTTGTGGATCCTCTTCGGGTTGTGGGGTTTTCGGACACCCCGAGGACGATGCGTGGATTTCCTGAGCTGGCAGGATGAAGTCACAGAAGCTGTGCCGATTCGGGGGGCGTTGCGTCAAATTTTCTACTGCACATAAGACACTGCTTCGATTCCTCTCTGGAAGTCGGGCTGCGTTGTTCTGGCTCGGCTGTGCTCCGATCCGGTGTGCCGTGCGCCAAATTTAGTCTCGACGTTGGTGCTGCATCGAACTTTCCGTTGCGAAGTCGGGCTGCGTTGTTCCAGTTCGGCCTGCAGTGAATTTTTCACCACAGTGCAGGCTGTGCATCATTTCTGGCAGGCTGTGCATCGAACTTCACTGCACAAAGAGTCCTTCTTGTAGAGATGAAGTCTTTTTGGTCCTGGGACTTCAGGGAACAGGAGGCAAGCTCTATCCAAGCCCTTGGAGAGCACTTCTTCACCTCAGCCAAAGAGCAGCAAGGCAGCAGGGCAACACCAAGGCAGCAGTCCTTCACAGAAAGCAGACAGGTGAGTCCTTTGGGCATCCAGGCAGTTCTTCTTGGCAGGATGCGGGTTCTGGTTCAAGATTCTTCTTTAGGAAGTGTCTGAGTTGGTAGGGGCAGAGGCCCTATTTAAATACACAAATATGCCTTTGAAGTGAGGGACCCTTCAAAGAGTGGCTTAGAAGTGCACAAGGTCCCCTTTCAGTTCAATTCTGTCTGCCAGGGTCTGAGTAGGCCAAAATAGTTTTGGAGTGCAGCAGAGGGGGCCTTAGGTCCCCAGCACACTGGAGTTTGCATTTCCCAAATTGCGAATTCCAGTTAGGAATTCACAATTTCGGAAATGCAAAAAATTCGCAAATATGGGCAGTATCGCAATTTGCGATTCGGTAATAGCATTTGCGATTTTTAAGAAATCGCTATTACCGAATCCCAAATATGATACATAGCATTTTGCGACTCAGAAATAGTGATTTCTTAAAAATTGCTATTTCCGAATCGCAAAATGCTTTTTTGATTCATCTGGCCCTAAAGCCCCCCCGATCCCACTCCCCATCGTTGGCACCCCCTTTGAAAGGGTAGGCATCAATGTCATTGGTCCCTTGGATCCCAAAACTGCCTTGGGCAACAGGTTTATCCTGGTTTTGGTGGACCATGACACCCGCTATCCAGAGGCAATCCCTCTGAGAACAGTGACTGCACTGGTGGTGACAAGAGACAATCAGTGCTGCAGGACCACTAGTAGCATTTAATCTACAGTCCCTGGGCACACATAGTGCACTTTACTAGGGACTTACAAGTAAATTAAATAATCCAGTTGGGTATGATCCAATGTTACCATGTTTAAAGGGAGAGAGCATATGCACGTTAGCACTGGATAGCAGTGGTAAAGTGTGCAGAGTCTTCAAACCAGCAAAAACAGAATCTAAAAAGTGGAAGGAGGCAGGCAAAACGTTAGGGGTGACCGACCTAAGGCTGTCAGGTCTAACAGTATTTAATTTCTATTTCCTAACTATAACACCCTGTAACCTCTGTTTTTTTCAGTGATTTTCTATGGATTTTCTAATGTAAAGTAATTTTCATTACTATATGTTAATCCAACCACTAACGGCCATGCGCGGCAGCAGTTGGCCGCAGTGCCTGGCTGGCGACTCCCTGCAGCCAACTTCCCTAACCGCAGAAGCCCGTGCTGCACACAGCCCTTTGGTCATGCTTGGTGGGAGTTGGCCACAGCTTGTCTCTCTGGGTGTGAGAATCGGTGTGAGATGGTGTATCTGGAGGTGAGAATGTCTGCCTGAGGTTGAGAGTGAGTGCATCAGAGTCTTAGTTGGTGTTTCATAATCTGTTGGGGTCTGTGAATGGGTACCTCAGGGTTTCAGTGGGTCTGTGAGAGTATGAGTGGGTCTGTGAGTAGGTGCATGAGTGTTTGGGTGTGAGAGTGGGTGCATCGGTGTCTTAGTGTTTGTGTCAGTGTTTGTGTGGGTCTGTGATTGGGTGTGTGAGAGTCCAAGTGTGCCTTTGAGTAGGTGCATGAGGGTGTAAGTGGGGTAGTGAGTGGATGCCTGAGTGTCTAAGTGGGATTGTGAGTGGATGCATGAGGGTCTGAGTGGGTCCATGAATGGGAGAAAGAGATTAAAAAAGAGAAACGGAGAGAGAGAGCAAAAAAGAGAGAGGGTGAGAGACAGAGAGAGTTTTTTATGCTTTGGTGACTGATATACTTAGAATGGGATATATCTGGACAAATATGTTTGTCAATTAAAAAGAGTGAGATCACTATTCAGTATGAACCTTTAATTTTTAAAGTTTAAAAGAATTGAAAGTAGGGAAATGACCACAGACACACTGGGACTAAAACCCTCAACTTTCAGTGGGAGGGTCTGTAACCTTAGCCATCATGCCACAGGGGACTGCTTACTGAAGTCTCTGCATGGAGAGACTATTGCAATGACCAAGGTTACAGGGACGTTATAGTTAGGCTTCCATTTTAAATGTACACAGCCATAGAAATTCGCCAGTTATAGTTAGAGTTACCTCAAGTAATGATAACTTGTGCCCTAAGTAAACTATCATTTACACCTGACCTGACCTGCCCTTCACTTACAGAGCTAAAAACACACCCACACAGACACTCACAGATGCACTCAGACACTCATGTAAAATTCACACCCACACAGACTTTCACCTACCCACTCACAGACCCACTCAGAGATTCACACCCCCACTCAGACACTCATGCACCCACACACCCACACACACACCCACTGAGACACTCATGCACCCACGCACAGATCCACTCAGAGAATCACACACCCACTCACAGACCTACTCATTTAAAAGTTTAAAAGTCACTCAAAGACGGCCGACAGTTTTCAGTTAAATTCACATGGCTATGAATCCAAAGTCTGTTTCATTGTTTATTGTTAATTATTGTTTGGTGCACTTAGTATTTAAAATAGAAAAAACTCGAAGGGTTATTCACCTGTGAACAAGGAAACTTTCTTTCTGAAACGCGTTGGGTGTTTGTTTGTTTGTTCATTAAAACTTCATTTCAACTGAGTGCTGTGATGGAAACTCGTTATTTCGACCATAGCGGGATAATATGCCTTGCTTGGCTGGATAACTTCTGTTTGGATTGACGAGGGTTGCAACCTCGTCTCTGTCTGCTGTGTTGCTGGCATGGGGCATAGCGATTGTTTTCTGGCATGCATATACATATATATATATATATATATATATATATATAAAATCTTTCATATATTGCCTTTACTATTTGCACCATGAACTGGAATAAAGACTGAGCTTTCATGATCCCAAGCATGCCGGTGCTCATCTGTTATTGTCCAGAGCTGGTGCTTTGATGACTAAATATCTATATAAATATATATATATATATATATATATATATATATATATACACACACACACACACATATATACTCCTGAAACAGGAGAGTGGACCACTTGGCCCCTCCCCATTACTTTGACAAAGACCCAGGGAGGTGGTGGTCCTCTGGGGCTCACTTCAGCCTATGGAGGAGGGGCCCATGTGCCCCCCCTCAAAACAAATCTAGTACACCCTAGGAGGTGCTGGTCCCCCCGGACTACCCCTGTAACAGGAGGGGGGTCTGTGTGGCCCCCTCCATTACTTTCACAAAAGCCTGGAAAGGTGGTGGTCCCCAGGGCTCTTTTGAGCCTATGGAGGGGGATCCCGCATGTTGCCTGGCCCACCCAGCCACCATTTAGATAACAAGTACAGGAAGCTTCCCCTTTATCCCATTGTTTTTTTTTTTTTTTTGGATTCATGGATCCTCTGCGATTTTTGGCAAAAAATGAATAAAAATGCTTTTTTTGCCCTGGTGGGGTCTCAGCATCAGGGCTATGGGGTCAGGGTATTCTTCCTCTGCCCACTTTTCTTTTTCTTAACTTTCTTTTGGGACTTGACTGAGTCCAAAAATGGCTGCCAACACTTCCTGGTTGAAGTGTTGGCAGCCAATCAGATATCAGCATGAGATCTCTGGGATCAGTGGAGCCTCCCGCATCCCTAGATATTTAAATATGTTTTTCTTTGATCTTAAACTACTGAATGGATTTACAACAAATCACTAAAAGGGAGCCTTCTGGCCTAACAGCTACCTTTCTGTCAAATTTGATGAAATTCTGTCCACCGGTTTGGCCTGTAGTTGTGTCTAACAATCCAAATGGAAATTGCATGGTGAAAAGGCATTTTGTGAATCCCCCTTTTTCTTGCCCCTCACTTGATGAATCACTCAGAAACTTCCAAGAGATCATCTGAAGTGAGTGACAAACTAGTTTGGAAAATCTTGTGAAGATTCGTCAAACTATGCCAAAGTTATTGGCAGAACTAGAAAGACTTTTCCTATTGAAACTAGGTCCTAACCAAGACTACCTACTGGCAACAACCAGTAGATACTATAGGCCATATTTACAATAAATGATGCATCGCTCCACTGCGCCAGCGATGCGTCAAAATCACTTGCACTTCGGTTCGACAGAATCCTACTCCATGGATGCATCATGTTTACAATACGGTGAACCATGACGTAAGGATCCTGGCTGCATTAAAAAAAATGGAGCATCCATGTGTGCCATATGACAGTTTAGGGAGGGTGGAACTCATGGAGTTGTACTCTGCGGAATACCACAACGTTAAATAAAAACTTCACCTGATTCAGCAGAGTTCGCCCACCCAACACTCCGCAGCTGTATTAGTGCACATAGGCGTGCAGAGCCAGCATGCACTGCCCCAACGGTAAAATCAATCACTTGAACAAGGCTGGCTGCTAACACACATTGACCCCAACAAACTCTCAAAGAACTGCTTGAGCTTAAAGCAGAGCAAGTGCATGAAGCAAAAGCAGTGCACTGCGCATGAGAGACAGCAAAGCTAAAAATGAAGGCAGCCTGGTCTGCACCATGGAATATTATTCCTGAATATTTGCATACTTGATCGATAAGGAATCTTGGGCCAGATGTAGCAAAGCTTTAGCGACTCGCAAACGGCGAAAATCGCCGTTTGCGAGTCGCTAAAGACACTTTGCTATGTAAAATGCATTTTGCGAGTCGGAACCGACTCGCAAAATGCATTTCCGAGTCGCAAATAGGAAGGGGTGTTCCCTTCCTATTTGCGAGTCGCACTGGTATGCAATTTCATTTGCGACCGCGATTGCGGTCGCAAATGAAAGCGCAGTTACCATCCACTTGAAGTGGATGGTAACCCAGTTGCAAACGGGAAGGGGTCCCCATCGGACCCCTTCCCCTTTGTGTCTGGACCCAAAAATAATTTTTCAGAGCAGGCAGTGGTCCAATGGACCACTACCTGCCCTGAAAAATACCAAAACAAAAGGTTTCGGTTTATTTTTCAAAGTGCAGCTCGTTTTCCTTTAAGGAAAACGGGTTGCACTTTAAAAAAAAAAAAACTGCTTTATTTAAAAGCAGTCACGGACATGGAGGACTGCTGACTACAGCAGGCCTCCATCCCCGTGAGTGCCCTGAATCGCTATGGGGTCGCAAATTGCGACCCACCTCATTAATATTAATGAGGTGGGTCTTTGCGACCCCATAGCGACTCGCAGAAGGTGTCTGAGACACCTTTCTGCATCCCAAATTGCGACTTGCAATTTGCGAGTCGCAGGGACTCGCAAATTGCAAGTCGCAATTTGGGAATTTGCTACATCTGGCCCCTTGTCTGTTTTGCTAATAGTTCACTAAATGGTGCTCAGGATTGGGGTTTCCTTCATAGCTACCATAAAGCATTTCATGCTTGGCAAAAATATATCTCTGCAGCTTAATTTTACGTGAAAGCCTATCGGAGTTCCTGTGTAGAATTATTAGTCTGAGCTTCATTGGTTAGCTGTAAATCATTGTTGTCTACTTTTAGTTGTCAGTCTCACTGTAAATGTGAAGTTCAAACTGCTAGCTCAAAGTATGCGGCCCCTAGAGCCAGCAACAGAAGCGCAAGCAGCAGCAGGTGGGTGTCGAGGGAGCAGCAGTGCAAGGTGCCAGCTGTTCATCACTCTGCTCAGTTCATACAGCCACTCGATATCTGGCCTTTGAGAGAAGCAAATCCCCTGGCTGAATATATTCTTGGGTTGGACGAGACAGGTGGAAATGCGTAATGTGATGTGATCTAGGATTGGAGCATTGGTGGCCCCAGAGGGAAACTCTACCAAGCGGTTTACCGCACCTGTTAAATACTTTTTACAGATGATATATACCAGTAAACTTTGCTACTCGGTGGTGGACAGAGTTTTTGCTGAACTCTGTGCTCCAAGTGGGGCATAGAATGGCAAAACTATACGAACTCAACCGGTGAACTGGAGTTTCCAATAAGGACGTCTCAGCTGCCATACAAGGCACTTACCCTTTCCATTGTGGACTCCAATAGTCCCTGGCTGACATCACAGGTGTCGTGAGGAAGAAGCATGAACAACTGCCCTGACAAAGTGCCACCAGTAAGGTTGCAAAACAGCTGGGGGAAATCTGCAACATCCTGGAGCCCATTCAGCGGAACCAGGACACATACATCGCCACAATGGGTGCCTGCCACCCCGATCTTGGTGCTCTACTGGAAAACCATTAGGGCCTTCTCAGTGCAATGCTGCTTCACGTATTGGCACAGAGAAATGCTGCTGTGGACTAGGGATCCACATCGTCAGCCCCTTATGTATGTGTGCCTTCGTTGATTCCAGCATATACAACACCTCCCTCATAGGAAGCACCACACACATCAGAGGAGGAAGATGTGGACCTTCTTCCAAAGCAAAACTGTCCAGCAATATTTCCCTGTGCCAATTTGCCAGTTTCTCCTTTGTCCAGTGCTGGTGGCCATGCCAATGTACTTCCCAACTGGTACCATCCTCAATTTGCTGTCCTTCCTGTTGGTCTCACCCATTTGCAGACTGTCATTTTGGCCTATCTTCCCTATTGGCAACTTGTTAATTCTCTTCCTCATTGAAACACTCCTCTTCTCCAGATGTCACATGCAGTGTTTCACCCATGCACTCTGTCTAAAAATTCAATTGTTCAAACAAACTTTTATGGTTGTTGCCCTAATATGTGTGCCTCTGATCCTACAAATTGTTGCACACATGTAAATAAATGCACTAAGTTCAGCGTGTGTCTTGTATGTCTTTTGGAATCTGGACTAAATAGAACATGGTAGGTTGTATGAGGCAAAGACACCAACTACTCCCCAAAGGGACATGTGTGTAATGGAGCCATTGACAAAGCTACGCAGGCCGAGGGAAATATATTTGGTGAACCCTATGTGTAAGCAGACTAGCAAGTAGTTACTCAAGGTCACAAGCATGAAGTGCAACAAGTAGCATGCAGTCAATGTTAATAGCATAACATAAGCAGATATGCTAACTCCTACTCAGTAAATTGTGAGTTAGATTTGTATGTAGAAAGGAATGATATTAAATTTTATAATAAAACATATTCTATCGAAAACTACCTAAACTACACTAGCTTACTTATCTTACCTAAACTAAACAATGCTACCTAAACCATACTACCTTATCCTAAAACATATCTAAAACAACCTTGTCTTATCTTACTCCACAGATATAACACAACATGTTAAAGATCAAGCCCCTAAATACACACCTTCATACAAAACAGCATATACTACACCTATATCCAAACTACTTAAACACAGATATATTTTTTTTATTTTGTACACCAACCCCCACCCACTAAATAGCCTACACCCCCCTATACCCAAATGATTTACCCACCCCACCCACAATATTAAAACTAGTATACCAAGCCTAACCTATGCCTATACTAACTATGCCTAAATGATGCTATAAAAACAGTAAAAGAAAACCAAAACTTCAAAAATGGGGAAGGGCAGAAAGAGTCTCTATGGCCTAGAATAGCTTCCCAATTCTGTCTATAGCCTGCTACAGAGATTGCAATAACTGAAGTGGTGTGTCCATCTTGTGTTCCAGGCTAGCCACCCGGAGATTCAGGTCTGAAATGTCCTTCATCATGAGGTGTTTGAAGGTTGAACCGTGTTCAGTGGGTTGGGACTGGGGCATTGCTGGCCCTGTGGGCTGGCTGGTGGATTTGCTTGGAATGGGATCTAAGGGACCTCCCTGGTCTACCACAACATCATGGCTTGGTCCTGGCTGGGAATGTGTGGCTGGGCCCTGGGGTATAATGTGCCACATGCTGGCTGCCCTCATCTCTGCAAATTATCTGGCCATCCTACAATATGCCTTGGCTATGAGGCAGATGTGCCTGTACTGTTCAGCGCCAATGAAGTGGGATTTTTATTTCTCCTCTGGGGTCATGCTCTTTGTTGGAGCAGAAAGAAAATCTATCAGACAAAGCATAAGTTGTAATTGTGTCAATCATCATAATGCTGCATTTAGTATCAAACATCACACGTGGCATCGCTAAAACCTAAAAATCATCTGGAAGGATGAAAGTGACCATCTATCTAAAAATACATTTTCTTCTTCCAATCTAACAAGGCCTAAGCATACAAGAATTGCAAATGTCTGGCCAAATCTCGGTACAACCATGTCAATACAGAGTATGCTTAGGAGCAATGCCATTGTGTACACATGGTATGGTACTCATGTTCCATTAATTGATCATGTGTGTCCCTTCTGTAGCCTGCAATGTGCTTGATTCCATGGCCATAAACCGAGATAAGATGAGGAATGTCTGGCAAGTATATGAATTGTGTCTCAACATTGTGACCCTGAGATGGCAAGAACAGAACTCAGGACACATTGCTTCTTAGACTTACTATGTCCGTTGCTTTAGAAATATGAGTGTAGGCTGGCTAGCTAACTCACATCAAACGGAGATGTTGGATACAACTCCTATACTGACTAATATAAGTACCTGACGGACCATGTCATGGCTTATCACATGTAGGCAAAGTAATATCATGTGTCCCTCTACATAGCCTGCGTCTGTCCCTACATGTCAGCTATTAATGTCACCTTGCTGCACATCACCACTCAGCATATCCATGTGATGGATGTGTGCATGCATCTCATATGCACAGGTATGTTGTGATGTAACAAGCAAGTGTTAGCTAAAGTTTAAACGTGTGTGAACATTTTTTGGGAAGCTGTTATGGGTAACACCACCAGCAGGTGACTTGTGTAATGGACTGTCGGATGACAACGCTGTCATGCCTCCGGTCAACACACCTTGGCATTTCTGGTAAGAAGGCAGCGCAAAGGTATGACTACGCATCCAATATTGAAAACAGACCATTAGACGCCATGAGTGAGGCCTTCAACTGCATTACCATGTGTGTAATGCTGACATCTGGGACACTTACACTAGCTCATTCTGTCTTCACTGAGATGTGAATCCTTATATGCTGTCTGTACTAGCCAGACAAAATGCACATAGAATGCAATGTGGATAACTACAGTAACAACGTGCATCTGATATGCATTGGGAAGGTTAACCACCCCAAGCGAGGTTCACCTATAAACCCGCACCAATATATTTTACCAGATTATGGCATTTAGTCCATGGCTCCTCTATCACCCCATCTATCATGTGGACCTGCACAGATAGGCAATACACTCACCTTGACATTAGTCAGTAACTAATGTGCATGCCACTTTGACATATTTTATTGTCTTGAAGAAATTATTCCATTGGACATGGGATGCCCATTGAGCATGTCATTGCAAATTGCAAACATTATCCAGTATCACACACAATCCTTGCAAAGCACAATAACCATTCATGTGACACTCACTGGTAGCATCCAAATCCTTGAAGCTGTCTACCTCAGCTGTTTTGCACGCTTCTAGTCCACCTACAAGACATAACATGCACTGTGAATGTAGAACACAGACACTGGGGATATGAGAAGCACAGTACATTGAATTAGCAATTGTCTATGTAGACCGCACATTGAACATGAAGCATATGGCACAGTTGACATGGCTTAATGATATGCATAGGTACAGCAGGTTGAAGTGTACACAGCTATGATGTGCCTACTCATGATTCTGGTGCCCAGATTGCAGAAAAAGTACAAATACATCAGTACTTATGAACTGGTGCATGGTTGACTGCCTTACATAGGTCTGTGAACCTAACGATTTGACATACCACACTCTGCAAGGTATTACATTAGCCGGGCCATTCTCATATCTTTACATGACAATGCTATGCACATCAGACAGTAGCCATGCTTGTTTCTTGCCTTCACTGAGCTCAGTACCTGTCAATGAAGCACAGTAAATAGACATTCTCCCTCTATGCCCTGCACAGGCACAATGGGGAATTGGTAACATCTGCACACCAACATGTATGACAAATGTTCAGATGTGCCCCAAACAGCCTGTCAGGCATTTGGAGATAATTAAGTGAGTGGGTTCACCTGTAACATACTTTGGGCCTCATTTACAAGAGGCCTACTCCTCTGGAGCATCATTTTTATGAAATGCTCCTGTGTCCCAGCCCTCTCAATCATATCTATGAGGCAATGCAAAGCCAACCTGCATGGCTTGGCATGCCTTCATAGAGATGGAGTAGGGCAAGACAGCGCAAAGCACTGCGAAACCATAGTCTACGGCAAAGAGGCATTACATGTGCATTGTGGTGACTTTCCTAAAGCAAGACCCATGAGTCTTCAAACATTCTCAGATTCACAAAAAGGCGTCATAACTATGTGCCTCCTTGGGGGGGGGGTAACAAGGAGAAAAACTTTTTGTTCTCATTGTGTTTTTATGATTTGTATAGTTGCTGCATTCCGCCGCATACATGTAAAATGGAAAACACCTCCATTGATTGTGTTTTGTGCAGAAGGCATGTCCCTGCCCCTCTGAGACATGTCCCTCCCCGAAATGGAAATTTACCCCAAATCACAATATACCACATAAGAACCACAGCTGACGCAACGGGTGCAATAAATCATGCGCTAAACTAATGTGTCTTTTTTAAATGAGGCAATGGACCAAATGTGTATTTTACAGTGTAGTGTGTTGTGCAATAGGGTGTAAAAAATTATAGGGATCACTTCATTGCCAGTAAATTTTTGAGGAGACATGAGTTATGTCTTTGAATGTGTTGTATGTGTATGTTTACAGTGCACATATGAATGACTTCTTGCATTACTGGGGTCCTATTGTGCATTGGGAGCACTTCCTCTGTTTGACTAACAGCACACCTTACAAGAGGTGCACCATGCGCAAACTGTGAAAGTGCACCCCATTACATTGAATGGGATTCCCCCAGGGCTTTTGCAAACTTGCACTGCCCTGGAGGAGTACATTCAAGAGTGAAATGGAGCAGCTTTTGTAAATCTGCTCCATGTTGCACATAGCAGGTGACAACCTATCTGCAACTTTATGGATTACAGATCCCTTTGCAGCCAAGTGCAGTAAGTGACTACACCCACCTGCAAGTGGATGTCTAGGTGGGGCCATAGAACCCCCTATCCCTCCTCCAGAGGGCTGCCATCAGGTAGCGCACTGTAAGTGCGCCTCCTGACATCTTGTTTGACTCTGCGCTCACATCCTTAATATGGCACAGCCACAGAGGCAAAGGGATTTCCTCATTTGCATGGGGCCATGCCCCCTGCAAAAGAGGGAACAGCCCCTCGTGATAGCGCAGGCACTATAAGTGGCCTAGTGCTTTTGCTTTTTCATGAGGGGGCGCACAGGTATCTGCAGCCCTTTCTGGCATTCAAAGTGCCCTGGGGATGCACAATGCAGGTGCAAATGCCTGTTGTGCCTTCGGACACTTCTATAATACAGCCCCTGGTGTGAATACTGGGGCACACAAAGTAGCATTTTCAAATTGGCTAGCATGTGAAGTGGCATATTTACTAATCATTGATGCAAAGAAGGGCAGCAAGCCAAGTTGATGCTCTGCATTGTGTGAATGAGAGAGGGTTAAACTGCCCATATATATGAAGATGAGGAGCATTTTTTCTTTCTCCTTGCACTCATGCACTTCAGGCAGCCTGGCGCCAACACAGGCACTCTTGCACCATGGTGCGTGGGTGCTGGCACTGCAAGGAGAATAGTTTCAGTGCAGGAAGGGATATATTCCAGCACAATAGCAAGCTCTCAAGGCATTTGACTCTTTCTATGTGTGCTACAAAATGCACATTAAATGAATGGTGATTGTAAGGCTGCCTGTTCTGTGAGCTATAGTTTGTTCTTGAGGCTCTAACTTGCTGCATAGTCTGAACCCTTGGAGGACTGATAGAGTAAGTTTGTGTGGCACAAAATGGAGCACACATAGTATGGCAGGTGTGTATATATGATGACTAATTTAATTTTGTACTGTATTGTACACATGACTTGGGGGGGCAAATATGTGAAATAGTTCTCAGTTTCACAGGTATTGGTTACATGACATGTCTCATGATAATGGGAGTTACTTGTGGACACACTGACAACAGAAATGGAGGACCATTCCTTCAACATGGTATTGCGACACAGAATTTTACATAGTCTTGCATTGCTGAGGATCCTTTCACCATTTTGAATCACACACAGGGCTTCATTTACGGGTTGTTGATACAGGGCAATGCAGGGAGTCACTTAATTGTGCTGCCGTGCCTCAAAAGAAAAGGATAGGAATGTGCCATATTATTGTAATATGGCACATTGGTGTTCATTCTGCATGCACAATATCATAGATCGGTTACTAGCACCAAAACATGCACCCTAGCACCATGGAACAGGTGAGTCTACATAGTGCCCTCAATTGTTTTCATGCAGTCAGGGACACGTTTGCACACAAAAACAAACAATGGAGGCTTTTTCGTCTTTGTTTTGTGCTGCAGAATGCAGCACACATGGAAGGAGTAAATAACGAGGAGAAATGAGGTTATTTCTCCTCGTTACACATCCCCTGGAAGGCACATATTTATGACACATTTCCAGTTTTCCAGATCCTTGTAATTGTGGGAATGTTTCAAATCCCATTGGTGTTGCGTGGGGAAATCCACCATAAGGCCCATTGAAGACATGCTTAATGTAGAGTAAGGCAAAGCAGCGCTTTGCATTGCCTTGTCTTAGTCCATATCTATGACTTCATTCAAGGACATGCAGGGTGACTTTGTGCTGCCTCATAGATATGATTGAGAGACCTGCTCTACCAGAGCGTCATGGAAGTAGATACTCCAGCAGTGCTGGCCTCGTCTACATGAGGCCCACAGTGGCTTAACAGGTCTTAAAATGTGTGACTTGGAGAGTTGTATTGCACATGTGCCATGTAGTATGATGCAAGTATGAGGTCCAGGCCTGCTACGTATCCACTGGCTTATTCACCCAAAACAACTATGGCTATTTTATCCAACATAATTTACTGCAATGAGGTAAGTCATGTGTTTGGGATGTATTTACTAACCAGTAGGCCATCCCCTATAATGCCCATTCTGGAAACACTCATTTATGATGGAATGTATGAAGATGTATATATCGTGACCACTCCCAAGGTACTTTGCCAGCACATTGATGAACATCACCAGATAGTCCATTATTGCTTGCACATTGATGGAATTAATTTGCTTCCACTTTGGTGCAGGTGGGATGTAGCAGCAGGAGGCACCAGTCGCACATGGGTGCGAAGGTATGTTGGTGCACCTCTAGGTTGTTGCCTGCAGCCTTGGTGCAATCTAGTGCAGGGGCTGGACAATTAACTCCCTCTTGAACCTGTAATAGGTAGGGACCTCCTGCTCCCTGAGGTCAATGAGGTAGTCTTCTGCTGGTCCACTTCATTCTCCTGCCCCACCTCTATAGAGGTGAGGAGGGTAGGAGGGTGGTGGTGGTGGTCTTCTCAGTGCTTCTAATGCAGTATGAGTAGCTCATGGCATAGTTGAGCTTGCCAAAGTACTCTTGGTATGTTCTGCTTATGTACCAGTGCCAATGTATGATTTTTACACCTGTGTTGCCAATGCACAGGAATTTTGACACTTTTTGGACTAATTTCCTAGGGAGGCATCACGTGCTCTTAAACTTGTAGATATGGATGTGTCAGTTCTGGGTGGGATTTTAAGGGGGAACGCCTGCCTTGCATATGATTAACGTTACCTGACTCAACCGGTTGTAGCTCAGGTAAAAAACAATGCAAGACAGATAAAAGTTACACTTTTTGCCTAATGCATCACTTTGTAAATACGGAGCACTGAATGAGCCACCGCTGCATAAAAAAAATGATGCTGCAGCAGAACAATCTCCTTGTTAATATGTCAAACTATATCTATATTTTTTTTACTGAAGAAAACAAAGTCTACGTGGACGTTATAGTTAGGCTCACATTTCACTTATACAAAACCACTGGAAGTTAGCAGTTGTAGTTACCTGAGCTAACTATAATATATGCCCAGCATTGCACTACTTGTGACCTCACATATTACACCACTTATGACATAGTGAGTGACATCACTGATGTCATCTCAAATTACATAACGGATGACATCATCCAGTGAGTGTGAGTATTTTCTAAAATAAAATAAAATTGTATGCGTGTTAAGCATACATACCAAGGTACTACAAAAGTGAAAATAACATAGCTTCTGTACTACTCATGAGTAATACACATGCATCATATGCCAGAAAGAACACATTAGTGTTCCTTCTGAATGCACACAATCACAGATGAGTTACTAGTGCTAACACATGCACTCTTGCACAGTGGTGCAGGTGGGTCTGTATTCTGGTCTCAATTGTTTCTATGCAGTAACAGATACCTTCCTGCACAAAATGGGTGTGTGAGTGCCTGTATGGGTATATAGGTAAGTATGTGAGTAGTGGTGTAAGTGAGTATGTGGCTGTGTAAGTGATTATATTGGTAAATGAGTGGGTGTATGAATGGCTGTGTGAGTAAATAATTGGCTGTGTTAGTGGCTGTATGGGTCTGTGAGAGGATATTTGAGTAGTTGTCTGGTTATGTGAATTGGTGTGTGAGTGGCTCTATTGTAGAGTAAGTGTCAATTTGAATGGATGTATGGGTGAGTTAGTGGATGTATGAGTGCTTGAATGGCTCTGTGAATGGGTATGTAAGTGGTTGTGTGGGTGTGTGAGTGAGTGTGTAAGTGCTTGTATGGGTGAATGAGTGGCTGTAAGGAGAGGCTGTATGGGTACACGAGTGGGTGTGTGAGTGGCTGTATAAGTGAATAATGGGTGAGTATGTTGCTCTGGGAGTGGCTGTATGGGTAAGTGACTGGTTGTATGAGTAGCTGCATGGGCATGTGAGTGGTTGTGTGAGTGCCTGTATGAGTGAGTGAGTGGGTGCGTGAGTGGCTCTATGGATGAGTGAGTAGTTGTGTGAATACTTGTATTGGTCTGTAAATGGGTATGTGAGTGGTTGTATAGGTGTGTGAGTGGGTGTATGAGAGGTTGTTTAGGGGTGTGAGTGGGTGTATGAGTGCTTCTGTGGAAGATGTCATCAGTGATGTTGTCAGTGATGTCATTTGAGATGATATCAGTGATGTCACTGCCCATGTCATGAGTGATGTATTATATAATGTAATGAGCAGTGCATAGCGGGCCATATGTTATAGGCAGCTCAGGTAATTATAACTGCTGATTTTCACTGACCTTGTAAGAGTCAAATGTGAGTCTCATCATAACATTGATGTAACCTTTCATTTTTTTCAGTGAATTTCGAAAGTTTTTTTATGTTGTTTTCTAACTATGATGTCCCTGTAACCCTTGTTTTTTAAGAGAATTTCTAAGGTTTTTTTATCTTAATTCCTAACTGTAACCACTAACCTTTGACAGTGAGTGTGTGAGTGCCTCAGTAGATCTGTGAGTGGGTGTGCGAGTGTCTGTCAGTGGATGTGTGAATGTCTGAGTAGGTCTGTGAGTGGGTGCATGAGTGTCTAAGTGTCGAACTGACTCATGTGAAGAGGTGTGGTCCAACAGCCAGAGCTGTTGACTGTCAAACTGGGGATCCATATTTGAATATCAGCTTAGGCTCAACATCCTGTGATTCTGGGTAAATCACATAGGGCCATATGTACTTAGCCTTTTTGAGGTCACTAATGGCCCGATTCGCAGTTTTTTAATTTACAAATGCCTATTTAGTGATTTGTTAACCTATTACAGAATCGCAAAATGGGTTTGCGATGCTGTATTAGGAAATGCCGTATTAAAGGTGTACTTTCTTTATAGCGACTCACAGTGGTATGTAAGAATGTTTTGTGACCTAAATGTGGTCGCAAAACATTCACATTCTACCACTAACTGTGACTGTTGGTGAAAACATTTTTTTAAGTGCAGGCAGTGGTCTCACAGACCAATGACTACACTTAAAAAATGCAAAGAAAAACTTTCAGTTTTATTTTTGAAACACATCCCATTTTCCTTTAAGAAAAATGGGTCACTTTAAAAAACATGATTTATTTAAAAGCAATCACAGACCTGGTGGTCTGTTGGCCCTAGCAGGCTACCATACCTGTGATTTTAGTGATTTTAGCAAACCAAGACCTACCTCATGAATAATAATGAGGAGGTCTATTTGTGAATCACTGGGAATCGCAAAATATGTCAAAGACACATTAGTACATCAGTGTTTCTGATTACCTAATAGGAAATCATAAACGATCACTATTAAGTAATCCCTAACCCAAAACTGCAGAAATCTGGCCCTTACTCTCTCTGTGACTAAGAAACAAATCTGACGTCGTAAAATGTAATCTGGTGCTGATATAAAGCACCCTCATTCCCCAGGACCATGTTAGTTCTATATAAAATTAAAAAAGAATACAAACGCACACTAAACATGGTGGCAGCATACTATTTGGTTTCTGACTTGTTTCCATGTTTCAGTTAGGCAAATGCTAGGAGGTCTGTGGCAATAGTAAACCAAGAATGTTGTAATATTTTTTCTTTACATTTTCCTCTATTCATTTTTCCTTCATGTTCGAGTCTGAGCATGATTCATGTGATTTGAGCTACTGAATATGGTGTCACAGTCCCCCCCTTCCCACTAGAAAGTCACAGATAAGCCATGTTGAGCAACCCCATCACTTAACCAAAGCAAGGTAAATTATAAGATTAATATTGTCTGGGGCTGCGTAGCTGCTTCTCTAACTCTTTGCAAATCTATGGTTACTCTCATTTAGGCAAAACTAGGAAAAACTCCAAGTGACTATTTTTCCTGCTCAACATTTCTTCACAAGTTTACATGTCAGTTTGTTTGGATATCACTGGGTTAACTACATTTTTGCTGTTCAAGATCTTTGTTCCATAGGCATCTTACCAAACACATGCTTTTCTGCTATGTCCAGTAGGTGGTGTTGATACAATTGACAAAGTACTTCTTTGTCATTCTTTTCATTTAGAATTGGATCTTCTGAGGCAATAAAAATATCACCCAGACAGAGAATCATAGTAAGTAAAAGGGTGTCCAGAAAATATGTTTATGATGCTTTGGGAGACTGAGGAACTAAAAAGCCCAAATGGCATTACACTGTATTCAAAATGCCCAAGATGTATGCAAAACATAGTCTAGCATTCCTTATCCCCTTTATATAATGTGCTCCTGCTTGGTATACCTTTGTAAAAAAATCTTAGTGTCCTGTACAAGTTCTAGACTATCTGAAATTAACAGATTTACTCCTAATAATGTATCAAAGAGGTATGTAGGAAACCTTTACAGTATTGAGGTTTCCCATCCTACTTCAAAGCCACCAAACTAGATGAGGATCTAATCATCCTTGTTGTAAACTGCAAAACTGCTTTGTTCAGTCCTCCCAGATGACAGAATTGAAAATTAGAGTTTAGGGAAATGTTTAAAAGCAGACAGCAACAAGCCAGTGTAGAAGAACAGGATAAAGAGATGGCAGTGTGGTACAAGATGCTAGAGAATAGCACCAACACCCCAGAAAGAGGAACTGGTTACGGCAAGCACTGTTGCAATGCACTAAGGAGTATTCTGGTGCCGTTTTACCATAACAGGTTGACTTTGAGGGAAATAGAATCATGCAGCAAGCTATGCAATCATGATGGTTAGGGAGCAGCCTATTAAATGAAATGTTAAAAAAAGATAACATTCCAAAGAGAAAAGCAATGCAGGAATCTAATGTGTCAAAGGAATTTGAAGTTGATGTTTTCCTAACACTGTAGTTATAAAAGATACTTTTCCTTGTGTTGTGGATCTATTCATTGATCGATGTCTCCTAATTCAAATGCACTCCTGAGAATCTTTGTGTTTCACTAAGCCAGTGTTGATGCCCTTTTATAACTATTTTTTCTTCTAAAAAACAATTAGACTAAGGTAAATGTAAACTTTACAGCTAATCTTCGTAGAATGGAACATTGTCACAACAACACAATACCTATTTCTACTAATGCATTTTAGATTATGCATTGTTCATCTGAGTATTAGTTTTGAGAAGGACAGGGCCTTGGTGGACTAGCTTCCCCCTGCACTTGTGCTCAATTATCAATTCAGTCTAGTTTGCAATTTTGATAGTTCTGTAGGTATTACACTTCTCATAAAATAAGTTATTTAATTCCACTCCTTAAGCAATCACACATTGAAAAATCTAGGCCAGCTATGCTATAATTACAAATCATGCCAAATGAGATTTCATGTTTTCTATGATACTTTTTCTAAATTGTGCAATGGGTGTGGGTGTCATTCTTGAAGTGAGCCTTAAAATGTTTACTTTTAAACTAATTGACCATTCCCATTCATATGCAGTATTTTGGTGCATTATAAATGTTGTGATGCTGTTGTACAATTTTCTTATCAATTTCGATGAAAAAGTAGTCATGCATGTTGAAACCTATGAAGAAGCTAGATCCTGCTGATCAAACTCAGATACATGTGCCCTGAAATAAAAATAAAAATGTGTTTGCATTTGAACTGCCATTATTGACACTTACAATGTCAGTTGCAATTGAGCGCAAAGTTTAAATACAGGATGCATGACTGAAGGTAAATTAGCATGACAAAATTTGATAACATAGCTGCGGATGCACCAATTTTATGAACAATAACTACATTTACATGAATATATTTGTTAGAAATGGGGTCTTTGGTTGGCAGTCAGGTTACCCCCTGTCCAAGCAAGGACCCTCACTCTAGTCAGGGTAAAAGAGAATCACCCTCGGCTAACCCCTGCTTACCCCATTGGTAGCTTGGCACTTAGCAGTAGGCTTAACTTCAGAGTGCTAGGTGTAAACTTTTTGTACCAACACACACAGCAATGTAATGAAAACACTACAAAATGACACAACACAGGTTTAGAAGAATAGAGAATATTTATCTAAACAAAACAAGACCAAAACGACAAAAAATCACAATACACAAGTCAAGTTATCACTAAAAATGCAAAAAGAGTCTTCATGTAATTTTAAACACACACTAACTATGTTAGCGTGAAAATGTTCCTTGGGTGCATCAAAAATAACCCTGCACGGGCGAGTGTGAGTCAAAAAGGTCTTGCCATGCGTCAATTTCACTCACGAGCGAGACCTTGCATCGTTTCTCCTTTCGTCGGGTCAGGGCGTGTCGTTTCTTCTCTCTGCAGGAGAGCGATGCGTTGATCCGGTCAGCACTCTTGGGTCCGGGCAGGCCTTGCGTTGTTTGTGGTACTTGCATTGGAAATCCAGCCGCACAATGATCCGAAAACCACGAAGCGCGGGTTGCGATCTCCCAGCCTCCGTCAGCGATGCTGCGCATCGTTTCTCCAGCTCTGTGCGTCAATTCTTCAGTCGCGTTGCATGTGAGCTACGATTTTCAGCCGTGAAGCCAGCGGCGTGTCGATTTTTTTTCCGCAGATCGGAGTTGGTCGATCTTTTCCCCGCACGGCGTTCTGTGCGTGGATTTCTTCCTCTTAGGCTGCTAGCTTCTCCTTTCAGGGTCCCAGGAACTGGTTCGGCATCACTTGGCAGAGTAGGAGTCTCTCCTGAGACTCCAGGTGCTGTCAGAGAGAAGCCTTTGCTGTCCCTGAGACTTCAAACAACAGGAGGCAAGCTCTAAATCAAGCCCTTGGAGATCTTCTAAAGATGGAAGGCACACAAAGTACAGTCTTTGCCCTCTTACTCTGGCAAAAGCAACAACTGCAGGATAGCTCCACAAAGCACAGTCACAGGCAGAGCAGCTCTTCTTCCTCAGCTCTTCAGCTCTTCTCCAGGCAGAGGTTCCTCTTGGTTTCCAGAAGTGTTTCTAAAGTCTGTGGGTTTGGGTGCCCTTTTTATACCCAATTTCTCCTTTGAAGTAGGCCTACTTCAAAGGAAAGTCTCTCTTGTTTGTGAGATCCTGCCTTGCCCAGGCCAGGCCCCAGACACACCAGGGGGTAGGAGACTGCATTGTGTGAGGACAGGCACAGCCCTTTCAGGTGTAAGTGCCCACTCCTCCCCTCCCTCCTAGCACAGATGGCTCATCAGGAAATGCAGACTACACCCCAGCTCCCTTTGTGTCACTGTCTAGCGTGAGGTGCAAAAAGCCCAACTGTCAAACTGACCCAGAAAGGGAATCCACAAACAGGCAGTCACAGAAATGGTATAAGCAAGAAAATGCTCACTTTCTAAAAGTGGCATTTTCAAACACACAATCTTGGAACCAACTTTACTAAAATATGTATTTTTAAATTGTGAGCTCGAAGACACCAAACTCCACATGTCCATCCACTCCCAAAGGGAATCTACACTTTAATCAGATTTAAAGGTAGCCCCCAGGTTAACCTATGAGATGGACAGGCTTCTCAACAGTGAAAAACGAATTTAGCAATATTTCACTTTCAGGACATATAAAACACATTACTATATGTCCTACCTTAACCATACACTGCACCCTACCCTTGGGGCTACCTATGGCCCACCTTAGGGGTGTCTTACATGTATGGAAAGGGAAGGTTTAGACCTAGCAAGTGGGTACACTTGCCAAGTCGAATTTACAGTTAAAACTGCACACAGACAGTGCAGTGGCAGATGATTGTAGAGCTACTTATGTGGGTGGCACATCCAGTGCTGCAGGCCCACTAGTAGCATTTGATTTACAGGCCCTAGGCACATCCAGTGCACTTTACTAGGGACTTACTAGTAAATCAAATTTGCCAATCATGGATAAACCAATCAACCATACAATTTACACAGAGAGCATATGCACTTTAGCTCTGGTTAGCAGTAGAAAAGTGTTCAGAGTTCAGAGTTCAAAGCCAACAGCAACAGGTCAGAAAAAGTAGGAGGCAGGAGGCAAAAATATTGGGAATGACCCTGCATAAGCAAACAAGTCCAACAATATTGTATATAATTGTTTTTGCTTATCATGCAAGAATGCTAGCAAATATATTTAAATAGATTAATAGGCCTTTGAAGTGTGTCTTATTAACACAGATGATTTATACACTGTTTAAGTTCAGGATATTTCTCCATAGCTCAGATTGTTGCTACTACCAATATTAGAAAATTAGGGTTGTCTATTAGGAGATAAATTCTAGTTACAGTTCAATGAGCCAGGAATTAAGTAAAGATACATATGTACATATGTTTAGAATTCTAATATATTGTATTATATTTTCAGCCTCGAAAAGATGGTTTCTCACTAAACATTTTTTGTGGAGATTTCTGCCATAACCTATGGTTTTAGAGTAGCTAAGTGTTCATGAACTTTAAAGAAACTCTGTTAGTAATATTCGTGATTACAGGTTAATATTGGAAGGTTCCTCCCTAATTTTGGAGTTGTTCTGTACACATTTTGCAGTGGCTGGACTTTTGTGTAGGAGAGTGCACACCATTATTAGCTACACTGGACCAAATTGCCTATAACCAAAAGATTAGCTATAGCATAACATATCAGAACATACCATTTCATAACAGAACATAACAACATGATATTTATTTATAAAGCACTTTCTCCTGTTTATTGTTACTACAGTCCATGATACGTACTTTATTGACCTCACATAAAAAAAGAAAATTCAGTGGACCCACTGGGATTCTAACCTGTGATTATCAGGCCATACACAGATCCCTGCAGTGGATGTATTAGTCCAATGAGGCACCAGAACAGGCTAGACATCTCCTAATGTGTAAACACAAGGATGTTGTGCTTGAAGTCAGTCCACTTCAGCCATTAAGTTGTTTGTATCAGGCCCCTTAGGGCATTATTTTTTTCTCTAATGTGTCCTTCATAATTTGGATCAGTCTGTAGCATTTTGCATTCAGCAAAGAGTGGAACTCCACTCTCACACATTGAAATAATATTAACATGTAGTGTAAATAATAGATGTCATTTTTCTTCGATTTCTGGAGCTAAATGACCTGCCTACGTGGAAGGCTGTCTGTTTAACTGGCATTAAACTCATTACCATAAGTAGAAGGGGGATGGAAGCACACTGCATCACAGCACAGTTCACCCCTTTACATTGTGGTAAATGCAGTACAAAGATTGTGTTTACTTGAATATTAGCTGCAGTTTTTCACCAGAGTTGGTGCAGATAGTACTGTACATCTCTAGAAACACGTATTTCTGGATTTTATCCGTCTTCAGTGGAGATCAAAAAAGGAATTTAATCACGGGTTGCTGAAAATACTGTCACAGTTCTCTCAGGTCTCAGTACATCTCACTGTTGCACAGATGCATCTCCAAAGGATTGTCAGCTTGTTGGCTCAAGGGAGCCTTTTTAAACAGAAGGGGGATTGGAGCACACTGCCTCACATCAAGGCATAGCTCGCGTCTTTACATTGTGGTTACCATAAGTACACTACATTTTGTCATGGATGTGTGTTCACTTCAGGGAGCATTCCCACCAATTCCTTTAATTTTGTGCCAGTTTGCTGATTACTTTTGCTTATTTTGGCTTAACTGATTTCAATCCTTTAATTAATTTATTGATTTAACTCTGATATGTTTTGTATTGTTGCACCTGTATGTAGCAAGTACACTTTTCTCTGCAACAGGCTTTCTTGTTTCTACCAAACTCCCAAGATTGAACATTCTATTCCTCACAGATCACTGTTGCTCTAAAAGTATTCAGATTGTTTTGTCATTGCGAGAGTTTAGCCACAATTCACATCAAGACTGCGGTCCTACAGCCCCTCTGCTCTCGTAACCCCGTTGGTTAACAATCCAGTTTCCCACATCCTATGTTAATAATTGAATTCATCGTTTTGTGTTGATTAGTGAGGCACATTTAGAAATGTA
The DNA here is from genome assembly GCF_031143425.1 of Pleurodeles waltl. Classification (NCBI taxonomy): domain Eukaryota; kingdom Metazoa; phylum Chordata; class Amphibia; order Caudata; family Salamandridae; genus Pleurodeles; species Pleurodeles waltl. Next base: position 703,697,846 of record NC_090449.1, on the reverse strand, counting down.
CAGGCTACACTTATTCAAGTACGTACTTCACAGTTGAAGAGATCTTATATAATCTGTGTAGAATCAGTGGTGAAGTGCATTAATAATGTCTGTTTTTGTGATTTGTCTTTTAAAAGGTGTATTGAGTAAATATGTGTGTTACAAATGAGCAAATCTTAACATGCATTGAGAAATGCATAATATTCCTAAACGTATGCATTGACTACAGAATGCACATGTATTGGCAAGAAAATGAGCTTAAACATTTGTATACAAATTGAAATGTTGATACTTTATGGCCTGGTGACACACTGCTAAATTTACACATTTGCAATAAACCTTTTCCTACCACACTGTATATAATTTGCAAACTTGAAATAATTAGGGTGAATTGAAATGTCACTCACTTCATACACATCCTGATTCCTGATAGTAAGATCTGAAGTTTTACGGTTAATTGGTATACTTAACTGGATATTTAAAGAAGTACAATGGCATGCACAGATGGGAGTAGAAAGTTATTGCCGGAATTAGTGATGAAAGCTGAACAAAATGAGAAGCATTGATGTTTGAAAATTCCAAAGATTATATGCCTGCTTGCTTAGGATGGTATCATTGGATGTAAATCAGTACTTCAAAATTGGGTGTGAGCACTGACATGAAATCAGAAATAGATGCAAACCAAGCCGAATGTAGAACAGGTCTGGAAATAAGGCACCATCTATATTGTTGATACAGGCTTGTTCACTGTGTATTTTTTCTAAGACACGCATACCCGGAATAAAATTCATGCAAATCCTTGTAGACAGTGAACCTTTCAAATACTTCTCTGACAAGATGGAATGGAAGATGAAAGAAAAGAAAAATGTTGATTTGTGTTACGAGCACTTGAAAGGCACTAACCAGTCTCAATTCTATAGAGCACATTTCTATGTCCCAACCTTACATTGCATCGTATTATTGAAAGAAAACGTCATTTCAGCACATGTTTAATTTATTCCCTGCTGTGTTCATAACTGGTATATTTATGGATTAAATTCATAGACAGGAAATGGCCTGTTGTGATGACAGATCACAGGAGAGTCCCGCTGGCAAGGCAGTTGCTGCAGCTGTTGAAGTGAAATGCCAGTGGCAGTCAAATGTCTGTGGGAAGAAATGAGAGTGTTACACTCTGCTCTGGCCTCTTCAGCCACTGTCTCTTTGATGTGTCTCTGTTGTGGGTGATGAAAACAGTATATCAACAACACAAGCCTATAAATGAGTGAATATTTACAAAATAGTCATGTTATCCGCTTATTAGATCTTTCTACCACGGAGTCTTAAATATACTCAATGAATCATGATGGGTGGTGCTGAAATACAAGTGAACATGTGTTTAAAACAGGTGCTGCCTTACGGTCAATTGTTCCTCCCTTTGTATGTGAATCACTGAGTCAGCTGTTTGCAAAAGGCCATGACATGTTGTAAATTGTTCTAATAGCGACAAGGCTAAAAAATAAAAGGTTAAATATAGTTCTAGAGAAGCAGTCAGTGCAATGTTTAAAGGCAGAGCCTGCTCCAAGCCGCTAAGGACACAACGTTTACCACTTTTTAGAAATATGTGCGCATTTCAATCAATCAACCAAACAAATCAATCAAATTGCACAGCGCACGACTGCTTCCATGGAGGTGCCCCGGTGCTAATATCAAAAGAAACTAGCCTGCTCGAAACAAGGACGAGATGATCTTGGTCTCATAAAAGAGGTGAGTTTTAACCTCTGTTTAAAAGAGGACTCAGAAGAAGCCAGAAGGAGGCTGGTGGGCAATGCAATCCAAAGTTAGACCGTCAAATATGCAAAAGAACAGCTCCCTCTTCTCGCCTTGAACATTTTATGAACCTTCAAATGTTCAATCTGAAAGATATAAATTTTTGGGTTTGTGTCCCTGGATTTCAATGCAGGGACAAAACAAAACTCAAACTGCCTGCGTATTGCGGGGGGGGGATTGCACTTCAAACAGCTATCTCGAACGCTCCAATCAAAATAACTTGCAGGATTTTCCTTGTTGATCAATGTGTGATGTGGACACACATTGATTTTAAACATATTTTGCTAACAGCATATTTTACAGATGACTGGAGCACTAATATTTGTTTCAACATGTCAAGACGTCATCAAGGCTCTCTGGACCCCAATTTCTTTAGTTTTTCTGATCCTATCTGTTTGTAGTTTTGGGGGCCCCAGGCCCTCATGCTAATAATAAATGTGACACAGACACAGTGGTTAGGTTCATACAACTCGCCTAGAACACGTGCACCCGGCCCTTTTTATTAGCAGGGTCACCTGACTGGTCACGCCTGTGATGGATGGGTGTAGGATGAGTGTGGAAGCCATCCCTCAGCAGAGTGGCTGGTGGAAACACTAGAATGTGTCTAGTAGGAACTCACATCCCTCCCAAATTTTATTGAAAAGCAAACAACCAAGTCCAACCTGTAGGAGAGAAACATAAACACAAAAATAAACACAGAGGTGGTCATTTCGAGTTTGGGGGTCTTTACAGTCACTCACACAACCCCGCCAAAATACACCCAAAAAACAACACCATCAGTCGAAACAATGGCATGATGGAGGCTGCTGCACCACCAGCACCGCCACACCAAGAACATCCCGCCCTACAAATAATGAAAAACAAATGAGCACTGCGGTTCCAACACAGTGGCAAGCCATTGGCGGTCAGAACCACTGCGGGAAAAAAAGGCACCCCCACCAGAACACTGCACCACATTGGACAATATCATTACCCAACACCTGAGACACATACACACACCTGTCCACAGCACAACAAAAAACACCACAACGCATACCCAGAACCCTTTGCAAATAGAAACGTTGACAGAGCGAGGAAAAAACACACTGAAAGGAGGCTATCCACCTAAATATCACAGGCACCATCACACTGAACATGCATCACACAACACACCACTGCACAGAAACACCACAGAGCCATGCACACACCACTACCCAAACTCACACCAACAAACAGCACACCCAGCATCCCTGCACAACATACACCTCCACCCACAACCCAACCACAATGGCACCATCAAAAAACCCATGATTCACAGATGAGGAGCTGAGAGTAATGGTTGACGAAATCGTCAGAGCGGGGCCGTGACTGTTTGGAGCCCAGGTCTAGCAGGCATCCATAGCCCAGAAGAACGACTTATGGCAGAGGATAGTTGTCAGGGTGAATGCAGTGCAGAGCCATCCACGCACAAGGGAGGACATTAAGAAGAGGTGGAACGACCTACTGGGTAGGTACAGGCCATAGCGTCCAGACATCAAATCGCCATCATGAGGACTGGTGGTAGTCCCCCACTTCCTTGCCCAGAAATGTCACAGTGGGAGGAGGAGGTCCTGGCCATTCTACAGGGCTGATGGGAATACCTAGTGGACTAGACGCTGGTAAGTTAACTGCACTCGCCGGCCAACATGTCCATGTGCACAGCATGTACCCCCTCCACCCTCCCACCCCCTCACACCACCCTAACATGCACAAGCCCACCATGGACCCAATACACAACCTTGTATGCCACAGCCCCCTACTGACACCATTCCCTCACTGGCCCACCTAGTTCATGGATACCTCACACTACAGAAGGTACCAATAGGGGAGGATTCCCATGGAAGTCTGCATGTGAGCGACAAATCTGGTCCATCAGGCATGAGCGGTCAGTCCACCACCACCAACCTCACCCGGCCCACAACTTAAACCACCTCGTCTGTGGCAGCCAATGCACAGCAGAGCCCATCTTCCCAAACCTATATTCCAAGGTCACATCAATCATCAGTGTGTCCCACAGGACAGGGGCAGGAGTCAATGGTGCAAACTGAAGACAAAGATGGGCCTGGTTTCAGTGGGAGGGGGCACTCAGCACCAGGGGCACGGGCACAGGGAGCAAGGGCCAGTCAGAGAGCAATTGTGGGCCAAGGGACGAGGCAGGTGGCGCGAAACTGGACAAAGGAAAGGGGAGTGACCACTCCCCTGACCAGTACCTCCCAGGGGAGGTGCCCAGACCTCTGCCATCTAGATTCAGAGGTGTTAGGGCACAATGGACTGCTCTGAGTGGCCAGTGCCATCAGGTGACATCAGAGACCCCTCCTGATAGGTGCTTACCTCTTTCAGTAGCCAAGACTCCTTTCTTAGTAGCCAAACCTCCTTTTCTGGCTATTTAGGGTCTCTCCTCTGGGCTATTCCTCAGATAACGAATGCAAGAGCTCACCAGAGTTCCTCTGCACTTCCCTCTTTGACTTCTGCCAAGGATCGACTGCTGACTGCTCCAGGACGCCTGCAAATCCGCAACAAAGTAGCAAGAAGACTACGAGCAACATTGTAGCGCCTCATCCTGCTGGCTTTCTCAACTGTTTCCTGGTGGTGCATGCTATGAGGGCTGTCTGCCTTCACCCTGCACTGGAAGCCAAGAAGAAATCTCCCGTGGGTCGACGGAATCTCCCCCCTGCTAATGCAGGCACACCAAAAGACTGCATCACCGGTTCTCTGGGTCCCCTCCCATCCTGAGGAGCCTGGTCCCTGGAACACAGGAACTGGGTCCAAGTGTCTCCCACAGTCCAGTGGCCCTTCTGTCCAAATTTGGTGAAGGTAAGTCCTTGCCTCCCCACGCTAGACAGCAAACCTGTGTACTGCGTGATTTGCAGCTGCTCCGGCTTCTGTGCACTTCTCCAAGGATTCCTTTGTGCACAGCCTAGCCTGGGTCCCCAGCACTTCGTCCTACAGTGCTCAACCCGCTGAGTTGGACTCCGGCGTTGTGGGACCCTCCTTTTGTGACTCTGAGTTCACAGAACTTCCAAGTGCCTGCTCCTGTACTTTTGCGGGTGCTGCCTGCTTCTGCGAGAGCTCTCTGAGTTGCTGTGCGCCCCCCCTGTCTCCTCCTCCAATGGGCTGACCCTTGGGGGGGGGGTATTTTGGACACCCTTACTGTTTTCTCACAGTCCCAGTGACCCTCTACAATCTCCCATAGGCCTGGGATCCATTTGTGATTCGCATTCCACTTTTGGAGTATATGGTTTATGTTGCCCCTAGGCCTATGTCTATCTATTGCATCCTATTGTGATTCTACATTGTTCGGCCTACTTTTCTTACTGTTACTTACCTGTATTGGGTTTGTGTACATATTACTTGTGTATATTACTTACCTCCTAAGTGAGGGTATTCTCTGACATACTTTTGGCATATTGTCACTAAAATAAAGTACCTTTATTTTTAGTAACTCTGAGGATTGTGTTTTCTTATGATATTGTGCTATATGATATGAGGGGTATAGCAGGAGCTTTGCATGTCTCCTAGTTCAGCCTAAGCTGCGTTGTAATAGCTACCTTCTATCAGCCTCAGCTGCTAGAAACATCTCTGTTCTACTATTAAGGGATAACTGGAACTGGCACAGGGTGTAAGTACCACAAGGTACCCGCTATAAGCCAGGCCAGCCTCCTACATTGGTGGTGCAGCGGTGGGATAAGTACTGGCAACTGTTTTACCACTTTGTCATTTGGTGCTTTTCGTAAGAAAATCATATACCAAATAGTTCAGTATATGTACACTTAACCAAAAAGGTTTACGTTTCTGTTCTAAAACTTTTAACAAAGTTTCTGAAAAGTTTTGAAAACTTCTAAAAGTTTTTCCAAAGTTTGAAAATGTTTTTTCTCTGTGCTTTCTAAAGTTCTAAAACTTTTTCTCTCACTATCCTTAAACTTTTTCTATCATGTCTGTAGTAAAGCTCACTCCCAAAACTGTTAATGCAACATATGAGAGTTTGAGTTATAAAAGTTTGAGGGGTCTCTGCCTGGATAGAGGTTTGAGAATAGTTAAGAATCCAACAAAAGAGTTTATCAGTTTCTCTTTAGCATGCTCATTGAAGATGACCAGAACCAGTCTGGCCCATCTCAGGAGAGGTTAGAAAAAGGGGAAGTTTCCCAGTCAGACTCAGAGGAGTTCCCTAACGAAGCTGGGGAGAGTTCTTACAAAGTCCTGCCCCCTAGCAGGGCACCTAGTGACACTGGTAGTGTTAGAGGGTCACACATCTGTAGGACATCTTTAACTCCTAGAGGCCAGGTTACTAGGGTCCAGCCAGTTAGGGACAGGTCTAGGTCTGCTAGGAGGCAGGACTTTGTAAGAACCCTCCCCAGCATCTTCACGGGAACTCTTCTGAGTCTGACTTGGAAGCTTCCACTTTTTCTCTCCTTTCCTGAGATGGGCCAGACTGGTTCTGGTCATCCTGTAAGAGCAGGTTAAAGAGAAACTCTTTTGTTGCATTCTTACCTATGCTTAAACCTCTATCCAGGCAGAGACCCCTCAAACTCTTGTAGTTTAAACTTTCATAAGTTGCCTGAACAACCTTGGAAGTAGCCTCGACTGTAGACATGATAGAAAAAGGTTTAAGGATAGTGAGAGAAAAAGTTTTAGAACTTTAAAAAGCACAGAGAAAAAACTTTTTCAAAATGTTTGGAAAACTTTTAGAAGTATTCAAAACTTTTCAGAAACTTTGTTAAACGTTTTAGAGTAGAAAAGTTAACGGTTTTGGTTAAGTGTACATATACTAAACTATTTGGTATAAGATTTTCTTATGAAAAGCACCAAATGACAAAGTGGTAAAGCAGTTGCAAGTACTTATCCCACCGCTGCACCACTGATATAGGAGGCTGGACTGGTTTATAGTGGGTACCTTGTGGTACTTACACCCTGTGCCCGGTCCAGTTATCCCTTTTTAGTAGAATAGAGGTGTTTCTAGCAGCTTAGGCTGATAGAAGGTAGCTATGTCAAAGCAGCTTAGGCTGAACTAGGAGACATGCAAAGCTCCTACTATACCACTTATATCAGATAGCACAATATCAGAAGAAAACACAATCCTCAGAGTTACTAAAAATAAAGGTACTTTATTTTAGTGACAATATGCCAAAAGTATCTCAGAGAATGCCCTCACTTAGGAGGTAAGTAATATACACAAGTTATATGTACACAAACACAAAACAGGTAAGTAACAGTAAAAAAAGTTGTGCAAACAATGTAGGATCACAATAGGATGCAATAGGTAAACACAGGTCTAGGGGCTACACAAACAATATATACTCCAAAAGTGGAATGCGAATCACAAATGGACCCCAGACCTATGGGAGGTTGTAGAGGGTCACTGGGACTGTGAGAAAACAGTAAGCGTGTCCAAAATACCCCACCCCAAGACCAAGAAAAGTAGGAGTAGAGTTACCCTACTACCCCAGAAAGACAATACAGTTGTGATAGGGGATTCTGCAAGAACCACAAGCACCAGCAAAACACTGAAGATGGATTCCTGGACCTGAGGACCTGTAAAGGAAGGGGACCAAGTCCAAGAGTCATGAAGTTGCAAAACGGTTGCCTCTGGGTGGAAGAAGCCAAAGATTCTGCAACAACGAAAAGGGCTAGGAACTTCTCCTTTGGATGGAAGATGTCCCACGGCATGCTGGATGTTGCAGAAGTGTTTCGAGGCAGAAATACCTCAAACAAGACTTGCTAGCTGCAAGAGTTGCGGTTGCGGATTTTGGGTGCTGCTGGGGACCAGGAAGGACCAGGATGTCGCCCCTTGGAGGAGGAGACAGAGGGGGCGCTCAGCAACTCAGAGAGCCCCCACAGAAGCAGGCAGCACCCACAGAAGTACCAGAGCTGACACTTAGAATATCTGTGAACTCAGAGTCACAAAAGGAGGGTCCCACGATGTTGGAGTCCAACTCAACGGAGTGCTGGGGACCCAGGCTAGGCTGTGCACAAAGGAATCCTTGGAGAAGTGCACAGAAGCCAGAGCAGCTGCAAATCACGCGTGGGGAGGCAAGGACTTACCTCCACTAACTTTGGACAGAAGGGCCACTGGACTGTGGGAGACACTTGGACCCAGCTCCTGTGTTCCAGGGACCACGCTCGTCAGGATGAGAGGGGACCCAGAGGACCCGTGATGCAGAAGTTTGGTGCCTGCGTTGGCAGGGGGAAGATTCCGTCGACCCACTGGAGATTTATTCTTGGCTTCCAGTGCAGGGTCAAGGCAGACAGTCCTCAGAGCATGCACCACCAGGAAACAGTTGAGAAAGCCAGCAGGATGAGACACTACAATGTTGCTGGTAGTCGTCTTGCTACTTTGTTGCGGTTTTGCAGGCATCCTGGAGCAGTCAGCGGTCGATCCTTGGCAGAAGTCGAAGAGGGAAGTGCAGATGAACTCTGGTGAGCTCTTGCATTCATTATCTGAGGAATAGCCCAGAGGAGAGACCCTAAATAGCCAGAAAAGGAGGTTTGGCTACTAAGAAAGGAGGCGTGGCTACTGAAAGAGGTATGCACCTATCAGGAGGGTCTCTGACATCACCTGCTGGCACTGGCCACTCAGAGCAGTCCATTGCACCCCACACCTCTGAATCCAAGGTGGCAGAGGTCTGGGACACACTGGAGGAGCTCTGGGCACCTCCCCTGGGAGGTACTGGTCAGGGGAGTGGTCACCCCCCTTTCCTTCGTCCAGTTTTGCGCCAGAGCAGGGCTTGGGGAACCCTGAACTGGTGTAGACTGGCTTATGCAGAGATGGGCACCATCTGTGCCCATCAAAGCATTTCCAGAGGCTGGGGGAGGCTACTCCTCCCCAGCCCTTCACACCTATTTTCAAAGGGAGAGGGTGTAACACTCTCTCTCAGAGGAAATCCTTTGTTCTGCCTTCCTGGATAGGGACTGTCCAGACCTCAGGAGGTCAGAATCCTGTCTGAGGGGTTGGCAGCAGCAGCAGCTGCAGTGGAAACCCCAGAAAGGCAGTTTGGCAGTATCCGGGTTCTGTGCTAGAGACCCGGGGGATAATGGAATTGACAATTCCATGATCTTAGACATGTTACATGGCCATGTTCGGAGTTACTATTGTTGTGACCTAGGTGTAGTGCACACGTGTAATGGTGTCCCCGCACTCACAAAGTTTGGGGAATTTGCCCTGAACAATGTGGGGGCACCTTGGCTAGTGCCAGGGTGCCCACACACTAAGTAACTTGGCACCTAGCCTTCACCAAGTGAGGGTTAGACATATAGGTGACTTATAAGTTACTTATGTGCAGTGAAAAATGGCTGTGAAATAACGTGGTGGTTATTTCACTCAGGCTGCATTGGCAGTCCTGTGTAAGAATTGTCTGAGCTCCCTATGGGTGGCTAAAGAAATGCTGCAGCCCATAGGGATCTCCTGGAACCCCAATACACTGGCTACCTAGGTACCATATACAAGGGGATTATATGGGTGTTCCAGTGTGCCAATGAGAATTGGTAAAATTAGTCACTAGCCTGCAGTGACAATTTTAGAAAGCAGAGAGAGCATAAACACTGAGGTTCTGGTTAGCAGAGCCTCAGTGATACAGTTAGGCACCACACAGGGAACACATACAGGGCATACATTATGAGCACTGGGGTTCTGCCTAGCAGGATCCCAGCGACACATGGGCAAAAACAAACATACATACAGTGAAATTGGGGGTAACATGCCAGGCAAGAAGGTACTTTCCTACAGTAGGCGTCTCCTACTGTAGGAATGATGTGGTTATTGACCTCCTGAGGTCCAGCTCTGTGGGGCAGACAACCATTGTGAATGCCATCCAGGGACTGGCATCCCAGATGCAGCAGTCCAATGCGTTCCTAGAAGGCATTCATGGTGCTTGCTGGCCTACAGAGATCGTTTCAGGCTCTAGCCTCCTCGTTGATGGCAGCCAGTGTCCCTTCATCTTCTGTCCCGCCTCCAGCTATCTGTTCCCAATTCACAACCCCTTACCCTGAATCCGTCCGAAGCACACCTACAGACCAGCATACACCCACTACAACAGACAAGATGCACAAAGACAGACATAGGCATCACAAATGTTCCCACAGGCATGCACACACACAACACACATCTGCAGACGCTACACAGACACTTCTCCCTCCACCTCCTCCCTTACAGTCACATCTCCACTCACACCTGCCAGCACTGCATCATCATCACACACTGGTCCTGCTATTATTCCTGTCATACCCTCAATCACCACAACAGCAGGCTCACAGACACACACCCCATATACCATATCCGCACTCACCACGACTACTGTCTCTGCCACCTGCAGCACATCCACCTCACTAGCACACACCACTGCAACATTCACTCACACATCTCCCTTTCCTCTTCCCGCATCTCTACCCCTCCTCCCAATGAATGCACATGCATGCAATCACCCACCCAACATCCACCCACTAAACACATGCACACATTGCACACACCAGCATCCATGTACAGCACACCAACACTTCAGATGAGCGCTTCCTGTACCTCCACTCCCAACCCTCAGTCATGTGACCGCCCTGTGTACCTAACAAAGTTTTCCTTGCCGCCCTTGACCTCTTTTCCACTCTTCTCCCACCCTGCGTTCCCTGTAACTGCCATATCCCCCTGCCCCTCCCAGGACCTTCCACCTCCCATTACTCAGGTTCCCCTCTGGTGTTTGCCCTGCTCCTCCACCCAGCAAGAAATCCACGCCTCACAGTGCCAAAGTAACCCCTCCCAACCACAAACCAAAACATGCCCCTTCCAAATCCAAGCCAGCCCCACCACCCCCACACCCCTGGGAGCCTGCACATCCCATTGATGACCCTATGACGTGGAGGCCTATTTGCTGTCAGGAGTCAAGTTGGGGCCAAGATTTTTGGATAATGTGTCTTGAATTTCTGGACATTAGATTTGGCATTGGCGCATATTGTATATAGTTTATTTTTATATTTTGTTGTTGAATGCAATTGCCCACATTGCTGTGGTTGCCAAGTTGAGATGCTTGTCCTGGTTTCCTTCTACATGCTGTTGTGACATCAGTGTGCAGTGGTGTGTATGGTCTGTTGATGGGTTGTGTCTGTGTTGTTTCATGCGCTGGGTCGATGGGTTGTGCCATGGGACTGTTGTCATGTGTTTGACTGCTTGCTTGTGCGATTGTATGGGGTGTAGTGTGCGTCCTTGTGTATGGTGCTCCATGTGTGGATTTCCTTGATTGTTGGTTGTACGTAATGTGTCACCTGTGTCATTGTTTGGATATGTGTTCACTGTTATTGATTATGTGTCATTGCTACATACAGTTTGTGGTGTGTGTGTAAGTGTGGTATTGCACAACATACCTGTCTATGCCTGCGTGAGGTGTTTGTGGTCTAGTTGTTGTTGTGTAGTTATGGGGTGTGTTGGTGGTGTTGGTGTGTATTGTGCTGTATGTTTGGCACATGTCTGCTTGGCTTTGTGTGTATTGGGTACTTGGCATTGATGTATTTTGTGTGTGCCTGTGTGTGGCCTTCGCTGCCTGTGAGTGGAATGTGTGTTATGTGTGGGAGTGCTTCACTGCCATTTCCTCCACTCTGTGCTAGGCGTACTTACGGTTGTCATCTTCCTCGTTGTCGGTGACCCTGAAGGTGTATGGCGAGATACAACACTGGGAAGACTAGCAGTTCATTTGCCATGGCGGCTGCGGATGCATCTTTGTGCCTGGAGGTGGGTGTCTCCTTTTGTACTTTCTGTTTCCGCCAGGTTTTTCGTCACGGCCAGACCACCCCGGATATCCTGGCTGTGTGGTGACTCAGAATAAGGTGGGCGAGACATTGGCTTCCACCAGCCTGAAGTTGCCTTCCACCGCCGGATGCTGCTCGTTCGCGGTGCTAGCGGTGAGTTGTCTGTGTTGCGTTTGGTTCAATGCCTTACTCATTATATGGGTGTCTGCACCGCCACCCTGGTGGCACTCAAGACACTGCCGCCAGAGTGACGTTCCGGTTACCACCAAACTCGGAATGACCACCTGAGTCTCTTTAAGAGGTCCACAGGACGTGCTGCATGAAACAGGGGCAGCTGGGGCACTCGGAATCACAGCAGGCCTCTGTCATTTAACCAGCCTGCTCTGGACACGAAAGGCAGTGTAAATGAAGTCAGAATACCACAATCACCTGTCCACAACATTATGATTCACTAGGTGACTGTTCGTCCTGTCTCGTCTGGGCTCACTGTGTTGGAGTCTATTTACAAAGTTTGATGCTGGTGCATCAGGAGCATTGTGGAGTCCACTTCAATGATCTCTGGGAAGGTATTCAGGCTCCAGTGATGGTGAACCTCCAAAGACTGAGGATGACCTGTATGAAAAGGCGTCGGCCTTGAAGGCCTTGATGCATCCTCGCGTCTGCTGATAGAGCAGCTTTAGGCTTCCCTCTCATGCCAAAACTCCCTCGGAAAGGAGTCTCCACAAGGCCCTTTGGCAGACTGAGTACATTCCACTTGTGCCCCATGTGGGACTTGTGGCACCATTTTCCCAACTGCATTTGCAATGGACAGCCACTAGGGGGTGTATGTACAGCGCATAGTAGTGCCCCTCCTTGCTTGCGCTGTCCTTGGCTGCACAATGTTGTCTTTCGCTAGATGCTTGACACCTTTCATTGGGGTAGCTTTGTACTTTATTCTATTTATTGTGTGGTTACCAGTCTCTCCGCGTGTCAGGCAATGTCTGTGGGTGCTGCTGCCACTTCAGCTGTGGGCAAGGCAGCCTTCTTGTTGCGGCAGACCTTCTCTTCGGCAAACACAATCTCTTTCACTTAAAGAAATGCAATAACCACTAGTGGCCACTAGATGGTGCTACAGCAGCACTTCTCACTAACAACCTTGTATTCTCTATGGCTGCTGTTTGCTTGTGATGAAGATGCCAGTGGGAAGCCATGCTGCACAGAAGCAGCTCATCAGTTGTTAATGACAGTCCTGGCTGGGCCCTCTACACACAAGTAACACAGGTAAGGAAAGCAGTTTCATTGTCTGCAATGGCTGCGGCAGCCTTTCCAATGCTGCAGGCCATGCTAGCCCTCATGAGCTTTCCTGGCTTGTTGCGGGGCAGAAGCAAGCATTGCTGTGCAGCAGAAGTGCCTCGTTCCTATCAAGTCAGTGTGTCCCGATTCCTCCACCCCTTCCCACTATGCACATCCCCCTCCTGCAACGCACATCATTCCTTCTGTTGCATCCCGCGTTGCAGTGGGGACAGGATTCCTTTATTGCTCACAATGTGGAGTCAGGCAACATTCTGTGGGAGTCAGTCCTCACGATGAAGGCTGTCGTGGGCCGATCAACACTCTTGTTGCCTGTGGGGGGGGGCACACAGTACTGGGGTGGAAGCTGGTCCCATCTGCTTCAGCCCTGGATAGGTACACCGCCCTCAGGTGGCTAGCTTTTGCAATGGTGTGGCTCAGCACCTCTGACTCCTGGCAACCCCCCATCACACCTGCAAACCCTTCACCGGGACTCAGTGAGGTATGTTGCCGCTGTGAGGCATTCCCTTCACTCTGGCACTACTTCACATGTGGACAGTGCACTGCAGGCTTTCACTGCGGCTTTGCTTGTGGTTCTCTCCCACCTTGACTGGCGTACCTGTAGTGCTACTCTTTCATGTCCAGACTGCACTCTTCGCCAAACTCCCATCAGCACCGTCACTTCTTATTTCTAGGCAGGGCCAATAGGTCACCCTCTTCTTGGGGTGATGTGCCCCCCTCAATCACGGAGGTGATCTCCTAGGAGGCACGACATGGGGACAGAACCCCTTGTAACCATTGTAGTGTTGGGGGCCCTAGGCCCTCATGCTAATAATAAATGTGATGCAGACACAGTGGTTGGCTTCATGCAAGTGGGCTAGGGCACGTGTGTCTGGCCCTTTTCAGAAGCAGGGTCACCTGACTGGTGACGCCTGTGATGCATGGGTGTGGGATGAGTGTGGAAGCCAGCCCTTTAGAAGAGTGGCTGGTGGAAACACTAGAATGTGTCCAGCACGACACTACACTGTCTATCCCCACAGGAATCTACACTGTCCATCCCCACTCTGAAATCTTTCTTCTCCTCCTTCCATTCCTACATATCAGTAGGTCAGACACCTAAAGTTGTTTACACTCAAAGCAATATTATTCTATGTGGTGAGACGGAAGTATTTGGGTCAAACTACTACATCCACAAAACTCCTTTCTCGTTCATTCTATCTCTCTTCTTTTATCTCCTGGACCTTCTTTCCCATTTCATCAGCCCACCTTTTTAGTGTCATGTGTGTTTTACATGCTTTGTATACCTTTGAAATTAGAAGGGGGTTAGAGGTTGCCTGTGAGTATATTTTCCAAAATGGAGCACAAAATATTTTGTTTAAGGCCCATTTAGCAGTGTTTATAAATGAGAGAAGAGAGTTGGGGATCTGAACCTCCATGCACTGGTAAAAACATAAAACACCGCTTTACAGGGTATATGAAAGCACTCCATCAAGGACATCCATAGAAAAGAAGTGCAACATATTGCATTAAAGAGGTTTTAGGTCTTGTAACACTGATCCAAATGTAGATCCCCTTTCTATATTTGTATCTGAATCCTTGATTAAAACGTTCCCTCTCTGCAATTTCTTTTCTTTGTCTCTACATTAGAGGTCACCACACATTTCTGTAGTGAGAACTACTTCTGATCAGGGAAAGTAATTGTGAGCTTCTGAAAGCAAAGCAACTTGCAAATTGTTGTCAGACACCACAGCACCCAGCTTCATTGACTTTAAGCCTAATTTTCATAAAGCCAGATACTATGGTTTGAACAAAATACTTTGACTAGGGGCACTCTGATGGGGCTGCAATGTCTGTCAGTGAGAGTGTGGTCTTTGGGAATGTTTGAACATGTGTGTGCATGAATGGGAGATATGTGTATGGGTACCAATGCCTGTTCTGTATGTACTTGTGGCACAGGACATGCCTTTTGCCTCATGCGGCACCATTTTATGTATAACACAAACATACAACTATTTATTTAAATGGGAGAAATTTTAAGTGCAGAAAAATATTCTGCAAAAATGTTCATACTATAAACGTTGTTCTGCACTATAAACTTCTCCCATTCAAAATAATCACTGCATTTTTCAATTATAAATATTGTACTGTGTCGACCAGCCTCTAGGAGCAAGATGCCTACTCTATGCATTGGTGACATTTTGAAATGGAAGAAAATTAAACTGAAGAGTTCACTTTCTATGTATATGAATTCCATAAAACTCATAATTTTGCTCCCAGTAGCTTGTAAATCCATTTATAACAGTGAAATGCAACCATTTGTTTACATAGGAGGAATTTGAAGTGAAGAAACATGCTTTATAAAACACTAAACAAAAACAAAGAGGGAGAAGGAGGTTGTGGGGCTTAGTCTGTCCTCCTTATAGCCTACATAACATTACAAAATAGGCCCATCTAAAAACACTACCACAGTATGGATAGGAAAAAGGATTTTCCTGTTACAAAAACCCTCACCCACCAGGGTTACTCCTTGGTGGCATGCTTCATCATTGGGTTTCTTCCCGTTCCGCTATGGAGCGGGCGTGCTACGACCTACAGGATACGTGGGAGCACTGATGTAGTCTTGTCAATGTGAATTACAGGAGGGATAGGAGTGGTGGGGTCTTGGATGAGCTAAAATTACCTGTCTCCTAGTAACTCAAATGATTTAAAAGATCTCTTGGAGGTAGTATGATTAAAAAGGGGCTGCAGAAGTGGGGGATGTAATGTACCTGACTTCCTAGTCTACATCTTTCAGAGCCTTACCCCCTGTTCTCGAAATCCAATTTGTCTTTTGGTGTTCGTTGGCAGAAATATTACTGAGTAGACTGCTGCAGCCTTTCCTTGACCTTGGTGAAACCGGAGCCTCTGCTCCTCTTCTGTGAGATCAAGTATTGCCTTGAATTTTGCTTGCCTATGGTGTTTTTCTCTGGTGTTTTTGCTATTCATACCACTTTCATGGAATGCACTGCTGCTTGACACCTATGGGACAGAGCCACTATGGTCTGACACATGGCACCTTGGCCTTGTTCCTGGATGACCAGATGTCTTTTTCACTCTCCTCTTCTAGTATGTGAATCACATTAGGAATTTAAGTGCCACATCTTCAGCCATTATGTCTCATTGCTTGTCGATGTTCATTTTCTGGAGAATCCTTCTTGCTCTCACTCTCCTTTGCTTACTGTCAATATGTTCAGTCTCCCTTGATAGTGCTTGAGATGTTCCTTCATTCCTGTTGCTCTTACTCCATTTGAGGTGTTCTGCTTCCTGTATGGCCATCTTTTCAGCTTTAGCCCTCTCAAGGATTTCTTTTCATGAGAGTGTTTGTTTTAGAAGCGTTCATTGCATTTATGGTGGTAGGCAGACTTTAATTACCTACGTTGAAATTTGTCCTTGCTCATGAACATTTTGAAAATGCTATGTTGTAACACGTCCTTGAGCCTCATAGTCAAAGTACTTAAGGCCTCATCTGGTACCCGGAAAGAAAATATTATTCGTCAACATTTCTCTTTGAGTTAAGGATCGCACAAAGTGATACCTCCAGTTTTTGTTTATGTCTTAGTCCTCTTTGAAGACAATGTTGTGGTTAGATATTGGCCATCATGCCCTTTTAAATCAAATAGATTTTGTTTATCTCTCGATTCCCATGCTGTTTTGAGATATCTAGGTATTCCAACCATTTTTTACATCTCATTTGCAATCGCTGCCTATCCACCTCTCTGGTGGATGGTGGCAGTTCAAGTTAAGCAGTTCATTTTCAGGAGCTCTCGTTTTAGGCATGATGATATTTAGTACACAATATTGGCCTAGATGTTGTGCAACATGTCCTTGAAAGTCTCTGTGTCTGTCTTCCACCCATTTTTGCTGGGTCTCCCAGTTTCCTTATCTGCCTCTCTCAAGTCTAGATGAGCAGTAATTAACAATGCTTATGTATAAATGTGCATTTTAGTTAAAGGTAGAGTTTTAGGAAACTTTGTGATCTCAAAATACACTAGTAAACAGGGTTGAAACACTACCATTTATCACCATTAACTGCCTTGTCATGTGGTAAGAGGGAAACTTAAATTTCCTGGTGTCACTGACCCTCGGGGCACATGCTCCTTCTGGCTCAGACTGTGCTTGATGTCAGCTAGGACCTAACTGATGTGTGCACCCACACATTCAGAGCTGCACCTTTTGTCGGGTGGACATCTCCCTTTCCTTCTCTACACCTCCTCCATCTTGCCTGTACCACAGATGCTAATGTTTACTGTGGGTGTCCTTCACCACCTCTTAAAGTGCTGGACAGAGTCACAACACATCACTGAGCCATCTGGGCTTCCTTGTTCTGCTTTTAAAATGAGGCTGGGTAAGCACACTACCAGTTATTAACGGGCCTCTTTTTTGTTGTGTTTATGAGTGCAGCTGCTTAGAAACACGTGTAACTAATCTGGTATTTTGCAGGAGCACTTTGTCACCATTTAGAGAATCAATGCACCAAGTACATTTGTGATTTATCTCAGGGGCGAAACACACAGCCAGGCAGTGGGGGTGACAATTATGAATACTTTATGGGCTGTACAGTGGCCTTGCTGCATTATCAAATTCTATACTTCGTATCTCTGCAATTGCACTGTGCACTGAAGATGTGCACCACAAGTACAAGACACTACGACCAAAAGCAGATATATGTATCCTACAGGTGAAATATAACAATACAAAATCTAGTCTTCCAAACCATGGGGACTTAAAGGACATGGATTGTCTCTGCCTGCATACATTCCTTGTAAAAAGAGCACATACGAGGCAAAATTCCAGGAAGGAAGAGGGGGTCTTAGAAAAATGGCACTCACGAAGCAGGCTGACTTTTCATTTTCCAGAATCTCCAGCATCTCGTTCTTCTGCTCTGGCCACCTCCCCTTCAGGTTCCATAGCTACTCAGTGCTTTGCAAGTATGTCTGCTAGTTCCTCAAGCCCAAGCAGTGGTGGGTGAGGGAAAAGCCCTCTTAGCCCACAGGGCTTTACATGCTTTTTTCCACATCCTCACCGTTAAATGAGGATTTCATTTAAGTACATATTTGGCATCAGTTTATGAATGACAACTTACATTTTAAAAATTATGCTCATGAAAGACATGCATTCATATTCGTAATTTCAATTCTTCATGAGAGGATCATTTGGTAAAGGCTACAGTACATTGAGTGTTCGGTTTTGAATGCAGGCTAAGCACACTCATTCGGGCTGCACTTCCAGTTCTTAAAAACTGTTCCAAGCCCTTTTTCTCACATTTCATTGTTTCTAAGCCGCGCAACTCGGCTCATATCCCAAGCTGCAATACCATCTGGTATTTATGAATGAAATAGTTTTCCCCACCCTTCCTCCCACTCACAGTCTCCTTATGATCCAGTGCTGGGAGTTTTGGCAGTTTTCTGTTTTCTGGTCACAGGCTTCCTCTGAACTTAAACACAAATTCAAAGAATCCTAAGGATTCTGAAAGAATAAACAAAAGACCACTGTCGTAATTTTAAAACACCGTGGCTGCCGAATGTCCTTGAGGACATACATATTTAACTGCTTTACTAGAGCGATAGGAGTAAACACTTGAGGGCATGCCACGCAAAGGGAGTGTGTGAATGAAGCATAGCTGTCCTCCCACACAACAGGAATCCCGTCATTATATTACAAAATGGACTTGGCGTGAGAGGATGTGGAAAGCACTGTTCAAGATCACTAGGGAAACCCAAATAGATGTTATGTTGCTAGCTTGAAAGAGACAGCTCAGGCGGGGAATGCAGCACATCACGTTCTCAAATAACTTTGTAATTAAAAAGAGCAGTATAAGCAGTGAAGATATATTTCACCATGGCAACAGGATTTTGCTCTTTGCACATCACTATCGCGTGTACTATGGTTTATGCCAGCCCTTTAAACATTATGAACATTTTACAGGAGTATCAGCTGGCCGTGGAAATACGTTTGCAGTGCCACGTTTCTCTGCGTTTCGGTCAGAGGTTTAAGCACTTGTTGTACTTCACAGACGTCAGCACGTAGCAGTGGTTTACATCACCAGATTTTAGGGCACTTTGCTTATTTTTCTGTTCTCGTTTGTATTTAATCGCGGCGTGTTTCTGAAAACGTAAAACTGGAAGCCGTGCATTTAATATCCTGCTCATCCAAAAATACCCACATCTGGAAAGCGGCACAAACAACATAATAAAAAACAGATCTTCGGACATGCAGCTCATTATTTCCAAAGCCTTGTTTGCTTCGCAGTGAGATTCATAGGCTAGTGTACTCCTGTGCCTTTTGCTGAGATTATTTTCGAACCAACATGTGACAGCCAAGCAAGTAAAGATTTAAGATTAATCAATGTAATTAATCAATTTAATCACACATTTTACTGTGGAGTTTGTAGCAGTGTGATTTGCAGACAGTTTAATTTGCTAAATCTTGCATTTTCCTCCAAGGTCGACACACGATTACACTCAATTACTTAAATATGACTTTTAAAAGCGACCTTTTCCCCCAGTTCATGCGCCAAGGGCATATTTATGATAAAGACGTATACAAAATATTGTTATCCTTTTAACAAACAAAAAACGTATACTATCTTACTTCATAAACTTCAAATTGCTTCTCGCTCAGTGGATTGATGTATCTATTGTTTGACCGCATGGACAGTGTTTTAAATGCTGGTAGGTATACTCAGCTTTCCACACACCCAAGGTTGTTTACGTGTATCATTGCGTTGGGTAACATTAAGCATCTGTTCTCCGGCTCCAAGGAACCCATGGGTGATCGAGCACTTTAGAAATATACTTTTTTTGTTGATGCTAGAACAGATGTGCTACAAGTCTTACATAAACATTAAGACACTTTTTTTTATCAACGAAAATGTTAATGTTATTGACTATTTTTTAATTCAAATCAAACATACTTTATTTTACACTTCAAGATATTACGTCTTCAAGTTGAGAATTCAAACAATCCCGCCTTTTAAAGTGACCGGCTTTTCTATGAAGAGAGGTAACTCAATAAATGTGAGAAAATAAGCACCTTCAAAGCCGAATGGTCTGGCCCCACAACCCAATTGTTTTATTTTTATGTTCTTGACATGTATAGAACATAGACACATACTTATAGACGCTCAAACAGACACAGGCATATGCATACACCCACTGACAGGTGCATGCACCCACTCACAGGTGAATCAAGCATAGGTCATAAACAGCATAGTAAAATTGAAAACAGAGGTGGTTCATTACGGTTTTCAACTTGGATCACCAAAGTAAAACGGGTTAAACACAAGATTGAATTTGATCGGTCATGCCTGGTGTTGTGTCAGTGGTAAGAGGTGCACTTAGGCCTTATAGTTATGTTCCTATTTTTTACGGTGTGGGTTATGACAATGCAGCTGTCAAAGAGAACTATTGCTCACAATATATACAGAATGAACTTGAAGTTCAAGGCATCCGGCTGCTGTTTTTTCCAACAAGCCTCTTTCAATCATTTGCTTGCCGCCTTGTAATCACATCTTGGCTCAGGCCAGTGGTGTATTCATCTGTCAGTGAATGCTATTGATTGTGGGATGTATTCTTCTGTGTTCTGGAAAGTGTTTTCATTTAGAACTGTGTAGCCGTCAACCATAGTTTGCACTTTTTCAACAATGCTCTGACAAACCTTACTGTGAAGTCTTCTTTTAGGAGTCCATGTTAATGAATGTTATTAAATATCAGACTTTACAACTCAGGTCTTAAAAATATATAAATATATGTTATCCAATGGCAGTCGCCTCTGAGTAATTGTAAGTACAACATTTTGATAGGAAATGGACTTTGTGTTTGCTAATGAAGTTGGCACCATTTGATGAATTTTCACAAAACACCCACAAAAATGTCTAATACTTCTATGTTTCTTCCTTGAATGTTTCAGAGTGATCTGTCAAGCTGGAGCTGAGAGAAACCGGGCTCACAAAAAAAAATTTCCCTTGCAATTTTCCATGGAAAAGTTGAAGAGCAATGCTGAAGAAGTGGCTCAACTGAATTACACCAAAAGTCATAGAAAGCTAGATTGCGACCCAGGGTGCTTTTTGTGATATGTTGTCAATGTTTTCCGTAGTTTATGAGAAAGTAAGGTTAAACTTTTATGCATGAATAACTCTGCAGAGCATCTGCAGACCTGACAGATCTAAAGATAAGCTCTGAATGGCTGCCACTAAATTAAAAAGATGTAGAAACATCTATACTAGGATTTGGGAACTGTCAAAAGTATGGGGTAAAAAAAAGTTAGGGAGCAGGGTAGGGGTAAAAACATTTTTTTACAAGACCATTGATCCGTGGAGGATCTGCAAATCCTTGGTCCCGTAAAAAAAAAACAGAAAAACAAAAAACAAAACAGGGCAGGCTTCCACTATTTCAGTTTTAATCACCTTCAGGTGGGCTAGGGCCTGTGGGTTATTGTTTAAAGTATTTCAGGGGAGGAGGTCATGCAGTCACATCCCTGAGACATTACCAAGCCCCAAGTGCCCTATCCCACAGGGCCGCATTATCTTTTTAAGGCAAAGTGAGAGTGTGGCGCCTCCCTGAGCCTGTACATGGCCCCAGGGTTCACATTCCCAAAGGCTGCAACAAATTTAATCTTGATGTGGGTGTCCTAGACCCACCTAAGGCACCCACTGCAATTGCAGGCCCTGGAGCTATTTTGGGGAGCCCCAAGGGCTCCACAGCCCAACTGGCTCACCTGCCTGGACCTATCCTGGGTGCAGCCAGAGCCAGTTACATTGCTTTGCTCCTGCTCGGCAGCAACATCTTTTCTCTCACATAAACAATCACTAATTGTGACTTGGCACTTTTGTGTGTGCTGCAGAATGCAGCACACACAGAAGTGCCAAAGCATCGTTTTGAAATGATTCTTTATATGCAGAAAGGGACACCTTCCCACACACAAACAATCATGTCTGTCAGTTTGCACTTTCTATGCGTGCTGCAGATTGCAGCACACATAGAAAAAGAAAAAAACGAGGAGGAATAAAAGCATTCCCCCTCGTTGTACCTTGCTAATGCCACCCCTGGGGTGGTATTAGAATTTGCTGGCACACCCACAGCAACACCCATTGCACGCCCCTCTGATGCAGAAAACTGTGTCAGAGGTGCCCATATTTACAAGGAGGCGTAAGGCCACAAAAAGTGGAATTTCACCTCCTTGCAAATATGGAGCAGACGGTAGCGCCACTGGAGTGTCACGTGAAGTGATGCTCCAGTTGCACTAGTGGCTCCTAAATATGCCCCCAGGTCTTCAGCCTCTTCCAGAAATCAAAATGTGAGGAGGGAGCTCAAAAGCCTAGTGGTAAATTGTTACATTGCTCTAAAACCACTGTAGGAGAAGGCCTGACTGCCAGATCTGGTTTTCCATATGCATGGGATTTGTGTAAGTAGGAGTCCAAGTGAGCAGTGGTGTTTCTGAGGTTTGTGAAAGCAGATGCAATTGTTGAGGTATGCAGAGCAAGTGCTAATCAGAGCCTTAAAAGTGTGGGTGAGTAGTTTGAATTGTGCTTGTGTGTGAAGGGGAAGTGAAGCTCCTTCATCTGTGGTGTGATGTGAGTGCAGCATGGGAGGTTATGAGTGATTCTGGCCACTGACTTCTGAATGCCCTGAAGCCTTCAGGTGAGTTTTTTTGGCTGGTGATGGAGGTGTTCCCTCGGTCCAGCTTGATGGTACCAGGGTGTGCATGACGGTTTTGCAGGTGCTAATTGAGAGTCATTCGAAAATCTTCCTGAGCATCTTCACGGTATGGAAGCATGTTATAAATTTGGTTTCTGGCTGGCAGAGATATGCACCCTTTCCCAGCAGGAACCACAATCCTAGTCATGGCAAGATAGTTATTTATGACAAGTTGACCTGCGCTCACCCTCTCGTAGTTTGACACAGAACGGGCAGGCTTATTTTAGGAGGTAGTGTGTAAAGTGTGTAAAGTATTTGTGGAACATTTAAAACAGTAAAATAGAGAAAATACCACACAAAAAGATACCACACCTAGCTAGCAAAATAGATCCTAATTTACTGAACAAAACGAGACCAAAACAAAAAAATTCCTTTAAGTAGAAATGAAGATATTAATTTTTAAATAATTTTTGTAAATGTTGTGTTTAAAAGCTTAAAACACTAATCACAGCTATCTGGTCATGCTAGACTAGGGTAAATCCAAAGTTCCAGCTAGCCACAATGGTCTGTGGGCTGGCTAGCGGGACCAACCTTGTCTCACTGAAAAAGTACCTTGTATGGAGAGTTACGTCAATGTCGAAGATATGATGCGGGGAGCAGAGGAGACGTGCAGCAGTGATGCATCAAATGACTATCCACACAGTCAAGGGATGCATCATTGCTGAGCTGCACATCCGTTGATCCTTGAGCAGTAGCCTGGCATTGAACACTTTGCGATGAAGGCAGTACTCCATCTATAAACCGTGCAGCCAGCAATGTAAAGGAGATGCGCCGGGGCTGATGGCAGGGTATCAAACCTGAGCTGTTCAATCAATGATGAGAAGACGTTGTCCTCAGCAGCAGTGGTGATGCAACGTTGAGGAGAGATGCAGTGGTTCCTACTGAAGCAGTGAAGGAGACGTGTGGATTTCTGTAGAACACAGCTGCAGAATCCACTTTCAAGAGCCCAGGACTAGATTTCCTGAGTCCCTGAGATTTCAGAGCAGTAGGCAAGCGAGCAAGTCCTTTGTTCTAGAGATGAGGAGATGCAGTTCCAGTCCTTTTCAGTCCATGGCAAAGAGGGCAGCAGTCAGCAGGGCAAGTATAGCACAGTAGGAGTCCAGCAAACTCCAGCAGAGTTCCGGCAGAGTGATAGTCCCTTTAGCAGCACAGCAGTTCTTCTTCCTGGCAGAATGACCTCATGTGCAGACGCATACTGATTTGGAGGTGATTGGGGTCCAGTACTCATACCCAGGTGTGCCTTTGAAGTGGGGTAAACTTAAAAGGGAGGCCTTTGAAGTGCAGAAAGTCTCTAACTCTCCTTTCCTGGCTCCAAACACACTACAGGGGGTTATGCAGCCCTTTGAGAGGGGTCAAGATCCAGCCTATTCAGGTCTGAGTGTGAGCTCTTCCCTCCTATCTTGCTCAGGTGGCCACGGAGTCACACCAAAGCTCCCTTTGTGTGTGGCTGTATGGAGGGAATGCATAGGAGCCCACCCAGATGGAGTATTCAGAGACAAGAAGAGACATGGAATGGATAAAGTAAGAAAATACCAACTTTCAAAATGTGTCATTTTCAGACTTGCAACATAATATCCAACTTTACCATAAGTTGTGATTTTAAGTTGTGAGTCCAGAGACACCAAACTCGAAATACCTACGTGGCCCCAATTTGGAATTTGAAGTTTGTAAAACTTAAACGTACATGTCCGACAGTTTAAATACATAGTCCTTCATTACAACCCTGGTGGTAAATCCCGCCTACCGTTGTGCTGACGGCCGCCAACATACCGTGACTGCGGCAGGAATCCGCCATGGGCATTATGACCCACACATAGAAATCTGCCACTATACAGACACCCACACAAGTCCGCCAGACCAAAGGTCAGTGATGAACTGGCGATAGCAAAACCCACCCCATTACGCCAACAGGAATACTCCCACAGTATCACGACCCACAAATCACAGTGACGGTCTTTCAATTGCGGTAAACCATTGGCGGTACACACCACTGCGCTCAAAATAAACACACACTTGCAAAACCACACCACATTGGACAATTCAAACTACACACACCTGACACACATACACACACCACACCCACACACCCAATCCAATATAAAACACACACCCACATCACCCACAACCCATTATAGTGAAAAAAAGGTAGCAAGCAGAGAGAGACAAGCAAGGAGCACCCTTAATCAGTCAGAGGCACAGAACACCATCACTCATACACCATTCACGCACATCACAGCATACACCACAACACATCACCCCACATATCCTCACACATAGCACTCACACCACATCCATGGCACCCCAAAGACACCCCAGGTTTTCTGAGGAGGAGCTAAGGGTAATGGTGGAGGAAATCACCCAGGTAGAGCCACAGCTATTCGGATCACAGGTGCAGCAGACGTTCATTGCAAGGAAGATGGAGCTATGGCGGAGAATAGTGGACAGGGTCAATGCCGTGGGACAGCACCCAAGAACCAGGGAAGACATCAGGAAGAGGTGGAAAGACGTACAGGGAAGGTGCGTTCCGTGTTAGCAAGACACCAGATTGCGGTACAGAGGACTGGCGGCAGACCCACACCACCACCGCCACAACTAACAACATGGAAGGAGCAAGTCTTGGTGATCATGCTTCCTGAGGGCTTCGCAGGGGTAGCAGGAGGACTGGACTCTGGTAAGCCTAATCTTTACTACTTCATCCCCCCCACCCTAACTGCATGCCATCACAAACTCCTACCCCTACCCTCACCCCATCACTCCAACACCTCACATATACCCCACTATCACAACCCACCCATCCCAATACCAAGCCCTGCATGTCACACCAATGCATGGACCCCCATCACAGACCTGCATGGACACCCATAACCCCAGCATGCACAGTAGAGAGACTCACCCAGCCCACAAAATCACCACTCACACAGGGGCAAGCCGATAGGGAAATTACAATCATATATGGAAACACACCCATGAACAAAATGGCCCACGCAGATACATTAACAATGCATTTGCATCCCAACAGGACCCCCAATCAACATGACTGGAGAGGAGGTGCCAGCTACATCCAGTCCCCCCCTGAAAAGGCCCACAGTGACAACAGAAGCTCTTCACGCCTGGATCAGGATGACCAATCTGGCCCATCATGGACCTCTGGACAGTTGAATCCCCTGCTACAGTCCGAACCTACCACGGAGCCTCCCCCCTCAGGAAACACCAGCACAGCATCCACCCAGCGGGCCCATGCCACTGTCCCCAGGACACGTCAATAAGCAGTGTGTCCACCACTACAGGGACCCCAGGCAACTCCACAAACCCAGGACGATCAGGGACCTGGGGTCAGTGGCAGTGGGCACACAGTTCAGGGGACAGAGGCACAGGACAACAGGGAAGCTGGGAGGACTGTTCTGCAACAGGGGGAGGACATGCCGAGGAAACCCACTCTCCACCAGGCACTCTACAACATCCTGGGAGCATACCACCATTCCCAGGAGACCATGGGCCAGATACTGGCCAAGTTTCAGGATACCCAGCGGCTGCAGGAGGGACAGTACCTGGGGATCAGGGATGACCTAACAAAAATATACACCATCCTGGTCACCATTGCAGGGGTGCTGGCTGACATGGGCAAGACCAGGAGGGAAGCAGTGGCACAACAAAGGGTGCCTGACACTAGCCAAACCAAGGAACAGCCTTCCACCTCTGTCGGCGCTAGTGGACAGGAGGCCCCCCCACAGGAACAACAGGCCACCAGCACCCCACCACCTGTAGAAGGAGAACCACCCCGCAAACGATCCCTGCGATCCAGGCAGAAGACAGAGAACATTGCCAAGACCCCCAGCAGGAAATAGGACTCTCTTGATAGTCACCCTTCTGACCCACTCTGTTACCCTGTCCACTTTGAACTGCCATTGCTCCCCTTCCTATGCCCCCTTGGAAAATGCACCTGTGATACCAAGAGACTGGACTCTACACTGGACTTTCCTCCAC